>NC_045773.1:64001677-66501677 GCF_008692025.1 Phocoena sinus | reverse complement strand
GGCAGATGGGAGTTCTGCTTTGTACAAGGTTTTGCTGCGCTTACTGTCAACACATGCTTGTGGGGCAGAGATGCAGAAGGTGTAAACGCTGCAGAAAACACCTCAAGCTGCCTGGACGGACCTAAAGCTAATTGTCTTTTCAAAAAATGTTATTGGAAAAATGTCAAGTGCACAGAAAAGTAGAGAGAAGAGTTTAATGAACACTTTAAGCCTATCACCTGAATCTAACAAGTGTAACATGTTGCCATAGTTGCCTTATGTATGTTTTGATGTAGTTTAAGTTACAGTGCATGGCATTTTTACCTCTAAATATCTCATTGAGAATGTCTAAAAGATAAGGGCATTTTTCTAAATAACTACAAATGTCATTATTGCACCTGACACATTGAACAATAATTCTTGAATACCATCTAATATTCATTTCATGTTCAAATTTCCCCAGTTGTCCCCAAAATACATACTATTGCTCATTCGTTCAAATAAGAATCCAAGTATTAGAAGTGGGTCCTATTCTCCAGGACCCTGCTCTTTGCTGGGTGTCTGTTGGGTTTCTTGCTCCATGGGTGACACTGGACTCTTCCCAGGGGCCCACCCTCTCTGCTGGTGTGTACCCCTGGAGCAGAGGCCCCGGCCAGAACTGAGAGCCAGGGGAAGGGACATGAGAGGCGGGGGGATGAGCAGAGGCAGCGCACAGCCTGGGCCTCGCGGTTCAGCAGCAACTTTCCCTTGCAGCCATGACTTCATTGGGGAGTTCACCACCAGTTACCGGGAGCTGGCCCGCGGGCAGAGCCAATTCAACATCTATGAGGTGAGGCAGACACCTGAAGGCTGGGGTTTGCTCTGACTATATGTAGCTCCCAGTTGCTGAGGACTAACAGTGAGCCATGGCTGGGGTTTTTTGTTTGTTTGTTTTTTTTGCGGTACGTGGGCCTCTCACTGTTGTGGCCTCTCCTGTTGCGGAGCACAGGCTCTGGACGCGCAGGCTCAGCGGCCATGGCTCACGGGCCCAGCCGCTCCATGGCATGTGGGATCTTCCCGGACTGGGGCACGAACCCGTGTCCCCTGCATCGGCAGGTGGACTCTCAACCACTGCGTCACCAGGGAAGCCCGTGGCTGGGGTTTTTGCATGTTCTCCTGTGAGGTGGGTGTTAATGTCCCATTTCACAGTTAAGGAGACTGAATCGCAGAGAAGTGAGGGGACTTGACCAAAGCCCAGTAAGTGGCAGAATCAAGAGGCAAACAACCTAAGCTTATCTGACTCCAAATCATTGAGTTATAGTGCCCCCCCCCCCGAGAGAGCTCTTCCAACAAGGAGGGGGAATAGAAGTACAGGTGGGCAGAAGGTGGGGAACAGTATCAGAAGGTTCCAGGCCCAAGACCTGAGGTCCTGAGTTCAGGTAGCCTTCTGCCTTTAATCAGAGCAGTCTCAGGGCCTGCAGAATATCTTCTCTTTTCTGGAAGGAAAGAGAAGAACAGGAACCAGTATACCTCCATCTAGACCAGAGAACCTTGGACAAGACACCCAATCTCTCTGGAGATAATATCGTCTGCCTTCCAAGGACACTTTCTACTGCTGAGCCTTTGCCTGTGTGTGTGCTCCCTCTCAGGATACCCTCCCACCTTCCACATCTAGCTCAGGTCCTACTCCTCTGGTGACCTATTTTCTCCCACTTATGAACTTCATGGACAGCATAGTTCATGCCAGACCTACTGAACTGCAGATACTTATAACCCTAATTTACAGCCCAGGGTTCATATCCTGACTCCACCATGTATTAGCCATGCGACCCTGGCTGAGTTCTTGCCCCACTCTGTGCCATGCACACTGAGAATTAAATAAGTTACTAGAACAATGTCTGGCCACTAGTGAGCATTACGTCAGTGCTATCTCCTAGTTTCATCTGTTGAGCGCTTGGGTGCCAGGAGATTTACATTTCACAACCATCCTACAAACTGGGTCTATCCTTACATCACTCAGCTAGAGCTGGCTTTGACTCCCATCTCTGAACCCTAATCCCTGTGTGCATCCACTCCCTCAACCTGTATCTCTGTTCCGAGTGGGCAGGTCTTGTGTTCCAACTAGACTGAAGCTCCCCAAGGGCAGACAAAGTGACAGCCCTTCCTGTTGCCCTGGTCGCATTGGCCTGGGCCCTCCTGGGCACACAGTAGGTGCTTATTATACATTCACACTGAATTCAATTGAACAAGGCTATTTGTGAGAAGAGAATGTGATGGATTTCTTTGAAAGAGCCATGATCCCCATAGTTAATTGCTTTGCTTTTTGTAAGGACAAAGGACGGAGCTGTCTCTGTCCCCTCACCCAGGCAGAGAGAAGCACGCTCCGTCTTTGGACTCATTTTTTTTTTTTTTTTAGCGGTACGCGGGCCTCTCACCGCCGCGGCCCCTCCCGTTGCAGAGCACAGGCTCTGGACGCGCAAGCCCAGCGGCCATGGCTCACGGGCCCAGCCGCGCCGAGGCATGTGGGATCCTCCCGGACCGGGGCACGAACCCGTGTCCCCTGCATCGGCAGGCGGACTGTCAACCACTGTGCCACCAGGGAAGCCCTGGACTCTTTTAAGGACATTTTTAGGGAAGTGAAGGGAAGGGGTCAGGTCTCTTGGAGTTTGATTCTAAGGATGCTTGACAGGCTCAGATGAGGCCACGATCTCTCAGGCTTCAGTGACTTGTTTTCTCAGTCATTGGTCCCTGCCCCCTTGCAATCAATGAGAGAAACTGCAGCGCTGGCAAAAAGAAGTGCTGTCTTTACACATCTGAAACGCCATCAGGTAGAAAAGGAATTAACTCTGGCAGCCCCGGGGCAGGCCTTGCACCATGGAGGGCATCCCTGGGAGGCTGGTTTGGGCTCAGGAAGGCCCTTCTAGAGTCAGAAGTGCCTGAAGAGAGAACAGGCTTCTGCCAGGAAAGACCCTCATCTCAGGCCCCAGCATCAGCCTGGGTGTCCAACGCATATGCCCAGCTGTCTTCTGGCCACTCCTTAGACTCAGCCTTCCCAAACTGAATGCACTGGCTAAAGTCCCTGCAGCCCTCCTCTCCCCCTGGCCAGCCAGCTCCTCCTCCTGTGTTGTCATCACAGCGGCCATGGCACCTGGGGAGGCATCCTTGACACCTCCTGCCCCTCATCCCACACCCAGTCCATGACTGAATCCTACTCCTCCTGCCACCTAAATATTCTGACATTTGTCCCCTTCTTTCCCGTCTACCCCCACTGTCACCGTCTCCCCTGTGTAGGGGCTTTGTGACAGCCCCATAATGGCCTTTCTGTCTCCTTCCGTCCTCCAGTCAGTAACCCAAATACTCCTCCAAAATTGTAATTGACCACATTGCTGCCCTGCTTAACCCCCGACTGTGCATGTCACCCACTGCCTCTGCCTGGTTCGCACAGGGGAGGGGGGAGACTCCACACCAGCTGAGATCCTAAAGGGACCTTTACCTACAAGGGGAGTCCAAGCTCCTTCACACGGGTGCCATGCCCCAGTGACCCGCAGTCTATATGCAACCGGGGGGGGGGTGCGGGGGAGGGCGTGTGTAAGCAGCCATATACATCACAGCTCTAGGAGCCCCTACGGTCTAGCCCTGTCCGCTTCCCTCTACCCATCCCCACTCTCAGCCCCATCATGCCATCTGAGGCTCTCTGAACTTCCATGCTGTCTCAGTCTCTGTGGCTTCATTTGTGCTGGTGCCTCCCTTGGGGTTCCCTTTGCTGTTCTTGCCTCAGGAAGCCCCCACCTGCACACCCACTCTACCCCAGGGTCTGAAGTGGATGCCTCTCCTTGGTGCTCCTGCTCTACCCCCCACCCCACTCCCATACCTATTACCTGTTTATCATACTTCCTGCCCGCTCAAAGACCACGATGTCCTCAGGAATGGGGGCAATGTCTTACCACTGTATCCAGAGCCAGCACAGCTGCTGGTCCTGGGAGCCCCTCAGTGCCCCTTGCACAGGAGGGCAGACCCCACACCTGCCCTGGAGACCCTGGGGATGTGAGGAGAGGGAGAGGAGGAGGCTTAGAACTCCAGCTCAGGAGTTGGGAGGTTGCTAGGCTGGCCCCTAGGGGGTGCAGCCGCTTAGGGCTGGAGAGGCTGGTGGGGTGGGGTGGGGGTGGGATGGGGGAGGGGCTGTGTGCCAGGTTATGCATGAAACCTCAGAACAAACAGCATGCTTTCTCAGTGCCCACTTCACAGAAGATCTGAGAACAAAACAGTGCTTTAATATTAAAACAGTTATAATTAGAGAGTGGAAATGTGGAATACAGGCAGATTTAAAGATAACAGAGAAGACTTCAAAGAAATGTGCTTGTGGCCAGATTTTTCGGCGATGCCCAGGCCCCCAGGAGTCCATGTTCATTCTCCTCCACTGGGAGGGCTACTTTGGAGTAAAAGTTTGAGATCCGGTAAATTCTAAAAGTTCCACACCCTCATAGAACAGGTTGGGAGACTGAGGCGCAGTGTAGTCTTGGGGCTGCAGTGTGCCCTCATTTCGACAGGCTGCCTAGCAAGCTGTCATCCCGTGAATATGTCAGTGAGCACCATGTCATCTGGGTGGCTTTCATGCCTGTGGTGGCTCCAAGGTTGTTCTGGGCTTCTCTCCCCAGGCTCTCAGTTTCCACCTGCACAGCCTGCTAGTCTCCCACCTGCACTTCCCACCTGTGCCCGAAATCCAGTTCGTTCTTCCTTCTGTGTCTACCTAGTCACCCATGACTCCTCCCTCTCTCCTGACTTCAGGGCCACGCCCAGCCCTGACTGCTTGGAAACGCTCCTTCTTACCTGGTCACCGTTTTTTTCTGCAGGTGGTAAACCCGAAAAAGAAAATGAAGAAAAAGAAATATGTGAATTCTGGCACAGTGAGTAGCCACCCCCTTTCTGCCATGGGTGTAGACATCCCGAGCTAGGTCCGGTGGCAGGAGTCATGTGTGTCTGTGTGTGCTCCTGCGGGTTGTGGGAACGAGACCTGGAGGGTTAGGGGTGGGGAGGGATGGGGCCGATGGAGCAACACGAGGTAGACGTGTAAGAGACACAGCAGGCCCTGTGATACAGAATGAGAAATCCCAGAGAGAAACTACCATGGGGACTTCCTGTGGAAGGAAGAGGAAAAGGAGTCGCATTTATTGGGCCCTCTGGGAAATTCCCCATTTAGGTGCTTTTCACAGGTTGTTTCCTTAAGTGGCAGACATTATCATCACCTCATCATGAAAGCGGAAACCAAGGCTGCAGGCAGGGAAGTGACTCAACCAAGGTCACAGAGCTAGAAGGTGGTAGACATGGCAGTGAGCACAACAATTAAATTCAAAGCTTGCAGCTGCTGTGGACTGTACCCCTGCTTAACCATGACCATGCTGGGATTATACCGGCCCAGTGGCTTCTGGGGGCTGATCTTTAGGACATTCGTGCCTTTCTTCAACAAATATTTACTGTGTGCTACCATGTGCCAGGTGCCTTTCCAGACACGAGGGATACAGCTGGGAACAAGAAAGACCCAAATCCCTGCCCTCCTGGTGCTTATTGTCTAGTGGGGGGGAGACAACACGAATATACACACAAATACCTGTGTGTGTCAGGTGGTTGTGATTGCTGTGGGAGGAAGTAGGGTGAGGTAAATGGATAGGGAATGCAAGAGATGAAACTACTGTTTTATTTAGAGTAGTCAAGGAAAGCTTCTCTGAGAAGGTGACATTTGAGCAGAGATTTAAAGAAGGTGAAGGAGCAAGTATTGAAGATATTGAGGAAAACGAATTCTAGCTGTAGGGATCAGCATGTGCAAAGGCCCTGAGGTGGAGTCCACCAGTGCACTTATAGAACAAACCAATGTCTTTGCAGTGCAAACGCACCCAAGTCTGTACCCTTCGTGTCCCTCCCACTCTAGAGGGCCACAGCCCCATCACCTAATACAGCCAGATGTAGCCATTTGAGTCAGGCCAACTGCAACTCCAGACTAGAAGAGGTCACAGACAGGGAACTCCAGCGTTCCTCCAAGGAACCTTATTTTCTCCATCTGTAAAATGGGGCTAATACATCATCCCTCCCCTGCTTAATGCACAGGGTGGCTGTGGCAGACACATGGGAGATGCAGGACTGTAAACTGCAAAGTACTCTGCTCATTCAGAGGGGGCTGACCACTGCTTCTCTGATTGTAATTGTTTCACACGCAGGCTTGGAGTAATAGTTCTTTTGTCTGAAGCTGCAGTGTTTCTCAGTGGGGATGCTATCGGTATTCGGGGAAGAATAATTCTTTGTCTCACAGGACTTCCCCGTACGTGGTGGGATACTTAGCACCCCTGGCCTCAGCCCATAGCTAGCAATAGAGCCCCAGTCATCATGAGACCCCAAAACTCTCCCTCACATTCCCCAATGCCCCTAGGAGAGGCAATACGTTCCCCAGCTAAGAAATATTAGATGTACAGCTAAAAAAATAAAAGGTTGAAAACCACTGATCTCATCCAGCTTTCTTACTTTAGAGATAAAGAGACTGAGGCCCAGAGAGGAGATGTGATTTGTCTCAGGTCACACAGTGAGTTAGGGACAGAGCAGGACTGGGCTGAGGTCTCCTGACTTTCCCTTGCTCCAGTATTTCCTAATCTTTACCATAAAAAAATCACTCAGCGTCCAGGATGCTTGTTAAAATACAGATGCCCAGGCCAGTTCCCTGGGGTTCCATTTTAGGAAAGCCAGGCTGGACCCCAGGAATCTGTATTTTGTGCTTCTCATACCTTACTTACTATGTGCAGAGTCTCCTGGGGATCTTGTTAAAATGCCAAGAATCTGCATTTCTACTCAGCATCAAGGTGATTCTGATGCTGTTGTTCGGGGGCTATACTTTGCGTACCAAGTCCCTGGGTCAATCCATATGGCCAGGCAAGTTAGGCAATTACTTCATCCCAGTGCCTGGAGCAGGGTTCAACTCTGGCTGCAGGTTAGACTCATGTGAGGAGCTAAAAATAAAATAAAAAATAAAAAATCCAGGGCTGGAGCCCTATCCCAAAGCTCCTCATATTATTGGTTTGGGGTCCTCACTCCAGCTGCAAGATGTTTTAAAAGCTTCCCAGGGAGTCTAGTGACCACAGTCAGAGTAGAGGCCACTGTCATAGTCCATTCCTAGAGAAAGGAGGCTTTGTCCATCAAGGTGCCTAACACTGTAACCACAGCAAGTGGGGGTCTCCAAGGCCCAGCTCAGTACTCACAGACCCTCCCATTATTCGGGCTAATGGCTGGTCCCCTTTGTCAAGCAGAGGCACTACCTGGCCTCCCACTGAGTTGATAAAGATGACTGAATCTGTACCAGTAGGGGCCACCCCAAATCCTAGAGTGGAGTTGTCTGACACAGGTAAAAGGTTCCCTGCCCCAATCTTCCCTCATTTAATTGATTTTAGCTGCCAACCTTTCCACTTGTTTCCACCATCCTAAATCATTTTCATAAAGAGCTGCCCGGTAGCTACCTGTCTTTGGAAAGCTGTTGCCAGAGAACTGCCAGGGGCATAGATCAAGAGACCTCTGCCTGGGAGAGGGGGCCCCAGATGCTCAGTAACCTCCAGGGAAAGGACAGGCTGTTTAGCAGGAGGGTCTTGTGTCTGAGAGGGTAGAGATCAAGATGCTAGAGGGATGAGGTGGGACAAGTAAGATTTAAAACAATTGCAGACCAAAGAGACACATTTCAGGATTAACAGTTAGCGGAACATGGAAGCATGGAGCTTGTCAGCATTGACAGATCTTAGTCCTATGTCAGGAAGACCCCCCTCTCCCTCCACACTCCACACCCGTTGTCCACTCAGGGGAAACTCGATTCCTTGGCTTGAGCCCCTGTACTCCAGTGACAGAGACAGGGCCCTTCCAAAGATGCAGTTTGGCATCAAGGTCAAGAGCACAGGGTCTGGTTCCAGACGGACCTGGGTTCCCATCTCACGCGGCCATGTCCTGGTAGTGTCCTTGGACACACCGCATCGCTTCTTTGAGCCTCAGTTTCCTTGCTTGTAGAATGGAGATAATAATAGTACCTCACAGAGTTGTTGTGGGCACTGTTTGCAATGAAGCAGGCAAATGCTGGCACGTGCTGGGTGCTCCACGGCTGTCAGCAATGCTCTCCCTCTGCCTAGTGCTCCCCGCTGACCAAGCGTCTTTTTGTTTTCAAGGTCACACTGCTTTCTTTTGCTGTGGAGTCAGAGTGCACATTTCTTGACTACATCAAAGGAGGGTGAGAAGAGATGCAGCCTGGTTTCTTCGGCCTCAGGGAGAGGGAAGGGGCCCCGCACATGGACATGAGCAGCTCCGGCCCCACCTGGCCTCTTCAAGGCCATGGCTGAAGCCCACGATCATGGGCTCTGAGCAGACCCTCAGACAACTCACGCAGAGCCCTGCATGCCCCTGATCCTGAGTGGCTGCAGAGGGCACTACTGAGCTGCGGAGGCCAGCCTGGGTCCCGTGAGGTCCCTGTGTGGAGATGGGACCTGCAGGTGGTAGGGACTCCATGACAAAGAGAAATGGGCTTAGGGAGGTGGAAAGAGCCCCGGTCTAGGAGGCAGGAGGCCCAGGCCCTAGGCCCCTCTTTGCCTTGAATTTGCTGGGTTACTTTGGGCACGTCACTCTCCCTCCCTGGGCATCAGTCTCCTCTGCACAGAGAGTTGGAATTAAGTGAATTCTAAGGTTCCTTCCTGCTCTGAGCTTCTGATACCGATGGTCTCTCTGGTGGGGGGCGGGCAGTGATTAACCTTCCCAGTGTCATTAGAGACCTACAAAGGGCAGGAGGAACTGGGAGATGAGCCAGGGGATGGCCAAACACAAGTTTAAGGAGCAGAAAGAACCAGAAGGGTCGGCATCCAGGCAGGCAGAGAAGCCTGGTGTCTCCAGCCAACAGCTCATGGAAAGAGAGCCTGACTCCAAGGTGAGGTCCTAGCCAGCACGCTCCCTGCCAGGACAGGTGCCAGGGCCGGGTGTGGGTAGCCGAGCCCACAGGTGCAGGCAGGTGAGTGATTACACCTGTCTGGAAAGGAGACAGGCAGGGCGGTTGCCAAAGGCTTATCCCAGCCAAGCGGGCTCTTGGCCGCCTGGTTCTCTGGGGCAGAGGGAAAAGTCGGGCCCTGGGAAGCCACACTTACTTTCTCATGACAAGGCTCCCTGCTGCCTTGAGCCTGCAGCGCCCAGGTTTCGAGCTCTCCTCCTACCCCCTGAGCACATGCCCTTGCTGCAGTCACCCACAGGCTTTCCTGCCCCTCCTCCATGCCTTCTCCAGGCCCTGCCCTGGCTCCCTTCCCCCATCAAAACTGCTCTATCTGCTCTCCATCTATTAAGCAACCACCCCTTATATTCCATGGTAATTTTCAAACAATCCTCATCCTGTTTATCCTTCTCATTTGCATAGTGCCCCCAATTTACAGAACACAATGGGCTGGGTGAAGATGATTATCTCCATTTTACCTCACGTGTCCAAGGCCCCAGCACTCAGTCGGTGGCAGGGTTCTTTCCGTCACCACATGCTGCATTTCTTCCATAGTAATGAACCCACCTCGCAGCTCCCAGGTGAGGTGTGATAGAGATGGCTGAGTTGAAGGGCTGGGTGCTGTCTCATTGAGAAGGAGCTCACAGAGGCAAGCCCTGGCTTTCCTCCTCCGCTGTCTTCACACTGGAGAACCTGAGTGAGAGGCCGACGTGTGTGTCCAGGCAGGCAGCTGATGGAGGCCTCTGTCTAGGGATTCTCTCCTGCCTGGCCTCCCTCCCCCGCCCCCCTGGACCAGGAGGAAGGCTGTGGGTTCCTCTGCCCCCACGTCAGAGTCCGAGATGGAGCTGGTTGCTGAGCAGCCTGCAAGGAGTACCTTTTCCACAAAAGTAGCTGCTTTCCAGTCCCTTCCTTCTCTGAGCTGTTTCAGAACCCAGAGCAGGGTTTTTACTTAAGGAGTAAAAAAAAGCCTGACTCTCCCCTCATGCTTTATTTGGAAGAGCCAGGCCAACAGTGTCCCTCAGCTGTAGTCCTGCAGGCCAGAACCACCTCTTGTCGTCTTGTGGCTCCTTCTCCCTCAGAGCTTGGAGTCTACTGAATGCTCTGTCCCCAGGCAGCGGACGAGGGGGAAAGAGTGTGGGGAGGGCTGTCTCTGGCCAGCAGACCCTGGGTGGGGTCTCCTGCTAACCATGCCCCTCACCTTTCCTGGAGATTGAAGGGTCCCTGAGCAGCAGCTCAGCTGTGATGAAGTGGAAAGAGGGCTGTGCTTTCTGATAGGGACCAACTGCTAAATGCAGGTGAGGTGAGCCCTGCCTCATCTTTTTTTAAAAAAAATAAATTTATTTATTTATTTTTGGCTGCATTGGGTCTCCGCTGCTGTGCGCGGGCTTTCTCTAGTTGCGGCGAGTGGGGCTACTCTTTGTTGCAGTGCGCAGGCTTCTCATTGTGGTGGCTTCCCTTTGCTGCAGAGCACGGCTCTAGGCACGTGGGCTTCAGTAGTTGTGGCGCACGGGCTCTAGAGCGCAGGCTCAGTAGTTGTGGCGCACGGGATTAGTTGCCACGGCAGTAAAGGTGCCCAGTCCTAATCACTGGACTGCCAGGGAATTCCTAATTATCTTTTCATCTTGTGATTCCCCCAAGCACCTGAAGGATTTGCTAAAAGAGATTCCTGCAGCACACCAAGGGATTTGGATTCAGTAGGTCCACGGGGGGCCTGAGACTCCTCACAGATTCCCAGGTGATCCTGATTCTGCTGGTCCATGGGTGCTCTTCCAGTAGCGCTCTTACAGAATTTTCCACAGACCCACAGACTGGCTTTTACTGGCCGCATCCCCCATGGTGTCATTTAACATATTCCTCTATCCCCTGCGTTTCCTGTAAACAACCAGTAGATAGTTCTGGAAGCTCAGTTAGATTCCAGTTCAGTTTTTTGGCAAGACGACTTCATTTGTTCTTCCCTCAGGAGATGCACAATACCTGTTTGTCTTTCTTTTTTGCCAAATAAGTTTTAACCCTGAATCTGACTCCAAATTTGCGCCAGGAACACAGGGAAACCCTACTTCCCTGGCCTCAGGTGGACCCAGGGGCAGGGTTTGGAGAGGAAATAAGAAATCACAGCCATGTGCCCAGCAGAACATAATCATCTTCAGAGAGCTGTCACACTGCCTAACTCTTTTGATGCTGACAACAGCCCTTTGGGGGAGGGTGTAGCTGATGATACTATCCCGGTTTTCCAGAACTGGAGATGAGTGACTTCACCAAGGCTACATACCTGTCAAGCAATGGGGCTGGGGTGGAAGCCAGGTTTCTCGCTCCCTGTCCAGTACAGGCCTGCCTTTGTCCAGGTTACTCTCCTGCTGTTCTTCCTCTTCTAGGACCCAGATCAACTTCACGGTGGCCATCGATTTCACAGCCTCCAATGGTGAGTGGGGGCATGGGCAGAGGAGCTGAATGGGGGCTGGGGGCCTGGAAAGGTGAGGGCTTTTCAGGGCTGTGGTAGTTGGCCCTAGCTGGGAGCAGATCTCCCATACCCTCTGGCCTCATCCTCACTGAAGAGGAGGAACTTAGACCTAGAGAACCAAAGATGCAACCAAGGTGGCGAAGGTACCCCCAGATTGGATCATGGTCACTAACAAATCTGGCCTCTGGGCCTACATACCCTGAGCCACAGCCTTGCCCTTGAGGATACCCACTCTCCCTAGGGCAATAGGACAGCTTCTCTGGGCCCGTGGAGAGCCCTGGAGCAGAGGTATTTCCTCACAGGATCAGATTGCACAGCCCCTGTGCCGTTCACCCCACAAGCTGGAGGGGAGAGCCAGAGGCAAGACTGAGCCTTGTGGTCCTCAGGGAGGCAGGAATGCCCAGGAGCTCCGGTCCTCACCCTTGCTCGGGCTTCCTTCCTCCTCTGACCTTCTCCAGTGTCGGGCTGTGACCAAGTGGCCGGGAGCAATCAATGCCAAACTTTACACTGTTAGAAACATCACAACCTTCCTTGGATTCTGGACCCCCATTAGCAGTGCTCAATGCTCATTTTTGTGCCAATCAGAAGATGCTCAGGTCTCGTACTCCACAGGTGTGTCAGAAACCCCCCTCATGGCTGTGGGCCCTCCCATCACAGAGTGATGGGATGTCAGAGCTGGCAGTGGCCGTAGTATTCATAACAGTGAGGAGAGTTATAATAACGTCTGTTTAATCCTCACAACAGTTCTGTGAGGTGGGGACTGTTATTACCCCCATTCTACAGATGAGGAGACTGAGGCTGAGTGGTTAAGAAACTTATGCAGGATCACACAGCTAGTAGGAGGTAGAAAGGATTAATACTTGGCAGTCTGTGCTGTACTGCCTCTTGTTAATAAACGAGTAACTAAAATATGGACAATATTAGTGGTGACAAGGGCTGTGGAGAAAAACAAGTCAGGAAGAGGGATAGGGAGTATGGAGGAGGCTGTAACTTTCAATAGGCTGCTCGGGGAAGACCACAGCAGACCTCAAGAGGTGAGGGAGCAAGCCATGTGCACATCTGTGGAAAAGCGTCCCAGAGCAGAGGGAACAGCCTTTGCCGAGGCCCTGAGGTGGGAATGGTGAGAGGCCAGAACTGAGTGAGTGACAGGATGGTAGGAGATGAGGAGAGAGATAACCGCAGGCCAGATCAAGTGGGGTTTTGTGGGCCCTTGTAAGGACTTCAGATTTAATTCCTGGTGAAACGGGAGCACTGGGGCATTTTGAGCAGAGAAGAGGTGTGATTAGCTGCCTGAGTTCTGACATAGACTCACTCTGGCTGGTGTGCTGAGTATGGACACAAGGGTGGAAAGATGGAGATCGGGCTACTGCAGTCCTATGAGCAAGAGGGTGGTATCGTGGAGGAGGGGAGAAGTATAGGTGGGATTCTGGATGTATTCTGAGGGTTTAGCAGCCATGATTTGCTAAAGGATTGAATGTGCGGTAAGAGAGAAAGAAAGGGGTTCCCTTGGACACCGCATTCTGAGCCTGGTAGCTTGGAGTGTCCAGGCCGGCAAATGTCCCCATGCCCTGTCTTGCAGGGAACCCCTCGCAGTCCACGTCCCTGCACTACATGAGCCCCTACCAGCTGAACGCCTACGCACTTGCACTGACTGCCGTCGGGGAGATCATCCAGCACTATGACAGCGACAAGATGTTCCCTGCCCTTGGCTTTGGGGCCAAACTACCCCCTGACGGCAGGGTATCCCATGAGTTCCCGCTGGTAGGAGGTCCTGGGAGAAAGGGCTGAGGGCTGACCAGGCTGGGGGTGTCGTGACGGGCCTGGGGTGGGGGGCATTCCCATCCTGCCCGCCTAGGGACTTGAGGTGCAGTCTTTGCAGAGGTAGGCTGCCTGCTGGATGTAGGGGAGCTTGTATCAGAGCTTCCAGAAACCCACTCCCCACCTCAGTCACGAGCACGTCCCCTCCAAGTCTGAAGCCGTCCACAGTGGGCTCTGCCCTCCTTTTCCTAACAAGACCCAGGTGGAGGTGGAGTGGGGATGTGGCTGAACTATTCCCCAAGGCCCCAGAAATGAGGCTAAAAGGGTGTGGGTTGGGTATGGACAACTGTGGGTAGTTCCAGGAGTTCCTTGGGTTGGTCTGAAATGGGGGCCCTGTAGAGATGGCTCCTCAGGCCACCTCCTTTCCCTCCCTCCCATGAGCTGGGGACACTCAGTCGGTTGCTGGATCACTCACAGCAAATGTCCCTCCCATGCCCGTAGGGTGCCAGGCACCGTGCTGGGCACAGGACACAGGAGGATGGAGCAGCTGCTGGCCCTTCCAGAGCAGCTCAGACTCTGCAGTCATTTTAGGGGGTGGTGGGTTTGCCCGAGGTTCCCTAAGCAGCCAGGACTCTGGGGGTCAGGGGGATGCTGTCTGAGCAGGTACAGGGAGTAGGGCAAGGAGCAGGTCTGGACCCTGCTCACCTAGAGCATGTGCTGCCCTTCGCGGTGGGCCCCGAGTGCTCCCTCCCCTGCCCCGAGCCCCCGAAGCCCCACCAGAGAAGAGTCTAGGAGAGCCCAGGCCTGTTGACCTCCCCAGCCCTGGCTCTGCCCCCACAGACCACCCAGCTGCCCTCCTTCCCATCCCTCCTTCCTTCCTGGGCTCAGCCTCCTTGCCCTCTGTGCCCCCAGAACGGCAACCAGGAGAACCCCTCATGCTGTGGCATCGATGGCATCCTGGAGGCCTACCACCACAGCCTGCGCACGGTGCAGCTCTACGGCCCCACCAACTTCGCCCCCGTGGTCACCTATGTGGCCAGGTGAGTGTGGCAGTCACTGGACCATCCCCACAGCTTGCCAGGTGCTTCCTTCTACCACTGTCCTCCCGGGAAGGCTGGAGGGAGTGTCTCTTCCCACTGATTTGCTGCTCAGGGAGGCCTGACCCTAAAGAGACCCCCTCCCACCGAAGAGCTGTCCCCACCAGTGTTAAGGGTCCTTGTGTTGGGGGGATGACATGCCCAGAGTCCCACCAGACAGACCTCTGACCCCACCCTGCCCCAGGAATGCGGCCGAGGTGCAGGATGGCTCCCAGTACTCGGTGCTGCTCATCATCACGGATGGGGTCATTTCAGACATGGCACAGACCAAGGAGGCTATCGTCAATGTGAGCAGGGATGGGGATGGAGCATGGGGAAACCTGGGGGTGCACCTCCCCCCCTCCTTTAGGGAAACCCTTGGGGCATGACTTCTCCTCTCCCTGCCCTCTTTGGGACCACTCCTGGCTTCTTGCTGTAGAGCCTAGAGGGCCAGCAGTAGGGTTTTGGGGGTGGAGGGTGTTCCGGCTGATGAAGGATCTGGCTGGCGAGCTCTCTACCTACCTCTTCATCACACTGGATGGTCCACTCCATCCAGACTCCTATGGTGCCCTCATTAACCCATCTCTAGGGCTGCTGCCCCAAACCCCAGCCTGGCTTGGCCAGGTAGAAGAGGAGGGAGGTCCAAGGAGCGGGAGGCCCAGGAACATGGCTCCCCCTACCGGGTCGTCTCCCTATATAGGGGCCCCAGCCACAGCTGGCCCTCCCTCTGGGCCCACGTAAAAGCTGTCCCACATGACGGAGGTCCAGAGGCAGAAGAGGGGACAGGAGTGTCTTGCAGAAGCAAACCTATGACCCATTTCCCCCTCTCCCTCCTGCCCTCTCTACCCCCTCTTCTTCTCTGGTATCCCTGTATCCTTGGCTATCCTCTCTCCCTCCTCCTCCCCCTTTTCTGTGTTTCTCTGTGTGTCTCCATCCTTCTCTCTTCCATTTCCTCCCTGTCCTCCTGCCTTTCTTCTTTTGACTCACCCCTTCCTGTCCTGACCTGTGATCTCCCGTTTCTTGTAACTGGCCCCTCGGCTGGGTACCACCCCGCCTACCTCCCATGTTGTCTCCCAGGCTGCCAAACTCCCCATGTCCATCATCATCATCGGCGTGGGCCAGGCAGAGTTCGATGGTGAGTCCCCACCCCCCTAGATGTTCCCCCCAGAGGCTTCAGGCCCTTGGAAATGTCCCCTCCCAAAAGAGTGAGAGCTCACACTGGGGTGTGTGCAGCTATCTGGATGAGCAGGCAGGGTGTGAGTGTGTGTTTGCACAGGGAGGGGTGTGTCAAGGTGTGTACCGCACACCCACACACCAAGGCTGTGGGGAGGAGGCCCCAAGTCACTCCTCCCTCCTCCACCCTGGGAGCCTGTGGAGGGTGGGGGAGTGGCACCATGGGCTAGAAGTCAGAGACTCATGTGATTGGGCTCCTCCTGTCTCCTGGCCTCAGTTTTCTCATCTCTAACGTGGGGGTCTGGGCTGGCGGTCTCTGTCCTGCCAGGCCCAGGTGCCCACCAATTAGTCCCCCCACCCCATGCCTTTGCCCCTCCCCCCCCACAGCCATGGTGGAGCTGGATGGTGATGACGTGCGGATCTCCTCCCGGGGAAAGCTGGCCGAGCGGGACATTGTCCAGGTGAAGCCCAGACCCTGCCTGCCCCACAGAAAATGCAAGAGCCCCTCTAGGCAGGCTGACCTAACTCCCCCTTCTAGGGGCTTCTCTGGAAAGGGGCCCTGGAAGGAGGCACTGGGAGCCCTAGAATGGCTTGGCCACACAGAAGGAAACAGGAGTCAGTCTTAAGGCTGGACCCACCTCTACCACGTCTGAGACTCACCCCTAACACCGTGTTGCCCTGACTGGAATGCTCTGCCATGCCCTCCCTAAGCCCCAGGCCTCCAGGGTCTCCTGTAGAACACAGAGGCCTAATTACTTGTGCCTTCTGTTATTTTCTGCTGGGCTGCCTTCCTAAGTGAGATGGCAAACCCCATGAAGCGGGGGGAGGTGTCTTTAGTGTTGCTGCAGCCCTTTCCAAGAATGAATGTTGCTTGGTTGATTGAATCAATACCAATGTCTCCATGTAGGATGGCAAATGTAACGAGCAGACAGGTCTTTGTCCTCAGGGAATCCCAGTCCAGTCAAGCCTCAGAATGCACGTCAGTAAGCACATCCCTCTGTGAATCTCTTGCACACGGAGTCCCTAGTGCTTAGGAGATTCAGAATAAAAAACCCGACATTCTCCATACCACCCCCTCCCCCATTAAAAAAATTAAGGGGGAGGGGTCATTCCAGGTGTGGAGACCAAAGACAGGGAGCTAGAAACTGGAGCAAGGGCAGTCTGGGAGGTGGGACCTGTGTATGCAAAGGCCTGGAGGCAGGAGTGAGCCTGAGGCACTGGGAAGGGGGGCAGACATCTCCTGGGATAAAGCCAGAGGGGCCTGACTGTAGGTGTTGGCCCAGAAAGGGAAGAGCAGAAGCAGAGACAGAGAGCGCCCTGCAGGAGAGGTGGGAGGAGACCCGCAGGGCCCACTTTCCAGAAGCCAGGGGATTTCCTTCAGCATTTCCTGAGTGCCTGCTAAATGCCTGTGCTTGGTGCCAAGACTTCAGAGATGAAGGGATCTTGTTCAGTGGTGTATTGTTTCCTGGCATGAATAGGTGTGCAGTAAGTTATCTGTTGAGTGAATGACAGAACAGGGACTATGATACAGTCCCTCAGAGAATTCACCATGACGGGGAGGGCTTGAGTGAAGTGGGCAGAGGCTGGGGAGAAGTGGGACAGGATCCCAGACCTGGAGATTTGGGGGACTAGTGTCCAGAGGGAGACCTCGCCTGACCCTGCCTCCCCTACTGGACAGTTTGTGCCCTTCAGGGACTATGTGGACCGCACGGGCAACCATGTGCTGAGCATGGCGCGCCTGGCCCGCGATGTGCTGGCTGAGATTCCTGACCAGCTGGTGTCCTACATGAAGGCGCAGGGCATCCGCCCTCGCACCCTGCCCGCGGCCCCAGAGCGCTCGCCCCCGCGGTCCCCCACCCGCACGCCCCCTGCTTCCCCCCTGCACACGCACATCTGAGCCTTGTCTGCTCAGATGGCTGGGGCTTAGGCCAGTAGAAAGGGAGGCAGGGTACCCAGACCCAGCTACAGGCCATCCTGCCCAGCCTTTGGAACACGTGTGCCTGGGAGGCCCACAGCGGGTGGGGCTTCTGGAGACTCCTTCCCATACTGCCCAAGCCCCTAGAGTTTGGGGGTACGGGTGGTGGAGGAGGGGATCTGGGCCCCTGCTCTTCTCTCCTTTCATTGATACCTGGTTCTGGACCAGCCAGGAAGATGTTAATCAGGACGACTGGGGTCCCGCTCAGCCCACCTGAGCTATTACCTGGGTAATCCCATCTGCTCCTATATCACCCTGAAGCCTGGGCTAAGCCTCCCACCTCCAGGCCCCCTTCTCCCTCCCCTCCTCCTGTGGTGTCTACTCCTATACCTGGCCCCTGACCCCTACCCAGTCTCTATCCTG
Source organism: Phocoena sinus (assembly GCF_008692025.1). Taxonomy (NCBI): domain Eukaryota; kingdom Metazoa; phylum Chordata; class Mammalia; order Artiodactyla; family Phocoenidae; genus Phocoena; species Phocoena sinus. Next base: position 66,483,930 of record NC_045773.1, on the reverse strand, counting down.
TCCCATTTCCAGTGAACCCTGTGAGGCTGCTGGGTTTGCAGGAGTGCCTAAACATGTGACCCCTCCTTGGGACCCTTGCATGAAGTGGGAGTCCTACAGACGCATGAAGGGGATGCTGTGATAGTAGGTGGAGGCCACATGGTGGGCAAGGAATGGAGGCTTTTCAGGCACAGAGTCATTTCTGGTGCCTCTCAAGCCCAGTATGACGCTGGTTCTAGACACACAGATCCACAGGCCTCTCCCTGGTCTGAGCCCGTAGGTACCTCCACAGTTGGCTCCTGGCTCCAGGAATCCCCCTTTCTCCCCAGAGACTGCCCAGGGTCCTTGGGGCACCATCTTCTGCTGCCCACCTGGAGGCCTGGGCAAGAAGCAGCCCAGCTCCAGCACTCCCACACTGCCCCTCTATCCTATGGGGATAGGGGTTGGGAGTCCTGGGTTCAAGCCCTGCCTCCAGCCGTTGCCGGCTGTGGGAACTTGAACAAGGCCTTTCTACCTTCTGGGTCTCAGTTTTCACATCTGTAAGGCAAGAGGATTGACCAGATGGCCCTGGGTTTACCTTCAGCTCTGATACCCTGAGAGTCCACATTCATCCCACGCCCAGCTTCCCTCATCCCACTCCTCACCAGTGCAACCCCTTAAGGCCGTCTTGGTTTTAGGGTCACCCTGTTCCATCCCATCACCCCAAATCCACCCTCGTCCTTCAGCCTTGGGCTCTGACATCTGAGCCTGAGCCCTTGCCCCTGCTGTGGGAAAGGTGAGAAAGATGATCTCACCCCTGGGCCCACCCAGCTGCCCAGCCTTTACCCACATGGTCATGCATGCCAGTCCCTCCTGCCGCATGGGGCTCCTCAGCCCACTGAACCTCCCGTTCCTGGGTGGAGACCAGGCCCCACCCCGTCTGTTGCCAGACACTGCTTCCCTTCCTGTCATGCATGATGGTGGTGTTTCTATGCTGTCTGGTCCTGTGCCTGTCTCTAAGACAGTCTCTGTGTGGAATTTGCCTTAAACTGAAGTAAATTTGGTTCTTTTACTAAAGTTCCTTGTTTTCCTTTCTCCTGTGAAAAATAGCACAGGTGTTGCTGTGTGACAGAGTCCAGGTTCTCCTCTCTCTTTCTTCCATCCTTTTGTTCAAGAAAATGTACTGAGCAACTACTATGTGTCAGGGTCTATGCTAGGCACTGAGGATGCAGCAATGAACAAAACATAGGCCCTGTCTCCACATGGAACGTACAACAGACACACAAATAGGACAGGGGAAACACAGTAAGCACATAATAGGTAAATAATATAATTTCTGGTGGTGATAAGAGTCACAAAGAAAAATAAGAGAATAAGAGGATAGAGAATGACAGGGTGATATTTTAGATGAGGTGGTCAGGGAAGGAGGGCCTTTCTGAGGAGATGACAGTTAGATGAGCCCCAAGGAAATGAGAGGGGGAGGCATGCTGATATCTGAGGCACAAGGGCTCCAAGGAGAAGGAGCAGCAAGTGCAAAGGCCCTGAGGTGTGTTTGAAGAACATTAAGGAGGCCAGTGTGGTTGAAGCTGCATTAAGGAGGGGAGAATGCAGGAGATGGGGTTGGGGGTAAAGAATCTGGAATGTGCAGGGCCTTGCAGGGCCTTCAGCATTACTCTGAGTGAATCAGGGAGCCACTGAGGACGTGAGAGAGGTGAGTAACATGATCACATTATTCCATGGGTGACTTTACTCCATCTGATCACTCATCTCTCAGCAAGTATTTACTGAGCATTAGTGCCAGGCCCTGCTCAGGTTGGAGACACTGTCTCACACACAGTTGCACCCTCATGGGCCTAACCCCTGCTCTGGAGCAATAAGCAAGGAAATCCTACCACCCTGGGGTATCGACACCAAACCAATGAGAGGGACCAGGATCTGTGGCCACCAAAGCGGGGCTCTTGGGGCAGCCTAAATGCCACACAGGTCATGTGCCCCGGATGACTTACTGCTCCTCTGTGTGATGGGACTGTCACTCCTACCTTGCAGGATCGTTGTGTGGTCAGAGTGACACGTAGATGTGCGCGCATGAAGCGTGTGACATTCCCAGGGCCTGCTGCACTAGGTGCGCAGTAAACACCACTTTCCTCCTTGTCCCTCTTCACATATAAGTCCCTGTGACCATGAGGGACCAGGATCACAGGGAAAGGGGATTTCTCCCTTCTCTGGGTGAGTTAGCTCTCATATTAGCCCTCCAGGCAGCCTTTCCCAACCAGCACATCACAAGAGATTGGTGCTAATTATACCAAAGTTTGGGACTTGCTTGCTTCTTAGACGATTGTATGGTAAATTAGAGCTGATTCACCACGGTCCTTATAATTAGATGCCCCTCTGACTTGCATTCCGATCCGCTTTGAGTGGGTACCGGCTGGAGTCATAGCTCGAGAAGAAGAAAGTTCCCATAACCAGCAGCCCGTTTTTACCTCATCTTGGGCTCCCGTGGGAAAGCATCGGGAGCAGAAGGCCGCCTGGCAGGGCAGTCGAGGCTCAGAGCCGCTGCCACTGGTGCACCGAGAGTGTCTTTACTGTGCTCAGCACGGTAGCTGGGTTCTTTCCCCAGGTGTGTTCCACGGAACACTGGTTCCCTGGCATGGGTTTTGGGAAACTGCCCACTCTGAGCCCCTCTCAGAGAGTCCCCATGGCCTTCAGGGTATTAGAGGCTTTGATTAGTCCTGTGGCAAAGAGACTATTTTGACTTGGTTCATCCCAGTGTTTGCTAAGCGTTTTGACCATGGGGTCAGGGTGTATGTGTGTGTGTTTAGCTGTAACAGTATCACCAAGCAGAACATGTTGTCTTGGGAATTTCAGTAGAGACAATCTCCCTGGTTTCCAGGCCAACACAAAAGCCTGAGGCTTTTTCCCAGGAGGCCAGAGGAGGTCATGGAGTTGGGGAACTTCTCAGAGGGGATGGGGTAGGAGAGGTGAAGACCTCCAGTTGCCTCTGGAGAGAAGGAAGGAGCCTCAAAAGGGGCCCCTGCTCCTGCCACATCAGGAAAAGAAACCACAGAGAAGAAAGGAGGGCGTTCAGAAATTCACAGGCCCAGACTCACGGCTCCATTTTGACTTTACTTCATGGTATTCCTTTATTGGGCTGAGAGGTGTGTGTGGGACAGGGCTGGGGGAGGACAGGCAGAGGAGGGAGAGGCAACTGAAGGGTCCCCCTGGGCTATGAGCCTCTACCCAGGCAGCCCATTCAATCCCCAGGCCTTACCCCAGGAATGAGGACCCCAGGAATGATCAACCCCCAGATGATTCCTCTACCCACTTCTCTGCCTTTAGAAGTCCCTTTACCACTCTCACTTCAAATGCCCCTGAATTAATAAAAATAAGATTATAATAATAATGGTAATGACCAACACTCATATGTACTTACTAAGTACCAAGCATTCTTCTAAGCACTTTATATGTATTAAGAAAGTGTATCTTCATAACAACACCATCAAGAAGGTACTATCATGATCCTGTTTTCCAGATGAGAAAACTGAGGCATAGACAGGTCAAGGGACTTGTTCAAGTCATACTACTAGAAAGTAATGGAGCCTATAGTTATCCATCTGAGCCCCAAGGTGGAATGGGAGCAGCGACCTAGTTGCCGTTTAATTGCGGTGTCACCTTTGCTGGGCTACGCCTGCCCTCTCTGGATCTTAGTCTCCCAACTGGTAAAATGGAGGGGATGGGATCTATGTCATAGGGGTCTTCCCATCTCTCTTGAATCTCAGCTCTCCCATCAGCCTAACCTCTCAGACCCCCGCCAGACCCCATAGGCTTCCTGGGGCCCTGTCATGTCCAGGCTGGATTCTCTCTATCGCCACACCAGCCCCTCCCACATCCCTGGGATGCCTGGCTGCCATTGGCCTGCAGAAGAGGTCCCTGAGCCTTGCCTGGAAGGGGCAAGAGAGGTAGAAGCAGAGGATGGGGCTGACAGCACAGTGGGAGTAGGCCAGGATGGTGGAGAGGCTGGATGGCACAAAAGCCACCAGCATGGCAGGCCGGTCACCCACAGCTGCCACATAGCCTAGCACAGAGCAGGGTCCCCACATCCACATGAAGACCACCGGCACCACAAGGATGAGCCCTGTGTTCTCCCGGTGCTCCATGTTCTACCCCCTGGGGCTACGGGTATGTCTCCACAGGAGCCAGCCCAGGTGGCTGAAAGAGGAGCCCAGCCCCATCATGCAAGGCAGGAAGGCCAGAGCTCCCAGCAGGGTGAAGTAGCAGGAGGTCTGAGCAGGGTTCAGGAGCAAGAGGCAGGCCTGGGCCTCCTCCTCCATGACCGCTCGCTGGAACAGCCAGTTGGATAGCGATGCAGTGAGGCCCAGGACCCACGTGGCCCCACAGAGCAGCAGGCGGACACCCAGGCCAGACGGGAGGGCCGCGTCAGGCCAGGCCACTGCCACATGGCACAGAAGAGCCATGGCCACCATGCCATAGAAGGTGCAGACCATGGTGGTGGTGTTGGCAGCCTGGCTGATGGTGCAGATGGTGGGGCCCAGCCACCAGTCCTGCCACAGGAAGCTCAGCAGGAGCACAGGCACCACGCCGGCCAGGAAGAGCAGGTCAGACAGCGTGATGCTCGCCGTGAGGCTGTTGGTCAAGGTGAGGAGTGGGTGGGGGGCGCCCGGACCCCGGCCCACCGCCAGCAGCCCCACCTGGGGACGAGGCCACAGACCCCGGCAAAGAGGAGTCGGAGCAGTCGCTCAGGTGTAGCTGTGAGCCCGGCGGTGGACGTGGTGTTGGCCTCCATGCTCCTGCTCTGGACACACAAGGACAGGATAGAAACCTGCCCGAGGGCTGCCTCCCTCTTTCCCTGTTGAGCTCCCTCCTTTCACAGACCCCTGCACACAGTGGGTGCCCTTGGCATGCACCAGCCCCTTTAGACCTCACAACAACCTGATGGCATGGGCTCCATCAATTCCCTGGGTTCAAATCCTGACTCTGCTCCTTGGGAGCTCCATGATCTCGGGAAAGTTACCTCATGTTTCTCTACCTCAGTTTCCTCAACTTTAAGGAAACGAGGAAATAAAGGAAACAAAACAGGTGTCAATAGTAACTGTCACTAAAGGATGAGATTCAGGTAATTTTCATTTTCTTCTTTTTTTTTTTTTTTTTTTTCATTTTCTTCTTTTTAATTTCTGTATTTCTAAAATTTCTGCAGGGAGTACAAATTTAATCTAATAAACATTATTTACATATTTAGCATATATATTTAGTACAGTATATATATTTATTTATTGTGTGTGTGTATATATATATATATATATTTTAACAAAACCTTGCCCTGCCTGTGAAATGAGCAAGTTTTTTTTTATATCTTTATTGAAGTATAATTGCTGTACAAAAATGAGCAAGTTTTAATTTGAAGTTCAAGTGGGAAAATGAATGTGCAAGTGCTTTGAGAAGGTATAAAGCCCCAACCAGTGGTTCCCAAGCATGTCTACACATTGGGATCAGTTGAGGAGTTTCAAAAATACTAATACATGGGTCACACCCCCAAAGACCCGATTTGATTGGTTTGGGCTTTGACAGTTTTGAAAGACCAGCTTGGGAACCTGAATAATCTGAATCCAGATTATTAATAATAATATTAATAATAATCTGAAGAACTCAGCATTTGCCTGGAAGTTCACTCTGAAGTCTACCTTGAGTCCCTCCTGCTGCTCTCCTCACCTGCCTTGTGCTGCTCTGAGGTTCCCGGGCCCTGCTTAGTGACTTGGGGCCCTGCTTAGTGACTTGGAGCCCTTTGACACCAGGAAAATCTAGCGCCCCCTCCGCAGCTGTACTCTGCACAGAAGCTGGATCCAGCCAGAGAAAGCCAGGAGAGGCCTCTGGGCAGGTGTGCAGTCCCTTCTAGCACCCCACCTCCAAGGAACTTGAGCTAGCTGCCTGAGGTGGGATCAGAGCTGAGATGGGAGGGGCAGGCAGAGAGGCCATTTCTATACTGGATCCCCCAAAGAATAAGGGTTCTATCCACTCTACTGGCTCCCCCAGGAATCACACCCTGCCTACCTGCCTCATTAACTCACTGGCCCATAGGACAGAGATGTTGGTGCCTGCCAGATCCCCAGACCCCTGAGACAGAGCCATTAGCAACAGTAGGACCTGCCCCCCACCTCTCAGCCAGGGCCAGGCATCATTTACTCCAGCTCACCTCTCCCTGTCTCTCTGTCTGTCTCTGTCTTTCTCTGAGCCTACTACAGCCTAGAACCTGTTCAGAACAGGAGGAGGCTTGTGGGCTGACAGGATCCAGGAAGGGAGAAGACATTGGAGCTAAGGAAGAATCAGTGAGCGGGACCAGTAAGAGAAATGGCTGGATCACAGGAATCATTCTGCATTTGCTAGTCTAGAGATTGAATGGGATCCATTAAGGGCATCTAATCTAACCCTCTGGTGGCTTCTGATGCCTGAATCTTCCCCACCTCACCTCTTTGCCAAGTGTTACCTGGCTTTGGCTTGTATGCCTTTAGTGACAGAGAGCTCAGTCTTTTAGAACTGAGCAGAGGGATAGGGGCCAAGAGTGGAGACTCTGATTAAATTGATTGGAGGTCTCTTTCCTCTATCTCATTCCCTCCTCTTTCTCCTTCATTCTCTCTCTCTTACCCTCTGCCTCCGGAACTGTATTTGCTTGTGTCTGTGCAACTGAGGTTTCCTCTGATTCAGCTGAGGAAGTCACCAGTACCCGAATGATTACAAAGTACCAAACTCAGCACCCTGCCCACACTGGACCGCAGTACCTGGTGAGCATTATTTTGGTCAACGGTAAGATGACACAACCGACATTTATAGCAAACACAGATGACAGGAGATAGTCCATCACCAAGAGGCTGTCTGAGACTCTCAAAGCACTCTCCCTAAGGGCACTGAAATTCCCAGCCCCAGGCTGTAATGTGCAGCCACCTTTCAGGAGGCAAATGTTGTGCAATTCTGGGAATTCTCACAAACGCTCCAAAGAGGGACCCTTGAATAATCTGAATCCAGTTTCCCCTGTGGCTCCCCAGGCTCCACCAGCCACACCCCAGCTGCGCCTCAAGTGTATCCGGAGATTGACACCTCAAGGCAGAGGGCTGCACCAGGGGCACCATGGCATGGGGCCAGGAGTGGGATCCCCAAATGTGGCCCCTTAGAGGCACATCTTGGGGAAAGAGAGTGGGGTTGGGGCTCAGGGAGACAGGGGGGATGGAGCATATCAGGGGCCATCAGAACATCGCTCTTCCCCAGGAATCGGATTCTGCTCGAAAGAACCCCATGCTTGCACACAGATACAGTGAATGTGACAAGGTTCACCGGCTTTGCCAGGCATAGAACAGTGGGGCTGCTTTAATAAACAGTGTACTTTGTGATTAACAGGCCATATCAATTTGTAATCAGCACCAAAGCAAGTTCTTTGAAAAGTTTCTCTCCCACTCTTCCACATTTGCTCTTATTTCTGACTACACAAGCAATACCCAATCATTATTGAAGATCTGAAAATACAAATACATATAAGAAGGAAAACACCCTCACACATTTACCCTGTAATTTTACCACCCAGAGATGTTTTGCCAATATTGTGGTGTATTTTCCTTAAGTCACTTTTCTAGACTCTTCTTTCTTTAAAGAGTTTTAACCTCCCCCCCTCCCCCCACTACCAGTCTTATTACTCAGAAAAGTCCTTTGGAGTACAAAGGACAGCATTAGTGCAGCCACTCCCCTGGGATCTAAGTCCTGACCCGAGGAGGATTTTCCTGAACTTCCAAGCTGGCTGTCTCTGTCATTGCTGTGTCCAGGTAGGTGGGACAGGATCCGAGGAACAGGAAACCCAGGGAGGTGGCCCGCCTAACCTGGCCAGGCCAGGTGCTCAGGAGCAGCAGCCAGCTCTCTTGGGTGGCCTCTCGGGGGCCACCTCCACCAGTGAGCCCTTCAGGCGGTCTTCTTGCATCTTGAGTAACCTGCGTGAAGATGCCTGGGCATCAATCCTCTCTCTCACCTCCCAGGGGCAGCAGGGAGGGGCCCAGGGGTGCAGCTGGGGGGCTGCCCCCCCGAGCTTCCTCTCTCCCAGCTGCTGTGCCCCTGTCCTGCGTTCCACATGGCACCAGAAAAATGGGGCCACGGAGACTTCGGCTTCCTGTCTCTTTTCTGGCATTCTCTGTAGCCTACTGTGTGCCAGGCGCAAGGGACTCTGATTATGACAATGAAGCCATCATGTCCTTGCCTTGAGTAGTGAGAGAGACAGAGAGGGGAAGGGGCGATCAGGAGCCAGGAATGGGGAGGCACACAGAGGGACTTCACACCAGGTCCTGGAGGGATTTAGGGAACAAGGAGGCAGAGATGGAGCTGAGACTGAGGAGTGGACAAGGGTTCACTAGCAGAAAAGAGGGAGGGGTGTGTTCTAGGCAGAGGGCAAAAGCTCAGCGTCGAGAGAGAGCTTGGGGGTTGGGGAAGCAAAGCCCCTTCGTTCATTCATTTATTCACAATATATTTACTGTGTGCCTGGCTCTGTCCTAAATCACAGAGCCTAAGGACTAAATGGCCAGAAAGAAGCCTTGGAGGCAGCAGGGATTCAGGGCTCTGCCGGCCAGGAAGCCACATTCAGGAACATGGGCTTTTATCCTAAAGCAAAGGGAAGCCACTGAGCAGTTTCCTGTCGGAGGGATCTGGCGTGATCAGGTTTGAAGTTTAGCAAGCTCACTCTAGCTGCTTTGTCAGAGAAGGGGCCCAGAAATCATCTGGTCTAATACCGCTCCCCCCTCACTCACTTCATTCATTTATTGAACACCTAGTATGTGCCAGGCCCCAGGAGGAGGGACTGAACAAAACAGACATGACCCTGCCCTCCTGGAGCTACAGCCTGGGAGGGAAGGCAGGCAGCAAAAAGAAAACAGACAAATGCATGTGTAACTACAGTTTGTCAAGAGGGGCTTTTTTGTTTTTTTTTCAAGAAGGGCTTTGAAGGACACAGAGAAGGTAATCATAGCAGTGGGAGGGGTGTGGTCAGGGAGGGTCCCTCTGAGCGGCTGAAGCTTATGCGGGGGCGGGGGAGGGGGTGGGGGGCGGCGCGGGCAGGGAGATGGCACTGGAGCCAATACAGGCCACTGAGAGGCATTTTGATTTTACTCTAAATGCACTGCATTATTATTACTTTTTTTTTTTGCCACACCGCTTGGCTTGTGGGATTTTAGTTCCCCAACCAGGGATCAAACCTGGCCCCTGGGCCACTGCACCAAGGCTCAGAGAGGGGATGGGAGATTTCCCAGAGGTGATGCAGCTAACAGGACTGGTAGAATTGGAGTGAGGAGACTCCATGCAGTGTTCTCTCTCCTTCCCCAGACTCCTGAGCCCTGTGCTTTCACAGGTGCTTCCTCGGAATGGGCCTTCCCCTCCCACATGAGTCAGCTGAAGGCTGTCCAGAAGATTCTGGGCGGGGAGCAGCAGGGCGGCACTCACCGGGCCAGGTTCACCACAGGCTCCAGGATGTTGTGACCCAGGGCAGCGCTGCACTCTCCAAAGGAGACCCCCAGTTCCTGCAGCCAGACAGATAGGGGCACAGGTGCCATGGGGGAGAACACTGAGCGTCTAGGTGGCAGTGCCCACCACCAAAGACCTGATCATCAGACAGAGTCCCACCCAGTACACCCCCAGGCAACCCCAACCGGTGAGGCAGCCCATCTCCGTCTCCTTGTGGCCCATGGCCCCCAGCCTTGCCCCTCTGCCCACTGTCTCTCCACCATGGCTGGACAAGGTATCAATGATGCCACCTAGAAAACTCCACAGCATTCAGAGTGACGGTGGGAAGCCTGTGTCCCAACTTGGAGAAGTGTCCTTGGGGACATTTTTAAGTCATTAGTTCTATGTATTTTTAATTTTAAAAATATTTAATTGGGGGAAATATTTGAAAATATAGCATAAAAAGTAGAAATACAAAATATAAAACACTCCTGTTAGTATTCGAGTGTATATTTCCATTGTGTTTTATATAACCCTTTTATTGGGGGGTGAGGGGGCGGGCTATAAACATCGTTATACTTTAGGTTAAACATATGAAAGTGCTGTTTTGATAGACACCAAACAGTCAAATATCAGATGTGACTGATTCAACCTAACCTATACCCAGAGATGCAGCTGCTTTTCTGACTTCACGTTATATTGTAAGCATTTCCTCCACACCCTTAAATATTTTTTAGAACAGGATTCTTAATGGCAAATGCTAGCTTCTCACATGAAGCTCCACAAATTAACCACCAAAGGTTTGTTCTTATAAATAACACTGTAAAGAATATCCTCATACAAATGTCCAATTATACATAATACACGGGTATCCAGTACGTCATTCTCTTAAGAATTATTATTTCTGACTCTTTCCTTAGGATAAATTGCTAGAGGAGGAATTACTGTGTCAAGGAGATGAGCTGATACTTTTTTTTTTTTTTGAGCTACTACTTTTAAGAGGAAAAAGTTCCCACCAACCAGGAGTCACAATGATGACCTCATGATCAGGAGAAATGAGAGAAGAAACAGGAAGGAAATACGATATGGAAATGACAAGAGGGGTGGTGTCAGAGGTAGGGCAGGGAGCGAGAGTCTTTGTTCCACTTTTATTATTCTCCAGATTTTCTGGAATGTAGTTCAGTTCTATTCATAAATAAATAGAATCCACTGTCCCCTGGTGACAGGGCTTTTGATGCAATCTTCCCAGGGAAGAATTTGGGTCTTAAGATAGAATAAATTAGAAGGAATGTTATGTTAATTGGAGACCAGAGATAAAATTAAGATTTGATTGGGAATTTTAAGTGAAGCTTAAAAAGATTTTGACTCTGAAGATATTTTTAGGTAGGTAGGGACACTGTGGGGATTTGCTAATTCAACAGTGAGGTTCAACGTCATGCCCACTGTTACCTTCTGGTGTTTGGGTCTTAGGCCCCGGGTGTGTGGGAGGCTGTCGGTCTTTGATGGAGCAAGGGCAGGAATGGATCCTTCTCTGTGGTATCAGCCAGGGTGACCTATTCATTACCCTCGAGGGAGGGGTCTGCGCAACCCAGGCTGGGGGAGTGGCTGATGCCGAGGTACTCACCTGGGCCAGTTGCTGCCCAGCCTCGGTGGACACTTGCCGATCCTCCTCACAGTCTGTCTTGTTTCCCAAGAGAAGGACGACCATGCTGTCAGACACTACATCCTGTACACAGAACATCTTCCCTTAGCAACACATGTTGAGCGCCTGCTGTGTGCCAGGCCCTGGGTAGATTTGGCCATACTCTCCAGGAAGCTGACTGTGTGCCACTTCCCTCCACACATGCCCACCTTTCCATATCACACCCACTCCACACTCTTCCCACCTCTGACACTTTCCCTTCCATCTGCAGCGAACCTCTCTGCCTGCAAACATGTCACCCACTTTCCAAGGCCAACCTCAAAGTCACCTCCCCCAGGAAGCCTTCCTAGATTGCTCCTGTCCATGCTCCTCTTTCCTGCCTGTATTGAGCAGCCCAGCATTTGACTATGCAGGCTGCCTTGGCTCATCTCCTAATTGTGTCATGGATAATAATAATAATAATAGCTTCTGTTTACTGAAAGTTTACTGTATACCAGGTGCTGTGCTGAAAGCAGTTATATGAGTTAATCCTCACAACTGCTCTATGAGAAAAGTTGGGAAATTGAAGTTCAGAGAGTTTAAGTCACTTGTCCAAGGTCACAGAGTTGGGATGGGATAGTTGGGATACAAACCCAGGTCTTATCAGAACCCAGAACCCAGCTCCCCTCATGTATCACCTTATCCTGCTTCTCTTGCATCTCTTCAACTAGACTAGAAACTTCTAGAGAGAAGACAACATATCTTTCTTCATACCCCTCTTCTGTGCTAGCACATACTGCAGAATTTCAGCATGTATACATACAGCAAGTAAGTACGTGGGGGAAAGAACTAGAGATGTGTGAACAGAGGAATGATCACCTAGAGTGGCACTAGACTTGCATTATCCCCAGGTGTTAAGAAGACATCACAGAGCTTCTGTATATAGGAAAAAATGGTCATAGGATAAAGGAAAGAGTTTGTTTTGGAGACCGTACTATGTGGTTGTAGTTTCTTTGGACTACTATGTTCCCAGCCCATCCAGCCACATACCCTCAGTAGATTATGTCACCCATATGTCTGCTGTGTCATTTGTAATCCTGGGAGAAAAGAGGGAGTGGGAAGGATACAAGTTCCTTCTTGACTCCACACACTGGGGCCAACCCCAGCAGCCATCGGCTCACCTGGAGACAGTCCAGCCAGTAGCGCACATGGGCAAAGCTCTCCTGGGAGGTGACGTCGTACATGAGCACCACTCCATCAGCCTTGCGGAGCAGCTGCCGCGTCATGCTGTGGTACCTGTCCAGAGAGTCCGCATCAGGCCATGCCAGGCGGCCTGACCCCAAGCCCTGACCTCTCTAGGCCTCAGCCACTCCATCTGCTTCTAATTGCTTCCCAAAGAGAACGTGCATGTATTTTCCTTCTTACAGTGTGCTTATTGTTAATAGGTAACAGTCCTCATGGCTCAAATTTCAGAAGGTACCAAAGAGCACCCTGTGAAAAGTCTCTCCCAGCCAATCCCACCCTCATCCTGCAGCCACCCCCAGAGGCAGCCAGAGTTCCCCATTTTTTTTTTGATAGCAAGAAGTTTATTTTACCCATTTCTTAAATAGTTTCCCAGAGGTATTATATATATATATTGATACATAAATGTATATGTACACACACACACACATACCCATATACGTACTGTTTAAACAAATACAGTGTAAAACACTGTACCTATTAATATTCAGTATTCTGTACTTTGTTTTATCCACATAATAAAATGTCTTGAAGATATTTCCCTATTGGTACATAAAGAGGGTCCTCCATCTTTTTTGTGTTCATAATATTCTATTGTGTGGAGAGACTCTAATATATTTAACTGGTCCATTACTGATGGTGTTTAGTTTGTTTCCAATGTTTCATAATATAAACAGTGTTGCTATGAACAGTCTTGGTCCCTTTGATATTATAGTCATGTACGAGTTTATCAATAGAATGAATTTCTAGAAGTAGAACTTCTGGGTCACAGAAGATGTGCCTTTTCAGTTTTGATCACTACGGCTTAACCAGAAAGTGGAAAGCCAGCGTTTTCAGAAGGACAGGCGATTGGAATGGCCATCACAGGTGCCCCGCCATGCTGAGGGGAACTCTGGGTCTGCTGTCCTGTCTCCTGCATGGGATCTGGACTCATCTCTCCATCCCTGACCTCCTGAATCATCAGGGGTAGAAGCTGCATTTGCACTTGGTTGCCTCTTAGCCCATATTGGACTCCTCAGGGTCGGGGTTGCCCTCCACTCCTCTGCAGCCCAGACTCAGCCGGTAATGTCGACAGTGCTCGTTACCTCTCCTGGCCAGCTGTGTCCCAGAGCTGCAGCACAAAGCGCTTGTTGTCCACCAGCAGGTTTGTGACCCGAAAATCCACTCCTAGGACACACAAAGGAGAGTCAAGCTTACTTGACTTCAAGTTACCATCCCAGACTTGCAGCTGAGGCCTGCCTGAATACATACCTGTCCCCAATACCAGCCAGGGTGGGATGGGAACCTCCAGCTGCTGGGCTTCCCTTTTGCTCTCCAAATCCCATCCATGCTTGAGGGCCCACATCCTCTATGAAGCCTTCCCTGACCACGCAGCTCCCACTGCACTCCCGCCCTGAGGGTTGGCCAGCGTGAGGCACCTTGCATTGTTTTTACCTCTACAAAAAAAATCTGTCTTCTCAACTGCACGGCAGTGTTTATTCCTCAGCTACTCAGGAAAATCAGTTTTGTTAATTTATTTTTTATAATACTTCTTGTTTCATTCCTAATTATTGCATGCATCTTCCCCCTTTACCCAGACAGCAGCCTGGGAGGGTGGAAGGAATGTTGGCTTCAAGGATGACCAGTTGGGCCGTGAGTTGTCCACCTTCTGCTGCTATACTGGCTGTGTGACCTCAGGCAAGTCACTTCACTTCTCTGAGCCTTCCTTCCTCATCTGCAAGGTGGCAATTTAAAAAGACCCACATCACTGGGTGGTTGGGAGGATTAAATGACTTATGTCCAAGGTTCAGCCTAATTTCTAGGGGGTGCTTAGGAGGTGGTAATTTTTATTATCACTATGAATTCTCACCTCCCTGAGCCCCAGCTCCTCAAATTTCACAGACCCACCCTTCCCTGTGTCATGGTTCTAGACACCTCCTGTGCCTGGAAATATGGTAGTAATAGTGAAGTCCCAGGGAGGTTTGGAATCTTTGGGGAGCACCTTCCAGCCAACCTCCACTTCCCAGGGACACCAGGCCTTCCCAGGGACACCAGGCCAGGTGGGGCTGATAGAGAGGGGCTGCTTTGTCCATGCTGAGCCCACTGCAGGGCCCAGACCAGCTCCAGAAAGGGGCATCTCCTCATATTATCCCTGAGCTGGTAAGACCTTCCTCAAGGTCTAGGTCTCTCATGCAGCCCCCAGAAGCACCTGCTGCTGTCCCTGGTGGTGACTGAAGCCACAGACCACCCCCCACACCCATGCTCTCCACAGGAAGTTGGGAGAAGTGGCAGATGGGAGTCCTGACCTCAGCAAAATGCTGAAGCAAAAGTCTGTCTGTAGCATCCACTTCTCTTTTTTTTGGCCGCACCACGTGGCATACGGGATGCGGGATCTTAGTTCCCGACTAGGGATCGAACCCGTGTCCCCAGCAATGGAAGTGCAGAGTCCCTTAACCGCCAGGGAAGTCCCTCCATTTCTCCTTACTGCCCCCTTTCCTCCAGGTCTAAGGAAGCCCAGGGTCTGCAGGAACTTCTGAGGTTATCCAATCCCACCTCCCGTGATGATATCCAGCTTCTGCTTAAATACCCACTGTGTGATCTATTGAGCAACCCTAACCCTAATTAAACCCTTGCATTTAGTAACTTTACTCCCACTTTCCACCTCCCTGCCCATCACCCTCCTCAATCCACCCATGTATCCCCTGCACCCTCCCTGAAACATGTTACAACTTAACCATATAACCTGTTAGAAATATGTTTTCAGCTTCCCAAGGAATCTGCTGTTTTACATGAACAACCCCAGGGAGAGGGCAAGGCTGAACCCATAAGAGGGTAAAACTTCTGGAGTGGGGGCGTGTGCTTTGAAGGCAGGTGGCCCCGGGTATGAACTTTGGAGCCCAGGTAGGGCAAGAAATTTAACTGGGCCTTCAATTCTTTGTCCTCCTCATCTGTAAAATGGGGGTAGATTCGGAGAAGCCTCAAAAAAATGCACCATCAGCTATAACTTGATGGGCTCTGGCTCTGGTCCTCCACCAGCCCTGTTCTCAAATGGAGGCAGGTGAGAAAGGGGGGTGGGAATGGAGCAGGGTGATGCTGAGTGGGGAAACGTTTATGGCTGAGGAAGCTGGAATCGTCCCCAGTGATAGTTAAACCAGATGGATGACAGCCACCAAGGGCACCAAACCACAGCTAGCAGTGGGACAGATTTGGATCACACACCTGGATCTCAGGTCCTCCCAGCTGGCTAGCAGTGCATGCAAAGTTGCCTTGTCTTTTTACAGTTATGCAATCTGTATTTTTCTCTACTGAATTTTGTAGAAACTTCTTACCACATAATAATGGGAGAGGCTCAATCACAGGGAGGGCTGATGTAAGGAATAAGGCATGTATGCCTGGTGCATTGTAGGTGGTCAGTAACCAGTAGCTTAGGTGATTAAGGGTGGTGGCCTTGCAGACCCTGTGACCATGTTCAACGTCAGACCAGGCCTCCTATGGGTCCCCTTTTCCTGACAAGTCTGCATTTTTAATTGGCTCCCCAGGTGAGGATTCTCAGGCAGAGAAAATTTCAAGAACTTTTCCTGGGGGGCCTCTCTTACATAAAGTTTGAGAACTTTATCCACTGGTCTAGCACTGATCCCCATCAGCACGCACCCTGATGGGACACAAAGACGTGGACCATTCCAACTTTGCTCCTAAGATGGCTGTCCCCACAAACTCTTTTCTGTGGCTCTATGCAATGTTCAAGTGGCCACATATCCCAATATTTTTAGAGAAAGGAGGCTTTGTGCTATGGGACATTTCATTTGCAAAAGCCACTGAATTAGACATTATCAAAAATTTACTTATAATAATAACCATAAAAATAACGAATATTGAGCACTTAATACATGCCAGATATTATTCTGAGAACTTGATATGGATTAACTGAACTAATTCTCACAGCCCCTCTATGAGGTCAGCACTACTGTTGCCCCCATTATGCTCAGAGGGGTTAAATAATTTGCTCAAGTTCATACCACTAGTAAGTGGCAGAGCTGGGTTTTGAGCTCGGGGACCTGTGTTCCTAACTTACCCCACGCTACAAATACATTCTGCGTAAAATGTTCAACTTGCCAAAGGCCACTTCCTGCCACAGTCTGGCTGACTGGCCTAGGGTCGGTCCTGAGCAAATGCAAGCAGCAGGGACCCTGCGGTGGCCTGCCCAGGGGCCACGTGGCTGGAGACCTGCTTGTTTTCACCATCAGCCAGTGCTGGCGGCTAAATTGCAGGGTGCCTTGTTGATGTGGCACATTATTAGCTAAACAGTTCAATGCAGAAAAAGCCAATTACCTGTAATTAGAGATGATTAGTAAAATAGCCAGATTATGCCCATATAAAATAATGTCTAATGCAGGGCCTGTGGTGAGGGCAGAACCTACAGCTTCCTCAGGGATGGCTTGCTCTGGGCCTGCTCCAGCTCTTCAGCCTGGTCCCCCAGGTCTCCCCTCCCTCCCCTGCCGCCCTCCCCAGGTGGCCCTTACCCACAGTAGCTGTCAGCCCAGTGGCGAAGGTGTTCTGGTGCAGCAGGTGCAGGAAGGATGTTTTGCCCACATTCGAGTCTCCCAGGAAGATGACGTGGAAGGCGTAATCAGGATTGGCCAAAGGCTCACTGGCCGTGCAGTCCCCTGGGGATGGGGTCAGCCCAATGCCTCCAGAGTCCATTCCTGGATCTTCAGGCCTGTTCTCTGCCCTTGGCTCCCTGGATTGAGGGGACCCTGGTTCTTCTACTGCGTGAGCGGTTGTAGGTTGGAGCCTGGGCTGGGCTTCCAGCTCAGCCCTGGTGGGGAGGGTTTGTGTGGGCTCCTGGGGCCCTGCTGCATCCCCAGGCTGAGCCCCTGTGTGGGGAGAGCCCCTTGAAGGTGACGGTTTTTCAGGAGCTGGGGCTTGTGCCTCAGCCTGAGCCTGTGCTCTGTCAGGTGGGAGAGGAGCAGCTGGGGAATCGTGCTGGGGGAGTTCCGGGTGCCCAGTTTTCAGGCCATGAGCCTCAACGGACAGCTCTGACCTGAAATCCTGCCCTCCTTGGTCCCCTGCTTTCCTTTGGTCAGTCCTGGGCTCCTCTTCCGGACTCTGGTGGGGTAGGGCAGGCAGCCCTTCAGGCCCAAGGACCTGGCTGTGAGCTTCCTGTAGTCCCCCAAGATGGCCCTCCTGTGCATCTGGGCTCAGCTTGCCCTGCTCCAATCCCTCTGTGGGAGCCTGACCCACAGACTCCAGGCCCTGGGAGGGCTCATCCAGCCCTGCCGTGAGGGCTCCAGCTCCTGAGGACCCCAGCCCTGGCTCAGAGCCAGCAGCATGTGGGTCCTGATGGAGGGCCTCTCTCTGCCTAGGTGGCTTGGCTGGGACAGGCCCAGGCCCGGAGCCCTCGTCATCTGGGTATGAGGCCTGGAACTGTTCACTGGGCCCAGCTGGGGCCTGGGGAGGGGGAGAGGTCACATGAGGAGGGGCCCCATCCTCCAAAGGAATGAGCACTTTGAGCGCAGCTGCCACCAGGCCCCCTGACTCCCCAGCTGGAGCCCCTGGAAGCCCCCAGCAGAAGTGGACCCCAGGGCTAGACCCTGACTCCTCCTTGGGTTCCAGGCTGGGGGGCCCTCCAGTCTGCTCTGGGCTGATGTCCTGCCCCTCTGGGTTCACTCCTTTCTCTTCCTCGGTCCCGGAAGGCACCCCAGGGGGGCTTCCTGGAGACCCATCTGGATCTGAAGGTGGCTCCTGACCAAAGAGAAAAGCACGCGGCTCTGGGATGGAGATCTGCCTGACCGCTTGGGGTGTCTGGGGGCCTGAGGAGGCTCTCGGAGCTGGGGGTGGGCTCCTGGAGAGCTGCAGGGCACTGTGGCGGGTGCTGCTGAAGCTGCTGAGGAGCTGGTCCCAGTCATCGCTGTCCCCAGTCAGTTCAGGCAGGGGAGCCTCCTCAGAGGAGACTGAGGCCTTCTCCTCACCTGCTCTGGGGACACTAGAAAGGGTGCGGGAAGCTGAGGTCAGGGCAGGGGCGGGTAGAGGTCACACCTACACTGTCGGCATCCATCACCACTGGGTGCGCACCTCACCGCTAGTCCTTCCTCCCAGTCTTCCCGTTGGCAGTGCTTCTGTCCTGGCACACACTCCCTAGCCTTCCCCACCTCCAATCCTGCTCATCCTTCCAGGCCTATATGGAGCCTCACCTCCTCCAGGAAGCCTTCCCTACTATTCTGGCCCATCCACTCCTCTGACCTGTAACGAGTAGAGTGGGTGCTGTACCTGCCAAGGATCCAGCACTGCACTAGCCTGTGTGTGTGTGCGTCTCTGTGTGTGTGTGTGTGTGTGTGTGTGTGTGTGTGTGTGTGTGTGAGAATCCCAGTTGTGTGATTCATATGTCATGTGTGTCTGGGCACATGACTTTCCCCCGTCTGTCTCCACGTCTGAGAAATGGGCATGATAATCCCAGCCTGGCAGGGCTGTTGTGAGGTTTAAGGAGGGAGTCTGTGTGCTCTGGGCACTGAGCAGAGCCTCGGAGAACTCAGAGCCACCCTCCCCTCTTCCAGGAAGCCCATGGTCTCCAGCGCAGCCCAGGGGTGGCAGCTACTTGCCTCGGTTCCTCCTCCATCTGCCAGGACACACGGCCCTTGGTGGCGTTCAGGTGTTCCCTGGTCACCTGCAGCTGCCCCCGCACCTCTTCCAGCCTCCTGGCCAGGTCACGCTGGGCCTCCCGAAGCTGCTGGTTCTCCGAGCTGGCCTCCTGGTGTGTGCTGCTGAGGCGGTAGAGCTGGGCCTCCAGCTGCAGGAGGTGGAGGGTGAGGAGGAGGGAAGCCCAGGTGCCCTTCAGGGGAGCAAACAGCCTTCCAAGGCCCCTGTGGGGCACAGACTCCAGGCTCCTGGACACCCAGCTTAAAACATAGGATTGGGGCGGGGGGCGGCTGTTACCCCCTCACTGGCCTAATTAGCTCCATTACCTCCCACCCGGGAGAGACATTGGAATTTGGGGGATGGGGAAGAGAGAGGGAACTGTGTAAGAAACACACACTGCCAGTGCCACAAGGGCCTGAAGCATACATGGGATCACACCCTCCTCTGCTCAGTATTCTGCAGTGGCTGCTCATCTCTTGAGTGCATCTGGTCTGCAAGGAGCTCCTGATCCAACAGCAGGTCGCAAGACTGGGAGGTGGAGAGCTTCTTGACCATGCCGTATGGAAGGTAAAGGCCTCACAATAGCCTCCAAGGCCCTGCACAGTCTCCCCACCCCCAACCCCACCTCTGTTACATCTCTGACCTTCTCTCCCACTACCGCCTCCTCCCCCACCTGCTCCCTCAGTCTGTTCCAGCCCACAGGTCTCTTTGCTGGTCCTTGAACATTCACAGCACATCCTACCCACCTCAGGGCCTTTGCACTTGCTATTCCCTCTGCCTGGACTGCTCTTCCCCCAGATACCACATGGTCCACTCCTCACCTCCTTCAGGTCTTTCCTCCAAAGTCATCGTCTCAGTGAGGTCTTCCTTGACTCCCCTATCAAAACCCTTCTGTCCCCCTGCCCTGCTTTACTTTATTCTCCTTAGCACTTTCACTATCTAATATGTTATAGATTTTACTTGCTTATTTAGTTTATCATCTCTCTCTCTGACTAGACAATAACTCTGCGGACAGGAGTCATTTGTGTCTATTATGTTCCTCAGAACCTAGAACAGTGCCTGGCACATAGTGGTTGCACCATAAATAGTTGTTGGGTGAAGGAATGAATAGCCTTGGGGGGAGAGGCTTCACATCCACAGGGGACAGGACAAAATGGTCCCATGTGGAAAGTCTAACCTCTTCCCTTGGCAGAAGGGGCCCGCCTCAGTTTCCAAGGAGCAGCTACTGCAGAGGCACCTGGGAAATCAACCCATGTCAGGAGGTTGAGACCAGGTAGCAGGACCAGCCAAGGCAACAGTGGGGAAGACTGGGAACCTGGTCCAGTGCTGAAAGAATGCAGGTTGTCCTGGTTACAACAGATGGTGATTTTACTAAGGTCAGTGGTCTGAAAGTTGAGGAGGGAAGAGACAATGGGGCAGGGTCTCAGACCCAAAGGCTTAGCACAATGTCAACTGGAAGTGACTATAGGTTATGAGACCTGAGGTGTTGGGGTAGCAGGTATTCTGACCAGGAAGCTAGGTCAGGTTCAGCGACAGTAACAACTGTGATATGTAAAGCACCTACTACCAGCCAGGCACCATCTTAGGCCCTCAAATATAGTATCTCTAATCATCACAGCAGCCTTCTAAGGCAAAAGTTCTGATCTCCATTTCTCTGATAAGGAAACCAGGGGTCAGAGAGGTTAAAAACCTGCCCAAGGTCACTCAGCTGACAATGGAGATGAAAGTTGAACACCACCCTCACCAAGCTTCTCCAATGCTGAGACTTTGTATTTGCCCAGTGCTTTCCTGTTTCAAAATGCTTTCCCATTTATTACCTCATTTGACACAACTAGCTGGGGAGATGCAGTAGATGTGGCTATTCCCATTTTACGGATGGAGAAACTAAGGCCAGGACAAGCAAAATTATTTCCTCGGATATGCATGGTTTTTAATTGGAACAGCAGGAATTTGAACTTGGACCTCTGACTCATGTCCCAGTACTTCCACTGCAGTACCCAGCCTCATCTCAGAAAAAGGCCAGAGACATCGCTTTCCTAGGGGCCAGCTCTGATGCAGGAGCCCAACGAGCCCAGGGAACCCTCAGGAGATGGGTGTCAGGGTCTGTGAATCATCAGAAATTGGGCTCCCGGGGAAACCCGTCACTCACCTCCTTCTGGCCCTCAGTCAGGCGCTGCACCGCGCGTTCCTTGGCCTCCAGGACCTCCTGCATCTGGGAGCTGAGGGCCAGGCCCCGGGCGTCGCTCTGGGGAGCAGAAAGGTCTCAGCCCCTGTATTGCTGAATCTAAGACCCAGCTGGGCTGGGCTGGCTCTCCCCACACTTCACCTCCACCCAGGCCTAGGGTGCAGGGTCCAGGATGTCTCAACAAGGAGGGGTCTAGGACAGCTGCCCTGGCTCAGGCAATAGGAGACAGAAACCCGGAGAGCAGAAGGAGTGGCTCCAGGAGACACGCGAGACCTGGCAGAGGTGAGCAGGGGGCCCAGGCTCAATGCTCCCCACCCCACCTCTCTGAGGAATACGAGCTCAGGGCTGTGAGAAGATCTACTCCCAGCAGCCTCCCGCTGCCCCACACTGGCCAGTGGCCGGCCCGCTGCTTGGCCAGCAGGGGAGTTCAGGGCCGGGGGAGAGGTTGGCTGTCGCGGAGAGCCTACCTCAGCCTGCAGCTGCAGCTTCTCCTGCCGTATTTGCTGCTCCATCTCCTCATAGAGCTGCTGGACCTCGCGATGGTGGTCAGAGTCCCGCCTGGAAGGGGTGGGGGTGGGACCAGGCAGCCCATCAGCACCCTGGGACCCTGCTGCTGGCAGAGGTGGTCTGGGCCTGGGTTTGCAGTCTATGCCACTGTCCACCTCACTCTGCCAGCGGTCACTGACCCCCGTCGCCGTGAGAACAGTCATCCCAGTAACAGCTCCTGACATATATGCCCTTGATATTGATCATCTGATCCCATCATGCCGACTCCCATAACCATCATCAAGATGTTGGTTCCTGTGGCCCTGTCTCATAGTCCCCAAAGCCCCATCACTCTGTCCCCACTTCCCGCTGTTGCTGTCCTCCTACCCCCCTAACTCAGACCCCCTGGCAAGGCTGTGCCCATACCAACCCCAGGATCACCACATGCATTGTAATCTATGTGAGTGGTGACCTGGGGTTAGGTGCCACAGTGGCCCTGCACCAAGACACACTGACCATTCCCTCTTTGGCTGAAGGCCTAACTCTGTCCTCCCCAATAGGTCCCCTTTGTCACCCCTTCTTCCAGTTCAGCTCTGCCCGTCTGGCTCCCAAGCCCTGCAGTGGACGCCTGGCCTCCATTCTTTGGAACTGAGAGAATTCAATTAAGATTCAACTAAAATGTAAAGAGCACCCACTGTGTGCCAACACCGGGCAAGGCACCCCGGCCCCAACTCACTTCCTCAGGGTCAGTTCCAGAACCTCCTTGTCAGTCCGTGCTTCCTGCAGGCGACTGTTCATCTTGGCCAGAAAGCCCTCCAGGTTGCCTGCCAGCTGGGGCTCCTCCTGCTGCAGCTTCCTCCATAGCTGCCAGATTTCCGCCTGCCTGGGAGGGGAGGATAGCCAGAGATTAGACACGAGGCGGGACCAGGAGGCAGGGGGAGCCCCACTCCTCGGTTTTAATGGCAACACTCCAAGAGACTTGGGCACCTGGGCCACGAAAATCTATTTACACCCTACAAGGTGAAGCTCAAATGCCACCTCCCCCAGGAACCTTTCCCAGTTGTGCCCTTTCCCTTCGTGAATCCCCACAACACTTTGTCTCTCTATGGTTTGGTGATTAATTGTGGGGTGGGGGAACTTGGGAGTCCGATGGCCCAGGGCTTCCATCTGTCTTCTCTCTTCTCCCACTCTAGCTGTGTGACCTTTAGCAAGTCCCATGCTCTCTCTGAACTTACTTGTAAAACGGCCACTGGAGAATGAGACACACCCAGTGAAAGCACCGGCTTGGGGTCTGGTACCCAGTTGGCACTCAGTAAATGCTGCTTTCACATGGATTTAACTAAGTCATGAAGACAGATGCCTGAGGGCTGAGCCCAGGCCAAAGCTGCCAAGTGGGTAAATCACTCCCCACCCCAATCCCACCCTGCCTGCCCCACAACAGCTGCCCCACCCTCTGAGAGCTTGTCCTCACAGAGCCCTGCGGGGTGGGAGAACCTGGGCAGACAGGCGAGGGTGATTCCCTTGCTGGTTCTAACAGACCCAGTGGGACCTGGGGGGTGTGAGAGGGGCATTTCTAGGCAGGAGCCCCTTCTCTAAGCATGAGTGAACGCCAAAAGCCCAGAGCCTGAGGCAGTCTCCAAGCTCTCCTGTCTCCAGTCCTGCCCAACTCAGAGCATCACCATGCCTGAAAAGCATCCCCCATCATACCCCTGGAGAGTATGGCACCCTCGGGGAGCTTTGTATTTTTAAGAATTGAGTCCCCTTAGGGAGCTGACCCTTCAACTCGCTAATCCTTCCGAGGAGTGACCATGTAGGTCAGGACAGGGAGGGAGAGGTTGAGTGGGATGGACTCCTAGTGGGTAGGCTTTCTCCACACGTGGCTTTAATCCCACAGCAGCTCTTATGCTCACTCTGTGGCCGGGGAAACAGAGGTCGGAGGTTAGGCTACTTGCCCACAGTCGCACAGCTAACAAGTGGCTAAACCAGGATTTCTGCCCAGCTCTACCTGGTGGCTCCCACTCGACCTTGTGTCCAGGAGAGTCCTCACCCCCACTGACCAGCAGTAGCTCTCCCTGCACCCACAACCATGCTGGCCTTACTCGGGAAGTGAGTGGCTGGCTTCCAGTTGCTCCATGAAGGCAAAGAACGCCTCCTTCTCCTCAGCGTCGGCCTCCTCCTGCACTGGGAAGCTGGTGGCCACAGATCCTCGCTTGAAGGACTGTGGCCTCCTTCCGTGGAGCTTGTGGGTGCTCGGGCTAGAGCCAAAGATGCTCTCTGTGAGACAGAGGGGTGCAGAAGGGAGCAGAGTGGGGCTCGGCTCAGTCCCTTGACCTCCCACCTTGCCTTGCTCCAGTCATTGGGGAAATCATTATATCTGTGTCAGTCACATTTTACAGGGCCAGGGTCATATATTCCTCACATCAACCTTTGGAGTCTACTCAAGGTAGACACTGTGTCCCTTTTACAGATGAACATCTGAGGTCCAGAGAGGCCAAAAGACTTGCTGGAAGTCACACAGCAGCTCCACGGTGGCCAATATAGTCTTTTCACTCAGTCAAGGGATATTTATTGAGCATCTACTATGTGC
Source organism: Phocoena sinus (assembly GCF_008692025.1). Taxonomy (NCBI): domain Eukaryota; kingdom Metazoa; phylum Chordata; class Mammalia; order Artiodactyla; family Phocoenidae; genus Phocoena; species Phocoena sinus. The sequence goes on along the minus strand of NC_045773.1, from coordinate 66,459,762 downwards.
TAGGGACAAAACTGGCCAAAATCCCTGCCCTGGTGGAGCTGACAGTCTATGAATGCTGAAAAGGACACTTTTTTTTTTTTTTTTTAAGTAGATTTGCCAAGTGAGCTAAAGGAATGAACAGGGTAATTTCTACTGAGAGACTAGATAGAGTCTACTTTAGAGGGGGTGGTCAGGAGTGTCCTGAGGAAGTAACACTGGAACTGAGATGTGACTCACAAGAAGGTACAAGCAATGTGGATTTCTAGGGAAACATATTCTAGGCTGAGAGAACAGCACATGCAAACGCCCTGAGGTAAGAGCCAGATTGGCATGCTGGAGGAGGCGAGTGGTATTGAGTGAGCCCAAGAGATTGGAAGGGTCTGGATGGTGCTGGCCTGTAGGCCCTGGGAAGGGGGTTGAATTTTGTTCCATAGACCTTGGGAAGTCCCCAGTATAGTGGGCACAATGGACACAGATGTGAAGATGGCCTCTTGGGGCTACATGGACAAAACGTTCCCTCTGCCCCACTCCCGATTCCAGACCCTCATTTCCCTTCCCTACTCCTGGTTTCTCAATCACCAGAACTGGAGCAACCACCTCCTGGGGCGGCCCCAACTTATAAATGCAGATTCCTGGCCTCCCTTCCTGTTGTCCCCCAAACTCTTGGACACTCAGCAGACCTGAGAACTCCAGATGGCTTTGCAGACTTTAAAAGCTGAACAGTGCTTTTCAGGGTCTCTGCAAGGACACCACTCCTTCCATTCCCTGGGCCAGAAGGTCTTCCCCCATCAAGCTCAGCAGGAACACTGTGCGTCTCCGGCTTTGGTGTCGTTAGGTCTTTCTGGGCATGTCTTGAGAAGCCGGTGTTGGAGTAACCTTGGCCAGTGAGGGCTAAGGAAGGGCCAGGGAAGCCCCCACCCACTAAACATCACCCTCTGCTGCTCTCTGGGGCCTTGATTTCCTTTAACCAAAGCTAGAATGTGACCTTCTTCAGGCATAAACAAGGCCTGTGGTCTCAAGAACAGGTGGCGCTTAACTTCTTGCTCAAGGGAAAGATTTACTGGGGAGATGACAAGGGAAGTATTAGAAAGCAAGCCTGGAGGCCTCTCTGGAGGAGGGGGATGCTCAGGGGAGCTGCCAGCTAATGAACTGCTCTCTCTGGTGGAAAGGAAGTCAAGTCTCCTGGGCTAGAGTCTTCAGGCTCAGCTCTGCGTTGAACCAACTGCCTTCCCACTCAGGCTAAGTGTTCTCATCTCCACAGAAATCTGTATCATCATCCATGCCCAGAACTGCCCTTGGGCATGTTATGAAGGTCCTGTGATTGGTAGGGAGTCCTGGGGTCTTTCCTGTCTGCCCAGCCTCGCCTCATGCTGGGCACACTCCCCAGAGGCCCTCCCAGGACAGACATACTGAGCCCAGAGCTGAATTCTTCAAGGGAGAGGCGTCCCTTCCGCTCCACATCCACCCAGTCAAAGATCATCCCTGGCTCCTCCTTGCTGCCCAGGAAGCTGAACTTGGCCACCTGCAAGGAAGAGGTAAGTTGGGCACTGTTCCCACTGGGGAGGGCTCTGGGCCACCCTCAGAAAAGAAGAGTGTGTTTGTCTGTAGCCATCTCCACCTCCCCTCTCCCCAGTTTTGGAGTCCCACCGCCAACCTGACCTCAAGGCAGACCCTTGAGGCTCTTGGACCCTATCCAAGGCCGCCCTCTCAGCAGTGCCTTGAACTTCATCCACACCTTTTCCCTTCCTCCATCCAACATCAAAACCTACCTGTTCTCAAACCTACCTGAGTCTCATCCCTTTAGGACTCTAATAAAGGACAGTAGCCAAATTTCCCCAGAATGTGTTTATCAGTCTTCAAAAATTATCTAAAACTGGGCTTCCCTGGTGGCGCAGTGGTTGAGAGTCCGCCTGCCGATGCAGGGGACACGGGTTCGTGCCCTTGTCTGGGAAGATCCCACATGCCGCAGAGCGGCTGGGCCCGTGAGCCATGACCGCTGAGCCTGCGCGTCCGGAGCCTGTGCTCCGCAACGGGAGAGGCCACAACAGTGAGAGGCCCACGTACCACACACAAAAAAAAATTATCTAAAACTATTCAGTGATGCAGTATAACAGACTATGTTCTGCATTAAAATATTAATATCTAGTTTAAAATTTTAATTAGAACTTGGAGGACTTCCCTGGTGGTACAGTGGTTAGGAATCCGCCTGCCAGTGCAGGGGACACAGGTTTGAGCCCTGGTCCAGGAGGATCCCACATGCCGCGGAACAACTAAGCCCATGAGCCACAACTACTGAGCCCACGTACCACAACTACTGAAGCCCATGCGCCTAGAGCCCGTGCTCCACAACAAGAGAAGCCACCGCAATGAGAAGCCCACGCACCACAATGAAGAGTAGCCCCCGCTCGCTGCAACTAGAGAATGCCCACACACAGCAAGACCCAATGCAGCCAAGAATAAAATAAATAAATAAATAAATTTATTTTAAAAAAACAACTCGGAATTGCTTGTTCATGTTAAATACAGAATGAATCCTAGATTATTTTTTTTATTGCATATGGGTTAGGATTAGGCTCAGATGCATTCAGCAAAAACAAACTAACAAATGATAACAGAAAAACTCAAATAGCTGAGGCTTAAATAATAAAAGCTGAGATAAGTAATCTGAAGTATTCGGGCCAGGGCTGCTGTGGCAGCTCCACTATGTCTGCAGGGCCTCAGACTTCAAGCTCGAGGCTTAACTGTCCCTCAGTGCCACCCTCTACATGAAGGTGCAAGAAGCCTCCGGAACTCAAAAATCTCTATTCCAGACAACAGGGTGGAAGAAGCAAGAAATAAAGGTGTCCTCCTTTCCTCATATGAAAATAATTCCATCCCACCTTTCCCAGATGCGTATATTTTACATAGCTGCAATCATATTATGATGTATATAATGCTGAACCTTTTTCTTATCCATAATTTCTTCATATCCGTAACTCTCATTGAAATTGCTCCTTCATACTCTTGAATGGGTGTTCCAAAAGTAGTTAACTTTTCCCCTATTGGACATTTTTTGGCTCTGTTTTCACTTCTATAAATAAAATGCAATGAATACTGAACAGAAAATTATCTAAAACTTGAAAATAAGTACAAAAAGTGGACAGCACATCTTTTCAGTATTCTACAGGGGGACCAAGGCCACCCAAGCATCTTCTAGATTCTGTGAATGTACTTAATTCAACACATGGTACTGATTAGGGGTCCCAGACTAAATGAAGTCACACGTTAACTTGTAGATTTTGTCCAGGAGAGATGTAAATAACTTTTGTCTGACAGAACAGATAACCCCAAAGATTTATGGCCTGTTGTACATTAACCAACTTAAAAAAAATCTATCTCAGCAATCCGATTCTAACATTTCTTTGTTAAATTGTCCAGCTTTTAAAATGCTCTTTCAACCATTCATAATATTTCTCATTAATAAATGAGTTAAATAAAACCTCTGGTATAGACTCATTTTATTTTTGTCCAAGGGTCATGATTTTACCTTTTTGGAAATTCTACTTTGACAGTTTTGGAGGTTCATGGAGATGCCCCAGTGGACTCAGCTGTCAGAACCCAGTAAACTGCATTGCTGGAAAAAGAGCCCCAGATGGACTCTGGGAACCCAGGAACTTTTTTCATTGGCTCTTGAAGGGAATCTCAAGTGTGACAGAACTCTAAGTTTGCTGACTCTGTTTCTCCAGTTTTTACGTTTTTGTTTTTACTGATTTTCTGCTTCTGGTTTTGGTGGTAGCCATGATGGGGAATTCCGTTTTATGGACTGACCATTTGGAGATCTCCACGGGATACATGAAGGAGACCTAGTGTCTGTTGGTTGAGAGACAACAGAAAATCTGGTTTGCTAATCCTTTGTTGTTGGTGGTGGTGTGTTTGTTTTTCTAGGTGTGACCTCAAATCGGTTAAGAATTTTGAGCCCACTGGGGAGGAGAACAGCTCTTTGAAATCTGAACTGGAGAGCTTTTGTTTCTGTGTTTACTTTTGACCTGTGGCTAGGGTTGGAGAAAAGAAGCCCTGTCTGTGTGTCTACATGTCTGTAATTCAGAACGGCCCTTAACTCTCATTGTGAGTGTGAATATTTTTCTGTATCTGGGTATTAATGACTTAGAGTACTACATCTCTCACAGGGGTTTTGTGTGGATTGGTTAGTAGAGACAAATAAATGTTTATATAAATCTAATGGCCCCCAAAGTCACAGGAAAAAAAAAAAAAAAGAAACTGAACTTCTAATGCTTTCAATGTGCTGGACTTAATAAAAGATTCCTCTTACAAGAAATTGCTAACTCAGAAAACTTTTAAGGAGCCAGGTTCAGATAATTAAGGTGAATCTTTGACAAATTAAATTAAATTGAATTGGTTTAGGACTTCCCTGGTGGTGCAGTGGTTAAGAATCTACCTGCCAATGCAGGAGACATGGGTTCGAGCCCTGGTCCGGAAGATCCCACATGCCACGGAGCAACTAAGCCCATGCGCCACAACTACTGAGCCTGTGCTCTAGAGCCCACGAGCCACAACAACTGAGCCCGTGTGCCACAACTACAGAAGCCCGGGTGCCTAGAGCCCGTGCTCCACAAGAGAAGCCACCGCAATGAGAAGTCCGCGCACCGCAACGAAGAGTAGACTTTGCTCGCCACAACTAGAGAAAGTCTGTGCACAGCAATGAAGACCCAACGCAGCCAAAAATAAATAAATAAAATAAATTTATTTAAAAGATTAATTACTTAAATTGGTTTAATAATTTTGGTTTACAAAAGACAAATATAATAGCTATCTGTGTTTTCTCCATCTTATAGTAAATATAATACAAGTATATATTCTATTTTTCATAAGATCTGGATTTGTTTTTCGTGAAGAAACTAGTTAATCTGAATTTCCTACACGTCTCATTTTGTTTCACTTATCAAATAAGCCGACATTATCTTTACATGATGTTTAAGATTATAAAAATGTGAATCTGGTAGCGCAGTGGTTAAGAATATGCCTGCCAATGCAGGATTCGATCCCTAGTCCAGGAAGATCCCACATGCCGTGGAGCAACTAAGCCCGTGCATTACAACTACTGAGCCTGTGCTCTAGAACCCGCGAGCCACAACTACTGAGCCTGCCAGCTGCAACTACTGAAGCTTGCGTGCCTAAAGCCCATGCTCCGCAGCAAGAGAAGCCACAGCAATAAGAAGCCCATGCACCGCAACGAAGAGTAGCCCCTGCGCACCGCAACTAGAGAAAGCCTGTGTGCAGCAGCGAAGACCCAACACAGCCAAATAAATAAATTTGTTAAAAAAAAATCAATCAATCTTGTGAAAGTTTTACTGCCACATGTTATATTAATGCAAAACTAGAATTTGGCTCCATCTCTATTAAAATGATAAACTGGTCTTAGAGCTCTAGGCAAGGGTTAAAAAGGGGTTACTATTAATCTTCTGTGTAAGTTGCCCGGAAAACTGATTCCATGTCTCAGCAGAATAATTTTCTCTGCTTTATTTTGGCTTTATCGTGTTCTAATTTTCTTTAAAACAAAAAGCAGAGCCACTTCCCCTATAAAAGAGCTAAATATCCTTGCAATAGTGTTGCCTTCTATGTTTATTTCAAAATGTTTTATTTTATTGTCACTTTGATTAAATAGGAAACCAAGTACTATTGCCCAGGATCCCATGATTCTGCGGGCCTCTCACTGTTGTGGCCTCTCCTGACACGCAGGCTCAGCGGTCATGGCTCACGGGCCCAACTGCTTCGTGGCATGTGGGATCTTCGCGGACCGGGGCATGAACCCGTGTCCCCTGCATCGGCAGGTGGGCTCTCAACCACTGCGCCACCAGGGAAGCCCAGGATCCCATGATTCTATCTTAATCTAGTGCCCTATCTTCTGTGATGGCTCTTTTGGTTTTGCCTTCCCAACATCAGATCCTAAGTTTAGAAAAAAATAAAATTAAAATGTCAGGTTATCTTTCTCTTTATTTATTAAGTACCTCAACACTATTATAAGAGCATCCTGGGAAGAACTGTCAGATCAGAAAAGATATTCAGCCTTTCCTAGGCTAAGTTTACATAGGTAAAACACTCTTAATATAAATATTTCAGAAACTGCATGCTTTAGGGGAAGGCCCTAGAGATTTCTCAATGTCTTTACTATGCAAAATATGTTCTTATCTTCAGGGGAAACACTAATCAAACTCTTATGAAATAGTTATATGCCATATCCCAATACAGCATTTTACTCTCTTCCATTCTGATATTATTAGTTACTGTAATAACTACAGGCCTTCAGTCTCATTACTAAACACATTTCTGCTTTCCTACCCTTACCTGAAGGCCTGGTTACAAGCTGCAGGGTAGTTTGTGTCTTCCACAAAGCACACACTCAAAGTCTTGTGGAAAAGGACTGTACCAGGTTCTACGAACTATTGATGCTTTACTTGGGTACAGGATTCCAAGCTGGCATTAGCCGACCTTCAGACTGAGCCAGTGGATCACAATTTCTAGGACTCTTTTCAGTCCAGAAGCAGCCAGCTCACTCAAGATCCAGTAGATGAAGAATTAATTACATGGAACTGAATGAATCGTTAAAGGAAATCGAGTTGTGGTTATTTGCTGGGAATATAGTTGATATTATTTTTCTATTGTTTTATTTTTATGGATGTATGAGGAAATCTTCTCTCTGTCTTCTTGAGTTGTCTCTAACCTTCAGTTTAGGAAATTATGCTTTCATAAACTGAAATTTAACATTTTAAATGGTATCTGAATCTCACTGACCCCCTCCTGATTCAGAAACCAATACTTCAATACTTTTCCTGAATCTCTTTCCTTTCTCTGGCAATACAGTTATTTACACAGTTTCAATAAGAATCTGTCCTCCTTTTTACTGGGATATAGTTGAATAGATCAGTTGTGTAACTGGATGTTGTATTAAAAGATGATTCTCATTTAATCGATTGTGACAAGTCCACTGTAAGGTGCACTTGTCGAAGCAATGCCTGCAAAGCTCTCTCAGGAAGCTGGCCTGGAAACAAGTGATAAGGAAGGTTACTTCTGGGCAGGAGAGGGACTTTAGAAAAATTGGGAACCTCAAGAAGGGAGGAAGTCCCTCACATTTATAGGTGCTGCAGGTGAAAGATGCTAGAGAAAGTCTTATGCTTGGTTTCTATATTAGTAGGGAGGCCAACTTGTTCCAGTTTGCCCAAGACTTTCCCAGTTTCAACACTGAAAGTCCCACATCCCAGGTACCCCTCCAGCCCAGGCAAACTGGGACAGATGGTCACTCTAGGTAGAAGAGCGAATAACAGAGGTTTTAAAAGTCCAACTTAAGATTCCATATGAAAACTTCTGGACAGAAGCTAAAATGGCTCAATACTTCAAAACTCTAGATTTGCAGAGCCCAGTCAAGGAGGTCCACATGCTTTATTTGCTCCCTCACTGCATCTAAGGAAATGATCGAGTCAAACCAACTGAGATCAGACTGTTTTATGTCAAAAATAAAAAACTTTGGAGATTATTTATGATCACAGGAAATTATCTAAAACTTGGAAATAAGGCAAAAAGGTAGACAGCACATCCTTTCAATACCATATGGGGGTAAAGACTACCCAAGTGTTGTCTAGACGAGAGGAATGCACTTAGTTCATCTCATTGTTTACCTTTCATTAGAAGTCCCAGACTTATCGAAGTTACTTGTTAACTTGTAGATTTTGTCCAGGAGAGGTGAAAATAATTTTTGCCTAGTAGTACAGATAACCCCAAAGATTTATGGCCTGTTGGATATTAGCCATTTTTAAAACTGAACTCAGCAAACTTATCCTAACAATCTTCTGTCAAATTGCCTATAAATATTCCAGCTTCTCAAATGGTCCTTGAACCTGTCCTAACATCTTACTGGTTCCCTCACTGATTGATAATAATAATGAATTAGATAGATCTTTGATAAGTATTGATTTTATATTTACTCAAAAGTCTTTTTTTTTTAACTATTTTGAAAATTATATTTTAACATCAGCCATTTGTATTTTTTTGTGGGCCTGAGGGTGGAATATAGGAAGGGTCAGTTTTGATGGGGGAAGAACAAAGTCTGGAGCATAGAGCAGTATCAGGAGGAGACAACAGGTCCAGTGAGACTCCAGCAGCCCACATAGGACCCTTTGTAGAAAATGAAGAGAAACCAAAAAAAAAAAAAAAATCCAGCCAATCTTGGTCTAGCTCACAGCCTAAGATTACTTCTTGGCATGTACAACCTTGGCTGGTCTTCTGTTTCATTGAAGTTTGCAGTCATTGACATTGTTTGATTTCCAGGGCCCTGACTGCTCCCCAAGATAAACTTCCCTGCTCAGTGGGCCTAAAACCATACCATTTGCAATTTAAGAAAAAAAAAAAATGTCATGAAGAACCTAGGGGTAAGACAGGAATAAAGACACAGACCTACTAGAGAATGGACTTGAGGATATGGGGAGGGGGAAGGGTAAGCTGTGACAAAGCGAGAGAGAGGCATGGACATATATACACTACCAAACGTAAGGTAGATAGCTAGTGGGAAGCAGCCGCATAGCACAGGGAGATCAGCTCGGTGCTTTGTGACCGCCTGGAGGGGTGGGATAGAGAGGGTGGGAGGGAGGGAGACGCAAGAGGGAAGAGATATGGGAACATATGTATATGTATAACTGATTCACTTTGTTATAAAGCAGAAACTAACACACCATTGTAAAGCAATTATACTCCAATAAAGATGTAAAAAAAAAAAATTATACCATTCGCAAGTTACTTCTTTGGCCTAAAACCTTTCCTTTGTTAATATGCAAGTATTTCTGGAAGAGGGTAACACAAAAGGCCGTATCAATCATTTACACATTAGTATGAACAAGTTCCTAGCCTTTCCTAAGAGCAAATTTGAGATGAGAGAAAGCGAAAACAGCAGGCAAGCTCTGCTTTCCTGGGATGGGGAGTCTCAGAAGGCTGTGGAAAAGGGATTCAGGGGGATGGGGCCTTGGACTCACCGCCAGATCCTCTCGAGTGACAAAGCCCCTCTCCTTGGCACCACAGTCCTGGAAGAAGCCCTGCAGTTCTGCAGCTGACTGGGAGGACCAGGACTCTGGCTCGGGGGCCACAGAGACATCCTGGCCATCAGCTGGCTCTCGCATCTGCCGCCGGCGGCTGGAGCCTAGCTTCCGGCTCTTTCGGGGCACTCTCTGTCCACTCTCCATGGTGCTTTGGCCTGGGGACAGAGAGGTGAGGGGACACTGGGCTGCTGAACACAGTCACTCCCTGCTCAGAACTCTCCCATGACTCCCCATCACCCCTGGAGAAAATCCACGGTGGCTGATGAAGCCCTGCCTGATCTGACCTGCGCTGGCCTCTCTGACTCATCACCCACCCCCAGCTGACGGCCTCCCACACATCCCGCTCAGGGCCTTTGCCCTTTCTGTTCCCTCGCCTGGAATGCTCTTCCCTGAGGTATCCACATGCCCTCATCTCCTTCAATTCTCTATTCAACTGTCAAAATTCTTCTCTGGGACTTCCCGGGTGGCGTAGTGGTTAAGAATCCAACTGCCAATGCAAGGGACATAGGTTTGATCCCTGGTCCTGGAAGATCCCAGATGCCGTGGAGCAACTAAGCCAGTGTGCCACAGCTACTGAGCCTCCAGTCTAGAGCCCACGAACCACAACTACCCAGCCCACACACCACAACTACTGAAGCCTGCACGCTCTAGGGCCTGCATGCCGTAACTACTGAGCCCACATGCTGCAACTACTAAAGCCTGCGCGCCTAGAGCCCGTGCTCCGCAACAAGAGAAGCCAGCGCAGTGAGAAGCCCGCGCACCGCAACGAAGAGTAGCCCCCGCTTGCGGCAACTAGAGAAAGCCCATGGCAGCAACGAAGACCCAACACGACCCAAAAAAAAAAGTCTTCTCCGGCCATCATAGGTTCTATTGCCTTACTTGGGGGTGGTTACACAGGATGGTCCAGGATCTCACTGTCTGAAGGACCAGAAAGAAGCAACTTGCTGCTCTACCAGCTTATCTCCTCACATCACAGCTTCCAGCAGGGGCTCTCTCCATCCTCCCTTCCTCCCTCTCTCAGCCTCACCTGGCCTCCAACCTCTTTTTCCTCCTTAACAACATTTCTCTACTCCTTCCACATATGCACCAGGGAATCCGTAGCTCCCCCACATGGCTTTTATGGCCTTTCAAGACATGCACATCCTTCACCCCCTCACCTCTGCGTCCCATCATGGTCCATGTCATCCTTTCTGAACCACTCGCCATTCCTGGAATGCCAGATTCCCTCCCACACTTGCTCCCTTTGCCCCAAACCTCCCTGATTCTCTCATCCCCTTGCCTAGCTGATACCTCTTCCCCCTTCACCTTAGAGTCTAACCTCCTCCTTGAAGCTCCTCCATGCTTTAAGCAGGGTTCATGCCCCTTTAGCTGTGACCCCATGATGTTCTGGGCTCCCCCTATAGGAATATTATTCTGTGCCTCGGTCCACACTGCTCCCAGCTCCCTAGTACATAGTAGGTGCTCAAGTAAGGGTTGTCAAATTCATTAATTGGGCTACTTTCATCTGTCACTCGAGGTCAGTCAATTGATAAGGATTTTGATGGATAAGGATTTGTCCAGGTGGGACCTCAAGGTAAGAGAGAAGGAGGCTGGAGTCTGGAAGGAGTAGAGTCTGGTCCTAGTGGGGGGTGGCGAGGGGGAGGTGAGAATAAGTCTGGGGCACGTAAAACTGTATAGGGTGGGAAGGGTTTGATGTGCACATAGGCAGCTTCCTGCAGGTGCTGAGACTTGAGCCAAGCTCTAAAGGAAGCGGGTAAGATTTAGAAGCAGCGAACAGCATGTGTGAAGGGACTGATGAAGCAAGAGCACTACACCCACCCTGGACTTTTCCCGTTGGGGTCAAAGGTCACAGACAGGCTGAGTGGAGGGATCGTGGACTCTGCCTCAGGGATAGTGGGCTCATTGCAGGGGTCTGGAGCCACTGGTCTAGCCTCCCCTTGGGCAAGTTCCTTCACACAGCTTGCATAGAACCTCAATGAAGCAATTCCTCACCCCTGGGGAGGCCCCAAACTTTAAAGCGAAGTAGAGTCTCTGACTCCTTATCAGTTATTGCCTCTTTCTCTTCCCTTTCTGCTTTTTCTCTCTACCTGTTTCTCTCCATATCTCTTTCTGTCTCTCTCTTGGGGCCTTCAAAGTCTGCTTCAGATGCAGTTTTAAGATTATAGATGTAAAACCACAGTGGTGTGCTGGAGCCACATATTAGAGGTTTGCAAGAGCCAATTGTGTACCTCTCTTCCCAACTCAGCGGCCTGCAATCAGCCACTGTGGGAGTATTTACACCATGGGAATCAGCAAATGCTACAAATCAGGGGGTTTTTCCCCCAAAGAACAGTTACCAGAACATCTCTTCTGCCCAAAGCCTTCCCCAGATCTAGCATGCATTTAAGCAACAGCTGTTCACTGAGCACCGACCGAATGCCAGCACAGTGGAAAACGAGCCTGCTGTGATGTGTGAGGCTCCATTAGGCAAATTAGGAAAAGTGCCCCTTCCTCTGGGCAGATGCAGCCCAGTGCCAGGGCCCACGGGTTGGCAAGTGGACTGTGGGCTGGATTCCAGTCCCCACTCACCCCCTTGGTCAGGCACCCTTGTACAGGACACAACCTACATACCCAAGTGGAGCCCCTGGCCCTGTAGTTATAGGAGTGGACTAACTCCTGGTCTCCCCTAGAGGCACTCACATAGCCTCATGCAGGAGAAGACACAAAATTAATTACAGCACAGTGTGGAAGGGACAGTAGCCCTGTATGCCAAGTGCTGTGAGAGCACTGCAAAAGGAACAACTCGCCAGTGCCTATCAGGGAGGACTTCCTGGGGGAGGTGACATAAGTTAACAGTGAGTTCCAGGGCAGGAGAGATCAGTTTTAACCCTGGATCGCCTCATAATACCCAGCCTTGCTCTGGGCAAGTGCTGGACCCTCAGTTACTCACTGTTTCCTCCGCTGACACACACTGTCCTTCAGAATGTGGGTTGTTCTACTAGATAACTGAGTAGACTCAAAAAAAGATTAGTGTCGTAAAAGAAAAAATAAAGCAGGGGGACTGTTCTATATTCAAGAGAATAAAGATAAATGGCACCTGAATATAGTATGCAATCGTTAATTGGATTTCCCTTCAAAAAACAAAACAGTAGGGGGCTTCCCGGGTGGCGCAGTGGTTGGGAATCCACCTGCCAATGCAGGGGACATGGGTTTGAGCCGTGGTCTGGGAAGATCCCACATGCTGCGGAGCAACTGAGCCCGTGCGCCACAACTACTGAGCCCGTGCTCTAGAGCCCGTGAGGCACAACTACTGAGCCCACATGCCACAACTACTAAAGCCCGCACGCCTAGAGCCCATGCTCTGCAACAAGAGAAGCCACCACAATGAGAAGCCTGCGCACTGGAACGAAAGAATAGCCCCCACTCGCCGCAACTAGAGAAAGCCCGCGCACAGCAACGAAGATCCAATGCAGCCAAAAATAAATAAATAAATAAATATTTAAAAAAAACAAAAACACAGTAGGAATAAGGGACATTTTGGGGGCAAATGGGGAAATTTGAATATGGACTTCATATTAGATGATATTCACTGAGCAATGTGGAATTTCTTAGGTGTGGTACAAGTGTTGTGATCATGTATAAGAATCTCTTTGTCTTTACGGGATCCATGCTGAAGTGTATAATGTCTGCATTTCACTTTCAAATGGTTCTGAGTAAATACATAAGCAAATGAACAGGAAGTAAGTGTGGGTGGGAGGGGGAGAGTAAATGGGGCAAATTGTAAGCCATCTGTCCAATAGAATTCATTGAACTATTTGCTCAACTCCTTTGTAGATTTGAAAGATTTCTTAATAAAAGGCAGGAGAGATAGGAATTCCGTGGCGGTCCAGTAGTTAGGACTTCATGCTCTCACTGCCGGGGCCCAGGTTCAATCCCTGGTCGGGGAACTGAAATCCCACAAGCCACGGTTTGGCCAAAAAAACAAAAGCAAAAACAAAACACCGGTCGGGGGTGAAGCCAAGAATGAGATTCCAGGGGTTAGAATAGAGAATTTCCTCCACAAATCTAACTGTCCTTCCGCTAGTATCTCCCACTCCCCCATCACCCTCAATGTTGCCCCTGGAAACAATGATGAGATACACACCCCTCCTTGGGGTGCATCTGTCCACACCCAGAGGTCAATATCCATCCTCACTCACCATCCCCCTAAGAGGGGATTTCCCTCCGTCCATGACCCCATGACCCTCCAGTGGGCTCAGCCTTGGGTCTTGTGTATTGTAATCAAAGAATCACTCACTGAGTGTCAGTACCAGAAGAGAGTCCAACCCACCCTCTTGACCCATAAATGTGGAAAAAGTGGCCAAGAGAGGCAGTGACTTCTAGTCCCATTGCTTTAGAGTCAGACAGACTCTGTCTCCTGAGCCCTGCCGCTCACTGGCTGTGTGACCTTGGGCAAGTCACATAACATCCCTGTGCCTCAGTCTCCTCACTGGAACATGAGACTAATACCTACCACACAGGGTTGTTGTGAAGATGAGAGGAGACAATTGAAGTAGAAACACCCCTTCCCTTTCCCAGCAGAGCCCACCTCCCTTCTGGCTTCACTTACTTTCTTTTTATTTTAAATTAATTTACTTATTTATTTTTGATTGGGGATCTTAGTTCCCCGACCAAGGATTGAACCCATTCCCCCTGCAGTGGAAACACAAATTCTTAACCACTGGACCACCAGGGAAGTTCCCTGGCCTTATTTTCTCTTAGCGCTTGTCCCCTTCCCAGAATAGAGTATTTTTATTCATTTATTTGGTAAAATTTGCGTCTCTTCTTACTGAAACAGAAGCCTCATGTGAGTAAGGAATTTACTCTTTCATTCACTGCTCTATCCCAAAGGCCTAGAACAGTGCCTCGCATACAGTTGGCGCTTAGCAAATATTTGTTGAATATATAATCCATGTAAAGCACTCACAGCTATGCCCCGAAAACAGCAACCACTGGGTTAAGTTAGCCATGACAATTGTGGTGACAACATGGATGAGGGTGAAATTCCATCTGAGTCTCATAAAAGTTGGGTGCTGTACAGATATGATTTATCCCCACTCAGCAGATGAGGAAACTCAGGGAGGTAGGCTCCGAAAGGCAGAGACCTGCCCAAGCCATGATGTCAGAAGCAAATCTGACACCAGATCCACTCTCCTGGTTTGTCACGGGACAGACTTGCTCCAAGACCACTTCTTGGAGAGGTACCTCCTCGGCGGACAGGAGGCCCCTCTGTGGATCACAGACACCTGACAGAGAAGCCATGATGGGACAGGGCTTTGGAACAGGGCAGAATGGGCAGGCTTTGCTCGGGTCATGAGACTTGGGAACTCAAGTTCCACGAGTACTTCTGTTGACAAAGATAACATACACATGAGATAACACACACATGAGGCAGCAAGATAAGATTCCCAGTGCGGAAGCTTCTAGAACTGAAGTGCTGGGGGAAGAGTCTACTGTGATGTGGGTGTCACATCACTGAGTCTGTCAGGCTTCCACAAGTGAAGGGAGTTAGAATCCCGAAATAGATTCCCTGCGACCACATCGCAGGACATGGGATGCTCTTGACATCGCTGTCCGGGAGTTCCTAGTCGAGCTGCACCCTATTTCCGTCAGTCCCCTGGCACTTTGTAAGAAAGCAGCGCTTCCTGGACACCTCACCAGTCCCCACTATGCCAAAGGCCTCAGCATCAGCCCTCTGAGTCTGTCAATCCTTCTCTCCCTAGAGGGTACCTGGTGGCCCCCTCCTTGCCTGTCAGGAGGTCTAGGTCAGAAAGGCAGCAGGTGACCTACTGCCAGTTCTGTCTCAACACACCTGTCACCATCAGTCAGGGACAGTGGACTGCCCCCTCACGGCTTTGCAACGTGCACCTAAAAACAGTCTATGCCTCCATCATGGCCAGGTATGGCCACTCAGAGACAATGGGGACGTCCTTCAGTCAGTCCTCACGTGTGTACATGTGTGTGTACACATATATGTGCACACACACACACACACACACACCCCTCCCTCACGGTCAACTCTCACAGTCAGACAGGACACCCCTCACGGCTGCTGGCGTCTACGAAGGTCCCTGCCCTCTCAGAGTCACTCAGAACAACACCCTCAGAGTCAGCCAGCAGGGGCAGCCCTCCTTCAGAGACCCCTCCTCTGCCATATTCCCCTTATTATTATTATTTTTTTGGCCAAGTGCTGTGTCTTGTGGGATCTTAGTTTCCCAACCAGGGATCGAACCCAGACTCCCAGCAGCAGAAGCGCAGAGTCCTAATCACTGGACCGCCAGGGAAGTCCCCACATTCCCCTTATTGATCATCATTACCTCATACTTGTAACAGTGGGAAACCTCATCCTGGCCAGGAGCACACATACATACACGCACCCCCAGCACTACTACCTCTCCCCACTTCCTCACCCAAGAAATCATATAAAGTTTGAGGCCAGACTTGAGGGCAAATGAATCCTGCTCCCAGACATCCCAGAAATCAGCTCCCCACTGTAGGATTCGGTTCAGCAAGCAGGCACCACAGACTTTCCTTCAGGAAGTGGAGAGTCTTGTAAGAAGGATGCTGTAGGGGAGAGGGACAGAATCACAGCATCTCTGATTGCCTTAGGGCCTCTCCCAGTTCCATCATTCTCTCTCCAAAGGGCTGAGGAACTGGGTCAGCTCTTCACTCCAACTACTACAATAGCTATAAGTAATAGTGATAGTCACAGAACCCAAATTGTCCATGTCAGTGGGTCTCAGAGACCTCCTAGTATATTTATCCTCTCCCTTCCCCCCACTAACCTGATAGAGAAACCGAGGCTCTGAGAAGCCAGGTGACTTGCCCAGGGTCACATGGCCATTTAAAGGTAGGTAATCTATCCAAGTCTCCTGCCCAAGTGCCTTCCGCTAGATGCAGAGAGGTCCAAATTCATGAGAAAAGGGCTTAGCCCTTTGCACCTCGTTCCAGGAGCTGGGTGGGGACCACAGTTCCCTCCCCAATCCTCACCCCGCCAAAGAAAAGAAGCATTGCAACTCCAGGGTAGCTCCCACCTCTCAGAGGCTCCCAATCGTGCATGCAGCTCCGTGCCTCCTGGACCCGGTAATGAGGCAACCACTGCCCCCAGGAGCCCACGAGCTCTGGAACTGTTAACAGTCTTGTGTCTTGCTTAATCACTCTTTCCGTTCCCCGGGGAGCCAACCTCCTGTGTTAATCTATGGGACTTCCTGTCAAAGTGACCACTGGTTACACTTTCACCATCTTGCCTGGTACTCCCAAGGAGCCCTAGCCCTACAATCTTAGAACTGAAGAAAGCTGGAGCTGGTGGGGAGGCCACAGAAGCTCTTCAGGGTAAGGTCATCCAGTTCTCAGTGGCAAAGACAGAACTTGGACCCAAGTCTCTAGTTGCCAGAGTGATGCCTCACCTTATCCCAGCCAAAGTGTTGAAGGGCACAGTTATGGCTAAAGCTGAGTGTATACACCATGGCTTACCTCAGATCCTCATTCTCAGACCACGTCTTCAAAATCCAGGGGAGGCCCACACCCAAAGCATCTTTTAGGGAATGTCTAACCTAACACCAAAATATATTGTAGAGCTACATCCATCAGAACTGCATGGTACTGGAGCATAAATATAAATGGATGGACTGATGGGACAAAATAAAGAATAGAAAGGGGGACTTCCCTGGTGGCGCAGTGGTTAAAAATCCACCTGCCATTTCAGGGGACACGGGTTCAAGCCCTGGTCCGGGAAGATCCCATATGCCACGGAGCAACTAAGCCCACACACCACAACTACTGAGTCTGTGCTCTAGAGCCCGTGAGCCACAACTACTGAGCCCACATGCCACAACTACTGAAGCCCGTGAGCCTAGAGCCTGTGCTCCACAACAAGAGAAGCCACCACAATGTGAAGCCCGCACACCACAACAAAGAGTAGCCCCCACTCACTGCAACTAGGGAAAGCCCGTGAGCAGCAATGAAGACCCAACACAGCCATAAATAAATAAATAAATAAATAAATAAGAATAGAAAGGAACAGACTCACTATATATGGGAATTTATTGTATGATAATGATGGCATTTCAAATCAGTGGAGAGGGACTTCAAATCAGTGGAGAGAGACTTCCCTGGTGGTCCAGTGGGTGAGACTCCGTGCTCCCAATGCAGGGGGCCCGGGTTCAATCCCTGATTGGGGAACTAGATCCTGCATGCATGCCGCAATTAAGAGTTCGCGTGCCACAACTAAAGATCCCGCATGCCACGACAAAGATCTTGCACACTGCCGCTGAGACCCAGTGCAGCCAAAATAAATATAAACAAACAAACAAAAAACAAATAAATATGTTTAAAAAATAAACTTAAAAAAAAACAAATCAATGGAGAAACAATGGTTTATTCAGTAAACTGTGGGAAGAATGGGCTAGGTATCTGCAGAAAACAAAGTTGGAGCTCTAACCCTAAAATAATTCCAGATCAAAAGTTTCAGCATTAAAAAAAATCGTACAATTATATGTTGTTTGCAATTTGCTTCAAAATAGTCAAGGGATGGGGGAATGTGTGGGACGTAGGTGAAATGAGACTGGCCCTGCCCTATTCTGACTGCTGTTGAAGTTGATGAGGGTAACTCTGGCTCCTTCTATTCTTCTCTCTACTTTTGTGTATGTTTGAACAAATGCCAAAAGAAATTATTGGATAATTTAAAAAATAATCTTGGAGCATTTAAGGCCTTTCCAGTCATATAAAAAAGCATTAGAAGCCATAAAAGAAAAGACTGAGGCAATCCTCCTCCAGATAGAAATTTTTAAAGAAAAAAAGAAAACGAATGGCAAGAACAAAAAAAATTACCATTGACAAATAAAAAGGCAAACAAACTAAGAAAAAATATGCACATAGCACAGAAAGAAAGCTAATTTCCTTTTTATATCATGAGTTCTTGCAGATCAATGTAGAACCAATAATGCATTAGAGAAATTGTTATCATATATGAATAGACAACACATGGGAAAAAATATGGCTTTTAGACACATGAAAAAATGTTTACCAAAAAAAAAAATGTTTACCTTCACTCATAATAAAATAAATAAAAAATAAAACTACAATGAGATAGCATTTTAAGTTATCCAGTTGGTAAAACAAAACAAAACAAACAAACAAAAAATTAACGTACCATGTTGTAAAGGATGTAGAAAAACATTTTCACAGATTTTTTGTAACAACATAAACCAGTACACTTTTCATGAAAAGTAATGTGATAATATCTATCAACATTTAAAATGCAAAAAGCTTTTTACTCAGCAATTTCAGTTCTAGTCATTTGTCCTACGGGTGATGTACAAAATGACGATTTAAAAGGATATTCATTACAGCATTGTCTGTCGTAGCTGAGGATTGGAAACAACCTAAATTTCCACCAACAGGAAACTAGTTAAATAAGTTCTGATACATGCATATGATGGAAAATGAGAAAGATCCGGGTAGACTGATATGGAATAACCTTCAAAAGATATTGCTGTTGTTTTTTAAATTGGGGTATAGTTGCTTTACAATGTTGTGTTAGTTTCTTCTATACAAAGAAGTGGAACATCTATATGTATACATATATCTCCTCCCTCTTGGACCTCCCTCTCTACCCCCATCCCACCCATCTAGGTCACCACAGAGCACCAAGCTGAGCTCCCTGTGCTATACAGCATGTTCCCACTAGCTATCTATTTCACACATGGTAGTATATATATGTCAATCCCAATCTCCCAATTCATCTCACCCCCTTTCCCCTCCCCACCATGGCCACAAGTCCATTCTCTATGTCTGTGTCTCCATTCTTGCCCTGCAGTTAGGTTCATCTGTATCATTTTTCTAGATTCCACATATATGCCTTAATATACGATATTTGTTTTTCTCTTTCCGACTTACTTCACTCTGTATGACAGACTCTAGGTCCATCCACATCTCTATAAATGACCCAGTTTCATTTTTATGGCTTTTTATTCCATTGTGTATATGTACCACATCTTCTTTATCCATTCATCTGTCGATGGACATTTAGGTTGCTTCCATGACCTGGCTATTGTAAATAGTGCTGCAATGAACATTGTGGTACATGTTTCTTTTTGAATTATGGTTTTCTCAGGGTATATGCCCAGTAGTGGGATTGCTGGGTCATATGGTAGTTCTATTTTTAGTTTTTTAAGGAACGTCCATACTGTTTTCCATAGTGGCTGTACCAATTTACATTCCCACCAACAGTGCAAGAGGGTTCCATTTTCTCCACACCCTCTAAGAGATATTGTTGAGTATAGTTTTGCATGAAGAAAAAAGTGTTTGTTTGTGGATGAAATTTATGCTATATAAATGCACATGCCATCATATATGTTTGTAAATGCATAGGATATTTGTGACAGAATAGACAAGAAACTGGTAGCAATGAGGGACATGTATCGGAATGGACAAGGAGGGAGATTTATATTTCACTGTTTATTTTGTACCATCGTTAGACATTACCCATTCAAAAATGAATTTAATACAACTATAAAAAAATAAAATAAAATAAATTTAAGAATAATTGGTACATTATTTTAAGAATAATTTTTGTACATTTGTACATTCTCTCCTTCAAGAGAGAATGATGAAGGACATGTGGTAAAATGTTAACATTTAGGAACTGTTGGTGAAGGGCCTGTGGAAATGATTTTACTATTTTTGCAACCTTTTTGTATGTCTGAAACGATTTCAAAATAAAAAGATTTCAAAATTAACAAATTTAATTCCTAAATAAATAGATATTCTCACAACCAACCATCCTTTTCACCCCCTTCTTACCACTGAGAAATTGATACTCAGAGTTTCTGTGGCTTTATTGAGCTAAATAAAACACTGATTTTTTTTATTCAACAAATATTTATTGAGTGTCTAATATGAGCCAGCACTGAGGATACAAAAGTGAAAAAAAGGGCTTCCCTGGTGGTGCAGTGGTTGAGGGTCCGCCTGCCGATGCAGGGGACACGGGTTCATGCCCCGGTCCGGGAGGATCCCACATGCCGCGGAGCAGCTGGGCCCGTGAGCCGTGGCCGCTGAGCCTGCGCGTCCAGATCCTGTGCTCCGCAATGGGAGAGACCACAGCAGTGAGAGGGCCGCATACCGCAAAAAAAAAAAAAAAGTGAAAAAAATAGGAAAAACACCATGTGTAATATAATGTCTGGTAGCAATAAGTGTTATGAAGAAAAGTAAAGCAGAGTGAAGGGATAGAATGGTGGATGGTATATTTCAGATAGGGGAGTGGTGGTCAGGGGAACCTTGTCTGAAGAGGTGATATTGGAATAGAGTATGTGAGGAAGAAGTTTTGGGAGAATTCCCTGGTCGTCTGGTGGTTAGGACTCCACGCTTCCACTGCAGGGGGCCCGGGTTCGATACCTGGTCGGGGGAACTAAGATCCCGCAAGCCTCATGGCCAAAAAGAAAAAAAAAAAGTTTTGGAAGAAGAATGTTCAGGGAGAGGAAACAGTGAGTGCAAAGGCCCTGAGGCAAGAGCTTGCTTTGTGTACATGAGGAGCAGTGAGGAGACCAGTATGGCTGGAGCAGGTAGTAGAGGGTAGAGTAAGATGAGGCCAGAGATGACAGACAGTGTGACCTGTAGGCCATGTAAGGACATGAGTTTTTGTTATAAGTGAGATGGAAGGCATTTGGAGGATGACATGATCCTGTGTCATGAAGTTTGAAAAGGATCCTGTGGCTGCTTTCATTGTGGAGAATAGACTGCCTTAGGCAAAGGCAGAAAGAAGCAGGAGACCAGCGAGGAGGCTGTTACAATCATCCAGACAAGTGATGGCTTGGACCAGGAGGGCAGCCGTGAGGTGACTATGAGAGGCGACTGGACTCTGGATATATTCTGGAAGGAGGGCCAGCAGTGTTTGCTTCTGCATTTGGGCAATTGTGACAAATCCCGGACCTTTTTATCTCCAGCGAGGGACTCTCTCCACTTCTCTGAGAATAGAGTGAGTTTGGATTTTTAAAACCAAGTCCCCAGCATCTCAAGAAATCCCCAGTTCACTTTCCCCCACCCCCCACACCCCCACCTCCCAACAATGGAAATAAAGGGGCACAGAGGTGGCCGGGGGAGGTCACAGCCCTCTCTGATGGAACCTGAGTGTGACAGAGTCGAGTCTGTAGGTGACGAGAGCTCAGGCTGGCCTCGCCCTCCACACCAGGCAGAGGAAAAACCTGCCCATGAGCAGCTGACAGGAGGACATAGCCTGGTGCTAGGAAAAAAGTTAGATCCAGGCCTTTCTGGAAACAGTAGAACTAATTTTAAAATAGTGTCACTGGACTGAGCTCAGAAACTAAATTTTACGGAAACCGAATGAATGAACAAGGATCAAAGACAGTGAGACCATTTTGTGAATGGGAAAGTTTCACGCTCACTAATTTTCAATTCCCTAAAGATGTTCGAATTCACTTCACAATTTGGTAAACCTTGAAGCAAGATACTCGCTGTTCCGGGGTGCAGTGGTGAGAACTGGGGCTCAAACTGGGAGACCTGGGTCCCCCTGCCTCCAGCTGCTGGCTCCAAACTATCTTTAGAGCAAGCTTAGGCGGGCTGGTGATCTCAGGGGAAAGCAAGGCCAGGGAACCAGTTTCAAAGTTGCATTTACACAGCATGCTTTACCTAAGACTGAGAAAACCTAAGTTACATCAAAGACTGAGGAGGGACACAGAAGGAGACAGGTGCCCTAAAGCCTCCTCTGAAGAGCTGTCATGGCAGCAGTGGCCCTGGGCGAGGCACTTCCCCTTTCTGGGTTACTGAGCAGGCAATATGACCTGGGTCATCAGCGTGAATATCCTGGTGCCCCACCACTTCATAGGGGTGTGACCTCAGGCAAGTGGCGTAAAGGTTTGTTGCCTCAATTTCTTATCTGTAAAACAGAGGCCATAATAGTGCCCACCTTGGTTGTGTATTGTAAGGATTCAGTGCTATATAAACCCACATAAAGCATTTGGAACCGTGTTAGGCAGATGATAATCAATGTCAGCTGTTGTGACTTTGTGGGTTTTTTTTGTTTTGTTTTGTTTTTGATGGTTTGTTTGTTTTTTTATTTTGCGGTATGTGGGCCTCTCACTGTTGTGGCCTCTCCTGTTGCGGAGCAACAGGCTCCAGACGCACAGGCTCAGCGGCCATGGCTCATGGGCACAGCCGCTCCGCGGCATGTGGGAACTTCCCGGACCGGGGCACGAACCCGTGTCCCCTACATCGGCAGGCGGACTCTCAACCAACTGCGCCACCAGGGAAGCCCAGCTGTTGTTACTTTTGTGCTTGTTAATAGGAGACTGAGAGAACCTCCAACTTCTCCATCCTAGCAATTTGCAGGTGGCCTTGTTCACACGCCAGACTGGTTGTTGAATGATGAGGGGCAGTGAAGTGAGAGCTGGGATGGGGGGGGGGCGGGCGGATAGGGTTGAGGATTGGGGCTGGGGTGGAGTTTGGGAGACAAATGCTCAGGTCAAGACGGAAATTCAAGCCGCAGTGAATCATTCAAAAAATATGTATTGAGCACCTATGATATGCTGGGAACTTTCTAGGTGTTGGGATACAGCAGTGAATACAAGAGGCAAAGACCAACCCTCAGGGTGCTCGTGTTTCTGTAAGCTGGGTGGGAGGGGGTAAAGCTGCAGTGATTTTTGCCAGCTTGCTCACCTGGGCCCTAGGCTGGCTGAAGCGCAGTTATAGCAGCCACTGCTGATGCCCCACCTGCATCCCCAGGCCCATGTCTGTGTTCACTGGAAGTTGTGGTTAATAGTTCCTGACAGGGATATAGCTTCTCACCTCAAATGCTTGCATCCTTCTCATTTTCTCTGGCATCACAGGAACTAGATCCACCCAGGGAGCAACCTGAACTTGCTCCTGGAGGCTGCCCTCAGTCAGCCATGGCTGGCGTCAGTGGTTAAGTACCTGAGAGATACCCAGGCAAGTACCCCCAGGGACAATCCTAGGGCGCGTTCCACACTGTCTCCTCAGACCTCCCAGGTGGACACAGCAGAACTTGCTCACCAGCACCTCCGGTGGCTTTCTCCTTTCCTGTCCCGCACTCTCCGCTCTCCCACTTGTGCTTCCAGGACCACCTCCCAAGTAAACCACCTACACACACGTCCTTGTCTCAGGTTGCTTTTGAGGGAAAAAAGTCTTAAGTTGGTAGCAGAAATGGCATGTGGGCTTCTGAAAATGGATCCCTCACCAGTGAGATGACAATGGAGGCCCGATGCCAGCAGTGAGTGGGGCGGTGACAACCCCCAACCCCACGTAGGCTGCAGCCTCATGGTGACAGAGACCCAGCTGTGGGAGGCGGACCGGGGAGAGGTACAGAAAGATATGGGGCCATGGTAATTATGAGGATTGCAGGGCTGGCTGGCTTCTGTTGACTGCCCTAGAAGTCTTGAAGAAGGAGAATCACAGACTCAACTCAGGGCAGGCTGTGTGGGACAGGAGACCCCCATCAGAGCATTCTAAATGGCCCTCATCTCCTGTGGCCCAAGAGCAGTCTGTGCTGATAATCAGCCCCAGGATCTAGTATAAAGGTGGTGGAGCTACGAGAGAGACCGGATGTACAGCCGCAGCTGGCAAGGAAAGAGTGGGGTGCTTGGTCCTGGAATGGAGATGTTTGTATGGATGAACCTTATACTCCCAGCTTCCCCTGAGCCCTCCAGGCCTGCAGAATGCCCCCTCCCTCTCTAGAGGAGAACACTCTCCCATCACATGAAGATTCACCCCACCTCCCCTCTCTGCCTCTAGACAAGAGTCAGCAAAACACCTTAAGGACAAGAGAGTAAATATTTTAGGTTTGTGGGCCAAGTGATCTCTGTCGCAACTACTCATTTCTGCTTTTGTACTACTTAAAGTGCAAAAACAGCCATAGGCAACAAGCAAATGGGTGTGTCTACATTGAAGTAAAACTTTATACCAAAATGGTCAGTTGGTCCACAGAGTAGGGGTTTGCCAGCCACTTCTCTTAGACCAAAAATTGGGTCAGGTCTCAGCATTGCCCAAGCAGGAAAGTACAGTCCCTGCTACTGGAGGAAACAACTTAACAAAAAGCTACAGGTGTGGCTGGTATGTATTGATAGGAGCAGGGAAACACATGGAAGAGATCTCAGGGGTATGGGACTGGGGCTGGGGGAGATGAGGAATACAAGGTGGCTAAAGAGAGTGTTTATTGAGGCCTCTCTCTTGATTCATGATTAAACATCCTGGGGAATTCCCTGGCAGTCCAGTGGCTAGGGCTCTGTGCTCTCACTGCCTAGGGCCCGGGTTCAATTCCTGGTCGGGGAACTAAGATCCCACAGCCATGCAGCGCGGCTCCCTCTCGGAGTCCGATGAGTCCAATGAGTCTGTGGCTATTTCCTAGCCCCTGAATGCAAATTGGTGTGCATGTACTTAGCAGCTAACAGAACCCTCACATTGGTTCCCTAATCTGTGGAATAAGAGCCATTAGGGAAAGGACTGAGTAGCAGTCTCTTAAGTTATCCCACTGGTCAAGATAGTAAATCAGAAGCAATACCACATCCCTGGTGGAATCACAAAGGTTAGTCCTACCTTCAAAAACGTAAAGGACACAGAGTGTTTCCCAATCTACCCCCCCATCTTGCTCTTACAGAAACCAAATGTAACATGGTGATTGATGATTATCCATGAGGCAGCCCTAATTGCAGCCATTATATCAGATATGGTATCTTTACTAGAATAGTCTCCACGGCCTCTGACTGTAAGAAGCTAATAATATGGCCAATGCATTCTTTCCAATCCATATCATAAAAGCAGATCAAAAGTGTGTCATGAGGACTTCCCTGGTGGCGTAGTGGTTAAGAATCTGCCTGCTAATGCAGGGGACACAGGTTCGAGCCCTGGTCCGGGAAGATCCCACATGCCACAGAGCAACTAAGCCCATGTGCCACACTACTAAGCCTGCTCTCTAGAGCCCGCGAGCCACAACTTCTGAAGCCTGCTCACCACAACTACTGAAGTCTGCACACCTAGAGCCCGTGCTCCGCAACAAGAGAAGCCACCACGACGAGAAGC
Source organism: Phocoena sinus (assembly GCF_008692025.1). Lineage (NCBI taxonomy): Eukaryota > Metazoa > Chordata > Mammalia > Artiodactyla > Phocoenidae > Phocoena > Phocoena sinus. The sequence continues at coordinate 66,434,638 of NC_045773.1, read as the reverse complement.
CCATGCACCGCAACAAAGAGTAGACCCCACTCACCACAACTAGAGAAAGCCCATGCGCAGCAATGAAGACAAAGCCCAACACAACCAAAAAAAAAGTGGGTCATGACCACATTCCCCACAAAAATTCAGAAACCTATCACGTTAGTTTTTTTTAAAATAAATTTATTTGTTTGTTTTTAGTTTTGGCTGTGTTGGGTCTTCGTTGCTGTGCGTGGGCTTTCTCTAGTTGTGGTGAGCGGGGGCTACTCTGTTGCAGTGCACAGGCTTCTCATTGCGGTGGCTTCTCTTGTTGTGGAAGGCAGACTCTAGGCACACCGGCTTCAGTAGTTGTGGCACACAGGCTTAGTTGCTCCACGGCATGTGGGATCTTCCTGGGCCAGGGCTCGAACCTGTGTCCCTTGCATTGGCAGACAGTTTCTTAACCACTGCACCACCAGGGAAGCCCCGTTAGTTAAGTTTTAAATGGTCAAATGAGTTGGGGCATGCTGAGACACTCCCTCTATAGTAAAGGACAAGTTATTATACTGTGGACATCCTACCACTAAAAAGATGCATAGCGCTGGTGGCCAATAAGGGTTTTGGAGGCAGTATACTAAATACTGATCCAGCCCATATATTCTCTGACTTGTTTAAGTGGAGTCCAGAGCAAAAGAGGCTCTGCAATAGGTCCTTGATATGCGGCAAGCTCTTGGGATGTATGACCCAGCATATCCCACGATACTAGAAATATCCATGGGCAATAAGTAAACAGTGTAAAGTCTCCAAAAGCCCCAATGGCAGAGCCTCATCTCAGACCCCTAGGATTCTGGAGCAAAGCCACGCCCTGTACAGCAGAGAATTGTTCAGCATTTGCAAAGTAGTTCTTGACCAAATTGCACAATCCAGAGCAACCAGATCATTATTGTTTTAAGCTACTAAGTCTTAGGGTTGTTAACTATGAATAGGTAATCAGAAGATGCAGTAAGAGTACTTTGTTCTTTTTAATGTCATATAGTATTCCACTATATACAGATACCACAACTTATGTATCTTTTCTTATGTTATGGACATTTAGGTTGTTTCTGGTTTGGCTGTGTTATGAATAATGCTGCTATGAACATGTCTTTTGGCAGAAATGTGTACTCATTTCTCTTGAGAACAAACCTAAGAATAGAATTCCTGGTCACGGGGCAGGCATGAGGGAAGGCATCTTCAGGAGATATTGCCAAAGAGTTTTCCAAAGTAGTTAAAATAGTTTATAGTTCCATCAGAAGGTATAAGAGTTCCAGTTGCTCCATATCCTTGCCAACGTTTGGCATTGTCAGTCTTTTTCATCTTAGTCATTCTGGTAGGTGTGTATCTTATTGTGGTTTTAATTTGCATTTCCCTGATGAGTAACAATATATTCTTTACTAAAAAAACCACACACACAAGAAACCAAAATGTTGACAGTGGCACTCTACAGAGGTGTGATGATTTATTATTTTGTTTTGTTATTGTTGTCTGCTTTTTGTTCTGTAGTTTTGGTCTTTCTATTTGCTAAGCTTTCTGCATTTTTTTTTTTTTTTTTTTTTTTTTTTTTTTATGCGTTACGCGGGCCTCTCACTGTTGTGGCCTCTCCCGTTGCGGAGGACAGGCTCCGGACGCGCAGGCTCAGCGGCCATGGCTCACGGGCCCAGCCGCTCCGCGGCATGTGGGATCTTCCCGGACCGGGGCACGAACCCGTGTCCCCTGCATCGGCAGGCGGACTCTCAACCACTGCGCCACCAGGGAAGCCCACTTTCTGCATTTTTAAAATTTAAGTGCTTAATTTTTTAAATTATAAAAGCAATCCAGGGCTTCCCTGGTGGTGCAGTGGTTGAGAGAGTCCGCCTGCCGATGCAGGGGACATGGGTTCGTGCCCCGGTCCGGGAAGATCCCACATGCCGCAGAGCGGCTGGGCCCGTGAGCCATGGCTGCTGAGCCTGCGCATCCGGAGCCTGTGCTCTGCAACGGGAGAGGCCACAGCAGTGATAGGCCCGCGTAACGCAAAAAAAAAAAAAAAAAAAAAAAAAAAAATTCCAAAAAACCCCCACCTACTTGTTCTTATAAATACCAAGGTATATTGACAACAACAGTAATATTACAAGTGAAGTCACCAGAAATATTTATTGAGCACCTACTGTATATCCAGCACTGTGGGAGGGGCTTTGAAGGACACAGGGCAGTACAGGACTCATTCTCTGCCCTTGAGAGGTTTACAGTCTAGGTGGAGACAGAAGAACCAGGACATACGGGAGCCAGGAGTAAACAGTCCAGGCCAGGATGTTACAGGAGCTGGAAGGTGTCTGGGGTCAGAGCCACCAAGTGGTTCAGTGCCAGGAAAGACAACAACTCACAGCTCCCGGGCCCATATCCACCCACTTAGTGCGCCCTATCCATAGCCTCTACTCCCGCCATCATAAAACGCCTAACTCCTTGTTCAGTTGCTATTCAAAGTGCAATGAAATGGGGGAGGGGTGGGGCAAATGGAAAATGTCCTTGGATGAGTTCCAGGGGCAGGCATCACAATCTCCCTCCTGCTTCTCACCCACATACCCCTCACATAGAGAGATCCCCATTCAAGGAGGCCTGTCTGACCATCCAGGACCACCACCCCAAGAGCTAAGAGGAGGGGGTGGTCACTGCTTGAGCTGCCTGAGGTAGAACTGGGGAACCCTACTTCTAGCATGCCCCTTCCCCTTCCAGTCCACTGAGTTGGGGGACAGGCACCCCGGAGTTGCCACCCAGGGCTGAGAAGGTACAAAAGGGAAAGGACATGGAGGAAGGGAGAGGAGCAGAGAGGGACTGAGAGCCCAGCTGGGAAAGAGGGGCCTCTGGGGCCCCTAGAAAAGTGCAGGGGAAGGCGAAGCCAAACACTGAGGCCGGCTCCCCCATGGGTGGAGGGGAGGTGGGGTGGTCTGCTACGGGACCCGACCTTCCCCACGCCTTCACGGGACCGAGGGGGTTATCAAGGGCCACGAGGGTATCAAATCCCCAGCCCTGTTCCAGGCTGTGCCAACTTCAAGGTCACCCTGCCCAACCTTAGAGGGGAGTGAGGGGACCTCAAAGTTTTGATGATGCCCCCCACTCTGTTGGGTCCCCTTCAAAGTGCTATCTGTTCACTTCTCAAATTACAAGGAATTCAGGTCTGAGAATGCGGGAAAGGGGCAGAATTTTGTAATACCCATCAGACGGTGAGGGGAGGGAGCCAGGTACCTCCAGAGAGTACCACCCAGCGGGTGAGGGTCGTGCCAGCCTCACCGTACCTCAGGGAGAGAGGAAATGGACAGCAAAGGGTGAGGAGGGCTTAAATAATAGTTCACATAATAAAAATACCTAGCACTCTAATAAGCCTATTTTTCTGCTACCTAATTTTTTTTTAAATAATTCTAATGCCAGAGGCTGGGGGTATGAGGAGGGTGGGGGCAAGCAGGGTATATACATGAGGAGGAGTTTAAATTAAAACACAAATAATAATTAAGACACACAAACTGAAGGAATCAGGCAAAAGATGTAGAAGAGGCCTACAGTGGCCTCCTTGTTTCCAGGATGACCTAGCTTCCAGCAGCTGGGTTAGGGCTTCCTCTTGGAGCTGATCAGCCGGCGTTTAGAGTGATAGAAATCTGAGGAGAGAGAACAGAAGTCAGCCAGGCCAGGAGGAAGAGGGCCCAGCAGAACCACCCATCCAACGTAAACTGCAGAGGGGCCAGGGAACCCTCCCCAGGGCCAGAGGGACACACTGCCAAGTACAGGGAAGAACTCTGGCAACTTCTGGCCCATCTCCCAGAGGAGCATTTCCAGAGCATCCCACCACGCTTCACAGATGTGATTAATAATAGGACTTATGCCCATGGGCCGGCTGTAAGCCAACCTGCCCTATACAGTAGCCACTAATCCTATGTGGTTATTTAAATTAACTAACGTTAAACAAAATGAAAAATTCAATTCCTCGGTCACACTAGCCAGATGTCAAGTACTTGGCGGCCATGTGTGGCCAGCGGCACTGGACATTTGCATCTTTACAGAGTTCTATCGGAGAGCACTGCTCTGGGGATTGCATTAGATAATCTATGAAAAGTGTTCTGCACAATGCCTGGGCTGTATAAAGTTAGCTATTATTGTTATTATTATTATTATTATTATCATTATCAGTATTGTTAGTTCTGACCCAGCTGCAAATTAGCTGTGGGATTCTTGGCTGCATCTCTCCAAGCCTCATTTTCCTCACCTATAAAATGAGGATAACACTGGTATGGTGCTCTGAGGATTAAATGAAATGCTCTCTAAAAGACTTTGGTTGATGGGGAATTCCCTGGCGGTCCAGTGGTTAGGACTCCACGCTTTCACTGCCAAGGGCCCAGGTCCAGTCCTTGGTCAGTGAACTAAGATCCTGCAAGCCGTGCATGGTGAAGCCAAAAAATAATAATAACAGTAATAATAATAAAATTTTAAAGTAAAAAATTAAAAAAAAAAAGACTTTGGTCGAAGGCCTGGCAAAAGACTTTGGTCGAAGGCCTGGCATATTTAGTGTTCAAATGTCAGTATCATTCATTCAGTTTTCCTCAAGCACCTGCTATGTGTCAGATACCATCCTAGGTGCTGAGGATTCAGCAATGAACAACAGAGCTACAGATTCCTTTCTTGTGGAGATAATATCCTAGTTGGGGAGATGGACAATATCAAGATAAGGAAGTAGCTGTTGATAGTTTAAAAAGTGCCAAAAAGAGAAAAATAGGCAGGGAAGGGGGGCTGGAGGTGTGTATGTGTGTTGGGGAAGGGGAGTTAAGTTTGAATAGGACAGCCAGGAAATTCTCATTAGCTTTCTCTCCACTGCAAATTCATTGCGGGACCTTAGGCAAATCATTCTACCTCTCTCGGCCTTGTTTCTTTGCCTACAGAAGGATGGCAAGAATGTCTTATGGTATAGGATTGCTATAAGGACTGAAAGAAATCTAGAAACTTAGCAAAGGGCTTGGCATATAATCAATGTTCCAAATAAATGTTAGCTGGTTGTTCTTGGCAGCAGGCTAGCTGTGTGACCTCAGGCAAGTTACTTCTCCTCTCTGGGCCTGTTTCCCACTCCGAGGTATGAGGAAGCTGGGTCAGATAGTTCAGCCCCTGCACCATGAATTCTGGGAGTCTTGATCCCTTGCACTTCTCTGCACTTGTCCTCACCTGTCATGCTGGTCTGTCGCCGTTTTCGTCCCTGGGAGGTGCCCGGCCCTCCCGGGGACCCCTCAGACCGCTCTGGGGAGCGAGGCACGAGGGTGCAAGACAGTGACAGGTCCACGTGGTCCTCCTGAGATGTCCCCTGCAGCAGGGCAGATGAGGTGCTCGGCCACTTGCCCCCTCCCAGGTCGTCCCGGGTCCCCCGGGGCCCTGCAGGCAGGTAGAGCTTGGGCAGGCCAAGGCCCCTCATGCGCTCCCAGGCGAAGTCACCCTCCAGAGGTGTCTCCGTGACAAAGTCGAAGTTCCATCGCTCTCGGGCCTCCTGCACGCAGCTGGCCATCAGGGCGTCGCAGTCCCGGCGCAGCTGCTCACTGTCCACCGGGCCAAAGAGGCGGCGGCACGCCTTGCTGCCGCGTGGGATCTGATGGGCATCCCTGGATGGCTCTGACATGGTGCCTGCAGCTGGAACACAAGTAAGACCCTGGTCACCGGAGAAATCAGACCCTCCCTTACCCGGCCGTGCTTCACTCTGTAACCTCAGGCGAGGTCTTCTTACTAGAATGTGAGGTGAGACAATCACTCTGGTTCCTTCCAGCTAATTTTCCCCCACTTCCCTCCCACAGGCTCTCCCAACACCCCAGCAACACACACAGGGTTGGGGCAGAGCTCAGCCAGCCTGGCACCCCAAGGTCACTGGGGAAGTGGGCAGTTGAAGGGCAAGTTTATGTATGTCAACAAAGGCAGGTTTATTGCAATAGCAGGGATCAGGGTCCTGTTTACCACCAGGTATTATCAGGTAAAATCAATTTGTTTTCCCCCCTGAGGTGTCCCTCATGGGTGTGAATGCCCCAAGTCTGTGTGAATTGCCAGAGTCCAGCAGTTTCCTAACCCCAGACCTGGCCAGGAGGTCAATTCCCAAGTAAGTGGACAGCTCCTCGAGCCTCCTGAAACCCTCCATCTAGATGCTCATGTGGAGTAATCCTGCTCAGCTACTTAAAACCACCCTGGACTTTGGGGTAAAAAACACCTGGGTCCTAGGGCTTCCCTGGTGGCGCAGTGGTTGAGAATCTGCCTGCTAATGCAGGGGACACAGGTTCGAGCCCTGGTCTGAGAGGATCCCACATGCCGCGGAGCAACTAAGCCTGTGAGCCACAACTACTGAGCCTGCGCGTCTGGAGCCTGTGCTCCGCAACAGGAGAGGCCGCGACAGTGAGAGGCCCGCGCACCGCGATGAAGAGTGGCCCCGCTTGCCACAACTAGAGAAAGCCCTCGCACAGAAATGAGGACCCAACACAGCAAAGATAAATAAATTAATTAATAAACTCCTACCCCCAACATCTTCTAAAAAAAAAATAAATAAATAAAAATAAAAACACCTAGTCCTAGCTCTGCCACTTACTATCTCAACTTTAAAAAAGTCACTTAATGTCTTTCGGCCTCAATTTCCTCATCTGTAAAATGGGACTGCATGCAAGTCTAAAGCAGGGCTGTAGAAGCATGCTCAAGCAGTTGATCCGTGGGTCCCTCCAGGCAAGGCAGATGGAACAGAGTTGGGAGGCTGTATCTTGGTGGTTAAAAGTGAGGGCTCTGGAACCAGGCCACCTGGGTTGGAATCCAGGCTCTGCTGGGTGAACCTGGACAAGTGGCTTAACTTCTCTGGGCTCTATTTTCCTCATCTATAAAATGGAGACAGCAATAGTGAATGTTTCAGAGGACAGATGTGAGGATTAACTGAGTTAATGTAGATAATGTGCTTAGAGCAGTACCTAGTATATAGAAGCACTTGGAAAATATTATTATTATTTCTCTCTCTGCCTTTAGTTCTGCCTGAGCTCCTCCCCATCACTCCACCTGGGCCACTGCCTCCTTCAGACAGCAGCTGACAGGTGTTGTGCGCTGAGGGCCTTTCCCAAGGATGTCATCATGCAGGCAGCCTGGGGGTGAGGAGCAGCTAGGCAGGGCAGGGCAGGGAGATGACTTCTCCCAGGCTGAGCCACATCCTGCCAGGCACATGAGGTGACCTGAAGTCTAGACAACATGAAAGCCCCTGCCCCATTTTGCCTGCGTCCAAAGAACCCATTTTTCAGGCAAAGAAAATTAAAGGCACCCATCTACCTGGTTCCTCTCCTCCCACTTCAGGAGAGGGAAAACTAAGGATGAGTTTGCCCGTGAGGGAGTGCTGGCACCTACCTGCCCTGCTCCGGCCTGACTCCAGGATTAGCTCCTGCATGACCTTGACAGGGACTGGGTTTTCTGGGGACAAGTCCTGCTTTGCAGGCTCTGAGGATGAAAGCTCTGCTGAGTGACCTCCTGGGACAGGAAGCCCTGAACCCACACTACACCTACCCCTCCACACTCCACCTCTTACAGTGAGTGGAGCCCACAATGCAATGTCTCAGCTGATAGGAGAGGGGAGGCACTAGGTGACCTCAGATCAAGTTAAAAGGGCAGGAGTTATGAGACTTGCCCCAAAACCACACAGTTAAAAGGATCAAGGGCCACTGCCACATAGAGAGGGGTAACATAGTGCAGTGGGCAAAGCCCACAAATAACCTTTGCTCACTCTCTTCAGGGCAAGGATTGAGATTTATTTTTATATTTTATGTGCCAAGGCCTGTTCTAAGAAGTTTACAAATATTTTCTGAAAAAGTGAGTACATTAGCTCTTTTACCGAAGAGGTAACCAAGGTTCAGAGAAGTTAAGTAACTTTCCCAAGGTCACACCGCTCACAAGTGGCACAGCCAGGATTTGAACCCAGGCCTGAACGCCCTGGGTTCTGTGCTCTGGTGTTGAACCCTACTCCCTCTCTAATTTTGAGGTTTCTTAACCAGAGAGCCACTTGAGCTTTTTCAAAATGTAGACTGCCAGGCCCCTCCTTCCCCAGACCAATTAAATTCAAATGTTTGACAGCTCTCCAGATGGGCATGTTTGGGGTGCCAGCCAAGAGGGGACACACAGAACGTCCTGAATACACTATGGATCTCAGTTCTTCATTGGTACATGGAGGAGAAGCCCACCTAGGGCTTTATCAGGGAGCTAGATATTCTCTAGCTTCTAGGAGCTGAAGATGGGACCAGAATCCCGGCAGGGATCCTCTCTACTTCTGCTACCCCTTCCCTTACGGCTCTCATAGGCTCCCCACCAAAATCTTCTCTCATGCCCATTATTATAACTCGCACCTCAGAGAAAACAAACAAAAACCCTTGTTTTACAAACAAGTAACTAAGAATAGCTTCCTTTGTTGGCCTTCCTGCCTTCGACTTCAACCATATTTTCATACTCAAATAAATGGTAAGCTCTCAGTAAACACTGCTGAACCAATAGGGTACTCTTTTTAAGAGGCGGGGGAGCGACCTCAGATCAGCACTGGAATAGCGGCGGGAAGCAAAGGCGGGTGAAGCCTCCTTCCGCGGGAAGGCGTGTTTGCTATTAGCGCTGGGGCCAGAAGGGGGCGCTGGTCTACAGGAAATCACGCGCGGGACGGGAGGTGCGTGGGCAGAGCCTGGGACAGCGGCAGGGAGTTGTGATGAGTCAGTTTCCTGCAAAGAGCTCCCAGCCCGCCAAAACTTCGCTTCCACTCCGGCTGCACGTCACCCCAGGGTGAGGAGGGGGAGCGGGAGGGGGAGCGGGAGCCGCGAACACGTCACGCTGAGCCAGCTAGGCTTCCAAAACCCCCGCCACTGTTGGGAAACCGCGCGCTCTCGCGCCGTCTCTTGTGACACACGCGCGCGCGCGCACACACACACACACCGCAAGCACAGGCGCGCCGAGATCTGGTCCCTCCACCTTATCTCCACGCCCAAAGCAGGGGATGAGTCAGATCCCTGGAAAATAAAAATAGACGGGAGCAACGAAAACAAAACCGCTCTTAAGTCCTCCCCGAAACGCAACGTGGAGGAAGGGAAGGAAGGAGGGAGCTGCCTGGGCGCCCTAAAGTACCAAACCAGTTCCAAGATTCTCGTCCCCACGGGGAGGCGCGTGTCCCCCGGGGGCCCCTGACAAGGCAGACAAGGCGGACGCACCGTGGTCCGCGCTGGGCGGCGGCGCCCGAAGGGCGACTCGCCCTCCTGCTCAGCCGTGTCGCCCTCGGAGAGGGAATTCTGGACTAGGTTGGGGGCGCCCGGAGCCCCCGAATGCAGGCGACGGAGGTTCGGAGCGGCGTCGCACCCCGAAGCCCCATCCCTAAAAGACACGACCCCTTACCCGCTTCCTCCCTTGACGGGGGCTGTGTGCCCCGCCGCCCCGCAGAGCAGGGCTCGGCCCCCGCCCCTGAATCCGTCCGTCCGACCCAAGGGCAGGCTGGGCCGGGGTTCTCCCGGCAGCGGTGGGAGAGAGGGAGGTCCGGATTCTGCGCTTCCCTAACTGACTGGCTGGCGCAAGCCCACTCAGCGCCGGGCCGCGGCTCCGGGTTCTCGAGGGCGCGCCGCGGGGCGGGGACCGGACACCCGGTCCTGGACCTCCTGGTGTCCCGGCTTCCCTGGGAACACTCTGTGCCAGCCAAATAGGTCACTGTGCTGATGGGGGGACAGAGACCGTGGAGAGGCAGGGAAGGAGACTTCTGGGGGAGCAGCCGTCTCCCAGCCCTGGCGGGGATCTGACCTCACCCGGCCCCGTTCCCTGGGGTCTTCTTGTCACCGTGAGTCACCTCCTCGCTAGCCCTTAAGGGACGTGTCCCGACACGTTCCCAAGGGCCGGAGACACAGCCCGCGCTGACCTCAGCGCCCAGCCTATTGGCAGACACGGCAGCGTTGGGGACCGAGACCTCGGTTCTGGGCCGGGATGGCACCGATTGGATCCGAGAGCCGCCCGGGAGCGGATCCCAGATGAACCTGCTCGGCTTTCCCCACCCCTCCCGGACCCCTCCGCGGACAGGGCTTCATCCCCACACCGCAAGCGCACCAAGCCTGGGACCCCGAGCTCACCCTCCGCCCGGTCCACGCCGTCCCTCGCCCCAGCTGAGCTTCAAACGGAGGGAGCGTGGCGGGGATCTCTGAAATTAATGCTCCCTCTCCCCGCCCGGAATCTCCGACACATCCCGGCCCCTGTCCCACGCGCACATATAGACTCGGGTGTGCGCAAAACCGAGCCCCAAGCACGGACCCACGCACCCCATTCACCTGTGAACACAGTACACACACGCCGCTGCGGACATACACCCACGGAGGTGCGCGGACACACACGCGCACACGCTCGGCTCAGCTCAGAGCCGCAGCCCGGGATTCGCTCTTGCCTGCCCTGGCTCTCTCACCTCCTCTGAGGGTCTCGGTGTCTCAGTGAATCCGCGCCCAGCTCCTCGTCGCCCAGCTACCAACTCGGGCAGCTGCTCACACCTAAGCTGGCGCCGCCTGCGCTCCCCTTATAAAAGGGCTGGAGGCGGGACCTGCTGCTCCGCCCACAGAGCGCCGGGGACCGGCCTCTGGGGGGACAACTGCGGCTCCCGTGCGCTCGCAACAGCGCTCTGGAAACCTCTGCGGCCACCCTCGCGTGCTGCAGGAGGGCGCTTCCCTCCTCCCCACTACCCGCGCCTGGGTTTGTACGCTTGACACATTTCCCCACGAACTGAGCTCCAAATCTGTTTTTTTCAGTTGGGGAGTGAGTTGCCGCTCCTCCGGAGGGGACGACATTGTTAGGACAGGACCGAGGAGCCCCCTCTCTGGCCCACCACCAACTGACTCTGGGCAAGGGTTTACCCAAAGTAGTTGAATAGACTATGAGGAGTGTCATTAATAAATAAAAATCCTTAAATAATTAAAAAAAAACCACCTCACTTTGCAATTCCCAGAAAAGCCCCACTACACCACCTCTATTCCCATGGATTCCTCACTACACCACCTCTGCCCATTACCTGAGGCACCCAGAGACCCCAATGAAGCATTCTTGGAGGCCAGAAAGGATTCAATTCCCTTTATTTCACAGATAAGGAAACCGAGGCCCACAGAACTAAAGGGATGAGAAGTTATTTGTCAAATGCTCCAGGGAAGAGAGGACTGGGCACACTGCTAAGGGCCAACCTGGTCTCCAAGGGAAATGGGACACTGAACTAACTTTCCCACCCCCTCGTCCTCACTCCCTACACCCACCTCCCTCTCCCCTCAGCAGAAGAAAGTTCTGTGATTGCAGCAGATTTGATGGCTAGGAAGGGGAGAAAGATTTGGTGGGTGAGTTAGCTCCTGGGTAGTCCCCACACAGCCCACATACGCTGCTGGGAAACTGAGGCTCAGAGTTCAGTGGCCTGACTCATAACACAGCAAATAAATGGTGATGGCTGGAACATAGGCCTTTTGTCTCTCATCCAGAGCCCTCTGCTTGTTGCCCTCTCTGTTTCAGTGGCTCTAGAATGAGGGAAATGCCCTGCACCCCTCATTTCGAGGCAGTATACTGAGGCAGTATACTGATGAAAGACAATTCTGGAAACGTCCACTGGTGCTTCTGACAGATCCAAAAGCAAGTGAGGTGCCCCGCTGTTCCATACCCCTAGCCCCACTTGCACCCCACCTTTGCTTCCTTCCTTCACCTAAAACATTTGCAGTTTCTCCTTTTAAAAAATTGCAGAGAACAGAGTGTTAATCTGAACAGAAATCTACTAAGAAATAGAATCCAGGCTTGGAACAGCTACAATTACTGACATCTAGGGCTGTTCAGTGTCTGGAAATCTCTGCCCAGACATGCCCAGTCTATTTCCTCTAATGCAGCTGACCTCAGGGAAGACAGGCCTCCTTCTCCTCTACTGCTGGGACAAGAGCCTGGGTAGGGGTGGGAGGGCACATTACCAGACCCCCTTGCCTACCTAATTTTGGAATCAGGCCAGGACTTCAGAAGGACCTCAAAAAGGCCAAGACCCCAGGACCAGCCTCCTTCTCCCCCAGTTCCACCCTCCCTACCTCCAACACACCCGTACCCACACCACCCAAAGGCTGGGTTGTCAAATGTCCAGCAGAAGACGGGCATATCCTCCAACTGCCTTGAATCCCCTTGGCTTTCAGACATTTCAAATAGACTTGACATTGTCTGTCTGTTTACTTTGGGAAAAAAATTTAATGAAGGCTTGTATTGAATTATTTAAAGTTTTGTGGTCCTGAGCTTCACAATGAAATAATTCTTTTTGTTGTTTTTGTTGGGAAGTGAATTTTTTTTTATAACTTCTAGCTCACCACCACCACCACAACAGAATTCAACAAATATTTATTAAGCACCTACTGAGTGTCTAGTGCTGTTCAGCACTTAAAAAAAAAAGTTTCCAACCATACACTTGAATGTGTAGCCAGGTATGCTCTTAAAGGAGGACTTCTGCCCTGAAGAAGCAAAGAAGCAGGTTGTTAGAAGCCACATGCAAGATCTAACTCCCAAAACACACACACACACACACACACACACACACACACACACACACACGATCCCAGGCCAGTCCCAAGGGATCTGCTGCAAATCACATATTCTGTTCAGAGGAACTCAGACCACGGTCTCCCTAGGGTCTCTGGGGGTCTCCTGTCTCCTACCACCCCCCTCTTCTCTGAAAGCAGGAAGCCCCAAGGACAAAACAGCCACCAGCTTCTTCTATGCCAGGGCTCAACATGTTAGGACATGTTCCTGAGGGCCTGAATGCTAGTCAGGACCACAGCCTGCTGCCCGGGCCTGCTCCCAAGGAAGCAGGCAGCTTAGGGATGTAGGGAGACTCAGCCTGAGAGACCGGAGGATCCAGGTCAGCCCCCATCCAGGAGGGACGTGATGACGGAAAGGAAAGGTAGAAGCCCTAGCCTGAAGAAGGAGGTTGTGAGGAAGGCTCAATGGTGGCCACAGGAGCTGCCCAGGAAGCAGGGGGAAGTGCTGGGAACAACGTCACTGTTTTCTCAGAAAAGTCCTGGGGAGTACCTAACAGGGGCTGTCAGCTTTCAGTGGAATTCACTTCCACACAGGCTCCCAAGAAGTGAGACCCCCAGAGAAGTGGCAGAACAGAGACATTATTATATTATTGAGCAGAAGTCCCGCTTGCTTTTTTTTAAAGGAAGAATGAGATTGGGAGCTCCCCCAGCTCCACCCCCCGACCTTCTGGGGGTTTTACCCAGCCAGTACAAAGATCAGAATTGACCATACAGTGAGGTAGAGGAATTTGTGACAGAATTTGTGCCAAATACTTCCAGCTTCCCTGAGCTAGCAATTTCACCTTGTCTAAGCCTGAAATTTCACCATTAGAAATTCATTTCTATAGTATTAAGTTCTGTTCTTCATTAAATAAGATCATATAGGCAAAATGCTTAGCATAGTGCCTGGCACATAGAAATCAGCACGGCAAATGAGTGCCTGAATCCTGTAGAGGGTTCTGGGTGGCACAGCACAGTGTGAATGTGTTGACCATATCATTTAGGGACTAGAAGGTGGTGAGGGAATGTTGTGAACACAGGCCACCTGAGGAGTGAAGGGCTCTCTCTGTGCCTTTGCACATATTGTTCCTTCTTCTTGGAATGAGTGTTCCTGACCAATATGCCCCACCTCCACTCCTTTCTCCACCCATTGAACTCCTACTGATCCTTCATGACCCGACCTATATGACCCCTTGGGGCAAGGCTTTCTCAGGGCTTCCTCTGGCTCCCAGAGCCCCTGGTAAGCAATACACTCCACTGTGCTTTACTGGCTTGCCTGGTTCATGTGCCTACTGCATCCTCTGAGATGGGAACCTAGAGAGGATGAGCCCATATTTTATTCATCTTTGTACCTTCAAGGCCTAGCAGCCTCAGCCTAATCTCAGTGAATATTTATGGAAGAGCCATTTTTGGCCTGCACGCTGAGGTTAGGCTTCAGTGCCTCTGCTTCTCAGCCCTCTCTTTTATTTATTCATTCATCTGTTTACTCATGTATTCATTAAAAAATAATATAATTAACACTCACTGCTCAGCCCAAGAATTAGAACATTACAAATCATTGATACCTTCCTGTGATTTCCTCTCCTATGCTGACCCTTCCTCCCCTACCCCAAAATAAACACTATCTTGCAGTGTACACTATTTTATGTTGAACTTTCTTTTGTTTTCAATAGTTTTATCACATGTGACCAAGACAGTAATGCTCTTCCATTTTTCTACGTGCTCTCCTACATTTCCCAGCCCCTCCTTGTAGTTTAGACTGGGTAATGTGACTGGTTCTAGCCAATGAAATGTGAACATAAGTGACATTTTCCTCCTTAGAACTGAGGTCAAGTGAAACTCTCCAGCCTTTCTGTCCTCCCTGGCTGTGGCAAAAGTGAGGTCTCATGTCCCGGATGGCGCCACCTCACTATGGCAGACCCTCCCTCAGCCTAATTTCCTGAGTGGAGCCAAGCACCCCACCAACTTGTATGTGAGAAAGAAATAATCTTTTGTTATATGAAGTCAGTGAAATGTGAAGCTTCTTTGTTCCTGCAGCATAACCTACCTAAGATTTATCCATATGGCTATCGGTGATTGTGGTTTGTGCAAGTCTGTGGCACCCAATGAAGTACAGCTCTGGGCGTTTGCACTCTCTTGACGTTGCCTCCCCTTGAATCTGTCTGGCTTATGACTCTTTTAGCCAATAGAATGAGTAATTCTGTGCCTGTTCTAGGTCTAACCCTTAATAAGGTCTAGCAACTTCTGCTTTTGCATTCTTGAGGAACTTGAGACACCACGTGAGAATTTTGATTACTCTGAGACCACCATGCTGAGAGAAGTCATGTGGAGGCCACATGCAAGATAACCAAGGCTACTCCCCCATGCACAATAGCTCCAGGTGATCTCCTAGCTGACCGCCAGCATCAACATGCCAACCACGCGAGAGGACCATTTTAAAAGTTGATATTTCACCCTCAGTTAATCCTCCCCACCTGAAGCCACATGGAGTAGAGACAAGCCATCCCCAATGAGCCCCTGCCTAAATTGTAGAATTGTGTGAGCAAATAAATGATCGTGGTTGCCACTATGATTTTTTTAAGTCTTTATTGAATTTTGTTACAATATTGCTTCTGTTTTACGTTTTTTGGTCTTTTGGCCACAAGGCGTGTGGGATCCCAGCTCCCCAACCAGGGATCGAACCCGCACCCCCTCCACTGGAAGGCGAAGTCTTAACCACTGGACCCCCAGGGAAGTCCCACCACTATGTTTTAACATGGCCTGTTATGCAGCAATACATAATTAAAACAGGGCTCAATCATTTTCACTGTTATTTAACATCCAGTGATTCCCTTCTCCTGTAAATGGGCACTTGGGTTATTTCCAGTTTTCTGTTATTATGCATAGGGCTGCTATAATTATTTTTTTTTAAGATTTTTTTGATGTGGACCATTTTTTTTAAACATCTTTATTGGAGTATAATTGCTTTACAATGGTGTGTTAGTTTCTGCTTTTGGACCATTTTTTTAAAAGTATTTATTGAATTTGTTACTACACTACTTCTGTTTTATGTTTTGGGTTTTTGGCCACAAGGCATGTGGGATCCCAGCTCCCCAACCAGGGATCGAACCCACACCCCCTGCATTGGAAGGGGAAGTCTTAACCACTGGACCGCCAGGGAAGTCCTAATTATTCTTATCCATGTCTTTGGGTCACACATGCAAGAGTTTCTCTTGGACATACACCTAGTAGTAGAATTGCCCCACAATCTTCCTGTCAGAAGAAAAATGATTGGTGAAGCACCTTGCACTTGGCGTTTGGACCTGTCTGTGTCTTTCAGGATTACTGGGAAAAGTCTAAAGCACTGCACACATGTTTGGGATTATCATTGCTTGCATTTTTGTGGAAGAATAAAAAGGAATCCAAAGGAATGAAGCACTAATGGTGGAATTTCAGATATACTGGACACCTGTGGGTAGACATTTGGTGACAAGAGGAACTGCCCACAGACACTGAGTTCAGTCCTCTGAGCCAGCCTTCAAAGCGCCCAAGGCATCCCTCTCCCAGGATCTTTAGCTCAGAACAGCCTTCTGAATGATTCCCAAAAAGTAGGAATTATGCATTCTTTCACTTTTTTCTTTCCTAACAAATTATTTTTAAGCCCCTCCCAAGAAAAAGGCCCATCAAAGTTCTGAGGGTCTTGGGTTTGGATCCTCTGATTGCATAGCAGTGTGGAGTCTTAGAAAGTCATTTCAGGATTTCAAATCCATTATCTGACTCCTCACCATCCCCACCCCCCTCCCTCCCTCTCCATCCTGGATGGGTGTTTTAGACTCATGTTACAGATGGTGGAATGGAGGCCCCAAGAGGTGCTGGCTTTGGCTGAGATGACACAGGCAGAGAGAGTCAGGGCAGAGCCAGGGCTCTGGCTGTGGCCCCACCCTCTCTGTTCCCCCTCCTATCATCTGCTTGTCCTTATCTTTGCTCCCCTAGGATGGCACTGAGTGTCACACATAGTCAAGATGCCACCAGAGCCACTGTGGAATGCAACAGCTGCAAACCCAATCCCCAAATGCTGGTGGCCCAAAGTTCAGAGCTAAAGGGAGATTATGCCTCCCTCTCCCCACACTCAGTGGTTTTTAACAACCCTGCACCTGCTGTGAGGAATGATTACCGATGTCTCCTTTTGGGTACATGCGAGCAGCTCAGTGCTGGACTTAGGAAGAAAAGTGGGAGTGTGTGTTAGAATGACACTAGCCATTGTAATAAATAAACTCTCAAATTACAGTGACAACCCAATAGAAGTTTATTTCTCACTCACATATGAATACAATTGAGGTGTTCTGGTTGGCAAGTAGCTGATCTCCATGTGATAATTCAGGGACTCAGGCCCTTTCCATCCTGTGGCTCCACCATGCCCTAAGGCATCAGGATCTCTGCTTCCAGCTGGAGGAAAGAGAAAGAACATCAAGAAGGTATATGCATTTCTTCACACCTGGTTCAGAAGTAACACACATCATTTCCCACCCACATTCCATTGGTAAGAACTTGTCATGCGGTCCCACTTAGATCAAGGGTCTGTGTAGTCCCCGGATGGGGGCACAGATGTGTGATGAGCTGCTAGCCATCTCTGCCACAGCAGAGGAGCGAGGCAGATGAGAACCCTTTCCTCTTCCCCCTCTTCCCACAAGAGAGTTTTTTCCTGCCGAGTTTCCGGACCTGGCCACGAGAAGAAGAGTGCATGACCTCTGAGCTGCATGACCTTGGACCTCAATATCTTCATCTATAAAACGGGTACTTTCATATCCATGATCTTACAACCTTTGCTGAGAGGTTGGAAAAAAAATGAGGTAGACGTGATGCTCCCCAGTTCCCAGAGGAGGAAACCAGGACACAAAGAGACAGTGTGACTTGTCTAAAGTCACACAGCAGGACCCAATTTCCCCCTTCTGGTACATAGGTTTGTTTTGTTTTGACTAGTCAACATCAAAGTCTGCTGAGAAGTCACTGGACTGAAATGCAGGAAAATCCCCTACTCAGCAAATCCATCTGAAAACCTCCTGGGGGCCTAGGAGGATTACTAAGAAAAAGCCTTTTATTGTCTGAAATGCAGGTATAGAGACCCTGACAGGTTCTTGGTGGGCTGTGTGGGACCCAGCCTGAACCTGGTGGGGTGGGAGGGAGCCTGCTGTGGTGAGACTTCAGGGAAGGCCCAATCCTCCCTTATCACTTTGCAGATGCCTGAACTCCATCCTTTAGACCATTTTCCCTCCAGCTCAGGAATTCTCAACACAGGGAATGGGAGAAAGGGAACCCCCCTTTTGAAAAATGTTCAGGTCCTACAAATACACAGACTCTTTCTAGAAGAAGACACAAGAAACAATGACAGTGGTTGCCTCTGGGAAGGGAAGCAGGTCCCCTGTGTCACCTACCTCCGTGGGCACCATTAGCACCATCTGAGTCTGTGTGGACAGCGCCCCCTGGAGTTGTGCTATGTACAACTCTGGGTGCAAGGTAGGCTTATTCCTTGTAATATATTTTAATAGTTAATTCCATTTAAAATAATAATTAACACAATTAAAAACCTATTCCAATTTCTGGCCCCATCTGGACCTACTGAATTAAAATTGTGTGAGAGTCAACCAGCTACACAAGTATACAGGTATTTTGAAAAATCTCCCCAATAACTGAAACCTCCCCACCCCCCAGCCTCACGGCTTTGGGAACCCTGATTTAGTCTGTCCATGCACAGGGCCCCCTTTCTTACCTCTAGAAGTTCTCAGCAGACCGTTCCATCTGGTTGAGAATGAGAGAACCAAGAATAGATTCTGTCACTAAATGGGAATGGGGGAAGGGAGAAGGGGCAGGTGGGGTGGGAGCTCCAGGCTTAGTGCGCAGGCCAGCTTTACCTTCTGGGCAGTTGGGTCACCCGCACCCCTGCAGCTCTGAACCACCCCTCCTGTTCCAACGCCCCCCACCCCCACCCCCCCCACCCCACCCGCCCCAGTGTAACACATCAGCATCTTTGGCCGGCACAGCTCAGGCTCGGCCTTGCCCGGGCTTGCCTTTTGTTGCATCATCCTCTGGCCTTGCCCGGTGCAAGCCTCCCACTCACCACTGGATAAAACCAGCTAATTATATCACGGGAGACCCAAGGCGGGAGCATGTGGGCATTTTCAGCTGACCCAGCCTGTTTCTACTTGCTTTGCATGATTGTTCTTGGTGTTTCAAAATAATAATAACAACTACCAACCAGGGAAAAAATGGCCTGGGGCTGTGGAGCATGCTGCTAAAGCAAGAGCAAGGGTCCACCTGCTGCTCCAGGAACGACCTACCCAGCACTCAGCTCAGAAAATGAAAAACAAGTCTCTTGACTCCCAAATCAGGGCTCAACAGACAAGCAGCTCTGAGAACAGGATACACTGGAATCAGCAGAATCAGGAATACAAATATTGCTTTGATAGCATCAATAACAGCAGCAAGGTAATTTATTTTTTCAAAATTTAAAAAAATTCTATTTGTAGTTTAGTCAAAAGTAGAGAGGGTTTTGTTTTCCCACAATTTCCTGTATTTATTTTTGGAGGAGATAATACAGTCAAAAGATACAAAATGATATGCAGTGAAAACTCCCTCCTATCCCTGCCCTCCCGCCTTCCATTTCCTTCCCAGAGGCTGTGGCTGGTTGCTTGTGCCTCCTTCCAGAGATAGTCTATGATCAACCAGATCCACAGTCCTTCATCCAAAACGTGTGGGGACAAATGGGTTTCAGAATGCAGAACTTTTCACATTTTAGACAAGTAATGAGGTGCGTGTACCATGTATTTTACAACATCTTCCCTCCATCAAGGCTCTGTATAGGATGACCCTTGGTCTGAGTTTTAACTTTTTTTTTTTTGCCGTACGTGGGCCTGTCACTGCTGTGGCCTCTCCCATTGCGGAGCACAGGCTCCGGACGCGCAGGCTCAGCGGCCATGGCTCACGGGCCCAGCCACTCCGCAGCATGTGGGATCCTCCCGGACCGGGTCACGAACCCGTGTCCCCTGCATCGGCAGGCGGACTCTCAACCACTGCGTCACCAGGGAAGCCCTGAGTGTTAACATTTTAAGTTCCACACCCAAGTAACCTCTCAACTGCAGGCAAACAGGATGATGGGTCACCCTAAGTCTGGAGTGTAAAGTATTCACACTATCGGGGGTGGGGGAGTTAGCAGAGGAGGAGTCAGATCTTCATTCCTAACGCTTATTTGTGACTGCAAGTTTAAGTCCAAGCCTGCTCAGAAGTTGAGGGAGAGACAAGAAGACCTGATGAGGTCTCCCAGACCTCCTGCACCTGTCCAACCACTTAGATGATGCAAAGTCATTCACATTAAGCATGGTTTACCAAGGAAGAAAACAACTTACATTCAGACCTCCTGTATTAGGGTTCTCCAGAGAAATATAACCAATCTCTCTCTCTCTCTCTCTCTCTCTCCCTCTCTCTCTAATATACATATGTATATATGTAGAGAGAGACAGACAGACAGAGGGACAGAAATTTATTGTAAGGAATTGGCTCACTTGGTTGTGCAGGCTGGCAAGTCCATAATCTGTAAGACAGGCTGGCTGAATGGCAATTTCAACAGGAACTGATATTGCAGTCTTGAGTCTGAAGGCAGTCTAGTGGCAGAATCCTTCTTCCTGGTGGTGGTAGGAGTGAGAAGATGGACCTCAGTCTTTTCTCTTAGGCCTTCAACTGATTGGATGAGGCTCAATCACATTATGCTAATCAAACCAAATTATGTTAATCAGCTTTACTCAGTGCCTATTGATGTAAATGTTAATCACATCTAAAAAATACCTTCACAGCAACATCTAGGCTGGTGTTTGACCAAACAACTGGGCACCAAGTTGACACAAAACCTTCACACCTGTTTAACATCCCAACTCTTCAGCTGTGAGTGTTTGTCAGGGAGGCGACATGGAAATCCCCACCTTCCCAGAGCTAACAGTCACAGAGGTAAAGCTGAGGTACACAAAACAATCACGAAGAGTATGAAGAAATGTCTTGGGCTTCCCTGGTGGCGCAGCGGTTGAGAGTCCGCCTGCCGATGCAGGGGACGCGGGTTCGTGCCCCGGTCCGGGAAGATCCCACATGCCGCGGAGCGGCTGGGCCCGTGAGCCATGGCCGCTGAGCCTGCGCGTCCGGAGCCTGTGCTCCGCAACGGGAGAGGCCACGGCAGTGGGAGGCCCGCGTACCGCAAAAAAAAAAAAAAAAAAGGCCTTCCAGTTTGTCCTGTCTGCCAAGGGCTTTGCTCCACCCCAGAACTAAGCCATTTTTCTGCTGGTTTTCCTTGAGAACAAAACAGAACCAGAGTAGATTCATTCACTCACTCACTTTTTCGTTTGTTCATTCATTCATTCATGATCTTACCAGTCCAAATGGTGATGGATAGAGGCTATGCCTGCAAAAGGAGACACAAAATACTATGCACCAATAACAAAGGAGAACAGGCTCACATAGGTAAAAGTCCTACCCAGATAGGTCTCTGTGACCAGGCCCAGTTAAAGAAAGGGGTTAGATTTCAGCAGATGGGGACTTGGAAGTCTGAGTTAGGAACCCCCTTCCTAAAACCAAGGGAGGATCCAGGTGGTGCTTAAGTTTATGTGATGATAGAAGTCCTCTATAAGAAAAAGAAGACACAATTATAAATATAGTATTGCCAGAGCACTTCCCACGCAAATGAAAGTCCTGGAAGCCTGCCTTCATTAGCTCACCATAAATCCACGCTGTGTGTAGCTAAACAAGGATCAGGGAGGTGGTAGTGTATGTGCAAGGAGTGGTACCTGGGCTACAGTTTTAAAACTTAAAGGACCAGAATAACCTGGGCTAGAGGACAACACAGGAGAGGCAAGAGAGAGTGGATGGAACCATCTTGCAGGGCCCGGATCAGCCTGTCTCATGTGTGCTGGGGCCCCACCCCCACCCACTGGCTGTACAGAGGGTGCTCTGGTTGATGGTGCTCTAATCCCTGCCTCCCCCAGTATTAATAATAATGGTAATAATAGTAGTAATTAGTATTAAGGAGGCTCACACTTATTGAGCGCTTCCTATGTGACAGGTACTGTTCTAAGTACTTTGTCCATAGTCACTTGGTGAGTTTTCATAACAGCTCTATGAATGAGACACCATTACTTTCATCCCCATTTTAAAGATTAGGAAACTGGGGGCTTCCCTGGTGGCGCAGTGGTTGAGAGTCCGCCTGCCAATGCAGGGGACACGGGCTCGTGCCCCGGTCCGGGAAGATCCCACATGCCGCGGAGCGGTTGGGCCCGTGAGCCATGGCCGCTGAGCCTGCGCGTCCGGAGCCTGTGCTCTGCAACGGGAGAGGCCACAACAGTGAGAGGCCCGTGTACCACAAAAAAAAATAAAAATAAAAATAAAAAAATTAGGAAACTGAAGTAGAGATAGAGATTAAATCATTTGCCCAAGCCAGACAGGGACAGAACAAGGATTTGAACCCAGGCAAGCTGGCTCCAGAGGTAAATCTTTTAACCACTAATAACAATAACAGCTAACACTTAGGTCATGATTATTCTGTGCCAGCTGCTCCTCTAAGTGGTCATATGTATCAGCTCAACTGATCCTTACAGGTGCTATTATTATCCCCATTTTACAGATGAGGCAACCAAAACACAGAAAGGTCAAGCCACTTGCCTAGGTCACACAGCTAGGAGGCTGCAAAAGAGGGACTTGAACCCAGGCAGCCTGGTTCCAGTGGCCACATTCTTGTGCACTGAACTGTACCCCTGTGCCATGACTGGATTTAAGGGTAATCTGAAAGCAATGGCCGTGGCTTACTTTTCTCTGCATCATGTGTGGTGCCAGCACTGCAGAATTTAATAAGAACTCAATAAATAGTCAATGAACGTTTCTCTAAAATAACCCTTCCTGATAACGCACAAAAATCACATTTCAAGTTTATTGTAGAAAATCTGGAAAATACAGAAAGGCTCCAAGAAGAAATGCAAGTCATTCTCACTACAGCAGAGATAACTAGAGCTAACATTTTGGTGTCTTTCCAGCCAGTGTTACAAAATAGGGATCCCACTGTACGTCCTGTCTTGTAACCTCCTTTTTTCTCACTTATCAATACATCACAAACATTTTCCCACATCTTAACATTTTCTTCTGCAACTTCCACAGAGGAATAATTTGTGAATGCTCAAGTGACCTGCTCAGGGTGCCACCAGCAATGAACCAGAATGTCCCCCACAAACAGCTCCCTCCCCAGGGGCCTCCTCATAAACAGCCCTCTCCCACCAATCTCTCCACCCCCATATATGCCCATCCTATACACTCGGCCCTCTTCTACTTCCTGTCATCTCTAGAAAGCTCATGGCATTCCCTTTGCCTTCCTTCTTAGACTCAGGGTCTCCTCCTGCACTCCTGCCAAGGGTGTGTCCCCATCCTTTTCAACATCCCGTATGTCTATTGTCCTGTTTTCCTCTCTCCAGGTCACTCTGCACCCTTCTCACGCCCTCCCTCAGCCACGATCAAACTTTTGTCATCCTGCGCCCCATTCCCACAGGACTTGCTAGAGACAATCCAGTTCCATCCGCAAGCCGGCATTAGGCAATGTCTGTTGCAACGCACTTCGTGACAGAGGAGACAATGCCAGCTAAGGTGCTGAAGCTGTAGCGTGGAAGTCTCTCCCAGGGATACAGATGCATTTTGAGCAAGGGCCATCAAGGTACAGTGCCTTTACCTAAAAGGGGTCTCTCCTGGTGTGATTTCAAGCTACCAGACAGGGCCTATGAGAGCTATTTTGATGCAAGGATCTCTTTTGATGTACTTTAAACCCCAGCAGGGAGGCAGAGGCCTAATCCACCCTTAGGGTGGGGCAGCCAGGGCACCTTGCCCTAATGGGAGGGAATGAAAGACTTTTGAAGGCAGTGGCTCAAGACAGGTGGCTTCTTGATTCTAGCCGCTGTGCATCAGCCAGGATGGCGGGGAGGGAGGACTGCGCAGACAGCCCGCAGGAAGGGGGAAGCCTGGGTGGGGTGAACAGGGAGATGGGACTTCTTCCAAACTTGCTCTGCCTGACCTGTACTGCGTGACCTCAAGCAGGTGCCTGTGCTTTTCAGCATCATTGTCATAATAGCACCTACGCTACCTACCTCACAGGTTTTTGTAAGGATCTAATGAGGTAAGTTCAGTAAAAGTGCTTTGCCAAGGGTAAAACCCCAAAGTTAGGTGTGGTTAGGACTCTGCCTCTTTCCTTTTTTTGGAAGATGCTGATAGTAACTTTGCTTTTTAGGGCATTTCCTCCCTAGCTGCACTCTTTCTATAGACAAAGGGTGGTGGTGGATGTGGATGGGAGCCACTCCTGAGGGTCTCCTTAGCTCTGGGCCACTCCGGCCCCCTATCTCTTTGCCCCCAGAGCAGCTTGCTTTTATCACTGCTATTAACTGAGGGTCCCGGCCTGATTCATTTGAACAGTGTGTGGGGTGACTACCATTCTGGATTCCCCCAAATGGGAGCGTTTCCTGGGACTTAGGACTTTCAGTGTTAAAATCAGACAAGTCTCAAGTACACAGAGATGGCTGGGCACCACAGGTGTACCTGGGGGTTCAGTGGGTCAGGTGTGGGTGTGAGTTTTGTCTGGTGTGGCATATACACGTCCAGCGTGCTGAGGTGTGGGTACGTGTGATTATTCATGTTTGTGCACAGTGGGTGTAGCATGGGTCTGTTGATACATTGGGGTTTTTTGTGTTGGGAATATGTTGCTGAGTGTGTAATGATGTGATATATGCATGTGTCTGTAGGATGCGCAGGGCTTCTACAGCATGCCGTATTTAGTGTGGTATGGGTAATATAAGCATGTGGGCGATGAATGCATGTTCTTTATAGCAGGGGTTTACGTGTATATTTTGTGTCTGGTGTAGTGTGTAACGTATGCATGTCATGTGGGTGAGGGGGGCCAGTGCGTTGCGGTGTGTGTGTGTGAAGTCGACCTCCATGTGGGGGTGCGTACAACTCAAAATACATGGTGTTTGTAGTCTGCGCATGTGAAGTGGTACGCTGTGTGTTGTGTGTCCTATGTTTTTGGTGTGTCATGGGATGCACGCATGTCTTCGGTAAGCAGAGCGAAGGCTGGGTGTATATTGGGAGTTCTGCACTCCGTGTGGAGGTTGAGACGTGCCGTCTGTGTGCAGATGCACTGCGTTGTGCTCTGCATATGCTCCCAGCGCCGTGCCGCGTGGGCTCTGCTCCGCTGGGGAGGTGTGTGCCCTGTGTGGGCCCAAAGCAGAGGGTGTGGTCGTGTGTGGAGGTGTGGGCTAGTGTATGCATGCCGGCTGTGCGGTGTCCACGTGTAGATGCTGCTCCTATGGGATGGGCTGTAGGAGGTGGCTGGAGAGCACAGGCACGGTGGACTCCTCCGCTACGGGGCAGGGGCTAGGATGCAGCCGCCTCAATGCTCTGGCGCCAGATCTCTTGTCCCGTGACCCGCCTGCGGGCCGTTCTGGGAAGCGGGGCCACGCCCACCGCAGAGGCCGCCGGGAAGCGGCTGAGGCAGAGGCGTGGGCGGCGGCGGAGTGTTTTTTCTCCCTTGCTGCGCTCTGTAAGAGCCGTTCGGTGTTTAAATTGTCCTACTTAATGGCTCCTGTCGAGTGCCGTGCCTTGCAAGTGTATTTTATCGTTTAATCCTCACGGCCAGCCCCTGAGGGGCCTTCTAACCCCCACCCCCCACAGGTGAGTTACCTCAGGCTCCGAGAGGTGTAGGAGTCCGCCTGGCTGGGGCCCCTAACTCCCCAGGTTGCTGCAGTGAATTTATGACGAGGGAAAAGGCCACGGGAAATGGAATTCCCCAAATAGCGTGACCGAGTTTCCCCCAAAACCTGTCGAAAGGTGCTTGCCAAAAATCTCTCCTCAGACCTTTCTGAGTTTCTCGCCCTTGATGGAAAGGGAGGGAATCAAGGTTCAGTGCTATGAAAACAAGGTTGAAAGAATGAAGATGTTAGATAAGCTTGTATGGTGTAATGATACTTCCCAGAGGGTGTGTAATCAAATAATGAAGAAGCTGGTTGTCCAAAATTATATTTAATACCCGTCGTGGAGTGAAGGATTACCATCTCTTTTTAAGCTCCACATGGTCGTTCTTCAGATTTGCTTCTGGTGGCATCTAACTCCTCCTCCTCTCCTTCCTTCTTCCATCTTGCTTCATTCCTTCCTCTTTCTTTCTTCTGCCATATTTTCCTGTGTATTTGATCCCTTAGGCTGAATCATATGAAATTGCCTTCTATGTAGATCAAAACTAATGTTGGCGATTTCATATGTTCAACCTAATACACTTTGGAAAGCTCTTTTATATTTTGCAAAATTCAGGGGAGTTGTTTATGTTTGATTAGAGTTGCAGATGTCCTGAGATTCTCACTGATTGGAGGAGCTTGCACTTATGTATTATGGCTAGAGGGGTGGCATATGGTGTGCTGGAGCCGGCTTGTACTGGCTCTCCACGTGACTTAAATATTCCAAAATTTTTGCAAGTCAGTTGTTAAACCGTTGGTAGCTTGAAATTGGCCATGGAGGGAGAATTTACACCATGAAAATTGGCTTCCCTCCTTGCCCTCCTGGGATCCAGTTTACCAGGACACTATTAGTTGTTTGATTTATCTTAGGCCAAGTGAAGTCACAGTGAAATCAGTTCAGAACCACATAGATCCCCAAACAGAAATTGAGACTGAGGGAAGAGTGGAATGGATGCTGGGGAGGCAACCAACAAGCTCAGTGGTTGTGGGAGAAAACACTGAAAACTGGGGGATGTGGTATCATGGTTCATAGTTGTAGTTCACTTTAGTTAATATTAGTCAAGCATTTATCAGTACTGTTTGAAGAACTTTATATGTGTTAACTCATTTAATCCCCACAACAACCTTATGAGGTAGATGTCACTGCTATCTCCATTTTACAAATGGAGGAACTGAGGCTTGGAGAGGCTGAATAAGTTGGCCAAGGTTATACAGATAGTGAGTGGTAGAGTTTGGCTTTGACCTCAGTTTGGCTTTAACTCAAGGACACATGCTCTTAACTACACTGCCTGTATTACATACGTTAGGTTATACTGCAGTAATAACCCACAAATTTCAGTGTCTTAACAATAATAAAGGTTTATTCTTGCTCACATTACATGTTAGCTATGTGTCAAATATGGTTCTGCTTCACACATCTTATTCTGGAAACCAGGCTGAAGGAGCAGCTCCTATCTTGGCCTTTCCCCCAGAGAAAAAAACAATTCTAGTACCATGTGATGATTCTTAAGATTCAAGTAATGTGTGACATACTTCTCATCACATTCCATTGGTCAAAGCACATCACGTGGCCAAGCTTGACTCAAGGAGGGCTGAGAAATAGATTCCCCCTCTCCCCAGGCACTGCAAGTCACATGGCAACCTGCTGGGTAGTGAATAACAGGGAACTGTTTTAGGTTATGTTCCCAGAAGCAGACCCTGAGTCAAGGATTTGTGGGTTAAGTGATCTATTAAGGAAGTGTTCTGGGAGAATCTGGAAAAGGAATGGAGGAGCAGGACAGGAAAGGAGACAAAGCTAAGTAAGGGTATAATTTCAGGCCAAGTCCTGGTCTGAGCCTTATCCAGAGGGCGTTCTGGGTACAAATTATACCTCAGAGTTCATCCCAACTCAAGGCAAGGGAGCTGGGCTTTCATATTTCCACAGCTGTCAGTCATTGGTTAAGGACTGTTCTAAGGATACTTCTGGCTTTCTGAATGTGGGTGAAGCAGTTCCAGCAGCCCTGGACCAACCCTTCAAAAAGAATCACAGGTGTATGGCTCTTGGAAACAAAATCACCCAGAACTCAGGAAAGGGAACAGAACCTGAAAAGAGATCTGAGAAAATTTGGACCGAGCCCCAGTAGTGTACACTAAAGGAACAGTAATGCCATCTACCACACTGCCTCTATTTTTTACTGTTTTACTTCTATATCAAAGGTACGACATTATTTCTCCTATAGTTAATGGCATGTCTTTGATGTCAGGAAGAGGAACCCCAGTTTGCTCCTCTTGGAACAACAGGTAATGGGGAGTCATTACAGGCTTTTCAGTAACCCAGTGTAGTATTTGCTGAGCACATGTGTCTAACACTGAAATCTTTCCAGAGTGAAGAAAGATGTGTGCAATACTGCAGTGCAGTTCTGACAGTAACCCAGAGTTAGTGCAGCCTCCGCAGGTTAAGGGCACAGTCCCCATTAAGACTGCCCTACTCTACCTACACCAGCTGCAAGCTCAAGGGTCCCCAGGCCATGCTCACGTCTGACCAATCGGCTGCAAATTCAGGGTTCCCATGACCCCCTCAGGTTCCATAATTTGCTAGGATTATTTATAGAACTTAGGAAAGTGCTATACTTTATGATTATGGTTTTATTATAAAGGATACAACTCAGAGTCAGCCAAATAAAGAGACATATAGGATGAGGTCTGGGAGGATACCAAACATGGACCTTCCCAGCCCCTTCTCTGTGGAATCTGGATGTATCATCTTCCCAGGACACCGATACATTCACCAACCAGGAGGCTCACCCAAGCTTCGAGTGTCCAGAGTTTTTATTGGGATTTCATTATATATGCATGATTGACTGAACTCAATCTCCAGCCCACCTTCTCTTCCAGGAGGAAGTTGAGCTGATATCACATGGCTCAAATCCCCAACCCTCTAATCACATTATTGGTCTTTCTGTTGTGACCAGCCCCAATCCTGAGTCACTCATTAACATAAACTCAGGTGTGGTCTGAGGGCCCTACCACCATGGTTAACATAGACACCCCTATCACTCAGGAAAATCAGGAAGGGTTCAGAAGCTCCCTCCCCAGAACCTAGGAAAAAGACCAAAATCTTTATTATGCAACATGTATCATCAGATTGAAGAATAATATTGAACTCTGAGCAGAATTTTTCTTTAATTCCACAGGTAGACATATATGTAAGAGCAAATACAGTACACAAAAGACAAAGAAAAACAATCCCACCCTAAATGCAACCAGGGAAGTAAAACAGAAGACCTACAAAGGAGCTAAGAGTAACAGCAGACTTATCTGGCACAGCGTTAGAGGCTAGGAGATAATGGAATATCTCCAAGAGAACTATAAGGTAGGTTGCTCTTTCTTATTGAAAAGTAAAACATAAAATAATTATAGGATACTATAGTAATATTTATCTGTCATCACAAAAGAAAGTTAATCTGTTTTGAAGTTATCCATTTAAAAACCAAAACATTATTTTAATGATTTCTGACGTAAGTTGTTCCAAAGTATATCACCCCATCCCTCCCTTCTTGACAGATAGCTCAGGTTCAACATTAGTATGCTGCTCTTAGACAGTGAGACTCCCAGGGGTTACTGAGGTCTACTAGGCTGTTTGCACCTGCGTTAAATGTTCCCACATGCTGTACTTTATATTTCTCTCTGCTTTTTATAATTCTGCCTCACTGCAGCAGCAATTTTACTGAAGCTCTTAATCTGTTAGTGATTTAATGTGCATTTGTCTGAACATAGGTCAGGGGCTTTCTCCATCCTCCTAATGTCTATAGCTCATTAGCTATATGTGACAGATTATATTTTCTGAAAATGGGCACCACAATATACCCCTTCCAGCATGTTCTCCTTACAGTGTAATGTTGACATCATGAATGCTTTCTTCTCTTGAATCTGAGTGTGTCCATGATGTTATGTGACTTCCAAGGTCATAAAAGGTGATACAGCTTCCACCTCTGGGAATGCTTATTCTTGGAACCTAATCACTATGCCACAAGGAAGGGGAGAAACCACATGGAGAGGCCCTGGGTAGGTAGGTGTCTGACAGAGCCCCAGCTGAGGCCCCATTCAGCAGCCAGCACTAATCTACCTTGTGGATGAGTGAGTGCATAAGTGAGTGAGCCTTCAGGTGAGTCCGGCTCAAGCCTTTGGGCCACCCCGGCTGAGGCCAGGTGGAGCAGAAACAAGCTTTCCAAGCTGTCCCTGTTGAGCCTGCCCAAGTTATGGATTTAATGAGCAAAAGAGTGATGGTTGTTTTAAGCCTCTAAGTTTGGCTGGTATCATTCATAGCAATAGATAACTGGAAAACTACGTGACTACTTTTTACTCACTGCTTAAAGGTTGTTCTGTGTGACTTGTTGGTTGGAGCCCTCTGAGACCTCTTAACCCAAAGGTGTCCTTTGTCAATTGTAAGGAAGTTCAAACCTTATAAATTATTTCAAGTTTCCTCCTGCTCTAGACAAAACTTCTTTGGTTTCAAGGAAGGGAAGAAACCCATTCATTTTACCTCAGGAAAGGGGGGTTTAATGAAAGGACACAGGATTATGGGAATCCAAGAACAGGAACTGCTACACAGCATGGCCTCATGGGAACTGCAGCTATTTTTGGATGTGTAAAATATATGTATACATAATATATACAAATATATACTATATATACAAATATAGATATATAATATATATACAAATATATATATGTATTTGCAGCTTTTCTACCACTCTCTGCACATGTACTATATTCTTTTCTCACTACATAGTCTTAGTTATTCATCATTTCAGAAGTGGGTCGTCACATCTTTTCCTAGTCCCCTTTCTAATCTCAATCTTTATAATTCAAGTGCTGCTACTGATTCAGTACCCAGTTTCCATTTCTTGAAAAAACATCTGATTAAAACAGCTCCTCTTTGTTAAATAAGACCCCGCAAAGCACAAGCATCTGGGCTAATTACACCTGAACTGACCTTGGTCAGGTGTCCATCCCAGGGCAGACAGGTGCAATTTTGAGGTAAGGAGTACCCCAGAAAGAGTGTGGGTGTGCATGTAGTGATTGACCTCTAGAACACCTTCTCATTAAGGCTGTTAACTCCTGGACAGAAAACGAAAGGTGAGATGGGCACAAGCATGACCAGATAAGAGTAGCACATAATCAGGAACTGGCAGCCCAGGGAAGCATCAAGAATGAGGGAGAATGAACAAGAACCATGTCTGGCAGCAGATGGTGAGACCTACAGGCCTTGGTAACACTTGCAGGTGGCATTTCACCCTTGATGGCTCCATGGTGTCCTACAGAGTCTCCAGAGTCCAGCAGACTCTGAGTTCAAATTCTAGGTCAACTGATCTAAAAGCTGTGAGACCTCAGGCAAATTAGCCTCTCTGAACTTTGATTTCTTCTTCTGTAAAATGAGGATAATATTGCAGGGTGAAGGTGGGAATTAAATACTTAACACAGGCCTCATTGCAGCCACTCACTAAACATGAACTCCCTTGCTTCCTCCACTTGGGAGTCAGAGCTCCCTTTACAAGTTGTGAAATGTGCTGGGACAAAGATCCTGTGGCTAGAGGTCAAAAGGTTTCTCACCCCAGTTACTCACAGCCTCAAAGGAGTTCCCTGCCTCAGGGCTTTGCACCTTGCAAAGGTGAAACAAGCCTTTATGGGTCCAGGTCTGCCCTGATGGGGCCACCAGCTATACCTTTTTCTAAAAATCACCAGATTCCTAAAAATCTGCAGAACAGAGAGACTGTAGATGGTTTGGAGACATACCAAGAAATGTGCATGTTAGAAATCAGTGAATAGAAATGTACAGTGTAACAGCATTGAAGCTCTTGGATGGGCCCCTCTCATTTTAAGAACCTAGTGAAATTATGAAACCATCAGGCAGATCTCAGTCCCGTGAAGACTCTCACTGTCCTCAGGCAGTTCAGCACTCTGTACAGCAGCAGTTACTAAATGTCGTGTGTTGCATGTCGAATGCCAGCACCGAGGCACAGAGGCTGAGGGGTGGAGCACTGGATCAGGAGTTCCAGGCCTGGGGTCCATTCCCAGCCTTGCTGCTGACTAGCTCTGTGTCCTTGGGCAAGTCACTTTCCCTCTCGCATCCTGGATCTCCACACCTATAAAATAGGAAGGCTGGACCAGACAGTTTCCAAGAGGCCTCAAACTCAAGTAGGGAAGGAGTATCTTTGTGATTAAAAGAACCCTTAAAATTACCCAAACATCAGTTCAAATCCTGTCTCTTCCAATATCAGTGGTGTGACCCTGGGAAAGTTGTTTAACCCCTATGCACCTCAGTTTCTTTATCTGTAAAGTGGGTACAGTTACAGTGTAAGGTTGCTCTGAAGAAGATAATACGTGAGTGCATGCAACACAACGCCTTGTACATAGTAAGTTTTTGATGAATGTTGGATATTGTTGTTAGTGAATGGGGATTTTAAAATATATTTTTGAAAGCATAGCTCCATTAATCATATTGACCCCTGGGGCTCCCCAGGCCAGAATCAACAGGTTTCTGGAACATCAGAAGAGGAGCAGATACAAATTTGTACAACAAAGGCATTGCTGTCCTTCAGTTAACAAGTTTCCCTTTGTTGGTGGTGGTGGGGGCCTCCTTGTAAGGCAATCATCTTGAAAGACAGGCTATGGGGAGAAAGAAATGATTTTATAAATGTTTTAAGCTCCCACTCCCTTAAGTGAGCTTGGAGGACTTGACCATTAAGGAGGTTACTGTAAGCCAGGCTACAGAGAACTCAGTATATGGCACAGAGCAGTATTTCTCTAACTTCCCGGGAGAGAACTAAACTCAGATTCCTGGGTCACAGCCCAAATTACTTGATGAGACTGTCCAGGATGGGAGCCTCTGAAGGAACATTTTAAGCCAGTGCCCAGCTACTCTTGTCCGGGAATTTTAGGAAATCCTGGCAGAGAGGGTATGCCCGCCCCTCAAGCCCTGGTGCATTGTGAGAAGGAGAAGGAGAGAGATGGGGGGGGCAGTAGATTGCGAGACTGAGAACTGACCCTTCCCTAAGGTTCATAGCGGGAGGGAAGGGAGAAATGGTCCTTTTAATGAGGTGACTGAATATTTATCTGTTAGATGCAGTTGAAATGGAAGCAGACCAAGATGCCTAATTGGCAAGTTGTCCCCTCCCTTCTCAGTTCCCACTCCCTGAGGTGTGGATTCATGAGACAGATTAAATCAGTCTCAGGAAATGGGAAAAAAAAATAATGTCTTCTTTGTACATCTGAGTGTCCTGTCATCAAAATGTCATACCATTGTTGTGATGAATTAGGAGATTAGGATTGACATATATACACTAACATGTATAAAATGGATAACTAATAAGAACCTGCTGTATAAAAAAGTAAATAAAATAAAATTCACAAAAAGAAAAAAGAGACACAGGCTGAAAAGCCTTGGGAAAAAACAACAGCAAAAAACAGAAAGAAAGGGGGCCAAGAAGGAAGGTTCTGATGGCCCTTTGGCTACCAGCAAAGCAGTCCCTGCAGAACAGTCAGGTCTCCCAGTGGGGCCTGAGAACGTGATAGAGCTTTCCAAACAGGAACTGATCCGCAGGAAGTGAGAAGAGTTCATTCAGAAGCATGGGAGGGGTATGGAGAAGTCTGGAAAGTCCAGTAAGTCAGATGCTCCCAAGGAGAAGGGCAAAAAAGTGCCCCGGATGTGGGCACTGGGTGGCACTGCTAACAGGGAAGTCCTGGACTATTGCACTCTCACCACCAGTGGAGCCCCTGAGGTGGCCCCGCCCAAGGACATCAGCTTGATTCGAGGGACTGGGTCTGGGAGGCAGCTTCAGGATCTAGACTGCAGCAGCTCAGATGACAAAGGGGCTGCTCAAAACTCCACCAAACCTAGTGCTACCAAGGGGACTCTGGTTGGCATGTTTGGGATGCTGAAGGGCCTTGAGGGTTAGAAGAGCTTGAGTCGTGAAGACATGGAATCTCTGCTGGACAAGATGCATGACCATCTCATCGCTAAGAACGTGGCAGCAGACATTGCAGTGCAACTCTGAATCTGTGGCCAACAAGCTGGAAGGCAAGGTGATGGGGACGTTCAGCACGGTGACTTCCACTGTAAAGCAAGCTCTCCAAGAGTCCCTGGTGCAGATTCTACAGCCACAGTGCCTTGTAGACATGCTCCAGGATATCATGGATGCCCAGCATCATCAGTGCCCTTATGTGGTCAATTTCTGTGGTGTCAACAGCATGGGGAAGTCTACTAATCTTGCCAAGATTTCCTTCTGGCTGTTTAAAAAAAAAAAAAAAAAGTCACACCATTGTTATCAAGAATTCTTCATCCAGGAGTCTCTCCAGCTCTGAAATCTTATGGGTCTAGGGTCATTCAGGAGCTAAGCCTGGTTAGGGCCCCTTTGGGTCCAGGAAGCTGCCCTTTGCCTTCAGGGCAAGAACCAGAGAACACTCTTCTAGGCTGGCTGGGAAACGGTTTGGGGGCAAGAGGCTGGAGATTAAGTCTTCCCAAAGAAACCACATAGCCACCAAATTAAAGGATAAGCCCACCCAGATGGTTTTGAGAGCGTGCTTCCCTGGCCTTGGCATTCTGGGTTTCTCCAATGGTCACACTTCTCCTGGGCCAAGGGTTCATATCCCTGGGACTCTGCCCACTTTCTGTAAGGGATTTCCTTTTTTTTCTTTTTTCCTTTTTCTAGTCACTTCTCACACTGCCCTAGTATAGATGAAGAGCCCTGAAATTCTAAACATCTAATGCTTTTGATTATTAATTGTGGAAATAATAATCATAATAAACTCAGATTTGAATCATCATTTATACTGTTTTTAAGTTTTAAAAAATTGTGGTAAAATACATATAAAATTTATCATTTTAACCATTTAAAGTATGTACCTCATTGGCATTTAGTACACTCACAATGTTTTGCAACCGTTGCCACTATCTAGTTCCTGAACATTTCCTCACCTCAAAAGGAAACCCTGTACCCGTTGGTCACTCTCCGTTTATCCCTCCCCCCCAGCCACTGGCAACCATTAATCTGCTTTCTATCTTTATGGATTTGCCTATTCTGGATATTTCGTGGAAGTGGAATCATACAATATGTGGCCTCTGGCTTCTTTCAGTTAGCGAAATGTTTTCAAGGTTTATCCATGTTGTCATGTATCAGTACTTCTTTCCTTTTAAAGATTAAATAGTATTCCATTGTATCGATGTACTACGTTTTGTTTATCCATTCATCAGCTGAAATCCTTTATACTTTTAAAGTGCTTTTTATATACACTGTGTCTGTCACCTGATCCTCACAGAAACTGTGGGAGGTAGTCAGGGCAGGTACTATTCATAATTATTATGATTCTCCCCATTTTGCAGATGAAGAGATGAGGCTCATAAAGGTAGGATTACTTGTCCAAGGTCCCATAGCTGGTTAATAGCAGAACCAGAATCAGAAACCAGGTCTCTGAGTTTGAATGACCAAAACCTTTCTTGGGCAATTTGCCTTGTGATCACTAACAGTGTCCTTCCTCCAAGAAGATTATGAGTGGACACGTGCTCACTATGGCAAGGCAGGTGAGGACCAGTGAGGGTTCAACCCTTGGACAGGCCTAATTTTGTCCAGTGGCAAAGTTGGTCACTGCCTACAAGGCCTGATCTTGCCAGGCTTCTGTTCAGACCTCCTTAAGGACTCTCCTTACATCTGTGCATGAAACATACTCACCTAGAAAGCTATACTCTCCCAGCACCAAACCTAGCAGTCAGGGCTTCATAAATGTTTGCCAACTGAGACATTTTAAGGGCCTAAGGGTTCTCTGATGCTTTGCTCTTTCTCCCCAGTAACTACTGTGTCACCAGTAGCAATCTCCCACTATCCAGAGCAACCCCTTGGGCCTTATTACTTGGAATGAATAACAAGCAACTAGGAACTCTAGCTCTTTAGTACAAATGAGCAGGATTTTGGGGAGTGGAATCCCACTCTGCAGCAGTGAGGGTGTTATTCCTGTAAAAATAACAACAAAACCAAATAAAGGAAGGTTTGAAAAACTGAACAAAGCAACAAAAATGACCCATAATCTTACTGTTATTTTGAAGAATTACCTTCCATTAGATTTCCTTCCTTTCTACCTTCCTTCCTTCAATCCACCACAGAAGTAATACAAAATATTGTAATATTTTAAGCATTACCTAATATCTCACACCCAGAGACAGCTCTGTGAACATTTTGCATATTTTCTTCCAGTCTTTTTCAATACCTTTTTTCATAATTGCGGTTATACAGAATGCTCCATTCTGTTAGTATATATGTATTTTCTGTTACAAGTTTCCTCTAATAAAAGCAATATATGTTTATTACAGAAATTAATGGAAAAAAATTTCAAAAACAGAAGGAAATAAAAATTACTTAGAATGTTCCTTCCACAGATGGAAATTTTAACATGCATTTTTTTACATAGCTGTAATCCTACTGAATACAGTTTTTTTTCTTTTTTCCCACCTACCTTATTAGCATTTCCCCATGTTGCCTCATAGTCTTTATCATTAACTTTATTTTTATTTTATTTATTTATTTGTTAATGTTTACTTTTTATTTATTTATTTTATTTTTGGCTGCACCCCTTGGCATATGGGATCTTAGCTCCAGGGATCAAACCCCCACCCCCTGCATTGGAAGCGCGGAGTCTTAACAGCTGGACCGCCAGGAAAGTCCCTTATTTTTATTTTAATTTTTATTTATTTATTTATTTATTTTTTGCGGTACGCGGGCCTCTCACTGTTGTGGCCTCTCCCGTTGCGGAGCACAGCCTCCAGATGTGCAGTCTCAGCGGCCATGGCTCACAGGCCTAGCCGCTCCACGGCATGTGGGATCTTCCCGGACCGGGGCACGGACCCGTATACCCTGCATCAGCAGGTGGACTCTCAACCACTGCGCCACCAGGGAAGCCCTATTTTAACTTTTAATAGGTAACACATTTACATAGTACAATATTCAAAAAATTCGAAGGATACTATGGAAAGGTTTTTTCCCACCTGTTTCTCATTTGCCAATTTTTCCTTCCACAGTACCCACTGTTACCTGTTCCTTGTGGACCCTCCTCCTGAAGCACCCTTCTATGCATATCTAAACAAATACATTATACTTAATTATATTCTTCCCTATCTTTTCATTTTTTACACAAAGAATAATGAACTATTCTCACCTTTTTAAACTCAAGAGTATATCTCAGAGGACTTCCTATTTATATTCAAACAGAGCTTCCTCATTCTTTTTTTTTTTTAACATTTTCATTGGAGTATAATTGCTCTACAAAGGTGTATTAGCTTCTGCCCCATAACAAAGTGAATCAGTCACACGTATACATATATCCCCATATCTCTTCCCTCTTGCGTCTCCCTCCCTTTTTTTTGTTTTTTTTAACACCACACAGGATTCTGCTTTATGTAGTGTAGCATAATGTATTAAACTAGGCCCCATGGTGGAGAGGCAAGGTAGGGGTATGGGTATGGGTACAAACTACTATCTATAATATAAATAAGCTATTGTACAAGGATATATAGTAAAACACAGGGAATATAGCCAATATTTTATAATAACTATAGGTGGAATATAACCTTTAAAAATTGTGAGCCACTGTGTTGTACACTGGAAACTTATCACTGGAAACTTATATTATACATCAACTACACCTCAATTAAAAAAAAAAAAAATTAGGGAACTTCCCTGGTGGCACAATGGTTAAGAATCCACCTGTGCAGGGGACATGGGTTTGAGCCCTGGTCTGGGAAGATCCCACTTGCCTCAGAACAGCTAAGCCCGTGCGCCACAGCTACTGAGCCTGTGCCCTAGAGCCTATGCTCCACAACAAGAGAAGCCACTGCAATGAGAAGCCCGCACACTGCAACTAGAGAAAGCCCACAAGCAGCAACGAAGACCCAATGCAGCCATAAATAAATAAATTTATTTTTTAAAAAAAATATTAGACCCCATCGATGAATATTCAAGTTATTTCCAATCTGTTGCAAACAATACTACAGTGACTAACATTGTACGTATATCATTTTTCATGTGTGAGCATCCATCTGTGGAATAAACTTCTAGAAGTGGAATTGCTGGGTCAAAAAGTGAATGCAAAAAAAAATGCAAAAAAAAAAAAAAAGTGAATGCATTTATAATTGATAGATACGGCCAAATTGCATTCTGTTGGCTAGCAGCAGCAGCATATGATTTAACCCAGTGTCTAGCCTTAATTACTTTCTCCATCTTTTGTTAACCCTATAACAGAGTTAGAACCAGCCTCAGCCATAAACCAATTTCCGTTTTTGGCCACTCATATGTAATCTGTAATATATTGAAGGCCTACTGGATAACAGACATGTGCTGTGTGTTGAGAAACAAATATGCATAAGACAAGGTGCTGTCCTTGGAAGCTGGTCTTGGGAGCTAGTGGGGGCTGGGAGGGGAGCAAGGAGGAAGGGATAGGTAAGAAGAGCCCACCAGGGCTCTGCCCACCAGGCCCTAAACTCCCGAGGAGGAGGAGCTGGGTCTGTTTTTGCTTTCCTTATCCCAGCACCCAGCAGAGCACAGGGTAGGTAGCTGGCATTCAGTATACACTGAGTAGATAAATGATTAAATAATTGAATGTCTGGTGTGGAGGAAAGGGGAAAAGGTTCTGGAGTGAGGCTATTGGTCAGGGCAGGCTTCACAGAGGAGAACAGCATTTGAGGGCCTCTTTTTTGAGGATTAATTTCACCAAA
This sequence comes from Phocoena sinus, assembly GCF_008692025.1. NCBI lineage: Eukaryota > Metazoa > Chordata > Mammalia > Artiodactyla > Phocoenidae > Phocoena > Phocoena sinus. Next base: position 66,396,605 of record NC_045773.1, on the reverse strand, counting down.
GTGAAACTCTAGTCCAGAGAGGCTGTTTGTTGGCTTCCTGACTCATAAAGAACAGTTGGGCAAGGTGGGGGGTGACACTTAGGAATGATCTGGGGGCAGATTTGAGTGGGTGAAGTTTGGGGGTCCCTCTGATAAGCCCTGGACAATGGGTATCTTCAAAATAAGGCAAACGGGCTCTTTTCGTGCCTAGTGCAGTCATGGCTTATGGTCCCAAGAAGCACCTGAAGCGCGTAGCAGCTCCAAAGCATTGGATGCTGGATAAACTGACTGGTTGGTGTGTTTGCTCCTTGTCCATCTATTGGTCCCCACAAGCTGAGGGAATATCTCCCCCTAATCATTTTCCTAAGGAACAGACTTAAGTATGCCCTAACAGGAGATGAAGTAAAGAAGATCTGCATGCAGCGTTTCATTAAGATTGATGGCCAGGTGCACACTGATTATAACCTACCCTGCTGGTTTTATAGAAGTCATGAGCATTGACAAGACTGGAGAGAATTTTTGTCTCATCTATGACACCAAGGGTCGCTTTGCTGTTCATCATATTATACCTGAGGAGGCCAAGTATAAGTTGTGCAAAATGAGAAAGATCTTTGTGGGGACAAAAGGAATCACTTATCTGGTGACCCATGATGTTTGCACCATCTGCTACCCTGATTCCCTCATCAAGGTGAATGACACAATTCAAATTGATTTGGAGACTGGCAAGATTAATGATTTCATCAACTTTGACACTGGTAACCTGTTCATGGTGACTGGAGGTGCTAAAGTGGGAAGAATTGGTCACCAACTAGGAGGGACATTCCTTGTTCTTTTGATGCAGTTCATATGAAAGATGATAATGGCAACAGCTTTGCCACCTGGCTCTCCAACATTTTCATTACTGGCAAAGGCAACAAATCATGGATCTGTCTTCCCCATGGAAAAGGTATCCTCCTTACCATTGCTGAGGAGAGAGACAAGAGACTGGCGGCCAACAGAGCAGTGGATAAAATGATCTCTAGGTGACATGATTGGAAAAGTCTTTGTACTTAATTAAAGATAATACCACATTAGGGCTTCCCTGGTGGCGCAGTGGTTGAGAGCCCTCCTGCCAATGCAGGGGACACGGGTTCGTGCCCCGGTCTGGCAAGATCCCACATGCTGCGGAGCGGCTGGGCCCGTGAGCCATGGCTGCTGAGCCTGCGCGTCTGGAGCCTGTGCTCCGCAATGGGAGAGGCCGCAACAGTGAGATGCCCACGTACCGCAAAAAAAAATAAAAAAGATAATACCACATTAAAAATAATAAGGCAGAGGGTCTCTGAGTTGAGACAAAGGAAGAAAAGGGAGAATGGCTAGTGAAGACTGCCAAGGAGAAGTTAGGTGCAGAGTGCAGCTGTTGTGGGGGAAAGGCCACTCCCCCAGCCCTGTCCCAGACTTTGGTACACCCTGGACAGTCCAGATTCTGCACCCGGCTGGTGCAGGCTGCAGAAAGGATGCCCACCCCTGCCCCATCAACCAGATTCCAAACCCCAGAAACTGGTCTGATGGCTTGGAAACTCCGACTACATCCCCAGGAACACAAGTGCCCGATTCTCTCTTTGGGGAGCAAACAAGCATGGTTTTAGCTCCTCTAGTTCATTTCCTAGAATTTTAGAAAGAACAGTTAAAGATTTGACTCTTACAGAAAGTTAAATACCAGCCCATCCCCCACCAGCCCATTTGTTTTACAGGTGAGGGAGCTGAGACCCAGAGAGGTGAGGTGGACTACCTGAGGCCACTCAGAAGCAGCGCTAGGTCTAGAAACAGAGCTTCAGCTCTGTATCCAGTGCTCTCTACTCTGAACCAGGGGATGGAGGTCAGGATGGTGACCTAGATGTGGCTCTGGGGCCAGAAAGGGGAGACAAATGCAGGAGCTGGAGGCAGGGTAAGAGCCAGGGTAGGGGTAGGGGTCAGCTACCTACACCTGTTCCAGTTGCTGGGTTATAAACCCTCTAGGAATTCCAGATATTCCACTCATGTCTAAGTTCCCTCCTTGGAAGTCGGTTTGCCAACATGGGTTTCAGAAAGGCCTCGGCCCAGATAAGATAGATGTGTCATGGAGAGAAGCAATCTGGATAAGGGAGGGGGTGCTGGACCACCAGGTTCAGGGGACCATCTTGGGAAAAGCTGTCCCAACCCTGCATTCCCAGGGTCCCAGGATGGCTTCTAGCAGTGACTCAGGGCTTGCAGGCAATATTCCTGGGAACCCAGCCAGAGCAGAGGGGTGGTAACAGGCACAGATCCTCTCTGATTCCTGGATAAAGGGTGAGAGGCTACTCCTTCTCCTGGACTCTTGGGACATTGACTGCTCTTGGGAAGCTGATTTGAGAATATACCAGAACTTGATTTTCTCTGCATAAAATCCTTAGGGGGGGGTCTCACTTTGGGATTTAGCCTCTGAAATACCTTTCTGGATACCCTTTCAACCCTGGCCCACCCCCAACCAGGGATTCCTGAGGGGTGAGGGGCAAGTGCATTCCCTTCTCCTGCTGTGGAAGAGGAAAGAAACAATTTACCTGTTAGAGTAGACAGAGCTGAATGAAATGATGAAATAACAAAATGATGAAATAAAAAAAAAAACTATCTCTTACATCAGTGAGTGAGTATCTTCAGGTTCCTTGGCTCCTGGTAATCCTCACAGCATCCCTATGAGAGGTTTTATAAGTCTCCTTTTACAGATGGGGAAACTGAGGCCCAGTGAAGTTATGTTACTTTTTCTAGGACACAGAGAGGAAAGTACCCAAGGGCAGGGCTCCATGGCTACTGGCCTAGACAAAGTGACTCCTCCCATTCAGGTCCTTGCCCCTACACCACCCCAGGCCTCCCCTGAACAGCTCATTGGCTTTTCAATGATAAACTCACTCAAAGAGAAACTGAACAATACTGGTAGTGGGTGGTGTTTTTTCAGATTTGGGGGATTGTAACTCATATTAAGAAATGCATTTAATACCACGATGCAGTAACCAGACATAATTCACAGCACTTAGAATAGTTGGTAATTATTTTTTATTTACAAATATGTAAAAACAAATGGAAGTTTCATAAAATAACTCTTCCCCTTTCTGCCTGAGATGCACTCTGGCATTTTCTATTCTCTGCTATTCTGTGTCATTATTTTTGAAAAGTGCTCATGTGATTCACTAAATTGACTCCATGACCTGCAGTTTGAAAAGCACCTTTATGGATGGCAGCTGGGTCCCCCCACCCTTGTCGGCAGGTGGGAAGCGGACAGTGAGGAAGGAGGTCCGACTGTGTACACTTTGTGCCTGGCATTGAACTGTGCCCTTTGGGGACACAGGAAAAGGTACACGCACCTGGATCTCACCCTTCAGTCATTTATAAGCAGAGGAACAAGACTTCCCACACATAAGACAAAGCTGACACAAATTAAAGGCAGAAAGAATCGGTGCCTCTTAAGGACTATATTAGGGCTGCTGTAACAAAATACCACAGACAGGGTGGCCTGAACAAATTTACTTCATCACAGTTCTGGGGGCTGGAATTCTAAGATTAAGGTGACAGAAGGCTTGATTTCTCCTGAGACCTCTGTCCTTGGCTTGCAGATGGCTGTCTTCTTGCTGCCTCTTCACATGGTCCTCCCTCTGTACACACACACCCCTGGTGTCTATGTATCCTAATCTCTTCCTATGAGGACACCAGATAGATTGGATTCTAAGGTACTGGGGGATAGGGCTTCAACATATGAATTTGGGAGGGAACAGTTGAGTCCATAACAAGAACCTATGTGCAGAGCACTAGCTCATGCATCTTTACCTCAGGCTGGGCCCTGTGGGCCTTATTCCTGTTTTGAACACAAGGAAGCTGGTGTTGGGAGAGTTTGGTAATGGCTTGTAGTCCTCCAGTTGACAAGTAATGGCACAGCATTTGAGTTCATGTTCCACCCTCTCACATATTGTAGACTTTCGGATTTCATGGGAGACGATGGAGCTGGGCTGAGTTTTAAAAGGCCATCCTGCAGGCAGATGGGAGATGAGTGAGGGCAGAGGAGAGGGAGGAGGCAGTGCTTAGGCAGGACCTCATAGCATTGTCCAGGTGGATGGAAGAGAAGATAGCTTTACAGACAAGGACAGTGAGAACTGGAAGGTCCTCCTGAGAATTCAGTCCACCCTTCCCATTTCATTGGTGAGGAAACTGGGGCCGGGAAAGGAGAGAGTGATTCAGCGCTTCCACATTGTGTATCTGTGTGTGAAAGTCTTGTCTCCTCCCTCTACTCAAGGCCAAACAACATTGTCAGCTTCTCTGTGCTCTGCGTAGGGCCCAGTATGCCGTTCAGAATAGAGATTCAGATGTTTACTCTAGACATGAGACCCTGGGAAAGAAAGGGACAGGTGGGTATGGGGGCGTCTCAGTTTTATGCCTCTTGACCCCAATGGTGGTGTGTAAAGGTGTACACTACACCTCAGGAAAAAGCAAGCAATTGCTAATCACAAACACTCTTAGAGCATGAGGATGTAGATTATATATACACACACACATACATACACCTGCTCCCCACAACATACACACTTTTTCCCCCTTTTTTTTTTTTTTGCGGTACGCGGGCCTCTCACTGTTGTGGCCTCTCCCGTTGCGGAGCGCAGGCTCAGCGGCCATCGCTCACGGGCCCCAGCCGCTCCGCGGCATGTGGGATCTTGCTGGACCGGGGCACGAACCTGTGTCCCCTGCATCGGCAGGCGGGCTCTCAACCACTGTGCCACCAGGAAAGCCCCCCCTTTTTAAACTTTTCATGAGAAACACCCTTCAGCCAATTTGGAGTCAGCACCAGAGGGTCTTTTCTCTCTCCAGACTCCTCTTTCCTCTTCTCCCTGCATCCACTAGAATTCTCCATGTTCTCTCATACATCTTCAAGTGAGGTTTTTGCTATAGACAAGCCTCTCTTTGACCACATCTCAAAGTGTCTGTTATTTTTCTAAAATATTTGCCCAGTGTTGGACTGGTAAATGTTGAACAACCAGCTCTCCAGGGGAAAAAGAGATACATCAATAATTTCAAAAGAGTCAATTGTAGTATTGGGTTGGCCAGAAAGTTCATTCGGGTTTTTCCATAACACCTTACTAGGAAGGGATGAATTTTGAATATATATTACTTTTGTTTTTAATATAATTTATTTAATTATGTGTTTATATCATGCATTTACAACAGGGGTGAAAATTGGTTCTTGGCAGGGGATGAAAAAGTCTTACTCTTCTTATGTAAATATAAAGCACAAATATACATCCAGTGCATAAACAGACATACAGTATATCTGTGATATTAGAATTTCACAGGGAGGGTGGTAGGAGATTAGGGGGAAAATGTCTAAAAAGTTTCCTTAGGAGGCAATAATGAACAAAAGGCTGAGAGACACTGATTCATATAGTTTAATTTTGAATGATGGCTCTGTTTAACAACCAGCTCACAAAATTCCTGAATATTTAGCAATTGGCTCTTGCAAGCCTGTATGAGCTGGTTCCAGTACACCCCCCAGACCTGGTGTGAGGCTGGTGGGTACAAAGTAGAGGAGGGAAAAAGAACCCCCCTCTGCCACCCAAGCAGTGCAGCAGGCTGGTAGGAAAGATGGCATGCAAGGGGTATTAAGATAAAGAGTCTTTGGACCCCCATAAATCAGTGGGGGCTGCCCCTCTATCAGCCACTGAATCTCTACCCATGACCTTGGGTCTTGGCCCATGTCATCTCACCAGATGGTTCCCCTGTCTTCCAGTAGTCCCAGGGCCTAGGCAGCATGGCAGATGGGTGGTGGCATCCTGCAGGGCCCCCCAACCCAACAGGATACAACAGGGATTTGTGCACACACCCTCACCCTTGCCCCTGAAGGGAGCTTCAGAGAATTCACACTTTGTTTAGTGCCTCTGGTTGGGTGGTTCTGATAAAAGGCATACCTCAGGCAGGCGTGGGGAGGGGGCCGGGGGGGTCAGGAAGGGAGGGGCTTGTTTTCCCATTGGGAATCAGAGAGGCCCATTCAGTGTTCCTGCTCATCAGATGTTCCTAGTGATGAGGATGACACAGCCCTCAGTGCTTGATTAAGGTTGGGCCCCTGGAAACTTGGAAGGCTTTGGGTAGCTTTCAGAGCTGCCTAGGGTGGGGTTGGAGAGCTGGGGACCTCAGGCATGCAGGTCCCAGCATGGGGCCCCCGGTTGGTCCTTCACCCTTGCTGTGTCAGTGGCAGAATGGGGGAGGAGGGTGCCCTCCTTGAAGCATTGACTATGGTTGCTCTAATTGCTTCAAGGGAACCCGTCCAGAGACAGCCAAAGGCACTTTGTTTTCTGTAAACAAGGCAGAGAGGAGACACTGAGAAACCTGGGAAGAGGAAGTTCCCTTTCTTCCCTCTAGTCTGTCTCTCCCCCTTTCCTGACCCATTAGGAAGCTAGGGTCTTACCCACTTATCCCAGAGGCTATCTGAATCGTCACAAAATCTCCACATAGTTCCTTAGAATCTCATTCTCCAAAGGCCCAGCTGCCTCCCAAAAGGGTCAAGCCTAGAAGCCACCCCAAACAGCAACTTTCCTTTACAGCTTTGCCTTTCCCTGCCCTGTAAAATAGGCTTAATCATTGCCTTCTCACTGGGTCAAGGAGTAGGAGTTAATTGGTATGAGTTGAGTGCTCCAAGACTCCCAGTCGAGGCTCTGGTGATCATCGCCCTTTTGTGCCTCCAGCTGCTCTGAGCCTTCTTTTTACAAAGGTCATTTATATGGTGTACTCCTCCACTAATTCTCCAAAGACTCACTGGGGACTTGCCCCACTCCCTATCTGACAAGACTGTTCCTATCAGTCACTATACCAGCTTCCAGCTTTGGGGCTTTTTTAGTCCTCCCTTAGGAGGCCCCTGAGGCCAGCCCTATCACTCGGAGCTGAGGGAGCCTGGGATCTACACTAGCAGAGGATGGCCAGCCTGCAGTATGATCCAGGAAGAGTTAGCCGTAGGGCTCCAAACAGGTGGGCTACATGCCTGAGAGGGCTGGCCAAGGTCAGCTGGCCAAAGATCAGGGGCAGGACTTCCAGTTCTCATGCTTACCACTTCCTACCAACCACAGAGCCTTTGCACATACTATTCCCTCTGCCTGGAACTCTTTTGTTTTCTTCATTTGATTAACTCCCACTCATCTGCCCCAGCCCAACCATTACTTCCTCCGGGAATCAGCTTTCTCTCATTTTCTACGTTTATGACGAATCTCTGTGATTACAGTTTTCATAGCAAAGGGATCCTGTTTATTGGACCTAACTTTTTTGGGTGTTAAAATTTGATTAACCTCCATGTCTCCATTTTAGGCTTCCCAAGAGTAGGTAGAATGTCTGTTCCTGCTCCATTGCACCCCTGTCTAAAGATTTATTGAATGGATGGATGAAATGAGTTTACCACCTCTGTTAGGCCCTCACCACATGACATTCTCTACCTTGTGCTGCAATTAACTGTTTATATGTCTGTCTCTCTAGGACTTGAGGTAATGAGGTGACTTGGTGAAGAATGTGTGTTGTGGAGCCACACTGACTGGGTTCATATTCAGGCTCTGCCGCTTACTAGCTAAATAACCTCAGGCAAGTTACTAAATGTCTCTGTGCCTTGGTTTCCCCATCTGTAAAATGAGGGTAATAGTACATGAGTTAATGCGTGCGAGATGCTTAGAGCAGGGTCAGGCAGGTAAGTGTACTCCAATGAATGTGGGTGCTGTTACTGTATCTGCCACCCAGACCCTGGGGCCTGGGGCATAACAGGTGTTCAGTAAAGGCTTATTGATTGAACCAGCAACATTTGGGATTGGTCCTAAAAAGAAGAAAACTGAGAGATGGGAGGGAGTAAGCCTGAGGTGAGTATGGATGGTCTCCAAGGGTAGAGAGAAGTTAGACAATTGGAAATCCAGCTGCCCCAACATTCCCCTACCTAGCAATGCTTTTCCCTCCAGATGGCAGCAGTTCATTTCAGCTGATTCCAGTTTGCATTTTTTTCCCAATATTCACAGAACCAACCTAATGGTTTCCCCTCAGGGACACCAGCACCACCAGCTGGCACCCCTTCTCCAAAGCTCTGGATTTCAGCTGCAAGGCCAGCCATCCTCCAAGCTTCTAAGTTTTAACAACTGCAGCCTTTTCCCTTTGTTTCTCCAGCCCTAGGGAAGCCCTACTGCTTCCTGTGGTTGTGACCCACTGATACTTTGATATTCTCTCTTTGTCTTTTCAATTCTTCAAGTACTTAATAATTCTTTATATTAGATTCTCTCTGTTGAAGTGACTGGTGTGGTTTCTGGCTCCTGGCTGGACCCTGACTGCTACTTATCAGATACTCGAACCTGAGGCCCAAAGTGATACAGGTAGAAGCAAGAGCCAGCACCCCACACCCTTTCTTTGCCTGAACTCTAATGGGAAACAGCTGCTTCAGCCCCTTTTCAGCAATCCTGTGGACTAGAGAGGGATGTGCTGCTTGCAGGGATATCTAATCAGCCCTGGAAAAACTGGGCCAACAGCTAAACCACACAAACAAAAGAGCTGCAGCTCCACACAGAACTGCCTGCTTGGGAAAATGCCAAGACAAACAGGGTGCTCTGGGCCCTACCAGGGCTTCAGGCTTCCTGGGCCCGCGTGGATGCATCTCAAGAAGGTGGGACTAAGCCCCCAGAGTCTCTCATTCCTGGACACCAAGTCTTCCTTCAGTCCTTCCAGGATTCCCTGGTATAGGCTGCCCTGTTCTTCTACTTTAGAACCTTCTGGTAAACTGTGGAGCATTCCAGGGCTTACCTCCCTGGTGCATGTCAAAGGCAGTGAAATACACATGACGAGTTTCTAAAAATACTGATGCCTGAGCCCCACCTCAGGGCTGGTCAGAGATTCTGGTCTGGCCCAGCATTGGTATTTATTAAAGCGCTCAAGTGATTCCACGGTGCAGTCAGGATTAAAATCCACTGAGTTAAAAGAATGTATTAGGACAGCAATTCTCAAATTTGAGCATGCATCAGAATTACTTGGAGGGCATGTTAAACCATAGACTGCCAAGCCTCATCCCAGTTTTCCAATTCAGTAGTTCTGGGGCAGGACCCAAGAATGTGCATTTCTTCTAAGTTCCTGGCTGATGCTCCTGGTCTGGGGACCACATTTTGAGAACCCCTTACTTATGAAGTCTGAAGGCCCAGGTTCAAATATCAGCTCTGCCAGATGCAGTTGACTATCCACCTAAGAGGGTTTTGTGAGGACTAAAAGACATAACTTGGACAAAGAGCCCCACACAGTATGTGCTTATGATAATTAGTAGGCAAGGCTACAGAAATCTTTTTGGGGGGGCAGGGGGGTGCTGCATCATGTGGCTTGCAGGTTCTTCCTTCCCCAAGCGGGGATTGAACCTGAGCCCACAGCAGTGAAAGTGCTAAGTCCTAACCACTGAACCTCCAGAGAACTCCCAGCAAGGCTACAGAAATCTTGATTTATAATATAGCATGTGACATTGAACCGTCATTTTAATCAGAGCCTCAACTTTACCCATCTGTAAAATGGGGATAATGATACTCTGGCTCAGCCCACTTTACAAGTTGAAGAAGGATCAGAGGAGTTCCCTGATGTGAAAGTGTTTTGGATACTATAAAGCCTAGTAGGAGAGTTTTATTAGAAAGGGGTCAGGCAGGCACAGCCCCATCCTGGAGCCATTGGTAGGGTTCCCTGCTCACCAAGGACATCTGAAACAGCAGCTTCACATGCTGGTGAGAGAGGAATTCCAGTGAGTCTCTACATGCTTTCCTGTTACCCGCAGTTTATTCAAACATCTAAGGGGAAGAGTTAGGGGGCTGTTTGCTGCCACCCCCCAGCTCAGCAGTATTTCTGCAAAGAAAAGGAATGTGGTGGAAGAGAGCAAAGTTGTGCAAAGATTCCCTCCCCAGGCCTTACCACACAGTGGCCATCAGGTGCCCTTCCTTCTTGATCCTTTCTCTCCCTTTTCCCATCTGCCCACCTAGGCACCTCCGCCCACCTGGCTCCATGGAGGGGAGATGGGCAAAAGCTGCCCTCCCAGGAAAACTGTTCTGCTCAGGGTAGGAGCTTGTCCACTTGGTTCCATCTCTTCAGTTCAACTCGCAGATACATATTGTATGTCTGCTAGTACAAGGCTAACAGGTTAGTTAATATTAATACTTTATGCATTTAAAAAAATACATATTTTGGAGGAATGGCCTCAAGGGGCTGAGTTGAAAAGAGCTAGGAGCCCTTGACAGGACATGAGAAGCAAGTCATCCCCCACACTGCTGGTAGGGAGGGGCAGTAGGCTTGACTTTCAGGGGCCATTTGGCAGAACAGATCAAAAGCCTGAAAATGTGCATTATCTGACTTGGGAATTCAGGTCTAGGAATCCATCCCAAGGAGATATCACAAAATTAACAGATTTTTTTGAGTCTTGGCTCTAATGGTGGGTGACCTTGAGCAAGTTATAGCTTCATTCCTAGAATGGGACTTAATGGAGGCAACCCACCAGACAGGGTTGAGGAAAAAATGAGACAATACCTCAAATGCAGTAAGTGCTCACTAATATTAGTACCTTGGTTGGGGGTCCCTCAGATGTAGACCCCCAGATATGAATTTGGGAGGTGAGCCCAGGAAGCATATGGGGCCATGAGACAGGGAGAGAAGGAAGCCCATGCGGGACACATTTATCAAGCTCTAAACAGAATGAGCTGTCTGCTTGGGAATATCTCTGAAGTAGAGTCAGGAAGGTGAGGGATATCTGGATGTCTCTAGTCCTTTAAGTCTTGCTTTTAAAATGCTCAGGACTGTTTCCACAATTCTTGTACATGAGGGAAAAATAAAGCATTCTCTGGTTTAAGCCACTTATTTTGCTTTTCTGTTACACACAGCTGAGTTTAATCCTTATCTGAAGCTGGAGGCCCGTGGCTGTCCCATCAGGAAGTTTTCCAGGGGACCCACTGTGGAGGCCCCATAACACAAGCAAATGCTGTGATACTAACATCACATTAGGGAAATGATCTCACCAAGGGTCTCTACTCACCCTACCCACCCTCTTGGAGCCTAATTATGTAGTGAAAAAAGTGCTCCTAGGTAGGAGTTCATCCCTTTTACCCAAATCCCTGGGGTGTCTGGCACCTCCTGCCTGCTCAGAGGTGCCATGGTACCTCCCCAAACATGTGCTCCATGCACCCAACCCTTCCTACACTCTTCTTCACAACTTATCTCTTCCATGTGCCCTTCTCCTTGGTCTCTGCTCTGTTAGGCAACAGCTAGCACATCTGACAAGTGAATTGGTGTTACTGGGTTAATGTGTCACTGTCCCAAGTAGCAAATGTGCATTTTTGACAGGGGCCAGGAGGAGACAAGGCCCTATGCCCAGAGCTGAATGACATGAAGATCACCAGAAAAACAAGAGGCCACCCTGCTGCTGGTCTCACTTCCTGTGTTCCACTCCTGTTTCCTCCTTCATCCCATCCCTTCCCCTCCTTTGGCACAGCTGACCATGGCCGCAGCTCCTACCTCAGCCATTGCCAGGTCCCCACCCTCTACTGCCATTTGGCCTGAGCTACCATACTGAAAGCGAAAGGAGGAGTTGGAACAGAAAGAAAAATAATAAAACCACAGAAAGAGAAGAAACAGCTGGCAGAATACTGGAAAAATTCCCAGGCGGGAATCCCCAGCTGTCAAGGTCTATGCCTGGCTGAGGATATTCTTAAAGGGCAATCTTGAAATTTGTTGTTAACATTGTTGCCAACTCACAAGAGTACCTGACCCCTGGACCCCACCCTGCCCCAGAGGGGGTATATGCATGAAGTTGGAGTTGTGTATGGAGGGTCAGAGCAGAGCGAGGGAGGGAGGGGGAGGGGAGGGCTTAGGGACACACAGTGGGGATCCAGGCTCTTCTGGGAGTCCAGGGGACAGGACTTTCCCTGAGACAGAACCCAGCAAGGAGAAGGCTTGGCAAAACCGTGTAGCCAAGAAGGCGTGCATGCAGGTGCAGGGAGGGGGACTCTAGGAGGCTGCACTGGCAGCAGCTGAGTGGTGGCAGCCAAGATAAAGTTGGCTGCTCTTACCTAAACCGGAGTGAAATTTTATATCCATTCAGGAAACATGGCTGAAAACTGGAAAAGGTTGAAACAGGGATCTGGCTTGTGCTTCTGCAAGTCTGGAGCAGGCATGGCAGTAGTTGGCAGGCAGGGAGGCAAAAGCAGTGGTATCACCCACACAAAAGCAGGGCTCCAGCCATGCACAGAGACCTGCAGGCTGGCCACCAAGAGGGGCTGGCATTGGGATTTCTGATGAAGAAATGTGAAGGGACCTGCAGGGCAGGGGTGGAGATGAGGGGACAGGGGATGGGGGAGAATGGGAATGGGTCTACGACTTAACCTGAACACTGGGTTTGAGGATTAGCTGATGGAGTTTGGAGAGAAGGACCAAGACTGGACATTGCGTACACCATCACATCTTCTGGCCAAGTCTGGGAGACCCTTAGAGCCCCTTTGTTTTGGGCTCAGGACTTGACCCACCAGAAAGGCCCCCTCACCCCTCATGATTTGCAGTTAATGATAATACAAAGAATAATCCACAGTAAACTGGAAGTCAGTCCTCTTTGCTGAGGACAGAATAATTTCTACCAAGTTCATTAATTCCAGACAAACTATGACCTAAGGAATGTCCCAAACCTTATCTACTGATTCTTCTCTGTCTTCACTCCTTTCCCCCTACTGAGGCCAGAGGGATTCACTGCCCCCTGAACCCCCAAGTCCTTCCAGCCACATGCCTCTCCAGTTGACTGCACACATGCCCCCAGATCCCCACTCTCCCTGCCCACCATTCACACCATCCAGACCAGACCATGTTACCTGGCAACCTGACTGACCTCTCACCCTTTCTCACTGAGGTTAGTGGAGTAGTGGAATGTCTCAGTGAGAGCATGGGCTCTGAGTTTGAATTCTGCCTCCACCACTCAGTGCCAACACTTCCTCATCTGTGGACTAGAGATAATAACCATACCTACGTTATATGGATATTTTAAGGATTAAATGAGTAAATAAAGTACTTAAGACAGTGCTAGGTATGTAGTAAGCTCTCAATAAATGTGAGCTATTATTATTTATATTGTTGCTATTCACTACGCTGTCCATAGAGGAGGGATTTTTGTTTTGTCACCAACTTCATCCGGGTGACTCGAACAGTGTCTAGCACATAGTAGACGCTTAATGAATGTGTGTTAATTTATTGTTGTAAATTCTCTGTTCTAACCTAACTCTTCCCTGTAACACACTTTATACATTTGTACCTCAATGCCTTTGCTCATGCCATTCCTGCTTCTTGAAGGGCCTGCCTTACCCCATCCAGTGTAATTCCTCCTACTACTTTGAATTTCCAGCTCCAGCTTCCCCTCCCCTCAGAGGCCTTCCCCGGACTCAGAACCTGCACGAAACAAGCACTCAGTAAAGCCTCAGTGGTTTGTGGCTGGTGTTTTTTAACGCTTTGGCTCCAAAACAGAGTTTCCTTGCTGACTTGGCACTTAATGTTCACCACCTCCCGGGGTGGCCCCTAAGAAGTGGAGACCCCCAGCTACTATATATGTCCTTTATCTTGTGGCTTTGACATTCAGAGTGCTTCCCAAGTAAAGCCACCTGAATAACTAGACATAACTAGACACGTGGTCTCTAAACCAGTTTCTGGGCTTCCTAATTGGTGAGTTGAGAGACACGGCATCTGTTTGCCCAAGAAATACGAGCCAGGCAGCTCTACGTCAATAGGCCACTTTCCGCCCTGCACGGGGCAACAGCTGCCTGTAACTTGGCTGTTTGTGCACTAAAAAAAGAAATTCCATGGTGACCAGTTGACTCAAGCCAGCTCCCAATGTGAGGCGGTAGTTTCAAAGTAATCCCTGGTGACACCAAATGCTCTCCACCCAGTCCTTAATAAGAAGGAAAAACAAGGGCAAAACTTGAGCACGAGTTTGCGTGAGTCAATATTCTAAACCGCCTGGAGTGTGCGGTGTCAGAGCTGGAGTTGGATCTAGAAGGTTGTAGGCCTAACAGCCTCTTCCAGGCAAGCTTTTCCCCTGCAAACTCCCCCTTCCCCAGAGACAGGGCACTGCCACTTCCTGAAGGACCACAGCACCATCAGGAAGATCCTTTTCAGAAGGCCGAGGGTGGGTGGAGAACAGGAGATTGACCTTACTAGTGGCATTTATGGACCAGGCTGTCCATGGGCCTCCTTGAATAGCATAATTTCATGTTTTCTCCACAACCAGCAGGCACACACTCATCACACATTAGGCCTTCTTCTCATACATTACATACATAGCTCTCTTTTAATCCTCACACACAGCCAGGAAGGCAGGCCCAATTATTTCTGCCATTTTACAGGTGGTGAACCTGAAGCCCAGGAAGGTTAACTGTTCCACCTGCACCATTTGAAAATGGCCAGGCTGGTTGGAACCTGGGCCCAGAGTCCATTGTCTGAGTCTAGAACTAAGTGAAGTTTAGTATGTGCCCTTCCCATCCTAAGAGAGCACCACCACCGCCTCTCCAATAACATTGCCATGCTTCATGCCTTCCAGTCACTACTATCTGTGTGAACTTTGTGCTCTGCCCTTATTGACCCAGAAGGGCTTCCTGATAAAGAGGGCATTGCCAGTTTTATAGTTTCCTCCTAGCCTCTCTGGCAACACCTGAGCCTGCTGCTTCCCTCTTCCCCCACTCCCAGACTCATAGTCACACACTCACACTCAATGTACAGTCACACACTCAGCATTACACTAGTCACACACACACCAGACATACTCAATCATACACGTTCACCTATAGACACACATACAGACAGAGTCACTCACCACTGTGGTGGTTCATGGGTGAGGACTACTTTCTAGAAAATCATGCCTGCCTCTCCTTAATGCCCTTTCCCAGCCACTGGAGTTACAGGCTTCTGCCTCATTTCATGTTTAATAAATGAGCCACTCTCGCTCTCTAAGGACCATGGTTCCCCCTCTTCCTGTGCTCACAGGCAAACCTGGATATCCTCTGTATGGAGTTGAGAACCAGCTTTCTTCACCATGCTGCCACCTTGTGACCCGAGCCCAGAACTGTGGGCTCTGTGCTCAGGGGATACCCGCTTCCCTGGGAGGTTCCAGTTGCCAGGTGGGCTGTTAGGGGAGGTCTGCATCCAACTGTCCCATCTACAGTGGGCAAGCTGAGTAAATGAAGATGCCCTCTTCCTTCACCTGATCTTCCCAGGCACAGTCCATTGGCATGGGAGATGGGTGGGTGTGCCACTTGGACCAGTGTGTGGTAGGCTTGAGCTCACAGACATACGTGTAACTGGCTCTCCCCTTGACCTGACTCACTCCACTCAGGGACACTTCCAGGCCTCTGCCTTTGGTGAGGCAGCCCGGGATGTGTGCCCGCTTTTCCTCCTTGAGCCCAGAGCCAATGTGTTTCAGGCAAAGTGATTTCATCTCTTGTCTTATTTTACTCAGTTTTATTTTTGGCCCTCCAGTGCAGTGGGATGAGTCAATCCTACTCCCCAGATGATGGCTCACAGTCATCACTAGTCCTGGCTAGTCCCCTCTTGTTTTATGTATTCCCCTTTACCGTGTAGGTCACTCCCAATCCCCTGCTGCGTAGGCAGCCATTCTAGTATATCCTTTCATTTGTATGTATTCTAAGTGCAGGGTTTTGTAGGTATGTGTTACCACACAGCATTGCCTAGTGCCTTATTCTTTCATTACCATTTTCCTAACGGTGTTATTTAAAGTGTTTGGGAAAGGGTTAATGGATACAATGTGTCCGAGAGTCGTGGAAGTGCCTTAAGTGTTCACTGAGTCTCTCTGCATTAGTGATTATGGAAGTGACTGCACTTTTTCAGTGAGTTGTGTTTCCTAGAACATAACCTCAGGATTGTGGACCATGGTTGCCCCGACTGGGCAAGGCTGCCGAGAGGCCTGGATCCTCACCTCAGTTCTGCCACAGACTTACCAAGACGTCCTGCAGGTTTTTCACCCTCTGACCCATGGATTCCTTATCTGCTAAACAGTCCTTAAACTAAGGCCCTTCTAAGGGCCCATCTACCTTGAATAGTCTTTGACACTCAGAAAGGTGTTGTCTAGGATTCACCAGCCCTAGAATTCATTTATTCATCTAATGGACTGTCTAGGTTCCAATTCCAGCTTCCCCACTTGCTGCTGTGTAATACTGGGCAAGTTACTTAACTGTGCCTCTTTTTAAAACTGAAGATAGTAATAACACCTAGTTTCTGAGGGTTGCTGTGAAGACTAAATAAGTTAATGCCGGTGAACAGTGCTGGGCACCTACGAAGCTTTCATTAAAGATTGTTGTTTTTTTTCCATTTAAATCCTATAATAGCCCCATGTTCCTGTTTTACAGATGACAAGACCAAGGCCCAAGGAGCCAAGTAATGTGCACAGGCTTGTAATACAGTATTGCTGGAAGCCAACAGTAGCCAAATCCAGGTCTCCAGACTCTGAATGCTGTGCTCTTCCCACCAGAGACAGCCATAGGACTTCGAGCCCCATTGTGCAACCTGGAAATGTTATGTAAAACCTTCTTGATGCTGCTCTGAATGACGAAAGGTGACCCAGTGGCCATCGCACAGACAACTTCTGGCCCTGGCAGTGTTCATTTCTCATTGGCATCCTTCTCCTTTACACCCACTGGCCTTCTCTGAGAAAGAACTTGCTTCCTCCAGGGGTTTCGTGGGTATCCATGCAGCCTCTGAATCAATGTGAGTCCCAATGCCAGCCCTGCTAATAGCACATACACACAGCTGAGATGTGCTGGAAGAGCTTGGGCCTAGGGAGTCAGGCCTTGGGTTCTAGTCCTGGCTGTGGCATTTCCTCACTCTGAGGTAAGTTATTTTCCTTCTCTAAGCTTCAGTTTCCACATCTGTGCAATGGGAATAGTAACTATTAACAGAGTTGTTTGAGGACTAAGTTTTCAGAGACTATTCAAATCTTAATCAAATATTAACACTTGCCTGACCGCTGTAGAACAAAAAACCTGTTAAAAAGCCTGATGCCTCCTTGGATGAATTGTCAGCCGCTGTATGCATTTAACATTTTTCCTTTCCCCTCCAGGAAATAGACTGTCTGGACCTGCCATCCTTACAGAAAACCTTATTCTTTTTCTGGTCTTGGCAAGTCCTAGTGAGTGCTGGAAAAGACCTTGCAGGCCATTTGGTCCCAGTGTAGCAAACTTGTATCTGATCAAGGGGTGCCTCTGCCTGAAGCAGTGGATGAGGCTGAGTCAGAATTCAGCTGGAAGGACACTGTGGGCCATTTTCAGGGAACTAAGATCCCATGTGCCACAGGCAACTATGCCTGCACACCACAACTACTAAGCTTGCACACCTCAACTAGGGAGCCTACGTGCTGCAAATTACAGAGCCCACGTGCTCTGGAACCCGAGCGCCACAACTACAGAGCCCACGTGCCCTGGAACCTGCATACCACAACTAAGAGAAAACCCACACACCACAACTAGAGAGAAGCCTGTGGGCCACAACTAGAGAGAAGCTCGCGGGCTGCAACGAAGATTCCTCATGCCGCAACTAAGACCTGATGCAGCCAAAAATAAATTAAAAAATTAAAAAAAATATATATTTATTTTTGGCTGCATCGGGTCTCCATTGCTGCAAGTGGGCTTTCTTAGGTTGCATCGAGCAGGGGCTACTCTTCGTTGTGGTGCACAGGCTTCTCATTGCGGTGGCTTCTCTTGTTGCAGAGCACGGGCTCTAGGCACACGGGCTTCAGTAGTTGTGGCTCGTGGGCTTTAGAGTGCAGGCTCAGTAGTTGTGGCACACGGGCTTAGTTGTTCCGCGGCATGTGGGATCTTCCCGGACCAGGAAGTCCCAAAAATAAATCTTAAAAATAAAGTGAGGGAAAAGCCCAGAAGGACAGTACTTACGTGCTTGCAAGACTAAGGACAGTGCCAACCCAGTATCCCTGGGAGAGCAAAACTGAGGCACCTAAAAACCCTACTTAGGGCTTCCCTGGTGGCGCAGTGGTTAAGAATCCACCTGCCAACATGGGACACGGGTTCCAGCCCTGGTCCGGGAAGATCCCACATGCCGCGGAGCAACTAATCCCGTGCGCCACAACTACTGAGCCTGCACTCTAGAGCCCACGAGCCACAACTACTGAGCCCATGTGCTGCAACTACTGAGGCCCGTGTGCCTAGAGCCCATGCTCCACAACAAGAGAAGCCACCACAACAAGATGCCGGAGCACCACAACGAAGAGTAGCCCCCGCTCACCACAACCAGTGAAAGCCCATGCGCAGCAACAAAGACCCAACGCAGCCAAAATAAATAAATAAATAATTTTAAAAAACCCTACTTAGGTGAGTTGTTTACTCACAGCCTGCCCACTCCCAGGACTGGGCAGGCTGCAAAATAGGAATTTATCTTCAGTGGGGAATGGTTTTGAGTACCTCAAGTCATCATGAGGGAAATACGATATCATGGGCACAGGCTCCCTGCACATATGGGGGTTCAGGGGCAGGTGTCTGAGACTCACCTGTGGACACCTCAGTGCACGGCACCTCTGAGGCCCCTCCTGGTCCTGAAACAAGTGCTGGGCTCAGACTCACAGGCTGTGGGTTTCAAACCCGACTTAACCTTCCTACTGTCTTCGTGACCTTGGGAAAGGCACTTCTTTCTGGATTCAGTTTCCTCATTTGCAAAGTGGGGCCATGATATCACCTCTCTAACACTCCCTAAACACAAATGAGGACACTTCCCATTCCAAGCACACAGAATAAAGAAAACAGGATAGAAAAAATCTTAGGAAAACCAGAAACTATTGGGTCCCTTTCTTCCTTTTTTGTTTATGTATTCTCTCTTTTTTCTACCACATCATGGATTACCTTTGAATTAAAAATGAGTAGTTAAAGGGGATGGAGTAGAGCTCATGTGAAAAACGCTGAGCTTGGCAACTTTTGGGGCTTCCTCTGTGCCAGGCAGAGTTGTTGAAGCTTTACACGCGTTACCTCAGGTTTTGTCCTAACAAGGTTGGAAGGGAAGCAGTGTAGCTCCCACTTCTTAGCTGTGGGTACTGAGTTCCCAGAGAAGTCAAAGGCTTCACTATCACGAGAGGCCACGGTGACGTGCCAGGAGCGGGTATACAAATGCACAACGATTTGATCAAGGTCATCCCTTCAACTCTGGAAGAAAGCAGAACCTTCTCCCTCTCCTGCAACGTGACCATAGAGCCTCGAAGAAGAGCCTTTCCCAGCAGAGCGATACTCTACGAACCTGCTTCTGGGGCACCTGTTCTGAGTCAAGGTCAGGTTAATTTATTATTACATAACAGCCTGTGTCTAGCCAAAGGTTTCAGTGTCTGAACCTACTTTTAAAACATTTGTTTCTGTATAAAAACATTGCTTGCTCATGGTATTCTCTTCAGTAGCAACAGAATGCATTCTGTAAACAAAAATGCTAATATACTGTGATTAAAAATACCTCCTAGGGCTTCCCTGGTGACGCAGTGGTTGAGAGTCCGCCTGCCGATGCAGGGGACGTGGGTTCGTGCCCCGGTCTGGGAAGATCCCACCTGCCGCGGAGCGGCTGGGCCCATGAGCCATGGCCGCTGAGCCTGCGCGAGCGGAGCCTGTGGTCTGCAACGGGAGAGGCCACAACAGTGAGAGGCCCGCGTACCACAAAAAAAAAAAAAAAAAAAAAAAAATCTCCTAATAGTGACTTAATATGCTTTTCTGAAAAAAAGAGCAAGTTAAATTTTTAAATGTCTTGCCATTTGTAAGCAAATTGCTTCTTTCAAAAGGCAAATGCTGATAAATGGTATTTTTGAAATCCTGGTGGTAGGTAGCCCACCTGTTCTCCCATGCTCCAGAGCCACCATCTGTTGCCAATGTGTCTGCGCCCTGGTAACACGGCACCCCACCCCATGATGCCGCCCCACCCTGATACTGAAACTGACGTTGATGGGGCAATGCTCTGAGCTGCCCAGGGGGATGGGACAGACAAGTCCTGTTGTGGCCTGGAAAACCCTCCTTAAAAGAGCCAACACCATTCTCAAGCTCACAGGTGTCTGCCTGTTGCTCAAGAGTCCCAGTCTGGCCACAGTGAGGGAAGTGATGAAAATGAGCAGAGGATCAGGAGACAGCCTTCACGGCTGGCACAGGCACAAACCACGCATGAATCAGACCTGCACTGACTGCTGGAGCCAGGTACTGTTTGCCCTCCGTCTGAGGCTTTATCTGCCAGGGAGATGGGCAAGCAGCCAAGGGCCCTCTCAGGTGAGGGGTTGTACAGCCAGGCTGTGGCATGCTGCCACACCAGATGTCGACTGGTCTCTCAGAAGGAGCACTGGGCTGGGACTCAGGAGGCTGAGTGCCCAGAGATGGCCCTAGCTGGGCCCCATGAGTCTGAGCAACTCACTCCCCTGTCCCTTCACCTCAGGCTCTTTGCCGAGTAAAGACGAGGGCAGCATAAGGAATTCTCACATGGTGCTACAGAAGTCTCACAGACATTTGTTTGTTTAAAATGTCTAATGATTTTTCAAAGTATTTTTTTAAACATTAAACCTGTTCAACCATATGGCTATTAATATACTGAAGTGAATCTGTGTTTCTAGGTGGTTTTGGGGTAGACCTTCCTATCCTGTCACTTATGGGATTGCAAAATGAGGTGTTTTAAAATGTTACTTATTATATTCACTTCTCTGTACAACCAAAACAGGAAAAACTGGGTTCTGAGGTCAATCTAATACTGCATTCATCAAAACAACATTATTTTTCCTATCTTTTATAAGTGAATACTATCTACTAGAACTTATACTTTTTATAACAATATCATTTAAATTGTTTTATATATTTTATAGTTATTATATGTAAGATTTCATTCCAAAAAAAGATTTGGCTAGTTTTCAAGTTTGAAAATCACCAATCCCTGATGACCTCTGAGTTCCCCTCTAGCTCTGACTTTCTACCAATCTCCAATTCTAAACCCTGAATAAATTCATGGGGTCTTAAAGTTGTCAGTCCATATAAAATCTTGAAGTTTCATGCCTTTGCTTTTATGCATGTGGTTTTTTTCTTTATATAACCAGCTTTCTATGCCAATCCCATTCTTCAACACTTAGCTCAAGTGCAACCTCTTCTACGCGAAACACTTAACATGGGTCTTGGACCTAAGCCTTGGTTTCTTCATCTGCAAAATGAAAAACTGCCCTCAAATGGTGAGGTTTAAGTGAGCTGGTGGTATATATATGTAAAACATTTAGTAAAATGCTGGCATGAGTTCAAGGAATGCTAATTATTATCACTATTGTCTTTATTACTATCTTTATTGTTACTATCATAGTGGAAAAAATGACTTTGGAGTCAGTGGAGATGCAATTCTACTAAACAGGTATGTGACCTCAGGCAAAGAATTTGGCTTAGTATTCTCAACAGGGCAGTACTGCCTCCTAGTGGATGCCTGGGGAACTGATTTTTTTTTTTTATGGTGGTCACACTGGCCAGGGAGCTAACTGACTTTAGGGGAAGGGGACAGAGGTACTCGATGTCTGGTACACAAAGAATTACCCATGCCCACGGGTCTGAACCAACTACAGGTAGAAAATATTAAAAGCACCTGCATAAAGCCATTAAAGAAAGAATGATTAAATGGAATAAAGACACTGTCTAGAAGTAATTACTTTACCCTGTGCACTTGCACTTATTTTTTTTCTAATTGTCATTCCCCTTCTATCAAAGGATATATACTATTTAATACTGAAACAGTGTTTAAGTGCCAGGAACTGTTTTAAGCACATTTCATGTATTAATTCACTTAAACCTTCATAACAACCCCATGGGATAGGTACTTTTTAATTTACTCCCCTCCCCCTGCCCCATGTTGTGAGGTTTGGATTTTTTGTTTGTTTGTTTTGGTTTTTTGGCCTTGCAGCATGAGGGATCTTAGTTCCCCCGACCAGGGATCCAACCGTGCACCCTTCAGTGGAAGTATGGATTTTTTTTACTTTTATTTGCATTTATTTTTTGCAGCATTTATTCCCAGGCCATAAGTTTTTGTTTCTTCAATTTCTTCTGGGATAGCTTTTTCTTCTGGGCAACCTCCTCTTCTGATTTAGGAACAATCTGTTATTTTTCAGTAAGGATCATCTCAATGTGGCAGGGAGAGCTCATGTATGGGTTGATCCGACCATGAGCTCTGTAACTCCTGCGCCGCATCTTGGGGGCTTTGTTCACCTGGATATGCTCAATGACCAGAGAATCTACATCTAAGCCCTACAGTTCAGCATTACTCTCTGCATTTTTGAGCATGTGCAGTAAAAATTAAGCACTCTTTTTGGGCCACCGACCCTGCGTCCAGCCCCACTGTTTGGCCTGGGCACACCTACCAGCTCCACCATTGTAACAACGGAATGGCACACATTGCTTCTTTAAGGTGACATCCTTCAGATACTTGGTGGCTTTTTGGATATGCATACCCTCAATGGCCTGGGCTGTTTCACGAGTGTTCTTAAAGTGAACACGAAGATTTGAACCTCTCGACTTGCATGATTTTGTGGGGTTTTCTGGGTCAAGTGAATAGCGAACCATTTTTAGAGGTCACCTCAGGCTGCTGACCGGAAAAGAAGTGTGGAGTCTTAACCACTGGACCACCAGGGAAGTCCCGTTGTGAGTTTATTTTTTGACATTATAGTTTTAAGGCCCAGCTCATTTGTGAGAATACTGTACTTTCTCATTTCTCCAATTCAGCAGTCTATTTGTCTTGGCATGTTATCCCTACTTCAGTTAAGCTTATTTCTCCCTCTCTCATATCACATTCAAATAAGTCTGATCTATCATTACTTCCTGACTCTAGTTTTTTTGTTTTTTTTTTTTGCGGTACGCAGGCCTCTCACTGTTGTGGCCTCTCCCATTGCGGAGCACAGGCTCCGGACGCGCAGGCTCAGCGTCCATGGCTCATGGGCCCAGCCGCTCCGCGGCATGTAGGATCCTCCCGGACCGGGGCACGAACCCGTGTCCCCTGCGTCGGCAGGCGGACTCTCAACCACTGCGCCACCAGGGAAGCCCCCCTGAATGTAGTTTTTATTCTGATGTCTATATGTGCCTTCACTCTTAATTTTCTTATAGGGCAAGTATGGAATAGCTTCAAGTGGGTTTAAGCATCTGACTTCTTATGTCTTCTAGCAGTCATGCCTAACATACAGAAATACATAATATTTTATAAACTGCTTTCCTTTTTTTTTTTTTTGCGGTTCGCGGGCCTCTCACTGTTGTGGCCTCTCCCGCTGCAGAGCGCAGGCTCCGGACGCGCAGGCTCAGCTGCTATGCCCAGCTGCTCCTCGGCATGTGGGATCTTCCCGGACCGGGGCACGAACCCGTGTCCCCTGCATCGGCAGGCGGACTCTCAACCACTGCGCCACCAGGGAAGCCCCTCCTTTTTTATATTAAAGCCTTCATCTTGTTTGTTTTTAAATAGTGTAGAAAATGGGTTTCACTTCAGAATAGTGAAGGATCATTTCAAAATTTTTTTTTTACAGAAAGGGGGCCCCAGTCTGATATGGTTGAGACCACTCTCCCTGTCTGAGCTTCTTGGGTAAATGAGAGAGAACCCCAACATCACAGAGTTGATGAGAAAAAGCACCATACGTGTGCTCAGTGCATGGTAATTCAATTTCAGCTCCCTTTCTGGTCTATATTTTCTCTCCCACACCTTGCTCAAGGAATAACCCCAGCACCAGCAACCAGCTTGATGAATGAAGGAACAAAGCATTTTCTCGTGAAAGCAATCTCATCCAGCGGCTAGGTGACACCAAGGCAAGCACCCAGGGAATGCTAGGAGTTTTCAATCCGGCTTCACAGCCTCTGTACAGAACAGAACCAGAGCTGCCGTTCCCAGCAAGGTTAAGAGGCAAGAACAGGGATGTGCCTTGCTCCATATACGGGGAGGCCTGGGAGAACTGGCATAGGGAGGAGACAGACCCACAGGACTACTGTGGGATCAGAAACAGGTCTTAATCCTGACTGCTCCTTAGAATCACCTGGGGAACTTTTAAAGCATTCCGATACCAAGCTCCCAGCTCAGACAAACTAAATCATAACCTCTGGGGGCTGGGCCCAGGTATTAGTTTTCAAAAGTTCCCCCATGTGATTCCAGCAAAGAGTGGAAAATACCAGACATAAACAAAGAGTGACCAGTTTAATGCCCTCTGAGGTGTTTTTGTTATCCCCAACTTTACAAACAAGAAATTAAGATGTGACTTGTCCCAGACACACAGCCAGAAGATGGAAATTTGAATACAGGCTGGGCTAATGTGAAAACCCATTTTTAAAGAGCCATCTAGCGGTTTTAATCCTTCATCTTACCCTTCCCACCTGCCTATCCCTGTGACTTCAGAAACCCCTTTCTTGAAATCTACTCAGACCCCTTTTACCACAAATGTCCCTCTTGACCTTGGACCCCTCAAATCCATGCCCCTTCAACTCAAACTGGACAGTGGACTCAAAAGTGGGTAAGGACCAGGGTCAGTGGAAACACTCTTCGTATGCACTGGGGAATGCAAGAATGCACTGGGGGCGCTCTTGCTTGCCCAGCACCAAAATGGGTCAGTTTTGCTTAAAAGCCATTCCTTGAGTGCTTACTGCATACCAGTGTTAGCCTGCCACATAACAGCTAATGCTTACTGAGCAGTGTCACTCTGTGTTGAGTGCCATATATGCATCACATCACTGTGTTCTCAAGATATTTTCAGGAGGTAATTATTTTCTATTATTACCCATTTTATGGATGAGAAAAATGGAAGTCAAAAATTATGCAGCTGGTCATTGAGCTATAAGTGAGGAAGCCAGGATTCAAACTCTGGCTACTGGCTTCAAAGCCTGAAGGCCTTTACATTATACTCCTCCCTGAACTAGCACTTCATTAGCTGTTGGGGCAATCCTTGTTCCAGCTCTGCCATGGTGCCCCTGCGTTGACTTTGGGCAAATCCACCTTCTCATCTCTAAACATAGAACTGGGACTATGGACTCTAAGGCCACTTCAAGTGGTCTTGCAACTTGGGTTACACCATTACAGCTCAATCACTCGTGGGCTGTGACGTTGGACAACTTGTCCAGCCTTCTCTATACTAGGATGAGTACATTCGCCTTATTACTGATATACCCTTTTAAATTATTTTCTTCCTGTCACCTGCTGTTAAGTCCAAAAAGTTGGCCCTGGTTCAGGAACCAATCTTGGATGATGCACTTAAAAAAACCCTTCTTTGGGTCTTCCCTGGTGGCGCAGTTGTTGGGAGTCCGCCTGCCCATGCAGGGGACACGGGTTCGTGCCCCGGTCTGGGAGGATCCCACATGCCGCGGAGCGGCTGGGCCAGTGAGCCACAGCCGCTGAGCCTGCGCGTCTGGAGCCTGTGCTCCGCAACGGGAGAGGCCACGGCACTGAGAGACCCGCATACCGCAAAAAAAAAAAAAAAAAAAACCCTTCTTTCCATTCACCTCTATGAGAATCCAAATCATTTGAGGAAAGGAATGGAATGTTCTTCCAGGTCAATAGGCTGCAGCTGCTGGAGGCAATTCAATAGCTTTAATCACCAGGTCCACTGTCAAAATCTAATTGATCACTTGAATGTACCTGCTTAACCAGTATTTTCTTCCTCCAGCAACTAAGAAATGCTGCATTAACTTCAACCACCCAGTTTTGAAACCAGAGAAGGTGCGTTCATCTCTGCAACAGCCTTGTCTGGCCATGGAATTCTGGGGTGTTCGAAGACTCCATTAAAAAAAAAAAAAAAAAGTGTGCACTTTTCTCTATAAAGTTGAAAAAATTAAAAGGCCCCAAATGTAAGTTTAAAATGCAATACCACCATTCCTATAAGGGTGATGTCAAGACCAGGAGACCGGAGTTGCCATAGCAACTAGTCACAGCTTTGAAGCATGCCCATGACACAAGGTTAATAGTGAACATGGACAGGACAGAATCAATGTCAACCCATCCACATTAGCACAGCTTTGTCGTCCTTGACAGTGACATTTTAGTCATTAAGCATTAGTCATTAAATTAAGCCAGGTAGGCCTTTGGCAAGAAATACCTTGACTGCTTAACAGTTGTGGTACTTGCCCAGATGACATGTACATAAACCTCATATGTACATGCTTCAGATGTGTAATAAGGATAAAGCTAAGATTAGCATTTTAGCTGTATAAATACTTGCTCATTACAGTATGCCTAACTTTCTAGAAAACAAATTTAACAAGTTACCTCTAGAAAGGAGGTTAAGTCTTTTCCAGTGTCTGTACAATTTACTTTTACCATAAACATGACAGTCACTAAGTGGCATCTTATGATTGGGTTGTAAAATAAAAATGCAGTGAGCAGAAAACAAGGGCTGTGGAGCCAAGTATGGCCTCAGTGCTGAATACACTACAGATCTTCCTCAACTTATGACGGGGTTACATCTTGATAAACCAGTCATAAATTGAAAATACAAGTCAAAACCACATTTAATTAATACACCTAACCTGCCAACATCACAGTTTAATCTAGCCTACCTTAAACGTGTTCAGAACACTTACATTAGCCTACAGTTGGGCAAAATCATCTAACATAAAGTACTGAATCTCTCATGTAAGTCACTGAATACAGAAAGCGAAAAACAAAATGGGTGTATGAGTCCAGAATGCTTTTTAAGTGTATTTGTCGTTTATTCTCGTGATCACATAGCTGACTGGGAGCCACTGCTTGGCTTGCTGCCCCTGCACCAAGAGTATACTGCCGGGGCTTCCCTGGTGGCGCAGTGGCTGAGTCCACCTGCCGATGCAGGGGACGCGGGTTCGTGCCCCGGTCGGGGAGGATCCCACATGCCGCGGAGCAGCTGGGCCCTTGAGACTCGGCCGCTGTGCCTGCGCATCCGTACCGCAAAAAAAAAAAAAAAAAAAAAAAAAAAAAAAGTATACTGCCAAACATCACTAGCCAAGGAGATCAAAATTCATAGTTTAAGCCTATTGCTTTTTCACCACCGTAGTCAAAAAAAATCACCTCGAATCGTCATTAAGTCCAAGAGTGTTCGTACTTGTTTGGTAGGATGAGGAATTATGTATGAGCTTTTCTGCCCTCTGTTTAACAGGGATACTCACCTCCCAAGTGATTAAGCATTACACAAGAAAAAGGATAGTGTTTGGCAGAGCTGTACTCAAAAACAAAACTTCCTTTCCGGGAGGATATAGCTGGCCAGAGTGAGTAGGCATGGTGGGGCAGAGATGGGGCAAAAAAAATTGTTTTTAAACTTCCTGACTACTCCACCGGTTTTCACCCGAGCTTCCAGCACCTGAAAAGGCAGTTACTTTCTTAGCCCTCTCCAAACTATCAGTGTTCACCTACTCTATTTACAAAGTGGGCAACTTCTACTTCCAACCTCACTTCTGGAAGCCACTTTCATTTCAAACAGACTGCTATACATTGCCAACTGAAAACCAACCAGGATTGCCAGTTCAGTGAATTTCCTATCCCCATTAAACCCCAGACAGCTGGGACACATGAGCCAGCCTTTTCATTAGGGCAGTAACACTCCCAACTTCTTGGCCTTCCTGCCAGTACTAAAGCTGGACAAATTATCCCACACTGCTTGTATGGCAATAGGGCTGAAGGAAAGTCAAAAAATCATTAAACTGGAATTGGTGTAAATTCATGGTTTTAGAATCCTTTCACTTTTACCTCCAAGCAGTTATGTACTCCTGCCCTCTTCTACTTTATGATTAAGGTACTCACACTCACTTCTTCACTTCATTCTTCACATAGCCTTTAACTGCAAGCTCTGCCTTTAGTACACAGCCCTTACCATCTGACTCAATTCACTCGTTTTCCACTTCTAGGTAAGGGGCTTTACAAAGCACTCTCAAGATTATTTGCCACCTCAAGATCCAAGAGCCTTTCTCTTAGGGTATTTAAAAGCCCTACAACCAACACCTCTTAACTTATCCTAATCTAAAACAGGGGTGAACTTACATTTAGTTCAAGGTCTCAGCATCCTAATATTGAACACAGGTCAAATATTACCGGTTTTGAGATACTGAGCTGGTATTATGCCCTATCACTGTACCCCATTCCCCATTAAATGCCTGTGTCATAGACTACCATGTGGGGAAGGTGTGACATGAAAAGGATTAAATGACAAATCAACATTCCAATTTGTATTTATTTGCAAAGCACTCTTATTGAAGCTTAACATGGATTTTATCTAAACTAAAAATAAATTCTCATTATAAAAAATTCTAGTGGCAGAGAGCCAGTTGGATTGGGTTAAAAGTACTAGCTGCCTAAGTTTAAAAGGATTTAGAAATTGTTTCCTGCGGGAGTTATTCTCTCAAAAATAACTTTCAGCTCTCAAAACTTGATATACTGATGATGATATACTGAGTATTTCCATTCCTCTTTCCAAATGTTCAACACAAACAGCCACCTCCACCCCCCTCCAAGGCAGCATTCATTAAGCAGTTTTTCAGCAACTTTCCCTCTTGGCTCTGATTTGCAGTTTTGGGACTTAACAAAAAAATGACCTCTAGGGCTTCCCTGGTGGCGCAGTGGTTGAGAGTCCACCTGCCGATGCAGGGGACGTGGGTTCGTGCCCCAATACGGGAAGATCCCACATGCCGCGGAGCGGCTGGGCCCGTGAGCCATGGCCGCTGAGCCTGCGCTCCGCCAACGGGAGAGGCCACAACAGTGAGAGGCCTGCGTACCACACACACACACACACAAAAAGACCTCTAAAGAATGCTCAGTTGCCCCCAAATGAAATCTGAATGAGTTATGTACTGAAGCAAAAATGCCAATTCACAAGTGAAGAGGACTTCAAAAAGAGAGGGGAAAAGTCACCTACAGACTACTTTTCTGGAAGGTGTAATTTTGCTCTGGAAATAAAGGAAATATTCTCCATCTCAGGACCTCTCCAAATGAGACTATCAAGGAAGCTAAGTATCAATGTTTCCAGAGATTTTCACTTCAAGACCAAGTACATACATGTACTAACAGCTAAGGCACTAAGTGGCCAGATTGTAAGACTTTAGTAAAATAATCATATAATACAATGTTTTATGTATGTCAGAGAAGAACCAAGGAAAAACTAAGGATGAGAAGTAATGTTCTACACATGTATTTCATGTATTAGTCTGGGAAACATTTTGGCTGTTGTCACATCTTCCATCCAGGTAGTTAAGAGGAAGAACTGGGATACAAAATGATGAGAATACCGTATTATGAATTTCTGCAATTCCAATAAGCAAAAATTTGTACAACAAAATTAAGCAGTTATACCAGGTTTATCAAGACAAATTTTCAATATCTCTTTCAAATTTTCTATCTTCTCTAAAGTGTGCTGTATACAGCTGAATTTGTTTGAAGTATCCAACGAATTTAATAAAGTAGGATGAAGAGAACTTGTGTGGACATATAAAATTGAATTCAACACTATCAGAATGTTTTGATAAAAATATACTCCAACCCAGTTTTTCTTCAGCTACTTTAATTATAAAAATCTTCCATGTTCTCAAAAAAAAAAAAAAAAAAAAAGGAAAACCAGAAGGCAACAATCTAGTACAAAAATATACAACTGGAAGACATTACCACCAACCAGGTCTGACAACTAAATCATGTTGGGGATTCTGAAAATAAAAGCACACTAATACAAAGTACTAAACCAGTGGTTCCTATATTACCAGGGATGGAAAAATGAGTCAGTAGGCCTGGAAAAGTCCATTCCTGATAAAGCACTGTAAGAATATAAACTATAACTCTACAATAAAAGCAACCAGGACTTTCCATCCAGACACAGGTGAGTCTTAAAAGGTGGTGATGCCATCTACTGATCACATGATCTTTTAAGGAACTGTAAAAAGCCATAGAAACAGTAGATAAAAGGTATCTACATCTCATAAAAATAAAATTTCTCTGGCTCTAATTTATCTTTGTCTTTACCTTTCTGCTTAAGACATGGAGGTCAGAAGTAACCCACAATGAACTGAGAACCACAGAATATTAACTATTCTTGAAAGCATAAAAACCAACTATAACTTAGATGTGTTCCTTAAATTATCACCAAGTATTAATAGTGACCTCTAGTGAACACCTGTAATCATTACACCACAAGTCAAACTTTCTGTGACTACTTTCAGTATCATATTCAACTGAGAATGCAAGACAAAACTGGCCAACGGGACTTGTTAATTTCAGAAATTACAGTAGAGAACGTTTTAATAGCCAGAATGTAAGGTTTTAACGATTTCTATCTTCCATGTTTTTAAACAAGCCATAAAATTGTGCTAGGGTTTCTGGTTAAAGTGATTGCAAATTTGGACCCTAAGGATAAATCCCAGAGGTTAATTTTATATCAGGTCTGTATTAGCCACTTTATAGCTATAATCCACTATCCTTTTTACAGAAACCCTTCCAATTTAAGACTCTGCAAGTTGTATACTGCCAAAAATGCCCATGTAGATTTATAAAAGCAGTGTAATATTGATGTACCATATTACTTCCATGAATTCTTAGCTATCTTGCCTTGCTTGACCCCAACAAAGGTTTTAAGCTATGAAATGCCAGAAGACAAAAGGCCCAAAGCCCGAGCTCCCAGTAAATCAATAGGCAGTCTTAAAAGTATCTTCTGTAACGAGGCTCATACTTAACTCCACTGACACCAATTCTCCCCCTCTGACACCCAGGACTCTCCCGCCCTTGATATGTGCATGAAGGGTGAAGAAGGACCACTGGAAATAATTTGTTTAGGATCTGCATCTTATAAAACATCCTTTTAGATTAATATGACTTATCTTTCATATTAATGTCAGTACAGCATAATCCAAAACTATCTTTAAACAGCACATTTAAGGAAACTAAGCCAAAAGACTGTTGCATTATGATTTAATCTAATTGCACAAAAATTTGAAATTACAACTCCTCTAGATTTCTAAGAGGAAGGTTATGCATGCCTCCATATTCAATTCTGCACTGTTACATTTGAACCATATAGTGAATTTCACATCATGATGGATCAATTTAGAATCCCCATGCAACACCTCAAATTATATAAAATGGAAGCAATTTTTAAAAGCTTTGTGGAACGTATTCATGCTTTTTTTTTTAACCAGCAACTTTGGATTATAATGTATCAGGTGGCTATATTTTAAAATGTTGGTCACTGAATATCAAGGACTTTGAACTGGCTTCTACTCCTAAAAATGTATCATCGCTTAGGTGGACAACCAAAAATTTCCTTCATTTCAAAAGCCTCAAATTGTGTTTCTTACAGAATAAGATTTGTGTAACCAACTGCCTTCTATGGGACAAGAACTATGGTAATAGTGGGTTCAACTATTACACAATTATGTTAATATTTTATTTTCAAAAGCACTTTACAAGAAAATGTAAGTATGGCTTCCAATAGGAATGTTATACCTGGACTTGATTGGTACCAAGCTCAGATTTTAGTTTTGCAAGGAAAAACAGGCTTTCAGGTTAAACAACAATTTGTAACCAAAACTTTAATCCCAAGGATTCTCACAAAACATATTACAAATGACAGCATGAAAAAAA
The DNA here is from genome assembly GCF_008692025.1 of Phocoena sinus. Taxonomy (NCBI): domain Eukaryota; kingdom Metazoa; phylum Chordata; class Mammalia; order Artiodactyla; family Phocoenidae; genus Phocoena; species Phocoena sinus. The sequence goes on along the minus strand of NC_045773.1, from coordinate 66,365,048 downwards.
AAATCTTGCACAGTAACTCAAAGTTCAGCTCTACAATGTACCCTTAAACTGGCAGGACACAGGTATCTTGAATAGTCTCAAATTTCCAAATAATATTACAAAGAGCTATGTATCCATATACACCAATCACAGAAGGTAAACTAACTTTCTTGAAACTTCTTAGATTCTAAACCCACTGGACCACCTCTTGTCCGGTGTGAAGACTAGTGGAATTTTTAAACCTCTAATCTAGTTTAAGGGTGCAGCTTTAATTTTTACCTGCTGGCTTGTGTTCACAGCAGCTTTTAAAGACCGCTTAACTACAGCTGCATACCATATCCCAGCTACAGAGTCTTTTCAATTTTTGCCAGTTTTGTTTCCGTAATATTAAACATCACACTTCAGCTGGGCAGGAGTTAGAGGTTTATTATCGGTCTGTGCAAGACTAAAAATTCAAAGCAAGTTCCATTTTGCTTAAGGGAACATTGTAAAGTAACAATTCTTGATATTACATGCCTCATATGATCCATTTCAAACCATAGAGAATTACATCTTTATGTGTCACTGTTCCAAGAGACAAACAAATGTGAACAGCTAAAACATTTTAAAAATGCACCAAGCTTATGAAGTCTCAAACAAAACTTGAATTTTCTGTACATACTCCTGTCAAATGAAGTTATTTCCTGTACACCACTCCTCTTGCAAACTGGTCTTCTATTTCCTTTCATTTGACCTAGATCGGCTGATAAACAGAAAAACAGAAGTTACACCTGTAACTCCGTTACACTCTGACAAAACATCAAAAGATTTTTATGGGAAAAAGTTGTAAAATTTTTATCCAAGTGGCTTAAAAGAAGACCTATTTCTACTTTTAATACGTTATGTATGCAAGGTCTTAAATGGCTCAGGTCATTAAAGATCTTACCTACGAGACCTAGAGAAAGATCGGGACGGCTTGTGATTTCTCTCCCGGGACAGTGATCTCTCTCTTCTCCTATCTCTAGAAAGGGACCTGAAGTCAGAGGGAAAAGAAAAACAGTGCCATTCAGGATTATACACAACAAATACTTACAAGAGAAGTTTTTGAAAGCTAAAAGCTATGCCAGTTGATTCATTACTGAAGTCAAGGTCTATCACCATTAACCAAGTCATTTGGGAAACAGCTTAGGAATAGCACAGACACTCCCACTTCTGAGAATGTGGCCCCCCAAAAAAGGTTATTCACCTGCTCCGGCTGCGGGAGAAGCTTCTCCGTCTTGGAGATCTAAAAGCAGAAAACAGGAAAATTAGGCCAATTGTCAATTAGCATTTATGGCGTGAGGCATTTCCCAACTTTTCAATCTCACTGTTGGGCCCAGTGAATGTGCCGAAGAACTGGCACCCATCGTCCAAAATATAAAAAAAAAATTTTTTTTTAAAAAGAAAAGAAAAAAAAGGCACAGAAGGATTAAGGAACCAAAAGCTCAAGTGAAAAGCAGGTATTCCAACCATGGATTCACTTTAACAAAGAATGCTTCACAGCAGATCTGTCCAATGCAAAACTTCATGTCAAACTAACTTCACTACCCAAACACCACACCAAAATGTAGTCCCACAGTTCCAAAAACAGTACCATAAACCAGTATTTGGAACCCATGCAAACCTGCAAGTCCATGACAAGACTTAGGTACCAGGTGGATAGTGTAATTTTGTGAAAACGCGCTAGGTGTAAATACTGATGCCATTAAGTGCTACATTAGAACTGCATTTGTGATCATCACATTTAAGAGTGTGTTTAGGCTTATCAAAATTACCTTAGCTTGGCCCACTTCACCCCCATAATTTAAAAATTTTGAAAACTGTTAGTAAAACCATTTAAAGGTGATAGGATTCAACAAATTTTTGCTAGAAAGGAAAGCTAAATCTGTTAGAGTTATTAAGATTTTTAGTTTGGCATCTCACACATGCAAATAAGTTTCACTTGAAGGTCTAGTTACATTATGAGTTCCCTATCACCCTTAAAAGTTTTATTCAAGCAATATATATATATGTACGTTACCATTCAATTATGCACAGCCAGCCTTTGATCCAGAAAAAAAGAATTACTTTAAGCCGCTTACTCCTTATTTTAACCAGCAGTAAACTGTATAAGCAGGAAAAACTTACTAGTTTTTGGGTTTCAACAAGCTAGAAATGGTGAGGTGAGGCTGCCGGACTGACGGCCAGGAAGAATTTGCTGAAAAGGTTTTGCCAGATGTTGCGTTGGATTTAGTTGGTTGGCGAAGGGGGTGTTGTGGATTTTTCCTGCTTTTTTGTTAGCCGAAGGCTGCTGCTGTAGTTGTTGTGAAGACATTTGGTAAATAAACAGCTGAGCTGATTGGCCAGGAATGTGTGGGCGGTCGAGGTGGCTGCTGCCGATTTGGTTAAGGTTGGAGAGAAGGCTGAGAGAAAACAGCATGCTCGGGAACCAAAGGGCGGTGCAACCTGACGACTGGCCATGCCTGGGTCATGTGAAACGACACCAGCCAAGCTGAATGGGGCGCGCTGGTCACATGACGCTGAAAGGGCTAGTTGACTGGCTAATGCAGACTCAGAGGGTGGTGAGAAGAGACATGATGGTGACTCTGTAACGGGGTTCATTTTTATTAATAGATGGACCAAAAAGCACAAAAAAAAAATGAAAAACAAGCCATCAGTACAACCATCTATTAGCTAACAAATACTCTATTATGATGGGCAACAGTGTGTTTTGTTTTTCAAAACAGCAAAAGGGGCAAGATTTTGAACTCCTATCTCCTAGGACTTCACTCACCTGTAAGAGGTAAATTCAGTCCTACAGAAACTATTTGGAGGTTTGAGGAGATGTGGAGTTAGCATCCAGACAATACTGCCTGGTCCAAGAATGATGCCATTTTCAATTATAAAAAAAACTGCATTCTCTCCTATTTGGGTTTGAAGAACAGATGACTGGGATTACTTTAGCCCCCTTTATTGGTCAGTGACTTAAGTTAGTTTCAGAATGATTTCTACTTTACCAGTTGTAACATTAAAACAGCTGCCTGCTTGATAAATATTACAATCGTGCTAATAGAAAACACATTTTTGTGAAGAACTAGAGTTGAATGTAATGTTTGTCATTATGGAGTCAAGAAATGGAAAAGGCCTAAATTGAAGTATAAGGGAAGACTTGGAAAGATGCAACTAGAAGATGAACTAGAAGATAGATCCAAGATAGAAGTTACTGACTACCAACATGAACAATGACCTAAAGACAAGCCAACACTCAGCACAACTCACATATCCCAAACTACACCCAGCAAATGTTTCATAAAAACCTGATTCCTCAAAACTTAAAACCCACCAACAAACTTTAAGAGAAATACCTGCTCCTATTAGCTACTCCATTACACCAATACCTCTAAACACGCTCTCTCTAAGTACCTGCGGCGAGGTGGAGGACTCCTCCTCCGATAATCATCTCGAGGGCGACGACCCCAAGAAGGAGGCGGGCCACGATTTCGACTTCTCTTTTCACCATTCGACAGTTCCACTCTTACTCGGCAGCCACATAGTGTTCTAGGAGAAGAAACGTTAAATTTAAAGCAGCCCAACTGACTTTCTAGGAGATTAAAGCAAGTGAAAAAAACTCCACTCCTATAACTAGCTTCTTTGCAAAAAATACATCTTAATGTCTGCAGAATCCTTAATACCAAAGCAAGTTTTAGTTCCCTTATTTTTTCTAGTAAAGGAAACCAACTTCCTTACATTTTATTGCCGTTAGTCTGATCACTGGACTCAATGTTAACAGGTGCAATCTAAGTGTGAAAACGCCTGGATTCATCCTCCCAGAACTAGTTCATCTGTACATCCTGTTTTGACTTCCTTTGAGGCTGCAACAACTGTTTACCAATCTTACTCTGTATCCGTTGGTCTCCTCTCCTCCCCAACCCCCCCGCCAGGTAAGTAGCAGTAAGCATTCTGGCCATTTTACATCTCTCTCCCCCCTCAATCATCACACACAATACTTGACACGTTAAGAAACTGCTACTGAGAACAGGAGGAAAAAAAAAGGGCAGTTATTTCCCACCTCTTCACTGGTCCACAACCATTATGTTTGGATAATTCACCATATGTGGACAGTGACTGACAAGAGGTGGGGCCCTGGAAAAATGTTTCTGTAACCTGCTTAGATAAATGACCTTTTATACAGCTTTACAGCCAACTCTGAGACCCTTTAATTTTTGCATCTTAAGGATTATTTTCCTTGTTTTCATGAAATCCAATGGTTTTCAAATGCCAGGAAGGAGAAGGGCAACACCTGTTCACTGTTAAGACTCAGGTGTTGCTTATCAGCCAGCTAACAGACCATTTTAAATGCAAAGGGAAATAGCTGTATGAGCCACAGTTCCTAAACAAAATTATTTCCAACATGTAAAAGATAATAGTACAATAAACCCACGTAACCATCATCCACCTACAATCAGTTTGTGGCCATAAGAGAAATGTCTGATTCCACAATTATTTTAGAAACAATTCAAAGGTGACAACACAGTTGATGCTTTGTGGTGCATTTAGATTAAAATGTTTCAACCATATGCAGCTATCCACCCACCAAGAACTGACCGTTAAAATTATTTTCTTCAATGGCCAACTGAATAAAAAGAAACTTTTCCTAGGTATCTACACTAAAACTGTTCACTCCTTTGACTGTCAGAAAAGGTTTATGTAAATCTCCAGTAACATCAATTTCAGATAGCCAAGAAGCCATCTACAAGTCACGTATCCTAGAGATTTTAAATATTAAAATACAATCAACATTATTTATCATTAGTATAAATTAATCAATAAAATTACCTCCCATCTAGCTCTCGGACAGCATCGGCTGCATCTCGAGGATCTTCAAATTCAACAAAAGCAAAGCCAGGAGGGTTTCTAGCAACCCACACACTTCGGAGTGGTCCATAATAGCCAAAAGCTCGTTCCAATTCAGTCTTGTTACCATTGTTTCCAAGATTACCTACATAAACTTTACAGTCCAACGGACAAGAATCACGATGCATTTCTGTAAAAAAACAAAAAAAACCCCAAAATATCATAATCCACACAGTGAAAAACAGATCCTTAATAAAGAATTCAAAAATACTAAACCCCCCCCAAACTAAAAACACTACCCTTTAAACAATTACCGATAACTGCATGGAAGCCAGCACAGATTGCCTAAGAAAAAAAAAAAAGAAGCCTCCTTGAAAAGTGAGGGGAAACATACTGGAGGAGCATTTACCACAAAGTGGAAACTGAGTTAAGGACTTTACCTATTTCAAATTAACCTTAAAAAACTAAACAAAAAACACCTAGAAAAGTAGGACAGCCTACTCAAAAGCAAATACAACTCGCTGAAGACAAACCACTAGAAAAGTGATACTAATGTGCCTTCACAGGCCAAAAGTTAACCAGCTTCATTCCTCAAGCAGCAAGACAAACTTGTTATTAAAAGATGTACCCCATTCTATTCTCAACACCTAAAAACTTGTTATTAAAAGATGTACCCCATTCTATTCTCAACACCTAAAAAGTGTTAACCCAATGTTCAGCAACAGCTAAGTGGATAAGCAAAATATATTATCCATACAATGGAGTATTATTCAGGAATGAAGTACCCATAAATGCTACAAACGTGGATGAAACTTGAAAGCATGCTAAGTTACAGATACCAGACACACAAGGGCACATATTACGATTCCGTGCATGTGTAATATCCAAAATGAGTAAATCCAGAAACAGATCAGTAGCTACCAGAGGCTGGTGGAGGAAAAGGGGACAGGGCAAAAGGGAAGTGGCTGCTTACGTGTACGGGTCACCTTAGGGGGTATAAAACGCGTTAGAACTAGAGAGGTGATAGCTGCATAACACTGTGAACGTACTTAACACCTCTGAAATGTGCACTTTAAAATGAATCTTACCTTAATTTCACCTCAGGGGAAAAAAGTTATACAAGAATTTACGGCACTTAGGGGGCTTTAATAAATCTTAAGTACTTAACAAGTCGTCTCAGCAATGAATCTAATCAACTTATAGGCCAGTATCAACTGCATAAAAGAGCAGCCTGTCCAAGAACTCAGCTCAAGAGCCACTTTCTTCTCTCTCCGGGCTTATCCAATTAAACAAGCCAGTCCAGACACATCCTATTTGTGTGACCCCACCCTGCACCCAGGAGAGTTACGAGACCAAACCATTGACGGGGAATGGGTTCTTTTCCTTTTTCCAAAAACTTTACCGTGACCAGCTACAGGCCTACGTATTAATGGAAAGAGCTACAAGAACAAAACAGCTCAAGGAAGAGCGGTTTAAAAAAATAAAAGTGACTGGGTTCAGACTATAACAAGTTAAAAGAACATAAAAATGAAGATGAGTACAGAAATCATTTACTAGAGATGGATCGAAAGGCCCAATCTTGATTACTGACTTGAGGAAAAAAATCATGAGCAGCTACCTAAGAAAACGCGGGGCCTAAAAAAAAAAAAAAAGGCGCCATAAATTGAAAAGCCGCGGCCCGGAGTACGACGGACTACCGAGTCCTCCTTCGCATCAACTCTCGGGCAATCTCACTTTCCGGTTCACGCCCCCAGTGAAGAGTTAAAAACACCTCCACTTTGAGACCTGGATATATCCTCCGAGGGGCCGGGGGCCCCCGCCACCGCCCCGTGCTGAACGTCACAAAATGGCGGCAGCGTCTCTTTGTCTCAATCTGGCGCCGCCATTGGGCCTGGCCCCACTTCGGTCCCGTTAAGGCCCATTTCCAACCTCATTCCTTTAGTCGCTGGTCACTTACCGAGACCTCGGGTTAGAAACACGTAGGCTCAAATCCACACACCCTCGGCTGGGTCTTCCTGGTCCCCTCGTGCCTGGCACCGACAGATGCTCTCCCACACCCGTCGTCCACGAAATGGCGGACCACCGCTGTCTCCTCGCCCTTATTTATAGGCCATGCTGGAGTCACATGACTGGACGGGCTCGCCCAATGGGGGGCGGAGGAGGCTGTGACGTAATGGCTACAAACTCAGCGAGAACAGCGGTTGGTGGGAGCGCGCTCTGGTTGTACCGCCTTGTCTGTGGAGGGTAGCAGCGTCGGGCTCAGGTTGTCTCAGGCCCGGAGCTCCCTCGGGTGTAATTCCCCAGCTGCTGACCTCTGAGTTATTCTCAGTCCCCTGTCCCTCACATCCAAATAGGCTGGAGTTTAATAACACCTCCGCCGTCACTCCCGAACACTGATAGAGCGTTTTGCTCCTAATAAGTTTAAAGTATTAGATGAATTCACTAATTACTTCATCCTCGTGAGCGGTGAGGCTGGAACTAAGACTGTCACGTTTACAAACGTGCTTCGGAATTGCTCCCAAGGTCAAGGAGCTGTTTGTGAGCGAGCTGTCACCAGATTGTGCCCACCGGGGTCCCACACTTAGGGAAAAGCCCAAACCTGGAAAGTCCGCCGAACTCTGGCTGGTTTCCCACCCCTCACCCAAACTGCAGGATTTGGCATCATCCTGGACTCTTGAAATGTTTAATAGAAACGCAAACGCAAATGAGACCGACCGGTCAGGCCATGCGGAAACTGTCACCTTTAGCAAGTAGAAGTACAAGGAAGTTCCTGAAGAAGATTGAATTTAAATTCAGCCCCCCACCCCCGCACCGGGGGCAGGGGTGGGGTCCATGGGTCACTCACACCTTCCTCTGTTTCCCACTTCACCTAAAAAAAAACCGAGCCACAAGATTAACTATTGGGAGAGAAATACCGCGATGGTGTCAGAAAAATCACCAAAATCTCCTTCGCCGGAACAGTGAGTTCAGTTTTGCTGGTGTTCCCTACCCTCTTTCTGTGAAGTCTGACTTATTGCTAAAACGTATTTAAATCTGCTCTCAAGAGAAACGATAACTTGTATTTTTCCACCATTAGCTGAAAGATATACCAATTATTTACTTGTTTTGTTTCTCCCAGATATTCTCTTATTGTGCCTGTAAAAGATTTATCCATAGTGGGGGAAAAATACAAAGATTTAATGCCTCTGAGCCTTAGTTTTCACACCTGTAAAATGGGGATTTTATACTCCCAAGGAAAGAGGGGGAATGGGAACTGCAGTTGTTGAGCCAGGCCCTGAGCTGGCCTTACCCTGGGGTGTTTCCCAGGTGAGGGATTCTAGCAAAACCTTTGTTTCTCTTCTTACTTTTCTTTCCTTCTGTAATTGTTTTTCTCTTCTGGCTCACTTATATTTGCTCCCCTCCTGCTCTGTAAGTTTTTCTCCTCTTTTTATTTCCTTCTATCAAAGCGAAGCCTTTTTGAAGTCAGACAGTCCTAGATTTGGACCACAGTACCGCTGCTACTTACTGCTAAAGTGTCTGGAGAAGAGTCCCTTACCCTCTCTCAAGATTACTTTCTTCTCTGTAAAATGGGATAATTACATCAATGCAAGGTTGTTATGTGCTGTCTACCCTCACAGGAACTTCAACTTTGGTCTATTGCGGTCACACGTGCATCCCCAGGGCCTGGAAACAAGCCTGACACACAGCAGGTGATCAAAACTTATTTGTTTAATTATTTAATTAATTAAAAGAAATTATGTATGTAAATAAGCTGGCACAATATTTGCTCAAAAAAATTCTGTGTTCTTTTCACATTTCATTCTTTAGTATCCCAAAGTACCCCATTCTTTCCCACCATTTTTCCTGTTTTTGTTGTTGTTTGTGCATATAATGCTAGTCTAGCATGCATCTTTCAATGGAGCACTCTTTCTTTTTAACTTATTATATCTTATTTTTGGCTGTGTTGCATCTTTGTTGCTGTACACGGGCTTTCTCTAGTTGCAGTGAGCAGGGGCTACTCTTTGTTGCTGTGCGCGGGCTTCGCGTTGTGGTGGCTTCTCTTGTTGCAGAGCACGGGCTCTAGGCGCATGGGCTTCAGTAGTTGCAGCGTGTGGGCTCAGTAGTTGTGGCACACGGGCTCAGTAATTGTGGCTCTTGGGCTCTAGGGAGCAGGCTCAGTAGTCGTGGTGCACGGGCTTAGTTGCTCCGTGGCATGTAGGATCTTCCCAGACCAGGGATCGAACCCTGCATTGGCAGGCGGTTTCTTAACCACTGTGCCACCAGGGAAGTCCTCAATGGAGCACTCTTAATCCCTCCAGCTGTATTCTCAAATACGTTTTGAACCTCCTCTGGCCATCCACACACACTTTCTATCTTCTAGTAACTGCAGCCAAGTGAATTATCCATTTAAATTATGGAATATTTTAATGTTCCTTTAAATTTATTCAACCATCAACCACTCTTGTCTAGACCCTAGAACCATAGGAAGCTTCAACGGGACATAGCAGAATTTCTTAGACAAAGAATGGGGATCATATGTGGTAGTAAACAAACATCCTTTGATTTTCTCTGAGGAACTACCATTCTCACAGTAGACCACGTTATTGATTTAGGTGTGGTTGGGTCCTACACCCCACTTTTTTAGGGGTAGAGATATGAGCACCCCTAGTTAATTAAATCATCCTGGTTCTTAGTGGCCCGCCCCACCCCCATTAGTTCAGGAATGGATGACTAATCCAATCAGACCTGTCAGCTAATGGGACTTGTAACTTTAGAAATTACAGTAATTTTAGAATTTTAAATAGCCACAATCTAAGTGCAGAATGTAAGATTTTAACAATTTTCATTTTCCATATTTTTTACAAGCCATAAAATTGTGCTAGGGCTTCTGGTTAAAGTGATTGCAAATTTGAACTCTAAGGATAACTTCCTGGGGCTAACTTTTTATCATCAGGTTCTGTATTAGCTGCATTATAGCCATAATCTATTATCTTTTTTACAGAAACCCTTCCAATTTAAGACTCTGTAAGTTGTACACTGCCAAAAATGCCCATATAAATTTATAAGAGCAGCAGTAATTATTGATGTACAGTGTTAATTCCATGAACTATTAGCTATCTTGCCAGTGCTCCTGCTAGGCCAGCCAGAGAGAGGTGTGTTCCTTTCCTCTGACTAGTGGGGTCCTGAACCTGCCAGCCATCCTTCTAGTAGGGAGGAAGCAGCCTGCAGTGGACCCAACCTAAAGAGAGGGAGAGCTGAGAGATGGGGAATAACGAGCTCTAAAACTCTTGTTTAAGAAGCCCTGACCCCAATTCCACTTTTGAGATTCCCAGTTGTTTGAACATACATGTTCCCTACCTCTTCCTCTGATTTGCCTAAGCCACTTTGAGTTGGTTTTTTTTCCTGTCACTTATGAACAGAAGGATTCCAAATACAGAAATTACTCTGACATCTCACTACCTCAAGTCAAGAACCATGGCTCTAAGTTATTGTCCATTTCTAAAATTCACCTGTTACCAATTTGTTAAGTGCCTTTTCTTTTTTTCTTTTTTTAAAAAATTTATTTATTTTTTTTAGTTATTTTTGGCTGCATTGGGTCTTTGTTGCTGTGTGCGGGCTTTCCTAGTTGTGGTGAGTGGGGGCTACTCTTCATTGTGGTGCGTGGGCTTCTCACCGCAGTGGCTTCTCTTGTTACAGAGTATGGGCTCTAGGCATCCGGGCTTCAGTAGTGGTGGCGCACGGGCTCAGTAGTTGTGGCTCGCGGGCTCTAGAGCGCAGGCTCAGTAGTTGTGGTGCACGGGCTTAGTTGCTCCGCGGCATGTGGGATCTTCCCGGACCAGGGATCGAACCCGTGTCCCCTGCAATGGCAGGCGGATTCTTAACCACTGTGCCACCGGGGAAACCCCTAAGTGCTTCTTCTTAATTAAAAAAAAATTGAAGTATAGTTGATTTACAGTGCGGTGTTACTTTCAGGTGTACAGTACAGTTATTCGGTTATATATATATATATATATATATATATATATATATATATAGGTATGTAGGTATACATATATTCTTTTCCAGATTCTTTTATTTTCCTTGTCTGCATTGGTCTTAGTTGTGGCTTGCGGGTTTTCTCTCTCTAGTTCTGGCACGCGGGCTCCAGGGTGAGTGGGCTCTATAATTGTGGTGCAGGGGCTCCAGAGAGCGTGGGCTCTGTAGTTTGCTGCACGTGGGCTCTCTAGTTGAGGCACGCGAGCTCAGTAGCTGTGTCACGCGGGCTTAGTTGCCCTGCAGCATATGGGATCTTATTTCCCTGACCAGGGCTCAAACCCAAGTCCCCTTCATTGGAAGGCGGATACTTAACTACTGGACCACCAGGGAAGTCCCCCCAGATTCTTTTTCTTTATAGTTTATTAAAAAATACTGAGTATAAGGAATTCCCTGGTGGTCCAGTGGTTAGGACTTGGCACTTTCACAGCGATGGCCTGGGTTCAATCCCTGGTCAGGGATCTCCGGCAAGCTGTGTGGCACAGCCAAAAAATAAAATAAAAAATTTAAAAATTCTAGGACTTCCCTGGCAATCCAGTGGTTAAGACTCCTCCCTTCCGGGGCTTCCCTGGTGGCGCAGTGGTTGAGAATCCACCTGCCAATGCAGGGGACATGGGTTCGATCCCTGGTGCAGGAAGATGCCACATACCACGGAGCAACTAAGCCCGTGAGCCACAAATACTGAGCCTGCATGCCGCAACTACTGAAGCCCATGCACCTAGAGCTCATGCTCTGCAACAAGAGAAGCCACCACAATGAGAAGCCCGCGCACTGCAATGAAGAATAGCCCCCCCTCACTGCAACTAGAGAAAGCTCATGCACAGCAACGAAGACCCAACGCAGCCAAAACAATAAATAAATTAAAAAAAAAAAAAAAACTCCCTTCCACTGCAGGGGGTGTGGGTTCCATCCCTGGTTGGGAAACTAAGATCCCACATGGTGTGCGGTATGGCCAAAAACAAAAAAATCTAGGACTTCCCTGGTGGTGCAGTGGTTAAGGATCTGCCTGCCCATGCAGGAGACACAGGTTCCAGCCCTGGTCAGAGAAGATCCCACATGCCGTGGAGCAACTAAGCCCGTGTGCCACAACTACTGAGCCCACATGCCTCAACTACTGAAGCCCACACGCCCAGAGCCCGTGCTCTGCAACAAGAGAAGCCACCGCAATGAGAAGCCCACGCACCGCAGTTAAGAGTAGCCCCTGCTCGCCACAACTAGAGACAGCCCGCACAGCAAGGAAGACCCAATGCAGCCGAAAATAAATAAATAAATAAATAAATAAAAATTTGTAAAAAACCATAATATTGAGTATAGTTCCCTGTGCTATACAGTAGGTTAAGTGCTTTTTAAATTTTTTAATTTTTAGCCTTGCCGTGCAGCTTGCGGGATCCTAGTTCACGTGATCAGGGATGGAACCCCTGACCTCAGCAGTGAAAGTGCAAAGTCCTAACCACTGGACTGCCAAGGAATTCCCAGATTTTTTTTTTTTTTTGCAATACGTGGGCCTCTCACTGTTGTGGCCTCTCTCGTCGCGGAGCACAGGCTCCAGACGCGCAGGCTTAGCAGCCATGGCTCACGGGACTAGCCGCTCCGCGGCATGTGGGATCTTCTCGGACCGGGGCACGAACCCGTGTCCCCTGCTTCGGCAGGCGGACTCTCAACCACTGCCCCACCAGGGAAGCCCCGAGATTTGTATTTTTTTCTTTTTTCTTTTTTTTTTTTTGGACACACTGCATAGCATGTAGCATGTGGGATCTTAGTTCCCCAACCGGGGATCAAACCCGGGCCCCCTGCATTGGAAGTGTAGTGTCTTAACCACTGGACTGCCAGGGAAGTCCTGAGTGCTTCTTTTTTTTTTTTTTTTTTGCGGTACGCGGGCCTCTCACTGCTGTGGCCTCTCCCGTTGCGGAGCACAGGCTCCGGACGCGCAGGCTCAGCGGCCATGGCTCACGGGCCCAGCCGCTCCGCGGCATATGGGATCTTCCCGGACCGGGGCACGAACCCGTGTCCCCTGCATTGACAGGCGGACTCTCAACCACTGCGCCACCAGGGAAGCCCCTGAGTGCTTCTTTTTTTTAAGAAAAAAGAATTACTGATGGCCAGGCATTGACATCTATGTATAAGAATTAAAACATTCAGTATTGTGATTGACTTCCAGTATCCATGAAGGAAAATCTAATAAAAGCGTAGACCTGTAGTTTCTTAACTACTTGCTTCAGTCAGTGTCCTCGTAGGAAGCAGATGACGTACTCAACAAATGGTTAACTGAAGAGGTAATTATTTATAGAATTATGGGCAGGGTTAAGGAAACCCACAGAAGAGGGAGGAACTCCCAGAGGCAGCTCTTAGGCTGAGTGGGTCATGGAAGGGAGCAGGGTTACCAGAACCAGATAAATGCTGTAGCTATGAAGAGAGGCCATAATGGCCTTAGGTAGAGGAACCGTGGCAGCCCAGTTCGGGCAGGGGTTGGGGGTGACCAGAGATGAAATAACTGGACTACTTTCTCTTCCTATAGTCCCATCTTTTGATGGTGCCTTCTATTGCCCAAAGCTATCTGGAAAACTTAGGGCAAGAGAGCTGGGTGATGCAAGCCCAAGTCAGCCTCCCAGGGCACAGAGGAAAGCAAAGACTGGGAATTGATCTAGGGTTGTATTGTCCAATACAACCACCACTAGGCTCATGTGGTTATTTGAGTCCAAATTGAGATGTATTGTAAATGTAAAATACATGCTGGATTTCAAACACTTGGTATTAAAAAAGAATATAATGTTTATATTGATTACATGTTGAAATTATTTTTTATGTACTGGGTTAAATAAACTATATTATTACAGTTAAATTCATCTGTTAGGACTCTGCGCTGTCACTGCCAAGGGCCCGGGTTCAATCCCTGGTTGGGGAAATAAAATCCCACAAGCCAAGCGGTGCAGCCAAAAAAAAAAAAGATATATAAAGAAACAGATTAATTTTTTTTTTTTTTTTTTTTTGCGGTACACGGGCCTCTCACTGTTGTGGCCTCTCCCATTGTGGAGCACAGGCTCCGGACGCACAGGCTCAGCGGCCATGGCTCATGGGCCTAGCCACTCCACGGCATGTGGGATCTTCCCGGACCGGGGCATGAACCTGTGTCCTCTGCATCGATCAGCAGGTGGACTCTCAACCACTGCACCACCAGGGAAGCCTTCTTTATACTTTTTGACTGTGGCTACTAGAACACTTAAAATTACATGTGTGGCTCACATATCTGTTGGACAGTGTTGATCTACAGGGACAAATGGAAAATAACCTCACACAATTCCAACAAATAATCATTTAAAAACTCGTTTTAATTCTATATCCGGGACAACTATGTGAAAATAGTGTTTCTGCAAATCACATAGTTTAAAGTTTCTGTTTTTAATTTATTTATTTTTTAAAATTTATTTTATTTTTGGCTGTGTTGGGTCTTCATTGCTGCATGCGGGCTTTCTCTAGTTGCGGCGAGCAGGAGCTACTCTTTGTTGCAGGGCGCGGGCTTCTCATTGCAATGGCTTCTCTTGTTGTGGAGCACAGGCTCTAGGTGCATAGGCTTCAGCAGTTGTGGCTTGCGGGCTCTAGAGCACAGGCTCAGTAGTTGTGGCACACGGGCTTAGTTGCTCTGCAGCATGTAGGATCTTCCCAGACCAGGGCTGGAACCTGTGTCCCCTGCATTGGCAAGTGGATTCTTAACCTCTGTGCCACCAGGGAAGCCCTTAAATTTTTTTTTTAAACCTAATTGCCTTGATCCTTTGAGGTACCACCTTTTAGGTACTTTTATATTATTCCCTGAAACAGTTTTTTAGATCATATCACATATTTAACAATCATTCATTCAGTCAAGAAGTATTTGTTAGGTGCCTTCTATTGTCCAAACACTGAGATGGATTTGGAGGAAAAAGTAGTAAACCAAAACAGAGTCTCAGACTACCATCATGGGGCTAAGTTCCAACATAGAGGAGAATTAGAAAAAAGAATCTCACAAGTGGTTGTGAAATTATTTATGTAGAAAATGGTCTGAAAAGGGAAATGGTGTCTTAAGAACATGTCATAGGAAAGATTGGCCTGATTAGGTAAACCAAAGAAGGCTTCCTGGAGGAAGTGATGATTTAGCAGAAGCCGGAGATATCTGGCAAAGTTTGTGAGAGCAGTGAGAGAATGTTCCTGGAAGAGGGTACAGAATATGTAAAGTTCCTGTAGTAAGTTAGAGGAATTAAAAAAAAAATACGCCAGTGTGGTTGAAGCACAAAGTGAGGAATAATTTTGAAATTTCATTAATATGTAAAATGTTCATGTTATACGTGTATTTATTTGTATATCAACAAGTGGTTACAAAGTGCCTACTAAGTGCTTTCAGTGAAGCAAAGCTGAATCAATCACTTTCATTCAGTCAATAAACATTAATTGAGTACTTATTATATTTCTCTCTGGAAGGCTCAGAGAGCTGCTATAATGGTATGTTAGAAGTATGTGCACTCAGGAGATTTCCCCCCCTCCTTCAAAAGTTAACGTTCGTCACTTCTGAGAGGTGGGATATTGGGGGAATATCTAACGGAGGTTAGGAATCTTTAGGAGGTATACTTGTGAGTAAGAGGTGTACTTATGTGTGATTTCTTTTCTTTTCTTTTCTTTATTTAGCTATGCTGAGCAGTTTGCGGGATCTTAGTTCCCCAACCAGGGATCAAACCAGTGCACCCTGCACTGGAAGCACGGAGTCCTAATCACTGGACCACCAGGGAATTCCCTCCCTGGACTTTTTATTTTCTGAGTAGTGTTCTCGTGCCTGGAAAGGAATAATGATTGATTCTAGTGTTTTGATTAATATTAAATTTATCGAAGTTTCAAATTCTGAAATCCAGTTCTTTCTGTAAGGTTAAGGTAAATTTCCAATCATTGTTATTTTATTTTCTAAGAACGTAATTTTTAAAATAAGATCAATAATTCTGGGCTTCCCTGGTGGCGCAGTGGTTAAGAATCCGCCTGCCAATGCAGGGGACATGGGTTCGAGCCCGGGTCCGGTAAGATCCCACATGCCACGGAGCAACTAAGCCCGTGCGCCACAACTACTGAAGCCCGCGTGCCTAGAACCCATGCTCTGCAAGAGAAGCCACCACAATAAGAAGCCTGGGAACTACAACGAAGAGTAGCCCCCCACTTGCCGCAACTAGAGAAAGCCCGCAGCACAGCAACGAAGACCCAACACAGCCAAAAGTAATAAATAAATTAAAAATAAATTTCTAAAAAAAATAATAATAATTCCCACTGTCCTTAGATAAATCTTTAATAGAATCAGAAGTCAAGCAGAATTTCCCTAAACAATTAACTTTATTTACACACTTGACTGATTTCATTCCTTTAAATGTATCAAGCAGCATTTGTACATTCAGTACATTTAATTCTCTGAAATATTTCAAAGGTGTATCATAGCAGACTTAAAATTGTAACAAGAAAGATATCCCCTATTCATGGATTAGAAGACTTAATATCGTTAAGATATGCAGTAGTACACAAAGCAATCTACAGATTCAGTGCAATCCCTACCAAAATTCCAAGAGACTTTATGCAGAAGTGGAAAAGCCAAAATTAATATTGAGAAATAAGAAAAAATTTGGAGGACTCACACTTCCCAATTTCAAAACTTACTACAAAGTTATAGTAATCAATACATTGTGGTACTAGCATAAGGATAGACCTATAGATGATTGGAATAGAATTGAGAGTCCAGAAATAAACTCATGCATCTATAATCAATTGATTTTTGACAAGGGCCACAGGCCAAGACTTTTCAATTGGGAAAGAATAGTCTCTTCAAAACACATGGTGTTGTGACAACTGATATCCACATGAAAAACAAAGTGAAGTTGAACCCCTAACTAATACCATATACAAAAATTAACTGCAAATGCATCAACCACCGAAGTATTAGATCTAAAACCATAAAACTCTTACAGTGAAACATAGGCGCAAATCTTCATGACCTTGGATTTGACAATGGATTCCTAGATATGGCACCAAAAGCACAAGCAACAAAAGAAAAAATAAAGTTGAACTTTATCAAAATTAAAAATGTTTGTGCAATAAAGAGCATTAAGAAAGTGCTCTTTAAGAAAGTGAAAAGGCAACTGTTGTGTGAAAAATAATTTGTCTGGTCTTTGTCCCAGGTTCCTGGCACTGAGCTTCTAAAACCCTTGGAATTTCCTGAGCAACCACATGATTAGAGGGTTGGGGCTTTGAGCCAGCCCAATCTCTGGAGAGAGGAGAGGAGCTGGAGATTGAATTCAATCATGGAGCCATTGATTTAATCAATCTAGCCTATGCAATGACACTCCCATTAAACACCATGGACTGAAGCTCAGTGGAGCTTCCTGGTTGGTGAAAACATTGATATGCTGGAGGGGTGATGCACCCTGATTCTACGAGGAGAAGGCACAGAAGTACTGTGTCGGGGAGCCTCCCAGACCTTGCCCAGTGCATTTGTCTATTTGGCTGTTCCTGATCTGTATCCTTTATGATAAAAATGGAACAGCAAGTATAGTGGTTTCTTGAGTTCTGTGAGTCATTCTGGTGAATATCAAACCTACGGGGATTGTGGGAACTCCTACATTTGTAGCTCTGTGTTCAAAAGTGCAGGTGGGGTTTCCCTGGTGGTGCAGTGGTCGAGAGTCTGCCTGCCAATGCAGGAGACACGGGTTCGAGCCCTGGTCCCGGAGGATTCCACATGCCACGGAGCAAGTAGGCCCTGTGCACCACAACTACTGAGCCTGCGCCCTAGAGCACGCGAGCCCCAACTACTGATCCTACGTGCTGCAACTACTGAAGCCCACACGCCTAGAGCCCATGCTCCGCAACAAAAGAAGCCACCGCAATGAGAAGCCCGTGCACCACAATGAAGAGTAGTCCCCGCTCGCCTCGACTAGAGAAAGCCTGCACGCAGCAAGACCCAATGCAGCCAAAAATAAATAATAAATAAATTAATTTTTTTAAAAGTGGTCCACATCAAAAAAACTTAAAAAAAGGTCAGGGCTTCCCTGGTGGCGCAGTGGTTGAGAGTCCGCCTGCTGATGCAGGGGACACGGGTTCGTGCCCCGGTCCGGGAAGATCCCACATGCCATGGAGCGGCTGGGCCCGTGAGCCATGGCCGCTGAGCCTGCGCATCCGGAGCCTGTGCTCCGCAACGGGAGAGGCCACAACAGTGAGAGGCCCGTGTACCGCAAAAAAAAAAAAAAAAAAAGGTCAAAAAAAAAAGGAAAAGAAAAGGAGAGAATCCACAAGAGGAGAGCAAGACGAGAAAGAAAAAGAATAATTATGCTGTTGATGATATCAAAATAGTGTAGCATTTTATAGAAAATTTACAGAACATTTATATTCATGTAACTTGGAAGAGACAGGCTGGCTCCCAGCTTCTTCCTAAACCTCTTCTCAGCCACAAGATCCCTTCCTGTCACAAGCCTGAAGCCAGCCTGACACATAAAAGATGATAAATGTTCATCAAAAATGAGTGTAAAGCTCTCATTCCCAGCCCTCCCCACACTTGCCCAGAGGCTCTGCTGCAATCTTTCCAGCCTTGATCTTAGAGCAAAGGGAGGTTGGAAGGTAGGGAACCCCAGAATTGCACCCCCTGCTCCTGGTCTCTTTTCAGCCTTCCCTAGCATGTCTTTTACTTTATTTTATTTTGTTTTTCATTCTTAAAAAAATATTTATTTATTTATTATTTGGTTGCATTGGGTCTTAGTTGCAGCATGGGGGCTCCTTAGTTGCAGCTTGCAGGCTCCTTAGTTGCGGCTCACCAGCTCCTTAATTGTGGCATGCGAACTCTTAGTTGCGGCGTGCATGTGGATCTAGTTCCCTGACCAGGGATCGAACCCGGTCCCCCTGCATTGGGAGTGCGGAGTCTTAACCACTGCACCACCAGGGAAGTCCCTTACTTTATTTTATTTTTATTATTTTTATTTTTATTGAAGTATAGTTGATGTATATTCCCTAGGATGTCTAGATTGCTGCTGATTGCTTGCCACATATTTCAGAATTTAAATTACAAATATACCCAGATAAAGCTTTATTCTCCAGATAAAATTCTATAGCTTGCTTCATGAGCTTTCATTGTTTTTGTTTTAAACTTTAAGGGGCAGGGCCAGCAAATGAGGTTATAATGTGTTCATTTATGAACTATAACCTGTTCATTTCAGGTTATAGTTTATGGCTCTATTCAGGTTATACTTCCTTTCATTCACCATGCTGTGTCCTGGGAAAGTTTAGTCCTCTTAAAGTGTGTTACAGAATCAAAAAGGTTGGGAAACACTGAATCAGCAAAGAGGAATTATGTGTGTAAGGAAACTAAGAAGGCTGGTGGCCACATAGTGGACTTTAAGAGGATTCACAACTATTCTTAACACTCTCCCCGCACAACCACCACCAAATAACCCCCGCAGAAACCCACGCAGGTTATAGAACAATGCAGGTATGATTTATTTTTCAAATATATAAGTATTATATGTCTGTGCATATGCCCTATATACATACACACACACGTGTGCACACACACACACACACGTATAGACTCAGAGAAATAGTAGGAAAGCTTATATACCAGAATAATAGCATTTACCTCTAGGTGGTAAGATGAAGATTTCTCTTTTTTTGGCTATTTATTTCTCTGTATGGTCTAATTTTTTATAATTACATTTAATGAAAATTAATGAAAGTTCTTTTTACTGAAGAGCCAAAATAACTTGGGTTTAAAACTCTCATTTTAAATTGGTCCATAATTACTTTCCAATACTCATCAGTTGATTATCTAATTTCTCCTAGTCTGGGGATATGTCACATGACAACTGAAGTTTGTGAGTTAGCTGAGAGCATGTGAGTAATTCCATTTTGCTGGCACCGCCCGCTCCCCCACCAAATACCTTTCTCCACATGCAGCAGCAGCTCCCGCGACAGCACACACAATAATTTTCACTCTGTAGTTTTCTCTGGAATTTACCGGATTTATAAAATGTAATTGTAGCATTTAGATTTTTTTTTTTTTTTGGCCGCACCGTGTGGCATGAGGGTTGTGCCCTGACCAGGGATCAAACCCGCACCCCCTGCAGTGGAAGCGTGAGTCGTAACCACTGGACCGCCAGGGAATTTCCCTATTGTACCATTTATTTATTTATTAGAAATTTTTAATTTTTATTTATTTATTTTTGCCTGCATTGGGTCTTCATTGCTGCACGTGGGCTTTCTCTGGTTGCAGCGAGCAGGGGCTACTCTTCGTTGCGGCAGGTGGGCTTTACCATTGCGGTGGCTTCTCCTGTTGCTGAACATGGGCTCTACGCATGCAGGCTTCGGTAGTTGCTGCACACTGGCTCGGTAATCATGGCTCATGGGCTCTAGAGCACAGGCTCAGTAGTTGTGGCGCACGGGCTTAGTTGCTCCGTGGCATGTGGGATCTTCCCAGACCAGGGATCGAACCTGTGTCCCCTGCATCAGCAGGTGGATGCTTAGCCACTGCGCCACCAGGGAAGCCCCATTTAAAGTAAGTGGAAACTGGGATACAGAGAGGTTTAGTAAGTTGCCCGAGGTCACACAGCTTGTAAGGGATGGAGATGGGATTCAAAACCCAAGTCTGGCTCTGAAGCCTGGTGATAACTTGAGTGGAAAGCAGTAATGCTCAGAAATTTTAGCCATTTGGAAAGACTGCCTTTGATGTCTCTGGGTGTGTGTGTTTTTTTTCAGCTCCCCACGTTCCTCCGGGAACCCTAAGGAGCAAAGTGTCACGTGAACAGTGGTCCTTCCTCGCTGCGCCCGGCCTCCTGAGTCAGCTCAGTTCCTGAGCCTCCTTTTCTGATTTCAGCTCCACCCTCTTCCCCCCTCCGTGGCTCCTGAACTTCCATGCCTGCCTCAGTGTATTACCTTATTTGGTTCTCGGGCCCACAAAGAAGTCTGGAAAAGGATCCAGGCCAGAATAAAAGTATTGCTTGTGCAGCTAGTGGGTGAGAAATCTTTATTTTAGTGACCCTGGCTTGTGCTCTGAAAGTCACAAATACAGGGAAGAAAGTTGAGTCTCAGAAACAACCACAAAAAGCAACTGAAGAGGGCAGAGTGGAGGTGCCAATGTCACAATTTCTAATGTGTGCTTTTTTTTTTGCCACACTGCACAGCTTGTGGGATCTTAGTTCCCTGACCAGGGATTGAACTTTGGCCACAGCAGTGGAAGCGCCGAGTCCTAACCACTGGACCGCCAGGGAATTCCCCATTTAATGTGTGCTTAATTCTGTGATTAGAAAGAGATTTGTCTTTATTCAGCTCCTTCATGGCTGTCTTTCTTTCTTTCCTCTTTCCTGTGTTTCTAGAGTTTATACACCAAGGAAACTCAAGCCCAGAAAGTATAAAAAATTTTAGGTAGCTGGTACCATAGTTATCATAATTTAGCATATGCTTATATGTTGCATGAATAACATTTTAAACCCGGTTCAGAGTCTCTCTCTCTCTCTCTCATCTAATTTTTGAAACTCTCTGAGGTAGATGTTCTTATTATATCTATTTTATGTTTTCTTTTTTTTTTCTTGGCCACACCGCATGGCTTGAGGGATCTCAGTTCCCTGACCAGGGATTGAATCCGGCCCAAGGCAGTGAAAGCATCGAGTCCTAACCACTGGACTGCCAGGGAATTCCTATTATTATCTCCATTTTATAGATAAAAAAACTGAGTCACAAGAATTTAAGTCACTTGCCCAAGGTCCTAGAGTTCAGAATTACCAAGCAAGGCTTGCCCCTGCAGTCAGGATACTAACTATAGGCCCATTCAGGCCTTTATCTTACTTGACCTATTATATTTCATCCTGTTAAGCCCTTACTCTTGCATTTCTGTCTCCTCCCAGTTTGGCAAGTTCCCAGCTTTCTGGCTCCTCCTTCTCAGTGCCCTTCAGAGTGCTTCTTTCTCCACTGCCTACTAATGCAGGGAGCCCTTAGAATTCCTTCCTGGTCTCTTCCTGGCTGCCTGTATGTGTCTGTCCATGAGGAACCTCCTCTACTTTCAGGACTTAAGTTCTTTGCTTTATCTTTGGTGGGGTGATTATTCCTTCATGCCTGAACCATACATCCAATACACATGCTTCCTTCTTTTATCCCTAATGTACTTCAGACCTCCAATTCACTGTCTTTCCATCCTGTGCCCCACATCTGACTCTCACTGCTTCCTGGCCACTCTTGATTGACCGTGAGTCACACAGCCTTCATTCCGGCCTGGCCTACAGCCTAGTCATCTTGTCTTTCCTTTCCAGAAACAAGCTGTGTACCTCTGCATTCAGCCTCCTTTGCCTGGTATGCCCTAGTTTG
Source organism: Phocoena sinus (assembly GCF_008692025.1). Taxonomy (NCBI): domain Eukaryota; kingdom Metazoa; phylum Chordata; class Mammalia; order Artiodactyla; family Phocoenidae; genus Phocoena; species Phocoena sinus. The sequence goes on along the minus strand of NC_045773.1, from coordinate 66,342,869 downwards.
GGTTTTTCAAACTTTTGATCCCAAGAGTAAGAAATACATGTGACCTCACAGTCCAGTACCCATGAGTGTATGACCCCAAGGGTAGGCAGCATCTAGGCTGTCTCAACAGTGGTTGACAACACCATGTTCATGTTCAAGTTAGAGTATAGGTGCCAGGTCACACCAGTGAGAATTCCAATCCATTTTGTGTCCACACCCAGGGCAGTTATTCAAAATATTTAACCATAGTTCAGCCTGGACCCTAGCTAATCAAAACAGTCATGGGAGGGTTATGAGAGAAGAGACTGGGTGTCAAGGTGGGAAGAAGACAGGCACTGGGGTATGGGTGGGGAGTTCACAGAGCAGCAGCTATTTATGGAAGAACACAGATGTATTTCAACATTTTAGCAACTGCTACCTCTGTTCTAGAGCCTTCCAGCTGAACGTCAATCACTCCATCTACCTCTTAACTTCTGTGTCCCTTACTGACTCCACCATCTAAACCCACTTTCAGGTTCCTGGCTTTTCTGTCAATTGCTACTTTCTGCCCCATCCTTGCTCGGAAAAGAGCCCAGGAGGTCAGCCCTAATTAATTCTAATTTCTGAAAGAAAAGCAGCCTGCTCAGACAGAAGTCAGTGAAGGGTCTTTCCTGGCAAAGGAAAGTATTCCAGGCCTGTTGCGCCAGTGTTCAGCTTCCGCCTCACGCCAGCAGGTGCTGGGAAGGGCAGCACAACAGCCTGTGAGACACTCAGGGTAATGACCCTGCTGTCAGGGAAGGAGTTAATGGCGGGGAGATGAGATGTTTCTCAGTAAATCTGAGCACGTTACTAGGAAGCAGGCGCCCAGTACAGGCATACTGTGACGAGTCTTCAAAGTACCTTGGCAACCAAGACTTTTATTTTAGAAGCAAACTCTTATCAGGATTTTTGATTGTTGGCTGAGATTGAAACCTTAAGCAATTTCCTTAAGCTCTTTTGAGTCTCATAGTCATATCTTTCATATTGCAAAATAGGAAAACAAGAATGACCTACTTGAATCAAAAAGGTATGTAAAAAAAAAAAGGTATGTAAGGATTAAAATAACTCTTTGTTTTGAAAACTGGCAATTAAAGGGAAGGAATTAAACATTTAACCTCCTTTCTAATGGGCACTATATTTAGGGTAACTACATAATCTCAGTTTATGAGAGAAAGGTCTGTTTTACTAAAGAATGCCAGCTAATCAATGCAGAAATAATAAATCAGCATTTTGCAAGCTCTAATGAATTTGATTCAAGCAAATATTGTGAACTGCTGTTAAAATCATTAGGTAATCCCCCCATTAGAATGGTTAAAATTAAAAAGCCTGTCCATACTAAATGTTGGTGAGGATATGAAGTAATTGGAACTCTCATACAATGCTGGTGGGAATGTAAAATGTACAACCTCTTTGGAAAACAGTTTAGAGATTTCTTTAAAAGTTAAACAGGGACTTCCCTGGTGGCGCAGTGGTTAAGAATTGGCCTGCCAATGCAGGGGACAGGGGTTCGAGCCCTGGTCGGGGAAAATCCCACATGCCACAGAGCAACTAAGCCCGTGCACCACAACTACCGAGCCTGCAAGCCACAACTACTGAGCCCACGCACCGCAACTACTGAAGCCCATGCTCTCTATAGCCCATGCTCCGCAACAAGAGAAGCCACCACAATGAGAGGCCCGCACACCACAAGGAAGAGTGGCCCCTGCTTGCCTCACCTAGAGAAAGCCCGCACACAGCAAGGAAGACCCAACGCAGCCAAAAAATAATTAATTTAAAGAAAAAAAAATTAAACATATACCCACCATATGACTCAGCCATTTCACTCCAGGATAGTTACCTAAGAGAAGTGAAAGCATACGTCCATACAAAGACTTATACATGAATGTTCACAGCAGCTTTCTTTGTAGTAGACCAAAAAGGCTCTTTGAAGAGATTAAGGGTGTGACTCACAGATCCCATCAGCCATCTCAACAAAAGAAAAAATAGAGATGAAATTATCCAGGAAAGGTAAGAGGAAGAGCCTCTTGTCTACTGGAGTGAATTCCCATGACATGCACAGGAGGCCCACAAGACTCTTGAGAATTTTATACTAGCAGAAACATTGACAGCTTGAACTGAAAGGGACAAAAAGAAGATTAAATGAAAGAAGTTGTACCCCCAAAATTCTCCAGACAGGAAGCAGGCTGATAAAACTACTTAGCTGTAAACATGTGCACCTTTCAGGAAAAGGGAAGGATGGCTCAGAGGATGGAGCTTCAAATCCAGATGACAGAACTGAGAGGCATAGAGAATTATTCCCAGGCCTTGAAGCCTTGTATACTTCTTTTTTTTTTAAATTAATTTATTTTTTTGGCTGTGTTGGGTCTTCGTTGCTGTGTGCGGGCTTTCTCTAATTGCAGCGAGCAGGGGCTACTCTTCGTTGTGGTGTGTGGGCTTCTCATTGTGGTGGCTTCTCTTGTTGTGGAGCACAGGATCTAGGTATGTGGGCTTCAGTAGTTGCAGCACACGGGCTCAGTGGTTGTGGCTCGTGGGCTCTAGAGCACAGGCTCAGCAGTTGTGGCGCACGGGCTTAGCTGCTCCGCAGCATGTGGGATCTTCCCGGACCAGGTCTTGAACCAGTGTCCCCTGCATTGGCAGGCGGATTCTCAACCACTGTATCACCAGGGAAGCCCTCCTCGTATACTTCTAATTGCTTTGCCTGTATTCACTCAGGTTTTCAAACCTTTTGGGTGGTGACTCACCATAAGAGATACATTTTACAAAGCAATGCAGCACACTCATACGTACACAATGGAAGCCAAAGATTTCAGAAAATAATTACCTACCCTGACTGTGTGCAATGAATTCTGATATCTTCTGTTAGATTGTATTCTGATTCTATTTCATTTTTTTAAAAAAATGCAGTTAACCCATTAAGTTGATTTCATGACCAACTGATGAGTCTTGACCTACAGTTTGTAAAACCCTTTTAATTCGTTTAATATATGTACAGACACACACAAACTCCTATGAGATAGAAACTGTTATTGTACCCATTTTTCAGAAGAGGAAATTCTGGCACAGAGAGGTTAAATAACTTGCCTAAGCACACACAGGTAGGGATAAAGTGGGAGAACCAGGATTCTAACCCAGGGAGCCAGCTTCAAAGACAGTCCTTTGAACTACTCTCTTACAAGGCCTCTCTCATCCCACCTGCCACATGGTGGTAAGTGAGTATCTGCTGATAGATGTCTCTGATTCTCCAAAGGAGTGATTCAAGTGGTATTTGAACAGAGTGCTCTATTAAGATTATTGGAGTGTTCAAGTTTATGGCAGATTTAGGGAGCAGAAGTTATATTTTCTGACTCATATTTCATAATCAACAATAGTTCTCTGTGAAGAGCATAGACTTCCAAGTCAGATAATTCTGAGTTCACATACTGGCTCCACACCAGGGACAGATCCAGTCTTTGTGGGAACTGAAGCTTTATGCAATTTTGAAATCTCTTCCTAAGGAGAAGAATAGAGCTCATGTATTCAGAATTAAGTGCCGCGCCTTGAAAGGGGCCCATGTAAGAGAGGGCCCTGTGGCTTAAGCTTCCTTAGCTTTCTGCTTATTCGCCTCTGTCTGCCCTTTATTAGCCCTTTATTTCTTTTCTTTTTTACAAAATTTTAAAAAATTTATTTATTTTTTGGCTGCATTGGGTCTTCATTGCTGTGCGCAGACTTTCTCTAGTTGCAGTAAGTGGGGGCTACTCTTCATTGTGGTGTGGTGGCTTCTCGTGTAGCGGAGCATGGGCTCTAGGCATGCGGGCTTCAGTAGTTGTGGCTCGCGGGCTCTAGAGCACAGGCTCAGTAGCTGTGGCGCGTGGGCTTAGTTGCTCTGCGGCATGTGGGATCTTCCCGGACCAGGGCTCGAACCTGTGTCCCCTGACCTGACAGGCAGATTCTTAATCACTGCGCCACCAGGAAAGTCCCTAGCCCTTTCTTTCTGACACTCGGTTTTCTAATCTCTGAAATAGGTGTAGCAGTTCCTATTTCTCATGGATGCCAGACGATCAGCTGAAAGGACCTAGCTGAAGAGCCTAGTACAATGTTCACTAATTAGATACTCAATAAGTAATTGTTAATAGCAATAATAATAATTAAAAAATAGAATACTTCAATTAGAAAACAGTTTTTAAGCAAGGTTTTGAAATAAAAACACGATATGGAGAAAAAGTATTTTGTCAGTGCATTTACACCTCAGCTCTGTAACTCAGCTCTCCCTGGAGTCCAATTATTTTGGTTTCTCCAAAGCTCTCTCTCCAAAGAGAAGTATAAGTGAGAATAAGAAAGCAGAGTATTCAAAAACAAAGGCAGATATAGAGAGAGTATCATGGGAGAAAGTCAGCTGCAGGGGCCCCCAAAGGCCAGATTTCCACTGTGTGGATGTCAATAAGAAGAAAAAATATTTAACTGTTTAAGATCTTTCTCAATAAACCAAAAAGGGGCATTCAAGGTGCATTTTGGCGTTGAGAGAGGAGGCAGCTGGACAAACTCCATCCTGGTAGAGTCAAGTTTTAGTCACCTGTATTCAGACATTTTATGCTTGTTGTTCTGCTGTGTCCTGAGGGATTATCAAAAAGCAAGAGGCCTCTGGAGTCGGCTTCCTGCCCCTTGGAGAACCAACAGTATTTGCAGAAACGCATGAGGTCACTTTGCCTTCCACTTACATCTTATATTCTCCTCTCAGAGTTTGAGATTCTAAAAAAAGGAGGTATGTTAATATAGAGTGACATGAAAATATAACAGGAGTCTTTCTCAAACGTGTGGCTTCTCTTGGTTATCTGTGGGGTTTTTGTTTCGGGTGACTGTTGTGTCATTTAGCTAAAAAATAATAAGTGGGGATGTGTGGGAAGAGAAGGGTCAAATGATGGTAGGAAGTAATTAGATTAATTCAATAATTAAGGGGAGATATGTGGGTGATTATTAAGTTTCTTGCTAGCTACATTTACGCATAAGCACGTTTTATTTTTCTTAATATTTACAAATGACTCATACCCTTTGTAATTCAGCAATCACAAACTCTTCCCATTTTTCCCCAGAAATTCCTCTGTGTAAAGCTGAAGATGAAACAGCCCTTCTTTTTCTACTCACTGGCAAAACGATTTCTTTTCTTCTGCCATATCTATTTATCTACTAAGGGCATCAGGCACTTCTGGATTCATCTATTGCCTCCAAACCCCTATTTCCCTCTATTCTGATCCGCAGTACTATGTCAGGAGGCTACTTTGGAATATTAACTGGTGGCTTTTGTCCACAGGATTTTCTTTTCTCCATGGCCTTTACCCCCATTCAGTGAACTAAATTTTTGTTGTCTCAACTCAGGGAAGGGTGGACCCATCTGAAAGAGGAGTCTTTTTCTGGCTTTGGGAAGCAGAAAGGACTCATGTACAGAGACAACACTGAAGGTCTGCAAGAGTCTACTGGACCTCTAGATGAGATCAATGTTCCCAGACTTGAGGAGAGTGTGGCTGGGGAGCTTGTACATTCCACACAAGGCCTGGTGCTGTGCCCTCGTAACTGGACCAGGCCTTCTGGGGTGAGTTAGGAACGAGGATGATAGGAGTGCCCTGATAACTGTTTTTGTGTCTTTGGTGGTTGCTAGGCAAAATTTCATACAAAGAGGCTGTGTGACCACTATCAGACCACCCTCAGAGACTGCTGCTTTAATCATTCCTAATGATCACTTTGGACAAAGTCTGGAAAAACATAGGGAAAAAAATTTAAATATGTGAGGAGGATGAAGGGAAGCATTCAGATCCCTTTAAACTAGCATTCATGAGGACCGTGACCTCTCGGTACATTTCAGCTTGGCCAGCATAACAGGTGATATTCAGGAGCAGAAAGCCACTCTCCCCCATGTCCTGTCACCACCAGAGTCCCTGGAAATTAGATATGACTCAGAGGAAAATCTAGGGGTATAGAGTGACCCTACACATCTAATTGTAATCTGTGATAATGGCTAGTCAGGCAAAGCACAGGAAGCCATGTGGACTGGTCTGTGCAGAGAGGGAAGGGCACCCTGAGCTGAGACCCGAAGGGTGAGATAGAGGTAACTAGGTGTTTGTGAAGGTAGAAAGAAAATACAGTCCCTGGGCTGGCAATTACCCAGTGAGCTACCCAGAACCACTTATGAAACAGTGTCGTGAGGCAAAGAGCAAGGAAAGGAGAAGGGACTGCTCAATAGCAGCAGATGCTGCAGAAAAGTCAGAGCAACATGAGGACCATTGGATTAAAGAATACGGAAGACATTGTGTTGACTTTGTCAAGAATAGTTTCAGCAGATTGTGGGAAGAAAAAAAAATTGCAGGAGGCTGAGATGTGGGAGGTGTAGAAATAAAGATGGTAGAAATAAACAGACAAATTTTCATGAAATTTGGCTGTGAAGGGAATGGTAAAGGGCAATAGTAGGAGCTGGATAGGGAGTCAAAGGAAAAGGCTCTTAAAAGGTTGGGGAACCTTTGAACATGTGTAAACATTGATAGGAAGCAGCAAGTAGAGAGCAGGTAAAGAAGAGAGGATGGAGAGGGGGGACTCTCATTAGCAAAAGACACCTGGGGAACTAGGAAGTGACACGAGCCAAAGCTCAGGTAGGAAACTGGCCTAAATAGGAGGAGAAAAGGCTGGAGAAGTCGTAGATTTGGTGGCAGAGGTGAGGGAGCTGTCTAATGGCCTCTGTGAAGCGGGAGGAGATAGGATCTGCTAATTGGGGTGGGTCAGTGGATGGGAAGGGTTAGTAAAATCAAAGAATTGAAAAACATAGAAGAGATCTGAAACAGCTAGTAGAGTCAGTACAAATTCCCGACGTGCCAGCAAAACCTTACATCTCAGTACCTTTATTTCTGTTTTGAGCTCTCATTCCTCTAGGTGGCAGAGGCTTCATCTCAGTCAGTTCAGGAAGAGATGACAGGGAGGCAGTTGGATTCATGGGTCTGGAGCTCAGAGAGGGATATGGGCTGATAACATCCATCTGGGGTTCATCAGAACACAGTGTTTGTCTCTGGAGTCCCAGGAGTCATTGACATGCCTCAGTGAGAAATAAGGGGACAAAGAGCCCAACTTGGGGGAAAGGCCCAGTAGAAGAAGAAGAATCAGCAAAGGAAACTCAGAAGGTAGGAAGAAAAGCAGGAGAATGTCATGTCACAGAACTAAGAGAAGTGAGTATTTGAAGTGAAATAAGAGGTCAGCTAGGATTAGGATTATAAAATATTCATGGATGTCATGTCTTCTTTCTTTGAGTTGGGGCACAAAAAAAAAAAAAAAAACAGATAGAGGATATAATCATAATACTACTATTTATTGAGTATATAGTGCCTGATTCTGTCATTCAACCAACCAATCAGTCATATATTAACTGAGTGAGTATGACTGTAGAGAAGTTTTCTTGTTATGAGGGCAGAGCTGGGGACTGCCCGGGCTAAAAGCTGCTAGTGGTCACCAGAGCCTCAGAGAATGAGGCAGGTGTCAAAAGCTCAGTGCTTAAATAAAAATGCTACATTAGTTTGTTCAGCTTCAGTAATGAGGAGCAGGTGGAGAGAGAGAGAAAGGAGCTTATTGTAAAAATTAGGAGAGGGAAAAACTTATTCTAAAAATTAGGAAGATTAAGCTTTGAGGGGAGTTCCCTGGCAGTCCAGTGGTTAGGACTCTGCGCTTCCACTGCAGTGGGGCCTGGGTTCAATTCCTGGTCAGGAAACTAAGATCCTGCAAGCCACGTGGCACGGCCAAAAAAAAAAAAGAGAGATTAAGCTTTGAGGATCTTGAAGCAGTCTGAAATTCAACTTTAAGATTTAGGAGGTGAGGACTCTGCTCTTCACCATGTCTTCTCACAAGACTTTCAGGATCAAGCAATTCCTGGCTAAGAAACAAAAGCAGAATCGTCCCATTCCCCAGTGGATTCGGATGAAAACTGGTAATAAAATCAGATACAACTCCAAGAGGAGACGTTGGAGAAGAATCAAGCTGGCTCTATAAGGAATCGCACATGAGATGGCACACATATTTATTCTGTATCAAGTCACTTGCTTCTTACCATATCACTCTGAAAACATCACTATCTGGATAGCTGGATGTGTTTTATTGGGAAAATGATTTTTCTCTTTGTTTCTATGTTTCTGCACTAGTAGGTTGGCTCAGAAAAAAATATGTGAGAACTTTTGTTGGAAAAAAAAAAAGATTTAGGAGGTGAAAACTGTGAGCTTCTGTTTGGCACAAGTTCGTCCGTAGGCACTGATGCCTGCTCTGTTCGCACAGAAATGAAAGCACCCTGAGAGAATCTCGTTCCTATAACAGAGTGCAACTGAAAACAGGACTTTAGGGATTAAATCAGGTTATGCATGGACGAATGGAGTTCACTGTTAAAAAAGAATGACCCCTTTCATCATTATTATTATTATTATTATTATTACAGGATCCAAGTTCCTCCACCAGGGATTGAACCCAGGCCCTAGCAATGAAAGTGCCAAGTCCTAACCAATGGACCGCCAGGGAATTCCCTAACGACCCCTTTTAGATTAATTTATTTTGGTATATCCATCACTGAAAATTATACAACCCTTAAAAAAAGAATGAGGCAGTTCTACTTGTCCTGATTTCCGAGATATCTTTTTCAGTGAAAAGTACAAAGTGCAAAGCCTTGCATTTAGAGTGCTCTTCTCAGAAAAGGACCTATACGGATATGTCTGCATATACAAAGAATACGGAAGAAAACAAGAAACTGATGACAAAGGTGGCCCATGGGGAGGAGAGCTCAGTGACCTGGGATCAAGGCAGAGAGTTTGCATTGCACACTCTTTTGAATGTTGTACCAAGTATTATTTATTTAATAAATAAATATATGTAAATATATAAAAGATGCCTTTGGTGAATCATTATATAAGGTTCGTTTGTAATACAAAGTCATTCCCTAATTTGCTTTGGAAATGTTGACATTTGTGTATTGGATTTTCTTAAAGCATGAAATACCAGAGTCTGCAAGCCACACCCTGAGTGCTCTAAATTTGAGGTCACCAACAAAACCAGCCATGCAAGTGTGACTTTCCAAAAGGCCAAACATTGTCAAGTGTCAATGCTCAGAAGCATTCCCAGCGTCTGGGAATGTCAGAGAGAAGGGACCCTGGAGAGAGTTGGTACAATCCTCTTCTTTCTTTTTTTTTTTTAAAGGATTATATACCATGACCAAGTGGGATTTTTTAAAAAAATATATTTATTTATTTATTTTTGGCTGCGTTGGGTCTTTGTTGCTGCACGCGGGCTTTCGCTAGTTGTGGTGTGTAGGCGTCTCGTTGCAGTGGCTTTTCTTGTTGTAGATCACGGGCTCTAGGTGCATGGGCTTCAGTAATTGTGGCACATGGGCTCAGTACTTGTGGCTCACAGGCTCTAGAGCGCAGGCTCAGTAGTTGTGGCACACGGGCTTAGTGCTCCGAGGCATGTAGGATCTTCCCGGACCAGGGTTCCGACCCATGTCCCCTGCATTGGCAGGCGGATTCTTAACCACTGCGCCACCAGGGAAGCCCCAATCCTCTTTTTTCTAAATGAGGAGACTAAGGCTAAAGGGGAAGAGTTGTGCCTAACAAAGAGATAATGCCACTTTGTGTAAATAAGGGACAAAATATAGTCTCTCTATCCATATCTGCATGAAGATATGAAGAAAGGATACACAAAACACGAATACCAATGGCTAACTATATGGAGAGGGAAGGTGAGAAATGGGAGGGTGGGAGACAGGGGTAGGAATGAGATTTTTCACTTTGAACCTTTCATAATCCTTGAACTATTTTTTTTAACAATAAAACCTATTTAAAAGAGAGATGGACCATTGACATCTACATGACTTACAATTCAGTTTTCAAGGAAGACATTATGAGGCTATGGGCTCAGAAATAAATTAAGAATCTGGTGTTGAAACCACAGGTCAAATCCTGCTGCTTCAAATGCCCATGACAGTCGGAGTTATTTTGTCATATTGAGATTTGTTTGAGATAACATGGGCCATTAGCTGGCCTTAGATCTTGTTTTTGATTATAGACAGATTTGTCAAAATCATGCAGTAACAGCCCCTTGCTAGTTTGTGGATTCAGTCATATGAAGAGGCACCACAGAGCAGGACAAAGATCAATGGACAGGAAGACAGGTAAGCTGGTTCTAACCGAACTTTGCAATTTAATTCACCTGTGACTCCGGGCAACTTAATTCCTCTCCTTAGGCCAGTTTTCACATCTGTAAAATGGAAGGATTAGATGAAGTGATCTCTAGGTTCTCTGATATGACTGGAGTCTGAAACAGTTGTTAGCAGTTTAGAACTAAAGGGGAATTTATGAGATCATTTTTCAAGGCCAGGAAATGGCTATGGACTGTTGGGTCACCTTTTGCTCCTTTGACCTGAAGTTACAACAAGAACCATCAAGTGATCTTCTTGGCCCTTGTCTCCTACGACCACACACACACGCACGCACGCACACACACACACACACACACACACACACACACACCCTGATGATGACTAGATCTGTGTTCCTCAGAGCACTAGTTTAGGGAAATGTTAATTAGTGCTCCATGAAACATCTCAAATGAATTTGGGGTATCCTGTACAATAAACTTTCCCAATGGAGAATCACAATGGTATTAATGGACCTAAGAAATCCTGCAGTAAAGAAACTCAAATAGGGAATTCCCTGGTGGTCCACGTGTTAGATCTTGGCATTTTTCACTGCCGTGGCCGGGTTCACTCCCTGGTTGGGGAACTAAGATCCTGCAAGCCGTGTGGCGCAGCCAAAAAAAAAAAAAAGTGAAAAAAGAAACACTTAATTTTACTTAACCTAGCGTTTTCCAAACTTATGCATATGGAACACTTTAGTGTGTCCTATTACCTTTACTTAGAACAAGTGGGATTCGCATACCTCTATTTTTAGGGAATACATGAGATCAGCTATCATTTGGCAATTAGGACAGTTCTGGGGCTTCCGCAAACATGGGAAGATTGAACACATTCCTAAGGGAGCCTGAGAGTCTTGTGATTCATGCAGCTTTCCACCCCACCAATTGAAAAAAAACCTTTCAACAGTGGGAGCCTCAGAAACTCCCTTGTTTTACAGGAAATTTCCCGTCTAAGCACAGTGAGGTCAGATTTATTTTTGCTTTGGGAAATTTGTTTCTGTCACTCTTTTTGTTCAGAAATTATAGTTCTCTTTCTCTCCTTGCTGCAAAAGATTGGTTTAATTCCCTCCCTCCTAATGTTTTCACTCCCAAACAGGCAGGTAGGAAAAGTTTATGCATTATTTGGGTGCTAGACCTGCCCCACTTCACATCCTGCATTTGTTTTTGAGATTTTCCACCCTCAATTCCCAAAGAAACATTGACTCATCATGACACACACACACACACACACACACACACACACACACACACAGTCACTTGGAAAAAATTAATTTAAAATCTGTATTTCTTAAGACTTCTCAATTATTTTGGCCTCATCATTAAGCATTTAGTTTAAAGAAAGACTCTAAGCAGGCAAAATCATATGATCAAAACTATCATTGTACTATGTGTTGGCATGTCTGTAAGTCTGAAATCAAGCAACAATATGAAAAGCTGCTTTTACATTTAGCACTTTCTTTGAGTTTTCAGGTTTGTGGCCTAAGCATTAAAAATGACCAGTCAGGTGGCTATTGCAGGGCCAGCTGATTATACTAATGCTTCCCTGAAGAATTGCAGCTGCAAATAAATTCTTTTTCTCCTGACCAGCCTTCGTTATTGGCAGTTACCCCATAGTATATGCTGTCCCCTCGTGCTCTCCTGGGTCAGTGAGAAAGACATGGAGATGAGAAGGCAGCTGGATGGGGGTGGAGGAGGTACCCACTGACTCTCCCGCCCACTCCTTCTACCTTAGCACCAGTTCTTTGATGGGTTGTCTTAATTTGCCTGGGAAATATTAACTGTTGCTATGGTTGAAATTTAAAGAGAAGGCTATGAAATTAAGTGGGAAGGAAACATCAAAGAGAAAAAATAAACAGGATGGGAGACAGATTACTTACAATAATGGAGGGTGTGATGGTTAATTTTATGTGTCAATTTGTCTAGGTTATGACGCCCAGTTTGGTCAAACACTAGTCTAGATGTTGCCATGAATGTATATTTTAAATATTATTAACATTTATAATTACTTGACTGTTAAGTTAAGCAGATTACCCTCCATTATGGGGGTGTGTCTCATTCAGTCAGTTAAAAGCCTTATGGGCAAAGGCTGAGGTTTCCAAAGGAAGAAGGAATTTTGCATCAAGATGATGACATAGAAATCCTGCCTGAGTTTCCAGCCTACTGGGCTACCCTGTGGATTTCAGACTTAAGACTACAACATCAACTCTTGCCTGAGTTTCCAGCTTGCCCTACAGATTTAGAATTTGCCAGCCCCCACAATCCTTAAAACAAACTGTCTCTTTCTCTCTTTACCCTATTGCTTCTGTTTCTCTGGAGAAGCCTGATTAATACAGAGGGCTCTAGGATGGATGACCCTAGAGAAAAAAATGGAGCTCTTTGACCATAATCTGATACGAGATTTCCAGTTTGGCAGAGAGCTTGCAGATAAGTCAGTGATAGATACTTTAAAATAAAACTGTGCAAGGGAAAAAATTGAAGCAATTGTTAACTCCAGAGAAAACAAAAAGTGGCAAAGAAGACAGAGTAATTATTCTTCCTCATTTGGTTCAGTTATAAACACTGAATTTAAAAAAATTTTTTTATCGAAGTATAGCTGATTAACAATGTGTTAGTTTCAGGTGTATAGCAAAGTTTTACATATATATATATATATATATATATAAGAAATACATATATATTCTTTTTCAGATTCTTTTCCATTATAGGTTATTACAAGATATTGAATATAGTTCCCTGTGCTACACAGTAGATCCTTGCTGTTTATTTTATATATAGCAGTGTGTATCTGTTAATCCCAAGCTCCTAATTTATTCTTCCTCTTTCCTCTTTGATAACCACAAATTTGTTTTCTATATCTGTGAGTCTGTTTCTGTTTTGTAAATAAGTTCATTTGTATCATTTTTTAAGATTCCATGTATAAATGATATCATATGATATTTGTCTTTCTCTGTCTGACTTACTTCACTTGGTATGATAATCTCTAGGTCCATCCATGTTGCTTCAAATGGCACTATTTCCTTTTTATGGCTGAGTAATATTCCATTGTATATATTTACCACATCTTCTTTATTTATTCATCTGTCAATGGACACTTAGGTTGCTTTCATGTCTTGGCTATTGTAAGCAGTGCTGCTATCAACTGGGGTGCAGGCATCTTTTCAAATTATAGTTTTTGTCTTTTCCAGATACACGCCCAGGAGTGGCATTGCAGGATCATGTGGTAACTCTGTTTTTAGTTTTTTAAGGAAACTCCATACTGTTCTCCATAATGGCTGCACCAATTTACATTCCCACCAACAGGGTAGGAGGGTTCCCTTTTCTCCACATCCTCTCCAGCATTTATTATTTTGTAGACTTTTTGATGATGGCCATTTTGCCTGGTGTGAGGTGATACCTCATTGTAGTTTTGATTTGCATTTCTCTAATAATTAGCAATGTTGAGCATCTTTTCATGTGCCTGTTGGCCCTCTGTATATCTTCTTTGGAGAATAAATGCTGAATATCGGTTTAAGGAAAATGACAGTGATGGAAGAAGTTATATGGAAGTTGTGGTGTAAGTAAGTCAAATCCTCATCTTCACTGAGGAAGTTAAAAAATATAAAATTGAAAAATTGAGAAAAAGCAATATTATTTAGAAACAAGGAGATAAATAGCAGAAGAAACAACTAAAAGCATTGAAAGCAGCTGCTTGCTGATTGACTCCAGTGGGAGTGGGTGGGCAAGTAGCTGCTGTTTATCATTATAAATCTTGTAGATCATTTGGTCTTTTTTGTCCATATGTGTATTACTTTGATAAAAATAAAAACTAAATTAAAAGTTATGTGGGGGGCTTCCCTGGTGGCACAGTGGTTGAGAGTCCTCCTGCTGATGCAGGGGACACGGGTTCATGCCCCGGTCCGGGAAGATCCCACATGCCGCGGTGCAGCTGGGCCCGTGAGCCTATGGCCGCTGAGCCTGTGCGTCCGGAGCCTGTGCTCCGCAATGGGAGAGGCCACAACAGTGAGAGACCCGCGTACCGCAAAAAAAAAAAAAAAAAAAAAGTTATGTGGGTCCAATATGGAAAATTTGGAAAGTACAGAAAAGTATAAGAAAGAAATAATAACCACTCACAATTCTTCCACTCAGAGAAGGTAACTATGCACATTTTTTAAAATTGAAATATAGTTAATTTACAATGTTGTGCAACTACACACATTTCTTTTTTAAATATTTCTTTTTTATTTATTTATTTTTGGCTGTGTCAGGTCTTTGTTGCGGCACTTGGGCTCTTCGTTGCAGCGCGCGGGCTCCAGAGCACGTGGGCTCTGTAGTTGTGGCACAAAGGCTCAGTAGTTGCAGCATATGGGCTTAGTTGCCCCGCGGCATGTGGGATCTTAGTTCTCCGACCAGGGATTGAACCCCCGTCCCCTGCATTGGAAGGTAGATTCTTAACCACTGGACCACCAGGGAAGTCCCAACTATGCACATTTCTGAGGAAAAGGATTATTAAATGAATTTATTGGGATTAAGCTGTCAGAGCTTGAGGATTTTAAAGTATCATAACAGATATAAATGGACAGATAATAAGAGTATAATACTGCATGAGAAATATTGTAGGTATAATTACATACAGTATAATCATATACAGTATGATCCCATATGTGTGTATTAGAAAGTAATCTGTACACCTGAAACTCATATAAAGAAAAAGGAAAACTACTAACTTCTTGGCAGTTAATTTATTCTACCGAAATTTGTGAATCTCAATGTACTACTCAACATACTCCCAAATAAACATTATTATCCACAATGATACTTTCGGTCGGATGAGGCCATGTAGTTGCTAAATGGAGTTCACTAAAATAAACAAAACATAAAATAATGTTTTTTAAAAAAGTAAGAAAGTACTCTGAAGGGATACCCACCAAAATGTTACTTGGTAGTGACCAGGGCTGGGGCTGGGACTAGGATGGGCAAGTGAGGAGTTAGGACTCACAATGAAAGGAAACACACTCTCAGGATCATGCAAGCGCAGGGGCCGCACCTGAACTTGAGGGCCTCCTTGAATACTGTGCCCTAGGTGCGTCACTTGCCTCAGTCTCTGCCCTGGTAGGGACATAGAGCTGCTGGATTGTGGGCACTTTCTCCTTCATATTTTTCACTTAGATATACATTTAAATTGCTTGTAACTCCAAGGTATGTGGACCAGCAGCATTAGAATAACCTGGGAGCTTCTTTGAAATGCAGAATCTCAGCTCAGCCCCAGACCTTCTGAATCAGAATCTGCATTTTAGCTGAATCCCAGGGGATTTGTTTGCATGTTGAAGTTTGAGAAGCCCAGGGCTAGCAGGCACCAAGCACAGTTCCTTCCCTCAATTGGAGGGAATGTTCAGAGGCAATTGCTGTCATGGCTCCCAGTGGGTTGGACACACACTGCCAGGGGGTAAGACGTCTGTTCTCTAGAGGATTGTGGTCTTTGCCAAGAGCCTGAGCTTCAGCTGGTGAAGCAATCACAGGTTAGCTTGATGGAGGAGAAGCAGGTGATTCCTTTGGGACAAAGAACAATTTAGAGCAAAGTTTAAAGAGAAGGGAAAATCTAATGGGTCTGAAAGTGAGGAAAGGAGCAAGACAAAAGAAGTGCTAATATTCAAACGAAGTAATTCAAGTCCCAAGCGGATGAAGAATAACTTAGTATCCTATAAGGTTGTTCATTCCAAGAGTTTTTAGAGAAATCTGTTATAAAACTGAGAAGCTTGGATTAGGTGAATTATATTGTATTTATAAGAAGGCAGAGACTTCCCTGGTGGCTCAGTGGTTAAGAACCTGCCTGCCAACGCAGGGGACACAGGTTCGAGCCCTGGTCTGGGAAGATCCCACATGCTGCTGAGCAACTAAGCCCGTGCGCCACAATTACTGAGCCTGCGCGCCTAGAGCCCTTGCTCTGCAACGAGAGGCCACTGCAAGGAAAAGCCCGTGCACCACAACAAAGAGTAGCCCCTGCTCGCCGCAACTAGAGAAAGCCCACATGCAGCAACTAAGACCCAATGCAGCCAAAAATAAATAAATAAATTTATTAAAAAAAATTATAAGAAGGCAGTTAACATAGAATAGAAAATACAAAGGGAATGACTCTGTTTCAGTGTCAATTAATTAATAAACAGAAGTCAATTAATAAGGGTCCTGCTATATGTCTGCTGTCCATTTAGATTAGTAAATTAGATTAAAAGAGAACAGCAAAGTAATATATACTGCCATGGCAAACATTATTGACTGTATCAGCCAATATACTTTCTTAACCTCTTTTTTCCTTGCCTGCCTCCCTAACAGATCATAAAAAGCTGAGTATGCTCTCCCAGGAAGGGTGGCCATATGATGCAATTCTGGCCAATGAGACCCCTGTGGAGGTCTCTAGACATTATATGGAGCCACCACCACTCTCACCAGAATGGATTCAGAGTGATCTTTCCAGGGCCTGGAGTAGGGTGTAGTGAGTCAGACACTCACCTTGGTATAAGATTTATGAAGGTGGCAAAAGATCAGTAATTAAGGTAATATTTTAATGCAATATTAAAAAAATAAAAATTAATGCAAAAATATCCATGATGAATGAAATATCAACATTTATAATAAAGGCCAGGGTCGTTCCTGTTGGTCCACTGGTTAAGACTCCTTGCTTCCACTACAGGGGGCATGGGTTCAATCCCTGTCGGGGAACTAAGATCCCACATGCCACAAGGCCCAAAAATAAATAAATAAAATAAAATAAAATAAAATAAGGGCTGGGTCTGACAACACCAGAGTTTTAGAGTGAGGCAAATGAGGCTGAGTCCTGCAAGAGTAGGATCAGGTCACCCTAATTTCCAACCCACAGGTGGGGGGTCAGGGTGGAAAAAGTGATTGGTGGCACTTAGGTTTTTATGCCCACTCTCTAGCTGCAAGGGAGTCTAGGAAAGAGACTACCTGTAATTTTCAGTTTTGATAGTGAGAAGTGGGAAACACTTGAAAGGGATTCAGGAGCTAGGTCATCAAAAAGAATGACAAATGTCCACTACACTTAATGGAGTCATGGTAAAATGTCACCATTTGGGTCCATGAAGGGCTAGATCAGCATATTTTGGCTAGATTATTTTGAGGAAACCTTTAGTATTTATTAGAGTTGGGATACAGATAAATTAATGTAGGACTATAGAGGGTGGAGAACAAAATTACTCTCCTGAAACTGGGAAGGCTCCAAGGAGAAGGTAAGGTTTGAGCTGGGCTTTCAAGGAAGGAAAGGGGAAAGCAGAAAGAACAGTGAATTTTCAGTTAGAAAATCGGGTTCCCTGCTTCACTACTTGGCTTCCCAGCTGTGAGAATTCAGGCAAGTCACTTTGCTTCCCCAAGTGTTAGTTACTTTATCTGTTGTTAAAAAAACAAAAATTCCACCAAATAAATCTGAAGATCTATTGGCTTTGTTCAATCTTCATGAATCAGGCAGCATTCCAGCTAGTAAACAGAAAGGTGCTCTAATGGTTTGTACAAAATGGAAGGTTTTTGTGGTCAGGAGGAGGGTGGGGCAAGGAAGCTATTAGCAAAAGAAAAGAAAGAGTTGCTTTAGGCCAGATCACCATATTTTGGGGAAAAGGTGAGGTTCAATCATGCAGATTCCATCTTCTTCCTTTGTGGGAGTTGTGGGGGAGATGGAGAGGGTCCAGGTGACAGATTACCTCACTGGTGCTGACCAGAATATTCCAGACTGGATGATTGAGATTACATTACCGAGGGAAGGTGGAAACTGCAATTAGATCAGGTATCAAATCTAAGTTTATTATCATGGGCTTTAGCACAAGTGATGCCATTTTGGGCCTGTGGTTTTCTCTTTAACACTAAAAACGTATCCCTTGTAACCAACAAGGACCTACTGTATAACACAGGGAACTCTGCTCAATATTCTATAATAAACGAAGTGAGAAAATAATTTGAAAAAGAATACATATATATGTATAACTGAATCACTTTGCTGTACACCTGAAACTAACACAACATTGTAAACCAGATATAGTCCAATATAAAATAAAAGTTAAAAAAATAAATAAGTTAGAAAAAACAAGCAAAAATAAAAGTAAAGGGCAAGGACTTCTCTGGTGGCACAGTGGTTAAAGAATCTGCCTACCAGTGCAGGGGACACGGGTTTGAGCCCTGGTCTGGGAAAATCCCACATGCCGCAGAGCAACTAAGCCCGTGCACCACAACTACTGAGCCCGCGTGCCTAGAGCCTGTGCTCCACAGCAAGAGAAGCCACCTCAATGAGAAGTCCGTGCACCACAACGAAGAGTAGCCCCTGCTCTCTGCAACTAGAGAAAAGCCCGAGTGCAGCAACGAAGACCCAACGCAGCCAAAAATAAATAAATAAATCTTAAAAAAAAAAGTAAAGGGCAAGACCTTGATCTTGAAAAGTTAAAAGAAAAAACAACAAAAATCTTATCCTTTGAGACCTGCCAAAGAGCTGTGAAGATCGAATAGCTGCTCTCAAAAAGACAACAGGGGACTTCCCTGGTGGTGCAATGGTTAAGAATCCACCTGCCAATTCAGGGGACACAGGTTCGAACCCTGGTCCTGGAAGATCCCATATGCTGCGGAGCAACTAAGTCCGTGTGCCACAACTACTGAGCCTGCGCTCTAGAGCCCGGGAACCACAACTACTGAAGCCCACATGCTCTAGGGCCTGCATGCCACAACTGCTGGACCGGCATGCTGCAACTACTGAAGTCCCTGCGCCTATAGCCCGTGCTCTGCAACAAGAGAAGCCACTGCAATGAGAAGCGCACAGACTGCAACGAAGACTCAATGCAGCCAAAAAAAAAAAAAAAAAGACAACAGGATGTGGAGAGAAGGGAATCCTCATGCATTGGTGGGAATGTAAATTGGTGCAGCCACTATGGAAAACAGTATGGAGATTTCTCAAAAAACTAAAAAAATAGAACTAGCATTTGATGCAGCTTCCACTCCTGGGTATTTATCCAAAGAAAACAAGAACACTAATTACAAAAGATATATGCATTCCTATGTTCATTGCAGCATTATTTACAATAGCCAAGATATGGAAGCAACCTAAGTGCCCATCAATAGATGAATGGATAAAGAAGATGGTATGTTTGTGTGTGTGTATAATATATACATATGAATATTACTCAGCCATGAAAAAGAATAAAACTTTGCCATTTGCAACAACATGGATGGACCTAGAGGGTATTATGCTAAGTGAAATAAGTCTGACAAAGACAAATACTGTATGATTTCACTTATATGTGGAATCTAAAGACAAAGGCAAATACTGTATGATTTCACTTATATGTGGAATCTAAAATAAATATAAATGAACAAACATGAAACAGAAACAGAGTTATAGATAGAGAGAACAAATAGGTGGTTGCTAGAGGGGAGGTGAGTGGGAAAAAGGTGAGGGAGATTAAGATGTACAAACTTCTAGTTGCAAGATAAATGAGTCATGGGTCTGAAATGTACAGTGTGGAGAATATAGTCAATAACTATGTAATATCTTTGTATGGTGACACTTGTAATTAGACTTACATCATTTTGAAATGTACAGAAATATTGAAACAGTATGTTGTATAACAGGAACTAATATAATATAGATCAGTTATACTTCAAAAACAAATAAACGAACAAACTCATAGAAAAAAGGATCAGATTTGCGAGGTGGGGAGGGGGAGGTGGATGAGGTGGTCAAAAGGTACAAACTTCCAGTTATAGGATAACCCAAGTACTAGGGATGTAATGCACACCATGATAAATATAATTTACACTGCTGTACGTTATATATGAAAGTTTTGTTTTTTTAATTTTGTATTTAGATGATGGGTGTTTACTAAACTTATTGTGATAATCATTTCATGAGGTATGTAAGTCAAAGCATAATGTTGTACACAAATTTATACAGTGCTGTATGTCAATTATGCCTCAATTAAAATGGAAGAAGAGCTGTGAGGATCACCTGAGATTAAGTGTTTGCACGTGGATTTTAGACTGAAAAGCGCTATGCAAACATCTGGCATTGTGACTAAGTCGTTAAGGATGGGGAGAACTTTGACAAAAGGCACTGAGGGAGAAGGGCCTCTGGGCAAGGAGAATGAAAGGTGAAGTGGTATTTTTTTAAAAATAAATTTATTTATTTGTGGCTGCATTAGGTCTTCGTTGCACGCGGGCTTTTTTTAGTTTTGTCGAGCGGGGGCTACTCTTGTGGTTTGCGGGCTTCTCATTGTGGTGGCTTCTCTTGTTGTGGAGCACAGGCTCTAGGCACGCGGGCTTCAGTAGTTACAGCACGTGGGCTCAGTAGTTGTGGCTCACGGGCTCTAGAACACAGGCTCAGTAGTTGTGGCGCTCAGGCTTAGTTGCTTCGCGGCATGTGGGATCTTCCGAGACCAGGGCTTGAACCCGAGTCCCCTGCATTGGCAGGTGGATTCTTAACCATTGAGCCACCAGGGAAGCCCCAGCGGCGTGGTTTTTGTGTGCTAAGACAAAAGGAAACTAGGCTTTGAAGTCTAGAAAGATGAAAGTACTCAAGGAAAGCCTATGTTTTTAAGACCATTAAGGAAACAAAGCCTGGGACTCCAAGATTGAAGGATAAAACTAAGCCCTATGGTCTTACACAGTTACACAAGAGCGTGGGGGTACCCTAATATCACAAACACACTAATGAATGACTTGCACACACGCTTCTTTCTCTGCCTACATGGCCTCTATTGAAGGCAGGCAGGGACCATGTCTTACTCATCTTTGTTTCCAGGAGCCTGACACTTAAGAGCACTGCACTCCACTCTCAAGGAACCAGTGAGTGACCAAAGGCTTGGGACCTCTTTAACTCAGGAGGTGGGATGGACTAAGCGGCTAGGTAGCCTTGAAAAGGAGGTTCTTTTGTACACACTGGGATGCCAAGGGCTCCAGCGGACCTATTTATGATGAAAATCAAGAGAAGGTGGGGGACCAAGATTACACAGGTGATAAAACTTCATGGAGCTACACATGAACGCGAGCACGCACCCACACGCACACGCACAAATGAGTGCATGCCAAACTGGTTAAATCTGAGTCAGACTTGTAATCTAGTTAAGTGCATTGGTCTAGTCAATTGTATCCCGCCAGTGTTAATTTCCTGGTTTTGATAATGTAGTATAGTTATGTAAGATGTTGAGGGAAGCTGGGTGGGTGATGGGTAAAAGGGACCTCTTTGTACTAATTTTGCAACTTTTTGTGAGCTTATAATTCTTTCAAAATAAAAATAAAAAGACCCTCCCCCGAGCCCAGCTCCGCCCACCCCGAGAAGGCTCCACACCTCACACTTCCGCGCTCAACCCAGCCTCTCCTGCTGGAATAAGGCGAGGAGGGGCGGGGCCGCGCACGCGCAGACCTGAAACCCCCCCCCCCCACCGCTTCGCGGGGAAGTAACGCTTGCGCAGTCTGGGTTCCTGGCCGCCGCGGCAGCAGTCTCCGCCGAGAGGGACCGGACCGCCTTGGCCCCTCCGCTTGCCGTCTTTTCCGGCAGTTGGGGCGCTTCCTGTTGTTCGCACCCGTAACCGCCCCTCGGCCCTTACCTCAGAGCCCCTCAGGCGTCCCGTCCCCTCCTCTGGTCGGCTGGCTGCTGGTGCTGGGGTTTCGCTTTTCCTCACGTCGAGACCGCTGGCCCGGCCGGCGTTTGCGGTTGTCGGCCGCCCGCAGCCCTGCCTCCCCTGGGGCTCTGGTGAGTGTCTAGCTGCTGTTGTCTTCGGTCCATCCCTGGCTTTTCCATTCTCTCTTCTTCCCCCGACTCTTTTCGGGGTTTTCCCCTTCCCGCCGGCGTCCTGTTTCCAGCCCTGCCCTTTCGGCCCCTGCTGACAGTCTCCCTCCTCCTGGCTTCCAGAGGCTCCTTGTCGGTCCTTTGCACGTTTTCCCAGTCCCAGGCTCCCCACCCCGTCCACTCTGTCTTCGTGTGCAGTTGGGGCGGGGAGCCAGGCTTTCTTTCCGTGTTGCCTGCTTTGTCTGCTCCCTGCCACCGCTCAGTGCCCTTCGGGATGTCGGTCGTTATGAATGTTCACCTCCTTGTCTTTTTTTTAAGAACCTGAGAGGTGTTGTGTGAGGCAGAGATGTTGGTACCTTTGCGTTTGCCCCCTTCCTGATGGTCAATCTTAGGGTACTGGCCTTCAGAGAAGCTGACTAAACCACAGGGAAATTTAGTGAAGACTCTTCTTTTAAGATGAGTGGAGAAGGAATGTCAGTTAGAACTTGGAGCAAAGTCTGTGCAGAAAGACTTAGAGAAAGCATGCAGAACGGTAAGTAGAGAGACCAGATCTCCCAGTTGACTAAACGAGACAAAGAGAAACTTATTCTTTTTCAAGTGTACAGAGGAAGGCTGGAGTGAAGAAGCCCCGTGCTTCCTCTCCCTTTCAGCTCCCTTTGGCTCTGACTTAGAATTAGCCAGGCAGTGGATGTGGTTTCCCTAAGCACAAAACAACCACCGCCACAATAACAGGCTCCACTGTCCACCCAAGCGTTAGATGGCAGCTTCCTCATAAGACGAGGAGAAGAGCTCTATCCAACTCTGTATAGAAAACCATTCCATGTCCTAACCCTACCCCAGTCATACATACATATTTTCAGCTCCGGGTAATGGACATAAGAGACCAGTGTTTTCCTAGCAGATCTTTTATAAGGTACTTAACTATGCATAGCACTGTGCATGATATGGGGAAGGATATTAATAGTAAAAGATAGGGTGCTTGCTCTCCAGTGGCTTACAGTTAGTTCAGTAGGAGAAGTTAGATATGTAACTCTTAATGAATAGTCTCAGCCCCAGTGTTGAATTGTCCAAATATTGGGTTGTCAGTCACAAAGAAATAAAGAACTTTGGTGAGAAAAGGGGGTATTTATGGAGTTAACAGGGTACCATTTTAAAGTCAATCAGTTAATCATGCGTAACTATCCAGATTGAATATAACAGTAGTTTTCATATGATCTCCTTTCAACGTTTGCCCTGACTTATGAGGATCACATTCTTTTGTTAATTTTTTTTTAACTTTTAAGAATTTCTTACGTACCTGTTATTTCTTAATTCTGAGTTGGAGAATGAAACAAATAGGGCAAAGGCCTCCAGTGGCCTATAGGTCAGGGCAAGAAGGCTTGAATTGTCAAAACCTTTAGGCAAAGCCCTGTAAAGTACTTGGTTGGCCCACAAAACCTATAAATTGCTGTAGGGCACTAGTAATTGTAACTTTTTTTTTTTTTTTTTTTTTGCGGTACGCGGGCCGCTCACTGTTGTGGTCTCTCCTGTTGCAGAGCACAGGCTCCGGACGCGCAGGCTCAGCGGCCATGGCTCACGGGCCCAGCTGCTCCGCAGCACGTGGGATCTTCCCAGGCCGGGGCACGAACCCGTGTCCCCTGCATCGGCAGGCGGACTCTCACCACTGCGCTACCAGGGAAACCTGAAATTGTAACTTTTGATGAAAGGTTATTAGAATTAGGCTAACCCTTTTATGAGCGGATGAAGAGGAGGGGGAGGAGGTTTGAAGAATCATCAAAGGGAAGGACAGTGCAACCTTTGCCATTACATCAGAGACTGTATGAAGGTTGGAAACCATTCAGCTAGAACATTGTTGGCCTGCTATATGAGTTTCTTTGAGTGCACTTAATCTTTTGATCTTTTACAAAGGCTAGGAAGTCATGGTAGTGACTTAAATGGGTCAAAATGTTTGTGCCTCAGATTTTATATACCCGTCAATGTACATGTAATTTTGTTCTTTACCTTTGTTGACACCTGAAAATCATTAACTTGCTCAACTTACGTTTACTAATTGCCTATTATATGGAAGGCACTGTTTGTCTTAAACACTCTCTAGTTGTATTTTTATGTGGAAATAATTTCATTTGTTAAAATGTAAAAAAAAAAAAAATATATATATATATATATATATATATATAGAGAGAGAGAGAGAGAGAAAGAAACAGAGACATTCTCCAGAAATTTTCTGACAAAGGAGGAGTACTAAGGGCTGTCTCGCTTCAGACTTGTTTTTAAATCTGCTTTTAAAATTTCTTCACCAAACTTAAAGTACATGTGGTTTTCATTGTGGGTGGAGGGGGTACAGGCTGACAAATAAGGAACCACACCCAAGCTTCATAAACCAAACAGAGGTTTTAAAAAAAATTCCACTGATAGCCTAAAAACATTTGAGTTTGCTTTGGTGTTAGCAGAAACTTTCCCATAAAAAGTAACATTTTATAGTAAGGTAGAGATGAGTTCAATATCTTGAATTTGTGATTACTGATCATATTGGCACATCATGAATCAAAATGTTTGACTTTGAAGTAGAGCCTTGATTTTGAATCTTTTTTCTCTGACGACAGTATTCTTTGTGATTTTCCCTGAGTATCTTTTTATAAAATTGCTTAGTGTTAAGCCTATTTTCTTAGTAATAATAAGTGTTTGCACATTCCTTAAAAGCCTAAGTTTAATCTACAAAACAATTTAAAAGTCCTTGAAGGGCTTCCCTGGTGGCGCAGTGGTTGAGAGTCCGCCTGCCGATGCAGGGGACACGGGTTCGTGCCCCGGTCCGGGAAGAGCCCACATGCCGCGGAGCGGCTGGGCCCCTGAGCCATGGCCGCTGAGCCTGTGCGTCCGGAGCCTGTGCTCCGCAACAGGAGAGGCCACAACAGTGAGAGGCCCGCATACTGCAAAAAAAAAAAAAAGTCCTTGAAAATGGCCCTTGGCCCCTCCTGATTTTTACTCAGCTTCATATAGAAGCAGGTCCTGTAGGAGGAAGGCATGATAAGGATAAAATATTGAGCATTATTGCCAATGCTGGAGCAAGTCAAGGTTGGTGAACAGTATGGCGAGGTGTTACAATGTAGGTTGGCAAAAAATATTTAGGGCAAATGAGATTTAAATTTAGGTGGGGAAAAAAGTTCTATAAGCTATTTAAACCTTGTTGGTATCAGTTTTCAAATATGTAAAACTGAGGTTAGGGTCTCTTGTTTTTAAGATATCTTCCATCACTGAAATTATGATTCAGGTTTTTTCTTTTGTAATATTGTTTCCATCATAGGTCTTTGTTTTAACTTGTCAATTCAACTAGATGGTAAACGTCTATCAAATAACCATAAGCCATGTCACAGTACATATATACCTATAGATGAAGATTTTAGTCATAGATTTTTTTAAACTATAGAAATTGTAAATTTAAAAGTTCTTGGTAACTTAATGGTAATAGTACACACTCATTGAAGAAAATGTGGAAAACAAGAATAAAATCTATTCTCACTGCCTAGAGTCAGGCCACTATAACATTTTGATATATATTTCTAATAATTCTGTGCATATACAGTAAACACATAAAATGGTATACATTCTGTTTTTTAACCTATTCTTCACTTAGACTGGAAATATTTTCCCTGACATTAAACATTTGAGCTTTTTTTTTTTTTTTTTTTTTTTTTTGCTGTACGCGGGCCTCTCACTGTTGTGGCCTCTCCCGTTGCAGAGCGCAGGCTCAGCGGCCATGGCTCACGGGCCGAACTGCTCTGCGGCATGTGGGATCCTCCCGGACTGGGGCACAAACCCCTGTCCCCTGCGTCATCAGGCGAACTCTCAACCACTGCGCCACCAGGGAATCCCTGAGCATATTTTAATTGTCTGCATATTAATTTCATTGTAGGACTTTCGCATAATTTAATCAGTTCTGTTGTTGGTTATTCAAGTTACTTCTAGTTTTTCTTTGTCATTACAATGCTGCATTGAATCCCCTTGTGTATGAATCCTTATGGGTCTTTGATTTCTTCAAGGTAGATTCCTGGATGGCAAAGAATTGTACTATCTATGTTATATATTCTTAATATATGTATCTGGTATTGTAACCTTGTTCTCTTCTTTTTAAAAAATGCAACACTGCTTTAAAGATATATTCATTTTGCTTTTAGATACAGGTAGATTGGCTTCTGACTGTTGTATGTTATTTCTTTGTATGCATCCACAACATTTTATTTATGATTTGCTTACTGAATTGCCTCCAACTTCTCATAACACAGGTGATGGCATAGAGAAGAACATCCTCTGTAATGCACATCCTTGTGCATGTTCCCTTAAGAGCCTGTGTGACAGTTTCTGTAGGCCTTATACCTAGGGATGATATTTCCGGGTCAAAAAGCATTAATGTATACTTATTTTCACCAAGTATTATGTTTGTCTGTTTTTTGTTATATATTGTTTGTCCTCCAGAAAACTTGGGTCAATTTACATTCCTACCAGTAGGGTAAGAGAGTGCATAATTGGTGGATTCTAACTCCAAAACTAATACCTCTTTTTTTTTTTTTTGTTTCTAGCAGCCATGGCAATGACAGGCTCAACACCTTGCTCCGCCATGAGTAATCACACAAAGGAAAGGGTGACAATGACCAAAGTGACACTGGAGAATTTTTATAGCAACCTTATCGCTCAACATGAAGAACGAGAAATGAGGTAAAGAATTTTGAGAAAATTGTGTCATGGTTTTGGCATCCATATCTAGTATCATAAATCACATTCATAATATGGTTGAAAGGAGACAAGAATAGCAGCAGCTGTGTTACAGCCTATTCGAGTACAGTGGAGTGACAGTGTCACTGATTTCCAAAGCCCTTGCTATTAACCCACTTATTTCTGATACTAGTCAATAACATAAAATTTCATGGTAGTATAAAAAAATTAATTGGGCCAAAACATTAGAGTTCATTGTGAAGGCAGTGTGATGTAATGGAAAGAGCAAACCTTATGGAGCCAGATCTGGGTTTAGAATCCTGCCTTTACCATTTAGTAGCTGTATGAGGTTGGAACAAGTTCTTAGTCTTCCTGCTTATCAGCTGTCCCATCTGGAAAATGGGGATACTACTACTTGCCTTGCAGGATTGCTGTGGGGATTAGATAAAACATATGTGAGTACCCACCAAAGTGCTTCACACAGTAATCACATAGTTAATGGGGTTGTAGCATTACCGAGTCCAATCTCATACTGTTCGCTGCACAACAGGCCAATAAATTGAGAGATGAGCTGTTGAGGGCAAGAAATAGCGACTTTATTCAGAAAGCCAGCAAACCGAGAAGGTGGTTTGCCCCTAAAGAACCATCTTGCCTGAGGCTCCTTTTGTATTAAAAGGGAAGGGAGTAAAGTCAAACATTTCCTGGTTCCAATCATTCTCCGGAGGCGTTGTGTTCATTTCTTCCTCCCTGCAGTCATTCATTCACAGGTGGGCCTGGTCAGGATGTTTCCTGTGAACTAAACAAAGGTATTTTAGCTTAATGCTCATTACCTGGGTTCCCAGAGATGGGCATTTATGTATAATTTAAGCTTATAGGCAACATCCCTTTAGTGATTAACTTGTAATAGAATACAAAAAGTTCTTCCCTATTACAGTAGTAACTATTGTTACTGATCTAGTGTGCACTATCCATGTAGTAACTCATAATTAAAATTTTTTTCCCAATATTTTATTATGAAAATATTCAAAAGTACAGAAAAGTTGAAAGAATTATACAGTGAATACCCAGACATCATATAGATTCTACTATTATCTGTTGTTTTATCACATATCGATCTATCCATTCCTTTATCCATTCATTAATTCATCTTAACTTTTTGCTTGTACTTCAAAGTATGCTGCAGATGTCTATATGTTTTACTTTTGAATATTTCTGCTTGTATAACAAATGGAGTTTTCTATATATATTTTAAGAGAGTAGAAAATCTGCATACAATGAAATGCACCACCTTAAGGGTATGTTTCGGAGTTTTGACAAATACATACACCTGTATAACTTAAACCCCTATCAAGACATAGAATATTACCATCATCCCAGAAAGTTCATCCCTGGAGATTCTCCTTCAACCCCAGGCCACTGTTGTGATTTTGTTTCTACCATAGATTAATATTGTCTATTCCATACAAATGGGACATGTATAATGGATTCTTTTGAATAAGGCATCTTGCACTCAGCCTAATGTTTTCAAGGTTCATCCATGTTGCTTTTGTGTGCATAGTTTGTTCCTTTATATTGCTGAGTACCATTTCTCTTTTATGACTACCATAGTTTGTTTATATATTCTTTTGTTGATAAAAATCTGGGCATTTTAAAGTTTTGGGCTGTTTTGAATAAGTTTCTCTGAATATTTGTGTACAGATCTCTTTGTGAACATTTGTTTTCAGTTCTTAGGTTAATATTTAGGAGTGGAATGGCTGGTTTGTAAACATACATAGGTATATGTTTAGTTTTATAAGAAACTGCTAGACCTTTTTCTAAAATATTACCAACAGTGTATGAGAGTTCTAGTTGCTTTATATGTATTTTTTAACATTTGTGTTGTCAGTCTTTTAACTTTAACTATTCTTGTGGATGCTTAGTGGCATTTCATTGTTGTTTTATTTTTAAACTCTTCCTCTTTTTTTTTAAAAATAAATTTATTTACTTTTGGCTGTGTTGGGTCTTCATTGCTGGGCACTGGCTTTCTCCAGTTGTGGCGAGCGGGGGCCACCCTTTGTTGCGGTGCATGGGCCTCTCAGTGCGGTGGCTTCTCTAGTTGAGGCGTGCGGGCTCCAGAGCGCAGGCTCAGCAGCTGTGGTGCAGGGGCTTAGTTGCTCCGCGGTGTGTGGGACCTGGGTCCCCTGCATTGGCAGGCGGATTCTTAACCACTGTGCCACCAGGGGAGTCCCTCATTGTTTTAATTTGCATTTCTCTGACAATGATATTGAACATTTTTCTTTATGTGCTTTTTTTGACCATTTGTGTATTTTCCTTTGTGAAGTGTTCAAATTTTTTGACCATTGAGTTTTAGGAGTTCCTTATATATCTTAGATACTGGTCCTTTGTCGTAGCTGTGTTTTGCAAAGGTTTCCCAGTCTGTGCTTTCCTGTTCATCTAATTTGGCATTTTTTTCTTTTGTAGTTATTGCATTCTGTGACCTCTAAGAAACCTTTGCCTACCCCTAAGTCATGAAGATATTCTCTTATGTTTTCTTCTGGAAGTTTTATAGATTTAGTTTTTACATTTATATGATCCATCTTGAGTTAATAAGTGTGTATGGTATGAGGTGGGGTTTGAGATTTATTTATTTATTTTCCTTATGGATATCCAGTTATTTTAGCACTATTTGTTGCAAAGATTTTCTTTTCCCCATTAGATTGCTTTGGCACTTTTGAAAATCAAGTACTGTGTAATTGTGTACCTGTGTCTGGGCTCTTTATTCTGTTTCATTGATTTATTTGTCCCTATGCCAGTATCAGATTTTCTTATTACGGTAACTTTGTGGTAAGTTTTGAAGTCAGAAACTGTAAGTCCTCAACTTTGTTGTTCCTGTTTTTTTTTGAGATTGCTTTGGATATTCTAGGTTCTTTGAATTTCCATATAAATTTTAGAATCAGCTTGTCAGTTTCTACAGAAAAGCCTGATGGAATTATGGTTATAATTGTATTGAATCTGTAGATCAGTTTGAGGGAGAGTTGACATCTTAATATTGAATCTTCTGAGGCTTATCTCTCCATTTTGTTAGGTCTTTAATTTTTCTCAGCAGTATTTTGTAGTTTTAGGGTGGAGGTCTTTCATGTCTTTTGTTTGTCTATTCCTAGTATTTTTGGAGTTTTTTGATGCTATTGTAAGTGGATGCTATTGTAAGTGGATATTTAAAATTTCATGTTCCACTTGTTTGCTGCTAGCATATAGAACTATAACTGAATTTTGTATATTGACCTTATACCCTGTGACTTGCTAATTTACTTATTCTAGTAGCTTTTTTGTAGATTCCTTAGGATTTTTTATGTGAACAATCATGTCATAGCCAAATAGGGAGTTTTGTGCCTTCCTTTCCAATCTGTACAACTTTTCTTTCTTTTTCTTGCCTTTTTACATTGGCTAGGATTTCAGGTACAATGTTGAATGTAAGTGGTGGGAGTAGACATCTTTTGTTCCTGATTTAAGTGGGAAAGCACTATTTCACTGTTGTGATGTTAATGTAGCTTTTTCAAAGATGCTCTTCATAGGTTGGGGAAGTTTCCTTATGTTCCTATGAGACTGAGAGTTTTTATCATGAGTGGATGTTGAATTTTGTCAAATGCTTTTTCTGTATCTTTGAAATGATCATACTGTTTTTTCTCCTTTATTCTCTCACTGTGGTGAATTACATGGACTGATTTTTGAATGTTAAACTAACCTTCCGTTCCCATTCCCGGGGTAAACTCTCTTGGTCATAATGCATTATTCTCTTTCTGTGTTGCTGGATTCAGTGTGCTAATGTTTGGATAAGGATTTATTTGCAACAGCTTTCTGCAGGAGGGTGTAGATCATAATTTAAATGGGATATATGACTTGACCTTAAATATGCAGCTCTGTATGCGGAATAGCAAGATACTTTATACCTGGTGGTGGCTAGCTGTTGTTCACTGGGACAAACAAGAGCCTGTACAGTGCTCTTTGTTAGGATCATGGGGAATTCAAAAATAAATTTGCACACTCTTATCTCTAGGCATGTGAAACCTGTTGGAGATGGTTATTTTCAAATACAGCCACTCTCTTGAAATCAAAGCTTCTGGAATTGTAGTTACAAAGCAAATGCTTATGAGTTCTGATTAAGTTACTTGTCTTATTTGATAATAGTCAGTTGGTTTTTTTTTTTTTTTTGCGGTACGCGGGCCTCTCACTGCTGTGGCCTCTTCCGCCGCGGAGCACAGGCTCCGGACGCGCAGGCCCAGCGGCCATGGCTCACGGGCCCAGCGGCTCCGCGGCATGTGGGATCCTCCCGGACCAGGGCACAAACCCGTGTCCCCTGCATCGGCAGGCGGATTCCCAACCACTGCGCCACCAGGGAAGCCCGGGTTTTTTTTTTTTAATTAATTAATTAATTAATTTATTTTGGCTGCGTTGGGTCTTCGTTGCTGCGCGTGGGCTTTCTCTAGTCGTGGCAAGCAGGGGCTACTCTTCTTTGTGGTGCGCGGGCTTCTTATTGCAGTGGGTTCTCTTGTTGCAGATCACAGGCTCTAGGCGCGTGGGCTTCAGTAGTTGTGGCTCGCAGGCTCAGTAGTTGTGGCACACGGGCTCTAGAGCGTAGGCTCAGTAGTTGTGGCTCATGGGCTTCGTTGCTCTGCGGCATGTGGGATCTTCCGGTACCAGAGCTCGAACCCGCGTCCCCTGCATTGGCAGGCGGATTCTAACCACTGTGCCACCAGGGAAGCCCAGTCAGTTGGTTTTTAATCCTACTGGCTCTGCCCTGTGGTGCATCATTGATATGTATCACATTCTCCAGGAGCAAGATGATACATGGTTTTATTTACTTTGTTAGTAAGTGTTATATTTTGATTTACACTAAGATTGCACCCCAAAAATTGGTTGAACTCAGTGCTTTTTTTGTTTTGGATTCTCAAGATGGAAAGACCTTTCAAAAGCTTTCATGGTTTTTCTTTTCTTGAAGACCAAATTAATCAAAGCACAGTAAAAAGAGAATGTTAGACATTTAAGAGGATTAGAATGTTTTTGTAATTTTTGTTATCAAATCACCATTATTTTTCATTTAAAAAAAACAGTAGATACTTTGAACTTTTCAGAATTAGTATTTCCTTGTTAATCTTTTTAGCGCCCTCTTTTTAAAAAATTTTTATTTATTTATTTTTGAGGTATGCGGGCCTCTCACTGTTGTGGCCTCCTCTCCCGTTGCGGAGCACAGGCTCCGGATGCGCAGGCTCAGAGGCCATAGGCTCACGGGCCCAGCCGCTCCGTGGCATGTGGAATCTTCCCGGACCGAGGCACGAACCTGTGTACCCTGTATCAGCAGGTGGACTCTCAACAACTGCGCCACCAGGGAAGCCCTAGCGCCCTCTTTTTTTGTTGCGTTCTGTTTTTTATTTTTAAAAATTTTTATTGGAGTATGGTTGATTTACAATGCTATGTTAGTTTCAGGTGTACAGCAGAGTGAATTAGTTATACGTATATATATATCCATTCTTCTTCTGATTCTTTTCCCATATAAGTTATTACAGAATATTGAGTAGAGTTCCCTATGCTATACAGTAGATGCTTGTTAGTTATCTATTTTATATATAGTAGCATGTATATGTTAATCCCAATCTCCTGATTTTTCACTTCCCCCCACGTATCCCCTTTGGTAACCATAAGTTTGATTTCAAGATCTGTGAGTCCATTTCTGTTTTTGTAAATAAGTTCATTTGTATCATTTTTAAAATTAGATACCACATGTAAGTGATAACCATATGATGTTTGTCTTTCTCTGACTGACTTTACTTAGCATGATAATCTCCAGGTCCATCCTTGTTGCTGCAAATGGCATTATTATTTTTTTATGGCTGAGTAATATTCCATTGTATATTTATATACCTCATCTTCTTTATCCATTCTTCTATCGATGGACATTTAGGTTGCTTCCATGTCTTGGCTATTGTAAATAGTGCTGCAGTGAACATTGGGGTGCATGTATCTTTTCGAATTATGGTTTTCTCTGGATATATGCCTAGGAGTGGGATTGCTGGATCATATGGTAGTTCTATATTTAGTTTTTTAAGGAACCTCCATACCGTTCTTCATAATGGTTGTACCAATTTACATTCCCCCAGCGATGTAGGAGGGTTCTGTTTTCTCCACAACCTCTCCAGCATTTATTGTTTGTAGATTTTTTGATGATGGCCATTCTGACTGTTGTGAGGTGGTATCTCATTGTATTTTTTGCATTTCTCTAGTGCCCTCTTTTTTGGACATGAGTTGATACTTGTTCTTGAGTTTGTTGATACAATTTGATAAGACTATTTTATTTCAGGTTTTATCACCCCTAGAAAATTAAAAAAGAAAAACAGTATATAAACAACTCATATAATTCAACATCAAAAAATCAAACAACACAATTAAAAAATGGGCAGAAGGGCTTCCTTGGTGGCGCAGTGGTTGAGAGTCCGCCTGCCGATGCAGGGGACACGGGTTCGTGCCCCGGTCCGGGAAGATCCCACATGCCGTGGAGCAGCTGGGCCTGTGAGCCATGGCCACTGAGCCTGCGCGTCCGGAGCCTGTGCTCCGCAACAGGAGAGGCCACAACAGTGAGAGGCCCGCATACCGCAAAAAAAAAAAAAAAAAAAGAAAATGGGCAGAAGAACAGAACAGACACCTGAAAGAGGAAATGCAGATGGCCAACAGGCACATGAAAAGATGCTCAGCATAGCTAATCATCAGAGAAATGGAAATCAAAACCACAGTGAGGTTCCCTATATATGTGTTAGCATACGGTATTTGTTTTTCTCTTTCTGAAATACCGTATGCTAACACATATATATGGAATCTAAGAGAAAAAAAAAAAAGGTCATGAAGAACCTAGGGGTAAGATGGGAATAAAGACACAGACCTACTAGAGAATGGACTTGAGGATATGGGGAGGGGGAAGGGTAAGCTGTGAGAAAGTGAGAGAGTGGCATGGACATATATACACTACCAATGTAAAATAGATAGCTAGTGGGAAGCAGCCGCACAGGACAGGGAGATCAACTCGGTGCTTTGTGACCGCCCAGAGGGGTGGGATAGGGAGGGTGGGAGGGAGGGAGACGCAAGACAGAAGAGATATGGGAACATATGTATATGTATAACTGATTCACTTTGTTATAAAGCAGAAACTAACAAACCGTTGTAAAGCAATTATACTCCAGTAAAGATGTTAAAAAAAAAAAAACACAGTGAGATATCACCTCACACCTGGCAGAATGGCTATCATCAAAAAGAATACAAGTGACAAATGTTGAAGATGTGGAGCAAAGGGAACCCTCATACGCTGTCTGTGGGAATGTAAATTGATGCAGCCACTGTGGAAAACAGTATGCAGGTTTCTCAAAAAGCTAAAAATAGAGCTACCATATGACCCAGCAGTTCTACTCCTGGGTATATATCTGAAAAAAAACCCAAAGTCACTAATTTGAGAAGATAAATGCACCCCAGTGTTCATGGCAGCATTATTTACAATTGTCAAGATAGGGAAGCAACCTAATTGTCCATCAACAGATGAATGGATGAAGAAGATGCTGTTTATGTACATATATACATACACACAGAATGGAATACTACTCAGGCATAAACAGGTGTGAAATTTTGCCATTTGCAGCAACGTGGATGGACTTGGAAGGCATTATACTAAATGAAATAAGTCAGAGAAAGAAAAATACTGTATGATATCATTTATATGTGGAATCTAAAAACTACCACAAACCAGTGAATATAACAAAAAAAGAGGACTTCCCTGGCACAGTGGTTAAGAATCCACCTGCCAATGCAGGGGACCCAGGTTCGATCCCTTGTCCGAGAAGATCCCACATGCCACAGAGCAACTAAGCCTGTGCACCACAACTACTGAGCCCACGTGCCACAACTACTGAAGCCCATGCGCCTAGAGCCCGTGCTCCACAACAAGGAGAAGCCACCGCAATGAGAAGCCCGCGCAGCACAACAAAGAGTAGCCCCCACTCGCCACAACTAGAG
Source organism: Phocoena sinus (assembly GCF_008692025.1). Lineage (NCBI taxonomy): Eukaryota > Metazoa > Chordata > Mammalia > Artiodactyla > Phocoenidae > Phocoena > Phocoena sinus. The sequence continues at coordinate 66,308,209 of NC_045773.1, read as the reverse complement.
AAAGCCCGCGCGCCACAACGAAGACCCAATGCAGCCCAAAATAAATAAAATTACCAAAAAAAAAAAAAAAGCAGACTCACAGATATAGAGAACAAACCAGTGGTTACCAGTAAGGGGGGGCAGTTTGGGGAGGGGAGTGGGAGGTATGAACTATTGGGTGTAAGATAGGCTACAAGGATATATCGTACAACATGGGGAATATAGCCAATATTTTGTAATAACTGTAAATGGATTTTAAGCTTTCAAAATTGTATCAAAAATTAACAAAAAAAGAAAAAAACAGTGATTGTCAGGTGCTTCCACAGTAGTAAGTAAACTAAAATTAGAACTGTCAGAAATGGAGTTTCAAGTGTTTTGATGTTATGGGGGAAAAGTCATAGAACCTTGATAAATAAGCAGAGTTTTAATGATATGAGACAATTGATGGTAAAGAAACATTTTATTATGGGTATATGGCTAATATATGATGAGCAGTTTGAAATAATAGGTATTAGGCTAGTAAATTTGAGGACTAATAAAAGAGATTATGTTGTAATACAAAATTTTATTTTGTTCGTATATGCCTTGTCTTGTTGCCTTTAAAATCTCTAGTATTTCTCCCACTTATATGCAACTTTTGTGCTGTTCCATTTGTAGTAGAACACTGGGTTATATTTGAACAAAGGATTTACTGCAGGGGAAATGAGACCAAAGCCTAAAGGCAGAAGAAAAAAATCATTTGCAAATTGTTTTCTGTATAAAGGTAGAATATGAGAACATTGGGCTATTTCATAGAAACACTACAGTAAGTTCTACATATTGGTTTCAACACAGTTAAATTCCTTGAGTCTAGTGCCCATTGTACAGTGTTGCAGAATGCTTACTAAAGCTACTTATAGATGGTAAACTGAATCCCTTCAGTTGTGCAAGTTCATATTCTCTTTTTAATGTGTTTTGCCTTCAGTAGTGGCCTCTGTGGTAAGCTTCTCCAGGAAGAGCAATTCTCCTGTTCTCTTATGTGATCCTAGGTACACATAAGAGAGATAGGTGTTGATAATTGCCTAGTTGTTCATAGAAAATTAATGGTTTGGATAATTTGAGCAGTTTGAAATCAAAACTGAGGCAGCTGGCATTTCTTTTTACAATATTCTGTGTTGTTTCTGTTCTTTATGAATACTATTTTGGTGGATTAATTAAAGCCATAAAAGCCTAATTTAATAGGCAATAATTGTATGCTCTCCCCCTAAATCAAATAAGAACTATCCTGCATTTTACCCTCTGAGAACCAGCATTTTCTGCTACTTCTCTTCCATATTCTTACCCAGGTTTTCCTAACTGTTTGCTTTTAGTCTGATCTGATACTGAGTTGCAATGTGTGATTATTACTAGTGAGCAAGTGTCAGTTTTATTTGGGCCCCAGAAATGGTTAAGTCTAGACTTATCTAATGATATCCACTGACTAGATATCAGTCAAACAAAAGTAATTTGTTGAGATTTTTAAAATTTTGTGTAATCATTTTTAGGGTATTTCTTGAGAATTCAATTTTGATCATGGAGATGCCCACTGTTTATTTCTATACCATTTTTCCTGATTATTTTAAGTGTGTCATCAGCAGAAATTAGAAATATTGTCTACTCAACTTGCTTGTAGAGTGGACTAGCCTTTTCCTCCCATCCCTGCTGCCTCTGAATCAAGCTGTGCTTGAAGGCGAGTCTAAATTAGGTGTAGTGAAGGGGGCTAATTAAAAGAGGTAGTTATGAATGTGTGTGTACATTGTGACATGTTCCGACCTTTTTTCTTTCTTTCTTTCTTTTTTTTAATTTAGCAACATACATCTTAAAAAGTTGCTGTGTACAAAGCATTATTCTTAGTGGAGAAGGAGGATTCAGATGTGGTCCCTGCCTTCAAAAGAACTTACCATCTCACATGGGAAATGGTCTCACATGATAATAAATGGAGCTCACTCGCGGAAGCCTTGCTGGGTGGGGTTGGGTGTGGCCTCTGTGTGTGAAAGTGCCTCTCCCTCCCAGGGTTCTGGTTTGGAACACTGGACTTGAGCTGAAGAGCCCTCATCAAAGGCTGGAGTGTTAGCTAGCGGGGCCCTGCGACCAGAGAGACATGTGGTGGAGGGGCCTGCCTTTCTTAATCATTGTGGGCATTTTTAAAAACACGCGTAGAAAGACTAATACAATGAGCCCCCCATATAGTCATCCCTCAGATTCAGTAATTATCAAGACTTTGCTAAATTTGTTTCATTTATTCCATTTTATTCTTTCTTGCTATTGTGTTTTAAAGCAAATTTCAAACATCTGTCATTTCAATCCTACGTACTTCAGTATGCATCTCCAAAAATATGGCCATTTTCTTGTCATCACAATGCCAACGTGAGTCTAACCAAGTTAGTAATTCCTTGGTATTGTCTTACAGAGGATGTCACTTGTAAGCCTTTTGTAAGACGTCACTGTGTTTGCCATTTTTGCGTCTTCAAGATCTTTGTTGCTTGGTCCCAATAAATCATTACCATGGATAATTTTGCATGATAGAGGCTTTTTCTGTGTACTTTCTCTAATGAAAGAATCTGAGGGGAATTCCCTAACAGTCCAGTGGTTAGGACTCGGAGCTCTCACTGTCTGAGGCCCTGGGTTCAATCCCTGGTCAGGGGACTAAGATCTCACATCTCGTAAGTCACGTGGCGCGGCCAAAAAGAAGAAAAGAATCTGATTGTGTTCAAGGTGTTGATTCTGTTAACTTTACTCAGGCAGGTTATCTACTGAGACCAGTTTAATTACACTTGCAACAGAGCTGTAGAATACTGTCCAGTTTAGTTTTAAAATTTGGGCTGTCTCTGTGACACACATTGTGTGATAGCACATTGGACTGCTGTCACAGTCTGGTGTCATTCAAAGAATATATAGTCAGAAAGTATGATGGTGTTTGATACTCAAGGCACAAAAGGAGCTGACCATGGTTGAGTTCTTACAGTTCTTGCCATGCATTGACTCTTCTTATTCTTCCCTACTTCAACTATTTAACCATGGAAATGGAATAATTTTCCCTCCTGAAATTGCCAATAGTACAGCCTTCTCCCTCCAATACATATGCACACATAGATGCATATCCCAAAATATTCTGGGAACTAGAAGAAAAGTGAGCAGACTGGGAGCCATGCAGATGCTTTCTTCTTCCCGTCACGGTCAGAGTAGATCTTTTCACTTCCTGGGAGTTTGGACACAAATTCTTGTTTATCATCTCAGCCTGTGGATTTGTACTGTAATATGATTTCTAACAGTAGTTAAATATAATTAAATAAAAATATTCATTTTAACTAAATACTATTATAGCAATAAATACTCATTGACTAAAATAAAACTCATTATCTTCCCATGTTCCTCTCTCTGTGCTTCCTGTCTTGGTTAGTGGCATCATTATCCTCCCACACAAGAAATTCTAAGACTGTTCCCTTGACTCCTTCTCCCAGTTTGTTATCTTTGCAGTAGCTCTGTTCACTTCATTCTAGGTTTCCAGCCCTAGTTCCAGGTATTTATTGTCCGTCGGACTCACGATAGCTTCCAGTTTGCCTCCGTCTTTGTCAGTTGCTTTCCCTGCCAGTCCATCAGCTCATTACTTCGGGCTGCCACTCTGAAATAGAAACCTCATCACACCACTCCTTTGTGCACAAGCCTCTGATAGCTCTGAGGTCTACAGACTAAGAGCCAACCTTCTTAGTGTGGCATTGCAAGTTGTGTGTGCCTCAGCTGCGCTAGACCACAGGCTGTTGCTTCGTGTACCTTGTGCTTCTTCCCTGCTCTGCTCAGCTTGCCTGTTGTCTGGAATGCTGATAAGTGATAGAGGAGATTCCAGCCCATGTGCTTTCATTTATTATGCCAAAGAATAAAAGTTGTGTGGAATTGGTTGTAAGGAAGTTTTACTTGTTTCTTTTAGTTTTATCAAATCAGTATGAGAATATAGATCAAAAACATTCTTGGATGCAGTTTCCGTGCCATGCGGCTTTGGGTCTTAAGATTTAACAGCAGTGCCAGTAACCTTTTTTGAACATTCCCCCCCCCTTGAATCTCCAAATTCTGTGTTTACCTTTGTTGTTATTACTCTTTGTTTGTGGCAGGGAGGAGGAGGAAGATGTGAAAGTAAAGGAAGTAGATTTCAGTCAGGGACAAGGAGAGAAACACCCTGATAGAAGAGGTTATCAAACACCAGCTGTTTGTGGTTTGTTAAGGAGGAAATGTTACCCAAAAAAAAAGAGAACTTTTCATTTTGAAATAATATTCTTTGTTGCATTAACATACAATTTTTGTCAAAATGTAGAACTTACAAAGGGTGAGAATCTTTTTATTTGTCTTAATAATTGTAATTTGTTGTTTTAATGAAGCATTTTGAGATTTACCTGTTTTTATCAGTAAAAAAAATTGTTTGCATATAGATAACGGAAAGTTATCATTCAAATGTTATTTCATATGTCTATTTATTTTTAGACAAAAGAAGTTAGAAAAAGTGATGGAAGAAGAAGGCCTAAAAGATGAAGAGGTAATTAATATTGAAAAAAATTTTCCTTGAAACCCAGCATGGCAAATAATATCTTATCCAGCAAGTTGTTAGCCTTGGTGCACAGGGGAGTGGTTTTGACTCAATAACAGGAAATTATGAGGGCTGGTGTGCTTCTGGATTTAGGTACTCATGCAGAGGGAGAAGTTAATTATTAAGTACCAGGAGAGGATGACTTCTCTAGGCTCTGTTGTAATAAATTAATTAGCTTTAGAACTCCAAGAAAAGAGATGAAATAAAATTAAAAAAAAAGCAAATTATAGCATTTTTAATTCACTGAAAAGGCTCCATAGAAGTGGGGCAAATTTCTAAAATCTTTGTCAAGGCAAAATCTCTCTCAAATCAGCCCTTCCCTCCAATGCCCACAGATGTGGCAGAAAATATAGTTAACTCGAAACCATGTAAGGAACTGAAATGACAGTGGAAAATGCTTTCAAAAAGAGGAATGAATCATAGAACCCAGGAAAATGGTGAAAAATACCCAAGACTTGTAGGAACAGTAGAAAGTTAATGCATAAAATGAACCACAATGTGTAAAGAAAATCCAGAGGGAAATTTAAAAACCACACTTTTATATAAGGAGGGTTAAAGGAAAATGTTGGTTGTTTATCCTTCCTTCATTAGAAGCTTTAGAAAAGTCAATTGTTGACGTAGGTTAGTCAGCCCTCAGAGGAGGCACCGTCTGTTCAGTATGGCTTGGTTATTGTATCTGAAGGCCTGGGAAGGGAGGAGTGATCTCGTAAGGGTCATTCTGTGGTGCTTTCATGTGTGAACAGATGATGCTTAGTCTGGTGTGGCCCTGCTTTGCAGGTGGGTTAAACCACAAATACGACTTTGTTGCAGAGTTTCAGAGTTCCAACTCCTCCCCTTCCCACCTCTCTCCCTCTTTATTTAAACATTAGAAACGACTCAGGAGATCAGCACATGCTCGGAAGGAAACAGAGTTTCTTCGTTTGAAGAGAACAAGACTTGGATTGGAAGATTTTGAGTCCTTAAAAGTAATAGGCAGAGGAGCATTTGGTGAGGTAAAAAAACCACAGCGACTTGTCAAATACAGGAATACCACAGAACTTCAAAGCTTCTAACACCATGAGCTCATGATTCTTGATATAACGGATGTATGGAGTGCGTGGGTCAAGCATGCCAGCCCCACATCTTAAGTGTTCTGTCTTCTCTTTCTTCCCCTCTGGTTGTTCTCTGCTCTTCCAGAGATGATGTTGATGCTTTAAGTATTGATCTAAAGGGAGAGTTGAAAGGTAGAAAGAAATCAATATTTATTATTTACTGAGTGCTTTTCTCCTATAATCATGACAGTAACTCATTTTATACACAATGAGATTAAGACTCCGAGGGGATATGTAATGTTCCAGCATCACATAACCATTGAGCAGTGGTACCAGAAGCGGGGCCTAGGTCTTCCTGATCTTGAAAGTCTTGCTTTTCGCATTACACTGCCTCTCCGGGAGCAAACTCACAGCATATCTCCACCCTTTATTTCTTCCCGCCAGATTGGTACAGCTCTGAAAAGATGGCCCTAGGTGACAGAATTTATAGAAATAAGCTATGTAAGTGGTGGTATAGAGTGAAAGCATTTGCAGCTTTGTCCCAGCTGGTCTTGCATGTGCATCCTGCTTGGTCACAAGAGCAGTCTGTTGGGGATGGTTTGAATGAGCCCATGCAAGATCATCTCCATTCATGGAAAATGCCCAAAGTGGATGACCTACTGATGTGTTAGTTTCATTATCATTGTATAAAAGGAGCAGCATAGTATTAAAAACCAGTACCTAGGGGAAATGTGAGTACATATTCAAAGGCACAGGTGAAAGATAAATTGATCCCTCATTGTTCAGAATCCCTGTTGGCCCCTTGAGAGAGGGAAAGGTACAGGACCACCTCTGAAAGAGCTCTCTGTTCAGTGAGGAGGGGACGTGGGACTCGAAGAGAACATAAAGAATGGTGCAGGGAGAAGAAAGCATACATATCTTGGGGGAAGAGGGGGAGGATGTTTAGGAAATTTCCAAGAAATTTTGTTTGGGTTTGCAGACCATTTATTTTCTTTTCATCATGAATTATCTGTTCTCGCTAAAAAAAAATTCAAAATAGAAAAGAGAAAGGAGAACTGCAGAAAACCCTACTTCCCTGATTATGCTATTAATGCTGTTATTTCCCTAATTATGCTATTATCCTATTAATAATGCTTTCAGGCATTCTTTTTTCTATACCTGAGCTTTTGCTATTGTTTTAAACATTGTTGTAATCATTTCCTTAGGTTTTCTGAGCTGACTGCTTGACATGTGCCATGGGTTTAATGAGTCCTTAAGTTCCAGAGTGAGGGTTTGTTTTTTTCTTTTTGGCCATGCCACGTGGCTTTCGGGATCTTAGTTCCCCGACCAGGGTTTGAACCCGGGCCCTTTGCAAGTGAAATCCCTTTGCAATGAAAGCCCCGAGTCTTAACCACTGGATCGCCAGGGAATTCCCACGGTGAGGGTTTAAAATTAGATTGATTTGTTCAGCTAGGGAGCCAGAGCTGTTCAGGTGTGGAGATATTTGAGTATGTTTCCAGCACTGACTTCACTGTGTGTAATATATCCATTTTGGAACATGGAAAAGCATTTTCTTCTGCTTTGTTATTGCTAGTTGCTTATATAAAAATTACAGTACTTTTCCAGTTTAAATATTACTTCCTATAACACATGAAAGCATTAGCTTGGCATTGTGAACTTTTGGCATTTCTTTATAACTTTTAGGTGCGGCTTGTTCAGAAGAAAGATACAGGGCATGTGTATGCAATGAAAATACTCCGTAAAGCAGATATGCTTGAAAAAGAACAGGTAAGAGCACAATTGAAGCAGTGATTTTAGTTAGCTTGTGAATTTTTGTCTCCTAGAACTGTTCTTTTTGCTTAATTGAAGTGTATATTCCTATTTTAGTTTTCTTTAGCCCTGTCATGTATGTATATACATGTAATATTACTTTTCTTTCTCCCCAAAAGAAGGAGTTACATGTATTTTAAAAGTACAAATAATGCCTCTACATTATGTGCAGACTTTTTAAAGTTGAAAACCTACTAGAGAAATATCTGATATTTGTGTCTCCCAGTTGATCACAAGCTGTCCTTGTCATCAGGAGCCTTTTTTTGAGGTCTTTCTTACTGTGGTAGCATGTTCCTTACTGAATGCTGAGAGATAGAAGTTGTATATACACCTTGGAACTGAGGCTTAGCAATTAGAATTTAGAATTTGCGATCTAAAATGTGTCTTACATTGCTTCATTCTGTACATGCAAACCAAAGTTGGGTCTTCTCAGTGGCTCATCACTACCTAAGACCAGTCTTCTTTTGGAATGCATTTGAAAAAATATAATGCAAAAGGCAGAGCAATGCAGATTCTCCTTTAATGATTAGGATACTTTCTAAAACCTCAAACCGACTTTGCAAATAGATTTATAAGATGCATTAAGTACTTCATGTAGAATAACTAAGATTTTAACTATTGGACAACACATTAAAAATGAAAATGCAGACTTTCCATAAATCTAATTTAATTTAGCAGGTTGCTTAAGAACAGATTGTAATGGGTGACACCTGCAAATATCCTGTAGAATACCAATTGCTACAGGAGGGCAGAGACACCCCATGGAAATGAGACCTCTGGATACAGAGCCTAAGAGCCGGGATGGAGACCAGCCCCACACCCAGTCCTTCCTGCTGCTCTAGAGGAGGTGTAATCACCAAGGATTCTCTGCCCTTCATTTAAGCGCCAGCTCAAAATTTGGGATTTTAATTTTCTCTTTAATTTTCCGATATTACCCAGAAGCTTTAGACTCCCAGGAATTTTGGTCGAGAGTATCAAATACCCTGGCAGTATATCTTCAGACAGTATAGTTTATGCTAACACCAACCTTATTCAAAATGCACACTAGCCCTATTAATTTATATCTAAAAATTAGTGTGTGATATGGGTGTAGGCACTGAAAGAGTTTTAGTTAATCTTGAAAAGGAAAATGTAAGGCTGTATTGATTAGTCAGTATATTTTGTATTTCACAAGTAAATTCTATTTTTACAAGATCTGTTTCCTATAGTTTTAAGCAAGACTCAAAATCTTCCTTTATCAAGTGATTACTGTTCAGAATAAAATCGTAAAGAGAAGTACACATCACGAGTTTGACTTATTAATCCTTCATAGCATGTGCCAGAGGTAACAGAAGTGGTAACAGGATGATCCAAACATATTGTGTAAAAACATTTGCTCAAGTACTGTACCTTCTTCAAAATCAGTTTCTAAAAATTTTCTACATGAAAATAAAGGACATGTCTGTTCTGTTAAAAATTTTAATGTTTAAAATTAAGATTTTTAAATGATGCATTAACTTAAATTAGTAGCTCACCTTGCTGATGGACTCAGCTCTTTAAGTTTGATCTCAGTGTGGTCCAATTAAAGTTTCTGGCCACAGACTCTACCTGGGTCAGCCGTCTTGAGGAAGCATGCAGCAGCTTTGTGGGGCAAATCCATCACTTCTGGGTGGGGCTGACAAAGTATAGATTCAGAGCCTAACTTTTTGTAGGTATAGGTGGCTTATCCAGAGGAAAACTTTTTGCTTGCTCTTACAAAACTGAGCAGGAATTACAGCTACCCACTGAGAGTTCAGGTTGTTGTTCTGTCCCACAAGATGGAAATTTCTGCTACCTGGAAAATAAATTTTAAAGGATAAGAGACCAGCATGTAGCTAGTCTCTTCATGTTTCTCTTCCAGTGCAAAATGAAAACCTCCAGTTGTGATGCCAGTATAGTGTTAGGATGGAACCAAAGACTGACTTTCATCTCTGCTTTCCTAGTGCCCAGGGTAGCAGCTAGCATGTGATTCCCCCACCCCATTCAATATTTATGGAACAGGGGAAAGGGAACCTCTGGTGTGAGTTGCACCTCTGGCTCTTCCCACCCCTACCCTAAAATCACCTGACTCCACCCCTAGACCTTGAGGTTCTTAGCTGCTGTCTCAGCCCCAGAAGAGAAGGGCAGGGTGTGGTCACAGTACCTGTAGCTTTCCCTGTGACAAACTGAGAATGTTGCAGTCACCATCCTGCCCTCTAAGGCGAGTGACAAGCGGCAGTGGTAGTGTCTGTTCTTTTCCATACATCCCTACAGTAGGTAGAGGCCTTAACAGGAGACAAGGGAAGCAGAGGTGGGTGAATGCTGCCGTGTATGGTCTTCGTGTAGTAATTGACTGGGTCATAGCCAGGTCTGCATTTTAGCAATGCATTTTTGGCATGAGCATTTCTTCAAAGCATTACTTGGCTTCTTCATGATTTTATAGCACTGTTCCTTATCACCCTTATCCTCTTCCATTTTTCCCACCCTCATACCATAAATAGAGATGTAAAAACGTAAATTTTCTAAGACAGCGGTCCCCACCCTTTTTGGCACCAGGGACCGGTTTCATGGCAGACAATCTTTCCACGGACTGGCAGGGGGAGGTGGGATGTTTCAGGTGGTGATGCAAGCGATGGGGAGTGATGGGGAGCAGCAGATGAAGCTTCACTTGCTCGCCTACTGCTGTGCGGCCCGGTTCCTAACAGGCTGCAGATGGGTACTGGGGACCCCTGTTTTAAGACATTGAATTTATTTAAAAATTTCCTAAAGAACAATTTTGGTAGAAACTGAAAACTCAAATACTTTTAGGCCTGTGGGAGTTAGCATGGAAGAATGAGGCAGGTTAGGTGTAAGACAGGAGAGAGGGCTGGGATCTGTGTCTTTGGTAAAGACACCCCAGTAAAACAAACAAGCATACAGCACATTGTCTCAAAACAAAAACCATGGGCTGAGTTTGCCAATAGAAGTGCCGGTTTGTGAACTTGGTATATCTTTACCTCTGAACATATTCTAGGAGGTCCAGCCCTGGAACATATGTTAAGGTCAAAACCTCTATTCAAGGATTGGACTGGGTCTTAATAAATTTAGACCTGATTCAACCCAGTTTTTTTTTTTTTTTTTTTTTTGCGGTACACGGGCCTCTCACTGTTGTGGCCTCTCCCGTTGTGGAGCACAGGCTCCAGACACGCACGCTCAGCGGCCATGGCTCACGGGCCCAGCCGCTCCGTGGCATGTGGGATCCTCCCGGACCGGGGCGCGAACCCGTGTCCCCTGCATCGGCAGGCGGACTCTCAACCACTGCGCCACCAGGGAAGCCCCAACCCAGTTTTGCATCTTGTGACGCTTACATAAGAGGAGAGGGGGTGGGACTTGATAATATGCAGCAGTGTTTTGATTACTATTATATGCTTAAAGTAGATAAGGTAAACTTGATAATAATAAATTAATTCTCCCAAACGTTTGGCAACTTGGTCTTCCTAGCTAGATATTTCAGTAAAAATAGAAAACGGCAAGGTCATAAATTTGAATCTACAACTTTTCTTAGGTGTTCTTATATTTAAGTTCAGTAAGAACTGATCGAGCACATCCTGTGTGCACAGCAGTGAACTGAATGTTGTGGCATCAGAGTATTCTGGAATTGTCAACAGGGCATTGTCTTTGCAGATGTCATTGAAGACCTGAGGGAGGATGTGTTTAGAGAGTCTCATCTTGGGGACTTGTTTCTATCAAAAAGGATTATTAGGACAAAAAGATATGCAAAAGGATGGTAATTTTAACTAATCAAAGGTTCCATTTATAGCACTGTTAAAGTTTCCCTTTGCATTCAAGCCATTGATTTTGCCATTTTTTAAGCCTTTCATCACTCAAGTTTTCATCACTGAATACCTTCAAGTCAAATGTTGTCAATTTTGAGTTAGTAGGTTTGCCTAAGCATAAAATTAGATCTTTTATATCATCACAGTTTAATACTCAAAACAGTATTTAAATTGTTTAAACAAATATACAGTCTAATAAAGCAGAGCAAGGCTTGTCATTAATCAAATGCGTGTACCTCCAGGTTGGCCACATTCGTGCGGAGCGTGACATTCTAGTGGAGGCAGACAGTTTGTGGGTTGTGAAAATGTTCTATAGTTTTCAGGATAAGCTAAACCTCTACCTAATCATGGAGTTCCTGCCTGGAGGTAATTACTTGACGATGAAAGGTCATTTTTCCTTTTTGTTTTGTGGTTTCTCTATCACATCAATTAACCCTCTTTTCTACTTTTAATCATGCTCACAAAGTTGCTTTCTGTATCTTTTTAGGTCTGTAAGGAGGTCAGTAACCTGTCTGTGCTGGGGTGCCTTTCTACAGCTTTAGGGCCATAAAAGTAACCTTCTCCTTCATTCTCATAATTTCAGATGGATATTTCTTTCTTTTCTTTTTCTTTCTAAATATAGGAATAAACTAGGGGCTTTGCCTGCCCTCCTGTCAGTGGAATCATGTATAATTAGTTACCCCAGTGACAGAATTGAAGCTATTACATTCTTTGCTTCAACTTTTTTTATACAACTTATGAGAAGTGAATTTCTCGTTACCTGTATTAGTAGCCACAATCAGTTTCTCATTTCTGAGATTTCAAGTTTTATGTAACTCGGCATGTGCATCTTCTGAGACAGCTCCAAAGTACACCCAGAACAGAGCATGCATCTGTTCTGGGGAACACAGTCTGTTTCCCAGTGAGCAGACAAACTGTGAGCACACTGGTAGGAAAGAAAGAAAACTTTCTTTTTTGCTTCTATAGCAAAACTAATATAATTGTGGTGTAATATTTGATCTTGTGACAACCTTTAGTTTAGATTTAGGGTCATCAATAACTTTTTATTAACAACTGATGAAGGCTAGAAAAGAATCTATCTGATAGAAGGAGGAGAAACTTTTTAACATTTAGATGCCAGTCGATAAACGGGAGTAAGAACCAGTTCAGTAACCAGCCAGCCCCTTGACATGTGTCTCCTCAAACCTTACCTGCACCATCTTCTATAGACTCTTGTCTCCTGGACCCTGCCCTTTGCACCTGGTGGAGCTGGCCTGCAGAGCCATAGACTGCCTGGCCTGAGCGCTCTGATCATCTGGGCAAGGCCCACACAGGTGGGGCCACAGCGCTAAGGCCTCACAGATAACTTAGAGCTAGCCTGAGTCTCTGATGTGCCTCCAGATTGAATGCCTGGCTGCCAGGAGTGATAAGGCAATCATGTTTTTCAAGTTTTGGGGCAAAAAGGAGCATTTTAATAAATGGCTTAATTTTTGCCCAAGGGTAAAATATCCGCTTTTCTCCAAGAATACAAAAATTCCCTCAAAGTTATAAATTAAATTTAAAAAGCAGCACGGCGCTCTATTAAAATCAGAGGTTTCTATCTCTTTTCCCTGTTTTCTAATATAAATGTCTTCCTATGCGATCTAAACTGAATATTTCCTGTTTCTTTTAGCTTTAAACTGCTTATTCATATTTCCTTTGCTTTCCTTTTGTCTGACTGTTGAGTTAGGATCAGAATCTTTTTTTCACCATTTTATGTTGATGGTATTAAGCAGAAATAATTAAATTTTGACTTTGCAGAAAACTAAGTTTACCTTTTAACTGCTAAAATACTGATGTTGTGTTGTAAAAGTTGCATAAAGCATTTTGGTGTATATTTAAGTACCTACAATAAAGCACTGGAGAAAAAACCCAACTGATATAGGGACGTGTTCACCGTGCACTTTTGGGAGGCAGCTATTACACATCCTAGTCTGTAGCATTTTCAGTTCATATTTAGCTTTTGTTGAGTAACACTTTGCTACATAAATCCCACCTTTTTTTTTATGTTCTAGTGTTTTGTGAATAAACATTGGAGAGCTTGTTCTCAACCTCCCAGCATTTTTACATTTTTGTTGTTTGGCATTTCAGCCTCTCTCTGATAATGGCAGTACAGCCTATGTGGAAATGCCATTTGGTTCTAGGTAGAGAGAATTTGCAGATATTTGTGCAAAGTATAAAGTAAAGTAGCTTTTCCCCCAGTCCAAAAAATTATCTTAAGCAAATTTATTTATCTGTCTACTTATTTATTTATTTTAGTGTGAGAGGAATTTCCTTTCTCTCTCCAAAGTAAAAGGGAAATCACAGCTCAGGGGTCAGCATCAGTTAGCTTAGGTGAAAGTGTTGTGGAATCCCTGGCTGTGAATTTTACCTTGTAAGTGTTAGAAACTGCTTAGCATTTCTGCTCTTATTGGGCATTTCCGCCCGTAGTGGGTAATCTCTGGGACAGAGCAGAGGCCTGTTTAGCACCGCCTTACATTGGCAGATAAGGGAGACACATTGAAAACTGGCATTTATTCGTGTGTTGTTTTGTGTGTGTGTGTGTGTACTTTGTATCTTGTTTTCCCAGGGGACATGATGACCCTGCTGATGAAGAAAGACACACTGACAGAAGAGGAGACTCAGTTTTATGCAGCAGAGACAGTATTAGCCATAGACTCCATCCACCAACTCGGATTCATCCACAGAGACATCAAACCAGACAACCTTCTCCTGGACAGCAAGGTACTGTGGGGAGTAGCAGCCTGACCAGCGTGTCTTTACCTGTCTGAGCAGCCTCTGCTTTAACACCTGTGTGGCTTGCAGTAATCACAGTAGGGGAGCTGTGAGCTATCCGGTACATTTTTTTCTTTTTCTTACAGGTAAGTTTGCTGTTACTTACTTTCTCTGAAAGGCTTATGAATTCCATAATTTGACTGAACAGTTCCTCATAAAGATAAAGAACATTTTGGAAAATGATGAAGAATAAAATTGATTTAAGTTATTTTGTAATAAAGCCAAAGATAGTCATCTTCTCTTAGCATATAATTAACTATACTAATGCATCACCTATCGAGAACCCTTTTGTTGGGCAACCTCATCTGTTGAGGATCCCGGCCAAGAACCAGGAAGGAAGGCGACAGCAACAATAATCTGCCACAAAGTTCAGGTTCCAAAACCTGTGCCCTCTGCTTAAGGCAGAGTCCTACTCAGTCTCTGTGATGGCGTCTTTGTAGTCATCTTTAGACATGCAAATGAGGTTAGTTGCCTGATTCTTAAACTCACAGCAAATCAGAAGAAAATCCCTGTGCTGCTAAATTGTTGGATGCTCCTTGGCAAGTTCTTCTATAAAGTGAATATATTGATCCAGAGAAGCTCCAAAGTCTCTTCCAGCTCTAAAATTCTAGGTTGTTGTGTTCTGGTACATGGAATTGTTGTCTAGACTGAATTTTTCTTTTAAGTAGGAAAGTAAATTTAACTCCTAGGGTAGTTTTCTTTCTTACTGTCTTTTTTTTTTTTTTTTTTTTTTTTTTTGTGTTATGCGGGCCTCTCACTGCTGTGGCCTCGCCCGTTGCGGAGCACAGGCTCCGGACGCGCAGGCTCAGCGGCCATGGCTCATGGGCCCAGCTGCTCCGCGGCATGTGGGATCTTCCCGGACTGGGACACGAACCCGTGTCCCCTGCATCGGCAGATGGACTCTCAACCACTGCACCACCAGGGAAGCCCTCTCTTACTGTCTTTTGATAACAGTCTTTGAAAAATCTGAAGTTTTGGTCTACTTTCTTTGAAAACCTTAATCTTTCTGTTTAAAGAGGGTAGGAGGTTTGTCAGATAATTTCTTCTAGTTAATAGTTTTTTTCTTTATTTTAAGAATAATGTATATACGTAGTGGAAAGTTTGAACAATACAGAGAGCTATAAAGAAGAAAAATACCTATAATGTTATCGTTCAAAGATCACCACTATTTTAGTAAAATAGCTTCAGTACCTTTTCTGTTTGTGTCAGTTTATGTACAGTTAGTTAGCATTGTAAAAGTAAATAGCTTGGTATTCTGCTTTTAAAATGTTAATGTATATGAAATTATTTTTCTGTCCTTAAGTTCAGATACATATATATATATTTTTTAAACTGTGCCTGATAGAAGGGTTTTATTTTTTTTTAATCAATTTATTTTTGGCTCCCTGGGATCTTCATTGCTGCATGTGAGCTTTCTCTAGTTGCAGTGAGTGGGGGCTATTCTTCGTTGCGGTGCGTGGGCTTCTCATTGCGGTGGCTTCTCTTGTTGTGGAGCACGGGCTCTAGGCGCGCGGGCTTCAGTAGTTGCAGTGTGTGGGCTCAGTAGTTGTAGCTCTCGGACTTAGTTGCTACACCGCATGTGGGATCTTCCCGGACCGAACGGATCAAACCCGTTTCCCTTGCATTGGTAGGCGGATTCTTAACCACTGCGCCATCAGAGAAGTCCTAGATATATTTTTAATAAAGCAGTAGCCCTACTTTGTGTGGTCTTGGGTTCAGATGCCTTGGTCCTGTACCCCAGGTGCCTTAGTTCTCGCTTAGTTGTAGGCCGTAGTCTGTGTTCAAGGTCAGCAAACATACTGAAGGCCAAGAGCTTGGGGACTCAGTCTAGCTGAGGTGGATTTGGGAACCCTGTTTGGTGCAGACATGCTCTCTACCATATGCTAGCCCAGACTTGTAGAGGAGAGCTCATATATGTGTTTAGCCATATAGATTATAGAAGGGAAAATGTAGACATTTTGAGTTCCTCCTGTATACTCAGAAGAGCTACAGAGTTCTCTGAAAATTTAGGTTTGAATAGCATTTGCTCTAGGCACTGCTTTTTTTAAAAAAATAAATTTGGGCTTCCCTGGTGGCGCAGTGGTTGAGAGCCTGCCTGCCGATGCAGGGGACGCGGGTTCGTGCCCCGGTCTGGGAGGATCCCACATGCCGCGGAGCGGCTGAGCCTGCGCGTCCGGAGCCTGTGCTCCGCAACAGTGAGAGGCCCGTGTACCGCAAAAAAAAAAAAAAAAAAAAATTTATTTTATTTATTTATTTTTGACTGCGTTGGGTCTTCGTTGCTGTGCGCAGGCTTTCTCTAGTTGTGGTGAGTGGGGGCTACTCTTTGTTGTGGTGCGTGGGTTTCTCATTGTGGTGGCTTCTCTTATTGTGGAGCATGGGCTTCAGTAGATGTGGTGCATGGGCTCAGTAGTTGTGGCTTGCGGGCTCTAGAGCACAGGCTCATTAGCTGTGGCGCATGGGCTTAGTTGCTCTGCAGCATGTGGGATCTTCCCGGACCAGGGCTCGAACCCATGTCCCTGGCATTGGCAGGCAGATTCTTAACCTCTGCGCCACCAGGGAAGCCCTGGCACTGCTTTTTAAGACACTTTTTCTTGGAGGTGTCCAGGTAAATCATGTAATTATGAGAACTATAAAACACTTCCTTGGCTTGCAGAACAGGTTATTTGCAAGTCTTAAAGGAAGATACTAGGTTAGCAGGCCCAAAGCTGGTAGTTTACCAAAGACAGACACACACACACACACACACACACACACACACACACACACACACACACACACACACACACACACACACACACACACACACACACCCTAATGGGATAAAAAAACCTCCAAAAACCTGACCCTACGGACTGAAGGAAGGTGGTATCATGGAAAGACCACAGATGAGTCATTGGAGCTCAGACCTTGGCCACATCACTTTTAATTGTGTGACCTTGAGCAGTATAGATCCCTGAGCATCAGGAGTCTCTCCCCTGTTTTTGGTTTTACCTCCTTATATACTTAAAATTTTGGTTAGTGGACACTTGGTCCTGTCTAAAATGTTCATAAGACGTTTGGTCCATGCAAAAAGTTCCTTGCAATTTGGTCCAATCCAAAGTGTCCATGCCAAATGGTTTTGGACAGAACCAAGTATCAAGGACCTTTTGGCGTGGACCAAATGTCCTGCAAGGAAAATCTCACTACCCCAAGAACACCTTCCTCTTCCTTAGGAGCATGTGCCAGGTACCAGGTTAGGAGCCTTACATGCATTAATTCCCATCATTCTTGCCAGGAAGATATCATTATTTCCATTTTCCAAATGAGATCAGGGGGTTGGAGAGGTTAAGTAACCCTGGTCTGGAGAGAGAGAGCATTGATTTCTGGCTTTGGTTCTGCCATTTCACCCCAAAGTCATTTAATGACTCTTGAGTCTGAAGTGTGGCTTAAGAATGAGACAGCACACTTAAAGGCATGGTGCCTGGCTCACAGGAGGTGTGAGTTTTCTTTGAAGAGAATGATAAAGTCAGAGACTTATGATTGGAATACAGTGTGGCAATATTTGTCAATAACTGTGCAATAAAGTTTATTCCCTTTGTCTTTGCAATAGTTTACTCCTTGGCATTTATTCTGATGAAATAATTCATGTGGGGAGAAAGCTATATGAACAAAGATTTGTTTATTTACTCATCCTTTAACAGCCGTTTATTAAGACCATCTTCTGTACCATGCGTGATTAGGGTTGGGAACACAGGCCCTCTCTGGCACAGGGGTGCTTTGAGAGTGGATTGAGCATCCAGTATCGGGGGATAGGTAGACAGCGATGTACTAAGTCATTTGAATATTATGTAGACATTAAAGATGATTTTGAAGAAACAGAAGAATATTTGATTGAGTTAGTTTAAGAAGTAAAATAAGATGCTGTGGATACACCTGAAACTAATATAATATTGTATGCCAACTATATTTCAATATTTTAAAAAAGTGAAAAAAAGTTAGATGCCATGGAGGCTTCAACTAGTTTTAAAGTTTATATTTGGACAAAAACAAAGGTAATGTGCAAAAATGAAAATACTTTTATTTGTATAATAGGATTTGGGGTGATCTTTAAAGAATTTGTTTGCTATTATATATTTCTCCCTGTAGTAAAAGAAAAAGCAGCATCCTTTGGCTGTGGAGCTGCAATGGATACTGCACAGAGCTAGAGAAGATAATGTTCTGTTCCACATCCATGAATGTTCATCCATTCATTACCTTGTTTCCTCCCCATAGGGCCACGTGAAACTTTCTGACTTTGGCCTTTGCACAGGACTGAAAAAAGCACATAGGACAGAATTTTATAGGAATCTGAACCACAGCCTCCCCAGTGATTTCAGTAAGTGTTAACAGTGATGTTAGCCTTTTTATCCCTTAACTGGGCCTGGAAGAGCTGTTCCCCTGCTAACCAAAATATGTGGGATGGATTAGGAGATTCTCACAGTTTGAGTCTTTAGAGAGTAAAAATACCTTCCCAGGTTTGCCTGTGATTTGTACTATATGGTGAGGCAAGATGAAGGCTACCAAATGTGTTAAAGGCAGATGTCCAAAAGAGCATTCTTTGGAGCTCTACTGAGAAGGTTACAAGGGACGAATAAGGAGCAGGCAAGCAAAAGTAGTAGAGGAAAGAGTCCTAGGAACAACTCCAGATTAGATTTATCCTTGGTGCTTCTTTCTGTCATGGCAGAAAGAAGTTTATGAGTCACTTTCACTCTATCAAACCATTGAAACTCTGTAGTAAAATTACAGTTCATTCTTGAGAAGCTTATGTCCGTAGTGCATTATATATTCAGAAGTCGCTGATTATGTAACAGTTACTACTGTTGGAAATTTGATAGTAATTTTGAGAAGTTGTGAATGTTTTAGGTCCACTTTGGGACCTTTGCTTCTGATGAGACTGAATTCCCTGTGATTCTGATTAAATTCCCTGTAATTTTGTTTAAGGCCTGTCCGTGTCCTCTCTGGCCACCTAATCCACATAGAAGTGTGGCTTACAACTCTTATTGTGTGATTCTTTGAGTTAATGCTTTAGAGCCTCTGATTTGGGCTTATGAATTTGCTGGGAAATGTGTCATCCAGAGTTACTGATGTATGGGCAGAAAAGCAAGACTTGAGGGTCTCATGTGGCTTGAACCAGAGCCTAAAAAAGTAGTAAACTTTATTCCTGAACTTTGATTAGAACTTGTTTTCTCTGCTTTTAGCTTTTCAGAACATGAATTCCAAAAGGAAAGCAGAAACCTGGAAAAGAAACAGACGTCAGCTAGTAAGTAATATTTGTGGCTTCTTAAATGCTACAAACCAAGTATGAATCAGTTTAAAAGTATGCACATAAATTTGCATTTGATAAATGTTTGCAGCTTACCTGTTCCTTGTTTTAAATTACCTTAATAGAGCACTGTCATTATGTTGGTAGCGCCAAAAGTAATCTTTTGAAGGAGGGCAGATAATATGAGGTTGTTCTGGTTGTGACATTTTCAGTGGATGACCTCATTCTGACCTTTTACATTGGTGACAACCCCTTTCCTTCCTGTTTTACCTTTTCCCTTTGTTTATGGTGGTAAAGGGGTTATATTTAAGATGGAGTTTTCGCAAAATGAAACTAAGTACAAATACCTACCCAGAGCTTTAAGGCTGTGGTTCTCAAACTTTAAAAAGTTTTTTAGATTCACTGAGTCAAATCAGTTCACCTGCCCCACCCTTTCCTACTTTATGGTGGAAAAAGGAACTTGGTGATAAAAACTGGAGAGAAATTTAAGGGAAATGCTTACTTTACTAGTATTTGAGTATATACACATAAAATTATGCCCCACAAGCTTAAAAATAAGTAACATTATTGCATTTACCTTGATATCAATAGCATGTTGGAATTTATTTAAATAGTACAGATTCACCAGTGAAATACTGCTGTCTAGGCAAACTTTTATTCTGACTCATTGGTTCATAAAATGCAATGCACGTATCCCAGTGTCTAGTTATTGGAGAATTATTGACCAGATATAATAGAAATGTGTATCACTACATACTTAGGCTTTCCTAGAAACCCAATAGCAAATTGAAAATAGTAAAGCTAAACTATAGCAGTTGGTCATTAGAAAGCAAGAATAGCAGGGATGGAAAACTATGACTAACTTGGAATGATGATCATGCATGTGTATTAGCTAGAAATAGTGGCACTTCTGCTTGTTGGTGTATACAGTTGTAACTTGGCAGGTTTGCCAAATACAGTGTTTTGGCCAGACTTCTTAGTAAAATAGTGAATTAGAGTTCTCTATAGTATCTTTAATAACTCATATAGTAGGTTGCTGCTAAGTATCTGTTAGTCATATGTGAAAGTGGAAGCCTTAGGATTAAGAAAGAATCAAAAGAAAGGCTTGCGTTTTTTGGATTCATTTAAGGCCCATCAGTGGGTCTCAAGACCATGCTTTGAATATTATGATTTTTATGTTAAACCTGGGTTTTGGAAATGTAGAAAATGAAATTAATCTGTGATATCTTTTCTAACATTAACTTGGGGATACTTCAGTTTGGTATAGCGAGTCACATCATAGCCTTCTTTTCATAGTTTGTTAAGGATTAGGGAATGTCAGGAGCAGATTTGGTCAGGCGCTTCTATTATGTCTCTCATAGAGCAGTAGATCTTAGCCTTGGCTGCATACCAGAATCACCTAGGGAACTTCAGAACTTACTGATGCTGGGTCCTACCCCAAGAGATTCTGATGCAGTTGGTTTGGGGTATATAGTCTCAGTATCTTACCTGATTTTTAAAAGGGCTCTGGGATTCTACTGTGCAGTGAAAGTTGAGACCCTCTATCTAAGAGACTATTTCTTAAACAGTAGCTCCTGCATTATTGGGAGACTGTTAATTATGTTTTGGAGGGTAACAAAAGGTAAGGAATCTTCTGTGATTAAAAAAATTTTTTTTAAAAGCAAACTAAGATTTAACCTTTGGCCACTTTAATTTTGAGGGTAATTAAGCTTAAATACCTTAAATTATTCTTGTACTCTGAGAAGCTTTATGCCTTTTGACATATACCAAAGGGTCATGTCAGACTTACTAGGAACCCCTTATAGGTCTATAAGGAAGGAAATGTCCCAAGTTCCATATTTGGAGTTAAGTGTTCTTTAATAGTTAATGTTTTTTAATCTGAATAAACTTAGGTTCTCATGCTGTGGTTAAGGTTCTTGCCTTTTTACTGTATAGTAGAAGTGGTCATCCTCATATGACCTCCCCTGATAACCTGAAGAAAATAAAGCTAACTTTCAGTCTTCAAAAGGTCAGTTAGGGCTTCCCTGGTGGCACAGTGGTTGAGAGTCCGCCTGCTGATGCAGGGGACACGGGTTCGTGCCCCAGTCCGGGAAGATCCCACATGCCGCGGAGCCTGCGCGTCTGGAGCCTGTGCTCCGCAACTGGAGAGGCCACAACAGTGAGAGGTCCGCGTACCACACAAAAAAAAAAAAGGTCAGTTAGCCCTGTGCTTTTGACCTGTCTTAAGTGATCCCATTCAGCTAGCACCAAGTTGAAGGTTAATATTAGTTAATGCTTAATATAAATTTATTGCTCTAGGTTAAGCCTAACGTATATAATTGTTCACCCTGCCTGCTACTTTTTTTTTTTTTTTTTTTTTTTTTTGGGGTATGCGGGCCTCTCACTGTTGTGGCCTCTCCTGTTGAGGCGCACAGGCTCCGGACACGCAGGCTCAGCGGCCATGGCTCACAGGCCCAGCCGCTCTGCGGCATGTGGGATCTTCCCGGACCAGGGCACGAACCCGTGTCCCCTGCATCGGCAGGCGGACTCTCAACCACTGCGCCACCAGGGAAGCCCGCTGCCTGCTACTTTTCAGTCCATTGAGAATCACTGAAAAAAAGCAGAGGCTTTAGCTTCATCTTTGGCTGATTAAATCCTATTCTAATATTTGTAGTACCAGCATGGTTCTGGGTAACTCTTAGGCCCTAGTAACTGATTAGGCAATAGGTTTGAGTTAACTTTAAGGTATTAAACCACAGAGGTAATAAAAGATGAGGTACATCTAGGCATCCAATCTTTGTCAATTCAATTTTTTTTGAGTGTAGAATTTTCAGAAGTCATTAAGTAGGAAATTAAATTGCTTTATATCCCCTAAAATCTTAAATGAAATCATAAGTTGGAACATATCATATGTTTGAAATGACTGTTAACAATGAACAAAACTCTTTTAGAGCATAGCTCTAGCTGACACTGTGAACACCCAGACAACAAAAGGAAAAAGAAGGGTATAGATTTGAGGTATTAAGAGCTTCAAGTTGGAGGACACCCCAGTATGGAAAACAGATGAAGGTTTGGGAAGGGGGCAGTACCTGGATCATTTATACTTACGATGTGCTAAAGTGAGAATGGGCTCCCAAGGTGGGACTCTAGCTCCCAGGTGAGAACATTACCTTATATCACAGTTTTGAACCTGCTGTTGCCTACATTCTATAACTCCAAGATTTTTTTTTTTTTTTACACCTTAGTATCTTGAAGAAATTCTTTTTTTGTGGCAGTAGGTCTCTGGTTTTATAGTAGAAATCTTTGGACAAATAAGATTTACTTAACATTCAGCTTTGCTGGAATATATTTAGTCTAAATTGAAGGGTTTCTGTAGTTTCTCAACTTTTATAATTAGAATTAAAATATTTCTGCTTCTTGGGGAAGGCCCAATCCATGTTTCAGACTCCAAAGCTTTAAAAAAAAACATAGTTGGCATTTATGTTATTTAATATGTGTATTTAAAAGAAAACAGTGTACAATTCTCCATATGGAAAAAATGAGTTCCTGCCTTACCGTATACACAAAAAGAAATCGTAGATGGAAAATAAAACTTTAAAAATTTTAGAAGAAAATACTGGGCAATATATTTATGACCTCAGAGAAAGGAAGGGCTTCTTAAATAACGTACAAGAAGTACAAATTGTAAAGGAATACTTGGTGTATTTTACTACTTTAAAGAAAGAAAACCTTCAGTATATTGAAAGACAGAAGGAAATGAAAAGACAAGCCACATGGTCCAACTACTTTGGAATTATAGTTCACGTGCATACCCTACAACCCAGCAGTTCTACCCCTAGTCAGATGCCATGGAGAAACTCTTGTACCTCTGAACCAGGAAGCATGTATAAGAATGTTTATTGCATTTTCATAATAGCAAAAAACTGGAATTAGCCCAGTGTCCATGGACAGGAAAATGGTTACATTCTGGAATAGAATATTGTTTAGCAGTGAAAATAATTGAACTACAGCTACATGTGACATCATGGATCAATTTTAGAAACAAAATACTGAGAGGAAAAATCAGGTAGCAGAAGACTGCATGTAGAATATTTTTACAAAGCTCAAAAACAAAACTAAGATCTCAGTTTGAGAGACACATGTGGCAAAATTACTTTTTTTAAAAAATTTTTTATTTTGTGGTACGCAGGCCTCTCACTGTTTCGGCCTCTCCCGTGGCGGAGCACAGGCTCTGGACGCACAGGCTCAGCGGCCATGGCTCACGGGCCTAGCCGCTCCGCAGCATGTGGGATCTTCCTGGACCGGGGCCCAAACCCATGTCCTCTGCATTGGCAGGCGGACTCTCAACCACTGCACCACCAGGGAAGCCCCAAAATTACTTTTTAAAAGCAGAGGAAAAATAAATAAATAAATAAATAAATAAAATAAAAGCAGAGGAATGGAATTCCCTGTCTGTCCAGTGGTTAGGATTCCATACTTCCACTGCAGGGGGCATGGGTTCAATTCCCTGGTCGGGGAACTAAGATCCTGCATGCCGTGTGGTGTGGCCAAAAAATAAAAATAAAAAAAATAAAGGCAGAGGAATGATAAACATAAAATTGAGCATGAGGGTTAGGAGAAGAGGCAGGAGGATGGGCTGGTGGGTACACTGTTAGCTTGAATAATATCAGTGATACATATTTTGGTTCTTCATTTGGACTCATGGGTATTCATTTTGTTATGCTTCATAATTTGGTAATTTTTTGGTATGTAACAAATTTAAAAAGTCGTAATAAAAATGATAAGCCTCAGTCTGGGAGAAGATATTTGCAATATATAAAACTATAAAGGATTAATGTTCTGATGAATCAGGATTAATGCCTTGGATTCATAAAGAATTACTACGAGGGAATTCCCTGGTGGTCCAGTGGTTAGGACTCCACATTTTCACTGCCAGGGCCAGGGTTCGATCCCTGGTCAGGGAACTAAGATCCCACAAGCCGTGAGGCCAAAAAGAAAAGCTAAAAAAGAAAGAATTCCAAGGAATCAGTAAGAAAAAAGGTGATGCAACTGAAAAAAACAACTAATGGTCAAAGGATCTGAACAGTAATAATTCACAGAAAAAAGAACTGAATGGCTAATTAACATATGAATATGCACTCAACCTTACTAGAAATAAGGGAAATGCAGATTAAAAACAGCAAGATCCTATTTCATGTTCATCAGATTGGTAAAAATTTAAGAGTCTGACAAAGACAAGTGTTGGTGAAAGTGGAGCACTAGGAGCTCATCCCACTGGGCATGTTAAATAGATGTAACCACCTTGGAGGACAACTGGATGATGTCTGATTAAGTTGAAGATGCTCATGATGCAAGACCCAGCAATACTACCCAGTGCCCAGGACGTGTTACAAGAATGTTTATTCAGGTGTTACTTGTTATAGTGAAACATTGGAAGCAATGTAAGTGTTTATTTAGAGAAGAATGTATAAAAAACATTGTGACATTTGTATAATGGAATAGTGTACAGCAGTGAAATTGGTGAACTAGAGCTACATGAATAAATCTCAAAATCATAATATGGAGTAAAAACAAGTTTCAGCACTATAGAATAATGCAGTACAGTATGAAACCCTTTATCAAAAGTTGAAATATACAAGAAAGTATATGTCATTTATACAAATATCCATACAAGCATAGCACGGGTAGTTATGATTTCAGGATAGTTATGACTTCAGTGGGGAGAGAAGGATTCTGGCTTTAATCATTTCTGTAGTTTTGTTTCTTTTAAAAAGGAATGATCTGAGACAAATATCACAGATTATTAACCTCTCTTTAATATGGGTAATGTATACATGGATGTTGTATTGTCTGTGCTTTTTTTTCTGTATGTTTGCAGTATTTCATAATAAGTATTTTTAAAAGTCCACACAGCTGTAGCTTTTAACTTTAGAAGTTGTATAATATGGAAAGCACTTAGATTAGAGCCTTCCATGTGGTAAGCCCTCAAATGCTGAGCACAGGAAGGCTTTTTGACTGTAATTCCCCTAGTATTGCAGTCCTGGTATATGAGAGTAGATTACTTGAATTTAGAAAATACTCTTCTAAGAACTAGTTACATAAATGTTTCAGTTTGATAAGCAGACATTTATAAACCTTTGACCAGTAGGTTATAACTTTAGCTTTTGATAATAAAGTTTCCCTTTATGATTTTCCAAATTAAAGAGGTGAAAAGAGGGACGGTTTTGAGCAAATATTTAATTTCCAAACCAGGCTCTGCCAGTTAACTAGTTCTGAGGCCTTGGGCAAAGCCGTTTTGGGCGTCAGAGTTTTATCTGCAAAGTTGGGCGAATAAGGTCCTCTTTGTTGAGTTTTGTCATAGGCTCATAAGCATAACAGGAGTACAGGGCCTGGCACTTACTGGGTGCTCAGTTATGGTACTAGTTGCTACGACAGATACCTTTGACCTAGTGAATGGTCTCTCACCTCACTGACAAAGCTTTATTTTCATTTTGGAAGTTCTCTGGCAAGCCAGACTTGCCATTAAGCTGCTGGGCCATCCTGCTTATTTAGTTTGTGGGTAGCTCTAGGTGATACTTGTAGCCTTTGGTCTCTAGAACAGAACTCTGGGCACCCATCTTCCTGCTGGGCTTCCTGATGTGTGTACGTGTTTCAGGCCTTCTCCACAGTAGGCACTCCTGACTACATTGCTCCTGAGGTGTTCATGCAGACCGGGTACAACAAGCTCTGTGATTGGTGGTCGCTGGGGGTGATCATGTATGAAATGCTCATTGGTAAGTTGCGTGCTTTCAGAGGACTTTTTCTGTGCAGTCAGGAAAGAGTCCTATGTTGATAATAGACTGTTTCAGGTGGGGGTCATCTAAGAGCACTTTTCCCCCTCGTCTTTTAAAGTGAAGTTTCCTAGGTAGAAAACGCTGGACCATCAAATGTATCCCACTATATTATGGCTCCCTGGCACCCTCTCGTGGCTTTGTTGATCATTTATCATGGTTTTCTTCGACTTTTCTATCCTCTCCATCTAGCAACTCTTTCATTCACTGGCATTTATTAAACACCCATTGTATACAAAGAGCCTTCACTGGGCCGTGTCTCGAGCACTCTACTTCTTAGTTGCTGTCCCCCCTTCTCTCTCAAAGCCTTCAGAGCATGGAGCCCTCGGACCTCTCTCCCTGTTGCTTGGTATATCTGTGTATTTAGGGGACACATCTGTGGAGCTGGCCATATGCCTGAGCACTAGGAGAGCCCATCTGTCCGTGGTGGCCCTGAGTGAATCTGTGTGAATGACTGGTATGGCATCGTCTGGCTGTGTTGTCTTTGGGAACACTGGATGCATGCCTGTGGAGGCGGATGTGGTCTGTGTAGAGGGCAGGTGGAGTATTACGGTGACTATCCTTCTCACCTATAGTTCTCAAAGAGAGGCATGGTGGTCACTTTTCCCAAATAAGGATATTCCTAGAATGGAGTCGTTTCTTAATGATGTTGTTTCATCTTTTCGTTTTCCTCTTTGGGCACAGTGAGCCCCGCCTCTGCAACTCTGCTTCTGTCCTCCTTCCTTTTTCCAGCTCCAACTAGTAGCTGGCTCCCTAGTGGTACCAGAAGCACAACTTCACTTTGGGTTTAGGAGTTTTGGGGGAAAATGAACAATTGGTTTAGATGTTTCCTGGGGTGAGTGGAAATCCTGTCCATGTCATGTAGGGAAGGACATATAGGATCATTAAAGATATATTAGAATCAGATTAAGGTGAATAATCTCAGATTCAAAGTTCTGGGATGTGAGAGCTCCGAAGTTCCCTTTTTATTACAGGCTACCCACCTTTCTGTTCTGAGACCCCTCAAGAGACATATAAGAAGGTGATGAACTGGAAAGAAACTTTGACTTTTCCTCCAGAAGTTCCTATTTCTGAGAAAGCCAAGGATCTAATTTTGAGGTATCAGAACATTTCCCCTGTCCCCCAGCCAGGCTTTTTGACATGAGTGAATCTATTTTTAAAAATTTTCATCATTTCCTGGGTCGGTCCCCACTTCCTCCCATTTCTCCTTTTCTTTTTCTGAAGAGACTACTTGAGGTATGCTGAAAGGCCTCTGTCTTTTCCAGATTCTGCTGTGAATGGGAACATAGAATTGGAGCCCCTGGAGTTGAGGAAATCAAAAGTAACTCTTTTTTTGAAGGTGTTGACTGGGAACATATCAGGTATATCCGTATACAAAGTTTCAGGATAATTTCAGTAAGTCTGTAGTTTGCTTAATACTAATTTAGAAGCACCACTACTGGCAAGCCAAGTATGGGAAGAGAGCTTCTTAGAAATTCAGTGTCTTTTCCTGATTTTCATTCATGGCGAGGATTGGGAGTTGGGGTTTCCTGTCACCCATGTGCTGTGGGACACGTTGAAGCCAGCAGTCATTTCCAAAGTGAAGTGAACTTTGGATTCCACGGTGAAAGGACCACCTAAGCATTGTGTTGCACTTGCTTTTACCAAGAACACACCAACTTCTCTAGTGTTAGGAGCCACCAGCAGGACTGTCCCTGCTCCTAGGGTGGAGGCTATCACTGGGAGACAGAGAAGGAAGAGAGGAGTGGAAGAAGGATGGAGTGGGGAAGGGCGCAGAGGGGGAATGGAGGGGAAACGTGAAACTGTTGCGGACAGGGCTCGCAGAGAGCTGCCAGCGCTGCACAGACCTCCCTCCTCAGCATTCATTGGTTGAGCAGATGAAGTGGTCATCCATTTCATAGGAGTGTTCTAATTCGCATGCTTGTGATTTCTACCTTTGCCTTTTAGCCACTCTACTTTGTTGGCACTTCTGGTAGAAGAGGGTCAGAGCCCTGCACGAGGAGGCATTTAGAGGTTCAGTTTCCCTTTTCAGCAGACAGGGCAGGCTGTCAGGGAGAGTGTACTAACTTTGGATTTTAATTTCTCCTTATTCTTGTCTTTCTTCCTAGCTATGAATAATTACATTTTTTTCGTCATAGTTTTGTTTGGTTGTAGTCAGCTGGTGTGGTTGGTCAGTGGTCATAAGCTTTTCAAAGGAAATTAATGCTGCCTGCCAGTGGACAGTCTTCCCTTGTCAGACCAGGGGTCTTTTTTGGAGAAAGACTTGATTACTTGTGATCCGTATGTTTACTAACCGTAGTAATTTTTGGCATGTCTGTTCTTGGCAGAGAGAGGCCTGCTGCAATATCTATTGAAATCAAAAGCATTGATGATACCTCAAACTTCGATGAGTTTCCAGAATCTGATATTCTTAAGCCAACAGGTAATACTACCACTGCCTCAGGCTGCCTTATAAGTGCATTATTTCCCCCAAATTTTGGGGTGATGTTTACAAATCAGGTTAGAGAACATGGAGAGGAACTTCAGGCTCTTTATAAGTATTTTTCCAGTGTTAATGCAGGGCAGCAGTGAGACCTTGTTGAATGGAAAGTAGTGAATACAAACACCCATATTTAGCCTGCTCAGCTGGATGGGTGAACCACAAAGATTTGTTCTCTTGTTATTTATTAAATTAAAGGTTAGGTAATCTGAAATGACAGAAATGAGAAAACTTTTAAAATATTGTGGAAAACATGAGGTTCAGAGAACATAGGCAGGCAAATGTAGAAAATTCGCAGAGTGAAAAATAACTTTTCCCAGATAGAAGCTGTGATATGTTCTTCAGAATGTCATGTACTGAGTGTCAGTACTGAGTAGTCCATCAAGGTAAGGCAGTGAATCAACTCTCACATCTGTTTCTTTCCCAGTGGCAACAAGTAATCACCCTGACACTGACTACAAGAACAAAGACTGGGTCTTCATCAATTACACATACAAGCGCTTTGAGGGTCTGACTGCGCGGGGGGCAATACCTTCCTACATGAAAGCAGCAAAGTAGTTTCCTTGAAATGGGATCCTAAATTGTGCAACATCATGGTTTTCTTCTCACATAACTGTTTTGAAAGAGCTTCGAAGAAGTTTATGGAACCTACCAACGTGTCATGGTAAACTCCTGAAATGTGATAGTAAGTGGATTCTCTTCCATAATGCATCTGATGACCTGTAGAACAAAGACAACCATTTTTACTACATCAGCCATTAACGGCTGTCCTGCTTCTTTAGAAGCATCATGAGCCAATTTGATGTTTTAAAAAAACTTGAGTTTTCCTATAAGTTCATCAGAATGAAGGGGAAAAAACAGCCATCATCCAACATTGAGATTGTAACATATACTTACTATCAGCCAATTCCTGTGATTTTGTGACAGATGCTTGCTACCAAGCCCACCAAGTATTTTTTTTTCTTTACAGCTAAAAGTTCCATAGTACTAAGGAAATAAAGCAATAAAGAAAGCTTCAGTAGCCAGCATTCTGGCTGAAGGAAATGATCCACCATTCTGAGTGGGTGATGGTGGTAGTTTCTCCCCAAACCTCAGCCTCGGGCAAGTAGCTTTTTATAGCCTCCATTCATGGTGCACTTTATTTATGGTACTAGGATAAAGACCCTCAGTCCATTTTGATTTCCTTCTACCCATCTGAAATACTCACGCTGCTTTTCTGAGTGTTGATGGGAAGATACCAGCTTGATCCTTTGTTGCTCTTAGAAGGCCCAAAAAGCCACTGGGCATTGCCAAGGAGTCCTGGATCACGTGGAAAATCCTCACTTTCTCTTCACGGCTGTATTAGAAAATCCCTTTGGATGTTGCTGTGGACTAGCAATACCCACAAGTGCTGCCAAAAGGACCTCGGTTTATTCCTGGGAACACAGCAAGGAGAGCCCAGGCAGAAGCAGGAGGCCTCGAACCCGCCTGGCTAAGGTGCTGCTCCTGCTCTGTGTCCAGACCTCCCTGCAAGTGGTGAAGGAACGAGCCCAATACAAAGCGCAGAGCCAGCCTGCAAATCCGTGCGAAGTTCACGCCTCAATCTTTGGTGCAACTGTATTTGTATCCTCTTAGTATTTCTCCTCTCCCAACTTTAAGTAACCATTTTGCCTTGGAATCATGATTACAAATTTTTCCTTTGCAGATGCCTTCCTGGGGGATGGTCCTCTTCACCCTAAAGGGTCACGTGCAGGCCTGGGCTGACCAGGCCTCTCTGCTGTGATGCTCTCTAGAGACCCTCTGAATTTTAGCACAAAGTGCCTTTTCTTTCACAGCTGCCACCGCCTTTAGAGGACTTTCGCTGCATCAGAAAAATGTGGAGGCTCCATATTAATGCATTATTACTTTTAAAAATTTTGATAACTCTTAAAGCATCATTTGCACCTATGTGGTAACTTTGCCTGTTGCAGAGTGTCATAGCCAAGCCACAGCTGGGAGACTGCTTTCTGCCAGTCTTGAAGTTGTTAACATCAGCTATGAAAGGAAAGTATGTTCTAGCTTAGCCACTCAGAAAAGAAAAATGGACTATCAGAGTTACAGTAGTAAGTGAAACTGCTTTGGGTTTTAATGTCTTAGAGGGAGAAAAAATTATATTAGGGAAATATTAACTCTGGATGAAGGTAATGTGTTTCCCCTTATTCTTTCATTCATGGTTTGCTAGTGAAAAGGAAGTGAGATTCTTTTGTGTAACTTTGTAGCTTCTTTGGATTACCAAATAGTTGGGGTCTTGACCCCTATGTGTTTTGCAAGAGTATGTGGTAAGCATGGACAATGAGAGGTAATGGGAGGGTGGTAGGTAGTCTGTGTTGGGGAGTGGCAGGGGATAATTTGTTTTTGGGGGGGAATGCCCACATTTTAACTTTTAAATGTCTGAATAAACTGTGTGAAAACAATAGTATAAGTCTGTGGCTCATAATTCAAAGAGCCAGAGTGCTGATGGCTTCCTCTGACCCTTTTGTCTGCAAACCGTTAAACGCTGAAGACCACCTTTAGGCAAAATGCTTTACCATCTCAGGGAAGATGGGACCTGCTTTTTTGTTCCCTGAGAACAAGTCTTCTGAACTGGGGTTCATGTAAAGAGACTGTCTTCTGTTGGCCTCACGTCTATGCTCTTTTCACCTGGCTCAGTGTTACTGGGCAGTGGGCACTCTTGCAGTAAGTGCAGTTAGGCCAAGGGGAGACCTGCCGACGAAAGTTCTGTAAACTGGTGGACCCTTTATACAACTGTCTGTTTGTAGCTCAGCCCCATTTTTTTTCAGCCTGGGGTTGACCAGGAATCTCACAAGCTCCCAGGATGGACTTCTCAGCTCCCTGTGTCCACCAGAGCAGGGCTCTGTCTCTGGATGTAGATTTAAGGAGTCTTATGGATCCCACTTCTTACCTCCTTCTCTGGGTCAGGAAAAGGACCCTCAGGCAAAGAGGAAGGGGCAAAGACCAGCCAGGGTGGGAACTGCAGGCAGAGGTTAGTTAAATGCAGCCTAACAATGTATTGTCGTTCCAAGGCTCATGAGTTTCAAGAAACATGTCGGGAACCACTGGCTCAGTGTTGGTCCTATTCACAGATAATTCTGTGTCCTGTCTCTTAGGAGAAGTTAGAAAATAATAGAACTTGAACTGTACTGCATACTAAAATGAAACTGAATGCTGATGTCATTCAGACTCCTTGCTTCAGGAGTACATCAGAATTTTCTTCAGTACCTATTTAAGAATTTCAAAAGTGAGGGGAATCCTTTGGGATTAATGGTCAGGCTGTGAAATAGCAGACTGCTAATTTTAGCGCTCATCTGTAGAGTGTAGGAATCCTCTGCCACTGATTGCTACTCCTGTTTCTCTGAATCATTTCCTGGGAAAGCATATTTCCTGGATCACCTTCTCCTGTTACTCTCTCCTGGGCCTCTGTGTGTAACCCAAACGGTGTTTTGAATTGAATGCAAAAGGATTCAGTGAATGGTATTTTCCTTTCCTAGTTAGCAACCATTTCCCTGGAATGATCTGTCAAAACCAACACTGACTTAAAAACAAGCCTCCACGCTGCTCTTTAGGCATATTTTCAGAGAAAAACATCTTCCCCACATAATACTTAAGCATTCATAAAATACAGAGCTCAATCCCAGGTACACTGGGGATGCAATAGGGAAGCCCACTGTGGTTCTGAACCACAGATCAGTTTGAGGAGAGAATTTCCAGCCACAAAGTTGGCTTAACAGAATTGCAGCATCAACTATAAAGTTATTAGTATGTTAGTGTTGCTGTAACAGTACTATTAAGCCAACCCTGAGTTGTGGGGAAGGTTGAGGAAGCTTCCCAGAGGTGTTAGTAAGTAGCAGTGATTTGGCAGAGGGGAAGGTGAGCAGTGCAGGATTTGGGAGGCTGGTAGGTATGGTCCCGTGCTGTGACAGAGGCGTGGAGCTATAAGTATTGCTTCCCGAAAAACACTCTCCAGTCACTTTCGTTACTTCATTTCCCTCTCACTTCAGTCTGGTTTCTTCCCCTTGTGTGAAACACATTAGTATTAATTATCCCATGTGCAAAACGTGCTAGTACTAATTTTAATAATCACTCCTCTGTTCACTGGCGTCCTAACTGCCACATCCACTGGCTTCTCTTCAGCCCTCATCTACCTGACCACCCTGCTGCACTCACACTGTTGAGTTAAAACAAAAAACTCTGCTCCCACCTCTCTGACTTCCTTCTTGGTAGTTCCTCTGCCACTGCCCAAATGCTGGTGCTCCTCAGAGCAATGCCTTTGCCTTTTTTTCACTCGTATGATCTCCCCCATACTGTGGCTTCAGCTGCCGTTTTTGTGGTGAGATCTTCAAAATGACCATCCTGCCTGGATCCCTCCCCAGAACTCTAGATCCCATGTAGCCGAGTGCCTTTTAGAAATTGCCACCTGGAAGGCATCTTACAGGTGCCAACTGTCCTTATGGAGCTCCTCTTGCCTCCACAGCCTTTTTTCTAGCTCATTCTATCTGCTGTCCAAGCCAGAAATTTCTTACATGATTCCCATCAGTAAACATATATAATTCTGGGGCATGATTGTCCATCCTACCAGTGTCTTCATCATTCCTTGCTGAGTCCATTGTTGTGGTCTCTTAGCTGACCTTTGTCCCTGGTCCTTCCCCTTTCAAGTCTGTCGTCCTCTCTGCTGCCAAAGAAACTTAAATTTCAAGTCTGATCATGTTATTCTCCTGCATAAAATCCTTCAGACTCCTGAGAGCTTATATAATGAGACCAAACACCTTTGTCTGAGGTACAAGGGCCCTTCCTTACTCTGGCCTATCTCTGCATTACTATCCTCCCCCTGCCCCCACCATCCTCTTCCCTGATGACAATAAGCAACTAGTTCACCTTCACATCTTTGCTTATACAGTTGCGTTGGCCTGGAATACTTCCCTTTGGATTCATGAATCCAAAACAACTAGTATTTGTCTTTCACAGTTTGGTTCATGTGTCATGTATAGAACCCTCCTGTGAACTCTTCTCTAATTTTCATAGTAAAAACTGGCTACTCCATCCTTATGCGCTTCCTGAGTGACCCGGACTATTTATGGATCTGTCTTTGTGCAATTATAAGAGCCCTCTGAAGGGAGGAACTGTGTCCTAGTCAGCATGTCCCTGTGACCAAGCAGCACTTAGCACTGAACATACTCAATGGGCCATGCCTTCAGAGCATGTTCTTAACCTCTGTGCTGACAAAGGCAGGCCTGCCAGGGAGGCCCTGGCTTGCTTCAGCACCCCTTCAAGTTGTCAGTGTCACCAGTAAGCTGCTCAGGCCAAGTGTGCTGAGGGGAGCTCAGGAGGCACCTGACTAGAAGAGGGCCGAATCAGCAGAGGATGAGCAAGATGCCCCAAAGCAGTGTTTCCCAGGGACCTGCCTGGACCCGGCCCTACCTTCTTAAGCTGCCTTTCATGCCTGCCATGCTTCTTCACTTGCTTGAAACCAAAAGTAGAACACAGAAGTTCATGAGTCATCTTACCTTTCAAATTTACATTTGGTTTTGTGGGGTACTACTTGGTTGGATTTGAGGGTTCAACTACTTGGTTGAATGCAAGTTAACCAGAAACTCAAAAGAGAGCAGACCATTATGGCTCCGGAACCTGTGAATTATAAGAAATAGCAGGGTGGGAAAAGCACATACAGGCTCCAGGCCAGCCGCGCCCCCGCCGGCTGCTGTAGGAAAGAGCCTCTCCTGGGCAGTCCACGTGCTGCTACTCTCCGTCCCCTTTAACATCTTGAGTTCCAATATTATTTTCTGCTAAAAAACAACAACATGGACACAAATGATAACATTTTATTATAGAAAAAGCATCCCAAATATAGGATTTCGTAAACACTGGTAGGTGAACAAGTGCAACTTTAAATACAAAGTAAAGAGGCAAAACCTACAAGCATTTTGCCTTTAAGAGAAAACGTAATGTTCTCTTGCAGAGGTGATCCCACCCAGAGCACGGATGTGGCTCCATCTCCCATAAAGGTATCAGGTTTGCTTTCTGAACTATGCCCAGTTTAACAATTTCAAAATGATGGCAAGAAGTGGCATCGAATAAATCACTGATTCTTAACTTTCTATTGACTATTACTCGATAAAGGCTCCCATCACTCTTTGACAATTTAAAGCCTCTGCTCTGATTGTTTTTACTTAACAGAAGGACCTGCTGGAACACTATCCATCCTTTCTGGGCTTATGCCACAGTATTTTCACAGACCTGTATACATTAGGTATCACACGGAATTTAGTTATTAATACTGGCTACTGCATATCATGCGATAAATCCAGCTACTTTCTAGCTTCCTTACCTTTTTTTTACTGTCATTCTTTTAATACCTTTTCTCCACTTTGGAGAAACCATTAAGTAATCTCATCAGACACATTTTAACACTATCTCCTTGCCTGCTCCCAATTCCTTAATGGCAAATGTTTCCTAATCAACAATACATGATTTGATGCAGACACAAACTCAGATCCTAAACCTCAAATTCAGGTTTATCTTGGCCTGCTGAGATAGATACCTCTGAATAAGACAGTCTGGGTAAAAACATTTTCTTATGAAAATGTTTCTGTATAAACAGCCTGGCTTACTTATTTAGGCACTTAGGAAAAAACCACCAAACCTGAGTTTCACCTTTTTAATTAGAAATACCTGTTGCCCAGCTGGCCAGTAACTGACTCTGAAGGGAATGACTGCAACCCAGCTCTTGTTCCTGCGAGAACTGCGAGGTCCTGTGGCCACGGGATGTCCTGGCCCTGGGAACAGAGCTGCTGTGGCTTAAAGGAGCCACCGAATTACACTGATGCTGCGCTCCAGGCTGGAAGGGCGTGGGGTACAGAAGAAACGTCCTCTCCACCAGAGGGAACCTGTGGGCCCAGTTTTTCCCTCCGTCACCACCACCTGGCAACACTGGA
The DNA here is from genome assembly GCF_008692025.1 of Phocoena sinus. NCBI lineage: Eukaryota > Metazoa > Chordata > Mammalia > Artiodactyla > Phocoenidae > Phocoena > Phocoena sinus. The sequence goes on along the minus strand of NC_045773.1, from coordinate 66,272,675 downwards.
AGATTTACCTCCACAGATCTCCAGCTCACTTGAACCCTAAGGGTTGGGGCTGAAAGCACGTTAACCCAATTTTGGGGGAAAAAAGACCTGGTTTTTGAAAGCCGGAGGAAATTAATCATTTACATAGAACAAAGTGTTAAGTACATGCCACACTTTCATACCTAGCTTTTTACCTAAGCAATGACTAATAAGTTTTAGAGTGTTAGCTGAGACATGTCTACCCTTAAATGTTATATATTAAGCTATAAAACAGAAATTATACATACTTATTATAGTCTACACAAAAGTTAAATTTCCTTTGTGATAGCATGGAAGTCAACCACAAAGTGTAAAGGAAGCACCATTAAACAATTATCCTGGCTGGTCGTGGGTATGAATGTAGTACCAGTAAGGTCAAAGCCAAACCTGACCTCAAACAGCCAATTCTTTTCACGGGAATAAAACTACCCCTGGCTACAAAATAACGTTAACCCTAAACATTAACCCTGGCCATCAGCCTTACAAATGGATGCCAATGATAATCAGAATAACTCCGTAGCTGGGGGATGGCTCGGTTTAACCCCTTACTACTGATTTTTCTGAATAAGGAACACAGCATTGATGTCCCCTGTGACACTGGCCCTGGTCACATGCAGAGAATACACACCTTAAGAACACTCTTGTTCTTCAAGCCTGGAAAGAGTAGCTGTCAACACCCAATCTGACTTCACCTTTGGAGAATTCTGACTAGGGAGGTCATAAAATGGCATCAAGTAGCTTGCCCTATAGTATCTTGTGGAAATGGAATTTAAGAAAACCAGTCCTGTTCTTAGAGGACTTGAAGGAAATTATGTGTCTCTTTGTACATGCTCAGGGTAGGTGATTGGAAGGCCAACCTCTACCATAAAATGGGAAAGATCTCAAGACACATCTGACTCCAGAATCTAAATTTAGCTCTACTGTTAACAGCCATGGAGACATCAGGGGAGGTGGTTACAGTACCCAGAAGAGTGATCTGGGTCATCACACACCATGTACTGTTAACCCAGAGCTGACAGATCAATCAAAATGACTAGGCCTAATTTCCCTTCAACTCATTCTTCCTTTGGAGATGACATTAGTATGGTTTTTTTACCCAGTGTGAGCAGCTGATAGGCTATTTCAAAAATTAAAATATCCTGATACCTAAAAATATTCCATAGTATGAAAAGAATATACAACGAAAATCCCTGCACTGAGACAAAATCTAGGCAGGTGACGTTTTCCCACCCAGATTCACCCCCAGTCCTACCCACCGAGCTCTTACTAGTCTTTCTACTGAGAAACTGAGCACTTCTGAGAAATCATTGCCTTCATCTTGAAAGCCTTTTAAGCCATATCTAAGGTCTCCTAGCCACACCCACAGCATGCTGGCCTAGGGTGAAGACCTATGGCTTCACACCAGATTCCAAGCCAGGATAATCAAAGTGTGAATTTCACTCCAAATGAATAATCAATTTGTTTAGGGTCAAAAACCTTGAAGCTAAAAAGGTTTCATAAACATTGTTATACATTATCCTTCCTGTCAAAGAATCTGTGAGGTTTCGGATTGTTCATTGCAATAAAACAAACAAACAAAAAAAAAAACAACTGAACTGAAGCTCCTAAGAATTTCCTTTGGACATTTTGAATGAGAGCCTATCTCTTCCCAGATGCAACCTGGGCACAGAGGCCACCAGGATGGTATCTCCACTAACCTCTAATGGGCATCCAATTAGTGCCTGCTTGTAGAAGATAGAGATTGTCTCCTTCTAAGTTTGGTCCCTTTGCTGCTAAGTAATTTGCCTAGTATAAAACCAAATAAAACAAACAAAAGCCAAGAACAGAGTGTAAAGGATGAGAACTGCTTTGCTGAATATGAGGCAACAGGAGTCTTGACCTCCTTTCCTGCTTTTGCAGTTATGCAAAGACTCGGTGAACAGCACCAGACCCAAAATTTTCAAGTTACCAGGGCTGCTGCAAAGCTGGTAGCTTAATTACCAGTGAGTGCTTTTTAATCTCCTGCCGGAGGCACAGACTTACTGAAAAGGACACACATTAATTATGGTAGAAAAGGAAAGGAGGGGGGAGAAGCATGTCTCCTACTTAGTGTGAGACAAACCATGGGGAGGATTGGCTATGGGCATCCCAGTCAGAGAAAAGGCCGGCAGAGGGGCCCACAGCTGCCCCTAATCCTGAAAGTCATTAGAAGCCATCTGAGAAAAGTGGGGCGTTTAGCCGGTCAAGTTCATCCACTTGAGGTGGGTGGTGCATTAATATCTCTTGGTCCTCCAAGACATCTTCTCCAGCAGCTACCAGGTTAGTGAGGGATTTGCTTCGAACACACTGGAAATCCACATGGCGACTCTTTCCTTCTTCTTTTTCCCATGACATCTGGATAAAGGGGCGCTGCACGTAATTATAGATCACTTCAGACCGGCCACCAGGTCTCCTCTTAATTTTTTCTTTACAGGTAGGATAACCTGAAATGGGAAAAAAGCCATCATGACCCCAGCAAATTGCTCACTCTGGTTTCCATACTTCCTTCTTCCTAACCACATGAATTTCCTCCCAAATCCCAAGACTATGTGAAAACTACAGGGAAGTGACCACGTTCTCTGAGGCCCAGCCACCTACATGCTTGCTTCTCTCCTGCTCAGGTTAGTAGGTCTTGTCCTTAGAAGGGAAGTAACAAAAATTTTATCCCTTCTAAGGGAAGGGGGAGAAGCCTCCTACTAATTTCAAAAGTCTTTATTTTACTGGCTTCAATACTATAGAACAAAAATCCTACTGGGGCATGGTTACTCTAGTCCTCTAATTCTATTGCTTAGAGGGCAACCTGTATGAGAAGTAGTTAAGGAAATGCAAAAATGTTTAAGCCTAAAGAAAAAACTGGGATGCTGCCTAAAATATCTGAAAGTCAGTTACAGGGATATGGGAGAAATCTTATGCAGAGTATATATCTTCACAGGCTAGAACTAGAAGGACGACAGAAGAGGGAGGAGGTTATCTATTATATACGTGGAAGAATATTCTCGTGGTAGGACAATTTGATGGGCTGCTGTGGGAAATGGAGTGATCCCTGTCACTCTGTCCCTGTGGTTTCCAAAGAGACAAAGGAGGACACAGTAGAAAAGAGGTTTAATACATGATCTCAAAAATCTCTTCCAACGTTAAGTTCCAACTTAAGCTGGATACAACGACGGGTTCTGTGAGCAATATTGAGACAGCTAGAGTAGCAAAACACAAGAGTCAAAGACCCATGGAGGGGAGACCAGAATGGCTTCAGCACTCTCCGGGAATCAGTCTCCGATACCCTTCCACGGAGACCACAGGTTGGGAGCCATTGCTGAAATCATTTAAAGCAGTTTTGTCAATATATCCAGACACTCCCCAAAGGTAGTAGTGGAATAAAACGAGTCTCCAAGTTATAGTTTTCAGAAGGACCCTTCCAGATCCCAGAAGGATCCTCACCAAGACTGTTGGCTAAACGGCTGGCCCTCCCACTTGGTAAGCCCACGAGCTCTGCTACATTTACCCGCCCAGTGCCTAGTCCTCACTGCTCTTTATCCTGAGGCAGTAAACTGGAACTTATTCCTACAGCTGCTTTAAAGCATTTTCAACTGGAAATAAAATGACAAGGAAATGTAAGGGCAAACTAAAACAAAAATAGGAATCTTCAAACTTGGGTAGGAATGTAGTTTCCATGTGTGTCTATTCTCTAGGCCCTTGGAAGCCAGGTTTTAAGGACAAAAGCTGTGGCCACAGATCCAACCTACTCCATGAGCCATGCAAGTTGAATATTGACTGGGATGTTCTTACCTTCAATTCCAATGCGAATGTTTTTCAGGCCCCGTTCCTTTAACACTGTTTTAGCGACATCCCGATTCTCAATATATTTGAAAAATCTATAGAGCTTAGAGCTATAAAGAACTGGGGGAAAAAAAAATCTGGGGTTAGTCACGGAGTGAATACCTCTGTAAGAGGAAGGAGATGAGCTAACATATTCAGACTGATGACCTGAGCCCTGATGCCAAAAAATCCATATGGATCACAGATTAAATGTTAAATCATAAATCAACCTTAAGAAAGAAACGATACAAGAAATTTTTATAGTCTCAGGGTAGGAAAGACCTTTCTGGATATGACATAAAACCTAGAAGTCATAAAAGAAAAACTGATACACTTGATTACATAAAAAAAAATCTCTGCTTATCCAAAAACACCAAACAAAACTAAGAAGACAACCAACTGGGAAAAATATTTGCAACTCATTACAAAGGGCTAATTTCCTTGTCTATAAAGACAGTGGTCACAAATAGAGAGATTTTACAAATCATTAAGGAGAAGACTAACAATCCAATTTTGTAATGGGCAAAAGGCATGATTACAGTTAACAAAAAAGGAAATGAAAATGACTCTTAAAAAGATGTTCAATCTCATTCATGAAGTGAGAAATGCGAATTAAAACTCAAGTGAGATGCTGTTTTTCACCTATCAGCGTGGCAAGGATAAAAGTTCAGTGAAACTCTGTCTTGGTGAGCATATGGGAAACAAACCCATCATATATTGTCTTGTGAGTATAAACTGGCTCAACCTTTATGAAAGAGAATTTGGCAAATTTTATCAAAATCATAAAAGCACAAAGCTTTTGACACAAATTTCATTTCTAGGAATATTATTCTGTAGAGATATACATGTGTGAAAGACTTTGTTTAAAAAGATATTCACTGCAGCATTATTTATAATTTATAGCTTAAATGGTCATCAAAAGGGCTGGTTAAATCAATTATAGCACAATCATGCAATGGAATACTATTCAGCCATAAAAAAGATTGTGGAAGCTTTTAATGTTAAGACATGATATAGAACAGTCTCTACAATATGGTATCATTTGGGAAAAGAACATGCAATTGCTTGTATATGTGCACTGAATAAATCTGAAAGAATATAAAAGAAACTGAGGAGGAAAACTGGGTAGATGAGGCGGGGTGGGAATAAGACTTTTCGATGTATATCCTTTTGTATTTTCTGAATTTTGAATTACTGCCAATTCAAAAGGATTTAAAGTGAAACAAATGGAGAGAAGAATGACACCACCACTTAACGTGCTGCCGCAGTACTGACACAGTACCAGACGCCAGCGGTAGGCATGGGAAGTATAACGATGTTCCCTATGATCCCCAGCAGGAAAGACCCTCATCCAGGTGAGTGTGCTCATCACCAGCTCAACAGCGACAGTCACACTGGTTCTAGGATTTAGCTGCCACTCTGGGCAGCACATTTCTTGCTGGAAACAGGTACATCATGCAAGGGGCTCCTACTTTGGGAATACTCCTCCCCCATGGGTGGGGGGTGGTCTTCGTCCCAGTCCACAGAATCCTCATCCGTCAGCACGACGATGTGGCATTCTCGCTCCCCTTTCTTGGCACAGCCCACCATGATGGGCAGGATCAGCTCTTCAAGGTAGTGATCAAACTGCTTGTGAGCGCCGTCGTTAGACAGTTCATGCAGTAAAGCACCTGGGAGACAAAAGGCAAGTGAACATCCTCTCTGCTCAAATGCAGGTAATTACTGGAGTGAAAAGACTATGAGGTAACAGCTGTTATCATTGATAAGGTCCAGAGAAGTGGCCCATTTAAAGGCACGGTATGTCTCCTACTCCAAGGCTATTATGTTAGATACTTTTCACATTCTACCAATCTCCTCCTGTTTAATAAACCCTGAGCATTCTGATCAACTGTGGTTTTCTTGACATGCAATGTCAGAACATAAACATTAATTCTACAAGAGACAGAACCATCATTTGGGGATGACTCTTTATAGTACCTCTTCTGAAGATGCTCTGGACCGCAACTTCATAGAGTACCACAGAAGAGGAATGATATCAAGTTTGGCGACACCAAGGGACTTGCTCTAAGTGTGTACTAGACTCAGTAGAGACACCACACATCTAGAGAACTTCATGGAATATGCAGGGAAACGTACCATGAACTTCAAAGAATTTTAAAATCATTTCAGGAAGCCTAGGTAATGATAAGTGCGTGGAGTTTATATTCAGACAATCAGTTCTAATCCCAGCTTTAATGTTTAGAGCTTTGAACAAGCTAATTTCTCCACCTTCTCATTTGGTAAGTGAGAATATCACCTAGCTTTCACGGGTTAATTGTGAAACTTATGCAAGTTCACGTATATAAAGCACTTAAACACTAAGTTAATAATAATGATAAACTGTAAGAAGAACCCAGCCGATTTATGTTGTGTGACTTTATTAGTGAACCTTCCCTCATATCTGAGGATCAGTATCCTTACTTGTTAAAGAGTTGAGACACCAAGGTCCCAAGAGGGGAAGCAATTAGCTTGGTGACTCACGGGGTCAAGCTTGACTTAGAACCCACTACATGTTCTCTTGTTTACTCCACTTCTCACAGAGCTTTGAAATAAGACAGGGAATGGTTAGTACCACGTCTCTGCCTCTACAGATGATTTTCAACCCACACTTGAAACGCTTTCTGTTTAGTAATAAAAAATGTCAATTCCAAGCACACTCAAAGTTCAGCTGCTCAAACGCAGCTGGCAGCTTCTCCTGCACTTACTCAGATCTTGACATCGGATAGTGTTGAAGTCAAAGTTAATGCAGAGATAATCGCACGTATCTCTAAGGTCTGGGATAGAGATGCCATCAGGACAATTGATGATACCAGTTTTGTAATAATCCTATAAATAAATTAGGAAGAAGAAATGTAGGCAAAGAACAACATGAAAATTTCCCTCTTCAACCCCCTACTCATTCCTGGTTCTATTAAAGTGGTGGGTTACTAGAACTATCACCAAGTTGGTGATTCATTAGATAGCAAAGTGGCTCCTGGCCATCTTGACATGTTTAATCACAACTTGATACCTGACTGAGCTCACACAAGCAAGAAGGACTTAAGAATTATAGAAACAGAAAATAAAGTGGGAAAGGCAATAACTAGAAATGAGAAACCCTAAAGTCAGAACACAGTCTGATGGAACTCTCAAGGCTTCTGACCATGCACGCCCCCAGGGAAGATGATGTAACAAGAAGGCCACTACACACCAGCACCGTTCGAAATACAGTTGCACTGATTCCTTCGGCAATCTCATACTCGCCCTTCTCATTGGGCCGTGTGAAGTTGTACTCTCTTCCTGGTCCAAACATCCTGAAAAATACCCAGGCAACAATGTTACCCGCTGCAGCAGGATTCTTCACAGATGAGACTTCTCCCTTCTTCACCTCATTCTGGAAGACTCCGATCCACTCTTTCAGTGTAAGTTAAAAACACAGCACTAGGACTCAACCCCTATACGACACACTCAAGTCTTAGGAAACTCCCTTCAGATAGGAAAAGAGGGCAGCAATCGCTTTCAGTGTTTGAGTGCAAGAGGAACAAAGCAGCAAGCCCTCACAGTCCACCGTAGCGAGCTTCTGTGACAGCAAAGAAAGTAGAACAGCACCTGCAGAGGTGGCCCTTGGAAAGTGTCTGGAGGGTGTGACAGTCGCCTCTCACGCCCTCCGCAGCGCCCAGGAACCTGCCCACGCACCGGCAGCTCAGGAAGACAGCGTCTCCTCCTCACCCATCAGCATGTACCTATCCAGCACAGCATCCTTGATATTTCTGAGTTTTGCTTTTCAATATCTAATCTGATAGATGAATCTGTATTAGTAGGTGCAGATGTTACTGCTTTCCCTTTCCTGGTAGATTTTAATGGCGTAACTCTGGGGAAAATGCCCTTCCTCAATCCAAGGAGTAACTAATGATGGGAATTTCAGGTCAAGTAGAAAAGGAGGGTAGGTATTAGGATCATCAGCAATTTGACATATTTCAGCGAGGCAGGCCTGCTCTGGGCATGAATTCAGAGCGCATGAGGGCACAGGGAGGAAGTCTTGCTTTTATATTCATCTCTTCCCGTCCTTCGGCTCTCTCTCAGATCCCCTCCAGTAAAACTGGCCCGTGACTTCTACTACTCCTGCTGCACACCTGTGTAGGAGCTGTGGAAGGAGAAGCCAGGACAGGCAGGTGCTGGTATCTTCAGCTGGCCCACTGGGGACTCACTGCCTTTTCCTTCCTTAACCTGTTGGGAAGCCCTGCTGTCCAACTGTTCAAAACTGTTATCCTCCACCCTGAACTGGCTGTTTTCCAAGGTCTGAAAAAGACTCACATGCTTTCCAAATCACTACACCATACATAAGAAATCCATTTAGATAAAAGTAGTCTTCAAAGGATGCTGACATTTTTCTGGAATGTTCCAGTTGAAGTGTAGCTGAGACAGCTATGAATCAAAATAGTGAACATGCCATAAATATAATCCCCCCTCAGAGTCATTCATCCAGTAGTGGCACGGATCTGCATTAATCCATTCTCAGCTTCTTAGTTTGTCCCCCTTGTGACCAGTGGCCCACATTTGTAAGCTCACTGGCTAGGCTTATGAATACTTTACGTAGCCACAGGACAGAACCAACCTAAGAAACTCAGAATTCATGACCTCGGCTGACTCAGCTGATGAACCATGTAGATAAAGGGGTCTATTACCCAGAAAATGCTTGCTTTTCTTTTCTTGTGCGCTACTTTTGGAGGCAACCTACTTCAGACAGCCTACCCTGAGGAATGCCTTTCTGGAAGGGCCTGGGGGGAAATGGTGGCGATACCAAGACTGAGGACATGAAGTCAAGTCTGATATAGGGCCAATTTAGAAAATGTTTTAATGTTCTGTCTTAATCCAGATGTTTAAGAAATATATAGGTTTGGCTCTGGTTAAAAATGGTTCATCATGAATTTGTATGTATATGTTTAAGTACACACATATTTGAACAGCTAGATTCCACTTAGCCTAAAATTCAGCAAGTTAGTGTGGTCCATTCTGATTTCTATTTCAGTTCAAATTAGTTCAAAGTCAGAGTGAGGTTAGATCCACTTTCAAGTACTAGATGAAATCCTCAAAAGCCAAATGTTTGTGTGTGTATACACTCAAATTATTTTACTCTTACCCCAATCTGCTCTTCATGTTAAGGTCTACAGTTGGCCAGAAAGAGATCTCCTAACTCCCAGCCCAGGCTCTAAAAGTACTTCCTGCACAGCGCTCCTCCTCAGTAGACTCCTTCCATTCCTAAACTCTAACCCTAAAAAGCTGGAGGCAGGAGATGGTGAGGGGAGGGTAAGACTATAGTCTGAATGAAGTAACACAGACGAAGGAACACGAAGAATAAAGAGAGCAATCGTCAAACAAAACAGCCAGATACAAAGATCCAGTTTCAGAAAACTTGAATAGTAGTGGAGGCATTAGAAATTGACACCATTTGGACCTTTTGCACTCCCTTTTGTAGGGGGGCTTATTTCACTATACTGGCTTTGTAAATGAAAGTACCCACCCCCGAAAATCACCAACACATATAAGGTTTTTATGTCCTCTGTCTCGCAAAAGTATGAAGGTAGAAAAATAAGCAATGAAATGTTTTTATGCTCAAATCTAATGCAAGGCAAATAGCAGGTATTTCTATTCACAGAGAACAGAGTGAATTTGGAAGGAAATTATTATCAATTACCTTCCCAACATGGTATCCGGATGAGCAGTGAAAATTTGTGGATTGACAACAAAACGTGTGCCATCTACAAGAAGTGTCACTTTCTCTGGTGCCTGAGAATGAACATTACTGCCAAAGCCCACAGTGCTATTTCCAAATCGCTCTGGAGCGATGAAGGGTTCATGGTTCCGTTTATTCCCACTTTGGAAGCAAGAGCCTTTGATGTCTTCAGGAAGTGGCATCATGTGAGGGAACTGAAGATTTGCTGGCTGAGAGGCAGAGTCAAGTGGAAGGTCTAAAAGATCATACAAACAAACCAAAATAACTTGACAGCAAAAAGCCCTGGGGAAAAATAAACCTTGTCCTCTTTAAAGAAAACAAGAACAAAAACCATTACACAAACAAAAGAACCCAAACTTTAAGTATCCTTACGCAAAAACTCTTGCCTAAAACACGTAAAGAAAAACACAAACTAGAGATTCATACTGGATGCCCCTGAACTTTTTCGTGTGTGTGTGTGTGCTGGGGAGGAGACAAGGCAGTAATGCCTACACTTTAAAATAGAACGATTAAACAATTTTAAAGTAAACTACACACATGGTTAAAAATAATTAAACACTAGAGAAGCACTTCTGTGGAAAACAAGCAATCCTCTGCCATACTGCTTAACCTTCCCTAGTCTTGTTTCACAGAGGCATTGCTTTTTTATTTCCGCTTTCACTTCTATCTCTAAATAACACTCATATTTCCTGTGTTTTATTTAAGGAACTTGATAACTCTGTTAGCCAAAACTATTTGTTTTCCACATTTTTAAAAAACGTTTCTAAATGTTATTTTCCAGAAAGGATAGTGATAGTCTCTAATTGTCACTTTTCCTAGTAATTCACTGAAAAATGCATTATCACTACACATAGGAGAATCCTAACATTACCAACACCGTTTTTTGAACAGGCGGGTCTTGCTCTCAACAGAAAAGTTCCCGTGCAGATGGTCTTGGATTAGAATTCATTCATGGAACCTGAGTTTTTGTTCTAGTATCACCAGAGAGCCATTTTCTTTAAGTAATTTATTTGATTTTTCTAAACCTGATTCATCATCTGTAAAATGAAAATAATGTTCACTCCACCTACCTCACAGGATTGGTTTGACTATCAACTGAAATAAAGTATGTGAGAGCACTTAAAAATGTATTAATACCACATCATGTAAACAGGCTTAAAACTAAATATATGAAATCTGGATGTATATAGAAGAGAATCAGGGGAAAGTATTTTCAAAAGGATTACCAGAAGATTCTTTTTTTTAAATTGATGTTTGCTGCTTTTATTATATAGCTGTACTTTTTTTTAGAAGATTCTTTTCAATAGGAAGTTCTCCTGAAATATTAAAATGTTTTTTTATTTAATGAAAAATTTCAAATATACCGAATCAGAGTTAATACAATATGTATACCTCACCTAGATTTGGCTAGCTTACATTTTCCTACATTGGAAAGAAATAAAATGTTATAGATACAACTTAATGTCTCACTTCCGCCCTTCATGTAATTTAAGTTTGTATACAATAATTCATTGTTAGCTAGAGTACACTCAATTTTTTCCCCATTTGCTTCTAGAGAAAAGGAAACCAAAATCTAGACCAAAATCCTGTTTAGGGATCATATCCTAGAGCTTCTGATAAATTTTCAACTTACAAAGAGCTAAGTTTCCACACAATCCATGGGCAAGCTTGTAGCAAGAAACGCTTTAATTACCAAGACAGGCTTTCAACACTCAAGTGCTATTCTTAAAAATGAAAGTAGGCACCTAACTTATTCAGCTTTTTAGAGCACTTGATTTTCCCCCAGCTATGATGCAATTAAATTGGGTTGATTCCTGAAGGATGCCTCAGATTCCACCCTGCTTAAATGGGTGAGTAGGAAAAGAGACTCATTGCATAAATTCTCCGTAATGGGGCACTCTAGGGTGGCAGTCACACTCTGCTTTTTTGTCCGTTGATATATATAAAATGACAGCGAATGCTGGCCGGAAAGACAGGTTTAAATCCCACCCAGTCCCCTACCTCCTGGCAGTGTGAAACTGAGCAAGTTATGCCTAAGCTTTTGAAGCCTCAGTTTCCTCATCTGTAACAGGAGGATTAATCTAAGCAGGGATCAGCAAACTTTCTGTGAAGGGCTAAAAAGTAAATATTTTGAGCTTTGTGGGTCACAGTCTCTGCCACTATAGCAGGAAAGCAGCCACATAGACAGTATGTAAACAAATGGGCACGATGGCTGTGTTTCAAAATTTTATTTACAAAAACAGGCAGTGGTTCAGATTTGACCAGTCTGCCACCCTTGATCTAAAAACAGTAAAGTTTCTAGCACAGTGAGTGCTCAATAAATGGTTAATTGCTATTATTATTGTTGCTATTGTTTTCATTAAAAGTTAAAAAGAACCTGACAATTTACCAAGAGCCTTCACATCCATTAACTCAACAGTCTTCTAGCCTTGTGAGGTAAGAAGAATTATTAACAACCTTGTTTTCTAGATTAAGAAAGCAGGGCTCAGAAAGATTAAGGATCTCATCCATGGTTACAGCTGATAAGCAGCAGAGCCAGAATGTGAATCTGTCTTCTGACTCCAAGCCTGAGACTATTTTTCTTATACCATTACCAAGTTAGATGTACTAAACTGATTAAATAAGTGGAGGTTTTTTGTGATAGATTCATATAACTGTGGTATATAAGCGAAGCTAATTAACTGGATATTTTATTTATTAAGAACATTTATGCCTTCTGGGCAAAATAGGTGCTGAGGTGTCAGAAAGCCCTCCACATTAAGTCAAGATCTAATCATCGTACCATCATTCCTGGGACCCAGAGGATAAGTAAGATTTTGAAGACCAGAAGAAGCCGGGCTAGTTGCTTCTTTCTCTTGGGCTGCAGCTGAGGCTTCATCCATCAGGCAGCTGGCCTCCTGCCACAGTAACCTGTCGCTCTCAGTGCCACGGTGAACATTCATCCTTGGACTGTGTATCCTGAACTGTCTGCTTGATCAGGGAGAAATCCTGGAAGACAGGAATATGCATGATTTAGAACTCTCTCCTAACTAGAGGACTGACAGACAGCTCTCTCTCTCTTTTTTTTTTTTTTTTTTTCAGTACGCGGGCCCCTCACTGTTGTGGGCTCTCCCATTGTGGAGCACAGGCTCCGGACGCACAGCCTCAGTGGCCATGACTCACAGGCCCAGCTGCTCCGCGGCATGTGGGATCTTCCCAGACCGGGGCACGAACCCGTGTCCCCTGCATCGGCAGGCGGACTCTCAACCACTGCGCCACCAGGGAAGCCCACCACTGTTAACTCTTAATTCCAAACATCTGCTGATAACAAACATGTTATTTCTGTAAACCAAACCTGTAGTTTTAGAACTAAAAACTGTACAGTTTTCTAATGGACCTTTTGTACTGACTAAAAGCACTTTTATCAGCTAGGTTTCTTTTTTTAAAATCTCTCAAAATTATAGAGAAGTTTCTGGTAGTCTCTTCAGATTATCAACAAATTAGTCAACATATACAGTCAGCATATATTTTCCAAACACCTACTGCGTGGAAGGCACATGGCACTTTGTGCCAGCACTGCGGGACACAAAGGATTGAGCAACATTTTCAAGGGTTAGCCCTAAGCTCCGACTGGTTAGGTGGGGATATATGAAAAAGATAAGCAAATTTATGTAATAAATACAGAATAAGTGATTCAAACCAGTGGTTCCAGATTCTCGGGCCTATCTTTACAGTGGGGTCTGGGAATTTATAATTTTTAAAAAAGTCAACTTCTCAGGTAGCTCTCATGTGGCATTCAGGTTTTAAGATAAACATAAAAGTTAGAGAAAATCACCTCTAGATTGTATGGTTGGGAAAAGGAAGTCTTCATATGAGACAAAATCTGAGCTGGGCTCTGAAGTAAAGATAAGATTTTCTCCTCAACTTTTTATTTTGAAACTTTTCAAATCTACAGGAAAATGGAAAAAATCATTACAATCAGTAAAATCTTATATATCCGCCAGACTTACCAATGATTATCTGCCTCATTTGTGTGAGCCTGTGCTCTCCCACCACACACGTTTTTCTGAATCACTTTAAAGTTACAGACATCACAACACTTCACCCAGTTACTTTAGCAAGCATATTCTGAGAACATTCTCTTAAAAAACACAACAGTACTGTTTTCACATTTAAGAAAATGAACAATTCCATAATACTAATATATAACCCATAATCAAATTTACACAACTGGCCTCATATTTTCTTTCAGAACCTTTTTTTTTGGATCCATAATTCAATCAAGGCTCATTCCTTACATTTGGTTTTTCTGAGTCTTTTAATCTTGCATATTCCATACCACCACCACCCCCCGCAATTTGGGGGGGGACTGTTTTGTTTTACATGAAATTGACTTTTTAAAAAAGCCTAGGTCCGAAAAGGGAACCCTCCTACACTGTTGGTAGGGATGTAAATTAGTGCAGCTACTATGGAAAGCAGTATGGAGGTTCCATGCTAAAAATAGAGCTACCATATGATCCTCTCCTGGGCATATATTCAGAAAAGACAAAAACTCTAATTCAAAAAGATACATGCACCCAAATGTTTACAGCAGCACTATTTACAATAGCCAAGACATGGAAACTACCCAAGGGCCCATCAACAGATGACTGGTAGATATCTACACACACACAATGGAATATTATTCAGCCATAAAAAAGAATGAAATATTGCCATTTGCAGCAACATGGTTAGACCTAGAGAATATCATACTAAGTAAGCCAAAGACAAATATTATAATACCACTTATATGTGGAATTTGAAAAATAATACAAATGAACCTATATACAAAACAGAGACAGACTCACAGACATGGAAAACAAACTTAAGGCTATCAAAGGGGAAAGGGGGGGAGGATAAATTAGGAGTATGGGATTAACAGATACAAACTACTATACATAAAATAGATAAGCAACAAGGATTCACTATATAACACACAACTATATTCAGTATCTTATAATAACTGTAATGGAAAATAATCTGAAAAAACATAATTGAATCACTTTGCTGTACACCTAAAACTAACACAATATTGTAAACAGACTATATTTCAATAAAAAAAAAAAATAATAAAATATTTTTAAAATTTAAAGTCTAGGTCAGTTCTAACATCCATCTGATTGTTTCCACGTGATTAGATACAAATTTAATTTTCTTAAACAAGAATATGTACATGTATAGGTGACAGGTGAGTCCTTCCAAATGCCATCACATCAGAGGCACATAATGCCAGGCTATCCCACTACAGGGGATAAGTTTGATCATGTGGTTAAAGTGGTGACTATAGGTCTATCCATTGTAAAGAGAGATCTAATACCCTATCTCCCAATAACTTTTCACCCAGTGGTTTTAGCATCTATTGATGATTCTTGCCTGAATCAATTATTACATTTGGGACTACAAAATGATGACTTTCTAATTTTATCATTCCTCCTACATTTATTGTCTAGCATTCTTCTGTTAAGTAGAACTACTTCTTCACTCTCCCTTTATCTTCCTTTTAAGTATTATTATGAACTCAAAGATCTGTTTTAATCTAATGTATTATAACAATCCATTACCATCATTTTTTTTCAAATTGTCCGATTTTTGGTTCAAATTGTCCCAGGTGGGACTTCCCTGGTGGCACAGTGGTTAATACTCTTTGCTCCCAATGCAGGGGGCCTGGGTTCGATCCCTGGTCAGAGAACTAGATCCCACATGCATGCCGCAACTAACTCACATGACACAACTAAGGAGCCTGTGAGCCAAAACTAAGGAGCCCACATGCCACAACTAAGGAGCCCGCCTGCCACAACCAAATAGACCCAGCACAACCAAATAAAATAAATAAATAAATAGACCCAGTTATGGCTAATATGGTTCCCTTCAAGACTTCATCTGTGTCATTTAACCCCAATTCTACTGGCTGATGAGGCTACTTCCTGTACAAGATTTTTCTTTTTTTAATGAAAGTTCATAGCAGCTTTATTTATTTGCGTGAGAGGAATTTCATTTTATTTTATTCTATTCTATTTTATTTTGTACAAGATTTGTCTAAGCTCACCTTTTACCATCTCTGACCCAGACCTAGAATCAGCTATTCCTCCCTGGAGCCTTTGTTCCTTTTAGTGGACAAAAGAATTTATAAATCAGGATCTGAGCACTAGGTGTCTTCATAGCTATTGAGATGTCATCGTCTCCTGAAATGGTCTAGAAGCAAAGTTGGGGATTAAAAAAAAAAAAAAAAAAGTTTATATTGATATTTTCAACTCAAATTCAACATTATGGTTTTTTTTACTTACTTTATATTAGTACTATATCTTTTCTCTCACAATGAAAATCTTGGTTAATAAACTAGTTTTTAAATTATAACATTAATATTACTAACAATAAACCTACTGAGTTTAAGTCTTTTGGGGGTCAATTCTTTTTGTCCTTAAAGTATACCCCACTAGGGATGTACAGTCAGTTCAAGTTATTTTATTTTTATTTTTTCTCTGTATGCCCTGTAATTTAGGTTCATTTTTTAACAATTATAGCTTATTTTTCATTATTTTTAAATTTAATTTTTGAATATGTAAAACATTTACATTCTTCAAAAGTTCAAGTGTTACAAAAAAGGAACACTCAGAAAAGTGTCTCTCCCTTCCCCTTTCCCTCCAATATTTTCCTATCTATTCCCTACAGATAACTAGTTTTATTTGTTTATCTTTCATGTTTCTATTTATAGAAATAAGCATAATGTGTGTATACACATATGAATTCTTAATTCTTCTTTTTCTTATACAAAAGATGGAATACCATATCCAGTTCTGTACTTTGCTATTTGTACTTAACAATATATCTCAAATTCACTCCATAGGAGTGATTAGAAGTCTTCCTCATTCTTTTTAATGGCTGTTTAATACTCCATTCTTAGATGTTAATAGGTAGAACTTTGATAGAGAAAAAAGGAAAGAGCATTTTAGACAGGGTGAATGGTATATAATAAGCAGGAGAGTAAGCGTGAACAGGCTTTATACTATATGAAGGAGTGCAGGCTGTGGGGAGAGCAACCAGCTTAGAGTGAAGGGTGGGAGAAATCAGAATCACCATACCATACGACTTCAGGGAACCCCATACACACCATCATTTAAGGAGCTGTACAATGCACAACTTAGATGGCTGTATACAACAGCCCTATAAGATAAGGTTGAAAACCAAGCTGGAGCTAGCTTACAGAGGCCTTGAGTTATAAAGTAAAATAGAGTTAGGACTTTGTCTTGTAGCCAAAGTTTTTACACAGAGAAGTGTCACGTTCAACATGTTGCTTTAAGATAAATACAACCGCAGATGGACTAGAAGAGTAAGAGGTTATTGGAATTGTCTAGGCATGAAAGGATCTCTGTGGGTTGACAGCAAGAAGGGTAGTACCTAAGACACAGTCCTGCCTACTTTCAAAGAGCTTACAATCCTATTGTTGAGAATGTGAAACACAAGAGTTACAAAATACAGAAAAGTGATATTTCAGGATCAGAAGAGACCTTAGTGATTATTTTGTCCAGTGGTTCTCAAGTCTAGCTGATAATCAGAATCACCTAGCAGAACTTGTTAAAAACATTCTGTGGCCCTATTCCCCAGAGATTCTGATTTAGTAGGTCTAGGGTGGATCTGAGAATGTGAATTTTTTTTTTTCATGTGGGATCTTAGTTCCCTGACCAGGGATCGAACCCGTGCCCCTGCAGTGGAAGCGCGGAGTCTTAACCACTGGACTGCCGGGGAAGTCCCAAGAATGTGAATTTTTAACAAACTCCTCAGCTGATCCTGTGGACTGGCTATGTTTGGGAACAACTCATCTGGTGTACCCGTTCATCTCACGAATAAGAGACTGAATCACAACAACACTCTTTTTAAAGAATATCCTAGGAGATCACAAACTTAGAGTAGGGAGGCCTTTTCAATCAAGAGCAAAACACCCAAAATCTAAAAAAGAAGAGAAAGACAAATCTAACTACAAACATTTTTTTAAACTTTTGTATGGCAAGGAATCCTATAAAGGAAAAAAAATACTTGAAAAACTGTATTTGCAACAGACTTTTACAAAGAGTTATTATCACAATATTCAAGGGCTTATGAAAATGCATGAAACTAACCCAACAGAAAAATGCGCAAAGGATGGGCAGAAAAGGGAAATACCCAAGAACTTGGTGAAACTACATTAATAGGCTAGGAAATAGAATTTAAGGCAAAAAAACTACACAAGTTGGGCAAGGCATAACATTTGAATATATCTGTTGCCAGAACCATTTCTCTTCCTCATTTCTACCTTGGAAGAAAGCCGTAACAAGAGAAGAGATAAAGGAGAGAAGAGGGCATTCCAATTCCACAGAAAGGCAGGAACGCCTCTGATTCCACATCTCTTCTCCTTCATTTTCCTCTACGAATTGCTGAGGCCAGGCAAGCTGGCAGATAAAAGCACAAGCACAGAGCTTCCCTGGTGGCGCAGTGGTTGAGAGTCCGCCTGCCGATCCAGGGGACATGGGTTCGTGCCCCGGTCCGGGAAGATCCCACATGCCGCGGAGCGGCTGGGCCCGTGAGCCATGGCCACTGAGCCTGTGCGTCCAGGGACTGTGCTCCACAACTGGAGAGGCCACAGCAGTGAGAGGCCCTCGTACCGCAAAAAAAAAAAAAAAAAAGGCACAAGGACAATAGTGACAAGATTATAACCGCTTGGATATATTTTCCTCTTCTCTACTTGACATCCCTAACTTACCGCCCTTAGTACCTTTTTGTCAATATAACTTAAGCCCAAGAACAGCTTTTGCGCCAGAAGAGACTATATTACAGTTACTTGGATTTAAATTAAGACTTAAGACCTTACATTCAATTTATAACTGCCTAAAGGCCTTTAAACAGTTTCCTTTACAACTTTATCAAATTACCTATTAAAAAAAGACTTAAATAACAATAACATTTTTACTCACTACTCAGTTTAAAAGATAAAATAAGACAAATATAGTTTAATCCCCTAAAACCACGATCCTAAGTTTGATATTGCCAAACATTTTAAACTATACTTATCATCTTAATATGTTCTTTTCTTGTTTTAGCACTTTAATTGCCTCCCAAGCAAATCTTTAAGTACTCAAAAAACCTTTAGTAAATACTAAAAAAGTAAACTTTTGAATCTAGTATATCTCAAGAAGTTCTTAAATATTGCAACACCCTTTCAAAATGCAAAGTTTTCTTATATCCTTAAACTAATAATCAAATCTAAACCCAGTTACTCAAGAACACATTTTACACTGGAACCAAATCAATCAGTTGAGATTCTTCAATATGCCGAATCACCACAAACATTCCGTCTTAAGTCCAGATGGACTTAAACTTCACTGATTTAACATATATCATGTGCTACATATTATTCTAAGTACTTTATATTATTTAACTTAATACTCAAAGAAAAAACTTTTATGAAGTAGGTACTATTATTACCCCTATTTACAGATGAGGAAACTGAGGAAGAAAGAGGTTAAGTTCCCACAGTCACATAGCTAATAAATAGTAGAGCCAGGCTTCAAAATCCAGGCTTCTGGCTCCGGAGTCAAATGCATGTTACCCTTAAGCTGTGTTACCTCTCCTTATAGGTCTGATTTACTTCATGAATTCTACGTAAGTTTCACAGGTTTGGAGATATGATTTCAAGCCCAAGGTCTGGAGCCAGGACATATGACCTTTCTGTGCCAGTAACAGGCACACCTAGCACCTTTTCTGTTTAAATAGTTGCTTTGAGATGACCTCTAAATCAATTAACTCCAGATAGGGGCTGATTTTACAATCTGAGTTCCCCAAGTTCAAATTAAGACCTTACCTAATTCTGCTGTAACTTTCAACTTTGTTACCTAAAAACAGGGTAGATCAAATTCTGTAATTTCCACACAGGTGCTTCTATCTTTTGATGGATTCAACTAGTTATGGTCATTCTAATGACACCTTTAAGCTAGGAACAATCCAAGGTACATAACAGACCAGGCAAAGCTCATGACTCCTAAGAAAAAGCCAGTCAACATATGAGGTCCCTAATGTCCAGGGCACTCTTCTGCTTGCTATTATCTAAAACTCTCTATAGGAAAAGATACACAAGCTGTTAAAGATTACTTAATGGCAAACTTCCAGGAAATATCCAAGAGATATACTATTAGCAATAATGTCTTTAAACAGTACAAGGGAGTGCAATTAAAAATTTTTTAATGTATTACTCAATACAGTAGGCCATTTTATAAGAAAGAGCTAAGTTTTTGTACAGTAAGAAAAGATCAGAAGGTCTTAGGGGACAGATCCATGGATCAGTACTGTAGCAATAGAACAAACATTGAAAATTCTGGAGACAATCCAAAATCACTGTGTCAGAAGATGGTTCAAGGACCAGTATCAATTAGCATCAAAAGTTTTCACTGACTCTTAGCAAAAATGAGGACAGTGGAGATGATGTAACACATGGGGGCAGGCACACACACACACAATTACCCCAGTTCTAAGACATGTGACATTGCCTAAGACATCAATATAATAACAGCGTTTCAGGAAAGCACTATTAAATACATACATGATTTTAAGATACAGCCTGATTTCAAAAATATTAAAATGTGAATTGAAAATTATGGTATATATTAGTGTAATGCTTTCTTGGTACCTAAATTAAATCTTTACTTCTTTTCTGATATTAATGTCTTTTCTTTTACAACATAATGGTGACAGAAAATGATAGTCAGATTTTTTTTTTTTAATGTCCTAAAAGGCTGGCAACCTGATGATGGGCTCCCAATTTCCCCCCACAATTTTACCAATCATAAATCTCAAAAAAAATCTGGGTCCCAAATCACCTTCCATCTAGGACTACAAAAACACTTCTATTAGTTCAGTCCATCCTACCTAAAAAATCCCAAAATAAGGAATCTCTTGCTTAGCTCACCCTATTGGTGGCCAGCAATCCTCAAGGGAAAAACTTTTTTTTTTTTCCTTGTGCCAAGTTGAAGTCTGCCTTCCTCCCCACACCCACCGTGACTTCCACGCATTGGCAAGTCCTATGCCCTGGAATAATGCAATTATCAGAATGGAATGGGTAAAACAGAAAACAAAAACCAAAAAAAAACCCATTTGTTTGAAGACATTAGACAACTAGTAAGATAGCCAAGACTGCAGAGAAGCTGTGATGGTCAGTTTTATACGGCAACCCTTGAGGTTACAGTCCTAGTCATTCAATCAAACACTAATCTACCTGTTACTGTGAAGGTATTTGGTAGATGTGATTAAAGTCTTTAATCATTTTAGTTTAAGTAAGGAAGATTATCCTAGATAATGTGGGTGGGCCTGATCCAACAATTGAAAGGCTTTAAGGGCAGAACTGAGGTTTCTCTGAGGAAGAAGAAATTTGACTGGAATGCAGCTTCAACTCCTGCCCAAGAGTCCCAGCCTGCGTTCCTGATGGCCTAGTCCAGTCTCCACAATGTATACACCAACTCCCTTCAATAAGCAGCTTAATATATACGTGTGTATATTTATATACAAATAGATAGATGACATAGATTATTTTGATGATATATAAATACTACACAGAACCATATTCCATAATTAAAACCGTCCTTCAAAGAAAACTTCAGGACCAAGTGGCCTGACTAGCAAATTCTTCCACGCCTTTAAGGAAGAAATTACATCAATCTTATACAAATGCTTCCAGAGAACAGAAAAAGAGAACCTATATCCCAATTCATTTTCTGAGGCCAGCATAATGCTGACCCAAAACCTGACAAGAACATTACCAAAAAGCATTACAGATGACTTTTTCTCATAAGCACAAAATCCTATACAAATTATTAAAAAATCAAACCCAGATACATCAAAAAGGATAATACATATGGCAAAGGTTGACTTAACATTCTAAAATCAATATAATTCATATGCTGAAAGGCTAACAAAGTTTTAGAATAATAACTAAAATAGCATGAAACAGTACTTAAAAAGGGCAGGTTGACACAATAAATATAGTCACAGAAAAAAAGATTAAAAATATAAACAACTATTCTCCCTTAATTGTAGGCTTATCATATGTGATTTTTAAAAACTGTTTTATTGAGTATGCCAAAGTCTCTAAAATGAATGTGTTATTACTTTTAAAATGAGAAAGGAAAATGTATCTGTAAAAACAGGGAACTCTTCAAGAAAATGTTGGAGTATTTTTTTTTTGGAGTATTTTTAAAGCTTAGAACAGTTTAAAAGAAATTTTTTAAAGTTTCAGAAGAAAATGATATATTACTAAAGAGATTTGGACATTTTTCCATCTAGATTAAAGAAGAAATATTAGGAATATAAGACAAATTAGGAATTCAGGTTAAAAACATGAAATAGTTTCTCAAGCAGATTATTCAATAGGATGACAGAATAATCTTGGTAGCTTTAAATCCAACACAAGGGCTTAATGTGGAGGCATGGTGTGCTTCCTAGGGTACTCAACAGCAAGCATGGTTCTAAGGAACAGGCAGAAGGTAGGACAGGTGGGTAGCACAGGATAAAGGATGATGCTGGAATCCCAAGTGAGAGGGTGCTCAACAATTAGGGCAATGGAACATTCAGATTACCTGACATTTAATTCCCTAAACAGATTGTTATGAGCTAAATTAAACTGTGTTTCCCTCAAAATTCATATGTTGAAGTCCATTACCCTAAATCCTCAGAATGTGACTGGAAATAGGGCCTTAAAGAGGTGATTAAGATTAAATGAAGTCATTAGGGTGGGCCCTAATCCAATACAAATGGTGTCCTTTTAAGTAGAGGAGATGAGGACACATACAGGCACAGAGGGAAGACTGACCATGTGAAGACACAGGGAGGAGAAGGCAGCCACCTCCAAGCCAAGGAGAGAGGCCTCAGAAGAAACCAACCCTGCCAACACCTTGAACTTGGGCTTCCAGCCTCCAGGATTGTGGGAAAATAAATTTCTGTTGTTTAAGTCACACAGTTTGTGGTACTTTGTTAGGGCAGTCCTAGCAAACTAATACACAGATACGACTGCAAAAATTAAATTTTACCCTCTCCCACAAAAAAAGAGATTTAGGGCAAACACACTGAAGGCGTCTTACATGGTGTTAAGGTATGGACTGTGATCTTCATATAGAAGTGTAGATCATTAGCTGTTTTATTCTAAGGAAGGTGAGCTTTCTTTAATAATCTTCTTAACCAAATCATGTCACAGATCTTTCTACTACACCCCAGTACTTTCCAAAATGTTAGTAAGCCCCGCCTCCATGTTATAGTAAGAACAGAGATAGTTTAATTTATATCTATACTTATCATAAAAGCCTTAATATTTCAATGCTGGAAAGGACAATCTGAATCTAAAGAAAATATCTTCTTAAATTAAAATATTTAGAAAAAAACAGTTAACAGCCAGCATCTCCTGGGAACTCACAATAGTCAGGTGCAAATCAAAGCATTTTACATGAATTAACCCAATCCTAATAACCCTCTGAGGTAGGTACTATTACAACCTCTTTTTCGGAGACAAAGAAACTGATGAATATCCAAGCTAGTAAATGAAGGTACTAAGACTTAAACCCAGTTAAAACTGGCTCCAAAGCCCACATTCTTAACCACTGCCCAATGAAGTATAATGAGGGCACTATTGAGCATAAACTGTAATGGCTTTGGAGTCAGTTTAAATTTGAATGCTGGCTCTGCTACTTACACGGTGTATGACTTGGGCAAACTTAAGCTCTTTGTGTCTTAGATTCCTTGGCTATAAAATGGAGATAATTAAATGAGGCAATGGATGTAAAAACATTTAGCACAGTGTCTGGAACATAACAATGTCTACTAATTACTAAGTCCTTACTATTTCTAATTCTACTTTCACGAATATACAAGAACAATCCAACAATGTCTACTTTGGAATGGACTTCCCTGGTGGCGCAGTGGTTAAGAATCTGCCTGCCAATGCAGGGGACACAGGTTCGAACCCTGGCCCGGGAAGATCCCAATGCCATGGAGCAACTAAGCCCGTGCGCCACAACTACTGAGCCTGCGCTCTAGAGCCCATGAGCCACAACTACTGAGCCCCCTATAGCCACACCTACTAAGCCCACGCGCCTAGAGCCCGTGCTCCACAACAAGAGAAGCCACCACAATGAGAAGCCCGCACCCCTCAACAAAGAATAGCCCCCACTCACTGCAACTAGAGAAAGCCCACGCATAGCAACAAAGACCCAACACAGCCAAAAACATAAATAAAATAATAATTTTAAATTAAAAAAAAAAAGAATCCACCTGCCAATGCAGGTGACACGGGTTCGAGCCCTGGTCTGGGAAGATCCCACATGCTGCGGAGCAACTAAGCCCATGCGCCACAACTACTGAGGCTGCGGTCTAGAGCTGCGTGCCACAACTACTGAAGCCCACACGCCTAGAGCCTGTGCTCCGCAACAAAGAGAAGGCCATGCACCACAACGAAGAGTAGCCCCTGCTCGCCGCAACTAGAGAAAGCCAGGGCGCAACAACAAAGACCCAAATGCCACCATAAATAAATAAATAAATAAATGTATTTAAAGAAACAAAAAACAATGTCTACTTTGGGGACTATAAGCAAAAAGAGCAAAGGGTTCTCTTCTTTCATCCATACTTCTTTCCTTCCTATGATTCCAGAAATGCATATACTATTCCAATAATCTCATTTCTCATAAGAAGTATATTGAATCAGATTAGCAGTTAGATCAGCCTTATATTCTGTCTCCCACAAAGATGATACCTAATAACTTGGGTAAGGACAACAGTACAGTTATGCGACAACTTCAAAAGATTCTGGACATTGCTCAAACATCTAACATTTAATAAAAATTCACCAATGTACTTACTTTAACCTTTACCAAAATTTAAAAAAAATACCGAGTTCATAACATTTCTTGGGATTACAAGATAACTATTTGCTCTTATTTGTTCTATTACTACTTATTCCAAGCTTCAGAGTTCCTTATTTTAGTGTTCCCAATCTTCCTGATTTATGTGGTTAGAAAATACTCTCCTTCAATCTCCATTTTTCCAACTACTGCTTCTGTACTCATGTGAAAGTGTCTCAGTTTTCTTTATCTACTTATAACTGAACTTCTCTAAGCCTTTTCCTTTTTTTTTTTTTTTTTTTTTGCGGTACGCAGGCCTCTCACTGTTATGGCCTCTCCCGTTGCGGAGCACAGGCTCCAGATGCAGGCTCAGCGGCCATGGCTCACGGGCCCAGCCGCTCCGCGGCATGTGGGATCTTCCCAGACCAGGCCACGAACCCGTGTCCCCTGCATCGGCAGGCGGACTCTCAACCACTGCGCCACCAGGGAAGCCCGCCTTTTCCATTTTTGAAGCATTTTTCTTGAGATGATTTAGTGGAAAAAACACTGGGCTAGGAGCCAGGAGTCCTCACTCTGCCGTCTCATCTCTCAGATTCCTCATCTTAAAAGGCAAGAGGATTGCAATAGATAAATTTGTAATAGGTTCCCTTATAGCTCTAAGCCTCATATTTCCATGACTCTGGGTCTTCCAACTAGAAATCATTCAGTATGCCAACAATTTCCCTAAACTTTACTCCAGTTAGCCAAGGAGGAGTAGGCATGTTCAGATTCAGGGGCAGAGTAAGACACAATAATCGGAAAGCCCAGGGCTATAGAAGGAAAGACATGGTATTTTGTGAATCAACAGAAAAAGATTAGTAAGAAAAATGAGATGCCAAGAAGAAACCAAAGACAGAAAAAAAGTCAGAAACACACAGTCTAACTCTAATCTCATCCCTACACATCTATTTGAAGAAGAACTAAAAAACAAAAAGCTTTGGGAGCAGAGGTTATCCAGCCCTCATATCTACCTCAAGGGAGCAAGGCAACTCTATGACATCTTTGCAATGTTGTTGCTAAAATGGCCTACTACAGTGTTTTGCACAAAACAGGCGTTACTGGGGTATCTGATGACTGAATTAATGTTCAGATGACCTGAAAGCCCTCATAAATGCTACTGGTACTGCTACATACCAGGAAATCTGAGAGCTCAAGGCAATGGGAAATACAAGGCACTGGCTGTCCTGGTTCTAAGGGGAAGGAGACTAAATTAGTTGGGAGGGGGGAAGATTTGGCCTAATGGCATAACTTATGAGCTGATGCTACTGGAAGCAGCTCCCAGAAGGTAAAAGGACAGATTACCAGGCACAGACCATCTCTAAGGCAATATTATAATATGTATGAAAGTATTTCCTACCATGGTGTCAGAGTCCAAGAAAGCACTATCTTTTCTAAAGTTTCCTTCCAAAGAGTCAGATCTTCTTGGCTTATGATTGGTTAGGGGGCAGGGGAGAGTAAATCAATAAAGGGATAAGGAAATTGGGCAGTTCTAAAAATTCTCAGGGCAACCCTATTTTGGTGTTTCTCAAAGTGTGGTCCCTGGATCACCAATAACAGACCAAGGGAGGGGGTGCTTGCTTAAAATGCAGACTCGGAAACCCATCACTGATCTCCAGAATCAAATTTCTGGGAGAGGTACAAATCAAAACCACATGAGATATCACCTCACACCTGTCAGAACAGCTATCATCAAAAAGAACACAAATAAAACATGTTAGCAAGGATGTGGAGAAAAAGGAACCCTTGTACACTGTTGGTGGGAATGTAAATTGGTGCAGCCACTGTGGAAAACAGTATGGAGGTTTCTCAAAAAACTAAAACAGAACTACCATATGACCCAGCAATTCCACTACTGGCTATATATCTGAAAAAAACAAAATCACTAATTGGAAAAGATTTATGTACCCTAATGTTCACAGCAGCATTATTTACAATTACCAAGATATGGAAGCAACCTAAGTGTCCAACAACAGATGAATGGATAAAGAAGATGTAGGATACACACACACACACACACAATGGACTACTACTCAATCATAAAAAAAGAATGAAATTTTGCCATTTGCAGCAACATGGATGGACCTGGAGGGCATTATGCTAAGTGAAAAGTCAGAGAAAGACGAATACTGTATGATATCACTTACATGTGTTATCTAAAAAAAATACAACACACCAATGAATATAACAATAAAGAAGCAGACTCACAGATACAGAGAAAAAACAAGTGGTTACCAGGTTGGGGTGGAATAATATACGGCTGGGGGAGTGGGAGGTACAAACTATTGGGTGTAAGGCTCAAAGATGTACTGTACAACACGGGGAGTAGAGCCAATATTTGGTAATAACTGTAAATGGAAAGTAACCTTTAAAAATTGTATAAACAATTTAAAAAATTATTTTAAAAAAATTCTGGGAGGGGTATTGGTACTTTTAAGGAGCAAACTTATGTTTGAGAACTACTGTCCCAGAATTTGGGTCGGGGGGTGGGGAAGAGGAGTTAAGGGTGGAGTTCTTCAACCGGATTCTTCAAATTCAACTGCTATAACTACAACACTGTTTGGAGGACCATTAAAAAAAGAACCTTAATTTCTCAGGTAACAGCTGCAGCTAGTTGTTTAACAGCTAACAGGGGCACAATTAAAGGGCCTGGAAAATTCATTTTCATAAACTGGTTAAACAGTTCCTTAGTCTGTTTATCCTGTTAGTTTGGTCACTGGTTTCTCCTTTAAAAATAAATCGGATCAATCCAGGAATTTTCAGAAAGAATCACAAACTCCAAAATAGGTTTTTTTTTTTTTGATAGTGCAGAACTAGGCTTTTAAACTCGAAAACACTGAACGCTATAAAAAGTAAGGTTTTATTTAAAAGAAAATTACCAGTTGAGGCTCCCCCAGCTCTTCTACACTCAGAGGCACTGATGAAAGCTAGTAATTTGTGGGTGGCAGAGAAGGAAGACTGAAGCAGGGGTGCAAAGAGCGAGAAGTCCGACCAACGACCTAATTTTTAATGATTCAGTTAACTGCCAGAAAGAACACGTCTGCAAATGTTTTATCAATAAACACTCCGGGGCTCTCATCATTCCTCTTCTGTTGGGATTAAAAACACCAAAGGCCTGCAGGAAAGTCAAGTTATACTTTAGTTGTCCCCACGACTGTGTTGACGATTTCCACACAAGGCGACCCCCCTTCTTCCCCGGATTACCAAGCTTTACCCTCAGCACGGAAACTGGCGCCTGGAACCCATTTGCCAACGTTGTGCCTCGAGATGACTGTCGCCCCGCGGGTTTTCAAACTGGGGGTCCGACCCGGCGGGCTGCCGCCCGAGCGGCGTCCTGAGGAGTCGGCCCCCTACCCACGACACAAAGGCACCTTCCGGGGCCAGGCCCGCTGCCGCACTCGGCCCGCCGGGTCTTCGAGGCGAACGGTCTCGTGCCGCCACTTACCTGAAGCTCCCCGCCGCGCTCTCGCGCTCGGGGGCCGAATCCGCCCGGGAGGCGCGCGCACACGGCGCCGCAAGCAGCCGCCCCTCGGACCGCCCGGGCCGCAGCGGCGCGCGCCCCCCAGCCCCCGCCCCGGCCCGCGCGGCCACACGGCTGAGTCACCCGGCGCTTCACGTTAAGAGTCCCCCTTCGGCGCGCGGGGCACGCCGGGAAGGCCGGGCTCCGGCCAACCCCCTGGGCAGCGCGCCACAGGGTGTCCCTTTTCCTCCCGACACGCCCCCGCGTCCCACGCAGGACGCTTTCACTGCTGCACAGCCGCGGTAGATCGATTTCTGAGCTGCGGATACCCTCTTTCAATTATTAAAAGTCTGAAACGGAAAAGTTAGTAGTTATCTGAATTGTGAAACAAGCTCGCGCAGCCCCGGGACAGCCAATGCTTTTAGAAAATTGTGGAGCCCGGATCTTTACATACGTTTGGAGGGAGGAGGTAGTGAGAATAATGGAGTTCCTTAAACACCTTTTGCTTGGAAATCCCTCTCCCGGATATGCATTCTGACTTAGAGGAGGGAGGAAAACTCCACGTTTTTCTCAAACCTTGAGTTTAAGGAAACTACATAGTATAGCAAACAAAGCGGAATTACACATTTTTAATCAACCTGAAGCAAATTATTGGAAAATTGGTTGTGTTACTAGTAAAATATTTCAACACTCAAAACAGTATCTATGTATAGTCCATGACCTATAAAGCGTAAAAGAAATAGCATCAGTCCTTTCTGTCATGATTTCTACTGGTTTTTGTACTTTTAAAAGTTATACTAGTTAAATAAAAAGTTATACTTGTTATGCAAACTATTTTGTTTTAAAATTGTTGAAAACCAATTAAGTTAATAGCACGATTTCTTAAGTTTTGAGTCAACTTCTTTTTCATTACTTAAGAGTCTAAAAACTAATTTGGGGCTAATGATTATGTTTGAAATGGAAGGAATATAAGAAAATATCTCATTCCAGTAGGTTGCAAATGGTTGCCAGATACTTGTATAGTAAAATTGCCTCATTAAGGGCAACAACTTTAAAAAACTGAAACTATAAATTTGTTCATTGTAATTTTATCTTAGAGGTGTAGAGGATCAGTCCCCATTTCTATTCTTTCACTTCACTTACAATGACTAAAACATCCAGTACTGTGTTTGAATCAGGATGGGCTAGGTGCTGCACTAGTCACCTGTACGTCACTAATAGGTCAGGTGACTCTACAGGGCAGTTCACCTTCACGTGGTGACACAGCATTCCCAGCTGCTTCCATTCCTGGCTCTGCCAACCCAACACGAGGTTTCACATCAGGGATGCCAAAAGAGCTAGACTGGAGAATCCTGCAAGGGCTTTTCTTTGCCTCTTCCGGATGTGGACCTTTCACTTCTGCTGACATTTCATTGGCCTGAACTAGTCACCCGGCCAAACCTGACTTGACTCTAAGAAGGCTAGGAGGTATAAATTCCTGTGTGCTGAGGGAAAATGAACAAGAAAAAAGATTTGATGAACACAGCATCATCTCTGTCACAGTGTTCAATAGTAAAACTAAATATAAACCAATTTGAATGTGTTATAGGATCCAAACTTTACAACCAAAGTAATATAATTATTCAAACTAATGCCTTTATTTCCATTTCTATAAAGTACAACGTTACATCCTCTGAGTCAAAAGGAAGAAAAAACTTTTCTGATGTTCATGTGAGACAGTTCTTGAAACAAATTCTTCCTTTCTGGAAGAGTTTCTCTCTGCAGATTTGTAATATATAAAAATCTGACCCCAACGTTGGAGAATTAGGCTAACTACTGTGTCTTTTAATCAGTCGTTAAGACTAAATGGTTCTATTCTTGTCTCTAATCTCATATAATGAATAGCATATCAGTCCTGGTACTTTTTTTGGGTAGACATCAAGCAGATGGAGTATGAAAAATGTAGAGTCACAGAAAGCAGAGGTGTATGCTGATTTTTACCATTTTATTTCTAATTTAATGCATCTCCAAAATCTGAATCTCTCAGATGTATCTGCAGCTGAAACCTTTCTTTATTATTATTTTTAAAAATATTTATTTATTTTGTCTGTGCCGGGTCTTAGCTGTGGCATGTGGGATGATGATCATACGTGTTGTAGCATGCAAACTCTTAGTTGCAGCATGCATGTAGGATCTAATTCCCCAACCAGGGATCAAACTTGAGCCCCCTGCATTGGGAGTGTGGAGTCTTACTCACCAGACACCAGGGAAGTCCCTGGAGCTGAAACCTCTCTAATGTCAAATTGGGAGGCCTGAAATTTTCAATTGTCATAATGGCCAATTCAGTTTATTTGATTAACTGTGTTATTTAAGTTCCTTAAATATAACATCGACTACCCGTAAATATTACAAAGCACTTTCCCAATATTTCACGTGACTTAAATTTCTCAACAGCCCTGTGTGAAAGGAAAATCAAAATGAAGTTGGGGGCTTGCCCTGGTGGCGCAGTGGTTGAGAGTCTGCCTGCCAATGCAGGGGACAAGGGTTCGTTCCCTGGTCCGGGAGGATCCCGCTGGGCCCGTGAGCCATGGCCGCTGAGCCTGCGCGTCCGGAGCCTGTGCTCCGCAACGGGAAAGGCCAAAACAGTGAGGGGTCCGCGTACCGCCAAAAACAAAAAAACACCAAAAAAACCAAAAAAACCCTAATGATTCCTTAAGGACAAATATTGTATGACTCGAGTCAGAGTCAATCACAATTCTCGCAAGGCAACTTTTAACAACCTCGTGGCTTTTTGTCTTTGTAAGCCCCTGATTCTTTTTCTTCCCAGGAACACTCCTTTAGGGTTACCCAAATCTGTGTCTCCCCAGCTGCAATTCTTAAGACCCCAAATAAACTTTTCTTATCTGCAGCCTCCTGCATTATTTTTTGGTTGACACCTGGGAGATAGATTTTACTACTCAGATTCCGCAAATGAGGAAAACAAGACATAAACAAGTAAAGTAACTAAGGTCATTAAACTACTAAGTGGTGCTGGTGGGCTGAGAACTCAGACCATCTGACCCCAAAGTTCTTGCTTGCCAGCTCCACCTAATTGCTTCCAGGTGAACTGAGCACTTCCAGGTGGCACCTTAAATGTCATCAACTGTTGACACAAACCAACTAATTTCAGGTTGACTTAGAATGAAAATATTTTAAAAGTAATAGCTATTATCAATTATCATATAAAAAATGAATTATCCTTTCTGCATACTACTTCATATGTAGTAAATATAAAAACAACCCCAAAATCCCAAGATTTTTGAACTCTTTCAAAATAATTACATTTGCAAAAACAATTTTTTAAATGCTTTAGGTTGTATAATCTCTAGATCACTGCAGACATATCAAATGAGACTTTTTGAAAGAATAATCACTTTAGTTTGGAAGTCCAAAATTGTGCTCAAATATAGATGAAATATAAATACAGATGTAAATTATTTAATTTTTGACTTTTTAGAGGGGGGCCAGAACTCCGTATATTGACCCAAAGTAGATTCACAAGAATCTTTTTCACTTCACTTTCATCAGTTCACCTTCATCAACAATCTCTTCATGAAAGTTACAAAGCTTTATGACCAGCAGGAAACAGATGGGACCTTGAGTACATAATCAACCAGAGAAGCAAGAATTTTAAGTTTCTAGTGGCTGGAATTTTCTACTAAATCTTTATTAATGTACATCTGCTTTACATAAAACTTCACTATGCCTTTTAGTCTCATTTATAGGGATTGTTTCATCTGCAAATTCAACAAACATATAGCCACAGTCCAAAGGTGTAGGACCCCAAGAGAGTTACATAGATGATGATTGCAGGATCTCTCCTCTAAGGGAACTTAAAAATGTTAAGTTTGGTTATTTGGGTAACCAAATAGGAGATAAGGGGAAGTGAATCTACATCAAAATATTCCACTATTAAGTAAAAAAGAAATGATAGAATATCGCACTTTTGCAAACCCCTGTGAATTAATAGATATAGGCATTATGCATCAATAGCTCCTAAGATCATAAAAAGAGAGAGAACTAGACATTATGTGCCTCCTGAGGGAAGACCACACCACCACCTAAAATGCTGCTACAGGGATCGAACCTAAATCGGGTCTAGGCTTGAGATCCAGCTGCCAATTCGTAGGAAACAGAGAACAGAGGGACATGTTGAACTGCACCGTGATCACGCAATCTGCAAAGTCCTGACTGCGGGTGACTCTACAGGTCAAAAGTCCTCTTTTCTTCAGGAGAAAAATTGTAAAGTTAAAAACAAAGACAAAAGATATCTCAAGTTTTTAAAAAGTATATATATGTGTGTAGGGAGGAAACTATTCTGTCTATGGGAGAACATTTGGGTGGTAAAACCATGTAAGAGAAAGGAAGTGAAATGTTTACTGTAAAGGTTAGGATAATGGTTACTTATTCGCTGCCGTTGTTGGTGGTGAAACAGTTGTGACTGGGAAGTGACTACAGAAGGGGCTTCCAAGGGTAGGTAGGGAAGTTGTTTCTGACCTGGTGGTAGTTACAAGGGTGTTTGCCTTAGAGTAAGTGATTAAGGCAAACATTTTCTTTGTGTTGTCTTCTGTGTCTGTGGGTTTTTTTGTGCTAAAAAATTTTTTTAAAGAAAAGGTTTGGAGCTAGAGGCCAGTCCTCCCCAAGAGCTGAAATATATTTTCTTCACACTGAGCTATTTGCAAATGTATCCATTTGGTTTCCTGGGAAAATATCAATATTAAGGTTAAATTACTTTAAAAAGAAAAATAAACGCTTTAAAAAACTTTTGAAAGATATTCCACATTGTAATATAATTGGGGAATTTTATTTAGATATTGTCCTTTTTTTAGAAGGTAATGGACATGTCGGTAGTAGAGTGTATTTTGAGTGTTAGAGAAAAGGGGTAAAATGGAATGATGAAAGGTAAGGATACTAAAACAATTTCTTGAAGCTTAATTGTTAAATTCCAATAACTGTCAGGAGAGTAATCTATTAACATTTCCCATTGAGATTTTGTTGGGGGCATGAACTCCCTCCCTTTCCCACCCACAGGCCAAGACAATTCATCTCAGAATTCTATGACTTTTTTTTTTTTTTTTTTTTTTTTTATTTATTTTTGGCTGCATTGGGTCTTCGTTGCTGCGTGGGCTTTCTCTAGTTGCAGAGAGTGGGGACTACTCTTGGTTGCAGTGTGCGGGCTTCTCATTGCAGTGGCTTCTCTTGTTGCGGAGCACGGGCTCTAGGCGCGTGGGCTTCAGTAGTTGCGGCACACGGGCTGTAGAGCACAGGCTCAGTAGTTGTGGCTCATGGGCTTAGTTGCTCCACGGCATGTGGGACCTTCCCAGACTAGGGCTTGAACCCATGTCCCCTGCATTGGCAGGCAGATTCTTAACCACTGTGCCACCAGGGAAGTCCCTCTATGACTTTTTAAAAGTACATAGAATAGAATGCTCAACTTGAGACTCAAGAATCAAATAAACCTCTGTAAATAGAAGTCCTGTGGGGTTCAGAATGGGGAGCCAGAAAATGTACGTGTTAGCCCGGGCTTCGGCAGAGGCCATGTGTAAACTGATGATACGTTCATCTCTCATTACTCTTGTTATCAGTTTACAAACAGACTCTGACCTTCCAATCTGGTGCACCAGCTCTGACCACTCACAGTGCCCCTGTTTACGAACACACAAGTCTCATTCTTTTTCTTTTTAAATTTATTTATTTGGCTGTGTCAGGTCTTAGTTGTGACATGCGGGGTCTTTCGTTGTGGCACGTAGCCTCTTTGTTGCAGTGTGTGGGCTTCAGAGGGCTCAGTATTTGAGGCCCGTGGGCTTAGCCCCACAGCATGTGGGATTTTAGTTCCCCTACCAGGGGTCAAACCCACGTCCCCTTCATTGGAAGGTGGATTCTTAACCACTGGACCACCAGGGAAGTCCCCACAAGTCTCATTCTTGAGCCCAATACTGAGAATGCTGGGAAGTTTTCTTTTTTTTTTGTTACCCTTACATGTGTTTTAAATAAACTGCATTTGAGGGGCTTTCCTGGTGGTGCAGTGGTTAAGACTCTGCAATCCTAATGCAGGGGGCCTGAGTTGGATCCCTGGTAGGGGAACTAGATCCCACATGCATGCTGCAACTAAGAGTTTTTGCATTCCCCAACTAAGGAGCCCACCTGCCACAACTAAAAGACCCAGCACAACCAAATAAATAAATAAATAAATATTAAAAAAAACCAACAACTGCACTTGAAAAAGCAAACAAAAAGACAAGCCCCAAAATATACATTCTTCAAACTAGGATTTGAACCAGTGACATTTAGGATCACAAAACAGATTCCAGTCACCCACTGAGCCAACACATAAAACCTCCAGGTTCTTTTACTTTGCTCAAATCACACTTCCTCCTTCCGCCAAACTTTCAATAACTGAAAAAAAGACAAAATCTGTTTACCAAAGCATGTGTGCTGGCCCCTTACCTTTGCTCTCTGAGAAACTTTGTAATGAAAACAAACAGATAAACAATAAGATAAATAATAGGAACTAGGCAAATTCAGAAAGGTTTCTTCTGCTTGTCGACAAGGATCCCAAACAAACTGTTCTCCTTGCTTATTTGGAGTTGTGACGCCTACCTGGAAATAAGTCAATGTTTGTGAATGTACAAGGTACATGAAAAGGAAGTACAGAAACATGAAGTGGTATCAGATTCATAAGGCAGTATGACGTGGTGAAAAAACAAAGAACAAAACATTGGAAAAAGAGCCAGATGACCTCAGTTTGAGGCCATTCCACCAGTTACTAACTGAGCAAGTCACCCATAAGCTTGGGTTTCCCAGTCTGTAAGATAACTGACCTACCTCTGCCATGAGGATGTGGAAGGAAGAAAACATAATCAAAATGTATACGAGGCTTCCCTGGTGGCGCAGTGGTTGAGAGTCTGCCTGCCGATGCAGGGGACACGGGTTCGTGCCCCGGTCCGGGAAGATCCCACATGCCGCAGAGCGGCTAGGCCCGTGAGCCATGGCCGCTGAGCCTGCGCGTCCGGAGCCTGTGCTCCGCAACGGGAGAGGCCACAACAGTGAGAGGCCCACATACCGCAAAAAAAAAAAAAAAAAATGTATACGAAAGTATTTTATAACCTCAAAGCACTAGAAAATTTTAAGGCTCTATTAGTATTAATGTTATATACACACTCCATCCAAACCAACATTATCTTTAAAAGGAACACCGAAAGACTTTTTTGTGAGATAAAATTGACCTCCTTAATGTCAACTGTAAATTGTTTGCATATCAAAATATACTGGTTTATACACTACCATGCGTAAAATAGATAGCTAGCAGGAACATGCTATAAGGCACAGAAAGCTCAGCTTGGTGCTCTGTGATGACCTAGATGGGTGGGATGGCGGGGGTGGGAGGGAGGTCCAAGAGGGAGGAGGTATAGGTATACATATAGCTGATTCAATTCATTGTACAGCAGAAACTAACACAACATTGTAGAGCAATTATACTCCAATAAAAATATATATATATACAGGTTTCCTTAGCATTTATGACTTTTTTTTTTGTTTTTTTTTGCGGTATGTGGGCCTCTCACTGTTGTGGCCTCTTCCGTTGCGGAGCACAGGCTCCAGACGCGCAGGCTCAGCGGCCATGGCTCACGGGCCCAGCCGCTCCGCGGCATGTGGGATCTTCCCGGACCGGGGCACGAGCCCGCGTCCCCCGCATCAGCAGGCGGACTCTCAACCACTGCGCCACCAGGGAAGCCCTCCTTAGCATTTATGATGCAGTTTGAATGAAAATAAAAATATTTTATAGTGACAAGATATTTTCAATATTTCCTCCTTTTATTCATAATAGTTGACAACAATAGTTATTATTTTAAAGAGAATTTAACGTCTTTTCTTAAGGGGACATTTGGTTCTCTGTCAAATATGTCCTTTTCTTAGCGCTTTTTTTTTTTTTTTTTTGCGGTACGCGGGCCTCTCACTGTTGTGGCCTCTCCCGTTGCGGAGCACAGGCTGACGCGCAGGCTTAGCGGCCATGGCTCACGGGCCCAGCCGCTCTGCGGCATGTGGGATCTTCCCGGACTGGAACGCGGCACGAACCCGTGTGCCCTGCATCGGCAGGCGGACTCTCAACCACTGTGCCACCACGGAAGCCCCTCTTAGCGCTTTTTTTTTTTAACGGTGCAGTAAGTACCCTCATAGATTCTAATTCTTAAGAGGTTGCAAACACACACACACACACACACACACACACACACACACACACACACACACACTCCTAGGCTGGATCTGGAAGGAATTATTAGGAATTACTGAGTCCTTCCTTAGCTGCTCTTTGATTTTTAATCACATGATGGTAATATATGAACGAGGTTGAAGAGAGCAATTTCAAGCTTTGAAATTCTAGGATTCCTTAGAAAATCCACCCTTTGGGCCTCATGTTTCCCTTTTAGAAATTCCATTCTTTAGGATTCAGTCATGAAATGCCAAATGTGAAAGGGGCCTTAGAAATCATCAGTGCCAAGTTTTTCACTTGATGAGAAGGAATCTAAGATCTTAAGAAGATCAGTGACCAACGCATGATTGTGATTTATTTTCTTTCAAGTTTGCCCAAAATGCTCATTGTAAACTGATTCTACTTGGAGAGAAATATATATGGGAAGGTGGGTCAGGAAGTGGAATTTGGCCTAGGCTCCAAAAGTTCCGAAAGATGACCTTGGTTACATGTGAAAATATTGTCTGTCCAAGTAAGGAGACTTTTGAAGATTTGAAAGTCACTGGAGGACATTTCTTTTTTTTTTTTTTAAGGTTTGTTTTGGGGGGCCGCTCTGCGTGGCTTGCGGGATTTTTGTTCCCAGACCCTTGGCAGTGAGAGTGCAGAGTCCTAACCACTGGACTGCCAAGGAAATCCCAAACATTTCCTTTTTTGAAAAGGTATAAAATAAGGGTGGTTGGGGCTTCCCTGGTGGCACAGTAGTTAAGAATCCAACTGCCAATGCAGGGGACACGGGTTCGAGCCCTGGTCTGGGAAGATCCCACGCGTCACAAAGCAACTAAGCCCGTGCGCCACAACTACTGAGCCTGCACTCTAGAGCCCACGAGCCGCAACTACTGAAGCCCGCTGCCTAGAGCCTGTGCTCTGCAACAAAAGAAGCCACTGCAGTGAGAAGCCCGCACACCGCAATGAAGAGTAGCCCCCGCTCACCGCAACTAGAGAAATATGGCGCACAGCAATGAAGACCCAATGCAGCCAAAAAAGGAAAAAAAAAAACAAGAATTAAAAAAATAAATAGGGCTTCCCTGGTGGCGCAGTGGTTGAGAGTCTGCCTGACGATGCAGGGGACACGGGTTCGTGCCCCGGTCCGGGAAGATCCCACATGCCGCGGAGCGGCTGGGCCCGTGAGCCACGGCCGCTGAGCCTGCGTGTCCAGAGCTTGTGCTCCGCAGCGGGAGAGGCCACAACAGTGAGAGGCCCGCATACCACAAAAAAAAAAAAAAAAAATTAAAAAAAAAAAATAATAAATAAATAAAAATAAAGGTGGTGAAACTCTTCTACCCAGAGCCACTGAACCACTGAAAAGTCAAAGGAGAGTCACACATAATTAAAAAGCAACTTAATTTAGTTTTTAATGTGTTATTAAAATAGCTCCTAAAAATTAAGTACACATACAGATATATTTTTACATTTTAAAATTATTTAAATGCTAAAAACAGGATAAATTTCTATAAATAATACACTTTCAATAAACATAATAAATAACTTTATTATGTCTAGCTAAGAAGGAGAAATCCCAATTAAGGAGAAGGGGAAAGGAGAGAAAAAGGAAAGGGGGAGGCAATATCAAATTAAAAAGAAAAAAGGGGGAAGGAAAAAGGAAAGGAGAGAAGTATAGGAGGAGAAAATTAGACTTAGGGAGAAGAAAAAGAGAGAATGACAAAGAGGTAGGGAAGGAGAAGGAAGAATCAGAAAGGGAGAGCGAAACTGGTTGTGGGAGAAGGAGGAAGCTAGTCTTAGAAGGGAGAGAAAGGCTAAGAACAAAGAGAATCGCAGCAGAAGCCAGGAGAGGTGAGTTAAGGGAGTTCCTTTTTTCATTCTACAAATATTTATTGCCCATCCACTGTGTGCAAGGCACTCTGATAAATTCATTTCTTGGGAGAAACAAATATGCATTACTCTGCAAAAAGAATTCATGATTTCATTTCTTTAGTAACTTTTTTTTTTTTCTTTCTGTGAATGAAACTAATTTATGCTCCTTTAGTAAATTTGGAAAATAGGGAGTGGAATAAAGAAGCACTAATTCTCTTTCTCTGGGAGAAAGGCAGGGTAAAAAAAGAATCTAATTCTAGCCTGTTGATGTTCTGCTGTCTTTTGTTTTGCACTCTTTCTGATGCTCAGCCTGAAGGGCAGCAGTTACCCAGGGAAAACTCTTCCCATGGAGATGGCAGAGGTGCGAAAGGGCAAGCAGAAACACATCAGGCTTCTTTGGGCCTAGGTTTAAAACCAGCACACTGTCACTCCTGCCCCAGTCTCATGAAGCCATGGCAGAGATGTGGATGCAGGGTAAAGAAATGAGGCCAATAATCACATATATCTAATTTTATATCGTATAAAAAGTATAACTCTCTAAGTATAACAAATTTAAATTTATATTTTACCTCTCCTTGGACAATGCAAGGACCTTAGAACACTGTTTTATAGGCTTTTTTTTTTTTTTAAACCAGGATCCAAAGTTCATATATCGCATTTGGTTGTTTTATTTCTTTAGCCTCTTTTAATCTAGGGTAGTGCTCCCCATCTGCCCACCATTTTATCTCCCTATAATACCAATTGTAAAACAGAGATCAGTTAGCTTGCAGAACGTTCTCATGATTGTTTCAGACCTGTAACAATTTCCAAGGCCATTCTACTTTGAGGATTTCTTTGTCTTTATCTTTCAGTATATAATTTTTTACTGAATTTTAATTATTACAGTATTTTTATTTCCAATTGCTCTTTCTTGCTCTTAGGTTATTTCTTCTTTTAGCATCCTGTTCTTGTTCCATGGATATATTTTTCTGATACTATGCTTTCTTTGAAGTATTTTTATGCTCCTTGCATTGTCTCTATTTCCTGTGATTCCTCTCCCCCTTGATTCTCACATGTTGCAGGTTTTTAATTTTTTTATGTTGAAGTATCTGATGATTTTTGTTCACTTATATTTTAAGAGTAAAGTCCTAAAAGCTGATTGGGTGCCCCGAGTATGTGTTTGAGTCTTGTCAATTGAAGGGATTCACTGTAGGCTTTTCCTATGGGTCCCCTAAATGTCAGGGCTCTTTTCTCTGGCATGGTTAATTTTTCCTGAGAAGCACACTTTATTTTCTGCTTGAGAGTAGAACTTGGCTGTGAAGTTCTGTATGTGAGCAAGAGAAGAGGCCTGGGTGTCTCATTTTCAGATTCAGACTTAATTCCTCTCTATTCAGTAAGACATCTCACTCCCACTCTGATGTATGCCGATGTCCCCACATCTAGAACTCCTCAGACTTACTTTCTCCAGAGGTGGCGTTTCTTGTTTCACATGAAGGTAAAAGTAGTAGCCTGATTATATCAGGTGGAGTCGGGACCTGGGGATCTGACCACGTCTTAAACACATTTTCAAACAAATCTCTCTTTTCAACACTACACTCCTTCCATCTCCGCTCCTCTGATTTCCTCCTGTGTCTTACCTGCTTCCAATTCCTGAGTCTTTCCAGGGTCCCTTCTGGTGACCTGCCTTGCTTCTCCTTGGTTTTGTCTTCCCCACCACTTAGACGTGAACTTGCTTGGGTCTGCTAAGTCCTTTATCACCCTCCATCCATTTTCCATTTTCATGCATTGTAGTTTGGGGTGATTACCAGTTCAATAAAGATGAAATTTGTGTTTCTGGGTTTTTTTGCCTCCTTTTTATTTTTGAGGGAAGTGGTGTGGGGAAGATCTCAACTACCCTGAATTGAAAAGCCTTCACTGTTTTTATTATTAGTTCTTCAAATGCCTTGAATTCGTTACTGCTGCTGGGCTTTTACATTTGGTGTCCCAGCTTTCTGAGACCTTTTCCCCTCCCTCATCTTCCCTCCTGGCCAATTCCAAGTCATCTTTTAGGTCCCTGTTTAAACATCATTCATAGATAAATCCTTCCTGACCACCCAGACTAGGTTAGGTACCATCCCCATGGTAGATTCTCATAATACCTGCCATGACTCTAATTAGTATATATGCCTATCTCCTCTGCTAGACTGTCACCTCCACAAGGGAAGGCACCATTTCTGTCTTGTTAACTGCTAGCTTCTAGGGTAATGCCTGGTATTCAGTAGGGGGTCCATATATGTTTTTCATTGTTGATAACATACATTGCTCGCTATAAAGATTTGTAGCTTAATTTATAAATTAATGTTAAATAAATAATTTAATAATTAATGTATTGCTGCCACCAATAAGTAGTTATTTAGAGTTCAACAATCCTAGTTATTATAATTGTCTAATTACTGATATGAAAACACTATAATATGGGCTCTTGTCCATCTCCCAAATTTATTTTATAATGAACACTTTTTAAATTATCATGTACTGGCAATAATATAATATTGTGCTC
This sequence comes from Phocoena sinus, assembly GCF_008692025.1. Lineage (NCBI taxonomy): Eukaryota > Metazoa > Chordata > Mammalia > Artiodactyla > Phocoenidae > Phocoena > Phocoena sinus. The sequence goes on along the minus strand of NC_045773.1, from coordinate 66,232,115 downwards.
AAGTAACATATTTTATAAGTTTTCTATTCCTTCTGTTTCAAATTACCATAGACTGAGTGGCCTAAAACAACACAAATTTATTATCTTATGGTTCTGGAGGTTGAAAGTCTAAAATGAGTTGGCAGGGCTGCATTCCTTCTGGAGGCTTTAGGAGAGAATCAGTTTCCATGCCTTTTTTAGCTTCTAGAGGCTGCCTGCATTCCTTGGCTCATAGACCCTTTCTACACTTGATCTTAGCCAAAAGGCCGAGAATTGATGATAGACCCTTTCTCAGATTACTCTGACCTCTGCTTCCATCTCATTCTCTGACTCTGACTCTCTTGCCTCCCTCTTTTTTTTTTTTTTTTTTTTTTTTGCGGTATGCGGGCCTCTCACTGTTGCGGCCTCTCCCGTTGCGGAGCACAGGCTCCGGACGCGCAGGCTCAGCGGCCATGGCTCACGGGTCCAGCCGCTCCACAGCATGTGGGATCTTCCCGGACCGGGGCACGAACCCGTGTCCCCTGCATTGGCAGGCGGACTCTCAACCACTGCGCCACCAGGGAAGCCCTTGCCTCCCTCTTATAAAGAGCTATATGACTAGGCCAGGCCCAGATAACCCGGGATAATCTCTGCTTCTCAACAGCCTTAATTTAACCACATACGCTAAGTCCATTTTGCCACGTAAAGGAAAATATTCGCAGGTTCTGGGAATTAGGATGTGGGCATCTTTGGGGGGACCATTATTCAGCTTACCACACATAGACAGCAAAATATGAATCCATAGATGAATTAGTTGCTGCAAGAAATGATAAAAACTTCACTCACATATATTTAAAACGTTATTTTAGAACAACCTCCAAACAAAGTAGATAAAACAACTTTATTAAGTGAAAAATATCATAAATATATTTTGAAATAAGATACCTAATAACATAAACCAATGATTATTAAATAGACAACATATATCAGCTCAATGATTGCTTAGGCTTCCATGTGCCTCCCATTATTATGCTTTCAAGAATCCTGGGATTTCCTAAAGTTTTCAGGTAGGCACAGCATTTTCTAAAGGCAGTTATACTAACAACTATATAAAAGAGCATAGTGTTTTTCTTAGATATATTTAAAAATAAATTTTATATGAAAAATATAGTTGGCTCTCTGTATCCACTGGTTCTGCATCCTTGGATTCAACCAATTGTAGATGGAAAATATTCGGGAAAAAAAAATTCCAGAAAGTTTCAACAAGCAAAACTTTGAATTTGCTGTGGACTGTCAACTATTTACATAGCATTTACATTATATTTATAACTATTTACATGGCATTTATATTGTATTAGGTATTATAAGTAGTCTAGAGATGATTTAAAGTATATGGGAGGATGTGCATAGGTTATATGTAAATACTGTGCCATGTTATATAAGGTACTTGAGCATCTGTGGATTTGATATCCAAGGGGGATCCTGGAATCAATCCTCCATGGATACTGAAAGATGGCTGTATAATTAGCATTGATTATTTTTCAATAAATATCTCATAACATCCTGTAGAACTGTTTGGTAATAATTGTATTAAAATACAAACCTATTTGGGGAAAATAAAGTCCAACATTCTCGATTGTTTATATTAAAAGACCATGGTTGGGGACTTCCCTGGTGGCACAGTGGCTGGGAGTCCACCTGCCAATTCAGGGGACACAGGTTCGAGCCCTAGTTTGGGAAGATCCCACATGCTGCAGAGCAACTAAGCCCGTGTGCCACAACTACTGAGCCTGCACTCTAGAGCCCGCAAGCCACAACTACTGAGCCCACGTGCCACAACTACTGAACCCCGTCCGCCTAGAGCCCGTGCTCCGCAACAAGCCACCGCAATGAAAAGCCCGAGTGCTGCAACAAAGACCCAGCGCAAAAATAAATAAATAAAATAAATAAATTTATTTTAAAAAATGTCAATTTCTAAAAAAAAAAGAAGACCACAGTTAGGGACTTCCCTGGTGGCGCAGTGGTAAAGAATCCGCCTGCCAATGCAGGGGACACTGGTTGGAGCCCTGGTCCAGGAAGATCCCACATGCCATGGAGTAACTAGGCCCGTGCGCCACAACAACTGAGCCTGCACTCTACAGCCCTCGAGCCACAACCACTGAGCCTGCGTGCCACAACTACTGAAGCCTTCGCACCTAGAGCCTGTGCTCTGCAACAAGAGAAGCCACCGCAATGAGAAGCCCGCGCACTGCAACGAAGAGTAGCCTTCACTTGCTGCAACTAGAGAAAGCCCGTGCACAGCAACGAAGACCCAACACAGCCAAAATTTAAAAATAAATTAATTAATTAAAAAAGACCATGGTTAGATATTTTATTCTCAGTTATCTAGCAATGTCACGTGAACACCCAGTACAAAATGACAGTTTCACAATGTGCTGATGGGTAAGGCTGTCAGCAAGCTCTTTCAAGTAAGACTCTCACCCCGAAACTACATCTTGATTGTCAACTTTGCCCATTTAGTAATTTAATAATTTTATCCAGGGCTGATCTGGCTCTGATGCATTTGCTGGAGAGGATATCCTTTTCCCATTGAAAAGTTTACTTGAGAAATCAAATTAAGGTTAGAAGATTGCCTGATGAGTATAATTAAAATGTCAGGCAGCCTAAGGCACTAAAAATGCCCAGGCACACACTACCCTTCATCCCACAACTCCCTCTCTCCTAATCTGGCCCAAATTACAATAATCAAAATTTGTAATAGCATTCTACACTGGAAAATGTGGTACATTTGAAAAATGATGAATCAGAATTTTACTTGATGATTTCCCCTACCTTGGTTTTTCTAGCTGAGATAGCTGCTTATTGTTTTTCTCTAAAAGCCATTTCTTTTCAATTCTTGCTTCTTCCTCTAAAGCTGCAATACCACTTTGTTGCATTTACTGTCCAGTACAGTAGCCACTGGCCAAATGTAGCTACTGAGCACCAGAAATGTGGCTAGTCTGAATTGAGATGTGCTGCAAGTGTAAAATACATACCAGATTTTGAAGACTTACATTAATGAGAATATAAAATATTTCATTAATAATTATATTGACTACCTGTTGAAATGATAACATTGGGATTTATTTAGGGATACATTTGGTTAAATAAAGTATATTATTAAAATTAATTTTACCTGTTCCTTTTCACTTTTTTAATGTAGCCACTAGAAAACTTAACATTACGTATGTGGTTCACAAATTTTTATTGGATAGTACTCATCTGAGGCTCCTGAAGACCTACCCTGTTACCTCTTTAGTTGTTTTTTATGGTCTGACCTCTCATCCATTCCTTTACCTTCTGGTAACTGCTTAGATTTACAAGGTAAAATAGCAAGTGAAACTCTGTGGCCAACCTTTAGAAAAAGATAATTAAGTGCACTAATAGACAATGAAAATCTTCAATTCTTCAAATTATTGGATTGGTGCTTCAATATTAGAAAAAAGGGGGAGGATTGAGCACAAGAGAATAGCCTTCATTAGTGTCTGTAGAGATGGACTGTGTGTTTATGGAGGATTAAAGAGGGAATACAAGAATCATTCTGAGGAGGAAACTCATGCACGCACAGACACACCAAAATAGGATGAAGAATGTATTCCATCTCCAACCTTCCCCACCTGTCTAGGTTTTTTTTTTTTTAATAAATTTATTTATTTATTGGCTGCATTGGATCTTCATTGCTGCACCCAGGCTTTTCTCTAGTTGCGTTGAGCGGGGGCTGCTCTTCGTTGTGGTGTGCAGGCTTCTCATTGCAGTGGCTTCTCTTGTTGCGAAGCATAGGCTCTAGGCACGCAGGCTTCAGTAGTTGCGGCATGCGGGCTCAGTAGTTGTGGCTCGCAGGCCCTAGGGCACACAGGTTTCAGTAGTTGTGGCTCACAGGCTCAGTAGTTGTGGCTTGCGGACTCTAGAGAGCAGGCTCAGTAGCTGTGGTGCACGGGCCCAGTTGCTCCACAGCATGTGGGATCTTTCTGGACCAGGGCTCGAACCCGTGTCCCCTGCATTGGCAGGCAGATTCTTAACCACTGCACCACCAGGGAAGTCCTTAGGTTTGTTTTTTGTTTTTTTTTTTTAATCTATTTTTCTTTTGGCTTCTAATTTGTCTCTTTTCTTCTATGTGTACTAATTTAGACTGTTCCTAAATGTAGCTATTAAAAAGATGACGGTGCTTCCCTGGTGGCGCAGTGGTTGAGAGTCCACCTGCCGATGCAGGGGACACGGGTTTGTGCCCCGGTCCGGGAAGATCCCACATGCCGCAGAGCGGCTAGGCCCGTGAGCCATGGCCGCTGAGCCTGCGTGTCCGGAGCCTGTGCTCCGCAACGGGAGACGCCACAACAGTGAGGGGCCGCGTAACGCAAAAAAAAAAAAAAAAAAAAAAAAAAAAAAAAAAAAAAAGACGAAAAACTGCTGGGAGATGAGGATGCAGGGTGGTGTAGCAGATCTAAAGACCAAACAACATGGAAAGATGTTTACTTAAGTTGAAAAAGAACTTAGAGATCACCCTGTTCCATTTTCCACCCAAATCCAAAACCCTTTCATATACGGAATAAAGGCTGCCTGTGTTACATCACTATTCATCTAACATACCAAATATACACTGAGAAATGGGGGAAATCCTCTGAAAATATATTTTTTCAACAGGGAAAAAACATGAAGAAGAAAAAACATGATGCCATTGTTTGTGAACCTAAACAACTTCTGAACCTCTCTCCCAAAGTAACAAATTGTTGCAAATCACTGTGGTTGAAATACAATTTTCAGAAGGCTTACATGACCAGACTTGTCAGCTCCCAGCCAGTTTCAGCCATGTCAAGGAACCCAGGTAAGATATTATTTGTATTAAACTAAGTTAAATATTCTACTTAGCTTGTATTTTTCTTGATATTGAGGATATAAAATTAAACATTAACTATAAGTAGTGAGTCATAAATCTATTCATCAAAGTTCTTACATAGAAAAATCTAAAACTGACTTTGCTTCATGGTATAAATCTCTTAGTTTCTATAAGCCCTGAATCACTGATGTGACAAATAAGTAAGATGATCCCAAATTGACCGAAATAGATCAAATTTATCTTTTAATAAAAATTAATGTTTAAACTTGACCTGAAAATGTCTGCATTGTTAAGGTAGGGAAAATTCAGTTTAGGTTCCTTCTTAATTTTGTCAGTATAGGAAGGAACATGAGGGAAGGATAAACGTGAAATTTTGTTTTTCAAAAAGGTGTGATGGGCTTCCCTGGTGGCGCAGTGGTTGAGAGTCCGCCTGCCGATCGATGCAGGGGACACGGGTTCGTGCTCCTGTCCGGGAAGATCCCACATGCCGCGGAGCGGCTGGGCCCGTGAGCCATGGCTGCTGAGCCTGCGCTCCACAACGGGAGAGGCCACAACAGTGAGAGGCCCGCGTACCACACACACACACAAAAAAGGTGTGATTCCTAAATGTCCCAAAATGTCGGAAAATTAAAGTGTTATGCTTTGAAAAGCATTAAAGAGTGTTAGGGTTATATGTATGAGGTTTTAGACTTTTAAAAAAGATTTTAGATTAAAAATATGCTAGACACCTGAAAGGAATTATTAAGATTAATCTCAAACTATTCTCCAATTTAAAAGAATTACATGCCACTGAGAAAGTGGAAATTTCAAGCATCCTGATAGATGCTTGCCACCATATCAAATATAGTATCCATTTTCTAGAAAGAACTCAATCGACTAAAATTTCGAATTTTCATCTGGGCAGGTGTCAACAATGATTTCTCAAAGCCTGAGACTGTGTCATCTATGAATACCTTCTAGAACGTATATTTTGCTTTTTTAAATTGAGATGTAATTCATACACCATAAAGTTCAAACTTTTAAAGCACACAATTCAGTGATTTTTAGTACATTCATAAAGTTGTGCACTCTTCTAGAGCTTGTATTTTATTGTAAACCTTTCCAATGTTTTCACACCCACTATACTACTTAAGCCTCACAGAACCCTCACGAAACTGAGGTGCACTGTGCGCGGTTGCCACATTTACCCCAAAAGCATTCCTAATTAAGCTTCACCTCAAAAGCAGAAGCACCTGTTTGTTTTCTCGCTTAGAGCTCTCGTTTTACTATGTATGTAAAATCTTAATTGCGCCTGGCATTTTCGACTGGTGCATCACCAGTGTGCATTCAACGACCGCCGAACAGGAATAAGGGAAGCCCCGATTAGAGGTGGTAGCAGACACAATCCACCTCCCCCCACCCCCGCCCAATTTCCTTCCCTGACAGGCTCAGGAGGAAGCAGTGCTTTTCTCCCCTTGTATTTCACGGTATCACTAAAGGAATGGGGGATGTGCAGACTGAGCGGTGCGGTGTGAGAGGGACATAGAATTGTTATTCCGGCGTCGAGAACGCTAACGCCAGGGTCATCGGAGGTGCCGGGCGGTATATTCCGGATGCCCCGCCTCCCTCCGTCTCATTGTACTCTGAGGCGGGGAACCAGCCAGACGCACCACCACTGGCGCGGGAGACCGCCTACGGCCAACGCGCGCCGTATGCGCTTCCCATTGGTCACAGCCGCCCACGTGACTTCTACCGCCAGCCCCGCCCCAAGCGCTTTGCCGGCCGGAGAACGGGTCTGAGCAACGCAGCTGGGCGCGGAGTCCGCCCAGGTGTGGGAGGTCGCGCAGACGACCCTGCGAAGTTCTCCTGCTGGGAACCTGATTGGATGGATGGATGATGGATGAGATAGATAGATGATAGAAATAGACTAGATAGATAGGTTACTTAAGATAGATAGCGCAAGTACTGCCCAAAGTAAAACTCTTAATGAAGAAGCTGATTGAGAAGGTCCCTTTCTCCCCTTAGTGGCTTTTGTCCTCACTGAAGCCCAAATTTATCTGTTACTTTGGGGAGGCTGGAAACTGACTCACTGAAGCCCAAATTTATCTCTGTTACTTTGGGGACATCTACACTACACGTATGAACATAACTCTTTGGGGAAAAAAACAACCCATAGTATTTGTATGGGGAATTAAAGACACTTCTTAGAAAAGTTGAGGTGGTGGGTAGGATTTTGGGAAGTCCAGAGCAACCATCTTGATACATCATTTAAGATAAATTAGACACTCTTGGGAAAACAAAAATGATTAAAAGTGGAAAGAGGCCCTGCCCACCCCTAAAAATGTAATAAGTATTGATAGGAAAGGGCAGAATTAAAAATATTTACACACACATAGGGGAATTCCCTGGTGGTCCAGTGGTTAGGGCTCTGTGCTGCCACTGCAAGGGGCCCGGGTTCAATCCCTGGTCGGAGAACTAAGATCCCACAAGCCGCGTGGCATGGCCAAAAAATTAAAATAAAATAAATATATATAAACACACACATATATATGTATGCATACACATATGTATAGCTAGTGTAAATGGGATATATTAATTGTAGAAGTCAGTAGAGGGTCCAGTTATTCAGCTTCTTTCTCCCTTTGAGAGTGCCTGGATGCTCAATTTGCCTTTTTTTTCTTTTTTTGGTGCTTCTAAGGCTCACCACCTCTCCCTTTCCTCCTCTAGATGGACACATTTACTTTTTTTATTCATAAAAAAAAAAATACTAGGGCTTACTATATTCTAGGCACTGTGCTAGGTTCTGGGGTGACAATGGTGAACAAAAACAGTAACAGCCCCTTCCTTCCTGGAGCAGACAGTCTGGTAAAGGAGGCAGATAGCAGTCAATTACGCACACCAATGTTAAATATAATGTGATAGGTGCTAAGAAGAGGTCCAGATGCTGCAATGGGGCTTTGACCTACTAGGGAGGTTAGAGAAGGCTTCCCTTGAGACGTAACCCAAGACTGAGACCTGAGGGGGTTAAGGAGGGTGCAAGTTGCAGGCAGAGGGAATGGCTTGTTCGAGGGAGAGCTAGTAGCCTCTCCCCTTCCAATGACTGTCCATCTCACCTATTTCCACTAAACACACATTGATCTTGCCTTTTAGTTGTCAGAAGACAATTTTTTCTTTCAATTCCAAGTTCTTAGGGAGTAATGGTAACCCATAATTATTGTTATAGACAATGTGTATCCAATAGGTAAGTATGCTAATATACACATCTAATGTGCATAATCATCTCTGTCATTTTACGTAATGAAAACATGCAACGATCGTAACAAAATCTAGACTACGATGTATCCAATAGAACTGAAAGTGCTATAGATATTCGAAGTGGTGACAGATTACATTATTTTGGAGGACTCAAAAAAGCTAACTTAGAGAAAGTAATTTTTGAGATATGCTTCACAGGTAAGATTTGGTCGAATGGAGATATAGTTTAGTTAGAGCATAAGGTTCAAGAAGAAGAGCGAGGAGGACGGACAGATAAGTTGAGATTATTCTAAGGGCACTGAAAACCAGTCCAAAGACTCTGTAGAAGCTAAATGGAAATGTTTTATTTAAGTTTTAAGGACTTTTCTAAGATACTTTTCCAAGATACTTTTCCCCTCCAATGTTGACCTTGGAAAATTTTAAATCTACGCAAAAGTTGCACAGATAAGTCTATGGTTATGCATATACTCTTCACATGGATTTACCATTTTTTGGGCCACATTTGCTTTCTGTCTCTCTGTCTCTCCACACACACATACACACACAAAGGCACATACTCATGAATGCATACACAGATGTTTTGCTTTGCTAAACCATTTGAGATAAAGTTTCAGACATAACTAACTTGATCTCCAGGTAATTCCACATATTGTCTCCTACGAACAAAGATATTTTTCTGCATAATCTCAGTACAATGATGACAATTCTGGGATAGTTTTAAAATTAAAATGTGAATAAGTATTTATGTTAATAATAATAGTAATGCATTACTTATTTTAAATGGCTTGCAACAGTGGCTGACACATTATACGTGCTATATAAGTGTTTTCTTAAAAAAATATACACTTTCAAGGTTGGGAAACTAAAGAATAAGAAAAGGCATATAGTGAAAAGTCTCTCCTGCATTCTTGTCCCCTATCTGCTCAATTCCTATCATAGGTAGCCACTGTTTTAGATTCTTGGGTATTCTTCCAGAGGTTCTTTTTGCGAATATGAAAAATTGTGAATATAAATTTATATACCCCTCCCCTTTTAGACAAAGGTAGCACATTAAACACACTGTTTTTACTTGTTTTCTCACTTAACACTATGATCTGGAGCTCTCTCTGCATTAATACTTACAGAGCTTCCTAATTCTTATTTATAGTGGCATAATATTCCATAGTGTGGATACACCATCATTTATTTAAGTAGTTTCCTACTGATATACATTTGGGTTGTTTCCAAACACTTAATATTGAAACCAATGCTGCAATAGATAACCTCAAGCACATTTGCATTTGTAAAATTTGATAGATACATTGCCCCCCACAGAGGTTGTACCAATTTACACTTCCACCACCAATTGTGAGAGGGTCTCCAGGATTTTGATAAGGTTCTATACCAAGAGTTTAAAATATGTGAATGTGCATTATTATTGCTATTTTGCAACTTTAAATGAAAGGAGAGCTGTCTTCACGACAAAGGAAAAGGTAGGGCTGTCCTTAGATCAACTTACAGAGTAGCCAACATTTTTCCTCCAACCCTTTTCTGTCCCATTCTCTCCACCCCCTTATGCAACTTTATAATCAACTTTATAAAATATAAACAGATATTTATACAATATCTGTATAGGGCACTGAGCTAGGTTCCAGTTATGAAATAGATACATGTGCTCAAGGGTTTTGCCACTTAGTTGGTCAGACATACACAAAATACAAATAGTTATTATGTTGAGTTCCGGAATGCAAAACACACCTCTTGCTTTGGGCACAACCTTTTGTTGCATCCTATCTCTAGGTCCTTCCTTCTCTACCCCTTTGCCTACCCAACTGGGATACCCAAGGCTTGTTGGCATCCTTACAGCTCCTTCATTTCTCCCAACGTCCATTACTGAAACTTATCCAACGTGTATTCCATCTTTCCACTGCAGATACTAGATTTTGTATTCCCCAGGTGACAATTAATCAGGTAAAATAATAGTTGCAAATCATTATGCTTTTGATTGGCACAGGTAGGGCTGGCCCTAAACCCATTTTGAAGTAGATGATATTCGTTTGGAGGGTGTCCCCACTCGGTTGCCCTTTCTTCTCTCTGGGCACCTTCCCTCTTGCGTGAACTCTCAGCCCTCACTGGTGCCCTCATCTTTTCTCAGGTAATTGTCAAATTATACTTGCTGGGGTGTCAGTTAATTGTTAGGGTGTCATTTCAAAATGGCTTGAGGTGAGATACTCTTGAAACAACAGTAGAAACTGAAATGACAGGAAATATGGTTGCAATTTTGATCAAAGGGCCATATATTTCACCTACTATTTCAGCCACCTACTTAGGAGCTTACCCTTGGCTGAGGTGAATTAATGCACTGAGACCCTGGCTCTCCCTGCCCCCATCTCATCCCTCCCACTCTATTCTGTGTAGCGTCCTGGAGCTCTGGGGACCCTTGCCCTCGGAGCTCTTTACTTTTGAACCCAGCCAGGTTCATCACTTCATATAAAGGACTTGAGCATCCTCGGATTTTGGTATCTGCCAGGGGAGGGGAGAGTGTTCTGGAAACAATGCCCCTCGATACCAAGGCACAACTGTACTTTTTAATTTTTATTAGCTGGAGTTTTAACATATACATTCTGTCTTCCAGCCACAACCAACTCTTCCAATGTTTTTCCATCAGTTGATTCTAAAATTTAAAAACCAACAATCTTGGTTTACCTTATTGTATCTATGTAAATATAGTCTAACACCAAGTCCAGTGGTAGTAGCTAAGACATATGACATAGGACTTATCGTATACCAGGTACTTCACGAACATTATTGTTTAATATTAAGAATAATCTTAAAGTCCCTTTTGACAAATGAGGAAACTGAGGCACAGAGAATCTAAGAACAGGCAATTAGAAAGTAACTGAGTCAAGACTTTCTCCTATGTGAGGATAGGATACAATTTTCTTTTCTTTAGATCCAAGTTTAGGACTCTTGCCAGCTGGAAAGAGAATGCACATCAAGATCATATATACGTATTTTTTCTTTCTTTTTTTGGGGGGGTGATGGTGGTCTTTAGCTCTGGTCAGTTTTCTTTTTTTCCATTTCTGTTGGTGACTAATTTTAGCCACTTCAGGATTCCCCTCTTTCTCAGCAGACGGTTGAGTTCTCTGCTTCATGGACAAAACTGACGTCATTGGCGGTAAACACCTTAATCTCCTTAGCCCTTATTGCAGTCTTCCTTACATGAGCATCACATCTTCTCTCTTTCTATCCTATCTCAAAGGAAGGGAAGAACCCCCCCACCCCATTCAAAATTTATCCTTCCTCACGTTTTCATTCTTATTTCTCCTAAACCTCTGGGACTCCGCCTCAGCAATTTGCCCTACTCTACCTTCCATTTTCCATCACTCCGGTGCTAATTCCTCTCCTCAACCTACAAACCTGCTCAAGACTCCCAACTTAGAGAATTCCTTCAACACACCTCTTCCTCTCACTACTGTCCATTCTCTCTCATTCCTTCATCAGGGCACTTCTTGGAAGAGTAGTCTACACTTACTGATGCCAAGTCTAGTCTGGTAGCTCGAATTCAGCTTCAGTTGTGCAAACTTCCTTTCATTCTCATTGTGTGACTAATTCCCTTTTGCTGTTCTTCAATCCTGGGTGATACTGGTAATCCTTTTTTAAAGGAGCAGCAGTCCTTGGTAAGAGACTTTGAGTCTTCCTAAGATTGACTAGTAGTCTTGCTAAATGTAAGCACATTTTTTGGAAATTATTATTCAGATTAGGTACTGTTAACAATCGGACATTCAACTATAATATGTTTAATTGATTCTGAGAGGGTGTGTCCTTTGAGATGGGGCAATTACTGTTGATTTTATACTTGAAAGATTAAAATGTTCAAAATGACTGACTCTTAAGCACTAGCTAACGGCTTAATGCTCTCCTAAAAGAAGCCACTTTCCTTTACTTGAAGAAGAGGTCACATTGAGTTTGAGACAAAGCCTTGAGTTCCATTGAGGTGGTGTGTTTCTGAAAAAGGGAGGCATGTGTTTTCCAATCTGGAAGCAGATGGTCCAGCATGTGGAGAGGCCAAGACTTCCAATACCCTCTTGTCCACTTGTTATTTTACAAAGGTAAAAGGTTGTGCAAAGAAGAACTACAATCCTGCAGCCTGTGGAACAAAAACCACATTCACAGAAAGATAGACGAGATGAAAAGGCAGAGGGCTATGTACCAGATGAAGGAACAAGTTAAAACCCCAGAAAAACAACTAAATGAAGTGGAGATAGGCACCCTTCCAGAAAAAGAATTCAGAATAATGATAGTGAAGATGATCCAGGACCTCGGAAAAAGAATGGAGGCAAAAATTGAGAAGTTGCAAGAAATGTTTAACAAAGACCTAGGAGAATTAAAGAACAAACAAACAGAGATGAACAATACAATAACTGAAACGAAAAATACACTAGAAGGAATCAATAGCAGAATAACTGAGGCAGAAGAACGGATAAGTGACCTGGAAGACAGAATGGTGGAATTCACTGCCATGAAACAGAATAAAGAAAAAAGAGTGAAAAGAAATGAAGACAGCCTAAGAGACCTCTGGGACAACATAAAATGCAAAAACATTCGCATTATAGGGGTCCCAGAAGGAGAAGAGAGAGAGAAAGGTCCTGAGAAAATATTTGAAGAGATTATAGTCAAAAACTTCCCTAACATGGGAAAGGAAATAGCCACCCAAGTCCAGGAAGCACAGAGAGTTCCAGGCAGGATAAACCCAAGGAGAAACACGCTGAGACACATAGTAATCAAATTGGCAAAAATTAAAGACAAAGAAAAATTATTGAAAGCAACAAGGGAAAAATGGCAAATAACATACAAGGGAACTCCCATAAGGTTAACAGCTGATTTCTCAGCAGAAACTCTACAAGCCAGAAGGGAGTGGCATGACATATTTAAAGTGATGAAAGGGAAGAACCTATAGCCAAGATTACTCTACCCTGCGAGGATCTCATTCAGATTTGATGGAGAAATCAAAAGCTTTACAGACAAGCAAAAGCTAAGAGAATTCACCACCAAACCAGCTCTACAACAAATGCTAAAGGAACTTCTGTAAGTGGGAAACACAAGAGAAGAAAAGGACCTACAAAAACAAACCCATAACAATTAAGAAAATGGTAATAGGAACATACATATCAATAATTACCTTAAACATGAATGGATTAAATGCTCCAACCAAAAGACACAGGCTCGCTGAATGGATACAAAAACAAGACCCATATATATGCTGTCTACAAGACACCCACTTCAGACCTAGGGACACATACAGACTGAAAGTGAGGGGATGGAAAAAGATATTCCATGCAAATGGAAATCAAAAGAAAGCTGGGGTAGCAATACTCATATCAGATAAAATAGACTTTAAAATAAAGAATGTTACAAGAGACAAGGACACTACATAATGATCAAGAGAACAATCCAAGGAGAAGATATAACAATTATAAATATATATGCACCTAACACAGGAGCACCTCAATATATAAGGCAACTGCTAACAGCTATAAAAGAGGAAATCGAAAGTAACACAATAAGAGTGGGGGACTTTAACACCTCACTTACACCAATGGACAGATCATCCAAACAGAAAATTAATAAGGAAACACAAGCTTTAAATGACACAATAGACCAGATAGATTTCATTGATATTTATAGGACATTCCATCCAAAAACAGCAGATTACACTTTCTTCTCAAGTGCACATGGAACATTCTCCAGGATAGATCACATCTTGGGTCACAAATCAAGCCTCAGTAAATTTAAGAAAATTGAAATCATATCAAGCATCTTTTCTGACCACAATGCTATGAAATTAGAAATCAATTACAGGGAAAAAAAAACGTAAAAAACACAAACACATGGAGACTAAACAATATGCTACTAAATAACCAAGAGATCACTGAAGAAATCAAAGAGGAAGTCAAAAAATATCTAAAGACAAATGAAAATGAAAACATGACGATCCAAAACCTATGAGATGCAGCAAAAGCAGTTCTAAGAGGGAAGTTTATAGCAATACAAGCCTACCTCAAGAAACAGAGAAAAAAAAAAGGTTGTGCAAATACTCTTCATACTCTCTTAACGCTCTGGGATTCAGGAGTGGTCATTACCAGCAATAGAGTCCATATGTACTGAAATGACTTTCCCTGAGAATAATCACCTCCTAGTAATGAAATAGGGGATTAAAGCTGTGATTGCTTAAAATTATGCCTAGTGACGAAAAAAAAATTAATTGGTCGATCTAAGAAAGAAATGGAAAATTTTATTCTAGCCAAATTGAGGATTATAACCCGGGAACAGCCTCTCAGAAAGCTCTGAGAACTGTTCTGCCTGTTAAAGGTCAAAGCACAGTTATATAAGTTTTTGAGACAGGAGGCTGTACATTAAATGACATATTGTTACAATTTACATAACCCAGATCTACATGTAGTGGGTCATGGGTTATGGTGGCCCCTTATAAGAGTAACAAGGAAGGTTATCTCCTAGGGAGGTCTGGTTACTGCAGATTCACAATACCCACTAAAAGGGAAGGAGGAGGCCGAAACAGGCAAAGAAAAGTTTTACGTTTAAATTTTTCTTGTCTGCCGTAAAATATGAATTTTATTTCATCACTAGTGATGCAAGTAAAGTACTGTAAAGTTTAACACAGAGGAATACCCTTTTGGAAGAAACTATAAAACAATTCCTTCAGTTTAAACTAAGCCACATTTTAATTGGCTTCACTTTGGACCATAAGCTTCCTGTATGACCTTTTATTGTTTTCTGGACTTTCTCATTGCCTCGCTGCCCCTCCTCATATGATTTGTAGTTATGATATCTTCAAGTTTCCCCAAATTTTCAACCATGCTATCAAATCTCCCTTTCCTCAGGGACTTCCCTTTTAGAGCCGTTCTTTTGCTCTAATCTCATCACTCTCTAGGTATGGTACACCGTTGGATCCACCTTTTGCTAAATCTTCTTTTTCTTGGTTTGGTCATACTCTGTTTTACTGGAAAACTTTCTCAAGAGGCTTCCTAAGAAACTGTGCATGGGAGAACAACTTCTTGAGTCCTTGCATGTCTGCAAATGTCTTTCTTCACCTCTCACAAATTATTGAGAATTAGATAGGCAGAGACTTCTAGGTTGAAAATAATTTTTTATAAAATCCTTGAGGGCATTAATTGTTCTACTATATTCTAGTACCCATTATTGATGGGAAATCAGTCATCAAACTAATCCATGTTTCTCTTTGGAGAATTTTAGCATCTCCTTATGCTTGGTATTTTGAAATATCGATATGCTCCAGAGGTGAGGATTTTATTTCCCCATTTGTTGTCCTGAGAACTTGGCGGGGTTTTCTGTTTTTTGGTGGGACTTTCTAATCTGAAGTTTGGTGTCCTTTAGCTCTGGGAAGTTGTCTTATGACAATTTCCCCCCTCTATTTCTCTCTTTCTGTGACTCCCATTTTTATTTTTTAATATTTATTTATGTGGCTGCGTCTGGTCTTAGTTGTGGCACACAGGATCTTCATTGCGGCATACGGGATCTTTAGTTGTGGCGTGAGGGCTCTTTTGTGGCATGCAGGCTTCTCTCTAGTTGTGGTGCGCAGGCTCCAGAGCACACGGGCTCAGTAGTTGTGGCGTGTGGGCTTAGTTGCCCCATGGCATGTGGGATCTTAGTTCCCCAACCAGGGATCGAACCCATGTCCCCTGCATTGGAAGGCGGATTCTTAACCACTGGACCACCAGGGAAGTCCCTCTGTGACTCATTAATCAGATGCCGGTCTTTCCATATTAATTCTCTGTATCACCTATATTTTCTCTCATATTTTAAATTTTCTGATTTTTTTCTGAGTGATTTCCTTGACTTTATTTTTTCAGACCATCAATTGTATTTTTAATTTTAGCAATCATATTATTAAATCTGAAAGATTTTGTTGTAGGTTTATTCTTTTTTCATAGCATTCTCTCTTGTTTCCTAAATGTAATAATTTCTTAACTCTCTCTAAACATATACATTACAATTTGCAAACATTCCCTTCTGTTCCTTGAATTATATCTGTTTTCTTCAGTGTTACTGTTTTGGTTGTTTATCTGGCATTTCTCTTTCATTCGGTGGTTCTTCTCAGTTGCCTGGTGATCTTCTGTTATTTTAAAGAAATACTGACCGGTTAGCTGGTGTGGGTTTTTTCTGTTGTTATGTGAGTAGGACTGTTTCCCCAGGTGGTAGCAGTAGCCACCATGTTCCAGGTGCTGTCCTGCACAAGTCAAATATATTAATTCATTTAATCATCTCAATAACACCTCTACAAGGTAGTTACTGTGGTATCTCATTAAGTTTAATATTCCATCAATTGTAAAATGTACTATAATTTTGTTTCCTGCTAAGAAGGTAAACAATGCTGTTGGACTATGACATGCCATAGACTATAAAA
This sequence comes from Phocoena sinus, assembly GCF_008692025.1. Classification (NCBI taxonomy): domain Eukaryota; kingdom Metazoa; phylum Chordata; class Mammalia; order Artiodactyla; family Phocoenidae; genus Phocoena; species Phocoena sinus. The sequence goes on along the minus strand of NC_045773.1, from coordinate 66,215,628 downwards.
CACATTCTGTTTTGGAGGCATTAAAAAATCTTAGAATTGATAAAATAATACATTATCATTCCCATTTTACAGTTGAAGAAACTGAGGCATCGAGAGATTAAATAACTTTCCCAGGTTACATAGTTTTATCTGTAATGGATTTTACATTTGAACCCAAATGATCTGGCTTCAGAATCTTACCACTATGCCTAACTGCTTCTCCAGGGCTCCTCACTGAGTGGGGACTCAAATGGGGGTTCTGAGTTGGGGGAGCTTTAGGGTGATGAGTTAGGGCAGCTGGCTTTCTGGCCCCAGGTCCCTCAAATGCCAGAACAAGGAGACCTTTAACCCAAGGCACCAACATTCATAAAGAAGTTTTAGCTTTCTCCACAAGATTTGTTCTCCTCTATTAGAGAAGAGTGATCTGGATTTTTTACCTGAAATCTGGTGGGTCTAGTGGGCTGGGGCTGTCAAGGGTACCAAGTGGTACACTTGATCCTCATCAGAATTACAGTCAATGGCATGTCTCCCTTTCCCAGCTTCAGGGTCTTGGTGGAGTAAATGGGTTTCCTGTCGTGGGTTCTTGGCACTTTGTCTGGCTCACTTGTCCATATCTTGTCTTCTCTGCTTTCTAGAAACGTACACAGATCTCTCATCTGCTCTTGATCCTGCTTCCCATTCTCTTCACTGTTGTGGTTTTACTCTTTTTTATACTTTCATTTTGGTGGGGTCTTGGAGGAAGGCTAGGACTAGTAGAATGGGAGAGGTCAGTGCTTGTGCTCAGTCTTGAACCAGAAGGCCCTAGACCTCTAGTTTTAGTGAACAAAATCAAGATTATAAAAGGATGACCATCATTTGAGAAAATAAAATATTCACATTATAGCTGGCAGTGGAAAAGCACTTATAAAACCTTAGAGGCATATTTGCTTAAAAGTTTTGCTAAATGCAACTGAAGGATTCTCAACATACAACAATATTTTTAAGAGTTCCAATACATTGAGGCTTATTATTTGCTTTATGAAGGAATTATTCTTTCAAAAAGATTAACCATGAGATTTTTCCAAATTCCCCACTAGGTCATTTAGACTACAATTTTATTTTCAGAACTCTGTGTGGATATGTATATATCCACACAACTTTTCAGCATTGAGATACTTTTTCCTTCTGGATATTAAAAATTCAATACTTGGAAAATAATAGAGCACCTGAAATGTGGCCAGTGCAATTGAGGAACTGAATTTTAAGTTTTATTTAATTTTAATTAATTTAAGTTTAAAAAACTGATACTTAATTGTTGGAGAAGTTTTAGGTATGTTTGGAACAACTTGGATATACGAATTTACTTTTTAACTGTAAACTTCATGAAATCAAAATACAAGGTTTTCCAATGAAATTAGTTGATATCTGGATTGAGATGTGCTCTAAGTATAAAACAAACACTGGATTTTGAAAACTTAAATATAATAAAGAGTGTAAAACATATCATTAATAATTTTATATTGATTTTGTGTTATAGTGATAATACTTTGGATATATTGTCCTAAGTAAAATATATTACTAAAATTATTTTTACTTGATTTTACCAGTAGAACATTTAAAATTCATATGTAGCTTGAATTATATTTCTACTGGACAGAGTTGATCTATTCCAGTGCAAGGCTTTGTTTTTCGATAGTCATTATGATGCTGGGATTTCATCCCTCTCCTTGTCTAAGACAGTTTTAAGTGACTAGTGGTAAGTGATTTACAGAGTTGATGGAGTTTTCTCTTTGAATTCTTATGCAGATCACAACCCACCTTCTCAGCCCAAGGAGAATAGTATTGGCCAGAACCATCACCAGGAGGAAATAATCCACAAGTTGGCCAGGCAGCTGAGAAACATCGGGGACAGCATCGATCATAGAATGGTTCAAGAGGTGAGAATTCAGTTTCCCCAGTAAGGGCCTGTCAGGGAGGAGGAAAGAACAAACAGAACAATGGCTGTCAAGTGGCTGGGATGCCCAGGAATTAGCAGAACACACAGATTAATGATGACTGGATTACCAAGCATTAGATCCAAAAATTGTGAACCTGGGTTAAAGCCAGTATTAGATCTCACACTTGCTACTCAAACTGTGTGGTCCATGGACCAGCAGCATCAGCATCATTTGGCAGCTGGTCAGATGTGCACAATCTCGGGCCCCAGCCCACAACTCTGGAATCAGAATTTACCGTTTTACACGCACCCTAGGAGATTTGAGTGCACATTAAAGTGTGAGAAACTTTGCTCCATACCCTCAAACTAGGATGCATGTTAGATTCACCTGTGAAGTTTTAAGAATTACAGATGCTGGGCTCCACCTTGAGAGATTAGTCCAGGTGAATCTAACACTCCGTCAGGGAGGAGAACCTTTGCCTTAGATGGTGGTCATCCTCCTTGAACCAAACAAGGTTATGATCTAAGCCCAACTCCCCCTGATTTCTTTGTTTTTCCTGATTATTGTAAGAGATATAAGGGAAACAGGAAAGAATAATGATTACTGTTTCAAATCTTAGGGGTGATGAAATCCATAGCCCACTTAGTTTTCCTCCAGAACAACCTGCAGTTGGCAGCACCTAGAGAATGATCACGTGGGGCTCTGTGGTAAGGGGGTGGCTGCCCCTCAGAGCCCAACTTCCTCCCCTTAAATGCATCACAGGACAGGTACCTGTGGTGATTTCTTGTTTATCACTGCTGCTGCCATCATGCTGACTTCAGGGAGTGCCAGGCCCTCTTCTATGCTCTGGTCCAAATGTGGCAGTACTCAGCCATGCCCACAAATAAAACATTCCCTGAGACAAAACAAGAATGGAAGGTCCCAGCAATAATGTTACTGAAAGTAAGAAGGAAACAAACACAAATAAAATACTGATAGACCAATTTCACTCCAACAAATATTTATTGAGTGCCTACTATGTTCCAGACTCAGTTCCAGGCAGAGAGCAGGAATGGAAGATGAGCCTGCTGTCATAGGACTCATAATGTAGGAGAGACAAACAGTAAAGCAGATGACTAGGCTCTAGTGGATACTGAGTGATGGAGAGTGACTTTGGATGGGCCATCAGGGAAGGCCCTCTCTGGGGAGGCGATATTTGAGCAGAGACTGGAAGTGAGGGAGTGAGCCATGGGAATACCTGGGGGGGGGAAGTGTTCCAGACAGAGGAAACTGGGAGGGCAAAGTCCTTGGGATAGGAACAACAAGGAGGCCAGATTGGCTGGAGTCGGGGGTGTTGAAGTCTAGGAGTTGGCCTCCGTCCTAGAGACAGGGGTAAGGTGTTTGGGTTTTGCGCCAAGTATAAAGGAAGCTTCTGGGGAGGGAGAGCAGGAGAGTGCCATGTGCTGATTTACGTTTAGAATGAAGCCTGGCTGCACGGTGCAGAGAATAGGCTGTTGTGAACATTAAGAGAGAGAATCTATGTAAATCACTTGGAATAGAGACTGACCCACAGAAAATGATCAATAGATGTTATTGAAGCCAAAATATTAATTTGTTTCTGGCCTTTGCCCTTTCACTATTTGGAGTTGAACACTTCTTTGCTGTGTATCATTTATTACAGGGCACTCATGATACTCTCCACCTCCCTTCCATGCTCCAGCTTCTTCTATAGTTTTCAATGATGACTGTGCTTTATGAATTCTGGGCAAGTCCTTAGTTCAACTTTTCTGCTTCTTTGTTAGCTAACATTCTGAATACTCCTGGTTCCTTCTAATTTTTCCTCTGAAGAGGAGAACAGAGTAGGACAAATCACAACCACCTATTTTCTAAATTTACCTCAACTCCATCAGGAAGTCACTTCTCCATGTAACCACGTCTTCCATTTTTCTTTTCTTTCTCTCCCTTACCTTTTTTTTGGTAATGATTTTTTCCCCTTACCTTTTAAGTTGTAATTTACTTATGTTTTAAATTTACCTCTGCAACTTAATAAATTGACACTTTTCTTTTTTTAAAAAATAGTAACTTTGAGAAATAAAATTCACATAACATACAATTCACCCATTTCAACAGTACAATAAATGGTTTGTAGTATATTCATAGAGTTGTACAGCCAATCATCACAATCAATTTTAGAACATTTTCATCACTCCAGAAAGACACCTCAAATCCAATAGTAGTCCCTTCTCGTTTCCTCCCATTTTCCCCCCTAGCCCCACCAATCTATGTTCTGTCTCTCTGGATTTGCCTATTCTGGAATTTCATATAAGGGAACTAATACAATATGTTGTCTTTACGTTTGGCTTCTTTCACTTAACACAATATTTTTTTCAAGGTTCATCCATGTTGTAGCATGAATCAGTACTTCATCTCTTTTCATTGCTGAATAATATTCTTCTGTATGTATATATCACATTTTGTTTATCCATTCATCACTTGATGAACGTTTGGGTTGTTTCCACTTTTTGACTATTATAAATAATGATGCTATGAACATTTGTGTAGAAGTTTTTGTGTAGGCATGTTTTCAGTTCTTTTGAGTACATACCTAGGAGTGGAATGGAATACATAATGGAATACATATGACAACTTTATATTTAACTTTTTGAGGAACTTCCAGACCATTTTCCAAAGTGGCTGCACTACTTACATTGTGGCCCACCAGCAGGGTACAAGGGTTCCTGTTTCTCCACATTCTTGTCAAAATGTATTGTTAACTGTCTTTTTGATGATAGTCAGCCTGGTGGGTGTGAAGTAGAATCTCGTTGTGGGTTTGATTTGCACTTCCCTGATGGTTAATGTGCATCTTTTCATGTGCGTATTGCTCATCTGTGTAACTCTTTGGAGAAATGTCTATTCAGACCCTTGGCCCATTTTTAAATTGGGTTGTTGAAGTTCTTTATATATTCTAGATGTAAGTTCCTTATCAGATATATTATTTGCAAGTATTTTCTCCCATTCTGAAGTTCGTCTTTCACCTCGTTTTATGTCTTTCACCTTCTTGATGTTCATGGAAGTGCAAAAGCTTTAAATTTTGATGAATTTCAATTTATTTTTCTTTTGTTGCTAGTGCTTTTGGGGTCATATCTAAGAAACCATTGCCTAATCCAAAGTCATGAAGATTTATACGTATGTTTTCTTTCAAGAGATTGACTTTTAGCTCTTAAATTTAGGTCTTTGACCCATTTAGAGTTAATTTTTTTGTATATGGTATGAATTAAAAGTTCACCTTCATTCTTTCGCACATGGGTATTCAGTTGTCACAGCACCCTCTGTTGAAAAGACGACTTTTTTCCTACTGAATTGCCTTGGCACTCTTGTTGAAAATCAACTAACTGTAAATTTTGGGGTTTATTTCTGGACTCTCAAATCTATTCCATTGATCTATATGTCTATCTGTATGCCTGCCCTAGCTTTTCTTGCAACATTTTACAAAGCTAGCTTTGACCTAGACTTTTAAAGTAATCTTGTCTTGTACTGCAAAATTGCATTTTAGAACACTTTAAATAGACCACAGAGTATTTTTAAAATAATTTAAAAAATTCCTCCTAAGTTTGCCTCTAAAATGCTGAACAGTCAAATGCATGATTTACTCTGCTACTTTAAGGCTTACCTCAAGCAACTATAACAGAATTTCAAATCCGGCATGGTATATTTCTTTCATATAGTCATTTATTCACCTTTTGTACTGTGTTTAATCAAGTGGTCACATTGATTCTCCAGATATCTTCCTGCTTTTGATGTATTTAAAGAAACTTTTATTCTTGCTCTTGGAACTCCCCGACAAGGAGCTCACCAAGGTGTATTTTTGTCTAACAAACTGATTGTCCTTGAGCTATCACATAGCTTGACTTCTTATTCTTTTCACTTAGCAAGTGTTCTGTGTTTTCAAATAGGCCTTGATTCTCAAAATAACATCTTCTATTTTGCCATCTAGTTTTGAGGGGTTCTGGTTCAAGGACCTGGTCTTTTTTGGGTTTTTTTTGTTTTTTGTTTTGGTACGCGGGCCTCTCACTGTTGTGGCCTCTCCCGTTGCGGAGCACAGGCTCCAGAGGCGCAGGCTCAGCGGCCGTGGCTCACGGGCCCAGACGCTCCGCGGCATGTGGGATCTTCCCGGACCGGGGCAAGAACCCGTGTCCCCTGCATCGGCAGGTGGACTCTCAACCACTGCGCCACCAGGGAAGCCAAAGTGTGTTTAAAAATAGTCTTGGGACTTCCCTGGTGGTGCAGTGGTTAAGACTCCGTGCTCCAATGCACTCCCCCCCAATGCAGGGGGCTGGGTTCGATCCCTGGCCAGGGAACTAGATCCCACACGCATGCCTCAACTAAGAGTTCGCATGCCACGACTAAGGAGCCCACGTGTCGCAACTAAGGAGCCCGCGAGCCGCAACTAAGACCTGGTGCAACCAAATAAATAATATAAAAAATATAGTCTTCCTGTTGCTTTTACGATCTTAAATGTGTCTTTGAAATTTTTCTCCACAGGACTCACTCCTGGGTTCTAGAAACTTCCCCCTCCCTGTCCCTACAGGCCTAGGAGTGGCAACAACTCTGCTGTTGCCGGCCTACCCTTATGCCTCCTCCCCCAACTTTTGTAGACAGTGTCTTTATCTGACCTTCCCTGAATTATTCCTAATTTGAGTATGCCATCTGTTTTCTCTGGGACCCTGACAGTAACGTATAAGGAATTTCTTAGTTTGTGAGAAAGACAAGAAGGAAACGAACATTTATTAAACATTTTCTTCCACGTACTCTGAGATACTCTTATGTGTTTCATTTAATTTTCCAAATAACTCTATGAATTAGTGGAATAGGTATTTCAGGAGAGGTATTTGAGGTTCAGAGAGATTAGATATCCTATCCAAGGTTACTCAGCAACTAAGTGGCAAAACTGGAATTTAAATATACGAGCATCTGACTCAGTGCTCTACACATTTTCTTGTCTGCCTTGCTGGAAGGAAATTCATTCAATTCTTGTAACTGATACCAACTATAAAAGGGAGGAAAAAAGTTCTTTCATGATTTCCAGTTATTGATAGGACAAAGTCTAAATTCCTTAGCCTGATGCTAATGGTTTATCATGCATTCATTCATTCAGTCAACTAATATTTATTGAGCACCTACTATGTGTCAGGCTCCATTTAAGTGCTGGAGATATGGCAGTGATCAAAAGAGAAAGCTTCCCTGATCTCGTGGAGATAAACAATAAACAAACAAAGAATATAGTTTATCAGATAGTCATGAGGAGTGTTGGGGGATTTGCAGTTTTAAGGGAAGGCCTCACTGAAGGTGCCTTCTGAGCAAAACCTTGACAGAGGTAGGGGAGTGTCCGTGGACCTGGGGCGAGAGCAGTGAAGGCAGGTGAATAGCAAAGACTGAGGCCGGGGCATGTCTGGCATATTTGAAGAATAGCAAGGAGGCCAGGGTGGCTGAAGCTGAGTAATGCAGAAAGCCGTAAAGATACGGTCAGAGAGGTGGGTGGCAGGGCCGTGAGGTCACTGTAAGGGCTCTTTTGAGTGCGGCCGAACCACTGGAGAGCACTGAGCAGAGGGGCCGCATCGCAACAGTCCCCGAGGCTGCTGGGTTGAGAACAGACTGCAGGAGGAGGGCAGGGCCAGGGAGAGCCCTTTCTGTCTGGCCCCCAGCCTTCTTCTCCTGATACTCCCATAAAAACACTGGCATTTACTTACAGCTCCAGAAATCTGCTGTGGTCGTCACTTCCAACTTTGCTCATATTCACCCCTCTTCACCATCTAAGTCTGTTCTTCCAACCCCAAAGCAGACTCCCTTACTTCTTTGAAAGGACTAAGAAAGTGCTCTGGGAAGCCAGAGAAAGAGGTTAATCAACCCTGAAAAGAGTGCCCCTATTTGCTGATGGTGAAGATGGGAAAACGTCCAGAGGAAAACTTCCCAAGGTGCTGTGGAGGGTATGGACCTTATGGAACAGACTAAGATATTCTTCCACTCATACACTTCATGAAGCAGCCCTAGATGCTTGTCTGTGGCATTGATTGAATTAATATCAATACCGAATTTCTAACTTTGGATTATTTTATCACTTAAAAAACAAATTTAACCTTTCTTGCTCTCTCTCTTTTTAAACAGGATTTTCAACAAGAAGACAGAGCTATCCTGGCTCATTTTGTCTTAGTTTTCTTTGGAGGAGTTCACATGTTGTTGCGCTTTCTCTGGAATAACCATGTGATGTAAAAGGAATGTAAATGTCAGGTTCTGCTTTCCTTCTACCCTCTGAGAAAATATGCATCCCACCGGGGCAGATGGGAAGAAGACCCGTCTCTACCTCCTCTGTTTTCACCCACCATTGTTGCTTTGTGCCTGGTTGTTGGAGAACTGTGGACTCACTGGCCATTTGTCTGTTCACTGGTCAACCAGCGATGAGATGTCTATGACTGCCCCATGGTAGAGCCCAAGGAACTTAGGAACCCAGGAGGCCGTACTGCTTAGGAAACACCAGTGCTGTGGATAGTCCCAGTGCTCCTTGTAAGGAAACCTTGAACATTTCCTCTTATGAGGGAAATTGAACCTCATCCCCAAACCAGAGGTCACAGGAATGGGTGCTTTCTCCTGGCCCCGCCCCTGGGTACCAGGCCCTCCAGCAGCCTGTTGACCCCACTCTCGTTGCCCACGTCCAGACCTGCAGTGCCCCGTCCTCTTTTTACCTTTCTGCCTACCTCATATTCCTCCCTCCCTTTGAGAAGTATGGCAAGTGTTAAGAAAATTTGTTGTTATAAATTATAAGTTCTGTATATGCGTTTTGAGTTCTTTGTAGGAAAAGTGTTATTTAAAAAATTAATAATTTAAAACATGAAATAAATATGGTTATTTTATTGAGCATGAAACACCTGTGCATATTTCTTTTGTGAAGGAGGGATTCCACTTGTTCCTGCTCATATGGGGTCATAATTTTGTAGTTTGATCATATATAGCATCGGGAAGTGTCCTCGTTTTTTAGGTCTGTCTCAGGCAATGCCTATCATCACCTAGGTTTTGGCTTCCTGGCAGGGAACAGATCCTAAAACGTCTTTCTTATTTATTTTTTTTTAACTCTTTTGAGTAGGCATTTATTTATTCATATGGTTAAAAAAATCAAAACCGTATAAAAAGGTTTACAATGAAAACCCTTGCTCTTATTTTCTATACTGAATCCCAATTATGTTTGTAAATTTGTTACATATCCTTCCAGAGTTTCTTTGTACAAATACCAGTAAATATATATATACACACAAAAGGTAGCATGTAATATACACTGTTACGTGCCTTGATTTTTTTGCTTAGCATGGTGGTCACGCACTATTCTACTTGTCTTACAAACGTTAACTCATTTACTCTTCATAAGAACATCATGATACAGGTATTATCAATATTATTAGCTCTATTTTGCTGTTAAGGAAACTGAGGCAGAAGTAAGTAGAGAGAGGCAGTACAGAAGGTAACTAAGTTGCTCAAGCGCACACAGCCAGTGACACAGCTGGGTTACCAAGCCAGGCAGGCTGTTCTCAGAGTCTGGGCTCTTAACCACGTGCTGTACTACCTCTTGGAGAGCTTGCCACGGTCCATAGAGAACTCTGTCAGACAGGATGCACAGAATTCTGTTAAATGGATGTAGCATCATTTATTTCATCAGCCCCTTCTTAACGGATGCCTGGGTTGTTTCTAATCATTCGGTATAATAAGCAATACTGCAATAAATAACCATGTACCTTTTAGATATGTACAAATACATACATATTCCTATTGCTCATTTTTCTATTGGGTTTCTGGTCTTGTTCTTACTGGTTTCTAGGAGCTCATGATTTATCAATGCTAAGCCAACAGCATCTACACCTTCAGATTAGGCTTTTTGCCTCCTTTTCTTCCGCGTGTATGGGTTTGCTTTAGTGCTTACAACCTTTCTGGGCCTCCCCTCAAGGCAGAGGGAGCTAAGGCAGGTACACACGGGTGATGCGTGGGTGGGTATTATACTTGGAGCAGCCAGGGGCCTGGGAAGAGGTGGCAGCTGGGATCCACTGAGTACTTGGGTCTAGGTCAGAAGAGCATTATAGCCTCACTGATGCTGGCATTCGGGCATGGGGCGGTGGGGCCTCCACCTGGCCAAAGGGCAGGCCGTGGCCGGGTCGGAGCTGGGAATGTCACTCACCCGTAAGGGGAGAGGCACCTGGTCCAGGCGGACAGCATGGGAGGCCCCCTCTTATCCATCTGCAGAGATGAACAGGAAGTTGGTGCCATGAAGTTGGTCTGTCGCTGTCACGAGCCCAGGACCAGGGATTCCCTCAGCTCTCTAGATCCCCCAGAATCCCACCTCTGTCCCCCTGGGAGCCAGTGCCAGGATGCCCGAGGGGCTGTCCATCTGCGAAAGGATGCGAGCAGGACCGATGCCTCCCAGTGGGCGAGCCCACGGCACCCTGGTCTGCCCTCCCGCAGGGGCCAGCCCCTGTGCTCCCCCGAGCCGACCAAGGTGCAAGTGAAAGCTGGATCCCGCTCTTTCGTTTTCATTTCCTGGAAGGACAGCAACTACCAGAGCACCCTGCTTGCCCGGGGAACCTGAGCACACAGCACCCAGTGCTATTTGAGATTCCATCCCATGAGACCTTCCAGTTTTGGGGGCCAAGTTAAGGGTTTGGGGAAGGAGGGCCTGAGAGCGCTGGCCTAGGGTCCAGCAGCTGCAGCCACCGGTGCACTCACGATGGACAGCCGGGTGGCTCCCTCACCTCCACCTGTAATGCAGGTAAGAGCCTGGCAGCTGAACCACGCAGTGTGCACACAGAGCCACCTGCCCTCTGCCTCTTCTCTACCACCTCAATTTCCATACCCATTTTATCAGACCTTCTGCCTGGCTGGAATCTCACTTTCCAGCACAATCCCAAACCTCACCCATCCCTCACCGCCTCTCACTCTCCTCCAACCTCACTCACCTCCAGCCTCTCATTCGATCCCTTCGAAACCCCTACGTGTCATATACTGCTCCTCCTCCCTCCTTCTCACCTCTACACCAATCAGATGCAGTTCCTGCACAAGCCACACCTTCACAGCTGGCAGAGGCAACTACGCAGGGGCTCCTCTCCTTAGCAGTCCCTCTCCATTGGACATATTTCCCTAGGAGCCTCAGAAGCCCCCAGAGCTGGGCCCCCTTCCCACCTCCAAGGCCCTTCTCCACTTCTCTCTCTCCAAGATCCATATCCACATCCACTTTTTTTTTTTTTTTTTTTAAATCAGACGTTTTCCTTGCCTTTGTGTGGAACCTTGAGCTCTATCTCTCTGCAGCTCCCTGGATGGCATTTCCCAGGCAGTCACAGCCTGGAATTCCCCATTCCTCACACTTGGAAGAGGGCAGAGGAGTAGACAAGGAGCTCCCTGCAAGTCCCAGGTGAGTCTAGGCCTTGAACCCCTTCTCCAGCTTGGCAAGCCCCCTCTGCTAGGTGGCAACCTCTGAGGCAGGGTTACCTGGGTACAGCACCAAGTGAGGCCTGGGGGCGGGGGGGTGGAAGCAGACAAGAAATGCAGTGAGGAGTATCCCCAAAGGTTTCGAATCCTCTTCGGCTGTGGCCACGGCTTCTTGAGTTTGCTTTGCTGGCTCCAGATGACAGTCTTTCACTGCACATTGTCCTCCTCAGACACCAAGAGATGAACATAATGCTCTTGGAGATCCCAGAGTGAGAAAATGACTCCTACTGGGATTGGTTTCTTTTTTTTTTTTTAATTAATTAATTAATTTTTGGCTGCGTTGGGTCTTCGTTGCTGCACGCCGGCTTTCTCTAGTTGTGGCGAGCGGGGGCTACTCTTTGTTGTGGTGCACGGGCTTCTCGTTGCAGTGGCTTCTCTTGTTGTGGAGCACGGGCTCTAGGTGTGCGGGCTTCAATAGTTGTGGCTCGCAGGCTCAGTAGTTGTAGCGCATGGGCTTAGTTGCTCCACGGCATGTGGGATCTTCCCGGGCCAGGGCTCGAACCCGTATCCCCTACCTTGGCTTCTTAACCACTGTACCACCAGGGAATTCCCTGGTTTCACTTTTACTTTTCACGATGTGGCAGCCTGTGGCAGGGCATGAGCCCCAAGGAGCCCCCTGTTTCTACAAAATTCTGTCACTTTTTCATCCCCTCATTCTGATGGCTGAACCAAATCACCTCTAGGGGCCAGGATGACTGTAACACTGTAAAGATAAAGACTTCCCTTGGTGGGACCTTGGGCTTCAGAAGTTCATCCTTTCTTTCTCTCTTTTGAAAAAGAGCATTTGCTTTTTTATATGTTTCTGGTTGAAGGTCTTTTTATCCTGGTCTCTCAGGTTCCCTGTGTCCTCACCAAGGTTCCTGGGCTCTCAGATTTCCAGCTTACAAGTATTGTCAGGGGAGCCTTCTGGTAGGATTAGGTGGAGGCATGAAAAGCTTGAATTGGAAAGATGAAATTTACTGAGTGTCCACCGGGTAAAACAGGGGTCCCCAACCTCGGGGCCATGGACTGGTACCAGTCCATTGACTGTTAGGAACCAGGCCGCACAGCAGGAGGTGATCAGCGGTCGAGTGAGCGAAGCGTCATCTGTGTTTACAGCCGCTCCCCATCGCTCACATTACCGCCTGAGCTCCGCCTCCTGTCAGATCAGCGGCAGCGTTAGATTCTCAGAGGAGCGCGAACCCTACAGTGAACTGCGCATGCGAGGGATCTAGGTTGCGCGCTCCTTATGAGAATCTAATGCCTGATGATCTGAGGTGGAGCTGAGGCGGTGATGCTCGTGCTGGGGAGCAGCTGCAGATACAGACTATCATTAGCAGAGGGGTTTGACTGCACACAGACCATAATAAATCAACTGCTTGCAGACTCATATCAAAACCCTATCAGTGAGTGGCAAGTAAAAACAAGCTCAGGGCTCCCACTGATTCTACATGATGGTGAGTTGTATAATTATTTCATTACATATTACAATGCATTAATAATAGAAATAAAGTGCACAGTAAATGTAATGTGCTTGAATCATCCCGAAACCATCCTACCCCGCCCCTGCTGGTCCGTGGAAAAACTGTCTTCCATGAAACCTGTCCCTGGTGCCGATAAGGTTGGGGACCGCTAGTGTACAAGATGTTGATGGTACCAAGCTGAAGACGTATGTGGTTCCTACCTGTAAGGTAGACACAGAGATGGACACTCCTCCTCTTTGAAAAAAATTCTTAATATATTTAAGGATGACTGAGCCTTCACCAAGATGCTCATCTTTGACTGCCCTGGTTTTCCCTCTCTCTAGGAGGGAGCTGATTCTCCTGTGAATCCCGAGGCAGCCACACCACCCCCAGACACCTAGGCCCAAGCCAGATGGGACGCTCGAGTGAATCTGCTGGGTGAGGGGGGAAATCTACAAGCTGCGGAGAAGACTGTGAGAGAGGGGAGAAGAAAGGCTGATGTTTTTACAGAATGTAAATGTGATGCATAAACTTCTTATCCAAGGAACTGCCTTCCCCCATTTGCTATTTCTTTCTTTTTTAAAAAAATATTTATTTATTTGGTTGTGTCGGGTCTTAGTTGTGGCAGGTGGGCTCCTCAGTTGCAGCTTGCCAGCTCCTTAGTTGTGGCACATGGGCTCCTTAGTTGTGGCATGCGAACTCTTAGTTGTGGCATGCATGTGGGATCTAGTTCCCTGACCAGGGATTGAACCCCGGGCCCCCTGCGTTGTGAGCACAGAGCCTTCACCACCGCGCCACCAGGGAAGTCCCCATTTGCTATTTCTTTGCTGTTTTTTTTCTGGCTGCGCCAGGCAGCTGTGGGATCTTAGTTCGACCAGGGATTGAACCCGGGGCCATGGCAGTGAAAGTGCAGAATCCTAACCACTGGACAGCCAGGGAAGTCCCTTTGCTAGGTTTTCTTTAACCTTTCCTTGGTGAGGAAGTCAGAGGAGGTCAGTGTGAATTCTCCTGCGGGGAATACAGCTGACATGGCCAAGCTTGAGGACAGGCAGTCTCCTGGTTGGTAAGAGGAGGATTGGGATTGGATGAGCTATTAGGTCCTTTCCAGCCTAAGGACAAAGAGTTGAGGACGTTGCCAGTGAGGAAGCCAGACAGGGCTAACCAGTGAACAGTTGTATGTACATAGAACCCTCTTTCAAATGATTATATTTATTTATTTTTAAAATAAATTTATTCTTTTTTTAAAATATATTTATTTTTGGCTGAGTTGGGTCTTTGTTGCTGCACGCGGGCTTTCTCTAGTTGCAGTGAGGGGGGCTACTCTTCCTTGCGGTGTGCAGGCTTCTCATTGTGGTGGCTTCTCTTGCTGTGGAGCACGGGCTCTAGGCACGTGGACTTCAGTAGTTGTGGCTTGAGGGCTCTAGAGTGCAGGCTCAATAGTTGTGGCGCACGGGCTTAGTTGCTCCGCGGCATGTGGGATCTTCCTGGACCAGGGCACGAACTCATGTCCCCTGCATTGGCAGGCAGATCCCTAACCACTGCGCCACTAGGGAAGCCCCCAAATAATATATTTAATTTTTGTTGTTACAAAAGTAGCACATGCTTATTGTCAAGAATAGGGAAATGACAGAGAAGCATAAGAATACATAGAACAATCAAATACACTCAAAGACAACCACAGGAAACATATTGGCTATAACCTTTCATTTCATTTTCCTAAGTAATGCTCTTGCCCAAGGAAACTCATAACTATGGAGCAGGCTGTAGATTAATGTATTTATGTGGTAGAGCTGAGAGGCGGAAAAGCTAAATGACAAGCTCAAGATCACACAGGTTTCCATGCTATGGTCAAACCTTGGTTCTGCGGATAATCTTCTAAGAGATTTTCACATGCACTTCCTAAGCTGTGGAAATCATAGGACAGGCAGCTAGCTGACCACCAGTTGGGTCTTTAATCTGGGTGGGGGTCTAGGAGCAGGCACGTCTGACCTGGGTTGTGAAGCACCCAAGTCACTTTCTGCTTGGTTGCCCCAGGGGCTGGAACACTGTTTTATATTTTCACACCCTTCTGATTTCCTGGACACAACCTGCTTTTTGAGCTGCTGACAGGACTGAGCAGAATGTGGTGTGTGACGTCACAGGCCTTGGGATGACACTGTTGCCCCCAAATGCCTGGCATTCTTTTAATGGGGAACAGAGCCTATCTTTTCAGGGTTAGAGGGAAGTGGGGACTCACAGACATGAGAGAACCCCAGAGCGTGGAGGATGCCCCGGTACCTCAGAGCAGCCGAGGGAAGCGGCAGTGTGATTTGGGGAGAGGGGCAGGGAGCTCTGTAAGGAAACTCTGTGGCTTCATTTCGTCCAAATGCCAAGACTGACCAGTAGCTTGGGGCTCAGGAATGCTCTAAGGAGATGTCTGGCAACACTTACACAGAGGGTACGATTTGGGCTCCATTCCTGGCTCAAGCTGTGGTGATGAGGAAAACAGGACTTTGGGTCAGACCTGAAGACCCTGAGTGTTGCTGCTGAGAAGAACCTTAGAGGACTCTTAATTCTTGGTCCTGAGTCTCTTCATTCTCCAGGAGCTTATTCCTGGAAAAATCTGTGAACTTCCCACTGTTGGATGTAGAGGGACTGAGACATCTTTGTGTCTTGAAATTGGCTTTTGAAGCTCCTAGTTGTGACTAAACCACAGGAAAAGACATACAGAGCCACCTCTGACTTTCAGATGTCACAGGCAGGGGAAAAGCACCTCTCGGCAACTCCCTGGTGGTGTACAATAGGGGAAAGGGCCCTTGGGGAGCTCCAGCAGATTTTTTGTGCCCCTGCTCAAGTTCACATCCTTCACAGATAACAGAGTCCCCAGGTACTTATTTTAATAGATACCATTCTGGCAAGCGTGGCTTCCCGTTATCTTAGACCAGGGCATCTCAAATTTTCACGTGCACATGAATCCCCTGGGAGCTATGTGGAAATGCAGATTCTGGTTCAGTAGGTCTGGGTGGGGCCTGAGATTCTGCATCTCTAATAAACTCCTGGGTGATGCTGTGGCTGCTGGAAACGCATCCGAGGATCTCACTTTACACAGCTGTCCCAACAGCGATTTTCAGTCTCTCTGTGGAGGTGAAATCAGTTTGGTGGGTCAAGATATGTATTTTTTAAAAATGAGGGAGGGACTTCCCTGGTGGTCCAGTGGGATGCAGGGGACGCGGGTTCGATCCCTGGTCAGGGAAGTAAGATCCCACATGCTGCAGGGCAACTAAGCCTGCGTGCCTAGAGCCTAAGCTCCATAACTAGAGAGCCCCGCGCACCGCAACTCCTGAGCCCACATGCTCTGGAGCCCGTGCACCACAACTAGAGAGCCTGCGTGCCGTAACTACTGAGCCCATGGGTCCTCTAGAGCCCACGCATGCCAGAACTAGAGAGAAGCCCGCATGCCGCAATGAAGAGCCCGTGTGCCACAACGAAAAATCCTTCATGCCACAATGAAGATCTCGCATGCCATAGCTAAGACCTGATGTAGCCAAATAAATAAATAAATGAATAAATAATTTTTAAAATACCATTTAAAAAATAATAACAAAAAATGAGGGTTCAGTGGTTAGGAATCCATACTCTCACTGCCAAGGGCCTGGGTTCAATCCCTGGTGGGGGAACTAAGATCCCACAAGCCATGTGGCACAGCCAAAAAAAAAAAAAAGAAAGAAAAGAAAAGAAATAGAATATATCAGAGCACATCATAAAGAGTAAAGGTAGCAGTGATTTCATGAATACTTTGTTTTGGCTCTTTATGTATATATAGCTGTGTGGGTCATGACACAAAATGTAATTTTTACTGCGGGTTGAGGTCAGAATCGTTTGAGAATCACTGTCCTAGATCATGGCATGTTAGAAGTAGTAAGTTAGATGGATGCAGGCGAGGTGAGAGGCGGGGTGGAGTGGGGAGGAATGGGGACTAGAAGTGAATGTTCTGGACGCTGTATTGACAGTGCTGTCATCACCTGAAAATGAAAGGAACATATCAAGCAACAAACAGAAGGAAGATTCCCCAAACTAACCATTTGAGGACAAAGAGCTTCCTCCTCCCTAAACTCAGGGGCTGGGCTAGACCGTGTGCATTTTTGTGCAAATGGAAATGACCTCTCCTTTGGGAATAAGCCAAGCCAAGCCTCCCCACTGTCCCCGGCCTCCCCACAGATGGTGCCCTTGCACAGGTCACTACACAACCATGTGTGCTGGCCCTGCTGGTGACGACCATAAAACTGAGTGTGATGACCAAGAAAAGCAGTATCTGCCAAGACAACCAGGGTAAGCAATGAGGTGACGGATTGGAGGGGACTCTGAATAGGCAGTGACATGCAAGAAACTGAGGACAACGGTAGTGCTACAACAGTCTTCGTGGCAGAGAAACAAGCTAGTCTGTTTCCAGGTAGGCTCCCCAAAGACGATGCTGATAATCCTAACAAAGGCCGTTGGTTGAGTTTTTACTCTTGACCAGGTGTCGTGCTGGGCATATTGTATATACTGTCTAATTAAATTCCTCCATAGGTCTGGGATGTAGGCTCTATTATTATCCCCACCTTACAGATGTGAAAACTGGCCTGTGAGGTGAATTATCTTGTCCATAGTCACCCACCAGTAAAAGCGGTGGAGCTGGGATTTGAACCTATGTTCCACAGACCCTACAGCTCTCACTCAATCGGAGCAAGAGCCTCCAGCATCAGATGATGACAGCTCCCATTTTTTAGGGGGCCAGCCGGGCACTTTACATTGTCATCCACATTCCTCCTGGGGACCCTGATAGGTAGGTACAAGCCAGCTGTTGGTTCTGATTTGGTTGCTAAAGATGAGTCCAGCTCTTTTTGCTCCTGGAGGTCACTCGACCTAGTAAACTGCAGAGATGTGGTGAAGAGTAGTGAGTAGTAGTTTTGATTGGGTGAGGGGCAGCTTGAGGGAGTCTTGAAACCAAGACAGAGGGGTTGTGACTTGATGGAGTTGATAGTTAGAAGTTATGTTAGTTTCTTGAGCAAGAGAGTAAAGGGATGCTGTGGGAAGAGAGACCTGGTCAGGGCCATCTGGGGGTCCACAGAGGGGGTTGGTCAGGATGCCTAGAGGCCTTTCCAGCCCCACACTGATTTGCTCATCTCACTCATTTGGACAATTTATATTTACTGAGCATCTATTACACTATGTGGCAGGCATTGCTCTAGGTGCTGGAGAAACAGCAGTGACCGAGACTGGCGAAGTGTGTGCCTTGTGGAGCTAGCTGCCCTCCTAGTGGTGGATGCAGTGAGTACAGAAGGAAGTGTGAAGCCCAGCAATGAGCCAGCTGGTGGGGGGTGGGGGGTGGAAGGGGGAGCCCCCGGAGCCAGCCCTGCTTTGGAAGCCAGGGGGATGGAGTGCTGACTCTTCAGGGAGACACTCGAGTCCCCGCACCAGGTCCTGGGCAAGCAGCCAGGACCTCTGTTTATATCTGTCCAGAAGCTGGGAGCCAGCCAAGCTGGAAATCCCCAGTGAGCAGGCCCCCGGGGCAGGGAGAGTAAGGTGATATCTGCCTGGAGTCTTGAGAGACAAAGATGGTTGATGTGAAGGAACTGAAAATACAGTGGATTGTTGCCAAGAGAAGAAGCCACGGGCTGTTCTGCTGGTCCCAGAGGTTTGGTTTGATTGGTGAGGGGAGACCTGGTTAGGCTCGTCCGTCAGTAGGTCAGGGAGACTTCTTGGGGGAGTCTTAGATAACACTTGCCAGCATTGGTTGAGCTCCCTGGTGTGCTGAGCAGTGCCAAGCATTTTATATGCGTTCCCCTCAACCAACAAGAGCTCCGTCTGCCTCAGAAAGCACACACCGCATGCCAGACGCTGGTCTTTAAACTGACTAACTCGTAGGGTCCTCGTGATGGTCCTGTATGGCTGGTACTATTTTTGTCATTGTCCTCGTTTTGGAGATGTGGAAATTGAGACAGAGTCATTTAGGTCTCAATGTTTACAGCTGGCCTGGCACCATCATTGGTAGTTTTTGTTGTATGTTTATACTTTTACTTTTTTTTTTTTGACGTGTAACTTATATACAGTCAAGTGGACAGATTTTAAGTGTACAGCTCCACTAATTTTTATGTATGTATACACCCATGTAGCCATAATGTAGATTAAGATTTAGACCATTTCCAACACCCCAGAAAGTTCCCTTGTGCTTCTTTCCAGTCAATTCTGCTTGCAAGGGCCACCACTATTCTGATTTTTTTTTCCTTTAGCCGCGCCACATGGCTTAACGGGATCTTAGTTCCCTGACCAGGGATTGAACTCGTGTCCCCACTGCAATGGAAGCGTGAAGTCTTAACCACTGGACCACCAGGGAAGTACCAGCACTGTCTATTCTTGATGGTATTTCTTTTTAAAAAAAAAATGTATTCTAACATGAAGCAGGCTGAGAAGGCAGACCACCTTTTTTTTTTTTTTTTTTTTTTTGCGGTATGTGGGCCTCTCACTGTTGTGGCCTCTCCCGTTGCGGAGCACAGTCCCTGGACACGCAGGCTCAGCGGCCATGGCTCACGGGCCCAGCCGCTCCGCGGCATGTGGGATCTTCCTGGACTGGGGCACGAACCTGTGTCCCCTGCATCGGAAGGCGGACTCTCAACCACTGCGCCACCAGGGAAGCCCTTAATGGTATTTCTATATCTGCCTTCTTCCTCCAATGCAGCATCTTTGAGCTTCATTCATGTGTCATGAGTGGAAGTCATTTGTACATTCTGGTTCATTGCCAGGCAGCATTCCATTGCGTGAAAACATCACGATTTGACTGTCCATTCTCTGGCTGATGGAGAGTTGGGATGTTTCCAGTTCTTTTCTATTGTGAACAGAGTCACTGTGGACATTCACATGCATGTCTTTCAGTGGATGCACTCACTCACCATGTCTCTTAGGTCTTTACTTGGGGGTGGGAATGCTGGGTTGTACAGTATGTGGCCTGGGTGCCTAACCTCTGCAGCACACTGCCCCCCAAACAGCCCAGTGGGGGAGAGTTATCATCCCATTTCACAGAGTGGGAAATTGAGGCTCAGAGAGAATGAGTGGCTTAAATGAGGTGACTTGGCTGGTAAGGGGCTGAGCTGGAACCCAGACCCCCAGCTTGGGGATTTGGCCCCGAGCTAGGTGGCTGATCCAGTGAACAGCAATTTGGTGTGATGGGCTTCGACCCACTTCTGGGTTTGATGGAGACTTTGGTGGCTGACCTAGTGCTTGGAACCTGGCCCATCCTGGGGTTCAAATCCTATGGGAAAAGCCTTTTCACCTTAATATTCTTTGAAGATGCAAGGAACAAAAAAAGTCTCTTTTTAAAAAAAAAAATTTTATTGAAGTATAGTTGATTTACAATGTTGTGTTTAATTTCTGCTGTACAGCAAAGTGACTCAGTTGTACATGTATAAATTCTTTTTCATATTTTTTAAACTTTTTATTTTATATTGAAGTATAGTTGATTACCAATGTTGTATTAGTTTCAGGTGTACAGCAGAGTGATTCAGTTATACATACACATGTATCTATTCTTTTTCACATTCTTTTCCATTATGGTTTATCACAGGATATTGAATGTAGTTCTCTGTGCTATGAGGTAGGGCAGTGTTGTTTATCCATCCTATATATAATAGTTTATATCTGCTCATCCCACCCTCCCAATCCATTTCTCCCCCAGCCCCAACCCTTGCAACCACAAATCTGTTCTCTATGTCTGTGAGTCTGTTTCTGTTTCATAGATATGTTCATTTGTGTCATATTTTAGATTCCACATATAAGTGATATCATATAGTATTTGTCTTTCTCTTTCTGACTTACTTCTTCACTTAGTATGATAACCTCTCGGCAAATTTCATTCTTTTTAATGTCTGGGTAATATTCCATTGTGTGTATGTGTGTGTGTGTGTGTGTGTGTGTGTGTGTGTGTATCACATCTTCTTTATCCACTCATCTGTCAATGGACATTTAGTTTGCTTCCATGTCTTTGCTATTGTAACTAGTGCTGCTATGAACACTGGGGTGCATATACCTTTTTGAATTATAGTTTTGTCTGTGTATATGCCCAGGAGTGGGATTGCTGAATCATATGGCAACTCTATTTTTAGTTTTTTGAGGAATCTCCATACTGTTTTCCATAGTGGCTGCACCAATTTACATTTCCACCAACAGTGTAAGAGGGTTCCCTTTTCTCCACATGCCCTCCAGCATTTATTATTTGCAGACTAAAGAAGTCCCTTTTATTTACCACTGGACTGGAGGAGCTGACTGCAAGGGGATGAAAGGTGAGGGCAGGAGTGAGCACGAAGAAATGAAAGAAAAACCAAATTACACTCCAGAAAGATGACAGGCTTCAAAGTTTCAGGTGCTACTGTGGGTTGTGTGACCTCAGGGTCCTTCAGAGACAGCTTGGGAAGTCCCCTGCCCATCTCTCTGGACCTGGGAGCAGGACCTCATCTGTGGTTGATCATGTCTTCAAAATTCAAGGTTTTTCCCTCTCAGTGTAGTTTTTGTGTTTTCATGGAGGCAGAACAGCCAGAGGGGTGTGGAATCCATCGTCATCCTCTGGCCAAACACAGGAAAACAGACCCCTCTGACTCAGGAATCGTAGTTTTGAATTTTCAGGCTGATAGTCTCAATACATGGATTAGGGAACCATGTACAAAATGAAACTGGCAGTTGGTCTCCAGAGTCCCTGGAAGTCCTGGCTGGCTGTGCAGGCTTGCCCCTGACACCTGCATGACACCATCAAGCAGTCTCCGGGTTTTACACCATACAGCTTTGTGTATCACCAGACTGATCTCCCTTGGAGGCTCTAAATTCCTATTTCCATCCTCCATGCATCCTTTTCCTTGCATTAGTGCCAGGTGTAGATACTATCATGAAAATGACATCTCATTCTTCTCTGTGCCTGTCCCTGACTATTGAGGCATTGTGCCACATGTTTATTGGTGGATTTGCTCTACTGCAGAGCTTCTCAACTGAGCGGTTTTTCTCTCCTTCCCCAGGGACATGTGGCAATGTCTGCAGACATTTTTGGTCGTCACAACTCGTGAATGGGGGAGGGGTGCTGCTGGCATCTAGGGGGTAGACGCCAGGGATGCTGTTAAACATCTTACAAAGCGCCCACAGCAGGGGACTGTCAGGTCCAAAGTGTCTATAGTGCTGAGGCTGAGAAATTCTGCTGCACTGTGAATTGCTGGTAAGGTGTTTCTGTCTTAAAAAAAATCAATTTAGAGATGCTCTTGAGCTATCACAGGCATTTTATCTATCATCTGCATCGCAAGTGTCTCCCCGAAATCCCTCCTCTTTTAGTTTTGTTTATGGTATCTTTTGACACATATGCAAAAATTAATGTAGTCAAATGTGTGCTTCACTTTTATTACAGTCCTCTGCATTCCTGTCATGGTTGAGTCTCTGCTACCCTTGTTCAGTCATATGGTTTCTTATTTCCACTTCTATTTGGGTTTCTATTGTTCAACTCATTAGGCCTTAATCCATCTGGAATTGATTTCTGTGACTGGTGGGAGGTGAGGGTCCAAATATAGATTTTCCCAGGTAGAGAGCCAGTTGTGGTTTTATCATATCTTAAATTAGCTATCCTTTCCCACTGAATTAATGTCAAATGCACACACATGGGGTCCCTTCTCTTTCCCAGTGATACTTGTCAATCTTAGGTTAATACTGTCAGATCTTGATTATGCGGCTTTGTAGCATCACAAAGGCCAACTGTCACTTCTATTCCTTTTTTTCCCCCTTTAATAATTTTTGGGTCAATTCAGACATCTTTTTCCTTATTATTCTTTCCTAGGTCCCCAAATAAACAGCGGAAGCCTCTCCTTCCTCCTACGCTGGGTTACGTTGCTCTGCTTTCTGTGTTTGTAACACAGTGCACTTTCCCTCTGTGCCGCTGATCAGGATGGTCGTTAGATAGTCATTGGTTACTGGGGTCCCTCCCTCCTGCCAGCTTCACTCTGTGCCATGTCCCCAGGAGTGGCATGGTGCCTGGCACGGGGCTGATGTGCAATGGACAGTGGTGGAATGAGTGAGGGAGTGATAATGCATGTCTTTGTTTTTTTTTAACATGAAAACTAGTTTTCTTTCTTGTGTTGTTTTGGGACCTGGCAGTCAGAGGTTGGCTTAGTCCTTGTCACTGTCAAGGTGTGGCCTCGGACAGTTGCTTCCCTCCTCTGCTTCAGTTTTCTTACCTGTCAGGCTGGACCTGATGAGCCCTGAGCTCCTTCCACCCTTACACAGCTGGGGGCCTGTGAGGGATAAAGAGCTCTGGGGAGGAGAGGCACCACACAAACTGAAATGCCAGGTTGACTCATCGCAGCAGGCACAGTGTCAGGGCCCCTGATACTTTTAGGGGCCCATGAAAATGGTCCAGTTTCTTTTCAAATCAGAAGAAAACAAAGTCACACTCTTTAAGTCACATGATTTGGCTTTAACTCAATCAGACACCTTTAGTCACGTGACCCAGCTTTAGGTCAGGTCTCCCCAGCAGGGGTGTGAGGACAGGAGGAAGAGGCTCCGATGGAAAGGGAAGAAGGAAGTTTGGGGAGAACTCTTGAGAGAAAGGGCATAGGGATGAGCACAGCCCACCCACCCAAATGCCGCTTTTACATGCTCCATGTTCACAACCACCAGCCCCGCTTTTCAGATGCCAACACCCACACAGGCCTGCAGCTTGAAAACTGCAAGCCTAAGAGTCAAGCCAGGTATTTCTGGGTCCAGAGTTCCGCCTCTGGAGAAACAAAGGGCAGTCAAACCGCAGACAGCCTTTCAGGCTGTCCAACCACTGGACAACCTGACCAGGCTGGAAGTGCCCCCATCGGATGCTGAAGGCAGACCTCTCTTCCCTCTGTGAGGTGAGGCAATTTGGGCCGGCGAGTCAGAAGCTCGCGGTAACCAACCCCTCCTCTCTGGGCACGTCCTTGGGGTTCCGCCAACCCCATCTCCAACCCTATTGCCCAGCCTGGAGGTCCAGTCGGGGAGCTGCGGGTGGCTCTGCCGGTGCTCTGGCGCCCTCTAGTGGCCATCCTCTCTAATGACAACTTTCAGCCCTTCCTCCTACCTCCCTCCCCAGCCATGGGGGCTGCACTCGACTTGGGCACCTGCAGCCTGATTTCGTACCTCCTCTCCCGCTAAGTGCAATGAAGTGCCCTACAGAGGGGGTATTTCTCTCTCAAAGTCTCCCAGGGCAATCACCCCTCCCTAGACTATCCCACTACTTTAAATCAGTCAGCCCTGCCCTTTAAGTCAGGAGAGCTGACTTTAAGTCAATCAGTGACTATGGAGAACAATATGGAGGTTCCTCAAAAAACTAAAAATAGAGTTGCCATAGGATCCAGCAATCCCACTCCTGGGCATATATCCAGAGAAAACTCTAATTCGAAAAGACACATGTACTCCAATGTTCACAGCAGCACTAGTAACAATAGCCAAGACATGGAAGCAACCTAAATGTCCATCGACAGATGCATGGATAAAGAAGACGTGGTACATACCTACTAAGGAATATTACTCAGCCATAAAAAAAGAACGAAATAATGCCATTTGCAGCAACATGGGTGAACCTAGAGATTATCATACTAAGGGAAGTCAGAAAGAGAAAGACAAATACCATATGATATAACTTATACGTGGAATCTAAAATATGATACAATGAACTTATCTACATGAAAAGAAACAGACTCAGAGACATAGAGAAAAAACTTATGGTTACCAAAGGGGAAAGGTGGGGAGGGATAAATTAGGAGTTTGGAATTAGCAGGTACAAACTACTATATATAAAATAGATAAACACACAAGGTCCTATAGTAGAAATAAAATAAGGAGAAAGCTCTCCCCCCCACCAGCGTGCGTGTGCACACACTCATACTCACACACACACTCATACTAGCACCAGCCCAGGGAGACAGCCCAGGCACTGACTCTGAGGTCACAATGAACAGGATCCAAAAAGCAATTATACTACACAGGCACTGTGCTAATACAATTATTGAAATTGCTAGTTGAAAACAGTTAATGGAATAATTAAGACAGACTGACCTAAAAGCTGATTTAAAATTAACCTGGCATGTGCATACCATCCAAATAATTACTCTCTCCTATGATCTAGTCTCTCATTAAAGTCAAATTTCTTTGGGAGAAATTCTACATTTTGCACCATACTTGGAAAGAAGAAGCCACGCTCACATCACCTGCTGATGAAAGCGGAGGGGTTATCAGCGGAGCTAAAGGGAAATGAGCGTCCTGCCCTCCCAGGTGCTGAGAGATCCGTCTCGGCAACAAACCACCCTCCTTCCCACTTTTTCCCTCAAGAAATGATGGAAACCTATTAAAATTGTATAAGCTGAGGACCCCAAATCACTAGGTGCCTGAGTGGGAGGGAGGTGCCTGTGGGGCTGGGGTCTCGCAGAGGCACCACAAACTCAGAGGAAGTTCAGTAAGCTGTCATCCAACTCATTTCTCCACAGGGGAGAAAAACGAGGCCAAGCAGGCAAGAGGCTTGTTGGAGGCCAAACACCAAGCCAGTGGCAGGGGTGTGAACAGAAACGATTTTCAGCTGAAAGCTCCCCCCACCCCCACAAACACCTCTCCTTTCTTTATTTTATTTATTTTTGAATTTTATTTATTTAGTTTTTATACAGCAGGTTCTTATTAGTTATCTATTTTATGCATATTAGTGTATACATGTCAATCCCAATCTCCCAATTCATCACACCATCACCCTCCACCCCCACCGATTTCCCCCCTTGGTGTCCATACGTCTGTTCTCTACATCTGTGTCTCTATTTCTGCCCTGCAAACCAGTTCATCAGTACCATTTTTCTAGATTCCACATACATGCATTAATATATGATATTTTTCTCTTTCTGACTTATTTCACTCTGTATAACAGTCTCTAGATCCATTCACTCTACAAATGACCCAATTTCGTTCCTTTTTATGGCTGAGTAATATTCCATTGTATATATGTACCACATCTTCTTTATCCATTCGTCTGTCGATGAGCATTTAGGTTGCTTCCATGACCTGGCTATTGTAAATAGTGCTGCAATGAACATTGGGGTGCATGTGTCTCTTTGAATTATGGTTTTCTCTGGGTATATGCCCAGTAGTGGTGCTGGGTCATACGGTAATTCTATTTTTAGTTTTTTAAGTACCCTCCATACTGTTCTCCATAGTGGCTGTACCAATTTACATTCCCACCAACAGTGCAAGAGGGTACCCTTTTCTCCACACCCTCTCCAGCATTTGCTGTTTGTAGATTTACTGATGATGCCCATTCTAACTGGTGTGAGGTGACACCTCATTATAGTTTTGATTTGCATTTCTCTAATAATTAGTGACGTTGAGCAGCTTTTCATGTGCTTCTTGGCCATCTGTATGTCTTCTTTGGAGAAATGTCTATTTAGGTCTTCTGCCCATTTTTTGATTGGGTTGTTTGTTTTTTTAATATTGAGCTATATGAGCTGTTTATATATTTTGGAGATTAATCCTTTGTCCGTTGATTTGTTTGCAAATATTTCCTCTCATTCTGAGGGTTGTCTTTTCATCTTGTTTGTAGTTTCCTTTGCTTTGCAAAAGCTTTTAAATTTCATTAGGTCCCATTTGTTTATTTTTGGTTTTATTTCCATTACTCTAGGAGGTGGATCAAAAAAAGATCTTGCTGTGATTTATGTCAAAGAGTTCTTCCTATGTTTTTCTCTAAAGAGTTTTATAGTGTCCGGTCTTACATTTAGGTCTCTAATCCTTTTTTTTTTTTTTTTTTTTTTTTTTGTGGTATGCTGGCCTCTCACTGCTGTGGCCTCTCCATTGCAGAGCAACAGGCTCTGGACGCACAGGCTCAGCAGCCATGGCTCATGGGCCCAGCCGCTCCGCAGCACTTGGGATCCTCCCAGACCGTGGCACGAACCCGTGTCCCCTGCATCGGCAGGCGGACTCTCAACCACTGCACCACCAGGGAAACCCTCTAATCCATTTTGAGTTTATTTTGTGTATGGTGTTAGGGAGTGTTCTAATTTCATTCTTTTACATGTAGCTGTCAAGTTTCCCAGCACCACTTATTGAAGAGAACTGTCTTTTCCCCATTGTATATCCTTGCCTTCTTTGTCACAGATTAGTTTGACCATAGGTGCGTGGGTTTAATCTCTGGGACTTCTATCCTGTTCCATTGATCTATATTTCTGTTTTTGTGCCAGTACCATATTGTCTTGATTACTGTAGTTTTGTAGTATAGTCTGAAGTCAGGGAGTCTGATTCCTCCAGCTCTGTTTTTTTCCCTCAAGACTGCTTCGGCTATTCGGGGTCTTTTGTGTCTCCATACAAATTTTAAGATTTTTTGTTCTAGTTCTATAAAAAATGCCACTGGTGGGCCTCCCTGGTGGCGCAGTGGTTAAGAATCTGCTGTCCAATGCAGGAGACATGGGTTCGAGCCCTGCTCTGGGAAGATCCCACATGCCGCAGAGCAACTAAGCCTGTGCACCACAACTACTGAGCCTGCGCTCTAGAGCTCATGAGCCACAACTACTTAGCCAATGAGCCACATCTACTGAAGCCCGCACGCTCTAGAGCCTGTGCTCAGCAACAAGAGGAGCTCACACACCGCAACGAAGAGTAGCCCCTGCTCGCTATAACTAGAGAAAGCCTGTGTGCAGCAACAAAGACCCAACACAGCCAAAAATAATAAATAAAAATAAGTTTATAAAAAAATACTATACTAATATCAATAAAATAATAATATGTTAAAAAAATGCCTCTGGTAATTTGATAGGGATTGCATTGAATCTGTAGATTGCTTTGGGCAGTACAGTCATTTTCACAATATTGATTCTTCCAATCCAAGAAAATGGTATATCTCTCCATCTGTTGGTATCATCTTTAATTTCTTTCATCAGTGTCTTACAGTTTTCTGCATACAGGTCTTTTGTCTCCCTAGATAGGTTTATTCCTAGGTATTTTATTCTTTTTGTTGCAATGGTGAATGGGATTGTTTCCTTAATTTCTCTTTCTGATCTTTTGTTGTTAGTATACAGGAATGCAAGAGATTTCTGTGCATTAATTTTGTATCCTGCAACTTTACCAAATTCATTGATTAGCTCTAGAAGTTTTCTGGTGGCATCTTTAGGATTCTCTATGTATAGTATCATGTCATCTGCAAACAGTGACAGTTTTACTTCTTCTTTTCCAATTTGTATTCCTTTTATTTCTTTTTCTTCTCTGATTGCTGTGTCTAGGACTTCCAAAACTATGTTGAATAATAGTGGCCAGAGTGGACATCCTTGTCTTGTTCCTGATCTTAGAGGAAATGCTTTCAGTTTTTCACCATTGAGAATGATGTTTGCTGTGGGTTTGTTGCATATGGCCTTTATTATGTTGAGGTAGGTTCCCTCTATGCCTACTTTCTGGAGAGTTTTTATCATAAATGGGTGTTGAATTTTGTCAAAAGCTTTTTCTGCATCTACTGAGATGATCATATGGTTTTTCTTCTTCAGTTAATATGGTGTATCACATTGATTCATTTGCATATATTGAAGAATCCTTGCATCCCTGGGATAAATCCCACTTGATCATGGTGTATGATCCTTTTAATGTGTTGTTGGATTCTGTTTGCTAGTATTCTGTTGAGGATTTTTGCATCTATATTCATCAGTGATATTGGTCTGTAATTTTCTTTTTTTGTAGTATCTTTGTCTGGTTTTGGTATCAGGGTGATGGTGGCCTCATAGAATGAGTTTGGGAGTGTTCCTTCCTCTGCAATTTTTTGGAAGAGTTTGAGAAGGATGGGTGTTAGCTCCTCTCTAAATGTTTAATAGAATTCACCTGTGAAGCCATCTGGTCCTGGACTTTTGTTTGTTGGAAGATTGTTAATCACAGTTTCAAATTCATTACTTGTGATTGGTCTGTTCATATTTTCTTTCTTCCTGGTTCAGTCTTGGAAGGTTACACCTTTCTAAGAATTTGTCCATTTCTACCAGGTTGTCCGTTTTATTGCCATAGAGTTGCCTGTAGTAGTCTCTTATGATGCTTTGTAATTCTGTGGTGACTGTTGTAACCTCTCCTTTTTCATTTCTAATTATATTGATTTGAGTCCTCTCCCTCTTTTTCTTGATGAGTCTGGCTAAAGGTTTATCAATTTTGTTTATCTTCTCAAAGAACCAGCTTTCAGTTTTATTGATCTTTGCTATTGTTTTCTTTGTTTCTATTTCATTTATTTCTGCTCTGATCTTTATGATTTCTTTCCTTCTGTTAACTTTGGGTTTTGTTTGTTCTTCTTTCTCTAGCTCCTTTAGGTGTAAAGTTAGATTGTTTATTTGAGATTTTTCTTGTTTCTTGAGGTAGGCTTGTATTGCCATACTTCCCTCTTAGAACTGCTTTTGCTGCATCTCATAGGTTTTGGATCGTCATGTTTTCATTGTAATTTGTCTCTAGGTATTTTTTAATTTTCTCTTTGATTTCTTCAGTGATCTCTTGCTTATTTAGTAACGTATTGTTTAGCCTCCATGTGTTTGTGTTTTTTACGTTTTTTCCCCCTGTAATTGATTTCTAATCTCATAGCATTGTGGTCAGAAAAGATGCTTGATATGATTTCAATTTTCTTAAATTTACTAAGGCTTGATTTGTGACCCAAGATGTGATCTATCCTGGAGAACGTTCAGTGCGCACTTGAGAAGAAAGTGTAATCTGCTGTTTTTGGATGGAATGTCCTATAAATATAAATGAAATCTATCTGGTCTACTGTGTCATTTAAAGCTTGTGTTTCCTTATTAATTTTCTGTCTGGATGATCTGTCCATTGGTGTAAGTGAGGTGTTAAAGTCCCCCACTATTATTGTGTTACTGTCGGTTTCCTCTTTTATAGCTGTTAGCAGTTGCCTTATGTACTGAGGTGCTCCTATGTTGGGTGCATATATAGTTATAATTGTTATATCGTCTTCTTGGATTGATCCCTTGATCATTATGTAGTGTCCTTCCTTCTCTATGGTAACATTCTTTATTTTAAAGTCTATTTTATCTGAGTATTGCTACTCCAGCTTTCTTTTATTTCCATTTGCATGGAATATCTTTTTCCAACCCCTCACTTTCAGTCTGTATGTGTCCCTAGGTCTGAAGTGGGTCTCTTGTAGACAGCATACATATGGGTCTTGTTTTCGTATCCATTCAGTGAGCCTGTGTCTTTTGGTTGGAACATTTAATCCATTCATGTTTAAGGTAATTATTAATATGTATGTTCCTATTACCATTTTCTTAATTGTTATGGGTTTGTTTTTGTAGGTCCTTTTCTTCTCTTGTGTTTCCCACTTACAAAATTCCTTTAGCATTTGGTGTAGAGCTGGTTTGGTGGTGCTGAATTCTCTTAGCTTTTGCTTGTCTGTAAAACTTTTGATTTCTCCATTGAATCTGAATGAGATCCTTGCTGGGTAGAGTAATCTTGGTTGTAGCTTCTTCCCTTTCATCACTTTAAATATATTGTGCCACTCCCTTCTGGCTTTTAGAGTTTCTGCTGAGAAATCAGCTATTAACGTTATGGGAGTTCCCTTGTATGTTATTTGTCGTTTTTCCCTTGTTGCTTTCAATAATTTTTCTTTGTCTTTAATTTTTGTCAATTCGATTACTATGTGTCTCGGTGTGTTTCTCCTTCGGTTTATCCTGCTTGGGACTCTCTGAGCTTCCTGGATTTGGGTGGCTATTTCCTTTCCCATGTTAGGGAATTTTTCGACCATAATCTCTTCAAATATTTTCTCCAGTCCTTTCTCTCTCTCTTCTCCTTCTGGGACCACTATAATGTGAATGTTGGTGTGTTTAATGTTGTCCCAGAGGTTTCTTAGGCTGTCTTTCATTCTTTTTATTCTTTTTTCTTTCTGTTCTGCAGCAGTGAATTCCACCATTCTGTCTTCCAGGTCACTTATCAGTTCTTCTGCCTCAGTTATTCTGCTACTGACTCCTTCTAGTGTATTTTTCATTTCAGTTATTGTATTGTTCATCTCTGTTTGTTTGTTCTTTAATTCTTCTAGGTGTTTGTTCTTTAATTTTTCTAGGACTTTGCTAAACATTTCTTGCATCTTCTCAATCTTTGCCTCCATTCTTTTTCCAAGGTCATGGACCATCTTCACTATTATTATTCTGAAATCTTTTTCTGGAAGGTTGCCTAGCTCCACTTCATTTAGTTGTTTTTCTGGGGTTTTATCTTGTTCCTTCATCTGGTACAAAGTCCTCTGCCTTTTCATTTTGTCTCTCTTTCTGTGAATGTGGTTTTCCTTCCCCAGGCTGCAGAACTGAAGTTCTTCTTGCTTCTGCTGTCTGACCTCTGGTGGATGAGGCTATCTCCTCCTCCTTTCAACTCACAGTTTCCTGCCTTATCCCAGACCAGAAGAGCTCTTGGCCTGGTGTGTGGCTATGCAGAGGTGCTGTTGGGCTGGACCAGGGTCCTGAGGCCATGCCACAGGGTGCTCCCAGGCTGTTGGGCAGTTTTCTCTTGTCCGCATCTCTAGCCAGCTGCCTGCCATTGGCCAATTCAGGATTCTGTGATGGTGTTGGGCCTGTGTGCAGGATGCACTTGAGGAGGCCCACCTGTGGGAGGAGGGTCGTGGCTGCCCCACCCTCCAAGGGGCCAAGGCTCCTGGCGGGAAGCTCTCAGCCAGTGTCTGAATAAAGGACGTTGTGTCCTCATTCTTTGTAAACCCTCAGAGTTACCTCGATAACATTTTTTTTAATGGACTTCCCACTTGGCATATTTATGAGATAAAGAATTTCCCCCATTAAAATTCAGGAACAACATGTTATTAGAACGCAAATGATCTATTAGTTGGAGCACTTTAAAATTCTAACCAGAAAACACTCACTCTTCACCCTCTTGGGCATCTTTATTTATCCCTCTGATTTCTCCAGAACCTTTCCTTCAAGGAGAAATCTCTGGGCTCTGCAGGGACTGTGAGTGGTGACAGTCAGGTAATTCTGAGATTGAAAAGCTGGAGGAAAAGAGACAAGGTCTGTAAACATCTGGATAGTTGGGGTAAAGGAGGTTTCTCCATGGAGAGGTGTAAACACAAGTATAAAGGTCTGGGTGTGGGGCTGGCATGAAAGGTGGCCTGACAGCACATGGATCAGAGGCCCCGACTGGGGAGATGCCCTGAGCGGGGCTTCTGCACAAGGTGGAGGGCAGTGGCTACGGTTTGGGCCGGGGAGGAGGGGAATGCGTGGGTCACCAGCTATTGTTCTGACTGATCCTGGGAAGGAGTGCGTCATTTCCTGGCTGATGAGTCGGGGGAGGGACTGGGTCTGTGTGGCCTGGTCAGGAAAGGGGGGATACTGAGTCTCAGCAGAGTCTTTGCGGGGAAGGGTGTTTGAGGGAAGGTTTCCCAGACACAGAGGGTAAGGGGATTTCTGGACCTTCAGGTCACCTTCAACATTGTCGAAAGGCAATGGGCTGTGACAGGAGGGAGGGGACACTCAGACCCTGGGCTGTGACAGGAGGGAGGGAATGTGTATGCACCTCAAGGGTCAGAGAGGCGGGCTTGGCGCCACCTGCTGGCCAGCTGGGAAGTGCAGGCCGCAACCTCTCAGTTCTGTGAAGCCCATGCTCCCAGCTGGCAAGCCTGCAGAAACCACTAAATTTGGAAATTCAAACTGAAATGGAGCCACATATCCCATGACTTCTCCAAAAATAGTTATAGAATAGTTAATTGGAAACCATATTCAATCAAAAGACCGTAGGCACAAACTTTACAACTTACACCAACATTCACTCAAAATTGTCCATAGACAAATTTAAAATGCAAAACTATAAAAATTGTAGATGAAAACATAGAAGGAAATCTACATAGCCTTGGACTTGGTGAATTTTAACACAAAACCTCAAAAGCTTATCCACAAAAGAAATAAAATTTTGAACATGGACTTTAAAAATTTTAAACTTTAAATTCTCAGAAAACCAAAAGACAAGCCACAAATTGGGAGAAAAAATATTTGCAATATGCATATCTGATAAGAATTTGTACAACTATAAAGCAAACACCTTCATTACAGATGGGTAAAGATCTGAACAGACACCTGACCAAAGAAGATATCATATATCATTAGGGAATTACAAATTAAAACAACAGGACAGGGACTTCCCTGGTGGTGCAGTGGTTAAGAATCGACCTGCCAATGCAGGGGACATGGGTTTGAGCCCTGGTCCAGGAAGATCCCACATGCTGTGGCGCAACTAAGCCAGTGAGCCACAACTACTGAGCCTGCGCTCTAGAGCCCACAAGCTCTAGAGCCCACAAGCCACAACTACTGAGCCCGCGTGCCACAACTACTGAAGCCCGTGTGCCTAGAGCCCATGCTCTTCAACAAGAGGAGCCACTGCAATGAGAAGCCCGCGCACCGCAACGAAGAGTAGTCCCCGCTCGCCGCAACTAGAGAGAAAGCCCACGCAGCAACAAAGACCCAACACAGCCAAAAATTAAAAAATAAATAAATTTAAAAAATAAACAAACAAAACAACAAGACAGCACCACACACCTATTAGAGCTGCTAACCTCCTCCCAAAATGACAATACTGATTACTGGAGGAAGGGGAACAACAGCAACTCTTCTTCATTGCTGATGGAACGCACAGACAGCCTCTTGAGATACAGGTTGGCAGTATTTTCCAAAGCCAAAGAGGTCTCACATCTTGAGATCCATCCATCGTGCCTCCAGTATTCACACAACTGCTTTGGAAAACTGTATCCAAACAAAAACAAGGATGCTATTATGCACAGAACCTCTACTCATAATGTCTAAACCTTACAGGAATTAGGATGTGTTCAGTAGATGATGCATAAGCAAACTGGGGTACATCCATGTGAAAGGGAGCAGAATATGACACCCTGAAATGTGGAATTTCAAGAGAACCTAAAGAGCTAAAACAATTTTTTGAAAGAAAATCAACACAGCACACAGCAACATTAAATAAAATGCTGTGATACTGGCATGAAGACATACATACAGATGAATGCAACTGAATGGAGATCCTAGAAATAAACCCATTCATCTATGATGAACGGATTTCAGACTACAGTCAACAGCATTAAAATGGGGGGAAATGGTGTTTTCAACAAATGGTGCTAGGTGACTGGCTAACCACATGCAGAGGAATGAAATTGGACCCTTACCTCATACCACATACAAAAAGCATCTCAAAATACATAAAAGGCTTAAATGTAAAGAGTAAAATTTTACTCAGCTCCTTGAATCCACGGGTTCCACATCAATGGATTCAACCAATGCCAGATCAAAAACTATTAGAAAAAAAATGCCAAAAAGTTTCAAAAGGAAAAACTTGAATTTACCACATTCCAGCAACTATTTACATAACATTCACATTGTTTTTACAACGTTTATATAGCATTTATATTGCATTAGTTCTTATACACAATCTAGGAATGATCTGAAGTATACAGGAAGATGTACCTAGGTTATTTGCAAATACTATATCATTTTATATAAGAGATTTGAGCGTCCATGGATTTTGGTATCTGTGGGGTGTCCTGGAACCAATCCCTCATGGATACTGAGGGACGACTCTGTAAAATCTCCAATAAAACATAGGGATAAACCTTCATAACCAGCAACCAAAAGAAAAAAATTAGATTTCCTTAAATTAAAAAGCTTTGTGCATCAAAAACATGCAATTTAGAAAGTGAAATGACAGCCCACAGAATGGAAGAATTTCACATTATATTTATATCTGATAAGTGTTTATCCAGGTGTATCAAGAACTTTTACAACTCATCAACAAAGACAAATAACCCAATTTTAAATGTGGACAAAGGACTTAAATAGACCCTTCCCCAAACAAGACATGCAGATGGTCAACAAGCAGCTGAAAAGATATGATGGAAATGCAACTTAAAACCACAATGCAAAAAAAAAAAAAAAAACCACAATGCAATAATAATGCCTTCACACATGCTAAAATGGGTATAATCAAAAACATTTAAAATAACAAATGTTGGCAACAATGCAAAGACACTGAAACTTTTAAACCTTATTGTGGAAATGGAAAATGGTGCAACCTCTGTTTACTCTATGAATACACAATTATCTATGGTTCAACAACTCCACCCCTAGATATAGAACCCAAAGAATTGAAAACAGGTGTACACATCTATTGACAGCAGCAGTGTTCACAACAGCCAAAAGGTAGAAACAATGCTAATGTCCACCAATGGGTAAATGGATAAGTGACATGGAGGCTGATCCATATTATTCTGCCTTAAAAGGAATCAAGTGAAATGATACAGTCTCTGTTGAAAACAGTATGGCAGTTTCTCAAAAACTTCAACATAGAATTAACATATGATCCATCAATTCCACATCAGGGTATACCCAAAAGATTGAAAGCAGGGACTGGAACAGATATGGGTACACTCATCTTCATAGCAATATTAATCACAGTAGCAAAAGGTGGAAGCGACCCAAGTGTCAATGGATGAATGGATAAACTAAATGTGGTATACACAAAAAGCATTGAAAATTCATCCTTAAAAACTAAGGAAATTCTGACACGTGCTACAACATATATTAACCTTGATCCATTATAAGTGAAATAGCCCTGTCACAAAAGAACAAAAATGATATGATTCCACTTATATGAGGTATCCAGAGAAGTCAAGTTCAAAGGCAGAAAATAGAATGCAGTTGCTGAGGGGAATTAGTGTTTAATGGCTACAGAGTTTCACTGGTGAAAATGGAAAAGATCTGAATGTGGATGGTGAGGATATTTGTACAACAATATGAGTGTGGTTAATGCCATAGAACTGTGTACTTAAAATGGTTTAAATGGTAAATGTTATGTACATTTAATCACAATAAAAAATGAATGAAGGGCTTCCCTGGTGGCGCAGTGGTTGAGAGTCCGCCTGCCGATGCAGGGGACACGGGTTCGTGCCCCGGTCCGGGAAGATCCCACATGCCGCGGAGCGGCTGGGTCCGTGAGCCATGGCTGCTGAGCCTGCGCGTTCGGAGCCTGTGCTCCGCAACGGGAGAGGCCACAACAGTGAGAGGCCCGCATACCACAAAAAAATAAATAAATAAAAAATGAATGAAGTACTGATACATGTTGCAATACAGAAAAGGTCACCCAGATCTTATTCATCCTGTGCACTTTCAATCCATCAAGGTTGTGATAATGAGGGAAAGTGTCACTCATCATCTCAGAAGAACAAAACAGGATCAGAATGAAAAGAGACATCTCCCTAGAGCTGGGGCAGCTGGTGAAAGTTGAAGTGGGCCTGTGAATTGCATCATAATGTGGAAACCGTAATATTTTCCTCATGTGGAGGTTTCGTGCTGGTTCCCTGGAAGAGTGTCCCTATTTTGGGACACTGAAGTGTTCTGTGTACAGCGGCAAATGTGAGTACTTTGTACTACTATTTTAAATTTTCTATATGTTTGAAATTACTGGTAAATAAGTTACTTTTCAAAACAGTTCTGTCAATAAAAGGAAAGACCAAGCCCTACCCAGATCCTGCTCACCCAAAATGATGATGCAATTCACCCCTGTAGGACTTCACATGTTTTTAAGGGGCACTGTGGGAAGATTATATTAGTAGCCACTATGTCTTGGGTGTTGTGTATGACCTGGATGTGGTAGAAACAGTGGGATTTCTATTTCCAGTTTTCTGTATTAAATCACCAAAAAACTGTTAGAACCAATAAATGAATTCAGTCAAGCTGCAGGATACAAAATCAATACACAAAAATCAGTTGTTTTTCTACACTAATAATGAACCATCAGAGAGAGAGAAATCAAGAAAACAATCCCATTTACAATAACATCAAAAGAACCAACTACGAACCAACTACCTAGGAATAAATTTAACCCAAGACGTGAAAGAGCTGCACACTGAAAACCTTAAGACATTTGATGAAGAAACTGAAGACACAAATAAATGGAAAGATATCCTGTGCTCATGAATGGAAAGAATTAATAGTGCTAAAATGTCCATTCTACCCAAAACAGTGTGCTCATTCAATGCAATTCCTATCAAAACTCCAATGGAATTTTTCACAGAGGCTGAACAAACAATCCTGACATTTGCATGGAACCACAAAGGACCCCGAACAGCCAAGGGGATCCTGAGAAAGAAGAACAGCAGCTGGAGGAAACTCACTCACTGACTTGAAACCATATTACAAAGCTACAGTAACCAAACAGTGTAGAAATGGCACAAAAAGAAGCACACGGGCCAGAGGAATAGAATAGAGAGCCCAGGAAAAAACCACACATATGAGGTCCGTTAATTTATGACAAAGCTGCCAGGGATATACATCAGGAAAAGGACTGTCCCCTCAATGAACTGTGTGCGTGATAGACAGAAGGAGAGAATTACTGTGTTGGTGTCTTGGGGACATTTGGAGGAGTTTCTGACAGTGGGGGCGCAATCTGTCCATCTTTTCCCTCCTTGGCAGAAATCTCCATGACATGAGCCTCTCTAAGAATCCTCCCCGAATTGGGGCCTGAAGAAATCAGAGCTGAGATTCCAATTGTCTTTACAGACAATATCGCAAGTATAACTATTACTTCAACAAGATAATTAAAAATGCTATTATTGGGAATTCCCTGGCAGTCCAGTGGTTAGGACTCCACGCTTTCACTGCTGCGGGCGTGGGTTCAATCCCTGGTCAGAGAACTAAGATCCCACAAGCCACATGGCATGGCCACACACACACACACACACACACACACACAAAATGTTATTATTGCCCTTTATTCCAAATGTGTAAGAGGGGAAGTGTGGTTCCATGCACATTCCATTCTAAACACTAGGAGCCTAGTGTTTGGAGCTGTCTGATTTGATTGGACCTGTTCATTCATTCCCGACTGGCTTCAAACCCATCTGAATTACCGGCAATGACCAAGCCGAATCCAGAGACTCGCCAGCGGGAAGGACACTGATGGAAACTTTCCTATTACCTGTCCTGTTGGTTTCTCTGCACCTTCTGGTCACTAGGTTGTGTCACTCCCTATGGTGCTGGGGTATCAAGTTTTTAATACGATTATCACCAATTATGAGACTAGAAAGAACAGAAATTCAGGCTATCCCATGAAATCTCTGAAACTAGAGGACAGAGTCACTTTATTTTCCTGGTTTAACAGGTCAGTTAGTTGGTGCTCATTACTAACTAGCCCTCTTTTACCATCATGCCAGGCAGTCAACTGAGATTTACTCATATTTATATTTACACTAGTTCTCCCTCAAAGAGCCTTCTGGATCAAATGTGTGCACAACATCACCTCAGTCTGGAAATACTGGAAAGGCAGAATAAATCCAGTTTAATGTGACTTATGTAAATCATTTCTTACAGGGAATTCTCTTAGTGGGAAAGGTCAATGTTTTCCACCAAGTAAAAATAAATATAATACTGATCTGATCTCAAAATTGTGTTTTCTATAGGCACACATACAAACACACACACACTGGTATGGGCACACACACACGCACATGGGCAGACACACACCCTCTGCTAAAGTTACCAATAGCTTTTAAGGTCAGTGAAATCCATGATTACGAGCTTATGCTGTGGAATGAGCTGGATCTGGGTTTAAATCCTGCTTCTGGCTGTGCAACAGGGCACTTTACCTCCCTGCATGGTTTTCCTCTGCTCGTAAACAACACCCATGACAGAAGGGTTAATGTAAGGATCAGACAGAACAGTGCCCACTAAACTGGTGCTTCTCCAACTCCAAAGGGCACATGAATCATCTGGGAATCGTGTTACATTGGAGATGCTGATTCCGATTCTCAAGTGGGGCTTGATGTTCTAAGTTCCTAAGTGACCTTACACTGCTGGTCCATGCACCAAACTTTGCGTAGCAAAGCACATACTGAAACCTTACAAAAGGGAAACCAAAATCGCTATCCAGTGGTCCTGCCAGCCAAGTAAGAGAAGAAAGCTAAGAGGATTATTTTGGTGCCCAGTGTGAGCTTGGTGTAAACTCAGTTTCTCTAGGTGTGGAGAAGATGACACGTCTGGGGCCAGGCTTTATTCTGTCCCCTCATGAGCCTCAGCAATGACTTAATTTCCATTCTTCTGCCCAGGGTCAGTCAGGGGCCATGCGAACCCACAGAGATGGGGAGTCTCATACCTGTCATAGTCCTGGCAAATCTCCCCCATGGCCACCAAGGCCTTCAGGTACTCGCTGGGCTGCTAGGCGTAGGTGTAGTGCAGGGAACAGCTGTTCCTGGGGTCCCCATTTGAGGCAGTGGACTCTATAGCTACCTGGAAGAGAAGACAGGCGAATGGGTGGATTTAAAGTGAACGCATCTGTACGACAAAGGAGGCAAGACGATACAATGGTGGAAAGACAGTCTTTTCAACAAACGGTGCTGGGGAAACTGGTCAGCTACATGTAAAAAAATGAAATTAGATCATTCTTTAACACCATACACAAAAATACGCTCAAAAGGGATTAAAGACCTAAATGTGAGACTGGACACTATAAAACTCCTAGAGAAAAACATAGGCAGAACATTCTCTGACATAAATCACAGGAATATCTTTTTCAGTCCATCTCTGAGAATAATGGAAATAAAAACAAAAATAAACAAATGGGACCTAATTAAACTCAAAAGCTTTTGCACAGCAAAGGAAACCATAAACAAAATGAAAAGACAACACACAGATTGGGAGGAAATATTTGTAAATGATGTGACCAATAAGGGATTAGTCTCCAAAATTTACAAACAGCTCATGAGGCTTAATAACATCAAAACAAACAACCCAATCAAAAAATGGGCAGAAAACCTAAATAGACATTTCTCCAAAGAAGATATATAGATGGCCAAGAGGCACATGAAAAGATGTTCAACATCGCTAATTATTAGAGAAATGCAAATCAAAACCACAATGAGATATCACCTCACACCAGTCAAAATGGCTATCATCAAAAAATCCACAAACAATAAATGCTGGAGAGGGTGTGGAGAAAAGGGAACCCTCTTGCACTGTTGGTGGGAATGTAAAGTGGTACAGCCACTATGGAGAACAGTATGGAGGTGCCTTAAAAAACTAAAAATAGAGCTACCATATGACGCTGCATCCCGCTCCTGGGCATATATCCAGAGAAAAACATGGTCTGAAAGGATACATGCACCCCAATATTCACTGCAGCACTGTTTACAATAGCCAAGACATGGAAGCAACCTAAACGTCCATGCAACAGAGGAATGGTTAAAGGAAGATGTGGTACATGTACATAATGGAATATTACTCAGCCATTAAAAAGAATGAAATAATGCCATTTGCAGCAACATGGATGGACCTAGAGACTGTCATACTGAGTGAAGTAAGTCAGACAGAGAAAGAGAAATATCACGATATCCCTTATATGCAGAATCTAAAGTTATGTTTGGGTCCTACTGAAGATGACATTTAATGCTAGCGGGCATGAGTGGGTGCTAAGAAGCCTTGGAAAGTTGTTGAACAGAAGGTGAGCTGACGAGAACTGTACATTCAGAAAGGCTGTGGAGAATAAATAAAAAATAAGGTGGAGAGAGCTGAGGTGAGGATGTGTAGTTAAGGGGGACATTTAGATATTCTGAAGACTCAGATCAATGATGGCATCTGAAGGACTGGGTCTGGAAGTCAGGTTTTAGGAAGGTTGTGAGGTTGGTGTTAGGTTTAACAAGCAATTCAGGAACTTGATTATGGCTAGAGTCAGGTTGGGGTGAGGTTTTGAGCTGAAGTTTATACCAGGGTTGGATTTTAAGTCAGAAATTGGAAGAATCTAATAGCAGGGCTGGGTGTCACTGGAGGTGTCGGGCAGACTTAGGAAGGGACATTTAAGTGTTCTGGGATATGCCTGGGGCTTAGTGTCTGAAGCAGTGGTACTCAGGTGAGGCATTTGGAAATGTATGGGGTGTTTTGTTTATTTATTTATTTTTATTTATTTAGTTTTGGCTGTGTTGGGTCTTCGTTGCTGCGAGCAGGCTTTCTCTAGTTGCGGTGAGCGGGGGCTACTCTTTGTTGCGGTGCACGGGCTTCTCACTGCGGTGGCTTCTCTTGTTGTGGAGCCCGGGCTCTAGGTGCACGGGCTTCAGTAGTTGTGGCAAAAGGCTCAGGAGCTGTGTCTCACGGGCTGTAGAGAGCAGGCTCAGTAGTTGTGGCGCACGGGCTTAGTTGCTCTGCGGCATGTGGGACCTTCCCAGGCCAGGGCTTGAACCCGTGTCCTCTGCCTTGGCAGGTGGATTCTTAACCACTGCGCCAGCAGGGAAGCCTGGAAGGTCAGTTCTAATGTCTTTAAAAATGTGACATTTTATTGGAAATGCATTTTATGTTTTTGTTTTTTTGGCCGAGCCATGCAGCATGTGGGATCTTAGTTTCCCGACTAGGGATGGAACCCGTGCCCCCTGTAGTGGAAGCACAAAGTCTTAACCACTGGACCACCAGGGAAGTCCCTGGAAGTGCATTTAAAATTTTCTGTCTTGATATTTGGAGACTCCAGTGGACTAGCTATTGTTGCCAAGGCAGTATGACTTTGGGCTATTGCAGGGATCCAAAGGGGTTTTTGAAAAAATTATTAACATGAGAAAAATGGAAAAAGTAAATATAGAAGCCAAATTCAGCCTCTTTTCTCTTCAAAATGCATAAAATACAGATCCTCTGGTTATATCTCTGATTAAAAAATACAAAGACGCATGAAGTGACTTTCCCAACTGGCAGAGAGACTTTCTCCCAGTCGGTAGAGCTGGTACCATCAGAGTCCTCTTCTCATTCTTTGTTCTGGATTGAGGCCCCTCTGAAAATGTGGGACATTGATTCTACACAATATTAACTCCTCACCTCCCAACATGTTTACCTCCAAATGGAAAAATCCTTTATGTGAATAAAGGTGGCCATTGAGGTCCAGAGTGTTCTCTTTGAGGGAACTTGTGAAGAGAAGATAGAAATGCATGGTGCAAACCATACATATACATTCAGTTGGGTTCCAAAAGATTCAAATGCAGATGAGAATAAAGATCCCACCACCAACACATTTTTTTTCTCTGTGATTATTCCTTCTAGTCAGTATAATGTAAAAGTGTTTGGTCACGAAGGTGGG
This sequence comes from Phocoena sinus, assembly GCF_008692025.1. NCBI lineage: Eukaryota > Metazoa > Chordata > Mammalia > Artiodactyla > Phocoenidae > Phocoena > Phocoena sinus. Next base: position 66,173,699 of record NC_045773.1, on the reverse strand, counting down.
CTCAAATCATCTGATGATGGGAAGAATCAAAGGCTCTATTTCCTGGAATACTACATAAAACTTCTGTAGAAACAGATAACATCTTTGCTTCCTACTAACTGGAATGTGGTATTTTAAAATCAGAAGTCCAGCTGCATATCAAGAAACCCTGTAGTACAAGGCACTTAAAAAAATTATTTATTTATTCTTGGCTCTTTCGGGTTTTCATTTCTGTGCGTGGGCTTTCTCTACTTGCGGCAAGCGGGGGCTATTCTTCATCGCGGTGCATGGGCTTCTAATTGTCGTGGCTTCTCTTGTTGCAGAGCACAGGCTCTAGACGCGCAGGCTCAGTAGTTGTGCCTCAAGGGCTTAGCTGCTCTGTGGCCTGTGGGATCTTCCCAGACCAGGGCTCGAACCCGTGTCCCCTATATTGACAGGCAGATTCTTAACCACTGCACCACCAGGGAAGCCCAGTACAAGGCACTTTTTAATCAAAACCTCCAAAACCAGGGTCTCCTTAAGACAAACCAAGGGTTCAAACAAAATCCTACATTGTTACCAGAGACTGGGAGATAAACAGGAAGTCTCTGAAGTGCAATGAAAATACAACTCACAAACCTCAGAGTAACGATTTTTAAAGAACTGTTTGGAAGCTCTAGGAAAGTGCCTGTCTCATGCTGGGAAGCTCGCTGGACCCCAACGGCTCCTGCTCCCAATAAATGATGCTGGGAGTGTGTCTGGAAGAATAAACATGAGACTGAGCATTCATAGGAAAGGTATAGGTTTGATGTCCATGTGCGTCTTCACACGGGAACACGTGAGCAGATCTTTAGTTCCATTCTAGGCAAGCTCCTCTCATCCGACCATTCAAAACTGCCCAGCCACTCCTACCATGGACAGATACTTACTTTCACTGAATGCTCAGGGGAAATCACCTGGTTTGGATTTGGTTTGAGTTTGATCCTGTGACACCATCAGCATTTCCCACCAGAGATAAATGAGGAGATTCTGGCCATTATTAGTATGCTATGAACACAGGTGTCCTGGCTGTACTTGCCAACCCTCCTTCTATTTTTATTCACCTACCTACCTGTGAGTGCCTTTGACCTACTCTGAGCTCAGACCCTTGATCTATTAGAGTAACTCTGTCTTTCTTTAAAAATGAACAGGCACAGCTTCCCTGATGGCTTAGTGGTTGAGAATCTGCCTGCTAATGCAGGGGACATAGGTTCGAGCCCTGGTCTGGGAGGATCCCACATGCTGCGGAGCAACTAAGCCCGTGCGCCACAACTACTGAGCCTGCGCGTCTGGAGCCTGTGCTCCACAACAAGAGAGGCCACGATAGTGAGAGGCCCGCGCACCGCGATGAAGAGTGGCCCCCGCTTGCCACAACTAGAGAAGGCCCACGCACAGAAACGAAGACGCAACACAGCAAAAAACAAACAAATTAATTAATAAACTCCTACCCCCAACATCTAAAAAAAAAAAAAAAATGAACAGGCAATAAAATGAATTTAACCCAGAAGCAGCAGCTCAGCAAGGGAAATGAAAACATCAGAAGCACCTTTTCGGCCGAGGCCAGAGCTTCAGGGGTCCCTCCAGTCCCCTCCCCCGCCCCCTCCTCCCTGGTACTTTATCTAATAGAGGAAGGAGCACGGAGGGACTTGGCTGAATCAAGGGACCTGCGAGACTATGGATGAGTTTTAAGCCCGAGACGCAATTAAATATTATTGGAACCTACTGTAAGGGGGGCGGGGAGGGGAGGTTAGGAGGCTGAGAGGCTGAGTCCCAACGCAGCGGGTCCAGCCCCGGGACCCAGCGCAGACGAACCCCCCCCCCCCCCCCCCCCTCGATTCCCAGCAGCCAGGAGGAGGAGCCCTGCGACTCCAGCCCGGACTCTGCGCCTCCCCTCCCCGAGTCCCCTCAGGACGCGCAAGTCGGGCCCCTTGCTCACCCCAGCCGGCCCGAGCAAGCCGGGCGGTGGGCAGGGGCGAGATGAGGGGCCGAAGTTCCCCTGGACGAAGATGCTGCGCGCAGCTCTTCCTAAAGAGCAGGGGCGGCTCGAAGCGAATCCCTGTGCCTCAAAAGTTGGTCTCGGGCTTCCCTGGTGGCGCAGTGGCTGAGAGTCCGCCTGTCGATGCAGGGGGCGTGGGTTCGTGCCCCGGTCTGGGAGGATCCCGCATGCCGCGGAGCGGCTGGGCCCGTGAGCCATGGCCGCTGAGCCTGCGCGTCCGGAGCCTGTGCTCCGCGACGGGGGAGGCCGCAACAGTGAGAGGCCCACATTACGCAAAAAATAAAAAACTAAAAAAAAAAAAAAAAAAATTAAAAAAAAAAAAAAAGTTGGTCTCGCCGGGAGGGGAGGCCCGGGGACGCGGCGCCGGGGCCGGGCCCAACTTACCTGGCGCGCGGCCCGGAGGGCGGACGGGGATTAGCTGGCGGGGTCAGTCCAGCCCGCGGCGGCAGTTCGGCCATGGGCGCGGCCGGGCTTCGTGCCGCCCTCCCATCGGGCGCTGGGCACTCTGCCAGGGTGGAGGGAAGAGACGCCGAGCCGGGAATTCACGCTCCGCGAGACCCGGGCTCCATTCTGGACGGCGGGGGCGGGGCCGCTTGGCCCTCTGTCACGTGCCCGGCCCTATTTCAGGCGCCCTAGCTTTAGGGCAGGTGCCCAGCCTTCAAATCATGTAAACCGGCTCTTCGTCTCTGAAAGGGCCCCAGGTCACTGTTTGCCCTTCCAGCCTGCAACTTTAAAAGTTGTAACTTCCAGGGCTTCCCTGGTGGCGCAGTGGTTGAGGGTCCGCCTGCCAATGCAGGGGACGCGGGTTCGTGCCCCGGTCCGGGAGGATCCCGCATGCCGCGGGGCGGCTGGGCTCGTGAGCCACGGCTGCTGAGCCTCCGCGTCTGGAGCCTGTGCTCCGCAACGGGAGAGGCCACAGCAGTGAGAGGCCCGCATACCCCAAAAAAAAAAAAAAAAAAAAAGTTGTAACTTCCCCGTTGACCCCAGCGCCTAACATAGCTTCTGGCAGAAAGGCTGAGATCAGTGATTGTTCAACACTTGGATAAGTGAGACCCTTCTCTTGGGGGAGGGGTGTGGGGACAGGAGGAAGAGGCTCAGATGGAAAGGGAAGAAGGAAGTTTGGGGAGAACTCAAGAGAAAGAGCAGGGATGAACACAGCCCGCCCACCCAAATACTGCCGCTTTTACACGCTCCACTGTTCTCGACCACCAGCCCCGTTTTCCAGATGCCAAGACCCACGCAGGCCTGCGGCTTGCAAACTGCAAGCCCAAGAGTCAAGCCAGGTAGTTCTGCCTCTGGAGAAACAAAGGGCAGTCAGACTGCAGACAGCCTGTGAGGCTGTGTGGCCACTGGGCCGCCCGACCAGGCTGGAAGTGCCTCGTCGGATGCTCAAGGCTGAACTCTGTCTCATCTGTGAGGTGAGGCGATTTGAGCCAGAGAGTCAGGCACCCCGTAGCCAAGCCCTCCTCTCTGGGCACCTCCTTGGGGTTCCGTCAACCCCATCCAGCCCATGCTCTCCAGCAACAAGGACGAGCTGCACTGGCTGCGCTTGGCTGCAGCACACCAGGGAGCAGGACTTTGAGATGAACGGCCGAGCCCTTTGCATCCTCACCAAGGACGACTTCCCACTCCGTTCCCTGGGTTCAGGTCAGGGTCACTCACTGGCTTCTCTGATGCAAACCCGGGGGGGGGGGGGTGGGCGTGGGGAGCTGTCTTGCTCCCTCCCTCTCCCTTCCCCATTTCCATCCTAAGTCCTCTGTGTAGCATCTCCATCAAGACAAATCTTGTGACGGACATGCCAGCTGACACCTGGTCAGCAGCCTGCCCTCCAGCGCCCCCCCGCTTCAGCTGACGTTCTGTATGAGTTGCTCCAGTACATCAAGACCTAGCGGCAAGCTGTGGCATGAGGGCCCTTTTTCGGAAGAGCTTTCAGGCAGAGGGTGCCCACTCAGCCCTTCCCCTGCTGCCTGGAAGGTGAAGAGGCTCTCTGAGACCCTCACCCAGATTGGCCTCATCAGAGGGCAGAGCTTCTTCCAGGCAAAATGATGAAAGAGGCAGCATTGTGGGCCAAGCTCCCCATCTCCCCCTGCCCTGCCTCCCCAACTCTCACCCCTGCCCTCTGTGACTGTCCTCTAGCCGAGGGGCCTTGCCTCTCATCTCCCCCTTTCTCTGCTCTCCTCTCCAGCAGAGGGTTGTTTATGTGGCATCCCTCTCTTCTCCTCCTGATCTCTCCATGGAAATTGCTCTCCTCAGGGTCTCCAGGGACCTGCACACAGGGCTGTTCATGTCACTCCCAGTCCTTACTCACTGCTGCAACCTTCCAGTTGCTTGGGCCAAAACGCTGGATGTCATTTTTGATTACTTTCTTTCTCTCTCATCCTCATCCCAACTGTCAACAACTCCTGCTGGCTCTACCTTCAAGATCTACCCAGAATCCAACCACTTCACACACCTGTAGTGCTGCCCAGGGTCCAGCCCCTGCCTCCTCTGGAGAACCTTCTCACTGGTCTCCTTGCTTCTGCCCTTGATCTCCTATGATCTATTCTCAACAGAGTAGCCAGAGATTCATAAGTCAGGTCATGTTACTTCTTTGCTCAAAATCTTCCAGTGGTTCTCATCTCACTCGTCAAAGCCCCAGTCCATACAACGACCTCCCTGCCCTCTGCTGTCCTCTCCCACTCCTCTCCCTCTCGCTCATGCTTCTCCAGCCACACCAGCCTCCCTGCTCATTGAACAAGCCAGAGACACCCCTGCCTCAGGGCCTTTGCACTTACTGTTCCCTCTGCCTTGCAATCTCTTCTCTACATGCCCACATAGCTCACTCATCTACCTCCTTAGGTGTCTGTTCAAATGTTATCATGTCTGTGAGGCATTTCCCAGAATTCCCTATTTGCCTTGTATGGTAGTGCTTTATCCCTTCCCCCCATATTGTATACTACTTCTATTTCCTTTTTTATTTTAATCATCTGTCTTCCTCCCCCTCCCTACCCCACTAGAATATAAAGCTCCATGAGGGCAGAAGCTCTTTTCAGTTTAGTGATGTGTCCCCAACATTCTTAGAACAATGCCTGTCTCATTGAAGGTTCTCCATCAATAGTTATTGGGTGGATGAAGAGGGCACCTGGGTTCTGGACCTGGCTGTGTCACCTCTTGGCATTGTGAACAATTTTACAGATGAGGGAGCAGGTTTGAGAAACTAAGTTACTTGTCTGGGAGCTAGGGTTAGCACCTGGGCTGTCTGGCCCTCACCCACACCCTCCAGTGCTTCCCTGACCTTCTAACCAGGGGCTGGGTGTGGGGAGAGCACTAGGAGTGCAGCCCCACGGGCTCCTGCGCATGTCACTGAGGGGGTCTGGGTCGGGGGAGGCTCTGGGCCCAAAGAATCGATGGTGCTCCTCTGCTTGCAGAGGGGATCGGGGCCTCCTGCAGCAGCCACCAGCCCTGGGGCTTGCCAGCTCCTTGAGCCATGTGGATGCCCCTGGCCTGGCCAGCTGGCCCCTCAGCAGGCAGGAGTCACTCAGTTTATCTCACTGTGTGGAGCTCAGCTGCAGGGCTGAGGGAGTCTCCTCCTTCCCCACGATGCCACAGGCCCCCATTGATGGCAGGATCACTGGTGAGTAGGAGGCTGTGCTCCCCTGGCACACAGGAGGGAGGTGTGCTGAGGCTGAGTCCCAGAGGTGGGTGGGTGACAAGGAGGGTTATTTTGATCTGGGGAATGAGAGGGTCTGTGCTTGGCAGTGGTGTGTGGAGTGACTCTCCTGTGTGCTGGTCACAGTCTGGTCACAGCAGGCAGAAAGTGCTGCCCGGGATCGCCAAGCCCACCCTATGTCCAGGCCAGGGACGATTTACCAGTCATAGTTCAGACAGTCAGACTGGCCTAGAGTATGCCCCCTCCCCCTTTAAAACTTTATTTTTATAATTAATTTTTAATAATTAATTTATTTTTGGCTGCTTTGGGTCTTTGTTGCTGCGTGCGGGCTTTCTCTAGTTGTGGCGAGCGGGAGCTACTCTTTGTTGCAGTGTGTGGGCTTCTCATTGCGGTGGCTTCTCTTGTTGTGGAGCACGAGCTCTAGGCATGTGAACTTCAGTAGTTGTGGCTTGCGGGCTCAGTTGCTCTGCGGCATGTGGGATCTTCCCGGACCAGGGATCGAACCAGTGTCCCCTGCACTGGCAGGAGGATTCTTAACCACTGCATCACCAGGGAAGCCCAAAAACTTTATTTATTTTTAAATAGTTGAGTGTTTACTATGTGCCAGGCATGGTTCTAAGGCTTTTATTTAACCTCCCAGCAGCCCTCTGAGGTTGGTATTATTATTAGCCCCATTTTACAGATAAGGAAAATGAGGGACAGAGAGGTTAAGTGACCTTCCCATGGTCACACAGCAGGAAGTAGCAGAATTGAAGTGTGAATCCAGGCAGTCTGACTCTAGGGCCTGAGCTCTAATCAGGTGATATACTTCTCCACATTCATTGTTAAAGGACTGACTAACAGACAGGTAACCAGACGGACTGACAGATAAGCTGACTGCCTTCCCAAAGTGTGTTTTCTAGTCATGGCGGGGCCACTACATTTATCCTAAGACACCACAGAGGGGGCAGAAACTTAGCTCCTGGGTTGAAAGTGACTGGGAGTCACTGAAACACAGTTATTTAATTTCAATATAATGCTTAACATTCTTTGAGCACTTACTCTGTACCAGGCACTGTGCTAAGGTTCTTTTGGTCGATTATGTTACTTAATCCTCACATCACCCAACACGAGGAAACTATGGCTCAGAAGAAGTCCGGTAACCTGCCCCCCACGCCCGAGCCAGGTGGCCCAGGTGGGACTTACGAGCTTGCGCCCAGGCTCCCTCTGCCACTTGCCCTTCATGGTAGCACATTCGATTTTCCAGAACCTCCTGCTAGGGTGCTGGCTGGATAGGATGGATGTTACAATCCTGATTTAATAGAGATCCGGGAGGTTGAGTGACTGGGCCAGGGGCAGAGAGGGACCTGGAGACAGGGTTCCAGCTGCCAGCCACTGGCCAGTGCCCCTGCCACCTGCCCCCAGGCGAAGGGTGTTGGCTTTGGTGTCTGAAGAGCTGGGTTAGGCTCCCCATTCCGCCTGCTCCTTAGAAGCCTGGTGACTGGGATATGTCCATACCTCTCTGAGCCCATTTCCTCATCCCTTCCTGGGGGTAAAGGTCTCCACCTGTTAGAGTCAGGATGATTGAATGAGATGAGTAATGAGGCCCCACGTGTGGCTGTTTCTGTTAGTACCGTCGTCTTCACCATCCCGCTGCACGCCGGGGCCCCGGCTTCGAGAGCCCCAGAGCACCTTTCCCATGCTCATCCTCACAGCTCCATGAAGGCGCCCCGTCTGCACCCTCTGTGCTCAACTGCAGACTGCCAGCTGCTGTGGGATTACAAGTATCAGCTGCTCTCTGACACCTGGTACGAGCCCTACATCAAGTGGGAAGACAATAATGCCAAGATCTTCTGAGTTGTGGATCCAAATGGGCTTGCCAGATTCTGGGGAAGCCACAAGGTGAACCTCAGCCAGCAGGCAGGATGGTCTCAACACACATGATAGGGCAGGGGCCACAGTGGACCCCTCAGCACTAGGGGACAGGCCTCAACTGATGGGAGCTTCACCAGCAGCCCCAGAAGTGTTGGGATCATTTTTTTCTTAAATTTTTTTTTGAATTTTATTTATTTAGTTTTTATACAGCAGGTTCTTATTAGTTATCTATTTTATACATATTAGTGTATATATGTCAATCCCAATCTCCCAGTTCATCCCCCCACTCCCCACCCTCACTTCCCCCCTTGGTGTCCATATGTTTGTTCTCTACATCTGTGTCTCAGAGGCCTTGCAAACTGGTTCATCTGTACCATTTTTCTAGGTTCCACATATATGCGTTAATATACGATATTTGTTTTTCCCTTTCTGACTTACTTCACTCTGTATGACAGTCTCTAGGTTCATCCACGTCTCTATAAATAACCCAATTTCGTTCCTTTTTATGGCTGAGTAATATTCCATTGTATATATGTACCACATCTTCTTTATCCATTCGTCTGTCGATGGGCATTTAGGTTGCTTCCATGACCTGGCTATTGTAAATAGTGCTGCAGTGAACATTGGGGTGCATGTGCCTTTCTGAATTATGGTTTTCTCTGGGTATATGCCCAGTAGTGGGATTGCTGGGTCATATGGTAATTCTATTTTTAGTTTTTTAAGGAACCTCCATATATTCTCCATAGTGGCTGTTGCTGGGATCATTTTATTTTGGGAGATTCCGAGGGACAGGCAGTTACTTCTTGAGGATGGGGACTGGCCCTGGAACTCAGGAATCTTGCCTTCTAATTGCTTAATTCCACCTTTCCTTAGCATTTGAGGCTTTCAAAGCACGCTTACATGAATTGTGCATCATTTGCTGTTAAGCCAGATGAGGAAGCTGGTACCCTGGAGGAAGCTGGGACAGAAACCCAGGTCTCAGGCCCTGCAGAACATCAGCGGTCAGGGCTGGAAAGGCCTGGGGATGACCGAGGCCAGCATTCCTAACGTGAGGAGCGCCCATACCTAAATGGGTGTCTGCCAGGGGATTTTAGGTGGTTTACTCCAAATTCTAATAATTATTTATTTTAGTAAGCATTAGGATTACAAAATTTAACTACTTTGTCAATCTCATGATTGACAGTGGTGATATAAAACCAGTGTGCTAGTCTATAAATAAATTCATTTAGGTTAAAAAGAGTCTTTAAAGAAAACTATTAACAATAATGATCAGGCTTCCCTGGTGGCGCAGTGGTTGAGAATCTGCCTGCCAATGCAGGGGACATGGATTCGAGCCCTGGTCCGGAAAGATCCCACCTGCTGTGGAGCAACTAAGCCCATGCGCCACAACTACTGAGCCTGTGCTCTAGAGCCTGCAAGCCACAACTACTAAGTCCGTATGCTGCAACTACTGAAGCCCTTGTGCCTAGAGCCCGTGCTCTGCAACAAGAGAAGCCACCACAATGAGAAGCCCCGCGCACCACAGCGAAGAGTAGCCCCCGCTCGCCGCCATTAGAGAAAGCCCATGCGCAGCAACAAAGACCCAACACGGCCAAAAATAAATAAATAAGTTAAATAAATTAAAACAAACAAACAAGAAACCAATAATGATCATCTGCAATATATAGCATCTCCTAAAATGGCACAGCATTTGATTGCCAAGCATTGCTCAGAGGGCTTTGCCTGTATTAACTCATTTAATCCTCACAACAACCTCATGGGGTGGATATTATCAGATGGGGAAACTGAGGCACAGAGAGGTGTATCAACTTGTCCCAGTGTTTGCAGCCAGTAGGTGGCAGAGCAGAGACCTGAATCCAGACCAAGTAGCTCTGGGCGCCACCCTGTTTTGTGGCCTCTGGGTAGTGCTGGTGGCTGGAAGGATGCAAATGACTAAAGTTTGGGTGTGCTTATCTGGAGGGAGGGCAACTGAGGCCCCAAGAGCAGCAATTCCATTTAGTGAGCACAGACCACATGTGAAGCACTGTGCTAAGTGCTCTCATGGATTAACTAATTTAATGCTCACAACAAATCTGTGAGATTGATGTTTTTATCTTCATTTTATAGCTGGGGCAACAGATGCAGAGAGGTAAAGAAACTTATCCAAGGTCACACAGCTGCCAAATGGTGGAGCTGGAGCTTAAATTGACACCAAAGCCCAGCCTCTTTGTCCCTACTCTGTCTGCACAGTCCACTCCCCAGAGAGAGGAAAAACTGACTTGGTCAAAGTCACACAGCTAGGTGGCAAGGCCCTCATGCTACCCCACCATGCTGTCTCTCCTACTAACTATATATTTATTTGTTACTACTCGTGACATTTGCCATTTAAAAGCAACATGCAATTCACTCCTGGCCCATGGGTCTCAGTCAAGTAGATGACAGAACCATCCCATTGTTTCTTCCCACACCCCCCACCCTGGCCTTCCCCTGCCTTTCTCCTTCCCAATGCATGAGAACTTTCATATTCCCTAACAGACCCCTGGGCTGAGGGGCTTAAGAAACCATCCAGTCCAACCTGCTCCTTCCAGGCCTGGAAGGAGCAGGGTGGGGAGTAGGGGCTGATGTGGGGCTGCTTTTCCTTCCAGAAGCAGGTGAATGTGACCTATGAGAAGATGTCACGTGCCTTGTGCCCCTACCATAATCTGAACATCATTAAGAAGGAACCCAGGCAGAAACTCCTGTTCAGGTGAGTGGCCTAGGGGCCAAGATGCCAGGCGGAGTGGAGCTGGGGTGGGGTGGCCTGGAAGCCCTCTGCAGCTGGGGCACTGGCTGATTTGCAGCTGGGGCCTGAATTCCAGATTTCTGAAGACACCCAGGAAGATCAATCAGGACAAGGGCAACAGCAGGGAGCTTCTGGAGAGCCAGGAGCAGGACAGGGTGGACTTCAAGGAGGAGATGCTGGAAGTCTCTCTGTGAAGGACATGTGGACTCCAGACACCGGGCACCAACAGGTCAGAGACTGAGTCTCCCACGAAGGCAGCTAACTGTTCCTCCCTCCTCCCAGGGCAGCAGGGAACCCCAGCTGGGTTTTGCACTCTCGGATCAGAGCTGGTGTCTCAGACCTCAAAGCTGCCTGGGGATCTGGAACAGCTGAGAACCGGCAGGCCTCACCTCCAGGACACCGTGGGGGCATTCTTTGGGTAGGGCAGTGCTGGTTGCTAAGTGGGAGCACGGGGAGTGAACTTTCTCCCTACCCTGCCCCTTAGTACCTGCCCAGCTCAGGAGAGGAAGCCAGTCGCTGAGAGAACATCCAGCCCAGTTCCTTCAATTTACAGAAGAAGGAAGCAGAAGTCCCTCACTGAGCCTCAGTTTTCCTCATCTGCAAAATGAGCATACTCATGAAAACCACCCTCAGGGGGCTGGTGCATGAAATGGAAAAAAGAATTACTGCTTTGTCAACCTTAGTAATGATAACAATGATGATGCCTGACAGTTAAGTGCTTACCATGTGCCAGGCCTTGTGCCAAGGGGTCTACCTATATTTTATCTCATTCAATTCACATACCAACCACTGGAGGTTTAAACATGGGGAAATGGAGGCAGAGGCTTGCCGAGCTGGGATGCTTCCCTCGAACCCAGTGCTGTGACCTGTTTTCTTTTAGTGCCTCTGAATGTCATGGGCACTTCTCAAGCAGAGGCCATAGCCCTACCTCTCTGCCCTCAGCATCTTCATAAACAGTTTATTTCACCTGGCCCAACTCCCCTGTCCTCAGTTTTCAGTCCTTGGCGACTCTGATCATGACCCAGTAAAGATCGCCCACGCCGCCCACATGCTGGCTTCCTATGCTCCTATACCCGTATCTGCCGATTGACCTTGGGCAAGTTATTCTCTCTCTTTGGAGCCTCACGTTTCTCATCTGCAAAATGGGGATGCTATTCCTAACCCGACCTCACAGGATTCCCAGAAAACTTGAATAAGACCGTAGTTGTGAAGTACGTGACTGCGGTATAAGGAATTAAGAAAACTCTGCAAACCCAAAGCTGCTCTAAAGCATGAAAATGCCTCTGCTATTGGTTCAGCTTCTCCTCGATGCTCCCCAGCCCCCCAGGTACCTCCTGATGGGGTCAGAGCCTCTGCCCTTGCAACCCCGGGGAAGCTGGCGGAGAAAGGGAAGGGAGTGTTTTCAGTTCATTGAAAACAGAACTTCCTGGATTCACATCTTCTTTTCTGGAAGGAGGAAACCACCTTTGCCTCTTGCCTCCAGCGGGTCAGGAAAACACCCCCACCGGCCACCCCCATCTGGCTGGGCCTGATCTGGCCTTGGGTCACTGTAGCCGAGAAGCTGATTTGGAACTCAAAGCTGTGACTGCTCATAAGCAGGGAAAATCCTGGCTTAGTCCCGTCTTGGGCCCTGGACAATTCCACACTAGAAGGGGCCAGGCAGGGGCCTTGGCCAAAAGGTTTAGCAGGAAAATCCTAGGCCCCTTTAGTCTTCCTGAGACTGTTCCATCTCCTTGACTTTGCTCCAGGATGAACCCATGCCCCATAGCGTTTCTCATCATCCCCAGTCCAGAACTACATAAGTGGACTGGGAGGGACCATCGAAATCAACTTGTCCAGCCTCTCCTCTTACAGACAAGGCAGCTGAGGCCAGAGAGGGGGAGTGACATGCCCAAGGACATACAGCCCAGCTCAGCGTGCTGCCTCTTCACAGTGCCTCATTTCTAATTGTCTCGCATCTCATGGGTCCAAGACGTAGAGGTTTAAATGAGAGGATGGAGTCATAAGTCACTTCTTCCAGTTATGATGTTGGCATCTGCCTGCTGTTGTGTTAATGGTTGTCAACAGCTGCATATCCCAAAGACTATGTCTTTATGGCGGCGGGGGGAGGGGTGGTGTTAAATCTCACCCAACGCTGGGACCGTTGGGGCCAGAAGTGAGAAGTGGGCTTGAGCAGAGTCCACCACCCCAGACCCCAGATCCCTGGACTCTCCACTCAGCTCTGGACTGAGCTGCACCCCGTTTCTCCAGGAACTTTAGGCCCTGGTCTGGGATGGATGCCTGGGTGCCAGAAATAAAGGGATTCATTCAGCCTTTCCTTCCATGAACATTAATTGAGCACCTCCTGTGTACCTGGCATGAAAGGAAGCTCTGGGTTTATATCCATTTTTTACACAATTAAATTCCTGAAAAGTGGTGGGTCACTGAAAACAACATATATCAAGATGGACTTCCTCACAAATCATCTTAACGAGCAGGAAATAGAGTCCCATGGTTTGAAAAAGTAGCCAGCCACGTCCTTTTTTGCCAGATTACATTAATGTCAACAGGAAATAAAGAGTTTATGAAAAAAAGTGAGTGTATTAAGAAGTTCATGATACAAGTCACTGTCTCCATCCAGTCAAGCCATTTACAGCACTAACCCAGGAGCATGGGCTCCATCACGTCCACCTTCTCCTTATGTGGATTCTTTTTTTTTTTTTAAGTTTTTTTTTGATGTGGACCATTTTTAAAGTCTTTACTGCTTCTGTTTTATATTTTGGTTTTTTGGCCACGAGGCACGTGGGATCTTAGCTCCCCAACCAGGGATCAAACCCGCACCCCCTGCATTGGAAGGCAAAGTCTTAACCACTGGACCACCAGGGAAGCCCCTCCTTATGTGGATTCTTGCCAACAAAGTCTTTTTCTCTTGAAAGAAAGCTCCAGATCTAGCACTTCCCCCCAGCTTTACTGAGACATATATAATGTTGTGCAAGTTTAAGGTGTACAATGTTCCAGCACTTTCTCCCATCCTAGTGGCCCTGCCACATCTCAAGGCTCTTACTGCAGGAAGCCTGGGCTGATGCTGGTGACCCAACGTCTTTCTCATGCAGGATCCTAGTTGTGACAGCCTTTCTTGGCTTCTTCCTCTGGTTCCTCCCTATGGTGTTAATCTACATTTTCTAGTCAAGTGTTCTCTTAAGTTTTATAGAGACACACAGAAAACACACACACTTACAGAGCGAGGTCCTGATGCCTCCAAGCCATCCGGGGTCTGGTGGTGAACGTGAAGGTGGCCCAGGCTCAAGGAGGAGCCCTGTGCAATGCTGGTGTCAGGTCCCCTCGGTCCCCTCCTCCACGCTGGCTTGACCACTCAGTTTGATGACCTCTGAACTAAGCCACTCCTGGGACAGCCCCAAGATTTGGGTGGGGAGTTTTGAAGTGGGTTGTCCTGAAATCAGAATGTGCATGTTTAAAAAATTTTTTTAGTTTTTAAATTTTTATTTATTTATTTAGGCTGCACCACTCAGCATGCGGGATCTTATTTCCCTGACCAGGGATCGAACCCTCTGTCCCCTGCAGTGGAAGCTTGGAGTCCTAATCACCTGACTGCTGGGGAAGTCCTCAAAATATGTTAATCGTGATCTTAATTTTTTAAATTCCCTAATGCTTGTAAATTAACTGCTCCTATGGGGAGGGCTGGGGGTGGTATACAAAGGAGAGTTGGGCCCTGCCCTTGGGAAGTTCACACGTCAGTGGGGGAAGCAGAAGTAGCTGATGAGCGGACTTTGTTGCAGTCCTCAGGGGGAGGTCACTGAGAGGTGAATGTGGAGAAAGTAGTGGCTCTGGTGAATTCTGCTTGCGGGGCAGGGGCAGGGAGAGTGTCCTAAGGAGATCACACAGGCTTCTGCTCTGTTTTTCTCCTTCCCTTTTGGAGGGGTGAAGTCTGGAGGTGCAGTGTGGAGGAGGGCCTTCTGATCATGAGGGGTCAGGGAGAATGTGACGTGCAGGGCAAATGGGAGCAGGGCAGACTGCAGAGGCCCATCCCTGTAGGAGGGCAGAGGGGGTCCCTGAAGTTCATGCTGGGGTCAGCCCGGCTCACTCAGACAGGGAAGCAGACCAGGATTGGGGCTGAGACCCTGAGAGGGTGAGGAGAGAGCCTTTAGGAAGAGGAAGGGGGCCGTCCTGTGTCTGACCCATGAGGAATGCAGGGGGAAACTCCCAACAGCACCACCTGAGCATAACCATGCGGCAGCTGATGCTACGAGCATATAAAACATTGCTTGAAGCCCGTCCACAGGGAGAATTCAGTTGTTCACCCAACAGACTTTACTGGGAAGCGTGGTCCCAGGCCCTGTGCTGGCCCTGTGCACCATGTCACAGGAGCCCGACTGGCCTCTGACACCCATATCTAGGCTTGGGATGGACAGTTGATTAAAATTGTGCTCTTTTCTCGGGAATGAAGTGAAACTGGAAGGAGCAATGGTGAGAGGAGCAGCTGGCCTGGGATGGGGGCACGTTCCCCGCAGGGGCAGCTGAGCCCTGTGGTTCACTGCCCAGAGCAGAGTCTGAGGTGGGAGCTGGGGCCCATTTCAGGGTTTTAGGGGGGATGAGCAGAATCCAACACTCACCTCAGATGGAGCTGCACTGGCCCACTGACGCTCAGATGTTTTCAGGTCTGTTGACATTAAATGAACTTCGTGTGGTAAGGCTAATGCATGGAGCTCATCATGGCTTCTACTGGCAGTTACAGAGGCCTTTGATGATAATAAATGATACAGTAAGATAATAAGCAAATAATAGTGTAACAAACATAATGAAAATATGCACTTTGGCAGACAAAATCTTTCAGAATCTGATACCCATGTAGCAAAAACATGGAGGTTTTTTTGTTTTGTTTTTTTACTTCAAAGACAATTCAAGGTCACTCCCAAATGCAAAGATGAGTGGAATGAACAAATGAGCCTCCTCCTGCACCCTTCCCCCGCCCTCAGGTAGCTTCCCAGTTTGTCATCCCAGGAATCCGGAATAAAGTGTGGGAAGGACGCATTCCCTCCAAATCCAGGGATATGCCTCAGCAACTCCTGAGTCCTGTTAATAAGTCCTCCCTGTACTAGTGACCTCTCTGACGCCTGCTGGTGCCTGGCCCAGTGCAGGGCGCCCCCCTGATTTCTCGCAAACCCTGTAGTCTAGTCTGGTTTCACTGCTTAGGATTCTAGGGACACTCAGGCTGCAGGCTTCTCTCCATGGAAGAGCCTGCAGTTTAAAACCACGTTCACCAGGTGGCGCAAAGCCTCTTGTGTTGGTGTTCGGGCCACTTTCTGCTGAGTGTCTGTTCTGTGACAGAGCATGCCCGCCCTCTCCTACTAAGATGTGAGTACAACTCTCCAGCTCAGGCATGCTCTGTAAGGAGACATCCAGCCCCTGCTTGAATACAGGGATGGGGAGCTCACCACCTCTCTGGACAGAGTTAGTAGCAGGAGTGAGGGTGGAATTGAAGGTACCAAAAAGCTACTTGTTCAGTGATGTCACCCACCCTTTCCCAACCAGCAGGGCAATGGTTTCTGAAATTCCTAGATTCCCAGTCTCTTTGTTGGGAGTACCTTATCTGCTTTTCTTATCACCTCTTCCCTGAGTAGTTTACCAACTTTCTGAGCAGAGGCCAGAGGTGTGTCAAAAGTCTATCTACCCTCACCCACACACTCAGCCACTGATTTGGAATCAAAAGGACTGAGGCTCCCTCAGTTCCCTGGTGGCTTTGAGTGAAGTCAGCCTCCTGGGCCTGTTTCTACATCTGTAAAATGAGGAACAGCATCTTCTGCCCTACTTGCCACATTTTCTTGAGAAACTTCAAATGAAATAATGTATTCATTTACTTCACAAATATTTATTAAGCACCTACGATACACTAGGCACTGTTCTAGAAACTGGGGAATACAGTGGTAACCAAGACAGATGAGTAAGTGATAAACACAGCATATGGTGTCAGGTGGTGATGAGCACCATGAAGGAAAGTAAGACAGAGTTAAGTGAAGGGGCCAGTTTTAAATTGAGCTGCCAGAGATGTGAAACGCTTGTGAAAGTAGAAGCAAGTCATCGTCACGTACATCAACTTTCCCCTTGCAGTCTGCTATTTATTTATTTTTGGCTGTGTTGGGTCTCCATTGCTGTGCATGGGCTTTCTCTAGTTGTGATGGGCGGGAGCTACTCTTTTTGTGGTGCACGGGCTTCTCGTTGTGGTGGCTTCTCTTGTTGCAGAGCACGGGCTCTAGGTGCACATGCTAAGTAGTTGTGGCGCACGGGCTTAGCTGCTCTGCGGCATGTGGGATCCTACTGGACCAGGGCTTGAACCTGTGTCCCCTGCAATGGCAGGCGGATTCTTAACCACTGCACCACCAGGGAAATCCCTGACTGATCCCTTGTATTTGGTCTATGGTTCCCACCATAAAAGTCACACCTGATATAGTCAATGTTGTTAGTTTCTGTTATGTGCAACAAAACTCAATCCTAATGGGTAGGAATAATGCAGACGGGAAGGCCGGGAGGAGAAGACCAACATGGCCCAGAACTATCCCTCTCTATCCCCCTCATTTGCCCATGGGGGAGCCACAAGATAAGACCAATGAGATCATAAAGTCTCCTGAACAGACCTTAACGCTCCAGGTTACCCTAAACACCCCAGCTCAAGGAAGCCCTGTGTATTGTTCACAGTGCTCTGGCTGCAAAGCCCCAGGGTTCTAAATATGGCCCTTGAAATCCCAGTAATTCTGATCAGGAAGGGATTTCCCCTCAGTCAGATGATTGCCCACTCCAGCCAGTGACATGCTTAGGTTCTCAACCTGTGGCATGGGATGGGGGTGGGGTGCACATCAGGTTCTCAGCAAGGTTGCAGGATACAAGATCAATCTACAAAAGTTAACTGTATTTTTATAAACTAATAATGAACATTTGTAAATGAAATTTAAAAGCAATTCTATCTACAGTAGTATCAAGAAGAATAAAATATTTAGGAATAAACTTAAACAAAGTGCTAGAGATATACTCTGAAAACTACAAAGCATTGTTGAAAGAAATTAAGGAAGACCAAAATAAATGGGCAGGGACTTCCCTGGTGTCCAATAGTTAAGACTCTGCACTCCCAATGCAAGGGGCCGGGGTTGGATTCCTGGTCAGGGAACTAGATCCTGCATGCATGCTGCAACTAAGAAGTCTGCATACTGCAACTAAGAAGTCCACATGCCACAACTAAAAAAGATCCTACATGCCGCAACTAAGATCTGTTGCAGCCAAAATAAATAAATAAATAAAATGAATTTTTAAAAATGGGCAAACATCCCATGTTCATGGATGGGAAGATTTAATATTGTTAAGATGGCAGAACTCCTCAAATTGACCTATAGATCCAGTACAATCCCTATCAAAATTCCAACCTTTTTTTTAGATAAATGGAGACGCTGATACTAATAGTCATATGGAATTGCAAGTGACCCCCCAATAGCCAAAACAATCTTGAAAAGAAAAACAAAGTTGGAGGACCCACATTTCCTGATTTCAAAACTTACTGCAAAGCTACAGTAATCAAAACAGTGTGGTACTGGCATACTGATAGACATGAAGATCAATGGAATAGAATTGAGAGTCCTGAAATAAACCCATACATCTATGGCAACTGATTTTCAATAAGCATGCCAAAAGTATTCAGTGGGGAAAGAATAGTCTCTTCAACAAATGGTGTTGAGAGAAATGGATATCCACATGCAAAAGAATGAAGTTGTACCCTTACTTCACACCATATACAAAAATTAACTCAGAATGTATCAAAGACATAAATATAAGAGCTAAAACCATAATACTCAGAAGAAAATTAGGAGTAAATCTTCATTACCTTGGATTAAGTAAGAGTTCCTTAAATATGACAGTAAAAGCACAAGCAACACAAGAAAAAAATTGACAAATTAGACTTCATTAAAATTTAAAACTTTTGTGCTTCAAAGGATACTACCAAGAAACTAAAAAGGCAACACAAAAATTGGAGAAAACATCTCCAAATCATGAATCTGACAAGGGACTTGTATCCAGGATAAAGGAAGAATTCTCACAACCTAATAAAAAAAAGGCAAATAGCCCAATTAAAAATTGGGCAAAAGACTTAAATAGATGTTTCTCCAAAGAAGATATAAAAATGGCCAATAAGCACATGAAAAGATGCTCAACATCATTAATCATAAGGAAAATGTAATCAAACCACAATGAGGGGCTTCCCTGGTGGCGCAGCAGTTGAGAATCTGCCTGCCAATGCAGGGGACATGGGTTTGAGTCCTGGTCTGGGGAGATCCCACATGCCGTGGAGCAACTAGGCCTGTGTGCCACAACTACTGAGCCTGCGCGTCTGGAGCCTGTGCTCCACAACAAGAGAGGCCACAGCAGTGGGAGGCCCGCGTACCGCAAAAAAAAAAAAAAAAGACAGACAATAACAAGAGTTGGAGAGGATGTGGAGAGGTTGGAACCCTCATATATTGCAGATATGCAGCTGCTATGAAAAAACAGTTTAGCATTTTCTCAAAAAGCTAAAGTAGATTTACCATATGGTCCAGGAATCTCATTCCTAAGCATATAACCAAGAGAATTGAACATTTATGAATATATATATATATATACACACACAAATGTTCATAGCAGCATTATTCATAAAGCCCCTCCCCCCAACCCAAAGAAACAAACAACTGAATAATGGATAAACAAACATGGCATATCCACACAATGGAATATTATTTGGCCACGAAAAGGAATAAAGTTCTGATACATGCTATAACATGGATGACCTTGAAAACATTATGCTAAGTGAAAGAAGGCAAATACAAAAGGCTACCTATTGTATGATTCCATTTATATGAAATGTCCAGAAGAGGCAAATTCATAGAAATAGACAGTAGATTGGTACCTGCCAGGGGCAGGAGGGAGGAGGAAATGGCAAGTGACAGCTAATGGGTATGGGATTTCTTTTCAGAGTGATGAAAACGTTCTGGAATTAGACAGTGGCAATTGACACACAACTGTATGAATATACTAAAAACTGCTGAATTGTACACTTTAAAATGGTGAACTTTATGGCATCTGAATTAGAGCTCAATAAAGGTGTTACTAAAGAGAAAAAGAGTTTATGAGCAAATAGAGCCCCTGTGTAGAGTGTCAGTTTCCTCTAAGAGAGCAGCAGGTCAGGGGCACTTTCCTGGGGATACGGGAGTGGGACACAGCATAAAGGTTAAAACCCAGACTTTGAATCCTAATTGTTGTGAGTTTGAATCCTGCTTCCACCTCTTCTGAACTGTGAAATGTTAGGAAATTGACTGTGAGTCTCTCATCTGTAAAATGAAAATAATCTCTACTTTGTAGGATTCTTATAAGGATTAACTTCATGGTAGCTTAGAGTATTCAATAAATGATAGTTATTTTTATTATTATTTTCTCTTGGACACAGAGGAAGGAGGTCTCTGGAAGGAAACTCTGGCCTTGGATGAAAAATGGGAAGAAGAGGCCCAGTTTCAATAAATAGACAAACAGACTTCAGATTAGCTTGGGCTACAGGCATATGAAGGGCCCTCTCCAGGCATGGGGAGTGGTCAGTGTGGGTCCAGGCAGGATGATTGAAGAGAGAAAGAGTACAGATACTCAGCCTCCCACTACTACTGCCAGGTGTCTGGGTTAGAACTAGGAGACAAATTGGATAAGTTATTATTATCACATTCTGTTGCCACAAATTTTCTCCCTTATTATTGGCAAGTGGCTGGGAGCTGCTCTGCATTCTCAAATTAGACGTGAACACCCAAATCAGCCCAGGTTCCCCTTGGCTGAGCTGGTCATTCCACATTCAAGTAAACAGCAGCAGCTGATGATTAGGACCAGCATTTCAGAGGGGCTGAATGTTTTCTTCTCATCAACATTTGATTCTTGTGGAATAACAGATGGTTTTTATTTCATTCTTTGCATGCTTTATGTACTTTTCAAATTTCCTACAGGGACGAGGTATCTGATTAAAGTGCTATTAGGAAAATCTTAATAAGCATGATTCATGCCTGCACTGCCATTTGTCTAGACTTTTCTTTCTCATATCTCACGTGGCTCTATCAAGACAAGTATTTGTGAGCTGTATCAGTCAGGGTTCAATCGGAGGAAAACAGAAACTATGTCAGCTAATTTTAGCAGAAAATGAATCAGAGGTTTACAAAGTCATTGGAAGGGCTGGAGGGGTGGGTTCCAGGTAGGACCTCCAGCAATGTTCCAGAACACCACCACCAGACAGCAACACGCTGGAATCCTGCTGCTAAAAAGTACACAGCTTCTCTTAATGTTGCTTGTTCCAGCAGCAGCTAAATCCACAGAAAGATCTGGGAAATGTACTTTTCAGTTTTCCAGCCTATGAGGTAGAGGAAGAGACCCTTGGAGGAGGTTGGGATGAATGTGAATGGGGTCAATCATCAGGACAATCAAGATTTTAATATTTAATAAAATTTAAATAAATTTAACATTTAATACATTAAAGTAGATTTAACTTTGCTCAATACTTACTTGAGGTAAACAACTGATGGTCCTTTTTTTGTGTGTCTGTGTAAAATTTGTATCTGCAGTGTGAAATGACTTTTTCCCATCTGTGAAGTCTATAAATTTACCCCTGAAGCCCTATCTGTGACACAAGCCCTTGAAATGTGGAGAGGTGGTTTCCTTTGAGAAGTGCTCATATCTGACTCTAAGTGCTTTGCATTTGGCTGACACTGAAGTGAGTAATTGCTTTCTCTACAGGAAGTGAGAAACTCTTGTGTGTTATGGGAAGCAAGAGCTTCCTTATATTCGCTTGAGAATAATGAGCACTTCCTGGAGGAAACAATATAACTTGATAAGTTGAATATTTTTTTCAATTAAAGAACCAGCTACTCAAGAATAAACTCAGAGTCCAAGAAGCATCTGAGAAGATGCCTAGCTTCACTAATAATCGAATAATTCAAACAAGAGTGAGTGACTCATGGATTGACAGCAATGAACAGGCTCAGTGGTGTCGTAAGTGGGAAGAAGCAGCCACATTCACAAACCACAGCTGGAGGTGTGAAGAGGTGCAAAGTTTTGGAAAGGAATTTGGTAGAGTCTACTAAAGATTTAAACGTGTCTCCCTTTTAACCCAGCCATTCTATTTCTAAGAATATACCTTTCAGAAATGTTCTCACATAACACAAAAATATATTTAAAGAGAGATTCTCCGAAGCACTGGGTTACAATCACAAAAGCTTGGAAAAATCCAAATGACTAGCAATGGGATTTGGATAAATAAATACAATGAAATACTATGCAGCTAATGTAAAGAAAAGCAGATCTGTAAGTAGTGACGTGGAATGGACATGTGGACCCCAGGTGCAGGGCTGGGGGTCTCTTGGTCATTTGCCAAATGTTGATGCTATCCTTGTCTACGAATGTTTGGAATTGGTAAAACCGTGATTCAGAGAACATGGCACAGCGAGGCTTAGGTTTGGTTATATAATTTATATAAACTGTATCAAGGAATTAAACTAAAAGCATGGGAAATTCTCTAGTCTTCATGTCTTCCACTAAGTCATGAGAATTTTACTTACCTCTCAGTGCCTCAAGTGAAAAAGGAAAAGTTGAACTTGGATGTCCGAATTGTCAACCACCTTGGGTTTAAAAGAGGAAAGGGTGTTACCTTGGGGAGGGAGGTAGTGACCTAGCTGTGGACAAGCTGATTCGGGCCCACCCCCTTGTCCCCTCCTCTCCCCCGTGCTTGCCTAAGTTGAGTTGGGAGTGGGGGCTGGGAGTTCCACTCCAACTTTTGAAAATTTCAAGGAGAAAAGTTAATCTGCAGAAGGCTGAGGAGCCAGTGTGTGTAAAATGAAATTTTCTTCATGTCACCTTGTGTAGGAAATACAGGGACATTGCTGAACACCCCTCCTGAGTATTGACTGTTTCTTGGAGTTCTGAACCCTTTCACACACTGAGTTAAAAAAAGAAACTATCTGGGGCTTGGAAGGGAGAAGGGGGTCTTCCCTGCTCTTTGGCCAAAAACTCCCTTAAGACAATGTTTATTGTGGAACCACCACCACAAGAACATCTAGGGGAAAAAAAAATGCAAGTTGTGGAACAGTATATATTGAATGCGCCCATCTGTGAAGATGATGATGATAATAATAATAAATGAGACTATGCTATTTTCTATTAAAAGTATCCCAGAAGAGCATATTCAAAACAGCGACTCTCTCCCACGTGTCTAGGTGTTATGGGGTCCCTGGAGTTTTAAGTCTCATACACAGATATGCATTATTATAGCAGTGCAACAGCTCTGCTCTCAGCAAAGTTCACCCAACAGGCTTGCCTGCCTGTCAGTCAATAAGGCTCTTGCTTTGATAAGACTTTCAAAGTCTGTCCTGGATAGCTCATTTTCTGGTTCCCTGGTGGAAGTAGAGGGATCTTATCAATTGAGAGCACAGTCACCTGCTAATGCGAAGGTCCACCTATTGCTTGAAACACAGCTCCTTCTGTGTTGGATCCTAGTGCCTGAAATCCCACCATCTGAGAAGGTTCTTCAGGGAATTTCAGGACAGTTAGAAGAGACTGGCACTCAAGTCTCACCTTGTGGGCAACCTCCGCAGGTGGAAACCTGGTCCTACACCATACTTAAGTGGAAGGTCAGCGCTGACTAAGAATGAAAGTCACTAAGGGCAGAAAAAAGCTGTGAGTAACACTCTAGGGATCAAATTTGGCTTTAGTTTCCTCAATACTGGTTTCACATTTTTTATTTCAACATGAATTATTTTCTCTTTTATTTCATTTTATTTGCTTATTTTTTAGAGCCCATAAAGGGAACACTTTGAAAGTAGCAGGATGGCACTGTCATCTGTCTGTCACGCACCCCTTCTGCTGGGCAGGCAATTAAAGTGAGTGCCCCTAAGTGCTTCCTCCAGCAGGAAGAGGACTATCCCAGTGGGTTCCTGACTCAAAGGAGATGGGCAGCTGAATCATGAACCTGAATCAGAGTTAGCTGGGTAGGGGTGCCGGCACCTGGAGGCCCTGGAGACTGCTGAATGGCCGTCTGTGAAAGACTGTATATTAGTTCCCTGTAGCTACCGTAACAAATTGCCACAAATTTGGGGGCTTAAAATAACCAATTTATTCTTTCACAGGAGACCAGAGGTCCAAAATCAAGGTTTCAACAGGGTTGGTTCCCTCTGGAGGCTCTGAGAGAAAATCCATTCCATGCCTTTCTCCTAGATTCTAATGGTAATCCTTGGCATCCGTTGGTTGGTAGATGCTTCACGCCAATTTCTGCCTCCATCTTTATGTGGCCCTCTTCCCTCTGTGTATCTAAAATAGCCTTCTGCTTTTCTTTTGTAAGAACACCTGTCATTGGATTTAGGGCCCACTCTAAATCCAGGATCTCTCATCTTGAGGTCCTTAACTTAATTACATCCACAAACACTTTTTCCCATAGGGTCACATTCACAGATTCCAGGGGTTAGGACTTGGACATATCCTTTTGGGGGTCATTGCTCAACCCACTAAAGAGAGGGATCCACTGGGACTGAGGACAGTTGCTGCTCTCATTGCCCTTCGAGCTACTGCAATTACTCCTGGCATGTTGCAAATCTCTCTTTGCCTAATAATTTGCATAACCTCCTATCTGTAAAAGAGGTCCCAGCTCCTGGGGACTAAACTGCATCATTTCAGTCTAGACCTGGCAGGAAGATGGGTGTAATGAAGCCCATTTGCAAAGGAAACTGGGATGCTGAATGGAAGGAGAAATAGACAGGCATCTGGGGTCAGGCGGCCAGCTCCTGAGGAACAGGGCTTTCTTGAAACTCCTCTCTTCCCCCCTGCTTATTGTCGCTCCCAGGCCTTGTCCTCCCCATGAACCCTCCCAGATGGGAAGATTTGATTTGGGTTTGTTCAGTGGCCAGAAAGCCAGAGCCACTGCTTGGCATTCTCTTTGGGAGGGAGGTCGTGACAGACAGGGCCCAGCTCACAGCCAGAGTTTCTCAGGGTGACATGTTTGAGACCTCATGTGGATAGGAAGGAAGCTTCCTGTGAGACATAGCAATCTGGAAGCTGTCACTGGGGGAGATACTCCAGGAATCCTCCCTTCAAACCCTCTTTGCTAAAGGGGCAAGCCATTTCTATAATTTGCCCGGTGGGGACCGGCCAGGGAAATACTGTTAACTAATTTTCAGTAACAGGGGATTTCCCTGGGGGTGCAGTGGTTAGGAATCCGCCTGCCAATGCAGGGGACACTCGTTCGATCCCTGGTCCTGGAAGATCCCACGTGTCGTGGAGCACCTAAGCCCGTGCACCACAACTACTGAGGCTGTGCTCTAGAACCTGTGAGCCACAACTACTGAGCCCGTGTGCCACAAATGCTGAAGCCTGCGCACCTAGAGCCTGTGCTCTGCAACAAGAGAAGCCACAGCAATGAGAAACCCACACACTGCAACAAAGAGTAGCCCCCGCTCACCTCAACTAGAGAAAGCGCGTGCACAGTGACGAAGACCCAACACAGCCAAAAATAAATAAATTAATTTTTAAAAGGTCAATAACAGGATACATAAATAATACACATTTACTATAGAAAAGTGGCAAAGAATAAAAAAAAATAAAACCATCTGTAATTCCAAAGGAAAGTTATCTAAAATATTTAGGTGGTTGTATTTCCATTAAAAAAAAAAAAACACACACATGGGCTTCCCTGGTGGCGCAGTGGTTGAGAGCCCGCCTGACGATGCCAGTTCGTGGCCCGGTCCGGGAAGATCCCACATGCCGCGGAGCGGCTAGGCCAGTGAGCCATGGCCGCTGAGCCTGCGCATCTGGAGCCTGTGCTCTGCGACGGGAGAGGCCACAACAGTGAGAGGCCCGCGTACCGCAAAAAAAAAAAACCCCAAAACACACATGTAGGGTGTTCCCTGATGGTCCAGTGGTTAGGACTCGGCGCTTTCACTGCCATGGCCCTGGGTTCAATCCCTCCCTGGTCAGGGAATTAAGATCCCACAAGTCAAAAAAAAAAAAAAAAGAAATTAAGAGGCCCCCTGTCATGGGGCTTAAAAAACAAACAAACAAACAAAAGCTAAAAAACTCATGTGTATGTTTTAACATCATCTGGATTACTCTGCATATGCAGTTTTATATCCCGATTTTTCTACTTAATGTTGTGTCATAACATATATAAATGAAAGTAAACTGTTTATGAGGTGGAGTTAAACACTGACAATGAAGTTAAACGTTTATTATGTGCTTATTGATTACTTTTAAATTTGTATTTATTTTTGCATCCTTTATAAAATAAGGAGAGTATTGCCTGTATTATTCATTGCAAATAACTTCTTCTAGTTTGGTTATTTGTCTTTTAACCTTTTATGGTGTTTTTGATGGGCAAAAGCTTATAACTTTGACTTGTAAATTCTACCATTCTGTTCTTATGTGATTCCTCTCATTATTGTTGGTTTTCGTTTTTATTTCAACATTCCTTTATTGAACCATGTATACTAGTGAAATATAAAGAAACCACAAGAGTTTACAGGAAGATTACCAAGACTGATGTCATTAATTCAATATGAGGCTTCATATACTGAAAACAATTCATCTTCATTATAGAGCATAGAACCTTAAATTTTTGAAAAGCTAAATAAAGCAGTCTGCCTAACTTCAAATCTGTTCCATGAACACGTCTTGCATAATCATCTGACATACTTTTAGATGCTATACTAACAGCAAATAATTTAACAATAACTTTAACAAAACAATTTTAACTAAAAAAACAGTATAAAATTCTGGTCAGTCATATTTTTTTTTTTTTTAGTGATGTGGTAAAGGCTATAACTTATTGAGTTCCCTGCCCCCTGAGGATCTGGAGTATCCCTGTATACAATCAAACAATGTAAGTATAAAATGTTATTGTTAAACTATTAATTGCATAAGGAAAAAACATAGACTTCACTATAGCAAAGATGACTGACTACTAGCTTTGGTTACTATTATATTCAACCATCATTCATTCACCAAATTTTCTGAGTACCCACTACAAGCCTGGCACTATTCTAGGCACTGGGGATAGAATGAACAAAAACAATAATAGTTTTTAATCATCATGGGACTTGCATTCTGCTGTGGGGAATAGAGAAAAACAAACACACAAAAAATAAGAATTATAAGTGTAGTAAATGCTATTAAGGAGACAAACAAGGCTTTGCTATAGATTAGTCTTTGAAAGCTGAATTGTGGAATCCTAAAACTTAAAAAGAAAAAAATCATGAAGAGTTACATCAGGATGACATAGATTCTGGGACTTCCCTGGTGATGCAGTGGTTAAGAATCCACCTGCCAATGCAAGGGACATGGGTTCGAGCCCTGGTCCGGTAAGATCTCACATGCCGTTGAGCAACCAAGCCCATGTGCCACAACTACTGAGCCCACATGCCACAATTACTGAGCCCACGTGCCACAATTACTGAAGCCTGCATGCCTAGAGCCCATGATCTGCAACAAGAGAAGCCACGGCGATGAGAAGCCCGAGCACCACAACGAAGAGTAGCCCCCGCTCGCCGCAACTAGAGAAAGCCGGTGTGCATCAACAAAGACCCAACGCAGCCAAAAATAAATAAATAAATAAATAAATGAAGGAAAAGATGACCTAGATTATACAGAGCTTTGCTAATGTATAAGAAAACTACAGACACTGCCAGTGAAAACAGAGATCAATCTTTCATTGTCAAAGCTATTGGATGGCATTACTTGGAATATAGTAGCCTCAGAAGGTAATTAACCTCACAGTTTCCACAAGAGTTAAAAAGCATGTAAACATGATACTAAAAAAAAATTAAGAGGCGCTTAAGGAGGACAGGACAACCAAATGTAATGTGGTATCCTGAATGGAATGCTGAAGCAGAAAAAACAAAAACTAAGGAAGTCTGAATAAACTACAGATTTCAGTTAATAATGTATCAATATTGGTTCATTAATTATAACAAATGTACCATACTAATGTAAGATGTTAATAATGGGAAACTGGGTGGGGCTATCTGCATAATCTTAATTTTTCTGTAAATCTTAAACTGTTCTAAAAAATCAAGTATACTTAAAGAAAAATATATAAGATGGCTTCAGGAATTACAGTGGAAGGGAGGGGAGTTAGTGAAGACTTAAGGAAATTAACAAATGAGAAGCCATAAAACTCTGCAATGTGAAATTAAAATATAACTCAAGAAATTCAAAGAAAACCTGCAGATGCTTAAGTTATGATCTCTATTCATACTAAAATTCTTCCTAGGACAGAGAGATCAATGGGTTTTTCATGCAAACTAAATAACTCTGCATCACACATAAGCAGGCAATAACATCCCTGGAGTGCACAACAAGCACTTCAGATCCTATTTAACAGTAATGACCAATAGGCTATGCTTTATGTACGGCACGGTCCTGAAATTGTCATAAAATGCCTGGACAAGGATCAACCTCATAGGTCTTACTAAGTTTTGCTTACTTCAAGAAACAAGTTTAGGGCTTCCCTGGTGGCGCAGTGGTTGAGAGTCCGCCTGCCGATGCAGGGGACGCGGGGTTCGTGCCCCGGTCCAGGAAGGTCCCACATGCGGCGGAGCGGCTGGGCCCGTGAGCCATGGCCGCTGAGCCTGCGCGTCTGGAGCCTGCGCGTCTGGAGCCTGCGCGTCTGGAGCCTGCGCGTCTGGAGCCTGTGCTCCGCAGCGGGAGAGGCCACAACGGTGAGAGGCCCGCGTACCGCAAAAAAAAAAGAAACAAGTTTATACTTCAAGAAAAATAAGCAAAGAGGAGACTTGGTAAGGAGGACAGGGAGAAAGGATTATGTATGAAGGAGAAAAATGATTTCCAGGTCTAACTGGAAGCAATTTCGCCACTATTATTAACCTACTTTAATGCCATACAAATTAGTATAGATAGTTCAAGGTAGTAATAAAAGCTCTGAATTTATATCAGTTATCTTCTTTCCAATCAAAAGAAATAAGTGTTTTCTATAGCTTAATGTAAAACACCTAGCAGGTAACTCAATGTCTGATGACTTGGGAGGAACTAATCTCTCAATGTCTCAGTTTGAAAGATAGTCAGGAAAAGTGTGAGGAAAACTACAGAGGATGATAATCTCTAAATTGTAGAGTGTGAAGTGTGCATAAGAGCATAAAATTGGAATTACCACAAGAAGTAATTTTAGAGACAGCCATCGCAAAATTAGAACCTTATATCTAATACAAAGTGCAGCCACAGCAGAAGCCTGATCTAGGTAAATTGAGATAACAATTTCACTCATCAGATACTATGGAATATTAACCACAGAAGAATCATTTAGCCAAGATGGTATTATATAGTAAATCTAACTGAGATAATTCAGATGATGAAGTCTATTCCTTCTCTATTACTCCCCAACCCCAAAGGAAATCCTACAAAACAAAGATGTTTGTTATTCTAAAGCCTTCTCTCACAGGAATCTAAAATATATAATTGGAAAATATTCAAGAAGAGATGCAATAATTAGCATTTCCCCAGCAACTCCTGTTTGCCCCACTGTGAGGAGAATCCACACTGCTTCCTGCTGAAACGAGAAAAGGAGAGGTGAAGTGTGAAAACTTTCCAAGTAAATCGATCCAATGACGTTGCATCTGGCAGAGATTGGAAAAGCATCAACATTGCCAAAAGAACTGTCAGTGATGGAAGTCAAGAGAAGAAAACGAGGTTTCCAATAAACCACAGCCCAACCCAAGGGACAAAAATCGCCCCTGCCCCCGCCACTCCCTCACTCCCCAACCACTCCATCCTCAAGCCGCCCCCTGAGCCAAACAGACATCCTCTATAAACCCACACCAATTCCCCATCCAGGTGAAAACAATCCAAGAATCTTCTAGAACCTCCACTTCCCCACTTTCATAAGATCTGCACTTCTGGGGCCAGGCCTCTGGGGAAAACAGCGGCCAGATCCCACCCTCCTTTCAAGGTGAAGAGGCCGGGTCCCTCGAGTGGGGCTTCCCAGGGTGGGGGGGAGGGCTCACAGAGCTGACCTACTGGGACGAGAGCAGGGAACAGGCTGGGGCTCAAGAAGGGAGCTGGGGTTGATGAGACCACGCGACGGTGGGAAGAAAGGGATGCACTGGAGTCTGGGGATGGGCCGGGGTGAGGGCCGGGGAGGCAGGTGACGGGAGAGGGCCGGGCTGCGGGAAAGGAGCCGGCGGAGTAGGGGACGGGAGGTGAAAACCTGACCCTCGACAGCGGCGAAGAGGAACCGGTGGCCAAGAGGGGTCGGCGATCGCGGGCAAGGGCTGGGGGGTGGAGCTGGGCACGGACTGCAGGGCCGCAGTGGGGGCGGCACTGGAGAGCCGCACACTCACTGCTCTGCGACCCCAAGAACGCGGACCGGAATTTCCTCAGCGGGGTCCAGAGGTCTCCGCCCGCGGACGTGAGGGAGCGGAGGAGCTACCGCCGCCTCAGCCCAGGGGCCTCTCGCGCCGACCGCAGCTCCCACCCGCTGACGAGATTTTTCGAGGAAGGACGGGCGCCGAGCTCCTGCGGCTCCTGCAGGGCCCCGCGGCGAGCGAGGCTGACGGCAGGGATTCTCTACCAGAGCAGTAGCCCTCGGAGTAGTCTAGCGCCGAGCGAGGCCCGCGGCTGAGAAGCGAAGCAGGGCGGTGTCGGAAGCAGCCATGGGTGTCCTTGGGCATCCGGTGGCTCGAACCGTTCTCTTCTCAGCGCCCGGAGACTCGGATGAGGGCGGACGACTCCGGACCCTCTTCCCGCTCGCAGCCTCAGCGCTGCCGCCGCCACAAGCCCAGCCCGCTGAGTGCGGGGCGCGGGGCGAGTCTCTCATTATTTGTTTTTATCTTACAAAGCCCTTCATCCAAATTTAGTTTATCTACCTTTTTTTTAAAGTTTTTTTTTAAAGTGACGTTATTGTTATATGTAATGCTTTAATTCGTCTGGAAAGTAGTGTTTTATACTACAGCATAAGTGTAGATCTAAACTGATCCTGTGATTTTCAGCCACTTCTCCAACATCATTTGCTTCATAATAACTCCCCTCTTCTTTTTGCTTTGTGAGCTTTCTTTCTCAATAAATTCGTATGGTATTTTGAATGGCTTCAGAGCTTTTTTTTTCCTGATTGATTTGCCCATTATTCTTGTGGATGCAGCCTTGTTTACTTCTTTGTTTATAATACATTTACTATCCAGCAGAGAAATGTCCCTTCCTCGTTTCAATTATTTTTGTTTTCCAAAATTTTTATAGTAAACTCATCTGTTAATTCTCCAGTGAAATATATAGCCTAGGGAAAATTTTGTCAATTTCTATTTATTTTTAAAATAAATTTATTTATTTTGGCTGCGATGGGTCTTTCGTAGCTGCATGGGGGCTTTCTCTAAGTTGGTGGGGAGGAGGGTGTGTGTGCGCAGGCTTCTCACTGTGGTGGCTTCTGTTGTTGCAGAGCACAGGCTCTAGGGCGAGTGGCCTTCAGTAGTTGTGGCACGTGGGCTTCAGTAGATGTGACTCGCAGGCTCAGTAGTTGTGGCTCGCGGGCTCTACAGCGCAGTCTCAGTAGTTATGGCGCATAGGCTTAGTTGCTCCACCGCATGTGGAATCTTCCTGGACAGGGATCGAGCCCATGTGCCCTGCATTGGCAGCAGATTCTTAACCACCTGTGCCACCAGGGAAGTCCTCAATTTCTAGATTCTAACTGTGTCAAATTCTTTTGAATTTTAATTGGAAATGTGATGAACTAGGAATTAACAGAGAGTTGACATTTTTTTTTCATCAGCTTTCCATTCAAGAATATGGATGTTTCTGTGTTTTCTCACATCTTTCATATCATTTATGGCTCTCATGCATTTCTTCTTAGAGGTAATTAGAATATTTTAAAATTGCTTATTGTGGCTGGAATATTTTACTGCCATCATAACCTTCTAAGTGGTATATAGAAAATACAGTAGATAGTAAACAGAAATACAGTAAATAACAGTAAATAGAAAGATTTGACCTTTTTTGTGTATTTATTTTGCACAGAGGCTCTTTTGTGTTATCTTTTTTTTTTTTTGTTTTTTTTGTGTGTGTTATTCTTAAAGTTTTCAGTAGGTTCCAATTTTCTGGCTGTATAATTATATTTTTACAAGTGATAACAATATTGCCTTTCTATATCTGTATAATCCATATCCATATCTATAAAGGATTTCAATCTAACATGAATGAAAATATGAAATTGGAGAATCTCATGTGTGCCCTCAGAAGAACAGTACTTAAGAACAGCGAGACAGATTTCCATTAAATGTCTGATTTACAGAAGACTGAGGCTTATCTCCTTACCAAAGACATTTGCAAGAATTCTCCCCATCCTTAAGCCAATGAACTTACTGCTTGGACTCTAGCTGGACTTCCCACTCTTTGTACTCCTTGCCTATAAATAGAGTCCTTCCCAAACCCTCAATTGACTCAATTGACTGTAGCTTGCTACAACATGCATTTCCCAAATTGCAATTCTTCTGCTACTCCCAAATAAACTCAAGTTTCTGGTAATTTGAGCTTACCTCGGTTTACCTCCTTATTTAGGTTGATATTCAACTGGTGTCAGAAGTGGGGTTCCAAAGGAGATGACCCCTGGAGGGACAGTGACTCTCAGAACTGAGCGAGGTACCTGCACTGAGCCCCTAAGCTCAATGCACCTTAGAGTCACCTTTCTTCTTCTGGCTTGGTGAGTCTCCTCTTGGCTTTCACACTCCCTCCTTTTGGTCAAGCTCTCCAACTTTATTCGGGATTTGGATAAGGACAGATTGTCCTTCTGGTGAGTGCTCTTTTGGTTTCTAAATTAGAATACACTTGGTTTAGATTTAAACTAGTGGATTTCCTGAGAGCAACCAAAACTAAAAATTGGTGAACACAGATTGAGCACCTAAATGCTGCCAGAGCGCTCGCCACCTGTATATGAGAGACAACCATCCTCCAAGCACAAGATTCCTGTGTAAGGATAAAATGGTCACAGGTGAGCAAGTTTTCCAGTTTTCCTCTTACCACTCACAAGAAAATTCCATGCAACAAGGGACACCTGGTCATAGGTTGGGCGAGTAGGGCAAAAGGCCACTGCCAGAAAAAAAGGTATCCCATGAAAGGGACACTGTGGAACAAAACACAAGTTCCAACCCTAAGCATATCCCTTTGGCTCTCTAGGACTGTTTTGCTTCACTCTCGGGAAAACTCCAAAAATGGGATCCCAGTCATTTAAATGCTTTAAGGGTGGGCCCCCTCTTTAGGGAACCCAGCCAGTTTTATGTTTAAAAAATTATGGTTTCTCCACATGTGCATGGACCAATCTTACTGAAGACAACCTAGAATTACAATGGCCATTATGAGGAATGTTCCAATTAGACAAGATCGTTCATTTAAGAGGTGCACTTGAAGACAAGGTTCCCAAATCAACAAACAGAATGGGATAGCTATTTAATTGGCATGCAGAAACCCTCAGGAAGCTTCAAAATTCCAAAAAATTTGAAGACTTCGTTGAAAGATTCATTGCAAAAGGCTAATGAAAAATTAAAGATATAAAGGTACATATAACAGAAGACTATGAGGCTGATGTAGCACCTACTGCTCCCCTCTATCCTCCTTTACTTGGTACTCATTCTATTGATACTAATCCTCTGTCTGAATTGCCTTTCTACTCTGAAGAGACTGCATGACTGCAAACACAAATTCACCAAGTTAGTTATCCTCATATCTACCCTCAAAAGAATGGCCCCCATATTGGTCTGTCCCATAGCTGACAGGACTCTGAGGGATATTCTGGTAAACTGCTACTTTTCCCAGGGATTTTGAGGTTCTTTCTTCGTCGCGAGAGAATTCAGACAAGTGATACATAAAAAGTGGATGTTTTGAAGAGAGTAACACACTCCACAGACAGAGTGTGGGCCATCTCAGAAGGTGAGAGAGAGCCTCAAAATATGGCATGGTTACTTTTTATGGGCTGGTAATTTCATAGGCTAATGAGTGGGAGGATTATTCCAATTATTTGGGGGAAGTGGTGGGGATTTCCAGGAATTGGGCCACCACCCACCTTTGGCCTTTTATGGTTAGCCTCAGAACTGTCATGGTGCTGGTGGGTGTGCCATTTAGCATGCTAATATAGTACAATGAGTGTATAATGAGGCTCAACGTCTACTGGAAGTCGGATCTTCCGCCATCTTGGACCTAGTTGGTTCTCACTAGCTTTTGTCATGTACTATGGCTATGCCATTATTTTAGAGGTTGTGCCCTGCCCCCTTCCCTCCTGTTTCACTACCAGTTATTCCCTTAAATAGCCAAGGAGAAACTAAATTTAGAAGTAATGGAAAACCTTGCCAAATTTTAGTAAATACCAGAGCTACACTGTATTTTAAACCCCACTCACTTTGGAGCCTGCAGACTGGATCCTAGAAAAACTGGCAGAAGCCAAGTGAAGGGTGAGATTTCTTACCAGAGTCAGCTCTCCTGAATCTCTGTCTATAGTACCCAGTCGAGGGAGAAAAATAAAATTTCATATTGCCCCTGCCTTTCCAAACCCAGATCCATTGGTTATTGGTCCTTTCTCTCCTGGGATAGCTTTTACCTTCTTGTTTGTCTCATTTTGTGTCCTTAGAACTTGGCTTGACAATTATCAGGTTGGGGATCCCAAACTATGGCCAGACAGAAATGTCAGTTGCACCCCATTTATGACTAGATGTGGCTAGACAGAAATGTGGATTCCACTCCATTTGCAGTTAGGGTCTATGGCCAGCCCTAAGGGCAATTGTCTAAATCTTTTTTTTATTTGGTTATCTTTGGGAATGGCTCTGGAGCCTGGGAAGGCAATCCCTTTTGCACTCTCTTTGGGACGCCTATATGTGTTTATCCCATGTATGTCTTTCTCTTCCTAAAGAACCCTGTTTATTGTTGAATGTGTATCTTTTCGCACGTGTTCTTACAAACCTGGATTGTTGTTTTGCCTGTTTGTATTTTTAATTTAACATAATGTTATTTGGTACGTCTCATTCTGTTTCTTACTTTTTTTCAGTAAACACTACATCTCTAGGATACTTCCACATTGCTATGTGTTCATCCAATCAGTTGCCTCTAATATGTAAATAATTCCCCAGGGTGTACGTCTACTACATTTTATCTGTCCTTCTCCCAGGATCTTTCAGCTCCCTGCTAACACAAATAGTGCTGCCATGGACACCCTTATTCAGGTGCCCTTAAATAGCTGTGTGAGAATGGCCAGGAGTGGAATTGCTAGTCCCTGGGGAATGTGGACACCAGTTTTCACTAATACTGCTTGATTGTTGTCCAGAATGGCTGCACCAGTCCACACCCAGCAGAGCATGGAATTCCTGTATCCCTACAGCCTCACTAACATTCAACACATCATAGTAATACATGAAACCCAGTTGAGAAGCCTAGCATTGCAGGGAAACTACCCTCACTTCCAATCCCTGGAGCAACTGGTCTCAATTTTTGTTTTCAGTTTTCCAGTGGTTACTTTCATTTATCTAAATAATATTTTGGATATTTTTTAAGATAAATAATTAATTTTTATCACAAAAAAAGAAATACCTTTCCATGCCTAGTTTTAAAAATTCCCATTAGGATTGCATATAGAAATTGTCAAGCAGTTGTTTAAACCTATTGACATGGTTCCTTGATAGTAACAATTCCTTAATCTTAAATCATCTTGGATTTCTTAAATACAATCTAAGTATGGGATGGCTAAGTCATTTAGTGTACTTTCAAGTTTAATTTATTTCTTGATATTAAGAAATACGGTTATATTTATTGCTCTAAGTGATCCTGCTGCATCCCTAGAATGATTTGGAAAACCCAAAGCATGTGACCCTCAGTATTAATCAGGGTCAGTAAACTATGTTTTGTCACCTGTTTTTGTATGGCCTGAGAGTCTTTGAGAATGGTTGTTACATTTTTCAGATGGTTGAAAAAAACTTTTTTAAGAATAGTATTTCATTGGGTCATTTGTAGAGACGTGGATGGACCTAGAGACTGTCATACAGAGTGAAGTAAGTCAGAAAGAGAAAAACAAATATCGTATATTAACGCATATATGTGAAATCTAGAAAAATGGTACAGATGAACCAGTTTGCAAGGCAGAAATAGAGACGCAGATGTAGAGAACAAACATATGGTTACCAAGCGGGGAAAGCGGGGATGGTGGTGGTGTGATGAATTGGGAGACTGGGATTGACATGTATACACTAATATGCATAAAAGAGACAACTAATAAGAACCTGCTACATAAAAATAAATAAATAAATAAAATTTAAAAATAATATTTCATGACATGAAACTAATATGAAATTCAAATTCAATGCCCATAAATAAAATTTTATTGGAACACAGCTAGGCTTATTTGTTTTCATGTTACCTATGGCTACTTTCTTGCTCCAGCCACAGAGTTGAATAGTGGCAACAGAGATAATATGGCCCACAAAGCTGAAACTATTTACCATCTGTCCCTTTACATAAGACTTTTGCCAGCCCCTGGTATAAATGATTCAATCAACAAAAGTTTATGGTGAACCTACTAGTGAAGGACGTGCTGTCCTGGTCCCCATGGGTGTTTACTGTCCTGCTAGAGAGACAGTCACAACCCAGGGTGACAAGTGCTAGGATGGGACAGCAAGGGGAGGTCCAGGGGGATAGAGCAGAGGCCTCTAAGCCAAACTGGGGAGTTCAGGGAAAGCTTCTCACAGGTGTTTCTGTCCAAGCAGAGACCTACAGAGTGAGAAGGAGCTGGCCATGTGAAGATGGATGAGGGGAGGTGGCAGGAAGAATGTTCTGGGTAAAAGAACAGCAAGTCCAATGGCCAGAGGGATCAGACCATGTTGCTGGAGGAACAGGGAGATGTTTGCGTTATCATTTGCATGATAGGCTTATTTCTAGTTAAACCAAGTTTAGTTTGCATATGAATAAATAACTGATATATAGGGCTCTTAGTGATGGAAGCAAGGAAGGAAGGAAGTGTTATCACTGATTGATTGATTCACTCATCCACTCATTCATTCATTCTTTCAATAAGAATTGATTGAGCACCTTTGTAGTGCTGAGCACTGGGCTAAGTCCTGAGGGTGCAGAGGAAAACCTGAGGAGGGCTCCGTCCTAAAGGTGCTCACAGTTTATTGAGGAGAGCAGACAAAAAAATAATTTCCGCAGGTGCGAGGACCGCCCATACTGCCGTATCATGGAGGGCCCACCGCATTTCCAACCCCCTTCTCTCTGGCCACCTAGTCATTTTCCCAGCCTCCTGTGCAGTTAGGGGTGGGCATATAACCGGTTTTGGCCAATAAAATGTAAGAGAGATCTGCTGAGAAGTGTCTGGGAAAACTCTTCAGATTAAAGGTGAAGCCACAAAAGATACCACCACTTTGCGCCTCTTGCCTGCCTTTGAATAGAATTGTGATGATGGCACAGTGGGTTCTGTGGCAGCCACCTTGTGATCATGAGGTGATGAGCACCAGCATAAAGCTGGTCCCTGTTGGCTTCATCGAGCTGCTGCGCCGAACCTGGAATTACATCTACCTTCAGGGACTCCTGGTTGAATTAGAAATTGCATGTTATTATTGTGTAAGCCAGAAGTTCTCAGCTGGAGGTGATGACATCCAGGGGACCTTTGGCAATGTCTGGAGACATTTTTGGTTTTCACCATGGGAAGGGAGTTACTTCTGGCATCTAGTGAGTAAAGGCCAGGGATGGTGCTAAACATTCCACAATGCCTAGGACAGTCCACACAACAAATAATTATCCAAAATGTCAATAGAGCCACGGTGAGAAACCTAGTGTAAGCCATTATCGACCAAGTGCTTTCTTTTTTGATACAGGGAGTGGGAGAGCCTAGCCAGAGCTCATGGGATGGGGAGATAGGAGGAGGGGCAATGTCTACCTTAGGACACAGGAAAGAGGAGTGCAGGGAATTATTCCAGCTGGCTTCACTCACACTGTTAGGCTTGGAGCAAGTTCCATGAGAGAGTTGTGGACCCCAGTCCCTCAGGTGAGACCCCACTGTGAGCTCCTCTAGACCTAACCCTGCCTGTACCCAAGTGCCAACTCTGTGCCCCAGGCTAAGTGCTCAAGTGGATCGCCTCCCCAAAATTTCCCAGTGATTCTGAATGGTCAGTATCATTTATTGCTGCTGAAATAAAATTTCATATTCTAAGGCAAGTCATGGAAAATTTAAACATAAATAATTTTCTCTGTCCTTTGGCCGCCTCTCTCCCCTCTGCTGTGCATTGTGTGTCTGCATTATGCATCGACCAAACCTCCCCACTAGCAGAAATACCTGCTCAACCATAAGGAGCAACTTTCTCCACTCCTTAAACTCTAACATTCCTTCTTAATCTTGTAAGGGGCCACCATGACCCATGACCCACTGCTCGCTTTGTGTCACCTGTCAATAATATGTCACTTAATGTACAGCCCTCTGTCTCAAAACCTTATATAACTGTGCTTTGACCTCTAATGGGCAGAACAGTCCCCAGAGCTTTCTGAGTGGCTGTTCCCGGGTTATAATCCTCAATTTGGCTCGAATAAAAATTTCCATTTCTTCCTTAGACTGGTTAATTTTTTCGTTGACATTCCCACTGTACAGCTGTGAAAACTGAGGTGCAGAACAATGGGGTCCCATGGTTAATGACATGTTTTGGAGATTGACTAACAGGTTTTTTTAATCGGCCATTTAGCATTGTCCCTTAAGCATCTTAGTTTATCATTTTGTTTTGTTTGTTTGTTTGTTTCCTAAGTCAAAAGAGCTTTTATTCATTTTTAAAATATCACAAATGAGTCTGGCCTCTTGCAGTTTCTGTAGCTGGATCACTCAGATCTTATTCTTCAGCCTGCCGAACTGTTTCTTTTTCAGAAACATAGATACCATCCCAAAATTTTCTGATATCCGTGTTTTTAACTGTTGTGGCTTGCTGAATCAAAGCAGCCAAGTCTGACACAAGTTCAGTGTTGTTTCCTTCAAGAATCAACGCATCTTTCTGGGCTTGAGATACTGAACAAGCAACGCCTGGCCTCCTCCGAACCCTGCGGATATATTTTTCACCCAAAAAATTCCAGATTTCAACAAGAGAAGCATTCTGCTGAATAATAACGTTGATGGGGGAAGTAAGCATACACAGACCTCATCTTGCAACGGAAGCCCAGTGTAACACCCTTGATCATGCTCTGTACATGGCTACAGATAGTGCAAACAGTCACCAGCTCCTTTCTAATCCCCCACCATTTGTCAACCGGAGCCTCTTTTTCTTTCCAAGGAGACTAAGTTCTACATTGATGTGATTGAAGTCCCTCTGCAGGGTACCTCTGGGGCCCTTCACAATAACGGCGCATCCCTTCAGAGTAACGTTGACATTTTCTGGAATGTCAACAGTCTGATTGCTGAGAATGGTCTTCATTCTCACAGTAGATACAGCAAAAAGCTATTTTATCATTTTGATCATCACTTTCCAGATCTGTAAAACAACACTACCTACTTTATCAACATTATTATGGGGTAAAAATAAATAATGCATGTAAAGGGCCTGACATGTGGTAAACATTTCACAAATGGCTGTTGTTGTTCCTACTATTTCTTAGTATGCCCACTGGGGCTAAGGAGCTGGGGCTGCAGTGCAAATGTCAAAGCCAGGTCATCATCACGGTCGCCTGAGTCACCCACTTGCAGTGGAGACCCAGAAACAACTGAGGGAGGGGAGATTCTGGGAGCCACTGGGGAGACAGAGAAAGTCATTGAGATAGGGGAGTGTGAATGCAGACTGAGATTCATTGAGTACTTTAGGCACAAGACCTAAATACAGTTATTTTGCATAGGAACCAAAAGACTTTTTTTTTGGCCACGCCACACAGCTTATGGGATCTTAGTTCCCTGACCAGAGATTGAACCCTGGGGCCCTTGGCAGTGAAAGCACTGAGTCCTAACCATTGGACTGCCAGGGAGTTCCCCCAAAAGACTATTCTGAGACTACCTTCTGGCCGGGGGACTTTGGTCCTTGGTCCTTACCTGGCTTGGGAAAGAGTGAGGTCACAGTCTTTCAGGTACGTCTCACCGAGGAGAAGGAAGAAGACATCCCTCCAGGAAACTTGGAGGGTTGGAGTCCAAACACAGATGGGGGGTAGACCTTGCATTGGTTGATTCCTGGTAGAGGGTGTGGCCCTGGGAAGGAGGGTGCTTCACACTGTTGCTCTTTGTTCCTGGGAGTCACCGAAGGCACGTGTGCTCCATTTCCATAACGCAAAGTCTCTTGCCAGGTTGCGGGCAGATTTCTGGCAATTGAGGCTCCAAGCATAGACAGGTGTGAGTGTCTCTTGTGAAAATTCTTCTTCTCTTAAATATGTCACTTAGAACTACTCTACCGATGGCTCCTGAGACTGGGGCCCTCTCTTCAACCCACCCCTCTGCATTTTCACTCAAGAGCAAGTTTATCTTCTGTGTTGCACTCCCAGGCTACACAAGAGGGTAAATAATCTTTCTAAACAAACAAATATACAGACTCTCAGGGGGAAATAATATCCATTTTGTGTCTATACCACCATTTATTTATTTACTCACCTTATTGTTCTGGGACATTTGAGTAGTTTCAAGTTTTTGAGTTTTTGGCTATTACAAATCATGCTGATGTGAGCAGTCTTATAAATGTTGTTTTGGGGGAGCACATGCCTGCATTTCTGTTATGCACGTATCTAAGAGTAGAGGTGCTGGGTCAGCTTTACTAGATGTTACTACTCAGATTTCCAAAGTAGCTGTACCATGGTCCACTCCCACCACCAGCAGTACATGAGAGACCAGGTTGCCCCACATCCTCTCTGACATTTGGTATCACCAGTCTGAGAATTTACAGCTACAGCTGCACACAGGAGTATGGCTGCCTCTCACAGACATGAAATAGGGTGAAAAAGACCAGACATAAAAGTAAACATGCCATCTAATTCCCACTTACATAAAGCCCCCAAACAGGCAAAAATAATCTAAGGTGTTAGAAGTCAGGATAGTGGGACCTATGAGAAGCAGGAGGGGGGCTTCTAGGGTGCTGGTGATGTTCTGCTTCTTAATCTGGGTGCTGGTTACACTTTACTCCCTTTGTGAAAATTCATCAAGCCATGTAGTCAGGATTCATTCACTTTTCTGTTTGTTATACTTAAATAAAAATTTCAAAAAAATATTCTCTCAATCTCCTTCTCTCCCTTCCTCTGTCATCTTTCCTCATGGTACTCGGTTGGGAACTGTCCCCTTCAGAGTCCCCTTCATGGCCCTGCGACCTGTACAGTTGCGCAGGTTCTACACTCAGAAGAACCTTTGATTGGTTTCATGCTCTGCCATCTTTGTCTTGAAATTCTTAATACTTTTTGAACAAGGGGCCTTTTGCTTGCTTGCTGAGCCTCACACATCACATAGCCACCCTGGCCATGGGCAGCTGCCAGTGTCTCTGCACAGATCCCCACGTAAGGCTTGGTCTCTGCTGGGCACTGAGGACAGGGCCAGGTTGCGATCTGCCTGATCAGGGAAGGTGCCAAATGCCCATTTTGGCCCCAGGATGGTTCTCCCTCCTGCGAGAACCTGGGATTATATTTACCTGCGGATGGAATTACAGGGTCATAAGGTAGGTTCATGCATAATGCCTCTCATGGCTCTCTGCCCCTGTGCTTCCATCTGCCTTAAAAAAAAATTGTAAAATATACATAACATAAAATTGACCATCTTGGGCTTCCCTGCTGGTGCAGTGGTTGAGAGTCCGCCTGCCGATGCAGGGGACGCGGGTTCGTGCCCCAGTTTGGGAAGATCCCACATGCCGTGGAGCGGCTGGGCCCGTGAGCCATGGCTGCTGAGCCTGCGCGTCCGGAGCCTGTGCTCCGCAACAGGAGAGGCCACAACAGTGAGAGGCCCATGTACCGCAAAAAAACAAAAAAAATTGACCATCTTAACCATTTTCAAGTCTGTAGCCCAGTGGCATTTTAGTACATTCACATTGCTGTACAACCATCTCCACCATCTGCCTCTTGAACTTTTTCATCTCCTCAAACAGATACTTTGTACCCATGAAACAATAACTCCCATTCCCTTCCACCTGCTTTTACGATTTTTCCTGTCTGTCTCTCTTCCCAGTTACACTGTGAACTCCGTGAGGGCCGAATGGGGCTTACTCCCCTTCAGATAAGGAGGAGCATATATGATGTACACAGGGCCTGGAGGACATGGGGAAGAAAATAGTTTTGTTAAATAAATTTAAAATATGGGATATAATTTAACCCTTGTTTGAAAACTGGGCTGATTCTTGGGCTAATAAATTCTCTAAATTCAGTGTTGAGCCAGTACCCAGCACAAAGCTGGATCCAAAACCTCTTTGCTGACAGAATGAATAAGGCATTAACTCTGCTACCAATAATAAAATATTGACTCTTTATTAAGCACTTACTAGGGGCTCAATATTCAGAAAGGACTTAGTATTTGACACTCAATATATTTTCTTCTTTTCTTTGTGAGCATTATCACATTTGACCCTACGGTCACCCTCAAAGGTGGCCACTCAGTTTTCGAGGGAGAAATAAATTCAGAGACATTGTGTCCCCTGCCAGAGGTCTCTCAGCTGACAGATGGTTCCAGCCTGGGCGACTCCAAAGCTCAGTGCTTTCAGTATTTACTTTACAATGCCTCCCTGGCTTAATTAACCAAAACAGAATTTCTGACAGTTTTTTACTTTTGTTTGAATAAAACTAGTTTTTCTTTTCTGATTACAAACATGGATAAATTCGCTTTTAAAAAAAATTCAGGCACTACAGAAAGTGAAAATGTGAACTTTTAAGACTTCTTAGAATGTTCTGTCAAGACTCATGGGAACCCTACCAGGGGTAGCAGAATTTGGAGAACAGGCTCCTCATCAACTCCTCCTTCTGAGTTTTTTTTTTTTTTTTTGCAGTACGTGGGCCTCTCACTGTTGGGGCCTCTCCCGTTGCGGAGCACAGGCTCCGGACGCGCAGGCTCAGCGGCCATGGCTCACGGGCCCAGCTGCTCTGCGGCATGTGGGATCTTCCCGGACCGGGGCACGAACCCGTGTCCCCTGCATCGGCAGGCGGACTCTCAACCACTGCGCCACCAGGGAAGCCCCCTCCTCCTGAGTTTTATCTCCAGGTCAAGGAATATATATTACATACAATGACCTTTTTTTCTAGATCATTCCCTCTTCAGAGTTCTTTGGAGAGAACCGAGGAAGGTTTGCAGGTGCTAAAACTACCTCCTCCTCCTCCTTTCCCCTGACTCGTGTTTCCCATAAGAGTTTTTCTTTTCTATTCCATGGACTGGCCTTCCTCCAGCCAGGCCTAAGTTTGTTTTCTGAGCGTTGGTTTCTCTTTGGGGGTAATAAGGAAGTTGTCAAGCAAAACTGTTTTTTCCAGGGTAGCTGAGATAAGCCTCTTATCTGTGGAGGAGCGGAGAGCAGCCCTGGGATAGGATGACGGGGCTGTAGTGGGTGGCCCCTGGATTGGCTGCCCATGAGCTCACCTCCTGGGACATATGATAAATATGGCTCTGACCAAAGCATCTTCTGAAGCAGTTTGGAAACTGGCAGCATATTCTCCCTCGGAGAGCTGGGACTACTACCCCTCACTGGATACAACTTGCAGCAGACAGGGAGTGGTGCCTACACGTTGCTGGGTACCCAATGCAGAGCCCTCCGGTTGGAAGGTCGGGACCAAAATTGCCCTGGGACAGGATTGACTTTCATGGTCTGAGGTTGGTTGAACGATAGTCTCCCCTTTGAAGGCTGGAGTAGTGGGTAGGTATCTTGGGGTCCTGAAAGGAGGGTAGACCCTGAATGTAGTCCCAGTGCTGCTTCTAGCTTGCTAGGCTTCAGTCTCTTCATCTCTAGAAAGATAGAAAATTCAATGATGTGATCTCAACCAGGTGTCATGCAAAGAGCTCTGAACTACCTTGGACACAGAAGCGCTGAACTCAAGTCCTAGCTTAGCAATCCTGAGCAGGGAACTTCACTTATCTGGGCCTCAGTTTCCTCATCTGTAGAACAGGGACAGCATTACATACCTCTCCTGCTCATTTCCCTAATGGAGGTTGTAGAGGTCAAGTTATAGGCTTTATGCGAAGGTACATAGTAAAGGGAAACTTCACATAAATGGGGACGCTGTTATTACCTATGGCTGGATTAAGATTTTATCATTTTAAGTTTCTTGGAAGCTAGCCCAAGGACAGGGAGATCTTATGAAAAGAGTTCTGGTGGCCTGCTGCTCTGACAGGGATTTGAGAGGGGATTATAACATTGCATGGTCTGTGGTCTTACATAGAGGACAAGACGGGGTGAGAGCACAGATGTGCTGGATGGAGGGGAGCCGCGGTCATTTCTGGAGCTCTCGAGCTTTGTGTGTGATGACCCCACTGTCCCTGCAAGTCTGCCCCACTGCTGTATCATGGGGCCTGAAGTTCCACCATTAGGGAGTTCAATCTTTTGGGTTTCGAAAGATCCTCAAAAGATGCAAATCCCCAATATTTTGGAAAACAGGTACCAGGTGACGTGTGTTTGATGGTGACAATCGGA
Source organism: Phocoena sinus (assembly GCF_008692025.1). NCBI lineage: Eukaryota > Metazoa > Chordata > Mammalia > Artiodactyla > Phocoenidae > Phocoena > Phocoena sinus. Next base: position 66,129,861 of record NC_045773.1, on the reverse strand, counting down.
TTGGGCAGATGGTACAAGTCCAGCCCTTTACATTGAGCTGTGGGGCGGCTCAGGCAGAGCTGACCCGCACAGCGGCACCACGTGGCTGCTCAGATAGCTCTGTGATCTGAAGCTTTGTGCAAAATCCCACTGGGCCCTGCTGGGGTCAGCCCGTGGCTGGAGCCCTCCGTCCCAGCCTGGCCTCACATTTTGAAGTGGACAAGGACCAGCTGGGGAGTTCCCAGAAACGGGTGCCCAGGCAGGGGATGGGTGCAGAAGCCATGTGATTTGAGGTCATCGGGTGATGGGCTGGAACAGAGAGGACTCAGGGGGTGAGGTGCCCTCTCCTCAGGCCGTGAGGGCCTGCTGCCAGCCGAGTCAACTCAGTCTAAGGGGGACTGTCCTTAATTCCTGCTGGCTGACAGCGAATGATTTGCCTTGAAGGGTGGTGAGTTCCCATTGCAGGGAGGGTTCCAACAGGGGATGCGAGTCTGCAAAGCAGTCCTACCCTACAGGAGGTGGGCTGGATACTTCTTAGGTCCCTTCCAACTCTAGGAACCTGCTAAGGACCCCACAAAGGAGAAGGAACACCTGAATTTTCCCCATCTAACACCTGGGAGCTGGGCATGGGAGCAGGATGGGTCCGGTGTTGAGGGAAGAGTTGACCACCTTGTCCCCCACTCGAGTCCTGCCAGTGGAGGTTGGAGGTGTCCTCCCAGGAGCGTGTGGCCTGTGGATGGGAGGCACACCATCTCGGGAGCCCAGATGGAAGGCTTTGAGCATGAACAGGCACTCACCCTTGGGGTTCTAAGTGTCCATGGGCTCACCTGTGTCAATGAAAAGTAAACGTGAACTCAGGGTCAGCCCTTGACCCTCCAGCCCATTGACTGGCTTCCAGCCAAGAGTCTGTGAGCCCCGCAAAGATTGTTTACAATCTTTGCCTCTGGGACACAGATTTCAATACCTGGGCACACGTGAATGTCTGACTCCACGGGTACAGGTCACGGCAGGTACATGTGTGGACGTGGGTTATCTCTGTCAGTGTGAAATAGCAGATTTGCTCACTTCTAAGTGTGTGTGTGGTTGTGTGTGTGTGTGTGTGTGTGTGTGCTTATGGGAGGTCTCTCAGCGTGGGAGAAAGAATTTAGAATCCAGAGAAGTGGATTCAAGCCCCAGCTCTCTCCCCTTCCAGGCTGTAGGACCCTGGTCAAGTCTCTTAATCGGCAAAGCCTTAATCCCCCCACTGCCAGCCTGGCCCATTGCCAGGGCTGTGGCCAAGTTGAATTGAGATCATGAAGATGAAGGAGGTGCTGGGTGTCATGTGGCTGGTGAGCACATATCTGTGTATTGTATATTTTTTCCACAAACACTGAGAGCCTCCTAGGCAGTGTGGACACAGCAGAAACCAGGCAGGCTTGGGCCCTTCCTGTGGAACGTGGATCTAGACAGGAAGGGCATTCAGCAAATAAATACTCAGATAATTATTTCCTTTACACTTGGAGTAAGGGGAATTCCAGGGTGTTATGAGTCCTTGTAAGTTTACGGTATACATGAACATGTTGCTGGGTCACATGACCGTCTTAGCCCATTTGGGCTGCGATCACAAACTATCATAGACTGGGTGGCTTATAAACAACAGAAATTCATTTCTCACAGTTCTGGAGGCTGGAAGTCCAAGACTCAGGCACCGACAGATTTGGTGTCTGGTGAGAGCTTCCTGGTTCAAAGACCAGGTCTTTCCGTGTCCTCATGCGGTGGAAGTGGCAAGAGAGCACTTTGGAGCCTCTTTTATAAGGGCACTAATTCCTTTCATGAGGGCTCTGCTCAAATGACTTGATTATCCCAAAGGCCCCACCTCCTACTACCATCACACTGGGGATTAGGTTTCAACATACGAGTTTGAGAGGGACACAAACATTCTCAGCCTACAGCAATGAGTGTCTGTGGGTGTGACTCTGGGTCCACACGCACTCTCCCTCGGAGTAACCAGCTGTTTATTGACTATCTATTGTGTGAAGTCCAGCGGGGGCTGGAGGGGGGCGTGAGAAGGGGAGTGGCTAAATTCCTCTAGGAAATGGTGCCAGAGCAGTTACAAAGTAACATGACAGGTGCATGAATTAGAGAACTGTGTACAGATGAGGTCAGGGTATAATTTAGAAAATAAACCCCAAATAGTAGCATGCTTGGGAAAAATTTGCAAACTTTCCGCTCCACAGTAACTTAAGGTCAGTTCTGGGAACTTTTCTGGTGTTTTGCTGTTGTTACTTTTTAACATGTCACCGGTATACGTCATGTCTTATCAGAAGTCCTGTAATCTGTAGATCACTTGGGTATTTCTGAGCAGACTCGGACTTTGCCCTGAAATCCACTTTCTGCCAAGGCAATCAGCAAGTTTACAAGAGCAGCTGGGTTTCCATGCAGCTATGGTCTGTTGCTGTCTCAGGGTTACTGTCTGGAAGCATGGACCAGACAGGGTGGGATTTCCTGACAGGCAGGCAGAACTTGGGTGAAGTCCCAGGCAAATCAGGGGCACAAAACAGGAAAACAGAGGAAGGAAAAGAAAGACTTGCTTTGATGAATTCTAGATAGGCAGGGTTTTACAATCAGAAAGTCTGGAAAGATTTAATTTCAGCACACATAGAATTTGTGTGCATGTGTATGTATGGCGTGTGTGTGTGGGGGGGTAATATTAAAACACCATCTTCTCAGGCTTAGAGACTTTAAAAGTCTAAGGACACGTCTGCCCCACAGAAGATCTTCCAGGGTGTCTCGCTGGGGGAGGGTAGGTTTGCCCTCCTAGGTCAGCCACACTCTCTCAGTCGTGTGCTTAGTGTTGCAAGACAGAATCTTTGGAACATTACAGAGGAGGAGCGGCCAGGGGGGTAGGAGGACAGTGGGTCTGAGCTCTGTCACAGCTTCCCAGAGAGGAAAGAGTCGCAGGAAGAAGTAAGAGGACGAGGTATCAAACACTGCAGCACCTTGAGGGAGGATGAGGAATGGGAAGAGGTCACTGGATTAGGGTAGGAGGCCTTGGGAGAGTCTGAAGTTTCTCTTCACTGGGGGAAACACTCTTGGATGGCCAAGGTCACACATCACCCACACCACCTCTCCTTGCCTCTGGGCTGGGGGTTGCTCCTCCTTCATCTTCCCCTGGGCTCAGGGCACTGTTGTTCCAGGGAAGGGGTGGTCAAAACAAGGCAGTTTTCTTGAAAAAACATCACAAAAGAAAACCATTGCCAGGTGGAATTGTACTGATGCTCTGATTAGAAGTAGCAGCGTGTCCTTTGAATGCAGTATGAGGACGCTGCAACCATCAGCAATGGTGAAAACCGTTTCCATAGCAATGACAGTTTTTTAAGGAATGACTGCACCTCTTTTCTCATTAGCTGGGGAAGGATGCTGTGCCCTCATTGTGGTGGGCCCCCTCGAGCCAAGTTAGCATAGGAAGAAAAGGGGCTGGTTTGGTGGTTCTCTTACTGAACAGCTTCTCTGCCAACCTCATCCAATTTGCCCTGATCACAGGAACATACGGAGCAAGCAAAGAGAACCCTGACACCATTCAGTGAATATTTCTTTTTCTTTTCTTCCTTCCTTTCTTCCTTCCTTCCTTTCTTTCTTTCTTTCTTCCTTCCTTTCTTTTTTTCTTCCTTTCTTTCTTTCTTTCTTCCTTCCTTTTTTTCTTTCTTTCTCTCTCTCTTTCTTTCTCTCTTCCTTTATTTCTCTCTCTCTCTTTCTTTCTTTCCTTTCTCTCTTTCTTTCTTTTCTTTTTCTTTTTCTTTCTTCAGCTGTGGGGCTTGTGGGATCTTACTTCCCCCACCAGGGATCAAACCTGTGCCCTTGGCTGTGAAATGTGGAGCCCTAACCACTGGACCACCAGGGAATTCCCTTAGTGAATATTTCTGGATCAGCTTACTTGGATCTTAAAATCAAATAGATCTTTGACCTAAACTTCTCCTAAGACCACGTGCTACTAAAGAGAGAGAGTAGGGACTTCCCTGGTGGTCCAGTGGTTAAGACTTCACCCTTCCACTGCAGGGGGCGTGAATCCTGCATGCCTCACAGAGCATGGCCAAAAATAATAATAATAACAATAAAATAAAAAATAATAAAGAGAGAGAGTAGCTATCAGGGAAATAGAGCATTACTGTCATCACCACCTACTAACACCTCCACTCCCGCCCATGTGAAGAACTGAACATTCTCTTTGAGGGCACAACCTACATCTTGTTCCCTAGCACCGAGCAAACTTCCCGGTACATAGTGGGTGCCTGTTAAAGGTTTGTTGAAAGAAATTAATGAGAAGAAAGCAAAATATTTTCTTCTATGATTTCTTTTCTTATCCCACGTAACGCCACATTTTGGAAGCACAACCGTAAGGCAGCCTCTGAGGCTTTCAAGAACGTTAGTCAATTTCCAGATAAATTAGAGATGTGTGTTGCTTAAAGTTTTCATGTAACTCAAGTGTTCCTTTAAGGAACATTAAACAACAAATAAGGCCTTCCAAATTGCCTGCTTCTTTGTTTTCTCATTTCCTCCAAGACCGTCCATGTATGGACACTCCGCAGTGCCGGTGGTACCCACTGGCCTCTAGCCATCCTCCCTACCCTTCCTCCCAAGACCCATGTTAGAAGGAAGAAAGGCATCCTTGACTGTTACTGTCACCTTCAAATCTCTCTGTTATGTCCCTGTGCCTTTTCTTCCCTCTATTTATGTATCTTCCTCACATTCACATGGATCCCTGCACATCTGAAATCATAATTATAGGTTCTTATTTTTGCCTCTAAGTGGGACATAGTAATAGAGTACATTTTAAAGTAATGAATCAGTTGGTAAACACAGAAGATACATGATACATAATACGTAAATACTTAATACACTAAATAATAGTAAATGCGTGATGAAGCTATAATTACAGATTAGAGTAGGCAATCCATAAATCTAAACTCCATAGGAATCTCTGGGAGCTCAGGACTGAGATTCAAAACATACTTTATTTTTCTTTTACCTTCCACCAAAGGGCAAAGGGTTTCTGAGCAACTCTGGGAAAATTGGAAAGCCCCAGGTGTTTCAGATTAAAGACACTCTAATCAAGTGAGCTGCCTACCCCCGAGCCTACTAAAAAGCTGCCCAGGAGGAGGTGGTTCTTTTGTCTTTTCCATGGGCAGCTGCTTCATTCTAGATGGAAAACGGAAGGGCCCGGGCTGCTTTAAGATGGAACTGGTGCAAATTCATTTATTGTATGTTAACTAAACATTCTTAGGTATTGTTCAGTTTACTAAATGTTTGTTATACATTTATTCCTTTGTTTAATAAGTACATCGGTCTAGGTACTCAGGATACAAGACCTAGCAAAACAGACAAAGGGGAGGGAGAGAGGTTCACACAATAAACCACTAAACACGGAAAGATACGATATTGCCTAACATCGGGGGGTGCAGTAAAGGAGGAGACGGTGTGCTAATGGGAGTGCAATGGGAGGGCCCCTATGGGAAGGTGACATTTGAGCAGAGCCCTGAAGGAAGCGAGGGAACAAACTGTAAGGTGGTCTAGAAAGAGGGAACAGCCAGGGTGAAGACCCAAAGTGGAACAGGCCTGAGGGACAGCAGTCAGGGCTGTATGAGGGGAGTGGAGTGAGTAAGTGAGTAAGAGGGGATGGGAGAGGTGATGGGGCCGGGTCAGTGGGGCCTTACTGGCCATTGTAAGGACTTAGACTTTGAGCCATTGGAGACAGGAGAGTGACAGGCTCTAACTTAATTTGTAAAAGCTCCCATGGCTGCTGAGGGGAGAAGTTACTGTAAGGAGGACAAGGGTAAAGCAGGGAGATCAGTTAGGAGGTGACTGCAGTAGTCCAGGTGAGCAGAGATGGGGCCTAGACCGGATGGTGGTGGAGGAGAAGGGGCGATGTGGTTCCAGGCCAGGTGTGTTTTTTTTTTAATTTATTTAACTAATTAATTTATTTTGGCTGCGTTAGGTCTTCGTTGCTGTGCATGGCCTTTCTCTAGTTGTGGCGAGCCGGGGCTGCTCTTTGTTGCAGTGTGCGGGCTTCTCATTGCAGTGGCTTCTCTTGCTGTGGAGCGTGGGCTCTGGGTGCGTGGGTTTCAGTAGTTGTGGCTCGTGGGCTCTAGAGCGCAGGCTCAGTAGTCGTGGCGCACAGGCTTAGTTGCTCCGCAGCATGTGGGATCTTCCCGGACCAGGGCTCGGACCTGTGTCCCCCTGCATTGGCAAGCAAATTCTTAACCACTGTGCCACCAGGGAAGCCCCGGGTGTGCTTTGAAAGTGGAGCCAACAGCCTCTGCTGATGGATCAGACGTGGGGAGCAAGAGAGAGAAAGAAGTTAAGGATGACTTCAAATGTTGGACCTGAGCAATTGGAAGAACAGAATTGCCATTTACTGAGCTGTCTTGTGAAATATTCTTAACAGCCTGTGAGATAGACAGGTAGGTCTCAGGCACATTTCAGATGAAGACACTGGGCCAGAAAAGCTGCAGGAGCTGCCCGCAGTCCCAAGGGGCAGGACGTGGCCTCTGGCTCCAGCTGTATTCATTTCCCATTGTTGCTGTCACAAAATACCACAAACTCTGTGGCTTTGGAATAACATGAATCAATTATCTTATGGTTCTGGAGGTCAGAAGTCCAAATTCAGGGAATTCCCTGGCCATCCGGTAGTTAGGACTCCACACTGCCACTGCAGGGGGCCGGGGTTCCATCCCTGGTCAGGGTACTAAGATCTTGCAAGCTGTGCGGTGCAGACAAAAAAAAAAAAAGTCCAAAATCAGTCTCAATGGACTAGAATCAAGGTGTTGGCAGGGCTGTGTTCCTCCTGGAGGCTCTGGGGGACTAGCTGTGAGACCTGGGGCATGACCCCCTGTGGATCAGCTTCCTCCTCTGGGAAATGAGACAAGGGTAGCCCTTCCTCCCAGGGATGCTGAGGAATTTAAATGAGACAACAGCTTCGAGAGCTGATAGTACTCACATTAAGGGTAGGTTGGTGGGACACATGGGTCAGCGCTGCTAGCCCACCCGGCAGACTCCGAGGCCTCTTCTAAGGGAGTTGTCTGTTTTGGTTGCAGTGCAATGGAGCCGCCGCGGGGCCCAAGGAAGCCTCTGTCAGGGAGAAGAGCCAGGTCTCTGGACAGGCTGCAGAACCCCCAGAAGGATTCAGAGTCGTGGGACTGCCGGTGCATTTCCCGGCCCACCAGCCCCTCCAGGAGGATGCTGCGCCGGACGGCCAGTGACGGGGCCAGATGTCCCAAGAGCCCAGCTCAGTCTGTGGAGGCTCAGGGCACCACGGCTGCAGCCCTCAGCCCGGAGGAGACCAGGGAGTTTCTCCCCAGTGAGCAGAGGCCTCCGCAGGACACCAAGAAGGACAAGGCCCAGTGTCGGGCCCAGCAGGGTTGGCTGAGGACCATAATGAACATCTTATTTGGGACGGGCCCTGAGGAGCCCAAGGAAAAGATCAACAAGAGGGCCAAGGGGAAGGAGGGCCTCCCCGAGCCTGCAGAAACCCCCGAGACACCGGGCGAGCCAGCTCCCAGGAAGAAAGCCCACAGCAAGAAGGCCAGCCGCAAGAAACACGGTCACAAGAAACATGGTGCTGAGGAAACCAAGGGCATCCGAGATCAGGAGGTCAAAGGGCAGGAGGCCAAGATGGCTGGTGCCTCATGCTGCGAGAAGGCTGATCTGGGCCCAGCAGCTGGGGGTGAGCAGACCATGCCAGTTTCTATGGTAACCCCACAGCCACCATCCCCCACCCCAAGGGCTAGGGTGCTCTGAGCTGGCTGCTCAAAGCTCTCAATAGAGGGGGACTTGGAAGGTAGGGCCACTATCAGGAACAACACCACTTCTTTTTTTTTTATAAGATTTAAAAAATATTTATTTTATTTATTATCATTTATTTTTGGCTGCATTGGGTCTTTGCTGCACATAGGCTTTCTCTAGTTGTGGCGAGCGGGGGCTACTCTTCATTGAGGTGCGAGGGCTTCTCATTGTGGTGGCTTCTCTTGTTGTGGAGCACGGGCTCTAGGTGCGCGGGCTTCAGTAGTTGTGGCACATGGGCTCTAGAGCGCAGGCTCAGTAGTTGTGGCGCACGGGCTTAGTTGCTCCGCGGCATGTGGGATCTTCCTGGACCAGGGCACGAATCTGTGTCCCCCTGCATTGGCAGGCGGATTCTTAACCACCACGCCCACCAGGGAAGCCCAGCACCACTTCTCTGAGGTAGAGCAGCACCGTGGCTGAGAACTTGAGGTCAAACCCCAGTTCCACCACTCGCTGGCTGTGTGACCTGAGGCTGGCGACTTTCCTCTCTGAGCCTCCTTTTTTTTTCCCCCTTGATACAATGGAGATGATAACAGTTGCTATCTTGGGGGGTGGCCATGGCCCAGAGCTGACACGTGGGAAGTGCTTCATACGTGGCAAATGTTATTGTTAGGTACTCTGGTTTGAGGAGCACAGACCAGGGAGAAATAGGAAGACAGAGGGGAATCAAGGAGGGAAGCCCTACCCACCAACACTAGTCTATATGTGAGGACTCGGGGTGGGTGACAGGGAAATAGAAACAGCTTGCTTCTGGGGTGCAGGTTCTAGACTTGGCTCCATCAGGAATAAACTTGCTGTGTGACCTTGAGCAAGTTGCTGTCCCTCTCTGGAACCTTTGATTCTCGTTTGTAAAATGAAGGAGCTGTTCCCCAAGATGCCTTCCTTTTCTGATGCTTAGCGTCCTGGAGTTGAATGTTCCACAGGCTGCTGGAGGAAGATGAAGGTTTGCCCTATAGGACTCAAAACTCACCATGTTTTTAATGGGGGAGAAGGGACACAAGGAAGATCCAAGATATTTTGGGGGTGGGGGGAAGGATATCTGGGTAGAGGCAGCCTCTTTTCAAATGGAAACCTTGGTGGGTTTCTGATTTTTTTTGGTTAAGCCTAGAGCTGCTCCAGCAGTCCCTGTCCTGCTGTGAATTCTATGCTGTTTTATTGTGTTGATTAACAAAGTTGGAAGAATGTCACTGACACCCACACACTGCCCCACGCACTTGGTTTCATCTTTATTACAGGAGGGGAAGTTTCTGACCTCCGCCAGTTCTCCCTCCTTGAAGGTGGAGGTGCTGGAGTCCGGAAGGTTTCTTCCCAAGCCACAGGTCGCCAGGGGGAAGAGGAGCTCAGAAAGCCTGACAGTGAGTCAGAATCTTCTTAGTGACCTCTTTGCCTGCAGCTGGGGCAGCTGTTGGCAAACGAGGTGAAGTGCTCCCGATGCCTGCTTAGACCTCTCAAAATGTGTGTGCTGATCTCACCGGTTCTGGTGCTTCTGGTCACATTTACATTAGAGTTTCACAGAAGGGAGTCTCAGGAATTAGACTGGCTGCTGGCAAATACTCCTGCCTTGTGTGTTGAGCATGGGACTTTTTTTTTTTTAGTCATTTTTAACTCATAGAAGGAATATATACATATATATACATATACATATATATACATATATATTTAAATACAGAGAAGAGTGGAAAGAGTAGTTCTATGCACACTCATATACTCACAGTTGTTAACAGTTGGCCATATTTGCTTCATGTGTGTATAATTTTGTTGCTGAACCATTTTAAGTAAAAGGATGCTTCAACCTTAAATCTTAAGCACATAGCTGCAAGAAATAAGAACAGTCTCACACACAACCATAGTCTTGTTATTGCCCCTAATAAAAGAAATAATGCTGTATTAATCTAATTCCCTACAAAGAATGGGCATATTTTATTTTATATTTTATTTATTTATTTTTTAAATGAATTAAGTTATTTACTTATTTTTGGCTGCGTTGGGTCTTCGTTGCTGTGCGTGAGCTTCCTCTAGTTGCGGCGAGCGGGGGCTACTCTTTGTTGAGGTTTGCCGGCTTCTCATTGCGATGGCTTCTCTTGTTGCAGAGCACGGGCTCTAGGTGCACGGGCTTCAGTAGTTGCGGCACGCGGGCTCAGTACTTGTGGCTCGCAGGTTCTAGAACACAGACTCAGTAGTTGTGGCTCACGGGCTTTGTTGCTCCGCAGCATGTGGGATCTTCCCGGACCAGGGCTCAAACCTGTGTCCCCTGCATTGGCAGGCAGATTCTTAACCACTACACCACCAGCGAAGTTCCAAGAAGGGGCATATTTTAAACGATATGAAATGGAGAAGCTATGCATCTGTCAAAGAATAGCGAAAAGGCATTTAATTGGTTATTTTGCAGGATAATTGTTTTCTCACATGAGAGGGAGTTGTCAGGTAGACCGAGTCAAAGTACAAAAGCCTAACAAGATTTAGAAATGAGAGAGAAGAGAGGGGTGAAAAAACCTGCAGATAGCCTGGGAGGAGGGAATCTTGTTTGCACCTTCTTTTGTGTAATCTGATCAGCTGGCAACTAAGCAGAGGCTCCTATGGGCACATTGTCTTTGGGTAAGTCGACTGGAATATCAAAGAAAACCATGTATGTTGTTTGGGCTTCTCTGTAAATGCTTGGCAGTGTAGTTGGGGCACCAACGGGGCAGGCTACCTGTGTCATGCCTGCTGGAGTGCCTCTGTCCAGCTTAGTTAGGCCTGGTCTCCATCATTTCCCCTGCTGGAATTTTGTAGGTTGGATCAACATTAGCCTTGTAAAGTATTTCCAAGCACAGTCTCTCATTTAATGGCCTGACAGCCTTCTGAGGGAACCAGGACGGGGATTATGATCCACACTTCACAGAGGAAGAGATGAAGGCCCAGAGAGATTAAGAGACTCACCCAAGGTCACACAGCTTGTCAAACCCCAAGTAGATACGCACAGATCTGCAATGTTCAAAGGAAATCATGGGGCACAAGTTGAATGCTTGAAGGACTGACTTGAAACTTCCTGCATAAAATTTCATGCTTTGGCCTAGTACCCTTCGCCTGTGGATCTTCCAAGCCTCTCTCAGAAGGACCAGTCCCTGGAATGTGGTGCTTCTCCCACACCCCAACTTCCGTGCTAAAGGAGTTGTTTTAAGAGGACCCTGAAGGCCCAAGTTGGTCTCAGAACTCCAAGACAGTCATTAGAAAGGATTCTCTGTGCATCTAGAAAGATTAACTGGGTGCATTTGTTTTCTTCCAGAGGATACCATCATCCAGAAGATAGTGGAACTTCTCCAAAAAGTGGGAGACCAGTTGGAAGAAGAGGTGAGGGGCAAACTGTCTGCACAGATGCCCAGGGGCCTGCTGCCTTCCCCTCCTCCTCCTTGCTCGAGCCCCACCTGTCCTTCTGGGCCTCAGTGCTACCCTGCTCCAGGCTCTGTCACCTCCCTTGCCTGGGGCCACCCTGAAGCCCTTGGTTGCCCCTCAGTTGCTTCTTGGGGAGCTTTCCCCTCTCCTCAAGGTCAGGGGCTTGACTCAGTTTCTCTCATCTCCCCCACAGCAGCATCAAGCCTCTCAGCCAGAGGTGGCTCCTCAAAACCCAGCACCAGGCTTCAGGAAGAAACCCCAAGAGAGAAAGTCTAGCCTCAAGAAAGCCTTTTCTCATAAGAAACATGGTTCTGAGGAGCCCAAGAGAGCACAGGCTGCAGATGTTTCCGGCCCAGAGTCCCGGCCGCCCAAGAGGCCCAGCTTTCTGCCCCTGTGTGTTGGTGGCCATCGGCCCTCCAGCTCCAGGAGCCCAGGTGAGCAGGCTCACAGTTACCACGGCAACACTGCAGCTGCCTACTGCGCTGGAACCTTCCCCAAGGCTTGCATTGGCCATTTTCAGAGCTGCCATCCCAGTTCTGACTTTTGCTCTGCCCTAAGCAGTGTGGGGAGGGCAAAAGGGATACCTCCACGCACGAAGCCTCACTGTCTAGGCAACCCAGCTAAGCCCCTGGTGGAAATCGTGTTCAGGGATTTCCCCCAACTATGCTCATCTCTCCGTAGCCTCAGCTTCCACACCTTGGCAGGGTGTAGCATGTGCAGGAAGGAACTGGAGCCTGGGAGGCAGGAGACCTGGGTTCTGGGCTCCATCTCTGTGCCTCAATCTCCTTGCCTGTAAAATGAGACACTTCCCTGCTGTGTATCTATATGCAATCAGTCCTCATTTTATGAATTACATCTTATTATCCTCATTTCACAGACGAGGGAACTGAGGCTTAGGGAGGTAAAAGAATGTGTTTGTGGTCACATGGCCCATCAGTGATGGAGCCAGAGCTACAGGGAGAAAGGGTCAGCCTGGGTGTCAGGGAGGAACAGCCCAGCAGGTCATCTTGGCCAGAAGAATGTATACTTTAAAAAGGAGAAGGCAATGTTTAACACCAAAGAGTGGATCCCCAGTGGTGGGATTTCAGGCCGCAAGGGGAGATATTTTCATGTAGGGGGATCCTGGCTGTGATGAGTTTAATTCGTGCCAGGGCATCAGGCATTTACTCTCCAATTCATGGATCAAGTCAAGATGGTGGAGGGATGAGGTCTCCAGGGGAGGGAGGAGAGGGGAGCAAAGCCCAGGAAAGGCAGCTGTATGGAAGTGCAAAGGGATGAGGGAGCTTGGTCTTCAGTACATCAGAGCCACGGCCCTGCCCAGCAGCTCCCCGCCACCCCAGCAAGGCCTTTGCATGCACCAGCCACAGTGTGCACTTTGGAGTCTCTGCTGACTTCTGTGCATTAGTTAACACCCTCAGACTGATGAAGCTCACTCACCATTTCCTCTTCTCAGGTGTGGAAAATCCTGAAGTCCAAGAGGCTCTGTCTACAGACGGTGGGGATCCAAGTCCCTTCGAGCTTTCCAACCCAGCAGGAAGCCGGGGACCCGAAGAGGACCTGCAGCTGGACAGAGCCTCGGAACTCAGTCAGTACCCCCTCTCCTTTTCTCAGAGGCCCCTTGGAAGATGTCTGGTCTGACCCCTCTACTTGCAGAAGAGAAACTGAACCAGAGAGAGGCAGTGACCTGTCCTTACCTGCCTCTGAGTGAAGCAGGCTGGGGAGGCAGCTCAGGGTCCAGAGCACAGGCCCCGAGCCAGGCTGCTGTTACTCTGTCTGAGTCTCAGCTGTAAAACCACAACAGTGATAACATCGTCCTTGGTGAGGCCAACATAAGGCGATACAAGGAAAGCATCGGCCCATGGCAAGGGCTCGATAGATGGTACGATCTTTGGGCCTGGATTCAAATTTGGGCTCTGACCTCTCCAGCTGTGTGATCTTGGACAAGCTACTTCATCTCTGGTCTCAGTTTCCTCATCTGTAAAATGGGGATAATAATAGTACCTTCTCTCTAGAGTTGTTGGAGGCTCTAAATGAATTAATGATGATAATGCATTTAGAGCAGTACCCATGAGCAGCTAATAAATGTCAGCTGCCGTTTACTGTGACTATTAGTGTTGTCGTCATGTAGCCCAGCTTGAGAACATAGCCTCAGGAGAAGTAAAGAGGATAGGAAAGGGGGTAGGGGCCTTAGGAGAGAAGCTGAACCGATGGTAGCTGCCATCACTATTATTATTATTTTATCATTGGCAGAGTTGAGCCTAAGATCATATAATCACTGTCAGTTCTGTGTGTCTGAAGAACCACTTCCCCTACCTCCCCCATTCTGCCTTGTTTGCTTTTCACAGAAAATGTGCCTTGAAGGGGAATTGAGAAGGGCCCTTGTTCTACCTAGAAGAGGAGGAAAGAGCGGGGTGAGGGGACTTGTGGGGACCAGGCCTTTCGTTATGGTCTTGAGACACCTTCTCCTGGAGGCAGGGGCCTCGGCTGTTTCCTGCACCTAACAAGGCACATCTAGGCCCTTCCTCAGTGGTGAATGAATAAGTGAATATGTTCCCGTGAAGCCAGCTCTGCCCGCAGGTTACCTCTGAGGAATCTGTGGTCCCCATGGGTTGGGCCTGAGACAACCTTAAAAGGCAAGCTCATTAGCACCCCACCCTGGAGACCTGTGAGAATCATCCAGGGAGCGATTGGGCCTTAGGAAATGAAGACTGACCATAGAAAGGCTTTTCTCAACACTCAAGGGTGAGCAATCGCTTTGTTCTTTTTTAGAATTTATCCAGAAGATCATTGACCTACTCCAAGTTGCAGAGGAGCAGGGGGGAGACAAGGTGAGGAAGACATTCCCCATGTAGACCCTGACCCTCACTATGGACACCCCTACCCCTCACTATGGACACCCCTACCCCTACCTGGCACAATAACTTCCCTGCCCCTCCCCCAGTTCTACATCTTGCCAGAGCCTGGCTCCAGTCTCTCATTCCCAGAGCCTCCTCTGACCGCTGCAGGCTGTACTTGTTTCCCCAGCTCTGAGCACCAATCACCCTCCTCCCCCGGCCACACCCTCTGGTCCATAGTGGGTCTCTGTTTGTTTCAGGCGATGGTCTCTTTCCTCCGCTCACTTGTAACCTCCTCAAAGTAAGGGACCCTGACTCAGTTTCTCTTATCTCCCCCACAGCAACTTCAAGTCCAGGAGCCAGAAGTGGTTATAGGAAACCTGGCCCCAACCTCCAGGAAGAAATCACAAGAGAAAAAGTCCAGTTTCAGAAAAGCCTTTTCTCATAAGAAACATGGCTTCAAGGAGCCCAAGAGAGGGGGTGCTGCTGGTGCTGCCAGCCCAGACTCCCGGCCGCCAAAGAGGCCCAGCTTTCTGCCCCTGTGTGTTGGTGGCCATCGGCCCTCTATCTCCAGCAACCCTGGTGAGCAGGCCTGGGGTTGCCATGGTAACAGAGGCTGCCTCTGGCCCCTAGGCTTCTCCAGAGTAGGGTCGGCCAGCTGCTTGGTGTCCTGTGCAGTCTTGACTTTCACTCTCTGCTCTGAGCTGAGTGGGGAGGTGTGGGAGGGCTGTGGAGAGGAGAAAGGGGTCGGTTGCTGCCAGGACCCACCCCTATGACACACACCTTCCCTCCCCCCGACCATAAACACCTAAAAACAAATGTGGTATGAGAGCGATGCATCTGTTCCTCAGATACGTGCATCAGAATCACCTGGAAAGCTCATAGAAAAACAGAAACCCAGATTAGATGAAGTAGGATATGGCCTGGGCCTCTGTTTTTTCACTACACCGAACTATGAGGACCACTGGTGTACAACAAATTCTCCTGACATTTGCGGAGTGCCCGCTGCCTGCCACGTTCACACATATTATCTCATTTAACACCCCCACTCACAACCCTGTGAGGTCAGTCCTGTTACTCCCATTTGACAGATGGAGAAAGTGAGGTTCAGACAGGCTAAGTGACTTGGCAAAGGCTCGCAGAGTTAAAAGGGAAGTGGGCTCACTGGGTGGGACCTGTTGGTAGGCCTGCTTGTTTTCCTCCCAGACCATGAGGAGGCAAAGGGCGTGGTTGGAAGAAAGAATGAGATTTCTGGAGGCGCAAAAAGCACTGTGAACTCCTCTGAGGCAGGTCCAGTGGGGCTGGGGGTTCCCAAGGAGGCTGGGAAACCAGGACCCTTCTTGAGCCAGAGCCTTTGGACAGCTTCTTGTCAGAACCTGGGTTCAGCAATGTGCTGGTGGATTTGAGACAGGTGCAAACACACTCACACCAACTCCTCTTTGCCCTCAGATCCAGAGGATCTGGAGTTCCAGGAGTCCTCGCCTGCAGAAGGGGGGCCAGTTGGATCCTCAGAAGCACCCTCCCAGGCCAGAAGCCACAAGCCAGAAGCAGGACCTCAGCCACATGGAGCAAATGAATCTAGTTAGTGCCACCCTGCTCTCTCCTGGGACAGCTTCCCCGGGGCTTCGCTTTTGCGTGGATTTCACAGCCTGAATCCTAGTAGCGAACTGGGAAGACAGCTGACAAGTACCCCAGGAGACTCTAGAAGGGCAGAGAGGAGACAGGGTTGGCCTTTGAACAGGTGCTGGTGGGGCAGAGTTGCAGGTGGACAACCTTCTTCAGGTAGAGAATACCTGTCCATTCTGTGGGATGTAATTTCACCCCCACCACATGCCATTGCTTTGCCTGAATGTTTCATATACAATTCCTGTCTTGCTCTGGGTCTCATAACCAGTGGCGCACCGGCAAACAAACTCTGGGTAAGGGCGGGGGGATTGGGGGAAGCCCTGATTTGTAGCATTTGCAGATTTCTGTGGTATAAAATTCCCACCACGGCCAATTTCAAGCTGCTGACAGTTTATAACAACAGGTCCACAAATGTCCTGAGTATTTACAATTAACTCTTGGTGCAAGCAAGAGTTTGCTTGCTTTTTATAGCCCAGGCTGATGGTACATTCCCGTTGCATCAGTAGCCATGGCATTTGCCCTCCCTACATTCTGAGGAGTTGTTCCTGGTCCCAGCTCCCATTCCTGACTACTCTGTAGCCTGGATAAGGTCTCAGTTTCCCCATCTGTCAGAATGGAGCTGAATGTGGTGACAGGTGAGGCTCGGCAGGCCGAATTGCCTTCTATTTCTATACAGCTAACCAAAACAAAGCTCACATGCTCCAGCCCTAGTTTAGGGGAAGATTTTTCTTTGCCCTTCACATCTAATCTGTGTACTGTGTTTTAGAGACAAAATACTTCTGCAATCGATGGATGGGTTATTACACAACAACATGTCAATAATCCCTCAATCCTTCTTTATTTTCCTTAGAGGAGCTGATCATCCAGAAGCTGGTGGCCCTTCTCCAAGAAGTGGATGGCCAGTTGGGGGAGCAGGTGAGGATTGCTCAGTCTCCACAAAGACTGGACCCAAGTTCAGTCCCCATCTTTGCGTCTGGGTGACCGTGGTAGGCCCCTTAACCTCTATGAGCCTCTGTTTTCTCTTTTGCAAAATGGGGGATAAATACCTACTTGCCAAGGTTAGTGCATCTATAGAAAATGCCAGACACATAGCAGATGAGATCAATGTTAACTTAAAAATAATATAAACCTATGTGGCTCCCCCTGCCAGCCGGGACCTCCCCCAGTCCAAATCCTCCTTGAAGTTCAGTTCACGAGCCACCTCCCGGGAAACCTCCTTCCCTGAGTCCCAATGATCTCGTCCTCTGCTATCTGCCGTTCACTCTGTTTTGGCACGCACCTCAGTAATTATAAGGTCTCCAATTCTTTCAAACTTTTATTAGAGTTTCTTCCCTTGCTAGGTAGAGTGTAACATAAGGTTCCCTGCCTTTGAAAACCTCACAGACTACTTGGAGAGACAAACGCAGATCGCATATGAAGAGGAGTTACGTGTGAGCACAAGTCAGAGATGAGTCATCAGTGTAGCTGACCTTGTTAGAGCCTCTCCTTACCACCACAGAGCACCTGGCCCAGCTCCCAACTGCCAGTACCTGCATCCCTTTGCCTGAGGACTGGCCCCCAGAGCCATTTACCACCCACAGGTTAGGCCAGAATGAGCACTCTCCACCGCCCCAGGAGCAGCCCTCAACCACTGGCTGATGCGAGCTGGTGTACACATACCCCAGCTCCCTTATCCTTTGGAGGGATAACTCTGTGGTGTGTGTTCTTCGAGGGTTCCCAAAGTGCCCCGAGGGGATCAGGCTCAGCTGCCAGCCTGAGTGGGATGCTTTCCCATTCTTGCCCCAGGTCTCCATTCCCCCATCTGTGTTTGCCAGGATCACTTACCACATAAGTGAGCTGCATTCGAGTCCTGGTCTCAGGATCTGCCTCTGGGGGGAACTCAACTTAAGACATTTAGGTATTAAGAGGAGGAGGCTTAGGGTGGGAACTAAAATTCATCCCACATCCACTTTGCATAAAACATTAAACTATCTCACTTAATCTCCTCCCCCCAACGACAGTGTTGGGGGGGCACATATTATTACCCCCATTTTACACACGAGCGGTCACACAGTTAGTAAATGCTATTTACGCATCTGTTATCTGAATCTAAAGACCTACATTTTTTTTTTTCCCCCACTTTGTTCTGCTGGTACAGTTGTACCTTGCAGAACAGATTCTGAGAGGCTGGGGATGGTAGATGAATTTAACAAGGGATGCTTGTCCCAGGGACAATGAGGCACCCAGCCTGGCTGCATGGAGTTGGGGGAGGGAGACGCTGTGGGGAGGGGGCTCCCTGCTGGCAACACTGATGACCTGCCTTCATTTCTGCTTCCAGTTCAGGCAACACCCCAGCTTTAAGAAGATTTTTTACAAGCTCCCAGACTCTTCCCTCAGAAAGCTCATAGCCATCCTGCACCCCCAGGAGGCCCACTCCACGGAGCCCAAGAGACCCTACTCGTTTGTCTTTGGCTTGGCTAACAAACGTGCCGACAGCAATTACCAAGCCGTCCTCAGCCTCACCGGCCTACACTACAGGCGACCGAGTTTTAGCCAGTTCCCATACAGGGAGGACCAGCAGGTGAGAAAGGGCAATATGGCACGAGGGGCCACAGACTCACAATCACAAGGACCTGCCTACGGTCCTCTCCCCTCCCCTGCTTACTTCAGGACTTCTGGGGTCCAGCTCAAATGTTACCACCTTGCCAAGGCCTTCTGAGATGATTCTACACCACAGCAGCCTCTTTCTTTTCCAAACCCCACCCTCTTTGCCTGCTAATTAGCTAATCAGCATCTTCTTTATTTGGTCTCCAACTGGATGTGCATTTTCACACTTCTTGACATCAGTATGGGATATTGGACCAGCTACTATCTTAGCTCGCCCTCTTATTATTCCATGGGTTGTGCTGCTTGTCTTTCCAATTGAGACTGTTGTAAAATTTAGAGAACAAGTAAAGTAAGATTACATATCAAATAAGGTAGGTGAGAAGGATCCCTGGGGCTGTTTGGTTCTGGAAGGCTTCCTGGAGGCCATTCTTCACTGACCTTGCCTTGATTGATTAATTAAGAATAGCCTCTTTTTGAATTATGGTTTTCTCAGGGTATACGCCCAGTAGTGCAGGACAGGTGTAAAGACGCAGATGTAGACATGGGGAGGGGGGAGGGTAAGCTGGGACAAGTGAGAGAGTGGCATGGACATATATACACTACCAAATGTAAAATAGATAGCTAGTGGGAAGCAGCATAGCACAGGGAGATGAGCTCGGTGCTTTGTGACCACCTAGAGGGGTGGGATAGGGAGAGTGGGAGGGAGGCACAAGAGGGAGGGGATATGAGAATATATGTATACATATAACTGATTCACTTTGTGATATAGCAGAAACTAACACAACATTGCAAAGCAATTATACTCCAATAAAGATGTTAAAAAAAAAAAAAAGAATAGCCTCTCCACTGCCATCACTCAGCCTTTTTTTTTTTGGCATAGGGGGATCTTAGCTCCCCAACCAGGGATCGAACCTATGCCCCCTGCAGTGGAAGCTTGGAATCCTAACCACTGGACCGCCAGGGGATTCCCCATCACTCACTCTTTTGACTGGTTTCATGCTTTTCCTAATAATCCCCCCTTCCCTGAGGCTGCAGGATGGTTCCTGTAGAAATAAAACTTAACGCATTTTTTTTAATCTGAATTTTCTGTTGGACTCTAATAGAGATCTCCCCACTCTTTTCAAATTCTCTTAAGATGACCTGCTTACAAACATTTGACCAGATCTGTAGTGCAGAAACCACTGAGTGAAGTTGTGATTTTAAAGGAATGAAATGTCCTATTGGTGTTGGACACATAGGACCAGAACTTTTATATCCAAATTGTCCCCTGGGAAACCAGACCTTTATTGCAATGATGTCACCATCATTCGAACCCTTTGTCTTCTCCTCCTGGAATTACCTTTAGAAGCCATGTGATAAGGCTCTCAAGAAAGCTGGTCTTATTTCATGATACTTGTACCTCATCATTCGAATGGTTTTCCTAGTGGAAACTCCTCGTGACCTTAGACCTCTCTTTTCTCAGACTCACTGTCTTCTCCTGGAGAATAGGGATAATTTGCCCTCTAAATTGGGTTAGGTAATAGCTGATGGAGTGATCTGAGTTCTTTGTGAAAGATATTATAGAAACATCAATTCTGACATCCTCAGTAGCCCTAACTCCATCTTCTGGTTTTGCTAGCCATTCATTCATTTATTTATTCAACCAGTAGACATTCAGAGCTTCCTATGAGCCTAACTGTGCAAGATGCTATGAGAGCCTGTGGAAGGTTCTGCTAGTGGAAAAGGATAGAATGTTTACTGATGACAAAATTAAATATCAATTAAATGCCAAATTAGCACTAACTGAGGTCAATAAAGCAAGTTGGTTCCAGGAGCCTTCCAGGAAGTAGCAGGCATTGATTTTGACCTTTGAGGATGGAGAAGCTATAGATGGGGAGAAAGGACCAGTAGGACACTGCAGGCAGGAGATACTGTGTGGGCAAAGACCCAGAGGTGGGAGCTAGTGGGTTAACGAGAAGTCTGTTGTTATCAGCGTGGGACCCATACATAATTGGGCTATGGCTAAGACCTGTGTTCTTTTTCTCTTCCCAGAACGGCACAAATCCTCAGAGCCAGAGTCCAGATTGAAAGCTACGCTTTGCACTCAAGTTCCCTGAATTATCCAAACATTGGCAGCTTTAGCCAGGAAACCCTGAAGATGTCCCAATCCAGTGCTTCACAGACATGACTGAAGACAAGAATGGGCAGCCATTCTGCATCCTTGCACCGTTGTGAACTTATCTCAGTGGAGAATGCAGAAATGTTCCTCCACAAAGCTGGAGGCAGAGGCCGTGGGGGGAAATAGCACTGGACTGGGAGTTAGGAGACCAGGACTCCCCCTGCTCACCTGCCCCAAACTTGCTGCAAGACCCTGTCCACATCCCATGTTCCCTCTCCTCGTCAGACCTTGGATTCTGGGCCGGATTAGTGACCCATCAGATCTCTTCTGGCTCTATTATACTGAAGTCTCTCTAAAGAGAGGTAGTAAGTGCTTTCACTCTGTGGCTAAATATACCCACCCCACAGAGCTGGAGGCAATCTTTAAGTACTGACCAAATGAATGAATGGGGGGAACTCTTTGAGATCTAGGCAATTTTTCCAGGCATTCTCTGGGAGGCCTTGGTCCTCAACTGGGATTGTGCAACCAGTGGTTCTATCTCTAAACTGGGAGCTAGGGAGGAAATGGGGGAGCTACCTCAGCAGGCACCGGTCCGGGAATCAAGGCCTTTGCATTCTGGGGCCAACCCCAGTGTGTAGTGCCAACTTATGTGCCCTTATTTTTTTTATCATGTGTTTTCTTGATCCACCAGGGCTGAAAATATGCCTACATCATGTAGAAGGCCTGTTGATACTTTCTTCAGATGTTGGTTTTAAATGTCCTAGTTTTAAAAATAAATTTTTGTTTAATCTCTCACCAGAATGTCCACATTCACTTAACAGATGGGCATCTATGTTTAACACATAATTTATTCAGTTGGCTGCACTGTAGGTGTCATTCAGATATGCTTGTTTGGAAGACCAGGAAGTGTTCTGGCCTCAGGGACACCTCCTGATTTCAAAGCACAGTGACTGGCGCATCAAAAAACAACTCATCAGTGTTGTTGTTGTTTTTAAGGCATAAAAAGGAGAAAGGAACTCTTAGGGTTGCCAATTTTAGCAAAGAAAAATGTGGGTGGCCCAGTTAAATTTGAATTTCAGATATACAACAAATAATTGCAATGCTGGGGGCACACTTACACTAGGTCATTATTCGCTGTTTACCTAAAATTCAAATTTAACAGGGTATCCTGTATTTTTTATGGCAACCCTGGAACTAATGCAACAACAATTCTCTAATTACCTCAGAGCATCTGGGCCCTAAATACAGGCTTTGAGTTAAAACAATAGTTAACATTATATTCAATCCTCCCTTGCACACCAGGGAATAAGTGTTCCTGAGTTGTAACAAGGTTGAAATCCTCCCTCCCCTGGCTCACATGTCTCAGGGCCTCTGGGCACATAGTTACCTGCAAACAGCAAGACCTTCCTGGGGAAAAGGACTGCAGCCAGCAGGGCTGCTCCACGTAACTCCCAGGTGCTTCCTTTGACTGGTCTGGGCCGCAGAATTGGAGAAGGCAGAGGGTACAAGAACACCTGAGATCTGATTCTTCTCAGGCTTCTCAAAGGTACACTTAGGTTCCTCCAGGTAGAACCATCTGAAGGGGGCTTGTGTGGACTCTTGTTCCCTGACATGTGCCATAGCCTCCCACCCACCATGGGTTAAATTTGCATGTGTCCTTCTCAAGGGCCACAGTTTAGGGCTGTCTTCCACCCAGTCCACCGGGTGGACAAATCCTAAAATTCTAGGATTTGTTAAGCAAATGCATCTGAGGCCTGTGGGCAGCCCAGGCTTCCTTACTGGGTCTGGCTGGAGCTAGAGGTTATCCACACTCTGGGAAGCAGTGAGGTTTTTTTTTGTTTTTTTTTTTTTTTTTTTTTTTTTGCTGTACGTGGGCCTCTCACTGTTGTGGCCTCTCCCATTGCGGAGCACAGGCTCCGGACTCGCAGGCTCAGCAGCCATGGCTCACGGGCCCAGCCGCTCCACGGCATGTGGGATCTTCCCGGACCGGGGCTCGAACCCGCATCTCCTGCATCGGCAGGCGGACTCTCAACCACTGCGCCACAAGGGAAGTCCTTTTTTTTTTCTTTTCTGGACAGGCTGGGAAAATTGAGGTTAAAGACGTCTTTCTTTCTTTTTTTTAAAATAAATTTATTTATTTATATTTGGCTGCGTTGGGTCTTCGTTGCTGCATGCAGGCTTTCTCTAGTTGCAGCGAGCAGGGGCTACTCTTCGTTGCGGCGTGCGGGCTTCTCGTTGCAGTGGCTTCTCTTGTTGCGGAGCACAGGCTCTAGGCGCATGGGTTTCAGTAGTTGTAGCACATGGGCTCAGTAGTTGTGGCTCACGGGCTTAGTTGCTCCATGGCATGTGGGATCTTCCCAGACTAGGGCTTGAACCCAAGTCCCCTGCATTGACAGGCAGATTCATAATCACTGCGCCACCAGGGAAGTCCCAAAGATATCTTTCTTGTGGACCATTTTCACTTGGGTGTGAAGAGCCGACAGAGTCTGCCCTCATTTGGGCTGGGAAAGGGGAGGGAAGGGGACATAAAGCTTCCCGTTTCCTCTACAACCATGGGAGGACTCCATGAAGGCCAGGGCTGCCCACTCCACTCAGCTGCACCACATAATCCCTCGGGAGCTTGTAAAGGCTGCATGCCAGATGAGCCCCACCTGCGGACTTCCATGAGTGGCTGAGGTGGAGCCCACTGGTTCCAAGTCAAGCCTTTTGTATGCTGTGTGAACAAAAAAAAGCAACAGAAGGAGATGTGGTCTCTTGATGCCACAGGAAACAGGAAAGAGTGTCCATGGCTCAGCTCTGCCTGACCGCCAACAGTTTTGCCCTGTGGATGAGATCCTGGGGGGCTAGGATCTTGAAGAAGTGAACTCAGGCTAGGTTGGGAGGAAGGCCCAGAGCCCAGCCAGCTGGGAGGAGGCTGTGCTGCTCGCTCTTCAGTGCCCGTCTGCGCTGACGTCCATCTGTCTGTCCAGAGCAGAGTAGTGGAAGGACTGCAGGGAAGCTGGGAGGATGTTTAGACAAGAAGGCTCTTGCCTGGGGGAAGCAGGACCCTCTACACCAACAGGCTTGGTAGTGGGTGGCATGCAGGTCCCCAAAAGGCCTGGGGTGAGAGGAGGGCATCTGAGAGCGGCGGGGAGAAGCCTTGGCCTTGTGGCCGTCAGGTTCTCTCCCATTCCAGCTCAAGTTTTCTCTCTCGGCTCACAGTTTCCTAGCAAAAGAACACAAATTCATCATTTCTAAGACCTGAATCAAGGACTTCCCTCCCCTTATTTCCACTGAGAACACTCCTCACAGATTTATATGCCTTGGGCATCCTGAGCAAGTAGCCAGGCTAATATGTGGAAATTGGAAAACTCAATTTATACAAAAAGCCAGTTCGAGGGTTCACTTTATTATACAAGGGTCTTTTGCAAAAGGAGGATTCCATTTGCAGAGCAGGAGTTGATAAAAGAGTGTTTGAAATATTATTCGACTTGCCAAAGTCTGGTGGGTGTTTGGTTTTGCAGGAAGAGGGAAGAAGTGGAGTGGCCTCCAGAGTGCGGAGGACAGTTGTTCAGACTGCACACTGCCCAAGGGTACACTGCCAATACAAAAGGGTAAGCACTTCACAGACATACTTACATGTCATTCATACAGCTTTCTAGCAGTTGGCAGTCAATTGTTCAAACGAAATCAGTGTATTATGACAACATTCAAGCAGCTGGCAGTCAAGTTCTGAAGGAAGGGGTGCTGTTTTCTCAGTGTACAAGGCATTATATGGGCTAGTGTTGGCCCTGACCGTGACCAGGAAGAAGCAGGTGAGGGCAGAAAGGAAGCTGGGGCAACAGGGCTCAGAGGTCACCACAGTATCCTGGGACAGAACAGGCAGTGTCCGGTCTCCAGGGACACACTGGGGAGTTCCACACCTCAGGGCAGCTGTATTCCTTGATCCGGCTGGGATGAGGTCTGTAGGTGACCCAAACTGTCTTGGAAGTGGAGAGCAGAGAGGAGTCGAGTGGGCAGGGAGCAGACCTGGATGCGAGAAGTTGAAGTTAAGCACATGTGAGGGGAAATGAGACAAAAAGGAGCAATTGGAAGCCCTGACTTCCAAGCCCTCCTCCACCTGCTGTGTGACCCTGGGCAAGTCACTTGCACCCTCTGGGAAACTGCAGGAAGACACCTGAAGAGCTCATCTTGGAGAAATGTTGGGATGTGGACTTGCACATTCTTGGATAATTTTCAAATCTGACTGTGTCATTCTGTTGTTTAAATCCTATGATGACTCCCCAGTAACAAAGGTGAAGTTCAATCTCATTAGCATGGCACTTAAGCCAGCCTGACCTACCCCCTGCCATGTTTCCAAGTGCACCTCCAGGCCTCTCCTGCCCAAATGGAGGAACTAGACTAGACTCTGTGACTTCTGATTCTCACTCCAGTGCTCCTTCTACCCCAGGAGACTGTACCACTTGGTCAACATCAAGATTCTGATGACAGACGATCTGGATTCAGATCCTGGCTCTGCCATCTACCAACTGTGTGACTTTGGGCATGTTACTTAACCTCTCTGTGCCACAGTGCTTGGAACATAATAACTGCTCTATACGTTTTAGCCATTATTAAATTCACCTTTGAATTAGTAACTTTTAATAAGTTACTAATTCCATAGTAACTCAAAGGAGGGGCTCTTTAATGGTGGAAATTTGGGGAGTCTGACAGACTTGGCAGCAATTAGAAGGATGTGGGTAGCAATCAGCAAGATGGACCTCCTCCTTTTCCATTTGTAGCCTGTAGGCAGTCTCTCAACTTCTCAATCTGTCTCTCTACTTTGAGGTCAGTTACACAACCTGAGTCCGATGACCAGCAGAGGATAAGACTAGCAGAGGAAAGCTAGGCTGATATATATATCTAGCCATGCTCCAGGAGAAGGGCATATCTGGCATTACTGCTGGTCCTGGAAATAAAAGGGACAGGGAGCAGACTTGACCCCAACCTGTAGCCTAAGCAGAGCTATTCCAGCCAACTCATAGCCCTATGAAAGAGAAAAAAATAAATAAATGTTTGTTTTGTAATCCACTGAGATCTTGGGGGAAGAGGGTCATTTGTTATACAGCATTATCATAGCAGCAATAACTGACTAATACAACCCACACCAGAGTATGGATTTGAACTTCTAATTTAAAACATACACACATGCATATTAATGTATGGGAGATTTACCCTGAGCTTTTATTCTAGACTCTTTCCTCTGCTGGGACAGATATCAGCTGGGGACCAGGAATTTACACAGGACTAGCCTGTGGATGTGACAATGTCTCTTGTGATTGTAGTTTTGGAACAGACCTTTCCTCTTCCTGGACCACTCCTACCTCTCTATGCCTAATATTTTTAAGCCTTTTTTCCCTGCCCACTAACCTTGTATTTGAACTCAAAGCATGGAATTGCTTAAAATCAATTGGTAAATTGCCCCCAAGCAGTTTCATAACCTGTTCTATAAAGGAGCACTGCACACAGGATGTGTGACCCACTGACAACAGTGTTTTCCACAGCTTACGAATGTTGTTTTGTTTGTTTTTTATCACAGCCTGCTTCTTTATAAAGCACCTTGATTCCTAGAAGTTTATCAACCAAGGTAGCTCTGGCTGAACTGCACAGTTCCCAGTGATCTGATGTATGGGAAGAGGCCTGGCTCTGAAATCAAAGACCCGAGTCTGGACCTGGCTTCCAGAGGGCACTCCTAGCTGCAGGGAAGCTTCCCCACACCCATGGCAGACCTGCCTACATCCTCATGACCAAACCTGACCCTGAGCTTCTAGAGAGAGACTCAAAGTTCAGGGAAGTTTTGGGGATGGAGACCAAGGAACAGAGTGAGACTAATCCCAGGCAGCAGTGATCCTACAAACCCCAGAAACCACCAACTGCCCTCTGGGTCCTACATCTTTGCTGCCCATCCTTTAATCCAGAAAGTGGCACGTAGGTCTGCCCTACTTCCTGCAGAAGCTTTGAATTTCCTCCCCACCATACTGCTTCCTACCACCTACCAAGTACCTACTTGCCCAGATTTTGCAGTGGGCCTATGGCTGCCAGGGTGAGCCTCTGACCCTCATCTACCTGATACATCCCTGTGCCTACCCAGGGACTCCCACCCAGGACTGGATGTCTCATAGAAAGAGTTAGAAATTTTTCCAACCAATTAAGGCTTGAAGCAAATTAAATAGCAAGGTCTGTTCCATTCAGAGAATACTTCAATAATCCTGTGAAATAACTGTAGATGATACCTGGCTTGATTTGGGTTTGAGGCTGGCATTTTGAATTTGTGAGTGTGTATGTATATAGGCATGTGCCTTTAAAAACAATTTTATGGTTCAGTAAAAAAATTAAGACTTGGTTTATATGGGGCTCACAGTTTGGCAAATTAGTTGGTTTTACTCTTGTCTTTGGTCTAAAGTTCAACTTTGGGGTAAATTCTTGAAAGTTTGGGATCAAGTTGAATTCATCTTTGATATCCCCAGAACCCAGAAGAGTGCTTGGCACTTAGTAGGTGCTCAGTGAAGGTTGACTGATTAAATCAACAACAGTCTAATATAGTCAAAAGCTATATAAGAAGCAGGCCTACATTGGTCAGAACCGTTAGCTGTAGGTTGGCAACAGTTAGGAACGCTACCTGTTGAGCCACACGAGCACCCACCTGTTTGTTTGTTTGTTTAATATTTATTTATTTATTTGGCTGCGTTGGGTCTTAGTTGCAGCACACGGGATCTTTGTTGAGGCATGTGGGATCTTTCGTTTCTGTGTGTGGGCTTCTCTCTAGTTGTGCCTCAGGCCCTGTTCTCTGCAACTGTGGCCATAGAAAAACTCAGCCACTGCCAGAGCTACCCCAAGGCAGGAAGGGATGAGGTTGGGGGGCAGAAATACCCTTGATTCACCCTCTGATCTCCTGCTGCTGCATTCCACTGGCTAACCCCGCTGGCATTCAGTCAGCAAAGGAGTCTGGGTATTGCGGTTCCCAGAGAGGAAAAAACAAACAAACAAAACAAACAAACAAGAAACAGCTCCCCAGGCCCTCTCCCAGTCACTGCAAAGACAATAATGGAGTACATGTTAAACAACCCAGCAACCCAGACAGTTGGTGCGCATTATGAAAAAAGATTTTCTGGGGACAATCTACAACATAGGAATATTAGCCCTCTTTTTATGCTGATAGAAAATAATTTGGATTAAGGGAAGTTTTTGGTAGAGTCTCTTAACTTATACTGTGCAGGATCCACCAAAGGCTAGAATGTAGCATGCCTGCCAGCTCTTTTGAACGGAGACATCAACAGAGAGTCAGATACAAGGAGGGGTACACACTCTCCCACTGCGTTTAGAGAAGGTACATTCCCCAGTGTGCACAGCAGGGACTGGGGGGAATGACACTGTCAGTATGAATAGGCTCATATCCCACACGTTGCCTCCACTGAGGAAGAGAGAAGAGGGAGTGGTGGTCTGCGAACGGTAAGGGGATGGACTGAAATCACATCCAGAAAAGTAACTCAGTGCTCCTTGGGCAGCTAAAGAGATGGAAAATATCACTCAGCTGGGCCCTCTCCCCTGACCAAAGGAAAGAACATGTTCCCAATTGAGGAGACAGTTACATTGTATAAGGCTTGCTCATGGTTTCCTTCACATTAGCCAGAGGCACAGTGTGTTTGGAATTTGAAGAAGCACAGGGAGCTACAGCCAAAAATGAAAATATAGGAGACATGAGTGAGATGGGGTTGGGGAGGAGTACTTAGTCATTTTTGAAATAACAATAGGAAGTAAGTGAAATGTTCAGAAACAGTAAAGAACTTTTGCTCTCAAATTCTTGTATTTGGGACCAGAATCACGTTGTTGGATTTGACTGAGATCCAGGGCAGTGAAATCTGCAGAAGGTCTGAAGCTGACCCTTGATATAATATTATCAGCAATTCCCTCATAAAAAGCAGCCAGTTGTGTCAGGGAAAGTTTTCAAGAAAATCCCCCACAGGAGTCTAAACCTTCTAGCATCTGCTTTATGTAATGCTTTTGTCTTTTTTGCTGGAATAGGAAATACAAATAGTTTCATGACCATTGTTCTTAAGTAAGCTCTCTTTTCTTTTGTGTTTGTTTTTTTGGCTTGCGGGATCTTAGTTCCCCAACCAGGGATTGAACCTGGGCCCACGGCACTGAAAGCCTACGTGCTAACCACTGGACCACCAGGGAATTCCCTTAAGTAAGCTCTTTGCATGTTTCTGATGAGTAGGGGGATATATAACACATGAATATTAATATGTAATTATGTAATACATGTAAATAAAAATAATATAGAATAAATTAATAACTTCCTCTTCTGAACTTCTTTCATTTCAACCTCACTCTCCCAAATCTATTTGTGGCTCCTTTGTTTATGGATTTTCCTGGGACTTTCTGCAGCACCTGCCGCCGCCAACAACAACATGGCCACTGCCAAACAACTGCTAACATGAACCCCTGGGGCTCCACTCTGCCCAGTTCCTACAGGTGGCCTAGGGTGTCACTGCTGAGACCAGCTGGAGGCTCCAACAGAATCCTGAGCACTACCGACGCTAAGGGCCAGGCGATTCTTTGTTATAGGGGTTTGAGCATTGCAGGATGTTTAGCAGCATCCCTGGCGTCTCCCAACTAGACATTACCCACTTGGTGACAACCAAAAATGTCTCCAGATGTTGCCAAATGTCTCCTGGGGGGTAATATGGCCCGCAGTCGCAAACCACTGGGCTATCCATACCCTCCGTCCACCCCCAATATGAATAAGGAACGCTAGCTCTGGGTCCAGGAGTTCTCAGTCCCCTGAAGATGGCTGCCTTTAAGCACAGATGCAATAAAATAAAATAAATGCATTTCATGTAACAGGGAAGAAGGCAGCAGGTGAAAGACTTTGAACAATTTTCTGACTCTTAATGTTCTGACAGTTTTGTCTCATTGTTAAAAGAATCAAAGTGAACCTATTCAAAAAAAGAAAGAAAGAAAGAAAAGAAAAGAAAAGAAAAGAAACAAAAAAAAGACAAAGTGAACCTATTCCAGAGAAAGGGGGGTCACTCCTGACTCAGGGCAGATCCACAAAGAAGACAACCTTGCTAATCTGTGCTACTGTTTATCGTAATAACTATGGAAGCTTGGCTGGTGGACCATGAGGACCCTACAACCTGGCTTCGGTCCATCATTTGGGCTCCTCTCCCTTGGTCCCCACGCAGACCACCCACAGTGGCCAAACAGGTATCCTCTTCATCCTGAATGTACCTTGCACTTTCCTTCTCTGCACCTGAGCCTCTGGAATAAACAAAATCTGAAATGTTCTTTCTACTCTGTCGTATCCCACAAACCACAATTGTCAAAATCTTGCCCACTTAAAATCCCTGTCACCTCCAAGAAGCCTTTCTTATCTCCCCAGAGAGATGTAATCTTATTCTCTATTAATACCCTCAACACTCTTTTTGTTAGTTATATAGTACTTAAGAATTCCTTTTGCGTTTTTGAGGTTGGTATCCATGCCATTCCCTCTGCAAAGAGCTGTTCATCTTTGCAGCCCCCAGCGGGGTGCTTCACCTGTAGTAAATAACCAGTTTTTAAAAATACTATTTACAATCCATAATGGACTAGTGCTTTTGTGAAATACAATATAAATGAATTAGTAGGAAAATGACCAAGCTCTTGGATGTCATAGCTCTACTGTATTGCTATAAACATTTCTAAATGCTTGCTCTCACTTTCTGTACTCATTTCATTGTGAACTAGTTAGTAACAAATAATTCAGGGACTGGCACTGGTCCACAGACCCCTTCTTGAGCAGCATTGCCCTGGCACAGCAGCTTTCACAATAAAAAAATCTACTAGAATAGCCGCTCTCAAATGTGGAGGGCTTGTAAAAAATGCAGACAGCTGGGTCCCACCCCTAGAATTTGTGGTTTAGTAGGTATGTGGTAGGGCCTGAGAATTTTCACTTCTAACAAGTTCTCAGGTGGTGCTATTGCTGCTAGTTGGGGAGCACACTTTGAGAATCACTGGACTAAAGAAGAAAAAAAACAAATGTCAAGTACACTGCCCTCTCGTGGTGGTCTGTCCTCATAGCAAGTAGAGCCGCTAAAGTTACGGGCTAACTTCACCAATGCATCCCTCTAAAGCAAATGTTATCAGCAACCATGTCGTTACACACTTGCCAACGGGCTCCAGACATGAGGAAGCTGTGAGAAGCCAGAAGGGTCCATACCTTGGGGCTGTTCTGGGCCCAGTTCCTCCACAGGTGGCTGTGCAGGTGATGCTGAAGAAGAACATTGGGGCAATGTTGGAGATGTGCCCACAGCGGAAGGCCCCAGGGACGTCCTGGATGACATAGATGACTGGGGGGGTGGGGATCTGAGTGGCGATCCAGTCAGTTGTACCTGCTGTGATGGTGATACGGGTGACAGCCCAGGTGTTGAGCTGGGGAGGAAGTGCACAGCTGGGAGTGATACAGGTGGCAAGTCAGTTGGAGAATGTGATGGTGATGAGGCCAGTGGCGATGCAGGTGGTGAAACAGGTGACTCCACAGGCCACTCACATGTGGATTCAGGTGTCTGCACAGGTGGGGACAGAGGTGGACCACGGCCACCTTTTCTTTCCCCTTTGGGAGCCCATTGTGTGTGAAGTTGTCTGGATTCTTCTGGACTGGCCCGCTCTGTTTGGAGGCTTGGTTGACAGTGTTCAGGGCACTCATTGCCAAGGGCGAGTTCTATCTGGCAGTACACTTCTACCCAGGGGAAAATCACTCTCTTGGAAGGAGAATTAAGGTAAGCAGCATCTAGGAAAAACAGTAGCATGGGGTCACAGGTGGCATTACTAACCCTTGGCATCAGCAGAGTATTTGCAAAAAATGGTTTCCCAAACTATTCTCATAAACAAGATCAGTGTTTTTCATTGTTTTTGTTCTGTTTTTGCTGCACTGCACAACTTGCAGGATCTCAGTTCCCCAATTAGGGATTGAACCCCAGCAGCGAAAGCCTAGAATTCTAACCACTAGGCCACCAGGGAACTCCTGGATTAGTGCTTTTCGATGGCCTTTCTTTACTTACTTGAATTTATATTGAATATCTGATTGTGGTTTTTTTTGCGGTATGCGGGCCTCTCACTGTTGTGGCCTCTCCTGTTGCGGAGCACAGGCTCCGGACGCGCAGGCTCAGTGGCCATGGCTCACGGGCCCAGCCACTCCGCGGCATGTGGGATCTTCCCGGACCGGGGCACGAACCCGTGTCCTCTGCATCGGCAGGCAGACTCTCAAACACTGCGCCACCAGAGAAGCCTTCTGATTGTGTTTTGATCCACTTATTCAATGGATACTTATTGAGCATCTAATATGTGCCAGGCATTATACCAGGCACTGAGGAGTTGAAGGAGACAAAAGTAGGCCTCTTGGAGCTTACAGTCTAGCCTGGGGGCAGGCACTAACCACTCCCATAACCTCAAGTTTTAACCAAGACAAGTGCTAGGAAGTGAAGAATGTGGTACTAGGAGAAACGGGAGCAGGAAGGGCTTCCCAGAGGGAGTGACGTTTGAGCTGAGACATGACAGGGGAGGGGTCCAGGGGGTGGTCAGGGTGGGATGAGGAGGAGCATTCCAGGCAGAGGGAACAGCACACACAAGGGTCACAGGTTCGGGGGAGCAGCAAGAAGCCAAGGCCCTGGGAGGTCAGTGTAGGTGGAAGAGGGGTGGGCATACTTGTGATGGGACATGGGGCTAAGGAGACCACAGGGGCCAGACCATGCAAGGGCTTACAGGCAGCATCAAAGACCCTTGGTTTGGGCTTCCCTGGTGGCGCAGTGGTTGAGAGTCCACCTGCCGATGCAGGGGACACGGGTTCGTGCCCCGGTCCGGGAAGATCCCGCATGCTGTGGAGCGCCTGGGCCCGTGAGCCATGGCCACTGAGCCTGCGCGTCCGGAGCCTGTTTTCCTCAGCGGGAGAGGAAAAAAAAAAACTTCTCCTTTTCAGAAGACACTATTAAGGAGTTGAAAAGAGAAATCACAGACTGGGGGAAAATATTTGCAAATCATATTTCTGATAAAGGGCATTTATCTAGAATACATAAAAGCTCTTAATAAGAAAACAAACAATTCCATTTTTTAAATGGGCAAAAGATGGGAATTCCCTGGCAGTCCAGTGGTTAGCACTCTACGCTTTCATTGCTGAGGAACCAGGTTCTATCCCTGGTTGGGGAACTAAGATCCCACAGGCTCCCATAAGCTGTGTGCGGTGCAGCCAAAAAAATAAAAATAAATGGGCAAAAGAGTCAATTGAAAGGGCTCCCAATGGCCAAAGGTGGAACACTTTGAGTAAGAAAATAAATAAAGTAGGACTGAGTAATAACCCACAGTATAAAATAAGTATCAACGAGTCCATACTAATATAAACAAATGATTGAATAGGTAAACAAATGATTGAATAGGCGGAGAAAGAGACACATCTCTCATGATGAAGAATTCCCAATAATTTCTGTAGATACTCGGCCCTTAAGGAAGTGGAGAATAACTCCCTACTTCTTAGTGACTTCCTTCCAAAGAGCACAGTATGGAAAGGAAGAGTAGATTTACAGTGGAAAAACCCGACAAACACCACCTCACAGCATGTACCCTTGATACAACGTGATGAGAATGGCACTTTGCCTCTGTGGTCTTTCCCCCGCAAACCCACAACCCCAGTCTAATCATGAGAAAAACACCAAGCAAATCCCAACCGAGGGACATTCTACAAACTATCTGGCCAGTAGGTCATTAAAAACAAGGAGAGTCTGAGCAACTGTGACAGACAAGAGGTGCCTAAGGAGACAGCACAACTAAATGTGATGAGGGATCCTGAATGGGATCCTGGGTCAGAAGAAGGACATTAGGTAAAAACTAAGGCAATCTGAATAAAGTATGGACTTTAGTTCATAACGATTTATCAACATTGGTTCACTAATTGTAAACAATATACCATACTATGCACCAAATGATTTGTGTACCATGCTATAACATCTAACAAGTGTGAGACCTAAAACAATAGGGAAACCTAGATGTGGAGTCTATGGAAACTCTCTGTACTATTTTCACAGTTTTTCTGTAAATCTAAAATGATTCTAAAAAATAAAGCCTATTCAAGGTCTAGGGGAAAATGGGCAAAAGAGTTGAACAGACACTTCACCAAAGAATATATTTGAACAACTAATAAGCCAAGGAAAAGATGCTCAGCATCATTAGTCATTAGGGAAATGCAAATTAAAACCACAATAAGATACTACCACATACCTATTAGAATGGCTAATATTAAAAAGACTGACCATACCAAGTGTTGGTGAGAATGTGGGGAAACTGGAATTCTCATTCACTATTGGGAATGTAAAATGGTACAACCACTCTAGAAAACAATTTGGTAACTTCTTAAAAAGTTAGACATACATTCTGGGTATGTTTCTCAGTACGTACATATCCAAAAGTATTGAAAATAGGATCTCGAAGAGATATCTGCACACCCATGTTCATTGCAGTATTATTCTCAATAGTGAAGAGGTGGAAGCAACCCAAATGTCCACTGACGAATGAATAGATAAAGAAAATCTGCTCTATATACACGATGGAATATTATTTAGCCTTAAGGAAGGAAATCCCGTCAGATGTTACAACATGCATGAATCTTGAGGACATTATACATGAAATAAACCAGTCACAAAAAGACAAATACTGTTATGATTCCACTTACATGAGGTACCTAAAGTATTCAAACTCATAGAAATAGAATGGTGGTTGCCAGGGTCTAGGGGGTGGCAGAAAAGGAGAGTTGGTTAATGGGTGTAGAGTTTCATTTTTGCAAGATGGAAAAGTTCAGGAGATTGGTTGCACACCAGTGTATGTTTAACACTACTGAATTGTACACTTAAAATGGCTAAGATGGTAACTTTTATATTATGTGTGTTTTACTACAATTAAATACATTACATTTTATATTAAAATATTATATGTTATACATAGATTTGTAGACATATACACATTACATAATAAACATGCATCCACCATATGATCGGGTCATTCCATTCCTGGGTATTTACCCAAGAGAAATGAAAGCATTTGTCCATACAGAAATTCATGCATGAATGTACATAGCAGCTTTATTCATAACAGCCCCAAATTGGATACAACTAAAATGCCCATTAACAGGTGAATGGATAAATGAACTGTGGTATATGCATTCATACAGTGGATTGGAACGCAAAAAGGAATGAACTATTTATACCATGCAATGACATGGGTGAATCTCAGGATAATTATGCTGAGTGAAAGAATGCAGACAAAAAAGAGTTCATACTATAAGAGTTCATCTATCAAAAACTCTAAAAATGCAAATTAATCTATAATGACAGAAAGACATCAGGGTTTGCTTGGGGATGATGGGATGAGGGAAGGTGGGAGGGATCCCAAAGGGGCATGAGGAAACTTCAGGCATGATGGATTGTTCCCTATCTTGATTGTCGTGCTGGTTTCGCAGGTGTGTGTGTCTGTGTCTGTGTGTCTGTGTCTGTGTCAAAACTCACCCAATTGTGAGTGAGAGGAATGGAGGGAGGAAGGTCAGTTTGGCCGGGCATGGCTGGATATGGGATGGATATTTCAGACATGGCATCCTCTGAGCTCCAACCTCACCATGTACATGTGTCTGTGTGGGGAATGTGGATTTTCAAGGATGCCAGCAAGCAGTGTCCTTCCCTTTGGTAGAAGGCTGCTGTTAGGGGAGGCCAAGAGTGGAGAGGGAGGCTCACCTGGTGGCAGGAAAACTAGGTAGATGTGAACCCTTAGGAGGGAGGAGAAAGAGGATGCTAGGATGTGAGCTGAGGGTGACACCTTGCACCCTTGCACACCTTGCAGGTGTGGCTTCCTACCTGAGCTGACCCCCTTTCAGAAAGCAGGCAGGAGGCTGGAGCAGACTTCCGTTTTCCGTTCCCAGATAGTAGGTGGGGATTTCTCAGGCTATGTCAGTATTTCCTGCTTGCATCTGGTGCCGGGAGAAAACTCCAGGCCCACCAAACCCAAGAGGATTTAGGTGCTGGAGCTGAAACTTGCACTGAGAAAGCCACGCACACATTTGCAAATTGGGAGAGGAAGCAAAAACAGCTGGCAGCCAGCACGAGTTTTTTTCTCCCTTATGAGTTGTGTCTGTTCCTACTTGGAGTGATTCCAGGGCCATTGGGGAAAACCTGCCATCCTCCATATACTGCCCCAATTCAGGAGTGGATGCCTGCAATGCTACTATTAGAGTTTCATCCTTGGGTTTAAGACTGCCGTTCATACCTGTGAAAATGTCCACACCAGCTAAGGGTGGAAGCGGGGAGGGTGAGAGGGTAAGGGGCTACTGAGAGATGGGGGAGACTAGAGATGCTTAACAGCCCACTTTGTAAGTCTTCCCAGGGCTTGCCCTGAGAGGAAGAGAAAGGAAAAGTTCTAGGCGAGAGACAGGTATGGAGGCAGCCAGGTAGCCAGGATGCAATCTGAGGTGTAGCGGGATTTCCTGGGGCAGGCAATTGGTGTCTGCTCCGAGATCCAAGAACCAAATCAGGGGCTCCCCAAACCTCAAGCCCTCGATATACACCATCACTGAGGAAAGAATGGAGGGGATCCCCACCTGGGGCAGAAAGGACCACAGGCCCTAGCCAGACCCTCCTATTCCCTAAGCTCTGTAGGTGAGACCTCATCTCCACCACCACCACCCCCCTCAGGTCGTCCTCCTTTTGGACACTGGGGGCTCAGCTTCACAGCTGTCACCTGTGAAAATGTGGAAGATGGGGCAGTTGTCAGAGGACAGTCAGGGTTAGGAAAAGTCTGTCTGCAGAGAGGTCAGAGGGGGCAGTGGACTGGATTGACCGTGGCTAGGAATAAAACTCAGAGGTAGGTTCCACCATCAGCCACCTTGTACAGATGAGAAAACAGGTCCCAGGAGATGAATTACTTGCTCAAGGTCACATAGTTGGTGTGTCAAAAACCAGGATCTAAACCCTTTTTACAGATTTGGAACTAAGACTCAGAGAGGGAGAGTGATTTCCTGGAGCTCACACAGCTTGGGGGATGGGGATCCTGGCCCAGGGCTACTTGCCTCCAGAGCCACATTCTCTCCATCCTGTGCTCCTGCTCCCTACCCCACTAGTCGGGAGAATGGACCCAGGAGAAAGTAAAGAGTTAGGACAGCGGAGCTTAGGAAAGCAGGAAGCAATTATTTGGCTGCACCACGCAGCATGCAGGATCTTAGTTCCTCAACCAGGGATTGAACCTGCACCCCCTGCAGTGGAAGCATGGAGTCTTAATTGCTGGACTGCCAGGGAAGTCCCAGCAGGAAGCAATTTTGAAGAAAAAAAGTGTACATCTCCTACGAGAAAAACCTCATTCCACCCCTTAATCTCACTCTTTAAGTATATTTTTTAAACTACATACACAAAAAGTTCACCACAGCATTGTTTATAATAGTGAACATTTGGAAACCCAAGAATGATCAAAGTATTCTGTACAACTGTGATGGAATATTATACAGGTGCCAAAAAGCCAGTTACAAAGACCATATGGCAACGTGGAAAAAAATTTATTATATAACATTAAGTAAACCCTTTGATCCAGAAATCCCCTTTTTCTGGAAATATGCTCTATGGAATTAATTCTAAATATAGAAAAGCATTTTTTCTTTCCTTTTAACAAAGATGTTTGCATGGCCTTCATGGAGTTAGCGTGTGTAGTGTATGCCTTTGGAATCTTCCTCCCACCCAGATAATACACAGAGGATACACAGGGGTGGAACCATGCTTTCCAAACCAACTTAGGGCAAGGGCTCTTCTCTCTCATTTGTTGATCAATATGTCACTCAAAAGTCTCACACAAACATAAACTAGTCACATCTAGTTCTACATTAACAATACTGTTTCATTGGAAAGAGAATAAAATGCAAGAAAATGTAATGATATGAGAATGGAATGCTCCAGGGAGATATGAGCTATGTATTTCCTAAGCATAGTTTTTAAATTCAGAAATACGTTTGTACAAAAGCCCTAGACACTGTCCCATCAGTTAACCTAAAGCCCCTTTTCCACAGTGGTCCTAATTTCTGGCCACAGTAACATCTGGACAATGAAGGCTGTCAGGTCCCTGTGCCCATTTCCAGCTTTCCTGGGTGAAGAGCACCTCACAAACTGGGGGGAAATGCTCCTCTATCCAGCCCTTCTACTTCCTGTCTTTGCCCCACTTTCCTCCTCTTCCTCGGGGCACCACATAGTACTTACTCAGCCGCCTCAAGTACGAAACAGCATCTTCATACCCTCTGTAGTAATAATTGTGCAGGATCTGCAAGGAGGGGCACCAGGAAAATAACTAAGGCTGTAGCAACAG
This sequence comes from Phocoena sinus, assembly GCF_008692025.1. Classification (NCBI taxonomy): domain Eukaryota; kingdom Metazoa; phylum Chordata; class Mammalia; order Artiodactyla; family Phocoenidae; genus Phocoena; species Phocoena sinus. Next base: position 66,092,178 of record NC_045773.1, on the reverse strand, counting down.
AGAGACCCATAGTCCCCTCTTCCAAAGCAGTTGCTTTCATTGCTCTTAAGCTTTATATGATGAGCTTTTCAAAATGTGCCCATCCTTCAGTACCTGCTAAGAACAGCTGGTCATCAGCTTTCCCTGGGCCGGAGAGGGTGCGATGTTTATAGTAGAACCAGAGAAGGTGCATTTGGACAGTATAAAGAGCAGCATTTGGAGACTGGACTCAAATCCCAGTGCTGCCACTTACTGGCTGGGTGGCTGGGTGAATGTAACCTCTCACAGCCTCAGTTTCTTCACTTGTAAAATGGGAATAAAACAGTATCTATCACAGAGGATGCTGGAGGATTACACCAGATATTGCCCACAATGCCTTTTCTGTAAAAGGCCAAACAGTAAATATTTGGGGCTTTGTAGGCCACATATAGTCTCTGTCACTTCTTCTTCTTCTTGTTTTTTTTTTTTTTTTAAACAATGCTTTAAAAATAGAAAGTCCATTCTTAGCTCACAGGCTGTATAAAAACATGTCATATGCTGGATTTGGCCCCTGGGCCATAGCTTGTTGAACCCACATTGTATGTCAAAATGGGAGAGTTCAGCCAACATTGCTATCAGTGGTTCTGAGATCATCTCATTTTACAGGGGAGAAAACTGAGGTTGGGAGCACTTAGGGCCCTTGTTCAAGGTCACATACCCAGCTGGCAGCAAGGCCGGGATACAGCTTTAGGAGGAAGTTTAAGGGATCATTTGAGATGGACTGAATGGGCCTCATTGGCTCCCCCATCCCACTCCAGACCCCATCACCCTTTCCGGCTCTCCTTGCCCACCCCCCAGGTCCCTCCTGTCTCTTACCACCAGGTCTGGGGGGAACAGGGCATGGGTCATCCTGGTGATGTTCTCCAGGGAGAACTGGAAAGAGCAGTTGAACATGAGGAAGTCACAGAAGATGGCGGGGCAGTCCCGCGGGCAGATGTCCTGCTGACCACTGAAGGTGGAGATGGTGATGGAGTCCGTCCAGAAGGAGCAGGGCTGCATGCCCGAGAAGGCCCCGTCGATGTACCGCTGCAGGGCGGAGGGGGGAGGCAGAGTGAGAAATGCTCATCTGGGGTCATAGGTCCTCTCCCCCACTCAGGGAGAGCAAAGAAATGGGTCCCTTGGGAGAAGCTTTGACGCCAAGGTCCGGGGGCATCCATACCCTGGATGAAGCAGGAACGAATGCTTCCCTGTCACGTTACCCGTCGTGGAGTCCCTCAACAGCTGAGGGCAGGGCCAGGGAAAGGAGCTCATCCACAGGGCCTTTTGAGAAGGTGCACATGTGGTGGGTCTGAGCAGGTTGTGAAATAGCCCTCCTCCAGACTGCCCTGGGTCCAAGCTGCCTCCCTCTGTTGAGGTCAGACACCCTCAACACCCTCCAGAGCACCCCTGACCACCCTGTGTCCACCCTCAAGTCCCTTCCCCTCTTGGGGCTTCTGTTTCCTCAGCTGTGAACAAAGGATCACAGATACTGAGGCTCTAACCCTCTGGGTGCCTGCGAATTAAATGAATGACATGCAATACAGGGGTCCATCTACTAGCTGATTCGTAATCTCTGGATCTCATTTCCTCTCTACATAAAATGAGGAGAGGGCACGGGTTAAATCTTCCTACTCAGAGTGCTGTCCGTGGACCAGCAGCACTGGCGTCAGCTGAAGTTGCAGGTACAGGGTCTCAGACCTACCGGATTTTCCTACTGGGGAAATCTGGCAAACCTGTGGAAACTTGACTTGTTGGGTTCAGTAATGTGTTGGTGAGTCCAGAGAGAAGCCCAACTTAGGGGGAAAAGTTCTTCTTAAAGCCCCAGAAATCTATCTACGCTGGGAATTCTGAGTAGGAAACCACAAGGACCTTTTCAATTCTTGGTCTTCCCACTGAATTCTGAGACCATTCCTCCCAAATGTGGGTCACAGGGGCCCTGAGGCACCCCTGGATCCCAGCTCACCCGCCCTCCCACACTGAGGTACTTACCACACCGCGGTAAGTTGGAGGAATGAGGCCGCAGTACACAGGGACAAAGCAGCTGCAGTACAGGGCCTGTGGGGGAGAAGACAGGGTTGAGATGCCCAAGGCCTGGGGGCTGGGTGGGGAGGGATCACCTGCGGGCATCTGGGACACCGTCAGCCTGGCCCTTCTTAAACCCAAGGTGGAGTCACTGCCCTGGGAAGTGGAGCCCCAGGTTCAGCTCCCGGCTGGATCCTTGGTAACCTACTTGGTCAGGCTGGGCCAGATGTCTCAGTTTTAAAGGGAGAGAGTGGCCTCAATGATCTGCAGGGCTCCTTCTAGCACCAAATTTCCATGAATCCAATGGGATTCAAAAACCATTAATGTGTGTCTGGCCTGGGCTTGGAATCAAAGGAGGGTGAGATGCCCACCCTTGGGAATGCTCAGAGGGGGACCAAGCAATTAGGTGACAGTACATGGGGTGACAGGTGCTGTGATGGAGGTAAGCATGGGCATCGTGGTCCCAAAGAAGAAGCACCCAACCCAGGGGTTGCAAGGCAGGCAGGTGATGAAGAAAAGTTCCCTGGCAGGAGTGACTGGAGTCTCACCAAGCAGGTGAAGTGGGGTGGGAAGGAGGGAAGGGCATCCGGCACGAGGCAGGAGGCACGGCAGGTACAGACACAGAGGCCTGCTTTGTGTGATTTGCTCTGGTTGGCATGGGTAAGAGTGGGAGGTGGTGGGAGAGGGCTGGGGAGAGAAAAGTCTTGAAGAGCTGGGTGCTAATAAACCCAGGGGACATGAGGTAGCTGGAGGAGGTATCCATGTCCCTGCCCATTCATCCCCAACCCCCAGGGTCAAGGCCATGCCAGTGTGGGGATGTGAGGATGGGTGGCGAGGGTCTTGTATTCAGAGGAGGGGAGGGGATTGGAAATATGGGTGGAGGGTCATGCAGCTCAACTCTCGCCCTGAAAGAAAATTGGACATAACCACAGCACTCTCCAGCAATAATAAGTCATAACTAAAATGTATATTAGTGAGCTTAGAACAATGCACTGTCAGAATCCCCTTTCCTAAGTGTTAACCCATTTAGTGATAACACAGTCCTTTTTATCAAGGACCAGTGGAAGAGAGGGGGCGGAGGGAAGCTGTTCCCACAAACTGGGAGAAATTTAGTGGGGAAACACTGAAGTCCAGGCCCTAGAGGAGCCATGGGACCTCTGTTGGTAATACAAACGGGCCTCTGAGGAGCTGCAGGATTAGAGCAGAGGGCAAGACAGAGGCAAAAGGAGGCAGACTCTGAGTGCTGAAATGTAGGATGGTGAGCATGTCTGATTAGTTTTTGGCTTCTCTGTGTCCATCTTGTCTAACAGTGTGCCTGACACAGAGGGATAGATGCCAGGAGGGTGAAGGGAGGGAAAAACTAGGGGGGCAGAAAGCAGAAGGAAGGAAGTGAGGCAGACAAGTGGACCATCCCAGGGGCCCGTCAAGAGAAGCGGGGCCAGCCTCTCCTTTCCTGTCCCAACTCCCTGGGCTCTGCCTCCACTCCCTGGCCCCGCCCTATCCCTAGCCCCGCCCCCATCCTTATTCCCAGGTCCCGCCCCCTTGCCTCGATGAGCTCTTCTTTGGATGTATATTCTGAAACCACAACACTCTCTCCATCCGTGAAGCGGGTGAGGCTCACGTGGAGCTTCCCCGTGGCGACCTTGTAGGAGTCCTCAGGCAGGACCCGGTACAGAAACTGCCTCATCATCTGCACCATCTTACAGGACGGGGACAAGGGCCCCAAGAAGGATTTCTTCACCTCGGCCACACCCACATTGAGGACTCGGAGGTACTCATCTGTGGAGGAAGCAGAGAGGAGTGGGAGCTTAGCGGCCCCGGCGGCAAAAAGAGGTCAAGGGCGATTTCGCCATCTCATCCTGCATCCAACAAATGGGGAAACCTATAATTCTGACGCAGGGAAGGTCTCAGGCATCAACCTGTCATTCTGCACACAAGGAAAGCAAGGCACGGAGGAATGAAGTCACTGGCTCCAGAGAGTCCACAGCTAGTCAGGCGTCCTGACTCCTTCCTACTGAGGGCAGAGGACCACTTTTCTACCCCAGATAGCTTTCCCTATCACCATGCCTGAAGTCCACCACCAGACTGCATTCTTTCGAGTCTTAGAGGCTTTTGGCCCCATATGAGATTCCCATTAAATACGGCTGAAAGCCTTCACCAAGTGACACCCTGGGATGCTTGCTTAGTGCTGGCAAAGTCTGTGGGGCTGCTGACTTTGAGGCAGGGGAATTACAGGGAGGGGTGAACTTGGTCTTGAAGCCATTGCATCATCTTCCTTTTATGGCCCCTGGTACAGGCCTGAGAGGGAGAAGGCCCTAAATTACAGACCCAAGGCTGTGCTGCAGGGGTTCCCAGGAGGGCGAGATGAACCTTCTGTCTCCTTCTGAGAGGAGCACAGCCTGGGCACATGAGGGCCTACACGTGCCAGATGGGGCTTGGAGGGCAGATGCGTTGTCCAGGGGCTGGCAGAGGAAGGTGTAACCCACCTGCCCCCCACATTCCCCAGAATTCTACCAGGGAAGTTAGAGTTGTAAGCTTAATAAGAAGTGCTATCACAGCAATACTGAGGTAGGTATTTCTACCCTCATCTTACTGATCAGGAAACTAAGGTTCTGAGAGCTCGTATAAGTTGCCCAAGGTCAACCATCTAGTAAGTGTACAAAGTGGGATTTTTTTTTTTGCTGTACGCGGGCCTCTCACTGTTGTGGCCTCTCCCATTGCGGAGCACAGGCTCCGGACGCGCAGGCTCAGCGGCCATGGCTCACGGGCCCAGCCGCTCTGCGGCATGTGGGATCTTCCCAGACCGGGGCACGAACCCGTGTCCCCTGCATCAGCAGGCGGACTCTCAACCACTGCACCACCAGGGAAGCCCACAAAGTGGGATTTTAACCTAGAGTGTGTGACCCCGGAACCCATACTCCTTCTGTTACAGTACGCTAAAAGCTTTCAGAGCTGGGACTGTACCTGCCTCTGGCCAATTGCTGCTAATTTCTACCTTGTGCAAACCCACTGGGAAAATCAGGAGCAGAAATAGCTCTGAAAAGAACTGCTAATTTTTTAAACAAATATTTAATTGTAAAACATCATATACAGAAGAACTTTCTTACAATTAGTGTCATGCAGTGAGAGCTACCTGGGAAGTTGTGCAGTCATGAACCCTTTGCCACTGGAGGTAACCAAGCAGAGGTAGGACAAGTACCTCGGTCAAAGAACTTATCAAAGGGATTCCTGCATGGGTGGTAAGGGCTAAGATTCCTTCCAACCCTGAGATTCTGGGATTCTCATGGGCACCTGACAATAAATCTGAGAAGCCATCACAGTGCACGTTACTTTCCTGTTTACAAATAGAGCATCTGAAGCACAGAACTGTTTAAGTGATTTGCCCAAGGTCACACACAGCAATCTGGGGACAAACCAAAGCTAGGGAGGCTCTACTCCTCTTGCATTTTACCATTTACAGATTATTCCTCATTAATCCGGGGAGCGGGTAGGATAAGGAACTTTAGTATCATTTTATAGATGTAGAAGCTGAGGCAGAGAAAAGCTAAGTGTCCTACCCGAGGTCAGACAGCCAGGCAGTATTTGTTCTGACTCCAGACTCCACCTTCTTTCCCTGAGGGTTGGACTGATCCCAGAGGCTGAGCAGCCTGGGTTGCCATGGTGACGGCTTTTTCTCTCCAACATTCAGAATCACAACTGCCTCTGTGTAGTAGAGGCAGTAGACCTGATCAACACAGCATCTTAGCCATCACTCCCCTACAGGGGAGGGTGCTCCTGGCTAGCGGGGAAGGCCCTACAGTTTTAGCAAGGCTAGCTTTACCAAGTACCAACTTGTACAAACTGTTTTGCCTCAAGGGAGGGAGGCAGCCAACCCCCCCCACCCCCGTAGGTTATGAAGCAACTGAGCGTTTTGATACCAAGGTGTTGGGTCATTGAGCTCTTGCCCGCAAGACCAGTCAGGATGGGGAGTGGAAACAGGGTGGGGACTCGCTGTTTTGGAAATTCTTAATGAGCAGCTTGAAGTGGCCTCACAAGGGTTGGTGGCCTTTCCCACAATGCCTCAGAGCCAGGAGCACCTGATTCAGCTTGCCCGTACACTCCTGGACTCCCAGCAGGAGGCGCTTGCTGGGACCACTGGAAGGAAATTTGTTCTCATTGTACAAGAAATACATGTTCATTGTGGAAAAAAAAAATTTTTTTAATGCAGATAAGCTAAAAGAAAAAAATTTTAATGTCTTAGAATCCCTCCACCTAGAGATTAACATTTGGTATATGTCTTCCTAGATTATATATTTTATATTTATTCTTACTTATAAGAATACTTACATGGAGTCATACTGTATACACTATTTTGTAACTTGCTTTTTACACCTAATAAATCATGTCTTTCCACATCAATAAGTAACCACTTATAACCCAATTTACGGGCAGTATGGACAGCTATTGTAAGGTTATACCATTATTTATTGAGCAGGTCCCCAACAGGGTTGGCTATTTAGTTTCCTTGCTTTTCTAAACAACGCTGCAATGAATAGTCTCTTGCTAAATTCTTTGCCTGTGTCCTTAATTACTTTCTGTAGGATAAATTCCTGGAGGTGGGAATGTTAGGTCAAAGGCATGCATATTTAGTCTTATAAAACTTACTTAAATCATTGCTTTTGTATATTATCCACTTACAGTCAACTCTCAGCTATATAGGGATGGTAGCGGGTGACAGGGACAAAGCAGTGGCCAAGATAACACAGACATCTCCTATATACTTACATCTGAAAAATGGTGCTATCTGGAAATTAGCAAGGTAGACAGGGAGGAAGGGGGTGGGAGATTGCCTGATTTCTCCCACTCAGGTGCCCAGTTTAGTATTCTTCCCTGCTGCTCACCGGGGCTGTGTACCAAAGGATGGCTTTACCTCTGTCTCTCCTTGCTTCTCCTCAGGTGTCTGTCTGTGCATCTCTGTCTTCAGAGTCTCTATCTCTTTCTCTCTCTCTCTCTCTCTTCCCCTCTCTCTCTGTCTCTTTCTCAGAGAAAAACAACTAATCTTCTGGTTAAACAAGTCTCTGTTGATAGAAAGTCAGGTGTTAAGCATAGCAATTGCTGGGGGTCTACCAGGAGGGATAAATTTAGCTTCTTTCTTTATGCAACTCTGTTCTTTCCAGCACCTTCTCCCGTTTAAAGGCCTCCTTCCAAGCTGCAGGCTGCTGGGCTCTGAGACACAGTGTCCCACAGTGGCCAGAGCAAGTTGGGATTTAAAAGCAGCACTGTGGGAACTCAAGGCGGGCTGCTCCCACCCCCAGCCCACACTTACCACATCCACTTCTGCTCCCTCCCACCTCCTTTCACACCTTTCTATTATCTAATTGCGGGTCTGTCTCCCAAAACCAGGAGATTCTCTGAGGGCAGGTGTTTGTGGTCCTCCTCTCTCCATGACCTATCACTGCACTTTGCCCATGGAAGACCCTTCAGAAACTTTGCTCTAAGCCGGGAACTCCTCAAGGGGAGGGATGGGCCCCATTCACTTACACCCACTAAGCCTCCCACAACACTTGGTGGGTGCTTGGTGTTTGTTCAGTATGTGAACAAAGGAAAATACAAACCCAACAAAGCAAGCGATGGAGATGCTTACAGGGAAGAGTTACTTGACTTAATTACCCAATAAAAACTTGAAGACAAGATCATCACAGATAGATGGATAGATAACAGAATTAACTATATTGATAAATGCGTGCCAAGAACTTCAGCAGGAAATTAAATAAGATCCTGGGACCGAGAGGTTTTGAAGGGCATGTGGAAGCCACTCCAGTGTCAGCCACTCAGAGACTCTTTTCTGTGACCAGACCCATTTCTTGGAAAAAGCTCAGGCTTTGGAGCCAGGGAGATTTGGTTCAAATCCCAGCTTTGCCACATACTATCTGGGTCACCACTGGCAAGTCAAATAACTTCTTCCAGCCTCAATTTTGCCACCTATAAAATGGGAAAAATAATAATACTTACCTTACTGGGTTGTTATGAGGAAGATAGTTTTTTAAGAGCCGGCACATAGTCAGTGCTCAATACTGGTTATGCCAGTAATTCTCCATGTGACCATGGACAGGGTTTCTTGATGTTTCTGGCTTTCAGCTTTCTCATTTGAACAGGGGACAATGATCCCCGCCCCATATCTTTATCAAGGTGCACTCAGGGCTTCCCTGGTGGCGCAGTGGTTGAGAATCTGCCTGCCAATGCAGGGGACATGGGTTCGAGCCCTGGTCCCGGAAGATCCCACACGCCACGGAGTAAATAAGCCCGTGTGCCACAACTACTGAGCCTGCGCTCTAGAGCCCGTGAGCCACAACTACTGAGCCCATGTGCCACAACTACTGAAGCCCGCGCACCTAGAGCCTGTGCTCCGCAACAAGAGAAGCCACCGCAATGAGAAGCCTGCGCACCGCAACGAAGAGAAGCCCCCACTCACTGCAACTAGAGAGAAGCCCATGCACAGCAACGAAGACCCAACGCAGCCAAAAATAAAAATAAATAAATTTATTTTTTTTTAAAAAAAGGTGCACTCAGGCTCACTTGTGGGTTCAAGAGAAAAAAGTAAAAGCACTGTGGAGATGAGAGGATGTACCCCGGTTTTAGGGAGTGGTAAGGGTATGGGTGAGGGGTAACGTAGTTTAGGCATGGTTGGCAGCAGCACTCCTTACCCTGTCAACTTGGGGGACCCTACAGATTTAGTAGGGGAAAAGGGGGGCTTAGTAAAATCACTGACGAGGAAGGAAAGAAATAGATATGTGTTTATCTCACTTATATGCTTAAGTGTGTAATGTTTTCCCCTTCATGAGGGCAAGGATGGTCTCCATCTCATTCATCCCTTTGTCCCTAGCACTTGATATAGTGCATGGAACATGGCAGGCACTTAATAAACATAGATGCATGCATGAATAATGAATAAATGAATGAAACCAGAAATCAAGGGAGGACAGTGCAGCCCAGAGAGAGAAGAAGCTATTCAAGGTGACCCAGAGTGTAAAAACAGGGCTTCTCTTTCCCTCCCTCACGTAGCCTCTTGCTAAGTGTTAAATCCTAGAAAGATGGGCACTTGGCAGCTGACAATTTAAACTGCTGGGGATCTCGTTCACAGGGTGCCCGAATTAAATTGGCTGTGCAGGATGAATCTGCAGTGGAGGATGGGACTAGAGGCCCCAGTCTGCCTCGGACTGGTAGCCTAGCAACAACTTCCAGTTCAGCCAATCACCGTGAGGCCCCTCTCACTGCGGCCCTGCTCCCCCACCTGCGGGAGCGGTGGGCACCGGGGAATCAGGGGGCTCGGCAGCCTCTGTGGAGGCGTTGGCGAGCAGAGTCGCGTTTCCAGGAAAGCCATGCAAGTCTCCGAGTCCCTGTGAGGAGACCTGGGAGTCAACTGCTTTTACCTGATCCCTACTTGTAGGCTGAATTATAGGCTGTATTTCCCTGTGGGTATATCTTGACTGCCCGACTCCACTATGATCATTATTATTAGTATTATCTTAACAACAGTCGTTTACCCAAGCAGGTTTTCACATTTGTAATCTCAGTTTATCCTCACAGAGACAGCGAGCCCCTGAGCAGGAGGGGGGTGGGGAAGTGATTTATTCACCATTTTATTTCTAAACCCTACACTGAAAGGGCACTGATTAGAAAAAAAATTGGCTTGAAGCTGCAATGTTACCACTGCACCACTGGAAGGTCCATAGAGACCCTCCGGGGCAGCGATTTTTCAGCCAAGGAGCCTCCGTTCAAAGAAAAGGAAATAAAAGGAATCCAAATCGGAAAAGAAGAAGTAAAGCTGTCACTGTTTGCAGATGACATGATACTATACATAGAGAATCCTAAAGATGCTACCAGAAAACTACTAGAGCTAATCAACGAATTTGGTAAAGTAGCAGGATACAAAATTGATGCACAGAAATCTCTGGCATTCCTATACACTAATGATGAAAAATCTGAAAGTGAAATCAAGAAAACACTCCCATTTACCATTGCAACAAAAAGAATAAAATATCTAGGAATAAACCTACCTAAGGAGACAAAAGACCTGTATGCAGAAAATTATAAGACACTGATGAAAGAAATTAAAGATGATACAAATAGATGGAGAGATATACCATGTTCTTGGATTGGAAGAATCAACATTGTGAAAATGACTCTACTACCCAAAGCAATCTACAGATTCAATGCAATCCCTATCAAACTACCACTGGCATTTTTCACAGAACTAGAACAAAAAATTTCACAATTTGTATGGAAACACCAAAGACCCCGAATAGCCAAAGCAATCTTGAGAACGAAAAACGGAGCTGGAGGAATCAAGCTCCCTGACTTCAGACTATACTACAAAGCTACAGTAATCAAGACAGTGTGGTACTGGCACAAAAACAGAAAGATAGATCAATGGAACAGGATAGAAAGCCCAGAGATAAGCCCATGCACATATGGTCACCTTATCTTTGATAAAGGAGGCAGGAATGTACAGTAGAGAAAGGACAGCCTCTTCAATAAGTGGTGCTGGGAAAGCTGGACAGGTACATGTAAAAGTATGAGATTAGATCACTCCCTAACACCATACACAAAAATAAGCTCAAAATGGATTAAAGACCTAAATGTAAGGCCAGAAACTATCAAACTCTTAGAGGAAAACATAGGCAGAACACTCTATGACATAAATCACAGCAAGATCCTTTTTGACCCACCTCCTAGAGAAATGGAAATAAAAACAAAAATAAACAAATGGGACCTAATGAAACTGCAAAGCTTTTGCACAGCAAAGGAAACCATAAACAAGACCAAAAGACAGCCCTCAGAATGGGAGAAAATATTTGCAAAAGAAGCAACTGACAAAGGATTAATCTCCAAAATTTACAAGCAGCTCATGCAGCTCAATAACAAAAAAACAACCCAATCCAAAAATGGGCAGAAGACCTAAATAGACATTTCTCCAAAGAAGATATACAGAATGCCAACAAACACATGAAAGAATGCTCAACATCATTAATCATTAGAGAAATGCAAATCAAAACTACAATGAGATATCATCTCACACCAGTCAGAATGGCCATCATCAAAAAATCAAGAAACAATAAATGCTGGAGAGGGTGTGGAGAAAAGGGGACACTCTTGCACTGCTGGTGGGAATGTGAATTGGTTCAGCCACTGTGGAGAACAGTATGGAGGTTCCTTAAAAAACTACAAATAGAATTACCATATGACCCAGCAATCCCACTACTTGGCATATACCCTGAGAAAACCAAAATTCAAAGAGAGTCATGTACCAAAATGTTCATTGCAGCTCTATTTACAATAGCCAGGACATGGAAACAACCTAAGCGCCCATCATCGGATGAATGGATAAAGAAGATGTGGCACATATACACAATGGAATATTACTCAGCCTTAAAAAGAAATGAAATTGAGCTATTTGTAATGAGATGGATAGACCTAGAATCTGTCATACAGAGTGAAGTAAGTCAGAAAGAAAAAGACAAATACCGTATGCTAACACATATATATGGAATTTAAGGGAAAAAAATGTCATGAAGAACCTAGGGGTAAGATAGGAATAAAGACGCAGACCTACTGGAGAACGGACTTAAGGATATGGGGAGGGGGAAGGGTGAGTTTTGACAGGGCGAGAGAGAGTCATGGACATATACACACTAACAAACGTAGTAAGGTAGATAGCTGGGGGGAAGCAGCCGCAAGGCACAGGGATATTAGCTCGGTGCTTTGTGACAGCCTGGAAGGGTGGGAAGGGGAGAGTGGGAGGGAGGGAGACGCAAGAGGGAAGACATATGGGAACATATGTATATGTATAGCTGATTCACTTTGTTGTAAATCAGAAACTAACACACCATTGTAAAGCAATTATACCCCAATAAAGATGTTTAAAAAAAACAAACAAAAAAAAAAAAACACATGAAAGAATGCTCAACATCATTAATCATTAGAGAAATGCAAATCAAAACTACAATGAGATATCATCTCACACCAGTCAGAATGGCCATCATCAAAAAATCTAGAAACAATAAATGCTGGAGAGGGTGTGGAGAAAAGGGAACGCTCTTGCACTGTTGGTGGGAATGTGAATTGGTACAGCCATTATGGAGAACAGTATGGAGGTTCCTTAAAAAACTACAAATAGAACTACCATATGACCCAGCAATCCCACTACTGGGCATATACCCTGAGAAAACCATAATTCAAAAAGAGTCACGTACCAAAATATTCATTGCAGCTCTACTTACAATAGCCAGGAGATGGAAACAACCTAAGTGTCCAACATCGGATGAATGGATAAAGAAGATGTGGCACATATATACAATGAAATATTACTCAGCCATAAAAAGAAACGAAATTGAGCCATTTATAATGAGGTGGATGGACCTAGAGTCTGTCATACAGAGTGAAGTAAGTCAGAAAGAGAAAGACAAATACCGTATGCTAACACATATATATGGAATTTAAGGGAAAAAAATGTCATGAAGAACCTAGGGGTAAGACAAGAATAAAGACACAGACCTACTAGAGAATGGACTTGAGGATATGGAGAGGGGAAAGGGTAAGCTGTGACAAAGCAAGAGGGTGGCATGGACATATATACACTACCAACGTAAAATAGATAGCTAGTGGGAAGCAGCCACATAGCACAGGTGCTTTGTGACCACCTAGAGGGGTGGGATAGGGAGGGTGGGAGGGAGGGAGACGCAAGAGGGAAGAGATATGGGAACATATGTATATGTATAACTGATTCACTTTGTTATAAAGCAGAAACCAACACACCATTGTAAAGCAATTATACTCCAATAAAGATGTTAAAAAAAAAAAGAAATCTCAAGTGAAAACCTAATGTGTATTACAAAACAACTAAAAACATGGCTGTTCTGGGTTGAAGGCAAGTGGGGTCTCAGGCCCAATTGCCCCAGTCAACCCTAAGAAAGTAGGCCCTGAAAGCGCAGCCCTGAAACTCCTAAGGATCTAGGAGCCTAGGTCAAAAATACTAAACCAGACTAATTCTCTCATTTTACAGGTAAGAAACCCAGCTCAGAATAAAGGTTGAGCTCAATAAATATGGCTGAATGGGTGGCTGCCTAGCTGGCTAAATGGAGAAATGAATAAAGGCCGGATATACCCTAGGTCATGCTCTCTATGGTAGCAGAAACTGGAACTAGAATATATGACAAAACTCACATTTTCCTTCTCTGTTCTGAATGCATTATTGGCTTTAGCCAAAAGCAAAACAACTCTGACTTAGTAAGCACTTAAAAAAACCAAAAAAAAAAAAAAAAACAATACTTCTTATGGATAATAACAATATTCCAGAGAGACATTTTTCTAACCATAAGAGTTTACCAAAAAATTGGTGCAAAAAGTTCAAATCATCTTACATCAGGTTGCCATGGAAACAGCAGTGCCTGCCACTGGTTCCTCACCTGGATTCCTGTCAAGGTGCCCTCGGAGCTTTTTCTCAGGGCCTGGGGCCTCACTCAGCCCCCATGTGCCTCTCCCCCAGAATCTAGACACAGTCTCCACAACTTTCCACTGAAGGATCTACTGATTACCTTGAGATGAAACAGGCAGAGAGAATGAACCTAGAAAGTTCTCTGGAACCTCACAAAGTTCTCAGGACCATTGCCCCTGCTCTTCTCTCTCTGGTGGACTCAGAAGTCCATTCGGGATTCTGTTCCAAGGTATAAACCAATACTGCACCCCTCCAGGCTGTAGCCTGTCCTACCCTACAGACTCTCCCTGAACTACTGAGGGGACACTGGGATAATGCAAATGTTGCGAACTAGTCACCCTACAGTCTTAGTGTATATGTGTGTGTGTGTTTGTGTGTATGTGGTCAGGGGACCTCCAGGTGAGCCTCTGCTATAAAGAGAAAAGACCATCTCAGAGCATCTCCTCATTTGAGATTTGCCCAAATTAATGCACCACTACAGAGGAATGCCCATGCCTCCCTCTTTCAGAACCACTGATAGTTGAAGTTCATTTCTGCTGACTGGCAGTATTCACTGCCCCAGCTGTCCAAGACTTCAGTTGGTGGGGTCTGTTACCTACCTACCTACCTACATAGACCTCCACCTATGTTACATGAGTCTTGAAGTTCTCACGGAACCACAGGTTTTGGTCCCACCAGCTGTTTACTGCTCTTACTGGCTACCACTCTTTGGTACCTCCTTGGTGCCAGGTGCTGTGCCAGGTTCTGAGGCCTCATAGTTTCATGTAATCTTCATGACACCCCTTTGAGGTAGGTACTGTGGCTATCTCCTCTTTACAGATGAGGAAACAGAAGCTCAGCCAGTAGCTTGGCTACGGTCACACACTGGAAAACAGCAGAGCTAGGCTTCCAACCCCTGAGGGCCCCAAAGCCAGTGTTCTTTCCACCACAGCTCACTGCCTCCACCAGGGACACGCCCTTCAACTCCAGAGCCTCCAGTTCCCACAGTGAGGTAGGGGGAGCAGGGTGGCTCTGCAAAGGCTCTTGGGATCTGCCTTTCCAGGATTTAGTTTAGGCATATCTCCTAAGGGCTCAGATGTCCCTGGGAGACAGGAAGACTCTCTTTAGAGCAACAGAACTCAAATCACATCTTCAAACGTATGTTCCTCTGTCCGCACACCCAGAGACCCTTCCCAAGCCAGGCCAATCACTTCTCTCATCAGTAAACACAAAGAGCACAATCCTGCTTTTCTTCCTGCTACACAACTTCTATTTACTTATTTATTTTTTACTATCTATGCAGACTTCACCATAAAGCCCAGCTTAAGATCTGGGCTTTCTCCTTAAAGCCTTCCCTGATCACCCTTGCTGTTAGCTCTCTCTTTCCCCGTACCATCTGCACCATTTATCTCAGGCTGCCTTCAGTGGTTTGTCCTGTCTCTCTGGCTAGCGCATTCCTTGAGGACAGGACCTGTATCAAGAACACCCTTCTCCTGGGACTTTCCTGGCAGTCCAGTGGTTAAGACTCCGTGTTTCCACTGCAGGGGGAATGGGTTCGATCCCTGGTCGGGGAACTAAGATGCCTCGAGGGGTGGCCAAACCTAGTTCTGTGTTGAATACTTAGTAGGTATTCAAGAATAAATTAAAGAACTATTTAATGTTCCATATTTCTTTTTTGCTCCTGTTATATCCCCAGCACTTAATTCAGTACCTGGCACACTGTAGGGACTTAATAAATGTTTGCTGAATAAATTAATAATGAATGGTAAAGAATGAATGAACTGAAGGAGGAGATCAAAGAGTATCTTCTCTATTGGACTGCTGGGACTCTTCCCAGCTGGTGGTCAGGAAGGTGGAATTCTTCAGTGACTCAGCCGGACTTGGGGCTTGACCGAGCAGTTTGCTCTGTCAAGCCTGGTCCTAACTCTTGCCCCCCATTAATGGACACGAGACCCTGAGCCGGAGCTGAAGAGGAGCTTTTTCTTTACGTGTTGATCTCAGGAGGACAGAGGTGAGTTACCCTCAGGATTGGTGAGTCAACTCCTAATTCAAATGAGAGTCAAACCAGCCTGGAGATTTGTTTATCATTTGTCTGCTTCTTTTCCCTGTAGAATTAGAAATGGAATTAGAATTTGATCCCAAAGAGAAGCAAAGAAAACATCGCTATTTTAATACTCTCTAAGTAAGCTGGACTAAAAATGGATCCACCAAATGTAGTGTGGGATGCTGGATTGGATCCTGGGACAGAAAAAGGACATCAGTAGAAAAATTGGTGAAACCTATAGTTAATACTAAGGTACCAATATTAATGTCTGAAGGTTGGCAAATGTACTGTGGTTATATACGATGGTAACATTAGGGGAAACTGGGTGAAGGATGTATGGAGCTATCTGTATTATCTCAGCAACTTTTCTGTAAATCTATCATTATTCCAGAATAACAAGTTAATTATTATTAAAGTAAGAAAAAAAGAAAGAAAGAAAGAAAAAACAGGGACTTCCCTGGCGGTCCAGTGGTTAGGACTCCGCGCTTCCACTGCACGGGGCACAGGTTTGATCCCTGGTCGGGGAACTAGGATCCCATATGCCATGTGGCCAAAAAAGAAAAGTGAAAAAAAACCATAGATCGACCAAGGCTGTTAGACACTCGGCAGGGGCTCAGTTAACACATGCTGCTTTAAGAGGAATGAATCAACATAGGTCACCTGCATGACTTGCTTTCCAAATAGTTAGATGTTTCTAATGTGTAACCAACACATTCAGAGTATCACCCGATTTTCCATTCAGTTGTCTTCTACTTGAGTCCAAAGAATCATTTGGGTAAAATAAATTTTTACCCATTTGGTTTGAGAGGTTAAACATGTAAAACACAAGTTACTTTCAGTGAACTGAAAGATACTGATTCCATCACAGTAGTAGGAGGTACAGCCACCACCACCCAGCAATGTCATTTCTGTACATTTTACGAAAAGTTTTTTTTTTTTTTGCATACATCATGTCATTTGATCTCACTTTCTTAACCAATGTGCAAATGATTGCTTGGCCCATGGAGTCTGGTAGGAAAGCTGGGGTGTTGCTTGCAAAGCAATTCTGAAATCATGATTAGAGAGGATATAGAAATGTAGAAATTAAGAAAGATTCCAGTCTTGGCTCATCGTGTTAGCTAATCTCTCTGAACACCTGTTTCCCACTTTGTAAAAGAGGTATAAATATAGTATCTAATTGATAGGTTGCAGGCACTCTGCCAGGCACATCCATGACTTCTTTTGTCCCTCACCGTAACGTCCAAGGGATATGTCCCCACTCCCAAGTTACAGATGGGAAAACTGAGGGGGAGGCAGGTCACTGGTGGGCGGAGGACCCACAGTGATTAGTGGCAGAGCTGGAACACCAGCCCAGTCCCCCTCGTTCCTGGGATATGAGTTCTCCATCAACCCTGGGGTGTCTTGTCCCTCAACTGAGTGACAAAGACAGGCACATGGGTGACTGAGGAAAGAAGTCACCAAAGTCAAGGTTCTCACAGAGGCAGTGCTGTCCTCCCAGCATCTGCCCCTGAGGCCCCAGTGGGTCCACTACCCAGAACACACCTGAGCCACCTGCCAATGACAATAACTTCAGCCACACTTGGCTCTGGGGCCTCAGGAGGGGTGGCAGGAGCTGCCCAAGGCAGCACTGGACCAGGTACGGGAGGCAGACCAAAACACCTGTAGCATTCCCTGCCTCCACGGGAGGAGTCGTGCCGGGTCCGGCTGTGCCCACATTTGTGGGGTGGGCGCCCCCACTTGTCGTCTGGCCCGCTCAGGTGCTTTGCAAGGTCCTTCTGGAACTCACTTCCTGCCCGGAAAGACAGCTTGTCTTCCTTCTGAAAATGCAAGCACATCTGTGTGCAGGGCTGTTGCACCCGCTGAGCTCACAGCCTGGAACACTCTCCTCTCAGAGTGCGTGGCCCTCCCACCCTTCCTTCCGCCTCAGAGCGGGCCTCGCCACCCAGCCCACCTGAAACTTTGCCCTTTGATCATTCATTCATCACGCCCTTCGCCTGCTTTATTTTCTTCTTTGAGCGTGCATACTGATATTTTTCTGCATGTTTAGTTATTTATGGCTTGATTTCAAGAAGAGAGTGTCAGCTTCATGAGGGCAGACTGTTTTGTTCACTGCTAGATCCCTAGGACCTAGAATGAGTGACTGGACAAATGGTCTATTTTATCATCGTAAATTCAGCCGGAATCCGGTCCTCAACTTCTCCGTCTTCACACTAAGTAGATTAGACCCAAACAGTGGCTTTCAAACTTAAAAAGAAAAAAAATAAAATCATTGGAGATCAGGAGAGGCACAGAAAAAAAAAATCATTGGAACACTTCCTTTAAGAGAAATTTTATAAAGAGTGGACAATAGCAGGGTTGTACTCGTTGAAGCTGGGGTAAGGGTCCAGGACTTCAATGTGTGTCCTTCCCCTGCTCCCCTGTTCCAGCCTTCCTAACCCCACCTTGGCGCCCATGGAACCCTGGGGTTCCTCAGAACACAGTTTGGAAACCACTGGCCTAAGTGAGGTCCACTTCCAACCAGTCACTTCCTCTTCCAAAGTCTAAATACAGTCATCCATAAAGTGGAGGAGTTGGACTCGCTGACCTTCCTTCTATGACATTCTAGTATTACTCGTCATATCAGGTAAACCCCAAAGTAAAAACTGCAAAGACACATTCAGTGTCACACTTGCCAATGGCCAGCAATTGTCAGGAGTCTATCAGGCAGTTCTTGTTGGACCAGAAGTTTGTGGGAGCCACGGAACCCGTAAGATGTTAGATTGCTCAACCAATCTAGATGATGGGATGAGACACAGCATCTGAAACAATTAAGACAGGATACTGTCAAGTGCTAGAGTAGGTGGACAGATTCTATAGGTAAACTCGAAATCATGGAAAGAGATCCAGTGGGGTAAAATGGGAGGATATGTCGGGAAGAGGTGTTATCTCTGCAGAGAAAAACAGAAGGTCATTCTAGGTAGGGGACACAGCAAGTGCCGTGAGGCACTGCCCAGGACCCCTAGCAAGACTGAAGCACTCACATGCCAGCCGCCAGGAAGGCAGTCTGCTGATGGTTCAGAGCTGAGCCCCTTCCCAGCCAACACACTGGACTTGACCTGGTGGTTATTGAGTCAAGGTCTGGGTCCCAGGCAGGGACAGAGTTTTTCCATCATCATCATATATCCAATTACAGCTATTGTGACAACGACTGCTAATTGTCCCCAGTATCTATTCTCCCCTTCTTCCTTAGCAGTTGAACCTCCAATTTTTAGCTGGACACATGGCCTCCCACAATAAAGTCTACCTTTCCCAGCCTCCCTTGCAGTCAGGTGTGGTCATGTAACTAAGTTCTGATCCATAGGATGTGAGGTGACATGATGTATGTCACATTCAAGGTCTGCACTTAGAGGGAAGAAGTGTGCCCCCCTTTTCCTTCCCCAACTAGCTGGAATGCAGATATGGTGGGGAGCCCTCTTGGGCTGTGACCAACATGATGGAAGGAACCTGGGTCCTAATTCTGTGGAGCCACCACACCAGGCTTGGAGGCCTGGAGTGCAAAGGCCACATGAGGGAACAATGCTCTCGGGTCTTGCTGAGTCACTGCTATCCCAACCAGTGCAACTGCAGTATCAATCCGAGTTTGCAAAGCTTGTTCCCAGGGACCACTGCCGACCCCACTGCTGACCCCAGAGCCAGCTGTCGGGAGGCCTCAGCAGGCATTATTCCCTCCCACGGCTCAGTAGCTGAGCTGAGGCTCAGGGTGGCCTGTCCAAGGCCGCTCACTGCTGAATGGATTCCTGGGGCAAGAGGAAAGGGAAGGTGGACAGAGTTTGGACGTTGGGGTCAGACCAACTTTGGTTTGAAGACCACCTCCCTGCTTACTAAACCCTACTCTGAAAGACCATGTGAAAATAATGTGTGTGGCAAGCTAGGCTCACAATCTGACTGTAGACACTTTTGCTCTCAGAATGCAGAGAGCCTGCTTCCTAGACAAGTGCTCTTTCCCAGGGGGATCCTGGTCTCTGAGTCAAGTGCTCTCCGAGAGCGAGCTGTGGGAGCACCAAGGACTTAGTGCCTGACGGGAATGACGAGAGACTCTCAGAGGAGGTGACATCTGCGGTGGGCCTTGGAGGATGGGGAGATGCAACACAGGGAGAGAAGAAAGGGGATGGCATCCCAGAGAGAGGGAACAGCGTGAGCAAAGGCACAGAGATATGACCCACCCTGAGACTATCCTGGACGTGAAGAGCTCTCAATCCCAGCCCTCAGCATCAGGCCCACCCTTTTAATACTTTATTTAGCACTTTGGGAGTTTGGTGGGTTGGCTTTTTTGACCAGGCAGCATAAGAGGTATTGGAAAACAATTAATTTTAGAGGCCAAAACAAAGTCACCTGATGAGCTCAGCTAAAAGTCAGCTCAGTCCCCTGCCCTACCCGCACCCAGCAGGGGAACAGCCACTGAGGCTGGTACTTCCCAGCACCATTCTGTGCCGTGAGACCAACCAGCCTCACCCCCCTGGGCTTCTCCTCAGGCTCACAGTCCTTATCTGCAGAGATACATGTTGCAAAATGTTCCCGCAAGAAAACAAAGCCTACATGCAACTTCTATGCAGATTTAAAATTATTTCAAAATAATATAAAAAAACAAAACAAAGCAGGGTTGTGAGTACACAGATGAAACCCAGTTGGTAAGTGTTGATAAGAGTTGAAGTTAGATGATGGGTTCTTGAGGATTCGTTATATTATTCTCTCCAAGATGTTGGAAATTTTTCCGTTTTCAAAAGTTATTTAAGGACATCCCTGGTGGTCCAGTGGTTAGAACTCTGCGCTTCCACTGTAGGGGGCATGGATTCAATCCCTGGTTGGGGAACTAATATCTCGCAGGCCACGTGGTGTGGCCAAAAAAAAAAAAAAGTTATTTAAAAGTTTTTAAAATGTACATGAATGTTCACAATGACATTATTTATAATAGCCCAAAGTAAAAACAACCCAAATGTACATTCCCTGATGAATGGATTTTAAAAATGTATTATATCCACACAAGGTAATATTATTCGACAATAAAAAGGAGTGAAGTACTGACCCATGCTACAACGGATGAGTTTCGAAAATATTATGCTAGGTGACAGAAGCCAGACACAAAAGGACAAATATTGTATGATTCCAAGTATATTAACTGTCCAGAATAGGCAAATCTATAGAGACACAAAGTAGATTAATGGCTGTCATGCGCTTGAATGGCGGTATTGAAAGTTAACAGCTAAGGGGTATGGAGTTTATTTGGGGCGATAATTAAAATGTTGTATAACTGATTGTGATGTTGGATGCACAACTTTGTGAATATACTGAAAGCCATAGAAAAAGTAAAACAGCCAGTAGAAGCTCTGAGCCATGGGTCTCCACAGGCTTCTCAGAAAAGCAGACTGGATATGGACTTGGGCTAAGGGCAAGGGATGGACCAGACCCTGAACCAAGGTCCGTCTTCCTCATCTGTGACCCAGCCAGAGGAAGTCACAGAATCTAGTCCAGTCTAAAGCCCCTTTAGGAAAACTGTTTCTCTCTATCCTGGAAAAATACATATCCTACTAATAATCAGATATGGAATTTTCATTAGTCCAGGAATATGGTGGGCATTTTACAGATTTCCATAAGCAATGCCTGACCCGTTTCCACTGCCTGGTCATACAGTCCTGGCGTCTCAGGAAGGTAGTACATCTTAGTTTTGCAAAGTGCACTGGGGCTTAACTGTGGCTGCACACCGGGATCACCTGGGAGTTGAATAAACACTGGTGCTGGGTTCCATCCCCAGAGATTCTGATTTAATTAGTTTGGGGGAGAAGCTTGGGCAGTGGACGTTTTAAAAGCTCCCAGATGATTCAAACGTGCAAGATTGAGAACCATTGACTAAGTGAAGAATTCTTCAATGACTAGAAGAAAATATCAAAATTGTAGCATAGAGTATGGTAAAGTTTCTATCATAAAACTTCTCTTTTAGATTTATGTTCACCCTGGGTCTCAATACAAAAAATACTTCTCACTGTAGGTTTCAGTCTGGGAGACTGGAGACCTCAGGTTTACAGGTCCTGTCAATCACCAAGCTAAATGAAGGGGATTCACCAGTAGCAATCAGGTGTTTCCCAGCCTCTCCGTGGGCCTCTCGGAGGGCAGGTGCTCCCCTGCTTCCAAAATAGCCCTTTCCCACTTTGGACAACCCTTGCCGAGTCAAAAGCTGCCTTTCTGAAACTTTTGCGTCAACCCCTGACACCAGGGGACCTGCACTCTTCACCACTCCCTGGAGGCATCACATTTCCCCACCACGCGACTTTGTCCTGTCGTTATGCAGCGTCCTGGCTAGAAGCGGAGGCTCCTGTTCAAACTGTCTCTACCCGTCAAATTTCTACTCACCTTTCAAGCACTAGCTCAAATGTCACTTCCGTGAGGTCTTCCACGATGGGAGCTGTCTGCTCCCTCCACCTGCACTCCTCTACCTTTTAATTTTCTAACATTCAGTTGGAACTCTTTGTAATGTAACAACTTGGTTGCTACCTTGGGCTTTGAGTAGACTGTAAGCTCCTTGAGGGCATGGGTGGAGTTTCATCTTGTATTATATCTCTGTATCCTTTGCAGCACTCAGTATATGCTCAAAAAACACTCGCTGAACGAATGAATGAATGAATAATTGGCTTGCCGTGAAGTTTTTACAGGGGGGAAGGTGCCACGTAGTAGCTTAATTGGGGATGGGGTTTTAAGTCCACCAAATGCCCATTCTCTGGTAAGACAAAATTAACTTTCAAAGTTATGCAAATGCAGTTTTGAGGCAAGTTCCTAGCCCCAAATTGGAAATCATGAATCTCTGCGCTGGTTGTCAGGGAGACCATCTCTCCTCAGCTGAATAAATGAGTGAACAAACATTCATTCTCTAACGCATCTTTAATGAAAACCAGGCACTGGGTTAAGTGTTTTATAAACATTTTCACATGCCCCCAAATTGGCCCTATCACAGAACTAGGCACACATGGCCAGAAGATGGACCCACTGCTGCCTAAGCTTCCACAGAACAAAACACAATCTCAGGACAGAAAAGCCCAGACTGGGAACAAGAGGAGGGGGCATGGCCTGGAGGAGAGAGGCCTGGGGGCCACATGTTGAAGATTTTTTTTTTAATTTATTAATTTAATTAATTTATTTTTGTCTGCATTGGGTCTTCGTTGCTGCGCTTGGGCTTTCTCTAGTTGCGGCGAGCAGGGGCTACTCTTCGTTGCGGTGTGCAGGCTTCTCATTGCGGTGGCTTCTCTTGTTGTGGAGCGTGGGCTCTAAGCATGCAGGCTTCAGTAGCTGTGGCACGAGGGCTCAGTAGTTGTGGCGCACGGGCTTATTTGCTCCGCAGCATGTGGGATCTTCCCGGACCAGGGCTCGAACCCATGTACCCGGCATTGGCAGGTGGATTCTTAACCACGGCACCACCAGGGAAGCTCAAGAATTTTTTTTTAAGAATTTTTTTTTTAAAGAGACAAACCTCTAGTTATATGCAGATAGTATGATTGTTTACACATAAAGTATGAGATAATCTACCAAGAAACTTTTAGAACTATTAAGAATGTTCATGAGGTTGCTCAAAACAATATCATTTAGCAAAAACCATCAACATCCCTTTATGTCAGCAATAGTCAATTGCATTAGAAAATGCCATAGAAAAAAACATCCCGGGACTTCCCTGGTGGCGCAATGCAGGGGACAAGGGTTCGATCCCTGGTCTGGGAAGATCCCACATGCCGTGGAGCAACTAAGGCCGTGTGCCACAACTACTGAGCCCACGTGCCACAACTACTGAAGCCTGCACGCCTAGAGCCCATGCTCCACAACGAGAGGAGCCACCGGAATGAAGAGAAGCCCCCGCTCGCCGCTACTAGAGAAAGTGCGCGTACGGCAACGAAGACCCAACGCAGCCAAAAAAAAAAAAAGAAAAAAGAAATCCCATTCCCCATAGCAACAAAAACTAATAAATCTAAGAAAAGACACACAAGATCTTTATTGAAGGGCAAAAAAAAAAAAAAGGCCAGAAGAAATTGAGAGATAGATAGACTATATTATAAATGGGAAGATATAATTTTAATCAAAATTCTAATAGAGCTTTTCACATGGGGGAAAAAGAGGGTTAAGAATGATAGTCAATATTTGAAGAAGAAACTGGAAAAGGAGGAGATGACTGCCATATATGATGTACCCCTTATTATAAGCCTATAGTGATCAAAAGAGTGTGATTTGGTGCAGAAATAGACAAATTCACCAAAAGAAGAGAGGCTCCAGAGACAGACTCTCGGGATTCTAGGAACTTGAATAAGCCAGAGGCAACATTTCAAACAAGTGTGGAAAGGGCTGCCTATAAATAGTGGGGGGTAATTCGTTATCACAATTAAAAACTTCTATTTCTACCTCAAACTAGCCACAAAATAAATTTCAGATGGATGAACTTAAATATGAAAGAGCAAAACTTTAAAACTTTTGAAAGAAAATATAGAAGTCATTGTAACAAAGAAAGATTTTAAAAAACACAAATTGTAAGTGGAAAAGATTTATTGATACATCTGACTGCATCAAAATTGAAATTTTATGAATAACAACAGACATGGTCAAATAAAAAGGCAAGTCATGGAATGGGATAAGATAGCTGCAATGTCCATAACTGACAAATGACTCGTGTACAGACTATATAAGGAACATCTACAAGTTGAAGAGAAAAGGATAATGGTAGAAAAAACAGGAAAAGGTCATGAGCAGGTAAGTTACAGAAGAGGAAACACAAGTGGTCGGTAAATACATAGAGATGCTTAACATCACTAGTTATCAGGAGGTACAGATTAAATAACAAAATAAAATGAGATATAATTTCACATTGATCAGATTGACTTAAAACTCTGCGGTCTTGGGAGTTCCCCAGTGGTCTAGTGGTTAGGATTCTGGGCTTTCACTGCCATGGCCTGGGCTCAATCCCTTGCTGGGGTACTGAGATCCTGTAAGCTGCGTAGCACGGCCAAAAAAACCAAAAACAAAAAAACTCTGCAGTCTGATAGTACCAAGGTTGATGACACTGTGGGGAAATTAGAACTCATATATGCTGCTAGTGGTTAAATTGGTACAACCACTTTGGAGAGTAATTTAGCCAAGTCTGGTTAATTTCATGTGACGTGTACCCTAGGTCAACATTCCATGTGGGCCTGGGAGACACAAACAAGGATGCCCTTTGCAGTGTTGTTTATAACAACAAAAACTTGGCCGTGTCCATCAACAGAATGACTAAATGAACCGTGATACAGTCTTGATGAAATAAACACTGAAAGAGGTAAAAGAGGTAAAGAGGATTGAAGGAAGTCAGGAGACCAAGTCCTGGTTCTTGTTCTGCTTCTAACTGATGACAGGATGTTATACAAGTCACGTGTCCATCTTCATTGAATGCTCTCCCCAGATATTCCTGTGGCTCACTCCCTCCCCTCCTTCAGGTCTGTGTGCAAATTCCACCTGCTCAGAGAAGCTTCCCTGACCCTGGTATCCGTACAACTAGCGTCCACGCCCCCTGACACTGCTTTGTCAAGAAGCAGAGTGGCTTAAAGGCCGGTCTACCTTCAAACACCAGCTTTACCAAGTACTGTTTGTATCACCTTAGGCAAGTTATTTAAGCTTTCTGTGACTCAGTTTCCTCCTCTGTAAATGGAGATAATAATAGTTTTCACCTCAGAGGGTTATTGTGAGGACTGAATGAATTAATACACCAAAGAGTTAGAACAGTGCCTGATACAGAGAAAGTGCTGGTTAGTAGTAAATTGCATGGCAGTTAGAAGGAATGAAGTACACTGGAGTGACGTGGATGAACCTATAAACATGCTGCTGAGTGAAAAGAGCAAGTCCCACACACATGTCACCCTTCCCTCCCAATTGCACGCATGTGGCCCAGCACACGGACCAGCCCTTGGTTACATGGCCATCAGGTGTCCTTCTCATGGGTCTGAGTTCCTCTCTCCTGCTGTCCACATCGGTCACAGCCTGGCCAAGTCAGTTTTGGGCAGTATTTATTGAATCGATTGACTTGAATTAATTCTGAAAGTCCTCGAATGCCTGAGGATTAAGACGATGGTGTATTTTAAGAAGTTGAACTAAAGACATGAGGAGGGTGGCAGCGATGGAGCAGGTGAGCAACACAGGTACCCAGAAAGAGAGAGACTCCCAGAGGCAGGTGTCTCCAAGGGTAGGATTCTGTGACTCTAGGACCAGGGAGTGGGGTCCATGGTGTGACTGAAACATTAACTGCTGCATTCACAGATGTCTTGGCAAAAAAAAAAAAAAAAAAAGATCTAGAAGGATCCAAGCAGAGCCCTTCCACTGGCTACAAGAGGGAAAGTGGGATTGGGGACAAGGGGGAGGTGAGTAGAGGCTTTTTTTAAAAACTCTAGATACTTCTGCATTGTTTGAGAATTCTGTACAGTAAGAAAGAATTTGTTACTTGTGAATTATTAGAAAAAAAAATATCTTGCACAAAAGAGGTACTCAGGGAATGGGCATTACAATTATTCTTTAAAACAGAGACAAAGACTTCCCACCCAGCGCAGATCCCCAGGCAGGAAGGGGCCCTGCTCGCACCCTTCTTCACACACTGCAGCTGGCCCTTCAGCAAGTCTCATTGGCTCTACCTTCAAAGTGTATCCTAAATCCAACCGCCTCTCACCACCCTCACTGCCCAGGCACCTGCCCTGCCCATCCCTCGTCTCAACCTACAACCTTCCCCTACTGTTCTCCTTGTTTCTCCCTTGTCCCCTCCATCTCACTACCCCCAGTGGGCCGGGGTTCCTTAAAAACCCAAACCAGGCAGTTGACATGTACCAAGTGCTTGCCATGTGCCAGGCACTGTGATAAGCAGTTCACTCACTTGCTCCATTAACCCTTTAACAAGCCCGGGAATGAGATACTAGTAGAATCTCAGCTGGAGAGATGCAGAAGCTGAGGCATCCAGTAATTTGCGCCAGGTCCACATCATGAAGGGCCAGCACTGAGATCCAATCCCTGTGGATCACGTGCTCTTAGCAGCCTCCCCACTTTGCCTCCCTCCCAGCAGCCTGTGCTCCCCACTCTCCCAGAGTGAAATCAGAGCTCATACTCCAGCTACGAGGTCCCACATGACCTAGCCCCTGCCTGCCCCTCCAGCCTTATCCACCACCTCCCTCCTCGTCATCCACCACTCCCCAACCCCACAGGCTCTCCAGCTGGTCCTCCACCTAGAACAGTCTTTCCTTACTGATCTTCTAATGGCTTGTTCTCTCGTTTCACTCAGGTCTCTGCTTGAATGTCACCTCCTCCCAAATGGCCTCCCTGACACCCTTTCTAAAATAGTCCTCACTTTATTCTCTGACCCTTTTCTGCTGTAATTTTATTCATAGATCTTATCACTTCCTGATATGACATCATGAGACTACTTTTTGGATGCTTATTATGTGTCTCCTCTCTCTAGAATTTCTGTTCCACGAGGGCAGGGACTTTGTCCCCAGTGCCTGGAACAGAGGCTGGCACAGTGCAGCCAATGAATGCCCATTCCCTGAGCATTGGGCTGGCCTGCCCAATGCTCACCCCCTCCCCAAGCCAAGGCAGCCCAGGGCTGCTCTGGGACCAGGTCTGGGCCTGCTGTGTGGGGCTGCTTGGAATGTGCCCACTCCCCTTACACGGGATGGTGCTTCTGCCTCTGGGTGTGTGGTCCCATCCTTCCCTCTGGGCCCTCTGGACTAGTGGGGCAGGAGGCAAAGTGAGATCTCCCATATTCCTTCCCAGTTTCCCTCCTCCGCTGGCCCCTCTGGCCATCCCTCTAGCCCCAGGGCTTGCACCTCTAGCCACCTGGAAGCTGGTCTGACGAATCCATCTCCACCAAGATGATGAACATGCCAGTCTGTCCTTTGCAAGGATATTTGCATTTTAAACGAGGCCATGCAGGAGCAGCTCTTCACCCTAATGTATGACTGTGTCATGGAATAACTTCCAAGCCCAGGATGTTTGAGAGAGATACCGCTTTTCCCTCTCCCAGACCTTGGGGGAAAGGGCATGGCAGGTAAGGGTGTTGAGGGAGAGGGAGAAATGGTTCCAAACTCACCCAGTGGGTCAGAGACTGGGACCCAGCAGACCCCAACCTCAAATGCTGTCCCACTCGACCCACCTTTCCTGCCACTCAGAAGGCCTGGCTTTGCTCCCCAAAGCACCCCCAAGCCATCCTCAGGCTCTGCTTTGTGGAATCCCTCCAGAGGCTCCCCAGGGAACCTAGAACAAAGACCTTACCCATTTCAATCCCACAGACGGCCAAGGCTGCAATCACCGCACCTGCCGACGTCCCAGCAAAGCGATGGGCCGTTTCCAGCATCCGGGGAGCCAGGTCCCGAAAGGCGTCCACCACCCCGGCCTGGTAGAAGGAGAGGAATCCACTGCCCGAGAAGGAGATGGAATGAGGGGTATCTGGGTCCCCCTTGAACACCTGTTCTTCCATCTCCCCAGCCTGGGGCCTCCCGGGGTGGGGAGGGAACCCTCAGTGCTGGCCTGTCCAAGCGCGGACTGCCCTCCTGTCAGAACTCGCTGCTAAGACTCCCTGCCAGCCCGGAGCCTGGAATGTGGCCGTCTCTCCCCAGGCGGTTGGGACACCCATGGGTGGCTCAGGCAGCAGCTGCCTGGGCCTGTTGAGCTCCGTCAGTAGTCAGTCCCAAAGCCTGGTAAAGGGCCCAGGCCCAGGACGAGGTGCAGGAAGTGCTGATGTGTGAGCAGCGCCCTGGCCCTGCACGTGCGCTGCTCAGCCTTCAGCCCTGAAGGGTTCACTCATCTGGTTGCAAAACCTCCAACGATGGTTATGGGATGGCGCCTTCCTCCCGAGCACACTGCAGTAAAGGAACTGACCTCCCACCAGGAGGACGGTATCCCCTTCCCGCAGGGGCAGGGATGCCAAGTTGGCTCTGGTTTTCGAGGGAAACACGGCTCACAGCACCCATGCCTCCACAGCGATGCCCTTCCCTGGGATCCTTCTCCAGGCTTTGTGTGATGTGTTACACAATTACTTTTATTTGTTCTTCTTACATAAGTGCCCCTTTGCTTATTCACTTTTTTATTCACATGTTAGGACTGGCCACCAGCAAAGTTGTAAAGAAAAGAGTTTTGGCTTCAGGGGCACCACCCACCACCGCCTCTCCAGCTCCCACCTTCTTTTCTCCTTGGCCCTTTACTGACACACTAACTCTTAGTCAGTGCCCTCTCTCCAAGTCCTGAATCTTTATGCTGTATCCTAAATGTCCCAGAAGAAATCAGTCTGGAGTCTCGACCATTCTGTTTGGGCTTCATACCGTGCACTGTTCTCACTTTGGAATGAGAAGCCTGAGATGCCAGTATTTAACCCCAAGGATGAGCAGCTTGGGACGCCAGGTATGGAGGCATCTGGGTCAGGGAAGAGAGATGATTTGGAGCCCAAAGGGAGGTGGCGGGGGGACCAGGGTTAGCTCCAGGGAGCACTGGTCACGCTCCTCTGGAGCTGTGCAACGTGGCCCTGGCAAGGAGAGCCTTCCTTAACAGCCGGCAGATTTCACTGCCTGAGGAGGTCGCAAAGCGGCAAAGTGGCAAGATCACGTCTCTCCCTTCAACACCCGCCCAGGCCACCTAGAGGCAGGATCAGAATTGAAATCGACACACAAAGTCCCCTGCCCAATCCCCAGTCCAGCTCCAGACTCTGTTAGGATGTGATAGCCATGCTGAACCCGCCCTGGGGCGCTCCCACCAACTCTGTCCGCCTTACTGATCCGTATTGGAATTTCACATTGGGGGCAGCGCCCAGTGATCGGTCAGGAGGGGGTTTTCTATCTCAGGTAGGTAGTTCCGAGTATATTACCTCTGTCTGAGAAGGGAACTCCTGACTAAATGTGTCTGCAACAGAGAAAATGCGCGCCCGCCCGTGTCTCTGTGCGTGCGTGTACGTGTGCGCATGCGCACAGGGGGCAGGCTCACGTATGTTCACAAAGATCTGAGGCAACCGACTGGCTGGGGTGAAGGGTGGGGTGGGGCTGGGTGGAGTCCAATCAGCTTTTGCAACATTGAGACCCTGCCTCCTTCCTGGGAAATCCGGTTGGCCTGTCCAGCTCTGAGCTGGGGGTCCTGGGAGATGGGAGGGAGTGGAAGACCCATCCCCGAACTCAGACGCCTACACTTATTGGGAACAAGATAGACAAATGAGAAATAGCCAGATACCCATACAAGGCAGTCTATAATTAAGTACCAAATTGTGCAGGGCTGAGATTCCTGCCAGAAAAGTTAAGAGATGAGTGTGAGTGCTGTGGGCTGGAACCATCAGAGAAGCTATGTGGTAGAGCTCTGGGTTGGGGTGTTTGAAGAAGCTAGAAGGAGGAGGGAGGGTATTGTGGCAAGAGCAGCATGAGGTCCTTACAGAGAGGGAAGGGGTGTGATGGCAGCCAGTTACACAGGATGAAGGGCCTTGGAACAGACAGACGTGGGTTGAAGCCCATCTCTGCTATTTATAGGCAGTGTGACGTGTGGTAACTGCTCCAGGCCTCAGTTTCCCTCATCTATAAAAGGGACAATAATGCCTATGCTGTACAGGAACTGTAAAATTTTAAATATAGCTGTAAAATGCCTGGCACGTGGTGTGTCTCATTATCAAAGGTCAGAAAGGGCCAAGGCTTTGGGAACAGATGGACCTGGGAGAAAAGGTGGAGTAGAAAGATGGGGTCAGCAGATGCATTTGCATTTGCAACATGCAGGAGGAGCTAGGAGAGTTCTCAGGCAGGAGAGTCTTGGAAGGGCAATGAGACAGGCTGGAGGATGAGGAAGGAGGATAGTGCTCTATCCTCCTATGGATGTTGGTGGCCAAGCCGGGGTGGCGGCTGACAAAAGATAAGTTAATGAAGCCATTGTCTCAGAGACTCTCAAGACCTGGGGACGGGTTGGATGGGCAGGATGAGTCATGGCTGATGCCTCATTTTTAGCCTGGGTGCTGGGAGGGGTGGGGCTGCCTTTGGCAGTTTTGGGAAAACTGGGACAGAGCTGGGGAAACTGGATAGAGTATGAGTTTACTTTAGGACATGTCTGAGATGACAGCAGGACACTGGAGTTTCGGAGGAGAGGCAGGGAAGGCTCCAGAGACAGGGACAGAGACCCCTGCCATTGAGTAGCAGAGAAGGGTGAGTAGTTGGAGGTGGGCACAGGGTCATGTTGAAGGAAGACAACCTTGGACAGGTATGCTCCTTCCCGGTCATCTTGCTATTCCCAGTGAAATAGGAGGCAAGGCCACTTGTTCTACGTGGACTGCAGGGCCTCGAGGAGGCTGGGGACCCACCACCCTTTCAAAGACAGCACTGTGTCCTGACTCAGTCCCTGGCACCTTGCTCTTCAGGCCTGGCTGTTGGATTAGGCCACAAGCAAACTAGAAATTCACGATTGCACTTAGGAAGGCCCCATTGGAACTGTTAACATGTTCCCACGCGCTGACCCTGGTGGAGTATTCTACACCTCTGAGGAGGGCTGGGGGCGGGCCACAGGACTCGCCCATTCAGTTCCTTGGTGTTAAGTGATTGAGGAGGTTCGTCCCATTTCCTATTGTTCCTGACATTATGCTCAAAGCCCTAAGAACTCCAAGTGGATGCCATCAAGAAAGGATCACGGGGCTTCCCTGGTGGTGCAGTGGTTGAGAGTCCGCCTGCCGATGCAGGGGACGCGGGTTCGTGCCCCGGTCCGGGAAGATCCCACATGCCGTGGAGCAGCTGGGCCCGTGGGCCATGGCCGCTGCGCCTGTGCGTCCGGGGCCTGTGCTCCACAATGGGAGGGGCCGCAACAGTGAGAGGCCCGCGTACCGCAAAAAAAAAAAAAAAAAAAAGAAAGAAAGGATCACATTCTGACATTTCTGCATTTGATTTTTAAAGTCGGCTCATAATCCTTTCAGGTGTTTTACACTAAGTTAATGCTACGCGTATGACTCATCAGCCTCTGAGGAAATCCCATGCAAGAAACTGAGACTGCTCATCACACACAATTCCAACAAGACAACCCGAAAGGAACTTATAGAAGAGCCTAGAGTTCCCCTAAATATAACATAAGTGAGACCACTCAGGACACATCTCACAGGGAGAAAGATGGCATTGAGATTCTGGGTTAGCTTTTCATTGATGGTGCACCCCGCTTTACTTAAATCTTGTAAAATGTTTATTGAGTGAAGAAAGTGGTTGTTTCTCGATGTGAGAGAGTATGAAGGTCACAGCACCGCCCATGAGTAATCTTGCCAATAGTGTTTAACCTGAATCTAAGGGAGGCCTAACTTCCGGTTACTGTGAATACAGAGTATGAAGGAACAAATTAAATGATGCCAGGTGAAAACAAAGACAGGACTTTCCTGGCGGTCCAGTGGTTAAGACTCTGCACTCCCAAAGCAGGGGTTGCAGGTTCGATCCCTGGTCAGGGAACCAGGATCCTGCATGCTGTGCCACGTGGCCAAAAAAAAAAGAAACGGAAACAAAAACAAAGTGAAACTGGGAGAAGAGCTGGTAGATAACTTGTTACTACACAGCAGCCATTCCCGGCCCACCGTTCCTTGCCCACTTCCCTACAGAGCAGCTGAAAGGTTAGATACTCGATTTCCAAGTCTCCCTTGCAGCTAGAGTCCATCATAAGACCCAGTTTTGGCCAATGAGAAGTAAGGGTGAATCTGCTGGGTGGCTCCCAACAAAGGTTTTCCTCCTTGATAAAAGGAGAAAGGTACCTAAGGAGAGCCCCTTTCACCCCATCCCCCTTTCTTCCTGCCTGAGGATGGCGCTATGGCAGCCATCTTGTACCCATCAGGGGAAACAGGCAGCCACACTGAGTGTATTAGTTATCTATGGCCGTGTCACAAATTACCTCAAAATTCAGTTCCTTCAAATAACAAATGTTTATGATCTTACACAGTTTCCAAGCATTAGGAACCCAGAAATGGATTAATTCCAGGCTCGGGGTCTCTCATTAGGTTGTAGTCAAGCTGACAGCTAGGGTTGCAATCATCTCAAGGGTCATTGGGGTGGAACAGTCCACTTCCAAACACACTCTTATGCTTGCTGGTAGGCATCAGTTCTTAGCTGGCTATTGATAGAAAGCTTCAGTGCCTCACCACATGGTCCTCTCCACTGGGCTGCTCACAAGATGACAGCTTGCTTTTCCCAGAGTGAGATGTGCAAGGGAGTGAGAGAGAATAAGAGAGATAGAGAGTGTGAACCCCCAATGGAAGCCATAGTCTTTTTATAACACTGTGAGAAGTGATAACCATCCCTTCTGCCATATTCACACCCCTCCTACATTTTGCTAGGGTTGGTCTATGTGACCAGAAAGTGGGGATTCTTAAGGGACAATTTGGAGGCTGGCTACTTCACTGAGGATAGCAGAAGAGAGAGAAAGAAAGAGTCTGGGTCCTTGAGGAGATTGTTGAGTGACTGTACCAACCCCCAAACCATGTGTACCCTTCCTGTTATATCAGATAATTGAATGCCTTTATTGTTGAAGCCACTGTGCATTTGATATTTGCTGCTGAAAACCTCAGGACTAATGCAAGGACTATTCAGTATTTCTAGTAAAATGTAGAATTATCATCTTGAGACGAACAAATAAAAACCAGTTCTTTGTTTTTAGGAAAAATAAAAGAAATACTTTAAGGTATAGTTTATTATAGCTGAAATCTGATTCTGAAAAATTCAATCTGAAAATTTCAGAAGAATTTTATTATACCTTTTAGAAATTGTTTACCAACTATTACTTCTGTTAGAATAGAATATTTTCCTCTTCCTTATTCCTCCTGAAAAACAAGTGAGGTTCTGCTCATTAATTGAACACCTCTCTAATATAGCACTTGACTTTTGAGGTCTGTGACTTAATTTTTGAATACTTGATCAACATATATGTATATCCTCTGTGGGGTGCAAGTGTTTACACCTTTTCTAAAAAGTCAGTAATTAAAAAAAAAAAAGACAAGGCGAGAGGAGAAAATTTGACACTCTTGAGATGGGGACAGAGCTTGCTAGCACCCTGTCATGTTGTCCTTTTACATGACCTTGAGATCATTCATGCAGCCTAAATCACATCTTATTCTCATTATGAAACAGCTTAATCATACAGTAAAGTACTGAAAATAGAATAGCAAACAACCATGTACCTACCTGACAGATTGAACTAAACTTAACATTTCATCACATCTTGGACAAATACTTGCTTGGTTTTAAAGAAATGAAACATCATGGGTAGAGGTGAAACCTCCTTCAGACTCTTTCCTAATTTTACCCCCACTCTCCCTCCCGTGGGAAAACCAGGTCCCAGATTGGAGAGAGTCTTTCCCTTCCATGTTTTTATATTTTTATTACATGAATATGTTTTATAAACAATATATAGTATTATTTTATAAATATTTTAAATTTCACATAAGCAAACACATTGACTTATTCTGCAATTTGCTGTTTTCATTCAGCGTTGGGATACATGGCTCTGGTCTTTTCCATGTTACTGCTTTGGTAAACTATTATGAGACCATGGACAACATATTCATTATCCTCTTACTGATGGACATTCAGGTTGTTTCCATTGTTTTACTATAACCAACAATGCTACAGTGAGAACCCTTTTATACATCTCCCTTTAAATCATATGGGAATTTCTCAAGGTCACAATGTGGATATACCAGTTGTAGCCATGGGATTTTAATTTATGGAGGTAACTGAGTGGTGACATGGAGAAGCTAATGCCAATGAAAGAAAATTTTTATTATTTACGCCCTGATTCACGAGGGTTTGCCATGCCATGCAGGGCTATATGGGGAAGCACCAGGTTTGGTCAGGAGGCAGACGGGATGAGGGGAAAGCATGGCCCAGAAACTTGTTTGTGTTTTCTGCAAGAAAGGCAAGGCAGGGCAGAGAAACAGCTTAGGACTGGCTGATTTAAATAGTGTCAGCAGGCTCTGGACTATAGAGGTGGTCTCAGGTTGTCTGGAACCTAGTCCTGGGTGATTAGGGCAGAGGAATATTGCTTCCTGGAGTATAACAGCCAGATAAAGGAGGTGGTTCAGAGTAAGGGCTCTGGATTGGTTACTTTGCTATGAAAGGTGTGCTTTGAGCCCTTTGCTATCACTAAGAATTGGTTAACCCTGGGAGGGGTGGTCTCTCCCCAGTCAGGTAGGCCAAATGCCAGACCATCAAGAATACACACACACACACACACACACACACAAGAATACACACAACAGGAAAATAGGGCACTTCTTCAATTTGACCAGTTGTTGCCAAATTGCTCTCTGGAGTGGTTGTGCCATTTGACGCTCCCAGACAATAAGAGATCTAATTGCTTCCCTTCTCTTGGTATTACCAGATTTTTTAAATGTTGCCAATCGGAAGGGTGTGGACACCATCGTATTGTTGTTTCACTGATGTTTTCCTGATTATTTACGAGGCGAGGCGTCATTTCATATGTTCATTGTCCTTCCTCTTCTCTGAATTGCTTTTTCTTAGCCTTTCCCCATTGGGGTGAGGACAGCGTTTGCCTTCTGTTATTAATGTGTAGACATTGATACTAATAATAGCTCCATTGAATGCATTGCAAATATCCTCTCCCAGTTTGTGGCTTGTCTTTTAACTTTTTTATGATGTCTCTATGGTACCGAAGTTTAAAATTTTAATGTAGTAAAATGTATCATTCTTTTCCTTTATGGTTTCTATGCTTGTGTGTTTAAGTCATAAAGATGCCCTCTCATATAAAATAGAGTCTTGGTTATTTTAAATGATTTAACCATCAAGCCTAAGCTATTTGTTCAGTCTCTAGTGAAAAACTGCAGTCTGGTGGGCTGTTTGGCACCATCTGTTTTAAAATAAATGCTTGTAGGAATTTATCCTGCAGAAATACGCACAGGAGCCCCCCCAGAACCCCAATATATGCACAGGGTTGTTAAATACAGCACCAGTTGTAATAGCAAAAATCTAGAAGTAACCTAAGTATCTCTCAGTGGAAAGTTAGTTAAATTAATTCTGGTATATATTCGTTTACCACATAATGTAATTCTCTGCAGCCATAGAAAAGAATAAGGGAGATCTGGATGTGTTCATATGGAAAGTTCTCCAAGATATATTGGTAAATGGAAAAAATAAAAATTAAAAAAAAAACCCAAGGATCCAAAGAATAAATATGCTACCATTTATGTCAAAAATGGAAAAAAAATTCCCTATGTGTATGCACGTAAAATTTCAGAAACAAAACTACTCACGGTGGCTACTTCTGAGGAGGACCAGGGTTTGAGGGTGTGAGGGAAACCCATTTTTCATTGCCAATCTTTCCTGTTTTCCTTGTTACTTCCATTACAGTAAACAAAGAAGAATTGCTGTAGGTGGTCCCCATTGCTGTAAGTTGCTATTTGTTTTGGCATTTGAAATATTCTGAGGTGAAGAGGAGAAGAAATTGAATTATTAGAAATGGGGCAGGAGACTGGGCATCATTGGGACAGATTTGATTACATGTGTTCTGCAGCTGGGTCTGAAGGCATAAGGGGCAGTGCTTGCAGCAACGTGCTGGTTGATGAGATCCAGGCTTGCCTTTGTCTGGGGGAGCGGGCAGTTGTCTGGGAACCAAGGGGAAGTGGTTGGGAGAAGCAGGGACTGAGAGGGAAGAGGGATGGAAGGTTGGGGCAGGTCTGAGCCAATTGGATTCGCCTAGGTCCCTACTGTCTGAGTCTTGCGGTCTGGGCCACCGTAGGCTCTGAGTCCCCTTGCACTGTCTGGCTGCAGGGTAGGAAGAGGCTCTGCACCCCCTCCCCCAGTGGAGGAGGAGAGCTCCCACCTCAAAGGTACTGGTAGGCAATTCTCTGGAGAGGGAGAAAAGCCAGGCTCAACCTAGGAAAATGCTCATCCAACAAATGGGAATTAAAGGCACCCCGAGTTTATCCTTGTTGAGATTTAAGAAGGGAGAGGGA
Organism: Phocoena sinus; assembly: GCF_008692025.1. Classification (NCBI taxonomy): domain Eukaryota; kingdom Metazoa; phylum Chordata; class Mammalia; order Artiodactyla; family Phocoenidae; genus Phocoena; species Phocoena sinus. The sequence goes on along the minus strand of NC_045773.1, from coordinate 66,055,701 downwards.
TTGGGCCGGCATTCACAGAACAAAGACAAATTGTACCCCAGGGTTGAGTCCAATGACCTTCCTCAGGACAGTACAGTGTAGGTGGTCAGGGACCTGGGTGGTCTGGGTTTAAATCATAGCTATGTTGATTCCAAGTTACTTAACATCTCAGTGCCTTAGTTTTCTTATGTATGGGAAAATAATACCTCCTAAAGGGTGGTCCTAGTATATGGGAAGTGCTTACAAAGTATTAACCATTGTAATTTTTATTTACCACCTCTGTAAATTCACGTAACTGGCATCCTGGGCAGTGACATTGTCGGCACTGGGGGTTGGATCTGTATCTGAGGTGGATGCATGTTAACCAAGCTCACAAGCCTGATGAATAAGCTGTAACCAACTCATTCATTCACACCGGCCAGTGCTTGTAGGTGGATCTGTCGCCACCTCTCTCTTTTCCCCATGTGGGATCCCCGACTATACTCAGAGGCCCCGTGGGGGATTGGGGACACTTCTGTGCTCTTATTCATTTCCCTGGCTACTCCCGCTGTGTGACCGTCAGCCCCACGGGGGAGGGCACTTTGGTACACTGGAGGATGGCAACTCATGGTTGTCAAATAAATACTTGCTGAATGACTAAATGGTCATCACATGTTCCGTGTCATAACCAAACACTGGAAACAACCTAAATGCCCAACAACAGGGAGTTGTTATTAAATTGTGGTGCAGTCACCCCACAAAACCAGTCATCGAGAAGGATAATTATAGCAATTGTATAGAAAGATAGAGAAATGCTTGTGATGTAATCTTAGCAAAACAAAAGAAATCAGAATGGTCTTGGCATGATGTGGATCAATCTTGATATTTTGTTAAGTGAAAAAGCAAGATCCTGGAAAAAGAGTATGAGATGATGCCATTCATGTAAAAAAGGGGGCAAAAAATAGAAGACTTCACTTGCAGCTCTAAGCACAAAATACCTCTGACCAGCAAACAAGTGACTGAAAACACCTGGGCCTCTAGGGTGGGGACAGAGAGGTGGACATTTGGGAACAAGTCACTGACAACTTTTCTACCCTCTGAATGTTGAACCAGGTGAGCATGTTTCTGATTCAAAAAATCAAATAATTTAAAACACTTCCTGGTATATAGCAAAGTAAAATAGATTGATATCTTTTTTCCTACTATATTCCTCAACTCTAAGGCACAATTCTAACCCACATTTTAAAGTTTCCGTTATCAGAATATATCTCAATCAATGGGCATTCTTAATAGGTTCTTGTGGTGGTTTTTTTTTCCCCCTAAAAAGCTTTTACTAAATCAATGCTGAGGCTTAAATTTGATGGTATTTTAGAACCAAGGAAATATAATACAGAAAGATGTGTCATCTAGAAAGGAACTATAACAATAAAAACCATTGTGTGGTGGGATTGTGGGGATCTTCCTTTCTCAAAATGGTCCTTACTGGTAATTTTACGTCACCTTTTCAATAGTTTTTTAAAAACATATTTTAAACTGTTTTCAGGAGAGAATAAATGTTTTTAGAGGGAAGCATCCCCCAGCACTGGGGTATAGAGAACCTGCCAAGCAGTAAACCCATGAAAATCACCACTTCCTCAACTTAGTTTAAATAATTATCAGAGCAAAGCTCTGGGCCCTAACTTAAGCTATGGTTACAAGGAGAGACCCATTGTCCTTGGATTTTTCCTGAGATACTCACCTTCCAGGAACAGTTTGTCAAACCTGAGACAACACTTACTTGGCCACCATGGGTGTCTATTTCAGCAATCGGTTCAGACCTTGAGCTTTGATCATATAACATGTGGGATACACTAACAACGCTCCATACTGATGACTTGCAGTCTGTCAGGAATCGACTATTAGTAAATTTCATGTTTGCAGATTGCTGCAAACCCTTGTTACTCAAAGTGTGGTGTGCAAACCAGCATCAGCAGAATCTCATGTCCCAGACCTACTGAACCTAAGATCCACACTTTAGCAAGACTCCCAGGTGATTCACACGCACATCAGAGTTTGAGAAGAACTACTGTAAACTGTAAATTGCAATATAGATGTTAGCTGCATTATTATTAATGAAAACAAAAAGTGAATAATAATAATTTCTTAATCTGTTTTCAGAGACCTTCACGTTATCACCTCATTTGGTTTTTATAGCAATACTATAGCAAGAGTTAGAGCGTTTTTTTTGTTTGGGGGTTTTTTTTTGGCTGCATTGGGTCTTTGTCACTGCGCGGGGCTTTCTTTAGTTGCAGCGAGCAAGGGCTGCTCTTCGTTGCGGTGCGGGTGCTTCTCATTGTGGTGGCTTCTCTTGTTGTGAAGCACGGGCTCTAGGCGCGCCGGCTTCAGTAGTTGTGGCTCGCGGGCTCTAGAGCGCGGGCTCTAGAGCGCAGGCTCAGTAGTTGTGGCGCACTGGCTTAGCTGCTCCGCGACATGTGGGATCTTCCCGGACCAGAGCTCGAACCTGTGTCTCCTGCATTGGCAGAAGGATTCTTAACCACTGTGACACCAGGGAAGCCCCAGAGTTTTAGAGTTTTTAAACCCTGGTTTATAGAAGAGGAAATGAGATTCAGAGAAGTAAAGGGAAACTTATTATATTGAGTTTTGTTTAGTCCTGTAGTTAGGAAAAAGGTTGCCAATTCATTGTTCAGGTACTCTTGTGATTTTTCAATGATGCAGATATTTGATGTCTAGCCAAACTGGGAGGTAAACAATAAATGCTGGAAAGGGTGTAGAGAAAAGGAAACCCGCCTGCACTGTTGGTGGGAATGTAAACTGGTACAGCTACTACGGAGAACAGTATGGAGATTCCTTAGAAAACTAAAAATAGAGGTACCATATGATCCAGCAATCCCACTCCTGGACATATATCCAGAGAAAACCGTAATTCCAAAAGATACATACACCCAATGTTCATTGAAGCACTATTTACAATAGCCAGGACATGGAAGCAACCTAAATGTCCATCAACAGAAGAATGGATAAAAAAGATGTGGTACATAGATACAATGGAATATTACTCGGCCATAAAAAAGGATGAAATAATGCCATTTGCAGCAACATGGATGGACCTAGAGATTGTCATACTGAGTGAAGTAAGTCAGACAGAGAAAGACATATATGATATCGCTTATATGTGGAATCTAAAAAAAAAAGGCTACAAATGGGAGGTAGGCTCCTGCCATCCCTTTGAACATCCTTTTCCAGTCTCTGCTAGGATTGTGCTTCTCTCTCAATGCCCAGGACCGTCCTCTCTCTCAGGAGGAGACAGATGACAGTCCAGTTCACGTGGCTAGCCCCTCTTGTCTGCCTATCTGGGGCCCAAAGTGGTCTCAGCCTCTGTGTGTGGGGGGAAGGGGAGGAAGGGGGTCTGAGCCCAAGGCTGAGACTTGGCTGAGACTCAACAGCCAGTATAACAGGTTGCTGGTCTGGGAAGCCAGATAGGCCCTTACACCAGCCCTGCAAGGAGTTTTTAATTCTAACTAATTAGTTAGAATTCTAACTAATTCTAATTAGTATGGCCCATTCTAATCAGAGGACCAAGACCAGGATGAGATTAGGCTGTGCTTGAAAATAATTCAGGATTAGTGAGAAAAGAATAGAAACATTTATTTCTCAAGAAACCTAATTATTATTTAAACCTAAGAGTTTACTTTTTAAAAACATATCATCACATCGAATTATTTACTTGGCTATTTAATGGTTACTTTGTTTAGCTCTTTGATGAAGGGTTGGAGTTCTGTTTCAAGAAAAGATGAGGAAGCATATTGCTTTCTAGCTCAGTTAACTATATCTCCAACTTAAGCCATGTATTCAGACCATATGAGCTCAGAACAGGAGCAGCCCACCCTGACTATTAGGAACCTAAGATGAAAAAGAGAGTCCTGAGGGCGAAGCTCACAAGGTGAAAATAGCCATAATACATACTAAGTTCTTCCTGAGTCAGGTGATCCAGTTTTTCATTTTTCATGTTAAATAAAAATCTCATGTGCAATGATAGAAGCATTTTGGAGGGCAATTTGGCTATTTACCAAGAATTATAGCAGCTGTGTCTTGGGTGAGGCTCACTGCTTTCAATATTTCTTTGAATGAGTTATTCCATTCCTGAAAATTTATCCTCAGGAAATAATGTAAGGCATAGAAAAACTCTAGCCAAAAGAGCTCACCACAGCACTATTTTAATTTTTTTTTTTCTATTTTTTGGCCATGCTGTGTGGCAGCATGCGGGATCTTAGTTCCCCGACCAGGGATTGAACCTGCGCCCCCTGCAATGGAAGCACAGCATCTTAACCACTGGACTACCAGGGAAGTCCCACGAGAGCACTATTTTAGGTATTCAAGCATTGAAAACCCATAGCATCTGAGAGCAAGGAAATAGGTAAATGACCTACAGCGTATCTACCTAATGATTTATTAAGTAGCCATATTTTAAATGATGCTTACATTTGAAGTACATCTGGTATTGAACTGGATTGTCCCTCTATTGCCTTTCATCTACTATGTGAAAATGGTTGAAACAAAGTTAAAAATGAAAGTTTTAAGACAAAGACTATTTGTAAAGTACTAGCTATAAAATTTGGTCTAAGATATATTAGGAAGGGTCTGCCCAGACTATCATCATCTTCTTTATCCATCCAAACCCAAAGTCCAGCCATTCTTCAAGTCCTGTGCTGCCTCCTCATCCCTCCCTCCTCACAGCTCCTACAGTACACATTGGCCCGTGATAGGCTACCTCGTGCAGTTGGTATTTTCATTCAGTATGTATCTCTCTCACTGGGATCCTTGACATCAGTGACTGGGTTTTAAACCTCTTTTATTCCACACAGCACACAGCTCAACCCCTGCACCCAATCAGTCACGAGTCCTATTGATTTTACTTCCAAGCTTTCCTCAGCTCTATCTTTTCCTCTCTATCCTTTCAACTAAGCCTCATCTCTCACATGGGCTCCTGCCACATTGTAGCAATCAATACTGTATCAGTTATGGTGCTTTAGGCTGCAAGTAACAGAAAAGTCAATGTGGAGTAGCTTACACAATGAGGAAAGTCTGCCCTTTCTATTTAAGAGAAAAGCCCTTTCCAGAAAGCCCCCCAGAAGACTCTCCCTTGGGGTCCACTAGCCAGCACTGGGTCACACATTCATGCTTTAGCTGCAGGGGAGGCTGGGAAAGCCATCATTTGGCAGTTTCAATCTCAATAGTGGGATGCAGGCTCTGCCAGCAGGAATTAGAAGAGCGTGAAGAGGGTAGGGAACCAATAGTGTCAGCCCCAAACTTCCTGCCTTGGGTGTCCCCACCCCTTTAATCCATTCCCAACGCTGCCGCTATTAATTCACTCATTCATTTAATTAATTATTCATTCACTGTATTAGTCAGGTTTGGCTAGTTTATGTTCCAGCAACAAACAGCAAGGGAGAAGAGAGAGCACAGAGATCGGCACTGGCTTTTACCTGCTTCCGCCTAAAATGGACCTATGTTTCACCCATCATCCCCCAACCCCCCTCCCCACAACCATTAGTCTGTTCTCTGTATCTATGAATCTGTTTCTGTTTCATTATGTTTGTTTGTTTTGTTTTTAGAGTCCACATATAAGTGAAATCATATGGTATTTGTCTTTCTCTGTTTGACTTACTTCATTTAGCATAATACCCTCTAGGTCCATCTATGTTATCACAAATGGCAAGATTTCGTTCTTTTTTATCCATTAATCTATTGATGGACACTTAGGTTGCTTCCATATCTTGGCTGTTGTAAATTATGCTGCAGTGAACACAGGGGTGCATGTATCTTTCTAAATTAGTGGGTTTGTTTTCTTTGGATAAACACTCAGAAGTAGAATTGCTGGTTCATATGGTAGTTATATTTTTAATTTTTTGAGGAATCTCCATATTCTTTTCCTTAGTGGTTGTATTCATTTACATTCCCACCAACAGTGCATGAAGGTTCCCTTTTCGATTCTGCTTACATTTCATTGGCTAAAGCAAGTCCTGTGGCCACACTTAACTTCAAAAGGGCACAGAAGTGAGATCATCCTTCATGCAGGGTAAGCCAAACGAACAGTTACCAAATCCAACAAATATTTATTGAGTGTTGGCTATATGCAAAGAGACGTGCTAGAGATGTATTGGTAAGAAAAACAAAGTATCTGTTCTGAAAGTTTTTACAGTCTAGAAGCAATAGTCTACCCCTTCCTTTATGTGCTCAGGCTAACATTTGAGACTTCAATTGTACCACCACTTACAGTTTCATTGCATTAAAAAAAAAAAGCTTGGCTGTCTTCCTGAATAGGCTGTAAAACCTCAAAGATGTCTTATCCCTTCTTGTAAACCTCATACCTAGAATTGTGCCTAGAACTAGTAGAAACTTAATGTTCGTTGAATGATGTATGAGATAGGATGGGCTCAGCTACGGAACAGGAAGCCCAGATGACAGTGGCTTAAACAAACAGGGTTTGTATTTTAATATTTAGTGAGAAGTCTAACAGCCAGCAGCTGCTGGGGCTGATTTCTCTGTTCAACAATGTCATCCAGGACCCAGACTCTTTCCAGCCTTACACTTTGATACACTTGGCTTGTTGGCTTTTCCTCCCTGTGATTGTGCTTCATGATCATAAGACTGCTGCCACTGCTCCACGTAATATATTTTTAAGGCAGGAAAAAAAACAGAAGGGGCAGCAGCAGGGGGCTGTCCACTGGTAACTCTCCCTTATAGCAGGGAACAGAAACTTTCCTAGAAGACACCCAGTAGCTTATGTCTTATGGCCAAAACATGGATCACATGGCCACCTCAAGCTTCGAGCAAGGCTGGGAAAGAGAATATCGGGATTTCCAGTCTCTGTGGTTGGAGATGGCCAAGAAGGGGCTGGGGATGGTTTGGGCAGCCAACCAAAAGTTTCACCACAAATGAAGAATATGTGCTCAATAAGTACTAATTGGTGGAAGCTTAGATTTTTATGATCTGGTTCTTTATTGATTTTTAATAACATATAAAGAACCCTCATCATTGCTGTGTCTAACCAGTATGGAATGCATCTTCTGTTCGTGCTGGGAACTATGGAATTTTCTCATTCAGTCTTTGCAACCCCGTGACAGGTATTATCAATCTATTTTACATATGAAGAAACTGAATCCCAGAGTAGTTAAGCAGCTTGTTCAACATGCTCACTTACCAACTAGTAAATGATGACACAGGGGTTTGAATTCCAGTGTCTTGAGTCCAGAGCCCATGATCCTATCCTAGAACTTGAGGTCTAAAGGTGAACAGAGAGCTCATCAGACACAAGCCCTTTATTTCATAGTGCTGAAGCCCAGGATGGGAGGTAACCTGCTCAAGGTCACACAGCAAGCCCAAGCCAGAGCCAGGCCCAGGACCCAGGAGTCCTGACCCCCAGGCCACGGTTCTATCACTCTGGGCTGGCTCTCTTTAGAAACCTCCCGTTAGTTAACTGATCTTTAAAAAGACAAAAATGCCAAATGGGATCCTGTGGACAATTCAGTTTTTTTAAAAAATGTATTTGACCTAAGTTTTGGCAAATTAGAACAAGTTGTTTCCTTTTTTGGAGTCGAAACTTAGCGATTAGTTGGTTCAAACTCTTCTACCCATCTCAGTGGAAAGTCTAGTCTGTACAAAATTTTTCAGTTCTCAAGTGATAAAGAGGAAGGAAAGAATGCAATGATCAGAGCCTCAGCTGGGGCTTAACCAAGATTACTTTGAATTCCAAGCTCATGACCCAGAAATGCCTTATTTGTGGTGTTTAAACACATCCTATGTAACACTGCCTTGGGAATCCTCTTGATAGTGTAAAATGTGTACGTTTTGAATCCCACTTCTACCACCAACTAGCTGCGGGAACACATGACCTAGGCCCACTGTGAGAATTGCGTGGAGCTAATGTACAGACAGCATCTGGCACAAAAGGGGACAAACCAAGTGTCATTTCCCCTTCCCCTGTCCCCTGGCACTTCCCCTTCAGGCTTGGGGCTGAAACATCTCTAGCACACAATTTAACAAGGAGTGCCTGCCTTCCCACACTGCTTTCTGTTTCAGAGGGTCAGAGTCCCTTTTGTTGACAGGACTCAAACCTTTCGGGGGAAAAAATTTGCTTAAATTGAAAAGTCATTTTTGTGTTGCATTTACGACCCTAGAGCATCAAGGTTATAAGCATAGGCTCTTGAATCACACAGAGGCTCCGTCACTTCCTGTGTGTGTAGTTGTGTAACCTCCTTGTGTCTCCATTTCCTTCTCCACACAATGGAGGTAATAACAGTACCAACCTCAGGGGGCTGCCGTGGGGATTAGATGAGGGAATGTGTGTCACTCTGTAAGCATGTCATACAGGTTTGCCGGAGCCTTGTTGGATCCTTCAATCTAAGATAGGCTGGGACCTAGGACCTGCTACCAGAGCGACACAGTACAAAGAAACTATAAGGGACTAAAAATAAGTATATACATATACAGTTGGGGCAATTATGAAGAATAAGTCATAAAAAGGCCATAAACCTACTGCTATTTCTGAGGTGCTAGGAGAAAAACAGGGTGAGCCCTGTGCATGACTCCTGCACACAGCCCCACCGAGGGGGTGGGCAGACCACCTAAGCTACCCCTCTGGCCCGACCTACCAATCCGCCCCTACCATCACCCCATGTAAGGGACCAGCCCACCCTCCTAGAAGAGCGAGCAAGGGAACCCATTATTTGTTTTTGCTCCCAATAAAGCCTTGCCTGAATTCCTCGTCTGGCCTCTTATCAATGTCTATGGATTAAAGAGTCCAAGGACCCGAACTGGTAACAAATCTCTTCCACAGTGTTTTTCAAGAGTGTTCAGTGTGGGTTAGACAAAATATTTTCTCTCCTTCTTTTAAGGATAAGGACAATTGGGCAAATGAAAGCACAGCAGGGCAGCATAGCAGACAGTTGGAGAGAACTCAGGACTGCAGGCAGGATACTGGGTTCAAGTCCTGGCTCTGCCGCCAGTGTCCTTCTATTCTCTGGGCTTCAATTCTCTGCTAATCACGGCTATTCAAATGTCTTCTTGGAAGCCTTAAGTGACCAAGACTAGCAGGAAACAACAATTTGGTAAAGGTTTAGAATTCTGTAATTTGGGCTCGAGAATGAAGAACTCTTTCAAGATCTTCTCCCAGAACAGGAAGAGTCAGTTAGGAAGGAACAGCAGCATTTTCCTTGGGCAAACTTGAGGAGTCCCCTGCTTGTCCTCCTCACCCTTCTCCCCCTCCTCTGTTCCTCCTTGGACACAATGTGACTTCCATCCTCCACTTTGCCCCCAGATACCACCATAAACAAGTTCTCAGATCCTTTTCCACCATCTGAAAGAAATGCACTCAGCAAACATGCACATTTACCTTGTCAGCCCCAAGAGGGCAGGGACCGTGCCTCAGTCCACTGCTCTGTGTATGGACTGAGACACAGAGCAGTGGACTGAGGCACGGTCCCTGCCCTCCTGGGACTGACGTACTATAGGGGCAGACAGAGGCAAGCAAAGTAAACAAGTAAAATATACAGTGGAGCAGGTGGAGCCGGCCGAGAGCTGGATTTAACTGGGCTGGAGTTTTGCCAAGTGAGTACAATCTAGAAAGCTTGAGGTACGGGAGGGGAGGCTGTAGACAAGAGAAGAGTTGTAATCACTAAGATGGAGTTGAGGCAGGGAAAGGAGGGGAGAAGGGATTTGAAGGGGACAGTGAAAGGTAGTGAGATCAGTGGACTATGGGGCCCATGGGAGTAAAGGCTTGAAGAGAAGAACTAGAAAGAGCTTTGAACATGGGATCTTCAGAGGGCCTAGGGCTTGAGTGTGGGGCTGAGTAGTGAGCCAGGGAAGATAAGATCACTGGGGCAGAGGAGGCCATGGAGCAGGGAGGCCAAAGCATCAGTGGATCGGGCACATGGATGGTGAAAGCACTGAGCGTAGTGGCAGGTTGAGTGGGACAGAAGACAGTGAGGTGGGAGTGAAACTGTGTGGGACACCTGAGGACCTCTCGGGTGTACAAGCCACCCCTCCCATGTTCCCCATCTCTTGAGGTAAAAGGCTTTGCTTCAGGCCCCCCCTCAGTTTCAAAAGTCTGGCTCAAGAGTTAAAGATTAGGAAATTCGAACACACAGAAACAAAGAATAGCTGTTGGGCTAGGAAACATAACAATTTAGCCTATAAATCAGTTACATAGCAGAGTCACTGAATTCCCAGTTCCCTGAAAGATATAGATAACGAGGTCTGACACACATTCCTAAACCGTTTTTACACAAACCAGACTTCTCCCGCTTCCAACCAGGAAAACTGCTGTCCACAAGCACATAGACCCCCAGGCCGGTTGGGACCAGAAGGTTGATGATGTTGATTCCCAAAACCTCACCCTGTTACCTCACTACCAACCAGCCAGAAGAATGCAACCCACAGCACTAATATTGCCTTTTAAAACCCTTCCCTGAAAGCCGCTGGGGAGTTCGGGTCTTTTGAGCATGAGCTGCCTGCTCTCCTTGCTCAGTGCCTTCAATAAACACTGTACTTTTCTTCACCACAACCTGGGGTCAGTAGATTGGCTTTGCTGTGTGTCAGGCAAACGGATCCAAATCCAGTTTCTGTAACAGGAGATAGGACCTTCAGATAATTTGTAAATAGTGACAGTGGTGAGAGGAGGAGTTTGTAACGTCATATTTAATAGTGTGATTTAATGTTACATTTGAGGAAAACCTCTTCTGTTTTATTGTAAGAACTATAGAGAAGGAGAAAGCTGTTCATGGCATGAAAAGCAGGACTGAGCATTAAAAAGTTGACAAAGACCTGGGAGTATCTCATTTCATGAAGGATCAAAGCTGTCAGCCTAAGGGATATAGCTCTACTTGTGCAATCACAAGCAGCCCTAAACTGGTGGGAAGGTATTTAGATTTTTATGGGTGAAGGACCTTCCTTTTTTGTTTGTTATTTTATTTTATTTTGTAAAATGAGCACGTTATTTATTTTTTTAAAAATTTTTGGGGGGGGGCCATGCCGCACAGCTTGTGGGATCTTAGTTCCCCAACCAGGGATCGAACCCACGCCCTCGGCAATGAAAGCGTGAAGTCCTAACCACTGGACCACCAGGGAATTCCCCCAAGGACCTTCCTGTCATCCCTAAAATACCAAGCAGAGAGCCACCATTTCAACAGAGGCTTGAAATAATATTATAATGATAATCCATTAGTGTCATATACTAAAAGCCATTGACTGAGAGCCAGTGGTATAGAAAAGTTAAGAAAGTGGACTCTGCTTGGGTTTAAATCCCGGCTCTGCTACTTACCACTCATTTAACCTCATCTGTATGAGGGGGATAATAATGTCCCAGCTTCTGAAAAGTAAATGAGCTGAGAGGTTGCCTGGAGTGTGTGTGAGGACTCAAAAAATGTTGGTTAGATATTCTGATCTTTCTAATCTTTGTTGGCAAATAAACAAGAAAATAAGGCTTTGAAGGCCCTGGCCATTAGTTCTGTGTAGGGAAAAACAGCCAGAGAGTAAGGCTGAGACAAGGGTCCTACCTCAGCTAATTGCATTTCAACAGCCCCTGGGAGGCAGTGTGGCCCAGGGGTAGTGAATCTGTGCTGGGAGTCAGAAGCCCTGGGTTTCCATTCCTCCTCAGCCTGAGGCCAAGATCAAGTATGGCCAAGGGCAAGACAGGGTGTCTCTGACCCTCAGCTTACCCACCTGTAAAGTGGGGATGATCATTCTGCCAGGCCCACACACAAGGTCGTTTTGAGGACCAAATGAGGAAATGTTCCATGAAGGTTAATGGTAACTCAGTTCACCTGTGTTGAGTGCCCACCTACTGTGTGCTGAGCACAGGAGAATGAAATTAGGCCTGCTCTCGCCCTAAACAAGTGCCCAGAAGACAGGACATGTACCCAGACAGCCAGAGTCTATGGGAGAAAGTGCTAAGGGAGTCTGATTACGGAAGGAAGAAGTATCTTTATGGTTGAGTCTTATGAGCAGATTCAGGGAGGATGTACTGAATGGTGCCCAGTGCACTCAGCAGCTCCCCTTCTAGAGCCTCATCCAGCAGATGTACCTGCTCATACCAGACGACCTGAGGTCAAGGCTGTTCACTGTAGCATGCTTTATAGCTGCATAAGTTCAGAGCCCCCTAAAACACCCACCAAAGAGAGAATATGTGGGCTCTATAGCAGAATAAGGAAAAGTTCTTTGTGAACCGACATGTCAATTTGGGCTTCCTTCCCCTTCCTCTGGATGCTCTCAGACCCTGAACTTGCGTCTACCACAGTCATTTTCATGGGCTCCTTGAATTAGAAGTGTCCTTGATAACAAGGAAAGCTATGACCTGCAAGTGCATGAACATAGGCCCCACTGGGCCCCAAGCCCCAGAGAAGGGTTACTGTCCTCTTTCTATAAAGAAAATGAGGCCCAGGTTTGCCAGGGCAGCACAGCCAATAGATACTGGGCTGGGATTTGTCCTACGACTGACTTCCTGGTTGTTTTATGTATCTGTTGCTCCGCCCCCTTTGAGACTATTCATTCTGTAAGGGCTGCGGTCAGTTTTCTTATCCTCTCCTTCAGGGCCAGGCAAAGTCCACCCCATTAGGAAATATTAATTCTTGAGATCGGGATGGTCCTAAGAAGGAGATGCCGGGGTAGGACCGTCCCTAAGGAATCTGTGTGTGTGTGGTGGTGGTGGGGGTGGAGTGTAGGGGTGAACAAGTTGGTTCTGGGTTGGTTCAGAGGGAAGGGGGAAAGATGAGCATTACCATCTGAGAGAAAAGGTGTGGTGGTGAAACAAGACAGGACAGATACAGTTCCCATCTTGGGAACTTGGGGAATTAAGGGAATTTGCTGGAAGCGGACAGGTGGTGGGCCAGAGGGGAGCAAAAACCATCTTCCATTTTCATCTAAACGTCTCAGAAGGTCCCTATGTAAGAAACCTACATATAGACTCCCTCAGGTACAGACACACTTTACCATCTCTATACAAAGCTATTCATTGCAGAATTGACTGTAAAACAATGGAGCCAACTCAATGTCTATCAATAAGGAACTGGTTAAATAGTCAGATTTCCATATGATGGACACTTTCCAGTCCAAGAAAGGAGGAGGAAGTCCTTACCGCTCTGATATAGGACAATTGCCAAAATATATTTTAAGTAAAAAAATTCTAAGTGCATAACCAGGGAAATAAAAAATTTAAACCACAATGAGTTATGATCCCACATATATCAGCCTGTAACATTTTAAAAACTGAGAATTCCAAGCATCGGCGAGGGCGTGAAGCAAAGGGAACTCTCAAAGAGCTGGCAAGTATGTGAACTGACACAACCACTCTGGGAAACAGTTCGCCCTTATCAATAATGTATGTTCCCTAGGCCCCTGCAAATGCCCCACAGAAATCCTTACCCCAACCAACCCCCCAAACATACATACACACCAGGAGAAAAAATTAAGAACATTCACACAAGCACTGATCCTAGCAGCAAAAAATTGGAAGCAACCCAAATGTCCTTAAATAGTGCAATGAAAACTTAATTGTGGTGTCTTCATACGATGGAATTCCATACCAGAGTGAAAATGATTGGCATCACTCAACTGAACCTCAAGACCCTTAATCTAATCGTGGCTGGGATACAAGCAAGCTGTAGAAGACTGCAGGCAGTACACTTCCTTCTCTTCAAAATCCAAAAAGGTGAGACACTACCCCATACATATTGTATGGCGACATGAACATATGGCAGGACTATAAAGGAAAAAAGGGCATGATAAGCATCACATTTAGGACAGTATTTAGGGGAAGAAAAGGTGAGGCTGGGAAGGGCCACAAAGAGGATTTTAAAGGCCCTGTTTCTTTGCCTAGGAGAGGTGGTAGGTACCAGGTGGCTTATTGTATCATGTGTTTTTTTTTTAATAGATATATATTGTATAACTACTATTTTTATAACTAATCAATATTTAATAAAAACAATTAAAAAAATGAGGGCTAGACCAATGTGAACAGTGTGCTACCATTTGTATAAAAAAAGGGACACATACACCCATAGACACACATGTGTGCATGTGTACACATACGCTGATATTAAACTACCTCTGGAAAGTTACATATGCAACTGGAAAAATCGGTTGCCTCTGGGAGGGGAACTAGGAGGCTGGGGACAAGGAGGGAGACTTTCCTGAATATTTAAATTTTCTAAATCAATTAGAGTTAAAAATAATAAAGAATAATAAAATTTGAAGAGAGACTGAGAGAGGGAGACACAGAGGGGAGGGAGAAAGGGAAGGGAGGGTGTGAGGAAGGGAGGAGGGAGGGACAGGGGCAGGAGGAGGGGGAATGGCGGGGCTCTGGCCGCCAAAACCTTCCAAAACATTGGGAGTGTGTCCAAAATCATAAGTGGACCCAGAAGCCCCACTGGACAGCCCAGGGAAGCCTGTGTCCTCAGCCCACAGCTTGGCCTAGACCCCAACACGTTCTTGCACCTAAGGACAGGGCTGGCTTCACACGACTGCCCACATCAGTTCAGGCTCTGCAATCTTTTGTTTCCAGAGGTTTGTTCCCAAACAAGACTCCCTCTCTGGGTCTCTTCCCCTGACCCTATGGTCTTATCTCAGACCTTCGCCCACCTGTGATCTGAACAATTCCTCTGAAGTCGATTTAGTGAGCCGTCATCCTTGATGGCTCTGAAATGTGTGTCTGTGTCACCAAGGTCAGCCAAAAGCAAATAGGCCCTTTTCATCCCCTCTTTAATCCTCCCCTCAAGGACCCGGTGTCCTTTGCTCTACTGCCTCATCAAGACCTGCTCGCACATTCTTTATCACGCTGGGATAACAATAATTCAAAGGAAACCAGGGCCACAGGCATGTCCCCAAGGATCATGGCCTTGAGAGGTAAAGGCATGCAGTGCTAATGGAATTTCAGATACCAGCCAGTGGGCGAGGAAGGATTTGGACACAATGTGCAGGGGGTGCCTTCTGCCCTGCTTGTACCCAGGATGCCAGAGGAGTGAAGTATTGGCAGTGTGGGTCTGTATGAGAAAGGAAGCCCCTGAAGCTGGGCTCAGTCCCCCAGAGTCCAATGGCCAGGGGTGAGGAGGAGGGGGCCAGGGAGGATTGTGTTACTCTGAACTAAGAAGTTCCTTATTCCCCAAAGAGTCAAAGCAGGATCTGGGTGGCACCATAGTACAGAGGTAGGTGCTAAGAGAAGGCTGAGCCACACAGGACAGGATCAGTTCTCCCACCTCACCCATCCCCTCAATGGGGGGTTCCCTAGTTGAAAACAACTTGGCAGTTCATAACTCTCCCTTGGGAGCAAGGTAGTGCTGTACAGGAAGAAAGAAGCCTTGCTGTATGATGGCTCTTAGCGGAAGTCGTTCAACAAGCAGGTCTAGAGCAAACGTCATGGGCTGACAATACTAAGTGCTGACAAGGATGTGGAACACCTGGACTGCCGTACACAGCTACAAGCGTGTAAATCATCCAACCAATGGAAAACTGTTTGGTAGAACTACTAAAGCTAAACACACACCCAACCAGTGACCTAGCAATTCCACTCCTGGGGATTTTCTGAAGAGAAATGAGCATTGTGTCCACCAAATGACATGTACAAGAATGTTCATAGCAGTGTTACTATGGCAGCTCAACATGGAAACAACCTAATGTCCACCAGCAGGAGAATAAACACACTATGGTATATTTGTACAATAGAATACTACTCAAAACAAGCTACAGCTACGTGCATAACAGGAATGAAGCCCAGAGACATGATATTGAATGAGAGAAGCCAGACAAAAACGTACACACACTGTCTGATTCCATTCATATGAAGTTCAAGAACAGGCAACATGGATCTATGGTCATAGAATCCTGGATAGTAGTTACCCTTGGGGGATGGGGGGAGTAGATATTGACTAGGATGGAACATGAGGAACTTTCTGGGGCACCGGAAATGTTCTGTATTTTGATCTGGGTGGTGGTTTCATGGATGGTTACAAATGTAAAAATTCACAGAGATTCAAGGTTGTGTATCTTAATTACTGTATGTAAAGTTGTATCAAAAACAACAAAATTTGTTTCTTGGTCTAAAGCTCTGTTGCTCTGGCCCCCTGACAGGCCTACTCAGCAGCTGGTTTTGCACTCAAAAGTGTGTTGTGTCCACCTTGGAATGACCTTTCATGCCAGGTGCTGGTGCTGTACCAGAGGGCAGAGAGCAAGAACTTCTCAAGCTGAAGAAGAATGTATATGGCCTTTTAGGGGCCATCTCGCTCACAGGCGTTTGAACATGGGGTGGAATTTGGTCCAAGACTTATTTCCATGGAAATGTACCCCCAACAGCAAAAGTTCTTAGGATGGAGAACTATAGCTCTTATTCAATTTCAACTGTTAGAGTCTACCAATATCTTAGCAAAATGACGGGAACAAGCAAACAATAACAGGCAATGGTTGGCACAGGCCAGTTCATGATACTTAGCAAGTGAGGAAAAGTTAAACTTGGGCAGAAGAGCTGTTGGGCCTTGTGTTCCAGTCATGCTGAGAACTTCTGCAGTGACTGCAGACAGCTATCAGCTGATTTCCCAGCAACCCAGTACAAGAAACTAAAATACATGCATGCTCTACCTAGAAAAAATGAGACAGTAAGGAATTACATTAAAATGGTGGAAATGGTTATTTCTAAGTGGTTAAAATAGTCTTACTTTCTCCTTTGCACTTAAAAAATTTTCTTTTCCCAAATTAGATAGCAAATAACAAATTTTATATTCTTTTGTGACCAGCTCAGATAAAATCCTTTGGCAGTCTTCTGGACTGTGAAGCTGGGGTGGGTGGGGAGGCCCTCCTCTGGACCCCTATGCATCCTGCACTCTTGCCCACCAGGAACCATCAACATTTCATCCCCCCAACTATCTTTACGGCCACAAAAGAGGCCAATACAAAGCAGAAAGAAAGAGGAAGGAACTCAGACACTGCTTCAGAAATGAGGGGAGTTAGACTGAAACCCTCCACTTCCAACCAGCCTTACAGGTGCCAAGCAAAGGACACACAGTGTTCTTTGAAATAACAACACAACAACCCTTCTGAAGTTTGGGGACAATTAGCTTTTTCTACTCCATGTAGCCTGTGAGTCCTAGCCCTCTTAAGAATATTAAAATTGTAGAGAATACTAACATATATGTAATTATATTGCAATATATATAATATAGCATGCAAAATATAAGTAAATACAAATACATCTTTATCTTTTTCTTTCCACCCTTTAAGGGAAAGGACAAGCAGAAGGGAACCCCCAAGTGCCAAGGTCAAGTCAGAGTTCCCCTCCAGCTCTGGCTCAGACACACACCTCCCTGGCCCCTCTCCTCCACCACACAGTCAGGCAGAAACTTCTTCCCCATCTTTTGAAGAAACTATTTTCCTCCTTCAAAGACCTCCCTCCTTTCTTCCTGGTAAAGGCCAGACTGTCTGCAGTTGGCAGGACCAGATGTTCACACTCCTTGCCCTACAGATACCGTGGAGAGCCTGCAGAGCCAGGGGCAGACAAGGCTCCCATACTCAATCTCCCTTCAGCACCTGTCCCAGAGCCTAGCAGTCCTACCATTCACCCCCTCTTCTCTCAAAGCTCACAGCCTGGCCAGGTCAGAAGAGTCTATCTGAAAAGCAAATTCACACTCAAGTGTTAATAGCAACTATTACATTAATGAAAGTGGCCAAGCTGACCAGGGTTTTGGCAAATGCTTTTAATGATATTTTTTAACTTGCTAGGAAAGTGAGATTTTCTTTTCCTGGTCAGAGTGCCTCTACATGCTCCAGTATCATATTTCAGACTTGAGGCCATGAATTTTAATAACAGCAGTGATAAAATTAATTAAGGAAACGTCTACTCACTTCTAGGGCTCTGAATATGTGGGTATGGAGAGAGTAGAAAGTGCTAGGTTCTGGATTCTGATCCAGCACTGCCTCTTCCTGCTCTGTGATGCTGAGCACACCTGACCTGCCACTCTGTGTGAAATGAATTGGTGGGGGGGTGGGTTGGTGGCTAGATGATCCTTAGGGTTTGACATTGTGTCAGGCCCTCCCTGAGGACCAGATATCTCTGAAGGCGCTGTCTCCATCCTGTCCCCCAGCCCCATCCTCTAAACATAAGGGGCTTTCCTCAGCACTGCCCTTGCCCCTCCCTCCCCTTGGCCATTCTCCTAACTACACTGATGGGCTTCAGTGGCTCCACATTTCTGTCATCTGCTCCTACCTTCCTCTGGAACTCCAGGTCCAGTTCCATCTGCTTGCTGGGGGGTTTTCTCAGATGTCCTGTAGGCAACATAAACTCATCAGGAACTAAACTCTTCCTCCATCCTCACCCGCAAACCCACTGCTGGTCCCTCCAGCCACACAGTGACCCTGCCATAACACTCCTTTTCGACTCTGATGTCTAATTAGTTGCCAAGCTGCAATCAAGTTTCTTCCCTATTCAAATCCTTCAATAGATGCTGCCACCTACCATGTACTAATGCCTCACCCTGGCTTTGGGGTCCTCTATTAAATCAGTCTGAGAGAGGCTCAGAGAGGCCCAGTACCATGCTTGAGGTCACACAGCAAGTGAGTGACAGGGCTGTTAATCCCAACACACTGCCTCACTCCCTAAATTGTTTCCAGTCAAAGGGGATGGCAGTTGGTCACTGGAGTTGGAATACACACCATACCTCCCAGAGGCTGCCCTTTGTTTAAGCTGCTTCATCTATTTACAATGACTTCTTTTTATCCTTCTCTACTAAAATCCTACTCATCTGGTCATTTTTCCTTTATTTGCAAAATGTTCTACAGGGTGAGCTTGTAATTTCGCTCTAAATTGCTTTTGTAATTCAAAATATAAATTCATATATAGGTATTTTTAACCCCACTTGAATTAATTGCTTCATTCTTCTGGAAGCTTTTTCAGAGTTGTCTGCAATGTGTCTTATAAATCAGGTTGTTAGCTTCGCGGGATTAGGAGTGTGTAGCTTTGCATAACACATAATATAAGGACTATCAGTACATTAGAGAGACTTTGTTAATGTTATACCAGATTGACAGCCTTTACACTTCAGTGACTTCAATAAGGATTTCAAAGGCCCTGGGGAGCAGGCGATCAGGAGACTCCTGTGTCCTCCAGCCACACACTGAAATACATAACTCCCAGCTAAGCACAGGAGCCAGGCAGAACCAGAGAGAATGGGTCAAGGAAAAGCTATCCTAGGCCCAACAAACAGTTTGTCTCAGGGAATACTCCTGCTTCTGCTCAAGATATCCCTTTCCAGAAATGTTGGAGCCAGAGCCACAGAGAGGGGAGGGAGGTACAGAACAGGCCAGCATAGCCTTGAAATGCTATGGAGCCCACAAAAAAACCCTTGGCCAGATCGTCGTCCCTCAATTCTGCCACCATTTCTTGGCTGGCTGACCTTGGCCAAGTTTTTTAATCTTGCTGGTCTGTTTCCACATCTGCAAAATGAAGACCAGGTAAGTTAAAGGCTCGCTTCCAGCTCTAAAAGGAGTCAGGCTCATGTTCTGACTCTCTGTGTGTCCCGGCTCCCTCCCTCTCTATAGAATGGGGATGGCAATAATGTCAAATGAGGTGGCAGCAGCCTAGACACTCCAATTCTGCAAGCTTGGTGAACAGGTGCCCGAGATGTCCAAAGGGCCACTTCTCCCACTGAACAAGGAGCAGATGCTCCTAAAGGAATGGGGCTACAGAGCAGCCAAGGCGTGGGAAGTAGGCTGGACCTTCCACACCTCCCAAAAGGCAGTGCTGTTGGGGAGGAAAACGTCAGAAATCATTCTTGCACCCCTCCCAGGGGTCCAAGAGACAGACGGGCAGGCAGACAGAGAGACAGAGCCCTGTCCAGCTGGGAGTCTGCAACAGCTAGACAACCCCATTCTTAATAGGCCCTGGTGTCTTGAAGAGGGGGAGGGCTGCAGAGATTAGGAGGAGAAGGGCAGGCCCCACTGACGACATCAAACACACACAGCAACTGCTGCCCATTAGAACATTTATTTCTCAGAGAGAAAATAAGTTTAAGACAGTCATATTACAGTAGGTAAAATTAACTTTTGTATTCTTTACAAGCATAGATTTTTCTCTGTTTATTACCTCTCTTATACCATCTGTTATAAACAATTCTAGAAAGCAAATAAAGTCACTTTCTACAATAAATAGAGCATCGTGTGCTTCACAGCAGACGCGACTGAGACACATAGGCCCCATGCCACAGCAGGATCTGAGCCGTTTCCCGTTCTAAAAGAGCAGTTTTAAAAATGAGACTCAGAGAGAGACTGAAAGATTCAAAGAGACTGAAAAAAAAAAAAAAGGGAGAAAGAGACTGAGAAAGTATTGGGGGGAAGAGACAGACACAGAAAGAGAGAGAGAGAAAGCCCCGAGATCTTACAACACAGGTTGAGACGAAGGTCACATAGTCCACAGCCGACCGACTACCTGGGGAGGGGGGACACATTGGCTCCTTTAAATAAACCACACTGTGTGCATTTAAAATACTCAGCCACACAATGGAGGACTCCAGTAATGGAAACTATAGGCCTGAATAATTTAGAACAGTATTTTACAATTATATACACTATGTCCTTCCCTAGCCATAGGCTGTATTGTAGTTTCATTATTGTACAAAATCCAAAACCCCATCCTTTATGTTATAGAGAGTTTTGTTGGTTCCCTTTTAAACTCTGGCTCATGTCCCAAACGTATAAGAAGTCGTGGCGGTTGGTTGGTTGTATTTTTAAAAAGTGTGTAAAAATGGCAGTGATCTCCCCAGTGACTTTGTTTTGTCCAAAACTCCCCTATGAAAAATTTAAAACAATTAAAAAGAACGTCAGGTTAAAAATCAACATGGCAATCAGTGGCCTGCAACCTGGCCCTGCAACTTTGGTGCTTAAGAGGTGAAAAGGAACATCCAGAGAACAGACATCGAAGCCTCTGAAAGTTGTGTTGGTTTGTCAGTCAGCATTCTCGTTTCACAGTTTTTTTTCCCTTCTGTTTTTGAGAAGGTAAAGGTGGAGAGGGGGTTGAAGGAAAAGAGGGAAAGGGACAGGGGGTTTGAAATAAAAGACTGTGTTCCCTGGAGTTCAGAGCAGCAGAGGCTAGGCAGGGCAGAGCGCAGGACAGGAAGATGCTGGACTGCAGGCCCCACGCCATCCCTAGTGGTAGAGAGAGAGGCTAGAGGCTGCAGGTGCAGAAAAGGAAAAGCCCACGAGGAGACGCTAGGAGGAGTGAAAGGGCAGACCCAGCCAAAGGGCACAGCTTCACCCAACAACCCTCGGAATCCACGTGGACAGATGGACACTGGCACAAGCAGCCTGGTCTGCTGACAGGAGCCCGTCCAGCCTGAGCCCACCTCTCTGCAAGACAGAAGAGGGCTGGAGGGACCCTGCCTCAATCTAAGCAGGCAAGTTCTCACAGGCTGGCCTCAGCTGTTTGTCTGTAGCACATGTAAGGGGGTGGGGAGGTGTGCTGGTGAAGGGGTCACCCAAGTGGTAGGCTAGCAGCTGGCCTCAAAGGGAATGAGCCATAAAAAGAAAAAGATCAGTTTGGTGATGGTTTCTGTCAGTTTGGCACAAGAGGAAGTCGGGAAAGGAACAAGGGAAAAAGAGAGACTGGGCAGAGGTACAGAAGATGGGACAGGGAAGAGATATGAGGACGGGTGATAGAGAGAGAGGGTGAGCTCTGTGAGATTCCCCGTGGGACCCTAGTGTATCCACAGCACCTCTGGGGTCAGTGTCAGAGCCTCACTCACCCTGAGGTGTAGTTAGTTGGGAATGGGTTGGAGGGGCCAGGCACACCCTTAAGAAAGCCCAAGACCTCTTGCTTTCTGGGGCCAGGTCTATCTCCTCGGCTGGGCCCAAGCCTCACAGCTGTTTCTATTTCTAACTGGTTCTTCAGTGGACAAGCCCCTGAGGGAGCTCAGGTGGGAGTTTTTGGCACACAGCAGGCCCACCAGGGGAACCATGCAGTTTAGTCCAAACTGGGGCCTTGTCCTTGGGGAGGATACAGCCCAGTCCCTGGCCTGCCATGGAAGGGGCAAGCTGCCAGCCGTACGTCTGGCTGGGGCAGGAAGAGGCTTCTCTATGCCCCACAGGACGGAGGCAGGGCAGGCAGATGCAGGCCAGGCCCTGCCCTTACAGGTAGCTGGAGGTGACAAAGGAGTGGGGTCCCCGCACTCGGCTCAGGTGGATCATCGCACGGTCGTAGGCCACCTGCACTGACTTGCGGATGCTGGTCTTGCGGCCTTCCAGCATCTTGAGCTTGTCCACAGTGTCTTCCACACCCAGGGGCAGGACTTTGTCCCTCGGAAGCCACTGCCTAAAATACAAGCACAGTAAGAAGGCTGGACCATGGTGGGTCCCAAAGGAGGCTCTTCTGGACCCACTTGCCCAGGACCAGCAAAGCCGGGGGAGGGGACAGGGCAGAGGGAGGCAGACTGGGATGCCACAGGCAGGAAGCCACCAAGTGACTTATTTTGCAGCTGGGCCCAGGACACTCACTCAGCTTAGATGGTTGCCAGAGGGAAGCCCGTGTGCCCCCAGGGAGACTAGCTGAGTCATCTGGAGGGCTCTGAGCCTCACCCTGCCTTGTGGAGTCAGGGAGCTACAGCTAGGAAGTGGAGCTGATGTCAGGAATCAATGAAATGATCTCTGGTGGGGCCTGCACCTGGTGTTTTTTAAAAGGTCCCTGAGTGAATATAACATGTGGCTAAGAGCCCAGCCTTTGGAGCCAGATCTTGGTTTGTATCCCAGTTCTGGCTATGGATTCTTGGCTTTCTGAGCCTCAGCTTCCTCATCTGTAAAATGGATTGGGAGGGGATTAATGAAGATTTAAATGAGGACCAAATGAAATCATGCATGTAAAGCAATTTGCATAAAGAAATGGAGTAAATGCTCAATAAATGATAGCTATTAGCTAGTCCTACCTCCTCACTCTACAGAAGCAGAGGTGAAAGAATCCTCCTGCTGGTGTTTGTAAGCCATGAGCAGACAAGCCCCTTGCGGTGGATCCTGCACTGCCCAGAACTCTCCGCCCAGGACTGAGACATGCTTCCCTGCAGCCGCTGGGAGTGTTGGCAGATTACAGTCTCTCAAGTGAGTCCTGCTCCAGGAATCAACCCCCATCAATATCACCCCCCTCCCCAGGGGCAGCCAGCATTCAATGACTGGTTGACATGGGGGTACAAAGGCACAGCCCCAATCCCTGACATCTCTAATGAGCCACCCAGCTCCAGAGCTCCAAACAGGATGAGCTGAGGCCTCTGCAACAAGTGCACTGCAGTTCAACTTTTTCCTCTGCCCAGTGCTGCGCCCCCTCACCCTCACAGCTCTTCCCAATGACTCCTAATACAAATCTCCATCTCAGAGTGCTTCACAAGGAATCTGATCTGCAATACCCCTCAGTTACTATTAACACCATTAATCAGTGTTATTAGTAACACCAGGTTACTGTTAACATGGCAAATGCAGACCAGCTGCTGGCAGGTAACCCTTCACTTTCACCTGGGTGGAGGCAGGGTGGCCGAGTCCACAGCCCCTTTGTGTACCTCTCCGGCACGTCAGCATTAGAACAGCCACCTGGTTGGGCCCCTTGGCCTGCATCCTGGTGCACCCTCCCAGCAGCAGCACCCACTCACCAGGTGCGTTTATTGTCAAAGAAGAGGACAAGGAAGAGCTTCTCTCCAGCCTCGGCCTGTTTCTGCTCTCCCAGCTTCAGCACATCCAGTGGGGGGACGGGGATGGGGACGCCATTGTGCAGAAGGCCCTCCCGGGGCATCTTGGGATCGATGATCTGGAAGCAGGAAAGGAGACAGCATTCAGCGGGGGGTGGATGGGGTGACCAGTGCACCCTGCTGTAGGACTAACCACTGAACCACCGTACACCAAAGCTATGCAGGGGATTGGCTCGGCCCACAACGCAGTGATGGAGGGGCTGACCCCTTCCAATGACCCTCAGTACCCCAAACAGAAATTCTGACTCTGTTTCCCCAGGTATTGTCCTAATCCTTTGGCCCTTTCCAATCAGACCTTCTGACAAGGGAGCTTGCTCCATCAACTGTCAGGCCCCAGAGCTGAAAGAGAAGTACTGGGAAGCCAGGGTGGAAGCCCTCTGACGTCCAGGCCAGATAGACAAACGCCTTCCTCCCAATGTCCCTTAGGGGAGAGGAATGGAGGCCATTTTTTTCCCCTGCCAATTTCCCTTTAGAACCTGTGCAATTCATTTCAAAATCTCAGGGGCTTCCTAGACACCATGGCTGTGAAGAAAGTCCTGAATCGGCCAGAGGGCCCATCCCTTTGGTTCTACCTAAACAGATCTCCTGGTTACCCACCACCTTCCTGTCTGACTATAATCCTTCCTGGTGCATAGACCAGATACAATTTTAGCACCTCCACGGTAAAATCAGAGAGAAGGCAAAAGACTGAGTGTGGAGGGTTGCTGAAGAGGGGAGAATGATGTGGTCGGAAACAAGGGCCACTGGAAGAATGAGTCCTTGAGGCTGCAGGCTCCACAAGGGCAAGGGCTCAGCAAAATGCCTGGTGGCATCAACATAACAATAATTCTCCAGCTCTGTGGAGCACTGACAAAGTTACCAAAGCTCCTAATTATTCACACATCATCTTATTTCATCCTCTTGCTGATGCTGAGAAGTCTGCTGACAAGTACTAGCTGACAGAGGAGAACGCCAAGCACAGAAGGATGTAGCTGGCTGGGACTAAAACCAGGCGCCTGGACAAGGCTTGGGCCTCTGCTGCCCACTGCCTCCTACACAGCCCCTGCTTCCAGAGCAGCTGGCTGATAATCTCTGTGCACCAAGGCCAGGGAGACTTGGAAACTTACGGAGGAGGCAGCTTTCTCCAGAGATGGAGCAATCTTAATTCCTATACCCTGTCCCAGGGGGTCTCTTATAATAATAAATTGCTCTATTTACTTCTGGGTGTTTGCCAGCTTCCCTACATCCTTCTCAAGATAAGCAGCTAAAAGCAGGTCCTCTAGTTAAGAGTTTACTCTAAGGAAGAACCACCACTACCCTGCCCCCAGCTGTGTGATTTGGTAAAAACTCTAACTCCCAGCCTGTCTGTCCCTCCTGGGACTGAAGCTAAGGGTCCTAATGAGAACCACCAGACAAGCCCTCCTGAACTTCCTCGATTATCAACAGTGGGGATAGTGCCTGGCTTGGAAAGTGGGGCAGACTGTGAAAAGTGTCCCCCCAAGGGCAGAAGCAAGATGGGCAAGTCTGCCTCTTAAGGGGAGCTCGCCTCCCTTTTTAAAGAAGACAGAGGCAAATGTATCCCCAAATAATAAATAATGGTCCATTCACTCAAATGTCATGCACATGTAAAACAACATGGAAATAAAGTCTGCAATAACATTTAACACATTACATAACAAATGTGTACACACACCATTGTTACGGCTATAATATATAAACGATAAATAGAAGCAACAATACAAAATGCTTATAGATGATGTCATAATGCTGCGATTTGTGTTGATTTTCTCTTTTTCCAAAGCTTCTGCAATGTAGATACATAATTTTTACAGAAAAACAAAAAACATTTTTTTAAAGAACAAGAGCCTCAGAAATTTAAAAACCATATAGTCACTATATGTGCAAGTACATATTTAAGTATACAGAGGAAAATGACTGGGAGAGCATAAACCAAAATAAAAACACAGGTTGTATTCAGGTGGTAGGTTTTTTCAGGTGGTGGCTGAATTTCTTTATCACAAAAGAAAATGTATGATTAAGAAGATAATTAAAAAGGAAAAAAAGAGGGGCTTCCTTGGTGGCGCAGTGGTTAAGAATCCGCCTGCCAATGCAGGGGACACGGGTTCGATCCCTGGTCTGGGAAGATTCCACATGCTGTGGAGCAACTAAGCCCATGCGCCACAACTACTGAGCCTGCGCTCTAGAGCCCGCAAGCCACAACTACTGAGCCCACATGCCACAACTACTGAAGTCCATGCGGCTAGAGCCCATGCTCCACAACAAGAGAAGCCACGACAATGAGAAGCTCGCACACCCCAACGAAGAGTAGGCCCTGCTCACCGAAACTAGAGAAAGCCCGTGCAGAGCAACGAAGACCCAACACAGCCAAAAAATAAATAAATAAATTTATAAAAAAAAAAGAGACTAGTTGTAGACTGGCTTTCTTTGTATTGTGAGATTAAAAAAAACAAAACTAAACCTGCACAGTCTTAATCAATTCTTCAGCAACTAAGCTGGGGGTCTCACTGACAGCTGGGCATGGAGCCTGTGAAGGCAGCCACAGGTCCAACCTCCTCAGTGCTGGATCACAATGTGGATCTCCCACCTGCCACTGCTAAGCAGGGGGTGAAGCAGGTAGCATGGGTTCCAATATGACTCCAGCAAGTCATATAACCTCTTGGAGCTACAGTTTCCTCACCTGTCCAAAAAGGATCAGAGTTCCTGCACTCTTCACCTTAAGAGGCTGCTGTCTATGAAAAGAGCCATAGACAAAAATGAGCTGGGAGAGGCTCAGAGCTCTGTGTGCACGCATAGGCTGGCAGGGCGGTTCTCAACACCCACTATAGATCATCTGGGGAGTGTTAAAAAAAATAGTCATAAAAAAAAGAAACAAAAATATTCATGCCTTGGTCTGGCTTTAGAGAGTCTAATACAGTTGTTCTGAGATGGGGCCTCAGGATCTACATTGTTTAAAAAATTCCCCCAGATGATTGTGACATGCCCCAAAGGTTAGAATCAGTATTTTCAGGGCCAGATGGATATTACCTCCCTAATATAGAAAGAGCCCTAAGACATAACAATCAGGGTGGTAAAAATTAGAATTTTTAGCTACTGCCACTATGGAAAAAATGGAAATTTTAGCTACCGTTGGTGGGAGTATAAACCAGAACTAATGTTCTAAGGGGCAACTTGGCAATTTGCATCAGAATTTTACATAGATGCCCCAAGAAGGCATTCCTAAGACTTCTTCACTGTGAAGAAATAACCATGGATGTGCACAAATGTTAAGCTACAATGATGCTTACTGCTGGCTGTTTATCATAGTGAAAAATTCAAAATGATCTAAATGACCAACTAGGGAATGGTTAAAATAAGGTACACGCATACGACTGCAGATGATGCAGTAATGAAAGTGCTGCTGATGAAGAATGTTTAATGGCGTAAGACATGCATGCTCATGGTGTACTGTTAAGTGAAGGGGAGGTTAAACAGAGTACAGTCTCATATTTATGCACATTTATGCATTAAACAGAAAAAAAAAGGGCTGAGGATATACATCAAGAGGTAATCTCTGAATAGATGGCACTGTGGGTGATTTTGAACTCAGTGGCTCAGAACACAGGCTTTGACATCACACACTTTGAGCCCTGGGCTCAAATTCCAACCCTGCCACTTAATAGCTAGATGACCATGGTAGCAAATAGATCTTCAGTTTTTTCCCCTATAAAACGAGAATAACCATACCTTCCTCAGCATTTCAAGAACTTAGCATGACAGACATTTAGTAAAACACCTAAGCATTATTAACAGCTTTTACAATTTTCTACAATGAGCACATTTTACTTTTATGAATAGTAGATAATTTTTTTTATTTAGCAAATAAATATATGCTATTAAATCACTAAGAGCCCTAGCTTCTGTCAGCATACTTTAACCTATTTTAAGAGCCCTAAGCAGGGAGTCTAGCTGGTGTGACCCACCCAGGCTGGGATAAAACCTCCCTCCCTTCTGCAGCTAAAGGTACCCTGACTCCCAATCACACTCTCCTGGCTTGATCCAATCAGATAAGCCCCCAAGGCAAGGCAGGGGCCAGACCACCCCTGGGAGGGAGGAGGATCAGGCAGACTCACCAAGGCGGGGTAGGAGGGATAACCTCGGCACTTGGCCCACACCAGCTCCAGGGGCTCCAGGTCTCCACGGTCTTCAAAGGGCATCAGGAGGCTTCTGCCTGGGGGTGGGGGAGGGGAGGAGACAGTGCCCAAGGGGGCATGGAATGGTGCCCAGGAGGCCTGCCCGGGGCCTCCATTTGACTGGGACAGCCCAGGAATGAGTCAGAAACATCCCCTCCACCCTTCCTCTTCCCTACCCTCTCCTTAGTTCTTAAGACTAGATCAGGAGACAGCAAACTTGTTCTTTAAAAGGCCAAATAGTAAGTATTTTAGGTTTTGCAGTCTCCATTGCAACTACTCAACTCTACTATTGTAGCATGAAAGCAGCCACAGACGATTGGTAAATGAACAAGCACTGCTATATTCCCATAAAACTTTATTTCTGGACACTGAAATCTGAATTTTGTGTAATTTTCACGTGTTACAAAATGTCATTCTTCACTTGATTTTCAATCATTTGAAAATGTAAAAAACATTCTTAGCTCGTGGGCCCTACAAAAACAGGCAACAGGTTACAGTTTGCTGACCTCTGAACTAGAACCCTAGGTTGATGTTCCTTGGAAAAATATAACTGCTTCATCACCAGGACAGCAGGAAGAAGGACTATAATGCATCTTGGCAAAGCCACAAACTGCTCTCTGGGCCTTCCTGACTGGTGGGCCTCATGATGGAGGCTTCATGGAAGAAGATGCCTGGGATGGATATCCCAGTAAAACTATTTGCTGAATGAGTTCTTTTCTGACAGGGCCATACCTGGCTATCCAGGACACCTGGCTGCACAGCACTCAGCAGAGCCAAGCAGGTCTGCAGACTCTTTTCTTGCCAGTTTTGTCAGAACCTTACACAGGGTGTCCTGCCTGGGGCAGGCACCACATCTCTTCGGTTTACTTTGTTCTGCACCTAATGCATTAGCACACATGGATGGGTACTTCACAAATGTCTCTGAATACACAGAGGAACCTCCCTTCCCCTCCCCAGTCTATAAGCTGGCAACAGGGAGGTGACCACACTCAACTAAGGAAAAGATCCAAATTCCACAGAGTAGAAATCATGTTCCTAAGGAAACATTACCATCTACATATATAATTTTTTATAAAGTATATTCCTGATAATGAGGTCTTGTTTTCTGTCTATTAAATCAATAGCAATAACAACAAAAAGACAAAATCCATTACTGAAGAGGCAGGCTGTGGGGAAACTGGTGCAATCATATACTGCTGAGGAAATTGCAGACCAGTCTAATCCTTTCAGAATATAATTTGGCAGTAAGTCTCAAGAGCCATTAAAAAAAAAGTATGAACAATCTACTCCAGTAAATTCCTTCCCTGGGAATTTGTTTAGAAAAATAACTTTTAAAATGAATAAGAGGCTTTTGAACAAAAATATGGGTTCACTACCTTATGTATAATGTTAAAATTTGGTTAGAACCAAATTCTAACAATGAAACAAGTAAATTATAATGCATTGATTGGAAGATAACATTGAAAAAAGCAGAATATGAAAGAGCATGTGTTTTAGATTAGCATTTTGTGAAAAACGTGCCTGAAATAAATAGAAGGCAACATAGAGAAATGAAGACAATGTGTTAAGGTGATGGAACAGTGGAAGGTCAGTTTCCTTTTTAAATTTCCTTTGGCATCATTTTAATAATTACGTGGTTTTAAAAATAAGAATAAAATGTCACCACCAGAAGCACAAAGTACGTGCCAATCCGCTCCCAGTTCTGCACTAGATGCTGTACAAATTAACCTAGACATAAGCCCTGCCTTCTGGGCACTGACAATCAGACAGTAATGAAACATGCAGGCATGCATTCATCAACACACATATGGAAAAGAAACTGATGCTAAGGGAAAATAAAGCAGTTGGGAAAAGGAAAGAGGGGAAGAGAAGCCCTGAAGGCTGAATGTTAGATGGAAGCTTCAAAGACAGGGCATCCAGAGTGCACACCCCCCATAGGAGGGCTGGACAGAGATGTGCTCAGAGAACAGCCAGCCCTGCACCTGTTCCACCTAAGCACCACCCAGTCCTCTCCTTTGGCTCTGCCCTGTCCTTTATTCCTTCAGTCAGAAGAGATAAGATCCATGTGTTTTACTGTTTGGACCTGCTGGAGTAGAATGTCTCCATTTTACCCCAGTAGGGAGTAGAAGCATTGGATCACATGAAATTACAGGGTTATGTGTGAAATTCAGTGACACAGGATATCATATTACTCCTGTGAGGGCAGACTAGAAATATCTATCAAAATTACAAATGCATACTTCCTCCAATACAGCAATAGAGTATATCTATAGATATACTCCCCAGGGATACAAAATGATCTTTGTACAAGGTTGCCCACTGCAACATTGACTATGACAATTAAACAAAAACATTTAAACATCCATCTGCAGAGGGCCAGCTAAGTAAATGATAGCACACCTATGTAATGGGATATTAGGCAGCCAATAAAAAGCACAAAAGAATCTCCAAGATATATTATTAACTGAAAAAAGGCATGGTTTAGAGGAATGTGCATGTTAGGCTTCTCTGCTCACTCTTTTAAATATACACACAAGTTTTTGGTTTGTGTACGTATGGATTACATCTGGAAAGACATACAAAAAACCGCTAACAATGGCTATTCTAGGGAGGGGAGAACTGGCTTTTCATTATGCACCCTTTTGTACGTTTCTGATTTTTGTCACCACGGTATGTGTTACTTATTCAAAATAAGATAAATTAAAAAAAAAAGTAAAAGGAGTATGAATGACCTGGGAGGAAGGGCCATTTCCCTGACCAGTGCCTCCAGGTTCGGAGGAGCTCAGGGTCTGGCTGCAGCCCGCAGAACTGGTTCTCTGGAAGGCCTGGTCCCCCAAGATGCACCTGTACAGCAGCACTCCTCACCTGAGCCGTTGTAGTCAGAGTCTCCGTTCACACCTTCCAGGAAGGGCACTCGAGACAGGGCTGGCTTCCCTCGGCTGCGTTTGGGGGGTGTCAGACCACTGCATATAGAGCAGGGAGAAAGAGAGGAGCGAAATGAACAATTTCAATGAGTAACACATCCACTCCTGCTCTCCCATCTCTGCTAGGAGCAGAGCTGCAAAAACCCTTCAAGGAGAATGGTTCCTCACCTTCCCCTAAAAACTCATATTAACCCGTGATATACTTCTGACCAGAATGTTCCCACGAGGCTTAAGGAAACATTTCATCCATGTGGAAGGACTGAACTTGGAAAGAGAGGCCTGCTCCCCTGCCCAGGGACACTGGATTTCATCCAGAGGGAAGGTCACCCAGGCACTTGTCAATCCTTCCAGAGTCTAAGCAGCCTGGCCATGAGGAGGGCCTGTCTCACATCTGCCCAGAATTCTGAACTCTCTGGTTCACATTGCTTCTCTAGAAACCAATTTATTTTTGAGGTACAAAAATCTGCCTCTTTCCCAAATTTTCTATAATGGACATGCCTTACTTCCGTAATTAGAAAAGACTTTTTAAATTGGAAAAACAATCCGCTTCTCACTTCTACTTTATGTGTGTGACGTTTTTCTTAGACAGAGATGGATTTTTTTAAACTACCAAGCAGACCGGTTTTTTTAAAATATGGCTACTGCAAAGAGATAAAAAATATATAGTAGACAAAGACTAGAAGGTAATAGGCAAAAATGAGAACAGTAATACAAGAATAATGGTATAACTGGAACCCACCCAGGCATCAGTATTTTTAAGTTGCTCCCAATGCAATTCTAATGTACAATCACAGTTAGAAGCCTCTGAGCAAGAATGATGTGGCTATGGTTTTTTCCCATTCAAACTTTAAAAAATATTACTGCTATATAATTATTTCAACAAAAAAAATTGCTTAAAAGACAAGTCAACAACCTGCAGTAGAGCAAAAATGCTTAAGAAACCCCTAATAGGATACGAAGAGGCCAGGGTTAAGACTGGTTGGAGAGTAGGGTACTCCTGCATTACTGAATCATAACTGACTTTATCATGGTCTTTTACAGAAAACCTGGCACAATGAGAACCTGATGAATCATAATCCTTCAGTTAGTAGTAGGTTGGGAGCTTTCTTCCTGCTAGTCAAAATTAGGACCTGTTGGGGAAAAAACAACACCCAGTTCACATTCAGAATTCAGTTCCCATGCACCCTACAAAAATCTGTCACTGGACTTAAAGAATCTGAGTCCTTATAAAAATGTAAGGTACTGGTAGTTCTATTAGGAAAGCCTCTCCAAGTTCACATCATGGATCTGGGGAGACATCTCCAAACACAACATAGGAGGGCACAACCAAGCAGTTAAGAGAGAAACTCTGGAGCCAGACTACCTGGGTTCAGAACCTCACTCTGTGCTACTCATTCATTCTGTGACCCTGAGCAAGTTAACCTCTCTGAGGCTTGTGTTCCCCATGTGTTGCTGTGAGGATTTAATGGATTAATACACAGCAAGCACTCAGTACAGAACACACCAAGTATTCAATAAATAGCAGTTATACAGTAAATATTATTATATAAACGGTAGTAAATTTTAATGTCTCACTTGAATATTATAAACTACCAATGTTATACTATCAGATGATGAGCTCTGAGAAGGTTGAGCTCAATGAGACAGGATGCAACACCAAAACTAGGTCCATATGTTCCTGTTTCATAGAAAAACGCACAAGTGACTCGATCATGGCCTGCATTTCAGCCCTCTCTCTAAGTTACCCAGGTCTAAGCAGACAGCCCAATCTATAATTATTTTGCTTACTGGCTTAACATTTATCTCTCCCTTCTAGATGATAAGCTCCTTGAGAACAGACACCTTATCAGGGCTTAGAACAGTACCTGGCTCACGGTAAGTGCTTAATTAATAATTGAATGAGTGACCCAAAGAAGAGGATGCAGCTCCAAACTGCTCAGAAAATCATTAGAAAAGATAAAGCCAGGGACAGGATGGGACAGGGATGGGATTAGTGACCAGAAATTCTTTCAAGGTTCTTTATTCTGCGATTATATGATTCTAGTCTAATTAATAAGATCTTCCTTTATGTACTTACCCCCACAATGTAGGAAAAAAGAAAAGAAAGAAAAAGAAAAAAAATCCCTGTAGTTGAAGGCCTGAATCTCCTGTTGTAAACCGCAAAATTCTACTGAGAACCACTGAGCTAAAGAGGAAACGCCTTCCAAGGGCATTGTTCCCACACTGAGCAGGGCCCCAGAGAAACTGGTGGCTTTGGCATGTTCTGCAGAAAGGTAAGCAGTCTGAACGGACAGGCTAACCAGAGCCTGGCCTGGCTTGCTCCTTGCAGCTCACAGCTGGGAAGAGTACCCTTTGTGGAGGGAGGGGCCGAACACACCTTCTACCTTTAGTCAAGGACTAAGAGGGGACAGTTTGATAACCCCACTCCCACCCACCCCAGTGAACTGGGTTTCCAGGCACCTTATCTTTGAAGGGAGTCAGGAACTCCAACCCGGACCGGGCTAGAAGCATCCTGTATGATTTTGAAATCTCTGCCTCTTCTCTATGCCTGGTAACTGTGTTTTCCCATCCACTCCTCCTATATCTCTAGAGCTGTAACATGGAGGAAGACAGCTAGGACATTTCTGAGGCTTGGTGGGGAAGAAAATCTCTAAGGAGCCACTGAAAGCTGGGCCCCGCTACAGCACGGGAGCAGTCCAGGCCCAAGGGGGCATCTGGGGGCCTCCAAGAGCCCAGCACCAGTGTAGAGTGAGAACCCAATAGAACCTACACCCAGCCTGCCTTTGAAGCACTTCAAACACAGACACATAGTATTTTGGTGCTGCCCTGGGACCTCTCCTCCCCTGCTCTGAACCTAGAATCCATCCAGTAGCCATGTGGAGGGATCATGAGGTCAGCCTTCAGGACAAGTCATTCTTCTTCTGTGGCACTGAAGGTCTCCCATTTCCAAGAGTCCCACACTCCCTGGTGTCTTGCAGAGCATACAACACAGAGCAGAGAGAGTCAATAAACTCTTAGTCATGGAAGAAAGTTGAAGGTTCTGGCCTCGGAAATCCTCCCTTCAGGTGAAAGAATGGGAAAAGAAACCCATCCCTTCCCAGCTCAAAGATGGTAGAAGAGCTGGGGCCTTTGTCAGACTAAAAGGCAATTCCAAATTTCCTATCTGTCCATTTCTTATTCCTACACCACTGCTATGATGCCCCGAAAGGCAAAGGGTGAAACCATGTCTATAACTGGGTTATCTAAATGGGCCAGGGGGTGGGTGGGGTTTGGCTCAAATGTTAACTTCACTGGGCAATACAGAGGGTCTCCCCACCCTCTGGAGCCAAATTCAGATCTACAAACCCTATAAAGCATCAGCACTACTCCTCCCCCCTAGTCAGATCAGGCCTGACAGTCAAGGGTCACAACGTTTCCTAGGAGCTACCAGAGTCACAGATGAGAGGCTTCAGGAAATAACAGGGGTGCAGGAAGAAAAAAACTGAGATAAGCAGGAGGAGGTTGAATCTGCAGCTGAAAGGAAAATAAATGGAGAGGTGGCAGAGCTGCAAACACGGCTTTGGGACAAGTGTTCTTACCTGCAAGCTTCAAATGCCAGTCCACCACTTAGACCCAAACTACATTCTGAGTCAGACCCGCTTTCAGTGTGTTTTCCAAAGCCGTTGGTCACACCTGCCAAGAACACACAAAGTGAGCCTGAGTGTAGAAACCCCCCTCCCCTGACACATGCTGCAGTGTGAGGCAGCCACCTTGGGAGAGCTCAGCAAGGAGGGATGGAGAGGATGGCTGGTCCCTCCTCTTGGGAAATGGGTCTTGGGTGGTGGAGAGAACCTGATAAAGGTTTGGGGGAAATGTTGGCTAGGGCAGTGAACAGACACTGCATTTACCTTCCCATCCTTCTGGGTTTACTTGAAGGAAAATAGCCTATAGCTCATTCCAGTTACTGTCATTTGACTACAATGGGAAATACCAAGACTTCCTCACTCCGGCTTGTTCACAAGTTCCTGGATCTGCTTCTAATTTCAAGCCTCAATTATCAGGGAGTCTCCTCTGCCTCTTGGGAAGCCCACCCACCTTGCCTCTTCAGATAAACACTCACACACCCTATCCATCACACAGCTGGCAATAGCTAGCTTCATTCTTTTGGGATGGTGTCAGGAGAGGTTGGAGCCAGATAAGGACTGTGTCAACCACACCCTGAGATATCTAGCAGAGCTAGTCAAAGTTGAGGATGGGGGGAACTTTTCAGCAGATCTAAGGCAGACCAGACCTTCCTGGGATGATGGGGAATCAGATTCCCTGGGTTCTAGACTGGGCTCTGAAATATGGGTCCCTTTTCCTCTTTAAGCCTTGGCTTTTACTTTCGTGAAGTGAAGGTAATACCTTCTTACTTATGGAGGATGCTATTAAGTATGAATGAGGGAAGGTCTGTTTACAGCAGGGAGCCCTTCAGAGGCAAATGAAGACTGTCTGGTCATCCCAGGGACAAGACTCTCACCTGCCATGAAAGTTTCAACTCTCCTCTCTATCTATCCAATTCCCAACCACCATCCAGAATCCCACAAGTCTGATAGCTGAGCCAAGAGCTCTAAGTCACATATACCTTAGCCAGAAAACTGTGAGGCAAGTCACACCTGTAAGAGCAGGTGTCTGAGCCAACATATCTGGACCCTAACCTGGCTCTGCCTCTAACATCATGACCTCAATTTAAATCACCAAAGCCTACTGTGCCTCATCTATAAAGGATCAACACCTGCTTTTAAGAGAACCCACTACATTTGTGTAAAAATATTCCTGGGTACCAGGTAGCTGGGATGGTGGAGGAGAAACAGATTCTAGCCCCCAAGCGGTGGGCCCTCTCAGGTTGGATGAGCCTGATGTCTAGACCTATTTCCCAACAGCAGGATTTTTCATTTTTAGTGCTCAGTGCTGTTTGGCTGTGCCTGATATAACTGACAGGATGACAACAATAACTGCTGCCAACTACTGCTATATACCAAGTGCTTTATATAGGCTACTTCCAATCCTTAGAGCCACACAAGGAAGGTGTCACTAGCCCCATATTAGAAATAAGGAATAGGCTCACAGAGGTTAATTCATATGCCCCAGGATACACAGCTAGTAAGAAGATGGGATTTGAATTCAAGTCTGCCTCAAGCTCTTGACTCTATATAAACACCCTACTGCCCTAATACAGAGAAGCTTGGACCAGTCAGGAAAGGAAGGTACTGCTGGAAACAAAGTATTAGGTAGGAAGACAGAAAAGCAGAGAAAAGCATGTGCTGACCACACAGCCCAAAGCCACCATGTAACAGGACATGAGGAGCAAAAGCCAAGAGCAGGCCCCTCCCTGCCAAGTGAGCTGGCCTTCCATATCCCACCAAGACTAAACAACTGTCTGGTGATGGAGGCCCTGCATGTCCATGTCCACCTTGCCCACAGCATTGGCTCCTGATGCCCCTCTTCGCTTTGGAGAGGGAAGCCCCTCTCCAAACTGTCCCTCACAGGGACTCTGACCTTGTTTCTACACACCTGGGCCTGAGCCCTTTGTTCCTTTCTAGTCTGTCCTCATCCCCAGGGCCAGCTTAGGCACTGTCTACTCATGAAGCCTTCCCAACTCCCCCAGTTCCTATTCCCTGAATCTCTAGCAGTGCTGTCACCTGACACATAACCACAGACTGTCCAGCACTGGGGTATCTCTGCACCTCAGGACACCATCTAGTCTCCCCACTGGATGGTAAACTCTCAGATTTGGACCTGGGTCTGATTTACTGCTCCCCAGTGACCAGCTTGTGTTGGACATGCAGTAAGGACTCTTTAGTGACAAGCCCCTATTACTACCTCTGAGACCCCATCTCCTATGATCCCTTGGCTCACTCTGCTGTGGCCACATAGGTCCCCTCACTGTTCCTCAGACATGCAAGCATGTTTCCACCCCCATGGCCTGTGCACTTGCTAGTCCATCTTTTTGGAACGTCTTTTCCCCAGATACCCAAAGAGCTCACACCTTCAGCTCCTTCAGATCTTTACTCAGAAAGCCTCCCCTGGCCACCCTCTTTAATATCACCTCAGCATCCCCTCTCCCCCGCTTCCCTGCTGGACTTTTCTCCACAGCTTCTAATATGCGATACAATTTACTTATTTGCTTTTAGTCTACCTCCCCTACAAGAGAGGACACTTGTCTGTTTTATTTATTGATTTTTTTCCCCCTACACTTTAGTGCCTACAATAATGCCTGATATAAATATCTGATGAATAAATGAACTAAAATGAAAGTAGGAACCATTTTATCATATATAGCTTTATATGCTGCTCAGGGCCAAAGAGAGCCCCAGACACAAGCTGGCCCTCTCAAAACACTTGCTCAAAGCCTATTTCCCCAGGCCACTACTAATGTACCAGGCCCAACTGTGCGCTACGGAGCCCTCAGTGCTACTACTGGCATCCACAGGGGCCATTAGGGAGGCAGCTGACTGGGGAAGGTGCCGGCTGGCAAGGCAAAGCAGGAAAGCAGATGAGAAGTAGCAAGAGAAGTCACAGGCGAGGTCACCTGTCTCTTCCCCCTGCTGGGGGGACCTCTCCCCTTCGCTCTCACTACAGCTCCTGCTCCTTGGCCGCTTCCGGGAGTGCTGTTCATCCTCGATGCTGGTGGGAGACGCAGGAGAGCCCACTGCGCCATGGTCCTCACCGTTCTCCAGGGCCCTGTCTGGGCTCCTCTGTAGTTTAACCCCATTCTTGGCCTTCTTGAAGAGGACTGATGTGCGACGGCCCACGCCACTGAGTGGGGCGCCTGCGGGGGATGTATCGGGGGTCATGAGGGATAATCTATTAATGCCATTGTCACTGAGCAGGCGTTGCAAGGGCTCATTCCCTAGCTGCAGAGGTGATTTTTCCAAAAGCTCATCTTCTTCCACTTTTCTTGGCTTTGGGAATCGGCTTGGAGGTTTGCTATCATTGATGGGTTTCAGAGTGGGGGGATCCGGAGGGGATTCTTGCTCAGACAAGGAAGGCGCAGGCCCAGTAGGCTCCAGGGTTGGTGGGGGAGGCATTTTGGAGTCATCTGTTAGAGAAAAAGAGAACCTGCTTGAACATTTTAGAAAAAGTCTGCCCCTACAAGCCAGATAATGACACTGATAACTAAGAGCCAAGAGCATAGGCTATTAGAAGGTTTGAGACGCGTCTCAGGTCTAAGGTGAAGAGAAGGTAGGACTAAGTTGTGTCTACACTAGTAGTTCTAAACCCTGGCTATGTATTAGTTACTTAGTTTCTTAAAAATTCCAATGCTGAGGTCCCACCCCAGACAAAATGAAACCAAATAGCTAACGATGGATTTTTTTTTTTTAAAGCTTACCAGGTGAGTTTGATGAAGTCAGGGTTATAAACCACTGGCCTACACCCAAGAAAGCCCAAAGCCCCCTGCTTAATCAATAATTAAGTAAGTCTCAGCCTCACAGATTAGGGGTCTACAACTCTCTTTAGACCCAGGTGTTTTCCCATCTGTCAATGTATTTTGTTACATATCACAAGTAAAGCAAGAAGGACAAGCAGAAAGAAGCAGCTTACAGATATGAAAAAATGAGAGCAAGGAAGTTATATCAGTGGTTCCCGAACATGTCTATTCAACCTCCACCTTAAAAAATGACACTTTCGGGGCTTCCCTGGTGGCACAGTGGTTGAGAGTCCGCCTGCTGATGCAGGGGACATGGGTTCGTGCCCTGGTCCGGGAAGATCCCACATGCCGCGGAGCGGCTGGGCCCGTGAGCCATGGCCGCTGAGCCTGCGCGTCCAGAGCCTATGCTCCACAACAGGAGAGGCCACAGCAGTGAGAGGCCCGCGTACCACAAAAAAAAAAAAAAAAAAAAAAAAAAAAAAAAAAAAAAAGACACTCAAAACAGAGCTCAGATTTCCCTAATCTGAATTTCTGGGAGATGAAGCCTAGAAATTTTTTGAAACCTCTAGAAGCTGCTGCAGCCGGTCCACTGGGCATGACTCTGCACTGCCTTAGCCCAGGAGTGGGGATGGATACGAGTGGCATGCTGACTGCCACATGGGAAGCTGGGAAGGGTCACAATGGACACGAAGCCCTCTAATGATAAATCTGACCTCTCCGCCACATCCCCGCTCTCCCCCAACCTAAAATAAAATGGGCCATTCCCTGCAATTTGGCCCCTCTTCCCCTGGAGATAATTCCCAACCTTCTTGATTGTGTGGATGACAGGCCCTCCTGAGCTACAGGCTCAGATCCAAGGGCTGGTAAGAGGGAGACAATTCTATCCCCAAAGCGGAGAGGATGGAAAGCAACTCAGATAAGGCACCTGGATCTCTGAGAATCACTTCCCCCAGCTGTCTTTTGCAGTTCTGGGCTTTTCTGCTTGGGGTGGGCCTGTAGACTTGGCCAGCTGGGGTCAAAGCCATGAGCCCAGACCATCCTTAGGGTCTTTCTTTCTTTTCTGTTCCCCCACACCACAACCTAACCTGCTCTAAGAGCCTCTCTACATGATGGTATAAGTTGAACTAATATTTAACTGGTATGTGCAATATGGCCATACCAGGTGCAAAATATTGAAATACTTCTTTACAAGTTAGTAAACAGCTACTGGGCCCCAGCATCTGAAACTCCCTGAACCCACTCACAATCCAACAACTAAATATCTGCATCAGAGGCCCTCAGGAGCCCCCTCCAATATAACAGCGAACATCTACTCTGACGGATGAATTCTGGTCTCTACGTATTGTTAAATATTTTGAGTATCATCCCTGGGTATGCATGAAAGTGTGGCCCCTCCCAGGGCTTTTGCTTGCCCACGAGGGTCACACCGAGAGCTGGGGAAGGATGTTCCCACTACGGGATTTCAGCTTAACCCTCCATTATCCTGGCCCGCAGCCCCCGGCCTGCCTGTGACTGTCTCTCACCTCTGTCCCCATCGTCTTCTGGCTCCTCCTGCGGGGCCTGCTCCAGCACAGCCACATCCCCCCGGGGCCCTGCTGGCAGCTCCCCATTGGACACAGTCTTGTTTAGCGATGCCAGCTGCAGTGGTGGCGGCTGCGCCAGCTTCTGCCGAAGGGCATTGATCTCCCGGCGTAGCAGGCGGACACGGCGGGTCCGGGCCCCACTGGACCGCATGGCACTCACCAGGTCCAGTTTTTCCAGCAGCTCCTTCAGCTGCACCTCTGGGGACAAGTGGGCCCGGTTCTCTGGGATGAGGATGTTGTCCACTGCCAGGGAGAAGGGAGGACAGAAGAAGGGGCTGAAGGACCTGACCAGCCCAGGGCAAAGGGAAGGGCAGGGGCCAATTCCTTCGGATGCAAAATATTCTCCTGGAGTGCCTGGGCCAGTGGCTTCCAGCAGCGTCACTGTGGGGCCTTGGCCCTGGCAACACTGCTCCCAGGAGAGCAGCCACAGGGACAAGGTCAGAATCTGGGAAACACCTGCAGGAAGCAGTTCACAGTCACGATTATGGGCTCCGTGGAGCAGGCACGAGGCAGCTTGGCAATCCCCTGGCCTGAGTGACTGTTTGGCTGCTGCCATTGAGAAGCAGAGAGCAGGGGCAGGCAGAGTAGGGAATTACAGAGGCAATTCCATTTTTCTGATGCTCTACCTGCACTCTTCTGAATGAGCCAGACATACACCAGCACTGCACTCCTGCTGCCCATGCTCCAACGCCACACAGAGGGAGTCCAGGAAAGAAAGACCCTTGGTGAATCTTTAGCTTTTCAGACAGACAGCTAGTACCTTATTCCCCTTATCCTACTATTCAAGAAGTGCTCAGGGAATTAACTTTAACCCTCGGAACTATTCCAGCCACAAGCACATGTACCCCAGCCTGTGCCTATCCCCAGCTTTGCTCCTGGAGTCCACCCTGTAGCCCCAAGGCCCATCCTGATCCCTGGCTCTCTGGGCTCTATCCCTGCGCCTCCTCCTGGACCCTCTCCCTGCCCGTCCAGGCTTCTCACCGTCTTCCCAGGAGAAGCGGTAAAAGTCCTCCAATTTGGGTGACTCGGGCAGGTGGGTGCCCCTCTCGGGGTCATAGCCGATGTTCTCTGCCTGCCGCCGGGCGTGCCGCAGAATGGCCCCTCCCAGGTCCCGCAGGCGGACAGCTGCTCGGTGGAAAATTGTGTCTTTAGCATTATACTTCATGCAGTTGGTAACTATAAGGTTAAAGTCCTCCTCAAACTCCTCCAAGGTGCCGTACAGGTGGGACTCCAGCTTCCGCCTCATAGTAGAAAAATCCATTGGCTTGGATATGAATTCCAGGTAATCTGGAACCTAAACATATAAAACCTGTACAATTACAACAACCATTTACTAGCCAAACAGGCGCACCCTTCAGCGGCACTCTTGCCACCCCATTTTCTGGCTTGGCCATGCCAGGCTCACTCACAGCCCCAGGGCCCTGGCCCACCTTGGCCTGCTGAGCCCTCACCGTGGGCAAGTCTACTAGCCTTGCCAGACACCCCCAGGTTTTGTACACCCTGTGGCCCAACCCCTTCCTAGCCTACTCAGACCCTATTTCCATTTCAGGCAGGGCTCGCTGCTCAGGAAGTAGGGGGGGAACTTGCCTCACTCAGGTTGACAGGCTCGGCAAAGATGTGTGCGGGATCCTTCTCCTGCAGCAAGTCCAGTGTTGTCCTCAGCAGAACGTTGAACGGCATAAGCTCCAGCTCCATGGCGGCCTGCTGGACCTTGACCTGTGGGGGAGGTGGGGAGAAATCAGGACACCCCCCAAAGAGGCACTGAACTTTTGCTTGATAACTTGACTTTCGCCAGTTGTGTAAAACAAATTTTCACAAGATATTAAGCTGACCACTATTTGAGGAGTTATCACTGAACTTTTAGCCTAGAAATAATAATACCAACAGCTGCCACTTTGTGAACATTTCCTATGCATTCAGGCTATATCAAAACTTACAGTAGTAATAGTTAATACCTTTATAGTCCTTACTAAGTGTCAAGTAATGTTCAAAACAGGTACAAATGGGCTTCCCTGGTGGCGCAGTGGTTGAGAGTCTGCCTGCCGATGCAGGGGACGCGGGTTCGTGTCCCGGTCTGGGAAGATCCCACATGCCGCAGAGCGGCTGGGCCCGTGAGCCATGGCCGCTGAGCCTGCGCGTCCGGAGCCTGTGCTCCGCAGCGGGAGAGGCCACAACAGTGAGAGGCCCGCGTATCGCAAAAAAAAAAAAACAGGTACAAATGAGGTATTTTACAAAGAGGAAACTGAGGCACGGAAGGACTAAGTAAGTGACTGGCCCAAGGTCACACAGCTAATAAGGGACAGATTGGGATTCACAGTGTCTGCTTTTGACTACTATGCCACACTGCCTTTCTACTTATATTACCTCAGTTAATCATCACAATAACCTCGAAGGAGAAACTGTAATTATCTCCATTTTACAAATATGGAATCTGAGGTTTGAAAAGAGTATGATGAGGAGTTACTAACCCAAGGTCACCTGGCTAGAAAAGAACAGAGATGGGACTTATACCTAAGTATGACTTAGTCCAAGAGGCACACTGATGATATAAAATGTCCCTTGGGCCAGAATTCCCACCTAATTGGCCCTTGGACCACCTAGGTCAGCCTAGGGTGACCAGGGCCTCGAGGCTCACCCCCTTGGGTGGCAAGTAGCCTGACATATTTGCAGCAGTGTGCTATACAAATGTTATTTTCCACGTGTGCCCTAATGTAAAAAGGTTGGGAAGCCGTGTATTAGACTACAAGTTCCTGCCTCTTGGCTACATCAAAACAAATGCCTGCCTGCATCCCCTGCCTGCTTCCTTTTCCCTTACATTTCTCTGGAACAGAAATGGGAAGAGAAGCTCAGCTGTGGGGCCAGGCCTGGGACGGCACAGACAGTTTGAATCCATAGACAAGGCCCTGAGATGTCCTCCATGCCCACCTGTGCTAAGTATGGCAAGAGCTGCCCAGTCTCAGTGGTGGAAACTCGGGCTACAGGACCGTGAGAGAAGGGCTTGTGCTGGGGCTGAACAGTGAAGCAGAGTTCGGAGAAAGAGAGAAAGAACATCTTTAACCCAGGCCTCTGAAGCATGAGAGTAACAGCTGCTATTCCTGGACCAGAGAGAACAGTTTTGGCATTCAAT
Source organism: Phocoena sinus (assembly GCF_008692025.1). NCBI lineage: Eukaryota > Metazoa > Chordata > Mammalia > Artiodactyla > Phocoenidae > Phocoena > Phocoena sinus. The sequence continues at coordinate 66,012,800 of NC_045773.1, read as the reverse complement.
TAATAGTTTTTGCTCACTGTCATGTGCAGAGTGCTGCCATAGACACTTCAGGGAGGCAGAGTATCAATAATGATGATGATGATAGCAGCTGACACTTCTATAGCCTTACTATGTGCCAGGCACTGTTCTAAGCTCTTTATATACACTAAGTCATCTAATCCTCACAACCTTATGAGATGGGTTCTATTATTATCCCCATTTTATAGTCAAGGAAACTCGAGGTATAAGGAGATTAAGCAACTTAATGTCATACAAGTAGTAAGTGGCAGAGCCAGGATATAAATGCAGGCTGTCTGAATAAAGATGCAGACGTAGAGAATGGACTTGAGGATGGGGGAGGGGGAAGGGTAAGCTGGGATGAAGTGAGAGAGTGGCATGTACTTCTATACACTACCAAATGGAAAATAGATAGCTAGTGGGAAGCAGCCGCATAGCACAGGGAGATCAGCTCGGTGCTTTTGACCACCTGGAGGAGTGGGATAGGGAGGGTGGGAGGGAGAAGCAAGAGGGAGGGGATATGGGGATATAGGTATACATATAGCTGATTCACTTCATCGTACAGCAGAAACTAACACAACATTGTAAAGCAATTATACTCCAATAAAGATGTTAAAAAACAAAACACACAAGCTGCCTGATGCCACAGCTCATATTCCTAATTCCTAGGCTATACTACCTACCTCAACATTCTCCATGCTCAGAGGCTTAGAATCTCTTTGAACAGAGGTTGGAAAATTTAAATGATTCAAGACTATAAGTGTTTAAAGGCCAAGTGAGAAACCCCAGAAGCTCCCAGGTCAAAGGTGATACCCATAAGAATGGCTTGAGAAGCTCTCCAAAACATAAGGCCAGGCTCCGCCCCCCCGCCAGATATCCTGAATGAGAAACTCCAGGGATGGGCCCAGGCATAGGATATTAAGCTTATGCCTGAGGCCACCAGGAGTTATACTCCCTAAGTTCGAAGCCATCAGCAGCACCACACCCAACGCAGAGTAGGCAGGCCTTGGAGCCCATAGTGCTGGGCAGGAAGGTAAGAAAGCTGACACCAGGCAGGGTCTCCTGGGTCTCTGAAGCCACACTGACAGTAGGAGAAAAAGATCTTGAACAAGAGCCCTGGGGGCTCCTCCTCACCTGCTCCCGCTTGAGCTTTTCTCTTTTCCGAATCAGCTCAATCAGCAGCCGTGCCCGCTCCAAGTCGTGCCGGAGCTTCTGCCAGTATTTCAGCTCTTCCTTCACTGCATTTGTCTTCTCGTCCTGCTCCCGCTGAAGGAGGGAAGGGAAAGGATAGAGGAGCTGTGGGCCTCCTTCCTGCCCAAAGTCCTCTCCCTGCTCAAGCCTCTGGGGCCTCAGCAGGTAAGAGCCCCATCCCCTTCCTGGACCCATGGTCCCAGAGAGCCCTTCCACCCCCTCTACAACCCTTCCTCCAGTGCTTCCCCAGACTTATAACAATGTTTCTTCACTATAGGACAATAACCATTGCTGGGGTGAGAGCTGGGACTGCTTCTCCCTACCCCCAGGGACACCAGAGAGCAGCTGTGCATCCTCAGGGCTGGAAAGAATTTCAGAAGGAAACTAATAGACACCTCAGGGTGGAAAGAATTTCACCCTAGAGCTTCGACTTGGCTAGAAAACAAAGCGAAGTTTTTACTACGAGCTTGTGCTTACTGACTTGAACATACTTTAAAACACCACCACCACCACCAAAAACGTGATTCCTGCCCTAAAAGTGGTTACAGTGTAGTTGAGGGAAGAAAGAGGCCTAGGGTTTGATACGCAAGGGCACAGCAGCATAAAGACAACAAAAACTGATTGGATAAACTGAATATAAAATGCTAAGAGGACATAAAATAGAGAAGATCTCAGTGGACTGGGGTTAGGTCAGGGATTCCTGGGGCGAGCAATCTTACTAGGGTTTCACATGTAATGATGCATGTGGATGAAGAAAGCAGTAAGAAAGGCCTCTTTTGGAACTGAAGGGACCACAAAGCAGAAGTATGAAGACAGAATTAGTGATTCTTTGCTTGTTGAGAAAAACGGGCTGGCCAGAGCAGAGAAACTGGAGAACCACAAAAGCCAAGGAAGACCCAGGATCCAGCTGGCAAGAAGCTTCAAATGGCAGGCAAAAAAGCCTGGACGTGGCCTGCCTGGCGAGGGGGAATTTATTCCGGAAAAGGAAATGACAGGATGGAAAATGGTTAAGTGTGTAAGACAGTACCAGCTGTAAAGCAAAGAAAGAATTAGAGGCTGGAGACCACCTAGAAAGTTACTGCTGAAATTAAGGGGGCATGGGTGAGCAGGGTAGCTGTGGAATGGAGATAAAGGACCATATACTGATAAATCCCCCAAAACAGATCAGGGGATGATTAACTGCAGCTCCTTATGGAGGAAAGAGCCAAAAGTAACTCCAAGGTGGGCAACACCTGAGGTCAGGAGGAAGAAGCTCCCATAACAGTAATGGGGAAATACATTTACGGAGATGAAGGAAGATAATGAATTCAGTTTCCAACATCTGAGTTCAGGAAATAACATCTACACGGACATCTATAGTTCGTCTGCCCCAGAGGGACTGAGGGCAGAAAAAAGGGAGGGGACAAGACAAGAAACCTGGAGCTACTGCTACACAGTTATTGACAACTATGAGAGTGGACAAGCTCTCCAAGCCAACAGGGAGGCAACAGAGCCCCTGGGAGTATTACCATTAAGGGGTAAGAATTAGGATCAGCACAGGGTACAGTCAGTGGGGTAGAGGGGGTGGGAAATGGTGTCACAGAGAAGCTGTAAGACAAAGTGATCGTGTTGTCAAATGCAGTCCAACAGTCTATAAGGTGAGAATCTGAGGAAAGACTTGCTGGGCTGGAAGGGGTCACTGATGTTCTAGAAGAAGCTACAGGGGAGCAAGCAGACCATTTCAAGGAGAGATTGGATATACACTTCCCCTTTAGGACTTCAGTTACAAAAGTAAAATCAGACAGAACAGAGGGCACCAGAGTCATGGGAAGGCTTGCCTTGTCTCTGGAGTAATGGTGTGGGAATATTTCAAGGCAGAAGTAATGGAACAAGTGAAGAGGCAGAGAGAACTAAATATGTTTTTTAAAAGTCTCTCAGGAGGACTCCAACATCTCGGAAAACACTAAACATGCAGTAACTCCAGTTGCTAATGTCTAAAAGATCACCCCAACTGGGCAGGCTGTGCGCTACAACCTAGATGGTTAGTGTATTTTTTATGGAACATTTTTAGGCAGATAGCAGTATGGTGTCTTAAGGAAAGTATGCCTTCCTAACTTATACAACATGGTCACCTGACTCTCACTCAGCCCACTTCTTCCTTTCTACCATATCTAAAGGGTTTTCCCCACGTAGAGGGAAAGCTGGGCTTGCTTTCCACTCTCCCCTAGAATTTGCTCCAAGCCAAGCCTCTCTCACCTAGAAGGGCTGCTGTCTGGTCTGAAGAGCTCTACAGTCCTGGGGGTCACTCCTCGGATGGACCACCTAGAGAGGTGATGGCTACAGGCAAAGGCCCCGCAGAGGGCTCAGGGAGAGTTGCCCCAACCATCTCTCCTTCGTCACTCTCCACCTCCCTCCACTGCCCTCAAATAACTACTTCACCTACCTGCTCAGCATTCCTTTGGGACTGCAGGTGGGAGTGCAGGCGCCGTATGAGGGGGACACCGTTCCGTGCCTGCCGCTTCAACAGCCAGTAGTTGTGAAGCCGCTGCATGAACTGGTTTTTCCTCTGAAAGGAGAGACCACTACAGATCTTGTTCAACCTTGAGTAGAGGCAGAGGGAAGTGAAAGACAGGGTCAGTGGGCAGCCCAGATTACAGCCTCCTATTCAGACCCCCTGGTTCATTTCTGAACCTTATAGAGAAAGACAGAATAAAGTAGCCAAAGCCTCACCTCAGAGAAAGCCTTGAAAAGGACAGCAAAGTTAAGCAGCTCAGATTCAGCATGGGATATTTCACTTGATTTTCCACCTCCTGCCTTGCAGTCCTGATCCTCCAAAAGAACCCTCCCCCAGGAATCCTGACCCTATAGTCCTGGACTCCTGAGACACAGGTCTGTGCCCCAACACCCCCACTCTTCTCTTGATAAAGGCAGCAAAAGAGAACAGGAACTTGCATAAGCTGTGGGCAAAGCGGTCACTATTTCCTGCCCCCTGTAGTTAAGGGTCCCACCAGACCAGGGAGTAGTCCACAGCCAAGCTGGAAGGAATATTAGTAGGAATATAGCAGGCTACTGCCTTCTGAACCCAAATACAACCCTTTGGAGTTGTCTGACCTCTGGTTTTTCATTAAAAATCTCAGTAGCCTAAAAACGTCTAATTTTGAACCAAATGAAAAAAAAAATGGATCTAAAGATGTAAGAGGATGGAGAATCTGAAAAGTCAGCTGGCTAGACAAAGAAAGATAAGTACTGTATGATAACGCTTATATGTGCAAACTAAAAAAGACAACAGGGGAATTGCCTGGCGGTCCAGTGGTTGGGACTCCGTGCTTTCACTGCAAGGGCCCAGGTTCAACCCCTGGTCAGGGAACTAAGATCCCACAAGCCGTGTGGCGTGGCCAAAATAAATAAACAAATAAAAAATACAACAAGCTAGTGAATAAAACATAAAAGAAGCAGACTCATAGATATAGAGAACAAACGAGTGGTTACCAGTGTGTGGCAGGGGGGTGGGGGGCAATACAGGGCTGGGGGAGTGGGAGGTACAAACTATTGGTTGTAAGATAGGCTCAAGGATATATTGTACAACACAGGGAATATAGCCAGTATTCTGTAATAACTGCAAATAGAAAGTAAGCTTTAAAAATTGTATGAAAATTTTAAAAAATTTTAAAAATTTAGCTGGCTAAACTGCGCCAAAAGAGAAGTCTGGAGGTCGGCGTTCAAGCCAATAACATGTGGCGGGGGAGGAGTGGGAAGGGAATTAATGAGCTCCCACAGTCTCTACCATAATGCCCAAACTTCAACGTGGGTCACATTATTCCCATGTTACAAAAGATGGAAAGGCAGCTTAGGAACATTGTCAAAGTCACTAATGCAGCTAAAAAGATGGTGAAGCTGGGCAGGATTTGAACTCATGATCTCTCTGCTACAACATCTGTGTTCCAAAATTGGTTAAGCAAGGCCTCAGTGCTCCTGTGGCGTTTCCTCTGCTTCTTCTCTTCCTCTTACTCCACTGAAAGGAAGACAATTGTGGCTAAACAAGAAGGTGGAATCTAAGAAGGATGTTCATGTTGGGCTAGACATTGCTCACCCAGGCCTTGTGCCTTTCCACGGTCAGACATTCCTGCCCCAAAGCCAAGCTTACAAAATCAAGGCCTAGGCCTTTCCCCAAAGGACAGATCCCCCACCAACACCCATGCCAAGCACACCTGCCCAGATGCAGGCAGCCCCCTCCCTCTACAACCTCTTGGCCATGGAGGGTCCCAACGGCATTTGTGCAGGTGGGGAAAAGAATAATAATAAAATAGCAGTAGCAGCAGCAGCCATCATTTATTGAGCACTTACTATTTGCCAGGCACTGTGCTTTACTTGTATTATCTCATCTATTTCTCCCAACAACCCTATAAGGTAGTTTCACTTACAAATAAATAAACTAAGGCTGAAAGAAGTTAAGTGACTTGCCAAAGATCACACAGGTAGTTAGTGACAGAAGCAAGATTCAAACACAGGTCTGTCTGGTTCTTAGCCAGCATGCTGTGCTGGCCCCTGCAAGAGACCACCTACAAGAGCAGACCTGACAACCAAAAAGTCTAGCCCCAGGGCATAACCACCCTACAGATGGAGACTAAGCATGGACCTCACCTAAGGGAGGAGGTGAGCCTAGAACAGCTCTGTGACTAGAAGGCCCGTTTCCAGTTGACTGAATCTAACTCCAGCCATGGCTCACAAGAGCCTCTCCCTCTGGATCTTGTCAGCTCTTGTGTCTTCCTTCCAGACCAACAAGTCTGGTTGCCTATTTCCCTCATACAACTCACTCCCCACTGCCCTCCAGTACTCCTTTCTCCCTATCCCTTACACCAAGAGAGACAGACAGCAGGAACAGAACCTAGAGGCATCACAAGCCCCAGCTTGTCCAGGGTCTGTCGCTTTACCCCTGGTTCCTTCCAGCCCTTAGAACAGGACTTGGCATATAGTAAGTGCTCAATAAACATCTCATTGAATGAATAATGGAGTGAACAACTTTACCTCCCGTGGCCGCAGTTTCTTCATCTGGGGGTGTGGGAGAAGGTGCAAGGACTATGTTAGATGAATAATCTCCAAGATTCCTTCCTGCTCTAACACTGTAGTCATTTTAGTGAACATCACCAATGAGATGGGCCTCCGCTGGAAAATCTTCCCTGTCTCTTGCTTGTCTGCCAAGCTCCCATCCCTCCAACAGTGCCAGCTATCTCTCTGATGGTTTAAAACAGGCACAATGGTTTCTCTACAGACTCGGTGGGGGCCAAGGCGGCTTAGTTACACAGCAGAGCTGAGTGATCTTCTTTCCTCTAAATCTAAAAGCTTCTCAGGAGGAGACATAGCATGTCTTCCCCACATGACCACCCCCTTACACAAAGTCCCCATCATTCCCAGGACAGAGCTTTCTGGACAGCAGGTACCTATACTGACCCCTTGAAACAGTGGTTCTCAATTGGAAGTAGTTCTAGCCCCATAAGGTTACTAGAAACATAAGTAGGGAGCATCTGAGGTTGTCACAAAGACCAGGCAATGAGGGAGGGGATGCAAATGGCACTTACAGACAAAGACTAGGGATGCTAAACATCGAGAAATGTACAGGACAGCCCTAATAATGAATTACCTCCTGTCCAAAATGCCACCTGTGCCCTGTTGAAAAATATTACCTTAGACATCCTGTCACCTGGGTTTCTAAGCAACTTAAGTGTCTGTCTCACCTTGAATCAAAGGAAATACATTGCTTTGAAGGGCACAATCAAAACCACAAACCAGTCCAGGTGAGCCCAGGGTCTACAGGAGAAGTCTAAATTTGAGAGCACAGAAGAGAAGAGGTATTCACCAACCTTGGGGAAAGAAGCCTGGCTCAGAAGCCTGGCTCAGGGCCAACACCAGCCCGAGAAGAAATCATGAGTCCCTAGGGAGCCCTCCTGGGCAGGCTCACCTGTAAGAGGGTATCTGTGGGACAGTGACCATGGGGACAGTGGAGGGTGTGTCTCGGCCCACTTCCTCTGGCTCCTTCTTGATCCTTTGCTTCAAAGTCATCTTGTTCTTCTTGGACACTCCCTTGAGGGGGCCACCTACCCCACCTTGGCCTTCATCTTCCTCCTCCTCTTCTACCTCTTCCTTCTCTTCTTCCTCCCCACAGCCTTCCTTCAGCCCTTCTTCATCCCCAACCTCACTGAGACTTCCTGGGGAGTCGCCCTTCCTCCTAGCAGTGGCGGCACCTGGCGGCGAGTGGGCCTCACAGTAGGCGGTCTTGCGCACTGTGAAGATGGTGCCATTGAGGCTGGTCTCACGCATAGGCTCAATCTTCATGAAGAGCCCAGCCCGCTGTGCACACGTCACATGGAAGGCCGTGTAGCAGTTCACCTTATGGCACTGGATGGCTGCACCCAGCCCCTTCTGCTTGCAGATATAGCAGGTTAGTTTCCAGCGGGCAGGTGGGATGTTGTCGATGCCCTCAATAGGCTCCAGGAACACGGTGTTAGCAAAGCAGACTTCAGGGATCCAGATGGCACACACCACGTGGGCCCAGTGCCCATCACTGGTCTGTTTGAAGGCGCCACCCTTGTTGGGGCAGAGGACGCAATCCACAGGCCGGGAGGGAGACTGTAGACAGCAGCGGCATAGCCACTGGCCCTCGGGGATGTAAGGGACGCCATAGCACTCCTGGTGTACGGCCAGGTTGCAGATGTCACAGAAGAGAATGACGTTGCTGTTGTGGCATTCGTCATCCAGGCATACACAGCAGAAAGCATCTTCGTCAATGAGTGACTGTTGGGCCCCACTGCTTCGACTCTCCAAGTACGACTCCTTCTCAAGCCGGTCCACCAGCAGCTCAAAGGTATCTGCCGACACCAAACTGTGCCCATCTACTCGCCGCTTCTCATTTACCATGTCCAGCCAGGCAAGGTCCTCCTCATCCATGTCGTACTCTACTTCTGCATCCAGGTCTTCAGGTGGCTTCTCAATGTAGCGGTAGTAGGCAGCAGGCAGCGGGGGTGCTTCTGGTTGACTGCCTGAGTCCACCATGCGGAAGCTGGGTTGTGGGAGGTGGAAGGAAGTGCCGGATGCATGCTTGGAGCAGGACTCCTTCTTCTTGCCCTTGGATGAGGGTTTTTTGGACTTGACAGGGAACTGAGGCTGCTCACTGTTTTCCTTGTTACTATTGCATTCGGTGATATCCTGGGCAGTCAACTCATCCTCTGTGATGATCTTGAGTGGGTCATAGATGCTAATACGATGCAGACGTCCATCAATGTCCACCTCGACGATCCGTTGGGCCTGGGCATATGTCAGGGTCTCCCGAGTGGGTGAGCACTTCAGACTATAGGGGGATGGGGAGCGCCGGCCCTCGGCATTCTGCCGTGACTTCCGGCGAGGCTTCCTCATGGCACCCGGGAACCAACGAGACAGGCCTAAAGAGGAGGCCAGGAGACTGTGAGCCAGACGTTCAGGCATGCATGCATTCATTTACCCTTCCATCTGATCAAGTGGCCACTGAGCAAACTGGCTATTCCCTCTGTCTGAACATCCTGCCCCTCAGGTATCCACATGGCTTGCTCTTTCACCTCCTCCAAGTCTTTCCATAAACAGTGTTTCTCAGTGAGACCTTTGACCATTCTATCCAAAATTGCAAATCCCTTTCCCCCACCAGCAATCTTTCATCCTGCTTTATATTTCACTATAACACTCACCAATTTTTTACTGTGCTATGTAATTTATATATTTATCATGTATATTTGTTTCCTTCCTCTAGAATGTAAGGCCCATGAGGGGAGGGATTTTTGCCTGTCCTGTTCACTGCTGTATCTCCAGCACCTGGAACGGTGCCTGACTCCTAAATAAGCATTCTATAAGTGTTAGCTGAATGAAATGAGAAATCAAACACTCATGATCCCTGCCCTCAAGGAGCGCTGTCTGATTGAAGGGACAGAAAAGTAAACACAACAGATCACTACAGATCAATGCAACATGGGGAGAGAGCTAATGTTCTAATGAGGTATATAAGGCTGTGGGACAGCTAACTATGGAAAAGGGGGTGGTGGTTAAGGCTTAGGAAAGGAGTAAACAAGAACAGCATCCACTTACAAGCTCTACACATGACCTGTGACCCCATGGGGGATCAAAAATCCACAGGTCTAGAGCCCTCTCCCAACCCATCTTACCATGATCCATGATCAGAAACACAATCCCCGACCATGCCCAGGGGTGAAGGGGTAAGGCACCTGAAATGTCTATTGCATGTGGTCTAAGGACTTCAAACTACAATGTGCAGGGTATTCTCTGCAAAAGGCAGCATTCAGGATGCATTGGCTAGAACATCTCTAAGCAGAGACCCTCGAAGCTCTGGGTGTGGCCCCAAGTGGCCTATTTGGGACCCTCACTGGACCTAAAGCCAAGGTAACTGGGGCAATATCTGGGGTAAACTCTCAATGCATCTGTTACTTCAAAAGCCCCTCTCTCCCAAAATACATCCAGTCCACCCTTGTGCAACAAAGAGAAAACTCTAAATTTTTCCCATTGTTCACTGGGATGGAGGGAATTATGACAAGCTCACAAGGAGCTGTGGTCACAGTTACTGAGGCCATCAATACTAAGAAAGACCTTTGGAGATATGGTGCCCTGAGGTGCGGGCAGAGACTTGGAAGGGTATGAACAGGGAGACGATTTCAAGGAGAAAAACAGAATTTGTCACCTTGCTTGCAGGATCTGCCATCTTTATAAAGTGGAGATGGTGATGATAATGTAGCACACTTTCACAAACTACAAAGTCCTTTTACTTTTAATATTTTTCACAACTACCTTGGAAGGGAGAATAGATATCCTCATCTCCATTTTACAGATGAAGAGACAGAAGCTCAGAAAGGTGTCACTCCCCCTAAAGCTGGTAAGTGACAGAGCTACAATTCAAACCCAGATCTTCTGATCTGCTCAAGCCATCTCACTAGGACATAAGAACACCACAGAGATGCCATGGTCTGGTACAAAAAGAGGCTCTGAGGCAATCCAGGTACTAATCTTGGCCCTGTGTGACCCGGAGAAAGTCACTGAAACGTTCTGTGCCCGCACACTCCATCAGTAAAATGAAATTAATAAAATTTATTTCTTAAGGGTTGCTATTTGGTAATAAGATATTCTTAACATCCTTATTTTAAAAGCCTTCCAATCCCAAAGTCTGACTGAAAGAAACAAACAAAAAACAACTTGTGTGAGGCACAGTGCCAGGCAGGCACAAACCCTATTTGGAACCAAAGGAAAGAGAATCATTCGCAGAAGTTCTGTCCAGGTTCCAGAGACCCTTGGCCACTACATGCCTGACAAATGCCAACTCCCTGGGGGCGGCCCGGGCCAACAGACCTGCTTTATTATCCCCACCCTGTCAAGGGCATGCAGACCCTTGCAGAGGTGTGAAAATCTATCTCAACAGTAACTTGAAATGCTTCAGAAAGGGGATGTAGCTCCTCCTTTGTCAAAGCCAGGATGTATTCCTCCTCCCTACCCGCTACCTCCTAGAGTATCTCTCAATCAAGCAGCAAGTATCTACAGAGGCCTCTGCTGTCCTACCCAAGCCTCTAGACACTGGGGGGCCAACTCCAGAGGGGGAAGGGCTGCTGCTGAGGAAAAACGAAATGAGTTTCGCCCTCAAGGAGCTTACAGTCTAGTTTTTTGGCGGGAGTTTCTCATCCCACACAGCCCTTCCCACATACACAGCTCCAAATACCTCCAACACCCCCAGAAGTCTACCCGGCATCCCCTGAGCCCCCACTCGCCCACCCCACCCAGGTCCGCGAAGAATAAGGAGTTTCTGCAATTAAACTGTTCCCCCTACACCCCACACGAGATACTCATGAGACAAATAAGGACCCCAGCCAAGACTCCCGCCCCTTTAAAGGGGCACCTCTTCCAGAAGAATCCTGACCCTTCGGAGAGGAAAGGAGGGAAATAACATCTCCTCACCAGAGGGGAGGGAGCGAGCGTGCCTGAGACAGACGCGGAGTCCGACCCTCAGACAGAGAAAGCTAGCGCCTGCGAACAAGCGGGTCACAGAGGCAAGCGCCCATTGGCCGCCTCACCTGCCCGTCTGGAGGAACCGGGGGCCAAGGGACGCTCAGGGGGTGGAACTCTCCTCTGACCTGACCAATTGGAGAGCGTGGCGGGGGCGGGGCTCGGCGGCTCGGCTTCCAGGGCCAGGGGAGGAACAAGATGGCGGCTGCGGGAGGGGGTCCTCGCTTTTCAGCTCCCCCCCCTCACCCGCCTTTTCCTTCTCCGCTGCCACCCTGGCTCCAGGAAAGACCTTTCGCGCCGCCCCCGCCCCGCTCGGGAGGCCCCTCGCTTCCCTCCCCCATCCCGCGCAGTCCCTGGTCCCCGTAGGCCCCGCTGCTCCCGCCCCCGTTCCGTCCGGCCCCGCTGCCGCCCCCATTACCTCAGCAGCCGGCCCGTCCCCACCGTTCGGGGCTCCTGGGCGCGGGCGGGCCGGCCGCCTAGCAGGTCGGCGCGGCCCGGGGAGCGGAGCGCGGCCTCCTCCCGCGCTGACCTCCGTGGCCACCGCCGTGCCCCCTCCCGGCCCGCGCTGGGGCCCCGGCCCGGCCGCCGCCGCTCCCGGGGGAGGAGGGGGAATGGAACCGCCGCTGCCGCCGCCGCTGCCGCCACGGAGCCCGGCCGAGGGGAGGGAGGGATCAGCCCCCAGGCAGGATCCGCCCCTCCGGCCTCCCCCCCTCCCCCCGCCACCTCCACCCCTTCCCTCGCTCCCTCTCTGGCTCCGCGGGCTCTCCCGCTGAACAGGAGCGAGAGCGCGAAAGAGGGGAAACAAGAAAAAAATCCCCCCGCCCGTGCCCGGCGCGGCGGCGGCCGGGGCGGCGCGGAGAGGAGCGCGGAGCCGCTGCCGCCACAGGGCACCGTCCCCTGCTCGGCCTCACGGTGGCGGTGCGGACACGGCAGGGGCGCGGAGCAAAGGCGGGATCTGCACCCGCCGCGGCCCCGGCTCACGCCGACCTGGCTCGCCACGGGGAGAGTCCGACTAGAAAGCTGGGGGGCGTTCGGGTCCAGCTGGGAAAGACGGGGTCCCTAACTCCTTAGAGTGGTTATTCATCCTCTCCCCCAGCCCTGCGGGGGAGGTGGCTAAGGTTTGGAGCAACAACCCCCCTCCCTGAGCTAGAGGGTCCCTCCAAAGGCTAAGTCAAGAGCAGTCATTGAAGACAAAACCGTTCTGTAGTTTCTTGGGGTGCAGGTGCCTGCAGTACTCCCAGAAAGTCGCCCCCTTCCCCCCGTGCTCCAGTCCGGAGGACAAAGGTCTATCGATGTCCATACCCTTCCCCAGTGAGGACAGCCGGGGAAGACCTGCCTCTGTTGTATAAAGGTGAGCCTCGTTCCCCACGAGACATCTTTCTAAAGAAACAGACTTGACTTTTCGTTGTGTGCCATCCTCTCCCTTCTGTGTTTAAAAAGAGTAAACATAAAAGAGTAAACATAAAAGTTTGACGGTCTACGTAAGGACGTCTGGTAACTTGCTTGTCACCATAGACATGGGAAACACTGTCTCCTTAAACCTTATTTGGCTAGGAGTCGGTTAATTTAATGCAAAAGCCGCTTTATAATAGATGTTTGACAAATGGCAACTTCAGACTTTAAGAAATAATCAGCCTGGCTTTTGCTTTGGTAAATGAATTTAAGAAGAGAAAAGGGCTCCTTTGTCACCCCTCTTTTACCTATAAATTGGAAAGCTTACCTCATATGACTGAAGTCTTAAGCACCAGTATTTAACGATGTTTATAAAGGATGTATGGATAGACTGCCTTTAAATGTGAACATGAATGACATGTTTTGAAAGCGTTTCCTCTCCCCGCGCTGGTGGTGTAGCTTGGTAAGACTCACAATTTCTTGCTTGGTTCTGATCATTAATGACAGAGATTGTAAAGTCAGAGGATGAAGGATAAAGGCTTAGGATCCAAGTCTTCCAAATGCTTAAACTTAACGAACTGCTACTTTTGAAGTATAGATGTTCATTATCCTAAGGAATTTAAACATATTGTGTTTTGGATTTGAACGTTTGATAAACGTAAGGAAGCTAATTTGTATGACAAAGATGTTTTCCTGATTACATGGTAGCACCTTCTGGCAAAATGATAGCAAAAATACTTCATTAACCAATTTTTTTTTTAAGAAAAAAGGACTGGCTTGTGAAGCTAAGCAAGGACAGGGCATTGTTTTGAAAGCTGTGAAGGTGAAATAGTATGAATTAACGTCAAAAGGCTAGGGAGAATAATCATTTGGAGGGAAGGTGTAGAAGAAAAGATGATTAATTGTGGAAGGGAAAGCCCCAGAGGCAAGAGAATATTACAATTACTTTTAGTTAAAGAAAAAAAAAAAAAGAAGACTAATAGAAACAAGAACACTGAATTTCATTTCTTGTTCTTTTAAAATGTGAAATATAACCATTTCTACATATAACTAGTAACTTTTATTTCTTGAGGGATGTTCTCAAAATTTATTTAGTACAATTCCCATTTGTGGGATTGGGAGCTTTTTCCACTAAAGTTAAAGAATAAATACTTTGAGGAAAGGTATTGGTTTCCATTTGTAACAGTAAGTAAAATAATTATTTAAATGCTGTTGAAAATGCATTGTTAACCTGATACATATGATTTCCAGGTTTTTCTATTCAAAGCTTTCATAGAAGACCTTATTCAGCCTAAATGTTTTTCTTCCATTTTCAACTTCCACTTTCTTAATGGTAACTACAGTTGTCCTCGCTTCTATTTTTGATATTTGGAATTGGTTTCTGTTTGTGTAACTGAACACATAGCCAGTTCACTATGATGTAATCTTAAATGTAACATGGGACAATTATGTCATTAAAAACAAATTTGAGGGCTTCCCTGGTGGTGCAGTGGTTAAGAATCTGCCTACCAATGCAGGGGACACACGTTCAAGCCCTGATCCGGGAAGATCCCACATGCTGCGGAGCAACTAAGCTCGTGCACCACAACTACTGAGCATGCACTCCAGAGCCTGCGAGCCACAACTACTGAGCCCGCGTGCTACAACTGCTGAAGCCTGTGCGCCTAGAGCCCGTGCTCTGCCACAAGAGAAGCCACCGCAACGAGAAGCTCATGCACCACAACAGAGTAGCCCCAGCTCGCCACAACTAGGGAAGGCCCGTGCGCCACAACTAGAGAAGGCCCGTGCACAGCAACGAAGACCCAGTGCAGCCAAAAGTAAATAAATTTATTTATTTTTTAAAAAACAAATTTGGAACATGTATCAAAAATCCCAGAGGCACTAAATTTAATTCACTTTAATCTTTAGCTATTTTAAATAGTTTAAATTCACCAGCCCTTGGTCTTTCCATTAAACCATACAGCAATTCAGTTCAACAGACAGAGGCACAGACCTTTGATTCCCAATAGTAGTTTTTAAAATCCTCCATTTCTAAGTAGACACTAACTTAATTTGGAGTAGGAGACTATTTTACTACTTAAACCCAGAAAAGGAAACATGAGTACAAAAAGTTTACCCCTCAATTTTTTTTTCAGCATCTCAGGATATCTTTGTCAACAATTTACTGTTATCATTAGTTTACCAAAGCAAGAAACCTCTGAAGGGTCAGATGCAATACCCACTGGATTAATAAAAATATGTGTAATGAAAAGGAAATAGACTTTGAGTAATTGTTGAATTTTTTTTTTTTTCCCTGCTGTACGCGGGCCTCTCACTGCTGTGGCCTCTCCTATTGCGGAGCACAGGCTCCAGACACGCGGGCTCAGCAGCCATGGCTCACGGGCCCAGCCGCTCGGCGGCATGTGGGATCTTCCCGGACCCCGGGGCACGAACCCATGTCCCCTACATCGGCAGGCAGACTCTCAACCACTGAGCCACCAGGGAAGCCCTGTTGAATTATTTTTAGTAGAATATTCCTTCCTTAGACTTTGGATAAAAGAATTCTAAACCATACATAGGAAGAATATGGGAGTTTGAAATCATTGTGATATTTTTATGCTGTACTGAAAATGCTGTAAGAATATAGTTTGCTTAGAAAAAGGAAAAAATTTATGCTAACAACAGGCTTTAAATCGAATACCACACCCTCTAAATTTAATTGCGTTCATTCCTGTAACAGACATTTATCAAACATCTGTGTGTCCAACACTGTTCAAGTTGCTTTGGAAAATAATGACAAAATCTCAGCGTAGGGCACAGTGATCATATGTAAATGTAGAATATATTTTTCTTTGCCTTGAGTAGTGTACAATCAAGAAGCAAGCTAGAAATAACTAGAAAATACATGTAGGAGAAATCCGATAAGGCAGTGAACAGTGTAGAGCCACCGCTATTCAAATGGAGGATAGGAGACTTCTTTTAGCCTGGTTCTAAGTAGTGATGGATGTGAATTGGTGAAAAGAGTGTGGAATGACATTATTAGGTTGGTGACAGGGCAGCCCAGGCAAAGGGAAAACATGCAGGGAATAATAAGGAAATTACCCTAGCTGGTCTGTATGGGAAGTTGTTAAGAAAGAAAAAGTTGAATTGGATATGGCAAGGGTATAGGGATAATAAAAATAATACCTAACACTTATTTATAAGGTACTGTGCTCAGTGCTTTACCTACTGTATTTATTTATTTATTTATTTTTTTTTTGTAGTATGCAGGCCTCTCATTGCTGTGGCCTCTCCCGTTGCAGAGCACAGCCTCTGGATGTGCAGGCTCAGCGGCCATGGCTCACGGGCCCAGCTGTGCCGCGGCATGTGGGATCTTCCCGGACCGGGACACGAACCCGTGTCCCCTGCATCAGCAGGCGGACTCTCAACCACTGCGCCACCAGGGAAGCCCTACCTACTGTATTTATTAAAAATCTTTGTTGCACTTAGAAAACAAACTAGTTTAATTAATAAAGGAAATCTGTTGATTCTCATAACCAGAAGGTCCAGGGGTGCATCTGGTTTTAGGTAAAGTCAAGTCAAGAGATTCAGATTATGTCATCAGGACATAGTTTCTTGCAGTCTCTCAGCCATCCTGAACTAATAGCTGTGGCCAGAAAGACATGATACTCTAATGAGGTGTGGTCATTGTTCACTACCAGAACCAGAGGACACGGGCAGGAGATGATTCTCCAAAGATATAGTGGGCACTTGTACAAAGTAGGTCCAATATGCATGCTATATCTCATTTATCAATTTGTAACTCTGTGAAATTATTATTATGGTCCCCATTATGCATAGGATAAACTAGAGCAGGAACAGTATTAGGTAAACCAGGAAGAATTTATAGTATTTGTTGTGAAAATAAAAGGACATTAACCAGAATGGTGGAAGAGACTGTAGAGAAAAAGGAAAGGAAGGGTCAAATCAGAAATCAGAAGACAGATCAACAGTTTTATGAGTGATTGGACATAGGAACAAAAGAGAAAAGCAAAGATGAATCTAAGCTCAAACTTAGGAGGTTTTGACCATGCTAGTATGGTCATTGCAAATTAAGAGGTGGCAAAGGGTTACTCTGGAGCTCCTTTTGGGTCTGAGGGCCTGAGGATTGAGGAAATGATAAGTCAGCCCAAGTTCTCTGGAGCCCCTTTTAGTCACACTAAAATACATATTCATTCAATAATTATCTGTGAGCTGCAGGTAAGGTTGTATTTTATGCCTGTGAAGACCACAAAGGTGAAAAGGCTATGCTGTCACACTTGAAGTCACTTAAAATCTAATCACAGGAATAAAGCAAGTATATTAGTAACCAGAACATGCAATGGCATATAAGCTCCTCAAGAGAGATGCAAGCAGAGTGGCATGAGAGTTAGAGATGAAAGAGAAGAGGGGAAGGCTCCATGAAGAAGGTGCCAATTGAGCTCCACCTTAAAGCTTGGGTTGAGTGTTAACTAGGAGGATGGGGGAGTGTGGTCCAGGCTGAGCACCATGAGCAGAGAAAGGTGGGACACCATAATATTGATTCAGGGGACAGTGGGTTATCCCGTTTGACCAAAAATGGGAGATGTGAGAGAAAAGACTGGAAAGATAAAAGTCCGAGCATGGAGTCTGTTTTATAGGGAGCTGGATGTGAAGGGGCGGTAGTTCCTCATGATTTTTAGAACACGGAAATGGCTTGAATAATTCATGCTTGAAGATCCAGTCAGGCAAGAGAGTATGGTACAGTATGTTTTACATTATCCACCTAGTATGGCTTACATTATCCTCTTTGGACTTGAATTCTGGCTAGAACATTTTACCATATTCTTAGTGAAATGTTAAACCACAAACCTAAAAGTAAATAGCATGTGGCAAGTGTAAATTGTTCAACCTGATTTAATGTCCTTTCATTTCAGCCTTTAATTAGCATTTCTGTTAAGTCCTAAACTTTTAGTCATGCGTGAAGTCAGGACACCATAAAATGTTATTTCCATATTTTAACAAAAGAACTGACCCTGCAAGTAGCCACCTACTTGGTATAATTTTACTAAAGAGAGAACAAAAATAATAGCACCTAAAAAATAATAATAATAGCATCTACCAAACCAGAACCTGCATTTTTACAAAATCCCCCTAGGTGATTCATATGTGTGATGGTTAATTTTATGTGTGAAGTTGACCGGGCTAAGGGATAGCTGGTAAAACATTATTACTGAGTGTCTGTGAAGGTGTTTCTGGAAGAGATTAGCATTTTAATCGGTAGACTGAGTAGAGAAGATAACCCCTAATAGTGCGGATGGGCATCATCCAATCTGTTGAGGGCCTGACTAGGACAAAAAGGTAGAGGAAGGTTGAATTCGCTCTCTGGTTGAGCTGGGACATTACCTTGTCCTGCCCTTGGTCCTGGCTCCCACGCCTTTGGACTTGGCTAAGTTATACCAGCAGCCATCCTGGTTCTCCAGCTTGCAGATGACAGATCATGGGACTTCTTGGCCTCCATAATTGCTTGAACCAATTCCTATTATATCTATTTATTCTGTTTCTCTGCAGAACCCTGACTAATACAATGTGCATATTAAAGTTGAGAAGCAGTGGATTAGAGGATATTAGACAATTCCAGGATTAAAGTGTTTTAAGGTCCTTGCATTGTCTGGGAAAAGGGTAAAACTCAAGAATTAATATTTGCCTTTGATTAGTCAAGAATACCTGTTGTAATGTATGATTCCATTTATTTGAAATTCTTGAAAATGCAAACTAATCTATAGTAACAGAAAGCAGATTGGTGGCTGCCTGGAGGTAGAGGAGAGTACTGACTATAAAGGGGCATGTGGAAACTTTTGGGAGTGATGGAAACATTCCATAAGTTGATTGTGGTGGTAGAGAAACATTTGTCAGAAGTTATCGAAATAGTGGGATAGCCATCATGTATTTTACATAAATTGTACCACAATTAAGTTGATTAAAAAAAGAATACCTGTTGTAATTTTTAGACTAATCATTAAAAGAATGAAAAAAAGAGTATATAACTCACAAACTAGTAGAGAGGAAAAAAGAAATAATAAATATTCAACCAATCAAAAAGAAGACAAAGAAAAAGGAACACAAATAAGCAATAAGAAGAAAAATAAGCAATAAGATGATGGCAGATATAAACTCAATCTACAGTCTAAACGGTAGAATGAACAGTGTACAATGAGAGGGACATTTTGGGGAAAGTTTAACGATAGCTGGTTAAAATGTGTGGATTGAGCACATGTACTTATTCCCCAAACTTTACTTAATATGTTAATAAAGGATTAAAACAAAAACCCTGCAAGACAGTAAAATCCACAAGAACAGAGAATGGGGGGAAGAAACAACAGCAGTTGAGAACTGTCAATAAAATTTTGGAGAATGGAAGTAGATGGGTGAACAAATCAGAGAAAGTTAAAAGTCTGCAAGAAGAGCCGGTAAAAATCAGCTGATTCACTTAGACCACTAGAAAGGCTTAGAAGTAGGAGACTGCAGGTACTTCTGAAGAAATGTGTGTGCTGGGGGGTAGGGGGTGGTGGTGAGGGGGTGGCAGTGGCTTGGAGAGTAGGCCTGAAAGTAGGATTGGCTGAAAAACCTGTTAAAAGGGTGGTTAGATGCCATCAGATCTCCCCACTACTCCTTGGAGATTTGCCATCTCAAGAAATTGAACTAAAGAGATCTGGACTTGGAGATTCCAGGCAGGCACCAATGAAGGCAGGGACAAAGTGCCATTCTGAAAATGGCAATTAGAATGAAACTCTACATACTGAATGGTGAGACACTCCATCCCCACCTCATTTCCCTTCTCAGTGCTGATAAAGAGGAAGGGAGAAGCTGGTACAAATTGATGGGATCTGGTGGTCCAGAAGGGGGCTGAGAAAAAAATCCCACGAAAATATTTTTAGCCAGCTTATCCTTTCAAGTGGGGAATTGAGAAAAATGTTTTCTTGATATCAAAATCCTCAGTGGCCCAGCCTCTTCCTCCACCTCACATTTTAGAACACCAGGAGCCAAATATATTAGAATCTTGCTATTCAGATTGTTGTCCAAGAACCAGTAGTATTGGCATGCCCTGGGAGGAGGTTAGAAATGCTGACTCTCAGGCCCCACTCCAGACCTGCCAAACCAAAATCTGAATTTTAACAAGATTCCCCCAGGTGATTTATTTATTTATTTTAATAATTAACTCTTTTTTAAAAATAGATTTATTTTATTTATTTATTTATTTTTGGCTGCGTTGGGTCTTCGTTGCTGCACACCAGCTTTCTCTAGTTGTGGCGAGCAGGGGCTTCTCTTGTTGCGGAGCACAGGCTCTAGAGGTGCAGGCTCAGTAGTTGTGGCACATGGGCTCAGTTGCTCCGTGGCATGTGGAATCTTCCCGGACCAGGGATCGAACCCGTGTCCCCTGCATTGGCAGGAGAATTCTCAATCAGTGCACCACCAGTGCATGTTTTGCATGTTAAAATTTGAGAAGCAGTGGATTAAAGGATATTAGAGAATTCCAGGATTCCTCTCTGAAAGTAAAGTCCTATTTACAAATATTTATGGAGGAACATCCCCAGTAAAAACAAAAAAATTTCAGTTTGCCACCTTTTGCCTTATATTGAAGCCTACCAGATACCAAAATACCCCCTCCCTTTGCCCCAACACACACAATTTTAAACAACTTTTTATTACCTCACTCAAAATTGAGTAGACAGTCAAGAACCAAGAGATATATGAGGAAAGTCTCACGAACGTCATAGCCCAAAACAAAGGAACAGAGTGGAAACAGTTAATGTAGAGAACCACAGAAGTTTTAACAAACAAAAATCTCAGCCTCAAAGAGTAGCATCCAAAAAAAAAAAAAAAGAGTAGCATCCATGAAATGGGAACGTGATAATATTAGAAAAGAAGGGAGGGAGGGAAGGAGGGAGAATGAAAAGACGCAGTCAAAAGATTAAAAACTCTTGAAAATTAAAAATAAGAAAGTATGAAAGATTTTAAAAAGATACAATGGAAGATTTGGAAGGTGAAGTTGAAGTCTCCCAGAGAGTAGAGGGAAAATAGGAAAGTACAGAGAAGAGAAAAGAGAACTTGAGGATCCATTCAGGACACTCAACATCCCATCTATAGTAATTCTAGAAAGAGAAATGATAAATTTTCCCAGAAATGAAGGTCTTGAGTTTCCAGAATGAAAGACTCCCCCAGTGCCCTGGTACAATGAGTGCAAAAAGATCTAATCTAAGAACACTAGTGATAGAAAAAGGGAGGATCCTGAAAGCTTCTAGAGAGAAAAAAGCAGGTCACGTAGAAAAGATTACGAATCAGAATGATACCAAGTTAGAAGACATCAGAATAATCCCATCAAATGCTGAGAGAATGTTGTTTTCAATATTCAAGTCTATGCCTTGCCAAAGTATCAAGTGTGGGAATAGTATAAAGACATTTTCCGACTTGCAAGGTCTCATTTATCTATTCTTTCTCAGGAAGCAACTGGATGACATTTTCCACCAAATGATGGAGAAAAAAATCAAGAAAAATAGAAGTCACGGGGTCCATGAAATGGGATCCAATACAAGAAAGAAGCAAAAGGCATCCCCAGTTATGATGAAGGGAAATCCCAGGCAGAGTTGTGTGGCAGGCTTAGGGTGCAACCATTGGAGTTGGAGGACTCCAGAAACAACTGGAATGGATAATTTACCATATACATTTGACTGTATGAGAGGAGGTTTTCACTACTGATAGAGAGTTTAGAGATGGATTTAATGATATGTATATAGATAATTAAAAATTTTAAACAGGCTATTATTAATTCCAGGAAAGACAACTCGTAAAAAAAAATAATTTCTATATATTTCACAATATAATTTCTATAAGCCTGTGACTCATTTGCAAACATTTATATAATCATAATGAAAAACAGAATAGAGATTTAACTAAAAATTATGATAAAACTTTTTTGAGAATATGAGGTGAGTGGTAAGAGATATAAGAAAGTTAAATCCTCATTGTCTATAGTTGAAAGGTAATAGATAATGTGTAAAGTTGAAAAATCAAGAAGTAACAGTAAATGCGAGTTATTTAGAATTGAAAGATAAATACTAGAAGAAACTACAAAAGAGTTTGAAAGCATTGCTTATGGATTAGGAGAGCAGGAATTGGGGTGAAGCAGAGATCTCTGGTTTTATTTTTAAGCCTCAGAATTATTTGAGTTTTTAAAAAATCTATTATTTATTTAATTTATTTATTTTTGGCTGCGTTGGGTCTTTGTTTCTGCACGTGGGCTTTCTCTAGTAGCAGCAAGTGGGGGCTACTCTTCGTTGCAGTGCACAGGCTTCTCATTGCGGTGGCTTCTCTTGTTGCGGAGCACGGGCTCTAGGCGTGCGGGCTTCAGTAGTTGTGGCACGTGGGCTCAGTAGTTGTGGCTCGCGGGCTCTAGAGCACAGGCTCAGTAGTTGTGGCACATGGGCTTAGTTGTCTGCAGCATGTGGGATCTTCCCGGACCAGGGCTCAAACCCATGTCCCCTGCATTGGCAGGTGGATTCTTAACAACTGCACCACCAGGGAAGCCCTGACTTTTAAAAACTATATAATTTCGTAGACGTTGATATGAAATATACTTAAAATTAAATGATATAATTTCAAAAGTAAGTGAATGGATTGAAAAGTGGCTGTAATAAATTAGCTTTCCAATTCAGTATGGCAGAAAGAGTGTGCATCATACAGAAGAGAGTTAACATAGCAGGCCTGACTGCTGTCCTTTGAAATGCCTGCTTACATGGGTGGCATCTGGGAACTTCCTGGATTTCAGGAAGGTTCTCACCACCCTCACTGATAAGAGTGGTTCACTGTGCTTAAACTATTTGTGCAAACAATATGGTTTACGCTAGACAGCTGCTTTCCTTCTGGAGTACATGCCACCAGGCAGAGGGTGCCTTTGTAACCAGCCCCCAGTAAAAACTCTGGACAGCCTCTAATGAGCTTCCCTGGTAAACAACATTTGACATGTGTTGTTACAACTCATTGTTGAGGGAATTAAGTGCATCCTGTGTGAGAGAGGACTCTTGGAAGCTTGGTCCTGGTTTCCTCCAGACTCCACCCCATGTGCCTTCCTTTTCTCTTTGCTGATTTTACTGATTTTGCTCTGTATCCTTTCTCTATAATAAATTGTAGCCATACATACAGCTGCATGCTGAATCCTGATTCTTCCTATTGAATCATTGAATTTGGGGGTGGTTTTGAGGACCCCAGACACACATTTTACTTCAAATACCCATTAAAATAATAGTGTAATTACAGGATGCATGTTTGCAAGCAATAAAACCCAATTCTAGCTGTCTCAGGAAAAAACAGAATTTATTGGAAGGGTTGAAGTGGGGCTGACAGAATTGAAAAGAGACTGGAGGAGCAAACTAGAAATCAAATATAATCTAGCTAGGACATTGCCACCACTGCCTATACTGTAAGTAGAAACTTAATATTTCTTCTTTTACTTACTAGTATTGGAAATACAGTTTATTGTTGCCTGTTCGTCTTATATTTAGCCACCTTGCTAAACTTATTATTTCGAATAATTTGGTTGGTTCTTAAGGGTTTTCTCTATAGATAATTATATTATTTGTAAATAATAGTTTTGATCTTCCCTTTTCAAACATTCCTTCCTTCCTCCCTCCCTTCCTTCCTTCCTTCCTTCCTTCTTTCCTTCCTTCCTTCCTTCCTTCCTTCCTTCCCCCCCCCCCCCCTTACTGACCTTCAGCACAATGTTAGATAGAGGCAATAGACATCCCTGACTTGTTACTCAGTTATAAGGAAATGCTTCTGACATTTCCCTACTAAGAATGATGTTTGCTTTCGGTGTTATGTGAGATACCCTTTAACAGATTCAGAAAGATCATTTCTATTCTCACTTTGCTAAAAGTTTTTTCATCATGATGAGTGTTGAATTTTATCAAATGCACTTTCTGCATCTATTAAGATGATAATCGGTTTTCTCCTTTACTGTTAATGTGAAGAATTGGTTCTCTAATATTAAACCATTCTTGTATCTCTGAAATTAGCCTGACTTTGTCATGATTTATTACCTCTTTTATATATCACTGCTTTGGTTTGCTAATACTTTAATATATTTGCATCTAGGTTCACAAGTGAGATTACTGTAATTTGATAGCTTTGGGAATTAAGTTTTATTAATCTCATAGTATGAATTGGAAATATTTCCTCTTTTTCAGTTTTATGGAAGAGTTTGTATATGATTGAAATGAACTATTTCTTGGAAGGTTGGAATATTTTTTCTAGGGTTTGTTCATCTGAGTTTTGCAAAATGTTTTCTTTTGAATCTCTGCTACATTTATAGTTATGTTCCCCTTTGCATTACTAATATTTTTTTCTTCTCTTCTTTTCTCTCCCCTTTACCCCCACCCCCAATCAATTTTATTAATTTTTTTACCCCAGATAGCTAGCTTTTGGCTTTGTTGATCATCCTTAGTCTTTTTTTTTTTTTTTTTTTTTGGTACACGGGCCTCTCACTGCTGTGGCCTTTCCCGTTGCAGAGCACAGGCTCCGGACGCACAGCCTCAGCGGCCATGGCTTACGGGCCCAGCCTCTCCGCAGCATGTGGGATTTTCCCGGACCCGGGCACGAACCCATGTCCCCTGCATTGGCAGGCGGACTCTCAACCACTGCGCCACCAGGGCAGCCCCCCATTTTTTTGATTGTTGCTCTAACCATTTTAATCTGCTCCCTTCCACTTTATTCTGTTACTTTTCTAAAAGTTTGGGTGCCTAGTTTTTTTAATTTTCAGACTTTCTTCATTTCTAATATAAGCATTCAAGACTATAAGTTTACCTCGAATTACCACTGTTGTTTGTTTGTATGTTTCTCAAGTCTTGATACAAGTATTTTCATTTTTGCTCAATTATAAATATCTTTACACTTCTCTTATGATTTTATCTCGGATCCAAGTGTTGTTTTGAAGTGTGTATATGTTAAATTTTTAATTTTGAGATAATTTTAGTTTCACAAGCAGTTATAAGAAATAATACAGAAGGATTCCATGTACACTATCCAGTTTCCTCCAATAGTAATATCTTGCAAAACTATAGAAAATATCACATCCAGAATATTGACAATGATGAGAATTCAGCTGTTAATCTTACTGAGGATCCCTTATATGTGATGAATCATATCTGTCTTGCTGCTTTCAAGATTCTCTTTGTCCTTGGCTTTTGACAGTTTGATTCTGATATGTCTAGACATGGATCTGTTTATCTTAGAGTGTGTTGAGCTTCTTGAATGTGTAGATTCATGATTTTCACCCAATTTGGGACATTTTGGGCCAAATTTTTTTTTTGTTCCCTTCTCTCCTCTCCTTCTGGGACCTCCTTATGCACATGTTGGTACACTTCATGGTGTTTCACAGGTATCTGAAGCTCTGGCTGTGTTCATCTTTCTTTATTCTTTTTTTTCTCTCTATTCCTCAGACTGGAGAATCTCAACTGACCTGTCTTCAAGTTTTCTGATTCTTCTTTCTGCCAGCTGGAATCTACAGCCATGCTCCTCTAGTAAAAAATTTCATTTCAGTTATTGTACTGAAGTTCTTTTTTTTTTTTTGGCCTCGTTGCACGGCATTCGGGATCCCAGTTCCCCGACCAGGGATCGAACCCAGGCCACAGCAGTGAGGGCGCCAATTCCTAACTATTGGATTGCCAGGGAATTCCCCTGAAGTTCTCTTTTTATATTGGTATTTATATTGGTTCTTTTTTATAATTCTTTTTCTTTACTGATAGTCTCTATTTGGTGAGACATTCTCATACTTTCCTTTAGTTCTTTAGATATGATTTCCTTTAGTTCTTTAAACGTATTTATAATAGATGATTTAAATTCTTTGTCTGGTGAAGTCTGTCCATCTGAGCTTTCTGAGAGACAGTTTCTATTCATTGCTTCTTCCCCCCCACCTTGTGTATGTCCTGTTTTCCCCTTTCTTTGTATGTCTCATATGTTTTTTGAAAACTAGACATTTTAAATAATATAATGTGGCAACCCTGCATATCACATTCCCCTCTCTTCCCAGGGTTTATTGGGGTTGCTGTTTGTTGTTGCTGCTGCTGCTTCTGTTTTTTTAGTGACTTTCCTGAACTAATTCTGTAAAGTCTGTATTCTTTGTCATGCGTGGCACTGATAGTCTCTGCTTGGTTAGTTTAGTGATCAGGTAATGAATTGACAGCTATCTCTTTACATGCCTTGAATTAATGTCTCCTGGCCTTTGCCAGGTGTGTGTGTGTGTGCGTGCACATGCGTGTGGTGTTAGGGTATATCTTCAAGACTCCAACACACTGTGGACAACTCTGCTTTAGTCTTTACTACCTGCTTGTGCAGAGCCTAAAGGTCTCCCAGCAGTGAGTGAGATTAGGGTCTTCTCAGACCTTTCCTGGGCATGCACACGGCCCAGCACATACATGTGGTCTTCTAGATATCCAAGAATATGTTGGAACTTTTCAAAGGCTCCTATAGATACCTTATTCCAAAGTTTTTCCTTTTAAGCTTTTGTCAGCTTCTTCCTTGCCCCACACAATTGTTATCACCTAAGTCACCTGTGATGTTAAACAATTGCCCCTGGTTATTTTCAATAAATGCTCCAGGGAAAAGGGTATTCACAGTGAATGAGCTCTGAGTCAGTTCAAATAAACACAAACCCTGAGAGTGGTGGTTTACAGGGAACTGCCAGACAGGTCAAATAATGACAGTTATTTGGGGATGGAGCCTTTGAAAAGCTCCAAGCCTATTTTGACCTCTCCAGTGACTGCTAGGCTGCTAGTCTTCATGGCTGCCATGTCTGCAGGGCTGTTGGTTTCCAAGGCCACCATGGAAGGAGAGAGAAGACGTGAATAGGGCAAATTAAAATGCTACAAAGTTTTTTGTTTAATGGGATTCAGCCATTTTTTGTAATAAATACTCTTCAGACTGTTCTGAGCCTTTGGTTAATTTTCAGAGTTCGGAAAGTGTTGATTTTGGCAACTTTGCCAGTGCTTTCATTGCTTTTATAAGGAGCAGTTTTCTAAGGTCCTTGCTCTGCCATTTTGGAAGGGTCTCCTATCATTTTGACATTGATACAGTCAAAATAAAAACAATTCCAGCACCACAAGGATCTCTTATATTGTCCTTTTATAGCCACATCTGTTTCCTTCCTGTAGCCCTCTTAAGTCCTGGCAACCACTAATCTGTTCTCTGTTTTATAATTTTGATATCTCTAGAATGTTATATAATTGGAATCATATAGTATATAACCTTTTAGATTGGTTTTTTTCACTAAATATTATTCTTTGGAGATTCATCCAGATTGTTGCCTTTATCAATAATTTGTTCCATATTATTGCTAAGTAATAATCCATGATATGAGTATACCACAGTTTGTTTAACCATTTACCCATTAAAGGACATCTGAGCTATTTCCAGTTTGAGGCTTTTATGGATAAAGCTGCTCTGAACATTCACGTACACGTTATTATGTGAACATAAGTTTCTCTCTGAGTTAGAAGCCCAGGAGTGCAATTGCTGAGTCATATGGTAATTGCATGTTCAGTGTTTTTATTTTTTAATTAATTAATTTATTTTTGTCTGTGTTGGGTCTTTGTTGCTGCACGCGGACTTTCTCTAGTTGCAGTGAGTGGGGGCTACCCTTCGTTGCGGTACACGGGCTTCTCATTGCGGTGGCTTCTCTTGTTGCAGAGCACAGGCTGTAGGCACGCAGGCTTCAGTAGTTGTGGCTCGCGGGCTCTAGAGCACAGGCTCTGTAGTTGTGGCGTGCGGGCTTACTTGCACCGCGGCATGTGGGATCTTCCCGGACCAGGGATTCAACCTGTGTCCCCTGCATTAGCAGGCAGATTCTTAACCACTGTGCCACCAGGGAAGTCCTTTCAGTGTTTTTAATAAACTACCAATCTAGAAGACATAAAAAATGGAAAAATACTCCATGATCATGGATTGGAAGAATTAATATTGTTAAAATGTGTACACTGCCCAAAGCAATCTACAGATTCGATTCAATGCAGTCTCTATCAAAATTCCAATGGTATTTTTCACAGAAGTAGAACAAATGATCCTAAAATCTGTATGGAACCACATAAGAAGCCCAAATAACCAAAGCAATCTTGAGAAAGAAGAACAAACTGGAGTAATTATGCTTCCTGTTTTCAAACTATATTAATCAAAAGCTGATTTCAAAGCTATAGTAATCAAAAAAGTACAGTATTGGCATAAAAACAGACACATAGATCAATGGAACAGAATAGAGAGCCCAGAAATAATGCATATATGACTAATTAACTTACGACAGAGAGCCAAGAATATACAATGAGGAAAGGACAGTCTCTTCAGTAAGTGTCCAGTTGGGAAAACTGGACATCCACCTGCAAAAGAACAAAACTGGACCACTATCTTATACCATACACAAAAATTAACTCAAAATGGATTAAAGACTTGAAACTCTAAAACTCCTGGAAGAAAACATAGGCAGTAAGCTCCTTGACATCAATCTTGGCAATGATTTTTTGGATTTGACACCAAAAGCAAAAGCAAAGGTAAATGAATACATCAAAGTAAAAAGCTTCTGCACAACAAAGGAAACCATCAACAAAATGAAAAGGCAAACTACTGAATGGGAGAAAATATTTGCAAAGCATAGATCTGACAAGGGGTTAATATCCAAAATATATAAACAACTCATACAACTCAATAGCAAAAGACAAAACAATCCAGTTTTTAAATGGGCAAAGGATCTGAATGGATATTTTTCCAAAGAAGACATACAAGAAACCAACAGGTACATGAAAAGGTGCTCAACATCACTATCATTAGGGAACTACAAATCAAAAGCACAATGAAATATCACTTCACACCTGTTAGAATGGTTATTATCAAAAAGATAAGAAGTAACTAGTATTGGTGAGGATATGGAGAAAAGGGAACCCTGCTGCACTGTTCATGGGAATGTAAATTGGTACAGCCATTATTGAAAACAGTATGGGCGTTCCTCAAAAAATTAAAAATAGAACTACCAAATGATCCAGTAGTTCCACCTCTGGGTATTTATCCAAAGGAAATGGAATTACTAACTTGAAAAGATATTTGCATCCTTATGTTCATTGCAGAATTATTTGCAGTAGCCAAGTTGTGGAAACAACCTAAGTGTCCATTGACTGGTGAATGGATAAAGAAGATGTGCTGTATAAGTCAGCTGTATATTTATGAATATTATTCAGCCATAAAAAAAGAAGGAAATCCTGCCATTTGGGACAACATGGATGAACCTCGAGGGCACTATACTAAGTGAAATAAGACAGAAAGACAAATATTGTATGATATCAATCATATGTGGAATCTCAAACAAACAAACTCACAGATACAGAGAATAGATCGATGGTTGCCAGAGGTGGGGATTGGGGTAGGCAGAATGGGTTAAGGGGGTCAAAAGGTACAAACTTCCAGTTATAAATAAGTCCTGCGACTATAATGTACAGCATGAGGACTACAGTTAATAATACTGTATTGTATATTTGGAAGTTGCTAAGAGAGTAGGACTTAAAAGTTCTCACCATAAGAAAAAAAATTTTTGTAACTGCATCGTGATGGATGTTGACTGGACTTATTTGGTGATCATTTTGCAGTATATACAGGTATCGAATCATTATATTGTACACCTGAAACTAATGTTATATGTCAATTATATCTCAATTTTTTAAAAAAAAGCATTTTCCTTGTGTTAACAGGGCTAAGCCAGTGGCACACAGTTATCCATGAAATCAGGTAGAAGGTACAGGCAAGCAGCAACTGGTACACGGATAAGTCTTCCTGAACAATATAAGAAACTTAGAACTCTTTTACTCCAAGTACCTGGCCTTCTGATTGCATAATATAATTTTCTAGTATTTTAGAACTGTTCTTTTCAATTTAATTTTTGTGGCTAAGTAATAAATTCATAAGGTTCAAAAGCCAGAAATGTAAAATGGTATATAGCAAAAAGTCCCATCCCGTATTTGTCCTGCATCCGTTCAGTTCTCTCTCATAGGAAATTGCTGTTCTTAGTTTATGTAACCTTCCAGAATTTTATTATGCACAAACACAAAGTAACATAGATTTTTAGTACTTTACCTCTCCTTTTTAATAAAAAAGGTAATGTGCTGCATTAACTGCTCAGCGTCTTACTCTTTTTCACTTAGTATATCTTGGAGACCTTTCTATATCAGTGCATTGAGATCTAATCAGTGCATTGATATTATTATTTTTTTAAATAGCTATCCATATTTCATCATATGGATTACTATAATTTAGTTACCAGTCCCATACAGATGAAATTTGGGTTGTTTCAAGCCCTGTTATTGCAAGCAATTCTGGAAAGAATAACTGTATACACATATTGTTTCATACATATGGAAGTATGTCTGTGGGATAAATCACCCAAAGTAGAATTCCTGGGTCAAAGACTATCACATGTGGAAGCGTGATAGCTCTCCGTAAGGACTGTGCCAGTTATGCTCATATAAGCCATGTGTGAGAGTGCCTGCTTTCCCACAGCTTCATCAGTGGAATGTGTTGGCAGACTTTCAGAGTTCTTGCCAATCTGATAGGTGAAAAAAATGATATTTTGATGTAGTTTTAACTTGAATTTCTATTATTATGAGAGTTTGAGCATTCTTTCATATGTTTAAAGCCATTACCCTGGGAACTGACAAGAGTAAGAATGCATTTGTATATACATTTGTTAAAACTGGTGGAACTGTGCAGTTTAAATCTGTGCATTTCACTGTATGTAAATTATACTTCTGGTATCATTTTTCAAAAAGATTTTTCTTTCTCTACTTAATGACTTTGTCAAAAATAATTTGACCGCTATGCGTGGGTCTATTTCTTGACTCTGTTCTATAACATTGATCTATTTGTTCTTTTGCCAGTGTCACACTGTCTTGATTTTCTTTGCTTTATAATAAGCTTTGAAGGCATGTAGAATAATTTCTCCAAATTTACTTTCCTTTTCTAAGGTCATTTTGAGTATTCTATGTCCTTTGCAGTTCCGCATAAATTTTAGAATCAGCTTATCAATTTCCATAATAAAGCTTGCTGGAGATTTTCATTGGGATTGCATTGAGTATATCAATTTGGGGGGAATAGCTTAACAGTATGAGTATTATAGTCCATTAATAGAATATTTTTTCCATGAATGCATGTCTTTAATTTCACTCAGAAATGTTTTATAGATTTCAGTGCAAGAGTTTTGTGCATTTGTATTAAATTACCCTAAAATATTTTCTATCTTTTAATGACCATATAGATGATCTTTTGCTGGCTATTCTTGTTTTTCCATACCTATTTTAGGATGAAATTGGTTTAAAAAAGAAAGATTCTTTTTTTAAAGATTTTTTTGATGTGGACCATTTTTTAAGTCTTTATTGAATTAGTTACAATATTGCTTCTGTTTTATGTTTTTTTTTGGCTGGGAGGCATGTTGGATCTTAGCTCCACGACCGGGGCTCCAACCTGCACCCCCTGCATTGGAAGGTCCAGTCTTAACCACTGGACCACCAGGGAAGTCCCAAGAAAGATATATTTTTTAAAAGAAGTCATTTGATATTTTTAAAGGGAAAATTGAAACCTCTTTGATATTGTCTTACTATTCAACAATAGGTCTCCTTTTTGCTTGAGTCTTTTGTGTGCTTCAATAATGTTTTAGGCTCCCCCGCCCCCCCACCCCAACCCATGCTAGGTCTTACACATTTCTGGTTAAGGTAATTCCTGAGTATTTTATATTTTTGTTGCTGTAATGAATGGGACCTTTCCTTTCATTGTATCTTCTGATTATTGCTTGCGTATGCAAAAATTACTTATGTTCATATATTAATTTTTCATATTTTACTTTACTGGATTTTATTATTGTTTGTAGTAGTTTTCAGTTGATTATCTTGCATTTTGCATGTGTATAGTCACATTATGCAAATAATAATAACTTTACCCCCTTCTTTCCAGTTTCTATACTTCTGAATTTTTTTTAGTCTTCACCAATTGTGTTGGTAGTATCTCTAGTATAATGTTAATAGCACTCAGGGTAGTAGACAGTCTTTTCCTGATTCCATTGAAAATGCTCCTACTGTTTCCTCATTAAGCATCATATTCATTTTGGGGATAAAATTAGTTTATTTTACAATGTTAAAGAAGAATCTATTCCTCCTTTTTAGAGGGTTTTTGTTTTAATTTATTTAATTTATTTATTTTTGTCTTCATTGGGTCTTCACTTATGCGCACGGGCTTTCTCTAGTTGTGGTGAGCAGGGGCTACTCTTCGTTGCGGTGCACAGACTTTTCATTGAGGTGGCTTCTCCTGTTGTGGAGCATGGGCTCTAGGCACACGGGTTCAGTAGTTGTGGTGCACAGGCTTAGCTGCTCCATGGCATGTGGGATCTTCCTGGACCAGGGCTTGAAACTGTGTCCTCTGCATTGGCAGGCAGATTCTTAACCACTGCGCCACCAGGGAAGTCCTTTCGAGGGTTTTTATTTTATTTTTAAAATTTATTTATTTTATTTTTTTAGTTTTGGCTGCATTGGGTCTTCGTTGCTGCATGCAGGCGTTCTCTAGTTACGGTGAGAGAGGGTTACTCTTCCTCGCGGTGCATGGGCTTCTCATTGTGGTGGTCTCTTCTTGCGGAGCACGGGCTCTAGGTGCACAGGCTACAGTAGTTGTGGCTCGAGGGTTCTAGAGCGCAGGCTCAGTAGTTGTGGCACATGGGTTTCGTTGCTCCGTGGTATGTGGGATCTTCCCAGACCAGGGATTGATATGTCCCCTGCATTGGCAGGCGGATTCTTAACCACTGTGCCACCAGGGAAGCCCCTTTAGAGGGTTTTTAAATCAAGGATGTTTGTTGAACTTTATCAAAGCTTTCTTAATATCTGTGAAAGTTATATCCTTATATTGAACTATCTTTGTATTTTTAAAATAATCTTACTCGATCATAATGTGTTGTCTTTAATGTATTCCTGGTTTTTGTTTGCTATATTTTACTTAGTGTACTTAGGCAGTATTTTGTACCCTTGTATGATCCCCTTCCCTTGAAGAAGGTAGGCAGGTCCTTTGAAATATAATAGGGTATATCACTCCTGTGATTATGTTATATTATGTGGCAAAGGTGAGGGGATTTTGCTGATGTAATTAGGTCCCTAATCTGTTGACTTTGAGTTAATGAAAGGGAGATTACTTTGGATGAGCCTTACCTGATCAAGTAAACCCTTTAAAAGAGAGTTTAGGGCCTTCTCTGAACTCAGAGAAGCTATCCTGCTGGCTTTAAAGATGTCAACTGTCCTGAGTTTACAGCCACAAAGAAATGAATTCTGCAAACAACCATGTGAGCTTGAAAAAGGACGTGAACCCCGGATGAGAGTGCAGCCTGGCTGACACCTTGATTGTTACCCTGTGAGACTCTGAAAAGAGGGCCCAACTAAGCTGTGTTCAGACTCCTTAATCCATGGAAACTGTGAGATAATAAATATATATTGTTTTAAGCTGCTGTATTTGTGGTAATTTATCACACAGCAATAGACAACTAACAGTATTTTTGCATCAATACCCAGAAGTGAGATTGGTCTGTAATTTCCTTCTTTCCTTGTCATATTTTGGTACTAATGTGATACCTGCCTTATAGAAATAACTTGGAAGTTTTCTTCATTTTCAATCCCTTGAAATAGTTTAAAAAACATTTGGGAAATAAGCATTGGACGGTTGTCTGTTTCTTAAAGGCCTGGTAGAACTTCCTTGTGAGACCTGGGACTGATTTTTTTGGTAGGGATATTCTTTAAAAACTATCGCATTTTGATTTTCTTCTTATTTGGGAGTTTGTTTTTTTGGGTTTTTTTTGCGGTACGCGGGCCTCTCACTGTGGTGGCCTCTCCCGTTGCGGAGCACAGGCTCCAGACGCGCAGGCCCAGCGGCCATGGCTCAGGGGCGCAGCTGCTCTGCGGCATGTGGGATCTTCCCGGACCGGGGCACAAACCTGTGTCCCCTGCATCGGCAGGCGGATTCTCAACCACTGTGCCACCAGGGAAGCCCTGGGAGTTTGTTTTGATAAATTATATAATTCCTCAAAAGTGGTATACTTCATACAGGTTTTCAAAATTGCTTGCATAGGGTTAAACAAAGTATTTTTATTTTATTTATTTATTTTTGTTCACACAGCTTGTGGGATCTTAGTTCCCCGACCAGGGATTGATTGGACCTGGGCCTTCGGCAGTGAAATCACGGAGTCCTAACCACTGGACGGCCAGGGAATTCCCAGCAAAGTAATTTTTAAATGATTATGTAAACTATTTTTGTTTCTATGGTTATTTCTTATTTTTGTGTATTTGTGCTTTCTTCCATCTTTTCTTCATTAGTTTAAGTTAGGATTTTTTTCTTCCCCACACCTTTTCCATTTATTTATTGGTTCTTTCCTTCTTGTTTTCTAACTTATTAATTTCTGCTTTTACTTTTTTTTTTCCATATTCCATCTCCTGTTTTCTTGCCATCTCTTCCTTGACTTCTTGCATTTCTGCTATGAAGCCTTTCTTCATTGAGGTAGTTGCTTGTTTTGTTCTGTTTATAGTTAACTTGTGGTTAGATTTTTAATCTGTTTCTTGTCTGGTTCTTCATCTCTTAACTTTTGCTGTTCCTTCCCACCTTTTGTCTTATAGTATCTTTGTAATAATGATGTGCCACTTCCTTTTTTATTACTCTTTACTCAATGAGTTGGATTTTTCTGGCCCAGCCATTTGTAAGAGATTCCTTCAGTGATTGTATTACATGGGCATTTTCCAAGATCTGCCACCTCTGGGTCATTTCTCTATTCTCCCTTTATCTTTCTTGTACTTCCATCCACATAGCTTCTGACCAGTTGCCTTCTGCCTGGTGATTTCCAGCTCTCTCAACTCTTGTGGTGTGTAAAGGATGTAGGTTGCTCACTTCAGGATGAGCCCTTTACCCACAGGAAATGTAGTTTTACTAATATTTTCTGAGATCTGTCACCTCTGGCCTCTTTCTGTTCACTTAATCCCTGTGGTATCTACTTGATCCCCATGCGGCTTCTGTGATGCTTTTGGCAGCACTTAATGCATTTTTAAGTATACAGATGATACCTGTCACTCAGTTTTCCTGAAAATAGAGTTAACTGGTTTTTAATCCCCCATATTTCTTGCAGTTTTTGCAAGAGAAAACTTTAAGAAGAGAGAAGTTGTTCTCACCAACCCCCTTTTACCACAAGCCTTGACCTTTAATTAACCCTACATATTAGATATTTTCATTATCACTTGGCAAAACGTTTGTTCAGATTTGCCTACATTTCTACTGTTTGTTTTTTTTTTTAGCCTTCCTTTCTTTCTTGCATCTCAAACCTTCTGACTGGTATCTTTTTCCCTCTATCTGAATTGTATCCTTTAGAAATTCTCAGAGAAGGCTAGTTGGTTTTTGTTTATCTGAAAATATCTTTAGTTCATAATTTTTCTTGAAAGATAATTTTCTGGTTGTAAGTTTAGGTTGATAGCTATTTTCTCTCAGCACTTGGGGCAATATTCCAGTAGTCTAGAATTTACTGTTGCTGTTGAGAAGTATGCTGTTAGTCAGTTTGTTGTTCCTTTGTAGGTGATCTGCCTATTTTCTTTAGCTGCTTTTGAAGCCTACTCTTTGTCTTTGATGTCCTGAGTTTTACTGTATTGTGTTTAGATGTGGTTCTTTTTTTTTTATCTTGCTTGGTATACATTCTGCATTCTTATCAGAGGATTCAAGTCTGGAAAATTCTCAGTAATTGCTATCCCAAACATTGCTTCTCTCCAGTCTCTTTGTTTTCTTCTGCTGTGACTGATTAGATTACATCAGACCTTCTTGTTCTATCCCCCATATCCCATAAACCCTCTTTCAGAGCTTTTCACCTTCTTATCTCTTTGTATTCCAATTTGGGTCTTGTTTTTTCACTCATAGTATGATGGCATTTTTATTTCTTTAAGCATTTCATACATTTAAAAAGATTCAAGGTCTTCCCTGGTGGCACAGTGGTTAAGAATCTGCCTGCCAATGCAGGGGACGTGGGTTCAAGCCCTGATCCGGGAAGATCCTACGTGCCGTGGAGCAACTAAGCCCGTGTGCCACAACTATTGAGCCTGCGCTCTAGAGCCTGTGAGCCACAACTACTGAGCCCGCACGCTGCAACTACTGAAGCCCGCGAGCCTAGAGTCCATGCTCCGCAACAAGAGAAGCCCCTGCAATGAGAAGCCTGTGCACAACGAAGAGTAGCCCCCGCTCGCTGCAACTAGAGAAAGCCCATGCCCAGCAACGAAGTCCCAACACAGCCAAAAATAAATAAATTTTTTAAAAAATTTTAAATAAATAAATAAAAAGATTCTATGCCAAACGAAAGATGCCAGACACAAAGGGGTACATAGTGTACAAGTCCATATAAATGACATTCTGTAAAAGGCTAAAGCATAGGGTCAAAATTCAGATCAGTGGTTGTCGACGACTGGTAACTGGGGGGAGCAAATTGACTTCAAAGGGGCATGAGGGAGTTTTGGAGGTAAAGGAAATATTTTGTATCTTGATTGTGGTGGTGGTTATATGACTGTACACCTGTCAAAATTCATTGAGCTGCACACCTAAAAAGGATGAATTTTACTATACTAAATTATACCTCAATGAACCTGATTTTTAAAAATTGTATAATTAACCACAACTTACATGCCAAATACAAATAGTGGAAGTGGGGAAGAGGAAGAAAAAAATTCATTAAAATGTATAAATATATACACAACAATGAAAGAAATACGGCTAGAGGTGACAGTCTTCATTCTGTAATTGCTTATGAGGATGCAGTTGGTATGTATGACTTTCCCCTTCTGTAATTTATGCCACATTCCCTTTGCCTTCACACAGGCACTCAGTGGGCTGAGGTTTCTTAGTAAATTTACCTTCACAAGGGATCTAGCCCTTGATAATTCTGTCCTTTGGGGGTGTGGTGGTCTTCCATTAACTTTTTCCATTGGATGTGGTAGTGTAAGACCTGCTCTAGAACAACAGATCTGAGTTAAGATTCTCTCATGCCCACTTTGAAGCTGCAACATTTCTATCTTGTCAGTATTATTCAGGATCAGTTACCCCAGTTAACACCATGACCCCTCTTTTGCCTAATTATTTGTGGTATAAAAGTCCAGAATGACCAACAATGGAAACATTGTTTTTTCCCCTTGAGTAAGCTCTTGTATCCCCAATCCCAAATAAGCAGAGTCCCAAGTCATGGAGATAAGAAGCAATTATTTGGCAAGTCATTTCACTTAATATTGAAAGGCGCTATCCCACTTCCACCTCATCGTTTCCATACCTGCAATTAGGAGAAGCACTGTGTGCAGATACATTGGTTCATGATTTCAAGCAGGTAGTACATCCTGCAGGCCAGCATCCAACACCTCACAGGTGTTGTCTCATTTGGAGGTTCACCTGGATCCTCAGTAGGCCACTCTGCTGTGCTATAAGGCAAGCTGCTGGTTGAGGCATGGAGAAAGTATGAGATACCACTTCACACCCATTAGGATGGGCAGTATCAAAAAAAAACAGAAAGCAACAAGTGTTGGTGAGGATGTGGAGAAAATGGAACCCTTGTGCACTGTTGGTGGCAGTGTAAAATGCTATAGCCTCTGGGGAAAGTATTATGGTAATTCCTCAAAACATAAAAAATAAGATTACCATATGATTCAGCAATTCCAAGTCTGGGTATATACTGAAAATAATTGAAAACAGGGTCTCAGAGTGATATTTGTGCACCCATATATGCATAGCGGCATTATTCACAATAGCTAAAATGTGGAAGCAACCCAAGTGTCCATCAGTAGATGAATGGATAAGCAAAATGTGGTACATACATGGTATTCAGATTTTAAAAGGAATTCTGCAATATGCTACAACATGGAAGAACCTTGAGGACATTATGGTGAGCAAAATAAGCCAGTCACAAAAAGACAAATACTGTATGATTCCACTTGTATGAGGTACTTAGAGTAGTCAAAACCATAGAGATAGAAAGTTGCCAGGGTCTGGAGGGAATGGACAGTTATCGTTTAGTGTGTATTTTACCATAATTTTTTTAAAAACTGGATAAAAAGGAGCAATAGAAAAATATCAGTATTAATCCTATACAAAATTATCATAATAAAAAGGAATAATATACAGAATAACATTCCTTCAGCTAATGAACACATGCCAGGACAAGCTCAAACAGTAGAGCAAAGCTGTAACCTATTATTTTAAAACAAGCTAAAAGACATTAAAATAAAGTAATACATGGTATGAAAAATAACCCTAAATCAGAATTAGAAATTCTGAGGTGACGGAATTCAGAAAGTAATAAGAAATTAAAGATCATTCCATAAATGAAAACCTAATTAAAAGAAGCACAAGAGTGGGAAAACACAACAGATGATACCTTAAGAGAAATACAAAGTGAAAAGAAAGAAAATTTTGAGATAAAGTGCAGAAAAAGATTTTTTAAAGTATTTTAGATATAAAGCAATTCCAACAAGCAGGGAGAGCATTCCTAGGACATCCTCAGATCAGTAGCCAGTACGTGGCCACCACAACAAGAGCCTCATTTCTCTCTAATGGGTACATCACTTCACTTGCCTTGTATAAGTTCCACTCAGGGTCAAACTTTCCTCAAGTGTCCCTGAGCTGGAGGAAAAGATTCGCAGCCCAGCGGCTCACTCTCTCCCTCCAGAGAGACTCAAGGGACTCTGAGGTCTTTCCGCCCTTGGACTCCCAGGGCTCTTATGTGACACGGTAGAACAGCCAGTGCTTTTTGAGATTTGAGCAAATGGTTGAGGGAAATGCCAATCGATAATATAGAAGAGAAATGTTTACCAGACACTTGATTAGCCAATAACAAAGCAAAACAAACAAAAAAAGAAGCAAATTTAAAGGTATAGCGAGTGTGTTGCCTTCTATAACTTGGCTGGTGACCAATTATGAGACCTAGTCCAATACATCCTGCTCACGTTCAGCTGTGATTATCTTGCTTTTAACTTTTACTCAGTCACTTTGACAATTTCCTTTAGTTAATATTGGGGAATTGGGATCTTTGTTTTCCTCATTCTTTTGCGGGGACTGAAGACAAGTATATTTAGACCCTGCTTCTCTTTGAAGGTTTAGAATAGGCACTCTCTTCGTCTGAAGCAGCCCTTCTTCACAGCTATAACCACATACCACACCACCATCACCCCATTTATTCTTCCTAAAGCACATTTTGTCCTGTGTTTTTCTTTCTTTAGCATATCAACTTTGAATTTGATACCTTAGGCCTCTAGCATGCACTCTCATGTTCCCCAAAATGATATGTTGAAGTCCTAACCCCGATACCTGTGACTGTGACCTTATTTGGAAGAGGGTCTTTGCAGATGTAGTTAGTGAGATGATGTCATGCTGGAATAGGGTGGACCCTAAATCCAATGACTGGTGTCCTTATAAGGAAGATGGAGATTTGGAGACACAAACACACAAAGGGAAGATGGTCATGTGAAGACGGAAGCGGAAGCTGGAGTGATGTAGCTATAAGCCAAGGAATGACAAGGATTACCAGTAACCACTAGAAGCTAGAAAGAGGCCAGGAAGAAGTCTTCTTCTCCCTAAAGCCTTCAGAGGGAGCATGGCCCTGCCAACATCTTGATTTCAGACTTCTGGCCTCCAGAACTGTGAGAGAATAAATTTCTATCATTTAGTCACCCGGTTTGTGGAAGTTTGTTACAACAGCCCTAGGAAACTGATACACACTCTCTGCCTCAGCTTGTTTAAGTTAAACATGTCAGACAGAAATTATGTGAATGATGTAGTGGTTTATCTTTGTAAAAGCATACTTAATCAGAAAGAGCAGTCATTTATAAAAATTACCTAACAAGTCCATCAAACACATCTCTTACTGCTATTGTTTTCTAATCAAATAAAATATGATTGTTAGAACCTTTAGGGACTTGAATTAATTACAAAAAGAAAAGACAAATGGGAAGAAACCAATTTGTTTTTCCTTTTTGATATAAGAGATATTGTCAGTTTAAATTCTGTAACTGAAATTTTTTCTTTTAGAGTTTTCCTTGCTAAGTGTGCGAGGAAAATCAACAAAGAAGGCTGTTAATTAACA
Source organism: Phocoena sinus (assembly GCF_008692025.1). NCBI lineage: Eukaryota > Metazoa > Chordata > Mammalia > Artiodactyla > Phocoenidae > Phocoena > Phocoena sinus. Next base: position 65,973,049 of record NC_045773.1, on the reverse strand, counting down.
AGTGAGCACTGGATATGAATTTAGATCAAACAGGCTGGAATTACAAAGTTTGGGAAGTGTTTGCTCTTTCATCTCCTGAGATTGGTTCTGGGAACTAGCAAACGCTACCTCCATATCATTTGCTTTCTTTCCTTTTACAGTGTTTTGAGGATTAAACAGTGCAGTGATGGTTGTCCAAAAGTCAAAGAACACAGCTATGAGATCAGAGACACTAGAAAACTGAAAAAGTAATTGGCTTTTACTGACTCGGGGAGATGATTGCCCAAGAGGGAAGAAAACTAGTATCTGAGAAATAAAGGATTCAGAAATGTGACTGCTGAAATAGGGAAAACTAGAAAATAGCACAGAAACGTCTGAGATGAAGTCAGAAAAGGGTTGTACTGTGAAGAAGAATGAAAAAGCCAAACATTTCAAGTCAGGTGAGTATATAATATAGGAGAAAATCTAGGTGACCTTGGGTTTAGTGATGAGTTTTTAGATACAACACCAAAAGCATGATCCGTCAAAGAATAGATACATAAGTTGAATTACATTAAAATTGAAAACTGCTCTGCAGAAGATACTGTTGGGAGAATGAAAAGATAAGTCACAGACTGGGAGAAAATATTTGCAAAGCATGTGTCTGATAGAGGACATGTATCTAAAATATACAAAGAACTCAAAATTCAACAATAAGAAAACAAACAACCCAATTTTTTTTTTTTTTTTTTTTTTTTTTGGCTTGCACCGTGCGACTTGCGGAGTCTTAGTTCCCAGACCAGGGATTGAACCCGGGACCTCAGCAGTGAAAGTGTGAAGTCTTAACCACTGGACCACCAGGGAATTCCCCAAACAACCTCATGTTTTTAAATGGGAAAAAAAATCTGAACAGTCACCTCACCAAAGATGTCCAGATGGGAAATAAGCACATGAAAAGATGATCAACAGAATATGTCATTAGAGAATTACAAATTAAAACACCAATGAGATTCCACTACACAACTATTGGATTGGCTAAAATCCAAAATACAACACTAAAGGCTGATGAGGATGTGGAGCAACAGGAACTCTAATTCTTGGCTGGTGGGAATGCAAAATGATGCAGCCACTTTGGAAAACAGTTTGGAAGTTTCTTATGAGGTTAAACAAAGGCTTACCGTGCAATCCAGCAATTGTGCTCTTAGGTATTTACTGAACTGAGTTAAAAAAGTATGCTCACACAAAAACCTGCACATGGATTTATAGCAGCTTTATTCATGATTGCCCCAAACTGGAAGCAACCAAGATATCCTTCAGGAGGTGAATGGTTGGATAAATTGTGGTGCATCCAGACAATGGAATGCTATTCAGTGAGAAAAAGAAGTGTTATGTTATCAAGTCACGAAAAGACATGGAGGAACTTTAAATGCATATTGCTAAATGAAAAAAACGATGTGAAAAGGCTACCTACTCTATGAGTCCAACTATATGACATTCTGGAAAAGGCAAGACTATAGATACAGTAAAAAGATTACTGGTTGCCAGGGCTGCAGCAGACAGGGGGTGGGGGTGGGATTAATAGAGCACTCAGGGCAGTGAAATTATTCTGTATGACACTGTAATTGTGGATACATGACATTGTGCATTTATCAAAGCTATAACAACTATACAACACACAGAGTGAACCCTAATGTAAACTATGAACTTTAGTTCGTGAATATATCAGTATTGATTCATAGATTGTAACCAATGTACCACAAGATGTTAATAATAGATGTGTGCCTATGTATTATAACAAAGAAGGATTTACCATTGGAATCTAAGGATAGTTTAACATTAGAAAATCTATTAGTAGATTCATTATATAAAGAGATTTAAAGGGGAAAACATGATCATTGTTATAGAAAAGGCATTCAGTACAATTTAACAGTCATGCAACTTCTTTTAAAACACTAGCAAATTAGAAAAAAGTCAACTTCCTTAACCTGATTAAATGTATCCACCAAAACCCAGTAAACATTCATACTTAATCGCAACATTAAGTATTTTAGAAGTACTTCCTTTGAAACAAGGCAAGGTTGTCCACTATCTTATTGTTGTACAGACTAGGTATGACCTCTGCCCTTCCCCAGTGCTCATTATTAGACAGAGGAGCCAAAATAAAAAGACATCCCAAAGAGAACTACCTTCAGAAGTAGAGGTATTCAAACAGATGAACCAAAAGTTTAGAACAAGCATAATAGACATTAAAATAGCTAAGGGAAGGGCTTCCCTAGTGGCGCACTGGTTGAGAGTCCACCTGCCGATGCAGGGGATACAGGTTCGTACCCCGGTCCGGGAAGATCCCACATGCCATGGGGCGGCTAGGCCCGTGAGCCATGGCCGCTGAGCCTGCGTGTCCGGAGCCTGTGCTCCGCAACGGGAGAGGCCACAACAGTGAGAGGCCCGCGTCCTGCAAAAAAAAAAAAAAAAAAAAAAAGCTAAGGGAAGATGTTAGTGATATGAAACACAAAATAATGAAATAGATATATTGGGCATGTTCTGTCAGTATGCATGCATTTTGAAGCTCTGTTATTAGACACACACACGTTTATGATTGTTATGTCTTACTGATGAAAACTGACCTTTTCATTTTATAAATGTCCCTCTTTGTCTCCAATAACTTTGTCCTGAAATCTTTTTTGTCTGCTATACTGTAGCCACTCAAGCTGTCTTCTGCTTAGTGTTTTCATAGTCTATGATTTTTCATCCTTTTACTTTCAATCTACCAGTGTCTTTATATTTAAAGTACTTCTCATGTAGACAGCATGTTGTTGGGTCTTACTTTTTTATCCTTTCTGACAATCTCTGCTTTTCATTTGAAGTGTTTAGGTCATTTGCATTAATGGAACCGTAAATATGGTAAGATTTAGGTCTACTATTTGTTACTTCTGTTTGTTCATCTGCTTTTTTCTTGCCTTTGTTTGGGTTAATTGAATGTTTTACTCATTCTGTTTTGATTCTTGTTTTGCATTATTTTTCAGTGGTTGCTCTAGGGATTACAGCATGCATCCTAAACTTATCGTAGTCTACTTGGATTTTAATTTTTTCTTTTAAATTTTTTGGCCATGCCATGCAGCATGTGGGATCTTAGTTCCCCAACCGGTGATTGAACCTGTGCCCCCTGCAGTGTAAGCATGGAGTCTTAACCACTGGACTGCCAGGGAAGTCCTCTACTTGGATTTTATATTGTCTTACATCACATGAAATGTAAGAATCTTACAACAGTAAAGTTCCATTTCCCCCAACTTATCTTTTGTGCTATTGTCTTCATATTTATTAAATATACATATATTATAAACTCTACAATGTAGTGGTATATTCTTCACTTTAAATATTCATCTCTTTTAAAGAAACTATGAGGAGAATATACAGTTGACCTTTGAACAACGCAGGGGTTGGGGCACAGACCCTCTGTGCCGTCAAAAATCTGCGTATAACTTATAGTCAGCCCTCCATATGCACAGTTGCTTAGTATCCACAGCTCTGCCTCCACGGCCTCAGCCCGCCACGGATCATGTATTACTGTATTAAGCCTATCTAGTCAATTTTTCATGTATGGTTTTTAATTCTAGAATTGCCACTTTTTTTTTATAGTTTCTAGTTGTCTGATGAATTTGCTCACTTGCTTATTCATTATGAGTACATTTTTTAGAGGTTCTTGAACATATTTATTATAGCCACTTTGAAATCTTCACCCACTAATTAAATATCTGAGTTATTTCAGAATTGATTTTTATTGACTGCCTTTCTTTTGGCTATGGTTCACATTTCTGTGCTTATGTGCAAGTTCAGCATTAAACAAAAATCTTTTAATACAGGGCATTGTAGCAGATACATTGTAGAAAATCTAGATTCTGTTATCTTCCTCTAGAGACTATTTATTTTTATTAGGCAGTTAACTTGGCAGGCATAAAATTCCAAATTCTGTGTCCCTTGAGATAGGCAGCAGCTAAAATTTCTGCTCAGTTCATTTATTTTCCAGTTGTCTTTTTCTCATTGTTTTCTGCTGGGCTCCTTGGAGTATCCCCTGTACATGCACAGGTCAGGAGTCAGCCAAGGAGTTGGTCAAATTTTATATGCATTTTTAAGAAGCCTCTGTGCCTTCTTCCTTTCTTGGATTTCCTTTCTAAACTTGATTCTCTGACTTGTCAAACTAGCAACTTTACGCTTGAATTCTGGCCATTCTATGCTATGTTTTCTGGGTAGTGCCTTCAGGCAAAAATCCTTATAATCACAAGTCGTATCCAGTGCACCTCCCTTCTATCAATGGTTGACTCCCTTCCAGTTTCTTCCTGCTTTTATTCTCTCCAGTCCCTTCAAATCATGGTACTCTTTTATTTTATCCAGAGTCCATTATTATTATAATGCAATACAGGCTACTCCGTCACTACTAGAAGCAGAACCTCCTACTTTTGTTTCAAAACACTCAAGTGAAGATGTTGACTTGTCTGAAATTTAAAGGAAAGATCCAAGGTAGATATATACATTTGGTATTCATTGACCTATAGATAGATGGTACTTAAAGCCATGAGAATAGGTGAGACCATTAAGAGGTGAGCATAAATAGAAAAAGGAAACAAGAATAGAGGTTTTTTAAAATTAATTTAATCCTCATGAAATTAAAAGTAATAACACATGCTATTTATTGAATCCTATGCAGAAGACTTTTTTTTTTATCTTTTAAGAATTTTTAATTTATTTATTTTTGGCTGCGTTGGGTCTTTGTTGCTGTGCACAGGCTTTCTCTGGCTGAGGCGAGCTGGGACTACTCTTTGTTGTGGTGTGCGGGCTTCTCACTGCGGTGGCTTCTCTTGTTGCGGAGCACAGGCTCTAGGCGCACGGGCTTCAGTAGTTGTGGCACACGGGCTTAGTTGCTCCGCGGCACGTGGGATCTTCCCAGACCAGGGATCGAACCCGTGTCCCCTGCATTGGCAGGTGGATTCTTAACCACTGCGCCACCAGGAAAGTCCCCTGTGCAGAAGACTTTCTATGCGTTCTATGCATTTCTCATTGAATTCATCCAACAGTATCACCAGACAAGAAATTAAGGCTCAGACAGAAGTGGTTTGCCGGTAGTCACATAGGAGGTGGATGAGAAGAAGAAGGAGGGAAGGAGACTATTGAGAAGAAGCAAACTGTACAATAGCAGAAAAACCTTGGGTGAATTTTTTAAACTCTCAAGAGTCCCAGTTTCCACATCTGTAAAATGGGAATAGCAATTACTTTGTCATTAGTGTGAGGATTAGAAACAATATATGTAAAGTACCCAAAGCAGTGCACCTAGGAAACATGCAACTAGAGGATAGCTATAATGCCTATAAATGTTTTATTTGTTGTATTTAGCTTTATTATTTCATGCAAATAGAATGAAGTTTCCCCCAAATTCCTTACCAGGAGTAGGTGGACATAGGGGTGGAAAAGACGGAGAGGATCAATAAGGAAAAAGACAGACAAGAGAGGGAAGGGCCTTTAGGATGATTATCCAAAGTGGACTCTGGATTGACCAGCATCCATATGGGAGAAGTGGAAACTGTTTCCCACTATCCCTAGGACCCTGTGTGTCTGCTGGATTGATGAGTGGACTCTCCGTCTGGCTGTGGGCAGTACCTCCAGGTCCTTTCAGGGATAGGGGCTCAATCTATACAAAAGGAAGAAAACCTACAGATCAAGTCAAAAGGTAAAGCTTTTATTATTTTTATTTTATTCTTTTATTTATTAGATTATAACCCAAAGTATAAAATAAATATCCATGAGTCCATTCTGGTATAAATTGCTGAATAAATCTCCCATACAGGAGAACTCCAAATAATTTTTGTAGATATTCCCTTCTCAAGGAAAGGCAGTGAAAAAGGGGAATGAAAGGGGGAAGAAGTAACTTTATAGTGGAGAAATCTGGCTAACACAACCTTACCTAGGTAATCAAGGTTAACACTGACAGTGATAAATCATTTTTTTTTTTTGCGGTACGCGGGCCTCTCACTGTTGTGGCCTCTCGCGTTGCGGAGCACAGGGTCCGGATGCGCAGGCTCAGTGGCCATGGCTCACGGGCCCAGCCGCTCTGCGGCATGTGGGATCTTCCCAGACCGGGGCAGGAGCCTGTGTCCCCTGCATCGGCAGGCTGACTCTGAACCACTGCACCACCAGGGAAGCCCTGATAAATCATTTTGGTACTATATACTCTTTTTTTTTTTTTTGGCTGCATTGGGTCTTCGGGTCTTTGTTGCTGCGCGCAGGCTTTCTCTAGTTGTGGCAAGCGGGGGCTACTCTTCGTTGTGGTGAGCGGGCTTCTCATTACGGTGGCTTCCTTTGTTGCGGAGCATGGGCTCTAGGCGTGCGGGTTTCAGTAGTTGCAGCACGCGGGCTGTAGAACATGTGGGCTTCAGTAGTTGTGGCTCATGGGCTCTAGAGGGTAAGCTCAGTAGTTGTGGTGCACGGGCTTAGTTGCTCCATGGCATGTGGGATATTCCCAGACCAGGGCTCAAACTCGTGTCCCCTGCATTGGCAGGTGGATTCTTAACCACTGTGCCACCAGGGAAGTCCCTGATGCTATATACTCTTCATACAATGTGATCAGAATGTCATTTTGCTCATGTGGTCTTAGTCCACAAAACACATTATCCCAGTCTTATCATGAGAAAACATCAGACAAACCCTAAGTGAGAGACATTATACAAAATACCTGACCAGTAACTCTTCAAAATTGTTAAAGTTACTGAAAATAAGGAAAGTCTTAGAAACTGTCACAGCCAAGAGGAGCCTAAGAAGACATGTGGCATCCTGGATGGGATCCTGGAACAGCAAATAATAGGTAAAAATTAAGGAAATATGGAAGTTTGGATTTTAGTTAATAATATATCAATATTGATTTATTAGTTGTGATAAAGGTAGCATACTAATGTTAGATATTAATAATAGGGAAACTGGGTGTGGAGTACATGGAAATTCTGTTTCTTCTTTACAGCTTTTCTATAAAACTATTCTAAAACTAAAAGTTTATTTTATATATTTAAACAAATAAATTTTAAGGTTCAGCTTGACACTAGACACAGATAAGGTTTTTTGGAATCATTTTATTCCTGATTCTTAAGGAGGTGGCTGAAGTCATGGTTTCACTGTAAAAAAGGATAGGAAACAGGGACTTCCTTGGTGGTCCAGTGGTTAAGAATCCTCCTTCCAATGCAGGGAACGTGGGTTCCATCCCTGGTTGGGGAACTAAGATCCCACTTGCCGAGGGGCAACTAAGCCCACGTGCCACAGCTACTGAGCCCACGTGCCGCAGCTACTGAGCCGCGTGCCACAACTAGAGAGCCCGTGCACCACAACTACTGAGCCCGTGCGCCTCAACTACTGAGTCCACACACCGCAACTACTGAGCTCATGCGCCACAACTAGAGAGACCACACGCTGCAACTAGAGAGCCCATGTGGTCTGGAGCCCAAGTCCCACAACTAGAGAGAAGCCCATGCACTGCACTGAAGAGGCTGTGTGCTGCAATGAAAGATCCCGCGTGCCACAATGAAGATCCCACGTGCTGCAACTAAGACCCTGACACAGCCAAATAAATAAATTAAAAAAAAAAAAAAAAGGATAAGAAACAGGAGAGACAGGTGTGGATAAAGGCAAGCAGACTCCTGGACAGGTAGAGAAGGGTGCCATTGGAACAATGGAAAGGTCTCAGAGACAGGCAAAGAGACCCATATATCATCTCACCTATTTTTGAAAACTCATACCTAGGCTGAACATATTAGAAGAAGTAGTTGAGCACTGGCTTAAAAAAAGGAGTGAAAAGAAGGTAGGTAGGTAAGAAGGAAGGAAGGGAGGGAGGGAGGGGGGAAGGAAGAGAGAGAGGGAGAGAGGGAAGAAAAGGAAGGGAGGGAGAAGGGATAGGAGGGAGAGTAGGAGGGAGGGAGGAAGAGAAAGAGGAAGAGAAACAGAATTTCCATTTTAAAAAATTCATCTTAAAACAACTTTCTGGAATGTTAGCAGTATTTCACAATGCAGTCATCTCATTTTGGCAGCTTGATTGATTTCCTGATTTCCAGGAAAACTGAGCTGTCATCTGGTTCCTACTTGGCGCTTTACCGACATGAATATGCAGTTCTCACAAAATGTGAAATGGCTGCTGAAGAAGTGAAATTTAATTCTTTCTGACGTATTGCTCCAAGCCCTCCACTGTCTCAAAGATAAAGAAACCCAGTGGAGAAACTTTCCTCCTCTCCCCATAAAAAAGAGAGTGAAGGTTCATTTCTTTAGGAGTTTTTCACATGAACTAAAGGTTCTGAGCCAGTCTGTTGGGTGGGAGCAGATGGGAGAAAGCACAGTGCATACCTACATGACTCAGCCAAAAGCTTGAGAGCAGCGGCCATGGGCCATGGCGTATATTTCCCAGTACTTCCAAGAGGATTGCCATCATCAGTGTGTTTTTGAGCACCTCCTGGTGCAAGAACTAACATTTACTGTGCACTCTGTATGCACTTACCCCTCACCAGTCCTGTGAGGTAGACCCTTCTATTACTCCATTTTAGAGAAAGAAAATGAAGCTCAGAGAAGTAAATACCCTGCCCTCAAACACATGGTGTGATGGTTAGTTTTATGTGTCAATTTGGATAGGCTGTGTGCCCAGTTGTATCCTTAAACACTAGTCTAGATGATGCTGAAAAGAAATTTTGTAGATGTGATTAACATTTACAATCAGTTGACTTTAAGTAAAGCAGATCACCCTCTATAATGTAGGTGGACCTCATCCAATTAGTTGAAGGCCTTAAGAGCAAAAACTGAGGTTTCTTAGAAAAGAAGGAATCTGCCTCAAGATTGTCATATGTATGGAAATTCTGCCTGAATTTTCAGCTTACTAGCCTGTCCTACAGATTTCAGACTTGCCAACCACTCCCCACCCAGTCGCTGAGCCAGTTCCTTAAATCCATCCCCCTTCTCTCTCAACCCCAGGTCTCTTCAGATGGAAAGCTCACATTCTCAACTCCACACTCTCCTGCCTCCCAGACCCTGCATGAGAAGCTGCAGATACCAGGGTCGTAATATAGGCTGTAGTATGAGTGACTGGGGCCAGGTCTCCTGAGGACCTATGAGGGAAGATTTAACATGAAGGAGACCAGGTGAGTGGAGAAAACTGCTGTTGAGAAGGAGGAAATGACAGTGTCCGGAAGATGGGGTAATCAGGGAGGGAAGAGGATGTGGTAGAGAAAATAATTTAAAATAATAGTTAATGCTTGGTGAGCCCTTCCCATGTGCCAGGTACTCTTCTGAGTGCTTCCCTTATGTTAATTTCTTTAGTAGTAGTATCCTTATAGATGAGGAAACTGAGGCCCAAGGTCACATGGCTGGTAAGTGGTAGAGCAGGAGGCAGTATGCCTCCAGAGCTCAACACTTAACCACCTTAGTAAACCACATAGGGAAAGAAGAGGGTAAGACAGAGGTGCCACTCTTCTGACAGAAGATAAAAAGGAGAGGCTGGATTAAGCTAGAGTTTCTAAAGCCAAGGCTGTATCCTGCTTGGCTGGAGGAAATCCACCCACAGTCTTTATTGGGGTTCCTCCTTGGAATTATACAAAAGTTCTGGGATCTTGTGGACCCCACAATACGAGGAGAGTTCCTCTGATCATCAGTCTGTACTTAAAAATACTGAGCTGCTGCATCAATTAAGAAGGGTGGGCTATCCATCGGAGAAACCCTGAATGATTTCAGCCAAGACCAGGAGAATTTGCTTACGGTCCAGCCTCCCTGAGCGCACCCAGCAGCTTCCTCGTGAGTTTTGCCAGGGTGTTAACAGGGAACTGGACATAGTCCAAAAGAATGTGAGCATTAATGGGCCTCTACCTCCTTCCGGTCAGGAGAAGCTGCCTAGCTAAGCCACACCACTTCTCAAATGCACTTCCCTTCCTCACTCCCTCACCTTTTCCCCTCCCAGAGTCCTACCAAAATATTCTCAAGGGTGAGACCTTTAAGAAAACAGAGAGAAACAAGTGTGCTTCTGGGAGTTTCTTCCCTTGGCCAGTTAACACAAACCTGTCTCAAAGCCCTGCTACTTTTGTGTCCGTGATGGTTGGGGGGAACAGGGACAGTAATGCAGGGAGAGAAGAGCACACATTGACCTCAATGTGTGCTCGTGCCACCGTTGCAGTGGAAAGAACGGTGCAGTGGTAAATAGGAGACCTGGGCCCCAGTCTCTACTCTGGGCCCAAATGTCTTCATCAGTAAAATTGTTTAGAAGGAACGCTGTGGGGTGGGGATGGGAGGATTCCACCTCGTTGAAAACTAGATATAGAGGCCTCAGCAAATTCCCTAGCGAAATGCCCCAGTCAGACCCATTCCTACCTGGGCAGTAAGGTTGGGAAACACAGGGGAGTGGTGGTTAGTATGTGTTATAGGCATCCAGGTGCAGATCTGGGCATTTCCAGCCTGGCTCCATGATCATGCAAGGTGGGGGGTAGGGGCACAGACGGCAGTACAATACGGGGGTTGGCTAAGACGTAGCAGAGGATTCCAAAAGTCACATTTTAGTATCTGGGACACGCGTTTTTAACCGGGGTCCACAAACCATAGACTGTACACTGGAATTCAGAGGTCCATGAGTTTGGATTGGAAAATATTACAACTTTTAAAGGCAGCAAACTACAGTTGCGTTAGCTGGGCCAGTAGAAAGCAGTACTTTTCATTTCCCTTTACAGTTGCTGCAGATATCTTGAAACATCGTTTAAACTCATTTCTACTTCAGGTTTGCAGTAGTGTGTTGGGTTCACCCCCTTGATCCTGTTATTTAAGGTGTTAATAAAGAAACCCATGTACACCAAACATCACACCCTTAAATATTTTCACAACTGTATTTCAACATAACTAGCTTCCTTTGTGATCCCGTGTATTTTATTGTATGCATAGGAAAATATTTTGAGAAGGGATCCACAGCACAAAAAAGGTCAGGAGCCCCCAGACAGGGCGGGGTGGGGCCTTGTTGACGCTCTGGCCCAGAGTTGGCACGGCTGCCCCGCTGAGCACAGGCTCGCACAGGAGGAACCAGGTCAGAATCCCAGCGGGCACTGCTCCAGCTCCAGGAAATCTTGGGGTGGGGGTGTGAGGCATGACAGCGACATCTTCTTTAGCTTGGTAGGGTAGCCTTGTGCCTCTGCTGCCCATTGTGAATAAGGGGAAAATCACCAGCCTCTTACCTTAAATCACAGGGGGTTTAGGGAGAATGAGGACAGAAAATGTGGGGAAAAGAGGAAGAGATTCCTCCCTCCCCAGCTGTGGTTGTATCTCAGCTCAGGGACATGACTGTCCCACACCCTCCTGGAGAACAAAAGCTATTTCAATGTGCCAGGTGCAAGTTGAGCCAAGCCCTCTTTCAAGCAAGCCTCCACCCTTGCAGGCACTGGGACATCTGAGCACACCGGGCTCTCCTTGCAAGGGCAGTTCCTCCATCTCTGCCTTTCCATGTGCTGCCCTTCACTGGGAGCAGTGCCACCCCCATTTCATGCCAGGCTAGCCCTTCCCCGAGTGACACAAATTGCCAGGCCCCAGCGATAGGTCCAGGCTGCCTTGGGAGAGGAGCTGTGCCTTTGTGCAAAGACACCCTTCATTTCACAAAGGAGGGAATCAAGGGCACGGTCGCTGTTACCTCTCTCCAGTTCCTGAGTCTGGCTTCCTTATCTCTGTCAAGACCTTTTGAGCTGCCCCACTGGCCACAGGGCAAAACTCAACCCTGTCCACCAAGGGCCAGGGGCAAAAGACCTGCAGGCCCACTGTGAGAGTAACTGAGCCCAGAACCCCAAGCTCAGCCCCTTTCCCCCACCCAGCCTGAGAATGGACTCATCTCCTGTCACTCTGGCCAGGTGCTCACAGGGTAAGGCAGAACCCACGAACCCCTTCACACTGCTCAGCACCTTCACCTCCCTCTGGAGAAACTTCGCAAGTTTGAGATAATTGTAGAGAAGGGGCTGAGGTGACACACACAAGTTTAATTCTGGGTGGGGAATGGACTGGAGGACACTGAGGGATGATGGGGAGAGGCCTGGGAGTCTGAGAGCCTGAGATTTTCAGGGGAAAAACTCTTAAGGTACAGGCCAAGGCACCCACTTCTGCTTCCTGCTGGATTCTCTGCTGCCCTGGATGCCATGCTGGTCTGATCTGGGCAGAGAAACGACCAACAGGCCCTTGGGACATCATTCATTCATAGATGTTTGTTCCAGTCAGGGGCTCACAGTGGGCAACGTGGAGGGAAAGCAGAACCGTACACACTGTAAATGCTGTTCATAGAGGGCCAGGGGCAGAGGGAGGAAGCTGCCCATTCTCTGATGGAGGGTGATGGAGAATGACTTCCTGGAGGGAGGCCTGAGGCAAAGTCTTGAGGGAATAAGGAGGAGAAAGAGGGAGGGACTTCTCCACAGAGGCTTTGAAAGAAGCCCAAGCTCCAGGCCTGCTTGGGGAAAAGCAGTATTGGGACCTGCATACTGGGCTGCACTAGGCAAAGAGGCTTCTGTGCATGCTGGCCATCAGGAGAAAGGGGGTCCTGCAGTTAAGCACACTTGGCAAGTTCTGGATTAAACAATGTTGAACAGTTCTCCTCACTGTAGGACTTGTCAGAACCTTTAACCTGTTAATGAGCCTCATGGTGTTGTATCCCAGGGCTGGTGTTCCTTGGCAGGCCATGCTGGCATAGGGAAAACGGGAGGCAGTAGGAGTAGATGAGTTTAGAGAATGCAGGGGACTTTGAATACCAGGCCAAGAAGGCTAGACTTTCCTTGGGGCTATTGAGGAGTCTCAGAAGACAATTCACTGAAGGATTTAGACTAAGGGGACCGGTGGCAGTTTGGTCACCGGCAAGGTCAGAGCCCCTCCCTCGATCCACTCCTCCCTCCTGGATAGGAGGGCCACTCCTTGGGAGAGAAAACAGGGTCCTTGGACACAGGCGGCAGTGAGGAAGCCCAGAGACAGGCTAGAAGGGCGGGGAAGCTGGCAACCCTTGATTCCAGGCTTGGGTTGACGGCCTTTGGCACAGTGTTCGAGGCTGCTGTGGTTCAAATCCTGACTTTACCACTTTCTCACTGTGGGTATCTCTCTGGAGCCTCAAGCTTTTTCTTCTTCCTTTTAAAAATAGACATTATTTTTTAGCGCAGGTTTAGGTTTACAGAAAAATTGTGCCAAAAGTACAGAAGGTTCCATATACTCTCTCCCTCCCACCCCCATGGTTTCCCCTAATATTAAATATTAACATCTTACATTAATGTGGTACATTTATTACAATTGATGAACCAATATTGGTACATTATTATTAAAGAAAGTCCGTAGTTTACTTGAGGGTTCACTCACTGTGTTGTACAGTTCCACTAGTTTTGACAAATGCATCGTGTCGTGTATCTACAATGACATCATTCAAAATAGTTTCACTATCCTAAAAATGCCCTGACTGAGCCTCAGTTTTAACATCTCTAAAATGAGAGTGTGAAAGTCATCTAAAGCCCCTCAGTCTCCCATTGTAGGTTTTTAATTTAGGCCTTTTGACAAGTTAAGTGGTACTGAAATCAACTAAATGTTTCTCTAAATGTGGTCAGATATCCATCAGAATCACTGGGCTTGGGTTGAGGTGAAGAGGTCCTCATTCAAACGTTCTAGGGTCTCAACCCCAGACCTGCTAAATCAAAATCCCAGGGGCTGGGCCCAGGAATCTGCATATTAACCAGGCCCTGGTGCATAGGGAAGTTTGAGACCTGAACAGAGTTTTCAAAACTGAACAGAAGGATCCAATCCGTTGTCAGGTTAAAGCTCAGGAGAGATGTACAGTTCCCAAAAGGGGGAAGGAGTAGAACCGTTTTCCTGGGAAAAGCCCATTTCTGCCTTCTGCAGCTCCCAGTCAGCAAGCCTGCTGTTTCACATCCTGACTGCTGATCACTCACCCAAAATAACCTGCATGCAATGTCTCACCAGCTGCAGCTCTCTCTGCAGCTCCCTTAATTTAGCAGCCAAACACGTTTGGCTCCACAACAAAGGGGCTCTGGGGTGGGGCCCCTCCCTCATAGCCATCTGTAGTGGGTTGAAAAATGTGCCCCCAAAATTCATGTCCACCCAGAACCTCAGAATGTGACTTTATCTGAAAATGAGATATTTGCAGATGTAATTACTAAGGATTAAGATGAGATATCACACTGGATTAGGGTGGGTCCTAAATACAGTGACTGATGTTCTTACAGGATCAGCCAAAGACAGAGATACACAGAGCAGAGAAGGCCCTGTGAAGACAAGAGGCAGAGATAGGGGTGATGCAGCTATAAGCCAAAGAACACCAAAGATTCCAAGAGCCACCAGAAGCTAAAAAGAGGCCAGGAGGGATTCTTCCCTAGGACCTTCAAAGGGAACATGGCCCTGCCAACACCTTGATTTCAGACTACCAGCCTCCAGAACTGTGAGAATAAATTTCTATCATTTTAAGCCACCCAGTTTGTGATAATTTGTTACAGCAGCCCTAGCAAACTAATACACCATCACTGCCGTAGACTCCTGCCCCAGTTCAGCCCCACTACAGCCATGAAGGTAAGGACCCCACACACAGGCGATTCTCGAGATGGGTGCTTTAATATGGCCAGTTATGATCATAGCTATTTTCTCCCAACCAACACCTGAATTCTGCATCTCCTAGGCCTGTTTCCTACACAAGGACAAGGGTCCTCTGTCCTCTGCTTGGAATGCTATATAATCCAAGACGGGTTAAAACTTCAATAAATAAATATTGGTCCCAGGGGCAGTGCCTGGCAGGTGGTACCATGTAGCCATTCCTGGGCTCAGCCGAGGGTCGGGCTAGACGGGTCACTGCAGCTTCATGCCACTCCGGCGCCGAGAGTCCTTCCGGGCGATGGGGCTGAAGTTCACAATCTCCTTGTAAATGTGCTCTGAGAAAGACAGCGTGGTTCAAGGGGTAGGTGGTGTTGAGGGCAAGAGAGAGCCCCCCTCTCCCGACAGACATAGCGAGGAGCAGAAAGTCAGCTCAGCGCAGGGAGAAAGCAGTGCACACAGGAGACAGTATTCGCTCAGAGAGAAAGAGGTGATAGTCTCCAGGAGGGAGCTGGGACCGGCTGAGGGCAGGCAGGAAAACGAAGCAGGCAGAGGAGAGGGATGCTGCAGGCAGAGAGAGGAAGCAGCCCGAGGCCCCGAGCCCTTACGCTTCCATTCATCCACTGTGAGTTTCTCCTGTTCTAAGAAATCATCAAATGGCTGCTGGGCCTCTGTTTCCTCCTCAGGGTCCCGGCAGGATTCAAAGAAGGGGTGGGTGAGGGCCTGAGAGGCGGTCAGGCGCTTGTCCATGTCCAGCTCCAGCATCTTCTCCAGCAGGTCTGCAGCTGCGGTCACAGAGTGTGAGCCTCACACGCCATGGAGAGCCCGCCCGCTGAGACAGACTGCAGGTCCCAAGACTCACCCTGGGGGCTGGCATGCGGGAAGAGCTGAGAGAAATCCTTCTTGGGGATTTGTGGCAGGGACTGGATGTAGGATTTGGCCTGGAAGACAGAAAAGCACTGAATAATCCCCAGTTGTCAGCCCCTCAGGGCTTAGGCCATGGGGTATAGAGCAGGGACCCCAGAAAAGCCCCTGAGCAGGGCTGAAGGCTCAGGTCCGAATCCAAAGTGAGATGAAGGCAAGAGCCCTTGCCAGGGCAGAGGGGAGGCGCAGCCTGCAGCCCACCTGGCCCTGGTCAACCAAGCGCACAGCCCTGGCCAGCCTGGGCCCATCTGCCACTCACCGCTTTGTCATTCAACTTCTGCACAAACTCAGCGTCCGGCACCCCCGTCACTTTCAGGATCTGCGTCAGCTGGTCCAGGTCTTGGCAGCAGGTTAAGGCTCAGCCTCACTCCCTGTCGGTGGGTCTGAAGCTGCCCTTCCTGCTGCCCCTCCATCAGGCCCACCCAGCACTGTGGACCATCCAGGTTCCAGACACTCACCTCCTCCTGCTTTTAGGAGGGGAGGTTCATCCTTCAGGACTCAGGTCTCTGGAAGGCTTCCTACCTGCCAGGCTGGGTAAAGGGTCCCTCCCTACAAATGCTCCTGCGTATGCCACCTTCCTGGCCTCATCCCGCTCAGTCACCTCCATCCATTTCTTTGTGTACTCCCCCCCGACACCCTCGCACTCTGAGTTTGGCAGGGAGACCCACATCTCCTCCTTAATCCCTGCACAGCACACACAGGTGCCCAGTTTCAGGTGTGTGGTGCCAAAACGTCAAGTATTTTCTGCATTTATGTGTTGGAATGACAGGTGACTAGTTTTCATCACTTTGCTTCTCTGTACTTTAAAGTTGTGCCACAGGGAGCATGTATCACTTTCACATTAAGAAAAAGAGAGAGATTTAAATAATCAAGTGTCTGTTGAAGGAATGAATCCCTGGATGCAGTCTGGCTTTTCCAGCAAAGGATACAATCTTTCCCCTTGAACAGAGTTTTCCCCGTCAGCATCTCTGCCATGATACAGCCCACAGACCAGATGTCCACTGCAGAGGGAGGGGGAGGCAGTGTCACCTGGACCAGCTGACCAAGACCCGGCAGTCACCAGGAGTCAACCCAGAGTCACCAAGACAGCCTTGAGGAAGCTGTCAGAGAAGAAGCCCAGCCCCGTCCCCCTCCCCCGGGCAGTGGACCACTGACCAGTCTGGTTGTAATGCATCCAGCTGAGGATCACCTCGGGGGCCCGGTACCAGCGGGTCACCACATAGCCAGTCATCTCTGCATCTGCTTGCCGTGCCAACCCAAAATCCAAAATCTATGGCTCGGGACACATAGGAAAAAGGAGCTCGCTTAAGAGAGGCTCCCCGAGCGGCTTCTGGGGGCTCCTATTGGAGAGGGGCCCACCCCAACCCCAGGCTGACCCTGCCTGGGCCCACTCACCTTCAGCTCACAATCCTCATTGACAGCAAGGTTGCCTGGCTTCAGGTCCTAGATGAGACAAGAGATGGAGCACTGGGCAGAGGCAGAGGTGGGCGCTGTCCCCACTCGGCTGCCAGCCAGCGTGTGACCTTGGCCAGGCCCCTGCCCCTCTCTCTGGGTTCTGGTCTCCTGTGCAGAATGAGGGTTGGACTAGGTGTCCTCTAGGGCCCATCCAGCTCTAAAATGCCTCTTGGGGCCTGAAACACCCAGCTCAGGGCTTGCTTTGTTGGCAAAAATTTCCCAGAAAGTTCCCCAGAACACAGCAATTCTGAGGTCTTCCTGGGCCAAGCCTAGATCTGAAAAATCCACTTTCCCTGCTTCCTCCACCTCCTGGAACCCCCTAACCCTAACCCTAGCCCCCAGGGGTGGGTGGGGCCTCTGAGGATGTAGCAGAGAAAGCACTCACCCTGTGGATGACCCCAGCTGAGTGGATGTACTGTGTTGGGGAGAGAAGAAGAAGGGTAAATCCAGTGCCCGGCTTTTGCACCAGGTGTTGCAGGCTGGCTCAGAGATCTCCTCTGCCTTGTCATGGTGTGCTCTCCCAGCCTTCAAGGTCTAGCCTCCCCCACACCCCAGGTCTCAACACCAAGCCCCCCTCCCCTGCCATCTTGCAGGCTCCCACCCACCTTAAGACCTTTGAGCATCTGATACACCAGGTACTGGATCTTGTCCTCACCGAACTCCATTCCCATGATCTTCTGCAGGTCCATCTGCATGAAGGGCATCACCAGGTAGCTGCAAGTCATGAGGACTTCTTGAACATCCCCAGCCTCACCCAGCTCCAGGTCCGAGCTCAGAGGAGGGCAAGGGGCTGGGCAGAACAGAGGCCTTAGGGATGACCTTCATGTGCAGAAAGAAGCAGCCCCACCACAGCCAGCCAGACCCCCAATGCAGTGGGCCTCCTGACTCCTGGCTCCCAGCCTGGCCCTGGTGGCTGCCCTGTTGGCAGAGCTCAGGGTACGTATTTCAGCTGGAGCTGTGCTCAGGGAAAACAAATGGAGCAGTGCTCCCTCTCTTTAAAGGTGCCCTCTGCTTGCCCTCCTCTACGCCCCACAGAAAGCCACTGCTGTGAGTTAGAAACATTTGCCGGTGTTTCCTTCTGCTTCTGTACAAATATTTCCTCCCCCAGAGGGTCATGCCCCGCCAACATGGCTCCTCAAACATACAAAAATGTCCTCCTTCCAAGAAGGAAACAATAAAAGTTTCCAGGAGGGTGAAGAAGGAAGAAGGAGGTAGCTGAGCCAACACACCCTCTTATGGGATTGCAAAACGGGTGGAAGTCAGCAAAATGTAACTGTTACTCAAGGCAGTAATAGCAAAGTCCAGAACAAAAAAGGATAAAGATTTAGGAAGGAATTAAAAAAAAAAAAAAAAAAAGGATGTGGAGGCCATCTCCCTGAGCCTGTGACTTTTGAAGTCTCCCCCCACCTGACCGCACCCCCGCTTCCCTCCCCCACCCCCCCAGCACAGGGACCCTGCTCCACGCACAGACCCTTCCCCACCTTTGTGTTGCACCTCTGCGTGGACCCTGATTCTTTCTTCTCAGCTGACAAACTTGCTGAAGTCTCTCTGTGATACAACCACCTTCCCTTGCTTAACCTTGTTTCTTCAAGTAACCACCCCTTCTCTCTCTTTCCCTCCTGATCAAACTTCTAGAACAAGTGGTCCTCACCTCTTGATCCCACTGCCTTAACATCCAGTCCCCTGATAACTTGGCATCTGCTCCCACCCCACCAGCCCAACACATAACACCCATGGCTCCGGTTCTTTATATTCAAAGTTTTGCAAAGCCTGACACTCCCTCAAAATTCTCTGCTGCTTCTACCTCTAGTCAGGCTCTGTCTGTTCATCCTCTTATACCTTTTCTTTAGTGTTGATACCTTTTTTTTTTGGCTGCTCCGGGTCTTAGTCTCGGCACACAGGATCTTCGTTACAGCGCGCGGGATCTTAGTTACGGCATGCGGGCTTAGTTGCAGCATGCAGGCTCTTAGTCGCGGCATGCATGCAGGATCTAGTTCCCCAACCAGGGATCGAACCCAGGCCCTCTGCACTGGAAGTGCAGAGTCTTAGCCACTGGACCACCAGGGAAGTCCCTTTAGTGTTGATACCTTAATGAACAGTATCAAATCATGTTCTACACTAGCCTGTCCCTGGGCTTTGGCTATCATCCACTGGTGATTATTCTGGTCCAAATCCACATCCCTAGCCCAGACCTTCCTAAACTCCAGGTTTATTTGCAACTGCTGATTAAACACTGGAATGTTCATAGGCTCTTCAAAAATGAAGTGTCCAAAATGGAGCTCACTATCTTTCTCCCAAGATCTGTTTTTCCTCCACCTTGTATTCTGAGCAGGAACCTGGCACCCCCTGACATATGCCACCTCTCCCAGCCACTGCATCACAAGGGGTACAACATTCTGACAGTCCTGCCTCTCGATGGGTGTCAAGTCTGCTCTCAGGACTCCATCACCTCTACTTTATTTGGATCAAGGTCGGGGTCTTGAACACTACCCTCCAGGTTTCCTACCTCCCAGAGTTGCTCCCTGCTCCTTTCTTGCTGCCGCCAGAGGGTATCCCCAAAATCTGATCTGACCACATCACAGCATCTCCCTGCTCAAAACCTCTACAGACCTGAGGATGCCTGTAGGATCAATTCTGGTCTCAGCCTGACCAAACCAGCCTCTGGTCTCCACTAGCCACACTGCACTCGTCAATACTGCCCAAACGGCCCAGCCTCTTTCAGGCATCATGGCCTTTGCCCATGCAGTTCCTTCTACCTGGGCTCCCTTCAGCCCCTTCTACCTCAGGCAAATGTCAACTTATCCTTCAGGACTGGGTTCAAAGTTTCCTCCTCTGTGAAGCCCGCTGAGGCAGCTTGCAATTTCTGGCTCTCTATCCAGACCTAGAGTACTGACCACCACTGTCAGTATTCACTACTGTCAGCCCCCGAGGTCCACTTTAAATTCCCAATGCTTGGGCTTCCCTGGTGGCTCAGTGGTTAAGAATCCGCCTGCCAATGCAGGGGACTCGGGTTCGAGCCCTGGTCCGGGAAGATCCCACATGCCACGGAGCAACTAAGCCCGTGTGCCCCAACTACTGAGCCTGCGCTCTAGAGCCCACGAGCCACAACTACTGAGCCCATGTGCCACAACTACTGAAGCCCGGATGCCTAGAGCCCGTGCTCCACAAGAGAAGCCACTGCGATGAGAAGCCCGCTCACCGCAACGAAGAGTAGCTGCTGTTTGTGGCAACAAAGACCCGATGCAGCCAAAAATAAATAAATGAATTTATTTTAAAAAAAAAATTCCCAATGCTAAGCCCAGCAGCTGGCATTATAGGGAAAAAAACCCATTCAAAATCACGGCATTAAATTGAGAACGAAAGCATCCTAACAAAGAGACCTGCAGCTGCATTTGAAACAGGACTGAAAAAAAAAATCCACCTTCCCAAAGCTTCCTATATTTTACACCAGGTACTGCGCTAGCAAAGCCGTGCATTTAGCAACTAAATTTTCTCGTTTTATGTGACTCTGATAAACATCCCATCAGCTAGAGGTAGCCAAGGCTTCCTGATCCTCGCTTCACGCTAGGAAGAGCCCCAAGGTCCAGATCCACACCTGCGTCCCCAGGAAATGGTGAGGTAGGTTGATGCAAACCCTGTGGGGACTGGCAACGATGTCTCTTTGGTGGTAAAGCTGGGTAAAGCAATGCAGATGAGCAGACAGCTCTGTGTCAGGCAAGGTCCATATAAAGCCCCTCCCACCTCTTCCTGCCGGCCTTTCTCTCCGCCCTTGGCTGAAAGAATCTCTCTACAGCCCAGAGGCACAGGGACTCCTGGGGCAGGAAGCTCCCCTACCCAGAAGAGAGAATCTGGACCCTCCCCTTACTTGCTCCCCAGTGTCAAGTAAGGCCTGCAAATGTCCTGGAACCCAGCGCAGCCCGACTCACAAATCATGAAAGTTGCGCAGGGAAGAGGCTGGGGTGAAGACATCCAGGAGTCCGATGACCTGGGGAGAAGGTTGCCAGTGAGGACTGGGCAGCCGCTGCAGCCCTCTGCTCCCCTCCTCTGGGGCCCCAGGCCTGCACAGGACCACCTGCCCTTTCCTAAAACACCATCTCCAGCAGGAGGCAGGTTCCCAGCCTTCCGGGAAGCAGTAAAAGGGGCAGAGGTGGAAGAGGAATTCCTCTAATTGGGAGGGAGTTTGCAGTGCACAGTGATGGAGAGTCAGGCTGGGGAGAAGGGGAGGTGGACACTCCTGTGCTCACTGACCCGAAGTCTGGTGTTCCGGACAAGCAGCACAAACCCACTCTCAACTCAAGCAGGGAACCACAAGTGGTGAAAGGAATCAAGGAGGAAACAGAGAAGGGGTCTTCCAGCCAGCAGGCTCCCTGCCCTTGACCTTGGGTCTCTCACCACATCCAACCTTACCTGCCAGAGGGCTGGTTCAGAGCTGGGGGCAAGATTACCCTGGCTGGAGGCCATGGGGAGGGGTTTGCTGAAGAGGAATGGGGCTTAAAACGTGAACAATATTTTGAAATCATTATGTTAAATGCTTACCTTCCAATCTAGGTATCCTGCAGAAAAGCCTGGGCTCCAGGCCTAGCACTGCCAGTCATTAGTCTTCCTGGCTGTTTCAATCAGACAGGGTGGTCTAGAGGTCAGGCGCTGGGGCCTGGAGCCAGGTTGGGTAGGGTCAAATTCTAGCTCTGCCACCGACTAACCATTTAACCTGTGAGCCTTTCTGTGCCTCAGTTTCCCCATCTGTATATGGGGGTAATAGTACTTATGTGATATTGTGAGGATTAAACAAGTTAGTTTATGCAAAGTTCTTAGAACTGTGCCTGGCACATAATAAGCGCTCGTAAGTATCTATCATTCTTGTTGTTATTATGTGGAAACAACACTAACCAGGATTCTGGGCACCACCTCTTAGATCTAGAACAACTACGAAGTTCCTCTGTGCCTATTTCCTCATAACAGTGAGACAGTAAGTTCGCACCTCACCGAGTTTGTTCTGCTCCACTGCCAAAAATTCCCTTTGCACCCTTCCTGGGAAGTAGGCAGGGTGGGTCCTGGCACCTGATTTTAATAATTAGGTGAGGAACAAGGATCAAAGGAGCAGGGAGGAGATTCCCCTTCTGCTGGCCCTGTTATGAGTTCCCTGCACCCTCGTGGGCCATCTCCTGTGTGCGCCACACACACACACACACACACACACACACACGCAGGGGCCTGGTCAGGACCCTCTGTGGGGCTGCCCTCCACTCCCTGCCTCCCAGCAGCGGCCCCCAGGCCCAGCCTACGTTCTTGTGCTGCATGTGCTTCAGCAGCAGCAGCTCACGATAGGCCCGCTTGGCAAAGATCTCAGACTGGAAGGGCCGGCTCAGCTTCTTGATGGCCACCTTCTCCCCTGACTGCTTCTCGATGGCTGAGCTGTAGGGTCAAAGGCAGGTCAGCAGCCAGTGGCTCCCCATCACAACCCTGGGACTCCAGATCCTGGGTGATAACTCCCAGGCCAACTAGGAAGTTATGGCCATCCTCACCCCAATCCCTCTTGGCCAGCAGTCTAAGCTGGGAGGAACTGATGCCCACCACCGACAGCACAGTGGAGCTGGGAGAAGGGGGAGACAGCAGGCAGAATCTGAGAGAGGTGCACTGCCCCTGGGTCAGACACAGCTTAATGCCAACAGGATCCTGAGCAACTTGGCAAGTCACTTCTTGTTTGGGCCTCAGTGTACCCATTTGTAACAATGGGGATTCGCCTGGATGAACTCTGGGGTCCTCTGTAAGGTTCAAGTCCTGGAGAAACAGATCCAATCCTAATTCAACCCACAGAAACTCCCACCAAGCCGGTAAGAAAAGAGAGATGGCGCCTGGAGTGGCCCTAGGCCAGCCTCCAGAGCCTGGGGCTCCTGCTGCTGCTCTACTTCATTGCCCAGCTTGCCGCTTCCTCCCAGCTCCAGGCCTCTGCCCCAGAAAGGCACCCGCGAAGTTCTTCCAAGCCCGCAGGGCTCCGGGCGTTGGGGTCCTCCATCAAGGTGGTGGGCGCACAGCCTCGAGCACCAGCAGGAGAGGCGATACCGGAGGCGGGTCCGGGAAGGGGGCATTGGCTGGGCCCCGGCTCTTCCGGAGGCTCCACCCGCGTCCCGGTGCCTGGGCGCCCACCATAGTTCCACCCCGATGCCCCAGGCACACACCGCCCCCCCGTGCCCCCACATCGGCGCACAGGCCCGGGGGTCTCACCACACGGCGCCGTAGGCCCCGCTGCCTACGTGCGTCAGGGACACGTAGGTCTTGGGCAGCTCCCAGGCGGTCATGTTGACGTCCTGCTTGTAGAAGCCCTTTTTCCAGGTGAAGTTCATCCTGGGCACTCAATCTCGGCGGCCCCAGCGCGATGGCTACGTTCGCGGCCCGCCAGGCTCCCAGCACCCGCCCCCGCCCGCGGTCCCCGCGGTGCCCGCCCCGCGCCGCCCGCTCCTCCCCACCCTGTGCGAGGGCGGGGGCCCCGGCGGGCCCCGCGTCCCACTTGCCGGCTCGCCCAGGTGTGCCCCGCAGCCACGCCCAGGTGCGCCCCGCAGCCACGCCCAGGTCTGCCAGACGGCAACCTGGGGAGCCCGATTTCCGCCAGCCCCGGAGTTTGGCGCCCGGACCACAGACCAGCTAGAAGCGGCAGGTGAGCCGCCCTGCAGGGAAAGGGTGCTTCCCGTCGTGTGCTGGGGTGGGGCTGGGGGCCCGATAGACCCGAGGGGCTCCCACGGATGGCGGACGGCGGGAAGATACAGCCTCCCAGATTCCTCCAGCGCGGGACTCTGTAGGAGGATCTCCCCGGAGATTCTGAAGACAATTTTGGGAAAAAACAAAGCAAAACAAAACCCCACGTCTTTTGATTATGGAAAGTTTCAAACGTATACAAAAGTAGACAGACTAGCTCAGTGCTTCTCACATTTGAATGTGCACACGAATCCCCTGGGAATTATATTTTATTAACTACAGATTCTGATTCAGTAGATCTGGGGTGGAGTCGATTCTGCATTTCTAACTAGCTCCTAGGCTCCGAAGATCTCTGGACCACACTTTGATAGCGAGGTTCTAATGACCCTGCATGGCCCCAGTCCCACAGCTCCAACAACTACATCAACTCCTAGTCAGTTCTGTTTCCTCTACATACTTCCTCCCCCATCATTTTTGAAGCAAAACCAAGCATCATATCATTTCATCCATAAATATTCCTTGTATCTCTGAAAGATAAGGATTATTTTAAAAACACAACTACAGTATCATTTTTACACCTAAAATTAATAATAGTAATCCTGTAATAACAACTATCCAGTCTAGATTCAAACTTCCAGTTTTGAATGTAGTTTTTGCTGGTTTCCTAATGCCTCCTGAGGGCGATGACAAGCCAAGGCCTTCTGCCACCTGTGTCTGGTGGCTTGTGCGTCCTGGAGAAGATTCTGTGCTCAAATTAAATTACCGAGAAGGCCCAGGAACAGGGTCAGGTGTGGAGAATGGCTATAAGGGGTCCAGATGCCTGGCCTGGGAAGGGGATTGTGGAAGGGATGGGGACCACTTGCTTCACTTTGTCAACAGTAGAGAAGAAGGAAAGGAACTTGCTCGTGGCCTGCAGAAAGCTGGGGGTCCTCCCTAGAGAGTCTTCTGAACCCAAACCCTATGCCACAGCCCCTCCCATGCAGTCCTGCAGCGTCGGGCACAGCCCAGACGATTGGGGGTTTGGGGGAGGGAGATGCAAGGATCCCACAGAAATGCCCAACAGGCATTGCAGACGGGGAATCTGTCTTACGCATATCTGGCACACAGTAGGATGTGTAAAACTATATGGAGAATGAATGGAAGAGTCAGTCCATTAAAAGTGAAAAAATATTTATTTAATGGTTTGCCACGTACCAGTCATTATTCTAAGTGTTTTACACACACACATCCCTTAATCCCGGTAAGAGTCCTATGAGCCAGTTGTAGTATTATCCTCATTTTAGAGATGAGGAACCTGAGGTACAGAAAGGTTAAGTAACTCGCCCAAGGTCACACAGCTGGTAAGGGACAGAGCTGGGCTGAAGAAGCTAAGACCATCTGGTTTGAGACTCCAAGGCTATGCATTGTCTCTGGGTTGAGAGGCATTGCTTCTTAAAGGAGATGGCCTGTGTTTCAAATCATCTGCCTCACCCATCACAAGGACGTGTCTACTGATCAAACCATGTCTCCCTCATACATCCTGCCCTAGAAATCTGGCATACTCCCCACCCTCTCCCCTGCCCCACCCCGTACTCCAGCCCTGAGACACTATAGGAGGAGAAGGTGAGGGGCTACGAGCCTGGGAGGGCTGCAGGAGTTTTGGGTCTTGGGGGTCGGTGGTGCCAGTGGAAGGCACTCTGATTCTGAAGTTGGGACAGGATCCTGGAAGGCAGAGTCTAGGGCTGGACACAGGCAAGAGAGAGTCGTCCGGGAGACTCAGGTTTCCTTCTGGATTGAGGATCCGGTTCTCCAGGGTAGGGATGGGCCTTGAGCCTCTGTGCTGTGTGTCTCGAAAACCTGAGTGTGGCAGAGGTGAGCCAAGAAAGGTAAGGAATACCAGGGAAGTGCTCATTGCCCAAGTGGGTGCAATCCTGCAAGGGCATGAGCTGGCCACTCAGGTTGTGGCTCTGAATGCCTCTTAAGCAATGGTCAGGAAGTGACTCAGGCCTCAGACTCTGCTGACACTGACCCCCACCTCGGGCCTCCGCAGCCTTGGAGAGATGGCCTTGGGCGATCCTGTCTGGGAAGTCATGAATGGGAGAGGAAGAGGAGGGGTCACTGAGGACCTCCTGGGTGTCCCCTCCCACAGTCCCGGTGCTCTCTTCTCTTTGAGCTCCGAGGCCCCTCTGCTCTCCTCCTCCCAGACACTGGCCCAGTGTGGTCGGTTTTTGCCCTGTCAACGTCGAGGCGGGGGGTGAGGAAACCAACTTTGGAATGGAGACCTGCGTTTCCATCCTGCCTCGGCACTTCCAGCTATGTGACCCTGGGCAAAGTTCCTTCCCCTCTCTGAACTTCAGTGTCCTCCTTGTAAAATGGAAATGATATTAAAACATGATAAGTATATTTAAAGGGTCCTGGGAATGCTTCATTCCAAGTGCAGTAAAACAACAACCCAATGAGGTAGGGACTGTCAATGCCTCTAGCCAAAGATACCCAGAAACACACCTGTGGGTGAACAAGCTGGGTTTGTCACTCACTGCATTGAGGCGGGGACATGCACGTGGGAACCGGGGGCGGGGGAGCGGGGTCTGTGTCTCAGTAAGAGGGTGTTGGAAAGGACTTATTGTAAGGTTTGGGCTTGCGTTAGGTAATTTGGTAGAGGGTATAAGGAAGCCGGACTTTGTTCCAGATGAGGTGCCATCCGGAAGTGGAGGTGATTCCGTGATTAGGTGTCTTAAGGAATCTTATCTGGAAGGACGGCCAACTAGAATGAGGAGAGAGCCGTAACTGGTAAAGCAGCAACCTTCACTCAGGGTAGCCAGATGGGGGTGTTGGGTCACGTTTGTGGTTTGGACAATACTCGTGTTTTCCCTGTGATTACAGAGTGTCTTGCTTTTGTCTTGATCCATTGTGGTCACAGATGGCCTTGTCTGCATTCAATGGGAGCACATCAAGATGAGCTGTGCTGGGCCAGCTCCGAGCAATGCCAGGGCCTGGCTGATGGGACTGGGCAGCTCCCAGGTGTCAGGATACCATTATTTCCCTAGTACAGTTGGAGAAACTGAGGCCCAGAGGCATTAAGTAATTTGCCCAAAGCCACGCATGACCAAGAAGGTGGTGGACGTGGTCTTCAAACCTGGTGTCCTGCTCCAGAGTCTGTACGCCTAACCACCAGTCAGGCTGCCTGGTGCCCAGCAAGTGCCTGTTCTTGTGGTGCTGTCTTCCTAGCGAGCCTGTGAGCCTCTGGAGGGCAGGGACATGGTTTTGGGGTTGCGGACTGACTTCTTAGAAACTGAGACAAAACCCCCACATGATTATGAGGTTGGGTGCCCATCCTGGCCTCCCAGACTGCGTCTTGACTCAGAAATATGGCAACTCCTCCAACACTACAGTCTTCGCGGTCCCAAACAGCAGGGCCAGCTACTCAAATTCTCACCATGATTGGCCATGAAGCCTCTACAAAAAGACAAATTATGACCTACCTGGGGTCTCTCAAGCATGAAACAGTAAGGCAGCCTGAGAGCTCTGGCCCCAAATCTGAGAGGGTCCCATGCTCCTTAGGGGCTTTTGAAACTCCATGAAACAATCAAAATTGCAAGGAGGTGAGGAGATGCAGAGGGAAGGCCCCCTGCAAGTGGGGGCTACTCTGTGGCTTGTTAAGTTAGCTAGTGAGCCTCAGACAAATTAGTTAGCCTCGCTAAACCTTAGTTTCCTCATCTGTATAATGGGAGAGTAAGTGACAATACCCATCTCATGGGGCTGTCACGAGGACTAAAAGAGATGACAGAAGTGTCTAATTCAGTGCCTGGCACATAGTAGGTGCTCGCCAGATGCTCCTTCCCCAGTGCTGTCCAGCTTTGCCTCCCTGGCCCAGGTACCCGGCTGCTCTGCCCTTTTGCTGTTCAGTCCCAGCTGCAGAAGCAACTCCCTAGTCAGCTCCAACTCACGTCCAACTCCTTTATCAACTTTTTTTGCCAAACACTCAGCCCAAGGATTCATACACCCATTCATTCAACATTTACTGTGTGCCAGGGACTGATCTAGGTGCTGAGGATGTAGCAGAAATGCAACAGATAGGAGTTCCCTGGCGGTCCAGTGGTTAGGGCTCTGCGCTTCCACTGAAGGGGGCCGAGGTTCGATCCCTGGGCGGGGAACTAAGATTCCACGTGCCACACAGCGTGGCCAAAAAAAAGCAATGCAACAGATAATAATCCCTACCGGGTGGACCTGACATTCTGGTGGGGGAGGCAGATGAAAGACCAGTGAACAAATATACAGTATTGGGTTGAACCATATGACATTGCTGATATTTGACAATTTTTTTTTTTTGGCGGTACACGGGCCTCTCACTGTTGTGGCCTCTCCCGTGGCGGAGCACAGGCTCCGGACGCGCAGGCTCAGGGGCCATGGCTCATGGGCCCAGCCGCTCCGCGGCACGTGGGATCCTCCCGGACCAGGGCACGAACCTGTGTCCCCTGCATCGGCAGGCGGACTCTCAGCCACTGCGCCACCAGGGAAGCCCTGATATTTGACAATTTTATATGGCTCAGTCAAATGTAATGCCAGGTAACAGTAAGTGCTGTGAAGAAAATACTGCCAAGTAAGGATATAAAGAAGGGCTGTGAGTACTGATTTTAGATGTGGGAGGAGGGGGAGAGGCGGAGAAGGTCTGTATGAAGAGGTGACATTGAAGCAGCACCTGAATGAACAAGGGAGTGAGCCAGGCAGATCTCTGGGGGGGAGCAGGTGGCTGCCTTCCAAACGTTTCCGCTCTGTTCCCACATCGGACCTGCCCTCCAGCCTCATTCCTCCTGTGCCCCCGCCCTCCCCACTCCAAAAGTCTCTGGTAAGTCCTCCAGCTCAGCACACCAGGGGCAGCTTACTGGCCTCTGGCTTACTGGGCCATCTTCCCGCAGTACCTCTTCCCCTTCTAGGGACTCAGGGCCAGAACAGAACATCCATCCCAAGAACAGAACATCAGCCATTCCCTGCTCACAGGCGCCCCTCCATTGCAGAGCTGTTCTCTCAGCCTCCCCACCCCTTGCCTTGACCTGGTCCTCTCTCCCTGCCTCAGTGCTAGCACCCCCTGGTGGAGGATGGGGGTAGGGACAGCGCTGCTAGAGGGGCAGCTCCCAGAAAGCACACCTCCCCTCTTCACACCCTACACCGCGCTGTCCTTCACACCCCCTCTCCTCCACCCAAGAGCCACCTCCCTTCACCCAGCCTACTGGACGGGCCCTCCTGTCCTTGACCCAGTCCTGTGAAGACATGGCCTGGGGTCCGTCTGGTGGAATATTCCAGCAATGTCGAGGCCTCCGCTCCCTCTGATCTCTGCATTGTCCTTTGTAGCATTCACCACACTTTTAATTAATCTGCATTGTCCTCTGTGAGGTGTCCGTCTCCACAAATGGAAAAATGGCTCCATGAGGGCAAGGACAGTGTCTTGGTCACTGCTGAGCCCCCAGCACCATGCTGGCCCACAGTAGGTGCTCAGTAAAGACTTAGTGAAGGAATGAACCAAAGATTTTTGTGTCTCTTGGGGGTACAAGAGGCAGTGAGGGGATGTGGTTTGAGGACCCAAACGGTGGACCTGAGGGAGCAACAGTAGGGGAAGGTGCTTGGCATCCGTCTACTGTGAGGCATCTGGGGAGTGGTCTCTGTCAGTTGGGCACCTTCTGTCCTGGAAATTTGGCTTTCACTGTTCTCTCCTTGTTTCCTGAGGCAAGGCCCATGCACGTTATGCTGTGTGTGCAAGGCTGGACCTCTGTGTGGTGGTAAAAAGCTCTTAATTAAAAACCAGGGTGCACAGCCCAAACTTGGGGACCTCTTTTCTCCCCAAGAATTTGCACCAAACTTGATTCCAAAGCAGGCCTTTCCCTGTCTACGGCCCTCACTGCTCCCACTGAGGTTCTAGATAAGACAGACCCTCCACCCTTTGGAATTGCCCTTCCTTCCTGGTCTTTAAAGTTCGGCTCTAAACTCACCTCTTCAAAGAGGTGTTCCCGAGTGAACCGCAGACCTGCTCACCCCAGGACCCCTGTACATACCCTGCCGACCTGATGACCCCAGCTGCTCCCCACCACGCACCCCCAGGCTTTGTGACATCCACGCTCTTGGGTGGGCTCGTACTCTTCTGAACCAGTGGAGAGTAGCCAAGGACTGGGAAGCAGAGCTGGGTTTGAATCTCATGCCAACACATAGAGCAGTGTGACCTTGAGCAGGTGAGTGCATGTCTCTGAGCTTCCTCATCAGTACAATGCGAGAGCGACACCCACCTGGCAAGGAGGATTTAATGAGACTGTAGATTGCAAGGTTGCAGGCCTTGTGCGTGGTGCTCCCTTCTGTCCTTCAGGACTGCCATATGTCACCTCCTCCGAGAGTGAGTCCTCCCTGACCCATCACAAGCCATGCCCCACCTGCCTTTCCCGGCCTCAGTTTCCTTCAAGCCTTTATTTATTTTATATATACCCTTCTATGTGTCAGGCCTACGAGGGTAGGCGTTTTGTCTACTTTGTTGCTGAATCCCAAGTTCCTAGAGCTATGCCTGGCATACACTGACTGACTGAATGGCAGGTACGTAGTAGGGGCTTTATAAACAGGAGCTACTGTTATTATCATACATCTCTGTCTTATTTGTTTGCAACTGATAGGTTAGCCGAACTCACCTTCATGCCTGGGGGGCAGTCCTGGCTTGAATGACCTTATGAACGAACTTCGGTAATAGGGTCGCTGTGCTGCCTGGGCTCCTGTGTGACCTGCCCCAGGAAGAGGAGGCTGTGTACCCGGAGGACACCTCAACAGCGTGCTCTTCCGGGGCAGAGGCCACTGGGTCTGCCTGCTCCACCCTTTCTATGTAAAAATCCAACGCTGGGACACATGGATCATCCCCACAACACTTGTCAGGGTCAAAGAAATCCAGACAAGACTAGTAGGGATGATTCCAACTCTGCCTCTAACTTGCTGTGTGACCTTAAGTAAGTCACACTGCCTCTCTGAATACTTAGTTTTCTATTTTATGTATCTAACAAATATTGACAGAGCACTAATGACTTGCCAAAAATCGTTCAAAGAGCTTATGTACATGTAACTCATTTCTCTCAAGAACCCTATGAAATGGGTTAATAATACCCTTCATTTTACATACGACAGGGCTTCCCTGGTGGTGCAGTGGTTGAGGGTCTGCCTGCCGATGCAGGGGACACAGGTTCGTGCCCCGGTCCAGGAAGATCCCACATGCCGCAGAGCGGCTGGGCCCGTGAGCCATGGCCGCTGAGCCTGCGCGTCCGGAGCCTGTGCTCCGCAACGGGAGAGGCCACAGCGGTGAGAGGCCCGCGTACCGCAAAAAAAAATACCCTTCATTTTACATACGACAAACATGAGGCACAGAGAGGTGAAGTGACTTGCTCAAGGTCACACAGCTAGTAAATAAATAGCAGAGCCAGGATTCAAGCCCAGGAGTCTCGCTGCAGAGTCAGTGCTGGTAACCACTATGCTCAGCTGCACTGGACGGTGCCTGTGAAGGGCCAGCCTTTACCTGTTTGGAATCTGAATTTATTCTCCTGATGGAGCCTCCATTATTTGGCAGACACTCATTTTCCTAAAGGCTCCATTTGGCTTCCCTAAACAAGAATCTCCCGGGAGTTCCCTGGCAGTCCAGTGGTTAGGAGTTCGCGCTTCTACTGCAGGGGTCACAGGTTCAATCCCTGGTCGGGGAACTAAGATCCTGCCTGCTGTGCAGTGTGGCCAAAAAAAAAACTCCTTTCCTGCCGTTCTTCAAATCTAATAACTGAATCCCCGTGACTTCCAGAAGGAAACAGCCAGTGGTATGTGGGACAACCAGTGCTGGGGGATGCCTAGTGTTTGTCGATCTCTGTGGTATAAATACCCCAACCATGGCCAAGTTCACGCTGCCAACCTGACATCAGTGAACACAGAATTGAGAAGAGGTACATAAAATCAGCCCCCAAGAACCACCATGAGCAGCTCCAGTGCACCCCTGTCAGCCCAAGCAAAGGTGTGGCAACAGGGATGAGTAAGGGACTCCTCAGGTACAAACCACCAGCTGGACCTGCCTCACAGGCCCTGTCAGGCCTCCCCTCCCTCACACTTCCCTGAGGCCGCCCTTCCTAACATGCAGGGGGCTGGGGCTCCAGCTCTGGTCACCTGGAGAGGGTGCACCAGTTGGGCGGCTTGAGAGCCAGGCTGAGCAGGTGTGACAGGCGAGCCAGCTGTGACTAATCTTCCTGGTTAGAGCAGCATTGCCTCCTCGTCACTCCCCACCCTGTTAGCTCCCAATTGCCTTTGGGATAAAGTTTAAACTTCTTAGACTGCTGGACAAGGATTGCCCTCATCTGGGCCCTGCCTTGCTAATCAGATCCTCCACGGCATCTGTGCACAAACAAGCCTTACTCACCTCTGTCACCACACCTTGGCTTGAGCTGTTGCCCGCCTGGAATGCCATTTCTCTGCTTTGCCCAAGATGGGGCGGACCCTCATGCCTCAAGACCTGGCTCAGTAGCACCTCCTGGGGCTGGCTTTGCCAGGCTGCTCCTGCCCACGGGCGCTCTCCCTCCTCTGACTC
Organism: Phocoena sinus; assembly: GCF_008692025.1. Taxonomy (NCBI): domain Eukaryota; kingdom Metazoa; phylum Chordata; class Mammalia; order Artiodactyla; family Phocoenidae; genus Phocoena; species Phocoena sinus. Next base: position 65,940,864 of record NC_045773.1, on the reverse strand, counting down.
CTGTAGGATCGTGGCTCAGCAGGCCTAGACTTGAACTGTCAGTTAACTTTCAAACAAAACTAAACTGTAAGTTTCTTGAGGGCATGAGTGTCTTAGTTTTCTCTGTTCTCTGTACACACTCAGCAATGTGTTGTAAAGCCTTAATCCATTCCACCAATGAGCACCTATCAAGACATGGAGGAGACGTGGATGGATGTCATGTATCCTGTCCTCAGGAAGCTCATACCCTAGTGAGGGAGGCAGAGCAAAAAAGGGAATGACAATACACTGTCACCTGCAGGTAGGAGCGTAAATTGGTACCAGCTGTTAGAACTGGTTGGCCATTTGCTATTAAAAGGGTGAAAATGTGCACCTCATTTTTCCTGATAATTCCATTATGGATGGATTTAGTCTACATAAAGCAGGCAAGGGGTCACACACTATTACTGTATTGTTTATCTTCTGTATCAATAAAGAGACGTTTCCAGCATTGTGAGAAAAGAATAAAGAAAAAAAATGCCTGGATGGATTGTTCCAGATTTGGAAAGCTGGTGCATATCATTCCCATATGTGTTTTTACTTGTGCTATATATGCATGTATCCATAAAAATATCAAGCTAGATAATTCTGCAATTTCCTTTTTCACTCAAGATTGTTGGCGAGATCCACCCATGTTGATTTAATCTAGCTTAGACTTCTCAGCCTTGGCACCAGTGACATTTACATTTGGTGCCCAATAATTCTTTGTGTGGCGGGGGTGAGGGGCTGCCCTGTGCATGAGAGCAGCGTCCCTGGCCTCTGCCCACTAGATGCCAGTAGCTCACCCTCCACTCCCCAGCTGTGACAAACAGAAATGTCTCCAGACATTACCAGTTGTTCCTGGGACACAGACGAAATCTGGGGTGGGGTCGGGTAGCAGGGGAGAGCAGAAGGCCAAGTCATGCTAGTTCATTTGTTCTCACTGCTGTGTACTATTTCGTCACATGAATGCACTACAATTTATTTTTCTATTCTGTTTTTTGGCCATGCCGTGGGGCTTGCAGGATCTTGGTTCCCCAACCAGGAATCGAACCCATGCCCCCTGCAGTGGAAGCACAGAGTCCAAACCACTGGACCACTAGGGAATTCCCTTTCCTATTCTCCTATTGATGGACTTTGAAGATTGTTCCAGGCTTTTTTTTTTTTCTCTGCTATTACAGATAATGCTGAGTGAAAAGTCCCCACACTCATTTCCTTGAGCCCATATGGGAAAGTTTTTCTAGAATAATTACCTAGAAGTAAAACACAGGGTCATAGGGATGTGTAGCTTCCACTTTTACTAAATCCTGCCAAACTGCTTCCAGTGTATGAAAGTTTTACAATTTTTGTGTAGTCAAAATCACGAGCCTTTCTCTTGTGGCTTCTGGGCTTTGTGACATGCTTCAAACGCCTTTCTCCATTTAAATCTTTGATTTACCTGCAAGTGACTGTAGCTAAAGGGAGGAAAGGAGGAGATGTCCAGTTGTTTCAACACCATTTATTGACGCAGATGACTGAATTATATGCATCTGTGTTTATAAAAGTTAAATATCTTTACAGATTTAGGAATTTTTTTAGGAGTTACACCAACCTGCCAACAGCTCTTATTTCCCGGTAGTGGGGTAATAGAGGTTACCTAGCTACATTCAAAAATTTTCAGCAATAAACATGTTTTACGTGTGTCGTGAAAGAATAATATGTAGTTAGAAAAAGTACAATGGTAGGTGCTTTGACACTAGTCAGCTTGGTGCAAGTTACGGAAACACGTGGAGTGGCTACCTGACTCCCGTGGAGGCTGGGTGGGGTGTGGAGCAGGGTAGGATTTGTCAGGGGAGAGAACAGCTTCCAGATGGGGATACTCCCTACCACAAACACTTTGTCAGCAGCTATTATCAGATAGGCAATGCCTCTGTCACCAGGCAGAGCTGTGGCTTCGAGTTGGGTCACGCCTGAGCAATGGTGGGGCTGAAATGGGCCTTCGTGCACTGGCACAGACAATGACGTCACCTCACAACCGGCAACAGACGGCTGCGTCGGCTGCCCTGCAAGTGGAGCCAGCTGTTCAGGTCACGGTAACACCCAGGAGGACACACAGGCCCAGGACTCCCGCTAGAAAATCCCACTCCCTGTCTGCTGAGTGCCATGGAGGTGAAATCAAAGGTGCATCTGGCCCAGAAATGGCCACCAGCAAAAGACACCCAGAGGTTCTGTTCTATGGTGCCAGGGAAATGGTACAGTCATTGTTTACGACTGTTCCCCCATTGGAATGTCAGCTGCAGGAGGGCAGGAATCTAACCTTTATTTTTTCCCCCATGTTCTCAGTGCCTGACACATCAAAGTTACCCAATAGCTCTTTGTGGAATGGCTGAATGAGGGTGCAAGGTACCCTAATGACTTCCAATTCCCCTTCTTTTTCCCTGATATTTTCACTTTAAAGTGGCAGATGGATGGGGAAACAAATTATCTAGATCATGGCCCTTAGCCATCTTCAATAATCTTTTTTTTTTTTTTTTTTTTTTTTTTTCTGCGGTACGCGGGCCTCTCGCTGCTGTGGCCTCTCCTGCTTGCGGAGCACGGGCTCCGGACGCGCAGGCTCAGCGGCCATGGCTCACGGGCCCAGCCGCTCCGCGGCATGTGGGATCCTCCCGAACTGGGGCACGAACCCGTGTCCCCTGCATCGGCAGGCGGACTCTCAACCACTGCGCCACCAGGGAAGCCCCTTCAATAATCTTTTGATTCTTGTTCCAATTCATTAAATTGCTGTGCATCCAACTTGAATTACACGGCAAGATGGAGCCAAGAGAATCAGAAACTAATTCTCACACTTGTCTCGTCTTAAACTGGGAACTTGCACATGGCAAGGTTTCTTAGGGCAGATAATCTTTACATACTTGGTTTCTTTCTTTGGATGGTCTTTGCTACTGCAGACTGTCGATTGTAAAAACAGGAAACAGGACAAGATGATTTGCAAGTGATTAAAAGATGAGTTATTCACTGACTCAGTCAATAAAGATGAGATGCCTACTGTGTGTCAGGTACCATGCTAGGTGATGGGGACACTGTAGTGCACAAGAGAGCTTGTGCCCTCAAGGACATACAGCCCTGAGCTTTTATTGAGCACTTACTGTATGCCAAGGGCTTTACATATCTTGACTCATTTAGTCCTCACAATGAGGACTGTGAACCTGTGAGATAAGTTCAGAGAGAAAAATAATTTGCCCAAGATTATACCAATAGGAGATGGAGAGGCTGGGATTTGAACTCAGGCAGACTGGTTCCAGAGTCTGTGTCCTTAAGCTTCATGTTTTTTCTCTTGAACAAGTGATACAGACACCAGGCAATGACAAAGCAATGTGACAAGTGCTACCACTGATCAATGTAGATGAGTACCAAAAAAAAAAAAGCACACAGAAGCCACACCTAATCCAAGCTTGGGGATGCTCAGGGAAGATTTAGAGGGAGTGATAGGGAAAGTTGGCCCAGAGGAGTGAGGCAGGAGAAGGCAGGGGGTCCTAGGCAGAGGGAGTATCACGCACAAAGACCAGGAGACAGAGAAAGCAGTGTGCATTTAGAGCAGTGCCACAGAGAAGGAGAGGAAGTGACATGAAGCTACGGAGAGAGGCGCTGAAGAGAGGCTGAGGGAGGGAAGAAGGTAGCTGCTGTAGCCCTTCGTTGGCCTGCTTCTCTCCGGAGGGTGGAGGTGCGTTTCTATACCAGATGATAAGGAAGCAGTGGAGGGGGGCTGGGACCTGGGTGAGGCCCAGCGTGTGCCACACGAGATAAGGCACCAAGTGCCTATCCTACCCATTCTAGTCTTCTTAGTCTCTAACTGATTATATTGTAAGCAATATGACAAATGACACAAATATAATGCAGATTAATTGCAATAACTGCAAATCTTGCAAAAGAGTGGATTTGATGAACTTGACAAATAATGCTAGAAAACTGCTCAAATCTCAAGCAAAGCCACTGAAAAATGTGGATCTGGCAGACTCAGAGGATGACAATAAAGGGAGAGGTGATAAGGTGATCACCAAGGTGATCACTTATAAAAAAGGACAATGTGAATATCAAGAGATTGAGGTCCATAGGAAAACAGGAAGATCTCTTTTTTTTTTTTTGCCACTGAGTGGCATGTGGAATCTTAGTTCCCCGACCAGTGATCGAACCTGTGCCCCCTACAGTGGGCGCTCGGACGTTTAACCACTGGACCGCCAGGGAAGTCCCAGATCTCAAATAGTTTTGAAAAAATTCCCTCTATGATTATGCTGTAAAAATCAGGTGGAAAGAATATTGTAGGATACTAAACATGGTTTCACTCGAAAAACAAACACTTGATTCTTTCTTTGTTATAAGAATTTTTTTTAATTACAAGCTTTTATAATTTCATTCGGTTTTCATGATGAAAGTCCCCATTAGACTTCCTCTCTCCCCGAATCCCCACCATATACAATGAAATTCTGGTCCCCGTTTTAAGTGGATTCACTTTTAGGTGAGCTTTTCCTGGTGTCAACCCTTTCCCTGAGCTAAACAGGCCCTTTGCTCTCAGCAGCCTGGGAGGAAGATTGTGTCACGGTGCCGATTCTGGTATGGGAAGGCAAAATATTTCCTACCATTGTCTGATCCTTACAGGGGCTGATGTATCACGTCACAACTGGGTCTCTTTTCTCTTACCTCCTTAAGAAGTCACTGAGGACAGAATGAAGACAAGAGCCTGTGCTTGGTTTGCCTTCTATCCCTGCCATCATTCCCAGCTGCCAGCCAGGGACCAGACAGCACAGGACAAAACCCCCAGCTGCACACTCTCAACATCCTCACAGGCTGGGCCTCACAACCCACCCTGGGACCCCTGTCAGTCGGCATTCTGGGGCCACTGAGGAATGAAGCACACCAGCACAGGCCCTGAGAACAGCTGTGAGACCTCGTGACTCTTTAATCTTGTGATGCAATCCAGTAGTTTTGAAGAATATTGTTGTCAAGGGCCATATGACGAGTCATCAAATGCATTTGCTCAAAAGTCTATAAACAATGTACACAATCAACCTTCTGCCTACAATTTTAAAATAAAAGCATAACTTTCTAGAGATAGTCTTGGAATGTCAAAGCTGAAAAGAACTCAAGCATATTTAAACAAACTTCATGTTTCAGATGAGGAATCTGAAATCCTAGGCCAGGGGTCGGCAAACTTTTTCTGTAAAGGGTCAGAGAGTAAATAGTTCAGACTGTAGGTCATATGGTCTCTGTCCTAACTATTCAACTCTGTTGTAGCACAAAAGCAGTCACAGACGATACGTAAACAACGTGTGGTTGTGTTCTGATTCAACATTTATTTATGGGCACTGAAATTTGAGTTTTACATTATTTTTCACATGCTACAAAAATACTGTTCTTCTTTTGACTTCAAGCATTTAAAAAGCTAAAAACCCCTTTTAGTGGGCTACACAAACAGGTGGGAGACTGGATTTGGTCCCTGGGCCATAGTATGCTGACCCCTGTCCTAGGCCACTCTGACACCCAAGTGTAGCCTGTAGTGTTATACCTTGTTTATTTGCTCTTTGCTTTGGCCATCCACATCAAAGACTCTGACCTGCTTAACCATAAAATGCACAAGCAAGGAGCTCTATAAATGTTTTCTACATTTTAGGAGTAATATTAAGGTCTGTCAGAAACATATGCCAGGCCACAGTTGCAAGACAACTGATAGAATGCTATATCGTGTATTAAATAAAATCAAGAGAAAAAAATATAATAAATTTGAGAAACTCACTAAATTTGAAAAATAGGCTTTATTTTAACCAGTGGTATTGTATGACATCCTATATGGCATAAATGAATACAGCCAAGTTCATGAGTACAAATAAAATAGAATTTTCCCTCATTCTCTCTTTCGCTTTCTGTTCAGAGAAGTCAGGAGATGGGAGCATTATGCTCAGAAACCAAGGAGCTCTTCCACAGGCTCCGGCTGAGTCCAGGCTCCTGGCGCGTTCAGCCTCTTAACACGTATATGGTCTCATGTGCAAAGACCTTTATGACAAAAATATTCAGAGCAGTATTTCTGTAGGAAATCACACTAGCATTTACAACAAAACATGGCTGATAAAATTCATCCTGCTGTGGATCACGAGGATTTGAACTGCATATAAAGGAGATGAGGCCTCTGCGTTCATTTTCCTTTAAAGAGGGGGCGAATCCCGGGTGAGGTGTGATCACCATCAGCTGCCTCCTTCCTTCTCGCTCCAGTTCACGCGGGGGTCCTACCCTGTCCCTCTGGAGTGCAGGTATCACTGCACTGTGACAGAGAAATGGAAACACCTTGGCCCCAATACAAGATTCTGTCACACAGCCAGCACCTGAAGTGGCTCTACGCTTTCTTCTTTCACAAAAGGTTTAAATATATGGGCCCTTATGTAGCGCAAGATGCCTGAAATTCAGAAAATTATGAAAACAACTCTTCTCCACCCCTGAGGATATTTCATCTTTATAAAGCTGAAAATACAAAATATTAAAATAATTTGCCCTCTCTCCCCATCAAAAGGAATCATATTCTTAATGGATTCCTGCAATATAGAAAATTCTGAAACAAAATTTATTTCTCCACAAACCAAGACCAAGAAGTCAATGTTAAGCTGCCAAGAAGACCCTTTTCCAAAGAAGGGTGGAAAAGACACCTCATTACTTTTTTTAAAAAAAATAACCATATTTAGACAAAGATAGCAAAAGGAGTTTCTGGCCTCATGAGCTTTTATTTTTCACTTTGATTTTCAGCATTTCTTAGCATTGGTTATTGGGAGTGAAGAGAATGACTTGTTCTCCAAAGTCTGAGATATTCCTGGGACAAGCCCTGATCTTTCCTGGTTGACAGCTCCCCCAAAATAGTCTGTTGAAAACCAGATGGCAAGAATGGAAATGCTATACATCCATCTGTTCCATTTCTTCATAGTTTTCACATCAAAAGCACCTGGAGTATCACTTGTGTTCAACACAAAATAGCACTGGGGGCTGAAGAGAGGATGACATCACTTGCCCATAGCATCAGCTGAGGTGACGTGGATTCTGAACTACCCACAAGGTCTTCACTGGCAAACTTGCCTGGCACCAGGGCCTCCGGAAGAGAACAGGACGAGCAACCGTGCATGCTCAGATAGCAAGACGTGCAAAACACATCATCACTCTGCTAGGAATAAAGAGCACGCAGGAAGTACACTGAGAGCAAGAACCAGCTTCTGACTCCTGGGGCCAGTACTTAAGAAACCTCTGCACTGAAGGTGGTGGGTATGCAGAGAAATGGCAACGACGCCTGGGTGGGGGTGTGGGCGTGAGGGAGGAAAAGAGAGAAGCACATATACGCATGCTCACACATGGTGCCTCTGAAGGCTCCCTGGCCACTTCGGGTTCACAAGTGGCCGTCCAACAACCTGACTACTTGCCTGGCTCAGAACTTCATCCGCTGCACTCTCCCAACCAACTACACTTTCTTCTCTCCTTTTAAGGCACATACTTATAGTTTCAGGTACAGCTGCTGAGTTCTGAGAATCACACTGAGCGAGTTCATCACAGACTAGTGCACAGAAGCCGGTTGGTCCTTTTTGGCTGATGCATCGCTGAGCGACAGCTCCAGGTGTGAAGCAACCAGAAGGTGTGAGCCTTCTCTCTATGCCACCGTGGGATGTGGTCAAGTCTAACCTCCACCGTCAAGGTGGGGCCACAGGAGAGGCCAAAATGGCAAAAGCACGACTGGGGTCTGGGATGTTTAATATTTTTCACTTTGCATTTAACAAACCCTACAAGATGGCAGCTCTTGCCCGCCTAGCTGACTCTCACGAACAAGAGCAAGCAGAGGCTGCCACAGAGCATCTGTCACTCCACGTAAAGTCACTGTGATAGTTTGCTCATAATCTCTTACCCTCCACAAAGTCAGACACACATAACACACACACACACACCCCTTCCACCATGGAGGAAATCTTTGCGACAAGAGGCACTTGAATGATATTTGGAGAGTTCCCATGAAAAGGCCTTCCCCTCACAGTGAAGTGGGATCAACGGAACAGAAACCAGATACTCAAGACTCCATCTCTTCTTGGTCAAGGGGTGGTGGCACAAAGCTGATGACTTCATCGTAGGTCAGGCCTAGAAATTGGGAAGGAAAAGTACGACGTGAGAGTTTAGACTATGCACTTTGCTGGCAAGCATCCTAACTTCTAAGCTCAAGATCCTTCCTCCCTGTTCAGGCCGCTGGTTCGATGGGCTACTTCAAATAATTGCCTCATTGCTTGTGTGTAATATCCTAATGGAACGTGTGATTACACAGAAGTTCAAGGATACATATAAAAGAACCATTTTTCTTGTTTCTTTCATCATCTAGTGCCTCCTCTTTAAAGCTCTGGAGAAGATGCTCAAGAGTAGCAAAGCAATCCCACACGCTACAGCAACAGATAATCCTGGCTTTTGGGATTTAACTCGAGTTCTGAATTTGTGTTTTATGGAGAGAATATGAGATTGGGCATGGGAGACCTGGGTTCCATTTCTGGCCGCATCCCTAACTATGTCTAAGGTAAGAGACATGATATAAACTCTCTTTGCCCCAATTCTATCGCTTGTAAAAATTCCCTATTCCCTACTTAGCTCAGAGAGATGGTATAAATGCAGAAATTCTGAGAACCTCAAAGCTCTATGCAGACGTGAGGGGCTGTGCACAAAATCAGACCAGACAGAAGCATCTCAAAGGTCCAGAGTGTCGTCATCTACAACAGACAGTTTCCATCAGAGGAGCATACTCATTCTGCATTAGAGACCCTCATTACAAGTTTTAACGAGCTGGGTAGAACCAGAAAAAATTCCACCCCCACCCCCACACAGCTTTTGGATAGTGGTTCGCTTAGGAAAGATTTTTAAATCTAAGTTCTCAAGCTAGATGCTATGACTTACTTTTCCATTCATCTATAAGGAGGTCCCTGCTTTCGAAAGACTGATCGTAAGGATCAGCCACTGGTTCATCGTCAGGATCATGGTACTGGGCAAAGTAGGCATGTGCAAGGGCTTGCGCTGCTGTAATTCTCTTATCTGAGTCCAACACAAGCATCTTCTCCAGCAAGTCGACAGCTATCAGTACCACAGATTGGAAGGAAAAAAGAAGAGTTTTTAACACGTTACCAAAAATTTATGCCTTATTAAGCAAACACACAGTTTTGACCCTTCATACCCAAACAAAGAATTCTCCAAAGTGTCTGATCTAGGATATATTACTCCTTTCCTCCTTTAAACATATACATGTGTGTGCATGCTTGCATGCGTGTATGGATGGGTGGGTGGATTTTGTATTTTTTAAGAATATATTACTGGGACTTCCATGGTGGCGCAGTGGTTAAGAATCCACCTGCCACTGCAGGGGACATGGGTTCGAGCCCTGGTCCAGGAAGACCCCACATGCCACGGAGCAACTAAGCCCATGCACCAAAACTACTGAGCCTGTGCTCTAGAGCCCTCGAGCCACAACTACTGAAGCCCACGTGCCTAGAACCCGTTCTCCGCAACAAGAGAAGCCACTGCAATGAGAAGCCTGCACGCTGCAACTAGAGAAAGCCCACGTGTGGCAATGAAGACCCAGTGTAGCCAAAAATAAATAAATAAATAAATAACCCCCCCCAAAACTAGAGAATGTATTAGTAAAGAGAATTTTAAAAAGTAACAGACTGTGTTTGAACAAGCTTCTGTGGAATGTCAGTGTCAAACTGCTACCACTATGGTCAAAATGTCAGAATGAAAGTCCATAACTAAAGTAATCTACAAGAGATAAGTAGGGCCGGTTTCTTACTGTTTTGTCCCTTCTGTTTATTTACATAAGGCAAGTGAATATTCATCTCATGGATCTAATGAACAAATTGAGGATTTTTTATGGGTGTGTGGACGAGACGTGGTATTTGGATAAAATCATTATGAGCGATTTCAGTATACAAAATAATAGGACAGTGAATAGTCATATGCCCACCACCAACAATTAACCTTCTGTATTTCTTTATCTATATATACATATATTTTTTGCCAAACCATTTAAAAATAAAATTAGAGATGTGAAACTTTACCTCTAAATATTTCAGCATACAGATAGCTTCCTACACAATCATAAAACTGTTATAACATATGACAAATATATAATTCCCAAATAGCATCTAAAATCCAGTACATGTTAAAATTTCAATTACCCTAAAGTTGTTTTTTATACCTAGTTTGTTCAAACCAGGATCCAATTAAGGGCCATGCAATGCATTAGATTGAGTTTCCTTAGTCTCGAAATAATCCCCCCACTTCTAAACCCTATTTTTTCCTAACTTTGACCTGAAAATACCCACCCCCAGTTATCTTGTGCTATCTTGTACTTACACCCTTGTTTTCCTCTATTCCCTGTATTTCATGAACCCTGTTAGATCTGAAAATTTGGTAAGAATTGGGTTATAAATATTTTTGGAAAGAATATTTCATAGGTGATGCTATGTACTTAATGGTACATTAAAGCCATCTGTCCCATTAATAATGATGCTAAAATTTGATCACCAGGTTAAAATGTTTCTTTTTTGCCCCAAGAAAGTACCCAGTAGGACACACCAGGTAAATATCAGTTTCTTTCACTTACAGCTTTCAGCATCCATTGATTTTTCCTTCCCAGCAACTAATTCATTGGGGGGGGGGGGGTCACAAAACAGTGGGGTTTTTGTTTGTTTGTTTTCTAATTCTTACAAATGAGGATGTTTTGAGTTTCAGAATGGTGGCACTTGGGAGGACAAATAGTGACATTTCGACAGTTATCACTTTGGTGTAACAAAGGCGTTCGAGGCTTTGCAAATTATCGATGTCTCCTTAAACGTGGAAGTGGGCAGGGATGGGTAGTGAAGGGGAGGACTGTTTCCTGAAGAGACCCATGCTGCATACACTGGAGGATGTAAAAGACCCCTGTCCTGCAGCCTCAATTCCAGAGTAATCCAAAGGAGAAATGTGGGTTTCAGAGGACTACAGGAACAAAGTGAATATTTATGTGTCAAGTTCATAAGTTTACACTTTAAAGCATTGGGAAAATTGCCTAGATATATATTTCTTCTTCTCTACTTAGAAAGAATAACCTTATCAGGTGTTGTTTGGGTCATATGATGAGTCTTTGCCACCCCCAGGGTAGAAAGAACCATATCCTTATAACCAATACCTTGATTAAAAAATAAGATCAAGGTTAAGAAAAAGATTCCTCTAAGATCTTGACAGATACAAATACACACACTCCATCAAAGGGCAATTTAAGTTTTACTTCATGTTTTGAGGATAAGGGTGAAACATGAAGTCAGTAATGGACAAAATAGAGCTGTCAATATTTACACTGTTAGCATATTCCTTCTCGGTTAACATGCTGGGCACAAGTTCCTGGTCAGTAACACCATGTTCTGCCTGCAAGAAGAGACTCTGTATGACATCACTGGGCAGTGGACTGATAGGTCTGTTTAAAGTTTGAGAACTGCAGTGCTGAGCAACAGATGGCTCAAAGCCTCCTTCAACTCACTAGCAGCCTGCAGTACTAAGTGGTATCCAGTTCTTCTGAATGCTTAAATGTCACGATTCCAGAGAAGGGGGACACCTATCAGGATAGATGTGACCCAAATAAGCTGCTGGGACACACACATATTCCCCCTTCCTTGGAAAAATGAATTAACAAATCTCTTTGAGTCAGCCATCAGGAAGTCAAACAGTAAGCATTGCCATGTCAAAACGTGAGCTGATATGATGAAAAAACTCATAACAGAATGACAGACAGGGAAGCGACCAGCATACAACATAATTTCCCAACATCCTACAGTACTTATGATTCAAAGAGAGCTTCTCACAGACCCTTGAACTAGATAACACAGTATAAACAAATCATACAAAGCCAACCACAGCATACCAGGGCAGATGCAAACCTAAGCCAACCCCGGCAGAGTTCTGTATACCCCTGATGAGTTTGTGGATTTATTCTTCGACGTGAGAGTGATCCAGCTGAGATCTGACATACTCTCCATCTCAAAGGCCGACATGGACTCATCTATAGCTGCCTAACACTTGAAAGAGTGTGAGCATCTCTGCTATTGTAAGAATTATCACAGTAACACTAAACTGCTCTCAAACAATCACCGTGGATGAAGTATTTAAAAAAGTAAAGCCACTTAGCCTTCACTCCAACTTCTAAAGAGGCTGTCATGGGTGTCAGCTCTCAGAAGGATAAAACTAAACCTGAAGCCCGGTTGCTGGGACCCTTAAGCAGAGGGATGACCAAAACTGAGATTTAAAAACATACTACTAAGGGACTTCCCTGGTGGCGCAGTGGTTAAGAAGAATCCGCCTGCCAATGCAGGGGACACGGGTTCAAGCCCTGGCTCGGGAAGATCCCACATGCCGCGGAGCAACTAAGCCCATGCGCCACAACTACTGAGCCTGTGTTCTAGAGCCCGTGAGCTGCTACTACTGAGCCCGTGCGCCGCAACTACTGAAGCCTGCGCGCCTAGAGCCCGTGCTCTGCAACAAGAGAAGCCACCACAATGAGAAGCCCATGCACCACAACAAAGAGTAGCCCCCGCTTGCCACAACTAGAGAAAGCAAGCACGCAGCAAAGAAGACCCAACACAGCCAAAAATAAATAAATAAATAAAATTTAAAAACAACAACAACCAAAAAACATACTACTAAGATACAATCTTCAGAAAAGTAAGAAGGTTGATTGTACTATTATCACAGCATTGCTCCCCTCCTGTCATAGAGAGGTCCTGGTCTGATTTCTCTGTGTCTGTCATTAAATAGCACTGTCCTGTGTCTTCTCCTAGAGTCAGGGAATTAGAGCCTCAGGCAATAACACTTTGGGGGGCCAAAAAAAGTAGATATCAGCCCCCGGTTTTAAGGAACAAAGCAACTCTTTTTTAGCCAAGGCAGTACACATCCTGCAGCTGCCACTGTTATGTCCCTTTGCCAAAGATCCTGGAAGTGATGGTGGCAGGAACGAATATGGAGCCATTCCTTAAAGTCTGGGGTGGCAAATTAGCTTCGCAAAGAGAGAATGGTTAAGTCTCTAAGGGCAAAAGAAGAAGAGGGGGAGGGAAAAGTACCTGAGGATGATGGGACCTGTAGGTAGAGCAGGGCACACTGCAGGGAGCGCCTGGGTGGGTCTACTAACCACCATCTGTGCTTCGGTTGTTTTCTCCCTCAGTGAGGGACACCGCAGAACAATAGTAGTGGGCTTCCCTGGTGGTGCACTGGTTAAGAATCCGCCTGCCAATGCAGGGGACACGGGTTCGAGCCCTGGTCCGGGAAGATCCCACCTGCCGCAGAGCAACTAAGCCCATGCGCCACAACTACTGAGCCCACGTGCCACAACTACTGAGGCTGCATGCCACAACTACTGAAGCCTGCGGGCCTAGAGCTCATGCTCCACAACAAGAGAGGCCATCGCAATGAGAAGCCTGCACTCTGCAACGAAGAGCAGCCCCTGCTCGCTGCAACTAGAGAAAGCCCGCGTACAGCAATGAAGACCCAACGCAGCCAAAATAAATTAAATAAATAAATACATAAATAAATCTATTAAAAAAAAAAACCCAACAGCAGTGGTGAACGACTCACAGGCTTTTCTCTGTTCCTCTTTCTTCCTGTATCCCTCAATCTGTTCTCCTAGCGTTCCCATTATTTCCTCTCCTTTCCTCACTGTCCCAGCCTATTTCCCCATTCAAATTCTGTGATCATATAAATATATAAGCATGTCATGAGACTGAAAAAAAAAACTGATAATACAAACACGGATAATAAATGGCATTATTTACCTCCTTCCAAGATTTAATTAATGGTATGATATTTAGTCAAAAGGAAAAACTCTTCTTCAAATACCTAACTTATGTCATAACCAATATTGAATATATTGATATTGAATCCATTAGATGAGGATATGGTCAACTTACCCAAGGGATTGGCACCAATAAATACATTTGCAAAGTTCATCTTTGGCATCTGGGTCAAAGACTGAATGTAGTTTCTTGCCTGTAAAACAGAGGGTTTTCAAAATGGCTTTGTTCAGTATTGTTGCTGCTCTCAAAGAGTCTGGGTCCTGTCAAAGAACGAGTGTTAACTGACAGGGTCTGCTAGCTTCAATGTTTATGAATATCACTGACATTCTTTAAATACTTCTCTCTTACTGCCAACCTAACCTCCTTATTTACGATCAGCACCTTTATTTACTCCTGCTATCACTCACAGTTAAATTTCAAGTGAACAAAAATGCGAACCAATTAAGTTCTCTTTCATTAGCATTCTGGTCACAGGATCAGAAGTTTAAAAAGATATCTAAGGGCTTCCCTGGTGGCGCAGTGGTTATGAGTCCGCCTGCCGATGCAGGGGACACTGGTTCGTGACCCGGTCCGGGAAGATCCCACATGCTGCGAAGCGGCTGGGCCCATGAGCCATGGTCGCTGAGCCTGCACGTCCGGAGCCTGTGCTCCGCAACGGGAGAGGCCACAGCAGTGAGAGGCCCGCGTACCACACACACACACAAAAAGATATCTAAGAAGTAGACCTTTCTGAGACAGCCTTCCTAAAATAGCTGCAGTTGGCATAGGGACTGGTTTCCCCAAAGAAAGTCTAGGATCAATTGTCTTTTGATGGTGCTGATCTCAGCAGGTACTCTTAGTATATGAAAAGGATATCAGTATTAAGCCTTCCTAACAAAATATTCATGGTGACAAGAAAGTAACCATAAGCGTTATATATATTATTCTAAGAGGTTCAAACACATTTTAAAAATACTAAACCAATTTAATAAGAGTAATAAAGAATAGTGGATAAGTTACACAGCCTAGGCAGAAATCCTTCCCCTACCACCTATAAGATACATCTTCTTGGGCAAGTCTTAACTAGCATATCAATGACCTCATCTGTAAAATATTAGTATTACTATTAGATATTAGTATTTGGCTTGCCTATACCATATGGTTATTGTGATACTCAAGCAAGATAAAACTCATGAGAGCTTCCAACTAAAATTGTGACACACAAAAATTTATATACCAATATAGGTTTTATAAGTTTGATCCTTGGGGTGGGACAGGCCTGAGTTTGAATCTTGACTTTACCACTTTGGGTAAATTACTTATTCTCTTTTAAGTCTTTAGTTCTTCATCTATAAAACAGGGTTAATAACAGTGCCTACCTCACAGGGCTGGAGTGAGGACTACCGATAACAAAGCAGTACCTCCTTAGCGTGGTACTTGGTTCAGAGGGAGAGCTCAAATTAAACATTAGCTGCTATCACTGTTGCCTTTAGAAAGGAAAGCCTGACAATTTCCGGACTTCATTCTAAGGAACTTAAGGTGCTAATAAATACTTTCAAGGACTGACAGCTCTAATCAAGGCAAAGCCAAACACTGGTCTTGAGAATAATCATATAAACACAAATGTAACTCATAAATGTGTGCTTCAGATATTAGGTATTAAAATAAGTTTATGACCTTCCCTGTTTCAAAGAATAAATCCCACTATCAGTCCATCTAAGTAGCTGAGGTAAAACTTCTTTAAAGGTATGCATTATAGTTATGTATGTACGTATATTCACACACATACAAGGTTAGAAAAAGTTTTAGCTGCTAGGGCAACTTCACCTTTTTAAAATTTATATATATATATATATAAATTATATCTATAATATTAATACATATAATACAATATTATGTTATTTTCAGGTATATAACAGTGATTCAAATTTTTATAGATTATATTCCATTTAGAGTTATTTATAAAATATTGGGTATATTTCCTGTGCTGTATAACCTATCCTTGTAGCTTATTTATTTTATACATAGTAGTTTTGTACCTCTTAATAACTTCATATTCTTAGTCATTGTATGCAGAGCAAGCAGGAGAGGCCCACTTTCAAAAGCAGCTGAGAATCTTTCTGATTTGAAAAGAAAGCTCTAGGAATTGAATTATCGACATGCCTGTTATCCCTTCCTACTTGAGCATGTAGATAAAAGAATGAAGGGAAAACAGAGTTAAGAGGCCTGTCTCATGCAGAGAACAATCTTCCCTATAATAAGCTAAATAAAAAGACTACCTGAATAAAGCTGTGTTGCCAACCTGATTCCCAAAAAGATTAAGGGCACCTTAGAAAGAAGTGCCCCAATCATCTCTGATGATAAAACCAGAGTTAGATTGGTAAAAAAGGCACCTAACCCTATCTAAGTGTTCAAATTTATTTTATATTATTTGCATATCTTCTTTTAAATATAGTCCTTACTAGCATTAGACATTTTTTAGGTTTGTTTGTTTTTTCTTTTTAAATGAAGACTCTTCTTTTGGTCATTAAAAAAATGGATGAATAGGAAAGGATGTTAATGGCCTTCAGTTAATACACCTCCAGCTGAAAATCATTAGGTGGTAGCATACCCTGACTGTAGGCATAGAATCCTAGGAAAACACGAACTTCCTCTTGAGCACTCAATTCATAAAACTCAAATATAAAAGTAACATCATTTTCTAAGTACAAGCCTGTAAATTATATTCTCAGTTCACAGGATTGGGTGACCTTTTCTCCCAAATGTCAACATTCTGTTATAGCACACAGGCAGTCTTTGCCTTAGTAGCCCTCAAGGCACATGCAAGCATTCAGTGACATTGAAAACTGTGTTGGTTATACAGTGGCAATAAAATGAGAATGTGGCCCTCTGAATGAGATATCCCTGCACCGTCTATTTGTCCTCACCTCATGGCTTGGCATCCTGTTAATGAGATAAGCAGGGGGAGTCCCCGTCAGACGCATAATCTGCTGAAGCTGGTTAATATCTTAGACGCCTAGTCAAGGGCATTGTTAAGCATACAATGCAAGAAATAACTTTCAACTCAAGTTTTAAAAAAGGCCAAAAAGCCACCCCCAAACAAACAAATAGCCTACTTCCACCCATCCCGCCCACCCCAGGCCAGAGCCCAACGCTGCATGTGAAATCATGCTTCTGTGAATGGCATGAGAGTTAGTAGGCATGTGGCCAGTGACCGGCCATGTGGAGAAGAAAAACTTTCTTTTGGTTTTAGCATCATCTTTAACATTAAATATTTAGGCTCCCTGGAAAGAGACTGCCCCTTGGATCCAGGATGCCAGCCAGAGAACTGTTTTCAAGTACTGATGGCCAAAACGTGTTTGCTTGTGGGGTAAATGGAGAGGATTCAGAAAAGTTTGACTCAACTTTGGATATAATAAGATGTCCAATATATCCATTTAAGGTAGAGGTTAAATTTTTGTGGCACAGGTTCAGGTGATTCTCCAAAATACCACCCCTCCTAAGGTAAGACCAAGGTGGTATGTGGGTTGATAAGCAGTGCCAAGTTTCAAAGACAGTAGTTAGTGATACATTTAAAATACATGCCACAAACACACAATGGGAAGTGACAGGGAGATGGGGGGGAAGTTAGAAGCTAATGGCAGAGACAAAACAGAAGTCACAAGCTGCTGACAGCATTACAGCATGCCACAATGATTTCTCCCACAAGTCTCTTTAACAGGTGAACAGACTGACTTTTGCTTAAAAACATCCTGGAGGAAGTTAGCAAAACACTCTGCAAGTATCTGACAAAGGCAGAACTATGAGGCTTTCCAAATGTATGCGCACGTAGGTAAGTTGTACTCTAAACTTCTCTCATTTAGCTGTCCCATCAATTTTAACACAAACACTACAAGAATTGTTAGTTTATCATGTGTTGCTTATTAAAGTAGAGTGATAGGATTTTTAAAATCCTCAACACAATTCAATAAAAGCCTTTTCATATTCCCTTTGCTGTTATCTATTAATTCTCTCCTTCTGTTGTAGCATAATTTTCAATAAGTACCTGAATCAAGTAATTTCACTTCTTTGTGGCTTCTCTCAATGATTTTTACACTTTAGCTCATCCTCTGAACTCAGATTCCCTAGTGGTCAGATTACTACAAACACATGTTCAAGGCTGGCTATTAGGAAAGAGCTGGGGCCATGAGCTCCACCCTGCCGTTCATTCTCCCTGGCCCAAAGACAGAAGCCAGCAAATTCAAAAGGTGGTATGAAGTTCTTTTAACATTCTCAATAAAGTTTAGATTTACCTCTAAATAAATTACATAACAAACTACTTTGCATGCCAAGAGAAAGAACAAAAGGGGGTCAATAAGTAAACCAGCAATAGGAATACTAGCTGGGTTTTAAATGTTAAAATCCTGTCACCTTTCTCTTCTTTCTTGTGAACAATAACTTGGCCTGCACATTTTCTGTTTGTTGTTTTTTTTTTTTGTCTCCTTTAGTCAAATAGGTTATTGTATCCCCTTTTTGTCTGGAAGTTAGGAAGAAAATATTTCCAGAGAAAAATGTGAGAGTGAGTCAGTGAAAGGGCTTTTGCAATATGATTTTTTTTTGGTCCTTTCACTGATTACTATAGGTAGTGGGTCACCAACAAAAAAAATTCCCTCTCCTTACATCCATCGTGACCCATTTATCCCCTTTCTCATGGCACATGCTAACTTGTTCTCAGTCAACCCATCTATTACTGCACTCTCTTACTCAGAATGTCCTATTATTTATTGACTGAATTCCATCAATCAATAAATAATGGCATCACTTCTTCACTACTTTTCAGGAGTAACGAAAATAGCCATTGGCTTTCTCTGTTTACTACATTCCTCCACTAATGAATTTTTCTTTTCACTTTGAAAAGCTTTAAACCATTTTATTCACCTGGCTTTGTTATTTATGCATCATGTGTTCCACAAATCATGTGCTTCTAAGATAAACTAGTACTTGAGCAGTATCACTAACATCAAATTAATCTTGTCTACCCTTTTCAATGTTTAAATTACTTTTATGCAGTAGTCGTAACTATGCAGGAGGAAAAAACACCATTTTCTTATTTCTATACTCAATACAATATTACTTAACTTCTGTATTCTGATACTCAATGTTATTATGCCCAACTCTATACTAGAGCTGTTGAAATGTATGATGTGCCCTATATCACATAAGATAAAGACATTTCATTATTAGGTCAGGCACTTAGTGTTGTTTCTTTCTTAAAAAAAAAAGATGGATTAATGACAGGTAAACATGATCATTTTACCCACACTTTTTCTTTTAGAAATTCTTGCGACTAACAGCACGTACCTATAGGGCAGATGGCTGAGGGTGGGCGAGAAGACTGAGAAAGAGCTGCTAGTGGCCACCCCCAGACAGGGAATGCATTTGCTATCTCAGTCTCGTGAGCACTATTCATTAATAAACGGAGCTCCTCCCCAACCCCACTCCCTTGCCCCATGTCCTCTCTATTAGCCAATCTTTCTAAGCAAATGCATTTAAGACAAAAAAGCACCATCCTCTCTAAACATCATCCCATATCTTTGATTCACTCCAACCCAGCTTTCTGCATTTCATAAAGCAAAAGGAAACACTCCCTCAGGCTGACACTGTGGTTGATAACTCTGACAATGACTTTCAAAACAGTGTGCAGTCGTGAGATTAAAGTTTAGAACACATTATCAGAACATCTGGGATGTATGCTCAGCTCTGTCAAGTGACTCAGTGCGTGACTTGGGCAAGTCACAGTCTTTCTGTGCTTTTGCTTCCTCATCTTAAATGAAACAAATTAAAAGCCTGCCTCTGGCTACCCAGCAGTCTTTCCAATTGGGCAGTCAGAAACGCTGGGAGGAGAATCCAGAAAGGCACAACTGGAACTTGGCTCCACAGCTCTTTTTCCCTTTTATCCAACTGCCTGGCAGCAGACAGAAGGGAAAGGGGAGAAAGACTGGGCTTTCATGATTTCTCTCACGCCTCTGGCCCAAGAAAATGACCAACAGCAGGAAATGAGAGCCCAAGTAAGCCAGAGTCATATTCCCATGGCTTCTCTCTAAATGCCTGCTTAGAAGCAGGAAGGCATTAGCTCCAAAGCTTTTTCTCAGGTTACTCAAACTTGTAATTACAAAGGCAGGCTGTGGGAGAAGGATTTACAACCCTACTCCTGTGTATCTGAGGTGTCAGGAGTGGGGCTGTTACCTCTGATGGTCTGGAGACTGGGTAGAGAGGGACCCCTGTGGGGGATAGACATCTTACACAAGATGTGCGAATTGTCTATTCTAAAATAATAAAAAGAAAGTAACTTCTGGAAAAGGGCAAGAGAATGGAGATAATGCACATTTCATTCTTTTAGTGATAAAGCTAGACTAATACATGGTGAAGCTCATGCTCTGAGGATAAACACTAACCAAAAAGTGAAAGGAGACCTTGAGTATATGTGAAACTGAGAAAGATGAAGTCAGGGCTGGACAGTGGAGACAACAGATTTTCCATTAATCTCTTGGAATGAATTAGAATCTCAAATCTCATTTACTGGCATACTACTGCCCAATACAAGCTCCTATGCTCTAGTATTACATACCCAGATAGAGAGAAAACAAAACACACCCATGCATGTGAGCAGGCAGGTACACACAGACACACACACACACACACACACCCTTCATCTTGGAAGTCAGCACACAAAGGGCATATGTGCTTACAAACATACCCGGGTCAAAGTACAGACTGACAGAAGGGAAGTGGCAGAGGCTCCCAACAGGGCAGATTATTACAATCAAAGCAACAACTCACAGACTCTGAGGAGATTTTCTTCAAAAGCTCAGCCCCTGGGGTTCCAACGAGTCTTAAAATGAGCTTCAACTGATCAATATCTAATGGTGGACTATAAAGGAAAATGTTGGGACAAAATAAAAATGAAAAACAAACAACAAACAAAACAAACAAAATACCCCAATAACAAAAATTAAAAACCCCAAACCAAGCCAAAATGGTGAATTCGTCTAGGTCAAGCCTTCTGTAGGATGGTCACTTCAAGTAGAACATGCTCCTCCTGTACAAAGATTCAAAATGCGACCACACACATACCCAACTTATATTCATTTTATGCTTCTGTCAACACCCCCTATCAGTAAAGTGAAGCGACTATAGCTGCGTACTTAGATGCCAAAGACAGCATGTGAAAACACAAAAGCATCACTCAGTCCATATGCTCAGCCCACACCTACCTCCTTACCTTCCACCAAAGCACCAGTAGCCAGTCAAGCAAAGAGCACCAGTCAGCAGAAGGCCACAGAGAAGAAAGAAGCAGAGAGCATAGGAGCTAGGGATGTACAAGCCTACCTGTGAATATTCCCCTAAGACTTGATCTAAGGAGCCTGTAATACGACAGGGGCTTGGGAACCTCCCGGGGCCTAACCACTTGAGATGTCCTCCAGAAAACCTCTCTGTCCACACTGACTATGGTAAGCAGAGAAGCATTTGTAAGCGATAGTCAGCCAGCAGAGGGCCCCACCACCTCACTGCATCTGCACAGCCTTCTGGAGCGCCATAACATAGAGCATATGAGGCTTCAACTTTATAAATGCATTAACAAACCTCACGCATCCCCAGAGCTCTAAATAATAGGCCACAAGGCCCAGACCTTTATTGTGGCAGCCAACTCTTCTGTGCATATTCACTATGTATGTACATGTATTGACCAGAAGACAGAAACTTTCCATTTGTTCTTACTGCTTTTAGCCTTGCCTAAAAAGCTAAAAGGAGAGAAAAAAAATCTTATAAAATAGCTTTCAATATTCTCTATGAAAATTTGAATAGCTTATCCATGTCTGTATTGACATTCAGAGGGAAAAGGAGGGGAGGATGACTATCTTCTGATTCCTGTAAAAAAAAACCCTGTCAGGTTTTTTGCATTATCAGATCCTTCTCAACTTCAGGTGTCGGCTTGAACGTCACCTCCTCAGAGAGGCTTCCCCCAACACTCTATGGAAGAAGCGCTGTCCTGTTATTCTCCACCTCAGCACAGTGCGCTCGTCACAATCTATAATTGCTTAGTTTTCTTACTGTCTGTCACCTCTACTGATCTATGAGGAGAGGGGCTGCTCTGCCTGTTCACCACTTATCCCCAGTGCTTAGCCTAACATCTGCTACGTGGTGGGCACTCAAAATATTTAAGGAGGTACGGCAGGATGGAGAGGAGAGAGAATGCAAGAAACTATTTCTGTTTATGATTATACATATGAAGGCAGTACAGTGCAACTTAAAAATAATGGCCTCTGCAAGCCAGAGTTGCCTGAGTTACAGGAATTGGTTACGCAATAATATCCTGCCCCATTCTTTTTTTTTCTCCAGATATGGAATTGGCTTAAACACAACAAAATTCTAGACAGGAGTCAGCAAACCCCAATCTGCTGTCTGTTTTGAAAATAAAGTTGTACTGGAACACAGCCATGCTCATTGTTTATGTATTGTCTATGGCTGCTTTCAACTTACACAGCAGAATTGAGTGGTTACAACAGAAACCGTATGGTTCCCAAAGCCTAAAATATTTACTATGTGGCCCTTTAAGAAAAGGTTTGCAGAACCCCATCGTAGACTCAAACAATTTATGTTCTATACAAAATAAATTAAAAGGAAGTCCCCTCACAGAAGTTACTTCTGAATTAAGAATAGTAAAGAATAACACTGTAAATCAACTATACTCCAATATAAAATAAAAATTTAGGGCTTCCCTGGTGGCGCAGTGGTTGAGAGTCCGCCTGCCGATGCAGGGGACGCGGGTTCGTGCCCCGGTCCGGGAAGATCTCACGTGCCGCGGAGCGGCTGGGCCCGTGAGCCATGGCCGCTGGGCCTGCACGTCCGGAGCCTGTGCTCCGCAGTGGGGGGGGCCGCAGCAGTGAGAGGCCCGCGTACCGCAAAAAAAAAAAAAAAAAAAAAAAAAATTAAAAAAGAATAGTAGAAAATTTTGTCCTCTGCAAATGGCAAAAATCAATGTGTTCTGGAGGCTAAAATTTCAATACTGATTTCTTAATTCAAGGTGTTGTCAAGAAAACAATTTTAAAGCATACATTAATGGGGACGGAGCAAGCAGTGGGGACAGATACCATCTTGCTCTAAAATAATCAAATTAACTGTATTACAACAGAATTTAGTATAGGATCCTCTTTGCTCATTTGAAATGATTCAGTTTACAAAAATTTAGTTCCCTCACATTCTTAAGGAACAAATTTAACAGGGTAGCTATCGCACAAGATAAAGTATATCACATATGAGAAAAAAACTGGACTACTTGAATTTTCAAACAGGTAGTTTTACAAAAAATGCATCAAAATTGATCTCTAGAAATAATACTAGTGAGATTGACACTCTTATATAAAAGACTTCTGACTAATGAAAATGAGAATAAAGTTTTATACTCCCTCTGAGGAAGACTCTGGGCAGTTTCTCAAGTGTCTTAACTTCACCCCAACATACCTGAAAAGTATGCCACTTCCACTGGTCACAGTGGTTATGACAACAATGACCTGGGGGACCCCATGTCGTTCTCCTGCCTCAGCCAGTATGAAACAACCTCAGGCCTGAGGAATAAAGCCCCAATTCCTCAGCCTCAAATTCACGGCCTTCCCTGATGTGGCATCAAGACTCTTTTCTGACTCTCCCTCCAACTATTCTTCCTTAATGCACTCAATGCTTCAACTCACACCAACTATTCCAGGCACTTTTAAGCTTCCAACTTCTTATTTCTCCAAGTCATAAAGAGGAATACCCTCCATCCTCCCCTCCTACCAAACCTTTTCTTTCCCTATTTACTCTTCAAAGTCCTGTTCAAACAAGAACTCTGCCATGAAGTCTTCCTGGACATCCTGAGTTTGAATTAATTTCTGCTTCTTCTCAGTAACTTATTTATACCTCTATTATAGTATTCTTATCACTACACCTTGTTTTATAAGCAGAGAGCAGACATTTGTTCAAGTGACTCCTATAGCTCACTTTCTGCTGAGTATGATCATTCTGGTTTGGAGGACAGGTACCATCTTACCTCCAGCACTTTCCACTGAGTAGCTCAATAAATATTAACTTGAAAAGACTTCCTGTAATATGCTTTCCAACTCAGCTCCACCCCTCTGTCTTGCCCTGAGAAATCTAGAATGACCATACTCTAATGGAAAGTCTATATACAAAAAAGAAGTCAAGAAAAGTTGCTTCATTTCATATGCAAACGCCCCATCTGAAGTGTTTACACCATAAAGAGTATATAAATACAGTGCAATGAGTGTGTAAGGGGTATGGACAAAGAGCTGGTACAGCATGACAGCCAATACTTAGGAGATTAGTAAACACACAATGCAAAATAAAAATCTACTTAGTAGCTAAAAGCACTTGCATGAAGGAAGTCAAAGCATGCAAACTTCATAGGAAATCACCATAGGTTCTCCAAGAGCTGGCAAATCCATTGAAATACAGGTCAGTCTTCCAATAATACCAGCTACTGTAAGGCCACTACAATTTGTCCAGGCAGTTAAGGCCAGAAGGAGCTTCAAGTAGCTATATAAGCAGAGCAAAGCAAAATTTACCACATTATGACAATTATTTCCACAGCAAGCCATCCTTCTTAACAGGTTTAACCCATTTTTCCCTAGATAGCAGGTATTTTTACTGTTAGTCAAAAATGTGTTTTAATTGTAATAATCACAATGTCAAATTTTAAATCATAAATCTCCTGATTTTTCCTAAAACAACTTAGGCTTAAGGTTACTCTTTAGACTAGGTCCTCTGTAACAAAAGTAAAAGGTGGCCAGAATGAAAAGGCAAGGAAAAAAAACTTAAGGGTAATGGGGTATTTAGAGGGAAAGTAAAAGAGAGATATTCTATTCACTTCTAAGTGTTCTAGGCAACTCCTAGGAAACCTCTGCAGGCTGGAGAGTTGAAGATGAATAAGAGGACCATTTGCAGAACCTACATGTGACTTCTGCTGCTTATGAGCTGCAGTTTTCAAAAAAAAAAAAAATCCATATGAGGCAAAGCTGGAACAAAGACCTGTGGAAATTCCCTGGTGACAGACAGGTGGACTAGAATGGGACTTAGCTTACTTCCTTCTCTTCTTGGTCATCAAAATAGGCATTTTCACTGTCATACAAGGAAAAATTTTTAAGGTACTTTAGATTTGTGGACAAGCCTGAGAGTTCTAGCCTTTTCAAATGGGGAAATATATTCTTAAGTTAGAGAAGAAAAGGCAAATAACCTAATAAAATATTTTTCTTCTTCAACATTTATTAGGACACTTGCTTTTAGTGTCTGAAGTACGACTGTTTTTTTAAAATGAGAGACTGTTTGAAACCAGTGTCTGAAAGAAAGGGGTAGATGTGACAGGAAGGGGTATACCAGAAGTTTTAACTCCACTGGCAATGTTTTATCTCATAATCTGGGTCATATAAACATAGGTGTTCATTTATTATTCCTTGTCTTTTTGTATGTGTGAAGTAGTTCATAAAATGTTTGAAAAAAATCAAAAGAAGAAATAAGGAGCCAGTAAACACTAATAAAAGTCATATAAAGTAGGGCATCAAGCTGATGGCAGGAGCCTTATTATCTTCTAGTTAATGTCGAAGTTAATGATAATGTCTAGTTAATGTCTAGTTACCATTTCTATTAAAATGAAAGAAGGAAAGAAAAGTTTTACACATGAACAAAATTCATTTGATTACCTAGCAAAGGAAAACAATAGTAAGCCGAGGCTGAGATGTCTGGAAGAAAACAGTACTTGACGTGCAACAGGGCTAGGAAACTCATTGTCTCTCTTCCTTAGGCTGCAGACTGTCAATCATTAGTAGTAATATTTTCTAATTGGCTTACTCTTTTCAGAACCAATGGTTTTTGAAATAAGTTAGCACCATACCTGAAGACACATTCTGTGTCCCCACTCTCTTTCTAATAGACAGTTCTCTCAGGTGTGTCCACTTGATATATATATATATATATATATATATATATATACCCAGTCAACTAGACTTATGAGGAAGGGCTCCATTCTTAAAAAAAAAAAAAAAAAAAAAAAAAAAGTACTATTTTTGAGCTAGTTGGGAGGGTTTTGCAGAGTCACAAATGAGAATAATTTCTAACCTGAAAACATAATTAGCTTTAAGACAAAAATTAGTATATCTTATATCTTTAGGGGAACTCCAGGGATTACCAACAACTAGTAACAAAAGATTCTCTCAAGAAGACTAATCGCAAAAAAAATGAGAAAAAGGTATTACAGGAAGATGATTTGTCAAGATCTAAAACTGCACGGTCCAATACAATACCAATAATCACATGTGATTAAATTTAAATGTAATCTAAAGAAAATTTAATAAAATTTAAAATTCAGATAAATACACTCATAAAACTATGAGTTTTATGAAACTATAAAACTATTCAGAAGAGAACTCCTTGCCATGATAAAGAGTATTTATGAAAAATGCAGAGCTAAATTACACTCAAGGCTGAAGATAAGAGCAAGAGAAAGCTGCCCACTTTCACCACTGCTGTTCAACATTACACTGGAAGTTCTAGTCAGAGCAATTAGAAACGAGAAAAAAATAAAAGCATCTAAATTGGAAAGGAAGAAGTAAAACTACCTCTATTTGCAGATGCCATGATCCTACATATAGAAAATACCAAAGAATCCACAAGAAAGCTACCAGAGCTCTCAGCTTTCAGCTATGCAAAGTTGCAGGCTACAAGATCAACAAACAAAAATCAGTTGTGTTTCTACACACCAACAATGAACAAACCAAAAAGGAAATTCAGAAAGTAATTCTATTTAAAATAGCATCTTAAAGATGCTAGGAAAATACCTAAGAATAACTTTAACCAAGAAAGTGAAAAACTTGTCCACTGAAAATTATAAAACATTGCTGAAAGAAATGAGACCTAAATAAGTGGAACGACATCTCATATTCATGAACAGGAAGACTTAATATTGTTAAGATGTCAATATTACCAAGTGATCTAAAATACAACACAATCGCGAGCAAAACTGCAACAGCCTTCTTTGCAGAAATGGAAAAGCCAATCCTCAATTTCATATGGAATTATAAGGGAGCCCAAAGAGAAAAAAAAAAATCTTGAAAATGAGAGCAAAGTTGAAAGACTTAACACTTCTTGATTTCAAAACTTACTATAAAGCTAGAGTAATCAAAACAGTGTGGTACTGCTATAAGGATAGACATATAGACCAATGGAATAGAACTGATCTTTGACAGAAGTGCCAAACCCATTCTGTGGGAGAGGACAGTCTCTTCAATAAATGGTACTAGGACAACTGAATTTCCACATGCAAAAGTATAAAGTTGGACCCCTACCTCACATCATATACAAAAATTAACTCAAAATGGATCACAGACCTAAGTATAAGAGGTACACCCATAAAACTCTTAGTAGAAAATACAGTAAATCTTCATAATCTTGAATTTGGTAATACATTCTTAGAAATGACACTAAAAGCATGAACAACAAAAGAAAAAAATAGATAAATTGGAACTTCATCAAAATTAAAACTTATGTAAATCAAAGGACATTATCAAAAAAGTGAATAGACAGCCCACAGATGGGAGAAAATATCTACAAATCATATATCTGGTGAAGGCTCAATATCCAAAATATATAAAGAACTCCTAAAACTCAACAACAAAAAGACAACCCAATTAAAAGATGGGTAAAGGTTTCAAACAGATATCTCTACAAAGAAGACATACAAACGGCCTGTAAACACAGGGAAATACTCAACATTATTAGTCATTACGAAATGCAAATCAAAACCACAAAAAGATACCACTTCATACCCACTAGGATGGCTATAATTTTAAAAAGAAGAAGGATGGGAGGAAGGGAGGAAGGAAGGATGGAAGGGAGGGAGGGAAGGAGAAAGGAAGGAAGAAATGTTGGTGAAGATGTGGAGAAATTGCTCATACATCACTGGTGGGCATGTAAAATGGTGAAACTGCTTGGGAAACAATGACTGCTCCTCAAAAAGTTAAATACAGAATTACTATATGACTCAACAATTCCACTCCTAGATATATATCCAACAGAAGTGAAAGCAAGGACTCAAAGAGATACTTGTATGTCAGTGTTCACTGAAGCACTATTCACAATAGCCAAAAGGTGGAAACAACCCAAGTGTCTATGAACAGATGAATGGATAAATAAAATATGGTATAGCTCTACAATGGAATAGTATTCAGCCATAAAAAGGAATGAAGTTATGATCCATGCTACAATATGGATGAACCTTGAAAACATGCTAAGTGAAATAATTCAGACAAAAAAGGACAAAGATTGTGTGGTTCCACTTAATATTAAATATTTAGAATAAGCAAATTCATAGAGACAGAAAGTAGAAGAGAGGTAACCACAGGCTGTGGGAGGGAAGAATGGGGAGTTTTTGTTTAATGGGTACAATTTCTGTTGGGGTGATGAAAATGTTTTGGACATAGTGGTGGTGGGTGTACAATTTTATGAATATAATTAGTGCCACTGGACTGTACACTTTAAAAGGGTTAAAATGGTAAATTTCATGTTATGTTTATTTTACCACAATAAAAAAAAGTTAAAATGGCAAATTTTATGTTTATATGCTTAACCACAAAAATATTTTTAATTCAGTTTCTAAGTTTCACTGGCCACATTTTAAGTGCTCAATATCCACATGTGGCTGGTAGCTACCAACAGCCATATTGGACAGTACATACATAAACCATTTGTAAGCCTACAGAAAGTTCTATTAGATAGTTCTTATCTAGAAGCTAAAACCGTCAGTTCCAAATGCAAGATAAATAATAATTTAGGAAAACAGGGTGAAAACTGTGCACTCAAATAAAGAGCATAGTCTAGAGGTTACCTCAGCATTCAGCTGCATCTTAAAATCATAAATAAGCAGTAGATGCATGCTTTTCTGGGCAACAGAAGAGTGTGTGGGGCCAGCACATTCTGCAAAGGTTTTAAGAAAATGAGTTTCAGAAATTAGGAGAACAGGCAACAAGTAGAATATTGGAAAGAAACTAATACCTGAGTCAGATCAGAGGTTTGTATCTTTTTCTGGGTTCTTAGTTTCCTTATCTATAAAAACAGAGGATTCAACTAGATGTTTTCTAACATCTTTCTAGGTCCTCAAGTGGATAATTCTAGATTCTTAATTTTTCTGATCTCATTGGTACCTTAAAAAAAAAAATGAGGAAAAACTGCTAACTAAGTAACTTTTTCAGGGTCAGCCTGAAAGATTAAAACTAAAATCCAACCAGGGTAAACTCTAGTTGTACTCAACACTGGCTGTACACGAGAATCAACTGGGAATTTGAAAAAGTAATAGAAAACACTTTCCTCTCCCTTTGTCAGGCAACCAAAGCTATATCCACACAGATTGCAACTGACAAGAAGGGAGTTATGTATATTACAAATACAATCCTCTGAATCTGAATGTGTATTACAAATACAGTCCTCTGATTCTGAATGTTCCGATCCAGGAGAACATCTGTCTGAAGGAGCCAAGTAGGAAAGAAACAGTGTATTACTAAAATAAGAATTTTGAAATGAATTCTCATATATTAAAAAGAGAATCTCCTGGGCTTCCCTGGTGGCGCAGTGGTTGGGAGTCCACCTGCTGATGCAGGGGACACGGGTTCGTGCCCTGGTCCGGGCGGATCCCACATGCCGGGGAGCGGCTGGGCCTGTGAGCCATGGCTGCTGGGCCTGCGCATCCGAAGCCTGTGCTCCGCAACGGGAGAGGCCACAACAGTGAGAGGCCCGTGTACCGCAAAAAGAAAAAAAAGAGAATCTCCTAGTAAAAAGTTTAAATGCTAGGTTTTCTACCTAAAGTTCATAGAAGGAAAAGAAGTATGCATAAAAGGGAAGACTTCTAGGGCTTCCCTGGTGGTGCAGTGGTTAAGAATCCGCCTACCAGTGCAGGGGACACGGGCTTGAGCCCTGGTCCGGGAAGATCCCACATGCTGCGGAGCAACTAAGCCTGTACGCCACAACTACTGGGCCTGCGCTCGAGCCCACGAGCCACAACTACTGAAGCCCACACGCCTAGAGCCCATGCTCCACAACAAGAGAAGCCACTGCAGTGAGAAGCCCTCTCACTGCAACGAAGAGTAGCCCCCCCGCTCACCGCAACTAGAGAAAGCCCGCACGCAGTAACGAAGACCCAATGCAGCCAAAAATAAATAAATAAATAAATAAAATTTATTGAGAAAAAAAAGAGAAGACTTCTTAGAGGCTGAAAGTTCGCATTTTAAAAAGGTCAAGCCATCAGTAAGCAGCTGTCCTGCAGATAGGACCGTAGGACACACACAACTGCTTTGAAACCTTTCTACCGGTAGCCTGCCAAGGGGATCCATCCTTTACTACTTGTTACAGAATTTAAATAAAACAAAAAACTAGCCTTTAAATGATTCACAATTAGACAATAAAGTGGGAAGATGAAGGGAGAAACTGCTTCCCAAAGATCACTGATGAAGATGATGGCTAACATCTGTTGGCAGGCTCTGTTCTAAGTACGTTCCAGATTTCATCTCACTGAATTCTCACAACCACCTTATGAGGTATGTACTATTATCAGTATTTTATAGTTAAGGAAACTGAGAGACAGAGGTTAGACAACTTGCTCAAAGTCACAGAGCTGGGAGTAAATAAGAGCTAAGTAAGATCTCAACCCTGTAAGTCTGATTCCAGAGCATGTGCTCTTAACCAGTATGCTCTACTGTCTGTCTGTCTCTACCACTTTGTGTGTCTATGTAGGTATGAGTGTCCACGACTGACTGTAGATGGAGATACAGATACAAAGAAGAGGAAGAAGAGGGGGAACAGAGAAGAGCATCAGACAGTGTGCTTGGGAGGACAGACTAAAGAATGGGACTCTAAGATATGTGCCTGAGGAAAAGGAAAATTACAAATTTTCCCTAATTCTCTTAGCTTGGACTATAATGCATATATCAAATTTCTAAGAAACAAGTAAAAGGTAAATGAAGCAAAGGACAAAGGAGAAACACTAGGTATTAAAATTAGAATCTGGGGATGAGGAGGAATAAGGTGAGCTATATAAGGAGAATATACTCTATATCAATCCAGTAATATTGAGAGGGAAATAAATGGCTGAGGGAAGAGGTTTTTCAGTTCATTAGGAAAGTACACTCTAGCAGAAGATAGAATATATGGATCGATAACATGAACATCACAGTCACCATAGAAGTATTATCCCAACTGTAAGCCAGTGAACTGACAATCTGGTTTACAAACTCAATGAGTTTGCATAGGTGAGGTGCTAAAACAGCTTTTAGGTCTCTAACCATGATAGAACACAGGCAATTGCAGCATCTCTCAACCAAACCCACGGAAGGCTAGTCAAATGAATTTTACGAAAATCTTCAAACCTAATTCTAGACATATATCTCAAAATTCTTTCTTGCCTAAACATCTTCCTCAAGTGGAACTGATGGGAGTTACAACAAATCACATTTTGATGATATTATTACTAAACTGTGAAATGGGCATGCAGCAGACAGGAAAGGGGCTAAAATAAAGGGGCCATGATAAACCATAAACTAGACAATAACTCTGGAAGTAAATTAAGGTTTGGCTACAATCTGGGATAAAAGATAAAGTCATGCTGAGGGGAAAAAAAGGCACACAACAGGGTGACCTTATCTCCTTGCTTTTATTCTTTGTTGTTAGACAACAAACAAAACGAGTCAGCAGGTGTATCATTACAAGGACCAAAAACAGCCTTTTTAATATGTAAATCAAACATACAAGCAAGATATCCCCGATTTATAAATGGTTATCTTGTGTTCATTGAGCGCTGGTGCAACGAAGACTAAACTAGTCATTGAGATCTAGAACTTCTCACCAATACACTCAGGTGGCAGAAGGGCTGTGGGAAGATTAATAAGGAACTTGCTGCAAAAAAGATGACATATGAAAGATTTAAAGGGCTTTCCAGATTATGAAGAATTTTTGCAACTCTCAAAATAAATTGAAGCCTCTTTCTTGACAAGGCAAGATACTCAGCAAGAGAGCAGATCTCACAATGCATATCTGGACTATAAAAGCAAGTAACTGAAGGCCCTTCCTAGAAATAGGTAAAAGTAATATACTACCATGGACACCAAAATACAGACAAGAAACAAGAACCCAAAACTTTTTAAAGGATACGGTCTGTACCAGGAAACAGTGTTCTTCCAGTCAACAGCTCGGCCATTATGCATCCCACTGACCAAATATCAACTGGCAAAATTAAAGAGAAATAAAAGTAATATAATGTCACTATTATCATACTTGGCTACAAATGGAACTATAGTTAAGGGGTGAAATACTGAAATTAATATTTAAGACATCCGAGGTTCAACAATCACACTCATTTTTATAGAAATAAATAAGCTAAGACCTTTACCACATTAAAGGGCTTCATGGGTGGGCTAAGTCAAAACATAGTTATGGCAAGAGAAATAAGCTGTTCACAAAAGGACAAAGGTTTCTTACTGGTAGAAATGATGGATTCTCCCAAGTAATATTGAGAGGTTAATATTATAAACCCAATGTCTTCAGGCAGGAGTACTCAGAGAATATGCTGAAAATATAAATAAGTAAAAAGCCAGGGCTTCCCTGGTGGCGCAGTGGTTGAGAGTCCACCTGCTGATGCAGGGGACACGGGTTTGTGCACCGGTCCGGGAAGATCCCACATGCCACGGAGCGGCTACGCCCGTGAACCATGGCCACTGAGCCTGCGCATCCGGAGCCTGTGCTCCGCAACGGGAGAGGCCACAACAGTGAGAGGCCCGCGTACTGCAAAAAAATAAATAAATAAAAAGCCAATTGCTAAATCACAAAGTTTGAAAAAACCCACTTTATCTGAGCAACTGAAATATTTTTCTATTCGTGGACTTAAAATGATCACTGAGGGAAGAAAAAAAATGTTTCTTCCTACTCCTGCCATCTCCACTTCTGAGAACCCCAAATACACACAACATAGTATTAATAAGGCCCTAAATAAAAGAGCAAGTAGTACCTGTCTGGTTGTAATGCATCCAGTTCAGCATGATCTCAGGAGCCCTGTACCACCTAGTGGCTACATAGCCTGTCATTTCATCATCTGTATGTCGAGCCAGTCCAAAATCCAAGATCTAAGGGAGAGAAGAGAAATCAGGCACTGGAACAAACTCCTAAGGCTTGTAAAGCAGGTGGGAAAAAACTCCAGTGCCTTATAAAAAGTGAGAATATAGCACTTTCATAAACATATTTCCTGGTCCATGCTTAGAATGCATGGGGAACACAGCAAGAACTTAAAAAAAAATGAAATCACAAAAAGCAAAACAAAAATGCCACTGCTAGGCATTTATCCAAGAGCAATGAAAATATATGTGCCACAGAAAGGCTTGCACATGAATATTCATAGCAGCTTTACACAGCCCTGAAATGGAACTGAAGCACATGTCTATCAATAGGTGGATGGATAAATAAATTGTGGTATAATCATAAAATGGATCTACTCAGCAACAAAAAGGAATGAACTACTGATACACACAATACAGATGGATCTCAATAATATTATACTAAGCAAAAGTCAGACACACATAGAAAAATACTGTATGATTCCACTTGTATGAAACTCCAGAAAAGATAAATCTACTCTATAGTGTCAGAAAGCAGATTGGTTGTTGTCTGAAGCCAGGGTTAGGGGTAGAGGTGTGGGGACTGGCTAGGAAGGGGGCACAAGGGAACTTTCTGGGGTGATGGACATGTTCTTTATCATAACTGTGTTGGTGGTTACGTAGCTATATAAGTTTGTCAAATGTACACTTAAAGTGTTGCACTTTATTGTAAATTATGTTTCCAAAAAATTGAGTAAAAAAAGAAATGAAACAAAAAATTCCAGAGTTGCTTGCTCTTTATAGATTATTTATCTCTTAGTTGAATTATTTTGAATAAGTGTGTTTCTGCCATTTTTTTCTCTTAGAAACCCATAAAATCTAATAATTACTCTTCAAGAGGACTGCTTACTTGATATTCACACTATAATTCTCCTTTATTATAACTAATATATTAAATTTCAATTTAACTTTATTTTAGAATGAAAACAAGACACTTGATGCTACCTTCAATATCACTTAAACTAAAGCTTACTAAATCTCTGGTTTAAATTTCAAAGTCTAATGATATTCCTAAGGACAATAAGAATTTTCAGGTTAAAAGTCATGGCTTTATAAACACATTCCCTATATAAATTTGCCTGGTTAGTTAAACATATAGTTACAAGGTGAAACAATTACCACTGTCACTTCATCCTACCTTCAGCTCACAGTCTTCATTCACAGCTAGATTACTAGGTTTTAGGTCCTAGGAAGCAAGTAAGAGAGAACAGGATCAACTTTATGACACATGGTAAATTCTTTCCCTAAGGGTAATGATGAAGTGCTAAACATAAAAGACTTCATCTAGGGCTTCCCTGGTGGCGCAGTGGTTAAGAATCCACCTGCCAATGCAGGGGACATGGGTTCGAGCCCTGGTCCAGGAAGATCCCACATGCCGCGGAGCAACTAAGCCCGTGCGCCACAACTACTGAGCCTGTGCTCTAGAGCCGGCAAGCCACAACTACTGAGCCCACATGCCACAACTACTGAAGCCCACACGCCTAGAGCCTGTGCTCCACAATGAGAAGCCCATACACCACAACAATGAGTAGCCCCTGCTCACCACAACTAGAGAAAGCCTGCGTGCAGCAACGAAGACCCAACGCAGCCAAAAATAAACATAAATTAAAAAAAAAAAAAGACTTCATCTAACTATAAACAATCTCCATTCTATAGTCACTATCTAGTCCTCATTAGCCTTAAATAGGTAAAAACTATATATCTTCATTCTTTAGTTAAACCTAGAGCAAAGTTGCAATCGCTCAATATTTCAATGGCTAAAATAAGCTTAGATTAGGATCTTGTCAATCTCCCTAGCCACCAGCACCCCAATAATTTAATCAAAAGACAATACCTACCCTGTGAATTATGTCGGCTGAATGTATATACTGTGAAAAAGCAAAAACTCAGTTATGTCCAGCCTCCTACTGTCATATGACATATTTGAAGTACATTTTTATGAGTCAATAAGAAATGCTAGTATTAACAGCAGGATTAGCAATCAGAACAAGTAATTATCAGTAGTCTGTACATTTATCATAACTATGATTTCCATACCATCAACTCTGTTCACAGAGCTGGAGTATGAGTGAAATAGAGCTTTCAACCTGTTTCCTGGTGGGTGCTCTGGAGCACAATAAGGACTCAAAGATGCTAAATATTAAAGGTGGTTTAATTTAAAAACTGCCCCTGCCACAAATAAATTAGGCTTCTTGAGGATGTTTTCAAAGTTTCAACATGACACTGACCAGATATTAGATTACATCAAGAAATTATTATTATTGTTTAGATGTAATAATGAAGAGTCTTTAACTCTCAGACATGCCTACAGAAGTATTGATGGGTGGAGTGATATGATGTCTAGACTTGCCTTAAAATAATCCAGGGTTTGGGGGAATACAAAAGAAACAAGATTAACCATATGTTGGTAATTGTGGTCGCTGAATAAACACAGGGGTTCATTATACTATGATTGTACTTGTGATTTCTGTATTTGAAATTTTCCATAAGAAAGTTTTGTTTGTTTTCCCTTAAGCCCTAAATAGAAGGGAAAGAGGGAGAGAGAGAATTCATTCCTCAAAATTATTACTAATACTGACTGTACCTTGAGACCTCGGAGAATCTGGTAGATAAGGAACTGAACGTGGTCATCCGTAAGCTTCTGACATTTCACAATGTTGTTCAGATCTGCCCCCATGAGATGGGTCACCAGGTACCTAGAAATTAATGGACAGTTACACAATAATCCAGAACCCTAAGAAAGCTCTGATCTTCAAAAGACTGTTAGAAGTCCACTCAGTAAGTACCGCAGTGACACCTAAAAGCTTAGTAGCTACTCACACGCGGCTTGTTTCCAACATCACTATTCTAACTTTACTACCTGTCGTCTATTTTTCTGAAAATTTTTATACTAGTTCCTACTTGACATCTTTTCCTAGGTTCTCTAAAGAAAAGAAAAAAAACAAAAATGGAGATTAGAATGATAAATGTGTTAGTATCATTTTTCTTAAAAATGATATTATTGTATGAGAAATACACAGTATAACTAAATGCATGGCCATATTTTTAAATCCGCCATTACATTTCTCACCTCATTATATATCCTGTAGGGTCTAAAATAGGAGTATCTTCAAATGAACTTATTTACAAAACAGAAGCAGACTCACAGACATAGAAAACAAATTTATGATTACCATGCGGGGGAGGGATAAATTAGGAGTTTTGGATTAGTGATTCAGAAATATATGTATATAAATAAAGAGAATACTGCTGTACAGTATTCTGCTGTACACCAGAAACTAACACAACATTGTAAATCAACTATACCTCAATTAAAAAATAAATAAATAAAATAGGAGTATCTTTAAATTTTCAAATTATACCTCTCCTTTTTCAGGAATGACTGGTAAAAGGATATTGTTCACTGACAATATTCCTGCATTTACTTTAAAGGAAGGAGGAACAAAATTTATCTGCAAGCAAGATGAGGCATTCTAGAACTTCTCCCCACAGGTGTGGTGCTGGATATGTATCCTGTCCTTACATCATAAGATTAGGGAATGATTACATTCAAGTCCAACAGGTTCACCACAGATATTCTAGATGCAATGCCTTACTCACTCATTACCGTATCACACTGCTACGGGAACATAACAACCACAATCAGTACTAAAGAAGTGGAGTTTTTAAAAATTCAGTTAGGTTTTATCTAGTATGAGAATGATTACCCATTCCTGAGGCTGAATAATAATGTATATCAGTTGAGCTATAAAAAAATGCTGATTTCATGTCATTTCAATTTTTATTTTTGATAAATTTGGAAGAAAAGAAACCAGGTCAGTAAATTTAAATATACTATTAATGTCTTACATGACTATATATGTGTATAACCTCTCTTTACACACACACACACACACACACACACACACACACACACCACCACATTTATTACTTTCTTTCCTCAAAGAAGAATTAAAATTTTTCTTTTTCTGTTTCCTAATTTCCCTGTTGGGCTGCTATGGTCAGTTCCCAATTTGATGAAGAGCAATAGGACTTAGCATAGATGTAACCTTAAGTTAGATTTTTTAGCCCTTCATATTTTTAAAACTTGCATGTTTATATTGCCTTGAGGAAAGAGTATACTCTGTCACTTAAAGACTATATTGGATTTTTGGAAATATTTTCACAAAGGTTGCTCTGATTTAAGAGATGCTCCAAGCTCAACATAACATAATCAAAGGCATTCGTGCTTATTCTGTGCCAAGCACTATTTATTATGCCCGTGTCTCATACACTCTTCCCAACAAAGCTGTAAGGTAAGTTCCATTAGTATTCCCATTTCCCTGAGGAGGAAACACAAGACAGAACAAGTATATATAACCTGCTCAAGGTTAAAAGAGTGGTAATGTCAGGGGCTGAATCCACAACTGTTTGATCTTAGAGAATATGATCTTAAATCACAGCCCATACTGCCTCCAAATTCTTCCAGTTGACAGAGAATTTAAGTCAAGAGAATGATTTCTTTTAAGTTTTATAAATGTTGCAATATTCCATCCTAATCACAGTCACTGTATTTTTTTAACCCCAAATTGATACAAAATCCGACAAATACGAGAATGTTGTGAATAACTGGTTAATATTGTGAAATCAGAACTTCCCCCAGAAAATCTGGGATAATGGTTGCCATATCCATAATACCAATTATGACAATTTGCAAGGCTCAGGTTGAGGAAGAGGGAATCCAATTTTTGTTTTATAAGACTGTTTTGCAAATAACTACATTTTATGACATTGAATAGTAAGAGGATTATTCTTTCAACTTTCAAACATATTTTTAAGGAGAAAAGGTAAAAAAAGGAAATACTGTTCTGCATGATTCTACCTAGAAATCTATCTTAATTTGTCTTGAAATAAAACCTAAAAATCTTAACTCTCTAATGTCTGCGCTAGTTCTCAAAGGTGTTAAGCAGTACTACCAAAGCAAACATAGTAATTTCAAGTCTGAGTATTGGGTTTAAATGGTTACCAAT
This sequence comes from Phocoena sinus, assembly GCF_008692025.1. Classification (NCBI taxonomy): domain Eukaryota; kingdom Metazoa; phylum Chordata; class Mammalia; order Artiodactyla; family Phocoenidae; genus Phocoena; species Phocoena sinus. Next base: position 65,902,818 of record NC_045773.1, on the reverse strand, counting down.
AACTTAAAAAACCCTATACAGACAGAAGACCACTAACTGCACAGCCTGAGAGAGCGAGCATGCTTTTAGTTAGAATATTCCACCACTGGGCTTCCCTGGTGGCACAGTGGTTAAGAATCCGCCTGCCAATGCAGGGGACGTGGGTTTAGAGCCCTGGTCTGGGAAGATCCCACATGTCGCGGAGCAACTAAGTCCATGTGCCACAACTACTGAGCCTGCGCTCTAGAGCCCGTGAGCCACAACTACTGAACCCACGTGCCACAACTACTGAAGCCTGCGCGCCTAGAGCCCGCGCTCCGCAACAAGAGAGGCCACTGCAACGAGGAGCCCATGCACTGCAACGAAGAGGAGCCCCCACTCGCCACAACTAGAGAAAGTCCGCACACAGCAACGAAGACCCAACTCAGCCAAAAAATAAATAAATAAAATATATTTATTTTTTAAAAAAGAAAAAAGAATATTCTACCACTGTGTAATTCCCTTTAAGTCCCCTCCCCATCAGAGACCACATTCATTTTATCACTAAAATTTCCAGACACCGGGAGAGACTGTCAAGACATTATATAAGTACATAAGGTTAATCAGTCTATATAGTGATAACTATCAAACGTTGCTGCTAGGCTCCAATCAAATCAGCTGAACCACATTATTCATGGCAGATGTGTCTGGCAGGAACTAACCTAATCACTATATGTTGTTTCCACGAAGCCCAAAAGACCAATCCATGAAAACCAATTGTCAAATTCCAACTCATCACATATAGAAAGGTTTTTGAAATAAATTTTGCAACAGTGGACAAAAGCAAGTGTTGTGCAAAGTTCCTGAATGCTTATGGAAGACATAACAATTTCTAAAAGTAGTGAACCAGGAAGTGGGAGGAAAATGTTGATGGGCACATTTTAAATAAGCCAGTCCCAAAAGGAGCATTAATAGATGCCACATAGGGGCTTCCCTTGTGGCACAGTTGTTAAATCTGCCTGCCAATGCAGGGTACACGGGTTCGAGCCCTGATCCGGGAAGATCCCACATGCCGTGGAGCAACTAAGCCCGCATGCCACAACTACTGAGGCTGAGCTCTAGAGCCCGTGAGCCACAACTACTGAAGCCCATGCACCTAAAGCCTGTGCTCTGCAACAAGAGAAGCCACTGAAATGAGAAGCCTGTGCACCGCAACGAAGAGCGGCCCCCGCTCACTGCAACTAGAGAAATCTGCGCAGCAACGAGGACCCAATGCAGCCAAAAATAAATAAATTTAATAAACTAAAAAAAAGCAGATGCCACATAATTTCTATAGTATTAGTCTCTACAAAGCAATTACATTTAATTGCTTAATTAATTACATTTTAGTAAAGACATGCCTATTACTGTCAGTGTTCAGAACACCTCAAATAATTAAATCTGACCAACAGCTGGAAAGCTACCTAGTTCCCCCATCTTTAAAAAGGAATTAGATAAGTAGGGCTTTATTAGGTAGAGGGCTGAAAATATGATTTCACAGCCTGATGATACAAATCTTGTTTTCCACTTTTCTTGTGAGGATGGTTTCCTTTAAACTTAAACTATAAAGAGCATAAACCATCATTTCTCAAAGTAAAATGTACTGTACCAGCAAAAAGGCAGAAGTCTACAATAAGTGGTTTTCAGTACTCAAGACAGCACCCCATTTAGAGCTTCATTTATTAAGCGCTTCTTGGATAACACCCAATTGTCAAAGACTCCTACTCTACTGCCTTTTCTTTTTTTGAAGCATAATACAATCAGAACCTATGTAGAAAAAAATCTCTTCTATATCTATAGTTTGGCATCTCTACTACCGTCAGCCCTATTTGATAAAATAATTATCAAAAAGGGCAAAAAACATTTCCATATTAAAACAAAGTATTTAAAATAACCATAGGGATTGACAATTCGTAACCACATGCTTCTGAAATACACCCAATGATCCTTGGGACTCACTACAGCCTATTCTGAAAACAGCAGAGTGATTCTGTAAAAATGAAAAATAGACCATGTCACTCCTCTCAAAAGGCTTCCCATTTCACTTAAAGACAAAAATCCCTTCAGCAGCAGTTAAAGCTGTACATAATCCAGCATCCTGTCCCCAATTCTCTCTCTCATTTCTTCATCTACTTCTCTCCCCTGCTCTCACTTAGCTCCACACTGGCCTCCTTACTGCAGCCACACAGGGCCCCTTGCTGCAATTCCAATACAGCATGCAGTCTTCTGCCTCAGGACTTTTGCACTGGCTGTTCCTTCTGCCTGGAATGCTCTTCCTCCAGATATCCACAAGTCTAATTCTTCTACTTCTTCAAATTTTTGCTCAAAATTCACCTTTTCAATGAGGCCTATCCTTACCACCCCACTTAAAATTGCATCTCTCCCCCAACCCTCACACTTCCCTGCTCTATCTTTTCCTCTTGTCCATAGCATTACTGCTTGCTAACATGCTAACTTCCTCTTTTATATGCTCATTGTTTATTGCTATCTATCTGTACAATGTTCAAGGAGGACAGGCTTCTTTTTTGTCCTCTGTAGTATCTAAAGTACCTAAAAACATTGTGTAGCAGATATCAGGCACTCAATTACCACTGAATTTAATTGAATGACCCAGGACAACTCATATAGTATTACTAGTAAGACCAGGCAAGGGCATATCTTATTGGAATACTCATGCCAAAGATCTTATCTGGTAAGCAGACCAGACTGTTCCAATGTAAGGGGTAAAAGCACCATTCAGCAGCCAGGTAGGCAGCTTAGCCAGCTTATTTCACAACAAACTATTCTCCTCATTTGAACTAAAGATTACTGAAAGATGCCCTCTACATTACCTGCATCAAATAAACCAGATTCAATATTCTACCATATGGTCTATATTCCAAGATAAAAACAAAAAAGTTAGTCAAAAGAGAATGCACTGGGCATGCTATCAGACAACTAGATTGCCAACCAGTTATAAACAGGAAAGCACAAGGTTATTCATTCATTCAGTCACTCCATCAACAAATATTTATTGTTGAGCACTAGGAGTACAACAGTGGAAAAGAAAGATACAGAATTTAGATGAGAGGAAGGTATATACTCATAATAGAGCATAATTAGAGTTATAAAAGTGTACATCAAGGTGCTGGAGAACACACAGGGGAGGGCACCAATCCAGACTTAGGAAGCAGTTAATTACAGGAAAATTTCTTGAGAGAATCAAACTCAAAACTATACCTTGAAGCTTCTTTACCTTTTTACAACAGCTAATCTGAGAAAAAGGGGGCATCTTACTGATCACGTCAGACAAAAACTGAATGGTGTTTTCTTAAAGGATGTGTAATTTGTTTAGATTTCAAATGTGAGTCAGTGACGACACCTACATGCTTTACCAACTCTCCATCCTCATTTTAGCAGACCTCTCTGATACGGAAATAAATTGCAAATATAACTGTTAATACAGTTAACTCATTCATCTTTCTCCCAGACTGCTTCTCTTTCTGTATTACCAATCTTGAGCACTCAACCTATTTTCAAGGAAGAAGAATATTTCTGTAAGTCCAAACAACTGGGCTGGGAATTTCTTTCAGTGATAGAGGAAAGCACTACTTCCAAGCAGATAATGCCTCTTAGCTAAATTAGGAAAAGAGCTCTCCTGCTCCACCAAAAAAAAAAAATTCATAATTTACCAAAACACAATTTTTATCCAAGTACAAAAGAAAAATCAACAGTTAACTACTCCTTTAACAGTCTCCATTCCACACAAATCTCCTTTTTTGTATACTTTATACATTTCCTTCATTTCTTTGACTATCTGGAATATATTTCGACCTCTACACCCAATCCTTATTTATCTGTTTCTTCAAATACAGTTATTACCTTCTTTAGAGGCTTTCCTCCACTAAGTTTCTCTCATATTCTGAGATTACTTAATACCCTGTATGTTGCTTTGACACTGCAAATTTGACTTGGTCCTTTAAGTTGTTTTAGGTAAGCATTTATGCTTCATCTCATTAATGAGACCACATGCAACTGAAGGCCTTTAGTTTTGACATCTTACATACAACCTATCACACAGCATTTACCCAATGAGAAGGGTTAGCAAACTTTCAAATAATAGAGCTCTGGATCAAGAAAAATGTGACTAGAAATAGACTTAGAGCCAAAAAGACATAAGATGTGTACAATTTTTTTTTTTTTTTTTTTTGTGGTACACAGGTCTCTCACTGTCGTGGCCTCTCCTGCTGCGGAGCACAGGCTCTGGATGCGCAGGCTCAGCAGCCATGGCTCACGGGCCCAGCCACTCCGTGGCATGTGGGATCTTCCCGGACCGGGGCACGAGGCCGTGTCCCCTGCATCGGCAGGTGGACTCTCAACCACTGCGCCACCAGGGAAGCCCAATGTGTACAATTTTATATGTGGTATTATACAATTCAGTTCATCACTCTCAACTTCTGAGAATTTCTAACTACTAAAGACTCAACAAGGGGGCTTCCCTGGTGGCGCAGTGGTTAAGAATCTGCCTGCCAATGCAGGGCACATGGGTTCGATCCCTCGTCTGGGAAGATCCCACGTGCTGTGGAGCAACTAAGCCCATGTGCCACAACTACTGAGCCTGCGCTCTAGAGCCTGAGAGCCACAACTACTGAGCCTGCGTGCCAAAACTACTGAAGCCCGCGAGCCTAGAGCCCATGCTCTGCAACAAGAGAAGCCACCACAATGAGAAGCCCACACACCGCAATGAAGAGCAGCTTCTGCTCTCTTGCAACTAGAGAAAAGAAAGCCCACACGCAGCAACGAAGACCCAACACAGCCAAATAAAGAAGACTCAACAAGGAAGAAAATAAACTCCCTGCTCTAATAGAGCTTACAAGCTACAGGGAGAAGACAGACAACAATAAATATATGATGATAAAATTTGCTAAGAAGAAAGTAGGGTAAGGAGTAGACCCTGACAGTGGGGGTAGTATTTCAGCTATGGTGGAGAGGGAAAAAAAAAGCTTCTGATGAAATGACCTTTCGGTAGGGTCTTGAAGGAAATGAAGGAATCAGTCATGGGGATATGTGGGGAGAGTGTTCCAGGCCAACATTAGAAACCAGTACAAAGGTTCTACTGGGAATGTGGATGCCTGTATTCAAGGAAGAATAAAGAGGCCAGAGTGGCTGGAATGGAGAGAGTGAGTGGGAAAAGTATTAGATGAGGTCAGAGAGTGAACAGTAATAAAAATCATGTAGGATCTTCCAGAACCTATCACACTGTATTTTGTTTGGTCATTTAAATTGTTCTTCTCTCCAATTAAAGAGTCTCAATCTATCATCAGGGACCATGTTTATCTAATTTGTTATATTCCCCAGAGACTAGTACTATGCTTAACACAGGATGGGTATTTAAATATTTATGAATTAAATCAGGTTAAAATATAAATCTAGAAACTTCCTTTACCTATTTGGTACATTCAGCAGCTTTTACACTGATAAAAAAGGCTACACTTAGTGGTTGAACAATCATTTTTAGTTAGTGGACGGCTAAATAAGCTAGGTGATTATCTGCCCATTGGCTTTCACTAAAACAATGGCTGCTGACTGACCCTGTTGTAGATCTTCTTCTAGATCACGGCAGAATCTAAAACCCCACTTCCACATCCCTCTTCAAGAACCAAGCAAAGATAAGGAACTTGGGTATAAGAAACCTGGAATGGGAAGTTATAAAATACGGGGGAAAATGGCAATTCAGCTTTCCTGAAATCTGAGGAAGTTGTTTGCACTGAGTCCAAAAACTCTTCATTGTCTACTAAGCTTGATCAGAGAACCACTATAGTTAAGAAAAGGCAATGTTGTAGTAGCATGAAGTTGCAGCTTACTCTAGGGTTAGGTTCTAATACTGGCTATTTCAAGATTTTGGATTCCTATTGGTAACTAAATATTTGCAGCATGCATATGGCACATATATGCCACCTCCTGACAAATATTAACATCAGGAAGCAAAGAGACAGCCTACCCGGCTCTTTGGTGGGGCTGGTGGCAGACTCTGGGAGGGCTCACGCCAAGGAATGCTTCCCACGACTTCTGCTGCCAGTGACCATGTCCCCCCGGTGAGCTGCGGCCACCCCAAGCCTCTGCAGGAAACCCTCCAACACTAGCAGGAGTATGGATTACGTCAAAGCAGTCAATGATGGAGCTGCCTAGTGGGTTCCTGCTTCACTAAGCTCTACATCTTGGTGTGTGTGTGAGGACCTGACTGTATCGTTAAGGATCTACCTTCCCGGGACTTCCCTGGTGGCACAGTGGTTAAGAATCTGCCTGCAGGTGCAGGGGACACGGGTTTGATCCTTGGTCCAGGAGGATCCCACATGCCACATGCAGAGCAACTGGGGCCATGCACCACAACTACTGAGCCTGCGTTCTAGAGCCCACGAGCCACAACTAGTGAGCCCTCATGCCACAACTACTGAAGCCCGCACGCCTAGAGCTCAAGCTCTGAAACAAGAGAAGCCACCACAATGAGAAGCGCGTTCACCGCAATGAAGAGTAGCCCCCATTCGCCACAACTAGAGAAAGCCCTCGTGCAGCAGTGAAGACCCAACACAGACAAAAATTTAACAAAATAAAAAAAAGCAGCAAACAGAAATGTCCAAATGATATCCAATCACTAAAAAGATCTAGATATATCTTATAAAATTTTGCCAACTGTACAACCACATCATATCGCAGTCAAGAACAACTTGGTACTGTATTCTCATCTTTTAACTCCACATTTTCTAAACACCAGCTCTGTTATATTCAGTAACTGCACATTGTTTCTAATGATCAAAACTCACTACCTATCTATTATTCCTTTCTCAAAAGTATAGTCTTACTAATGAATTATGTAGGATGCCTATTAACTAAGAAATTTAAAATTCAGTAAAAGCTTGAATTGTATGATAAATGGAAAGTGCTAACTGAAACATAAAGGCACAAATACACATAACACATGATTAAAAGCCAACTATAACTATGAAAAGTAATTAGAAATTTTGTTAATTAGCACAGAAAATTAATGTTCAAAATTACTGTTTGGGGCTTCCCTGGTGGTGCAGTGGTTAAGAACACGGGTTCGAGCCCTGCTCCGGGAAGATCCCATATGCCGCGGAGCAACTAAGCCTGTGCGCCACAACTGCTGAGCCTGCGCTCTAGAGCCTGCGCGCCACCACTACTGAGCCCATGTGCCACAACTACTGAAGCCCACGCACCTAGAGCCCCGTGCTCTGCAACAAAAGAAGCCACCTCAATGAGAAGCCTGCGCACTGCAATGAAGAGTAGCCCCTGCTCGCCACAACTAGAGAAAGCCCACACATAGCAACAAAGATCCAACACAAACAAAAATTTAAAAAAATAAATTAAAAGAAGCAAACAACCCCCCCCCAAAAAAGAATAAATATTTTAAACAAAAAACAAAATTACTGTTTGCTCTAAACCTGGCAGCCTGTAGAACCACTCTAGTCTTCAGCTTGTTTGATTTGGCCAGAACAGTGGGTCTTTGTCTGTTTATTTTGTTTTAATGTAAATTTGAATGCTTTTAGGAAGTGCAGGTATTCTGTATAGCACTGAGCCTAGTTTATGTTATTTGTCTGGCCCTAAAGGTATTTAAATTTGCACAACCTGTAACTGTAGGTGAAGATGTTTGATCTCTTATGCAAATTCTGAAATGACTTTGGAAAATACTGAAATAACCATAGTCCTGGACAAGTACTAATTTTTTCTCAGTGATACATAAATCATAAAAAAGTAAACAATGAAACATTTTTCCAAAAGGTATCCTTAGGTTCATCATTCTATTTTCAGAGATTCTCTGGGATTGAAAACACTTCAGAAGTGAACCACCCCAATTTTCATCATTTTACACGGAAGCTAACTGGGACCCAGAGAGGAAAAGTGACTTGTCCAAGGTCTTACAGTCAACGGATAACTTGGTTACAAAAGTGTTGTTTTTGTTTTTTTTAATTTACTTATTTTATTTATTTATTATTTTTTGGCTGTGTTGGGTCTTCGTTGCTGCACGCGGGCTTTCTCTAGCTGTGGTGAGCTGGGGCTACTCTTTGTTGTGGTACGCGGGCTTCTCATTGCAGTGGCATCTCTTGTTGCGGAGCACAGGCTCTAGGCACGCAGGCTTCAGTAGTTGTGGCTTGTGGGCTCTAGAGCGCAGGCTCAGTAGTTGTGGCACATGGGCTTCGTTGCTCTGTGACATGTGGGGTCTTCCCGGACCAGGGCTTGAACCCGTGTCCCCTGCATTGGCAGGCAGATTCTTAACCACTGTGCCACCAGGGAAGCCCCTACAAAAGTGTTCTGAATTTATTTCCCCTAACAAGATTTTTATTTCATCAAGGGAAAGACTAGTGTTTCTGATCATCCTGAGCCTTGTTCTAACACTCTGCTCAGCAAGTATTCAACAAGTAGTACTGAGATTTGCTCCCAAATGGTGAACTAAGTTCTTATTTATAAACAATCATAACCCAAATTACACAATGTTGTATGTCAGTTATATCTCAGTAAAGCTGGAAATAAATAAGCAAATAGAACCCAGTTACAGTTACATAGAAAGAATAGATTGCTGCTCAGTAGCCATGGTATCTGTTGAATGAATGAATGAAGAAATAAATGCAATTTCAGTTCAGTGGGTATGCTTGTAAGTCAGTGAGCCTTCAAATGGATAAAGGAGCCAACAGGCCCCACAATGGATAAAACTTAACCTCCCAAAGAAACTAGCCTTAAACAAGGTCTTTGACATAGGAAAAACAGGCTCATAATCCAGTTCCATATGCCTGATTAAGGCAAAATACAGCATTAGCCTAGGTCAGCGAATTATCAATTCCTTTCTTAAAAAAAAAAAAATCAATCCTCATCACACCTGAAATTTTGGGCTATAGCTCAATCCTGATTCAAATGTTTTCTAAAGTAATTCACAAACATATTACTTCAGCATTTTTTCCACATTTAGACAGAATATCAAAACCCATCATTCTTAGGGCAGTGAAAATACACTGTATGATATTATAATGATATGTCATTATATATTTGTCTAAATCCATAAACTTTTCAACACTAAGAGTGAATCCTATGGTAAACTATGGACTTTGGGTAATTATGATGTGTCAATATAGGTCCATTCTTGGTGAAAAATATACCATTCTGGTGATAATGAGGGAAGCTATGCATATACAGGGGCAGGAGGGTAAGCAGGAAACCTCTGTACCTTCCCCTCAATTTTGTTGTAAACCTAAAGCTGCTCTTAAAAAAAAAAAAATCCTCAAAAAAGTAAAAATTAATGAATTAATGTTAAAGAAAAAAAACATCATGGCAATATTCTCTTTTCCAAACATAGCCTACAGCAGGGCTCAACAACTTGCAACACACATGCTTCTGCCTGGGGCATCCAGTAAGGAGGCTTTAGAAGCCTCCACATTCTAGAGACATGCAGGGCTTAGAAAGCACAGCTGTTCTTAGTTACTGCCTTTTTTTTCCCCTTTGCTTGAAGGAAGTTCAAAGTTTTTTCTTAAACTTTCATTAGCAGGATCAAGGTTAATGTGGGTGGGAGTTCTTGCACTTAGACTAGATTCTCCTTCTTTCATCTTCGACTCACAGTCATATCATGTTCCAACTAAGTTCAAGTGGTGGGAGATTTTTTTGCTACCTTCCTCCTTCTCTTTCCATTTAATATTCTACATTTCTTTTTCATTTTTTCCCCACCTTTCATTAGACAGAACACACAAGCTCAAACATCTCCTCCACTCCCTCCCACTTGTTCTTTGGGAAATGAGCAAATGGTGCTTGCACTTGGCCTAGGATAAGGGTAGAAGAAACTGAGCCCAGGATAAGGGTGGGGTTAAGTTCAGCACTGGGGACAGTGGAGAGTAGAGGTTAAGGAAGAGAGGCCAAGATCTGCAATTTTATTTGGATTTTCACAATAGTCCTCCTTTCCACTTAGGAACGCCAAAATTTCACCAGGACAAAATGTATAACCCTAAATTTAAGGTGTTCCTTCTCTCTTATGGTATAGTATACTTGTGAATTGGGGACGGGAGGTATGTTAATTCAGATATTGGGAAAGCTACAGTAGAGCACTCACACATACACAACACCTGCACAACATCCACAACACTTGCTGGAATCTATCTTGTACTCATACAGGTGCAACCTGGGCAGGTGAGGGCATTACTGCCCCATGGGGCAACACTTGCCAATGGAGTCAGAAGCCAGTGGGTAAATGCTCCCATCTGAGGTGCATTCTACACAACTTTTGGAAAACTGAAGACCCTGGCAGTTTTCAGCCCAGTTGCACACAATGGTGACTGACTTAATAACATATCCTCGTAGCAACCTTCTCTTCCTCTCTGTTTCGTTTTCCCTAGCCCTCAACTACTGGTTCCTGAGAATCTCAGGCCCTCTTTCTAGGGGGGGTTCCCCAGGCTAAAACAATAGAGATGGTCACAAAACTGGGAGAATCAGCTTTCTAAACACATGAGGCTCACCATTTGTCCCAGTACAGAAATCCAATACTTTAAAGATCAGCATGCATTTCCCACACACAAGCAGGATAAAAGAAATGGAAGAATCTATATGAAACCAGGACTCCACTACATTTCTTTCTATTTTTTTTAAAAAATAATTTTATTTATTTTTGGCTGCGTTGGGTCTTCGTTGCTGCATGAGCTTTCTCTAGTTGTGGCGAGCAGGGGCTACTCTTTATTGCGGTGCATGGGCTTCTCATTGCAGTGGCTTCTCTTGTTGCGGAGCATGGGCTCTAGGCAGACGGGCTTCAGTAGTTATGGCACGCAGGCTCAGTAGTTGTGGCACACGGGCTGAGTTGCTCCGTGGCATGTGGGATCTTCCCAGACCAGGGCTCGAACCCGTATCCCCTGCATTGGCAGGCGGATTCTTAACCACCGCGCCACCAGGGAAACCCACCACTACATTTCTTGATATAAACATGTCCCTTTGAAAGCTGGGACAGACAATTTGAGAATAAAAATCATGGTCAAAACTCCCTATACTCTTCTCTATGGAACTGTTGCCAGGACCCACCACTGTGTCTCCAAATAGGGCACAATGTGCCTGAGATGATGAAAATACGAATTTATACCCCCCAAAATATACATCTTCTGTATCCATTCCCCATTCCGCAGAAGAGTTGGATGACAGGAATAAAGAATCTAAGTCTGATAGTGCTAAGTGGTTCAGGATTAGAAATGGGCTGCTAATCTTTAACCTCTAGCGGAGGAAGGCAAACACAGAGGATTTACTCACACATCATTGAATTCCTCCAGAGACCTTGCAGGTGTGAAAACATCCAACAGACCAATCACCTATAAGAAAACATAAAAATCAAACAGTAAATAAATACTGAACTTATCCATCAGGTCTTAGTCTTTTTTTTTTTTTTTTTGCGGTACGCGGGCCTCTCACTGCTGTGGCCTCTCCCGTTGCGGAGCACAGGCTCTGGATGCGCAGACTCAGTGGCCATGGCTCATGGGCCCAGCCGCTCCGCGGCATGTGGGATCTTCCCGGACCAGGGCACGAACCTGCGTCCCCTGCATCAGCAGGCGGACTCTCAACCACTGCGCTACCAGGGAAGCCCAGGTCTTAGTCATTTTAATAGGAACTAATTCCAAATCCTGCTCTCAGTTCAATAACACTACATTATCATATATTTAATAACTCCAACTTATTTTTTACCCAAATTATGCTTTTGTTTTTTACTTGTTAAACGTCACTTTTCATAATAACTCATTTTACTACTAAAATCTTCATGTCTTTAGAATTTGGTCACATATAACCATTAGCTTATCAGGAAGCAAAAAGATTTAGGACTCTTGACTTACACATGTACTGATAGTCTAATGATTAACAAACAGAAAAAAGTCATACTTCTATAGCTGTTGTTACAGTATCATTTTTATTTTTAAAAAATATTATTCAATAAAAATTACTATATAGTCTTCAAAACTGACATTTTTAAAGCCCCAATATATCTTCTCAGTATATTCTTGGTATTATTCTTATAATATTCTTAATATTAAGATTATTAATCACTATCAGGTATTTAGATCAGACTATAAAAATGAAAAAAAAAGCTATCTTTATACAAGGATAAAGCAAAGAGCTACTTAATACTCAGTAATCCATGGTCTTTGAGCAGTTTTTCTGGTCATGACTTTACACTGATTAATTTAATATCCCCCCCCTTCCCCAGTTCCTCCTAAAACCCAGACCACTCATTTCCACAAAGCTAGGCACTAAGAAGGCAAACAAGACATATAATTCATGTGTAATATGTTCAGCAAGATTTAAGGGAAACTGGAAATGGAAAAAACAAAAGCTAAATGGGCTTCATGAAAACTGACCCATGACCGTGGACTCAGTAAAATATACCAACACTCAAAATATTATCATGAAAAAGGGCACTTTTTTTTTTTTTTTGCGGTACATGGGCCTCTCACTGCTTGTGGCCTCCCCTGCCGCAGAGCACAGGCTCCGGACGCACAGGCTCAGCGGCCATGGCTCACGGGCCCAGCCACTCCGTGGCATGTGGGATCCTCCCAGACCGGGGCACGAACCCACGTCCCCTGCATTGGCAGGCAGACTCTCAACCACTGCGCCACCAGGGAAGCCCAAAAGAGCACTTTTAATTAGAATGTTACACCACTCATCCAATTATCAACTTTTGGCTTCCTTGGTGCCACAGTGGTTAAGAATCCACCTGCCAACACAGGGGACATGAGTTCGAGCCCTGGTCTGGGAAGATCCCACATGCCTTGGAGCAACTAAGCCCGTGTGCCACAACTACTGAGCCTGTGCTCTAGAGCCTGTGAGCCACAACTACTGAGCCCGTGTGCCACAACTACTGAAGCCCACACGCCTAGAGCCTGTGCTCCACAACAAAGAGTAGCCCCAACTCGCCGCAACTAGAGAAAGCCCGCATGCAGCAACAAAGACCCAACTCAGCCATAAATAAATAAATAAATTTATAAGACAAAAAAAAAAAAAAAAAAACCCAAAAAACCCACACACAAATATCAACTTTTAAAAGCAATTTCAGGGCTTCCCTGGTGGCGCAGTGGTTGAGAGTCCGCCTGCCGATGCAGAGGACACGGGTTCGTGCCCCGGTCTGGGAGGATCCCGCATGCCGCAGAGCGGCTGGGCCCGTGAGCCATGGCCGCTGAGCCTGAGCGTCCAGAGCCTGTGCTCCGCAACGGGAGAGGCCACAACAGTGAGAGGGAAACAAACTAAAAGAAGACCTTGGAATTCAAGAAGAATAGCTTTTCAAGTCTTTGCATCTTATTGCAAAGGAAAGGTACAGTTATCCATCATCTCCTTATCCAGACAACCGTACACAAGAAAACGAAAATTACCTCTAATTGTACTACTGGTTACAACTATCATTAACATTTTGAGATACTTTCTTTGATTTTTCTGATGTACATAAATTAAATCAGGGTTATACTATGCATACAGTTTTATATCTTATATCTTGTCACTTAACAAATAATGACTCTTCTCATGTCCTCAAATGTTTTTCAATAATATGTTCTACCATTTGTATATACCATAATAAAACCAAGTTCCTATCTTTGGACACTTAAGGAACACTGCAAGTATATGTGCATATGCGTGCATGCGTGCATATATACATCTTGTATTTTCTTCCAGAGAATAAATTTCAAGAAATAGAATTACAAGATCAAAGGACATCAATATGCTTAAGGATCTTAATACTGTCAAACTGTCCTCCATAAAGATGAGGCCAACTTACATCCCACCAATAGTGTTATCTATGACCTTATAATAGCTCTGAATAGTGCTTTAAATTAAGTCAAATCATTTTCTTTTTCCTTTCCCATCTAAATCATAATTGTTCTCCTTGAGTTTGATACAGTCCTGGCTTAAGACCTCTGGTCTTTTAAAAAATTAATTAATTAATTAATTAATTTTTGGCTGCATTGGGTCCTCACTGCTGTGCAGACTTTCTCTAGTTGCAGTGAGTGGGGGCTACTCTTTGTTGTGGTGCACGGGCTTCTCATTGCAGTGGCTTCTCTTGTTGCGAAGCATGGGCTCTAGGCACACGGGCTTCAGTAGTTGTGGCACGTGGGCTCAGTAGTTGTGGCTCACGGGCTCTAGGGTGCAGGCTCAGTAGTTGTGGCGCACGGGCTTAGTTGCTCCGTGGCATGTGGGATCTTCCTGGACCAGGGCTCAAACCAGTGTCCCCTGCATTGGCAGGCGGATTCTTAACCACTGCGCCACCAGGGAAGTCCCAACCTCTGGTCTTTTGATTACTACCCCCTACACCCTCTTGTACTTCTGATAGCTGAGACCTAGAAGCCAATTTTATTCACCTGCTCCAATATTTTCTAATCACTGATTCTTGTTATTTGAGATGCCCCATCTTCTCAACAAGGAAACTTTAAAACAATTTACATTGTTTTACATTATTTGAATTGTGGCTTTGAAAATATCCTCAGATCAAAATAAAATTAAACTACTAGAGATCCAATTTACACAGGATTATTCATGCAAGGGTTATCTCAAACACACTAAAGTGAAACAAGTCCAAGCATTTTAAATAAAAACTCCCATTTCAATCTGAAAACACAATAGTATTTAGAATCAAACAGCTGTAAATTTGAACCCCCAATCAATCTGTGACTTCTTAGACCCATGAGCTTCTTTCTTTTACATTCCAATAACCCCAAAAACATGGGATGTTGCCGGGCACACAGCAGTTCAATTAATATCTGTTACATAAATAAAAATATCTTCTCTGAGCCTCATTTTCCTCAGATGAAAGACACGTGTATATCATTGCTTATTTTCATAGTATTTTGGGGAAGATTATGTAGACTGACCAGCTGTGGATTACCAAAATAAATCGTGACCAGAAACTTCAGAGTTTTATAATGAATTGTAAAGTACAAATCACAGAAACAAACTATTTGAAGCAGCTACTTCCAGTAACAAAACATGACATATAAAGCTAAATTCAATTATTCAAATGATTAAAAAGTATGGCTGCAAGAAGCACAATGACTACTTTGGAAAAAAATAATAGAACAAAGCATATTAGCAAATACTCTATCAAGTTTTAATTTCTTTAAAAGGGACACGTTTTATGACATTAAAGCCACTCATGTTACATCAAAGTATTTTTAATTTTTTGTGGGCTTTTACAAATATCCCTTCTCTATTAATCCTATTTATGGAGTATTAAACATAAGGAAAATACTGTAAAACAAAAGTTTCCCAGCATTAAAATAGATTTGGGGAACATTCCATAATTGATTCATTTCTCATTTCTTAAATGGAAATTTATTTTTAATTTGTCTTATTTTAGCCTATTTCCTTACTCCTTCTGCCATTATGATTTCAGACGCTTTAGAAAGTAACCCAGGAATTAAATATTTAGAAAAGACGGTTATAGTATAAATAATCAGCAAATATCTCTGATGACTGTCCTACAATGACAAACAGAAGTAATATATCTTTATTAAATTGGTATACACTCACAAAACACTTTCTAAGTCAGTAACCAGTCAAAGACAATATTTATTGTATTTAACACAAACACACCAAAACAACCACTTGTTCTATCACGGTAAGATTAACTCTAAGGCTCCCAAATAAAATATATGAAAGGAGTCCCTTAATCATTAAAAGTTTTTTTTTAATGTATAGCTCTCCAGGCCCTTAATTGTACAGTACCTACTCAGACAGCAAAAGGATGCAGCTAGCCAGCTGCTTCCTTTTAATCTTTCCTTAGACCAGATGTCAATGAGATCAAGGTCAAAAATTCAGTCAGGAATGGGCCAGGTAAATTTGTTCAGAGAGTAACATCCCCTAGCTCCTATAACCCATATGAAAATTACATATCTGTCATTCATTATCACTAATAAAAGAAATAAAATGAACTACGGATTTTAAGTCAGAGGCATTTTTGTGTAAAAGATCACATGTGCATTCTGGCACCTAAAAATTCTATTTGCTACCAATCCTTACTTAACTTTTTCATGAGTTTTAAGTTGCTGCTGCTGCTGTCTTTGGAGTCAAGGCAGCTAGCTCAAAGTTAGACAGTGGCCCAAAACAGTCATTAAAGAGAAAGAAAGAAAAAGAGGAAGAGAAGATAAAGGAGAGGAATTCCTCTTAAAATCCTCGATTAAACTTACTTGGAAGTCTTGGTTCTTCACCTGGTAAAAATACTTTTACACTGTACATAACCTAACAAGTGTTTGTAAAATAGACTGAAATTCAGGAATTTTTCTACATTTAGTCAAAGTCTTTTGGCCCCTTCCCAGTCCCTCTTCAAACATTTGCCAACAGAATGGAGAACTATGAACATTCAGCCATCTGCCTCCTTTTGTTCAAACAACAAATCACCATCTAAATACAGGTGACCCTCTACATCGATACAGTGAAAACCTAAACATTTTAATATAAAAAAGACTGCTATTAAGCAAACTGCTTATAAAACAATCTAGATAAATTAAAATCCTGTTTTCCTAATACGGTCAGTCCTCTTTAAATTCGCATAGCCTTTCCTAAATTAAAACAATTGTATCCCATCACTGTGGCCTCTTCATGTCTACAAATACAGAATGGCTCAAATGCAACCAGCCCAATATCATGTAAGACATATTTCAAAGTATCTCATTATGGAAAATTAAAATATAGCATACTAAATAAGGTTGTTGCAATGATCACTAGAAAAGCCAAGGCATGGATTCAGATAACCCAAAATAATTTTTGCCCTAAACATTGGCTTAAATTGACTATGAAATAAAGCAGAACAATAAATTACAGTGCTGGTAATCTTCTACAGTAGATGTTCTTAAATTAGCACAGACAACATCAGTGGGATCCTGGGGCCTCCTGGAGGTGCTTTGGGGTTCCATAAATGTTTGGCTTGCATTCCATTTTCAAAGTATTCTTAAAAAGCTATGACAGTATCTTTGTCACATTTATTAACGTGTAATGAAAAACAGCATACACACTCAACTGTGATAAAAGCCAAATGTAAACCCATCAGTTAAGTTGCCAGACCACCTTGATTTTATGCAGACTTCGGAATAAAGATTCTCCTGCCAGCTTTTTCCACATATCTCAACTTCTTATAAACATGTCACTGATTAGGAAGGCTGCAGCTCTGCACTGAACTTTTTAAAAACTCAAGTTTGCACATGGATGCTCATATAAAAATTATACCTAGGAATGGAGATAATCTGTGGAAAACAGGACGTTCTCAATAGTATGCAATTAAAACATGAAAATAAATAAGTTGCAGCTGTAATTACAACAGCTTAAATTCCAAATTTAAGTCACAATGCTCTCAATTTAGAAGAAATTTGTACTTTGTGAAACAAATGTATTTTAATACATTTTTTTCTTACTATGAAGAAAAAAGAGTTCAATTACTGAAACAGAAAAATATCTTAATAGCCAAGTAATATACTGAAACAGAAAAATATCTTAATAGCCAAGTAATAAACTGAAAAATTGAATTTTTTTCTACACAGTAACCACCAATAGGGTCAAATAGTTCTAAAAACTCTATGGCCACTGTTTCTACAATGGTACAAATTTTACAGTTCCTTTCATACAGCAATCACATAAACCCTTTCTAACTTGATTTTGAAATTCAGGAAAATAAGTGTCCTCAGTCAATTGTTTTTTCACTTTCAGTTAATATTCCAACTGCATCCATTTATTTATGCTATTAGGATTTTTGTGTGTGTTTTTTTTTTTTTTTTTTGCGGTACGCGGGCCTCTCACTGTCGTGGCCTCTCCCGTTGCGGAGCACAGGCTCCGGACGCACAGGCTCAGCGGCCACGGCTCAAGGGCCCAGCCGCTGCGCGGCGTGTGGGATCTTCCCGGACCCGGGCACGAACCCGTGTCCCCTGCATCGGCAGGCGGACTCTCAACCACTGCGCCACCAGGGAAGCCCTATGCTATTAGGATTTTTAAGCACTCCTTTGCAGGACAGCATTGTTCTCAAATGTCCAAACTTATAGACAAGGAAACATTATATTTAACTTAAACAATGTCTTTGTCACATTTGTTAAAATCCCTGAATCTAGAAAAGCTGTCTTTTAAAAATTAAAAGGAAAAAATTATATTAAATTATCCAGAAAATAATACCCATCTCTGATAGGACATTCAGTGAACCTAAGGCACTCTTCCTCAAACTTCTCCACTGAAGAAACCCAACAACACAAAATACCATGGATTCCCATATTCTGATAATATAGTCTTAAGTAAACGAAGTAGAGAATACGAAACTTCTTTGTAATATTTTCTGTTAAAAATCCTTGTGAGTTGTGTTTTATCTCACAATATTCTTTTTTTTTTTTTCCCCCAGTACGCAGGCCTCTCACTGTTGTGGCCTCTCCCGTTGCGGAGCACAGGCTCCGGACGCGCAGGCTCAGCGGCCATGGCTCACGGGCCCAGCCGCTCCGCGGCGTGTGGGATCTTCCCGGACTGGGGCACGAACCCGTGTCCCCTGCATCGGCAGGCGGACTCTCAACCACTGCGCCACCAGGGAAGCCCACAATATTCATTTTTATTTAAAAAAATTTTATATGCTTTTCCTCTAAAAATCTTTAAGTAAAACTGAAACTCCAGGAAGATGCACCGATTTCATCCCAAGGCTTTGAGTAATCTACCTGACATAATGCAGTGGTTACTAACACCCCAGTACAAGGACGGTCCATGTTTGATGTACTCTAATGCATTTCCATTCGCAGTAATTAAAACACAATTTTTTCCAGTCTATTAAACAGCAGAATTTATCCTGCCTTGAATTATTAACTTACATTTTCATGTTTCATATGTTTAAGTAACCGCAGTTCTCTGTAGGTCCTTTTGGCATGAATAATGGACTGAAATGGTCTGGATAGCTTCTTCACTGCAACACGTAACCCAGTTTTTGTGTCAAAAGCAGCACTAAGGAAAAAAAAAAAAAAAACATAAAAAGCTCATCATTAAATGTTCTCTAAATATATTAAAATCAGTATTTATAAGGCTATTTCATTTCCAAATTAAATGGGTCTCTAACAAATTTAAAAGTATAAAGATAAAAATTAAAATGACATATAATCCCACTATCCAAAGTAATCTATTAATTATTTTTGGTGTTTCCTTCTTGTCTTTTTTTCTATGCATCTAAATCAAGGATCAGCAAACTTTTTCCGTGAAGGGCTGTGTAGTAAGTATTTTAGACTTTGTGAGGCTTAGGGTCTCTGTCTCAACTACTCAACTCTGTGCTTGGAACTGGAAGGCAGCAGATAGTACATTTTTAAATGAATGTAGCTATGTCCCAATAACACAAAAGCAGCAGCCACCTGATCTAGATGAGCCAACAGACTGGTACACAAAGAGCTGGATTCTGTCTTCTTGGCCTAGGCCTCAGTGTCACCTTGCCACCAAATGCTGCCTGATCAGAGGCCTTGGAAACCACCATGTTTTCAGGACAATGAGTTGGCAAAAAAATTTCTTGAGCACCTACAAAGTATTTGTCACTTTCTAGAAGCTGAGATACAGTCGGGAATAAGTCAACATATCCCTGACCTCAGGGGATGGGGGGAGAGGGGAAGAGCAGAATAATAAAATAAATTTCACACAGTGATGAATGCTATGAATAAGTAAAATAGCATAACGGGATAAAGAGCGACAGAAAGCTGGTGGAGTTATGCTACATTAGCTAGGATGTCTGAGGAAGTACATTTGAGCTGAGGGAAGTGAATGATAAGAAAGTAGCAACCATGTAAAGATATAGTGGAAAAGAGCCTCAAGCAGAAGAAAAAATAATATTATTAACATTTAGTGAGTCTTTATTATCATTCCCCAGTTGACAGATAAGGAAACTGAAGCACAAGAGAGTATAAATAACTTGCCCACAGTCACAAAGCTAGAGAGTGACAGTGCAGGAAGTCTGGATCCAGAGCTCACACTATTAACTATTTTCCTATGCTGCCTCTCAGAAAAGCAAGTGCAAACAAAGGAAAAATAAAACAGAGGTAGAAAAAATATGGTATGCTGGAGTGACAAAAGAAACGAGGAGCAAGGGGAGCGAGGAAAAGAATGAGGTTAGAGATACAGGCAGAGGCCAGATCATACAGGACATCTACAGCAAGAAATGATGTGTATTCTAATTATTTTTAGAGACTGTTTGGGTTAATTCTATCATGTCTCATCCTCCTGTTTATCTCCAGTCTCTAATGGGTACATCCAAGGCTTTCGGATCATCTATTCTCACCAAACTCTCTTTCCCATATGACTCTGGCTCCAGAAGTTCCCCTCCCTTCGCTCCCAAGTCCTTACCCTATGTCCTTGCTCTTCAACTCCCAATTTGTAATCAACTCCTGTAAGTCTTCACTTCTGAACTTTCCCCCATTTCCTTGCTTTAACTGAAACCAGGCTGTACCTTGAAGACACTACTTCTCTTGTAGCCATGCCATTAGAGTGGATTCTCACTCTCATATCCCACGTACCTCACGGCTAGCAGGTGGCGTAGATGTCCCCCTTGCCAACTGTTTCCACTTCCAGACCATAACTTTCCCTTTGATTTACACAAGCTCCTGCTCACGAACATCTCTCCCTCTCTGTTGCTGTTATCCACTGACCTGGAATTTTCCATCTTAAAGTCCTATCTTAAAGTCTCTCGCCCCTCCCAACTTCTGTCATCATTCCTGGCAACTTCAAGATCCAGGTGGAGGGCACGTCCAATTTCCTGGCCTCCTGTGTGACCCATCCTCTTCAGCTCTTCACCTCAGAGTCTGCCTGCCTACCCGCAGGCTGAGTATTTTCCCCTCTCCTCTGCTGGGAAGCCTGTTGGGGCCTCTTGGAGCAAGGAATGCCATCGGGTTTCTAGCTGACATGCCTGCAACTGAGTGTGTAAGTTCAATTCAGGGGAGAAGAAAGAAGACGCCCACTTGAGCCACCTGTCCAAGTCATTCTCCGCGCTAGCTTTCCAGTAATAAAGTACATATTTTTATATCTCTATTTGACTCCTGTATCTATTAAGCAAAAGGCAAGCTAGGATTAATCAGTACCCTACAGACCCCAATAATCACAATTTATTACTGTATGTTTATTTACCACCCAGCAGAGTGGTTAAATAAGGACTGGGGCTTTGGTATTAGACTCTGGATTTTAATTCCAGTTCTGCCAGTTAGTAGTTATATAACCTTGAGGAGGTTAATTAAATTCTCTCGGCCTCATATATAAAATGAGGATAACGTTTATATCTAATCTGTCCGATGTTTGTTAGGA
The DNA here is from genome assembly GCF_008692025.1 of Phocoena sinus. Classification (NCBI taxonomy): domain Eukaryota; kingdom Metazoa; phylum Chordata; class Mammalia; order Artiodactyla; family Phocoenidae; genus Phocoena; species Phocoena sinus. The sequence goes on along the minus strand of NC_045773.1, from coordinate 65,881,545 downwards.
TTAAATGTGATAATTTTTGCAGTAGGTTTAGCAAAGGGCCTGGCCATGGTAAAGCTCAAATATTAGACATAATAACGTCTGCGTTTTCCACTCATCATAAGCACCTTGAGGGCAGGAAGTGTCTTCTGTTTTATTCAGTATTGTATTCCATAGGACTTAGCTTAATGCCTGGCACGTGGCCCATTCTCAATAACTGCTTTACAAAAGTATAAAATGAAGTATGAAAGAAAAACTTCAATTTTACCATTTGGCCCTCAATTCTTATAAATTCAATAGCATCCAACAAAAAACTGATATTAATGTTAAAAACTTACATGTGTGTTGAGTGTTTATTATTGTTAGGCATTGGTTTTAATCTTTACATGAATGAACATCTTTATCACAACTTTATAAGAAGACATTATTATTATTCCCATTTTACAGATGAGAGAACTGAGGCACCGAGAGGTTAACTAATGTGCCCACACAGACAGAAAATGGCAGAGCTGGGATTCAAATCCAAGTGATGTGTTTCAAACATGAACTCTTTAACCATAACAGAAAAGCAAGTTCAACCTAGCCACCAGTTCAGTCCATTTTAAATATATTCTAATCGTATGGACTCTGTTTCTTTTCTAAAATGCGTCCCACTATAATTAATTGCATTTCATAAGGAAAGTTTTTCCTGTGATCTTACATTGAACTCAGGATAATATTAATGAAAAGTATTTCATAAGAAATAACTTTCACTCAATATACATTACTTTATCAAGGGGGAGTTTTTAATCCCTAAAGTTATACTATGACTCTAAAACACTATAAAGGAGTCAATGATGTAATAACTCACAAATACCAAAATATCACTTCCTAAGCATTTACTGAAAAATCTCCTTCATGAGATTCTTTGTGGATACAAAAGAAACATTAAACATAGTACCTGATATCAAAGAACTTAACCATCTAACTGGGATGATGAAACGTACATGAAAGCACAGAATGACCATAATACAGTGCAACTATTACACTTTTGAAAAAGTTGGGTTCAAAAATACGTTAAGTTGGGTTTAAAAATATAAAAATATATAAGTTGGGTTCAAAATACATAAAAGTTCATTGCAGCCAGTTCACAAGAACAAAACTAGAAACTACCTTAATATCCAATACAGCAGAGTTTAAACTATGGTACATTCTCATGTACCGTATACTGCAGCCATTAACAAGACCCTCCACATACTAATATGTACTTGTTATACTGCTGATGGGAAAGAGAACAAGTTTCAGAAGTAAAGAATTATCCCCATCTGTGGGGAAAAAATATGTACACTCATTCAGATATATACACATAAGCAGAGAATAAATGTCTAATATACTCAGAACTTTTAACACTTTTGTTTTTTAATGTATATTTTTCTATCCCCTGACTTTTAAAAAAAATGAGCTTATATCTTTTAACAAGGTTATTAGTAAAGTCAGAAGCATAAATCGTCTGTGCTTTTCTGTTACCCTAAAACAAACAAAAAGAGGCATGCTTTCTAACTTTCATAAAACCACTACTGACAGGTATATTTCCTTCGAATGATCCTTACATAGCTATACTCAGAGTATATAAATAAATTTGTACCCACCTTACCTAAGCCATAAGAATTTTCTATTTTACTAAACAATCATTCACAACAATTTCAAAAATATCTGAACCACAGACTACTCATTCTCTTATTGATGGGCCTTATAAGCTATTTCATTCATTCACATACACAAATAATACAAACACGACTACAATGGACATCTTCACTCACATTGCTTCTTTCATAATTGCATGACTTCCTTAGAAGAGACTAATAATTTCTACTTCAAAGGACACATATTCCCACCTTTTAAAATATACTTTACTTACAGGAGAGAGCAAACAGGAATTGTTCAGAGAAACTGCTCTGTTAGTTAGTAATCCTTATGGCAAAAGTTGCTGAAGCAAAGAATATATGATCCATTCCCTCTCCCACCTCTTTAAGCATTTAACTTGCTCTGACCTAACCTGTTCTATCACTAATCAAAGCAATATTTGGAGAAAGAGGAAACCACATATTTCATCCTCAATTGAACACTGTATTTACCCAAAGCAGAAATTCCTAATAATTTTTTAAAGATCATCTGATAAAACCAACTGAATACTCAGAGGAGAAGAAATTCAAGTTATTGAATACCTGATCATACCACATATTATTTGGGAAACATTTCATTCAATCCTCATAACTTTGTGAGATAGTTATATTTACTTTCCAAAATAAGAAACTAATGGTCAGAAACATTAACAACTCACTGAATGGCATATAACTCATATGCAGTGGGATTCAGACTCAGATCTGTCTAATTTCAGGGCTCTTTTTCCAGGATGCCAAGCAGCCTGAGATAAGGACAACCCCAGCTACTGGCTTGCCTTTATTATTACACTTACTAGTATTACAGTTGGGAAGATTCCTCTTAATCACATTTAAAAAACTGTTAACTACAAATAAAACTGTGTTTTCATGAGCAACATCATAACATGGAATTACCTTTATGAAAATCAGGTTCTCCAAACAATTGAATAAAATCCAGGACACACTGCTCAATAAGTTTTTCTCCCAATTGTAAACTCATAAAGTTCTAAAATTAATTCATACTTTATAAAAAACATTGTTATGGTAAAAAAAATTAAAGGGAGAAATATAAAATTCATTAAAAACATATTATAATATTAGACTGTCATCATCATGTATCTACTGTTGAATGTGAATCCAGTGCCTAGGACAAAATGATATTCATTAAATAAAATTAAATGTTTTGTTATACATTCATACCTGCCTCTCCTCTCCCTGAAAAAATAGTGGCTTACTAGGTTCTTAATATCCTAATTTTGTTTAATTCTAAATTTACTTACATATACCCTGCTTTATTTCACAATGGATTTAAAGTAGCCTAGAACTATATACATACAACTTGACATAAGAATAAATGACTAGGGGAAAAATAAACAAGATAAATAAGAAATTAGGTATGGGTGAGGTTAGTGCAAATGTTTATTGTGAGGTCCTTTCTAAATACCTGTTAGAGGTGGGCCCCAAATTTGGCTCTGAGCCCACTAAAGCCATCACAAAGAGAATACAACCAGTTAAGACATGAATCATAGGAACCATATAATAAAAACAAACCAGGTACTCAGAGAACTGAAGAGAGGCATAATTATTCTTGTAATAACACCTGAGAAGAGTTCCTCCTGTGTATGTTTATGAAGGAGACACTGTATAATGTGGTAAAAATGTCCTAATCAACATCCTTACACAATTATAATAGTGGGTTTCAGATGGTTCTTTACTTAGAGCATCCATCAGTGGAGACTGTTTCATAAGGCCAAAATACAGTTCATTAGCAAAGGCAGGGAGGAGAGGACAAAACAGCACAGCACACTGCTCTCTGACAGACTTACTTAATCCAAGAGGAAATCTTAAGTGTTTCTAGAAAAATAGATAATAAGCTCCATATTCCTCAGACAATCCTCCAAAGATGATTTCCATCAACTGAGCTTTTGATAGATATAGAGACACAGGGACTTTGTATTTATGCTCCATGACTGGAACCTGGCTTGGAGAGTGTCTGTGTTGCAAGGCAAAGGCAGATCAACATGCTGAGTGAGCAAAGGAAGAGAGACAACGTCTTAAGAAAAGTAAGATGCTGCCTAACCAGGACAACTGCCCACGTCCACAGAGCATGAGAGTATAAATGCCTGCATCAGGATTTTCCTCAAAAAACAATTTGGGTTTTCCCCAACAAAATGAAGAATGAGCAATCACCTGGCAAGCATCTGAGTAATTTGTGGGAATCATAAACGATTTTATAATTTCTTTTAATGGTCACAGACAACTTCTCTAATCCTTGAATGATGTTAAGGAAAAATGAACGGTCAATAATGGTTAAGAAGACAACACAATTTTACGTATTTTTGGCAATTAATGGAAACATTTTTTTTAAAAACTTTATTTATTTAAATTTTTGGCCGCCTTGGGTCTTTGCTGCTGCATGTGGGTTTTCTCTAGATGCAGTGAGCGGGCTTCTCATTGCAGTGGCTTCTCTTGTTGGAGAGCACGGGCTCTAGGCACGTGGGCTTCATTAGTTGTGGCACGCAGGCTCAGCAGTTGTGGTGTACAGGCTTAGTTCCTCCGTGGCATGTGGGAGCTTCCCAGAGTAGGGCTTGAACCCATGTCCCCTGCATTGGCAGGCGGATTCTTAACCACTGTGCCACCAGGGAAGTCCCAATGGAAATATTTAAATATATTAAAATCCGTAGTTACACTGAATTAACAAATTCTCATTAATACATTGAATTCATTAAAATACCTACATGGAGATAAATAATTTGCAAAGAGATGACATCTCTTCCCCATATAATTTGAGGCTTTTTTCCAATTGAATTCAGGTTAATTTATAACAGTTTTCAAGAGTTTCTAAATAAGTAATTCAGATGACTAACTTTGAACTTTCTCTTTACCTATAACAACTTGACAAAAATATTAGCAAATACCATATTGGAAATATTTTTCAGCACATCTCTCTCTACTACAGAAACCTACTTTTTCTTTCTTCTAAATTCAGACAAATGTGCAAGTGCCACTGTACTTTTGATGCTTATGCTCTGCCCCTCCATTTTGGAAACAATGTCATGAAAATAAAGGCAACTTTATGCAAAAACAATAACTCAAGTTTTAATTTGAGAACTTCAAAAATATTCTTTAGAGTAGCAAGGGACTTAAAGTTGACTTTAAAAACTCTTACCATTTGAAACATTGTTAGCTCTCTTTAAATACCTTTTACTAACTCTCAAATATCTTGTTTGAACGTCTACCTTACACTTTCATTTTTAAAATAAATCACAAAATGATCTACTTGCACTATATATAGTATTTTAAAATGGAATTCAATTTCTTACAATAACACTTTCATATTGATAGGAAGAAAATCAGATGTTATTAATACAGTTGTTACAAGTACGTGCAATATGACCAATCCCCAGCTTTTCAGTTTCTAAAAATTCTTCTCAGAGGTTAAAAAAAACACAAACGACACATGAAAAACCTTACCAATAGAGAAGCAGCCTGGAATGGAAAAATGAGTCATTTAATTGATCACTTACCTTGCCTTGCAGAAACTTACAGTTCAAGAACTTTTAGGCAAATTCAGTATTTTCATGAAAATCTCATTCAGATAGAAAAATGTATTTGTGATAGGATTTATTAGGGACATTAGCCATGGGGCTGGCACTCAGGGAATGGCAACATATATGCTAATACTTGCCATTCCTAACTAATCTGATCCAATTCCTGCTGCAAAAGCTTCTAAACTACTGGAACAAAAATGTTTTTCACAAACTGCTTCCATTTTTACTAGGCTGATGGAAACTAACATTCAAACAATGTAGAAATTCACTTAGGCATACAATCTAAAAATCCCAAACCATTTGCGATTAAAATGCACTTAATCTTCATTTGCTGAAAGCTCCGTCTGAAGTAAGAATAATTTTGTTAAGATTTGCAGAAATTTATAGAAATTATTTTGTAATAATTTCTTCACTGAAGCTTTAAAAGCTGCAGTGGTGTCAGTTAACATATATCTTTGATTGCAAATGTGAAGTATGTATCTGCATCAAGAGCAACAGTTATCCCATATTGAATGCAAAAATATTACACATGGATTATTTCATTTCTTTTAAAGGGGATTACTTTCCAAAGCCTCATTAGAATGTTCCCACCACGGGTTTATATCTTCTCTACTTTTATGTGTTTGAAAATTTCAATAACAAATGTGTTGGAAGTTATCATTAAATAATTTTAACTCCTTTCAAACAAATCTGAAATACTGAACAGACTAAACATATATATTACATTGTAACTATTTAGTATTACCATCAATCAACTTTGCCTTGCTGCTACAATTAAAAGTCTTGTACAGGGCTTCCCTGGTGGCACAGTGGTTGAGAGTCTGCCTGCCGATGCAGGGGACACGGGTTCGTGCCCCGGTCCGGGAGGATCCCACATGCTGTGGAGCGGCTAGGCCCGTGAGCCATGGCCACTGAGCCTACGTGTCCGGAGCCTGTGCTCTGCAACAGGAGAGGCCACAACAGTGAGAGGCCTGCGTACCGCAAAAAAAAAAAGAAAAAAAAAAGTCTTGTACAGTAATAGTGTTCATAGACTTCATATCCAGAAAAGCACCCTACAAATATATGCTATGATCATGACTAGAGATGTACATAACAGGCATTGACATGACTTCACAACTTTTGGGTTTTGCTATGTCTGTGACTCTCCATCTTATATGACATATCTATCTATGTATCTATACACACACACATATATATATACACAAACACACATATATATTTTTATAGTAACACTTAAGAGTATTAATTATCTATCACTAGATAATAAATTACCCTCAAATTTGGTGCCTTAAACAAGATTTAGTATCTCATTTTCTGTGGGTCAGAAATTCAGGAGCAGCCTAGCTGGGTGGTTCTGGCTCATGGTTTTTCCTGAAGTTGCAGTTAAGATGTTGGTCAAGCTAGAGTCATCTGAAGGCTTGACTGAGGCTGCAGGATCCACTTCTAAGATGGTTCACTTACTCGGTGTTGGCAGGCCTCAGTTCTTTGAAATGTGTACCTCTCCATAGGGCTGCTTCAGTGTCTTCTCAATGTAGCAGCCCTATGGTTCTCAACACAGGGCAATTTTACTCCTCAGAGGACATCTGACAAGGTGTAAGACAACTGGGAGTGTGTGGTGGCGATGGAGGGAGTGTTGCTAGTGGAAATGGTGGGTAAAGGCCAAGGTTACTGCTAAATATCCTTCAAAACAAAGAATTCTCTGGCCCCAAATGCCAATAGTACCGAGGCTGAGAAACTGCCCTAGAGCAGATGATCTCAGAGAAAGACCAAAGCAGGAGTCACAATGTCTTTTATGACCTACCCGCAGAAGTCACACTCCATCATTCCTGCCACAGTCTATACTTTAGAGAAGTGAGTTACTAAATACAGTCTTCACTCAAGGGGAGGAGAATTAAAGCACCACCTCTTTAAGGGAGGAGTATCAAATAATTTTCATATCATTATTTTTAGCAACTTGATTTTTAAAAATCAAAACACTGGAAAATATCTTGCTTACTTTTGGTAACACTAGATAAGTACTTTTTTATTGCTCTAGAAAAAAAACCTCTGAAATTCCACTTAACAAAGCTACTTTTACATCCTAGTGAATGGTCTCTGTTTGCAGTATTTCGATGATCTGATCTCAAAAAATTCTGTTAAGCATAAACATAGACAGTCTGACATAGAAAAAAGTAAACCAGTAGTCAAAAGATTTCAGTTCTAGCTTTGGTTCTGGAACTTCCTAGCAAGTGATCTTGGCCAAAGCTTCTACGAGCCTGTTTCCAGATCAATAAAATGGGGGTGTCACTAGCTCTGCTTATCTTACAATGCTGTTTTGAGGCTCACATAAGATAATTATGTATAAGTACTTTATGAACTATAAAAGACAAGTAGTAAATGTTCCAAGTGGAAATGAACGTGCTATTATATAATACTTTCATGATCAGCTTCCAGCATGGGGTTTATCACATAGTAAATTCTCAACATATATTTTTAGATCTCTTACTCTCAAATTTGAGGTTGAGTATATTTCTGAAATAACAGTAAGATAGGGCAGGTTATTAAAATATAACCAAGGACCCAAATCCTTGATCATTTGCTGTCATGTTACGGAAAACTAAAATATCGTTTCCTTTCAAGTTAAAATGCACATTTATTCAGCAGTTAATGGATAGGATCTAGGAACTACTACAATCAGAAACATAATGTAGCCAATTCTTTAGACACTAAACTGAAAAAAAAGGTATTCCTATATATATTTGTTTCCCAATTTAGACTTTGAAGGAGAGCAGAAGCTATAGTTTATTTATCTGTTTATCTTCAGGAACATAATGCAAGATTAGTAAATACATACCGAGGCAGATAGTTCCTGACCTCAAAGAATTGAGAAACCTAGCTGGGGAGTCAGATTAAAGAGATACTCACATAAATTACTAGAGACTTTTACAAAGCAATATATTTGCTTCCTCCAATCCATTCTGTAACACTCCAATCAAATCAATTTTAAAATACTTTCCCTCCCTACTTTACAACTCAAGAAACTGTAACTAGCTCTCTATTGCCTAGAAAACTGCAGTTGCCTTAACCCTACTCCAGACCTTACTCTTAATTTCTGGGGGTAGGACCCAAGCATCTGTATGTTTAAAAGCTCCACAAGTGATTCTGAAACACAACCAGAATGAAAACCACAATTGGGTTCACCCTATCTGAGATACTCCCTTGTCAGGGCAGTCCATCTCATATCTAATTCTCTTAGTTATGTTTTCTCCTGTTATCTAAAAAGTTCCCTTTCTAGAAATGCTCCAAATACTACCCATCCTTCAAAACAACCTTCAGGGCTTCCCTGGTGGCACAGTGGTTAAGAATCCGCCTGCCAATGCAGGGGACACAGGTTCGAGCCCTGGTCTGGGAAGATCCCACATGCTGCGGAGCAACTAAGCCCGTGTGCCACAACTACTGAGCCTGCGCTCTAGAGCCTGTGAGCCACAACTACTGAAGCCTGCGCGCCTAGAGCCCGTGCTCTGCAACAAGAGAAGCCACTGCAATGAGAAGCCCATGCACCACAATGAAGAGTAGCCCCCGCTCGCCACAACTAGAGAAAGCTTGAGTGCAGCAAAGAAGACTCAACACAGCCAATAAATAAATTTATTTAAAAAAAAAAAACCAAACAATCTTCAAATCCTTCCTTCATGAAACATGCCAACTACTATAGCCCACAGGGCCCTCACATCTCTGTATACATCAATACCTTTATATATATATACATAGTTCACTAATATTTTATGTCTGTTTCTTTTAGACACTGGTGGGCATTTAACACTATCAGATGGATGACCAACAGATTTCTTTCACTACAGCAAATCTAAAACATAAATATAAAAATACATACATTTCAAACTTTCAAAATTATGTTGCTTTAATACCTAGTTATAGAAATCTTCAGGCAATTGGCTTATTCCCTGATTGTAATTTTCATGACCACTGTCATTCATTAGTGCTAGTGATAAGCTTCCTTCAAATATCAGTTCCACACATCTAAGGCTGAACCATACAAGTTTATAACATGAATCTAATCCTAGGGTAGTTAGTGCTATATCTCTGAGATTGTCCTCAAGAAGTATGTAGAAAAATAATCAAGGGAAAGCATGATACATTACCTTTCAATAGACTTGAAATCCAGAGTTAGACATTCTTGATATTAGGTTTGGAAGTATAAATTTGAATGTACACTATATGAACAAGACACTGTTGAGACTGTATCAGACAATGAATTCAAAGGGAATACACACAGAAAGTATAGTGTTTCTTTTTGCAGGTGGAAGGTTCAAGTTATCCTATCTAGTTTTTACTCAGGGCCAATCAATCCAAATATATAGGGTTATATAAGCAGTTCTCAACCAAAGGTGATTTTGCCCCCAGAGGACATGTGGCAATGTCTAGAGACATTTTTGGTTGTCACAACTGGAGGCTGCAACTGGCATCTAGTGGGTAGGGTACGGGGTTGCTGCTAAATATCCTACAATGCACAAGATAGTCCTCACAACAAAAAAAATTATCAACCCAAGATGTCAACAGGAGGAGTAACCCTAGTGTTATACTATATTTGGGAATGTAAGCACGGCTTGATAGATGCTTATAATACTTACTGCATGTTCTCTTAATTTGCTAGTTTTTCCCTTTTGCTCCCTTTAGCATCAATATCATTGAGACTGCTAATTTCAAAGCAGATCATTCAAAGCATAAGGCATTTAGGCCACTAACCTAGGTATCAGAAAATGAACCAAGCCAAACTTATAATGTCAGATGAGGAAATTATTAAAAGCATATCAGTGTAAGATACCAACATCAAAATTTCACTTCAATTTAATACTAAAATCATGAAGGAGTCATGTTTTATTATACCAAGTGAGAAAGATAACTAAGATTTTTACAAGTATTTGGTAGCCTGGAGAAGAAAACATAAATAGAAACTAGTATTCAATAGTCTAAGTTCAAGAAGGTTCAAGCTACCTAAAGCCCTAGATGCAGGATTTGATGAAGGTGGAAAAAAGAAATAGCTACTGGGGATTAAGAATAAAGCATTTAGGGCTTCCCTGGTGGCGCAGTGGTTGAGAGTCCCCCTGCCGATGCAGGGGACACGGGTTCGTGCCCCGGTCCAGGAGGATCCCACATGCCGCAGAGCGGCTGGGCCCGTGAGCCATGGCCGCTGAGCCTGCATGTCCAGAGCCTGTGCTCTGCAACGGGAGAGGTCACAACAGTGAGAGGCCCGCATACCGCTAAAAAAAAAAAAAAAAAAAAAAAGAATAAAGCATTTATTTCTGGGAATAAAGTTATATCTACTACAGGGATAAGGAAATACAAGAATGAAGAGTTCAGAAAATACTTGGGTAAACCAGATACCTCAAGTTCAGTGTCACAGGACGGACTAAAGGCATGATTGTTAGGGGCACATAATTTGCAGGTGAGAAGACGGTCACGGCAGAGATACTACCCCATGTGGAATTATAGGGCTGCGTTAACCATCTACAGGACACTTACTCTCATTGTCCCTTTCCTCCCCTAAACCACAGCCTCCCTGAGCCCTTGGCAGATCAAAAGAAGTTCTGACCTCTTGCGGGCACATGCTGATGTCATCGCTTTCTAGTTCTGAATCAGATGGAAAGGTCTCTCTGACACAAATTTCAAACACACATCCTTGCAAAAAGTTGCCCTAGATGTAAAAAGTGACCACTATGTCACTAGATTCAAGAGAGACACAGAAAAACCTAAAAGAAGATTTCAAGGGACGCATTAGAAATATAAAGGTAGATTTGAGATGGCAACTTAAGCTGAAAGAATGCAGAAAAGAAAAGCTACTGAGGACTTCCAAAGCAATCTCTGAGAAAGCAACATAAATGTGTCCCTTCCAGACTGATATTTTCAAAAGCAGGAACCCTTTCTGCTTTTTTGTTTTTTCAGTCTTTATAAACAGAACACCTACTACAGTGCCTAGCACTGGCCATGCTGAATTAATGAATTTAAGAAAACAAAGAAGAAACTGGTTTAGATTTTTTTTTTTGCATAATGATGTGTGATGCCTACACTCTGGACCGTAAGCTTGGTAAAGCAACCAATGCATACTTGCAGGTAGACTGACAGTAAGACACACACACTCACATACCTTCCGTCGTGTCACAGGCGTAGTGACAATGCCACCAAGGCCTAAGAGGAGAAGGTTTTGAGGAAAACAAGGAAATCTGTAACATCATTCAAAGTAACAGAAGTCAAAATGTTCAGGGTATAAAGTTACTCAGACAGCAGGCCTAGACAAAATAAACACTTGTTCTATTACCTTTTTGTTTTGTTGTCATGGGAATCTGTGTTTAGGAACACTTATTTTCTGCAACTAGATGATAGAGCAGTAAAAGGGGGATGGCTTTCATAAAAGAGAAAAACCTGTATCTATAAAGGCAGAACAGTAAATAAATCCTATACGGTGACATGTGTGGAATCTGTCAATCTATAAGATTTATTCAAGTTAACAGAGAAGTCATTGGGGGCTCCTAGCCAAAACATTATTAACAGGTAATGATAATCCAACCTCTACTAAAATTATTGTGATGGGGGCAAGGCAGAGGAATGTAAAGCAGATACAGGGCCAAATAAAACAGAAAATAAATGAGACCTTAAAAGTTGAAAGAAGGTAAAAATGACTTTTTAAAAATAACCCAATAGTAAGAAAAAACCGGGCTTCCCTGGTGGCGCAGTGGTTGAGGGTCCGCCTGCCGATGCAGGGGACACGGGTTCGTGCCCCGGTCCGGGAAGATCCCACATGCCGCAGAGCAGCTGGGCCCGTGAGCCATGGCCGCTGAGCCTGCGCGTCCAGAGCCTGTACTCCGCACCGGGAGAGGCCACAAAAGTGAGAGGCCCACGTACCGCAAAAAAAAAAAAAAAAAAAAAAGAAAAAACCTAGAAGCCCAAAGATGTTAGAAAACATTCAACCTGCCAGCAGGCTAATCTTCTTTTGTCAGAAGTCTAGAGCTAATCTCTTTGCTCCCTTCCTTTTGGCAACAGAAACCTGAAAAGTGAAGTTAAGCTCCACATGTTATTTAAAGAGCTGGACTGGAATACCCTGCATTTCTAGGGCCCACCAAAAGTACTGGCTCTGGTACACTGAGCCTTCTGGAATGAGAGTTGTTGAATATGGATCAGGGCTGTACACCAATTCATCTGACTCCCCCACTCTACCCTAAACTACAGTTAGCACCTCTAAATGGGTGAGGAACAGAAATGAAAAAACAGGGACCCCAGAGCAGAGAGATCTGTTAAAACACACGTTAGATCATGTCTCCCCTCTGGTTATAACCCTCCATGGTCTCCCGTCTCAGAGTAAAAGGCACAATTCTTACAAAGGCAAATAAGACCCTTTATGATCCCAGCACCTCTGTAGCCCCTCCACTCGCTTCCCCTACTACTATTTGGCCCCTGGTTCATTCAGTTCGAGCCATACTGGTCTTCCAGCTATGCTAGAGAATGAGGCCTTTGCCTCAGGGCATGTGCTGATCCCTCAACACAGAATTGTTCTTCCCTCCCCATTCACGCCCAACCAGTGTTCTACATCACTGCCTTCAGGTTGTTGCTCAATTGTCACTTTATCACTGAGGTCTACCCTGCTTAAAAGTGCAACACAGCCATCCCAGTATTCCCTCTCTTTTCCTTACTTTATTCCCCCATAGTATTTATCACCTGACATGTTATAAATTTTAATTTTTTGTTTATTGTCTACTTTTATTCCCCTGCCCTTAGAATATAGTTTTTTCTTTTGTTTTTTTTTTGCGGTACGAAGGCCTCTCACTGTTGTGGCCTCTCCCGTTGCGGAGCACAGGCTCCGGACGTGCAGGCTCAGTGGCCATGGCTCACGGGCCTAGCCGCTCCACGGCATGTGGGATCCTCCTGGACCGGGGCACGAACCCGTGTCCCCTGCATCGGCAGGCGGACTCTCAACCACTGCGCCACGAGGGAAGCCCAGAATGTAGTTTCTTATGGGCAGGAATTTTTGTCTGTTTTGCTCATACTCTAGCACCTAAAGAGTGACCCACGCATAACAGGCGCTCAAAGTATCGGTATAACACAAAGTCCTGGCCTCAAGGAGATTAGCATGAACCCATCCTCTTCTCCCTATAAGACTCCAAAGTTAGATCCTGTGCCCTGTTAAGACTCCAAAGTTAGATATATCCATTTGTCCAAGGCCAAAACTTAGGGATCATTCTACACCCCTCTCTCTTCTGTACTTTCTCCCCAACACTCAGCCTAGGAGCCAAGCCCAGGATCCATTTGTCAAAAGTGCAGAATTTACAGGCCACCATCTACTTCCTCCCTAGAATAAATTATTAAAAGGCTAAAATGCTGGGAAACTGGTTAATTTTATAAATCCTTAACAGACATGTACTTAACTTACAGAAGAACTATGCAAAGACAACTACTTCTAATACTAAAAGCTTCATTTATTTAAAAAAATTTTTTTTCAAGTTTAAAGAGGTTTTATTTGTCCTGAAGAAACCCGTGCATCACTTCCAAGTACATGGCAACCATGAAATGATATTCCTAGGTTCCAGAGTCAGGGGAAGCCACTTTATAATGAGGTTTTTTTGAGCTCTATAGTAATTATACCTCTTGGATAGAAACAAATCAATACCAAATTTCACAGTAAAGAGCAAAAGTCCAGTGTATTTTCAAAGGCCTAGAGAGGCAGTTATTTCTATTTATATCCTATACTATACTTACATAACAGAAGCACATACAGAGAATCTCAACTTTCCAAAATGTGCACAGAAGAATTTCAAGCCAAGGGGATTCATAAATTCAGGAATTAACTAGTTGCACTGATGATCCTTTGGGAAAAAATGTAATCTGGGCAATGAGTCCATTTTTGGTCTATCAATTCTGAGGAAGAGATATGACTTTAATAAGTCATTACCTCAGATTAGCTAGGCTGACATTGGTAGGATTGGTTAGTCATAGTTCTACTATTTCAAGTGACCCAGCAACCCCTTTCTTCACAAAAGGAGGGAGGGGAGAGGCAAACAGCACAAGAGAAGGTGCCACCACACAATCTTAGCAGTCTACAAGTACAGGAAAGAATTCTAAAGTATTGAAACCCCAGAACCAAATCCTTAGTAGCACTGACAAGTATGCCATTCCTTTAAGGAGTCCAGCTCCTCATCTATACAACTGAGTTAATAATACCAGCCTTCACAGAGCCAGTGAAAACTGAATAATAATGCTTTGAAATGCAAATACATTATGAAGTGTAAAATCCCATAAAAATGTCAGTTAATACTAAAGTGAGAGGGATCTAGCACAGTGACTTCTTCCACCTTTGAATCCTAAGCCCCAGGGTCTCAGCACCATCTGCACTATTGCCCATGAAAGGCAAAGTCAATGCAGATCATCTGAGGCTGATTTAGAGGGAAATCAAAAGCATAGTCCTCAGTATCAAGAAATTAAACTGGCAGAACTGAAAAGCCAGAGGTTCAGGATATCCTTATTTTAAAATGGGAGCCAGTGGAAAGGTTTCAGTGGAAAATGGAATCCGATAAATAAAGGATGACTTTATAGCCAACCTGACTGAACTCTTTCTTAAAAGTCTGTATCAATAATACAAATATTTGCCATTGTGTTTAACTATTTATTGGTTGGTACTGGTAACATGCAGACAATCACCTTGCTTTTGGTTACAAAGGAAAGCAAATGGGAACCAAGATCAGCATGGGCCTATTATCACCACTAGGAAAATAAACGGCACACCCCTCTCACTCATTAGGAGTCAAGAAAGTCACCTTTGCATACTCAATAATGACGTGCTTTATTTATTCGTGCCCTGGCTCATGCTAAAAAAAGGAAAAGATTTAAAATGGTGAAGGGCCATTAATACTAAAAAAATTTAGCTTCACTTTTTTTTCTAATAAATTTTTTTTTTACTATTTATTTTTGGCTGCGTTGGGTCTTCGTTGCTGCGCACAGGCTTTCTCTAATTGCAGTGAGTGGAGGCTACTCTTTGTTGCAGTGCGCGGGCTTCTCATTGTGGTGGCTTCTCTTGTTGTGGAACATGGGCTCTAGGTGCACGGGCTTCAGTAGTTGTAGCACGCGGGCTCCGTAGTTGTGGCTCGTGGGCTCTAGAGCGCAGACTCAGTAGTTGTGGTGCAAGGGCTTAGTTGCTCCGTGGCATGTGGGATCTTCCTGGAGCAGGGCTCGAACCCATGTCTCCTGCATTGGCAGGCGGATTCTTAACCACTGCGCCACCAGGGAAGTCCTTCACTTATTTTTATTAGTTATTTACACACAATCTTGTTCCACAAAGCATTTAGGAAGTTGGATTTGATTTCTTAGTAAATTTTGCCATCCTTTTACCAAAAGTTTTGTTATACACTTTATATACTGATGATAAACATAAAATGCACAGCACAATGCCTGGAACATAGAACACAATCCATAAATGTAGTTATTATTTGCATCAGGCTATAAACCCTATCAGGGAATGGACTGTCTTATTCTGTCTTGCTTAACACTCTAGCTCAAGAAACCTAGCCTGCTATCTGGTCCATAGTTGGTACTCAATAAATATTGTTTAATAAATGATTGAATATGATTTAAGAATAATTCTCAACACTCACCTATTTTAAGGTACCAGTGCCCCACCTCCTGTAATCAGAGGCAAGTGTCCGTAAAACCCATACACCAGAGGAAAGGCATTTAAGTTCCTGTTTATATTTCCTTAAACTCACCACAAAGCTCCTCCCCCTCCTTCTGTCCCCAAACCACAAAATCAATGCTGTGCAACAATGTATTCTTCAAAAATCTTGCTTCATTTCCCCTCACAGACAACAAAGTTCCTTAAAATTGCAAGACTTAGTTTAGTCCCTTTTACCCCTTAAAAAGGAAAGGCATATTTGTAAAACCCTATCAATTCCCAAATTTCTAGTCTGATTCCTTGATCTTTAATTCACGGTTGGTTATCACTCAGGTTGCTACATACTTGCTTTACTATATATACTTAGTACAAATTAAAATACTGAAAATTGGCTTAATATTTTTAAAAAAATTTTTTAAGTTCCACATCAAAGTGTATCACACTTCAGAGCAATCAAATTAGGAAACTGACACAGATTATTTCAGTGACATTGCATTCCTTGAAATACTTTCAGAGATTCTTTTTTGGAACAGACTTCAGATCTAGTTCTACAAGTCACACAGGAAATTGTGTCATTACTTTACGGTTACAACTTCTATCTGACCTAAAACAGTATCATCAACCTGGCTACCTAATCTTTTTCACCAGACTTCAGTCCAATTTTCTAAATTATTTCAGAATCAATTTGATTTTGTAATTTCCTAAAATTAAATCTGCTCTCAAGAAAATGAAGATAGTGAAAAATAACACAGGCTCCAAAGTGGATTCTAAGAGAAGTTAAAAAAAAGTTTTCTGCCACACCTGAAAGTTGCTAATTGAAAGAACAACTTCAAATAACTACTCTAAATGAGATAACACTTGTACATCTAAATTCTGATACTTTCAATCCAAAATCAGTTACATTTGTTTATGGCCAACTGTCACATAATATCAGTTATTTTTCTCCACCAATATGCTATAGGTTACATCTTAAATACCCTTAGCAGAACTGCCTCCATGGAAAGACACACAAGAAACTTAACAGTGGTTGTCTCTGAGGAAAGGAATAGCACAATTGGAGAACAAGAAAGGAAAGGCAACTTTTCACTATCTTTTTATACTTTCTGAATTTTATACAATGTGAATGTATCACCTACTTTTAAAAACCTGTTTAACAAAATTACTTCCAAGTGTCAGATATTGATGGTTTCTAAAAGCCAGAAAAGTATAGTACTAAAAAAACATGGAGTTCATCTTAATGGCACTTTGATGTAAATCTGGATCTCCAGAGCTAAGGCAGAGCTATTCACACCAACATAGGGAAACCTTGCAAGGAATTCTTTTCAAGTTCACTAAACTTCCCATAGTTGAGCTGTTCCGCTATATCACTCCTTAAGGTTTAAACATTATTGGAAACAAAAACTCGGTACCACAAAAATTAATGTGTCAATTCAAGAATGAAAAATGGAGGTAAACTAATGAGCTATTAAAGGAGCAATGATCCAAACACATCTTCGAAAATTAGCAAATCAACAGCACACTATAAAAATGGAAAAAAGATGTCAAGCATAGTGCCATCAGCAACATAACTCAAACAGCCTGAACCAGAAAATGCAATATGATCTGTTGCTGGACACAATTGCACAATCTCAATTACCCAGAAGATTCTATAAACCGGAAATTCATGCTGGGGCTTTAAGAAACACAGGAATTATATTTAAAGATTAACAAGTCCAAAAGCCTGGAATTTGTGGCAAAACAAGAAAATAATTTTGTAGACCTCTCTTCAAATGATGCATGCACAGGAATTACATGAATTAGCTTCAGATCAGGAGGTCTCAAATTTCAGTATATCTAAAATACAGTGTTTAAAGCCTTGAAAGTTAGAAGTGAAATATTTCAGGTCTGAACATTTTACAGTATCATTTAATTGAAAACACATTCACAGTGTGAATTAAAGCTGCAAAGTGTCTCTTCCTTCCTTTGCTATATATTCCATATCCATATCGTGTACCTCAGGCTCTAAGTGTAGATAAGTTCCCTGCAAACTCTCAAAGGGACTTTAAAAACACAGCATTTCACAAGAATTATCGCAATTAAAAAATATTTACAATACCTCCCGGCACTGCTAATAACTTTTTGATCTTGAGGGCGTGCATCGGATCTGAATCTCACTTGCTCCAAAGGAGAAAACTGTTTTGTCAAACAATACTTAAACGAGCAGGGGTATGTGACTAATCAGTGAGGCCGCCAGTTTCTCAAGCTGCAGTGTGTTTGCAGGCACTACCACCCACCCCCCACTCTGCGAAAAGGAAATACGCTTTCAACTGAATCGGAAACACACCACACTAAAGCTGGCACAGGACTCACCGAGATAAAGTCGGTATTTTAAGCTCTATGGATAGCTACTAATTCAAGTGCGAATTCAAAAAGAACGCTTCTCAAAATGGGATTTCGACAGAGGTTTGCAAAAAAGCCCGCACTGAACGCCCTTCGTCCTCAGTTTTGTTCAGATGACGGCAGTCTCCCGGTCGAGCTTTTGCCCTTCTGTTTCTCCAGGCAGCTCCCCGGGCTTGTCTGCTCCGAGGGCAGGCTCCGGCGCCCAAGGTGGGCACATCTCGGGAGAGAGTCCTTCTGCTCGATGCCAGCAGGGAGACCCCCAAAGAGGGCCCTCCTGTTCCTATCCCCAAAGCAGCAACCCCCCAAAAAGGGAATGCGCAGGGTGCGAGCCAGGGCCGGGCTCCAACACCATCACCCACCGCCCATCGTGGACCTGCGTCCTACACACAGCTGACCACATATGTGGGTGTGCAGGGTGAGGGGTGCAAGGGGTACAGGGAGGGAAGGACAGGGGTCGAAGGGGCAAGGATGCCCTCCCCCAAGGAAAATTCCTACCGCTTGGTGCATTGCTGAGCCGTGGGGGCAGGCCTGGCTCTGGGGCATAAAGGGTCACCCAGCCCACCGAGGCCCCGAGCCCGGTGACACTCACCACACGGAGCCATAGGCGCCGGAGCCCACCGGGGACAGGTTTTGGTAACGCTCGGGCACCTCCCAGATTGTCTTGTTCAGCTCCTGCCGGTAGAACGTGGGCCTCTCCTGAGACATCTTCCAGCGGTGGCCGCGGGGCGAGGAGGTGGCCCTGCGGGGCCCCGCCTGCGCCCGCACCCGCTTCCCCGACCTCGTCGCCCGGCCGGACGGGCGGGGACCCTGCGCTGGCCGCCCGCGCAGGTGTGAGTGCCGCGAGCCAGACGACTCCCGCGCGCGCGGCCCCTGTCAGCCGCAGCGGCTGGACGCTCCTCCGCGACGGGGGTGAGCCCTGCTAAGGGCAGGGGCACGCTCAGGGGCTCAAGGCTGCGCCCGCCACGTTCTCGCTGCACCCTCTCCAGACCAGGCCGACTCCCGGCTGCACCGCGGGACTACGGCTCCAGCTGCAGCGACCGCGGAGGATCCAGCGGTCGCCGTTCCACAGCCTGCGAACAGGAGCCTCCCGCCGTACTCTCGCGAGAACAGCTCCGGGGCCTCTCTGCGAGCCGAGATTTTACCCAATATGGAACCTGCCCAAGGGAGGGGGTTGATGAGAGGAGAGGATGGGAGGAGCAATTCTCGCGAGAAGAGAACAACAGCTGGCCACCAGAGGCAGGAACTCCGAGGGACTGCTCTTCTTAAGGGCGCCAAGGCGGACCCGAGAAGGAGGGGATAAGCAGACAACACATGCCGCGTGCGCCCCACCGTGGTCGGCGGGGCAAACGCCTGGCTCCCAGGTGGAAAGCGACATTGACAAACAAGGTGTCGGGAAAAGAGCCAAAAGACCTTTGAACTGCGGGTAGTCACCAGCAGCCAGCCGAGCACCTGCTCAGCAGAACCCCCAATTTCCAAGAAATACTTGCATAATAAAGAGGAAGGTTCCGGCCAGAAAGCCGTTGCAGTCCCATCTGCTCAAGGACATACACGGCTTACTCTTCGGAATTCTGACGAAATCTGTCCCAAAGGTAAATATTAGCCCTGCATTAAGGTTGAGGTTTTCCACCCAAACTCTTCCAGTAGTTCTCAAACTTTTATGTGTAGAAGAATCACCTTGAGAGTTTAAAAATGCATATTCCCAGGATCCACAGTGAGTTTAGTTGGAGAGGTCCGTGAGGCGCACCAAGAACGTGTATTTTTACAATACGCCCCAGGTAATTCAGATTCAGGAAAGTCCCTGGTATCTCCCTTTGAGAAGCATTTTTAAACCATTACCCTGAAGGTTTGAAACTGATTCCTACCTTGAAGAGCTTCCAGTGAAGAGGATTTTAAGAATTTTAATCATGCCTCTCAGAGTAAGAACAGTGCAGAGAGTAGTCTTCCGGCAGTGTCATATTGGGCAAGTCAATTGACATTTCTCAGACCTTAGTTCCAGTTTATGCAAAGAGAATTCCTGCCCCACATTCCCACCTGAAAGGTGAACAAGATAATAAATGTGAATGGGCAAGGTATTCTAACCCCATACCTTGCCACCACTGTTAACCTATTCCTATGCTAAAGCTTGTTACAATAGGCAGAATTGGACCCTATCTTATTCTTAGTCATTTCTTTTAGAAATAACTAGATTCAAGCCAGGACAATTCTCATCACTATCCATGATTATTCTCTTTTGTGTATGCATCCCTTGGAGTGCTCAGACTTTGCCTATCTTGTTCCAGCATCTAGCACAGTGCCTAGAACATAAAAGGTACTTCTTAAATATTTGTTGAACAAATTATGAACAATGACCATGATCTCAATTTAGGAGGCGGTGCAGGATTCTCAGTTCTCCTCAAAGAAAACCGAAATAAAACCCCAAACCAGGGTCATGGGTGATTTGTGGAAAGCTTTCTTTGGATTCAATGTGACTTAGCCTGGAATGTGACTCTTGCCTACGAAGACATGTTGCTTAAAAATGTTCCAAGGGACTTCCCTGGTGACACAGGCAGGTTAATCTGCCTGCCAATGCAGGGGAGACGGGTTCGAGCCCTGGTCCGGGAAGATCCCACATGCCGCGGAGCAACTAAGCCCGTGTGCCACAACTACTGGGCCCGCGCTCTAGAGCCTGAGAGCCACAACTACTGAAGTCTGTGCTCCTAGAGCCATGCTCCGCAAGAAGAGAAGCCACCACAATGAGAAGCTGCACACCTAGAGCCCGTGCTCCGCATCGAAGGGTAGCCCCCACTCGCCGCAACTAGAGAAAGCCCGCGCACAGCAGCAAAGACCCAACACACCCAAAAATAAAAATAAAGAAATAAATTAATAAAAAATAAAAATGTTCTAATTCAACCTGCAGGGTAGGGAGCTTTCTAAGAAGTATCAGAGGTTGAAGGAGGAAGTGAGAGCAAAAATGCAACTGTAAAGATATGAGGGGTGGGAGTGGGAAATCAAG
Organism: Phocoena sinus; assembly: GCF_008692025.1. NCBI lineage: Eukaryota > Metazoa > Chordata > Mammalia > Artiodactyla > Phocoenidae > Phocoena > Phocoena sinus. The sequence continues at coordinate 65,860,359 of NC_045773.1, read as the reverse complement.
GTGATGAGTGCAAGGATACAAGGGAGGAAACCTGGAAGTAGGAATTCTAAGAAATTCATATATTTATCCAACAAATTGGAATGATGAAGTCAGAGTGACCAAAAGGGTAAAGATGAGCAATACATTCACTCATTCAACAAATATGTATTGAATGCATCCTAGGTACCCGGCACTTCTGATGGAAAAGCGATTAAAAAGCAGAGAGTTGCTGCCTATGTGGAGCTTACAATGAACAGCAGGGCAATCATTCAATTATTCAACACAAATTTATTGCGCACTTACTAGGTCTATCACATTGCTTTAGGCACCAATGATACAGCAGTTAATGAAAGAGAAAAGTCCCTGCCCTTTTGGGGATGAGACAAATTACAAAAAGGGATAGGTAAAGTGAACAATATATTAGACACTAATACAGTAATCAAGCAAGTGTAAAACAGCAACTGAGCCAAGCAGGAATACAAGGTATAGTGAGAGGCAGTGACTGGTATTGAGCCTCACAAGGAGGTTAAGGGGGATTAGGGGAGGGGAGCAGAGCAGGAGACCTGGGCAGCAGAGTGTCCTTCAGTGGAAGAAGCCAAGCTTGTGTGGCTGAGAAGGTTGGGGACCTCGGTGACCCTCTAGCCTCCAGTTTCCTCCCGCGTCTTCTGTTCCCACAGGGTCGTCGGGAGACTCAAGTGAATTACTGTACGTGAAGTGCGGGGCGCGAGGCCTGGCATCAAGGAGGCCCTCAATCAAGAGTCGTCGAGAGCGGAGGGCTGGGTGACACAGGTAACCGCGGCGCAGCTGGGCCTCTCCCCGCTCCCCACCCCGGCTGCCCAGGCTCCACTTCCTCGCCCCGCTCTTGTCCCCCGCCCGCCAGAACGCCCGCGGGTTCGGACGCAACGGCTCGGGAACCGCCGGCGTCCGCGTCCACAGCGCCGCCCGCCTGGCCGGAGCTGCTTCCGGCTCCAGCGCCCGCCCTCCCGCCGCAGCCCGGGAACCAGGTGAGCCGAGGAAGCAGGGGAGCCGCTGCCGGAGCCGCCCGGGGCCGCGGGCTGCAGGTGGTGGCGGCGGTGCCGCGGCCCGGGCGTCGGGTGCGAAGGACCAGCCCCTCGTTACACTCGGAAGTCCCTGGGCGGGGCCCGCGGCGGTCACCGCAGGGCTAGGCACGTCGCGGCCGCTCAGTCAGTGTTTGGGGAATGAATGAATGACGGCCGTCCCTGGGAGCTTCTCTCTCTTAGGTGTCGGCTCTACTTGTGAAAGGCCGCGTGGAACAGCAGTGAGGAGAGACGGTGTGTGCGTTTGGCAAGTTGAATCCTTCCACACTCGTGGGTCTCAGTTGTCAGAAGCGCCAGAACTGGTCTACTCCCTCACCTGACTCCCCCATCCGCCTCCTCCTGAGGCCTGACTGCCCAGACGCTCTTCCTCCTTTAATACTTCACTGCTTTTGTTCATTTTGTTCCTTCTGACTGAGCCCCCACTTCCACCTCTCTTGGCCCCTTTCTTTTCCTGTTAAGTTCTGTTTATGTATGTGTCCCTCTGCGAAGCCTTCTCCAACATCCCCATCCCAATAATGAGTTTCTCTCCAGCACAGCCCTTTACTAATACTCTCACCAGTTCGCATTAAAGGTAGTTGTCGGTGTGTTCCCACCATCCCCAGCCACTAGACCGAGTGACTGAAAGATACTGAAAGCAATGCTCCTTGCTTGTGCCTTTTCTTTTTCCACATACATTCCCCCTTAAAAGCATAACATAAAAGCATAATGGGCAAAGGGCTGTTGTTTCTGATGGAATTACAAATCTTTTTTTTGAAATTCTGGAAGTGAATTTTACCTTCCCATGATTGTAGAGAACATATGAAAGATGACCATATGAGAGGATAGTCTTGAAACTAAGGTTCAGGATTTCACATCTGTTGGGTTAATAGTCAGAAAACTGGGCTGTATTTAAATATTTTATTCTTGGCTTTTAAACACATTATGTAAAAGAATCAATCGATGGCTGGATGGATAGGGGTAGTATGGGGGACGAAAGAGCTAGGTCAAAAGTACCCATGTTAACGGTATGCCACAAACTAGCACTGAATGACTGAATAAAGATAATTAGCTATATTTGCAGTGGTCTTCATATTTCATTGTGTATCAGAATCATCTGGAGGGCTTCTTAAAACAGACTGCTGGCACATCCTCAGAATTTCTGATTAATTTTGTCTTGCTAGTTGGGCCTGAGAATTTGCATTTTCAACAAGTTGCCAGATGATGCTGATGTTGTTTGTGGGACCAAGTGTGGGCTACAGAGATTAATTTCTATTAGTTAGTAGTGAATCCAGATGTCCCAAACTATGTCACATTTGTAGAATACGAAAATAAAACCTTAAGTTGTTCAGACCATGGCCCACCCACCTAAATATTTTGTCTGATGGCAGGAAGCATCAGGGAATTGTAGGAGTCAGTAATCGAGATTCCCTCTTGTGTTGTGTCTCAGCTGAAAGGTCATTATCCCGTCAGTATAGTTGGGATTACTTTCTTCGGAAATGTATCATCTTTTCCACATTAAAGTACATTTGCCACTTGTCAGTAACAGCTTCTGATCATCATACCTTATAGGGAAGGGTCCTGCTAGTGCATAAAAACAAGCCAGTAGGGCTTCTGTGAAGTCAAGAAAGACATAATGGAACTGAAGAAATTTTAGAGATGACTACTAAAAACAAAACAATAAGGAAATTATGTATTTTCCCTTGCTGCCTTTATCCAGTCATATGATAAGTCCTTTAAAGACAGCTTTCTACCTGCCCCTCCTAGCCATCCTGACTGTGGTCCCATGAGTTATGACTTGATTGCCTCTCTCTTAGACTACCATGGTAGTAATGGGCTCCCACTGGTCTTTTTGCCTCAGTCCCTCCTATCTCCAGTGCTGTCCAGTAGAATTTTCTGTGATGATGGAAATGTTTTATACCTGCCCTGTCCAGTACAGTAGCCCCTGCCACACATGGCTGTTGAGCACTTGAAATGTAGCTAGTGTGACTAAGGAGCTGAATTTTTCATTTTATTTATTTATAATCTTTAGGCCGTGCCACGCGGCATGTGGGATCTTAGTTCCCTGACCAGGGATCAAACCCGTGCCCCCTGCAGTGAAGCGTGGAGTCTTACCCACTGGACCGCCAGGGAAGTCCCTCATTTAATTTTAATTTTGTTTAATTTAAATAGCCACAGGTAGGCAGTGGCTACCGTACTGGGCAGCACAGCTCTAGACTATACCACTGATATGATTCATCTTCCCAAAGCACATCTCTGTGCATATTACTACTCCTTCTCGAACATTTTAAATAGCTAAAAAGTCCAGGTTCAGCCCAACATTCAAGACCCTCCAGAAGTAGGCCTCAACCTACTTTTTTGGGTTTGACACTGACTTTACTCAGGCCTATTGAATTACTTGCCTTATATTATCTCTGTAATTTTATCCTGTTCTCTTTCTGAAATACCTTATTCTCCTCCCTGCCCCCAGCTTAGCCAGAGCAGAGTTCAAACCATATCTCCCCCAGGAGGACTTCCTCATCCTTCTAGATTGGGGTTATTAATCCCACTCTATAGGAGATCATGTGGCATTAGATATGACATCTATTTTAGAATCAGAAAGACCAGGTTCAGATTCTGGCTCTGCTGTTTAATAGTTATATGATTCTGAGGAACCCACTAAACTCACAAGTGAAATGAGTATAATCATTATCAGGAAAATAATACCTATCTCTTGAGAGGATGTGTGTGAAGAAGCTGGCATATGGCAGGCCAGCAATAAATGTTAATTCCTGTCTTTCCCACCTCTAAAGTCTTATAGCACCATATTTTGGTATCTTTATTCTACTAAATTGTAGAGTCTTTGTCCTTTTTTGTGGCTGAGATTCCCTGACCAGGGATTGAACCTGTGCCCCCTGCATTGGAAGCACAGAGTCTTAACCACAGGACTGCCAGGGAAGTCCCAAGTCTTTGTCCTTTTGTATCCTCAGAGCACCTAGCATTCAGCAAATGTTTGTGGAACACTGAATGAATCGACCACAGGTGAAATAGCATTCGTCAGTCAGAAATAAATGAAGGTCAAGAATGCATATGGTAGAAATTCATAAGATTGTGAAAATAAAAGCAGACAACCTCACCAAATCCTGGTCTAGTAGATGGTGGCCACTTCCTGAAATATAAATGATATAGACTGAAGACAATAAAATGGTCACACACTGGTGGTTCACAGACTGAATCTAGCCTGCAGAGATGTTTTGTTAGATGTGTACTGTGTTTTTAAAAATATGTAAGGTAATCAACAATATTTAAAAGTCAGAAGATTTCATATAAAAATCTGGAATTATGACTTCTCTGGGAAAAGATCAGATCTGGCCATGCTGGACCCCACATGACCCATGGCAACAACTGCTGCAGTTGAGTAGCTGCAGCTACCTTTCCCAGGCCCACTGTTTCCACTATCCTTGATGTTCATGTGTTGCCTGCTTCATGCCTGCTTCGTGCTACTTTCAGAAACAAAATGCTGGATTCTAGACACTGCATCTAACCCAGGATGGCAATTTTTATAATCTCAATATAATAAGCAAGTTAATTAGGCTCTTTTTAGTTGCCAGGAACAGATATATTCTAGTCATAGAAGTTTATTGTAAGATTACATAGGAAAAGTAAGGAAGACTGGATCAATATTCCTATGGGTGGAGGAAAGAAAGGGAAAAATATTACTTATGTTTTAGTGTACAGTTCTGCTTTTTTTTTCTGTAAGACACGAAGTACTGATTCTCTTAATACATTGTAAAATACCTCTTCCATCCTCTTCTGTATTCCCCAACCACACTCTCACTTTATTGAATTTGTGATCATTAGTTCATAAGTGTTATACAGCTCACCCCTGCTACCCAATGCTTTGAGAGTAAACATACATTATGTAACTATGGTCAAGTTACCTAACTTTTCCAAAACATCAGTTTTATCACCTATAAAATGAGGATAATAGTAGTACTAGGATTGTTGTTGGAATTAAAAGAAATAACTCTTGAAAAATATCTAGTGCGATGCTTGGTATATAATAAGTGCTCTACAAATGTTGGTGTTGATAATGTTGCTGCTGCTGAAGATACAGGATAATTCTGATGGAAAACAAATGTTGCTGATACATTGAACTTGTTTGCAGCCTCACCTATAAAAGAACTACTTGTGTAATCTGCATAATTTGAGTGTTTACCTATATATTTTATAACTATGCAAAATATATGTATGTATACTTTTTACACATTTGTGTGGAAGAATATTAGAGTTCATGCTGTTTTTATTATTCAAAAACACAGATGATCAAGAACAGTTATACCTTCTCCCAGAGATGGATCTATATCCATCCTCATTAACTCCTTCTTCTCATTCTCTTTAAAACAGCAGGATGATACTACAGATTTTTAAAGCTTAAAGTGACCTTAGAGATCATATTGTCAAACCATGTCATTTTATGGACAAGGAAACCGAAATTCACTTTCTAAGAAACTTGCCCCCAGTCATACAGCTAGTTAGAGAAACAGCCAGGGCTAGAACTCCAGAATCCTGATATCCTGTGCAGTGCTTTTTCTGCTACATCATGATGCCACTAACTGGATACTTGACCATAATTCAAGAAATATTTGTTGAGGGCCTGCTAAGCGTCACGCATTATCCTGGGCTCTAGGGATACAGCCATGAACAAAGTCCTGCCTCTTGGATTTACATTTTAGTGTGGGAAACAGACAATGAACAAATAGACAAATATTGAATCAGGTACTGGTTAGTTCTATGAAGAAAAGAAAAGGGTAAAGGGATAATGATGGATGCTATTTTAGAGAGAGAAGGAGTTAAAAGACACTATGTTGACCCTTTAACCCTTAGCATTTTCAGTGAAAATTGGTGATTATACTTTTACCTCTTAATCTTTTCCCCTGCAACATAGCAACATAATTGAACATAAAGAAAACTAGGCTTTCTAGCTGGACACCTGGGTTCTAGTCCTGACTCTAATTATTCAAAAACCAAGGTTGTTTAAACTTCTGGGCTTTGGTTTCTCCATTTTGAAAATGAAAATAATATATACCTTGCTTTCTTTATAGGGTTGTTTTAAGTATAAAATTATACAATAAATGGAATGTTTATTTCCATAAAAATGTGCCAAGGATCTAGACTTTTTCAAAACTGTCTTTTGTTTAACTTCTTTCCACTTATCCAGGAATGATGCAACCAGAGAGGAGCTTCCAGAGTTTGGGCTCTAGATACAGGCAAAACTCTTTCATGTATGATGTGAAGCGAGATGTGTACAATGAGGAGAACTTTCAACAGGAACACAGAAGGAAGCCCGCTTTCTCTGGGAACTTGGACATCGACATCAGCACCGTCAGTCACCATGTCCAGTGCCGGTGCGTGTGTGTGATCATTCAGCTGCCACCATGCTGGCAGCCCTAAAACTCTACTTGACACCTTTGGTGCCTACTTCTGTTTTCCTCCTCTGAATTCCCGTCATCAGAACACTTAGCTTATTGCATAATTCCTCTACAGTTTTTTTGTGGTTTGTCTTATAGCACCTTCTTTTTTTTTTTTTTTTTTTTTTGCGGTATGCGGGCCTCTCACTGTTGTGGCCTCTTCCGTTGCGGAGCACAGGCTCTGGATGCGCAGGCTCAGCGGCCATGGCTCACGGGCCTAGCTGCTCCATGGCATGTGGGATCTTCCCAGACCGGGGCACGAACCCGTGTCCACTGCATCGGCAGGCGGACTCCCAACCACTGCGCCACCAGGGAAGCCCCCTTCTTTTTTTTTTTAATTTTTTAAAACTTTATTTTATTTTTGGCTGTGTTGGGTCTTCGTTGCTGCACACTGGCTTTCTCGTTGCTGTGCGGGCTCCTCATCGCAGTGGCATCTCTTGTTATAGAGCACGGGCTCTAGGCGTGCAGGCTTCGGTAGTTGTGGCGCGTGGGCTCAGCAGTTGTGGCGTGTGGGCTCAGTAATTGTGGCACACAGGCTTAGTTGCTCTGTGGCATGTGGGATCTTCCCAGACCAGGGTTCAAACCCGTGTCCCCTGCATTGGCAGGCAGATTCTTAACCACTGTGCCACCGGGGAAGTCCCTTGTAGCACCTTATTGATTATAAACTTCATGGACATAAAGACCTTGGCTGTCCCCCACAGCATCTAGGGATGGTATTTAATAAATACATTGTTTGATTAACCACCATTGACAGTCTCCTAACAACGACAACAAAAGCAACCGTGGTAAAATAATTAATGATAGCAGAATGACTATGTAAACCCTATAGTTCAGGAGCTCGTAACCTGTTTTTGTGCTGTGAACCTTTTAGCAGTCTCTCAGAGCTAATGAACATCCTTTCAGAATAATTTTTTTTTTACTTTTTTTAATTGTGGTAAAATATATATAATATAAAATTTGTTGTTTTAACCTTTTTTTTTTTTTTGCGGTACGTGGGCCTCTCACTGTTGTGGCCTCTCCCGTTGCGGAGCACAGGCTCCGGACGCGCAGGCCCAGCGGCCATGGCTCACGGGCCCAGCCGCTCCGCAGCATGTGGGATCTTCCCGGACCAGGGCACGAACCCGTGTCTCCCGCATCAGCAGGCGGACTCTCAACCACTGCGCCACCAGGGAAGCCCCTGTTTTAACCTTTTTAAAGTGTACAAATGAGCAGCATTAATGACATTCACGTTGTTGTGCAACCATCACCACTATCTATTTCCAAAACTTTTTCATCACCCCAAACAGAAACTCTGTACCCATTAGGCAATAACTCCCCATTTCCCCCTCCTCCAGCCCCTGGTAACCTCTCTTCTACTTTCTGCCTCTATGGATTGTGTATTCTAAATATTTCATTTAAACGGAATCAGACAATATTTGTCTTTCACGTCTGGTTTATTTCACTTAGCACAATGGTGTAGCGTGGATCAGTGCTTCATTCCATTTTATGGCTGATGATACTCCATTGTATGTATGTACCACATTTTGTTTATCCATTCATCTGTTAATGGACACTTAGGTTGTTTCCAATTTTTGTCTATCGTGAATAATGCTACCATGAATATTGGCATAGGAGTATCTGTTCAAGTCCCTGCTTACAATTCTTTTAGGTATACACCTAAGAGTGGACTTGGTGGATCATATGTTTAACTTTTTTTTTTTTTTTTGCGGTACGCGGGCCTGTCACTGTTGTGGCCTCTCCCGTTGCGGAGCACAGGCTCCGGACGCACAGGCTCAGCGGCCATGGCTCACGGGCCCAGCCGCTCCGCGGCATGTGGGATCTTCCCGGACCGGGGCACGAACCTCTGTCCCCTGCATCGGCAGGTGGACTCTCAACCACTGTGCCACCAGGGAAGCCCCTGTTTAACTTTTTGAGGAATTTTTTTTCACAGCAGCTGCAGCATTGTGCATTCACATCAGCAAGTGTTCCAATTTCTCCATATCCTCTCCAACATTTGTTATTTTCCATTTTTTTAAATTACAGCCATACTAGTAGGTGTAAAATGGTATCATATTGTGTGTTGCCTTTTTTTTTGTTTTTTGCATTTCCCTAATAACTAAATATGATGAGCATCTTTTCATGTGCTTATTGGTCACTCGTGTATCTTTTTTGAAGAAATGTCTATTTACTTCCTTTGCCCTTTTAAAAATTAGGTTGTTTATCTTTTTGTTGTTGAATTATAGGAGTTCTTTATATATTCTGGATATTAAACCCTTATCAGATATATGATTTGCAAATATTTTCTCCCATTCTGTAGGTTGTCTGTTGATAGTGTCCTGTGTACACAGTTTTCATTTTAATGAAATGCTATTTATCTATTTTTTTCTTTTGTTGCTTGTGATTTTTGTGTCATATTTAAGAAACGATTGTGAAATCCAAGGTAATGAAGATTTTTCCCTGTTTTCTTCTAAGTGTTTTATAGTTTTAGCTCTTAAATTTAGATCCTTGATCCATTCTGAGTTAATTTTGTATACGTTATAGAGTAAGAGTCTGGCTTCATTTTTTTCCATGTAGCTATCCCATTTTCCCAGCACTATATGTTGAAGAGTCTATTCTTTCTCCATTGAATGGTCTTGGCCAGAATATTTTTAAATGCATACATAGTATTATAAAGGAAACCAGTTATATTGAAATATAGTTATCAAAATATGAAAATATCCAAAAATTATATTTAATGATTGTGGGTCTAATAACTACCATACTTTCTAAGTAATGATGAATATAAATGCTATTTTAAGGTATCTGCAGCAATTTTAATGTAATATGAAGATATTTGTGATTCTATTGGTGAAGAAGTCAAGCTCTGCTGATACTACTGTGGTTTGTTGTCAATGTTCATAACTGAAGGAAATGCTACATTTCAGTTAGGAGGTTAGTGAAAATAAAGATATAATTTTTCCTAAAGTCACATATCCCCATGAATTCTATCTAGAGACACCTTGATCATCCATGAACCTCAGGTTAAAAACCCTTTGTGACCTACATCATGATATTAACCCTAACTACTCAACCTGTCCTCACTCACACTCCAGTTTTATTAGTCCCTCTTGTTCCTTGATTTATCACTCATAATTGGCATGAGTTAGGTGACAAGTGAAGAAGGCCTCCACGAAGCCCTATTGCAGACCTTCCTCCCTCTGAGCCTTCTCCTTTGCCCATATCCTGCCATTTTCAAGTTGTGGTTTTGGATGTCACTCCCCTGTCCTATATCACAACTCTCATTTTTTCTGCTCCAGGATGGGTCAGAGGTCATATATCAAAGAGAGCATTTGGGGGCCACATTGGTTTTGTCTCTACAAAAGGATAATCTTTTCCTGACTTATACCTCATCATAAACAGGTACTACCAAAGAAATTTCAGCCTTATTCCCCTCCAGCTGCCCTATCCTCTGACCCACACTGCCTCCCATGGGTTTTTATAGCAGTGCTTATTCCCTACTTCTAAAACAAACGGTTATATCCACTTCTGAATTTTAACCTGAAAGGTAGCGCAGCACTGTGGTTAAGAGCAAGACTCAGAAGCCAGATTGCCTGGTTCTGAATCCCAGTTCTGCTGCTTTCCAACTGTGTGACCTTAGGTAAGCTATCCATGCCTACTGTGCTTCAGTAGCCTCATCTATAAAATGGGGATGATAAAAGCACCTACCTTATAAGGCAATTGTGAGGATTTAAAGAATATTTGTAAAGCACCTAGCAAATAGTAAAATAATAATAATAATCTTTTAATTTCATCTCTTCCTTTCTGCAGAAAACCTCATATCTTCCTTCATTTTCTCCCTTTAGTTACCCAACTGCAATACTCCGTCTCTTTAAAAAAATCTCCCCTGTGCTTTCACATCAACTCTTACATTCCTCACTTTTAAGATGCTTTAACTAGGATCCAGATTCATGGCGCAGTGCTTATAACTCTTCCACCACCAGCTTCAGTTTCTGTTCCTCTAACTCCTTCCTTGATCCCTGTCAGTCTTAGGTCCTCATTATTCCATGTCCATTTTATTTTTTTGCTATGTCAGAGAGCTTTGATGACTCTCCCTAGGGTCGCTGGTCTTCCAGGGTGGCACGTGGAGAGGAAGGGACACTGGACCAGATGCAGAAACAAATTGTCCGAATGCCATACTGTATTCTCCCCCATAGAGGGCCATAATTGGAGACAGCACACTCTCCACACCCAGGGATTCTCATAAAAATAGCAATGTGTTGTTCTTTCTAAACCTATGGTCTTGCTTCTGGCTCCTGAGCAGAATTCAACAGCTGTCGATAGGAACTGTGATGGTAATAGACTGGATAGAACACTGAACTAAAAATCACAAAATCTGGATTCTAGCCCCAGTTCTGCCCACACTTGTTACTGTGACCTTGGCAAAGACATTTACACTTCTTTGGCCTTAATCACCTTAGGGACTGTAATGCTCATAGTTGTTAGAGTCAAGCATATTGAAATTACTTCTTTTCTGAGCACACGTTTTAGCCTTGCATACACTGAAGTTATATTTGTTGCTACAGTCAAATCGCAATTGTTCAGAGATAGCTCATACCTGAAAAATCTCCATACTCTTTGTTTTCAGCCCATAATGAGATATAAATAGCAAAAAGCAATTTAAAACCGTATTAGCTTTACTAATGGATTAATTGATTAACAGATTGATTGATTGGTTTACAATGATTCTGCTGTTTTAGATGATCTAAAGGTTAAAGTAGGTTTTCTCAATCTCAGTACTGTTGACATTTCGGACCATGAAATCATTTCTTGTGGAGGGCTGTCCTGTGCATTGTATGATGTTTGGTAGCATCCCTGGCCTCTACCCACTAGATGCGAGTCGTGACAATCAGAAATGTCTCCAGACATTACCAGATGTCCCTTAGGGAAAAAAATTGCTTCTGGTCGTTATCCACTGGGTTAAAAGATAATAAGGCCTTATTTTATTCCCCTTTCTTTCCATGGCTAATGCCATAAGCACAAGACTCCATATTCTGTAAATTTCTGCGTGTTACAGGTCAAAGCCATGTAGAGTTTATGCTTGGTAAAAATTTTAGTATACAGGAATGATGTGAATGTGTTAATTCTCTGCCACCCACCAATAGCACATCTCAAAAAACTGTCCTTACCAAGAGAAAGCCATAACAGTCCATTTTTCTACTGGAAAATTTTGGTAGGTTGAATTCTTTTCAAACATTCTGTAAAGCCACAGGCCTGATTCGTATGCTGGACTTACAAGGCCTAGTTCTTGTCATATATATGACACTGGTTCTCAGTTGAAGGTGATACTGTCCCCCAGGGAACATTTAGCAGTGTCTGGAGACATTTTTCATTGTCACGACTAGGGGAGGGGATGCTACCGACATCTAATGGGTAGAGATCGGAGATGCTGCTAAACATCCTACAATGCACAGGACAGCCTCACAACAAAGACTTAATCCAGTCCAATATGTCCAAATATCAGTAGTGTTGAAAGAAACTCTGTTGTAGGGGAAGAAGAAGGTACTCACTATGCCTTTTCTTGGCCATGTGGGCTTTTTCTTTGGAGAACCTAATCAAGTCTCTGTTCTTTCTCACAGCTGCTCATGGCACAAGTTTCGAAGATGCATGCTTACAATCTTTCCCTTCCTGGAGTGGATGTGTTTTTATCGATTCAAGGATTGGCTTCTTGGAGACTTACTTGCTGGGATAAGTGTTGGCCTTGTGCAAGTCCCCCAAGGTAAGAAAGATACGAAGATTTTTCACCCACAGACAATACACCAGACCTGGTCACTTGCCCAGAGTAAACAAATTACTTGTGCTAGATGAATAGAAAAAAAATGTGAATTCCATTCACATCATTACCATTTGTTTCCTTACCTGCCAAATTTCTAACTCTTCTAGGGTAGTTCCAAAAGTCTCAGTTTAGTTTAGACCTCTGATACTTTCTAGAGTATTTGTAATGCCTGCTCATGGTCATTTTTTGCTCAACTAGTCATTTTATACTCACTCCAATAGATCTCACTTGGCATTGGTTTTACTTAAAAAGGTGAAGGATAGGAAACACAGCATGCTAGCTTCCCTTCAGCAAGTTACACACACAGCAGTTCAGGGGCTATTCTTTGGTCATACAAATGGCAGTTCAGATATAACACAACAAGATCACACAGATAGGTACGGGAGCTATCTGGGCTTTAGAAGCCTCATTTCCCAAATAGAAACCAACATCTCTTGTAATTCCCATAACTGATGCCTCCATGGGTCCCACAGTGACATGCCCAGTTACAAGAGTCATTGTGCTCTGAGAAGCTCAAAACTAAGGCTTCCCACAAGATATCAATCTTTAATTCATAGTCCCCTTGGTCCAGGTAGAATATACTAATCAGGCTCCTTTTACCATAACTAATGTTGGCTGGTAACACAGCTGACATACCACCATTATCAGGTTTCCAAAGAAACAAAGCTAGAAGGTTAACCCAAGATCAACTTTATCAGAGAAAGAGAAAGGATTTTGTGTTAATCCGTTACTCAGAGTAGTTCACAATTCCCTACATAGTCTTTAAACACCTCTGTTTCTCTATTCTTCTGGGGCAAACCAAGCAGTGTTGAAACTTGTGATTGTAAAGTACAAATGAAGCCAACCAAAGGGGCCAGTGGTAGCTGAAATCCAGCTCTGGCATAGGGCTGTTAGTTGGAGAAAAGGGATCCCTTTAAAATAATTAATTAATTATCATACAGTAAAATTTACTTCTTTCATACAGTTCTATTAATTTAAACACAGGTATAGGATTGTATAACCACGCCACAGTCAAGTTACATAACAGTTGCATCAGCCCCAAAACTCTCTTGTGCCATCACTTTTTAGTCACATCCTCCACTAACTTCTAACCCCCGGCAACCACAGATCTCTTCTCCATCACCATAGTTGTCTTTTCGAAAATGTCATGTAAATGGACTCATACAGTATGTAACTTCTGAAGGGTGGCTTCTTTATGCCTTTGAAATTAATGCAAATTGTTATGTGCATTGATAGTTTATTCCTTTTTATTGTAGAACAATATTCTATTATATGGCTATATCACAGTTTTTTGTCCATAATTCACTTATTGATGAACATTTTGTTTCCAGTTTTGGGCCATCACAGAGTTGCTGTGAACATTCATGCACAGGTTTTCGTTTGAAAATATTTTTCTTTTCTCTAAGGTAAATAACCCAGGAGTGATATTGTTGGTTATATGGGAAGTGTATGTTTAACTTTGTAAGAAACTGCCACACTGTTTTTCCAGAGTGGCTGTACCTACCATTTTACATTTCCACCAGCAATGTATGAGAATTCTAGTTCCTCCACACCCTTGTCAGCACTTGATATTGTCAGTATTTTTAAATTATTTTGAGTTAACTATAGATTCACATGAATTTGTAAGAAACCACAGAGAAGTCCCTTGTATCCCTTACCCACTTTCGTCAGTAGTAAATCTTGCAAAACTATAGATCAGTCTCACAATCAGGATGTTAACATTGATGCAGTCAAGATACAGAACATTTATACCACCACAAGGATCCCTCATATTGCCCTTTTATAGTCATCCCCACTTGCTCTCTGCCCCCATCCCCTCCTTAATCCCTAGCAATCACTCATCTTTTCTTCATTTCTATAATGTTATCATTTCAAGAAAGTTACATAAATGGAGTCATACAGTGTGTAACCATTTGGTATTGGCTTTTTTCACTCATCATAATTCTCTGGAGATTCATCTAGGTTGTTGTGTATATCAATAGTTTATTCCTTTTTATTTCTGAGTAGTATTCCATGGTATGGATATACCACAGTTTGCTTAAAATTTCACCCTTGAAAGACATCTGGATTGTTTGTAGTTTTGGGCTATTACAAATATAACTATTATGAACATCTGTATGTAGGTTAGTGAACATAGTCTTCATTTCTCTGGGATAAATTTCCAGGAGTGCAATTGTTGGATTGTATAGTAGTTGGCATGTTTAATTTTCTAAGAAACTGCAAAGCTATTTTCTAGAGTGGTTGTATCATTTTACATTCCTATTGTCAATGTATGAGTGATACCGTTGCTCTGCATCCTCACTACCATTTGGTGTAGTCACTAGTTTTTACTTTAGCCATTCTGATAGGTGTGTAGTGAGATCTCATTGTGGTTTCAGTTTGCATTTCCCTAACGGTTAATGATGTTTAATATCGTTTCATATACTAATTCTCCATCTATACATTTTAATGAAATGGCTCTTTTCTTTTGCTCATATCCTAACTGGACTGTTTGCATTTTTACTTTTGAGTTTTGAGAGTTATTTATATATTCTGGGTACTAGTCCTTTGTCTTTTGTGTTTGGCAAATATGTTCTCCCAGTCTGTAACTTTCCTTTTAATTCTCTTAACAGAGTATTTACAGAGCAAAATTACTAACTTTGATGAGGTCTACTTTTTGCTATCTGTTATTTTAGCCATTCTAAGGGATATGTAGTAGTATCTCATTGTGTTTTTAATTTGCATTTCCCTAATGGTTAATGAAGTTGAACATCTTTTCATGTTTTTATTTGCTGTCCTTTGATCCCCTTTGGCAAAGTGCCTGTTCAAGTTTTTTGCCCGTTTTTTAATTGGAATTTTTTTCTTATTGTTAATTTTTTTTTCTTTTTTTTTTTTTTTTGCAGTACGCAGGCCTCTCACTGCCGTGGCCTCTCCCGTTGCGGAGCACAGGCTTCGGGCGCACAGGCTCAGCGGCCATGGCTCACGAGCCCAGCCGCTCTGCGACATGTGGGATCTTCCCGGACTGGGGCACGAACCCGCGTGCCCTGCATCAGCAGGCGGACTCTCAACCACTGCGCCACCAGGGAAGCCCAGTCTTATTGTTAATTTTTGATAATTCTTTTTATATTCTGAGTACAAGTCCTTTGTCAGATATGTGATTTTCAAATATTTTCTCTCAGTCTGAAGCTTATCTCTTCATTCTCTTGACAGTATCTCTGGCAGAACAAAAGGTTTTAATTTTGATAAAGTCCAATTTATCAATATTTTTTTCCTTTTATGGATTGTACTTTTCTTATCATATATAAAAACTCTTCACTTAACCATCAGGTCACAAAGATTTTCTCCTATGTTTTCTTCTAAAAGTCTTACATTTTATGCTTTACTTTTAGAACTGATCCATTTTGAGTTAATCTTTATTTTATTTTATTTTTTTGAGTTAATCTTTAAATAAGTTGTGAAGTTTAGGTCAAGGTGTATTTTTTGCTGCATTTTTAAAGAAGACTATTCTCCAATGAATTGTTTTTGAACTTTTGTCAGAGATCAAACAGCCATATTTTTGTGGGACTATTTCTGGCCTCTATTCTCTTCCATTGATGTATATGTCTACCCCTTTCCCAATATCATGTGTCAATTATTGTATCTTTTTAGTGAGTCTTAAAATTGGGTAGTGTGATTCCTCCAGTTCTGTTCTTTTTCGAAATTGTTTTAACTATTCTTTCATACAAAGTTTAGAATCAGCTTGTCAATATCTACAAAAAATCATTCTGAGATTTTGATAGCCATTGATTAAATTCATAGGTTACTTTGAGGAGAATTGATATCTTATTATGTTGAGTTTCCACTCCATGATCACAATAAGTCTCTTCATTTATTTAGGTGTTGCTTTAATTTCTTTCATCAGCATTTGTAGTTTGCAGCATACAGATTCTGTATATATTTTGTTAGATTTATATCTAAGTATTTCATTTTGGAAGAGATATTGTATATGGTAATTAAAAACATTTTTGGTTTCTAGTTGTGCATTGTTTGCATATAGAAATACAATTGAATTTTGTGTGTTTACCTTGTATCCTGCAACTCACTTATTAGTTCTAAGAATCTTTTGTAGATTCCCTGGGACTCACTACATTGATAGTCATATCATCTGTGAGTAGAGACAGCTATGTTTTCTTCCTTCTAATATGAATGGCTTTTATAACTTTTTCTTGCTTATTGTACTAGCTAAGACTTTCAGTATATGTTAAATAAGAGTGGTGAGAATAGACATTTTTGCTTTGTTCCTGATCTCAGGGGAAAAGCATTCAATCGTTCAACATTAAGTATGATTTTAGCTGTAGGGTTTTTGTAGGTGCCCTTTATTAGGTGGAGAAAGTTTGTATCTTTTCTAGTTTGCTGAGAATTTTTATCATAAGTGAATGTTGTATTTTGTCAAAGTTTTCCCTTTAGACTGGATTACCTGAATTGATTTTAAAATATTGAACTAGCCCTGTATTCCCAGAATAAAGGAGTACCTTTTAAATTTTTCATGTGGCAGATACAAACCAAAATGATCCATTTGTATGTGTATATTCACTTCCAGGAAAGTATCAGAAAGTCTCTAGAGCATTCGTGTGGTGCTGAAATGAGAGACCTGAACTCTTGGCACTGATGCTTTGCCTGTGAGTCCTCTACTGACACCCACTTATCAAACATCCTTCGTTTATGGTCAAAGTTTGAGGACATTTCTTTGCTAAATTTCCAAGTCATCAGTATAATTTCGTACCAAAATAAGAATGACATTAGGATGTATAAGTATACCTAGCATCCAGCACAGTATTTGGCACATAGTAGGTACTCAAGATATTTGTTGAATAATGATTACATAACTGTGTGAATGAATGAATCCAAGCAACTCTGCTGACTGACTAAGGGAATGTGTGTTATTTTAAGTAGTGTGAATAATGAAATAATTTGTAGTGTAAATAATTCAAAAGTTTTACTTATATTTAAACAGGTAGGACCTAACGACTTAATAATTTTCTTCAGATGAAACAAAAATACTGCATGATGAAAACCTTATTAAAAAGGCGCTGGCTCTTCCTTACAGTAGAATCCCAATTTACAAATATGAAAGAAAATAGAAAATCACCATTAGTGAAAAACTACAGTAATACTTACTGGAGATAAAATCCACTAACAGAGGTTAAAATTAGTGGGTAAAAGTTTGCAATCTATGTAACAGGATTTGCATAGTTTCAAAGTATCTTCCTCAAGATATTTATCAACTACTCCACTAATTTACAGTAGAGAACCTGGGAGAAACTACCTTAAACAAGTGATCAATGCTATCACCACCAATAGTAAGACATATGGAGATCACGAATCTTGTGATATAATGCACTAAAAAGGACACAATACCATTTCTGTAGTATGCACATCAAAAATGTATAACCTTAGTATGATCATAAGGAACCTAAGCAACCCCAAACTGAGGGGCATTTGGCAAAATAGCTCATCTATTAATACTCTTCCAAAGTGTCAAAGTCAAGAAAGACAATTAAAGACTGAGGAACTATATCAGATTTTAGGACTAAGGAGAAATAACAACTAAATGGAGTAGGGAACTGTGGATAGAAACCTGGAACAGAAAAAGGAAATTAGGGGAAAAACTGTTGAAATTCAAGTAAAGTATTTAGTTAAATTTCTAATGTTAATTTCCTGATCCCAATAATTATACTATGATTATGTACAATGTTAACATTAGAGGAATCTAGGTAAGGTATATATGGAAATGCTCTATTATTTTTGTAGCTTTTCTGTAAGTCTAAAATTAGTTCAAAATTTAAAAATTTTTTAAGGTTTTTGGGAAGTCTGGAGACTTGGTTTCTCTCTGTTTCTCCATGGCCTAAGCTTAACTGAGACTTAGACCACTTAGTTCTCGGGCCGTTACCAAGTAATTCTCTTACCTTCCCTGCATTGGTGAATTATTTGAAACCCTACATTTCAAAGGACTTTCTCCTCACGCTACATGTTGCTTATCAAGAGTAAATAGGGCTATTCAGGGACTTCCCTCGTGGCGCAGTGGTTACGAATCTGCCTGCCAATGCAGGGGACACGGGTTTGAGCCCTGGTCCGAGAAGATCCCACATGATGTGGAGCAACTAAGCACGTGTGCCACAACTACTGAGCATGCACTCCAGAGCTCGCGAGCCACAACTACTGAGCCCACATGCCACAACTACTGAAGCCCGTGCGCCTAGAGCCTGTGCTCTGCAACAAGAGAAGCCACTGCAATGAGAAGCCCATGCACCACAACGAAGAGTAGTCCCTGCTCACCACAACTAGAGAAAGCCTGCGTGAAGCAACAAAGACCCAATGCAGCCAAAAATAAAAAGAGTAAATAGGGCTATTCGATATTATACTGGAATTCACAGGCAGTGTATTAAAGCAAGGGAAAAAAATATAAGGGTAAAGAATTGCAAAGCAAGAAATAAAACTTCATTCATAGATTTTTTTTTTTTTTTTTTTTTGCGGTATGCGGACCTCTCACTGCTGTGGCCTCTCCCCTTGCGGAGCACAGGCTCCGGACGCGCAGGCTCAGTGCCCATGGCTCACAGGCCCAGCCACTCCACGGCATGTGGGTTCCTCCCGGACTGGGGCACGAACCCGTGTCCCCTGCATCGGCAGGCGGACTCTCAACCACTGCACCACCACGGAAGCCCATAGAGATGTATTTTTTAATGTAGAAAATTCAAAAGAATCTACAGATAAATTAATAGAATTAATAAGATTTTATCAAAGTTGCTGGATATAAGATGAGTACATAAAAATCAATTACATTCCTTTATACCTGCAGGAAACAGAAAGTGAAAAAAAATTTTAAAGACCATTTACCAAAGCATAGTAAATATGAAGTAAGTTGTAATGAAACTAAGAAATGATGTGCAAGACCTCTATAGAGAAAATATGCAACTTTATTGAGAAATATTAATAAGGACCTAAATTAATTGAAAGATAGCATTTTCCCAGAATAGGCAAATTATTTTGAAGAGCAACATGGGAGGATTTGCTTCTCCAGCTATCAAGACTGAATGTAAACTTATAATGTTTAAAATAATGTCCATCAAAAGTAGAAAGAATAAATAAGCATTCATATATACATATATCGGAATACACAGAAGGAAAATGAGCACTCTCAAGCAACTCACAGCAACATGGAAGATGTTATATACATAATAATAAGAAAAATAAGCAGAAATAAAAATTGTGTACAGTGTAATTCCATTAATATACAGTTCAAAAGTGGACAAACTAAACTACACTGTTGAGGGATATGTATACCAGTGGTAAAACTATAAAGAAAAGCAAAGAAATTATTATCACAGAAGTCAAAATAATGAATACCTCTGTGGGGAGGGATGGAGTTGTGATTAAAGATCTGGGTGGGGATAACATGGGTGTTTGTTTTATAAATATTTATTAAGCTCAACATCTATTTTAATGAACTTTCTATTTATATATTTCACAATAAAAATGGGGATTGCTAAATTTATTACAAAACTATTACTAGACTAATTACTAAAAAAAGTAATTAAACAGTGTGATGGACTTCCCTGGTGGTGCAGTGGTTAAGAATCCTCCTGCCAATGTAGGGGACACGGGTTCGAGCCCTGGTCCGGGAAGATCCCACATGCCACGGAGAAGCTAAGCCCGTGCGCCACAACTACTGAGCCTGCACTCTAGAGCCCGTGAGTCACAACTACTGAGCCCGCGTGCCACGACTACTGAAGGCTGCGTGCCTAGAGCCTGTGCTTTGCAACAAGAGAAAGCCACCGCAATGAGAAGTCCGCGCAGCGCAACAGAGTAGCCCCCACGAGCCACAGCTAGAGAAAGACTGCATGCTGCAATGAAGACCCAACACAGACAAAAATAAATAAATAAATAAATTTATATAAAAACAAAACAAACAAAACAGTGTGGTATTGCAGACTTAGACAATTAGGCCAGTGGAACAGAAAAGGGTCACACATTTATATGTTGCATGGTTTGTATCAGATGTGTCACTATAGAAACAGACTTTTAAAAAATGATGTGAAACAATTGAATACTTATATGAAAAAAATCAACTTGTAGACCTCTACCTCACAGCATACACAAAAATCTATTCCTTTTAGATTAAAGACCCAAATATGAAAGATAAAACTATAAAGATGTTTTTGGAATAATATAGGAGAATATCTTCATGGTCGTGAGGTAGAAAATGTTTCTTAAACAAGACACAAAAAGCACTAGCCTAAAAAGAAATGACTGTTAAGTTGAATTAAATAAAAATTAAGAACTTCTGTTTATTCAAAGACATGATGAAGGTTGAAAAGCAAACCATGGAATACCCAACAAAGGACTTATATCTATAATATATATATTCCTACATATGTGTAAGGAACTGCTAAGTAAAACTGATCAACATTATTGGTAATCAATGAAGTAGAAGTGGAAATTAACTAACTCATACACACTAAAATAAAAATTCTGACAGTATCATGTGCTAATACAGTTGTAGATAATGGGAATTGTCATACAGTGTTGGTGGGAATGTAAATTGTACAACCATTTGGAAAACAGTTTGGCATATTCTGGTAAATGCCCCAGCAGTTATGCTTCAGGGTATATCATCTTGAGGAATTTATACATCTGTGCACCTGGAATCATGTACAAGAATATTCATAGCAGTATTGTTCATGATGGCCCCCAAACTGGAAACAAAGACAGGAGACTATGTAAGCCTGGAGACAAAGAGAATGGGGAGATGGCTGCCTGGACCCTGATGGCTTTTTAGTTCTGTTTCCAGTCTCTGATGAGGCCCAACTGACCTTTGTCCTCTTTTAATAAATTTCCTATTTTGGGAATTCCTTGGTGGTCCAGTGGTTAGGACTCAGTGCTTTCACTGCCAGGGCCCAGGGTCAAGCCTGGGTTGAGGAACTAAGATCCCACAAGCTGGGCAGTGCAGTCAAAAAAAATTCTTCTCTTTTGCTCAAGCTGATTTGAGCAGGTTTTCTGTTACTTGCAGTCAACTGAGGCTTGCTTAGGGAAAATATGTGGAAGGGGAACCTATAAATTACAAAAGAATCAAGAGACATATCTACTAATGTGAGGACCTAATTTGATATAAACACAAAGATTGTGAAAGAAAGCACAACAACAACATCAACAAAACAAAACACAACATATGACAGCAAATAACTTTTTTAAAAGATCACCCCCAAACCCACCATACCTCTGGTTCAAGGTCTCTCATGAGGTGGCAGTCAAGTTGTCAGTTAAGGCTCTACTGAGGCTGGAGGATCAGCTTCCAGGCTCACCCGTGTTTGCTGGCAGGCCTGGGTTTCTCGCCATGTGGGCCTCTACATGGGCTGCTTGAGTGTCCTCACAACACGGCTGCTGGTAGGACCGTGTGTGGGGCCCAGTGCAAGGTGAAAATGCAGAGTCCCTAGTTCAGAAGTTATCCAGAATTTCAAGATGGTCAGAGTAGAGCATTAAGCCAAGTGTGGAAGCTTTCTAAGCCCAGGGCACTGTGTGATTGCATAGGTCACACACCCTTGAAGTCAACTCTGGCAGCTGATGACCTGAATGAAAGGAAGAGCCAGAGAGCAAACAAGACAGGAGCCACAGTCTTGCAACCTAACCTCAAAAGTGACATCATTTTTGTTGTAGCCTATTTATTAGAAGTAAGTTATTTCATGCTTTAGGGGTGGAGCTCAAAATAGGGCATGAATACCAATTAGCCATTGTAGATCATCTTAGAGGTGGTCTACCAGTATAACCATGTATGAGAAATCAGGGAAATTTGAACATTGACTGGATATTTGATGATGTTAAAGAACCATTAATAATTTCTTAGGTGTGATGATGGTATTGTACTCAAAAGAGGGTGTTTTTTAAAAAGATATATACTGAAAATATCTACAGATGAAATGATTTAGTGTTTTGGATTTGCCTCAAAATAATATGGGATGGGAGTGGAATGGGGGCATTGATGAAACAAGATTGGCCATGAGTTGACCATTGTTGAAGTGGGTGATCGGTACTTGGGGGTTCATTATACTCTATTTTTCAATAAGTTTAAACTTTTATATTAAAAAAAGCCTTGCTCGTTTAAGGCAATAAATTGGCTCACCGGATTCATAACTGATTTCTGATGAGCACACTGGTATGATGTAAATTGAAGAGAGTCCCTCAGGGCAGGAGATGTGGACTTGAGACGTCAAAGGATGACACCATGAATGTTAATCCATTTGCCTCAAAATTTCCAAATTCTCATGGTGCTTCTTAGAAAAGAAAGTAAGTATTGAAGAAGGAGCTGAAGGAAGAGACTGGAGTGGTTGGCATATGGAAGAGAGACAACACATACCAACTTGGAGTCACGTCAATTAAGTGTGACAATCCTTACCTGTTCTCCAGCTTTTTCTCCAGCCCTGGAGGATTCCTAGGACCTTCTTGTACTAGACTGGGGGTAAGAATGGGGCTCTTCTGAGCTGTTGGAATTAAAGGTCTTATTGCTGTGATGTTTGCTTTCCATGATTTGCATGAAGGCCTCACAGTGAAAGGTGTTTAAGCCTATGATTTAGAATTGATGTGTAAGAGCTTGTGATAAAATAGGAAGAGAAGGGCTTCCCTGGTGGCGCAGTGGTTGAGAGTCCGCCTGCCGATGCAGGGGACGCAGGTTCGTGCCCCGGTCCGGGAAGATCCCACATGCCGTGGAGCAGCTGGGCCCCTGAGCCATAGCCTCTGAGCCTGCGCGTCCGGAGCCTGTGCTCCGCAACGGGAGAGGCCACAGCAGTGAGACGCCCGTGTACAGCAAAAAAAAAAAAAAATAGGAAGAGAAGTTAGAAATCAAAGGAGATAATAAAAAGTACTAATTAAGGGCTGTATGCCAAGGGATTCTGTTACCATAGTCAGCTGTATACATGGGTCATTTTTATTTTAAATATTCTTTACAGCTTTTATTTCAGGTGACTTTTAAAAGCCAGGCTACCTTTGCTTACTTAAAGTATCTTGCTTTTCAGGCCTGACGTTTGGTTTGCTGGCAAGGCAATTGGTTCCTCCTCTCAATGTCTCTTATGCAGCTTTCTGTGCTTCAATAATTTATGGAATTTTGGGATCATGTCATCAAATGTCCATTGGTGAGTTCAGTGCCGGAACCACAGGAGGTGGATGAAGTCTCCATCTCAGTCATTTACTTATTGCTAAGGAACCCAAGCTAAAGCTATGTTTAAGGTAGAAAGAAAGGAGGCAGAAGATGGATATTCTATCCATAGCATTAGTGTTCAGATTTTAGAAATTAAACATTTCTTTTGTGATATTATTAATGTCACCACCAGACAAACAGGCCAGCAAGCTATTAAAGGAATTATAGGACAAGAGGTACTTTTCTTGGTGAAATTACCACATGTTGGAATCTGACTATCCTCAACCTGGAAGATCCAGAAATGATTTTGCCCAAACTCCTAGAGTGGATCCACTTTTCAGCTATACCCCAATAACCAAAATCTGTGGACCTGATTTATAATAATCATGTCAGGGCTTCCTTGGTGGCACAGTGGTTAGGAATCCGCCTGCTGCCGGAGACACGGGTTCGAGCCCTGGTCCGGGAAGATCCCACATGCCGCAGAGCAACTAAGCCCGTGTGCCACAACTACCGAGCCTGCACTCTACAGCCCGCGAGCCACAACTACTGAGCCTGTGTGCCACAACTACTGAAGCCCACGCGCCTAGAGCCTGTGCTCCGCAACACGAGAAACCACCGCAATGAGAAGCCTGTGCATCGCAGCAAAGAGTAGCCGTTGCTCACCGCAACTAGAGAAAGCCTGCGTGCAGCCACGAAGCCCCAATGTAGCCAAAAATAAATAAATAAATAAATAAATTTTATATAAAAAAATAATAATAACAATAATCATGTCAGATTATTAATTTACATTGAGAAAATGCTGTCATAGTAATCAAAGCACTCAAACCCACAGGATAAGCACTTTTCTTCCCTGAGTCAAAAGTCCATCTACTAATTTATAATTGGAAATGACTGTTACAGAGACCAGACTAGCTGAAGTTCGTATAATTAGCACAATTACTTCCCCTAGGTGAACCCATACAGAAATCAAATCACAAAATGCCCTGAGAGTCTCAGAAGGGCATTGCCAACATTCACTCAGTAAAGTGCCTTTTTCTGAGCTTCCACACTGTATAACTGACCAAGCAACCAACACTGACCATTCTGACTGTCACAGTTTTTCTCCAGGTGTGTTTGTATATTCAGTCCAGTTGCCATCCCATTCTGTTGAGTGCTCCTTTGCCTTTTTTAAGGACAATATTCCGTATCTTTCCTAAAATCTATTATGTGTTGATTTTACATTTGAACACTAAGAGAACTATTTTATTCCCATTTTTCCAAGTTCCCAGAGCACATTACAATCATTTCCAAATACTGGTAACAAGGGCTACTAGAGTTTTGTTTCTGTTAGGTACTTTAAAGGTAAGATTTGCCTTTGCCTCCCTTATGCTGATAGTAGAAGTAAATGAAATTATATTTGAAATAGGTTTAGCTCCATGTCATTTTGCACCTATTAAATCCTTCATAAGTGTTAGGTATTATTTTTCTTCTTATTATTATTGTTTAGCTTTGTTTTCTGATCCTTTCACCACCATCTCATGTTTTACCGTTTCTAAGAACAGGCACAGTGGCTGAGCCTGATATACATTTCTAGTCAGTTTCTCTTTAATCCTACTCCATATGCCCATGATGCAAAGAGGTTAATACCTAGACCACCAAGATCTAAAACTTGTGAGTTCGTTACAGTACATGGACCCAGAGTTCCTTTCCCTGCTCTTTCTTATTTCTTGGTGGCCACTTTCAAATAAGAAAATTTTGTCAGATCAAGGGCAAAACATCAGACCATGCCTTGCTTTTGTCAATATCTGTCAGTTTACCTGGACTTAAAACCTCACTTTCTGCCTGAACATTTTCTTTCATAGGTACATTCTTCCTTGTGAGTGCTCTGACAATCAATGTCCTGAGGACGTACCCATTCAACAGTGGCCACCTAATACTGGGAACTTTCATCAAGGATGACTTTTCTAACCTCTCCTTCTTTGAGAACTATAACAAATCCTTGAGTGTGATGGCATCCACAACGTTGCTGACTGGGATTATTCAGGTAGGACCTGAGTCTATGAACCCCTGAAGAAGCAATAAATAAATAAAGGGTCTGCACGTGGACCCCTTCCTTTAATTGCTCCTGTTACCCATTGTGATATATCTGGAACTTAAGTGATTTAAGTTTTCAAAAACTTATGGGTCTTGTGGATAGGCTGTCTCCTCAGTAACAAAACTTCTCCCTCCTCTGAAACTACCACATTGGTTTAGGATGAGATACTCAATATTCTCATCAGTCCCTGATACTCTAAGACTAAAGAAGTGTCCCAGGGACTGTGGCCTAGAGTTCTACTCATGATTTCACGTTTTAAAAAATTTCTTTCTATCCTTTCAACAAGAATAGCATTCATGGGATCACATACTATATTTTTGGTTAGTGAGCATTAGAGTCAGACCTGAAATCCTTTTTCTGCAATGACGGGACTCAGCTAATGGGCAATATCAATGACGTATTAAAATATCAAACCTTATTTTGGGCTTATTTTTAATTTCTTCTGTGAGTCTACCATCTGAAATGTCACCCACTGAACTAAAGTCACATATTTCAGTTTTATTTCTCTTTCTTCTCAGCTAACCTGCTCTATAGCTAATTTTCACCGATTTCCCCTGGGGCCATCTTTTATTAGGCAAGGACTTATTGGAAGCCTACAAAGGCAGACTATTATGGTAGGCTGACCCCAGCCCTGACACTTACCAGCTATGTGACTTACTTAAGTTATCTTACCTTCGTGGGCCTCAGTTTCTTCATGTTTAAAATGGGAAAAATAATATTTGTATTGCAGAGTTCTTGTGAGGATTAAGTGAGAAAATGCATGCAAAGCATTCAGCCCAGAGCCTGTCACATAGTAAGCATTAATAAATTATAATTACCAAGTATAGAGAAATGAAATTGGTACTTTAATAGAGACCAAAAATTTTTTTTGAAAAGATATAATACCAGGCGTCCCTGATAGCGCAGTGATTGAGAGGCCGCCGGCCAATGCAGGGGACATGGGTTCAAGCCCTGGTCTGGGAAGATCCCACATGCCGCGGAGCAGCTAGGCTCGTGTGCCATAGCTGCTAAGCCTGTGCTCTGGATCCTGTGAGCCACAACTACTGAGACCACGTGCCACAACTACGGAAGCCCACGTGCCCAGATCCCGTGCTCTGCAACAAGAGAAGCCACTGCAATGAGAAGCCCGTGCACCACAACGAAGAGTAGCCCCTGCTTGCTGCAACTAGAGAAAGCCCGCAAGCAGCAACGAAGACCCAGTGCAGCCAAAAATAAATAAATAAATTTATTAAAAAAAATAAAAGTAAAAAGATATAATACCTGTGTTTAAAATATTCAATCTTGTAGGAGAAGACAAAATAACAGTCAGTAAGTCAGCAACCTATTAATTATCTAAGTGGCCTTGGCAAGTTCTTTCCCCTTGTTTGAGTGTCATTTTTTTTCATGTAATAAAGGAGGAGATATTCCATTTACAGGAAGATGGAATATATGTACTTTTGCCTATTCCTCCTGCTAAGAAAACTAAAAACCTTGGAAAATTATATACAAAACAAACATAAAATGACTCTGGAAGGTGAAGAGAAGAAGACAAACTGGCTCAGACCCAAGGAACAACACAGTGGTGAGCTCCCTGGGTTTTCTTCTTTGCCTCATATATCTCAGACTTGGTGCTGAAGAAGCCAGAAACCCAAAATGCCAACACGGGCAGACCAAAAAAAAGCCCCAACAGAAGTCTTCTCTTTATAGCCACAGGACCAGGAAAGACTAGCAAGACTGAAAACTTTTACCCAATAACTGCTCTACTCCAGACAAACACCAAAAAAAAAAAAAAAAAAACCAACCTGTGGTGTCATCCCCACTCATGCCAGCAAAGGCCAAGCAGGGAGCCCAGACTTCCACACTCACCCAGCTGTAATGAGGTAGCCACCTGGGGTATTGTCAGAGAAGGCCAAATAGGGAGTCAAGACTTTCATCTCCACGGGGCAGTAATGAGACACCCTTCCTACTCCTTGCTGGGGTGTGTCAGAGAAAGTCTAGTGAAGGGTCAGGTCGTTCACCCAACACAGCATTAATGATGACAACCCCATCTTCAGCAGTGTCAATGGAGGTGATGTAGGGAGAAATAAAGGCATTTCTGTCTCTCCCAGCCAGGATGGGAGGCCTAGTGGGGAGCCAGAACTTCCATCCCTTCCCAGCAAAAATGAAGAGTCCCTATTGCCTCAAGTGTCAGTGGATTTTGAGAGGAGAACCTGAACTTCTGCCTTACCAGGCAGTAACAAGGTGGCACCTTCCCCTTCCCCTGCCAGCACTTTATCAAAATAAGCTGGCTAAAACAGAAGGTTTAAATAAGATCCAGAGTCTTATAGCATAGTACACAAAATGTCAACAATTAAACTGAAAATAACTTGTCATATCAAGAACTGAGAACATTCCAACTTAAATGAAGAAAGACAAGAAAAAGATGCCAGCACTGAGATGATAGAGATATCAGGATTATCTGGGATAAATTATAAAGCAGCCATCCTAAAAACGCTTCAGCAACCAATTATGAACATGCTTGAAACAAGTGAAAAAATAGAAAGTCTTAAAAAGTAAATAGAAGATGTAAAGAAGAATCAAATGAAAATTTTGGAGCTGAAAAATACAGTAACCAAAATTAAAAATTCAAAGGATGGGCTCAACAGCAAAATGGAGGAGACAGAGGAAAAAATCAATGAACTTGAAGACAGAACAATAGAAATTACCCAGTCCGAGCAACAGAGAGAAAATAGATGGAAAAAAAAAATTAACAGAGCCTCAGGGACAAATGGGACTATTAAAAAAGCTCTAAAATTTGTGTCATAAGCATCCCAGAAAGGGAGGAGAAAAAAGATGGGGCTGAATTATTTGAAGAAATAATAGCTGAAAACTCCCCAAATTTCACAAAAAATATAATCCTACTGATTTAAGAAGCTTGAAAAAACCCAAAGAAGATAAATCCATAGAAATCCACATCAAGACAAATCATGTTTTGTTTTGTTTTTTTAATTTTTGGCTGCATTGGGTCTTTGTTGCCGTGCTCAGGCTTTCTC
Organism: Phocoena sinus; assembly: GCF_008692025.1. Classification (NCBI taxonomy): domain Eukaryota; kingdom Metazoa; phylum Chordata; class Mammalia; order Artiodactyla; family Phocoenidae; genus Phocoena; species Phocoena sinus. Next base: position 65,831,877 of record NC_045773.1, on the reverse strand, counting down.
TAGTTGTGGCGAGTGGGGCCCATTCTTCATTGTGGTACACAGGCTTCTCGTTGCGGTGGCTTCTCTTGTTGCGGAGCATGAACTCTAGGCATGTGGGCTTCAGTAGTTGCGATGTGTGGGCTCAGCAGTTGTGCCACATGGGCTCAATAGTTGTGGCTTGCGAGCTCTAGAGTGCAGGCTCAGTAGTTGTGGTGCATGGGCTCAGTTCCTCCGTGGCATGTGGGATCTTCTCTGACCAGGGCTTCAACCCATGTCCCCTGCATTGGCAGGCAGATTCTTAACCACTGCACCACCAGGGAAGTCCCCATAGTCAACTTCTGAAAACTAAAAACAATGAAAAAAAAATCTTGAAAGCAGTGAGAGAAACACTTCACTACAGGAGGAAAATAATTTAAATGATAGCAGATTTCTTGTTAGAAACCATGGAGACCAGAAGGAAATTGCACAATATTTTTTGTTTGCTGAAAGAACTGTCAATCCAAAATCATAGCCTCAGTGAAAATATCCTTCAAGAATGAAGAAGAGGGATTTCCCTGGTGGTGCAGTGGTTAAGAATCCACCTGCCAATACAGGCGACACAGGTTCGAGCCCTGGTCTGGGAAGATCCCACATGCTGCAGAGCTACTAAGCCCATGCATCACAACTACTGAGCCTGCGCTCTAGAGCCTGCGAGCCACAACTACTGAGCCCACATGCCACAACTACTGAAGCCTGCATGTCTAGAGGCCATGCTCCACAACAAAGAGAAGCCACCGCAATGAGAAGCCCACATACTGCAACAAAGAGTAGCCCCCGCTCGCCACAACTAGAGAAAGCCCACATGCAGCAATGAAGACCCAACACAGCCAAAAATAAATAAATTAATTTAAAAAAAAAGAATGAAGGAGATACCAAGACGTTCTCAGAAGAAGCAAAACTAAGAGAATTTGTCACCAGCAAGACCTACCCTAAAAGAATGGCTAATGGAAGTTCTCTAAACAGAAAGGAAATGATAAAAGAAGGCATCTTGGAACATCAAGAAGGAAGAAAGAACAATGGAAAAGGAAAAATATGGATAAATATGGTAGTTTTCCTTGCTTGTTGGGTTTTCTAAATTATGTTCAATGGTTGAAACAAAATTATAACACTGTCTGATGTGGTTCAAAATGAATATGGAAGAAATATTTAAAACAATTCTTTTATAAAAAACATAAAGGGAGGTAAAGTTTCTATAATTTGCTCAAACTGGTAAAATGTTTACACCGGTAGACTGTGATAAGTTATGCATATATAATGTAATACCTAGGACAACCACTTAAAATCTATACAAAGAGATACACTCAAAAACACTATAGATAAATCAAAATGAAATTCAAAAAATGTTCAAGTAACCAATGAAATCAGGAAAAATAAAGAGTTGAAAAACAGAGAAAACAAACAGGAAAATGGCAGACTTAAGCCCTAACGTATTGACATTTACATTAAAGTTAGAGACTGACATATTTAGAAATATGCTGTTTACAAGAAACATCAAGTATAATAATATAGACAGCTTGAAAGTAAAAAAATGGAAAGATAGATCATGCAAATATTAATCAAAGGAAACAGGATTGACTATATTAATATCAGATAAAGTAAACTTCAGAGCCAAGAAAATTACCAGAGGTAGAGAGGGACATTATATAATGATAAAAGTATCAGTCTACCAAGAAGACATAGCAATCCTACAAAGGTATGCACCAAACAACAGAGCTACAAAATATGTGAAGCAAAAACTGATATAACTGGAAAGGAGAAATAGACAAATCCACAATTACAGTTGGAGACTTCAACACCCCTCGCTCAACTATTAATTGGACAACTAGACAGAAAATCAGCAAGCATATAATAAAATTCAAAATATCAACAACACCAATAGGATTTGAGACATTTACAGAATACTCCCACCAATAACAGCAGAATACACATTCTTTTCAACAACCCATGGAACATACAGCAAGATAGACTGTATCCTGAGCTATAAAACAAACCTCAATAAATTTAAAAGAATTGAAATCAAACAGTATGTTCTCTGACCACAGTGGAATCAAACTAGAACTCAATAACAAAAAGTTAACAGGGAAGTCTCCAAATATCTGGATACTACTAAACAGCATACTTCTAAATAATCCATAAGTCAGGTAGGAAATCTCAAGGGAAGTTTTTAAAAAATACATTGATGTAGGGACTTCCCTGGTGGCGCAGTGGGTAAGAATCTGCCCGCCATTGCAGGGGACACGGGTTCAATCCCTGGTCCAGAAAGATCACACATGCCGCGGAGCAACTAAGCCAGTGTGCCACAACTACTGAGCCTGTGCTCAAGGGCTGGCGAGCCACAGCTACTGAGCCCACGTGCTGCAACTACTGAAGCCCACGCGCCTAGAACCCATGCTCCATAACAAGAAAAGCCACCACAATGAGAAGCCCGTGCACCACAATGAAGAATAGCCCTCACTTGCCACAACTAGAGAAAGCCTGCATGCAGCAACAAAGACCCAAAACAGCCAAAAATAAATAAACTTAAATCTTAAAAAAAAAATACCTTGAAGTAAATGAAAATAAAACATACCAAAATTTTTGGAACACAGCTAAAGCAGTGCTGAAAAGGAAATTTATAGCACTAAAATGCATACAGTAGAATAAAGAAAATGTCTCAAATTAATAATAAAAGCTCCCTTTTCAAAACCTAGAAAAATAAGAGCAAATTAAACCAAAAATAAGCAGAAGGAAGGAAATAATAAAGAGCAAAAATGAATGAAATTGGAAAGTTTACATACTGATGATTCCATTTATGTAAAATTGGCAAGTTTACATACTGATGATTCCATTTATGTAAAATTCTTGAAGTGACAAAATTATAGAAATGGAGAATAGATTAGTTGTTGCCAGGGATTAAAGATGGGTAGAGGTCAGAAGATGGAGATTGGAGGTAGAGATGAGAGGTAAGAGGCTATTAAAGGACAACAGGAGGGATCTTTGTGCTGATGGAATTATTTTGTAACTTGGTTGTATTGTGTCAGTATCCTAATTGTGGCATTGTATCAATACTATAGTTGTGCAAGATGTTATCATTGGGGTAACTGGGTAAACCGGATCTCTGTGTGTTGCTTTTTTACAATTTCATGTCAATCTACAATTATTTAAAATAAAAAATTTAAATTAAAAAAAAAGTCTGAACTAGATACTAATATCTAACATTTATTGCTATGTGCTGTAAATATTTAAAGCACTTTACATGTTTTATCTCATTTGATCCTCACAACACCCCACTGTATGAGGGTAGGTATTATTCTGGTACTTATTTTAAAGAAATAAAGGTATAAAGAGGTTAAGTGAATCGCCCAAGGTCACATAACCAGTACGATTCAAAACTGGGATTCAGGCTCAGTTTGTCTACCTCTAGAATCTGTGCACTAGATAATCTTAAAGTGCAAACTAGTGTTAATAAAAGTGAAGAGTTTGTTGTCAAAAGAATATGAAGTGGGGACTTCCCTGGCAGTCCAGTGGTTAAGAGTCCATGCTTCCACTGCAGAGGGCATGGGTTCGATCTCTGGTTGGGGAATTAAGATCCCACGTGATGTGCAGTGTGGCCAAAAAAAAAAAGAATATGAAGTGAAGGAATAACTTTTAGCTGGGATGGAGTTGTCTGGGAAGGAAACAACCATTTATTGAGCCTTTCCTTCATTCATCAAACATTTAGTATAGAACTTCCTCAGCTTACAATGGAGTTACATACTGATAAACCCATGGTAAGTTGAAAATACTGTAAGTCGAAAATACATTTAATACACCTAGCCTACCAAACATCATAGCTTAGCCTGGCCTACCTTAAACGTGCTCAGAACACTTACATTAGACTACACTTGGGCAAAATCATCTAACACATTATCTATTTTATAATAAAGTATTGAATATCTCATGTAATTTGTTGAATACTGTACTAAAGGTGAAAAACAGAATGGCTGTCTGAGTACAGAATAGTTATAAGTGTATCAGTTGTTTACCCTCATGATTGTTTGGCTGACTGGGAGCTGTCGCTCACTGCCACTGCCCAGCATTACGACAGAGTATCATACTGCATATGGCTAGCCCAGAAAAAAAAAAATCAAAATTCAAAGTACGGTCTCTACTGAATGCATATGCTTTTGCACCATCGTAAAGTTGAAAAAAATGTTAGAACCATTGTAATTTGGGAACTGTCTGTACTTGTTTTCAATAAGGATGGCAGATAGGTTTCATGTCACAGACCAATTCTGACTGACAATTGATGCCTAGAAAATTACATTAACACCAGATTCTGATGCCACATCACAGCTGGGTAATTATAGATATTTAATTATAGATATTTAATTATAGATATTTTCCATTTACAAGGTGGAAGGAAGGGATGGCATGAAGAAAGAATGGTACATATTTGCATCTGTCACTATTTTCAGATTTGAGCTAAGTGTTTTATGTGAATTATGTAGTGTAACCCATACAAAACACTGCATGTTGGGTATTATTCATTCTATAGGTGAGGAGACTGAGGTTCGGAGAGTTTAATAAACTTGCCCAAACTCACTCAGGCAGTGAGACGTAGAGCCAGCATTGAAGCCAAGTTCTCCATCCCCAGGAATCATGCTGTTTGCACCACACCTCCTGAAGAAGAGAAGTTTCATTGAGCTTTTGAAGGAGATGATAAACATGGATTGGCCAAGAGATGGCAGAAGGGGTTGGGGCATAAGCACAGAAGTAAAGATCAGCCAGCCACACTAATGACAGGAAGCAGATTGGCCTGACTAGAATAAAGGAGCATATTGGGCAGTAATGACAGGAGATTAAGGGAGACCAACTGCCCAGCTAACTGAAAGCTTTGAAACAAAAAGCTTTTAAAGCTAATAGATTTATTCTTCCAAGTTTGTTTTCTGAGAGTTCCTAGTACAGTGGAAGATGAAGCAGTGACAGTAGAAGACTTCACGACTTTTGTTTTTCTTTCCCCATCTTCTTCATTGGGCTGTGTCATTTTTCTTAACCTACCCTCTTAAGAGGGTTGGGGCTCACCCCCTATCCATAATTTTACAATTTTTTTTATTATAAAAGATGAACATGTATATTGCAAAAAATCTCAAATAATAAAAAAGTGTATAAGTTACAAATATTGCCCCAAACTTTTAATCCCATTCCCCAAAGGTAACTTCTGTTAATAGTTTGGCATCTATCCTTTTAGATGCTTTGCTTGTTTATTACATAACATTAAAAAATATATTTACATATATATGCATGTGTACATGTAAAATGCTATATCATACATGTATTTATGTATAATCCTGAAGACATAAATTCAGCTTAATCATCCTTCGTAAAGATAAGCGTCAAAGGCCAGAAAGTTTAAGCTGGAACCCAGTTTGTTTTAATATTTTCCTTTGCGAAAAGCTGCATTCCTCACAGGGATATTAACCTCTCATGAAGAGGGCTATCAAAGCTTCTAGTGAAAAGGGCTTTGAAAAGGCAAGGTCTTGTTCTGATCACTTTGTTACTGTTAACCCCACATCAACAAGGTCAGTAGATTCTAGAGTAAGAACTTAAGCTTATGAACTCGTGAAGAAAGGAGTGTGGTCTTATGTCTGTAGGAAACCTCTGAATCAACACCAAGGACCTACCTTAGCTCATCAATTTCAGTTGATTAGGGAAAGAGGAACAAGAGTTATCAAAGGGGCCTAACTTAACTTTTTTTTTGGAACCCCTCTGGAGTTTGCCTAATTGGTGACATTGTTGGTTTGATGACATTCCTCCTCACTCTGGTTTTCTTTTCCATCTGAACCCCCTACAGCTATCAATGGGCATGTTAGGTTTTGGCTTCATTATCACTTACATTCCGGAGGCTGCAATCAGTGCTTACCTGGCTGCCACGGCACTACACATTATGCTGTCCCAGTTGACCTGCATCTTCGGGATTATGATTAGTTTCCATTCTGGTCCCATCTCCTTCTTCTATGTGAGTAATTTCTACCCTCACCTAGACTTACAAATGCCCCTCCCCTTGCTTCCAAAAAGAAGTAGACCCAAGTGGAAAGACTCCTGCATAGGCAGCTGGGTCAAGAGAGTTCTAGAAATAATTTCACCTCTTCTAGATTTACAGTCTTGATTAATTGCAGGTGCCAGTTGGACCATGTTCCCAGTTGCATTAACCATTTCACCCCAGCCTTTTAAACCAACATGATTTATATTAAAATTTGGTCTTTGAGATACTGTATTATCATACTTCTTCCCGTTACATGCCTCCTGAAAGACATATATCCTAAAACATAATATATACAGAATATAAAATGCAAAGTAGTCCCTGAACGCAAGCATGGCCTAGGAGCCAAGCTAAACATACATGGTCTGGGAAAATTGTTAAAGAATAGGCTAATAAACAGAACTCCTGGGTCCTTTCCACTACACTGAAACATAGAAAGTATATTATCTTCTTACTGGACATTATAGTCTTTTAATATATTGCTTTCAATTAAAAAAATATGTATCCACCTACTTGCCCTCACTGTTCTAATAATGCTCATAAAGACCTCTGTGCCCAGCAACACTGCCTAGGGACTTCCTTTTGAACTAATTTAGAAAGAGTGTCATTTTCTAGATTTAGGCAATTATCACATCCCTTTCTAAGCCTCTGTAATTTTGTTTTCTTTCAGAACATAATTAACTACTGTATAGGTCTCCCTAAAGCTAATTCCACCAGCATCTTACTATTTCTAACTGCTATTGTTGCTCTGAGAATCAACAAATGTATCAGAATTTCCTACAATCAGTACCCCATCAAGTTTCCCATGGAAATTTTCCTGGTAGGTGTTTTCATTTTGTTTTGTTTTGTTTTGCTTTTTATTGGAGTATAGTTGCTTTACAATGTTGTGTTAGTTTCTGCTGTACAGCAAAGTGAATCAGTTATACGTATACATATATCCCCTCTTTTTTAGATTTCCTTCCCATTTAGGTCACCACAGAGCACTGAGTAGAGTTCCCTGTGCTATACAGTAGGTTTTCATTAGTTGTCTATTTTATACATAGTAGTGTATATAAGTCAATCCCAATCTCCCAATTCATCCCATCCCCCTTCCCCCATTGGTATCCATAAGTGTTTTCTCTACATCAGTGTCTATTTCTGCTTTGAAAACTGGTTCATCTGTATCATTTTTCTACATTCCACATATATGTGTTAATATACCATATTTGTTTTTCTCTTTCTGACTTACTTCACTCTGTATGACAGTCTCTAGGTCTATCCACGTCTCTGCAAATGGCATTATTTCATTCCTTTTTATGGCTGAGTAATACTCCATTGTATATAGGTACCACATCTTCTTTATCCATTCCTCTGTGGATGGACATTTAGGTTGCTTCCATGTCCTGGCTATTGTAAATAGTGCTGCAATGAACATTGGGGTACATGTATCTTTTTGAATTATGGTTTTCTCCCAGTATATGCCCAGGAGTGGGATTGCTGGGTCATATGGTAATTCTAGTTTTAGTTTTTTGAGGAACCTCCATAGTGTTCTCCATAGTGGTTGTACCAGTTTACAGTCCCACCAACAGTGTAGGAGGGTTCCCTTTTCTCCACATCCTCTCCAGCATTTATCATTTGTAGATTTTTTGATGATGGCCATTCTGACCAGTGTGAGGTGATACCTCACTGTAGTTTTGATTTGCATTTCTCTAATGATTAGTGATGTTGAGCATGTTTTCATGTGTTTGTTGGCCATTTGTATGTCTTCTTTGGAGAAATGTCTATTTAGGTCTTCTGCCCATTTTTTCATTGAGTTGTTTTTTTTGATATTGAGTTGCATGAGCTGTTTGTATATTTTGGAGATTAATCCCTTGATGGTTGCTTTGTTTGCAAATATTTTCTCCCATCCTCTTGGATGTCTTTTTGTTTTATTTATCCTTTCCTTTGCTGTGCAAAAGCTTTTAAGTTTCATTAGGTCCCATTTGTTTATTTTCGTTTTTATTTTCATTACTCTAGGAAGTGGGTCAAAAAATCTTCCAGCAATTTATGTCAAATTGTGTTTTGACATAATTTGACATTTGACAAATATGTCAGAGAGTGTTCTGCCTATATTTTCCTCTAAGAGTTTTATAGTGTCCAGCCTTACATTTAGGTCTTTAAGCCATTTTGAGTTTATTTTTGTGTATGGTGTTAGGGAGTGTTCTAATTTCATTCTTTTACATGTAGCTGTCCAGTTTTCCCAGCACCACTTATTGAAGAGACTGTCTTTTCTCTATTGTATATTCTTGCCTGCTTTGTCATAGATTAGGTGACCGAAGGTGCGTGGGTTTATCTCTGGACTTTCTATCCTGTTCCATTGATCTATATTTCTGTTTTTGTGCCAGTACTATATTGTCTTGATTACTGTAGCTTTGTAGTACAGTCTGAAATCAGGAAGTCTGATTCCTCCAGCTCTGATTTTTTCCCTCAGGATTGCTTTGGCTATTTGGGGTCTTTAGTGTTTCCATACAAATTGTAAAAATTTTTGTTCTAATTCTGGAAAATTGCCATTGGTAATTTGATAGGGATTGCATTGAACATGTAGATTGCTTTGGGTAGTATAGTCATTTTCACAGTATTGATCCTTCCAATCCAAGAACATAGTATGTTTCTCCAGCCGTTAGTGTTGTCTTTGATTTCTTTAATCAGTATCCTATAGTTTTCTGAGGTCTTTTGTCTCCTTAGGTAGGTTTATTCCTAGGTATTATTCTTTTTGTTGTGGTGATAAATGAGATTGTTTCCTTAATTTCTCTTTCTGACTTTTCATTGTTAGTATATAGGAATGCAAGAGATTTCTGTGTATTGATTTTGTATCCTACAACTTTACCAGATTCACTGATAAGCTCTAGTAGTTTTCTGGTGGACTCTTGAGGATTTTCTGTGTATAGTATCAAGTCATCTGCAAACAGTGACAGTTTTACTTCTTCTTTTCCCATTTGGATTCCTTTTATTTCTTTTTCTTCTCTGATTGCCGTGGCCAGGACTTCCAAAACTATGTTGAATAATAGTGGCGAGAGTGGACATCCTTGTCTTGTTCCTGATCTTAGAGGAAATGCTTTCAGTTTTTCACCATTGAGAGTGATGTTAGCTGTGCACTTGTCATACATGGCCTTTATTATGTTGAGGTAGGTTCCCTCTATGCCCACTTTCTGGGGAGTTTTTATCATAAATGGGTGTTGAATTTTGTCAAAAGCTTTTTCTGCATCTATTGAGATGATCATATGGTTTTTATTCTTCAGTTTGTTAATGTGGTTTATCACATTGATTGATTTGTGTATATTGAAGAATCCTTACATCCCTGGGATAAATCTGACTTGATCATGGTGTATGAGCCTTTTAATGTGTTGTTGGATTCTGTTTGCTTGTATTTTGTTGAAGATTTTTGCATCTATGTTCATCAGTGATATTGGCCTGTAATTTTCTTTTTTTGTGATATCTTTGTCTGGTTTTGGTATTAGGGTGATGATGGCCTCATAGAATGAGCTTGGGCGTGTTCCTCCCTCTTCAATTTTTTGGAAAAGTTTGAGAAGGATAGGTGTTAGCTTTTCTCTAAATGCTTGATAGAATTCACCTGTGAAGCCATCTGGTCCTGGACTTTTATTTGTTGGAAGATTTTTAATCACAGTTTCAATTTCATTACTTGTGATTGGTCTGTTCATATTTTCTATTTCTTCCTGGTTCAGTCTTGGAAGGTTGTACCTTTCTAAGAATTTGTCCATTTTATTGGCATAGAGTTGCTTGTAGTAGTCTCTTATGATCCTTTGTATTTCTGCAGTGTCAGTTGTTACTTTTCCTTTTTCATTTCTAATTTTTATTGATTTGAGTCCTCTCCCTTTTTTTCTTGATGAGTTTGGCTAATGGTTTATCAATTTTGTTGATCTTCTCAAAGAACCAGCTTTTTTGTGTGTGTGTGGTATGCGGGCCTCTCACTGTTGTGGCCTCTCCCACTGCGGAGCACAGTCTCCGGACATGCAGACTTAGTGGCCATGGCTCACGGGCCCAGCCACTCCATGGCATGTGGGATCCTCCCAGACTGGGGCACGAACCCGTGTCCCCTGCATTGGCAGGTGGACTCTCAACCACTGTGCCACTAGGGAAACCCAGAACCAGATTTTAGTTTCATTGATCTTTGCTATTGTTTTCTTCATTTCTATTTCATTTATTTCTGCTCTGATCTTTATGATTTCTTTCCTTCTACTAACTTTGGGTTTTGTTTGTTCCTCTTTCTCTAATTCCTTTAGGTGTAGGGTTAGATTGTTTATTTGAGATTTTTGTTTCTTGAGGTAGTATTGTATTACTATAAACTTCCCTCTTAGAATTTCTTTTGCTGCATCCCATATGTTTTGGGTCATCGTGTTTTCATTGTCATTTTTTTCTTGGTATTTTTTGATTTCCTCTTTGATTTCTTCCATGATCCATTGGTTATTTAGTAGCATATTGTTTAGCCTCCATGTGTTTGTGTTCTTTACAGTTTTTTTCCATAATTGATTTCTAATCTTATAGCGTTGTGGTTGGAAAAGATGGTTGATATGATTTCAATTTTCTTAAATTTACTGAGGCTTGATTTGTGAGTGAAGATGTGATCTATCCTAGAGAATGTTCCATGTACACTTGAGAAGAAAGTGTATTCTGCTGCTTTTGGATGGAATGTTCTATAAATATCAATTAAGTCTGTCTGGTCTAATGTGTCATTTAAGGCTTTTGTTTCCTTATTAATTTTCTGTCTGGATGATCTGTCTTTTGGTGTAAGTGGGATGTTTCTGGTAAGTGTTTTGATACTCCAAACTCATGGTTCAGATCATTTAAAATATGTATTTTTTAAATTAAATTAAAAGCAAGTAACGTTGGAAGGGAAATGTTCATAGGAGAATTGTAAAAATAATATTTTAAAAATGTACGTTGAGGGTTTCCTTGGTGGCGCAGTGGTTGAGAGTCCGCCTGCCGATGCAGGGGACATGGGTTCATGCCCTGGTCCGGGAAGATCCCATGTGCTGCGGAGCAGCTGGGCCCATGAGCCATGGCCGCTGAGCCTGCGTGTCCGGAGCCTGTGCTCCACAACGGGAGAGGCTGCAACAGTGAGAGGCCCGCATACCGCAAAAAACAAATGTATGTTGAATTGTGACAAAGCTGAATACATACATTTAGTTAGCTTATAGTTTTTTAAACATGCTTATTTTTCAAAGGATTTTTATCTACTGCCTTTTTCATACTATTTGAAAAATAGGGCTTTTTTTTTTTTTTTTTTCCCATTATGACAGTAATACAGGCTCATTCTAGCAATTTTTTTTTTGGCTATGCCAAGTGGCTTGTGGGATCTTAGTTCCCTGACTAGGAATCAAACCCAGGCCCCCAGCAATGGAAGCATGGCATCCTAACCACTGGACCGCCAGGGAATTCTAGCAATTTTGAAAAACAGAAAGAAAAAAAAAGAAGGAGGAAAAGAAATTCCTATAGCTGCACTATCCAAAGTCAACTACAATTGATATTCCTGTACTTTCAGTTATTCTCACTTTTCCTCTTTCAAACAAATACATGACAGGCCTATGCTCAGTGTTGTTGAATTTCTGTATTCTTTTATGTAGAGGTTTCATTTCTATTTTAGTATAGCAGCAACCACACTGTTATTCAGCCTCCTTTCATTCTCCCTATGCTACAGTAAAGAAATTGAGGGAGATGAGATGTTAAATGAAAACTAATCCATGTCACTAAGTGGCAGAGCTGGGTTTGGGGAGGAGGGGCTGCTGGGGAAGGTGTGTGTTCATGTATATGTCCTAGGTTTTTTAAACATCTTTTTCTTTAGATCAGGGGAAATGTTAAACTAAATAAATATGATTGTTTTCTTTCTTTTCAAGAATATTAAAAAAATGTTGTCTAAAGATGACATTTCGTGTTTGTTTTAAGAAATCTGGGGGAATTCCCTGGTGGTCCACTGATTAGGACTCCACGCTTTCACTGAGGAGGGCGTGGGTTCAATCCCTGGTCCAGGGAACTAAGATCCCACAAGCCACGCAGCGCGGCCAAAAAAGAAAAAGAAATGTGATAAAATTTATCTTTTGCAGTTAACATTTTTACAATACTAAAGAGATTTTCATAAATAAAGCTCAGGTTTTTGGAGTCAGCATTTCTCTTACAAGGATCAATAAATCTTTGGGTGTCCATGAGCATTACTTTCCCTTTAAGAAGTGTTCTGTGATAGAGATAAATAAGTTCACTGTGTGCACCCCTATATTTCCCAGCTGCCCTTGTAGTTAGGCAGGACCATGCAACTTTGGGGCTAAAGCATAGGCGAATAGGCATGAGTTCCCAATGTTCCTTCCTCCCCTGCTGTAGTAATCATAGGGGCTATATGTTGAGGTGAGAGTCTCCAGGAAGAATTAGCCTGGATCCCCAAGGCACTATTTGCAAAAAAGCTGTCCTGAAGAGACACTGACCCACAGTGGACTTTGTGTGGGTAAAAAAATAACTTTCAAGTGCTAGGACACTAAGATCTCATGGTTTGTATATTGCCACAGTATAACATATTCTATGCTAACTAATCCAGGTCCATACTCTTCATGATTGAAAGAGTATAGGAATTGCTTTGGAAACTGAGACCAAGCTCTGTCTTATAACTGTTGTCTACTTCTTGTGGAGGTGCATATCCTTTCTTCCTTGGAGTAGTTAAAAAGCTATCAATTCATAAAGGCCAAAAGCTGAATGGCTGCTTTTACAAAAGACCTTCCAAAACACTGTATACAAATAGTGGGGCCCTAGAGCCCAGGGAACAATGTGCATATGGAGTTTGGGGAGTGGAGTCAGAGGCAACCTCTCCTCTTGGAACCAAGTACAACTCTGGCTTTTAGGAGGCTGAGGCTTTGGAGTCACCAGCAGATGGCATCTGTGACACAGACATCAGCGCGCTCTCTCTGTTTCTATCTCTGTTTCTGTATCTCTCTTTGATTCCAGCTTTACTCAGGTATAAAATTATAAAGTATTTAAAGTGTGCATCATGATGATTTGATACAGATATACATTGTGAAAGGATTTCCCCCATCTAGTTAATTAACACATCCATACCCCATACATTTATCTTTTTTTTTTTTTTTTTTTTTTGGTGAGAACATTTAAGTTCTACTCTCTTAGCAATTTTTAAGTATATGATAAAATGTTATCAACTATAGTCACCATGTTTTACGTTAGATCCTCAGACCTTATTCATCTGTTAGCTGAAAGGTTGCACTGTTTTACCAACCTTTCTCAATTCCCCCATCCCTCAGTCCCTGGCAACCACTTTTCTACTCTCTGTTTCTATGAGCGTGACTGTTTTCTTTTTTGTTTTAGATTCCATGTATAAGTGATACCATGCAGTGTTTGTCTTTCTCTGTCTAGCTTATTTCACTTAGCATAATGCCCTCAAGGTCCATCCATGTTGTCACAAATCAACCCTCTTTTAAGAGACATCAGCAGCAGGGATCATAGTGATGTTCCTTTAAGCAACCTCAAAGGCAATAACATTAACCTGGGTTATTAGGAAAGGAGAGGAGTAAGAGTATAGAGGATGCTGTGGGTTGACTATGGCTGACAGATTGGTTTGTGAGCCATAGTTAAGACATTCCTTTGGGGAATGCTATAAATAATTAGGATGCACCATGAAGTGAAGTGGAGAAATAAACTGAGATCCAGCAACAAATGTAGGTGGAGACTTAGAATTATTGCAAATTAGACATTAAACTTTTTTGTGACCTGATTTATCCTCAAAGGTTATTGAAGCCTGCAATACACTACTTATACACATGTCAAGTCAAGTGATTGGGAACATTTTCTACTATATAGCAGGGATTAGAGATGTAGTTTAGAATTGGAAAAAGACCTCCATGTTTCCCTTGGAAATGAGGAAAGTAGGAGAGGGAGGATGAAAGCTGGTATGGTGTAGCAGGTGAAAAGCTTTTCACAACACCCCATAAGAAACTACTGTGAAACTAAGATGTGCTGGAGATGGGCTTCCCTGGTGGTACAGTGGTTAAGAATCCGCCTGCCAATGCAGGGGACACGGGTTCAAGCCCTGGTCGGGGAAGGTCCCACATGCCGTGGAGCAACTAAGCCCGTGCACCACAACTACTGAGCCTGTGCTCTAGAGCCCGCAAGCCACAACTACTGAGCCCGCATGCCACAACTACTGAAGCCTGCGTGCCTAAAGCCCGTGCTCCACACAAGAGAAGCCACCACAATAAGAAGACTGTGCACCACAACAAAGAGTAGCCCCCGCTCGCCGCAACTAGAGAAAGCCTGTGTGCAGCAACGAAGACCCAATGCAGCCAAAAAAAAAGTTGTGCTGGAGGAAACTGCACATACCCAGCAGTCTATCCTTTAGATGGTTGTCTCAAATATTAAGGGAAAATTTCAAGGCAATATTTGGGATCCAGGTAAAATAAACTGACAAATAATTCAAGAGTTTCATAGATACAAGAAATTGTACATACTGTATGTTCATAACTAATGTATGTGTATGTGTGTATTTGTATATGTGTATATTTAAGCCATATAGCAAACACCAAAAAAAAGCATCAATAGTAGTTATCTTTGGGTGATTTATCTCTGCTTTTAAATTTTTCATATTTTCTCTATTTTCCTTAATGAGCAAGTGTAACCTTTATACTGGAAATGAAAGAGTTTCTTGGCCACTTGCCACACTTCCTGTCCCTTAACTATATAAAGATCACAACTTTTCTGTTGATCCAGATCTTCCTTCCATTCTGATCTGTAGGCTTCCTAGGGGTCGTCATCTGAACACAGCATCACAAGTAAACCAACTGCTATCCTGCTCAGTGTCTGGCTGAGCTCTTAGAGTAGATGCTGGGAAAAGATTTATGTGTTAGTAGGGATAATGGAGTAAAGCAACTATATATTATTATTTTTAAATGGGTATTGAGTTCTCTTGTCTCTGCTTTAATTTGCTTTGGTGTGAGGTCTTTATAAGGTGTAACAGCTGCTAGCTTGTCTATTTTCCCTCTAACAGACATTAAAAATGGAAGGGAGCCTTGGTATTTCAGAAGGAAATGAAAGGAGGAAAAAGAAAGCAAGTAATTGCTTTGCTAAAGCAATTTTTCGTGTGTGCTATCAAATGCTGCTCCATCTTATTAATGGTTATTAATGATTATCAATATACCTCAACAATCCCCCAGAGGGCTTACTTGTATTGGGACAGTGTACCTAGATTTTAAAACTTTTAAAACTGAGGCCTTGGTTACAGCTATTATCTGAAAACATGTTTATACTTGATCCAGATATTTAAAGTTGGTGAGGAAAGAGAAGTCTAGGGCAACCATTTTTTCCTATTACTATGTCAGAGACCAAGCCTGAAGTTGTTTTTCATTCTGGTTACATTGCTAAAAAGAGTTCAGGGAACCAAAAGTGTTGGGGAGGACTTCTGCCTTTGTTGTTCCACTGAACTGGCACTGCCTCTTTCTCCAACCTTCATGTATAGGGACTGCCACGTATTGCATTCCCAGTGCTGCCAGAGGCTATGGGCACCTCTGCTCTTGGAAGCAATGCATAATATTTAGATGATCACATGCCTTTTCTTTTTAAACCCCTACAGATTCTTGGGTTCGCTGCATTTGCAAACAAGGTAAACGTGGACACAGAAAACAGCAAGATGCTCATTGATATGATTCCTTATAGGTTGGTAATTCCACTTTTCAAGACTACTTTTCCCTTCCTGTTAACTCTTCTTAGCCTCTGACTACATAGCCTGTTTGGTATCATTGACCAAAACAGAGTGCCATTTAGTTCTCCAGCAAGGATGGGTTTATTCGGGATCAGCAAAGAATTGCAATTTGGGGTCTGCAACCATGGCGAGTCACATGCAAGTCCTCCCACAGCAAGGGAAGAAGTTTTTATAAAGGAAAAAATAAAATTGGAGTGGGGGGAGCTATGGTAAACAAAAAGTCTATGACTTTTCATTGGCTGAGTCCTTTGCCAGGAAAGAAGAGGAGTCTTTCTTCTTCCTGTTGGGCTCTGCAATGGTCACAGGGTGTGAGAACTCCCCCTTTTGGTCTCTCAACTCTACTTAATTATTTTCTGTTTATTAATATTTTTTAAACAATATTCTCTGCTAACAGTCTCTGGCCACAGCCAAATCTGGGTCATGGGCTCAAGTTCATTTTAGAACACAGAGGTTCTAAAGGACAAGGGCTAGGACAACCCCGTTCTTCTCTGGTCAGCCTTTGACTCTCTTCCCATGGTTGAGCCAATCCCCTTACCCAAGTAAACTGCTTGGATGCACTGAATACCAGAGAGACTCATGCATCTTTCTCACAGCACGTTATGAACCTTCTCAACCTCCATACCTGTCTGATTAACTCTCAAGGATGGGACAAGAGATACCTCTGTTTTCCTAGCCTCTCTCTGGGCTTCAGTGCTCAGGAGGTGAGCATTCCTTCTGTCTTCACCTACTTAGACTGAATGGGTGTCCTTGAGCAACATTACTTCATCACTGAGTAGAAAGCCTTCTTCAAGTAGTCTGGCATATGGAGTTCTTAAGGACTTGCAATTAATTGACATTATAATTCCTACCAGTGACTATGGGGCATCACTCTTGCTTCTGTTAGGGAATTATAGTTTCTTTAACCTTGACCAGATGAATCACTTTAGCTAAGAAAGGCCGCATACCACAGTTTCTTGGCTCACGAGAAGGCTTTTGAAGAGCATTGTTTATTTCCTCATGTTCTTCAACAGGGAGTACAGCAAAGAGTCAATGATATTGGCTAGCCCCCAGCATACGAAACAGAGGCTACTTTGATGCAACCATATTGAATTAATCTCATATCCTACCAGTTCTCAGTAAAATCTAATGACGATTAAATACATTTGAAATTCTGTTCACTTTTTTTAAACTGTGAGCAGGCAACCTAGGTAACAGGGAATACAATGGTAAATAAGACTTGGTCTCTGCCCTCAGGAAAAAAAAATGACAAGGGCAATAATGGGATTGATGCTTTACATAATTATTTTATGTCATTTGTTCCTCACAGTAATACTATAAGGAAGATATTATCTTCTTTTTATGGCTCAGGAAACTAAGGGTTACCAAGTTTAAATTACTTATCCAAGCTCACACAGCTGGTCAGTGTCAGAGGTACTATTTGAACCCATTTCTATTTAATTCCAAAATCTAGTATAATAAGCCCTCTATTATACTTAATATGCTTCTGTTATTAATGACTTAAAAAGCACACAATTAACCTTTGCTTATATTTCATCATAAGATTCAAGGGTATAGGTAGAGAAACAAACATTTCAAAAATCTAATTTTAGGTATTGCTTTGAACTCCCTTTTTAATTACCTGTTTAATCACGGTTGCTAGGGACTAGAAAAACTGAACAATTCCACGTCCATGTCCCCTTTTAACTAAATTGCTGACAAAGAATTGAATGTTACAGAAAACATCAGGAAGGAAAGAAACAGTAGTTTATGCTATTATCATACTAAATATTTAAGGTTTACTAACATAGATTTGGGCAATAAATTCATGAAAATTAAAATCTTTTGTGCATCAAAAGACACTATCAACAGAGAAAAAAGACAACTCACAGAATAGGAGAAAATATTTGCAACTCATATATGCTAAGGGATTAACATCCAAAATACGTAGAGAACTCCTAAAACGCAACAACAAAAAACCAACAACCTGACTCAAAAAGTGGAGAAAGGACTTGAATAGACATTTTTCCAAGGATGATACACAAATGGCCAATAAACACGTAACATGCTCAACATCACTAATCATTTGGGAAATGCAAATCAAAACTACAATAATTCAATAGATACCACCTCACACTCATTAGTGTGACTACTATTTTTTTTTAAAAAAAGACGAAAATAACAAGTGTTGGTGAGGATATGGAGAAAATGGAAATCTTGTGCACTGTTAGTGGGAATGTAAAATGTACAGCCACTGTATGTATGCTGATTCCTCAAAAGATTAAAAATAGAATTGCCAAATGATCCAGCAATTCTACTTCTGGGTATATACCGCCCAAAGTTAAAAGAAGTGTCTTGAAGAGATATTTGTGCACCTATGTCCATAGCAGCATTACTCACAATAGCTGAAATGTGGAAGAAACAATAAGTGTTCATCGATGGATGAATGGATAAGCAAAATGTGTCATAAACATACAATAGAACATTTTTTGACAGTAAGAATATAGTTTTATTTATAGAATTAATAAAAGGAATATACCACACAAGTATTTTACACACAAAACACCTTAGACACAAAGATATGGAAGTGAATTTTTACAGTTTATTCACATTGAGTCTAGAATACTAGGTGACCCATTGTCACCTTTAAAAAACAGAACCTTGTCACATCTCTTGAATACAAATTAAACAGCTCAGACTGAGTTGGTCGAGGTCACATAGAATCTGGAACTCACTCTAGTCTGTGCCTTTACCCTAACTCTTGAAGCTGCTACACTCATGACAGAATAATTCAGTGGGTGGTGAATCAGACAAAACAAACACCAAACAGACTCTCCTTCACAGCATGGCAGGTGTGAGGGAAAGATAAACTTTAAACAAAGCTGTATTTATCTCGCAACAATGCCCCAACTGGAGCACTTTTTTTTTTTTTCCTATAGACAGATACTCCTAACACACGATTCTTCTGCTGCTCAAGAACCTTCAATGGCTCCCTAGTGCCTATGAACTCACAATGGCAGCATGTTAAGGCTGGACTTTTCTTGTTTGTGACTAGCCCCAGTGGCTTAGCTGAAATTGTCTGAGATTTGATTGGAATTCAGTATTAATTGTGAAGTTGGAGAGAGAGACTGAAGGCTTCATAACAGTTCTGGAATGTGCTTAATTTGGGCACTGAAAATCCAAATATTTTAGCATTCAACTCCCCTCATACAATAGAATATTATTCAGCCTTAAAAAGGAAGGAAATTCTGACATATACTACAACATAGATGAACCTTGAGGACGTTATGCTAAGTGAAATAAGCCAGTCAGAAAAAGACAATTACTATATGATTCCACTTATCTGAGGTACTTAGTAGTCAAAATCATCAAGACAGAAAGTAAAATGCTGGTTGTCAGAGCTAGGGGGAGGGAGAAATGGAGAGTTATTGATTAATAGTTATAGAGTTTCAGTTTTACAAGACGAAGGAGTTATGGAGTAGATGGTGGTGATGGTTGCACATTATGAATGTATTTAATACCACTGAACAGTACATTTAAAAATGGCTAAGATGGTAAATCATGTTATGTGTCTTTTACCCAATTAAAATAATTGGGGGGAAAAGGTGTGGATAAGAATCAGAAGCAATTTTTACAAAGGACAATGACTAAAATTATACCCTAAAAGATTTGAGTTTGACTAGCAGGGAATACATGGAGCTTTTTAGCTCTAAACCCTCTTAGATGTGATATATGCCTATTGCTTACCCACTGGTATGGTCTCAAACAGTGTAAATAAACTATTTTTCATCGATTTTTGTAGTTTTGCCTGTCCTATCTGTTACCATTGGTACATGGCAGAAACCTTGAACTAGAAGATAGCAGAGCACGTTCTCTTAATGGCTTTTGTAACCTGGCCTGAGTTGCTGGCAGTTTTGGCAAGCTGCTGCCTGAGTTGCTCTTCTTATCTCTTATTTTTATTTTTTTTAAAAAGGGTCAGACCTTTTGAAATGGATGATAAAGTACGATAAGGTTGGAGTGGGGGAGATGCCAATAAATGATTCCTGCTATCTAGGAATAATTCCACCATTTTATTCCAGCTTCCTGTTTCCTGTAACGCCAGATATGAGCAATCTTACTGAAGTTCTTTTAGAAGCGTTCTCCTTAGCTTTAGTGAGCTCCTCTCTGCTCATATTTCTGGGCAGGAAGATTGCCAGTTTCCATAACTATGATGTCAATTCCAACCAGGTGAGAGGACAGGCCTTTCTATTACTTTCTGTGACCCTTTAATCTTTGTTCTCTAACCTTAGCCTGCAGTTAAAATGAAGACTGAAGTTTTCTGTAACCAGAGAGTCCCTTGGACCATGATTTGAATTACAATTACCAAAGGATGTTGTAAAAATTTATTTTTAATTATTTATTTATTTTTGGCTGCGTTGGGTCTTCGTTGCTGTGTGGGGGCTTTCTCTAGTTGAGGCGAGTGGGGGCTACTCTTCGCTGTGGTGTGCGGGCTTCTCACTGTGGTGGCTTCTTTTGTTGCGGAGCACAGGCTCTAGGCACGCAGGCTTCAGTAGTTGTGGCACGTGGGCTCTAGAGCAGAGGCTCAGTAGTTATGGCACACGGGCTTAGTTGTTCCACGGCCTGTGAGATCTTCCCAGACCAGGGCTCGAACCTGTGTCCCCTGCATTGGCAGGCGGATTCTTAACCACTGCGCCACCAGGGAAGTCCTACCAGAGGATTTTTTTTTTTTTTTTTTTAAAGTTTTTTTTTTTTTTTTTTTTTGCGGTACGCGGGCCTCTCACTGTTGTGGCCTCTCCCGTTGCGGAGAACAGGCCCTGGACGCCAGGCTCAGCGGCCATGGCTCACGGGCCCAGCTGCTCCGCAGCATGTGGGATCTTCCCGGACCGGGGCACGAACCTGTGTCCCCTGCATCGGCAGGCGGACTTTCAACCACTGCGCCACCAGGGAAGCCCCTACCAGAGGATTTTTGAGAAGTGTGGCATACTTAACTCTGAAGCCACTTGAATTAATGTGTGTGGTTACTCTAGAACAGATATGGTGTAGGGAGGCAAGAAGGTAATGTATGACATCATGTTGTTAAGCTAGCAGAGTTCCTCTCCTCTCCTTTTATCTTCCTTTCCACCAAGTCCTTAAAAGTCAACCACACGCCAAAGCACGATAAGAAATGCAGTGGAGGGACTTCCCTCGTGGTCCAGTAACTGACTCCGCTCTCCCAATGCAGGGGGCTCCGGGTTCCATCTCTGACCAGGGAACTAGAACCCACGTGCCACAACAAAGAGTTCGCATGCCGCAACTAAAGAGATCCCACATTCCACAACGAAGACCCAGTGCAGCCAAGTAAATAAATAAATATTTTTTAAAAAGAAATGCAGTGGAATATCAAAACTAGGATAATAAAACAATTGAGTTGGCCTCCCAGAAATAGTCCTTCTCATTTTCTTTTTTTTAGTCTCCGACCATTTTGAGTTTGGCTTTTTCCCTAGAAATTAAAAAGGGAATATGGGGACTTCCCTGGAGGTCCAGTGATTAGAACTCAGTTCTTTCACTGCCGTGGCCCCAAGGTTCAACCCCTGGTCGGGGAACTAAGATCCTGCTAGCCGCTTGGCACGGCCTGGTGGCCTAATGGTTAGGATTCCGGGCTTTCACTGCCTGGCCCGGGTTCAATCGGTGTCCCACTTTGACTTTAGGATAGCATAGAAGGAAGCAAGAAAAACAGTACTATATTTCTCCCTGTCATCCTAATTCCCAGCAATCATGCGGAAGAGAATAACAAGGCAAATGTCTCATTTACTCACTTTGAAAAAGGATTTTCCTTATGATCTCTAGCTAAAATGAAGAAATCAGATTTACCATCTTTCACTTCTTTCCAATAATATTTCAGTGTTATTTGAAGTGATGTACACAACCCTATCTTCATGCATAAGAAATAACAGTATACCTTTAGTTCAAACTCAGATCAGCCTTCTTTGACAAACAGTAGGCCTAAAGTATTTGCCATTTCTTTACAGGATTTAATAGCCATTGGCCTTTGCAATGTCGTCAGTTCATTTTTCAGATCTTATGTGTTTACTGGTTCTGTTGTCAGGACTATTATCCAGGATAAAACTGGAGGAAGACAACAGGTATGTGAAATAGAATTTGATCTCTAATATAGAAAGACACTTAGGTCTATTCATATGTATATTCACAGAAGGGGATTATATTAGTTTAACTATGTTACTGTTTTAATGTGATGCTTGTTTGGGAAAAATTTGGATTTCATGCTTGGCTTATTTTTTGATTAGATTTTGTCTTAAAAGCTATCTGTCAATGTGGAACTTGAAAGTCATTTTCTATAAAAATACTGTTCTGTTAAAGGCTTCTATATATTAGCCCACAAAAAGCTACTTTCCGTGTAACATACCTAAAAGATAATATTTTGGATAAACCAACCATCACCTATTAACATTTTTTTCTATGGGGAGCTATATTCTCAGCCCTAGTCTGGGAAAATAATAATATAACTCTCTCCTTCCTGACAGCAGAACTAGAAACTTTCCTGGCTTCCTCAAAGGGCATGACAAGAGGCTTTCATAATAGAGAATAAAGTCTTTGTCTAGGTGAGCTTAGGGAATTTATGACCATTCTACCTTTGTGTAAGAGAAAATTATCTAGGTCAGACCCTCTTCAGACCCTGAATTAGTAAACTAAATATATAGGGTATGGAAGGGAAGAAGGAAAGGGAAAATGTTGGCAGAGAAGGCTCTAAAGGCAAGCTCTCTAATTGTAGGTAAGAGATTTTTTTAAATTTTATTTATTTCATTTATTTATTTTTGACTGTGTTGGGTCTTCGTTGCTGCGCACGGGCTTTCTCTAGTTGCGGCGACCAGGGGCTACTTTTCGTTGTGGTGCACGGGCTTCTCATTGCGGTGGCTTCTGGTGTAGCGGAGCACGGGCTCCAGGCGTGTGGGCTCAGTAGTTGTGGCTCACGGGCTCTAGAGCGCAGGCTCAGTAGTTGTGGCACACGGGCTTAGTTGCTCCATGGAATGTGGCATCTTCCTGGACTCGGGCTCGAACCTGTGTCCCCTGCATTGGCAGGCAGATTCTTAAACACTGAGCCACCAGGGAAGCCCGGCAAGAGAGTTTTTAAGTCCAATGTTCATGAGTTTTAAACTGACTAGATAAAAGTTACAACTTGACAACATGAGAGGTGTCCCATCTCAGTTATATAGCATGATTAAGTGTCAAAGAACTATCAGAATTGAACCTGGAGTAAGCCCATGGAATGAGTCCGGGGATCAGGAGGCACAGAAACAGTGACAGAAGTCAAAGACAAGCTTAGGCCACAGCAGCACAGTAGGGAGGTATAGCCATGGTCAAAAAGTAAAGTGTCAGAAGAATGGACACTGAATTTGAATGGGGAAAGATAAAGTGTCACAGTCCATGGGTAAATATAAGTGAAATATAAGGTGAAAGCTAATAAAAGTCAGAAGATTGGGCAGAGGTGAGAACACGGGTCTAGAGTAAGCCCATACCACATGATTTTATGTGGACTGAGTTTTTTTGTCATAGAGCTTCTGCCAGACACATTGGCCTTTAAGGTGTATGTAGCTGTTTTGTACTACTATTTGACCAAAAGAAGGAAGATGAGTTACGTTAAAAAGAAGGATGTTCTATGCAAGTGTGAAAAAATTTTGAAGTCAAAATGAGAGGATTTTATGGTAAGAAAAAATGGAAATTCTGGACAATAGTTCCCACTGACTTGTGACCACACACTTTGTTTATTTAGTATACAAGCATAACAAATTTGGGGAGAAAAGATGCATGTGGTTGGAAAAAACTAAATCATGGTGCAGGTAAAATTAAGTGCAGAATAAATACAATAAATTTTAAAATGCCATAAATATTACAAGAAGGAGAATGATGGATAAAGTGAGACTTTCATGAATCATTGCAAGAGGGTTAGGATATGTATAGATGGAGGGAGGGAAGAAGGGCTTCAGTTCAGCCTCAGAGTTGCCTTTAGCCTGTTGGACAAAGTGCCTGCTTCAGAGGTTGCTGATGGCTCTCATTCTGTTTTCTGCTATGGCATTGTTCTTCCCTACCAATGACATCTCTCTTTGTGGTACAGTGACTCTTCAAAGGGAAGTATGTCCCCAGGGATACTGGTAAGTCCTTCCCCAAGACCCTGACTTGCCCAGGGCAAATTGCTGGTTCAAGCAGAGAATGCCCCTGACCCTGGCCCTCCACATTGGAGCTACCCCACCTCCAATAAGTTTCTGATCTGGACTCATTCAGCCTTCTTCATCCCATAGCAGGGGTTATTCTCTCCACCCTTTTTCTCTGGGGACTTTTGATTCACTCTGCCTGAGAACACCCCCACTTTTTCAAAGCTCCTCAGGACTGCAGGAAAGAGAGGCTAGGGGGCTGGCTCTGAACCTCTCTGACATGACTTGTCACCAGGAGCCACTTATGTATATATGTATTATGTATGTGTGTATGTATGTATGTGTGTATGTATGTATGTCTGACATAAATACAAACTGTATAAAATGTGTCTGGATTTCACTTTAATTTCTTCCTGTCTAGAACCCACGTGTCTTTACTGGTTGTAGCAAAACCTATCAGCCCTTCCAGCCATGGCCTGGGCCTGCTGATCCAGTTCTGACCACTATGCTTCCCTCTTCTCTATGATTGGGTTCCTTTCCTTGTTCTCTGCTTTCCAAGGACCAGCCTTCTTGCCTTGTCCCCAGGCTCCCAGAACTGCTTTTAAAAATGAGTTATTGGGCTTCCCTGGTGGTGCAGTCGTTGAGAGTCTGCCTGCCGATGCAGGGGACACGGGTTCGTGCCCCAGTCCGGGAAGATCCCACATGCCACGGAGCGGCTAGGCCCATGAGTCATGGCCGCTGAGCCTGCACGTACGGAGCCTGTGCTCCGCAACGGGAGAGGCCATAACAGTGAGAGGCCCGCGTACCACAAAAACACAAAAAACAAAAAAGTTAGTTATTATTTTAAAAAAGAAAAGAAAAAAATTATCAAAGAGAGAAATGAGCTGTGCTCTTTTTAGAGGAAGCAGATATGGCAGTGGAGAGAGCCTGGATTTTGGAGTCAACTGGTCAGATGGATTGAAACCTGACTCAGTAGTTCTAGATGTGTGACCCTGGGCAAGTTACTTTCACTTTCTGAGGCTCTAGTCCTTATCTGTAAAATGCGGATAAGGATAACCTTTCAGTTGTGAGATTTAAACTGGATGACAATAGTGCCCACTACAGTGCGTGTCACTTAAGATGTTCAAATATCAGAGCTTCCACCCCAGGTCCCTAGTGCCCTGGCTGGTCCGTGGTAATGTACTGTCCGCTGCTTATGGAGCATTTGGTGTCTGAGGGTCTGCATGTCAGTAGTGGCTGTGTTTTATGCGACCTCACATTGCCTTGAATCCCCAGAAAGAAGGTAGAGTCAGTCTTTGTTCAAGAAAGCCTGGAAGAGTGATGGAAAATCAGAGCAGAAAAGCAAAAAATGCATGAGATGTAAAGTTGTACATGCTCGTTGTCTCTAGACCCTGTTCAGGCACTGAGTCTGGGATTCTGAGAGCCATCAAGCATCCTCTTAAGGCACAATGCCACCAAGGATGGCCCTCTGATCCCAAAGCCCACCCCTTTGCGTGTGCAGCCATGGGGGACACACAATTATTGGCAGGCCTCCCTGAACAGCAAGTTTTATGGGATTCAGTGTCTGGTTTGTGCTCATTTTAAACTAGGTTTATACAGCTAATTTTGGTGTCTGTATGTCTTCGCTTCCTTAAAAATAATCAGAAGAATTTTGGAGAAAGGAGTAGAAGGAAGGAAAAGTCCTGATATATTTTCCTGTGCTAATCAAAGCAGTTTCTTCTTATAGTGCAAGACTGCCTGAAGCTAGACTCTAAAACTCGATGCAGCAACAGGCTGATATGTACATTGGCTGGAGGAACTTATGTCTTCAGTTACCTTTTTTTAGTTCCACAGTGTATAGAATGTTTGCCATGAGAACTTCCTGAGGTTCAGTTACAGTGATCCATTCTCCTGAATCCTTCTCCCTTCACTCTTCTCTCAAGGTTCAACTTTTCCATGTTGGCTTGGTCCCATTAGCTGTGCATCAGCTGGGATGGGGAAAGAAGGAAGTAGGATGTTGATTTCATTGCAATTATTTTCAGCGATACATTTACATGGCAAATAGCAGTGAGTAGTGAGAGGGAATCCAGTAGGAAGTTACTTTTTTCACACCTAATAAAAAAAGAGAAAAAAAGTTAGAGAATCATTGCTGAGTGGTCACTTAATGGTTTAGATTTAAGGTTGCTTGTTCTTGCTTGTATATGCCATTGTTTTGATTTGTGGTTACATACAGTTTTATTCCCCCTCCACCCCCATCACAGTGGGAAATTACGCTGCTTTATATTATTTTTTCTTAGTAGGGGCTTAAACAATGGAAATTTATCAATAGAGGATATAATGAGTTCAAGATTATGTCCAGAGAGCCTTGAGATTATAAAGGGAACTATGCTTCTTAGCTTTCTACCTGTATTTGCCAATCTGAATCACTGCTTACCAAGTAGTACTGAGCCCAGAGTAGTCAACCCAGGTGGGATAGGACCCAGAGCTCCTATATACAGCCCTGACTCATGTGCATAACCTTTTTTGATGGCAGTGAGGCAGAGGGAAACTGAAGTAGGGAAATCAGAAGTGAATATCGTGGTGTTTTTAAGATGAAGCCCCACTGAAGCTGTTAGATGGGAAGTTATCCAGGCTCCAAAAGAGCGAGGTGGAATGGTTGGGATTTTAGGTCTGACAGCGATGAGTCTACCAGGGCTTTTCTGAACTGTTCAAAGAAGGGTTAAATTTAGGATGAAACGCAGGCTGGATTTTAGGAGACTTCAGAGTCATAGCACAAAGCTATGGCAAGAAAGATTCAGATATCCAAGACAATCTGGGACTTTTCAGAAAGCCTCCATACGTCCAATCAACAAGAATTTATTGAGTACCTAGTATGTGTTTAGCACTTTGACAGGACCTGAAAATGTCAGTTCACCAAAAATGCACTTATGCTGGATGGTTATACTCAACCCCTTTTAAGAAAAAAATGACATGCTTCTCACCAAGCAGAAGGCCTCAGTTGCAGACAGGGACAAATACATTCCTGATGGTCTCTCTCCAACTGGCTCTGTCTCCTCAGTTTGCATCTCTGGTAGGCGCAGGTGTGATGCTGCTCCTGATGGTGAAGGTGGGACGCTTTTTCTACAAGCTGCCAAATGTAAGTAGAACTAATCAAATAGCTAAGTCAAGAAAGAATGGATCTCCAGATTACATCTTGGTGGGGCATCTCTGAGGAGAACTGCATTCAACTGATCCCCAGTGGTGGCCCCAGCCTATTTCTAGTTCCTTTTCTTTAAAATAACAGCCACTGCCTCACAGGATTGGGAGTTAAATAAGATAATATGTATAATAGAGAGAGAATGGTTTTGAGCTAGTAATAAGCACTCAAACAATTGTTATTCTTCTCGTTCCCGTTAATCTTTTTTTTTTTTTTTTTTTTTCTGCTTAAGCTATAAAGTAAGCTTTGGAAGTAAGGATTCAGTTAAACATGACCAAAATAGACTTCTGATGCCAGAACACCCAATACCACCACAGACTTGGAAGCTCATTGTGCATTCATGCCATCTGTTTTCCTAAATAGTTTCCAGAAGTCCTTGTTCTGCATTCATGTGAACTCAATCCCCCTACTGCTGCCACACTGTCTCTTGGTCAGTTCAGAACACTAAAGGCAGCATCTAAAAACTGAGTTTCAACTCTGTGTTCAGCTATGCCTCTATATACTTATGTGCCATTTCTTCCCTTTGTGTGAGACGGATGACCTTACATTTAGAGATGCCAGGTGCATTAATTACTAGCTATAATCGATTTGTTCTAAGTGACAATACAGATCAATGCCCAGTCATCATAATTTCCTTTTAAATTTCCTTAATGTTCCCTTTAGCCATTTTTAGATAGTACTAAGGGAGCGGGGAGGAGATTTTATTCCTGGTGCAGCAGCTTGGTTACACACTGAGATGGCAGTCCCTAAGCTGGAGTGGTTGTAAATATTATGCCCATCCTTTTGAATGCGTTTATTCCACCTGGTAAATATCAGGTTTCAGTAGAGCAGGACCATCTCAAGGCTGTTGCTGCCTTCTGCTCTTGTGATTCAGGGACCTTGGAAACCAGCCATGGAATATATGCATGGTGGGTGGGATTAAGCTTCTGTTTATCACACAAGCTGTCCTCTGATTCCCAGCAGAAGCCATCTACAGAATTTAGTTTATATAGCACCTTTGGTGCTATAACTCTTGGGAGTCTATTTTCGGAGGGCCACTCACTAATTTACTTTGAACAATGATATTTTTCCATTCTAGAAGAGTCAGAATTTTAAAAAATCTCAAATAAAAATCTGTCAGAATTCACTGAAGGGTAGTGATAAAAGTAGGTAAGCCCTCCCTTACTATAAATATGTTGGGGATAGAACAGCCCTTGCTTTTGGCCAACCCTGTTATGGCATGTTATTTTTATATCATCTAGTTAGGATGTTTCTGGGTGAGAAAATGTGAATACAATCTGATCAGAGGAATATCTGAATTTCTATAACACTGGGACTTTATGAGTATTAAACTACAAATGATTCCTTCCTTCTTTGAACGACTGTGGATAGCTTGTTGCAAAATCCTTAGGAGAGTAATTGGTGGAACATCCTGGCTAGGATCTCAACTAGTTAGCAACAGAACCAACATAAATTTTTAAAAAACGTAATACAGGGACTTCCCTGGCAGTCCAGTTGTTAGGACTTCGTCTTCCAGTGCCCGGGGTACGGGTTCGATCCCTGGTCAGAGAGCTAAGATCCCACATGCCTCATGGCCAAAAAACCAAAACATAAAACAGAACAAAATATTATAACAAATTCAATAAAAATTTTTAAAAAATGGTCCTCATCAAAAAAAAATCTTTTTAAAAACCCATAATGCAAATAGTATATTCAATATTGTTCCAATTTTGTGTGAAAAAATACATAGGCTATACCAAAATGTTAACAATGGTTATCTCTTGTATGATGGAAATTATATATAAATTCAATTCTTCTTTATACATGAGCACGTTTTATCTTAATATTAAGAAAGGTAAGGGCTTCCCTGGTGGCGCAGTGGTTGAGAGTCTGCCTGCCGATGCAGGGGACGCGGGTTCGTGCCCCGATCCGGGAAGATCCCACATGCCGCGGAGCGGCTGGGCCCGTGAGCCATGGCCGCTGAGCCTGCGCGTCCGGAGCCTGTGCTCTGCAATGGGAGAGGCCACAACAGTGAGAGGCCCGCGTACCAGAAAAAAAAAAAAAGAAAGGTAAAAATTTTATTGTATATTATGTCATGAAAAGATTTGTTTCCTCTTCATACTCCATACCTCAAGCCAAAACTCTGGTTAAAGCCCTATGAAGTTGAATTTCTTATCTTTCCTACCACATCTCCCTGCAAATTGTGGAAATTTTGGGAGATTCTTGACTGGAAAGAAGATGAAGATGGGAAACAAGTAATTTCTGCTGACTTCATCTTTGTTCTTCCCTCCTCTACTGACCTGTTAAGACCAAGTGGTCACTGAGTAACCTCAGAAAATAAGAGTAAGCTTGGATCCAGTCCATTCCTGATGATAGGATCAGTTCTAATTCCCAGGCAGAGTATATAGAAGAGAGGATGGCTAGGAAAAGGATGAGAAATGTTTCTTCAAGTAGGTTCGATTCTACTTTGAGGCCCTGATGATTTTACATCCCTATGAGTATCCATCTTCATTTTCTTACATTTAAGACACTTTCTTTCCCTTAGAAAGGGAGACGTGCTTACTTCTAAAACTTTGGAAAATTCACAATAGATAAAAATCTATTTTTTAGATAGACTGGTTACACACTGAGGTGGCAGTCTCTGAAGCCATAGTCACAAATAAACCACTATTAACATTTTGGCATATATCTAACCAATATTATTCTCTATAAATAGATAATACTTTGCATAATTGTGATCTAACTGTACAATCTGGTATTCTTGTTTTAATTTAATATGTAGCATGATACTCCATACTATAACTTAATCATCTTAAATTAGGTTATCTGAATTTTTATTATAAATAACACAACAGTGAGCAATTTTATACATCTACCCTTTTCTATATTTAAGATAGATTTCTAAGAGTAAAACAAAATTTCTGTGTGAAAGCATATTAGCATTTCTTGATATATTGCCAAATTATTTTCCAAAAGGGCAATACTCAACACCCATTTTTATGGGATGTCCTCAATGTTTTAAATTTGCTAATTTAATTTGATGGACAAAAATTGGTATCTTATTGTTGAAATAATTGTAGTACATCATGATTAGACTTGAAAAAAGCCCAACTGAAACTATTTCAGCATTCCTGTGAGTGGAAATTCTCTTAATTTGTCACCCCTGCTGAGAATGGTTTCTAAGCAACATCGGTAACATAGATTATGTCAAGCAAACTAGATAAAGCAAGGCCAAGTAGGCAAAGATAAGAAAAATGGCCAAAGGTGCCAGCCTCCCTGAGGGCTTGCCTCAGACACCAAAGTGACAACATGGAAGCAGAAGGGGCTAGATGATCATAACCTGCGGGTACTCTTCCTCTCACTGTCAGGGTAAGTAATCAGTGACCTGAATCTAAAAGGGGCTTGTGGATTTTGGCTGTCCGAGCACCATGGAGGGCGAGGTCCTGGGAGAGGACGTGCTGCTGCGGAAGCTCAGGGACAGCCGCCACCGCTTCCAGAGGCGCATGCAGCAGCTGATAGAGAAGTACAACCAGCCCTTCGAGGACGCCCCGGTGGTGCAGATGTCCACGCTGACCTACGAGACGCCCCAGGGATTGCGAATTTGGGGAGGAAGATTAATAAAGGAAAGAAATACAGGACAAATCCAGGGGTCCATGGTGAAGATGGACGACAGGACAGATGGACCCATGCGAGTCCCAGCTGGAGGTCATGAGCTTCCCTTGCCCTGCACACAAGGTGAGGATTCAATAAGCAGTGGTACTGATACAACTTTATTCCAAGAAGATGTGGTTGCTGGTAACTTGATGCCTGCAGTGCCCTGGAGCCCATTGAAAAATGAGCTAAGGAGGAAGTACTTGACACAAGTGGATATCCTGCTGCAGGATGAAGGGTGTTTGGAGTGTGCCAGTTACGGAGAGGGAAAGGACACCCGTGTGACCCTGGTCCCTTCATTGGCCTCGCCCGCCAGGCCTGCCCGAGGATACTACGGTGGCATCTCTGAAGAGAGCCCCGGTGGCCCATTTCAGCCAACCTCATTGCCCAGAGAGGGTGATGCTTTGCACTCTTGCTCAGCAGGCCTGGCCCTGGTGCCGAGGGGTGATGGCATCTCCTTATAGGGAGGGACCGGTGGCAGCAGCTTCTCAAGCAGCCCATGCTCTGAGGCTGAGGACGTCTGCAATGCAACACTCAGTGATCTGTACGCGGGCATGCTGCACTCCATGAGCTGCCTGCTGGGTGTGAGGCCCTCCTGCGTCATCTCCACCAAGACGTTCATCCGCCAGAACTGGAGCCCCAAGCGGAGGCACAGGTGTAAGAGCAGAATGGACAGAACGAGCTGCAGAGGAGGCAGGCGCTCTCGGAGGAACCCCCAGGAGAGACGTCCACCCGGCTCCGAACCTGCGAAGGACGTGGCAGTGTTAAGAGATCGCGAGAACGTACTCGATGTTTCTGGCCATAAGATGGGTTTAAAATTGGGAAGGGCTTTTTTTGAAGTAAACAAACCCCAGATCCACGCATTCGCTTCATATTGGAAGGAGCTTCCGAGAACGCCTCAGAAGCATCATTCTTCATTGACTTACTTAGACTCCAGTGCAGTGTATCATCTTGATCAGGAAAATAGATTCATGACATTAAAGTGGTTGATTTCTCCTGTAAAAATAGGTTCTAGACCCAGAGTACCGCCGGGCGAGGGAGGGAATCGTTATAGGGAGATCGAAATCAGATTTGACAAGCTTCATCAGGAATATTGCTCGAATCTTAGGAAGCAGCCCTGCCTGACTTACCTTCCCGGCTCCTCGGCTGTGGATATGTACAGAGGTGGTCCAGCAAGCCCTGGTAGCCCCCAGGGCGTAGAAGCCCACAGGCCGAGTAGCCCTCTCTGCAGAGCAAAAGCTAAGAGGTTGAGTGAGGCTTTTGAAAGCCTGGGCAAAGGATCTATCAGAGAGGGTAGCTGCCCACCAAAGAGTGATTCCTTCCCTTCACTTTCAAAGACCAACTCCACGTGTAGCCCGGGCCGCTCGGAGCAGACCTCTGACCTTGCTTGTCAAGGAAATGATCTGGGAGGATTTAGGAAGTCAGTATCACTCAACAAAGCCATTTCAGTACCCAGGGTACAACCTCCAGCCTGTGCCAGGGATCGTCACGATGACATTAAAGAAAAATTTGACAAGCTTCATCAAAAGTATTGCCAAAAATCGCTTCAGCAGACGCAGGTGCCTTTATGTACCAGAGCATCTCCAGATAAAGCAAGTGTGGGAGTTTGGTATCAAAAAGAAGACTTCTCAGGAAAATTCCATCCAGACTCTGGCTCCCAGGGTCCCCCAAACTTGTCATCGTCACCCCAGCAGAGCATTAAAAGTCCCCTCGGCTCAAACACAATTAGGGCCCCTCCATCTACAGGTGTTGCTCTCGATGCCAGCTGGGGTCATCAAGTCCCCACAAAACGATGCCGATTATCAGACCCTCAGGTGTGCAGACGGTGGGCTGGACCCTGGGATTTCTCACCTGTGGGCAGAGCTATCCCGAGGCCTGGGGAAGAGGCTGGCTTTTCATAGGTCACCTGGGAAGAGAAGAAGAGGAAAGAACAACACATCTTTCAGGGTGGAAGAGAAAAGTGATTTCGTGTTAGAAAACCTCAAAGCTGAAAATCTATTGCCAAGTTATTCTGAAGTATTCCCTCTTGCCTCTCTGATTTTTGTGTATTTTTTTAAATTCTCAAGAATATGTGACAACTTGCTTTGCTTATCTGCCCTTCAAAGCAAATTTCTATGAAATTGGTTCTGTTGAGATGACTCTCTGGGTTCTTGGAAATTATTTGAATAAAGTTGACCAATTTAAAAAATAAATAAATAAAAAAAAAAATAAAAGGGGCTTGTGGTAGCTGTACCGGCCAAATGAGTGACCTGGCTTTGCCTTGTTTTGTGCGTTTGACAAATTATGGAGGTGAGCAGAGAAAAACGTGGAGAAAACTTATTTGATTAGACAATGAGTCAAAGCATGGACCTGGTATTTTTATGAAATATCAGTGCATAATATCTCTGAGTGGCAAGGCTGACTAACTCTCTGTGGTACCTTTGTGGAAATTTGGGAGTTTAACCCCAGAAAGGAAAATGAAGCAGTGTTTATCTTTTCCCCACAGGCTGTGCTGGCTGGTATTATTCTGAGCAATGTCCTACCCTACCTTGAAACCATTTACAACTTACCCAATCTGTGGAGGCAGAACCAATATGACTGTGTGAGTGTAGATGTCCTGGGTGGGGTGGGAAGGACGGAGGGGAAGCCTGCAGAGAGAGGAAGAGAACAAACGAAAGAGATCAACCGGAAGGCACTGTCAGATGCCTAGTACTCTCTGCTGCCTAGTACTCTACTTTTGCTTTAAACAGGGAGTCAAGGTTATTGGTGCATGGAAATACCCATTCCAACTATGCAAAGTTAAGTAAAATGCAATTAACTAAGTAGCTGCAGTTACATACAGATCTAGTAAAAAGGGTTTATCATACATCACGTATTTGAATGACTTTTAATCCAGTTAATAGAAATACAATCCAGGATGGGAGACACAAATTCTAACAAGAGAAGGAGGTGTCTTTCCAGGAACAGTAACTGATGGAGCACTCTCCTTCTCTCTAGAGCACAAAACTAGAGGACATAAAGGGGAGACAGCAAGAAATAAAAGATGGGGGATGTGATACAATGAGAGGAGAAGCACTCAGAAGAGGCAAAGAGATAGGAAGAGGGATCATTTTGGAATGCAGGTCCCTGAAAAGTTAAGAGGGGAATGTGGTCCAGGGCGCAGGTAGAGCTTCTAGTCTTAGGAGGAGGGATAGCCCTTCCAAGAGACCTGGAGAGAACGGGGGAAGGTTGAGTGCAGATACTAACAAGTGGCGGGTGGAGGGGGAAGTAAATACTTAAGGGAGTTTCAGCCTATCTTCTTTTTAAAATTTTTATCAGAGTATTATTGATTTACAATGTTGTGTTAGTTTCAGGTATACAGCAAAGTGAATCAGTTATACATATATCCACTCTTTTTTTAGATTCTTCTCCCATATAGGCCATTACAGAGTATTGAGTAGAGTTCCCTGTGCTACAGCAGGTTCTTATTAGTTATCTATTTTGTATATAGTAGTGTGTATATGTCAATCCCAGTCTTCCAATTTATCCCTCCCCCCTCAGCCTATCTTCTATGTGAAAATAAAGTCAACATCACCTGCTGAGAGTGATGGAGAAGGTGGTGGGATAGGGACTTGAAGAGATTCCCAATAACTATCATAGCTCTTAAAATAGCAACCACTAATTTGGTGAGTGTTCTGGGTTGCTTTACAAATCATATTTCTAATCTCAATAAATTCTATAAATCAGATACTATTATTCCTATTTTTCACACGAGGAAACTGAAGTTTTAAGAGAGAATTAAAGAGAGAAGTGACCAAGGATGCATAAAAGAATTGCTAGGTAGCCCTGGGACCCAATCATTTGTGATGGCATCAGTTCATATGGCTGTGGAATTTGTTCTCTAAATCCTAGGTGTTGGGAGAGAAAGGGTAAAGGTGAGTTGAGAAAGAGGACTTGTGATTTTCTCAATTCTGCTTGTTATCACGGTCTTCCTTTTCCCTTCTTCCTCTTTTCCATAAGCTCATTTGGATGGTGACGTTCATATCTGCACTTTTACTGGGACTGGACATGGGATTACTTGTTTCAGTAGCATTTACCTTCTTCATCATCACTGTTCAGTCACACAGGTACTTTGTCTCAGGTAATAGGAGGTGGGCCATGGCAAGGTAAGGCAACTGTAATCTAAAGGCAAATGCATTTACTTTCAGAACTAAGATTCTCCTCCTGGGTCAGATCCCTAACACCAATATTTATAGAAGCTTCCATGACTATCAGGAGGTAAGAATCCAAATCAGTCCCACTCCTTTGCCCAAAGGAAGGGGTGGACCAGGCCTGCTGCCTAGTTTTTCTACAAAACTCCTTTGCTCCTGTCTGCTGCACTGCAGATATGCATTTACAAAGGTGGGGAAAGCGATGCAGCCAGTTAAGGATAATTTTAAAATGTACTTCGGGGGAGGAAGGCCAAGAAAAAGAGAGGTGTGAGGAAATGAAGGGGAAAAGAAGAAAGCAGGAAAAGCATGGGATGAAAATGGGAGGAAGGAATTTGCTAGATCTTGCTTCTTATAAAGAATACAGATTCTCCAGGAGGTTCTAAGGATTATTTTTTCTTACTCCATAAAAGAGCTGAAAAATTTCCCTCAAGTTTACATTTATTTGTCTTGCAGGTTACAAACATTCCAGGGGTGAAGATCTTCCAGTGCTGCAACTCCATTACATTTGTCAATGTTCACTACCTAAAGCGCAAGCTGTTAGAGGGGGTGAAGGCTTTCCTCCCCAGCCTCTCTCTACCTGCTCCCCTCCCCTTCCCCGAGTATTCTCCCCTCCCCCACTCACCATCCGTATGAGACCTCCTCATATGTCTTTCAGGTTGAAATGGTAAAGGTGCCTCTTACAGAAGAAGAAATTTACAGCCTGTTTAATCAAAATGAAGATGGCCCCCAGCAAGGAAAGCTTTGTTGGTGTTTCTGCAACTGTGATGAACCGGAGCCACCGCCCAGGGTTAGAAACATGTCTTCTTTTCTGCATTTTTCTCCACATTTTATAAAAAAGAAGTGCACTAGTAGTTTTTTAAAAAAAAGAAAGAAAAGAAAAGAAAATCTAAACCCCCTCAGGGATTTTAACTCTTAGACGAACCATGAGTAATTGGAAATCAAAGATTTCTACTCAGAAATGGAGACACGGGTTCCCTTTCAGGTTCAGATCTTGCCCTGAAAGTAGGAGGCAGGGGGAGATGTCCTGACTCCTGATTCCCTTCTCAATGGCCAGCAACTTATCTGAGCACAGAGTACAGTCTACCTGTTGACTACATTGTCAGTAGTTCCCTGGTTGTCCCTGTTTCCTTGACTTTTATCTTAGCTCCTTGGCTATCTATTTCTGAAAACAAATGACTTAAAGATTGTTTTCTAACTGCAGCAGGGTCAAGGGCAGGCAGGGTCAAGGTGGCTGGGGTTCCCAAGGATCTGTCAGAGTCTCCTGATGTCTGCCTGTGACCAGGGAAATGATGATGTGGGGTGGAGGGCAGATAAGCAGACATGGGGATTTTACAGCGTCTGAAGATTATTTTAGCGGATGAGTTGTAGCGCTCATTAATTTCCAACTCAGATTTGGTCTAAATATTCCCTTTCCCCAGGGCAGGGCTGTTCATTTCCAGCTTCAAGGCCTTTCATCCACACAAACACCCTGGAGGAGCAGCTCTATCTACACACACACACACACACACACACACACACACACACACACAAGAACACCTCCCATCCCCCTCCTCACCTACAATACCAAGCACCCACTCTCATTGCCATACACCCGAATGGAGCATAGGCTCTACTGAGCTCCTGGAAAATACCAACTTCCCTGCCAAGAGGACTGCTCTACTACTAGAATTAACACTATCTCTAATTTTTATTTTGTATCCACACTGCACTGAGTATTGTAGAGAGTATTTACAGGACATCAGAAAATACATTTTAGAGTATAATATGATCTAGTATTTATTGATCTCATACTGTGTGCCCAGAACTATGACACTATGAAAAAGGAAAACAAATTTTTAGGGGCCTCTGTCTCCAGGTAGTTCTTTTTTCTTTTTCTCTTTAATTGTGGTATAAAACGCATAACATAAAATCTATCATCTTCACCATTTTTAAGTGTACAGTTCAATAGTGTTAAATATATTCACACTGTTGTGCAATCGTTACGACCATGTACCTCCAGAACGTTTTCATCTCGCAAAACTGGAACTCTGACCCATTAAACAACTCCCCATTTCCTCCTCCTCCCAGCCCCTGGCAACCACGATTATACTTTCTGTTTCTGTGACTTTGACGCTTCCAGATGCCTCATATAAGTGGAATCATACAGTATTTGTCTTTTTGCAATTGCCTTATTTCACATAACATAATATCCTCAAGGTTCATCCAGGTTGTTCTTTTTTTTTTTTTAATTTTTTCATGGAAAAATTTGAACATATACAAGAGTAGAGACAAGTATAATGAGCCTCTATGTACTCACCATCTACTTTAAGATTTATCACCTCGTATTCAATCTTATTTCATCTATATCCCTACCCACTTACAGCCCCTCAAAATCACAGGATTATTTTGAAGCAATTTATGGAATTTTAATTCAAACTGGGGAGGATTTTCTGGCAGTCCAGTGGTTAAGACTTGGTGCTTTCACTGTTGTGGGCCTGGGTTCAATCCCTGGTCAGGGAACTAAGATCCCACAAGCTGTGCAGTGCGGCCAAAAAAAAAAAAAAAAAAAATCAAACTGGGCAAACAGCTCTCTATTAATGTGACATTTAAGGCTATTATTGTATTTATCCATCCAAAAATATACATTTTTTTCACATCTCTGAAATTTAGATGCATTGTACAATTGATGGCATTATTATAGTTTAATTTGCAGTGTTTTGTTTGTTTCTTGACAGTACAAAAAGTCATGGTGCATCTTAAAACTGATGAAATAAGATGGTAAACCATACCATGCAGTATTGTTATGTTCTAAATCATGTGTTTATATTCTAACCACTCTAAGACTTCGGTTAAAGAGATTGGCATGAACTCAAAAAGGCAGGGAAACTTCATGGTAGTAATGGACTTAAGCTGGGCAGGAGAGAGAAATTTGGATTTATGTCAGGTAGGAAAAAGAAGGACTCCCAGTCCGTGAATAGGCTTGGACAAAGACACTGAGGTAGAAATAAGCATGGGATCCTCAGAGTAAGAGGCTTGGCTTGGGCAGTAAGTTCAGGCAGATCTGGCGGGAGTGGATTATGAAAGCTCTTGAAAGAGTATAGAGTAGACAGAGAGATAGGGGAGGCTCTCAGAGGTTTCTTCTGCTTGAAGGACCTTGCATCTCCCCAACACTGAGCCAGTGCTCAGCTGTCCCCCAAAGGCCTGGCCTCAGTGACTGTCAAGGCTTGCGGAGCACCTCTCTCCTTTGAACTGTAGTATTATCATTTGTCCACAGCACTTTTTTTTTAGCGATACAATATATACTACCTTGTTAGTTTTAATCTTTACATTTTTTTTCTATTTTTAAATAGAAAAGCAACAAGCAACAATGTTGCTTGTTGTTCACAAGCAACATTATTAGAACAACAGATTTTTCTTAAAGAAACATCACCCCAAAGTATACCACTCTAGCAAATGAACTCTTCATTTTCCCACATGCCTTACAGTTCTTGTCCATTTAGGTTGTTATTCATCCTTTAAATGGACACGTGCCCTCTCCCCAGGTAGAATCTGGTCCCTGTGACTGCAGAGTCAGCATTCACATCTTTCATGCCATTGTAGTCCCGGTGCTTGGTCCTGTCCTTAAGCGACATAGGCCTATTAGGAGCATGAAAGGAGTGAAAGATAAAGACAGCCACACTCAAGTACCTTTTGTCTCCTTAAGGAAATGTGACAGAAGACAGTTTCATTGATAAAAGAAGGAGGTGTTGAGAAAAGGGACTGATGGAAGAAATACTTCAAAGTTCTAGTAGGTGCCGGAGACTAATTAGAATCCAGGGATGAGGGAAAGGAATAAATCAAAGATGATTTAAAGTCTGGCTCACTAAGACAATGAAAATGTCACTGACGCATGTGGGGAAGTCGGGAGGGGTGGCTCTGAGTGGTGAGGATCAGGAAAGATGAACTTGGTTTTAGTCACAAGCTGGAAGTGACAGTGAGATATCTAAGGAAAAAAGGTATAACGCATAGTCTGCAGAGTTTTCCAAGAGAGAGGGAAGTGAGTTAGTAGATAGAAACAGCATAGTTGCAAATGCTTCCAGGCTTGTTTGAGTCTTATCATAGTCCTCCCCTAACTCTGTCATCCCAGGTTGTTTACACAGAACGATTTGAAAGTAAAGGGGACCTCGACTCGTCCTCCATTAACCTGGTCCGCTGCTCACGTTTCAAAATCATGGACACAAGCCAGACTATGTCCGATGACCAAGTACCGTACATAACATCTTGCACATCCCAGAGAAATCCAAACTACAAGGAGGTGGAGAAAGTTTGGCTTTCTGATGACCCCTCTAGGAGCATGTCGATCACACTCCCTGATGCTTCTGAAACTCAGGGTGGGGGTAGAACACTCCTGCCTTACTCGACTTCATCTCTTCTACCCAGCATCCACACCATCATCCTGGACTTCTCAATGGTACATCTTGTGGATGCACAGGCTTTGGTCGTACTAAGACAGGTAAGTACTAAGGAGGCTTTCACAAGAACCCTGATCCCCTCCTACCACCACCATCCCAGACCTGATCCTGATTGAATCCTGTTAGTCACTGGTTAGCTGCTCTGTGACTCCTAGGCCACTAGGAACTTGAGCACCAAAGACGGTTTAAGGTCAACCAGAATAAAAAGAAAATGAAGCAACCCTGATTTACTAAACTAGGGTTGGTTCCCTAACCATGGCATATTATTTCTCAAGGACTGAAAAATAGGAAACTCTTAACACCATTGAAACAGCAATCTGTGCCACACCCAGCAACTCCCAGCGTATCCTGGGAGTTAGCTACAAAAAATGTCAAGGAATAGGTTCAAATGCTACAGAAGAAAGTTCACAAGGAATTCTCTACTATTCAGCTGCTCTAAAAGGCACCCAGGTTTGAAGAAGTTGTGATGAAATGACACCCCAAGCGTGGGGCCACCCGGTCCGGTACCTGTAAGGATCTTCCCCAGTTCCTTCTTCATTGCCTGCATCTTTGGGTGAAAAGGGCAGGAAAGATTTTTCCTTCAAAGCTATGTTCCCTCAGTCCTGGCTTCTCTCCCACTTTCTGGTTTCTCGGACAGATTTCATTTCTCTCCTCCTTGTACAATATGGACAGTTTAGGTGCACAACTAACCATATTGACTTTATTGTTTAATGTCTCATAAGTAGGAGACGTTAAAGACATATTTAATGTCTCAGTGTCTTTTTTTTTCAAGCCAGCTTATCTCAGTTTTTAGTCCTCTATCTCACTCTTGCTCCTGTTGGCGATGGCTCAGGTTTACACATCCTGAACCTACTCGCTTCCTGGCTGTAACTGCACCCACATTTTTTTAAAATTTATTTAATTAATTTATTTTTGACGGCGTTGGGTCTTTGTTGCTGCGCGCGGGCTTTCTCTAGCTGCGGCGAGCAGGGGCTACTCTTTGTTGTGGTGTGTGGGCTTCTCATTGCAGTGGCTTCTCTTGTTGCAGAGCACGGGCTCTAGGTGCACGGGCTTCAGTAGTTGTGGCACAGGCTCTAGAGCACAGGCCCAGTAGTTATGGCGCACGGCCTTAGTTGCTCAGTGGCATGTGGGATCTTCCCGGACCAGGGCTTGAACCCATGTCCCCTGCATTGGCAGGTGATTCTTAACCACTGTCCATCCCCCACCCCGCCACCTTTTTTTGAGATATGCTCCTTTGGCTGACTTTCCTTCTTGTATCCTCAGATTCCATTTTAACAAAATATTTATAAATATTTTATCCTATGTCTTATTCCTAAGTGAATATGATTCTGTCTTAAGTGAGTCCAGCTCCTCTTTGGTCTAAGGCAATAGGAAGCTTGTCATAGCAGAAAGAACTCTGATTGGTGGTCTGTGGGTTTGTGCTTTGTCCTGGCTTTACTACCCCTCACTGTCCATCAGACCCGAGGTAACTCAATAAATTGCACTTGGTTTCCTCATCTATAAAATGAGAGGCTTAGAAGAGATTTACATTAAGGTCTTTCCCATCCATGAGACCCTCTCCCCACCAACACCCCACCCCCACTCCATTTGCAGGCTCAAATATACTTGATAATGTCTTATCTTTGGGACTTTTCCATCTTAGGTTGTACTACTGGGCTGTGTTCTCTTCTCCCAGTCTTACACTGTAGCTGTAGTTTTAGATTTCATTGACTACACTATCGAATGCCTCTTACATGCCAGACTGAGTTGAGCACATTTATATACACTATCTCATTTAGTTCTCACAACAGCCCTGAGAGACAAGCCATATTTCCCCCTAAGAGTCCTGTGCTCGCAGCTAGGAAGGGGCCTGTCCAGCACTGGAACTTAAAGCCTCTGACATTATATCACTCTTCCCCCTGTTCTGTAGTATAATTGGGCCATCCTTTCCTCTCTCCTCTTGTCTTCCATTTTTTGGAGGCACCATATGTTCTGGTCCTTGGCATAACCCTTCCATCAACCTGGCCTACGTTGATGACTTTCTGCTCCAGCCCCATCATTGAGGCAATGTCCAGCACCTTAACTTTGTAGGCTTCAGAGATTCACGGTACACCCTCACACTTTAAAAAGGCAGGTTCCCCCCCAGGTATCTGGCTCTGTGTGTGTTCGGGTTTGGTTTGTAGCTTCTGTGGCCAGAGCATTTGAGAAGAATGATTTCTTTGACACAGGCATCACCAAGACCCAGCTGTTCCTCACCCTCCACGACGCTGTGCTGTTTGTTTTGTTGTATCCCGCCTTGTTGGAGGAAGTCATTATGTTTTGTTTACTTTATAATTGAAAACTTGAACCCACTAAGAAAAATCCCAGTAGTTGTTCTTATTAGAGACAACCACTCCATTTAAGCTTCTTCTTAATTCACGATATTTCAATCTCCCATTGCTTGTCATTTAGAGTATGTCTATAGTGGCTCTTTACCAAATAACTTTATGATTTACTGTATGATCCAGAATGACTTTCTTGTTTCCCCTTGGTAGTGAAAGAAGTAGAGTCTGTCTGTTTTGTTTCTTTTGACACTCCAACTTAGTGCCCAGGTTTGGAACCTGTTGAGTCTTAGAGTATTAAGGTGAATGGTGACTTCTTTTGAATTGAACGTTAAGATTTATAGCTCCAGAGCATATATATATATATATATACATATATATATATATATATATATATATATATACACACATATATATATATATATATATATATATATATATATAGGCTGAAGTATATACTTGGGGTCAGTGTCTGATGTTTTACTAAATTCAAATACAACTTTGCAGAGCAGCACTGAATATGATCCTCAGGGTTCCTGAATACCTTTCCGAACTATATCACTTGACCATCTCTGGGCCACATTTTGCCACCTCTGCTTAGTGGACTCCAGAGAGAAGGAGGTCACGTGCAAACACTAAGCAATAATACCAAGATATGATTGTTCATGAGGCCCGTCCAGTGTGTCCCCATCACACCTGTGCCTGTGTCTATCCTAGCACTGTCCTCATGTGAACATTTATCTCTTTATGTGAACTGTTTCCCCACTTAAGGCCATGGGCAACCCTCCCTCTCACTCCCCACCCAAGACCATCTGATTCTCTTTTGTATTCTGGCACTTTAGGCATTTCCTGGCATAAAGCAGTTCACTCATCAAATGTTTACAGAGCTGAATGGGGTGGGGATGCAAAGGTACATATACCCCAGACAAGTGAGTGACCAAAGAAGTTTTAAAACTCAGCTAATTAAAAGGCCCTTTCCTCTACTGAGTGTGAAGATCTCTAAAACTGGCTTACTCTCTCCCCACAGATGTTCAGTGCTTTCCAAAATGCCAACATCTTGGTGCTCATTGCAGGGTGTCACTGTGAGTATCTTTCATCTTATGAAGAGGGCTGTGTTTTGTATCCTGGATCCTCTCCTCCCCAGATGTCTGACCCTGTGTGTGTTCCCGGTTTGGTTTGTAGCTTCTGTGATCAGGGTACTTGAGAAGAATGATTTCTTTGACACTGGCATCACCAAGGCCCAGCTGTTCCTCACCCTCCACGATGCTGTGCTATTTGCTTTGTCAAGGAAGTTGCCAGAGTCCTCCGAGTTAAATGTGGACGAATTGGAGACAGTGATACAAGAAGCCTACTCAGAAACAGACAAGGTTGGATGATGTGAAGCATCGGGGTGGGGAGTGGTGTGGTGTGGTGGGAGGAGACACCTAATCAGATAGAGATGAGCAACATCCAGGAAAGGTTTTTGATGTGGCTGTCCCAGAATTTGAAATGTTGAAAGGTTCCCTTACCAGTTGGTAAATAGCAGTAAACCTGAGTCCCAGGTTCCCACACTGCCATGGCATCTGGGTGTCATTCAGGATCCTTTCCCAACTGAAGAGGGGTTACCCAACCCAGCAGAGGACTCAAGGATCTTTTTACAGCAGGTTTGGTTAGTGCCAGTGCCATACCAATTAATAAATATTTTAAATATCTCTCTTAGCTATCCCTTTAGAATCCCCCCCACCACCACCCTTGGGATGGATAATAAAACTGATGAACTAGCAGACGTAAAGATCTGCCAGTCTAACTCTATGGCTAGAGCAAAAGGTGGGGACTATAGACAGAGCTAAAGCTAAAGAAGATAGCAGGAGGCCAGGTCATGAAGGGCCTGCTGAGGATTACATTAGGGGGTTGGAAAGACAAGAAGACAAGATGTCCAGGAATGCTGACCAGACCATTGTTATTTAAATGGTTGACCATGAAATCCAGGCTGGCTACAAAAACTAGAGAAATTGGAAATTATGGATTGATTGAGCCTGAAGCATGGTAAGTAACTGAGGAACCAGAGGGTGCAAAGAAGATGAAAAGCAAATTTAGGCCAGAAATATTTTCTACTTTGCCAGGAACCCATGCTTTCTGGTACCTTAAGTCCTACTGTATTCTGAAATTCCTTGACTGTTCAAAAATTAAATCTAATTGGGAAGTTTTAACCCATCTAATTGTGTGTATTTCAGAAAGAAGAATCAAAACATAAAATGAGTAGCCGTCTTATAGAAGCCCCCAGAAGTAAAAGTCCAGCCTTCACCATACTCCAGGACCCAGTAACAGAGGAGGAATCAGAGCTAGACTTTGATCTGTATCCCATGCAGGAGTCAGAACAAGAGACTGGGCTAGATCCAGACCTAGACCTGGATCACGAAATGGAGCCTGAGTCAGAGCTGGAGCCTGAATCTGAGCTGGATCCAGAGACAGAGACCAAGCCTGAGCCCACATCCAGGCCAAGCTCTCAGCAGCAGTACTAGCCTCTGTATCAGTTTATAACTCCCCAGTCCCCACCTCAGACTCAGCCTAGGACACAGTCAGTAGAGAGGAGGCATCAGCTTATGAATTCACTTACATCCCAGAGCAACGCCAGTGAGGGTACCTTGTAGATGAGCTAGGAATAAGGGGTCAGATTCCCTCAGCAAATCCTCCCCACCCAAATGGGGCCACTTGGTCTGGAGACGTAGGCTAGTTACAAACTAGCAGTACTTGCTTTGGGACTCCTCCACCTGTTGGCCTTCCTCCTTCCTCAGCGCTGGGATCTCACTCCCAGATCGCAATACTAAACACCAAGAATTATCTCTGAATTCCTTATCCAGGTTCACTTCGCTTCACCTTCAGCAGATGTTCCACTGAAGGATTTCCTTCTTCACACCCCTCACCTCTGTGCTTTTTTTTTTTTT
This sequence comes from Phocoena sinus, assembly GCF_008692025.1. Classification (NCBI taxonomy): domain Eukaryota; kingdom Metazoa; phylum Chordata; class Mammalia; order Artiodactyla; family Phocoenidae; genus Phocoena; species Phocoena sinus. Next base: position 65,787,383 of record NC_045773.1, on the reverse strand, counting down.
TAGACCATCTCTAACTTATTCCTCTCATCTGTGTTCCCCTTTCTCTAAAGAGATGAGGCTCAAATAAAATACATAACTCTAGTTACATTTGGACCCTTCCTGCATCTTCTACCTTTTCTGTATTCTGTATGCCGAAGGAAATGCCAGGTGGAAGGAATCCCAGAAGTAGGTAGACACAGTGGGGAAGAGATGAGCATGAAAAAGAAAAACTGCGTAGCATTTGTACTTTATATGTTATCTTCACTGCACTGCTGCAGTGGGAAATAGGGGGTAAATAGGTTAAGGTAGGCCAGGCTGGGACTTCCCTGGTGGTCCAGTGGTTAAGACTTTGCGCTTCCAGTGCAGGGGGTGCGGGTTTGATCCCTGGTCGGGGAACTGAGATCCCAAATGTCGTGCAGTGCGGCAAAAAAAAAAAAAAAAAAAGTTAGGCCAGCCTGTGAAGGCTTGTAGTACAAAGAACTGTTAGGCTAAAAGCACTTTTGCCATCACTCCAAGGTCAGGATCTTATCCTGACAGTGTTTCAGAAGGCCAATAAGCTGTACCACCCAATGAGAATGTTAGCTCTATAGAACTCCCCCTGGTCTTCACATTCACATTCACTGTTGCTTCTTTCTTATAGGTTTTTAAGATCCAAGCAATCTAGGATCTGTACTCTTGGTGGACCAAACAGTTAAAATCTGTGACAGACACCAACCCCTTAGGAATTGGAAAAGTCAATCAAATCACTAGTTTGGTCCAAATTCATTTAAAAAAATTTCCCCTCTTCCATTAAAAAAAAATCTAGTATTAAGGTACAACCTGAAGAGAAATATAAACCCCTGGGCAAAGGCATTGGGAATACTGAATTTTATTTCCCACTCAGTAAACAAGAGTCCCCTTGCTTAGAAAATCAACTTCTCTCACCTGTTAGATGAAAGAAATACTTCTTAAAATAAGTGTCTCTTATCACAGAGATAACAGGTGCATTTATTCATTCTACAAACATTTACTAAGCATCTGCTATATACACAGCACCCCAAACTGTGGGGTAAATGAAACAATATTATCCCTCCCTACTTTACACATGCATAAAGTGAGACATAAGTTTTGTAACTAGCCCAAGGTCATATACAATTGTACCCTAAAAGAGGGGGGGGCCCAAGTTACAAGCTTCATTTGTTCATGTTTACTCAACACATTTATTGAACTCCTACTATGTGCCAGCCACTGTCCCAGGTGCTGAAGACACAAAAATAAGCAGAATAGATGACAAAGATAATTATAAATTGTGATAAGTACCTTGATGGTAAAATACAGGAAACAAAGAGGGCATACATCAGGAGGACCTGAACCTATCTTGGGTGTCAAGGAAACTCTTCCTATGGTAATGACAATGACCTTGCATCTGAAGGATGAGAAAGAGCTAGACTGAAAGTAGGTTCCAATGACTGCTAGGAGGGCAGAACCAAACGGGGGACTAAGAGTGGTAACCATGGGTAAGTACAGAAGCTGGGCACCCAGGGACACAGCCAGATGGAGCCTAAGGGTGATTACCATGGCACCAAGGTCTCAACCAGAAACTGGTTCAAACCAGGCTGTCAGGGTGGCAGGAACAAGCACAGAAGTGTTTCAAAACCAAGAAAACATTTCACATTTAAAACAGGAGACTAGGAAGTGCACAGAGAGCCGTTTCTGTTGGCTGCCGCCCTCTCACTCCAGCTCCCTTCCATTCCCACATTTCCATCAGAGGAAGGTATTTAAACACAGAACCAATGGCTTCTGAGAGTCTGGTAGAGTTTAGACTTCGGACTTTTCTGTTATAACTGCAACATAGCTAAATCTTGATTTTCATGCATGACCTCAGAAAGACCGACCTGATGCTTGGACTATAGCCTATCTTTAAAGCATATTCTTCATAAATCCATAGCATCCATCCCCTCCTGAAATAATAAGATGAAGAAAAATGGTCAATTGATTGTAAACAGTTCAGCATTAAAGAAAGGATAAAGTAAGTAACAATTCAAAGGCCGTGTCTTCTTCCAAAATGCAGATTGCCTGAAATTCTAAGACGTTTCAAACTTTACAAAATGCCATGGTTTGGATTGGTTAGCTCACTTTTCATTGCATGGTCATCATTGCAGATTTTATATCTCTAATAAGAAACTGGAGAAAAATTTTAAAGACTAAAAAACTAGTATAGGCCAGATCTGAAAGAGTATTTTTCTCCATTACTGAAAAAATCTCAAAGTAGTTTATGTTCTACAGTAAATGGGTTATGGGGCACGATTTTCACATACAAGAAATTAAGTGAAGTCAATACAGCTGCAGAAAACTGGGTTTGGAAAAGAGATTGGTCAAAATAGGTGACCCTAGGTGCTGTCTCTAAATATTAATACATTAAATGTCACAAAGCCCAATGGATTGTAACTTGATCTTACCCATATCTGATTTAGATGACAGTTAGATGAGACTTTGGACTTAGACCTTTGAGTTGATGATATGTGAGAAGGACATGAAGTTTGGGGAACCAGAGATGGAATATTATGGTCTAAATATTTGTGTCACCCAAAATTCACATGTTGAAATCCTAATCCCCAAGATAATGGTATTAGGAGATGGGGCCTTTGGGAGGTGATTAGGTCACTCTTACAATTATTAGTGGGATCAGTGCCCTTATAAAAGAAGCCTCAGAGGGCTTCCCTGCTGGCGCAGTGGTTAAGAGTCCGCCTGCCGATGCAGGGGACGCGGGTTTGTGCCCCGGTCCGGGAAGATCCCACATGCCGCAGAGCGGCTGGGCCCGTGAGCCATGGCCGCTGAGCCTGCGCGTCCGGAGCCTGTGCTCCGCAACGGGAGAGGCCACAACAGTGAGAGGCCCACGTACTGCAAAAAAAAAAAAAAAAAAAAAAAAAAGAGGCCTCAGAGAGATCCTTCCTCCCACTATATGAGGACACAGCAAGGAGACAGCCATCTATGAACCAGAAAGTGGGTTCTCACCAGACATCTAATCTGCCAGCACTTTGATCTTGGAATTCCCAGCCTCCAGAACTGTGAGAAATAAATTTCTGTTGTTTATAAGCCACCCAGTCTATGGTATTTTGTTATAGCAGCCCAAATGGACTAAGATGCCCAAGGACTTAACTGTATTGTATCTAGATTCAACTCTCATTTATAGGTAGAAATAAAGGAAGTAATGGCATAATCCAAGGTCATTAAGGGTCTTGAGATTATAGAATCTCAGTGCTAAAAAGGACCATGAGAGTCATCTGGACCAATTTTACCCATCCAGTCTCTTACAATTAAATTTAATTTGGGACTTCCCTGGTGGTCCAGTGGTTAAGACCCCACACTCCCAATTCAGGAGACACAGGTTCGATCCCTAGTAGGGGAACTAAGATCCTGCATGCCTCATGGTGCAGCCAAAATAAATAAATAAATACAAAAATAAATTTAATTCTATAAACACTTATTGGAAGACTCACCATACCCCAGATACTCTGTGTTTCCGTAATCTATTACTGCAGGACAATCCACCCAAAATTTAGTGGCTTAAAACAATAGTCATGCATTTGTTCATTATTTTGCAATCTGGGCTGGGTTTAACTAGGCCCATTCATGAGGCCGCAGTCATCTAGAGATTCACCTGGGGCTAGAAATTGAAGATGGGTTTACTCACAAGTCTGGACATCTCAGCTGGGATGGCTGGAAGGGCTGGAGGCTGGCCAGGCAGCCATCTCTCTCTCCACACAGTCTCTCTGGGAGGGTACCTGGACTTCACACAGCAGCTCAAGGCAGCATGTCACCTGCCACATTCCACAGATCAAAGTACGTGACAAGGCCAGCCATGATTCAATGTGAGGGCAAATACACTCCACTTCTTGAAGAGAAAATAATTTATGGCCGTTTTAAATCCACCACACTATGATAAAAGAATGAATAGAATATGATATCTGCCCTCAAGGAGCTCCCAGGCTACAAACATGCGGGGAGAGAGTGTCATGCCTACTAAACGAAAAGGTGATAATAATGAGAGGTAAAGTGCTATAGAAATACAGATGACAGGAAGGGTTAGAAAGAATGTGGGTCAGGGAAAACTACTGAGAAGAAATGACATTTGAGCTGGGCATTGAGATTAAGTGGGATAAACACGAGTCTCCCAACGGACCAAGGATGAGTAGAGGAGCCACAGCTACTGTGGATCAAGTGTCCCTCTGAGTAAGCACCAAGAAAAATCTTGAGTTTTGCTCTGGGAAATGGTTAAATTACTTGGAAACAGTTTGATCACTTCAGGTATGACTTTTATGCTTTGTTAGGTGAGACTAGAGCACCATTTAGTATAGGGCTAATTATTCCCCCAAATTGAGACAAAGTCCTTCTAAAAACTCTATCCAATGCTCTGAATATTGGACTTAATATAATCAAAGGAGACTCATGCTTTAATTAATTTTGTGTTATCTTATAAATTTGTTAAAATACAGCCTCTCATTGTAAGAATAATACTTGCTCTTTAATGAAAATTATAAAATACAGAAAAGTGGGGTGGAAAAAAAAGAAATCTCCTGTACTTCCATTCCCTAGAGAGAAATTCTGTTAACATTCTGGGGTGTTTCTTTTGTTTTACTAGAAAGCATGGGCTTTGTCTTAGTAATGAAGGATCCTTACCTCCCAAAGTTATAGAACTTTTTCTTTAGTAAATTAGAGGGTGCTTTGATTAAATCTAAAATACCACCATCCCAACATGCATTTCTTGTTCTTAAGGACTGAGATAAACAACCTGGGAACCCTGCTGGATGCCCACACCTGGCCTCAGCCCTCTAGGAAGCACCAGGCCTACAACATTATTTCCAGTATCCTTTCTTCAGATTTAATAAATTTAAGGGAAACGCCAGGGAGTTGACAGAAATCCAGTTTACTTAACAGTACTTTTCACGAAACAGACAAGGAGACTGAGTATAAACTATAGCAATGCTTAAGTGAAATGCACTATGCCCTCATGTAAGAAAATTGCAATTTTTTTTCCTTAAAGGAAAGCAGTCTTTATTTTGGGGACTTCCAAAGCTTGATTTATAGTAACTACAAACATTGCTACTTTTGAAAGTTTATAGAAACATTTTTAGAAAAATGGTAATTTCAAACATTAGTCACACTGTTGTAACACTCATCCAATAATTATTTATTCTTCAGTAAGAAATAGAATTCTTCACAGCAAATGCCCCAGAGTTGCCTCACTCAATTACTACAGCCATTAAAAACCCATTAACTAAATCAACTAAATGTTTTTGTAGCCTTACTGAACACCTGTAGCTCTAGCCTCTGTTGTCTCAATAGGCACCACATTTATCTAAGTAACAGTAGATCACGTCTGACAGATACTAACACTAAGCTTACGTACTGTACTGAAGAAGCCTAACACTGATATGTGTGCTTGCTATGTACTCTCTGAGGCACATAAAAGCAGGTCTAGGTAATGTCCTTTGGGGATGGGAGAGTTTACTTTGCCTTGACTGGTTCTCATTCTAATCAGCGAACTCTCTTTTTTTTTTTTTTAAACATCTTTATTTGGGTATAATTGCTTTACAATGGTGTGTTAGTTTCTGCTTTATAACAAAGTGAATCAGCTACTCTTTTTGTTTTTAATGACACTTTTTAAAAAAATCCTGTAACATTGATGGGAAGGGAGCCCACCACCATCATATGTGGTGCACCTACAGATGACTGCATGGCAGTTATATTGCAGCCTAAAAGACAATGTCCTATTTAGTGATATAGTAAGCAATGGTCCAAAAAACATGCAAGAGCTGGGATCTTTAAAGCGTTCCACAAAAGTCCTGTTACAGTGGAAGAATGAATTGTCTAAGGGTCATGAGTATTAAAACTAAGGTTATGATTCCACTGTTCAATTTGGGCAGGCAGGGATCTGTTGTCATGTCGGAAGATCACGGAAAAGAGGACTCTTCGCAGAGTCCCTGATCAAAAATGGGCCTTCAGGTTTCTCTTCAAGAACAGCTCTGCTGAGCTTCCCTGGTGGCGCAGTGGTTGAGAGTCCGCCTGCCGATGCAGAGGACACGGGTTCATGCCCCGGTCCGGGAAGATCCCACATGCCGCGGAGCGGCTGGGCCCGTGAGCCATGGCCGCTGAGCCTGCGCGTCCGGAGCCTGTGCTCTGCAATGGGAGAGGCCACAACAGTGAGAGGCCCACGTACCGCAAAAAAAAAAAAAAAAAAAAAGAACGGCTCTGCTTCGTAATGGTTCATCACTCAACAGTGACAGGGATTGCCTGTAATCTGAAGCAAATTGGGCATGAGGCAGTGTATGTAATCAATCTGTTTATGGACTTCCCAAGCTCTCCATCTACTAACATGGGCATGGCTGTCTCCGGGTACCTGACAATGCCCTTGCCTGCGTAATTGCAAACACTGGGGGGTTGTGTCCTCTTCTGAGTCACAATTAGCTTGTGAAATTGCACAACTGTTCTGATTTATTTCAGTCATTCTAGGGTGACTTTGGTTCCAGTTTATATAAAAAATTAACCGGTACAGTGTCTTCAGACGTATGTGTTTGTGCATCGGGAAGGGGATCAACCTTTTTTTCAACACCAAGCTGCCTTCTCTCTCTAAGCTTATCCTCTTCAGCTTCTGTAGAAGCCAAAGATAGATCAAACGTATCAAAAAATGTTGAATGTGGGCTCACAGGAATATACTGTTTAATCAAAGGCCATTTAGGGGCTAAATCTGAGACAGCAGGGAAAGAACATTTCTCAAGCATTAATTCAGAAAGGCGTGTTTTTCTTTTATTAGAAAAGAGGAGCTTTGACCGCTTGTTTAAGTTCTCATGGGAAAACACAAGCCTACAGTATCCTGCAATCTCTGTCTCCTATAGTGCTGCTGGAAATGATGTTCATGTCATGTACAGAGCTTATGCCATTTCGCCTCTCTCTCCTTTGAAGTCCACTTCGAGTTCCACCAAACTTTTTTTTTTTTTTTTTTTTTTGCTGTGCGGCTTGTGGGATCTTAGTTCCCTGACCAGGGATCAAACCCAGGCCCCTGGCAGTGGGAGCGCCAAGCCCTAACCACTGGACCACCAGGGAATTCCCTCCACCAAGCTTTTTACCAGTATCCAATGAACTTTGTGTCTCTGCAGAACAGGAATGTTTTTTCTTCCTACCCCACGGAGCATGTCAATAGTAGAAACCTCTTCTTGCAAGTCTTGTTCCTGGGGTGACACATGAATTATTATCCATTTCAATGCTTAATTTCAACAATCTGAGGGTTTCAGTGGCACAGTTTTGGTTTCTCCTTGAAGAATTCTTTGAAGGGCTTAATCCCAGTCATAAGGCAACATTTCCTCTTCAGGGACTGCTCTGTTGCTGAGGAGCTGTCTCCTATACTGATTTTTTCTCTTTGACAGACAAAACATCTGTTGGAGTTCATGCCTGCATTTTCACTACAGCTTCCTCCTTCATGGCTGAAGAGATTCTGACACCTGTATTGGAAGTTATTCCATATTTTCCCCACTTTATCTGTTGATTATAAGCTCATGACCAATAGCAGGCAGGGCTTTGGAGGGGCAGGAGCCTTGAAGGAAATATGTTGTTCTTCTGGCCACAGATACGCATGGTGCCCTTAACCTGCTACACTCACTGAAACTTGCCCAGTGGTGTTCGTTCCTCCATAGAGCCTGACTCCCTGCGACATCCTGATGCATCTTATAAATGGTGTGTGGGAGACACAGCAGCTCAGATGATCCCCACTCTCCCACTCCGCTATTACCCTGGCGTGCTCCTTCTCTCCCAGGTAGCACTCACTGATTAACCCTTTACTGTGTATCAGGTTCTGTTCTAAGCACTTCACAAAAGCTAACACGTTATTCCGCACAACAACCCTGTGAGGTAGGGCTGTTATTACTCTCATTTCCTAGATGAGGAAACTGAGGTACAGGAGGTCCCACTGCCCTGGATTCCCCCTGAGGCCCCTAACTCTACCATCTTGTCTACTGCTTAGTATCTGTGCCAGTGAACGTTCAGAATAAGTCCAATAGTGCAAATTTCTGGCCTAGTAGAGGGAGAGGTGGTGCCACCAAAAGGAAAAGAAGCAGGTTCAAATGAAGGATAATTCCTATTTACTGAGTGCAGGCAATGGTGCAGGTACTTCACAGGCATGATCGTATTTGTTACTTCCTCCAAAGGCTCTCGTTGAGAGAGGGACAGTTATTCTTTTTACCCAGGGTAGGACTCTTAAGACCAAGAGTTTGCCAAAAGTCACCACTATTCAGTGTCAATGTCAAAACTCAAACCCAGGTGAGATGCCAAAGATTAGGCCTTTTCTCTACTCAGTGCTGCTTCAATTTGGGGAAAGGTGGCTTCTTGGTGCCTTTGACATGAGAAACTCAAATCAGTGCACTGAGTGCCTCTGTGTCTCTGCCTCCTGCCCTGGTCCCTTCCCCCCCATACACCCAGCCACCCATGATTTCTACATTCTTTCATAACATCCCAGATAATTCACTGAGCACCTACTACATATCTGACACTTTTCTTGTAGGCCCTGGAGATACAGCAGTAAACAAAAGTCGCTGTCATTCCGAGGAGTAGTGGGGCAATCAAAGCAAATAAACAAACAAAAAAGGCCTTTCCCTCCCCCAAAAATCATTCTCAGGTTCACTGCCAGAGGGTGTATAAACCTCTCAAAGGTCCAAACAAAGGAACATATTGAAATACTGGTGTTTGGATTGAGAGAGTAAGTAACTTTAACGACTTTTTGCAAGTCAGATGGTTTCCAATTATCTGCCTTCAACAAAACTGAATAAGGACCTCTTGGAGTTGTCAGTTGACGGTCATTAATATAAATTTTGATGATGATTACTACGTGATTTTTGGCACATTTGGAAGGAGTTTAAAAAAAACAATGAGGGCTTCCCTGGTGGCGCAGTGGTTGAGAGTCCACCTGCCGATGCAGGGGACACGGGTTCGTGCCCCGGTCTGGGAAGATCCCACATGCCGCGGAGCGGCTGGGCCCGTGAGCCATGGCCGCTGAGCCTGCGCGTCTGGAGCCTGTGCTCCGCAACGGGAGAGGCCACAACAGTGAGAGGCCCGCGTACCGCAAAAAAAAAACAAAAAAACAATGATACTCCTGTGCCAAACCCTTTCCATTCCCATGTACTTATTTTATGTGACCAAGTTTTCGTAGCTATTACCGAACAAACATGAATAGAATGATGCAGGGCTTATTGAGAAAAATCACCTACCTTTGCACTGAGGTATATTTGCAATAAAATTTCATCTATCACAAAATGATCCTATATGTTATTTTGATTAATCATGCAATAATAATACTCATAATGATAGGTAAGAAAGCTTTTGGAGGATCATGATCTCAGGAAACATTTTTACAAATTAAATTACAACATAAACACACATTTGTATGGCGGAGAAGTATGATAGGATGATCAATACAAGACTTTTAAGCATAAAATTGTATTACCTGAGGATAAACTTCTGTGAGAGTAAAATGAAATAGAAATACAAGTTCAGGGAGAAAAGCGGGTAATGTAACATTTCTTAAAGTGATTTTTATTTTTTACATATAAAAATGAATGATGGTGGGTATCAAATTGCTATTGTATTTAAATTCCATTGGATGGCATTCAAAACTGTGATGTTAACACTTTTAAAGTGTCAATTTCCTTTGCAATCTGTATGCCTTTTATGTAATTTTCTTGCCTAGTGACCCTATCTAGAAAATCCAATACAAGACTGAACAGAAGTGGTGAGAGAGTGGACATCCTTTTCTTGTTCCTGATCTTAGGGAGAAAGTTTTCAGTCTTTCACCATTAAATATAATGACAGCTGAGTGTTTTTCCTCAGCCTTTATCAGGTTGAGGAAATTCCCTTCTATTCCCAGTTTGTTGCATGTTTTGCATGGGGGTAGTTTCAAAAAGTTATTTTAGTGAATAAGGAAGCAAAATGTTTGAAAACTCAAGTTCAATTTCCTTAGAAACTCTGTCCCTGCCATACCCCCAACAACAAGCACAGTGCCTCCATATGAAAGGGGCCCAATCAGCATTTGTGGAGCAAACTATCTCCCTCCTTTCCCGTTGCATTTTATACTCCAGTGATGCTACGCTGTTTGTGGTTCCCCCACATACCATGCTGTCTTCTCTGACCGCAGGTTCCGTCCCTCCCTTCTGTTCCCAGCTGACACCTATTTGGTGTGTTCCAACGCTGCCCCCGTGTCATCTCATTCAGGAGATGTCTCTCTCCTCAGCTCTTCTCAAATCCTGAGCTGAACGGGCCTCTTTTTTTGTGCTCCTGTGGTACTTTGTGCATCTACTGTTTTTATAATCCCCCACTAGACTAGACAGATGATAGGGTGTGTGGTTAAGAGTATGAATTTGAGAGCCCGGCTGCCCATATTCAAAATTCTGCCTCTTACTAATTTGTGCGAATTTGGTTGTACCTCAGCTTCTTCGTCTGTCAAACACAGGTGATACTAATGGTACCGATCTCATAGAGTTGTTTGAGGGATGAGGGGTAACAGTGTCCAGCAAACAGTCATTACTATGTAAGAATTAGCGAATATGTGTGTATGTATGAATGATTCACTTTGCTGCACACCTGACTCACAACACTGTAAATCAACTATACCCCAATAAAAATTAAAGAAAAAAAAAGAATTAGCTATTAAGTCCTACAGGGCAAGGGCTATGTTTTCTTCTTCTCTGCTTCTCCAAACCCTTAGTCTCCTGCCCGGGCTGCAGTGGGTACTCGATACATGTTTGTCATGAGGGTGGGCCTGGTGGAAAGTATCTGAAAGAAGGAAAAGAAATACGAATTTGACATTGCATAGCAGGTAGAAATCAGAACTCAAATGTCTAAACCATGTTGCGCATTTTTACGTATTTCCTAAACAGTCTTCACTCTGGCCCCGAGATTGCCAAACTGGAGAAATTAAACCTGGGGCCAGAGGTTCCAAGAGGACAGAGTGACCTCAGAGAATATACACAAGTCACGAGAGCTGTACTGTGCCTGCCTGCTAACGAATGTTAACAAATGTGTGTGGCAGATCTTAGTCGAAACTTGTTTTCTTTATATCCCGGGAGTGAGAATGTGCTGCGGACAAATCCTCATTACTATACACTTCTCTGGTAGATGTTCTTTACCCAGGTAGAAGAACTAAGAGTTGGACACGATCAGTGCAGGTCAGTTTGCAACACCCTGCTGCCTCCCCAGAGCACCTCCAGGGAGCAGAGCAAGGGCTCTACCTGCCTCCAGAACCATCAATCTCTGTAACCTCCTCATTGCTAGAGAATCTCCTCCCCTCCTCCGATCTTCACGCTGTGGCCAGAGCATCCAAAAGGATGCGTAGTTTCCCACCCTACCAAGCCAAGGCTTTTATTCTTTTAAAGGTTTATTTATTATTTATTTTTTATTTTATTTATCTTTGTCTGGGTCGGGTCTTAGTTGCAGCACTTGGCATCTTCGTTGAGGCATGCGGAATCTTTTTTGTTGCAGCACGCGGGCTCTTTCGTTGCGGTGCACGGGCTTCTCGCTAGTTGTGGCGTGCCGGTTTTCTCTCTAGCTGTGGCGTGCAGGCTCCAGGGTGCGTGGGCTCTGTACTTTTGCGGCACACAGGCTCTCTAGTTGAGGCGCACGAGCTCAGCAGTTGTGGCGCGCGGGCTTAGTGGTCCCGCGACATGTGGGATCTTAGTTCCCTGACCAGGGATCGAACCCACGTCCCCTGCATTGTAAGGTGGATTCTTCACCACTGGACCACCAGGGAAGTCCCAAGGCTTTTATTCTTATATCTCTTCCACCTACACCCCTCAACCCTTCACTCCAGCACAATTTCCTTGTGAAGTATAAGCTTTTATAGAACAAAGCCAGAAAGCGGTTTATCTCCAAGCAACTTCTGTTATCAAGCATCTCCAGGGATCAGGGAGCCCAAGAGGCTGACTTCTTGCTTGGAAAGTGCTGGCTGCTTTGGGTGTATCCTACAGACTGCCCAGACAGGCTGTGCTGGATCTTTTGTTTGCCCTCCAGATTCACCCTCCACCTCTCCACCCTGCTCTGTGCCCTGGGAGGCTGGCCTGCATGGACTGCATCACCCAGGCACCTTTGCCTTCTAACTTCCAGTTGAGTTTTGTCAATGGGAGGCACTAGCTGGAGAGGATGACTGGAGAAAGAGGTTGGGTATTTATTTCCCTGCTGCGCCATGGTTATATCCCTCTATCAAAGGGCACAGCTGTATTCAGGCAGTCCTTTCTTACTGCTACAGCTCTGTTATGGGTTGAATTGTATCCCCGTCTTCAAAAGATATATTGGAGTCCTAACCCCCAGAACCTCAGAAGGTGACCTTTTGGAGATAGGGTCTTTACAGAGGTAATGAAGTTAAAATGAGCTCTTGAGGATGAACCCTAATCCAATATGGCTGATGTCCTTATGAAAAGGGGAAATTTGAACATAGATTGAGGCACACATACAGGGAAGATGATCTGAAGAGTCATGGAGAAGGCGGTCACCTACAAGCCAAGCAAAGAGGACAAATCCTTCCCTCATAGTCCTCAGAAGGAACCAACCCTGCTGATGTCTTGGTTTCAGACTTCTAGCCTCCAGGGCTGAGACAATACATTTCTATTGTTTAAGCCACCCAGTTTGTGGTACTTTGTTAAAGCAACCCTAGCAGACTAACACAAACTCTCATTGGGTCTGGTAACACCTCCACCCCTTGTGTCTTCAGGCCTACAGGATGGTAAAGACTCCCACTGTTGCTAGTCTTCACTATCCCTAGTTTTCCCTTAATCCTGTCCATACCTCAATCTCTTTATTCAATTCTCTTCAATTATTCTGTTGACTGTGCCATGTTTACTGAGACTCAAGTCTAAAATATAATTATATCTTCCCAATATACTTCCCAAAACAATCACAAAGGCAAGAGAAAATTCTATTGGGGTTCTCCAATTATGCAGACATCTACTGGGAATCTTATTCAATATATTTTCACTTTCTTCTGTTGCCTATTTCATCTTGCAGGACATAGAGGAAGCCATGAGGGGAAGTGATACTTTGGACTTAATTCAGATCAAAATTCTGAGAGTTTGTGGTAATCAAGGCAGGGAATGGGTGTGATGAAACATGTATCCTACACTTTAGGTGCTCACATTTCAAAAATTCCAAAGAAGCATTAGGTAAGACCCTATGACAGCCTGAAAAAATAAGTTAGCTCAAAAGGAATGGGATCTTGCAGAAATTAAATTCTGACACTGCCCATGAGCAGCAAAAACATGACGACTCATGTTCTCTGAATAATCCTACTTTTAAAAGAACTTGCAGAAAAACAGTTGTGGGAGAGGCGTATGTATGTAATTGAAAATGAATACCAAAGAATGGCCACCACTTTTAAGAATAACTTCTGGAAGGGGAAAATCCAAAATAGGATAAGTCCTGTGAAAATAGAGGGGGGGAAAGTGATTTTTAAAGTTACATTTAAAACGAGAAACACAGAAAAAGGTATAGGCTTTAGAATACGGGAAAAAAACAAACCAGCTTATATGAACAATTATAGAAATTACAGAAAAGGTGTGAAGAACTGAAGCATGCTGGGAGACTTGGGAAAAACAGATGAAAGAAAAAGGAGAAATAGTCAATTCTGGGAACTCAGTCCAGTGAACTTGACACTGACTCTGGAAAAATTCTCAAATGAGTTGTTAAACAGATGGCTGGTGAGCTCTTAGAGAGAGAATCAACAGTCACTCAGAGATGTATTTCCTTTTTGATGGATCTGCACTGACCCATTTGGGTTTTAGCACAGCTCTCCTGTTGTCCCTCTCAGCGTTTTCTCTCCCTCATCTAGACCTTTCTCATAAACTGCACATCATTTATTCTTTGATTAGACAAATATTTGAGCACCTGGTAAGTGCTAGGCACTAATTTCCCCATTCTGGGACTTTCCCTCAGCCACCAGCTCTCTCCTGTCTTTTCTAAACCCCATGTGGTTTTCCTGAGCTGGCAGAATCCACATACTCCAGGGCTTGACTGTCTGCCCCAACTCACCTTTTGTTTTCCAGGATAGAATTGGGAGGAAACTGGGTTGCAGTTTTCCTTGGCCAACAGGTGCTGTCCTCTTTTGCAATATGCCCAGAAATGCTATCATTCGGGTTCCATGCAACAGATATTAATTAACTCAATTTCAAATTTGGCAAACCTACATTTCCAGCCTCATGTTCCACTTCATCTCTTCAGTCATTACCAGCCCCAGTCCCTGCCTGTAAGTTTCCAAGCCTGTGCCTTTTTGCTCAATTGATTTTCTCATTCAGGAGCCTGACATCTCCTCCACCTCTGGAAATCCTACACATTTCCCAAGACCCAACTCAAAAGCTGCCTCCTCCCTGGCTGGACTTAATGACCTACTTTGCTCAATAAAATCCCGCCCAAGCCCCATGCTTGACCTGTGCAGCACCATTGTACTTTCATCTTCCCTTCTCAGTTAATTACTTGTCTGTCTTCCTCACTGGAGTCTAACTTCTTTAAGGGCAAAGGTCTGCAGGCTTCCACCCAATCCAGCTGCAGTACTTTACAAAGGGGTTGGCAAACTAAGGCCTGAGCAAAGAATGGTTGAAATAGTGGAAAAAAGATCAACAGAAGAATAATACTTCATGATACATGAAAATTACATGAAATTCAAATTTCAGGGACCATAAATAAGACTTTTTTTGAACACTGAGAGCCCCTATTTTCTATGACTGCTTTTGACCTCTAGTGGCAGAGCTTAATAGTTAAGAGATCTTATGGCCCCCAAGATCTCTTGGGGTTTACTATATGGCCCTTTACAGAAAAACTTTTCTAACCCTGCTTTACAACAAGGATTTGATGACTGATCACTGTGTCAGGACACCAAGCTTCTCCGTACATATCCCCTCCGAGTTTTAGTTTATTTGTGTATTGGAAGTAATAACTGTCTTGCCTTTAAGCTGTCATGAACATCAAATGAGATAATGCACTTAGAAAAGTATAAAAATATTCTATAAAGACAACTGTGTTTATCTGTACTAAAAAGATAAAGTGGTAAAATAAGAAAACACTGTAAGTTTTTTTCTCCTGCTTCCTTCGTTTACAGTCTTCTGTTGAATTTGAAATTTTAAGAGAAAGTTTTTACTTTTTAAGTGACAATAAGGTCACAGGTTCCTTCCTTCCAGTCTTTCTTTTGTGTTGCTCCCACCTCCTTTTCTTTCTCACTTGTAATTCCCGCCCCCCCTGCATTTTCTTTATATAGTTTCTCAATTGGCCCTCACGATTACTCAGTGGAGGCACCGGGACACACCTGATTATTCCATTTTACAGACCAGGAAAACAAGGCAGATTACAGTTGGCTGCGCAGCTCTGACTCAGCACACAGGGAACCCTCAGTACCACTCTCTTCGCCATTCCTCAGGGGCAACCGCCCGGCAAATAGAACAAAGCTGACCCTGCGAGGCTTCCAAGCTTGGTCCTCAAACACCCCTTGCGTGTATATCCTCGGCGTTATTTCCTTCACCCCTCTTCCCCCAATTCTTTACTGCCGCCCCCCTTCTCGGGAACAGGTGGTAGGCTCCGCGCTCAACGCGCAGACGCGCGCCGTCGTGGGCGGGGCGGGAACTGGGGGGCGGGGTGTGCGCGGGCTTGGTTTTGGGCCGCGGCGGGAGCTGGAGTCACCGCCAGTGGAGTGCGCAGGCGCCGGGCAGTTACCGGTTTCGCCATGGAGCGGAAAGGTGAGCGGTGGAGCGGCCTCCGCCACGAGGGGCAACGGCCGCCGGGGCAAGGCCCGGGTCAACGCCAGGAGCTTAGCCTAAGCGCCGCCGTCCGGTCTCCGGGCGTGCGGCGCCCCTCCACTGAGGTGGCGCCGCCCCTCACCCCCCGCCTCTGGGCAGCCGGTCCGCGCCCCTGAGCTCCGGCGTCCTTCCGCGCCGGCAGTCATCGCCTCTCTTGCCCCGCCAGGCCGGCCCGCCCCTTGGGGCCACTCCAGGGCCCGGCCCTCGGCAGGCGAGGCCGACCCCGGCGCGCCAGCCCCCTGACCCGGCCTGAGCCCCTTCCGGCGTGCCCCGCCTGGGCGCTGCTCTGCGCTCCGTGGGCCGCCAGCCCCCTGATCGGCCGCCTGGCCAACGCCGCGGCGCTTGCCCCGGAGCCGCCCCTCAGGCAGGCCCCGCACCCGGGCCTCGCGCCCCTGCTGGGTCTCCACCCTCACCTTGGTGTCTTCCTTACCTCCCCATTCGCCCTTCATCCATCCCTCTCTCCTGCAGTGCTTGCGCTCCAGGCCCGAAAGAAAAGGACCAAGGCCAAGAAGGACAAAGCCCAGAAGAAGTGAGTCTCACCCCCCAACATCCCTTTCTTTGGATTTGCCCCCGCACCTCGTCTCTGGTTTCACGCCTTGAACGTGCACCGGGTTTGGACACCCGGCGGCCGCAGCCACATGGCCTCGGGGCGGCCAAGGAGGGTCGCGCCCCGTGAACCATGTGGGCGGGAGCTTCTGTTGCTGGAGGCCAGGTCTGCGTCTTAGCAGCCCCGCTCCTTCTGGAAAGGACTGTTGGGAGAGGACCGTAGCCCGACCGGTACCTTACCTTCCCAACTCCAGAGAGGAGGCACAAGAGTTTGAGCCTCCCCACGGAGCTGGTAGATCACTATCAGTTTGTGAACCCTGCTCTCTTTCCATACCTGCTTCCCAGCGTCTTAATTTGCCTCCTCCTTCTGCAGGGTAGGCGGCAGGGAATTCTTGGATGAATTTTCTGTGTTTTGGTCTGCCAGCCACACGCTCCCTTTTATAGAGGAGGGCATGGAGCTTTCCCCTGGGTTAGGCAAAACTTCCTGAGCCTGCAGGCGCCTGGCCTTCCTTGCAGTCTGCAGGCAGCCCTCTGGGGTATGCAGCCGGTTTCTGTTGCTGCTTCTCTTTTCCCGGAACCTCAAGTCCTCGCACTGAATGCAGATACCTTCTGGAGTGGGCATCACAGTGGTGACGGGGAAGTTCTTTAGCCAGCGCTGTTGCTGATTTTGGCTTGGTGTGTTAAGTGCCACTTGCCGGTTTTTATCAGCAGGATGCATAATCGTGGTTTAGCGCTATTGTGGGAAACACAAAAGTTGGTCAGAACGTCATAGAAACGCCCAGTAGAGGGCTTCTGCAAGGGAGGCTTAGTCTGAAGAACTTTTGTACTCACATTTAATTGCAGAGGGCCTTGGAAATTGTCTTTTAGACACTTGTACTCAGAAAAAAAATGCATTATTTTCATGACACTTTTCCATTTCCTTGGATCTACGTGGAGTTGTACACCATCTAAGTCTTTCTGAGCTGATAAAACTCATTTCAGAGGCTTTCCTAGGTTTTCTTTCTGAATGATGATACAAGATCCGGGCATGTGTGCGTGTGTGTACGTTTGTGTATTGTTTTCGGCAGCTGCCTAATGTTTCAGGAGAGCAAACGATGACTTCTATCAATAGAGCTAAAGTGGTAGGTGACCTCACCTCTTGCTTCATTTCTATCAGCTGTCTTACGAAATTTTTTATTTTCTGAAGTGCTGGGTAACCCGTGCATTTAAATGTGAGTTTATATATGTTTGTGTGTGTATTTAATTTGCCTCTTGATTATCCATGTATGGATGATTCAAAAACCAGTTTTTACTCCCAGATCGGTTTAATGGAAACAGCCAGGAGCTAACCTGGTTCTCCCGTGCAGTGGGAATTTAAATGTTACTCTGTGTGTGTGTGTGCACGAGCGTGCATGCACAGCCTTAGTTTTGTTACTCTCTGTGGAGCTGATATGAATGTGTTATAAAACCATATGTTTTCTGCTGATGTAAGGAGGTGATGATTTTATTATTCACTGTATTATTTAGATTTCATCTGTCCTGGTTTCTCCACTTGGAAATTAACCTTGATATTAGCCTGAATCAGCCTATAATTTGGGAGATAAATATGTATGGATGATCATATACTTTATTTTTAGCACCAGATATTCAGTACTTTGGATTATCTATTTATTTATAATAAGTTTGTTCATTTATTTTTGGCTGCATTGGGTTTTTGTTGCTGTGCGTGGGGTTTCCCTAGTTGCAGCGAGTGGGGGCTACTCTTCGTTGTGGTGTACAGGCTTCTCATTGCGGTGGCTTCTCTTGTTGCAGCAGAGTACGGGCTCTAGGCACGTGGGCTTTAATATTTGGCTCTCGGGCTCTAGAGCGCAGACTCAGTAGTGGTGGCGCACGGGCTTAGTTGCTCCAAGGCATGTGGGATCTTCCCAGACCAGGGCTCTAACCTGTGTCCCCTGCATTGGCAGGCAGATTCTTAACCACTATGCCACAGGGAAGCCCCATGGATGATCTGTTTAGACCATATGCTTTATTTGTAAAGCTGAATATATGTACTTTGGATTATCTGTTACTCCTCCATTCACTACTGTGGGTAACCTAGAGTCACTTGCACAAAAGCAAGTACAGATAATTAGTTATTTTACTGAATATTTCATCTTGTACAACTTGACTCCTTGAACCACCCCCATTTACTTATAGTTTCAGAGGTGCTTAATTTTTTATTTTGTCTTCAATTAATAGTTTTTCTTGATAATATTACTTTTTTTTTTTGGTTTCTCCAGCCTCCTTTTAAGTACTTGAAATGTCTAACTAATTAACTTGGTTAGAGTACTGTGTCAGAAGTTCAAGCCCCACCTGTCTCAGGTAACTTTATTCCTTGACTTTATTCCTTGACTCTTGACTGCACTGCTGACTTCTAGTCATTTTGCAAAGGCAAGCTGCTAGTTACCAGGAGATTAGTCAGGGAGAAAGTCTGAGGGAGAAGGGTGCAATAGTTTGGTCTTTGGAGTGAGTCAGATCTGGTTTGAATTCTGATTTTGCCGCGTTTTAGCAATCTGACCTTGGATTACTTAGTTAAGGAAACAGTCTTATATGTTATGACTGGTAGCTCAGTCATAATGAAAACTCATCAGGACTTGAAGTTTAAAAAAACCAAACATTTAAATGAAAACTTTTAGAAATTATGGATGTACAACAGTAAATAACATCCTAGTAATTTAGTCATGGTGTGGAACAGGTGGAAAGGATTTTCAGTCCCCTGATTTTGTAGATCTTAAAACTAGAATCTACGTACTTTAAATAATATTCTCATGGAGCTGAACCAGTTTGTAGCAGTGTCAAAACTGGAATCCAGGGCTCCTGCCTTCCAGCTCAGTGCTCTTTAGTATTTGTTTCCTTTGGGTTCTTTTACTGTGATGAAAGATCTGACTTTGGGGATTTTTAGTTGTCTTTAGTAGTTTTATTTGAAGAATTCCTTCTCCGTTTCAGTTTTTCCGACACTGTACTTTTATTTACTAACATTAACTAGTTGGTAATAATCTCTATTTTACCTTACAGATAAGGCAATTGAGATTTGCCAGATTACTCCCCTAGAAAATTTAAAGCTAGGTTTCTAACCCAGATCTGACATACCCCAAAGCCCTGGATACTAACCATTGCTGTCTCCAAGTGACAATTCCTTTTGGTGTATCTGAGGACAAATAAGAATAGAGGCTGAGTGAACAGAGGCTTGTGAATAAGGGACCTCAGGATGCATGGGTGTTTAGGTACACTTTCATGGCCCATTGGGTATGTCTCTTAAAGGGTACAATGTTATATCTCCCTTTGAGCATTCAGTTTTCAATGTGTATATCAAGAGCTGTGTGCCTTCATCTGTTTGTCATAGGTTTTTATAATTTAAGACAATTTATGTATGCTTTTTTTTTTATGATTTATTTATTTTATTTATTTTTGGCTGCATTGGGTCTTAGTTGCAGGATGTGGGATCTTCGTTGAGGTGTGCGAGCTTCTCTCTAATTGTGGCGCACAGGCTCCAGGGTGGGTGGGCTCTGTAGTCTGTGGCATGATGCAGGCTCTCTAGTTGAGGCATATGAGCTCAGTAGTTGTGGCATGCGGGCTTAGTTGCCCCCTGGCATGTGGGATCTTACTTCCCTGACCGGGGATTGAACCCTCATCCCCTGCATTGTTAGGTGGATTCTCTACCACTGGACCACCAGGGAAGTCCCTATGTCTGCTTTCAAAATTGTTTCTATGGAATATAATTCCAGAATGGATTTCATATCTAATAATTTTACTAAAATAAAGGGATTGAGAAGTGGGAAATGGGGGTACAGTTTTAAATAGGGTGATGGAGGACACATTGATAAGGTGACACTTGAAGGAGGTAAATGAAGGGCTGCTCTAGCCAGAATATTAGGAGTGGGAATATTCTTCTAGCTCCTGCTTAGCCACCAGAACTGGACAGTATTACTTGAAAAAGCTTCCCAAAGATAGTAATCTATAAGGTATCTTGTTTTAATTTCTTTTATTACTAAAAGGTTGACCATTTGGAGGATATATTTATTGACCTGCTACTATCTTTTGTCCATTTTTATGTTGGATTGTTGATCATTTTCTTGATATTAAGAGCTATTTATTAAGAATATACCTTTTGGGGCTTCCCTGGTGGCGCAGTGGTTGAGAGTCCGCCTGCTGAGGCAGGGGACACGGGTTCGTGCCCTGGTCCGGGAAGATCCCACATGCTGCGGAGCGGCTGGGCCTGTGAGCCATGGCCGCTGAGCCTGCGCGTCTGGAGCCTGTGCTCTGCAACGGGAGAGGCCACAGCAGTGAGAGGCCCGCGTACCGCAAAAAAAAAAAAAAAAAAAAAAGAATATACCTTTTGTTATGTGACAGATTTGTACTTCTCAGCTTGTTAGCCTTTCAAATTACATTTATAGTGTGTTTTTGACATAAATTAATTTTTTTAAATGTGGCTAATCTGTTTCTTCGCTTTTTACCTTTGAAATTTTTGATGTCAACTTTCCTATCTTTAAAAAAAGTTGCATTTTTAACTTTGTGTGACTCCATTAAAGTATGTACTTTCAAAATTATGTACTGCTAGAATTGCATTTTAGAATTGCTCTTAGAAATATTTTCTTGTCTTCTTTTCTTTCTCAGTAAGTTTATGTACGTTAGTAAATTTTATTTGCATTAGTGTTTCTTCTACAGTGAGGCCCAGAGGCTTGCCAGTTTACCATGTTTCTTTAGATTACTACTTGAAACCAGCAACTTGTTGAAGCGCTAAAAGTGGTGGGTGTTTAGGAACTCCTATATTAAAAGTGAAAAGACAGTTCACAGAAAGAGACAAGTTGAAAAGGCAGAGGGCTATGTACCAGATGAAGGAACAAGATAAAACCCCAGGAAAAACAACTAAATGAAGTGGAAATAGGCAACCTTCCAGAAAAAGAATTCAGAATAATGATAGTGAAGATGATCCAGGACCTCGGAAAAAGAATGGAGGCAAAGATCGAGAAGATGCAAGAAATGTTTAACAAAGACCTAGAAGAATTAAAGAACGAACAAACAGAGATGAACAGTACAATAACTGAGATGAAAAATACACTAGAAGGAATCAGTAGCAGAATAACTGAGGCAGAAGAACGGATAAGTGACCTGGAAGACAGAATGGTGGAATTCACTGCTGTGGAACAGAATAAAGAAAAAAGAATGAAAAGAAATGAAGATAGCCTAAGAGACCTCTGGGACAACGTTAAATGCAACAACATTAGCATTGTAGGGGTCCCAGAAGGAGAAGAGAGAGAGAAAGGACCCAAGAAAACATTTGAAGAGATTATAGTTGAAAACTTCCCTAACATGGGAAAGGAGATAGCCACCCAAGTCCAGGAAGTGCAGCAAGTCCCATACAGGATTAATCCAAGGAGAAACGTGCCGAGACACATAGTAATCAAATTGGCAAAAATTAAAGACAAAGAAAAATTATTGAAAGCAGCAAGGGAAAAATGACAAATAACATACAAGGGAACTCCCATGAGATTAACAGCTGATTTCTCAGCAGAAACTCTGCAAGCCAGAAGGGAGTGGCATGATATTCTTAAAGTGATGAAAGGGAAGAACCTACAACCAAGATTACTCTACCCGGCAAGGATCTCATTCAGATTCGATGGAGAAATCAAAAGCTTTACAGAGAAGCAAAAGCTAACAGAATTCAGCACCACCAAACCAGCTGTACAACAAATGCTAAAGGAACTTCTCTAAGTGGGAAACACAAGAGAAGAAAAGGACCTACAAAAACAAACCCAAAGCAATTAAGAAGATGGTCACGGGAACATACACATCAATAATTACCTTAAATGTGAATGGATTAAATGCTCCAACCAAAGACATAGGCTTGCTGAATGGATACAAAAACAAGACCCATATATATGCTGTCTACAAGAGACCCACTTCAGACCTAGGGACACATTCAGACTGAAAGTGAGGGGATGGAAAAAGATATTCCATGCAGATAGAAATGAAAAGAAAGCTGGAGTAGCAATACTCATATCAGGTAAAATAGACTTTCAGGTAAAGAATGTTACAAGAGACAAGGATGGACACTACATAATGATCAAGGGATGAATCCAAGAAGAAGATACAACAATTATAAATATATATGCACCCAACACAGGAGCACCTGAATACGTAAGGCAACTGCTAACAGCTATAAAAGAGAAAATCAACAGTAACACAATAATAGTGGGGAACTTTAACACCTCACTTACACCAGTGGACAGATCGTCCAAACAGAAAATTAATGAGGAAACACAAGCTTTAAATGATACAATAGACCACATAGATTTAATTGATATTTATAGGACATTCCATCCAAAAACAGCAAGTGCACATGGAACATTCTCCAGGACAGATCACATCTTGGGTCACAAATCAAGCCTCAGTAAATTTAAGAAAATTTAAATCAAGCATGTTTTCTGACCACAACGCTATGAGATTAGAAATCGATTACAGGGGAAAAAACGTAAAAAACACAAACACATGGAGGCTAAACAATATGTTACTAAATAACCAAGAGATCACTGTGAAGAAATCAAAGAGGAAGTCAGAAAATACCTAGAGACAAATGACAATGAAAACACAACGATCCAAAACCTATGGGATGCAGCAAAAGCAGTTCTAAGAGGGAAGTTTATAGTAATACAAGCCTACGTCAAGAAACAAGAAAAATCTCAAAGAATGTAACCTTACACCTAAAGGAACTAGAGAAGAAGAAAAAACAAAAGCCAAAGTTAGCAGTAGGAAAGAAATCATAGAGATCAGAGTAGAAACAAAGAAAACAGTAGCAAAGATCAATAAAACTAAAAGCTGGTTCTTTGAGAAGATAAACAAAATTGATAAACCATTAGCCAGACTCATCAAGAAAAAAGAGGGAGAGGGCTCAAATCAATAAAATTAGAAATGAAAAAGGAGAAGTTACAACATACACCACAGAAATACAAAGCATCCTGAGAGACTACTAGAAGCAACTGTGCCAATAAAATGGACAACATGGAAGAAATGGATAAATTCTCAGAAAGGTAAAATCTTCCAAGACCTAACCAGGAAGAAATAGAAGATATAAACAGACCAATCACAAGTAACGAAATTGAAACTGTGATTAAAAATCTTCCAGCAAACAAAAGTCCAGGACCAGACGGCTTCACAGGTGAATTCTATCAAACATATAGGGAAGAGCTAACACCCATCCTTCTCAAACTCTTCCAAAAAATTGCAGAGGAAAGAACCCTACCAAACTCATTCTATGAGGCCCTGATACCAAAACCAGACAAAGATACAACAAAAAAAGAAAATTACAGACCA
The DNA here is from genome assembly GCF_008692025.1 of Phocoena sinus. NCBI lineage: Eukaryota > Metazoa > Chordata > Mammalia > Artiodactyla > Phocoenidae > Phocoena > Phocoena sinus. The sequence goes on along the minus strand of NC_045773.1, from coordinate 65,763,735 downwards.
ATATCACTGATCAATATAGATGCAAAAATCCTCAACAAAATACTAGCAAACAGAATCCAACAACACGTTAAAAGGATCATACACTATGATCAAATGGGATTTATCCCAGGGATGCAAGGATTCTTCAATATACGCAAATCAATCAGTGTGGTACATCATATTAACAAATTGAAGAAAACCCATATGATCATCTCAATAGATGCAGAAAAAGCTTTTGACAAAATTCAACACCCATTTATGAGAAAAACTCTCCAGAAAGTGGGCATAGAGGGAATCTACCTCAAGATAATAAAGGCCATATATGACAAAACCACAGCAAACATCATTCTCAATGGTGAAAAACTGAGAGCATTTCCTCTAAGATCAGGAACAAGACAAGGATGTCCACTCTCGCCACTATTATTCAACACAGTTTTGGAAGTCCTAGTGACAGCAATCAGAGAAGAAAAAGAAATAAAGGGAATCCAAATCGGAGAAGAGAAGATAAAACTGTCACTGTTGGAAGATGACATGATACTATACATAGAGAATCCTAAAGATGCCACCAGAAAACTACTAGAGCTAATCAATGAATTTGGTAAAGTTGCAGGATACAAAATTAATGCACAGAAGTCTCTTGCATTCCCGTACACTAATGATGAAAAATCTGAAAGACAAATTAAGGGAACTCTCCCATTTACCATTGCAACAAAAAGAATAAAATACCTAGGAATAAACCTACCTAGGGAGACAAAAGACCTGTATGCAGAAAACTATAAGACACTGATGAAAGAAATTAAGGATGATACCAACAGGTGCAGAGATATACCATGTTCTTGGATTGGAAGAATCAATCTTGTGAAAATGACTCTACTACCCAAAGCAATCTATAGATTCAATGGAATCCCTATCAAATTACCAATGGCATTTTTTATGGAACTAGAACAAAAAATCTTAAAATTCGTATGGAGACACAAAAGACCCCGAATAGCCAAAGCAGTCTTGAGGGAAAAAAACGGAGCTGGATGAATCAGACTCCCTGACTTCAGACTATACTACAAAGCTACAGTAATCAAGACAATATGGTACTGGCACAAAAACAGAAATATAGATCAATGGAACAACATAGAAAGCCCAGAGATAAACCCACGCACCTATGGTCAACTAATCTATGACAAAGGAGGCAAGCATATACAATTGAGAAAAGACAGTGTCTTCAATAAGTGGTGCTGGAAAAACTGGACAGCTACATGTAAAAGAATGAAATTAGAACACTCCCTAACACCATACACAAAAATAAACTGAAAATGGATTAGAGACCTAAATGTAAGGCTGGACACTATAAAACTCTTAGAGGAAAACATAGGAAGAACACTCTCTGACATAAATCACAGCAAGATCTTTTTTGATCCACCTCCTAGAGTAATGGAAATAAAAACAAAAATAAACAAATGGGATCTAATGAAACTTAAAAGCTTTTGTAAAGCAAAGGAAACTACAAAGAGGACGAAAAGACAACCCTCAGAATGGGCGAAAATATTTGCAAACAAATCAACGGACAAAGGATTAATCTCCAAAATATATAAACAGCTCATGCAGCTCAATATTATAAAAACAAACAATCCAATCCAAAAATGGGCAGAAGACCTAAGTAGACATTTCTCCAAAGGAGACATACAGATGGCCAAGAAGCACATGAAAAGCTGCTCAACATCACTAATTATTAGAGAAATACAAATCAAAACTACAGTGAGGTATCACCTCAAAGCAGTTAGAATGGGCCTCATCAAAAATGTACAAACAACAAATGCAGGAGAGGATGTGGAGAAAAGGGAACCCTCTTGCAGTGTTGGTAGAAATGTAAATTGATACAGTTACTATGGAGAACAGTATGGAGGTTCCTTAAAAAACTAAAAATAGAATTACCATATGACCCAGCAGTCCGACTACTGGGCATATACCCAGAGAAAACCATAATTCAGAAAGGCACATGCACCCCAATATTCATTGCAGCTAACTGTTTACAATAGGCAGGTCATGAAAGCAACCTCTATGCCCATTGACAGAGGAATGGATAAAGAAGATGTGGTACATATATACAATGGAATATTAGCCATAAAAAGGAATGAAATTGGGTCATGTATAGAGACGTGGATGAACCTAGAGACTGTCATACAGAGTGAAGTAAGTCAGAAAGAGAAAAAGAAATATTGTATGTTAACGTATATATGTGGAACGTAGAAAAATGGTACAGATGAACTGGTTTGCAGGGCAGAAATTGAGACACAGATGTAGAGAACAAACGTATGGACACCATGGGGGGAAAGCAGCAGGGGGTGGGGGTGGGAGTGTGACGAATTGGGAGATTGGGATTGACATATAGACACTAATATGTATAAAATGGATAACTAGTAAGAACCTGCTGTATTAAAAAAAGTGTTTTTTTTCTTAAAAATGAAAAGACAGGCTGGTCAACTAAAATCTATTTTTACTCAAGTTTTTAGACCTGGTAGGATAACTGCAGCAAGCTTTTTTGTTTTTTACCCACCTTAGATAGACTTTTGCCTGGTGTTCCCCAGGTCCTGTCTACCACTAATGCTGGTTTGGGGACTAAGTTCATTTTTATATTGGCTGAAGCATTTTAATGGTTCTCTCACTGTAACTGAATTAATCCCAAGCAAATAAGAAAATTCAGAAAGCTAGGAGTTTTTTTTTTTAAGTCTTCCTTTCCAGATACAATGCAAGTAATAATTTAGTTAAAGAGAAATAGATATCTAAATATATTTATAATCTTACAGTTTTTTCACCGAATTTAAGATGCTGTCTGTTTTTTAATTCACCATTTTATGTACTACTAAGAAAAAAATACTACCAATTAACCTTATACACCATTTACTGTAAGATGTGTCTTGATTTCAGAGATGTAAAATGGTGGGAGACATTTTCATGTTTGAGTTTGTGAAATGCAGTAATTCCAAGATTGTGCAGAATTGACAGCATGATTTTTTTTTGCGGTATGGGGACCTCTCACTGTTGTGGCCTCTCCCGTTGTGGAGCACAGGCTCCGGACGCACAGGCTTAGTGGTCATGGCTCACGGGCCCAGCCACTCCGCAGCATGTGGGATCTTCCCGGACCGGGGCACGAACCTGTGTTCCCTGCATCAGCAGGCGGACTCTCAACCACTGCGCCACCAGGGAAGCCCGTGATTGTCTTTCTAAAAGCTTTGTTGTGGAAATTTTCAAATATGTATGAAATGAGAGAAAATGGCAAAATAAACTTGCATACATCCACCTTAACTTCCAACAGTTATCAGCTATGGCTGATGTTGTTTCATCTATTGATACATCTTCTCCTACTCCCCTCCATCTTATTTTAAAGCAAACCCTAGACATTATCATTTTGTAAGATAGGGACTCTTAATTTTTAAAAACATAACTACAGTACTATTATGACACCTAAAATTTTTTAACACAAGTTGATATCAAATATCCAACTTTGCCATTGTTTTAAAAGTCTCTCTAGTCTTTTTATCTATAGGTTCTGCATAGTTTTTGTTTTTTCTTTCTTTGCAAACTTTAAAAAATTAATTTATTTCTTTTTGGCTGCGTTGGGTCTTCATTGCTGCGTGGGGCCTTTCTGTCGTTGCGGCGAATGGGGGCTTATCTTCCTTGCGGTGCGCAGGCTTCTCATTGTGCCGGCTTCTCTTGCTGTGGAGAACGGGCTTCAGTAGTTGTGGCACGTGGACTCAGTAGCTGTGACTCACGGGCTGTAGAGCTCAGGCTCAGAAGTTGTGGCGCATGGGCTTAGTTGCTCTGTGGCATATGGGATCTTCCCAGACCAGGGATTGAACCCATGTCCCCTGCATTGGCAGGCGGATTCTTAACAACTGTGCCACCAGGGAAGTCCCTGCAAATTTTTTGCTAGACAGCTTCATTGGTGGTGTTGTATACTTCTATCAGATGGCACCTACTGTTTGGTTGACTCTTTATTTGTGATGTTAGTGGCCTTTGATTATTGCCTAGATCCCTGATTTTATTTGGGGTTGCAAAATGGTAGTATTCTATTATTCTTTAATTTATTAATTGTAATACTTGTGTAAACAGAAACTTTATTTCTTCTATTTGCTTATCTAGGGAGAGACTTCATGTGTATGACAGACTGGATAAATACTTTATACTTTCCAGTTTTAGAAATAATGAGCTGGGTTCCTAGCATCCTCCAAAATGACCAATAAGATTTATTTGATTATGAACACACGGATTTAAACATATTTGTGGTTCAGTCCATTGTAGTTTTGTTTTTGTTTTGTACAGCTTTATAGAGGTATAGTTTATATACCATAAAATTCACCTGTTTAAAGTGTACAACTGAGTGATTTTCAGTATGTTCACAGAGTGGTGCAACCTTCACCATGATCTAGTAGGTTTGAAATATATCCATCACCTCAGAAAGAAACGCTGTACCCATTTGCAGTCAGTCCTCATTACCCCCCATGCTACCCGACCTCCAACCATAGGCAACCACCAATCTACTTTCTGTCTCTATGGATTTTCTTAGGCTGGATATTTCATATAAATGGAATCGTACAATATGTGGTCTGTTGTGACTGGCTTCTTTTACTTAGCATGTTTTTAATGCTCATGCATTTTGTAGCATGTATAGTTGTTATTTTTATTGATTGTCCTATCCTTGGCCAGTTGGAGTCCCTTCATGATGGCCCTTGAGTCATTTGTCTCAGCCTGAGACATCTTTGATAGCTTTTTGCTATCTGGTGTGACAGTTTGTCCAGACTTGTACATTTTCTGCCCCAGTCAAAGAAACAGACCTTTCTCTAAGAAGCCTGTTAGTGGGAAATGACATTTGGAGATCACAATCTGGGCACTTAAAGTGCTTATTTCTACTGAGTTAGTCATTGTTTCTAGGCCTTTTTTGTGGTTAATTAGGAAATAAGTTGAAGTTGTGTTTTTTCTCTTTTTTTTTTTTTTTTTTTTTTTTTTTGCGGTACGCGGGCCTCTCACCACTGTGGCCTCTCCCGCTGCGGAGCACAGGCTCCGGACGCACAGGCTCAGCGGCCATGGCTTACGGGACCAGCCGCTCCGCGGCACACGGGATCCTCCCAGACCCGGGCACGAACCTGCGTCCCCTGCATCGGCAGGCGGACTCTTAACCACTTCGCCACCAGGGAAGCCCTGTTTTTTCTCTTAAAAAAAAAAAAAAATCATGAGTTCAAGTTATACTTAAAAATCAAATTAAATGACCCAGGGACTTTCCTCATCTTCTTTGATTTTACATCTCTATCTCCTTTCTCCCACGTTGAAAACCCCAGTTCTTCACAGCACCAACATGATTATTCATTTTCTTTTCCCACAGTATAAGTACAGAATAGTCTGAGAATGACAATGTCAACACTACAACCAATAGTATGATTACTGAAGAAAGCTGATGATTTCTTCTTATTGTTCTTCTTAGGGCATAGTATTTCAATAGGGATGTATAGTCAAATTACTGAATTTTAAAGTTATGTGAGCTGCTAGTTCCTTGCTGTGTGATTATGTTACCACCTGGTACACAGATTCATTTGTTTAACTTTTGCGTTCATTTTACATCTTTGACTTTTTTAAATCTTGTAGAATTTGGGTCATCTGTGTTCTTAGTTTAAAATGAATATTGAAAATATAGTAATTTGTGATTGTGTTGATTTATTTTTAGTATATGGCTTCTGAAGCATACTATCAGTAAGCCAAAAGGGAATGGTGGTTATTAGAATGTATGGAGTGGGCTTTCTCATCTGTCCTGTGAGAAGATGAGTTGTGTTACCAGATCTTTAGATTTTTTGAGAGACCCTGGAAATCTTGGTTTTTATGTGCTTCTCAACAACTATTTTGATTTTTTTTTTTTAACCATTATAAACAGAAGTTCAGGGGCAGGATTTTACAGCCTGCAGTTTGTAATCTCTGCTGTAGAATCTTCAGGGTGAGAGTTAGTTACTAATTGGCCTAATTATTAGGTCTAATACTATCTCTAGCCCTTCCCCTTAAAGTTATAGTAAACACAGTTGTGGAAGAGATCTGTGCTTCTGTGTACCTCTTCCTGGAAGATTAACTTTGGGAATTTCAAAAAGATCCATGCGATTAGCTGTGAAGACCAGAGTATCTAGTTTTTCAACTACTTTAACAAGGAATGCTTTCAGAAAGTTGTCAGAAACCACAAAATAAGTTAACTGTACTTTGTTCATTTTCAGAGAAGTATAGTAGCACTGGACACAGAAGTTAGTTGGCAGGAGCTAGATAAATAAAAATCATATTCATTTGTACCATGATGAAGCCTTTGGTTATATAGATGAAGGTTAAGGCCAGGTATAATTCATTGCTATTGAGTAATAAATTCCTTGGTGGCTTACATGCTTTGCATAATAGGTATTTAAAGATTGCTTATCAAAAAGTTTGAGAACATTTGATACATATTTTAGCCACTATATAAGAATTGTCACCAGTATAAGAGTTGTCATCAATGGGCTGAAGTTTGGTGTTGGTACCATGAGTCATGTTGATGACCTTTATATATTATTTAATTTACTCAAATTCTAACTTCTTTGTTCTGAGTGATTAGGCATTTTAAACAATGCTACCCATTCTTTTGGGGGTGGTCTTGTGAACTTTTGTTTCCTGAAATACTAAGGTGGCCTTATGTTGTAATTAATATAAAGGTAATTTATGGGCAACTGTATCTTCTCATTCACTTTTTTCTTGATTGTGGTGCTGCCCTTCAGCCTGTGAAGGACCTTGAATGTCATTTAAGCCAAGCAGTTTGACCACAGATGTCAGGTTCTGTCTATACGTGAGCTTGGTGGCAAGCTCCCCTGATACTCCTTTTCTCTTCTATGACTACCTATGCCTTTGAGAATAGATTTTGCAGGAATTGTATGTTGCATATTTCTTGCTAGTATTAGGAATATAACAAGAGGACTTCCCAGGTGGCACAGTGGTTAAGTATCCACCTGCCAGTGCCGGGGACACGGGTTCGATCCCTGGTCTGGGAAGATCCCACATGCTGCAGAGCAACTAAGCCCATATGCCACAACTACTGAGCCTGCGCTCTAGAAGCCTGCGAGCCACAACCACTGAGCCCATGTGCTACAACTACTGAAGCCCGTGTGCCTAGAGCCCATGCTCTGCAACAAGAGAAGCCACTGCAATGAGAAGCCTGCGCACCGCAACGAAGAAGAGTCCCCGCTCGCCATAACTAGAGAAAGTCCATGCACAGAACGAAGACCCAATGCAGCCAAAAATAAATAAATAAAATTAAATTTAAAAAAATAGAATATAATGAGATAAATTAGCTAACTTAGCTCATGTTGTAGGTGGAAGGATAGAATAGGTATATGCTCAAATACCGTTTATTAAAAAAGAGCTTGTTTTCTTGAATCACACAGTCCCAGGTTCCAGCTTGCCTCCAACATGGTTGTTGGATGAACTTGGACAATATCATTTGACTTCCTTGAGTCTGAGTTGCCTTATCTGCAGATGGCGAGATTCTGATGCTGAAATTGTATGTGCATGCCTAGCTCAGTACTCAGCTAGGAGTATAGTGCTTTGGTGACTACTCCCATGCTCATGCTTCCTTCCTTAGCTAAAATGGGTTTACCCTTGACTTTTATGTAACATTTCTTATTACTATTCATGTGTTGAACTAATGGTTTTAACTCACCTGTTGGTATTTCCTATACATATGTATCAGGTCTAGTTTGGGTTAGAGTCCCTAAAGATCAGGGATAGTTTATATTTAATTATGTGTATATATCATCTGATAAATTTAGGCACTCAAATTTTTGTTTCAATGCTGCCAAACCCTAGCTCCTAGGATTACTGAGTTGAGATTACTACTTGAGTATGCCTCAGAAATTAAATTCAGTTTGTCAGTTTGCAAAAGAAAGAAATTATCTGTCAGGAAAGATATATATGGAAAAGGTTGTGGGAGAAATTTAGCATTTATTGAGCTCCACTGTGTGTAGGTCCTGCAACTTAAAATAGTATCTAATTAAATTTTTGCATCAGGTTAGGTACTCCAGAAGGAATACAAAAATGACTTAGAGTGAAGGGGACTTCCCTGGTGGTGCAGTCGTTAATTTGCCTGCCAGTGCAGGAGACACAGGTTCGATCCCTGGTCCAGGAAGGTCCCACATGCTGCAGAGCAACTAAGCCCATGCATCACAACTACTGAGCTTGCACTCTAGAGCCTGAGAGCCACAACTACTGAGCCCGTGCGCCACAACTACTGAAGCCCGCGTGCCTGGAGCCTGTGCTCCGCAACAAGAGATGCCACTGCAATGAGAAGCCTGCGCACCGCAATGAAGAGTAGCCTCCATTTGCGCAACTAGAGAAAACCCGCGTGCAGCAATGAAGACCCAATGCAGCCAAAAATAAATTAATTAATTAAAAAAATAGAGTTAAGCCTTCTCCTCAAGGGGATTTCTTAAGGGAGATAAGTACACAAATATGATTTTCTTCTAGTCTCTATTAGTTTGCTCTGGTTACTGAACAAAGTACCACAGTCTGGGTGGCTTAGACAACAGAAATTTATTGTCTCACACTTCTGGAGCATAGAAGTCTGAAATGAAGTTGTCAGCAGGGTTGAAGATGGCCATCTTCTCCTTGTATCTGTGCATCATCTTCCCTCTATGTGTTTTAGTCTGTGTCCAAATTTCCTCTTTTTATAAGGACAGTAGTCATATTGGATCAGGACTCATCCTAGACCTCGTTTTACCTTGATCACTTCTATGAAGATCCTATCTCCAAATAGTCACATTCTGAGAAACTGGAAGTTAGGACTCCAATGTGTCTTTTTGGGGGGACACAGTTGAACCCGTAACACAGTCCATAGAAGATAGTTCTCTGCATTAGGAGATCCTACAATTATTCATTCCCCAAGGCAGGAAGAAATAGAAGACTGAAATTTACATGTAAGTAAACTAGAGTTTCTAAGGTGCTTTTTCCAGTCAGCTTTTTTTTTTTTTTGTTAACTTATTTATTTATTTGGCTGTGCCGGGCCTTAGTTGCAGCACACGAGATCTTTGTTGCAGCGTGTGGGCTCTTCAGTTGCGGCATGTGAACTCTTAGTTGTGGCATGCGGGATCTAGTTGCCTGACCAGGGATGGAACCCAGGTCCCCTGCACTGGGAGCGCAGAGCCTTAGCCACTGGACCATTAGGAAAGTTCCTCCAGTCAGCTTTTAGTTTGTCTTTTGAAGCCAAATCATTTCTAAGACCCAAACACATCATCTTCAAATCAGTTATTCCTCCTGAGTTTCAGTTTTATTTTATTTATTTATTTATTTGGCTGTGTTTGGTCTTCGTTTCTGTGCGAGGGCTTTCTCTAGTTGGGGCAATCAGGGGCCACTCTTCATCGTGGTGTGCGGGCCTCTCACTGTCGCGGCCTCTCTTGCTGTGGGGCACAGGCTCCAGATGCGCAGGCTCAGTAGTTGTGGCTCACGGGCCCAGTTGCTCCGCGGCACGTGGAATCTTCGCAGACCAGGGCTCGAACCTGTGTCCCCTACATTGGGAGGCACATTCTCAACCACTGCGCCACCAGGGAAGCACCTCAGTTTTATTTTTGAATCATTCCAGATAAAACTCTAGCATTTCTTACCTCTTTACTAAAACGTCACAATCCTATTCAAAATGTCAGCATACTTTGTCCCCTTACCTTTTTAAATTTTTCTTTATAGCCCCTCTCATAGCCTGACATTATAGAACATCTATCTCCTTGAGAGACGTTGAGAGAGGACTTCGATGGGACTTGCTGTCCCAACTTTAGCTATTCACCAGCAGAAACTCAAAACCTGGATAGATTCAGATAAATTAGGGCTATTTTTTGTCACCTTGTGCTAGTATGATGAAGACCAGGGACTTTTTTTTTTCCCTCACAGCTGCATTTCCAGTGCCTGGAAAGGTATCTGACATACCTATAGGCACTCGGTAAAAATAAGTTAAATAAGTAAATAGATGTTTGCTTGTTTCTTTTCCGTTATTTCCTACATGCAATGCTAAAATTTATGTATCAGGTACTGATATAGAATAAACATAACCTCTGTGTTCCCCACGAGGTAGATGTTTTTCTGCCCTCGTTTTACATACTGGGCAACTGAAGCACAGAGAGCTTCTTGAATTAGCAGTTCATCCAAAGTCATGGCACTCTGGTAGACTATGGAACCAGGATCAAACCTAACTCCTGACAAACAGAGACTGTGGCTATGTCTCCTGCATCTTTGCTTTCCAGTCCTCCTACATTTTTACCACCTTCTTGTCAGAAGAATTTTTCTAAAGCACTACTTCTGCTTAAATTTCTTGATGATTTCCTTCTACATAATACACTTCAACACTTGACATTTAATATTCTTCACAGTCTAGTTCCATTAGGGGATTGGTTGGAGGTGGGGTGGAGTGTAATGGTCTTCAATTGAAGAATGATGAGTAACAGCTAAAAATGAAAAAGAAGTTACTTGTCTGATACATATACCTTTTCTGGGTATTTCTGTTTTACAGGCAGTTAGCAAAATAAAGTCTGTTCTCATGAAACTTACATTCTGGGAGTGTGAGTAGGAAGAAATGGCAAGTGCTGAAGAAAAATGAAGCAAGGTCAGAGGGCAGGGGAGGGCATGCCTCTAACTGCTGTTCTATACAGGCATGTCAAGGAAGTTTTCTGAAAAGGCAACACTTTAACTCATCTAACTCATTTAACCTTATCTCACTAAAGAGATAAGGTCAGAGAGATGGGTTTAGGAGGGGGGGGGGGCAAGGGCGGGCAATGAAAAGATCATGTAAGCCCTGTATAGGCCATTGTGATAACATCTATTTTGAGTGTAGTGGTTGCCTAATACATAATAATATGTTATTATATAATAGGGCTTTATTAAAGATCACCAGTTGTTTTCTGTTTTTGTTTTTTTAAGTATAATTAAGTCTGAAATGCTCCCTGCAGAATCCTAGGCTGCTGGGGTTAGGAGATCACAGATTGCCATCTAGTGGCTGTTTATCATAAATGTGGGTAAGGCTTCCAGAAAATACGCAGGCTCTACAGAAGTTTGTGTTGCTAGCTTAATCATATCAGTGCAAAGTGTGGATGTCTGAAAAAAAAACCTTCATATATGAACTGTTTGAGAGTAAGTTGCATATATTGTGCCCTTTTATCCCTAAATACTTGACATATTCCCTTAGAACAAGGACATTCGCTTCATAATCACAATATAATTATCAAAATAGGAAATAAAATGTTAATACAGTATTTAATGTAGATCTTATTCAACTTTTGTCAGTTGTCCCGATGTCCTTTATAGAAAAAAGGTTTTTTTCTGGTCTAGTATCTAACCCATGATCATGCATTGCATTTAGTTTTTGTGTCTCCTAAATCTAGAACAGTTCTTTGCCTGCCTTTGTGTTTCCTGACATTGATATTTTTAAAGAATATAGGCCATTTATTTTCTAGAATGTCTCTCAGTTTGCGTTTTTATGTTTCCTTGTGATTCAGCTTATGCATGCTGGCACTACCTAAGTGAAATGTATCTTTCTTGGTGCATCACATCAGGAGACACATGATATCCTTGCCAGTACTGGTGATGTTACCTTTGACTGATGAGATAAGGTAGTGACTTCCAAGCTTCTCTGCCATAAAATTACGATTTTCCCCTTTGCAATTCATAAGTTATTTGTGGGAAGATACTTTGACCTATGTAAATAACTTTTTCCTCATCAAAATCTCACTGTTTTAGCATTCATTGTTGATTCTCACCTAAATCAGTTATTAATGTGATGGTTACAAAATGGTAATTATCTAATTCTACTATTTCCTTCTATAGTTATTGGTCAGCATTCTGTTAGTAGAAAACTTTCCCTTTTCCCCATTCATTTATTTATCATCATAGTCATCAACATTAGCATGAATTTATGGAGTATTCTTTTATTCAGTGAGTTTTAATCCATTACACTCATTATTATGATGCTCAGATTCTTTCATATTTGGCCATTGGGAGCCCCTTCAAGCTGGCTTCTTGTTCTTTGACATGTCTCCTTTATTCTTTGAGCATTTCTCTATTCTCTAGCCCAAGATATTCCATGTTCATCTTGTACTTTTCCTGCCCCAACCCTGGAATCAATCATTTCTTTGAGGAGCCCTGGTTCCTTTTAGTGAGGATTGGTATTTAGAAACCAAGATTTGGGTGTGACTTTAAGTAAGTTCTTAAAAATTTTGTGTCAGAAAATATGTTAGCATGGTAGGTTTCTGTGATATCACAGTTCTTTATTTCTGGTGGAAAACTTAGGTGACAAATCTGTGATAATTATTTTTGGGCCCGTTCTTTGACATTGCCTTACGCTGAGTAGGCTACTGGAGCAATGATAATTAATGTTGTATTTGAAGCTCCATATTTCCATGTGTGGTTATTAAGTAATCTAAAATACTGAATACATGAAGAGATATGTTGGTTTGGAAGACTCAGATTTAAATAATAATTAGTTCTTCCTAAATTAATATAAATTTCCTATTCCTGTAACAGCATTCTGTGACACCAGTTCCAAACTTTATGGAAAATACAAACATAAGAATAACCCAAAAAATTTCCAGAGAAGTGTAATCCATTTTGAGGTTTTTTTTTAATATGGTGTGAGAAAATGTTCTAATTTAATTCTTTTACACGTAGCTGTCCCGTTTTTTCAGCACCACTTATTGAAGAGGCTGTCTTTTTCCCCATTGTGTATTCTTGCCTCCTTTGTCATAAGTTAACGTAAGTGCATGGGTTTATTTCTGGGCCCGCAGTTCTGTTCCATTTATCTATGTGTCTGTTACCATACTGTTTTGATTACTGTAGCTTTGTAGTATAGTTTAAAATCAGGGAGTGTGATACCTCCAGCTCTGTTATTCTTCCTCAAGATTGTTTTGGTTATTCAGGATCTTTTGTGTTTCCATACAAATTTTAGAATTGCTAATTCTGTGAAAAATGCCATTGGTCTTTTAATAGGAATTGCATTGAATCTGTAGATTGACTTGAGTAGTATGGTCATTTTAACAATATTAATTATTTGAATCCATGAACACAGTGTATCTTTCCATCTGTGTTGTCTTCAGTTTCTTTCATCAGTGTATTACAGTTTTCTGAGTATAGTTCTTCCTTAGTTAGATTTATTCCTAGGTATTTTATTCTTTTAGATGCGATGGTAAATTGAATTGTTTTAAATTTTCTCTTTCTTTTTAAATTTTTTTTATTTTTTAACATCTTTATTGGGGTATAATTGCTTTACAATGGTGTGTGTTAGTTTCTGCTTTATAACAAAGTGAATCAATTATACATATACATATGTTCCCATATCTCTTCCCTCTTGCGTCTCCCTCCCTCTAAAATTTCTCTTTCTGATAGTTTGTTATTAGTGTATAGAAATGCAACAGGTTTTTGTATATTAATTGTATCCTGAAACTTTACCGAGTTCATTGATGAGCTCCAAGTAGTTTTTTTGGTGTTGTCTTTAGGATTTTCTATGTATAGTATCATGTTATTTGCAGACAAAAACAGTTTAATTCTTCCTTTCCAATTTGGACTCTTATTTTTAAAGTAATGTCTGATTGCTGTAGCTAGGACTTCAAATACTGTGTTGAATAAAAATGGTGAGAGTGGGCATCCTTGTCTTGTTCCTGATCTTAGAGGAAATGCTTTCAGCTTTTCACAGTTGAGTATGACATTATTGGTGGGCTTATATATGGCCTTTATTATGTTGAGGTATGCTCCCTCTACAACCACTTTGTGGAGAATTTTTATCATAAATGGATGTTGAATTTTGTTAAAAGCTTTGTCTGCGTCTGTTGGTGATCATAAGATTTTTATTCTTCAGCTTGTTAACGTGGTATATCATTTACTGACTTGTGGATATTGAACTATTCTTGCATCCATGGGATAAATCCCACTTGATCATGGTGTGTGATCCTTTCAATGTATCGTTGAATTCAGTTTGCTAATATTTTATTGAGGATTTTTCCACATATGTTCATCAGTGAGATTGGCCTGTAATTTACTTTTTTTGTGATATCTTCTTGTTTTGGTATCAGCTTGATGCTGGCCTCCTAGAGTGAGTTCAGAAGCATTCCTTCCTCTGTAGTTTTTTGGAATGGTTTGAGAAGGATAAGTATTAGCCCTTCTGTAAATGTTCAGGAGAATTCACCCGTGAAGCCATCTGGTCCTGGACTTTTTTTGTTGGGAGGTCTTTTTTAATTTATTTATTATTACTGATTTGGTTTCATTACCGGTAATTGGTCTATTTATATTTTCTATATCTTCCTGACTCAGCCTTGGAAGATTGTACATTTCTAGGAGCTTGTCCATTTCTGCTAGGCTGTCCATTTTATTGGCATGTAGTTGTTTGCAGTAATCTCTTATGATTCTTTGTATTTCTGTGGTGTTGGTTGTAACTCCTCCTTTTTCATTTCTGATTTTGTTGATTTGACCCTCTTTTTTTCTTGATAAGTCTGGCTACAAAACACAGTTATTTGTATGTTGTATTCACTGAAGTTATCAAATTTCTTGCCCATATTTTATTGAGTTGTTTGTCTTGTTATTGTGTTGTAAAAGTTCTTTTTATATTATGGAAACAAGTCCTTTATCAGTTTGTATTGTATTTACAGAGGTTTCTAATTTTGTTTAGTATTTATTTGTATTGTACTTAGATTTGTATTACAGAGGTTTTTGATTTAGACAAAGTCCAGTTTATCCAAATTTTTTTTCTTCTATCAGTGTGTTTTTTTGTATTTTAGGAAATCTTTGCCTACACTAGGGGTGTGAAAATACTCACATTTAGTTCTGAGGCAAGAGGGGAGTACTGTTTTGTTTTTTTCCCCATAAAATACAGAGAATTATATAAGATTTTTTAAAGTCTTCAACCCCATCCACACTCCCTTGAAACCACAGATTGGCTAACAGGCATTGTGTGCTTTCTAAGTACAGTTGACCCTTGAACACTGTGGGGGTTAGGGGCACCTATCTCCCCACCAGTTGAAAATTTGCATGTAACTTTTTTTTCACATCTTTATTGGAGTGTAATTGCTTTACAGTGTTGTGTTAGTTTCTGTTGTATAACAAAGTGAATCAGCTATATGTATACATATATCTGCATATCTCCTCCCTCCCACCCTCCCTGTCCCACCCCTCTAGGTTGTCACAAAGCATCGAGTTGATCTCCCTGTGCTATGCAGCAGCTTCCCACTAGCCATCCATTTTACATTTGGTAGTGTATATATGTCAGTGCTACTCTCTCACTTCGTCCCAGCTTCCCTTTCCCCTGCTATGTCCTCAAGTCCGTTCTCTACGTCTGCATCTTTATTCCTGCCCTGCCACTAGGTTCATCAGTACCGGTTTTTTACTTTCTTTCTTCTTTTTTCATTCTGAATTTTAGTTTATTTTCTTTTGTAATTTAAGATGAAGCAACACTGCCTCTAAAACTGTACCTAAAAGTTGACTCACTTTTACAATGATCCTTAGTGATAAATATTTTTATTTTTTATTTTTTTAAGACTCTTTATCTTATTTTATTTTATTATACAGCACGTTCTTATTAGTTATCTATTTTATACATATTAGTGTATATATGTCAATCCCAATCTCCCAGTTCATCCTACCACTACCACCACCCACCCACTTTCCCCCCTTGGTGCCCATATGTTTGTTCTCTAAATCTGTGTCTCTATTTCCACCTTGCAAACCAGTTCATCTGTACCGTTTTTCTAGATTCCACATGTATGCGTTAATATACAATATTTGTTTTTCTCTTTCGGACTTACTGCACTCTGTATGATAGTCTCTAGGTTCATCCACGTCTCTACAAATGACCCAGTTTCTTTCCTTTTTATGGTTGAGTAATATTCCATTGTATATATGTGCCACATCTTCTTTATCCATTCATCTGTTGATGGACATTTAGGTTGCTTCCATGTCCTGGCTATTGTAAATTGTGCTGCAGTGAACATTGTGGTACATGTATCTGGTTTTTTTTTTTTTTTTTGGTACGCAGGCCTCTCACTGTTGTGGCCTCTCCCGTTGCGGAGCACAGGCTCTGGGCGCGCAGTCTCCACGGCCATGGCCCACCGGCCCAGCTGCTCCGCAGCATGTGGGATCTTCCCGGACCAGGGCACGAACCTGTGTCCCCTGCATCGGCAGGCGGACTCTCAACCGCTGCGCCACCAGGGAAGCCCACATGTACCTTTTTGAATTATGGTTTTCTCAGGGTATATGCCCAGTAGTGGGATTGCTGGGTCATATGGTAGTTCTATTTTTAGTTTTTTAAGGAACCTCCATACTGTTCTCCATAGTGGGTGTATCAATTTACATTCCCACCAACAATGCAAGAGGGTTCCCTTTTCTCCACACCCTCTCCAGCATTTACTGTTTCTAGATTTTTTGATGATGGCCATTATGACCCGTGTGAGCTGATACCTCATTGTGATTTTGATTTACATTTCTCTAGTGATTAGTGATGTTGAGCATCTTTTCATGTGTGTGTTGGCAATCCGTATGTTTTCTTTGGAGAAATGTCTGTTTATGTCTTCTGCCCATTTTTGTATTGGGTGGTTTGTTTTTTTGATATTGAGTTGCTTGTATATTTTGGAGATTAATCCTTTGTCAGTTGCTTCGTTTGCATATATTTTCTCCCATTCTGAGGGTTGTCTTTTCGTCTTGTTTATGGTTTCCTTTGCTGTAGCTTTGTAGTATATCCTGAAGTCAGGGGGCCTGATTCCTCCAGCTCCGGTTTTCTTTCTCAAGATTGCTTTGGCTATTTGAGGTCTTTTGTGTTTCCATACAAATTGTAAAATTTCTTGTTCTGGTTCTGTGAAAAATGCCATTGTTAATTTGATAGGGATTGCATTGAATCTGTAGATTGCTTTGCGTAGTAGAGTCATTTTCACAATGTTGATTCTTCCAATCCAGGAACATGGTGTATCTCTCCATCTGTTTGTATAATCTTTGATTTCTTCCATCAGTATCTTATAGTTTTCTGCATACAGGTCTTTTGCTCCTTAGGTAGGTTTATGCCTAGATATTTTATTCTTTTTGTTGCAGTGGTAAATGGGACTGTCTCCTTAATTTATTTTTCGGATTTTTCATTGTTAGTGTATAACATGCATGTAACCTTTGACTCCCCCAAAACTTTTCTACTAATAGCCTGCTGTTGATTGGAAGCCTTACTGATAACATAAACAGTCGATTAACACCTATTTTGTATGTTATATGTATTACCTGCTGTGTTCTTACAATAAAGTAAGCAAAGAGAAACGGAAAATGTTACTGAGAGAGAAAATGATACTTAGAAAATCATAAGAGAAAATACATTTATAGTACTATATTATATTTATCAAAACTGTAAATTTACATCACCTATTCATAAGATAAATTGTCATACCTACATCAGTATTGTCTTACATAGTATAAAACACTGTAGATGTTACACATATCCCTAACACTAGATATCAAAATGAAAAAATAATGTGAAGATAAAATTCATGTTTATTTACAGGTACAGTGATTCATGCATTGACAGTAAAACAGCAGTATGATTGCTTTATGGTATCCTAGTGGATTGATACAGTTGCTTTTCCTAGTGGATTGTTAGAGTTGCTTTCCGGTAGCCTGGCCTATACGTTAGTGAATGAATTGTAAAATTTTAATGGCATATAGTATTACATATTATAGTGATATTCATAACGCAGTATTGGAAACATTATTACTTTTTTTAAAAAACATTTACTTGTAATGATAGGCTGATATGCAGTTTCTCCAATTAAGAGGTGAGGACATACTGAATACAGTAATGTAATTCTTATGCCTATGTAAGGATAGGCTATCCACTTCAACACAAGTCTTGCACGCAGTGTTCTACACGATGCATTCTTAGGCGATGATGATGACGCAAAAAACATTTCGTACAGTTCTTGCTCTACAGTTATTAGATTTTCACAAAGACATACACATACACAACAGATAAGTTTGTTAACTGTACTGTGTGGTGATTATTTACTAAGCGGAAGTGGATTATAAAGATCTTCATCTTTGTCTTCACGTTGAGTAGGGTGAGGAGGAGGAGGAGGGGTTGGTCTTGCTTTCGCAGAGGTGGCAAAGGTGGAGGATGTGGCAAGAGGAGGCAGGAGAGGTATGCACACTTGGTGTAGCTTTATGGAAGTACATGGAAATTTCTGTCTGAAATTTTTTGCTTTTTCATTTCTCTAAATGTGTTTCTATATTGTACCAATCCTCTTTCCACCATTTGCTTTAGTTTCAGTTTCAGTGATACATAGAAGGGTCCATGTCATAAAAGAAGCCAAAAGCAGTCTTGAATAATCAGAATCCTTCTTCCAAACTGTATAATGTCAGTTTGTTTTCTGACACTGCTTCTTCTATGTCTTCTTCCTTACCTGTCACTGATTTGGAAGCACTCATCTCCATCAAATCTTTTGTTAATTCCTCTGTTGTGTCTCTTAGTTCTTGAATTTCTCCAAGATCCATATCTTGAAACACTTTAACCCCCCCCCTTTTCTGTCATGTCCACAATCTCTTTCACGATTTCCTTGATTGGCTCTCTCATAAATCCTGTAAAGTCATGCACAACACCTTGACACAGTTTTCTCCAGCCGGAATTTATTGTTTCAGGCTTGATTTCTTTCATGGCTTTTTAACTAACAGTGATGGTATCTTCAGTTGTCTAATCCTTCCAGACTTTCATAATGTTTTCTCTATTGGGGTTCTCTTCCATAGCATTGACAGTTCTTTCCATAGAGTACCATGACCTAGAGGCTGAATTAGAGATGACGCGTTTTGGGGCAAGTACACCACTTGGATGCCATTCATTAGTTGATGGATATTTGGGTTGTTTTCACTTTGGGCTATTATGAATAATGCTGTTGTGAACATCTATGTGCAGTTTCTTGTGTGGGCACATGTTTTCATTTCTCTTGGAAATATACCTAGAAGTAGAATTGCTGGGCCATATAGTAATTTTATTTTATTTTTTTTGGTCATGGCATGTGGGATCTCAGTTCCCCAACCAGGGATTGAACCCATGCCCCTTGGCATTGGGAGCATGGAGTCTTAGCCGCTGGACCACCAGGGAAGTCCCCATATAGTAATTCTGATGTTTAAAATTTTGAAGAACTGACAACGGTTTTCCAAAGTAGTTGTACCATTTTGCATTTCCACCAGCAATACATGAGGGTTCCAATTTCTCCACATCCTCACTTGGTATTGTCCGCCTAGATCCACTTTTGATTACTTCATAACTTTAATGTGCCTCAACCTTTATTTTTGGTTTCATCCACTCTAGGCAAACTTTATTTTTTTTTAAATTTAATATCTTTATTAGAGTATAATTGCTTTACCATGTTGTGTTACTTTCTGCTGCACAACAAAGTGAATCAGCTATATGCATACATATATCCCCGTATCCCTTTAGGCAGACTTTAATTTCCCACTTTGTAAAATGGAATTTTGGTGGATCTACACCTCTCCTATCCTTCCCACCTCTGCCCCTAAATTCTGTCTTTACCATCTTAGGGTGATCACCTTACATTCTTCTCTGTAACAATAATGATTTTATGTTTTGTTTTTTCACCATAAATATTTGTTTATTTGTTTTCTTGGTAGCACAATGAAAAAAGCATTTGGCTGGAATGCAACACACTTAGGTTCTAGTCTGTCACTACCTATACCTGGTACACTTCCCTAACTTCTGGGTTTGAGTATTCATCTGTAAAATAGGGCTCTGTTTAGAGTTCAGGACTTTGCTAGTTCTAAGGTTCACTGATTCTATGAAGAAGTAAGCATCCTCAATGTATGCATGTAATAATTCATTTTATAAACTTATTTCACACAATTTTTAGGATTCCATTCATTGCATAAAGTACATGCATATTTCACACAAAATACGTAGACCTTAAAACTAAAATAGGAACTTGATCAGCAGATTATAGTTGGTATTTCCCAGATCCCCAAACTTCTGCAAGATTATCTAAAAGAATTTTTATCAAATTCAGCTTATTGTTAGGCTTGTCTCTATTAGTGTCACTCCCCTAACTGCTCAATGAGCTGTGTAGATAATTAAAAAGCATGTTGCTTTTTAAAAAGAGCTGATCCTTCCTAAAATGGGTGGTTGTAGGGCATGAATCATTCTGTGCCATTCTGTAGTTTGGTGATTAAGACCGAATTTGCAAATTTACTTCTGAAAAGAAGTTTCTAAGATTGAAGGAGATTATTGGATTTAGAGTGCGAAGTCTACCATTCTTTAGCTCTATGACCTTTGGAAAGTTTTCTACCTCTCTGATTCTGTTTGCCCAATTTAAAGGGCATGAGTCTCAACATTGTTAAAAGTGAGAGAATCTACAGATTTCTATGCTGCAAGTAATCATACATGTATAGGTTATTACTTTTATGATTTTATGCAGATAATTCAGATTTTTTTTCAGATTCAAAAGGATTTTGTTGAGCTTGTTCCATGTTAAGCTTTCTTTTTTTACACTTTTAAAATGTATACCCCCTTCACCCATTTCTCCCACCCTCCACCACCCACATCTGGCAACCACCAGTATCTGTGAGTTGTTCTGTTTTGTTTTTATTTTTTCGGTTTTTTCCTCTTTTTTTTCTTTTTTTAAGTGTCCACATGTAAGAGAGATCTTACTTTACTAGATTTACTAGATCAACTTTACTAGATTTATTAGCCCAAACAGTTTTTTGATGGCGTTTTTAGGATTTTCTATATATAATGTCATGTCATCTGCAAATAGTAAAAGTTCTACTTCTTTCTTTCCAATTTGGATGCCTTTTATTTATTTTTCTTGCCTAATTGTGCTGAGTAGGACTTCAGTACTATGTTAAGTACAAGTGGTGAGAGCGGGCATCTTTGTCTTGTTCCTGATCTTAGAGGGAAAGCTTTTAGTTTTTTGCCCCTGAGTATGATGGTCATTGTGGGCTTGTCATAGATGGCCTTAATGATGTTGAGATATATTTCCTTTGTATCGACTTTGTTGATAGTTTTTAATCATAAATGGATGCTGAGTTTTGTCAAATGCTTTTTCTGCATCTATTGAGATCATATGATTTCTATCCTTCATTTTGTTAATGTGGTGTATCACATTGACTGATTTGCAGCTGTTGAACCATTCTTGCACCCTTGGAGTAAATCTCACTTGATCATGGTTTATGATCCTTTTACTGTATTATTGAATTTGGTTTGCTAATGTTTTGTTGAGGATTTTTGCATCTATGTTCATCAGTGATACTGGCCTGTAATTTTCTTGTGGCATGCTTGTCTAGTTTTGGGATCAGGGTGATGCTAGCCTCATAAAATGAATTTGGAAGAGTTCCCTTCTCTACTGTTTTTGGAAGAATTTATGAAGGATTGGTATTAATTCTTATTTGAATATTTATTAGAATTCACCAGTGAAGCTGACTGATCCTGGTCTTTGGTTGTTAAGAGATTTTTGGTTATTGATTTAGTCTTCTTACTAGTAGTAATCAGTCTATGTTCAGATTGTCTCTTTCACCATGATTCAGTATTGGTAAGTTGTATGTTTCTAGAAACTTATCCATTTCTTATAGGTTGTCAATTTGTTGGCATGCAATTGTTCATAATATGATCAGTTATGATCCTTTGTATTTCTGTTGCATCAGCTGTAACATCTCTTTCATTTCTGATTTTATTTATTTGAGTCTTCTCTCTTTTTTTCTTGGTGAGTCTAGCTAAAGGCTTGGCACTTTTGTTTACCTTTTCAAAGAACTAGCACTTAGTTCCATTGATCTTCTCTATTATCTTTTTGATCTCTATTTCATTTATTTCTGCTCTCATCATTATTTCCTTTCTTCTAGTAATTTTGGGCTTTGTTTTTTCTTCTTTTTCTGATTTCTTGAGGTGTAAAGGTAGGTTGTTTGAGACTTTTTTTATTTCTTCAGGTAGGCATTTATCACTATGAATTTCTCTCTAAAACTGCCTTTGCCGCATCCCACAAATTTTGGTATGTTACTTTTCCACTTTCATTTGTCTCAAGGTATTTTTTTATTTCTCTTTTGATTTCTTCTTTAACCCTTTGGTTGTTCAGTAGCATGTTGTTTTACCTCCACATATTTGTGAATTTTCCAGTTTTCTACATGTAATTAATTTCTAATTTCATACCATTGTGGTTAGAAAAGATGCTTGATAAGATTTCAGTCCTTTTAAATTAAGACTTGTTTTGGGGCCTAACATGTGATCTATCCTGGAAAATGTTCCATGTATACTGGAGAAGAATGTGTTTTCTTTTGGTTTTGGACGGAATGTTCTGTATGTATCTGTTAAGTCCATGTGATCTAATGGACCATTTAATGTGTATTTTTCCTAATTGATTTTCTGTCTGGATGATATATCCCCTACTACTATTGTATTGCTGTCTGTTTCTCCCTTTAGGTCTGTTAATAATATATTTGCTGTATATATTTATCAATAAGTGTTCCTTTGTTGGGTGCATAAATATTTACAAATGTTACATTCCCATGTTGGATTGACCTCTTTCTCATTATGTAATACCCATATTTGTCTGTTTATTACAGTCTTTGTTTTAAAGTCTGTTTTATCTGATGTAGGTATATGTACTCTAGCTTTCTTTTGGTTTCCATTTGGATGGAAACCCTTCACTTTCAGCCTGTATGTATCCTTTCATCTGAAGTGAGTCACTTGTAGGTAGCGTATAGGTGGATCTTGTTCTTTTTATCCACTCAGCCATTCTGTGTCTTTTGATTGGAGAATTTAATCTGTTTACATTTAAAGTAATTATTGGCAGGTATATACTTATTGCCATTTTGTTAATGGTTTACTGGCTGTTTTTGTAGTGCCTCTCTCTTCCTTTCTTCTCTTGCTCTCTTCCTTTGTGGTTTGATGATTTCCCTTAATGGTTTATTTATATTTCTTTATCTTTTTTGAATTTTCTATAGGTTTTTGCTTTGTGGTTACAGTGAGGCTTACATATGGCAACTTAGATCTGTAACAGTCTATTTTAAGTTGATAACAACTAAGTTTGATGCTGTTCTAAAGCTCAGCATTTTTACTCTTTCCTTCCCCTCCCCTCATTTTATGTTTTTGATGTCACGTTTTACTTGTGTATCCCTTAATTAATTATTGTGCACTTCCCTGGTGGTGCAGTGATTAAGAATCTGCCTGCCACTGCAGATGCCTGTTTTTACATCTTACGTAGAATCTATCACAGCATTTACCCAATAACAAGGGTTAGCAAACTTTCAAATAATAGAGCTCTGGATCAAGAAAAATGTGACTAGAAATAGACTTGGAGCCAAAAAGACCTAAGATGTGTACAATTTTATATGTGATATTATACAATTCAGTTCATCTCTCTCAACTTCTGAAAAATTCTAACTACTAAAGACTCAACAAGAGGACTTTCCTCGTGGCACAGTGGTTAAGAATCCTCCTGTCAATGCAGGGGACATGGGTTTGAGCCTTGGTCTGGGAAGATCCCATGTGCTGCAGAGCAACTAAGCCCATGTGCCACAACTACTGAGCCTGCGCTGTAGAGCCTGCAAGCCACAACTACTGAAGCCCGCGTGCCACAACCGCTGAATCCCATGCACCTAGAGCCCAGGCTCTGCAACAAGAGAAGCCACCACAATGAGAAGCCTGCATACCGCAACGAAGAGCAGCCCCTGCTCACCGCAACTAGAGATAGCCCACGCGTAGCACCGAAGACCTAACACAGCCAAAAAATAATTAATTAATTAACTAATTAAAAAATATTGTAACCATAATTATTTTTACTACTTTTGTCTTTTAATCCTCATACTAGCTATAATAGTGTTTAGTCCACTTTAGTATATTTTTACCTTTCCAGTGAAATTTGTTCTTTGATATATTTTCTTATCAATTAGCACTCTTTCTTTCCAGCTTAAAGAAATCCCTTTAACATTTCTTGTTAAGGCCAGTTTGGTACTGATGAACAGCTTTAGATTCTGTTTGTATGGAAAACTATCTCTCCTTGAATTCTGAATGATAACTTTGCTGGGTGGAGTATTCTTGGTTAGTTCTTTTCTTTCAGCACTTTGAGTGTATCAGCTGCTTCCTTCTAGCCTGCAAAGTTTTTGCTGAAGAATCTGCTGATAATCTTATGGGAGTTCCCTTGCGTGTAACAAGTTGTTTTTCTCTTCCTGCTTTTAATATTTTCTCCTTGTCTTTAACTTTTTTTTTTTACATCTTTATTGGAGTATAATTGCTTTACAATGGTGTGTTAGTTTCTGCTTTATAACAAAGTGAATCAGTTATACATATACCTATGTTCCCATATCTCTTCCCTCTTGCGTCTCCCTCCCTCCCTGTCTTTAACTTTTGAGATTTCAGTTATAATGTGTCTTGGTGTGCATCTCTTTGGGTTTCTTCTTTGGAACCTTCTGGGATTCTTGGATCTGGGTGTCTGTTTCCTCCCCAAATTAGGGAAGTTTTCAGCCATTATTTCTTCAAACAAGATTTCTGCCTCTTTCTCTCTTCTTCTGGTATTCCTTTAATGCGAGTGTTAGTCTGTTTGATGTTGTCCCTTAAATCATCTACAGTTTTTTTCATTCTTTTTTCTTTTTGCTGCTCTGATTGGGTGAGTTACAGTACCTGTCTTTGCATTGACTGATTATTCTGCTTCATCTAGTCTGCTGTTGAACCCCTCTAGTGTATTTTTCAGTGAATTATTTTATTCTTTAGCTCTGTGACTTTTATTTGATATACTTTCTTATTTTTTCCATCTCTTTGTTGAAGGTTCCACTGTGTTCATCTTTTCCTTTTCCCAGCTCATTGAGTATCTTTATGACCATTACTTTGAACTTTTTATCAGGTAAATTACTTATCTTCATTTCATTAAGGCTTTTTTCTGAGGTTTTATTTTGTTCTTTCATTTGGAATACATTACTCTGTTTCTTCATTCTGCTTCATTCTCTATGTTGACTGGTTGGAAACAACTACCTCTCCAAGTCTTGAAGGAGCGGCCTCGTGTAGGAGCTGAACCTTGTCTTTCAACCCTTCCCCAACTCTTTGTCTTCTCTCAAACCTTTGTGCTTGTTCAAGCAGGCTGTTACTATTTTTTATTTTGGCTGCACTGCGCAGCATGCAGGATCTTAGTTCTCTGACCAGGGATCGAACCCACGCCCCCAGCAGTGGAAATGTGGAGTCTTAACCATTGGACTGCCAGGAAAGTCCAGCAGGCTATTATATTTTTAATAGCTCCTAGTTGTTGAGGAGGTGCCGAGATCTGTCACTGTCCGTAAGGGGAGGATCTCAGCACCTAGATTCAGGCTGTTTGGAAGCTTGACTCTCAGGCAGCTTTTAAAAGTATGTAAATTGATACAGTTCTGTGGAACTGCAGGTGTAAACCCTGCTGGCCAGGCAGTCTGGTGGTGTCCTCTGAGTAACAGTTGCAGAAATCAGGGCACTAGATGAGTATATACTGGTGAGCTGGAACAAGACAGAGAGCATCAGACTGCCAAATTACCTTTCACAAAGACTTCACCAATTTTATTCCCATCAACAGCATAAAAGAGTGCCTACCCACTCCCTCCAAGTCCTTGTCAATATATGAAATTATTGCTTTTTGATTTCTCCCAAGTCACTGGGCAAAAAAATGATCTTTGTTTTTTTTCTCTGTTACTATTGATTTGAGATCTTTTCATGCATTTATAGAACATTTGAATGTTTTCTCGAGCTGGCATGTTATTAGTTTGAGTAATGCTAGGCTGCTGTATTAGGTTCCTATGGCTGCTATAAATTTAGTAGCTTAAAGCAACACAAAGTTATTATCTTACAGTTCTGGGAATAAGAAGTCTAAAATGGGTCAGCAGCACATTGTTTCTTCTGTAGGCTCTAGGGAAGAATCTATTTCCTTGTCTTTTCCAACTTCTAGAGGTTGAATTGCCTGCATTCCTTGGCTCATGGCCCCTTCCTTGTACTGTCATCATATCTCACTCTGACCTTCCTGCTTCCCTCTTAGAAGGACCCCTTTCCCAAACAACTTCAGTTTTTCTCGTTGTTTTGAAATGCAATTTTATTTAATACTAAATTCTCATATTTACTTGAGTCTGTGGCCAGATTTCATTCTGATCCAGTACCAGGACTACAGAGTTTTAATTACTATAGTGTTATATTTTGCTATCTGGCGGCCAAATTCCCAATTATTTCTCTTGTTTGAAAAATTTTTGGCTGTTTTTGCTGATTTCCTTTTCCAAGATTTTACTGGTCAGGTTCTACAAAATACCATGTTGCTTTCAGTTGAGATTGTTTTGAATTTATGGGTTACTTCCTAGAAAATTGACACTTAAAGGTTTGATTCTTCCCATCTAGGAGTATTCTATAGCTTGCTTTTGTTAGTTTGTTAAAGCATCACATACCCTTCAGATGTGTGTGTTTCTAGATTTTAGAGCTGTTGCTGTTGCAAATTTATTCCTTTTTATCTATTATATTTTTTATTGGTTATTGCCATTATGTAGAAATACTTTTGTTTTTGTAATTTGTATGGTAGTTTGTTTCTTCCTTGCCTAAAACCCTTTATTGGTTGTACTAATTTTTCGGTTATTTTACTCCAGTTTTCTAGGTAAATAGCCACTTTGTAATGGTGACAGTTCTGGTTCTTTTTCTTGCCTTAAATTATTATCTGTGACTGCAAGTACAACTTGGAAAAGTAGCCATTAAACTGTGTAATTGTGATGAACATCTGTCTTTTGTAGGAATGCTCGTATGTTTCTGTGATTTTCTAATAGATAACTTTGAGTTGAGTAAGTTTCTCTCCACTTCATTCCTAGATTACGAAGTGTTTCAGTCTCAAATGCATCTTGAGTTTTGTCAGATGTCTTCATAATTTTTCTAAGAGTTTTCTTCTGTACATACATTAAATAGTGAATAACAGTAAGTTTCCTGTTTGAATTATCCTTTTATGTCTGCTTGTGAATATTACAATATTTAGTAGTTGTATATGAAGTTCACTGGTGAAACTGACCAGTAGGTTTGTTTGTTTGTGTGTGTACACGCACGTGTGCACACGTGCATGCATGTGTGTTATTCTCTTCTGCTTTGGATGTCAGAGTTATGCTAGTGCTCTCAAATTAACTGGAAAGCTTTTCCAACTCTTAGAGATGCACTGGTACACTTTATTAACTGGTATTCTTCGTTGAAAATGTAGTAGCACTTGACCTTACTGTCTGACCAACTGACCTTGTTGCCTTTTAGAGGTGACTCTTCAATTTTTTAGTCTCCATGATTGTTATGTCCCTGTGGGTTTTTTTTTTTTAATTAGTTTTGCCCGAGGCTTATCTATCTTATTAATCTTTTTCAAATAATTAACTTTCAATTTAGAGTTAAAATTTTACTCCTTTTATTTCTAGCTCTTTATTCAGTTAACAACAGCTTTTCTTGTTTTCTAATTGGTATACTCATGGTTATAAATTGTTCTCTTGAGTAAAGCTGAGTATGTCATAGATTTTAACATGTAATGCACTTATACATAAATACTTTGAAATTTTAAATTTCATTTCCTCTTTAAATCAAGATCTGCCAAGATATTTTCATTTTATTCTATAGTATGCCAATTTTTTTCAGTGTTTGGAAAGAATGGATATAAAGTTACATATACGAATATATCAATTTAGATCAAACTTGTTTGTTATTTAAATTCTCTCTGTACACTTTTCATTTATTTGAATTATTATCCATAAAACAAACAGAAGAATCTAAGTTAACTATAGAAAATTTTTGCGCAGGTATAGGTTTTTTCATGAATTAGGCATGCAGTTGAATCTCTCCCCTTTGCCATCATTTGTATTTTGTGATAAAGCCATGAGAGAGGCAAAACCTGAGAGAGGCAAAATAAAGTCACTTTTTGGGGTAACTTGATGGATAAGGTCAATAAGATTCCCAAGTGTATGATAATGTTTTAGCAAAATCTCAATAAGCCAACCATATGTTAGATTCATACTTGAACTTGAAAGCAATCAGAGCCAATATTTTTTAAACAAAATATTTGAGATATACAAAAAAAAAAAGAAGAAAAGAAGAAATAATAAAATGGTAGCTCCTACCCAGCTTAAGAAAATCTCATTACTGTACAGGTGATGCCCACATGTACTCCTCCTTGATCATATCTCTATATTATAGTTCACTTGTGGAATTAATAGCTATCCTGAATTTGTCCTGTATTTCTTTTGTGTTGTTTCTTTTTTCATTCTTTTTTCTCAGCTTTTTAAAAACTGAGATATAATTGACATATTGTGTAAGTTTAAAGTGTACAACCTATTGATTTGATGGATTTATATCACATTGATGGATTTATATCACATTATGATTGCCATTGTAGTATTAGCTAATACCTCTGTTACATTTCATAATTATTTATTTCTTCCAGTGGTGGAAACAGTTAAGATCTAGTCTCTTAGAAAGTTTTATGTTTCTAATACAGTTTTATTGTCCATAATCACTGTACTGTGTGTTAGATCTCTAGGAATTATTTACCTACTAGTTGCAGTTGTGTAATTCTTTATATTTTAACTATATATTGGCTGTTTTGTATGTTTTAAAAATTTGATTGAAGGTGATGCATTGTACTTATTCTGCAGCTTGCTGTTTGCATTCCATCTTACGTTTGTGCAGTTTATTCAAGCTGACACATGTAGCTTATTCATTTTCACTGTTGGGTATAATATTTTATTATATCAAAATACTATAACTTACCCATTCTCCTCTCGATGGACATTTAGTTGTTTCCTGCTTTTCGTTATTACAAACAGTGCTGCTGTGAACACGATTGTATATGCTTCTTCTAGGATGTTCATAGCAGCAAGATTCATAATAGCTGAAGAGTAGAAACAACCCAAATGTTCATCAACTGATTAATGGATAAATTAAAATGTGGTCTATACATATAATGGAATATTATTCAGACATAAAAAGTAGTGAAGTACTGATACATCCTACAATATCGATAAACCTTGAAAACAACGTTAAGTGAAAGAAGTCAGTCACAAAAGACTGCATAATATGTGATTCCGTTTATATGAAATATGCAGAATAAGCAAATTCATTGAGACAGAAAGTAGACTAGTGTTTCCCAGAGTCTGGGGGAAGAGTGTAATGGTGAGTGATTGTTAATGGGTTTGGGGCTTTTGGGGTGGGGGTGGGGAATGAAAATGTTCTAAATTTAGTTTGTGGTGATATTGCACAACTCTGAATATACTAAAACCACTGAACTGTACACTTTAGATTGGTGAGCTTATGGCATGTGAATTATATCTCACTAAAGAAGTGAAAGATAATTTCTAGGACAGTATTTTTCAAACCCAACCCACTAGTAGGTTATAAACCAATTTTAGTGAGTTAGAATAGAGTTTGCAGGGTGTTTTTGTTTTGAGCTATAAGAATTTCTTCATTTATTCTTTAGAAAACAGGGGAGTGGGGAGCTCACGTGGCTAGTTTGAGTATATAAATTCATGAAATGTTTAAGTGAAAACTCATAAATAGCATATTTATGATAGTTATGAATATATAATATTTGGCTGCAAAAAATTCAGTAAATTTTTGTTTGGTACTTTGGTTTTACTGTTTACTTGGGTGATTAGTGATGATTATACCAGAAATGGAATCTTGAAAGGATCCTTGGAAATAAGAGAAAACACTCTAATTTGGCTTTTATCATCTCTTTGTTCACACTCCAGAGTTTCTGTGTCAAATCTGTCAAGCTTTTCCGCTACTTTCTGCCTTTCTCCCAGATTTTTGCCTTGGCTCTGTTCTGTACCACAACCAGATATATTCCTATTTCTAACATTCTGGTGTTTTGATCAGGTTATAAATTGACTCCTTTGGAAGCATACTGCTATTAAAATTTGATCTGTTGTCCATTTCAGTTTATATTAGAGATTTTATAGATGTACTGGGTTAACTTTTATATGCTTTGAGAGCTTTAAAGTACTGATACAGTTTTTGTCTTCTGAATATGAATAGCAAATACTTGAGGCATGAAAATAGATATGAAGAGTTTAAAATCACAGATTGAAACTATTTTAGAACTCTCCTTTTTTGTTCTAGGAAGAATTGTTTTCAGTTTCGAATGTTAATAAGCTGAAATTTCTTTCTGTGGTATTTCTTCAGATTTTTTATACTATTTTCTTATAACAACCATCAATCAAAGTTATAGTGATTTTGAGCTCTTTACTCATCATCGTCTTATCCTCATTATCTAATAGGAACTATCTCTGTTTTCTCAAATTTTCTCTTTTTGTTTTTGGTTTTTGTCTTTTTCTGGCAGAGGCTTTTTAATTTATTTTATTGAAGTATAGTTGATTTACAGTGTTGTGTTAATTTCTGTTGTACAGCAAAGTAATTCAGTTATACATATAAATATGGTCTTTTTCATGTTCTTTTCCATTATAGTTTATCACAAGATATTTATAGTCCCCAATGCTATACAGTAGGACCTTACTGTTTATCCATTCTATATATTTAATAGTTTGCATCTGCTAATCCTAAACTCCCAGCCCATCCCTCTCCCACCCCCTCCTGCTTGACAACCACAAATCTATTCTTTATGTCTAAAACTGGGACCTTTAGTCAGTAAAACTGGTGTGTGTGTGTGTGTGTGTGTGTGTGTGTGTGTGTGTGTGTTTTGGCATGAGGCTGGGAAAAAATTAGACTGAGGATGTCATTAAAAGGCAATATTTAATGTGAGGGGCTTGTGGTTGACAGGCCATTTTTGCCTTCCTCTGACAGGCTTTTTTCAGTTGTCTGATGTTCATTGATTGACATCGTGCATAAAAGCATAGCATTAGTAAAACATGGGCAGTTTGAGAAAGCCAAGACAATGCAGGGATCAGAAGGAAACTTAAAAACTATAAATCATATAGGGAAGAGAAAAGAAGGCGTAGGAGTCTGTCGAAAAGGAATGTTCTAGAGAGAAAAAAAAAGTATGGGAAAATACGGTAGAAATTTAAAGGGTAATGCAAGTTAGGAAGATAAATCTGGAAAGTAGAATGAAAAACTTAAAGATGCATAAATAAGAGAACATATAAGAAGATTAATGAAGTAGGCCAGTAGATCCAGAATCTGGGGTGGGGGGGAAAGTTCCAGAGAGAGCAGGCAATATGAAGAAGATTGAATTTTCAGTGAATTACAGGAAATTTTCTTACCTGAATGAATCTCTATTTTGCAAGTACATAGAAAGTACTTAGCAAGATGGATTTTTTTAAAGCCACTCTGGAAATTTCAGAACATGGGGATTAAAGAGAAGGTCATTCAAAACAAAAAACAAACAAAAACCTTCCAGGGAGAAAAACAAGCCCTATTTCAAAGCTCAGAAGGCATTGATGGACTTGTCAACAGCACCACTGAAAGCTAAAATGCAACAGAGCAATTTATTTTATATCCAGACTGGCAGTCAAGGATGAGAATAAAATAAAATAAAGATAGGACAGATATTAATAAATTTACCTCCCATGCACTCATTCTCCAGAAGTTACTGATAAATGTGCACTATGAAAATGGAGTAAATCAAGATAGAGGAAGACTGTGGGATTGAGGACACAGGACATCCAACACACACAGAGATGACAGAACATTTAAGACATTATGTATGTACTTAAAATTAATAAATATAAATTAAGTGTATTTTTTAATGAAATTTAAAAGTTAAAAACAGGATTTTTTCCCCCTTAGTTGATCAGTTTCTCTTCTTGATTTAGAATGAGACAGGATTTTCTTCTGTACCAGCCATGGTCAGGATAGAGACTTATATTTTACATTGAGACCTGGAACTTATAATTCCTTTTTGAATCCTTGAACTGGGAATGATACTTAATAATGTTCGGTTTTATAACTAAAAACAACTAAACAAATACATATTCTTCCAAAAATGTTGTGAATCTTTAAAAAATAAAATTTTAACTTTACTACTCCCATGATACTTGTGGAATTGTAATATTCCAGCATTTTCATGTCTGTTTTTCGCCACTTATATTTCACTACTTTTCAAAAATTTCTCAATTGTAGTTCTTAAAATGAAATTTTAATTGTAAAAGGCAACAAGTTTGAAATCAGAGAATTTGTTTTAGAAACATGTCTTAATCATAAATTTGGAAATGTTCATTCAGACCCATTATTTCCACTTAGGAGAGTAAGCCAGGTAGTTCCATACTGAATAAATTTCCCAAAGACATGTTTTCACTGAGAATGAACACATTGAATCATGCAGTTTTATAACTACTTTTGTATCCTGGGGGACAAAAAAGTACCAAGAATTGAGGCAGGTTGGAATGGCCACCAGAAATCTAAATCTAGTCATGCTTGCCAAGGTATTTCTTATGTCTCAACAGCCCATGTAACTGATTCTGCTATTATAATTTTCTGTTAAATTGAATCTTTTGAAAAAACAATCTGATGAAACAGGTTTGAAAACACAAATAAAAATGGGAATTAAAATTCCTTTTCCTACAACTACTGAAAAGAGTGCTTTGGACAATGTTTTTTTTGCTTAAAGCTTTACGAAGCAGGCAGCTTACAAGTGTCAGAGCCTGAATGCAGTTCCAAGTCTTTCTGCCTCCCGAACTACTACTCAGTGCTCAAAAATTTTGATACATCTAATAGACGGCATGTAGAGAAAGGAATCAATTTGAAAGTGTTTAATACATTATAAAACGAGATAACATTTTTACCTGTTAAATAAGCTAAGTTTTCTGAACTTAGTAATACTTAAATAAATACTGGAAGCCCATATGTAGCTGGAGATGTATTTCACTACAACCCTATCAGAAGAGTCATACTATGTAATAATCCTAAAATCTGTTCATGGCCACAGACTGGAAGGAAATAGTCCATATGTTCAGAGTAGAGATCTAACAAAATATTTTCCAAATTTCCTACATTTAACTTTTTTTTTTTTAATTTATTTTTGGCTGCAGTGGGTCTTCACTGTTGTGCGCAGGCTTCTCCTTGCGGTGGCTTCTTTTGTTGCAGAGCATGGGCTCTAGGCACGTGGGCTTCAGTAGTTGTGGCACACGGCCTCAGTAGTTGTGGTACACGGGCACTAGAGCGCACAGGCTTCAGTAGTTGCGGTGCATGGGCTCAGTAGTTGTGGCACGTGGGCTCTAGGGTGCAGGCTTCAGTAGTTGTGGCGAACAGGCTTAGTTGCTTCGCGGCATGTGGGATCTTCCCAGACCAGAGATTGAACCCGTGTCCCCTGCATTGACAGGCGGATTCTTAACCACTGCACAACCAGGGAAGTCCTAACATGTTATTTTTATAAATAGGGTAAATGTTTCTATCTTTATCTGGTAGTTTAACTTTAGGGAAATAATTCTAAATACAGAATAAAGATTATCTAAAAATACTCAACAGCTTTATTTTTTAGTAGTGAAAAATTAGAAACAAATGTCCAGCTGAGCAGAATGTACCAGAGTAAATAGTGATACTTCTAAGGGAAATTTGTAAGACTTAATAGATTGCATAGGTATGAGGGGGAAAGTTTACAGTATAATAGGCAAAGCCAGATACAAATTTGTTTATAAAGCATGTGATTACCGATATATATTTTTATAAAAATACAGCAAATAACTGGAAGAAGGTCTAGTAGTTTTATCAGCAATTTTGTTTGGATATTGAGATTCAAGTAATTTTTTCCCTTTGTACTTTTGTATATTTTCCAGATTTTATTTAATCATGTACTGACTTTTTAAAAACGAATATTTTCCTAACATGAGGTAAAGTGATAGGTAATGTTTTCGTAGGCTGCCACTACATAACATTCTGTTTGTAGTATCTATTAATTGGTCCTGTCTTCTTCTGTCCATATGGAATGAACATGTTTGTATTATTTCTTAGATCTGAAACTCAGCACCGAGGCTCTGCTCCCCACTCTGAGAGTGATCTCCCAGAGCAGGAAGAGGAGATTCTGGGATCTGATGATGATGAGCAGGAAGATCCCAATGATTATTGTAAAGGTAAGATTTTCTGTGAGGAGATACTAAGTAAGATGTGATCCACGTATATGCAGTTTTTCATGTGAATATTTGGTCTATCAGCGTAAACAGTATTGATGCTTTCTGCTTATTGCATCCTTTTCTCTAAGTATAGGAATTAGTATTTCCTTTTACTTTGACTTAATTAAAGCTTAGTTTAAATTAAATTTGTTTCTACTCCTTTAAAAAGAGTGCATATTTACCTTAGAAAATTTCAGAAATATGTTAAAGAAAACAAAAGCCGTCTGTAATGCTGTCACCCAGATGTAGCCAGTGGTAAGATTTGGTATGTAGACTTTTGAAAAACACCTTTCACTACTCTTTTCTCAAAGTGATGATTGCTAAGATACATTAAACTGGAATTATATATACTTAAACTGTGTCATAAGGTTGCCTGTTATCTTTTCTGTTTCTTTTATGAAATTTTGCAGGATTCTTGGGTAGGATTTTATAACAGAATATCTCTTAACCATTGAGGAGAACCTGGTTCTTCTTCTCAGTAGGCAGAGATGCATGTTTAAATCCCTTGATTCCTGCCACTGTTGGCAGCCTTTTTCAGGCCTTCCTGGTTTTTATGTTTTAGAAAAGCAATTTCTTTTTTTAAAGTTAAATAAATGGAATTCATTCATCTCTCTCCTAAAAAACATCCTGAGACTACAACTAGTCTCAAAATAGATTTATATGTTTAGATAAATCTTGGATTACTGAGGGGCAAGAATGTTGTGAAACATAACCTTATTTTTGTTTGAGGATGACTTATTTTTTTAAGTAATTATTGGTTGTTCCACAAAGCATCACTTGCTCACTCTAAATCATTACTCTTATTCTTTAAGATATTTTTTGTAACATGAGCTCAATAATACTGTGTTGCTGACTTAACATTTTCTTTTGTTGAGTTGGTTGTGTTAGAAGAAACCATTTTTATTTGCTAAAAGGTGTATAGATGTTGAAAAACGTGGTGTGAGATACCTTTTCCTACTACTTAAGTGACTATTTGCTTCCTGTTGTTTCTTCCAGGAGGTTATCATCTTGTGAAAATCGGAGATCTATTCAATGGGAGATATCATGTGATCCGAAAGTTGGGCTGGGGACACTTTTCAACAGTGTGGTTATCATGGGATATTCAGTAAGTTTTAGCAATCCTGCAAGAGAATTAGGTGATTCCTGAATGTTTGTGTCTGATTTTCCACTTTTAGTCTAAGCTCTAGACTGATTTTTTGATAAGAATCTTATTATTGAGAATCTTTATGTTCTTGGGCAAATGACTTTTCTCGGATGAAGAGTCAGCTTAGAGGAGACACAAGATTGATTAAATTAGTATCGGTAAGGCGCTTGAAACTCCCAAATTCAGAACATTACAAATACACAAAGAAAGTGTAGTATGTAAGTTCATAGGTTTTCTCATTAGTAGAGCTAAATTTTTAGATGATGCCCTAGACCAATCTTTGTGAAATTACTTATTTTTTTGTATTTTGTTTTGATAACAGATTTGTTCAGCCATACAGTGTAAAATTCTCTACATAAAAATCACAGGCAATTAACATTGGATGTTTACATAAAAGTGTACCATCTATCTTTGGTGAGATAGCAGTTGCTATCTATGTGCTTAATTTTTTATCAGTTTTTCACCCAAGTATTTCTTCTGGCTTCTTAGAGGAAAGTATTATAACTTTTAAGCTTTTAGGTTTTGCTATACAGATATACAGAATACTTCTGATTTGGTGGAGCTTTCCCCCTTATTTATCCCCACTTCATGGTTTTACTTGGATTCACGGAGCATTCAGAAAGTAGATTTTAACTTAGCGGAAATGTTTGGTGACTGACATTACCCAGGAACAGATTTTCTTCTTCTCATAAGTTAAATTTGGCCAGTTAGAGCTATTAAGAGGTACAGGTGATCCCATAGTAGTAGTTCGTGTTTGAGTACAGGGAAATATGAAATCAATATTTGTACTTCTGTTGCTGTCTCCCAGTTATAGTTAAATCTTAGCTTCCTAACATAGAGGTAGAGCATTTAGTCTTAATTGCCTGTTTGTTTCTTAGGGGGAAGAAGTTTGTGGCAATGAAAGTAGTTAAAAGTGCTGAACATTATACCGAAACAGCACTTGATGAAATCCGGTTGCTGAAATCAGTAAGTATTAGGTTGTATGTGTGAGCTGCAAAGCATTATAAATAAATAAAGTTTTATTCAGTTAAGATATACCAAGTGTATACTCTTTGGCATGGCTCATTTTTACTGTAAAGTTCTAGTATCCTTAAAGAGGTAGAGGAAGACAGTGTTTACATATCCTGTGTATGTGGTAGGGAACTGATGGAATATGCTGTGATGGGAATTCTCCCTACATATACAATGGAAAAAAACCTTGCAAATAAACAAAAATGTTTATTGAGTATGTTTTATGTGCCAGATAGCACAAAGAATGTTTTTCTTTCCTGCTATGGTTAAAAGAAAAGTTGTGTGTATAAATATATTTTTGTTTTAAAATCTTATACAATTATATAAAAGTAAGCACTATATTTACTAATTCCCTTTATTACCTGGAAACTTAGGTAAATATTATCAAAATTCATTTTCATTTTTGTTACAAATTAGTAAATGTCAGTGTAGTAGAAGGAGCTTAAACTCAGAGTTAGAAAACATGAGTTTTAGGGCCAGCTCTATCCAAATATATCCTTCAATTCATCTTTTTATTTCTTCTGAGCCTTAGGTTTTTCATTCGTAAAGTGAGGAAGCTAGACCAGGAGAGCTCCAAGGAAGTACTTTTCAAAGTGCCAGTCTGTGATGAGATAAGGAGCTCATGCCCCAAAGTAAATCAGTGTACTGCTTCCTTCCCTCAGAAAGTTTTTATATGAAAAAAAATGAAGGCTGAATAAACAGTATGGTTAGTGCTATGGTTGATTGCATCCTGCAAAAGCTCCTGAATTCCTCCTGGCCTGGTAACTAGCAGTTAATTTGGGAGTAGCAAAATGGTATAATTAAACAATAGTCTTTGTTGATTGTGTTTTCTTTTGTGAACTGCTTATATTAAGTTCTTTGTTTGAGCTATTAAAATTTTATGTGTGTCTCATAGATTTGTATGAGCTCTTTCTTGGAGTAATCTTTTGTTATATTTGCTGCAGGTATCCCCTCCCCCACCACCATTTGGTTTATTTCTATGGTTTCCCTTTTGCTAAGCATTGTTTTTTCCCTATTATAGGTTCGCAATTCAGATCCTAATGATCCAAATAGAGAAATGGTTGTTCAACTACTAGATGACTTTAAAATATCAGGAGTTAACGGAACACGTATCCTTTTTAAAACCTATTTGAAAACAAATCATGAAATAACTTTATCCCAAAGAAAGGAACAAGATTTGTACAGGTAGCATTGGTCTCTTCTCTCAAAACAAACTATA
This sequence comes from Phocoena sinus, assembly GCF_008692025.1. Lineage (NCBI taxonomy): Eukaryota > Metazoa > Chordata > Mammalia > Artiodactyla > Phocoenidae > Phocoena > Phocoena sinus. The sequence continues at coordinate 65,726,341 of NC_045773.1, read as the reverse complement.
ATCAAATTACTTTATTTTACTGTCAACTTTTGAACACAGATATGAATCAGATCTCTCTTTGTATGTTGTGATTTTTTAGGCTATTGGCTTTACACTTTTTTCAGGCAAATTAAAACCAACCCAAAAGAAACTTTTTAAGAAAAGAACCTTGTACTAGTAAGTAGTTTCTATGATTTTTATCAATTAGCGCAGAAATTTTAATGAAGTTAATGAGAAATACTGGGTAAAGGACTTCCCTGGTGGTCCAGTGGTTAAGAATCTGCCTGCCAATGTAGGGGACATGGGTTCGATCCCTGGTCCAGGAAGATCCGCAGAGCAACTAAGCCTGTGGTCCACAACTACTGAGCCCATGCTCTAGAGCCCGCGAGCTGCAACTGCTGAAGCCCGTGCGCTCTAGGGCCCATGCTCCACAACAAGAAAAGCCACCACAGTGAGAAGCCCCTGCACCTCACCGCAACTAGAGAAAGCCCATGCACAGCAATGAAGATCCAGTGCAGCCAAAAATAAATAAATTAATTAAAATTTAAAAGAAAGAAAGAAATACTGGGTAAACAAGAATTTAATGCATTTTATCTCAGTATTTAAGAGGCTGTAAATGTATGCTTAAAATCTAAACAGGTGTAATTGTTCACATTCTGTCATAATGGAAAAACTGACTTGTTTTATGTTTTGATCCGGAATTTTAGAATTTTAAAGTTGGAAGGAATATTAGCTATTCTTTTCCCCACAGGTTAATATCAGAGTGACATGCACGGAAATAATTGAAAAGTTGTTGCGACAGCTATGCTTGTAAAGGCCTATCACATTTTTCAGAATGAAAGATGAAGAAGAATCTCACTTGGATTGGAGAGTCTGAAACCTGTTTATAAACTATTTTAAAATGTATAAGGAAAGACATTGCATATATCATTCTACTTTCCCTGCATGTTTATCTTCTCTTAGCACACATTTTTAATTGCCAGTGATGATCTTTTTTTAAGGAGATGGGCTACATAGGGCCCATCTCTAATCATGTGGACTATATGGTTAGAGATTTGAACAGAGAAGCAAGGAGAGAGGATGAGAAAGGAGAGAGAACAGGTGATAACATAAAGATTTTATCTATCATTCTGAAGTTAGTTTTCAGTTACTTACTTCCTTGGAGAAATATAAATCAAATCCCCCCCTTCCCCAAATCTCTAAGGAAACTGGTACAAGAAGCATTCCATGTGAATCATCATTTTACGTCTGTTGTGGTCATTTCATAGATGGCTTACTCTGTGTGTGTGTGTGGTATGCATGTTTTCAAAGAATTAAGAGGAAGGCTAACCATGAAATAAAACCATACAGGATGTCATGATGGCCATTAGGTTCTGTTTCCCTATTTCTTGATCTTGTAATGTTTCTCACTGTGCCACATTTTCCTATTAATTTGGTAATATTATAGTAAAACTGTAGAAATATTCTAAATAGTCTCCTCAGTAATGCTGAGTACCTTTATTTGACCGTAAGCAAGAAGGCTTTTTTCTTTCTTGTTTCTTTTTTGTTTTTTTTGCGGTACGCGGGCCTCTCACTGTTGTGGCCTCCCCCGTTGCATAGCACAGGCTCCGACGTGCAGGCTCAACGGCTATGGCTCACGGGCCCAGCTGCTCCGCGGCATGTGGGATCCTCCCGGACCGGGGCACGAACCCGTGTCCCCTGCATTGGCAGGCGGACTCTTAACCACTGCGCCACCAGGGAAGCCCTCTTCTTGTTTTTTAAGCTACTGAATGTCTGGTCATTTTTATGTCACCGCTTACAAATTAAAATAACATTGTTGTCAAATTGTAATCTCAACAAATGAAAGTTAATATTAAAGCTAGGAACATGAAAATAACTTAAACAATTCTGTGTTCTGGTTTGTTTAATCAATCTGCATTCTAAAATACCTTATTTTGATATATATCATATATACAGAAGTAGAATAGTTTGATGAATCCTCATAGATCCATTACCCATTTCAGAAGTTATCAACTCATAATCAGTCTTGTTTTGTCTGTATCTCCTGATAATTTTGTGACCAACCTTAAAAGATATTTTTTCATCCGTAATTATTTTAGAATGTATCTCCAAAAGACAAAGACTTAAAATATAACCCCAACACAGTTGTTATTCCTAAAAAGTTGAAAATGTAACCCCAACACAGTTATTATTCCTAAAAAATTGGGGATCAGTTTCTTAAGTCCTTTTTTCTAGCCAGTGTTTCAGTCTCTCCAAATGTCTCATACTTTTTTTTCTTTTAGTTTTTTTATTCTTAATTTCAGTCAGGAGCCACAAAGTTTTTGACAGTTCCTTTATGATTTGGCACATCAGAATGTTCCAGGCTCATTTTGTGCATTTCCTGTCCCAAACCTGGAGTCAGCCATTTCTTTTTTTTTTTTGCGGTACGCGGGCCTCTTACTGCTGTGGTCTCTCCAGACGCACAGGCTCAGCAGCCATGGCTCACGGGCCCAGCCGCTCCGCGGCATGTGGGATCTTCCTGGACCGGGGCACGAACCCATGTCCCCTGCATTAGCAGGCAGACTCTCAATCACTGCGCCACCAGGGAAGCCCCAGCCATTTCTTTAAAAAGCCCTAATTCCTATGAGTGGGAAATGGGGAACACAATCTAAGCACTAGGTATACACTTTGCTACTGGGTTAATTATTGCCATCACTTTTATGATTTCTTGATCCATTGCAAAGAGCAAATACCGTCATTCCTTTCCCCCGCTTCCTTTTTTTGGGTCACTTGAAGTTGCCCCTGCGGCTTTTGTGGGTGGGTGGGTTTATTTGTTCGTTTGTATTATTTTTTCTTTGTGTATTTGATTTTGGATAGTTTCTATTGCTATACCTTTGAGTTCACTAATCTCATTCTGCAGTGTTTAATCTGCCATTTATCCCATCCAGGGTATTTTTCTGCTTTTCATCTCAGAAGTTCCATTTAGGTTCTCTTTTTTTTTCTTCCAGTCTTATTGAGGTACAATTGACATACAGCAGTGTATAAGTATAAGGAATATAGCATAATGATTTAACTTACATACATCATTAAATGATTATCACACAATAATTCATCTCATAAAATAACAAAATTAAATAGAAAAGAATATATTTTTCTTTGTGCTGAGAACTCAGACTTTACTCCCAATAACTTACATATATAACGTATAGCATTGTTAATTATATTTATTGTATTGTACATTATATCCCTAGTACTTATAACTGGAAATTTATACCTTTTGACTGCCTTCATCCAGTTTCCCCTCCCCTAACCACCACCTTTGGTAACCACAGATTTGATCTTTTTCTTTTGAGTTTGTTTGTTTATTTTTGAAGTATAATTGACCTATAACACTATGCTAGTTCTGGTGCACGATGTGGTGATTTGATATTTCTATACATTTCAAAATGACCACTGTGATAAGTCTACTTAGTTTATGTTACCATACAAAGATATTACATAGTTAATGACTATATTCCCCACACTGTACATTTCACACCCATGACTCACTTATTTTGCAACTGGAGTTTTGTACTACTTAATCTCTCTCACCTATTTCTTTCTTCCTTCCACCTTCCTCCCCTCTGGCAACCACCTGTTTGTTCTCTGTATCTTTCTATTATGTTTGTTCATTTGTTTTGTCTTTTATATTCCACATTATTAAGTGGAATCATACAGTTTTGTCTTTCTCTGTCTCACTCATCTCAACCATTCATGTCACAAATGGCGAGGTTTCATTCTTTTTTATGGCTGAGTCACATTCCATTAATATATATACACCACATCATCTTTGCATCTCTTTTTTTCTATATATATCTTCTGTATCTCTTTTCAACATACGGAATACTGCTATAACTGTTTAATTTCCTTGTCTGCTAATTCTGACATCTGGGTCAGTTCTGGGTCAATTTCAAATGATTGATTTATTACTGTATCTAATTGTCAGATCCGTTTTCCTTCACCTTTGTTGCCTGGTAGTCTTTGATTGAGACACTGTGAGTTTTACCTTGTTGGCTGCTGGATATGTTGTATAGCTATAAATCTTGAGCTTTGTTCTGGGATGCAGTTGTTACTTGGAAGTGGTTTGACCCTTTTCAGATTTTACTTTTATCATTTGTTAGATGGCTCCAGAGCAGTGTTCAGTCTAGGGCTAATCATTCCTTCTACTGAGGCAAGGTCTTCTGAATAATCTACCCAATGCTCCAGGACTATGAATTTTTCTAGTTTTTTTCTTAATTGAGATATAATTGACATATAACATTGTATTCGTTTTGGGTGTACAACATAATGATTTGATAGCTGTGTACATTGCAAAATGATTACCATAGTAAGTTTAGTTAACATCCATCACCACACATACTTACAGTTTTTTTCTTATGATGAGAACTTTAAGATTTACTGTCTTAGCAACTCTCAAATACACAATATAGTATTATTAACAATAGTCACCATGCTGTACATTACACACCCAGGACTTACTCATTTTTTAAAATAAATTCATTTATTTATTTATTTATTTTGGCTGTGTTGGGTCTTTGTTGCTACGCGTGGGCTTTCTCTAGTTGTGGCGAGGTGGGGCTATTCTTCGTTATGGCACGCGGGCTTTTCCTTGTGGTGGCTTCTCTTACTGGGGAGCACGGGCTTTAGGTGCACAGGCTTCAGTAGTTGTGGCGTGTGGGCTCAGTAGTTGTGGCTCACGGGCTCCAGAGCACAGGCTCAGTAGTTGTAGCACACGGGCTTAGTTGCTCCGCAGCATGTGGGATCTTCCTGGATCAGGGCTCGAACCCGTGTCCCCTGCATTGGCAGGCGGATTCTTAACCACTGTGCCCCCAGAGAAGTCCCAAACTTATTCATCTTATAACTGGAAGTTTGTACCTTCTGACCACCGTCACCCATTTCCCCCACCCCCCACCTTTGGCAACCACTAGTCTGTTTTCTGTATCTATGAGTTTGTTGTTTTGTTTTGTTTTTAGATTCCACATATAAGTGAGATCATACAGTATTTGTCTCTCTGTTTTATTTCACTTAGCATAACACCCTCAAGGTCCATCCATGTTATCACAAATGGCAAGACTTCCTTCTTCATATGGCTAAATAGTATTCCATTGTGTATGTAGACCATATTTTCTTTATCCATTCATCCATCAGTGGACACTAGGGTTGCTTCCATGTCTTGGCTATTGTAAATAATGCTGCAGTGAACATGGGGGTGCACATCTTTTTAAGTTAGTGATTTTGTTTTCTTTGGGTAAATACCCAAAAGTGGAATTGCTGGAATGTATGGTAGTTCTCTTTTTAGTTTTTTTGAGGAACCTCCGTACTGTTTTCCATAGTGGCTGTACCAGTTTACATTCCCACCAACAGTGCACAAGGGCTCCTTTTTCTCCACATCCTCACCAACACTTGTTATCGCTTGTCTTTTTTACAATAGCCATTCTAACAGCTGTGAGGTGGTATCTCATTGTGGTTTTGATTTGCATTTCCCTGGTGATTAGTGATGTTGAACACTTTTTCATGTACCTGTTGGCCATCTGTATGTCTTGTCTGGAAAAATATGTGTTCAGATTCTTGGTTCATTTTTTAATCAGATTTGTTTTTTTCCCCCTATTGAGTTATATGTGTTCTTTATATATTTTTGATATTAACCCCTTATCAGATCTTTGATTTGAAAATATTTTTTCCCATTTCATAGGTTGCCTTTTCATTTTCATTTTGTTTCCTTTGCTCTGCAGAAGATTTTTAGTTTGATGTAGTCCACTTCTTCATTTTTGCTTTTGTTGACTTTGTTTTTGGTGTCAGATCCAAAATATCATTGCCAAGACCAATGTCAAGCAGCTTACAACCTGTGTTTTCTTCTAGGAGTTTTATGGTGTCAGGTCTTATGTTCAAATCTTTAATCCATTTTGAGTTGATTTTGGGGTCTAGTGAAAGATAATGGTCCAGTTTCATTCTTTTGCATGTAGCTGTTCAGGTTTCCCCCTATGATTTATTATTATTTTTATTTACATCTTTATTGGAGTATAATTGCCTTACAATGGTGTGTTAGTTTCTGCTTTATAACAAAGTGAATCAGTTATACATATACATATGTTCCCATATCTCTTCCCTCTTGCGTCTCCATCCCTCCCACCCTCCCTATCCCCCCCCCTAGGTGGTCACAAAGCACCGAGCTGATCTCCCTGTGCTATGCGGCTGCTTCCCACTAGCTATCTATTTTACGTTTGGTAGTGTATATATGTCCATGCCACTCTCTCGCTTTGTCACAGCTTACCCTTCCCCCTCCCCATGTACTCAAGTCCATTGTCTAGTAGGTCTGTGTCTTTATTCCTGTTTTACCCCTAGGTTCTTCATGACATTTTTTTTTCTTAAATTCCATATATATGTGTTAGCATACGGTATTTGTCTTTCTCTTTCTGACTTACTTCACTCTGTATGACAGACTCTAGGTCCATCCACCTCATTACAAGTAGCTCAATTTCGTTTCTTTTTATGGCTGAGTAATATTCCATTGTATATATGTGCCACATCTTCTTTATCCATTCATCCGATGATGGACACTTAGGTTGTTTCCATCTCTGGGCTATTGTAAATAGAGCTGCAATGAACATTTTGGTACATGACTCTTTTTGAATTATGGTTTTCACAGCCCAGTCCCAAAATGGGCAGAAGCCCTAAATAGACATTTCTCCAAAGAAGATATACAGACTGCCAACAAACACATGAAAGAATGCTCAACATCATTAATCATTAGAGAAATGCAAATCAAAACTACAATGAGATATCATCTCACACCAGTCAGAATGGCCATCATCAAAAAATCTAGAAACAATAAATGCTGGAGAGGGTGTGGAGAAAAGGGAACACTCTTGCACTGCTGGTGGGAATGTGAATTGGTACAGCCACTATGGAGAACAGTATGGAGGTTCCTTAAAAAACTACAAATAGGACTACCATATGACCCAGCAATCCCACTACTGGGCATATACCCTGAGAAAACCATAATTCAAAAAGAGTCATGTACCCCCATGATTTATTGAAATTACTGTCCCCATTGTAAGTTCTTGGCTCCTTTGTTATAAATTAATTGACCATATATGTGTGGATTTATTTCTGGCCTATGACTATAACTGAATTTTTCTTGTCCTTTTGATGAGAGCAGATACTGTTGGAGCCCTGTGAGAATGCTGGGCACTATTCCCTCTAATCCTTTCAGATGATTTTTTTCCCCTCTAGTAGTTTCCTCTTATACCTACGCTGATTACTACTGTACTAAATACTTGAGGGGGATCCCTTTTTAGATCTCCAGGTTCTCTTTCGCTGCAGCTCTCTCCTTGCTAGTATTGTTCTGTGAACCATAGCTGCTGCCTTGATCTCCCAGGACTCTCAGCTCCGTCTGTTTAATTCAAGGGGTTTGCTTGGAGAGTCTCAAGACAGTAAGAAGACAGTGATCTCTCAGGGAGATCTTCTTTGTCCAGGGTCTTTAAATCTGTTGTTTTATGTATTTTGTCTGATTTTGTTGTTGTCGCTTAAAGCAAGAGGGTTAAGCCAGTCCCTGTTACTCCTTCTTGACTGCAGCAGAAGTTCCTAGATGTATGTTTAACTGCAAGAAATTACCAACCAGTTTTCCAAAGTAGTTGTACCATTTTATACTTCTGTTAGCATAATATGGGAGTTCTAATTGCTCCATATGCTCATCTACATTTGGTCATGTTAGTCTTTTTATTTTAGTTATTCTGTTGAGTTTGAAATAGTATCATCCTGTAATTTTGATTTGTATTTTCTGAGGTAGTCATGTCCCGTTTTTAATCTTCTTTAATTAAGAACGGTTCCTTTCATGGCATTCACTCACCCACCCCACCCCACCCCACCCCACCGGCCAGAGAATCCAGTCCAGTTGTATTGTTCCTTAATTTGGATTTGTCTGATTATTTCCTCATGATTAAGTTCATTAATCATTTTTGTCAAGTATACTACATGGATGATGTTTTATTTTTCTCAGTGTATTACATCAGAGGGCACATAATGTGAATTTGTGCTTATCATTGGTGATGATATGTTTGATTACATGGTTAAGGCAGTGTCTGCTCAATTTCCCTGTTTAAAAGTATCTTTTTCCTTTTATAATTAATAAGCAACCTATGGGGTGATAGTGTGACACTGTGAGAATTCTTTTTCCCCTAGCAATCTTCACTTAGTAGTTTTAGTATTCATTGATTCTTATCTGAATCAGTTCAGTTATTACTATAATGATGATAAAATGGTAATTTTTTATTTCTGTCATACTTTATATATTTATTAGTTGACTTTTTCTCTGAAGAAGACATTTTCCTCCCCCGAACACACACTTATTTTAGTATCCCATTTGGATTCATTCTGTTTTTAATTTATAAGCTAATTCATAACTTCACTCTTTAAAATGTCAACTTTGGCCAGTGGCTTCTTTTTTTAAAAAATAGGTTTATTTAATTTATTTATTTATTGGTTGCGTTGGGTCTTCGTTGCTGTGCACAGGCTTTCTCTAGTTGTGGCAAGCGGGGGCTACTCTTCGTTGAGGTGCGGTGGCTTCTCTTGTTGTGGAGCACGGGCTCTAGGAGCACAGGCTTAGTAGTTGTGGTGCACGGGCCCAGATGCTCTGTGGCATGTGGGATCTTTCCGGACCAGGGCTTGAACCCATGTCCCCTGCATTGGCAGGCGGATTCTTAACCAGCCAGTGGCTTCTTCAAGCTGGTTGCTCTTTCCTCCTGACGTGTTCCCTTACTGTTGGCACAGCAAGGTATTCCAGGTTTTCCTTGGATTTGGCCATTTCTTTAAGGAGTACAGGTTTTCCTTTAGCGGAGAATCTTATTTAAAACAAAAGTCTGGGGCTTCCCTGGTGGCGCAGTGGTTGAGAGTCCGCCTGCCGATGCAGGGGACAGAGGTTCATGCCCCAGTCCGGGAAGATCCCACATGCCGCGGAGCGGCTGGGCCCGTGAGCCATGGCCGCTGAACCTGCGTGTCTGGAACCTGTGCTCCGCAACAGGAGAGGCCACAGCAGTGAGAGGCCCGCGTACCGCAAAACAAAAACAAAAACAAAAAAAAGTCTGAGCACTAGATCATTATTACATATGTATGTCTTGACTTCCCAATTTATGTAGAAGCTTCTAGAGGTCGAAAATACCAACATCTTCTGACTAAAATCCCTGCAGTGCCCTAACCCTGGCACTACCATGCCCAAAGAGTATTCCTGTTATGAGGCGTGATTAGGGTGTTCATACATAAGAGAACACATGGTGGCAGTAGAATCAAGATTAGTTTTGTAAAGTAAAGAGCATGAAGCAAGTTAGTTTCCTATTTTTTTTTAATGTTGACATTTACATTTTTTAATCTCGTTTTGGTACATTGTCTTCTTTCGCTAAAGCCAAATTTATTTTTCCTTGCTTTGATACTATGAGAGTAGGCGTTGTTACCCTGGACGTTAGTTTCGACATCAGGGAAGAGACTAATCAACACCTTAAGCCTAGTTCTTTCACTAACTTTATGTATATGTTTCACTTTTATTTTTATCACTGAGTGTTTTAATGTGCATAGTTTTATTAATAAACCAGCACCCCAGAGTTTTCCATATTTTGGGTATTTTCTGTGACTAAAGCATTAATTAACCTTTAGAATGTCAGAATATTGACAGCTACATTTTCTTTTTTAGTCAAGCTCTATATAATTCTTTATACTGAAAGAATACAATAATAATTTCATTGAGGTGGAACACAGCTTGTCTTGCCCCCTTTCTTCTCTTCTGTCTCCCTTTTCCTCCTTAACAAACTCCTAGATATCTGCATGGTGTTTGAAGTTTTGGGGCATCATCTGCTCAAGTGGATCATCAAGTCCAATTATCAAGGGCTTCCTTTGCCTTGTGTCAAAAAAATTATTCAGCAAGTATGTATCTTAATATTTTCTGTGTTGTGGGTTTTTTTTTAAGGTTATACTCCATTTATAGTTATTATAAAATATTGGCTATATTCCTTGTGTTGTGCAGTATATCCTTGTAGCTTATTTATTTTATACATAATAGTTTTTATGTGGTAATTTTTTAAGATTCTTAAAGTGTCAGGAGTTTCCTATTTCCAATAGAATTTTTATTTTTAAAACTAGGTTTTTTTAATTGCTGAAATTATTTATTCAGCCCCTATTTATTGTGTTTATTCTGTTTTTAAATGTTTTAGTGTAATCATTTTCCCCCAGGTTCATCTTCTGTAATAATTATTAGATGGGGAGCTGAGTGTAATGCCTGATTTTAGAAATTTGGAGCCCTTATCCAGAAGTCCTGGTTGCAAAAATTGATTATATATTAATAGAAAATTGTCAAATTATTACCGTCTCTTTACATAACATTATTCATGAGCATTTTCTCATATTCTAAACAGCTTTCAATATATAGTGAAGAAGTTTGTCATCAGGAAAGTGGTAATACTTCAGAGGGCAAGCAGTTTGTTTAGATAATGTGTTTTGTTGGACAGAGCTCCAAACTGGGAAGCAAGAGACCTCAGTTCTTCATTAACAAGGAAATTTGAATTTAAAGATACCTAAATCTCTTTCATGACCTACATTTCAGTAGTTAAAGGACAATGTCAACTGTTTATTCTTCGTCTCTGTAATGTATCAATAAATATCTTCAAATAGAATTAGCTTCGTAAAACTTGGAAGAACTTTTTATTGTAAATAAACTCTTGCCTTTGTTCCTAGTTTACAATTAATCTTTCTGGAGAAGTTCGTTGTGCTTTAAAAAAAATGCTTTCTTCTCTGTAGAAAACTACCATATCATTTTTATTTTTTCAAAATGTTGTATTGTGATTTTTTCCTTCTCCAGAAAGACTTGTATTTTGTGTTTGCAAGTCTACTACTCTATTCCCATTCAGGTGTTACAGGGTCTGGATTATTTACACACCAAGTGCCGTATCATCCACACTGACATTAAACCAGAAAACATCTTGTTGTCAGTGAATGAACAGTACATCCGGAGGCTGGCTGCAGAAGCAACAGAATGGCAGCGATCTGGAGCTCCTCCACCTTCTGGATCTGCAGGTATATTTTCTTTGGGGACTTCACTTTCATTAGAAGTTAAGAGAAGTTCTTGTTTTTATTCTATTACCTGACAGTTAAGTAAAAGTAAAGCACCACTAATTCATTTAACAGTAAGATACAATAAGTACTTACATAAGAAATAGTTCCAGCCTTCAAAAGACTTTTTATACTCAGTATTATTCCCATAGGGGAAGAAGACTGTGCCTTTTAGGTCCAGATACGTTGTGTATTGTAAAAGCTGATTCATGTTGTTGTTAAAATGTTTTCTCTTGTGATTTGATGGTCTTTTTTGATGTTCATACATGCTCACCTATGTGAATCAGTGATCCCTGTGCAGGGGCAAGATAACATTGCTAGTAAGAGCTTGGGTTTAAGCACTGGAGTGGACATACCTATTTTGACTCCTTGCTTCATTCATTGAATGACCTTAGGCACATGACTTGACTTCTTTTTTCTCATGCAGGAGTTACTCGGATTAAATTTCATGTTAAAGCAGTTAGTAGTATGCCACACAGTATTATGCATTAAATAAATGGTGGCTACTATGATTATGATGATTTTTTTCCATTTGTGGTACAGATTTTAATTTTAGTAGTTTAATTATATTTGAGGAACTCTCTTGATCCTCAAGTTGAAATATCAATTATCCAGAGACTTCCTTTGAAAAAGAAGACCTACAAAGGGGGCAAGGGGCAGTTGTTTAATGGGCATAGAGTTTCATTTTTGCACAACGAAAAAGTTCTAGAAATGTTACACTGTGTGAAATTAGCACTACTGAACTGTATGCTTAAGGATGGTTAAGAGGGAAATTGTATATTACAAGTTTCTTACCACAATTTTAAAAAAAAAAATTTTTTTTTTTTTAAGGAAGACTGAAGATTCTACCTCCCACCTAAGCTAAACTAATATCCATAACATGCTATGTAATAAATTACTGTAGCTTTTGATGCCACTCTCCTTTTAAAACTGACAAGTGTCACAGGGAAGAATTAGTCCTGGGTGGGGATGAGAGGGTTGTTGCCTATCCTTTTCTGTTTTAAGCAGTACATGGGAATGAGTTTTTAGCAGCATTAATGATGTAAATCAGAAAGGAGGACTTGGTTCTTTGCATATAGTGATGCTATCTGGAGAAGAATTTATTAAAATTTAAAGTTTGTTGACTTTTGTATGCATTGTTTGTTCTTTTAAAAAAAATAATGTTGCTTCTACCAAAATTGCTTAAAAACTAGTTCTCTCTACAATATAAACTGTACAAGAAAGACTTTTCATTCTGGTAGGGTGTCTTAGTTTATATTGCCTGCTGAATGCAAGGATTCTTACTTGGTTTTCTTTTCTTTTCAGTCAGTACTGCACCCCAGCCTAAACCAGTAAGTATAAGGTGTTTCTATATTTAATTCTGATCTATGGGCAATGGGCAGGGATTCTTCTGTTATGGATCACAGTTTATTTAGAGTTTGGAAACCAGAAAATAAAATATTCCTGCACTTTTATAATTTTCTCCAATAAATTCCTGTGCATCTTCAGCAAGTTTGTACTGGTGAGGTTTCCATAAATTTGAGCATGAGAGTGGACCAGCCCCACAGACTGTTCAGAGGACCAAGATTTGTTGTTAATTTTGTTTTAATTTGGTTTCTTAAGAGTATCTACATTTTTTAGATTAATGAAAAGCTTAAGTGCTATGTTAGGACAAGAGTGGAATTTAATTAGGAAGTAATTAAAAGTAACAGTTATCTCCAACTGGGGATAATGGATTAGCCACCTGAAGGCTTTATCTGTTTGTAATCTCCGCCCAGGCTGACAAAATGTCAAAGAATAAGAAGAAGAAATTGAAGAAGAAGCAGAAGCGCCAGGCAGAATTACTAGAGAAGCGAATGCAGGAAATTGAGGAAATGGAGAAAGAGTCGGGCCCTGGGCAAAAAAGACCAAACAAGCAAGAAGAATCAGAGAGTCCTGTTGAAAGACCCTTGAAAGAGAACCCACCTAATAAAATGACCCAAGAAAAACTTGGTATAAATAGAGCATCACAAAAATTACTTTATAGCAAACTTTAACATTAATTTATCATTGTTTTATAATATAGTGGTTTCATGCATATACAACATCTCTGGGGGTGTCGTTATACAGTAAGAATACAGAATTTGTCATAAATGTTAGGTAGGTAATATTCAAATGTAATTTCTAACTTTTCTCAGGAAATGCAACGTAGACCTCATTTAGCAATTGGGTAAGAATAAGAAGATCTTTGTCCTTTCATAAATAGATTTTAGATGTGCAGTCATGTTTTTCTGTCACCCTGTATAAGTTCTAGAAAACGTTTTAATCTTGTGGAGAGATTTTTTTTGTTCTTTCATGCATATGCATACACGTACGTCCTTTTTGTCTTTGTTCCTTAGAAGAGTCAAGTACCATTCACCAGGATCAAACACTTACGGAACATGGTGTAGAGGGTGATGCAGCAGAAATAAATTGCAATGGAGTAATTGAAGTCGTTAATTATACTGAGAACAATAATAAAGAAACATTGAGGCTTAAAGAGGATCTACGTAATGCTAATGGCTGTGATGTCCAAAATTTGAAGCAGGAACCTAGTTTTCTAAGTTCCCAAAATGGAGACAGCAGCACATCTCAAGAAACAGACTCCTGTACACCTGTAACCTCTGAGGTGTCAGATACCATGATGTGCCAGTCTTCATCAAATGTAGACCGGTCATTCAGTGCACAGGACATTAGCCAACTTCAAGAAAGCATTCGAGCAGAGATACCCTGTGAAGATGAGCAAGAGCAAGAACATAATGGACCACTAGACAACAAAGGTACTTCCCCAGTACTCCTTCCCTGCATAACGTGTTCATGAATTTCTAATAAGTCAGACAGACAAAGACAAATAATGTATGTTGTCACTTATCTGTGGAACCTAAAAAATAAAACATGAATTCAGCAAAACAGAAACAGACTCACAGGTATAGAGAATGATAGGTGGTTACCAGTGTGGAGAGGGAGGAAGGGAAAGGAGGGGTGGGAGTAGGGGATTGAGAGGAACAAGCTACCATATATAATAAAATAGATAGACTACAGGGATATATATTGTACAGCACAGGGAAATATAGCATTACTTTTTGGTGACTTTAAATGGATTATAATCTATAAAAATTCTGAGTTGCTATGTTTTATACCTGAAACTAATATGTTGTAAATCAGCTATACAATTTTTTTTAATTCACCACACAAAAAAATTTTTCATGAATTTCTAAACTAAAAGTACCATTGTTGTTATAAATATAGCTTTACAGCAGGTGTCCAAGTTACCTTCAGTGTGTAAATGTGTAGCTCAGTTTGATTTTTATTGGTTAAACAGTGAGTATACAGCATTTTACTTGTTGCTGTGAAGGCAGAGGTTTTAATTCTGGGAAGTCAGGATGTTGCTTTACTTGGTTTATTTTAGAAAATTTATTGTAGGTTGCCAGTTGGGGACCTGGGTGAATTACTTCATAGAGTTTCATTAACCTTTGGTTATTTCTGTGTTCATTGAACAGTCTTATTGATGATACCTGTTGTCTATAGGAAAATCCACGGCTGGAAATTTTCTTGTTAATCCCCTTGAGCCAAAAAATGCAGAAAAGCTCCAAGTGAAGATTGCTGATCTTGGAAATGCCTGTTGGGTGGTAAGTGAAACTTGTCTCAGTCTTTTGAAGTGACTGGGGATAAATGAGAACTTGGACTTAGTTGTGCTAAAAGAAGAAAACATCTGCAGTTCTATACCCAAATTGCTAGTTAACATTTTAGTGAACTTTTTTTTTACTTTTTAACCATTTACACGAGTAGAGAGAATGGTATGATCCTGCCCCTATTCCAGGTACCTGTCACCCAGATTCAGTAATTTCAACTCCTGGCCGGTTTTGTTTTATCTATATCCTCATTGACTTTCTTACTCTCAATACCCACGTTCATACTTTTCCCCTATTTTTAAAATCAGCATCTAACTTATTAATTGTAACCTTTTAATTCATTTAATATATTTCGAACACTTTTGTCAACCAGAAATTTACATCAAATTCAGTTGGTTATGTGGTATTTGCCAGTATACTATAACCTTTACATACTCTTGACAGTTCTTTGTGATGAACATCTTTGCTCATGAGTCTTTTGAAGTTGACCTTAGGATGTCCTAGACATGAAATTACTAAGTCAGAAGTTAGGTACTTTTTTTAAAGGAGGTTTTTGACGTATAGTGTCATATTAATACTGTTGTTTACCTAGTTAAGAATGCTTTTTGTGTTTTTTTTGTTTGTTTTTTTGTTTGTTTGTTTGTTTTGCGGTACGCGGGCCTCTCACTGTTGTGGCCTCTCCCGTTGCGGAGCACAGGCTCTGGACGTGCAGGCTCAGTGGCCATGGCTCACGGGCCCAGCCGCTCCGCGGCACGTGGTATCCTCCCGGACCGGGCACGAACCCGTGTCCCCTGCATCGGCAGGCGGACTCTCAACCACTGCACCACCAGGGAAGCCCTTTTGTGTTATTTTTAATGAGTATCTTTAAAAAATCTACAATAGAATGATTTGCACATAAATGTTACTATTCAAAGAGCTATATGCTTTGTAAACAGGGATATTGGAGACAGTTTGAGGCAAAATCCACTTTAATAGGTCTTAGGTTTACTTTTGTACTTCAAATTCCCTATTCCACATGACATCCTATATCTAGTGGTTCATAACCTAGAAGGATCTCACTTTCAATATCGATTCTAGAATATTGTGATAACTTTGTGGAAAAAATGAAGTCAGTGCTTAGCACTGACTGATAGAAATGTAGAAAAGCTTTTCAAGGAATTAGAATTATTTCACCACGCCACCAGACAGTCCAGGCCACCATATATTTTCACCTGGGTGACTTACATTAGCCTCCTCACTTCTCTCTTCTGTTGTCCTTCCCTCTTACTGACTGTTCTCAACATAGCTCTCAGAGTGATCCTTTTAAATGCAAGTCACGTCAGATATTCTTAAAACCTTGTGGTGGCTTCCTTCAGAATGAGTGCCAAAGTCCCTACCATGGCCCACACACCACCAAGCAAAAAACACTTATTATTTCTTCTGCCTGGAATTCTCTTCCCAAGATAATGTGTATAATTCACTCCTTCATTTTCTTCAAGTTCCTATTGAGATGTCATCTTAACCAGGGAGATCTTCCCCTGAACACCTAACATACAGTAATTAGCAAACCACCACTCTTTACACCCATTTTCTTTTTCTTCCTCTCCTCCCTCGATTCTTTTTTCTCCACAGCACTTAACCCAATCTGATACTAGATATTTGTTTGTTTAATATCCCTCTCGCTATAATGTATGTCCCATCACAGCAGAGGTTTTTTTCATTCACTGCTGTATCTATGGTACTTAGAACAGTGCCCAATATATAGGAGGTGCTCATTAAATATTTAAGTAAAACAATTACAGAGGAAAATACTGACTCTAACAAATATCACATGATATAAACTTCAAATGTTTGTCAGTTTCCTGCTCACATCATGTTTCAAGCTCCTTTGCCTTTGTGTTTGGAACACCTTCCTTCGTGCCTGTGTTATGCATTTGGCATACTCTGCTTTATTTGGGTGCAGTCTTTCCTGTTATTTTTACTACAACAGAATTAATCTCTCTCTCTTCAACTATTATATACATTTTTTAATGGGTCTCTGTGCTAAAATGACTTTACATTCTTCTCATCCATTTATTCATTCAGCAAATATATGGGTACATATTCTGACCTGGGCACTAGGACAGTGGTGAACTGGACATGGGTGCCTTGTCCTGCTGGATCTTGGTCTAACCTCATATCTTGTTGGTCTCTTAAGCACAGCAGCGTGTGGTATTTGGTAATGGAATTTTACATGATTTTCAAAGAGTTTGATTTTTTTTAATATTATACTTTTGCTCATCAGTTATGCACATGCATATATAGTTTAGGGACACTTACATAGATTTTGATTCAAAAATCTGTCCCCCCTCCCTTTGCCAATTTGTCACTCCCCACATGAGGGTATTTACCTTCGCATTGCTAATAAGTAAATTGGGTATATTGCTTCCAATTCTTTTTTTCAGTTTTAGGTATTTCTGCCTTTTGGAAAGTACGACTTACCTACCACTACAACCATCCCCTATCTTGTCAATTTAATATGACTTGGCTAAATGACTCCATGTTTACATTATTAGGACTCTAATGCTGTCTTCAGCTGAACTAAGCATATATTGTGGTATGATTCCTTTTCCCTTTCTGCCTAACACTGTGTTTCATTTGCTTAGTTGTCTTTGTATTACTTATCACTTAATTCCACCCCACACTTTGATCCAGTGCTATGATTACACTTTAATACACATGGATACCTTGGGTATTGTTTCAACTTTTTCTTCCTAAAGAGCTCTATCTGGAACCTGTGCTCTGCTAATTTGTGTTCATCTCTTGGGTTGCCCTGTAGCTTGCTGCATCACTGCCACTTGGGATTTCCTTTCATAAATGTCCTGGAGATTATTTTTATATCCCGTTTCCTGTCTCTCTGATCTTCTTGGTTTACTCCATCATGGTTTTTGTTTGTTTGTTGTTTGTTTGCTTGTTTTAACATCTTTATTGGAATATAATTGCTTTACAATGGTGTATTAGTTTCTGCTTTATATCAAAGTGAATCAGCTATACCTATACATATATCCCCATATCTCCTCCCTCTTGCATCTCCCACCCTCCCTATTTTGTTTGTTTGTTTGAAGTATATACAACTTTTAGTAGCTTCCTCAGAAAGGGTGTGTGTGATTGAGGGAGTGGGCATGCTTGTGTGTCTAATAATGTCTTTATTCTGTTTTTACACTCAGTTGGCTGCATGTAAAATTCTAGGTTGAAAATCGTTTTCCCTCAGAATGTTTGTCATTGCTCCATTGTTTTCTAGTTTCCTGTCTTATTGCTGCTAAAAGACCAAAGTCATTCTGATTCTTGGACCTTTGTATGAAGCCTTTTCCCCTGTGAAAGTCTGCAGGACCATTTCACAGCGATGTGCCTCATGAGGTCTGTTTTCATCGATTAGCTAAGGGACCCAGTGTGCACTTTCAGTATTGAAACTCTGGTTCTTTGGTTTTGATTCTTTCTTGATTTTTTTTCTTTTTTTTAATTCTCTAGCTCTGAAATCTCATTATTCAAATGTTAGATTTATGCAGGTTCTCTCATTTTCTTTCTCTCCTATTTTCTAGTATTTTTCTTTTTGCTTATTTTCTGGGAGATTTCTCAGCTTGTTCTTTTAAGCCTTATTTTTTCTTATTTCTCCTATTATATCCTTACTTTCCAAGAGTTCTTTGGTTCCCTGATTATCTCTGAGAGGATATTGATTATTTTTTCATTTTTGACATTTTCTTCTTTTTTTTTTAAATATTCATTTTATCAACCTGTAATTCACAAGTGTCTGATTTTTTTTTTGTCTGAATTGGGTCTTCGTTGCTGCATGTGGGCTTTCTCTAGTTGCGGTGAGCAGGGGCTACTATTTGTTGTGGTGCCGTGGCTTCTCTTGTTGCAGAGCACAGGCTCTAGGCACGTGGGCTCCAGTAGTTGCGACACGTAGGCTCAGTAGTTGTGGCTCACGGGCTTAGTTGCTCCACGGCATGTGGGATATTCCCGGACCAGGGATTGAACCCATGTTGCCTGCATTGGCAAGTGGATACTTAACCACTGCGCCACCAGGGAAGTCCTCTTCTTCTTTACATAGTGTCTCTTGCCTTCTTTGTTCAGGATCATTAAACAAAAAACTGACCATATGAATGGAGTGCCAGAAAGCTGTTTGGAAGCTTTGTGCCTGGGTGGTTCTTGTTGACTGTCATTCACTATAAAATGATTTGTCTGAGCTATTTCATTTCATCCTCAGATGTCAGGGTCTTGGATTGGTCATACTTCCTGCAGAAAACTTAGTCTTCCTCAGATCTCTTACCTGGGGAGTGAATGCGTGGCTGCTAGTGTTTTGGAAACTGAGTTAAGCAAGAAAATTGGGGTTCAACATGCAATTACATGTAGTCACTTAATTTCCCTGTTTTCAGGATAGTACTCTCCCCTCAACCATGCCGAGCATCCTCCAGAAACTGTATTACCCACTCCAGAGAAAACCTCTAAGTGTCTGTCAGGCCAGGGAAAGGCTGTTATACTACATCATGTCCTGTGTTCTGGAGCTCTCTTTCTTTAAAAGATATTCTAAAGCAGTATTCCTTTGTTGAATCCCACCCTCCCCGCTACTTCCAGAGATACCTGATACCACCAAATCCTGAGCCTTGGGAGGACTACTGTGGAATACCTCACACTGCTTCTCCGCTTTCCCCAATGGCTTATTATTCAGCTTTCTTGGATCCATTAAGACACTTGCCAGTGATCTCTCTGCTTTCCAGCTTCTAAATTGTATTGCTCTGACTCCTTTGCCTTTTCTGTCTTTGTCAGTTTATGCTTTAAAAATTAACGCTGGGGGGCTTCCCTGGTGGCGCAGTGGTTGGGAGTCCGCCTGCCGATGCAGGGGACACGGGTTCGTGCCCCGGTCTGGGAGGATCCCGCGTGCCGCGGAGCGGCTGGGCCCGTGGGCCTTGGCCGCTGGGCCTTCGTGTCCGGAGCCTGTGCTCCGCGGTGGGAGAGGCCACAACGGTGAGAGGCCCACGTACCGCAAAAAAAAAAAAAAAAAAAAAATTAACGCTGGGGCTTCCCCGGTGGCGCAGTGGTTGAGAGTCCGCCTGCCGATGCAGGGGACACGGGTTCGTGCCCCGGTCCAGGAAGATCCCACATGCCGCGGAGCAGCTGGGCCCGTGAGCCATGGCCGCTGAGCCTGCGCGTCCGGAGCCTGTGCTCTGCAACGGGAGAGGCCACAACAGTGAGAGGCCCACGTACCGCAAAAAAGAAAAAAAATTAACGCTGGATTCGCTACAAAAGTGGAGTTTCAGGAGTGAGTGGATGTGTATGTTTCCAATCCACCTTCTTTACTTTTGCTGATTCTTGACCTCATTTATCATTTACAGTGTATTTGTAAGGCAGTAGTGAGGCATGATGAGTAAAGACAACTCCCTTGAACAGCATGTTCATTTTTCTAACTGTATCGCCTGTAGTACATTTCCATTTCAAACTCAGTATCTGAACCCATTGTTTTCCTGTAAAACCACTTCCCTCTCTAAATCTCTCCATCCGTGTTTTTGTCGACAGCCTCTACCACAGAGTTCTTTTTGACTCTTCCTCCTGTCTCCCACTTGAATTGAATTTTTAAATTGTGCTCATTCTTTCTGTGAATGTCCTTGGTTTTAACTCTTCCTTCCCTATTTCCACAGCCATTGTTCAGATGTTCATTACTAAGCCTAGATCTGGCCACAAACCAGAAGATTACTGGAATGGTGTTCTCAGAGGTCCTATCAGTCTTCTTACAGTACACTGTCCTGTTTACTAACGTGCAGTGGTGTTCTCTTGTCTGCCAAATGAAATTGAAACTCTTCAACCTAGCAGTTAGCTATGTTTGGCTTTAGCAAATGTCTTCTGTGCCTTTATTTATGATGTTCCCTCCACTGAAGTACTTTTTGCTCTTTTGCAAACTTAGTCCAGTACCCTGTGGAGCTCTGGTCAATGCTGGTTTTTCTGCCTGAAGGTTTCTCTGCCTAATTTCTCCTGTTCAGAAATGCTGTTCCTTGTTTTTTTGTTTGTTTGTTTTTTAAATTTTTAATAGGATTAGAAAATCATCTTTCACACTACATGTTTTAATATTATCTGAATTTTGTTTCCTGTGTATGGCTCATTTGAAGCTTCTTTTTTCTGTATTATTTTTTATTACGGAAAATTTCAAAAATATACAAAAGTAGAGAGTGGAATGAACTCCCCTGCTGTTATACTAGTGTCACCCAGCAATTATCAACTCATTGCCTGTTTTTCACCTATATCCCCACTCCAGATCATTTTGAAGTATATCCCAGGCATCTTATTTTCATTTGTAAATATGGCTTTCTAAAAAATGATTCTTTTAGGTAACCATGACACCATTGTTAACACCTAAAAAGGTTGACAGTTAACTAATATCAAATATTCAGTCAGTTTTGCCAGTTATCTCATAAACATTCCTCTAATTTTGTTTAGAACAAGATCCAAATAAAATCCATGAATGCCAGACTGGGTACTGTGTCTCTTAAGTTGCTTTTATATAGAGGTTTTCCCTTTCTTTCCCATACATGTGTTAAAGAAACGTTTTGCTGATTGCATCCCCATGGTGCTTAACATGGTCTCTGTTTCCCCAAGATTCGTGTTTGATATTTTTGGAGGAGTGAGGGAGGCAAAAGAGAATGAGAGCAAGAAGTCTTTATAGGTGGTATTTATAAGGTTCTTAAAACTTGAAACTTACATCTTTTATTTTCCTATAATGAGCACACAGCAAGAAGAGTTTGAACTGAACCTAAATTTGTATCATTTATTTGTTGAAATACAAGTTATTAATTTTAGACAAATGAACAGCTTAATTTTTGTTTGGGGTAATAGGTTTCCATTTCTTAAAAAGCGATTGTTATTCCCTAACCTGTGTATCTATATTAAGTTCAGACTTATGTTTAGAGAAATAATTTGGAGTAGACAGCATATAAAGAAAAGTGCTGTTTGGAGCTAATAACATCTAAATGATACTTAAGAAGTTAGCCACATGGGAACTTTGGTTTGGGGAAAGCTTCGGTGAACTTACTTTAATCTCCATCATTAAGCAATCATGACTTGTTACTTTTTAGAATAAAGGAATTTTTAAATACTGTTTCTTTCTTCATTTACTCAGCACAAACATTTCACTGAAGATATTCAGACAAGGCAGTATCGCTCCTTGGAAGTTCTGATAGGATCTGGCTATAATACCCCTGCTGACATTTGGAGCACAGCGTGCATGGTAATGTTTTTCCCATTGACTTTAACTTGTTACGTGGTAATTTGCTAATTTCAGTAGACCAGTGGATTAACAAACAGAAAAGGATTTTTTTTCTGACTCATCACTGGCACTCTGAATCCCGTGTCTGGGGAGGTCTGAATTTAAAAGCTTAGTTACAAACATCTGACATTCCGTTCGGTTCCTGCCAAATTTCTGTTAGGTGAAGGAACCAAATGTTTCCCAGTACAGATTGGGGTTGCGGGGCGGCTAAAAACAACTGCTCAGACGCGGTGCTGCTTTTGATGAGGAGAAGTTACCCTTACCCTTGCCCTAAGCTCTGATCTGTTTTCAGATTAGGGAAAACCCTGGAAACTGCTTCATTCTGTACAGTTTAGCAGTCACTCAGCCGTCTTTGCACCTCACAGGATATGAAGCTCAGTCATCCATGGATTCATAAGTTGCTGCTTTGTCCTTGTCAGGCAACTACTCAAGTAGTCAGACTTAGCTGATATTAAATGACTTCCCACAGATAGCCTCATGTTGGAACATATTATATTGTTTCCTGAAGTGGAGTGTACTCTTCAATATGTAATTGTGGATTTACTTTTTTCTCTTCCACTCATTTTAAGTACTGGCAGGAACCATGTCTATAATGTATAGCTAAGTGTCTGGTGCAGGGCCTGGGACATTTTGAGGGGGTGCAATGCACTGCTAATGCTAACTTCCCGGAGTTATCACAGACTTCACAGATTAAAGGCATAGTTTTCCACAAGACTACCCTCACTTCAGACACCAGCTGCAAGCTCTGGGGTCCACAGGCCACCTGTACCTCCTGACCATCTGGCTACAAATTGGGAGTTTCCATTGTCCTTTCAGATTCAGTAGTTTGCTAGAATGACTCACACAACTCAGGGAAGTGCTAAAACATTACAGTTTTGATATAAAGGTTACAAATCAGGACCAGCCAAATGAAGACATGCATACAGTGAGGTCTGAGAGGGTACCAAAGGTGTTCTTAGGACACATCAGTTTCCTGATACGTCAGTGTGTATCACCAACCAGGGAAGTTTACCCAAGCTTTAGGTGCCCAAAGGTTTTACTGAGATTTCGTTACTTGGGCATGATTTATTGAATCATTGGTCATGTGGTTGAACTCAGTCTCCAGCCCCCTTCCCTTCCTGAGAGGTTGGGAGGTCAGTTTTGACAACACTCAGCCCAAAGCCTCAACCCTCTAATTGCACAGTTGGTCTTGTCCAACTTGGTGGCATATCCAGCCCCCCTCTTGAAACTGTGTCTAGGGGCCCACTATGAGTCACCTCATCAGTATAAACTTAAGTGTGGTCCAAAGGGGCCCACCATGAATAACAAAAGGCACGTTTATCACTTGGAAAGCCCAAGAGTTGAGAGGCTTCCTCCCGGGAAACAGGAACAAGATCAAACAAATTCTTTAGTATACAATAATACTTAATAAATATTTGTGGACCATCAAATGAGTGAACTAAATCAGAAACATATTAAACTGTCATTTCAATTAACATTTAGTATTTATAGTCAACTTTGGGGAAAACTTAAAAGAGAAAGGACAGACTAGAAGCCCCAACCTGTTTTGTGTCATAGATTTCTTTGACGCCCACATTCCTGAAAACCTTTGTCTTCCAAAGATAATAAAGTTTAAACCATGTTAATATGGCATGACCTTCTAAATTATTTTGTTATGGCATGTCTGTGGTCTTTTAAGGGGGAGGGCTTTCTAAATTGAAGGTGATTTGGTATTGTGTGCACAAGGTGAAAGAACATTGGAAGAAAATCTTCTTTCTTGCCATACTTTAAAGCTTTGTGTTGAGGAATCTGATTTGGATTGAGTTGGTAGAGGAAATAATTGATAGAGATGCCGCCATACAAAATACAGCTAGTTTGTAGGTGGCATCTGATTTATTATGATGTGGTTCTTAGTAGTGGGTTAATTGAGGGCAGTAGGTCCTGCTTGCTGTGTAACATAGTATGTACAGTGTCAGGCTTAAGGAGGCAAAAAGGCAAAAAAGATGAAAGGGGGGTGGATTAACCTTGGCCCCTCTTTGGACCAGCTCATGTGCAGGAATTTTTTTGACCAAAGGAGGGAAAGCACTTACCTGACTTGAGACAATATCATGAAAACTTGAGGCCCATTTGTTCCCCCAAATTTCTCTCATTTTGCTAATAGATGTAGAAAACGTGCTTTAAATTTCACCATACTCAGAGAATAAAAATAAATCTTGGAATATCAGAAGTGCCTGGAGAGATGGATCATCCTTCATCTAGTACAATTAATTGATGGAAAGATTGGGACCCTTTCTGAGGTAAAAAGGCAAGTTGAGAGATTGCCTGCCACTTCAGTGATTGAGACTACAAAGTTAGAAGGAAAGTTATAAGAAGGGAATGCTCTGTGAAGAGCATTAAGAATTAATAAAGAATAGATGTTTTAAAATTCTTCAAACGTTCTGTGGATTTTGACAAGTTTGTAATGACATGTATCTACTATTATAGTATCATACAGCATAGTTTCACTGCCCTAAGAATCCTCTGTGCTCTGTCTCTTCATCCATCTGCACCCCCTGCCAACCCCTGGCCACCACTGATGTTTTTATTGTCTCTATAGTTTTGCCTTTTCCAGAATGTCATAGTTGGAATCATACAGTATAATTCAGGTTAGCTTTTCTTCACTTTGTAATATCATTTATGGTTCCTCCATGTCTTTTTATGACTTGATAGCTCATTCCTTTTTGTCACTGAATAATATTCCATTATCTGGATGTACCAGCACACTGGATTTATCATACCTTCCCTGATTTTGCCTCTGTCTGTTAGCATGACCCTGACTGACGTAAAATAGGCCCTGTGGTCAGTGTGAGACAAGCACAGGAGTGGGCACCAGGAGCCGTGGATTCTAGGATGGACTTGGCCTTTCTGTTCTGGTCAGTTTTCTCATCTGTAAAGGAAAGATGTTTAACTAGGTGTTTTGTAATCTAGAGTTTCTACTAGTTTTCATTTCTGATGTTGTGATCTTTCGGTTTGGTTTGGTTTTTTTTTACTGTTATCTTATTTATAAAATTGTAACTACTAGCAACTACCTTATGTTCCAAAAATAAAGTTCTTTTAGAGAACTTTAGGTAACTAGTTATAAGTATCTAGGTGGAAAATTTTAGAATATTTTAAACTTTTAGAAAACTATCTACTTTTTTTTTTTTTAGCTTTAATATCTTCACTGAATCCCCCACTATGAGATGGAAAAATTAAAGTACTGGTTTCAGAAGAGACTGACAAACTTTGATGAATAAGAATCACAAATTGTTTCTGTTCTGCTTTGAGACCGTAAACCTCAGGATAATTAGAGGGTGAAACAGGTATCTGTTTATCAGTGTAGTTCAGTTTCATAACAAACTGCTAGCATGTAAAACAAGCTATGCCTAGCAAGAAGCCACAGCATCTCTGACATTTTAGAGACAATCCTGAAACTTCTGCTTTTGTGGCCTTGCTCTGGGTAGTGGTACAGCCCAGGTTATACATTTTTTGAGAAAGGCTATTCTATCCTAACACTGGCAAACCACCAAGACCTAGACATGGGTCTGAATTGAGAATGTGCCCCAACTAAATCCACTCCACAGTTCTTGAGATTGTCTGGGCTGGTTAGTACCATTGAGTCAACCAAAACTGACCCATGGCTAGCAGTTGACTTATAACTGTACTTTTTATATCAATAAGGTCCTTTTTAAAACTGCTGTTAAATTACTTGGTTTATTTTTAGTCAGTGAAAAATTAATACAACCCCATCACTCACATGCTGTCCTTCTGTACTGGTTGACACTTATTCCTGAGGAAATCACTTTTTCAGTCTCTCTCAATCACTATTTACAAGACGTTTTCTTGTTATAGGGGACATGTGCCTTTCCTGGTTGGTGGATGCTAACCTGCTGGTCAATATGAGTAGCTCCTGACTCCATTTATACTTAATCTTTTTCTGTAGACCTAGGAATTGGGGACTCTTTATCTGGGGCAGTGCTTTTCCAAAGCAAAACTTTAAAAATGTACTTTTTACCAAACACTGAAGAGTCATAGGTAGAAAAATGTCTGAATTTTTTGGTTTTGATTTTAGATACAGAATGTTAATTTCTAGCCATGTGAAGTTATAAGTTATTCATGTTTATCTCATTAATAATTTAATAACTTAGAATCACCTTAGATATGCCCCTCTCTGAGCAAAAAGAGAAACTTAAGAGAGCTGAATTACTGATTGAAAGATTGGGGTGTACAGGGCTTGGAATAATCCACGTATTGATATTAACTGAGTTTTTGCAGTTTTCCTGCTCCATTTTATTAAGGTACAGGTGTGAAAGGAAAGCTTTTTAGGAATAATCTTAGAGAATTTTTTAAATAATCATTTGCAGGTTTTCCAAGAAGAAAAAATTACTTAAAATTGAGCCAAATAGCAGTAAACTTCCCAAACGTCTTTCTTTTTTATGCTTTCATAAGCTTTCCTCTTTTTCTTAGGCCTTTGAACTGGCCACAGGCGACTATTTATTTGAACCTCATTCAGGGGAAGAGTACACTCGAGATGAAGGTAAGTCCCCTCAACCAAGGATGTCTGTGCACGGTGGCTAATGTAATTTGCTAGTACGGAAGAGCCTTAGTCTTCTTAGTGTGCTAAGTATATATAAGTCCCAGAAAAGATAGAAATATAAGATATTTAATGTTAAATATTAGGTATCCTAGATATTTTATAATAGATATTAAAGAATTCTATATAAGAATTAGAGAAAAGGCCACAGTTGGTTAAACTAAAACTTGTATTGGGTTGGCCAAAAAGTGCCTTGAGTTTTTAAGTAAAAATAGAAGACTCGTTTTCACCAAGAACTTTATTGAACAACGTACTCACCCTTTTGTTCCACTACCTTCTGCCATTTTTCAGGCAACTTCATAATTCCATTTTCCCAAAACTTTTATCTTTTTGAGCAAAGAACTGTTCCAGGTGTCTTCCAGGGGATTGAAATTTTTTCCATTAGGAGAATTTTGTAAAGATTGAAATAAATGGAAATCTGAAGGTGCAATGTCTGGTGAATACGGCAGTTGAATCAGAACTTCCCAGCCAAGCTGTAACATTTTTTGCCTGGTCATCAAAGAAACATGTGGTCTTGCGTTATCTTGATGGAAGATTATACATTTTCTGCTGACTAATTCTGGACGCTTTTCGTCGAGTGCTGCTTTCAGTTGGTGTAATTGGGAGCAGTACTTGTTGAAATTAATCGTTTGGTTTTCTGGAAGGAGCTCATAATAGAGGACACCCTTCCAATCCCACCATGTACACAACATCACCTTCTTTGGATGAAGACCAGCCTTTGGTGTGATTGGTGGTGGTTCATTTCACTTGCCCCACGATCTCTTCTGTTCCACATTATTGTACAGTATCCACTTTTCATTGCTCGTCACAATTTGTTTTAAAAATGGAACATTTTCATTACATTTAAGTAGAAAATCGCATGCAGAAATACGATCAAGGTTTTTTTCACTTAACTTACGTGGAACCCAAACATCAAAGCAATTAACATAACCTAGCTGGTGCAAATGATTTTCAGCGCTTGGTTTGGATATTTTGAGTATGTCAGCTGTCTCCTGTGTGGTATAACGTTGATTGTTCTCAATGTTTCGATTGATCGTTACCAACTTCAACTGGTCTACCCAACCGTGGAGCATTATCCAGCGAGAAATCTCCAACATGAAACTTCGCAAACCACTTTTGACACATTCTGTCAGTCACAGTACCTTCTGCATACACTGCACAAATCTTTTTTTGCGTTTCAGTTGTGTTTTTACCTTTCTTGAAATAAAAAAGCATAATATGCTGAAAATGTTGCTTTTTTCACAAAAATTCACCAATTTTGATGTCGTTTTTTAAAACGCACACTGATAAGACAAGCTGTCACATACAGTCTAACAAAATTGTTTTGAATGAAGTTAAAGACAGGTAAGTGCTACTAGAGCCATCTTACGTCATAACCCGAAGGAACCTTTTGGCCAAACCAATACTTGCCAGGTTTCTTATAAAACATCTAGTCATTTTCCTTCCTGTGTAAATCAGTGATTCATTCTTTACCCAGTTTGGATCTGCCTGTTCTTCAACTTGTTGCCCAGTTATGCTTGCAACTTTATTTGGAAGTCGATTTTATCAGATACACACTACTTGAATGCAGAGAATATATCCTATTTGTCTATATAAATTGTACAACATTTAGCATTCTTTTTTCTCCTTTCTGAAAATTAAAGCTGTATTTTTCTTTTGAAATGATACTAACATTTGGATTCCATTTTAAAACAAAATATTATTGGTTTATATTTTGCGATACCAGTGGGAAAAGCCCAAGGTGTCAGATGTTCTGAGAGGCTGTGAAAGCAGACAACTAAATGTGTGATGATTTTTTAAAAATCATAGTGGCATTCAAGTAACTAGATGAAATAATAATGTGAATAAGAAAACTTTATTAAAGGAATGTTTTACCTTCTTTATTATACAGTTTTGGCGCTTTTGTTTTCAGGATTAATGGGGATTACTTTGAGAGAGCACTACCAGTGTACCCTCCCAATGCGGAAATTATGTCTTTTACTTTCGGTGCTTTCCTTGATTCTTGGGGAAATCAGGTTATGCTTTATGGAACCAACAGTGCTAGTTCTCAAACTGGTCCCCTGGGATGTCAAAAGGCAATGTTAGTAAGGCCTGCTGATATTCCTAATAAGTACCGTTTGAAAAATGCTCTGCTAACTAATCACCATAGCCATATGCCTGTTTTGGTGGGTACAGTTTGGACATGTTTTCTGTATATAAGCCCCTGTTACTGTAATTACTACCTGTGTACACACTTGATTTTTCCCTGTTATCTGCTTGCTTTTTTCTGGGTTATAAGTTTGGGGCTGTAGACTTAACATCATTTTAGAAATGCCCTATCATATCTGTTTGCAAGGGTAATTAACTTTTTTCTCTTTATTTCCCTGGATTCCCTATAAATAGTGTGTGGTACAGACTCATATCGTGGCTAGAATTACATTGTACAGGATCTTATGCTACCAAACCTGAAAATTGAAATGTATATGAAAAGACTCAAGTAAGGGAAAAGGGAGAACCAGTTACCCTAGATATTTATATCCTAATTTATTCCCTCCTATTCCAGCCCTTAGATAAAACCTCAGATTACTACTGTTTGGCCCATAGGAGCAGGAAAAAGCAAACCCTATCCCCTGGCTAGTGTATGCATAGTGTTACAAGTCCTGGTAAGACTGGGGCCTAAGTAGCATGTCCTCTGTTGTTAGGGACATTCCACAACCCTAAATCTTGGAATAATAGTTGATAATTTTGCCTGTCAGATATATTAATCCTATGATTAATTGATAAGCCAGAGATAGGTTGCTGGAATTTAAAGTAATATAACAATTTTAAGGGAAAAATAATTCCTTGGTAGGAAAAATATTAAAAGAACCAATACTTTACTTGGAAGTTTACAGTAAGACAAATTATAGTCTCATTTATAATTAATTTATACAAAGATATTTACTTGCAGATCCTGCCTAAAATGGCAGAAATTTTTTGGCAGCCAAATACTTGTTACCAAACCATAAATTCAGTAAAAACTGCCCAAAAGTTATAGTGAATTCATAAAGTTCTTTTAAAATGACACCACTGAGTCCTTTACATGAGAAATAGATATGACCTGAAACCTTCACAAATTCCCAGATAAGTGTATGTCTCTAGCATATGATTTTCCTCTAAGATACATTATTGGAAGTTTTAAGTGATTGCTTTTGACCTGGATTCTGTAACTACAGGATTAAAGTCATTTTTAAAGCTGTTTTGTAGCTAGGAGCCATCACTTTTTAAAGCCTCTTCATATTTTTACTTTTTGTCACCTGCAGAAAAAGTAATAGACCTGTCTGTAGGTGTGGATGCTGGCTGGTCCCAAGCTCGTCTGCTGGTGGCAGACTGCCCACCTCCCTGGCAGTGCTCACAGTCCATATGCCTGCTGTGACAGTTACAAGACACTACATGACGTAAACATTTTAGTGGCCAAAGATAGTCAAGTAGCTATACTTTAAATGTTTGTGCTCATTTTTTCTTTAATAATGTGATTTTTTAAATTAAAAAACAGACAAAACGAAAAAACCTCTGGACTAGACATGATAAGATAGGGGTTTTCATTTGAGTTCTGGCTCTTATTGGCCTTGTGGCTTCAAGTAGGCCGTTCTCCCAGAGGTTCCACTTTTCACCTTTAAAATGGGGTATTAATTTTTGCCCTGTTTTACAGGGTGATTGTGAAAACTCGATCATATGTGAGTGCTTTGTCATGAACATTCTTAAAGTGATATTATTACTCTGTGAAGCCCAGAGCACTATTATAAATAAATAAATGTCTGTCCTAGAATGTCGTAAAGCATATTGCTACACTCTTGTAGCTTAGCTGGAAAACCCACCTGGACCTAGATATAGACAAAATAGAAATAAAATATTATAGATAAGCCTCCAAACTCCAGAATGGGACTTGCCAACTACTATCAAGTGACAAACCACCGGAAATAATTCTTGGCCTTCCCAGGCTTCCCTTGAGTATCCTCGGTTTTACTTGTACTTACTTTTAAACAGCTAGTTCTTGAAAAAGCTATTCGTAGAAAAAGCTCTTTTACAGCTTGTCCTTGATCCTGTTCTTCTTACCCTTCTATTTTAGACCACATTGCGCACATTATAGAGCTGATAGGCAGAATTCCAAGACGCTTTGCCCTCAGTGGGAAATATTCACAGGACTTCTTCAATCGCAGAGGTAGTATTGTTAACATGAGTTTTCATCTAGGCCCCAGGGATGCAACTTCAGGAAGCAGTGCATTCACACCAAGATTGTTTTTACTTATCACTCAAGTCATGGGTACCTGATTTTTAATGGTTTTCTGGATTCTCCATTAGATGGATAGAGTCCTCTTTTTCCCATTTAGGACAGAAAGCAAGCTGAAATGCTTTATAAAGAGGTGTGCATGCTACTCTTTCTGCCAATATCTAGAACTGCATTTGTTACCCCTGTTATGTATATCTTTTTTCCCCCTCTTGAAATGTTTGAAACATACAGATCACATTGCATTGATCATAGAACTTCTGGGGAAGGTGCCGCGCAAGCTCATTGTGGCAGGAAAATATTCCAAGGAATTTTTCACCAAAAAAGGTAAAATAAATGTGTTTGTTCCCAGACATTAAGGGGACAAAAGTGTTTAACAATGAAGAGGTAAGTACAGCTTGGGTACGTGTTCCCAACACATACAGAAGGATGGTCCTACCTTGAATGCTGAGCTGTGACTTAGTAGACCCTGGAGCTAGACTGCCCAGCTGCTCCACTACTTATGTGGCCTTTGACAGAACCTCAGTTTGCTGCTTTATAAATGGAGATTACTTCATATTAAATTCGTTACTATGTGTCTAGTAGCTGGCACATGGTTGATTACTCCTACTACAGGACTTCTGAAAAATGGGCAGATTTTGCTGAGGCAGTTCTATCAAAGGGCAAGTCATTTCAGCTTTTTAAGGGCAGGACTACATCTCACCTTGTAGTCCGTGATACCTAACACAGTCACTTCAACACATCAGTCATATGAATTAACTTTATACTTTGAATTGCATAAGTTATGTTATCACTTATTAGTGAAGAAAACACAAGATAAAACTCTCACCTCAAATTTTTGCCTAGATAATATATGTTGGTGTATTTAAATACGAATTTCTTATGCATTCTAAATATATTTAAAAGCTTAAGTATGAAACCCTGACCTAGAAGGGACTAGAAAACTGTCTGGACTTTTTTCCATGGTTCCCTTTTTCCTCACAACCTCTACACTAGTGCTGAGAAAAACCATCTTTCTCAACACTTGACAGCAGGCATCCTCAGAAACATTTCTTAATGTTTCTCTTAGAGGCAGGAAAATGGTGAAGTGCTTCATAGTTTCTTCCTTGTGTGCAAAGTCAAATTAATGGCATGTACCAAGTAGGTAATTAGGCACTCACTGCCCACAGTAGAGACTTCAAATACGTGTCATGTAAGAAAAAAAATTTAAAGCAGCATTTACCTTAACAAGTCACTAATCATTGACCGTCTTTTTAAAAAAACATTGTTTCAAGGAGGCAAAAAGTAATGTTCCAGAATAGTACAGAGTGTGATGCAGCTGTATCTGAAAGTTTATTTGTTCTTTTAGTTTTGTTACTTTTATACATTTGACATAGTTTTAGCTCTTTGTTTTTTAATTACTGCCTTATTTCGAAGCAACATTTGCTAAACTATTGAGCCAAAAAAAGAGTACAAGCAAATTATTCTTGGTATGTGGTGATAAATTGCCTCTGAACACCGTATGAGACCATGCTGAGTATATAGGCATTTAATATTCATTTTAGTGAATACCTAGTTCCTGATAGGCCTGCCCAATTTGATTGGGACAAAAAATCCTGGAATGGTGGAGAAAAAAAATTATTTTAAATTTTTAGGCCCTCGTGAAAAATGGAGACACTTCTTTCCAAGGAATGCATTAGAGAAGAGATGTGCTTTGTGAATGGAGAAGGATTAGATTCTGATGGCAAAATTTGATTCTTCATAGACTATCTGGATTAGTTCCTGCATTTCCACAAAAGGATCTTGTCACTTGTCAGTGTTGG
Organism: Phocoena sinus; assembly: GCF_008692025.1. NCBI lineage: Eukaryota > Metazoa > Chordata > Mammalia > Artiodactyla > Phocoenidae > Phocoena > Phocoena sinus. The sequence goes on along the minus strand of NC_045773.1, from coordinate 65,693,712 downwards.
TCAGTTTCTTTTGTACTCTCTTTACCTTAGGTGACCTGAAACACATCACGAAGCTGAAACCCTGGGGCCTTTTTGAGGTTCTGGTGGAGAAGTATGAGTGGTCTCAGGAAGAGGCAGCTGGTTTCACAGATTTCTTACTGCCCATGTTGGAGTTGATCCCCGAGAAGAGGGCCACTGCCGCTGATTGTCTCCGGCACCCTTGGCTCAACTCCTAAGCCCCAGCCCAGCACCGCAGCAGAGATCACACGCTGGCCCTCTGCCCCTCCCCTCCAAGCATTTCCCTCTTCCCTTTTCAGGGTGAAGCTCTTCCTTCAAGGGTTTCTAGGGTGTTTTTTGGTTTTTGTTGAATCCAACATGTTCATTTGGGTTTGCTTATTTGACCCTGTGGAGATCCCCCCACAGCCATTGGGCATCCGAGGTGAATTTGGCCTTGATTGGTCTCTGCCAAAGACTAATGGACTAAAATGTGAAACAGCCTCTCACCCTTGTACCCTTGTCTTTCCATTAGGACATCCTTTAAATTATAAGCATCCTTTTAAAAAGAGCTATGAAGATGTATGAGCTCATCCTTTTATTCACTGACTCTAAGAGTCAAATTTTCTAGTGCATATCCTATTGCCAGCATAAGGATGAGAAGGGGAAAGGTATTACTTCTGTGTACAGCAGAGATATTAAACTTGCTGTATCCAGGCTGCATCATCTTCCTGGATTGTTTCTGTTGTTTTCTATGTTCACATTTTTTTCTGCGACTTTTAAACTGCTATCTTTTTAAATGAGCTGTATAAACACCATATTTGGGTACCATTTTATCACTGTTCAAAGCACTGTCAAATTCCTTTCATCCTTTAATAACTCTAAGATCCTCGAATCTTCAGTCTGATTTTTGATGGAAACAAAAATGGAACCACTGACTAGTAGTTTCTTCAGAACCACATATATTCTGCAAACTGTCCTTTCCTATGTCTCTTCTGTACCCTACCAGCAGAGTTACTTTGATTGGCTCTTTGTTTTGTTTTTTGTTTTTGTTTTTTAATCCCTGGCTGGCACTTTACTCATTGCACTTGAGTTTATTGCCCCATAACTAAAGAATTCAGGATGACTCTAGAAAGGAAAACTGGATTTCAGAGATTTCCCATCTGAGAAGAAACTGTCCTAGAGTTCTCGGTTCTTTTACAAACAGTCCCCAACTTTTATTTACAGCTTTTTATTTACCTTGTCCAGAATTCAGCCTTAACGCAGTTTCCCCCTACGGCTTTGCCTTTCTCATTTTCTCAGAGGCTTCATTCAGGTCTTAAATGAAATCCCAGGATCCAAGAACCAAGGGGAGGGGGGTGGGATGGCACTTTTTTTTATTGTTTATTTTGAGGGTTGTAGGGTTTTTTTTTCTCTTTTTGTTTGGTTTAAGGTTAGCCATTCTCTGCTGCTATATCTTTGTATAATGTAAGTTTTAAATTTTGAGATGATTGAAATGTACTTGAGGCTTTTTTTTTTTTTTTTAATGAGAAAAGGCATTGTGAATATTATTTTAGGATGGGCCTCTCCTAGACTTGCCCTAGACATTACATATATTCCTCGGGTCATATTGAAAAGCAAAAGAGGGACAGGATTGGGGTCACAGCTGCTTGTTCTGCACGGACCAAGTGGGCCTTGGGGATTACAGCATTCTCCAGAAGCGGCTACAGGACTCTGATTTACAGAAAGCCAAGGAGGTGCAACTTAAGGCTCTACTAGCAAAGCACCGATGAGACTGTTAGGTAGCCAACTTCCTTTACAGGAGATTGGAATCTAGATTCTGTCATTTATCTACCAACAAAGGCAAAGGAAAAAATGGTGCAATTATGCAATCCGTTTAACTCGTAAACATATTACCCTGAATAACTGGCCAGCCATTCATCGATCCTTGATGGATAGTTCTGAAATCAGACATGTTCCTATAGAAAGAATTTGAAGTGAGGCTGTTCTATGCACCTATCAAGAATAAAGAAAATAGATTGTATCAAACAACGGCAGGGAAAATCCTTCAGCAATTCTAATCCACTTTGGGTTTTCAGCGATATATACATCTAAAGCAATACCAGACTAGAACTGAATTCTTTTCTATGCTGTAAAATCACAATTGTGGAATTACAGGGATTCTGGTGATGACATTAAGGTGAACTAACCAAACACATCCAAATAGAAGGCCCTGTTTTAACAACTGACATGAAGAGAAATTTTAATAAGAGAACCTGTAACTTTTTGGAAATGTTTTCCCACCAAACAAGGGCTTTTCCTCTATCACTTAAGGAGCCAGATGAATTAAAAGCCGTAGAAAGAGGCAGCTGTAGAATTTGATCTTCCAAGCACCCCATCTACCTTTCCTGAACTCAATCATAATGTCAAATTGCCAGGATCTCACTAAAGGATTTCTATTTGCTGTCAGTAAAAAATAAAACCCCAAACACATTTTTATTCTTTCTACTGGTTGCATTGTCTGTTTTCTTTGTAAATGCAGTACAATAAACAAATTATTTAATAACCTACATGTTTCCAGGAGATTTCTGTTTATTTGTTGCCCAAGTTGATCTGACCTAGCTTCAGAATGGAGGAAAGGATTGGTTGAGTTGCTTTTTGAATTTAAATATGCCATGAAACTGTGTAACTTAAACACATGCCATTTTGGGGGGTTTGTAGCTTTGCTTCTATCTTTAAATTGGGCGTGGGGTGGGATTTAACAAAGTACATTTTGGAAAATGCTAAGAAAATTGTTATTCCCTACATTTGATACCATTTTTGCAGTATTTGTGGGGTTTTTTCCCCCACAGATCACAAAGTGCAAAATGTCAAAAGTTTTGTGAACTCAAAGGCACTGGACTGATGACCACTATTATACACAAGTTTTCATATACTTGTCTCATTCACCCCTCAGTATAAATTCTTAGAAATGGAATGGCTGGGGCAGAGAGTAAGCATGTTTTTAAGGCTTTTAATAAATGTTCCCTAACTTACGTGGGGAACAGTTGGACTGTTTTGCTATGACCAACAGTGTTTGAATGGGCCTATTGTAATCTCACTCATTTTATTCCTAATAGCCAGTTTGATTGCCCCAAAAGGGGAATCTCTTGTTTTAATTTGCATATTAGATGACTAGTGAAGTCAAAAGCTTGTTTCATGGGTTTTATTGGCCATTTGTAGTTTTGGGTTATTAGCCTACAATTACCCAGCTTTCTTTTGGCATGCTTCCCTATTTGATGATTTGGTAACATCTTTGTCATTTTTCCATCACATTTTCCAGTTTTTAATTTGCCTTTCATTTTTATTTGTGGTATTTCTGGGCTGTGTTGGGTCTTTGCTGCTGCACACAGGCATTTCTCTAGTTGCTGTGTGCAGGCTTCTCGTTGCGGTGGCTTCTCGTTGCGGAGCACGAGCTCTAGGTGCGCAGGCTCAGTAGTTGTGGCACGTGGGCCCTAGAGCATGTGGGCTTAAGTAGTTGTGCGTGGGCTCTAGGGTGCATGGGCTTCAGTAGTTGTGGTGCACGGGCTCAGTAGTTGTGGCTTGCAGGCTCTAGAGCACAGGCCCAGTTGCTCCGTGGCATGTGGGATCTTCCCGGACCAGGGATCAAACCCATGTCCCCTGCATTGGCAGGCAAACTCTCAACCACTGTGCCACCAGGGAAGTTCCTATTTATGGTATATTTAATGTTATTCATAAAAAGTCCTCCAGCCCTGAACTACATAAACTGGTTTTTTTCTGTTTGTTTTAATTGAGCCATGCTTAAGACATATGTAGTGTGTTCATACTGTAGTGTTGACTAGAATGTAACCTGTTTAAAAAAACAACCAAAAAAAATTAAATTGGAATTCATCAAACCAGTATGTTCATCAGACTGATGAACTTAGGCAGTTCCTCTAAGCTTTGTGTTAGATGTATGGACCTTGAACGCTGAGGGTTTTGGAAAACTTAAGTTCTAAGGGAGCTTGTAGCTATCTCAAAAGAACTGTGAAACTGAGGTGGAGTTACAGCCCTGAGTGTCCACAGGGAGACCATTTAGCTGCTCCAGAGCCTGCCCAGGTTACAAATCGACTTCACTACTGCTCATTCTTTTATTTTTGACGCCTGTAGAGTCTTCCAGTTTGGCCTTATAAGGAAAGTGATTTGCTCTTAGCGTATCACAAAAAATTGACGATTTATTTATAATAGAATCTGAACTTATATTTACTCTGTAAATAAGGTCTTAGGACACCAGAGAAGTTTCAACAGTCCTTTGTGTTTTGCCCACCAATTTGGTGCCGTTGGAGTTAGCAAAGCATTGATAATTTACAGCTTTCTCAGTCTTCAAAGCAATATGAAAAGATAATATCTAAACTTATATAAAGATAATATATGAATCTTGAGACCTACTGAGGAGGAAGTTTGTTTTTATGTCACTTTAGTCTTGTTTTTAAAAGGTGGAATTTTAAAACAAGTGATAAGCATTTGTCTTTTAAGTCCTTGTGCAAATATTTATCCACACCAAGTCCTTATGATAACAGAAATATCTCATTTTAAAAAAAAACAATATTTGAGATCATTTTGTGTTTAGAAGTTTTAACTAAGTAAGCAAGTTTACATTAGTACCTACTCTGTTACTGACTGTACCTTTCCTTGTAAAGGGATGAGGGTTTTCAATACATAGATGATCAATCTGATTTTATATCCTCCCAGATTCAATTTTTTATCATAATCTTCTCTTTTGTCCTTAATTCATATCTAGTTGTTGCCCATTATAATACAATAACAAGCCTTGCCCTCCCATTTGGCAGAACCGGATTGTATCAGTGTATCAGCTGCCTGCAATTTGAGCTATGTTCATAGAAGTTGTGCCCTTAAGACATTTCATTGGCTGATTTGGATTTACTAAATATAGAGGAAAGTATGGTCAGTGTTGGAAATTAGTGGACCCTACTATAAATACTTGAGGTTAGGTAGCAAAAGTGGGATGAGTTTGAGGGTTAGGGCCCTTCATATTCAGCAATTTGTTACAAAACAAACATGTATCCATCAGCATGTACGGTTACTAGAATCTAATCTTTGTTCCAGTAAAGCATTCTAGTAAATGCCCATTTCAGCAGAAAATTAATTACAAATAACTATGAGAAACAACTTTTTAAAATACTCCAATGATTCTCACCTCCTGGTATTCACACACTTGTGCAATTCCCTCACCTTTAACATGGGCTGGACTTTGTGATTGTTCTAACAATCAGATTAAGGCAAAAGTAGCAGGATGTCACTTAGATTTGGTTACAAAGGGTGCTTGTGTCTGTGCACCTGCTCTTGCTCTGTCTTGGAAGACTTGCTCTGGGGAAGCAAGTTGCCAGGTGAATAGCCCTTTGGAGAGGCCCTCAGCCAGCAAGGAACTCAGGCCTTCGGCCCAACAACCTGTGAGAAGTTGAGTCCTGCAGACAACCACTGAGCTTGGAAGCAGACCCAACACCTTAATTGCAGCCCTGTGAGAAGCCTTGAGGCAGAGACACCTAGCTAAGCCTTGCTGATTCCTAACCCACAGAAACTGAAATGTTTTAAGCCACTGAGTCGAGGGGTAATTTGTTATGCAGCAACAGGTAACTAATACAGAGATGCAAGATAATGAAAGCATTTAGGAAAGACACCCTTCTGGTTCACATTTCAGATGTAAATGATAAGGCCTTCTTACCTCTCTTGACCTGCTCAGTGCTAGTCACTGGTAAATCTTGGGCATCACAACCATTCCTGTGCTCCAGCACAAGGCAGAGGAAGGAGTAGAGTAACTCAACTTGGTTTAGAGGAGTGCTGGTTTTATTAATTTTTCTGTATACTTTCAAAGATATTTGAGGCATCTTTAAGAATTTAAAGGTAAAGCCAATTGAAAAGGGCTGATAAGCAGTTAATAAGTTTCAGCCAAAATCATTACTTTATTGGAGAGGTTGAATTCTGAGTTTCCTTGAAGATAAAGCAAAAGGTGAAACGCTGAGTCATGTGACTCAAACAGATTTAAGATTGTCCCCAGCACAGGTCATTAGTAAACATACACTCCTGCTTTGGTGAAACTCACTGCTCTTGAGAGCAAGGTGTAGGCTATTGGCAGATGCACCTTAAGCCCCCCAGAAACTTCTGTGGACCACCAGGGTTGCCATTTCAGTGAGAAATATTTTGAAGTTAGGGAGGCTTTTAGAAATTTTTCTTTTGCCTTTTATAAAAAGTAAAATTATGAGAAATAACTGAACAAATCTATCTAGAAAAGTCACACCAAAAAAAAAAAAAAAAGTCACAAAGCTACAGAATTGGCCAAATTCTGTCACTCATCCATTCATCAAGCTTGCATAGGGAATTCCCTGGCGGTCCAGTGGTTAAGACCTTGTTTATTGCCGTGGGCCCAGGTTTGATCCCTGGTCATGGAACTAAGATCCCACAAGCCGCACAACCAAAAATAAAAATAAAAGCTTGCATAAAGTAGATGCCTGACAATGAAATAATTTTATCAGCACAAGAAAACATGAAAGTGATCATACTTAAATCCCATTCTAATAGTCCCCATCATCAACAACTGGGGCAATGCTGGGATACTCATACCTAGCCTATCTGAACTAGAGAAGAAACACTGCACTGACTGGGCAGGTTGTCAGAGTGCACTGGTTAAAAGGCATCTTTTAAACCAGTGCACTCTGAATAATCCCTGCAGCCCAGAATAAGAAGCCTGTTTTCCGTGTCACTGCTGGTTGATCAAGCAACGTCCATTACGGTTTTGTTCGACATTTACCCACTCTACCTGTGAGAAAACAGCACCCACGTTTTCTCTTTACTGAGGAAACAGGCAAAAGACCAGAAAAAAGCACTGTTCTTCCTGGATCATTCACTGCAGATAATCAACAAAACCCTGTTTCTATTGCAATACATACCATCCTCAGGGCAGGGAACAGCCTAAAGAATCTAATCTTTGTCTTGGCATTTGCTACAGTGAAGTATTACCTAAATTGAGTTCCCCTCTAGAGACTGGTAAAAGATTCACCATGTAATGTACCAAGTCCAAAGTTGGTTTTTTTTACAGGAGAGTTCATCTATTACTCTAACAAATTACTTGGCCACAAGTAACAACTTTCCAAAACTGGTAACCCATTCTGACTGGGTCGGTGTGGACACTGAAAAAGTGTGATTTTTGGTTCCAAAGGGAAAAAAGAATTTAGTCTCAAAAGTTTTTAGATCCTAAAGTCACCCAATCCTGATGGATTCAGGTTCCGGTGACCTCTCCATTCCTTACCCATCTCTGAGCATCAATAAGAAAACAAACCTGAAAAGAAAAAAGCAAAGGACCCCCTAGACCTCAACCTGAAATGATCCAGCATGCTTACAGCCACCTCTTCTTCATCGCCCTCTTAGAGCTGGGTGTCAGTTTCTGGGTGCTTTCAAACAAGTATCCTCAGTGAATTAGACTGTTAGGGACTCACCTGGGAGGCCCCTAGACATAGACTCATCCTGCTCTCAGTTTACGGAGAGGCCTCAAGAGGGTAAAGCAATTTGCTGGTGTGAAAGGATAGGAAGAGAAAGTGGGTACCCAGTCAGGAGAGTTAAACACATGTCTCTGAACATCTTGGATGTGGTCACTGCAGTTCTTCCTCGCTGGAGTTTTCCCGATACAGTAAGAGGTCTTGTCTCAGGAGATTGGCATCCTATAATGAAAGGCTTCAGGATTTCAGGCCTAGAGCAGCAGATACAGGGAAGCATGGAAGGAACAAGTTTCTGTTTCTGAAGAATTTGATTCCGTCATTTTCCACTGTCAGGGAAACAGATGACCTGTGGTATTTAAAAAAAAAAAAAAAAAAAAAGATTGCAAGATTATAGAATTTGACATTTTTTAAGCCAATAAAAACACAAAACTTCCCCACGTATGCTCACATTTTGATTCAGTTCTACTCCAGACATGCAAACTTCCTCACTAGTATATAAGATAGTATCAGTGTCTAGTCAAGTAAAAACTCAAAAGTGTCTTTTAAGATGTAAATAAATGTAGTGCAAGAAAAAGAAAAAAGCAGACAGCTGTAGTTAGCTTTGATTCAGTAATTCCACTCCAGAATTTATCAACAGGAGCAAAAAGTTATCTATGATAGCAGTGCTAGATGCCTAACTAAGGTCTTGTTTAGCAATGAAATGGTACACCAGTGCTGTGGAGTTTGTGGCTTTTAAAAACTTCAGTTAGGAACATGGCAAAAACATGAGAAAATGTTTATACTCTGTTTACTACTCGAAGTGTGACCCCTACCCAGCAGTGTATCACTGGGGAGCTGGTTAGAAATGCAGTGCTTGGCACCACTCCAACTGAATCAGTCTGAATTTTAACAAGATCCCCAGGTGAGCTATGCACATTAACGTTTAAGAATCATAAGTGTGTGGGGGGGGGGGAGAGGGACGATGCTAATTTATCATTATTCAAGAAAGTATGTCTATGTGGTCAAGGATGGGAAGGTTCTTAGCAAAAATGATCAATAAAATAGTTTAAAAGGAGATAATCCCTGCGACCCACACAAAGTGCCTGGCCTGCTGTAAGTCCTCAATAAATGACAGCTATCAGGGAGGTGATACTGTTGTGGGCTATTCCTTCTCTTCCTCCATCCCTCCCTCCTCCTCCACCCTTTCTTTCTTTTTAAAGGTGTTCCTTCATGTCCTTGTTAAGTCACATTTTAGAAACTGAAATGACAATAAGGAAATTAACGTGTTTTGTTTTCAACCAGACATTAAAATTGGTTAAATTCGTGTTTTGCTTTTTGCTTCAGCTATCAGGGAGCAGGGAGCTAAATTTAATACTCAATACACTAATTCTGTTAGCCTAGCTTTCTGTAATATTTGTTTTCTTCTCTATGACTTTTATTTTCTATTTTATTAGGTTTTCCACTATGTCTCTTAAAATCACGTAAACTTCTTTCTGAAAATAAGGGTCCAAATGACAACAATGATTTCTAAAAACAGTCTGTTCTTGTTTGCCAGGCTCCACAAAAAGATGAGTTTATGAAACCACCTGCCTGTTTTAAATTATTTCTCCTCTCCCTGTGCTTTTACCACTTCTCAAGACACAAGTAAAGTTAAAGGGTTCCTGTTTGTCCCTCAGTGAAGGTCTCAGATGCCAGCCAGCTCCTGCCCCCTCCCACCCCACAGCCACCCCCCTACCCCTTCTCTCCCTAGGCCCTACAGCCCAGCTTCCTGAGTCATCCTGCGAGGCCACAGCACTTCCAAAGGAACACAGACCACTCTCCAATCAAATTACGCACCAACACTCCTGTTGCTTCAGGCTTCCTCTGCGATAAAAAAAAAAAGAGAACAGTACGTGTTTACAACCAAGCCTTGTTTTCAGGATAATTCCCTGCACACTATTCCCTCTCCAAACTAGTTCAAATTCCTCTTATTCACTCTCAAGAAAGCTTGCACTTTTTGTTCATAATGTTTATCAGCTTGTGATTCCATCTTGCATGATTGTCTTCCTTACTAGACTTAAGGTCCAAATGTAGACTTCCTCCCTCACTGTACCCCCTGGACCTAAAGGTGTCAGTGGGCACCTGGAGCACAGGTCCTATTATTGGCTGGGCAGATGGATGATATAAAGAGTGGAGGTACTGGAAAGACAGAAGGTGGAGAGAACTAACATTTATTCATCACCTAAAATATGCAGGTATTGTTGGTGCTTTATATACACTATCTAATCCTCAGCACAATCTTTTATTTTTTTGAGGTATAATTTACTAACATAAAATTTAAAGTATACAACTCAGTGGTTTTTAGTGTATTCACTACATTGTGCAACCATCACTACTATCTGCTTCTAGAACATTTTCATCACCCCCAAAACACCCTGTGAACTTTAGCAATCACTCCCAATTCCTCCCTCTTCCCAGCCCCGGGGAAATACTAAAATTTACTTCCTGTCTCTGTGGATTTGCCAGTTCTGAACATTTCATATAAATGGGGTCATACAGTATCTGGTCTTTTATATCTGGCTTCAATGTTTTCTTCCACACTATAGCAATTACCAGTACTTCATTCCTTTTTATGGCTGAATAATAACTCATTGTATGGATATACACATTATGTCCATTCAGTCATCATATGCATGACTGTTATGCTACTATGAACATGTGTACAAGTTTTTGTGTGAACATGTGTTTTCAATTTTCTTGTGTATATACCTAGGAGTGGAATTGCTGGGTCACGTGGTAACTCTGTGTTTAATCATTTGAAGAACTGCCATTCTGTTTTCTACAGCAACTGCACAATTTTACATTTTCTATAGCAACGTACGAGGATTCCAATTTCTCCACATGCTCATCAGTACTCGTTATTGTTCATCTTTTTTGTTACAGCCATCCTAGTGGGTGTGAAGTGATATCTCATTGTGGTTTTGATTTGCATTTTCATAATGACTAATGATGTTGAGTATCTTCTCATGTGCTTTTTGGCCATTTGTATATCTTCTTTGAAGAAAAGTCTATCCAAATCCTTTGCCCATTTGGAACTTCCCCAGTGGTTAATACTCCATGCTCTCAATGCAGGGGGCCCAGGTTGGATCCCTGGTCAGGGAACTAGATCCCACATGCTGCAACTAAGAGCCCGCGTGCCACAACTAAAATCCTGCACGCGGCAACGAAGATCCCGCGTGCTGCAACAAAGACCCGGTGCAGCCAAATAAATTAATTAATTAAAACTGTGTACTTAAAAAAAAAATCCTTTGCCCATTTAAAAAATTGGTTTATTTTTTATTATTGTTGAGTTGTAGGAGTTCTTAATATACTCTGGATACTAGCATTATGATTATGATTTGCAAATATTTTCTCCCAATCTATGGGTTGTCTTATCACTTTCATGATGGTGTACTTCGAAGCACAAAGTTTTCAGTTTTGGGCTTCCCTGGTGGCGCAGTGGTTGAGAGTCCGCCTGCCAATGCAGGGGACACGGGTTCGTGCCCTGGTCTGGGAAGATCCCATGTGCCACAGAGCAGCTAGACCCGTGAGCCATGGCCGCTGAGCCTGCGCGTCCAGAGCCTGTGCTCCGCGATGGGAGAGGCCACAACAGTGAGAGGACCGTGTATGGGGAAAAAAAAAAAAAAAGTTTTCAATTTTGATGAAATCTAGTTTATTTTTTTCTTTGGTACTTGTGTATTAGGTGTCAAATCTAGGAAACCATTGCCTAATCCAAGATCTAAGAGTTTTATAATTTTATATCTTACATTTAGGTCTTTGATCCATTTTGAGTTAATTTTTGTATATGATGTGTGGTAGGTGGCCCAACTTCATTCTTTTGCATGTAGATATCTGGTTGTCCCAGCACCATTTATTGAAAAGAGTATTCTTTTCCCCATTGAATTGTCTTGGGCACCCTTGCTGAAATCAGTTGGTCGTAGATGTTTGGTTTTATTTCTGGACTCTCTATTTTATTCCATTGATCTGTATGTCTGTCTGTATGTCAGTACCACACCATCTTGATTATTGTATCTTTCTAGTAAGTTTTTTTTTTTTTTTTTTTTTTTTTTTTTTTTTGCGGTACGCGGTCCTCTCACTGTTGGGGCCTCTCCTGTTGCAGAGCACAGGCTCCAGACGCGCAGGCTCAGCGGCCATGGCTCACGGGCATAGCCACTCCGCGGCATGTGGGATCTTCCCGGACCGGGGCACGAACCCGTGTCCCCTGCATCGGCAGGCGGACTCTCAACCACTGCGCCACCAGGGAAGCCCCTCTAGTAAGTTTTGAAATCAGGACATGTATGTCCTCCAACTTTGTTCTTCAAGATTGTTTTGGCTGTTCTGGGTCTCTTGCATTTCCAATTGACAAGCCGATCCTAAAATCAAAAAGCCAGCTGGGATTTTGATAGGAATTGCATTAAATCTGTAGATCAGTTTGGGGAGTATTGACATGTCAGCAACATTAAGTCTTCTGATCCATGAACATGGATATTTCCATTTACTTAGGCCTTTTCTTTAAACAATGTTTTTTAATTTTCATGTACATTTCATTTACTTTTTTGTTAAATTTATTCCTAAGTACTTTATTCTTTTTGTTGCTATTGCAAAAGAAATTTTTTAATGTCATTTTCAGATTGTTCATTGTTAGTGTATACAAATACATTTTTGTATATTGTTCTTACATTCTTCAGCCTTGCTGAAGTTGTATGTTAGCTTTAATAGTTTTTTAGTGGCTTATTTAGGATTTTCCATATACAAAATCATGTCATCTGCTAATAGAGATAGTTTCTCTTCTTCTCCAAAACAGATGTCTTTTATTTCTTTTTCTCAACTAATTTTCCTGGCTGTGACCTCTAGTACAATCTTCAATAGAAACGACAAGAGCAGACATCCTTATCTTGTTCCTGAGTACAATCTTGTGAAGTAGGGATTTTTTACCAATGAGGAAAAACCTGCCTCCTACCCTCTAATGAGGAGAAATGAGGCTCAGATCAGAAAATGGATATATGGAGAACCCCCAGGCTACTCTAACCCAAGGGGGCTAGGCTCCCACCATCTGCAGTCCAGGAGCTGTCACATCTCTGCCCTAACTTGCCTTTCCTCCTTCCCCAACAACTCATCATCCCCTTTGCTCACCTGTTGTTCCTCTCTCCACCTAGCATACTGCCCTGTTATTTCAAGACCCAGCCTCAGTGCCACCTATGGGAGGCCACACCTAGCTCCCCAAGCTGGACCAGGGCTCTCTCCCCTGTAGGCCCTGCGAGTGCAGGGGGACAGGGGGACACGCTTCTATCACAGACAGCCTCTGCCACATAGGTCTGTCAATGCCTTATCGCCTGCCAGCCTGCAACCCTCCACTGGCCCTTGGCATCTGCAACAAGGGCTGTGTTTGATCGGTCTTGGTGTCCCCACCCTTGGCCAGTGGCCAAACCTCAGGCACCTGGCAGAGAGGAAGCCTCACCTCCCTGGGGTAGAGAGAATTACCTTGTCCATCGGCCTTATAGTCATCAGGGAGCAGCTTGTCCTGGCGGTAGCCCAGCACAAAGGCCAGGAAGGAGAGGATGAGGGCGTCTCCAATGCTGAGGATGGCCAGCATGAAGGCCCAGCGGATGGTGCAGTGGCCCAGTGTGTATTTGCCGGTCTGCTCCCCACACATGCGCCGTACCTCACTTGAGTCCCAACCATCTGGGTAGACCAGGCAGCCAATCATCAGGCCTGTGGCTGAGGGGGCAGGAGGGGTACAGATGGTGTCAAGCTGGGTGTGCTCGCCTGCTGCCTCCCACCTTGCACTGCCGTCATCGTGTCACCTCCCTTCTTCTCTTATTAATAGCCTTGAGAGGCACAAGGGGTAGCTCCTGCCATCCTTCTTGTAGAACACGGGGGAAAAAACTGAGGCTCCAAGAGCTAAAGCTACTTGCCCCTGGGGGCCAGTGGTCAGGGGTGGAGGCTGAGAGCAGAGCTCCTCAGCCCTGGGAGGTTCTGCCACAGCACCAGGTGGTCCTACCAGGCCCTCAGCCATACCCCTCACTTTGGACTTGACGAGGCACCTGGCTTCAAAGTCCTCCCAAAATCTGGTCCCAGCCCAGAGAACTCATCACTCCTCAGATGTACATTTGTTCATACTCCAACATCTCTGAAATAAGTGTAATAACAAAGCTTTAGGCTACAATTTGATTAGAAGTATTTTTCCTTTTTACAGCACATAGAATAATGGTGTGTCCTACAACTCAGGTATCTTAGATTGAATGAATACAGGAAGTTTTCCAGCCCCATCTCTGGCGGCTTCCTTCATGAACCTTCCATTCAAGCAAACAGGTCTCCACACTATTACCCACTACGGAACAGTGCAGTTATCCACACTTCCCTGAATGTGTTTAAAATGCTGATTCCCAGGTCAGGGTTGGGTTCAGGAATCCCTGTCTTTAAAAGCACTCTTCTGGGTGATTCTCTCAACAGGAAAAGCTGGGAAACACTAGGGAAGGCAGCCTGGATCTCAAGCCCAGCTCTTTACTAACTAGCTGTGTGACTCAGAGCAAGCTACTTAAGTTTTCTTGCCTCAGTTTCCTCATCTGTAAAATGGGAATAATAATAGTATCTACCTGTTTGGATTGCAGCGAGGTTACAATGAGTTAATATTGGAAAAGTGCTCAGAAGCTTGCCTGACACATAGTTGGCATTTCCTGAGTGTTAGCTAGTATGCCACACTGTGCTTTCATTGATTTAGCATTGACAGCCAAAAATTTCATCTTCCCTGCCTTCCCTCCACTACTCCCACACCCGCCCACCAAATTTCCACCCCAACTTAGCTGCCCAGACAGGTACATATTCCTGGGATGTGACTGGGGCAACCCAAGGACAACCACCAGGCAGGCAGGGGGTGCCTTCCTTCCCTTGTCTGTGCCACTTTCCCACCCCTGGCCCTCCTTTCACAGGCCTGGAGGCTCTTTAGTCCCAAAGCTGTGCCCTACCTGGGAGCCCCATGGAGAAGCACCTCGCAGGACCCAAAGTCACCAACCTGGGGCTCCACTTGTTCTTGCAAGGAAGGTTAGCAGATCAAACAAAAGCACAACGAAGTGTAGAGATCAAGGATCCCACCTCCCCACCTAAATGTATCAACCGTCCTTGTTTTTATCTAGGAGGAGCTCATTTACATACTTCTCTTATAGATTACAAAATACTTCATGTACCATTTTTCTCTCGACCCTTACCACAGTTCTGTGAAGTAGGCCATGTATTAATATCCCATCTTCAGATTAAAAGACTGAGGTCTCAGAAACCGAGTGAGTTGCCCCGTCATTTAGCGAGGGCAGAGCCAAGACCTGCTATCATGGCTCCTGACTTTCTTTACTTCAAAGTTAATTCCCCCAGCCTCCCAGACTGACATCTCTCCAAAGAGCCGAATGTATTTAGTGGTGACATTTTAGACTTAGTGACAAACAGGAAGATCCTTAGGATGGAGGAGGGGGACCCTCCCAGAGCTCTTTGGTAAAACCTGTGCTCTTCCCCACGTGGTGTGTGACAAGTCCTCTGGTACCTGGCATGGCCCCCTTCTCCTTCTATAGCACCTCCCTACAGGGGTTCAGAAAAGATCCCAGGGCCTCTGCCTTGGAAAAAGGTTGTTACTATGGGTGCCACAGCCCTCTAGGAGCACCCCACCCATCTACCTGGGCACAGTGGGGGTCCATCCCATCGTGGTGTCTCAGGGCTCTAAATAGAGGCCAGCAGGGTATTCTCAGGCAAGTTTACTTACCCTCTCTGACTTCCAGTCTCTCACCTGTAAAATAAGGATAATAATACCTGACTCGGAACAGGGTTATGAGGGTTAAGCGTGATCATGTATAGAAAGTGCTTACTGCAGTGTCTGGTACATGGTAAGTGGCCAATTAATGTTAGTTGTTGCTATTATTATTGGCATTGAAGTCAGATGGAAGCAACCTCGATGGATGTGGCTGTCATTAGATCTGTTTACAAGTATTTCAGGTACATAGTAGGATTATACTTCCTCGCCTCTCTCCCTTGAAGTTAGGCAAGTTCATAAAAATTCCTTCAGCCAATAAAACGTGAGCAGAAATGCCGTGTGCTTTTCCAGGCCAGAGCATTTAACTGCTGATGGAGACTTTCCAGAGCTCCCTTTCCCTTCGCAATGATGACAGCCAGATGACAGCTGATGCCCCATCAGCCTGGGTTCTGGAAGAGCCCAGTGAGAGCAGAGCCCTCCACTGATTCTCAGTGAGCGTGTACCATTATCAAGAAATAAACCTTTGTCATAAGCCGCTAAGATTTGGGAGTTGTCTGTTACTGTGGCATCACCCCATCCATCCTGACTGATAAAGTTGTTTTGTGTTTTTCTTGTTTACTGAGCACCTACCATGTGTCAGGCACCGTGCAAGGTGTTTTCCATGCATTACAACATCCCATCCTCGCAAGAACCCTGTGATGGGGGTACTGTTGCTACCTTCTACAGATGAGTTTAATAGAACTCGGACAAGCAAATTGCCCCACCTGTGTTTTCAGGATCTGGGGCCACATTCTGCCTACACCTGGCATCCAGAAGCTCAATTAGCTTTGTTAAGCTACAGCCCCACCCTGCCCCATTCATCAGTCCTCCTTCCCTTTGTCAAGTTACAGCCCCACCCTGCCCCGTTCCTCAGTCCTCCTTCCCTTCTGCTGCTCCCTTCCCTGGCCCCAGGCTTCTTGGCAAGGTTAAGCCAACTGGTTTAGGTCTCTTCAAATGGAGGAATCTCCCAGCTACTGGCTGTGGGGCACACCTCCTCTTCGCCCCTCCCTTTGGCTCATCTTCCCTTCCCCAGCACGGAAGAATGGAACACGACACCACCTTTGCTCTCCCCCAGCGTAAATGTTTCATGGGATGGCACCTGGCCACCTCTGCTATCGGTGTCTTCAGCTGCATGACCCAGACAGGGTCTGACTCAAATGGCCTGGTGACCCCTCCCCTACCCAGGCCCTCCCAGCACTGCCTGTTCAGCAAATGGCAACTGTTGCAGGAGGTTGGGGGAGTGGGACAGTGGAGAGAATGGGAGAGGGAGGGTTGTGTTTCCAGCATCCCATAGCTCTGATACGGAGGACCAGCTGGCAAGCGTGCCAGGGTCCATTCTACTCCTCTTTGTCACAGAACTGCTAAATCTTCATTCTCCCTTCTTCCTCCCCACTGTCCACTGAGACTTGCCTCATCCCTGCCCCAGCCTCTCCCTCATCATATAGACAGAGTACAGAGAGAGAGAGATGGCAGGGGGATTGGGGAGGCAGCTCTGGAACCAGGTAAGTAGCCGGAGTACAAGATTCAGAGTCGGAGGTTCTGTCCCTCACTACCTGTGTGCTAAAAGACAAGTTACCGGCTAAGAGCCTCTTCTGTAAAACAGGAGGAAAACCCACCTCACTGTGTCCTGATGAGGCTCCTCCAGATGATACATGTGAAAGTACTTTACAAATCATTACACTTGTGTAAATGTGTGCCTCAGTAAAAAATGTCTTTGGAATACAGCTAGTTCTTGGGACCCACTGCCTTTATTCTACTGCCTTTGTTGCCAGATGATCTGCTGTAGCATTGGCTAAGTCTTATCTTCTCTCTCAGTCCCAGATTCCTCATCTATAGTTGGGGGGAGGATGCTATAGCTCTCTAGGGTCCCCTCCAGCTCTGACAGTCTTGAGTCTACATGTTTGGTTGTATGGGATTCTGATCCCTATTCCATTCTCCCTGTTAACACTGCTTCTCATTCTAACCAATGATGTCAAGATGATTTCACTCTAGCCTTCAGTCCCTAACAAGGCTCCTGGACGTTTCCCTAGTATGGACAGTCTGTGTGTGGTCCTTGGAGGGACCAAGGGCTGCAGGACAAGGTCTTAGGCATCCCTTTCTGGGCTCTAGAGGAAAGCAGGACCAGCTGGCCCAAGGACCCAGTGACCTGCCTGGGGCCAGGAACAGGAAAAGGGGGACAGGGAAGGCCTTGCCTCTGAACACCACCAGTAGCCACCTACCCCACATAGTTCTAAAAGACCCTATTCCCCTCCCCCATCACAAAATATCACTTCCACTTGCCTCAAATGCTCACACTTGCTGCATCAAGTATGGAATCCTATAATTAGGGAACAAAGACCTTCACTCTACCATAAGTGACTTGCTCCTGGGCAAATCATTTCCCCTCTCTTGACCTCAGTTCCTCATCTACAGGAAGAGGAGGTTGAACAATTTGATCTCTAAGGCCTTTCTGGTCTCAGCCATCCTAAGACTCTCGAATTACTCTTCCAAGGCATCTGCAGGGCATTGAGTATGGCTGCGCTATAAAGGAGGACAGCTGAGTAGGAGGCTCAGAGACTCCACAGAAGGTGGGCCCCTGCCTGCCCTCCCGCTATCCCTCCTGCTATTCCTGCTCACCCGCAGCCAGCTGCATCCATGCGCAGATCTTGTAGACAGTGGCCGTGTTGCAGACAAAGAACAGGCTGAAGCAGATGATGGAGCCAATGATGAGGAACATGGCCAAGGCCACAAAGAACATGGCAGTCTTGAAGGCTCTAGAGGGGATGGAGGAGAAGTCCAGCGGGCCACCCTTGCAGATAAGCTCAGACGACAGCACGTTGCCCACGCAGTAGGAGAAAAGGCCAAAGTAGCCTGCCTGGGGTGTGCTGACGCTGTCACCTATCCAGTAGGGCTGGATGAAGAGCGCCATGACCAGCACGGAGAAGCAGATGGTGAGTGTGCCCCACATCACACCTATGGCCCTCGAGTTCCGCACATAGTTGGTATGGTAGATCCTGGCTGCCTCCTGGGCAGGCAGCAACTTCACCATGGTGAGGGCACTGGGTCCTGGGCTGGGGACTTGTGGGCTGGAAGTGGCTTTGCGGATGGATGGAGGCCCGGAAGTGGGTCACCCCTCAGCCAGGTTTGGAGAGAAGGCGGAGGTCAGGGCACAAGGTAAGGCTCCCTCCAAGGTCGAAAAAAGAGGACTAATAGGACAGGGAAGATGACCTTGGCCTCTTCAGGGGAAGCTTGTCCAGGTGCCTGTGTCCCCTCTTGCTCTAGCCGGGGTGTCTCCTGTCTCCTACCTCCTCTCAAACCCGCCGTGGTCTCGGGCCTGCTGGCGCCGCCCTGCCCCGCCCCCAATGCCAGCTGAGAGCACCAGAGAGCTCCGCCCCCTTCGCGCGGCCCGGCTCCTCCTCCCTCCCTCCTCCGAGAGCACTGCTTTCAGCACCGTGGCCAGCGCCTCGGGACTCTGGGCAGAGATAGGTGCAGAGCGGCCGACCTACCCACTGCACACCCGGGCCACTGGGAATCAAGGCCCCCCTTCACCCTCCTGAGCAGGGAAGGCAAGAATTGAAGGCCTGAGGCTGCGGTTGTCACATTCCTCTCGCTTGGTTTCCAGCCGCAAAAGCGATTCTTGAGCGCAGTCCGTATCCCATCCCACCGCTCCCTGGCTCCCTAGTCATCCTCCCGGAACCTCCAATACCCCGGAGGCCAGCAACGCCTTCCGGGTCACTGGTTTCTCGTCCCTATCACTCAATCGACAATTACTAAGGGCCTATTGTGTACTATGCCCTATGTTGGAGGATATCTTCCCTCAGCAAGAACCATAGAATAAAAAGGACAGAGCCCCTGCTCTCAAGGACCGTGAGGTATTTACATATATGTAAATATATGTGTATTTGCAATGCAGACTGATAGGGTGATAATAGAAGCTACAAAGTAAAGAACAGTTCTTATGAGCCTTCTCAGACCTTAACATATGCTTTTTGTTCAATACAATGTCTTTCTCCTCTTGTTTATGTTGTTGTTGCCTATTTCTTTTTTTAAATTTATTTTTTATTGAAGTATAGTTGATTTACAATGTTGTGTTAATTTCTGCTGTACAGCAAAAGTGACCCGGTTATACACATATACACATTCTTTTTTAATTCTTTTCCATTATGGTTTATCCCAGGACATTGAATATAGTTCCCTGTGCTATACAGTAGCACCTTGTTGCTGATCCATTCTATATGTAATAGTTTGCATCTACTAACCCCAAACTCCCAGTCCATCCCTCCCTCACCCCCCCTGCATATTTCCTTTTTTCCCCTCTTTTTCAAAATATCTATATTTTTCCTGAATTTATAGGTAAATACATGATTAGTATATAGAAAAATTCAAGAAAGTTACATAAAAGAATAAAAATCACTCATAACCCCAAACTGGGAGCTTTAGGCAGGTCTGGATTTGAGTCAGCCACTTGTTACCTAAGGATGTAACTTTCCCAAGCCTCAGTTTATTCGTCTATAAGATGGGGATGATAATAGTATCTGTCACATAACGGTTAGGTAAAATAACATATGTAAAATGTTTAGCCCAGGGCCTCACATATAAAAGTGCTCAGAAATGTTTATTAGTATTATTACTATTGTTATTATTATTACCTCTGTTAACATATTGGTGTATTTCCCTCCTCCTGGACATACTGCTTTACACAGTTGGATAATAATGTACACGTATTTAGCATCCAATTTTTTTCTCACATTACTAGTTTTTCAAAAACATGATTTTAGTCTTTATGTAATAATTGTTTAATTATTCTCCCCTTTGGGGGTATTTTGACAGTTTCCAGTTTTTCACAATTAAAAAGAACCTTGCATTAAACATATTTGTGCTGTTACCTATGTTTCCTCTTCCTCTTAAGTCTCTGGTTTTGTGACCAGTCTTTGCCATCAGACTGGAAGTTCATCAAGGCATGGCCTGTGTCTCCACCATCAGACTGGGAGCTTCCCCAGAGCAGGGGCTGTATGTTCCCCCATTCAGAAAAGGCCCTAACCTGGGGCCAAGCTCTTAGGAGCTGATGGACATTCTTTGTTTGGCCTGACCAACAGAACTTCCCCTGCCTCTGAGAGAAGGCTCTCTTGCTTTCTGAGGTTCTGGTGGGATAGCCAATCACAGGGCACACAGACCCTAGAGACAGGCCTGGGTGTGTGACCCAAGCTAGGCCATCAGTCTCTCTCTAGGGAATCTGAATTAGTGGTGGATTGACATGAGGAAAAAAAGGTATTGTTTAGTCAGGGCTTGGCAACATCCTCAAGAGATAATCCATAAACTCCTGCTACTGGGAGCTTTAGAGCCACCTTGATTCCTGCCCCGCCCAAGACAGGTGGCTCTGTTCCATCTTCAGCTCTGTGACTCACCCACTATCTTTCCATTTCCTTCTTTTTTGCTTTCATTAGCTAGAGTAGGTTTTCGCTATTGGCATCAAAGAGTCCTAATCTGGGAAATTCCCTGGCAGTCCAGTGGTTAGGACTCAGCACTTTCACTGCAAGGGCATGGGTTCAATCTCTGGTCAGGGAACTAAGATCCTGCAAGCTGTGAGGCCGAATAAAAAAAGAACCCTAACCTGATCCAAATATTAGCACCAGAAAGGGAGTTTCAGGCCCAGGCTTCAGACAAAAGACCCTGATACTCCTGTTTATGTCTGGAGTTGGGAAAACCGCAGCCCATGATACGGAGAGGAGAAGCAGCTAATCAAATTATCAGCTGCAAAAAATAGAGATCATGTGCCCTCTGGGGGTCAAGTTCTGGGGAACTGAGTAGCTTTGGCCACAGACAGATTTAAAGGTAATGAAGGAATCAGGAACACAGAGTAGGGTGACTGCTTATAAAGGCAATGAATAATGTCAAGCAAGACAAGCCCAGTTGTCTAGATTGTTGATTCAAGGAATAAAATGAATTGCAAGACCTTTATGTGCAACGGCTCAAAGAATTCATTAAGTCTTGTTGCTAGAGGGCATAGGACCCTTAAAATAAGATTCAGGTGTATGAAAGGACTGAACTGCAAGGCCTTTAACCCATCCCATGCTCCTGAATGGTTAGACCAGATCACCTCAGGAACTGGTAGAATCCTCACCTTGGCCCCCTGACCCTTGAGCTAAAGGGTAATATACTAGGAAGAGCTAAGCCAATGCCCCTGGTGCTCCCTCTCACTCTCCAAATAATAAATCAAAAACAGTATTATGTGCCCATGGGAGCTGTAGAAATCAGTCACTATCAATGCCTGGAAAGGTGCAGGGGTGGTGGCTCCTGTCTCTAGTGGACCTTTGTCACATTGTTTTTGGTTTTGGCTGACCAGCCTCCTAACCTCCTTCCTATGTGCGGGTGATACCCTGCTGTGTGGGTCCTGCGGGGGGATGTTGAGCCTCTTCTCTCACTGTGGAATTGAAGCCCCTTCCTTGGCCTGCTCTAGACAGAGCATGCTGGCACCAGGTAATGATGGATTGCTGTGGCATGACATCCCACCCTCCATGGGAAGGTCCTGAGGACAGCAGGGAAGGGAAATATTCATGGAAGGTAGAACTTCAAGTGCTGTAACTATCTGTCCCCAAAAGATCTATCAATACATCCTAATCCCCAGAACCTATGAATGTTACATTATTTGGAAGAGGGTTCTTTGCAGATGTAATTAAATTGAGGATTTTGAGATAAGGAGATCCTATCAGATCATCTCGGGGTGGGGGGTCTTAAATCCAATGACAAGAGTCCTTCTAAGAGACACAGACAAGAAGACAAAGAAGAAAAGGCGACATGCCTATGGAGGCAGGGACTAGAATGATGAAGCCACAGCCAAAGAAGCTGGCAACCACCAGAAGCTAGAAGGGGTGGGGAATGGATCCTTCCCTAGAGCCTCTGCAGGGAGTGCAGCCCTGCTGACACCTTGATTTCAACTTCTGACCTCCAGAATTATAAGTGAACAAACTTGTTGTTTTAAGCCACCTAGTTTGTAATAATTTGTTATGGCACCTCAGGAAATGTACCAACTCTCCTGTGAGGGGAGAGGGCCTAAGGTACAGACGAACACCACTTTGTGGGCAGCAGATAATGGACCAGTCATATGGTCATTATCTTAGAGTAAATTTGGAGAGTTAAGTAAAAGTTTGGGGAAAGGGAGCCTTCAGAGTAGGGGCACAAACTAGAGAGTATTTGGGTTCAATGAGAATGTACTCCAGAGGCCTGCTACTCCAGAGTCTTTTAACATCAGTTGGACAGGATGATTCACGCTGTGAATGCTAGCCAGCCTCCTTCCTCAGCACCCCCATTCCAATCCCACCGTGCACTGGCTCAAAGACCCCTAGCAATGTGTCCACGGTGGGACAGATGGAGACTGTGGATGAATCTTCCATCAAAGCCAATACAGCCAGTCACTACTGGCCCCCAACAATATCAACAAACTTTGAGCTCCTGGTATGACATCTATAACTCTCAAAACTTAATAATAAGAAAACAAGCAACCCATTTAAAGATTGGATGGCAAAAGATTCACACAAATACTTCTTTCAAAGAAGATATATGGATGGCAATTAAGCACATGAAAAAACACTCAACATCATTAGTCAGCAGGCAAATGCAAATTAAACCACACATACCATTATAAACCGGTGAGAAAGGCTCAATTAAAAACAACCCCCCCCCCCAAAACTGACAATGTCAAGTACTGGCAAGGATGTGGAGCAACTGGAACTTTTGTATGTTGCTGGTGGGAATGCATATTTGTTCAGCCACTTTGGAAAACAGTTTGGCATCTCTTAGAAATGGAAACAAACATTTGCTGTGAGACTCAGCCGTCTCAGTCCTGGGTATTTGTCTCAGAGAAATGAAAACGTGTGTTCACACACACAAAAAAACATGAGTATGTGTAGCAGCTTTATCCATAATTGCCCAAAGCTTTTCAGAAATAAACCAAATGTCTTTCAGGTGGGAAATGACAATGGACTACTTCCAGACAATGGACTTCCACCCAGACACTCAGCAATAAAAAGTAAGTAGCTACTGCGACCTGCAACAGCATGCCTGAATCTCAAAGGTGTTAAGGAAAAGAAGCGAGACACCACCCCCCAAGAGAAATATATACAAACTGTGTGATTTCATCTATATTACATATAGAAAAGGCAAAACTATAGGGAAATAAAACAGATTTGTGGTTGCCAGGATCTGGTGGTGGGGTTGATTATAAAGGAATCATACAAGGGAATTTTTTTTAAGGTGATGGAAGTGTTCTGTATCTTGGTTGGGGTGTTGGTTCCATGATGTATGTGTTTGTCAAAACTCATGGAACTGTATATTATAAAGGGTGGATTTTCTGTGTCAATTATACTTTAATTTTTTAAAAGGGGGGTTACTCATGTTGGTAGGGTATCAAATCCTTACTGTCCAGGGGAGAGGGTGTGCTGTTACACAAAGGGAACGGAGAGGTATGTGTAGAACATATGCATGGGCTGCCTCCTATTATTACCGTGTCCAGTATAAAAAAATTAATGGAAGGAAGAAACAAATTAATGAAGGCTTCAGTAACCCAACACAGGGTCAGGCCCATCAAGGGCCCAGATATCTCAGGGCTAGAAGGTCTGGGTCACTGTACAGCATAAAGGACCCTGATCAGCAGAGATGCTGGCTGAGAGCAAAAGGAACAGGATGGGAGATGGAGGATGAAAGTCACAAGCACTGTCTACAGCCACATGGTGCCTGAAGAAAGGAGGACTCTAGAGACTTCCCCGGTGGTCCAGTGGTTAAGACTCCATGCTTCCACTGCAGGGGGCATGAGTTCCATCCCTGGTTGGGGAACTAAGATACCGCATGCCGTGCGGCGCAGCCAAAAATTAAAAAACAAAAGAGGACTCTACTGTCTACCCAGATTTTCATTCTTGATGTGTCATGTGTATATTTATATACCCTACTAACTCTCTCTTCTTTGATGATGGCTAACTTTAATATTTAGTGCCTGAGCTGTAGAATACTGAGATGTGATTGTGACCAAACTAAAAGAGGGGTGACATAACACAGACGTCCTGGACCTAGCGCTGGAGTAATGACTGGTGACACTTTGGGCCATCTCCCTAGCTTTCTTCAGAGGATGGTTGTGATGTGTTTGAAGGGAACACTAGCAAGGAGTGAGCATTATAAATTATGGGAAATAAAGAGTTCATGTGTTTGTTGACCAGCGAAGGGAGGGGCCGTGCTAAGAGAACAGAGCACAGATTTCAGCAGGACCAGAAGGCTGAGGTGGGACAAGGGACATCTTCACAGCAGCCACTGAGGGCCCAGAGGATCAAAAGGACCCCTTCCCCTAATTCCTGAAGCCACATAAGCTTCACTCCACACTCAATCCAATCTTGGTCAGGAGAATGGGGTGGTGAGGAGAACCCTAAAGGCTGAGTATTGAATTAAAGACTGGTAACCTGAAAGTCACTGAATGTCTCATTTCCTACCCTCACCTAAACAAAATGGAGACTGGATGGTCAATGTAAATTTAAAAGCTAAAATTATTGCACATCCCAGAAATCCCTCCCCTTTCTTTTTTTTTTTTGCGGTACACGGGCCTCTCACTGTTGCGGCCTCTCCCGTTGTGGAGCACAGGCTCCGGACGCGCAGGCTCAGTGGCCATGGCTCACAGGCCCAGCCGCTCTGCGGCATGTGGGATCTTCCCGGACCGGGGTACGAACCCGTATGCCCTGCATCGGCAGGCGGACTCTCAATCACTGCACCACCAGGGAAGCCCCCTTCCCCTTTCTTTGGTAACAAAAACTCACTCTCTATTTGGAGAACTGCCCCTCCCCTTTCCATTCCCCTCAGGGCTCTGCCCAGTGCAGCTCATGAGTAGGGGTCTGGAGGACCCAAACTAAGTCAACCTGAGTCTCTTGATTGGGAATTTGAATCTTGAGTGGATTCCCTGTCTGCTCCACAAGCTGACTCCAGGGCTGTCGCACATCTGACCTTGATCCAGAGCTGTGAGCCCCTTCCCAGAACTGCGATGCCTGTGTTTGTGGCTTATGTAAAGGGAATGTGTTATAGGGGAGTTTCAGGTCCCATAGGGGCAGGAATGCAGCAGCCATGGGAAGGGTTTGTGTGTGTGTGTGAGTGTGTGTGTGTGTGTGTGCAAGTATGTGTAACCAGGACCTGGAAATCCATCAGCAAGTCAGGGCACGGCTGACGCTGCTTCTTCCCAAATGGTGAATCCATTCTTCCTCCCCTCTGCAGTCCAGCTTTCTCCATGTCTTCATCAGCACGTCAGAAAACTGCCTTCCTGGGCTTCCCTAGTTCCATGTTTCAGATCAGCTTGAAGGCGAGCTGGTGGGCACAGGCCTACATCCCAGGAGAGGGCCTTGGGTCAGATGTCCATTCCTTGTCTAGTCTGTCCAGTGGTGGGGTGCAAAGACAGTCTCATTTACTAACATGGCTGCCAGAGGCCCGTCCTTGTGTGTCTGGGGTGGATCTTGGTGAATGAAGACTGGGTGACACCCAAGAGGAGTTTGCCACATCTCTGGGTCTACAGCCACTGTGGCCCAACCCTACTGACCAGGAGGCATGACAACACCCATCCCCCACCATCCCAGGTGGTAGGACTTGACCAGGGAGAATTTTGTCCCCTTTTATTTGTTTGTTTGTTTGTTTTAGCCGTGCCATGTGGCTTGCCAGATCTTAGTACCCAGACCAGGGATGGAACCCATCCCCCCTGCTGTGGAAGCACGGAGCCTTAACAACTGGACCGCCAGGGAAGTCCCTGTTTGTTTTTTAATTGAGATGCAGTATCTACATTACATACAGTAAAATTGGTTCTTTTCTGAGGGTGAAAAACCCAAAGCAAAACACTCTTTACATTGGAGAAATGGTGGTTAGACCGTATGAGGTTTTGGTCCAAAAAGTCCTTAATTACATCTTGCTTACATTTTGGAAGCACAAACATTGCCAAAGTTCTCTTTGCTATATTCTTCATTTGTAATGGAAAAATCTCCATTCTTTCTCCTCTGGGAAGGTGGCCATGAGCTGCTGGCAATACTAGGACTGATGCAGTTTCATAGCTTCAATCACAGATAGAAACAGCTCCTCGGTTCCAGTTTCTTCCCAGGCCCCCTAGTCTTGACTTGTGAGAAGGGAACAGAAGGGTGGGGAGAGAAGGAGGGGTCAGGATGAGCTCATGGGGAAAAGTGGTTTTAAACACTGAGTTCCCTAAAAATAAGAGAAGATAGGCTCCTTTAATCAATGGCATTTCCATGTCTCTGGAATTGGGTAGGTTTCTCTGATTTTGAGGGTCTCCTGGCTGGTTCCTCCAGCTGCTCCTCTCTACGCCACCCTCAATGCTATAAGGGGGAGTGACAGGGGGTGGCTACACAGGCTGAGCACCTACTATGTGCCAGGCACTTCTATGGGGTTTCACATACACTGTCTTATTCAATCCTCATTTTACTAAGAGCTATCAACCTCTTTGCCTCGATAAAAAAACTGAGGCTCACAGAGATTACAAATTTAAATAACTTGTCCAAGGTCATGTAGCTAGTTATGGTGAGTTTTGAAGCCAGGATAAAGGCAACCCAGTCTGGGGCCTCCCCAGCGGGGCCGTCTTCCACCTCTGGGTTGGGGAAGGGGTGCTTTGCTACAATGAACAGTCCTTCAGGGAAAGCTGCTCTGGTCCCACAGCTGAGCACACTCAGGCAGCTGTGCCCTTCCCAGCCTTCAGCCCAGGCCATCAGAGGCTCACGAGACCCTCATCCTCAGCCAGGACTAACGACTGCTCGTGCGCACACGTGGCCTGGGGTGGGGGACGGGGTGAGTGGAGCATTAACTACAGTGGTGAGTCTTTAATGCTGGAATTGCACATGTTAAATGAAGTGGAAAGGAACGGGAGAGAGTCGCTGGAGAAAGACTTCCTAAGCGCCCCTAAATCACTCCTGCAGGCACCCCCAGTGGGAGGGTGGGAGGGTGGTACACCTGGAGTGAGAACACATACCCCTCGGCCAGGGGTCGCAGGGCTGGTCGCAGGCCCAGGGCCCCGGCCCCACCTGAAAATCCCCGAGGGGGCCTGGGAAGGTTGAGGGTGGGGAAACTGGGCCCCCTCCTCACGCGAGCCTGATACTGCCACATACCTGGTCAAAAGCAGGGCCCAGACTGGGGTGAGGCAAGAGAGGTGTCTAGGATGCAAAATTTAAGGACATGCTCACACTCTAGGTGTCTCAGTTGCCTCACCCTAGTCCCAGCCCTGCCACAGAGCTCAGGGTGCCAGAGGTGAATACAGCAGTGATGGCAGCTAACGTGTACTGCTCACATGCCAGCCCTGTCCCAGGCTATGTGTATTATGTATACAACATATGTTAATTCACTCAACTCTCACACCTCTTATCAGTTGACAGATAAGGGGACAGATTCAGAACAGATAACTTGCCCAGCTAATAACTCGTACAGGTAAAAGTGTCCCAGAGTTCCCACTCTTAACAATGCTGCCATATCAGCATCCCCCACCCAACACACACACACACACACACACACACACACACAAGGCACCAGGTGCCAGGTGGTGCCCAGCTACCTTATCAGGACCCACCCCAGCAGATTGGCCACAGCTGGGTCTCTACCCACAGCAGGCCCTGCGGGACTGGGAAGATGGGTCACGTGTGGGTGAGGTCCCTTTTATAGCCCCACCACCCCCTCTGGCTCTGTCTTTTGCCACCTGACCTGCCGGCCACTACATACGCCAGCTGTGCCCACTCATCATGGAGAAGGTCCTCGTCCTCCTACTCCTTGCCCTCGCGGTAGCCTATGCAGTCCCCGACCCCCGGGGACTCATTATCAACCTGGTAAGAGGGTCTTCAGGGCAGAAGTCATCTGAACCCCGAGGTGGGAATTCTTTTTAAGCTTGGATCTTGACCTCTGGGTGGGTCAAGTTGTCCCCACGTGGGGCTACCCAAGGGCTGGGAGGTAAGGCGTCTCTTCCTTTACTGCCCATTCCTGTCCCACGCCCCTTCCCCAGTGGCCCCAGAGGAGGTTGATCAGCATGGAGTATGCTCAGAGCAGCGGTTCAACCTGGCTGAGGGCACTTTATAAAATTCCAGAGCGGAATTCCCTTGCAGTCCAGTGGTTAGGACTCAGCGCTTTCACTGCCACGGTTCCATCCCGGGTTAGGGAACTAAGATCCTGCAAGCCGTGGTGCGGCCAAAAATAAATAAATAAAATTAAGAGCCCTGGGCTCCTGCCCCAGAAACTCTGGCTCAGAAGGTTCAGTAGTTTAAAAAGCTTCCCCAGTGATTCTGGCTTCTGACCTAGCCTGACCAGACCAGCTCCAAATGCCTCAGGAATACTTCCGTATTTAGTCCTCATAAGAGCCACGTGAGATAGGTACTATTCTGATCAACCCCGTTTCCAGATGGAAAGCTGACACGGGGAAGATTCAGTCACCTGCCTGAGGTCACACAGCTGGAAAGTCTTGAGCAGGGGTTGGCGCCTGGGCTGGCAGGCTCCAGAGCCAGGATCGCACCACTGCCCACGCTGCCTCTCCACCAAGGGCACAATTGCAAAAGCCCTTTGGGTTAAGAACTCAGTTCACAGGTTCTTAACTCAGGGCCATGCATGGACTCGGAGGTTCCAGGATGCCCCTGAGATTTATTTATAAGAGTCTGTGGGGGGAGGGAGGGAGGAATTTTCCAGGGAGAGAGGGTCCTCAACCTTCACAGGCTCCTCGAGGGATTGGGGGACACAGAGGTTTGGAGACCCTGTTTGCGGGCCACAAGTAGCCATTCCAGATGGGAACTCTGAGGCATAGGGTGGGCCAGTGACTTGCCCAGGGTCACCCAGGGAGTTGGTAGCACGGCCAGTCCTAGAAGCCAGGTGTCCTGTCCCTGGCCCGGGGCTGCTTCTCTGGCACCACACTGCCCGCTTCTCACGTGGGTGGATGGGCTGTCGGAGTGGGAGGAGAGGCCGCCAGCCCCAGGGGTTGGATTCCTTCACACATGCCTCCCCCAACCGGGTAGTGTGTGGCGAGGTGGGGCTCTGGGTGGAGAAGGGATCAAATGGAGGTGCGTCTGGGCTGACGGGCTTCCCCTGGCAGAAAGAGGGCGAACTCTGCCTGAACAGTGTCCAGTGCCGGAGCAAGTGCTGCCACCGCGATACCGGCCTGAGCCTGGCCCGCTGCGCACCCAAGGCCAGAGAGAGCAGCGAGTGCTCCGCCTTTGTGAGTGCCGAGTGCCGGGGCGGGGTGGCGGCGGGGAGGACAGCTCCGAGGCAGAGGGCCCTCGAGGCTTGGGGGGCGGAAGGGGAATCAGGGAGGGGGCTCCGTCTGGACACGGAACGTTGAGGAGATGAGAGGGAGGTCAGCAGGCTTCAAAGCCCTTTCCCATCCCATCCCCTCTCTTGACCCTCACCACGGACCAGTGAGATGGGTGGGGCAGCCATCTGTTATCCCTGTTTCATGGATGGGTAGCTAGAGGCTTCCCAGAGAGAGCAAGTTAGTAAGAGCAAGCGAGCCACACAGCAGAGACCAGAACCCAAGTCCTCCAGGCCCACAGCGCCCCCTGGGGAGGCAGTCAGGAGAAGCACCATCTGAAAGAGGCAGGGCAGGCGATGCCCAAAGTGGCTCCCACAGCCTGTGACTCCACTGGCTCCGTATCTCTGCAGACCCTCTATGGGGTTTACTACAAGTGTCCCTGTGAGCGCGGTCTGACCTGTGAGGTGGACAGGACCATCGTGGGCTCCATCACCAACACCAACTTTGGCGTCTGCCTCGATGCTAGCCGCTCCAGAAAGTGAGGACACTCACCCAGGCTGGCACGCCACAGGGCGCTCGTCCTCCACCACCTTTCCCTGGCTGGCCGCCCCTAGACCGGCACCTCCGTCTTCTAATTGGATTCTTGGCAATTAAAGCCCCTCTTGCAAACCTTCCCCAGGCTCCTGGATGTTCTTGCTGAATCAGCGTCTTCCTTGATGTTACGTCAATCTTTCCACTCCATCAGGGCAGGTGTCCTCCGAGAAGGAGGAATGGGTCTGGGGCCAGGCAGGATGGGGCTGACAGACTGGAGACAAGGTTGTGCAACAGGCCCAGCCAGGCTGGGAATGTTTCCATTTCTTTGTCTTCTTCTTTTTTTTTCTTTTTAATTTATTTTAGTTTCGGCTGCATTGGGTCTGTTGCTGCATGAGGGCTTTCTCTAGTTGCGGTGAGTGGGGGGCTACTCTCCGTTGCGGTGCGTGGGCTTCTCATTGCGGTGGCTTCTCTTGTTGCAGAGCACAGGCTCTAGGTGCGTGGGCTTCAGTAGTTGTGGCACGCAGGCTCAGTAGTTGTGGCTCGTGGGCTCCAGAGCACAGGCTCAGTAGTTGTGGTGCAAGGGCTCAGTTGCTCTGTGGCATGTGGGATCTTCCCGGACCAGGGCTCGAACCAGTGTCCTCTGCATTGGCAGGCGAATTCTTAACCACTGCACCACCAGGGAAGACCTATGTTTCCATTTCTGAGGAACAATCACACCTCCCTAGGAGGCCCTCATTGCCCCTCAAGTTCTCAAGCAGACAGGCACACACACACACACATCTCTGGTGGGGAGTTATAATGGCCCATCTTCTTTGCCCTGCATCAAAACTTACCAGTCCCCTCTCCTGGGCTCTCACCTCTTTTCTGGGCCAAAATTTCAGATGTGACAGCTAGCTGACACAATCTGTGTGTTAAGGGGTCAGACCACAAACAATTGCTATAGGCTTACTCTGTGCTAGCAAATTCTCACAATGACCTTGGGAAGGAGAATTCATTGTCTCCACTTTATAGATAAAAGAAACTAAGGATCAGAGAGGTTAAGTAACTTGCCCAATGTCATGTAATTAAAAAAAGTTGCCACTAAACCCATCCAACTCCACCTCCTACGCTTTCTACAATTCCCTGTTCTTTCCTAATTATACATACTAAGACAGATGGGTGGCATTGTAAGGAATTTAGTTTTGACTTAATACAAAAATTTTATACCCCCTGGAGCCATCAAACCTGGGTTTCCTTAGGCAGTCCTGAGGTGCCGGTCACTGAGATGTGCAAGTGGAGGGTCACTGACCCCTGGGTGGGGATGCTGGAGAGGAGATTCACATAAATGAGGGAGAGTGATAATGAAATTGAGATGCTCTCCCAGCCCCAGGATTCTGTAGTTCTGGGATAATGAATCCTTAGAGTAACCATTAGGTTTATGAGTTAAGACTGGATTCAGCTGTAAGTAACAACAACAACAACAACAAAAACCCAAGTAATTACGACTTAAACAAAGGGGGCATATGTTGGGTTGGCCAAAAATTCATTCGGGGTTTTCCATAACATCTTACAGAAAAAATACGAACTAACTTTTTGGCCAGCCCAATATTTCTCAGGCATGAAGAAGCCTAGAGATGGAAGTGCCGGCATTTGTTTGGGTGCTGGCAGACCTGCAGGTCTCTTCACCTCCTCTCAGCAAATGCCTTCACAGCAGCTCCTAACGTCAGATCCTCTCACCATGTGCTAGGAAGCCTTGGGTAGAGGCTGGGTTGGGGAGGGGTGAGGGCAGAGTGCTTCTCCTGGGGTACCTTCTTATCTTGCCCTAACGCCTCCGGGCTGACGTCTCCACATCTCCATGGCTACAACTGGGTCACCTGACCACCTCTAGCTGCAAGGGAGGCTGGGAAAGCAAAGGGAATGGGATTGCCATGACTGGCTTAGACTAATTATGATCCCTCTCCAGGGTTGGGCACATTACTGCCCAAACAATATAGGGGTTCAGCAAGGAAGGGGGGCAGTGGCTGCCAGCAAACATTGAAAGTTCTTTATTGCAATGACTGTGCATCACCCCTCCCTCCTTGTTCCTCCCCTGTTGGGGGAGGCTCTGGGGACCAGGGACAGGAACACACAGTTCTGGGTAGGCACAGGAGTAGGTGGAGAAGAAGTGGGGGGAGGCAAGGAAGAAAGATCATTAAAAGAAAGTTTCCTTAGCTGGCTTTTTTTTTTTTCAGTTTTCTACAATGGCCATAGATGATTGTAAACGATTTCTCATTCTTCGGAAATATATGAGTCAGGCCCTGCTGGCAGGGACATTAGTTATAAAGGCCGAGGAATGTCTGGGAAAGGCGAGACTTTGACCTCGATCTCGGGGGTTGCTCTGCCCTCAGCCCCGAGGGCCAGCCCCCACTTTCACCACAGCCCAGCTCTGGGGCCCATCTGCTTGTGCACAACAGAGGAGCCTGGGCATAAAGACCTCCACACCCAGCTGCTCAGAGTCTCTGGTCACCTCCTCCAGGCTGACCCCTAGGGTTGCTAAGTGTTCTCTTCACTCCATCCCTGGCATCACCTTTCCCTTGTTAACCCATCTGCCAGTCCTAAGTGGATGAACACTGAGAGGGAACCCCATCTCAGCTCCTTAAATCCTTTCATAGGTAAGTCAAACTCCCCTCTCCTGCACACGCAGTTCAGAGGCTGCCTCAGCCCACCTCCCCCCAGGAGGCCACGGCAGAACTCCTGGGCTTGGGAGGACGGTGGTTAAGGCAGAGGTAGAAAGGGTGAGGGCCAGACCTAACTGTGCCCATTTACAGTGCTACTTTCAGGGCTTGCTAAGATGACCCCTGAAGAAAGGGAACCCATATTAGAGAAAGAAGCATCGCCATGCCCCATGCCCCCCCATCCAGGATTCCAAGCCCCTGGAGTGGGGACCCACTTTGGGTCTGTCCAAAGGCTTCCCCAGCAGAGAATTCCCGGGTCATTTCCGCCGCCCCCCCCCCAGCCCCCCGGCCTTCCCTGGCCTCTGAGTGTGCCCAGGCTCCACCTTCCGTGGGTTCCTCCCCCTCAGCTCCACCGGGCTCCGACACCCACCTCCGTGTGACACGTGCTGCCCTCGGACCGCTTTAAGGAGCTGTGCGACTGGCAGTTCTCTGCCGCCCGGCGGCAGCATCCACTCGTGCACTTGCCCGGGAAGCAAATCTCCCCAGTGTCCTGCGGGGAGACGGCTCCACCGCGGGCCCCGGCCTGCCTCCTCCCACACGGCGCCCTCACTTCTCCACCCGCCGGGCTGGGCAGTCTCTGGACGGGGCCCCGGGGCATCTCTGCGGCTGGGGGGTGGGGGCGGACAGAAGGCACCCGCAGGACCTGACTTTGTGCCTGGAGGGAACTAAACAGTTTTGGAAGGTTTGCCCCTTAGTGTCCCCAGAATAGGTTACGTCTCCTCTGGGTGAGCCAGACCTTCCTGTCTGCCACTGCACAAGCTGCTCTCCTGCAAACTCTGACTTACCCTTTCAGCTGAGTTTGATTGTCACCTACATCCCCCCCAAACACACACACACTCACACACATCAACGGCCCCCAATGCTGGGGCTTATGACGTCACCCATCATCCCTCATCAGACATTTTCAATAGTCTTTCAACAAGCAAATACTGAGCACCTACTGTGTCCCAGGCCTGGAGATACAGCTGGGAACAAAACCAACAAATGCCTGCCCTGCTCAGCACGCCAGGCCCCGTTAGCTCCACCTGCCTGCTTCCCTCTCCCAGCCCGGCTGCGGCCTTCCTGGACACCTAGCCAGAGCAGTCCCATCACCTGGGTTTACCATGTTCACAACACATCTGACTCTCTGAAATTATCTTCTTTATCTTGTTTTTAAATTTTTTCTATCTCTCCCTCAACTCCAGGAGGGCAGGGATTTTTGCTTTCTTGTTCACTGCTGTATTTCTTAGATGCTAGGACTAAAGTCCTCACACACAGTGGGTGCTGAATGCAAAACTGCTGAACAAAGGAGAATATTATAATGTTCCTTTGATCTCTCTGACCTCATCTCCTATTATTTCCCATTCTCTCTCACTGCTATTTTCTATTCCTTGAATATGCCAGGCAAGGTCCCTCCTCTAGACCTTTGTCCTGACTGTTACTCCACCTGGACTGTTCTTTCCACTGCCTGCCTGGCTCCCTTTAGGAAAAGACCTCACACCCTTTAGGTATTTGCTTAAATTCCCATTGTCAGTAAGGTCTTCCCTGAGCACCCTCTCCTCACGCACAACTCCTGAAGCCCCCTTCCTTATTTTCTTTGTCCTCAGGTGTTGATCACCTGGAATTACATTAATATTTTACTTATTTGCCTCCTACAATAGAATGTCAGCTCTCCCAGGTCAAGGATTTTTATGTCTTGTTCACAGCCCCATCACTAGCACCTAGAAAAAAATCACTTACATGTAGTAGGTGCTCAATAAAACGTGTGGAGGAATGAATGTCTGTCTCTCTTACCAGATGTGAGCGAGCCTGGGATGGGAGTGCTGTGTTGTGTTCATCTCTGCAGTGACAGCACCCAGCAGCACCCTGGCACAGCTCCCATGACTCCGGTGCGCTTTCTTTGTCCCCCCAGACATCCTCCACCCAGCACTCCCTGCTGTCCCCCACTTCCAGTTTTCACCCACATGAGGCTCTGTGCCCACCCACCCTCCCCAAACAACCCTCCCCAAACAAAGTCTTAGGATGGTGGCAGATGGTGTGCCCTCTACGTTCCTTACCAAACTTTTGACTTCTCCCTGGAAAAATGAGCCCCCAGTGAGGAGCAAGAAAAAAGAGAGGAGGAAGAAGATGACCAGGAGCGCTGCCGCCACGTCAGGGACCAGAGGTGGTGGCCGTGCCTCTAAGGTCCAGCTACATACCCTGCATCTGCAATGTGAGTGCCATGTGACTGAGGCCTGGAGGGTGGGTAATGACGTGTGATTGCCCAGTCCTGGGGTTGACAGGGAGATGCCCACAGTGCCAGTTCCCAGACCAAAAGGACAGAGGAGCAAGCAATGGGGATAAAGCTGATGTTTCCCAAGAACCACTGCTGCTTCCTGGACCGTTTGCTGTGCTCATCTTGCTGCCAGCAGAGTATCTAGTCTGTGTGATTGGACTCTGGCACCGGCGAGATCTGGGTTCAATCCCAGCTCTGCTGCCTACTGGCTGTGTGATCTTGGGCAGCCTTCTTAACCTCTGAGCCTCGGTTTCCCCTTCTGCAAGATGCGGCATAATAAGAGTACATCACAGGGATGACGCAATGCTTAAATTAAATAGTAGATATTTTGCTCTGCGTGGAGTAGGCACCCAATAAATAGAAGCTGTTATTAGCTTTACAGTTAGAAGTCCTCAGTTAGAAGGATCTCAAAAGACTCTCTCATCCAATCCAATTGTGTATTATTAGTAACAAACAGCATTGTGAATATTTGTTTTGCAGATGAGGTGACTAAGGCCCAGAGAAGTTGCCAAACCTCCCCAAAGTCACAAAGCTATCAAGTAACAGAAGATTAGACTCTGGGTTTCATCTTTCCGCTCCCTTTCTCCAGAGGCTTTCAATTAGAAATTCAGTAACTCCCTCTCTTGAGAAAATGCAGTGCGCCAAAACGCATTTCTGTAGGCCTTCTTGGCGAGCACAAGAGTTACAAGCCCAGGACGCACAAAACACAAATGGTGAGTGGGTTGTGGCAGCGGATAATCAGAACAAAGTGCCTAAGTCTCGGGAGTGGGAGCGGGTGATAATGCTGCGGGCAGAGCAGCAAGAGACATTTTTACACATGTTAGTCACAGTAGGTACGGAAATGCTGTGGGAACAAACTGTCCAGGAATCACAGAGGCTTAACACAACACAAGTGGATTTCTTGCTGTGAGTCAGGACGCTCTCCGGGGCCACTGTCCTCCCTGTGGTGACTTAGCAATCCAGGCACCTCCCAGCAATAGATCCTCACCTTGTCACCCAGCCATCGCAGGGAAAGAGAATTGGAGAACTCACAGGTTTTCTGGGTGCCTCACAGAGGGCGAAATCACCCCCTTACCCAAAATTGGTTTGGATGTTGGAATGATGATGCCACACATACCCAGGACAATATGGAAATGTTTATTACTAGAATAATGGAACCTTTCTGGGACAGCAGCACAGGTGCAAGGAGGTGTGAGTGGCAAGGATGAAGGGGCGGGTGGCTTTGACTTTTACTGCGGCTGGGAGATGGGGCCAGGGTGAGGGTTCCCTGGGCAGGCTGGGATTTGTGTGGTTTGCACCTCCCACCAGCACCAAGGGAGGAAGCAAGTGCTTTTAGCAGCTGGCCTAGATGTGGGGCAAAAAGGGAGTGAGAGCTTGAAAGCTGTCATTGGCCAGTCATCAAAAATGGAGTCTTCCTTGGGAATTCCCTGGCGGTCAACGGTTAGGGCTCTGAGCTTCCACTGCAGGGGGCTCGGGTTCCATCCCTGGTTGGGGAACTAAGATCCTGCAAGCCTGCCTGGCATCGCAAAAAAAAAAAGAAAAAAAAATGTGAGTCTTCCTACCTAAGCGTAGGCAAGTCTTTGCATCGGTCTTAGCTGTATATTTCTAAATGTGATTCCTCAGGCAAAGGGAAACAAAAGCAAAGATAAACAAATGGGAGAGGATATTGCAAATGATATATCCAATAAGGTGTTAATGCCCAAGATATATAAAGAACTCATATAAAACTAATAAGGACCTAACTGTACAGCACAGGGAACTCTACTCAATAC
Source organism: Phocoena sinus (assembly GCF_008692025.1). Taxonomy (NCBI): domain Eukaryota; kingdom Metazoa; phylum Chordata; class Mammalia; order Artiodactyla; family Phocoenidae; genus Phocoena; species Phocoena sinus. The sequence goes on along the minus strand of NC_045773.1, from coordinate 65,657,031 downwards.
TCTGTAATAGCCTGCATGGGGAAAGAATCTAAAATAGAGTGGATATATGTATGTGTATAAACTGATTCACTTTGCTGTACACCTGAAACTAACACAACATTTTAAATCAACTATACTCCAGTAAAAATTAAAAAAAAAACTCATACAAATCAACAACGACCAAACAAACTACCCGATTCGAGCTATCTACCAGTACATCGATAGCTCTAGGTCCTGGGAGCCAAGTTCCCCTGGCTTGTTTAAAAATAATAATAAAAGGTTTTGTGCAGTGAATTGTTTCCCACTGTACATTCTCCTTTTGTCCTTTAATAATAGAACCCCCAAGCTTTAGCTGGGCACACAGATGCCCACATGAAAACTACACTTCCAGTCTCCCTTGCAGCTATCTGCAGCCATGTGACTAAGTTTTGCCCCAATCAGATGTAAGTGAAAACAATTCCTGTGGCCTCTTGGTCATGCCCTTTTAGGAAGACTGAGCTACTTGCTGTCCCTCTACCCGCTTTCTTCTGACTGGAATGTGGACACAGCAGTTTATGGTGATACGTCATCTTTGACATCCTGGGGCAGAGCTTCTTGACTAGTGTGTCTGGAAATGTGGATGCCTTCTGCCCTCAGGAGAGCCTCTTTAAGGCCCCAAGGCCCTTCTACTCTTACCCCAAGGTACAATACACATATGATGTTTCTGTGTGTGCCGCGTTGGTAAAAAATTAAGGGGAAGAAAAAAAGAAAAGGAAACAATGCAGCAGATGGCTGAGCAAGAGGGTGGAAGGAGGTGGAGGCGTGGACAATCTCACCCAGCATGAGCCTCAGCCAGCCTCCCCCAACTACCAGATGAGAGAGGAAGCATCTACCTTGCTTAAGCCATCATTAGGATAGGTTTTTGCTTCTGCAACTGTAAAGTTGTATCCTAAAGAACATAGATGGTTTGGACTTGGAAATGATCTTACTGTCTACTCATAGGGAAATAATTAAGTAAATATGGGTCCACATATATAATAAAATTAGGCAGTCATTACTGTTTGCAAAAAGTACTTTGGTGACATGAGGGAAATGATTGATACATAATGAGACAGGAGAAAAGCAATTTCTGATTTCTGCGTGAGGCAAAGGATCTCTGAGTTACACTGTGGTTATGTCAAATGAGGAGTGGTGGGTGGGTCCAGGGCAAGGTAACCCCAGGACAGGCTGGACTGGGGGTAGAGTCTCGGTGTTCCAGTCTGACCCAGGAGAGTGGGTCCAGACATCAGAGCTGAGGCCACGCATCTTCATCAGGATCTGGCCAGGAAAGGCGATGGTGTTCTGAGTCCTGACTGTGTTGGTGACCTCTGGCTGGGGAGACACCAGGTAAAACCTGCACCCACCCCATCGGAATAGTCCCAGAGAGGCTGACTCCACCTTTGCACCCTCCCACATAAGCCAGGCTAAGTCAATCGGCTAATTCCACAGCAATGATTGGTTCAGGGTTTGAGCATGCCGACTAAGCAAATCCAATCAGAATCGATCTTAGCACGTTTGCTGAGAATTTTGAGGACAGATGTTTCCTTTCTCTGGGAGGCATGATTGGCATATGTGAGGTGGATTTGTGGTTAAGAGGCCTGCCCCTGTGGAGCAAGACAGCCTGGATTCAAATCCCAGCCTCACCCTACTCTGAACCTTTGAGAAGGGTACTTTGAGCCTCAATACCATATTTGTAAAATAGGGATATTTATAGTACCTACTATAACTGTTGTGAGAATAAGAGGAGTTGATACAGATACAAAAGCACTTTGCTCAGTGTCTGGAAACATAATAAGTGCTCAGTAAATCTTAGCTGTTATTATTATGTGACACCTGGAACTTTTACAGCTACTGGGAAGGAATCCAGCCTGCAGGGCCATGGAGCTACTGGATTCAGCCAGACCTGAGGACAGGCTGCTACTGTACTTCTAGTTCCGACCCCCCAGTGAATTCCCTCAGCATCTAGACCAGTTTGGGTTGGTTTTTTGGATAACTGCAGCAGAAAATACCCCATGGTGATAATCCATGGTGAGACCCTTGGGCAAGTCATGTAGCTCTCTGAGCCTCAGTTTCTTTATTTTATTTTTTTAAAATGTATTTCAGGGCTTCCCTGGTGGCGCAGTGGTTGAGAGTCCGCTGCTGATGCAGGGGGGACACAGGTTCGTGCCCCGGTCCGGGAGGATCCCACAGGCCGCGGAGCGGCTGGGCCCGTGAGCCATGGCCGCTGAGCCTGCGCGTCCGGAGCCTGTGCTCCGCAACGGCAGAGGCCACAACAGTGAGAGGCCCGTGCAAAAAAAAAAAAAAAAAAAATGTATTTCATTTTAGTATAGTTGATTTACAATGTTAATTTTCTACCATACAGCAAAGTGATGCAGTTATTCATATATATACATTCTTTTTTCATATTCTTTTCCATTATGTTTTATCACAGGATATTGATTATAGTTCCTTGTGCTATACAGTAGGACCTTGTTGTTTATCCATTCTATATATAACAGTTTGCATCTGTTTATCCCAAAATCCCAATCCATCCCCTACCCACTGTCCCCCCCTTGGCAACCACAAGTCTGTTCTCTATGTCTATGAATCTGTTTCTGTTTCATAGATAAGTTCATTTGTGTTGTATTTTATATTTCACATATAAGTGATATCATATGGTATTTGTCTTTCTCTTTCTGACTTACTTCGCTTAGTATGATAATCTCTAGGTCTATCCATGTTGCTGCAAATGGCATTACTTCATTCTTTTTATGGCTGAGTAGTATTCCATTGTATATATGTACTACATCTTCTTTATCCATTCATCTGTCCATGGACATTTAGGTTTTTTCCATGTCTTGGCTATTGTAAATAGTGCTGCAGTGAACAGCACGTATCTTCTCAAATTATAGTTTTCTCTAGATAAATGCCCAGGAGTGGGATCGCAGGATCATATGACAACTCTACTTTTAGTTTTCTGAGGAACCTCCATACTGTTTTCCATAGTGGCTGCACCAATTTACATCCCCACCAACAGTGTAGGAGGGTTCCCTTTCTCTACACCCTCTGCAGCATTTGTTATTTGTGGACTTTTTAATGATGGCCATTCTGACCCGTGTGAGGTGGTACCTCATTATAGTTTTGATTTGCATTTCTCTAATAATTAGTGATGCTGAGGATCTTTTCATATGCCTATTGGCCATCTGTATGTCTTCTTTGGAGAAGTGCCTATCTAGGTCTTTGGCCCATTTTTCGATTGGGTTGTTTGCTTTTTTGTTATTGAGTTGTGTGAGCTAGTTTCTTTATCCATAAAATGGAACCGATGATATTAGAGAACGTGGAGAGATCACTGCACCAGGTCACTTTCCCACCACAGGCATGGACATTTTTGCATTTATGCTTCACACGCATTCTCATAAACACTCTCTCAATGATCTCCACCCTCATGTTCCCCTTGAAAAGCATTCAGATCCCCCTCTCAGTCCCCCCTACCACATACCCATCCATGAGCACCTCAACACACTCTCTCTCGAGGCACATTCCTCAACCGTGCCCCTCCCACATAGCCCTCCTTCCCAAGGCTTGGCCCTTCCTGGATGCAGCCTCTTCTCACCCCTACACCCCAGTTCCCTCCCGCAGATCTGCCCTGAGGCCACCAGGCCTCCAGACAGGGCCAAACCCCATGGGAAGCTCTATCATGCCTCCTGTCTCCCCTTTCAGCTACCCCCAGACTGGAGCAATCCCTATCCAGTTCCCTCTCCCAGGAAGTGCAGACAGAAGCCAGAGCCTGGAAGTGACTTTAATGTCTTTTGAGCAAGATGGCCCCCCCGCCAGGAGGAGAGGGAGGGAGGGGTGGCAGTGACCAGCCTGCATCCTCTAAATCAAATGGCACCGGCGGGTACAGACTGGGTCCTTGTGTATGCAACTTAAGCCTACTTGGCAGGGGCATATGATGTTGATGGCGCCCTTGGTCTGCGGGAAAACAGGTAAGAGAGTTGAGAGTTACCAAGGTGCAGGAGAGAAGGGGGTTTTTTAAACTCTTGGGGAGCAGAAGCAAGATCATAAGGGATGGAGTGAGACAGACGTGAGCCTGTCAGCTCTTACAGCTGATAACTTTGTGACCTTAGGCTTCTTTGTCTTAGTTTCTGCATCCGTCAAATGGGGATTATAATAGTAACCCCATCTGTTATTTTGAGAAATAGACAAAATAAAGTAGATCAAGTGCCCATGATGAAAAGATCCTCCCGGCCACTTCAGCTGTAGACTTAGGCCACAGGAGCGGCCTGACTGGCTCCCTGGGCAATGGCAGCTCCCCAGACAGGGAGATGGAGGCTGAGCCCATCCTCCGTAGAAAGATTTGGGCCCAGGGCCGGAGAAAAGGCAAGCAAGAACAAGACGTACAATGCATTCTGCTCCCTGCATTTCCACCAGCTAATAACAACCATGCTTCCACTGAGCACTGTCACTGCCATGACCATATACTCTTCCCAACAACGTGGTGGGGTGGGTACTTTAACCCCATTTTTTAGATGAGGAAACTAAGGCTCAGAGAGCAGGAGTGATCTGTCTGAGGTCACAAAGACAGGGGCTGGAAAAGCCAGGGTTTAAACTCAGGTCCAATCCCAAAACTGTGAGCCTGCCACGGCAGCTCAGCTCAAGAAATTAGGTCATAGCGGCAGGGAGGTAGGGATGGGTTGAGAGGTCTTTTCCCACCCGCTTTGCTGCAGTGATGTTAGGGTAGAGATATTCATTCATGCAACAAACATTTGTTGAGCACTACTGTGTGCAGGCACTAAACTGGGTGGGTAGGGGTTCAAAGTTGAATATGTCTTAATCCTTCCCTTGCAGAGCTCTGCCCAGTGGCGGAGGCAGACAAAGGCAGGGAAGTCAGGGAGATACATGCTCTGCTGAGGGTCTGGGTCCCAAGAGTGTCAGAGCTCCAAGGAGGGAAGTCTTCTCAGAGGAGGTGGCTGGAGTTGTTATTGCAGGACGATTAGGAGTTTGCCAGGTGGAGAAGGGGGAAAGGCTGCTCCAAGGAAAGGGCAAAAAAAGCAGGTGCAGCCACATGGGTTTTTTTAACCCATCCCCACCCTACATACCAGAAGGGGCTGCCCCACCCGAGTCTCACTTGGGCAAGTACATCATGGTTATTCTGGCCCTAGGGACACAGAAGGCACACCGTGGTCCAAGTTGATGAGACAGCAGTCGCTGTAGCACTCCGAGTGGTGGGAACACCTAGCCCCGTTCGTTTGTGGGGACCCGCCCTAAGTCACCAGTCTCTGGCAGCGTTTGTGTACAGGGGTCAGGGGGGGTCCCTGACATTGCCAAAGCCCCAGGAGTCCAGTAAGAGAAGCCCTGAGATGGTCACCCCCCCACCCCCCCCCCCCGGCACCCCTTCCAGCAGTACTCAGAGGAGCAGGGGGAGAGGAAGGGTGGCAGTTTAGTGCTTTTCCCTCTGCTTCTCCTCTCCTGAGGGCCTCCCTCAGCTCTGTGGGTCCCAAAGGGTGGACCTTTGTTGGGGGGAGAGAAATACTCCCAGATCACACTTTAGTGGGGTTTGGGCGGGCAGGACCGAGTGTCCAGGAGCGGGTGTTGGGAGGAGGGAGGGGATGGTGCTGGTTATAAGGCCACTTTCTTTCCCCTCCAGAACCACCAGGGAGGTGAAGCAGGGCTTTGAAGTTCTTTGGGAACCTATCAAGCTTCCAGCCTGAGAAGAAATCGCCAATATGGGGTGGTTCCCCCCATCCCCCTCTTCTCTCTCAAAACCCAACTGGCACCTTCTGGCTAGACGATGATACCTCGACCACCGCCCTCTGCTAGAGTGGAAGGTTCCAAAAGCTCTCTTGGCTCACCTTTGTAGACCCCTTTTTAAATTGCGGGAACGCGTCCCAGCAGGGGAGCAGTATCGCCGCGAGTATCGCGAGGGCCGCGGCCATGCGCTTGGGAAGCAGAAGTCCCGTCGGGCTCCGAGAGGCTGCGGGGATAAACCTTCCCGCTGCCACGTGACCCGGCGCCCCCAGCGCCCGCCCTGGGCTGGGGGCGGAGGTTGAGGGAGTTAATGGTCACAGGCCACTCCAGAGCGGAGGCCCAAACCAGCAGAAGCCCTTTCTAGCGCCCAGGAGGCTCCCAGGCCCCGGCAAAAGGATGGAATTAGGAAAGGCGCTCCTATGAGACCCTGACTCAGGCGTGGCCCGGCCAGATGATCGATTTTAGGGGCCCTAGGGCCATCCGTATATATTACTTGCAAATTAAAACTTAAAACTGTAAACTAAAGCTTTATTTTCAAAAATTATGCAAAATTTATATGCTGAAATGAAACAGCTTGCTTCTTGATGTTCTGACTCTCTCTGCCCTTTGCTGCACCAAATTGCCCACCACCCCACCCATCCTGACCTTTTGGACAAGCCAGCCCCGCCCTCTGGTGTTTTTCATACCCTCACAGGCCCAGACACGTCCTCTGTAAGAATCAGGAGGCAATGGGAATTCCCTGGCGGTCCAGTGATTAGAACTCGGGGCCGCTGGGTTCAATCTCCGGTGGGAGAACTGAGATCCCACAAGCCTTGGGCTGCGGCCAAAAAAAGAGAAAAAAAACAGGGCTTCCCTGGTGGCGCAGTCGTTGGGAGTCCGTCTGCCGGTGTGGGGGACACGGGTTCGTGCCCCGGTCCGGGAGGATCCCACGTGCCGCGGAGCGGCTGGGCCCGTGAGCCATGGCCGCTGAGGCTGCGCGTCCAGAGCTTGTGCTCCGCAATGGAGGAGGCCACAACAGTGATAGGCCTGCGTACCGCAAAAAAAAAACAGCCAGGAGGTAAGACAAGATGACCTCTAAGACCTAGACGTCTTCCAGGTTTAAGGAGTCAATTAACTGTCAAAGAATTTGTAAATTGTATATAATTCACCCACCTTAGTATGGGGGCGAGATGGAGGGGGCGAGGAGAGGAAGACTGGGAAGGAAGAGGGTTCAGGGAGAGCTGCAGGTAGCCCTCAGTGGAACTGGGGGAGGCAGGCCTTCCGCACCATTTCCCTCTGGATGAAACTCGCACCTCACCCCACCCTTGGATGCTTCTGCTTTTAAAATTTTGCTAGTGAGATCACTCTGTATGACAGTCTCTAGGTCCATCCACGTCTCTGCAAATGACACAATTTCGTTCCTTCTTATGGCTAATATTCCATTGTATATGTGTACCACATCTTCTTTATCCATTCCTCTGTTGATGGACATTTAGGTTGCTTCCATGTCCTGGCCATGGTAAATAGTGCTGCTATGAACATTGGGGTGCATGTGTCTTTTTGAATTATGGTTTTCTCCAGGTATATGACCCAGGAGTGCTGGGTCATATGGTTGTTCTGTTTTTAGTTTTTTAAGGAACCTCCATACTGTTTTCCACAGTGGCTGTATCAATTTACATTTCCACCAACAGTGTAAGAGGGTTCCTTTTTCTCCACACCCTCTCCAGCATTTATTGTTGAGAGACTGTCATGCAGAGTGAAGTAAGTCAGAAAGAGAAAAACAAATATCGTATATTAATGCATATGTTTGAAATCTAGAAAAATAGTACAGATGAACCTATTTGCCAAGCAGAGACACAGATGTAGAGAACAAACATATGGACACCAAGGGGGGAAATGGGGTGGGGGGGGATGAATTGGGAGATTGGGATTGACGTATATACACTACTATATATAAAATAGGTAACTAATGAGAACCTACTGTATAGCACAGGGAACTCTACTCAACGCTCTGTGGTGACCTAAATGGGAAGGAAATCCAAAAAGGAGGGGATATATGTATACGTATAACTGATTCACTTTGCTGTAGAGCAGAAACTAACACAACATTGTAAAGCAACTATACTCCAATTAAAAAAAAAAATTTGCACGTAAGAAAATATCTGAGGGGCCCTGACTTGAAGGGGGTGCTATAGACTGAATTGTTTCCCCCCTTCCCCAAATTCAAATGTTGATGCCAGATCCCTCCGTGAGATGAGACTTGGAGATGGGGCCTTTGGGAGGTAATTAGGTTTAGATGAAGTCCTGAGGGTCCCCTCATGATGGGATTAGCACCGTCATAAGAAGGGACACCAGAGAGTTTGCTGTCTCTTCCTCTCTGCTGTGTAAGGACACAGAGAGAAGGCAGCTGTCTGCAAGCCAGGAAAAGGGTTCTCACCAGAACCAGACCATGCTGGCACCCTTATCTTGGATTTCCAGCCTCCAGAGGTGTGAGAGGTAAATTTGTGTCGTTTAGGCCACCCAGCCTATGGTGTTTTCTTATGGCAGCATGAGCTGATATAGGGGGCTTAGGTCTTTTCTCTAAGATAACAGCTCCCACTGAGCTCAGAGGGTTTTGTGTCCATGAGCTCTGTTAGCCCTCCCTGTATTAGGGTAATTAACAAAGGCTGTCACAGCAGAGAACTCTTGAAATTTCAGTGGCTTGGTACCATAGTGCTTTATTTACCAGTCATGTAAATTTTGATGTGGGACAGGAGACCTTTCTCCCATCTCATAGCCTCACCGTCTGGAAGAGTGGCCTCCAAGGTCCTTATAGAAGTTGGGAGAGAGAGATGAAGGAAGCACATGGATCCCTAAATGCCTCAGCCAGGCCTGACACATGCCTCTTCCACTCAGAGACCATTGGCCACAACTAATCATGTGACCTCAACCTTCTGCAAGGGAAGCTGGGAAATTCAAGTCCGGGAATATTTAGTGCATACTATCGTTTCTGCTGCCCATTTTACAGCTGAGGAACCTGAAGGCTCAAGGTAAAATAACTTGCCCAAATAACACAAGTAAGTCACAGAGCCAGATATAAACCCAGGGCATTCAAGCTCCTGAGCCCAAGCTCTTCCACTGCCCCTCCCCCCCACTGCTGTGGGTGGCCAGAAGGCTTTGTCCCCTAAAGGGATTTCTATCATCATTAGTTTCCCATCCGCAAAGCTCATTGTGAACTGGAGAGGAACCCCAGGGGATAATAATTCTTTGTTTAGAGTAACATACTTCCCTGAGGTATTTGTGAGGGGTAGATAATTGGTAAATAATGTCTAAGACTGCTCAGAAAAGGGGCAGGTGTGAGGCAAGAGGCCAATGGCTGTGTGTCAAGATTGGCAGGTTGAGATTCTTGATTTGAGGACCAGGGGTCCTAGGGAGGTTTGTTGAAGGCCCTGAGTGGGTGGTGGGCCCATGAAATTCTAAATTCTATGCAAAATACCCTTTTTTTTTTTTTTTTAAGGACAGAGGGCTACATTAGCCTCAGAGACTAGTTCAAATCCTTCATTTTTTTTCCTTTTTAAAAAAAATTTTGTTGAAGTCTAGTTGATAGAGCCTTCATTTTAAGGTCAGGAAACTGAGGCCCAGAGAAGGAAGGGACTTCCCCAGGTGGCTGAACAGAGCCAGGTCTGGACCCCGGGCTCCTGACTCCAAGTCCTCTTCTTCCTGTACCAGTGGCCTGTTTCCCAAATCCAGGTGGCGCTGGTCACAAGCACAAATCCAGGACACCTGTGCTGTGTGAGGGGGTGGGAGCCAGATCACTAGGGTCCCCAGGGCCTGTGGGTGGGTGGTCACTGACCCACCTGACCTGTGAGCGCGGCCCTGGCTCTGCCCTTTGGCCGGAACCCAAACCTGGCCAGCCCAGTCTCGTCTGAGGAGAAAGGGGCAGGAAGCGCCTGGCTGGGCGGACATCCTCCAGTGCCTTCTTTCCGGCATCTATCTGCTGGTTTCCATGACAATATTCTCACTGGTCTACAGCAAAATGAAAAATATAAGGGCTTTTTTTGTTAAAGAGTTTATCATTTAGGGGACTTCCCTGGTGACACAGTGGTTAAGAAGCCGCCTGCTAATGCAGGGGACACGGGTTCGAGCCCTGGTCCGGGAAGATCCCACATGCTGCAGAGCAACTAAGCCCGTGCGCCACAACTACTGAGCCTTAGCTGTAGAGCCCGTGAGCCACAACTACTGAAGCCTGCGCACCTAGAGCCCGTGCTCCGCAACAAGAGAAGCCACCACAATGAAAAGCCCGCACACTGCAACGAAGAGTAGCCCCTGCTCGTGGCAACTAGAGAAAGCCCATGTGCAGCAACGAAGACCCAAAGCAGCCTAAATAAATAAATAAATTTATTTAAAAAAATAAATAAAGATAAACGTATTTAAAGAACCAGTTTTTCTTTTTGGCTGCACCGTGGAGCATGCAGAACTTCTGCGAACAGGGATCAAACCCATACCCCCTGCAGTGGAAGCACGGAGTCTTAACCACCGGACCACCAGGGAAGTCCTGAAGAACAATTCTCTACTCTGAAATTACATCCTTCCTACTTTTTTGGCCTTCAAATGTGTTTTTATGAAACAATGGAAAATAAGACAGTAGTAGTTTTGTTCGGTTTTCCATGTTGTTTCTTTGCCGATATATTAGATATATACACACAAATTCTGTCAGTTCCTCAAATTTTTTGGAATTTTTAATCAGTCTGGAAAATCCAAAATAGAATTCTGGAGAAAACTGCCCTTGTGAAAATCACCCATCACTCAACTCATTCCTGAAGGAACTCTCAAGGTAGTCTGGGGAGAATGATGAACAGTTGCCCGAAAGAGTCTGAGATGTGGAGAGAGGGCAGCAAAAGCTTCCTCGAGAAGAGGACAGGCAGTGAGAAGTGTTTGCAGGTACAGAGGTGGGGCACCGAGGCCTACATAGGATGACCAGGACAGGCCTGGATGCCCACAGGAGGGGTTGGTGCTCTTTTGTGAAGCCTTGAAGGGGGACTAGGATTTAGGCAGGCCGAGAGTAAAGGCCTTCCAAGCAGGGCTCCAGAGGGACAAAGGTTTGGAGGTGAGAATGAGTAGAGGACAGCCTCTCTGCCTGTGGAGGATGCAGATGAAGTTGGAGTGGTCAGTACTCCAGGGACCTTGGGGGACCATGGGAGTAACCCCAGTCGAAGTGGCTCCTCAGTGGAAAGTTGGGCTGGTGGTGGCCATGCTGGAGTCAGGGTGGGTCCCAGACTTAGCCTGGGTTCCGGGGGTTTGGTGGGGTAGGGGGGTTCCCTGCTCTGTGAGGATGGGAAGGGTCTCCAGAGCAAGGAAGAGGCCCACCATGTCTTTTTTTTTTTAACATTTTTAAATGCTTTACAATGGTGTGTTAGTTTCTGCTTTAGAACAAAGTGAATCAGCTATATGTATACATATATCCCCATATCTCCTCCCTCTTGTGTCTCCCTCCCACCCTCCCTATCCCACCCCTCCAGGTGGTCACAAAGCACGGAGCTGATCTCCCTGTGCTATGCAGCTGCTTCCCACTAGCTATCTATTTTACATTTGGTAGTGTATATATGTCCATGCCACTCTCTCACTTTGTCCAGGACAGGCTGGTCCTGGGGAGGGGCTGTCAGCTCAGCCGGGGAGGAAGACAGGCCTGGAGGAAAAGGACACAGCTGACCGCAGCCTCCCCCAGACGTAGTCAGCCCTTAGACCCGGGGCTTCTACCTGGAGGACAGAAGTGGGTAGTCACACCTGGTGGCCAGTGTGCTACTCCATTGCCCTCCACCCACGGGAGTGGATTGAGCATCTCCAGACAGGTTAGCCTATGATGGGGCTTCCTCATAGGGGCCATAAAGTGCTCCCCACGACCTCTGCATTCAGGTGAAATGAAGAAGGTCCCCAGAGGTCTCCACGCAGCTTCGGGTAACAGAGGGATGGCCTGACCTGGTGCCCTGCCCACACTGCCTACGCGTAGGGTGCCTGTGTAGACGGGAGTTTTGTTCTTCTCGGCTCAGGGAGTCTCTGAGCCACATCAGTACTCAGTCACTTGGGCAATGAGGGCCCCTGACCACTTCGAGGAGCTATGAAGTAATCACAACTCCTTTAGCTGCAACTGAAAGAAACCCAAGACTAACTAACTTGTTTTAAAAATACAAACCAAAGGAACAGCGTTGGGCCAATAGCTGTGTGAGGCTGGCCTCAGGGGTCCAGGGACACACTTGCTGGTGTTAGGTGTCTCCTACTCAGCTTCAACCTTTGTGGGGACTTCAGTCTCTCTGTCTCTGGGAGGGAGGCTGCCCCTCTGGACAGTGGGAGGGGGTGGGCAAATCTGTATAAAGCCCCAAGCCCCTCCCTTCAGCACCCATTATACAAAACCCTAGAAGAATTGACTGGCCTAAGTTGGGCCAATCGGTCTGGCCAGTGGGGGCCAGGGACTGTTACTGGCAGAACCTCATGAAGCCTGGGCAGGGCAGGTTTCCAAAGGCAGGGAGATGGGGGTTGGGATGGGAATGGATGCCGGTGGGCAGAAACACAGGTTTCTGCAACACAGGGGGATTGCTCCTCCCCCAAAGGCAGGAATGTGTCAAGGTTATGTTCCTCTACCCAGGGACAATGCCGAAGGAAAGGTCCTCAGAAACATGTGCCCACTACCTCCCAGCCCCCCTCCCCAAAAGCCTTAAGCTACATTCCATAGACCAAGGGGTTTCAATCACTTGTTTTTTTTTTACTACAAAGATTTTTTTTATACTGGTATTCAGACAACCAGTAGATACTGTTGGCATCCATTCCAATTGACTTATGTCTGTCACGCTGGTTGTTGAATATTTGGATTATTATTGCTGCAAATGTGTATGTGTGTATGAAGCTAAAGTTTCACAAAACAATACTTGCATTTACTATATGTGATCTGCTCTGCGATTTTCTATTCTATTTCATCTTTTTAAAATGTCGGTTAGAATCCCAAATTGATTTCACTGTCCACTTATGTCCATTGATTGCTCTGGGCACTCTATTGAGTCCAACTAGTTTGCCCAACCGACTGTAGACATCTTGGCAGTCTCCATTTGCCCATTCATTCATTTATTCAACAAACATTTAGCACCACCTACTCTACGTCAGGCATTTTTATAAAACTTATTTATTTATTTATTTATTTTGGGCTGCACGCAGACCCCTCCAGCCATGGCGAGTGGGGACCACTCCTCAACGCGGTGCACAGGCCCCTCACCACAATGGCCTCTCCCGCCGCAGATCATGGGCTCCAGACATGTGGGCTTCAGCAGTTGTGGCACGTGGGCTCAGCAGTTGTAGCTCATGGGCTCTAGAGCTCAGGCTCAGCAGTTGTGGTGCAGGGGCTCAGCTGCTCCGTGGCATGTGGGATCTTCCCGGACCAGGGCTCAAACCCATGTCCCCTGCATTGGCAGGTGGACTCTCAACCACTGTACCACCAGGGAAGTCCCTATGTCAGGCATTTTTATCATCAGGGTTCAGTTGCAGATAACAGATACCACTGTACCTATTTTAAGCAGAAAGAGATGTAACATAGTAATTGAGGGCTTACGAAGTCTTTGAAAGGGCTTGAGGGGTAGAATAGAGACTGAATCTCCAGGGATAAAATTTTTCAAAAAACCCACTGTAGAACTGAGCTGCCAAGGAAGCTACCAACCCTGCCACCATTAGGAGGATGAGAGTCAGGAGGCCATCACTACAGCTGTTGGCCCCAGGAAACACACACCTTAGCTGTGATCTCAGAATCAGGAAGCTGCCATCAAAAAGTATGGCCTTTGTTTGCTCTATCTGCTGTGGCCAGAAAAAGAAAAAGAATGTCTTCCACATTTCCAGCCCTAAGGTCCAGGAAGGAAGGCACACCAGGAGGAGGTGGAGCAAAGGCCAATCTATAGGAGACACCTCAGGGACAAAACGTCTGGAAGTGGCACGGGTTCCTTGAATGGGTTGGAGGTAGGTTCCTCTCTCGTACCTGAAAACTTTTCAATGTTTACAGCTATAGATCACTTTGAATGTCAACCTATGCTTTTTATTTCTATGCTTCTCTTTCATATATATTTAACATGTTGGTTTTTTAAAAATCACATTTCCAATGGTCAGGCTTTTGTCCGCCCCTGGGAATTTGGTGGGGAAGTCCCATCCTCTGCAACCTTCCCCTTCCAACTGCACTGCACTTACACACCCACCCTGGTCCACTCTCTGGAAGGTGAGTTTCCATTCAACTATTCCCTTGTCACTTCCTTCTAGCAACGATCCAGAGAGAATGCTCCCTCGGCTCTGTGCCATCGTCAGTCTTTGCTGGACAAATGCCCAGGGTCCAGGAGCTGCTGATACAGAGCTCTGTCCTCTTTCAGTCATTGGTAACTTGAACTTGTTCATACCCGTCTAACTTTTAATTAATTTATTTATTTTATTTTATTAAAAAGGTTTTTTTGGCCATGCTGCGAGGCATGTGGGATCTTAGTTCCCCGAGCAGAGATCGAACCCGTGCCCCCTGCAGTGGAAGCACAGAGTCCTAACCATTGGACTGCCAGGGAAGTCCCTCACCCCCTTCTAGATTTTCATGGCGGTCATAGTTCCCCTCTCTAGAAACAGTTGCTTCACAGACAGAAGATGATAACTGCCATTTGTGGAAACCAAGGCAAAAGATGGTCCTGGGAAAGACGGGCAGATAGATGAGCTCACCTCCCCTTTCTGTCCTTTGATGGACCCAACTCACTCCCTTCTCTGGTACCCAGCTCTGTTCTCACCTGCCAACTCCTATTTAAGAGGATAAAAAAGAGCACTCAAAGCTTGATAAATATTTGTCTAACAAGTAAATTATGAAACAAGTAAATCACTAATAGTAGAATTTCATTGACCAAGACAGGGCTGTAGATTATACAAACAGGCTTGGCTGCAGTAAAAGAAATCACAGAACAAATGGATTAATATAAGATAGAAGTTTGTTTCTCTTTCACATAGCATTCCAAGGATATGCAGTCCAGGGCTGATATGGGATCCCCACAGTCTCAGCAGTCCAGGCTGCTGGAGTTTCATTGCTCTGGCATCTATAGGTATTGCCTTCATCAGCCTGGTCAAAGATTGTCTTATAACCTGTTCATATTTCAGGTTGTGGAATGAAGCATGGGGATGAGGGAGGGGAGGGCCTGACTGCTTGCTTTAATATTCTCCACTCCGTCGGTCAGTCATAGTCCCATGACTAATCCTAGCTGCAAGAAAAACTGGGAAATACAGGGTCTATTTTAGGTAGCCATGTGCCCAGATGATCTAGCAGTCTAAAGTGTGTGTGTGTGTGTGTGTTTGTGTGTATTTGCCAGGTTGTATGCTTTCTAATTCCACAAGTTATACTCACACACATGCCCAAGAGTCCTGTCTCTAATCTCCTTAACCGTGCAATTGCCATTCCATGTTCTGTCTCTGATATTTGATATTTGACTCTAGCATCCCCCCCACCCCCGAATACAAGTATATGATATGAAAATGGAGAGGCCTTACAGTAAGGATTCATTTCCCTTTGTCATTCTCTCTCAGTCCAGACTGGGCCACAGTAGCCCACAATTTACATACATTCCTTGGAAAAAAAAAAAAAAAATTGCCAACCGTGTGCCCAGAGTATGACACTGAGCTGGGCAGTTAACCTTGATGGTTTCCAGTGTACGAGACAGGATCTGTTACATAGCACCTCCTGCCCCTTTTCCATTGATGGTAGCTCCAGCCTCGGGGTATTTTCCCTGAGGTTCCATCTAGAGGTCATATCTTGGGAACCAGCTCACTGCCTAGGAAGTAGCTGAGGTGCTCACACTTGCTCTGGCAGCCTGGACCCTCCGGTGCTCTCTAGAACACCAGGAAATGGCCAGAGATGGAATCCAAGTTCATGAACTCAGCTCTCTTTCTCTGCTTTCCTTCCCTCTTTTTACTCTATTGTATGTATCTAGGTCACAGCATCTCGAACAACCCATAAACTATTTTAAGAAATCACATTTCTATGTTTTTCTATTATTATTTGTTTGCTCCTTGCTCATTCATTTTGAAATCTGTTACTCATCAGCAGATAAGCTGTAGCAGGTGCCAAACGTTTAGGCGAAAAATACTTATTCATTTCTCCCTACCACTTAAAGAAAGACAAGCCTTACTTAGTTTTGACTATGGTAGTCCTCTGTCCAGCTCAAGGAAAAGAGGTGTTCTAAGGTGGCAGTGACAGAATCTCTGGGGTAAGCAGCTGGTTTGGAGGAAGGGAAGACAGTTGAGAGGAACGAGAGGACCTTCCAGGGTGGGGTTTTGGTTCATCGTTTGGCTCTGTGGAAGCAGGTGTCATGGAGGGAAAAGGCTCTCTCCACCCACTTCTTGTTTGTCTCAAAGAAATCCACGTTGTGTTCCCGGACATTCGAATGGCCATAGTTACTTGTGGGCAGGGGTCATGGACATTAAAGTTCCCACACTTGAGTGTGGCACTGGTGATTTTTTTAAAAATTTTATTTAGTTCTTTATTTTTTGGCTCCGTTGGGTCTTCTTGCTGCGTGCGGGCTTTCTCTAGTTGTGGCAAGCGGGGGGCTACTCTTTGTTGCAGTGCGCGGGCTTCTCATTGTGGTCGCTTTTCTTGTTGTGGAGCATGGGCTCTAGGAGCACGGGTTTCAGTAGCTGTGGCACGTGGGCTCAGTAGTTGTGGCTTGTGGGCTCTAGAGCGCAGGCTCAGTAGTTGTGGCACACAGGCTTAGTTGCTCCGCGGCTTGTGGGATCTTCCCGAACCAGGGATCAAACCTGTGTCCCCTGCATTGGCAGACGGATTCTTAACCACTGCGCCACCAGGGAAGTCCCAGTATTGGTGATTTCTGTTCTCATCCTTGAGCTGGAAGAACTTGACCCCAGTGGCTAGACCCTTCAAAGAGTCACGTGTTACATTCGTTACATAATGAATTACCCCAAAGCTCAGTGTCTTAACTCATCATTTATTACTTCATAGTTTCTGTGTGTCAGGAGTGCAGTCACAACTTGGTTGGGTCCTCTGGCTCTGGGTCTCTCACGGGCTGTAATCAAGGTGTCGGCTGGGGCTGCAGTCACCTTCAGGCTTGACTGGGGGGTGCATCTGCTTCCAAGTTTACTTAGGTGGTTGTAGCAGACTTCAGCTCGTTACAGGCTGTTGGACCAACAGCTTCAGTTCTTCACAGGCTGTTGGCTGAGCCCTAATCCATAGGACAGCTCCCAATGTGGCCATTGGCTTCATCGGCACAAGAGCAGTGAAGGACAAGGGAGAATGGAAGCAAGATGGAAGTCACAGTGTTTTGTAATCTAAACTTTAAGGTAACATTCCCTCGCTTGGCCATTGCATGGCCAGGCACTCAAGATGGCTGTTCTCTTGCTCTTTGTATATCCGCTGCTCAACAAGTCCTGTTTCACCGGCCACCTATTCACGTGAACGTGTTTGTCCCCTGCTCCAGCTAGTGACTGATCTAATCCCTGCTCTACCTGCCAGTTGTTAAAAGGAAACATCTGCCCTCGTGATGGTCATTAATCTGAGGGGCTGTGAGGGTCGTACTCCAGCTGGTTTCCCGGGTAACTGATGAGCCAACCTGACGTCAATTCCCCCTATAAATGGTAGCCTCTTTCTCCCCCAAGTAGCGAAGATTGCTGTCATGTCCTTCCTGCCGTCTGCGGAATATGGTAGGGATGTCACTCCGTACCTTTTGTTTCAGACATGTAGATCCCCTATCTCTCTATGCTGACTCCGAGCTCTTTCTTCAGTCTTGAGGCTGGGCAATTACAAGGCTTTCAGGCCTGAGAGGTGTAGCCCAACAGCCATATTCTATTGGTAAGAAGCAAGTCACTAGGCCCAGTTCACATTCAAGGGGGGCAAATTACACAGGAGAAGTGGTAACATGTACGTTTAGAGAGGAGAGACCCTGCTTTAAGTCTTCAGACAAAGCTGGGGACTCCAGCCCCATCTGCTTGAGACCCTGTGTTGAGGTCCTGCTGGAACCATCCAGTGGTGTTCCCTCATCTCTGTCCCTCACACGTCTCCTTCAGGAAATCAGTTACAGGAGCAACTGGCAGTCTCCCTGGCCAAATACCATCTACCAGCACCCCAGCCCCTCTTGTAATCCCATCAGAGGGAAACTCTTATTTCCCTTT
The DNA here is from genome assembly GCF_008692025.1 of Phocoena sinus. Classification (NCBI taxonomy): domain Eukaryota; kingdom Metazoa; phylum Chordata; class Mammalia; order Artiodactyla; family Phocoenidae; genus Phocoena; species Phocoena sinus. Next base: position 65,639,181 of record NC_045773.1, on the reverse strand, counting down.
TTGTAAAGTCCAAGTAGTTTCCCACCCTGGAAAGCTCTTCCCTCTCTCAAGATCGTATTCAAGCCCATCTCTTCTGTGAAGCCTTCTTAGAATCAACTGAAAAGATGAAAAGAGATGTTTCTTTGGAAATATAATTGCCTGAAGGTAAAAGAAGTCTGCAGGAAAGAAAACAAGCTAACCAGCTGGAGGGCAGACGGAGGGACGAGATAGATAGGGTGGCAACTATTGGTTATGAACTTTCTCTTCTCCTTAGCAGAGAACCTCCCAGGCGGGAGACAGATGCATCTAGCTGCTGAGTACACATTAGTCTCGTGTTGATTTTTTGTTTGTTTTGCTTTCTTCGGCCACGCTGTGCAGCTTGCGGGATCTAGTTCCCCGACCAGGACTGAACCCCGGGCCATGGCAGTGAAAGCGCCACATCCTAACCACTGGACTGCCCAGGGAATTCCGTAGTGCTTGTTGCTTGATGCCACCTGTGGTGGTTTTTAAATGGTCACAAATTGACACTCTCCTCTTGGAAAGGTAGAGCCTAATTCCCCTTGTCTTGAATGTGGACTGGACCTAGTGACTCACGTCTAACAAATAGAATGTGGGGGAAGTGATAATGTATGACTTCTGAAGTTAGGTCAGAAAAGGTACAGCAGCTTTTGCCCTGCTCTTTCTTGGATGATTCACTCTAGGAGAAGCCAGCTACTATGTCACAAGTACACTCAACTATCCCTGTGAAGATGTCTATATGTAGAAAGCCTGAGGCTTCCTGCCAGCTGCCAGCACCAACTTGCCGGCCACATGAGTGTACCATCTTGGAAGTGATCCTCCAGCCCCAGTCGAGTCTCCAGATGACTGCAATCCTGGCCAGTATAGCTTGACTGCAAGCACAACTTGACTGAATCAGAAGCACCATGCCAAGATGCTCCCGAATTCCTGTGAGAGAGAACAAGTGCTCATTGATGTTTTAAACTGTTAAGAGGAAAGGAGATGGAAAGACATGGCAGGAGGAAAAGTTTTCTGCTTCCTTGTTCTAGTGTGCTTGATTGGCAGGCTCCTGCAGTGCAAACATCTTCACCAGTGCCCAGCTCCTGGAGTGGCCAGCAACATCCAGCAGCCAGCAGATCCTCCTGGCACTACCCCTTGGGCAGCAGTGTCAGCAGAGTGCCCCCACCTCCTGCAGCTTCTCCAGCATCCAGCACCTGCTGTGCACGTGGCTTCTCCGGCAAGGATGCCCCTGCAGCACTCACGGTTTCTCCAGCCCCAGGATCCTGCAGTACGCGGAAGCTCCTGTACCCTGCTCAGGTGGTTTTGTCGTGGAGTGCATTTGGCTCGACACCTCCCCATGAAGAACTTTCCCTGGCATCTAAGAAGGCAGATTTCTGCACGTTGCACTGGTATGACGCTGCAGTGACTTTTCTGCCATACAGCGAGCCGCAGGCTGTGTCCTCCTCAACAAAGTCTGGATTTCAGCCTTGAGGTGGGGGGTGGATATCTCTTCCCTGGGAGCTCTGTTTCAGCCTCAGTCCTGGGGGTAAGGAAGGGCTGCTTCTATGTCTGCTATTCAACTGCTGGAGTTCTCTTTACTCCTTACTAACCAATTCTTTATTATTTACAACAGGGGATTGAAGTAAAAATTATTTTTAAATCTCCCTCTTCAAATTACTGTGTGGTTTCTCTCTCTTGATTGGACCCAGACTGATACACTAAGTTTTGTCAGAATTTGTTACACAGCCACCAATAACCAATATACCCCTCCCCGTCTCATTGTCCACTGCCGGCTCTCCTTTCATTATCACCAGCCAATTGTTATCACGTGCCTGTCCAGAGCAGGCTCTTCCTTCAAGGCTTTTATTAGCAGTCAGATAGGACCTGCTGCAAAAAGAACAAAGTTTATAAAACCCAAGCTTTCATTTGCTAAATGCCAAATGAGAGACTCAGATGAGAAGTGCTGCCGGAAGTGCCAAAGCTGGTATAGTTGAAGAAAACTCTAGACCACAGCAGGGCATGGGGGCACAGCCCAGGGGAAAAGAGAAAGAAGGGTCCTGTAAGGCAGGGAGAAGTTTGTATCAAAACCTCGGGGGCAAGACCAAACATGGTAGGATTAGGACAGCCGTGACTTGTTTGCTCTAGTTTGGTTGGAGCAGAGTGTTGAACTGCTAGGTTAGTGGCCGGCAAGATGAACAGATGGTGAAGGGCCTTAAATGCAAAGTGAATTCATTTGGTGCTATTATGTGAAAAAAGGGCTCCAGTGACCATACCTTCCAGGACAAAATCCTATTTGCAATTGATGTAGTTATTTTTTTTTTTTTTTTTTTTTTTGTGCGGTACGCGGGCCTCTCACTGTTGTAGCCTCTCCCGTTGCAGAGCACAGGCTCCGGACGTGCAGGCCCAGCAGCCATGGCTTACGGGCCCAGCCACTCCGTGGCATGTGGGATCTTCCCAGACCGGGGCACGAACCTGTGTCCCCTGCATCGGCAGGAGGACTCTCAACCACTGCACCACCAGGGAAGCCCTGATGTAGTTACTCTTATACTTGTCAGATCGTGTGACCTAGATTTGGGGCTGAGAAAAGTTCACTTTGGCAGTGGGGAAACTATGAAGGTTTTTGGGGATGGTGCAATGTGGGGTTCTTTTTTTTTTTTTTTTTAATTGTTTGGCCGTGCCGTGAGGCACGCAGGATCTTAGTTTCCTGACCAGGGATCAAACCCGCGACCCCTGCAGTGGAAGTGCTGAGTCTTTTTTTAAATTTTTATTTATTTATTTATTTATGGCTGCGTTGGGTCTTTGCTGTGCACAGGCTTTCTCTAGCTGTGGCGAGCGGGGGGCTACTCTTCTTTGCAGTGCACGGGCTTCTCATTGCAGTGGCTTCTCTTATTGTGGAGCACAAGCTCTAGGTGCGTGGGCTTCAGTAGTTGTGGTACGTGGGCTCAGTAGTTGTGGCTCGTGGGTTCCAGAGTGCAGGCTCAGTAGTTGTGGTACATGGGCTTAGTTGCTCCATGGCATGTGGGATCTTACCAGACCAGGGATCGAAACTGTGCCCCCTGCATTGGCAGGTGGATTATTAACCACTGCGCCAACAGAGAAGTCCCAAAGTGCTGAGTCTTAACCAGTGGACAGCCAGGGAAGTCCCAGTGTGGGGTTCTAAGATTATTTTTTAGCATGTAGGGCTGAAGAGGATGGAGAACAGAAGTAGGAGAATGACTTCCCAAAAGTCCTGCCATGTGGGATAGTGTAGCTGTGGGAATCGGAGGACTGGGTGGATGTGGTAGGGAGGAGAAGTTAAGGTGACTCCCCATACCTTGCTGGTGACATGGGAACATGGATAGCTTGTGGAGGGGTGGGTAGGATGATGTTGGCTTTTGACAAGTTCCATTGGGTGACTGCATTGTATCCAAGTAGCAGGAAGGAGTAGCCCCAGTCCTGAGCTCAGGAGAAAGCTGAGAGCTGATGATTCAGATCCAGTAGTGACTGTCCACTCAGAGGTGACAAATCAAACTCTGGGAAATAGTGATCAGGATCCCTTAGTAAGAACTGGCTCTCTGATCAGCACATCCTAACCAACACCCCTCCACCCACCATCCACCCACTCAAGTGATGGGGTCCTGGGTCAGGGATACAGTAGGGACAGATTTCCTTGTAGTCCAGTCCTAAACTGGCCCCTAAAATCTGGAAGCACTGAGGTCTTTCTCAACTGCCACAGATTCTGGCTTAGAATCTATGGTCCACTCCCACAGGGCTTGAGCCAAGGACTATGAAAGTAAAAAGCCCAGTAAAAATTAGGAGGTTCCAATCCTACTTCCGCCCCAGACCAGTCATGTGACCTTGGGCAAGTCATTTTTCCTGCCCCTCTACCCCCAACTGACCTGCCAGGAGCATGTAGTGTGAAAAAGAAATAACTCTGGTCATCTACTAAGATTTGGAGGTTATTGTTACTGTGGCGTAGCCCAGCCCATCTTGAGTAATCCAGTGCTATATACTGTCCCCTGTTGATTATCTTTGGCCTTAGTCCCCAAACCTGCCTTCTCCCTGAAACTCCCTGAAAGCACTGGCTCCCCATTCAAATTTAAAAGCAGCAAGAGAGGGGGAGGGATAAATTGGATTGGGATTGGGATTGACATATATATACACACTAGTATATATAAAATAGATAATTAAAAGAACCTACTGTATAGCGTAGTATTCTGTAATGACCTATATGGAAATAGAATCTAAAAAAGAGCAGGTATATGTATAACTGATTCACTTTGCTGTACAGCAGAAACTAACACAAAATTATAAATCAGCTATGCTCCAATAAAAATTATCACTCAACAAAATAAAATAAAAGCAGCAAGAGAAGGGAGTCTGTCCTCTAAACAGGGAATGCGTTTGGGGAGACAGGCCCACACTTTGACAGGAAGTTATGCTGGCTGAAATCTACACCCACCCTGGAAGGCCCTGGACAGACACTGCCCCTCAAGCTTCTCTCCCATACTCATTTATTGGCTCTCCATAATTTTATTCCGCATTACTAAAGCAGGAATGACTGGGCGGGCAGGAGGGCCAGACTCCCACATCCTGGGGGCACTGCAGGCTGACTATGACTTTGCAGGCCTGGATCTGAACATCCTCCTCGGGGTGGATGACCAGGGCAAGCAGCCGGTCTGCCAGTCGTGAGTCATCCCCAAAGACAGCTTCGTGCACAGACTGTTCATTGTAATGCCACTTCACAGCACGGTAGTGGGGTGAACTCCGGCCCTCACTCAGCCGCTCTGCAAACACCAGTACTTCAAGCAGCAGACTCCCAGGCTGTGTGGACTGGAACAGGTTCAGGAAGTTGGAGTGTACCTGTGAGTGGGATGGAGAGAGGAATGAAGTCCAAGGTAAATTCTCAAGTTCCTCCATCCTCCTATTGCCTCAACTCCCCAATATACCTAAGTTTCAGATCCAACTGTATAGGAAGTTTTTAGTTTGCATTATCATTCTTTAACATAATTTCATTGTGGTCATAAAACATGAGTGATATGATAATATTGATTCAGGGAAATTTGTTGAGATAAACTTTTAAAGCTTAGCATGTGGTTACTTTTTGTAAATATTTTATGTACTTGAGCAGAATGTACATTTACTAATTGTAGAGTGTTCTGGATATGTCTAATGGCTCAAGCTTATTTGTGTTATTTGCAGCAAGTAGAACCTTACTAGGTTTAGGTATCTATGTATTAATTTCTGAAAGAAGAGTTAAAATCTTCCAAATCTTCCACTGTGGTGATAGGTATGTCCATTTTTCTTTCCAGTTATTCAGCTGTAGGAATGAAATGCTGCCATTTGTGACAATATGGATGGACCCAGAGGACATTATGCTAAGTGAGATAAGCCAGAAAGAGAAATACAAATACTGCATGGTATCACTTAAATGTGGAAGTTTTAAGTCAAACTCACAGAAACAGTAGAAAAGTGGTTGCCAGGGGTTGGGGTGGGGTGTGGGGGAAATAGGGAGAGGTTGGTAAAAGGGTACATACTTTCAGCTAAAAGATGAATAAGATCCAAGGGTCTAATGCAAACATGGTGAGTACTGTTGATAACACTATTATATAATTGAAATTTGCTAAGAGAGTAGAATTTAAATGTTCTCACCAAAAACAAACAAAATGTGAGGTGACGGATGTGTTAATTAACTAGATGGTGGGAATGTTTTCACAACGTATACCAAGTCACCACAACATACACTTTTTTTTTAGTATAATTAAGTTTTATATATATATATATATTTAGTTTTTATTGGGGTATAGTTGATTTACTACATATGCTTTAAATATCTTACAAATTTACCTGTCAATTATACCTCAATAAAACTGAAAAAAGAAAAAAACGATTTCCTTATAATTCTATCAAGTTTTGCCATATACATATTTTGAGATTGTTACTAAATTCATATAAGTTTAGAGTTGCTTTATCCTTCTGAACTATTATTATGTAGTGACCCTGTCTATTCCTAATAATTATTTTTGTTATAAGTAATTTTCCCCTAATGTTAAAATACCTACATTAACTTCTGTCACCTGTGTTCCTGACGCTCAGAGTGTAGAAAGTCCCTCAAAGGAAAATCTGATTGTATTGGGAGGACAGAAGAGGGGGTGCTTTGCAATGTATCTAGTGCAGAGGCAGAAAGAGGAACAAGATGACTTTGTGAGGGCTAAGTCTGTCTGAAGAATCCACGATTCTTCCTTTCACAGTATCTGAGTTCACATCCATTAGCCCGTCTTTCAGTTCTTTTCTCACCTGGCAGTTGAGAATATCATAGAGAAGGTCGTTCTTCTGCGCCAGGTTGCTCAGCAATCGCGCGGCTTGCACCTGAATAAAGGAAAGGGTAAAGAATGAGAAGACAGGTGGGCCTGAGCAGGGAAGACACAAATCTCAGCTCCTCCCTCTAGGTGCTGTGCCAGGGCTGGTCAGGAGGGCAGGGCCTGGGCTCTGGTCCTCAGGCACCTGTGCCAGGGTGTAGTCTGACTGCAGGATCTCCATCAAGGCAGGCATCACCCGTCGCAGCTGTGGATGTGCAAAGTCAGGCAGTGGGAGGTTGTTGAGGAGTCTGAGGCCTGCAATGTGCAGCTGCGAGTCCCAGATGGTGGAGATCAGTTCCAGCACCTTGATGGAGTGTTCCTAGGGAGGGGGGAGAGGAGAAGGGTTTTCTACTTTTATACGATAATCCTCAACATTAGCCCTGCCTCTGCCTTCACTCTTCACTGCCCCCGCCCACAAAAACTGAGCCAACCCCACACACAGTTCCCCACTTTAACTCTCAACGTTATTTGACCTAGTTGACCCCTCACCCCCTTGAAACTCTTTCTTCACTTGGCTTCTCCGTCACGTTTCTTTCCCAGTTCTTCTGCCCAACCGCCTCCTCTGTCTTCATCGCTCCCTTAGTGATACAGTGTTAAAGGTTCACAGACTCAGTGTTAAAAATTATCCATATGCTGATGACTTTCAAGTTTCTATCTCCAGCCCAGACCTCTCCCTAAACTCCAGACTCATATATGCAAGTGCCAGTTCCACTTCTGAGAATCTTACTAAACCTCTGAGTCAACACATTCCCACTCCCAGACCTGCTCCTTCCACTACCCTTCCTATCTCAGCTGTTGGTTACACCTGCCTTCCAATTACTCAGACCAAAAATCTATGTTCTTCCTTGACTCTTCTTTCCCTCACACCCTTTTCCAATCTTTCAGAAAATCCTGTTGGCTCCACCTTCAAAATCTACCAACAATCAAGACACTTCTCACCATCCCCCTCTACCACCGTGTTCCAAGCCACCATCACCTCTCCCCCGGGCTTCTGCGATAGCCTCCTTCTCCCTGCTTCCATCCTTGTCCCCTGCATGTATTCTCAGAACAGCAGACAGGCTGGACTGCTCGAGTTCCTAGTTCATTCAGGGTAGGAGCTAAAGTCCTTACAGTGGCTTACAAGGTCTGACATGATCTGTCCCTCTCCCCCCATTATTTCTTTGGCCTCATCTCCTATTCTCTCCTTTGCTCCCATGGTTTCCATCACAATGGCCTTAGCTATTCCCTGAACATGCCAGGTACACACCTATCTTAGGTCTTTGCACATGGTGTTCCCTCTGCTTAGAATGCTCTCCCTCCTCAGCTATTCACAGCTCACTCTTACTTCCTTCAAGACTTTGCTTTAATGTCACCTTCTCAGGGAGGTCTTCCCTAACCACCCGCTCCTTTAAGACGGCAGCACCACTCCCATCCCTGCCTCCCTTATCCCCACCTTTATTCTTCCCCCATAGCACTGTCAATATGCACACTTTTTGTTTTTAAACTTTTTATTTTCAAATAATTATAAATTCATGGGAAGTTGCAAGAACAGTACAGAGAGGTCCCATGTGCCCTCTACCCAGTTTCCCTCAATAGCTACATCTTAATTACTGTATATTTTCAAAACCAGGAAAATGGTTTTAGCACAATGTGTATGTATAGTTCCATGTCATTTTATGACATATGTAGCTTCATGTAACCACCACTGCAATTAATAGATTATTCCATCAGAATCACCATAGATCTCCCTTGTGGGTCCCTTATTAGTCACACTTAGCCCCGCCCATCAAAACCAGCCCTAACCAGCGGCAACCACTAATCTGTTTTCCATCTCTCTAATTTTGTCCTTTTTTTTTTTTTTTTTTTTTTTTTTTTTTTTTTTTTTTTGCGGTACGCGGGCCTCTCACTGTTGCAGCCTCTCCCGTTGCGGAGCACAGGCTCCGGACGCGCAGGCTCAGCGGCCATGGCTCACGGGCCCAGCCGCTCCACGGCATGTGGGAACTTCCCAGACCGGGGCATGAACCCGTGTCCCCTGCATCAGCAGGCGGACTCTCAACCACTGCACCACCAGGGAAGCCCTAATTTTGTCATTTTTGAGAATGTTATATAAAATGGAATCACATTTTGTAACCTTCTGAAATTGATTTTTTCACTCAGTATAATGCCCTTGAGATCCATCCAAGTGGTCATGTGTATCAATAGTTCATTCCTTTTTATTACTGAGTAATGTTCCATGGTATGGGCTACCACAGTTTGTTTAATCATTTATCTCCTGAGAGACATTTTGGTTTCCAGTTTTTGACCATTACAAACAAAGCTGCTACGAACAACTGTGAACAGGTTTTTTGGCAGATGTAGGTTTTTATTTCTCCAGGATAAATGCCCAAGAGTGCAATTGCTGGTTTGTATGGGAAAAGAGTTCGTTAAAGAAACTGCCAAACTATTTTGCAGAGCGGCTGTTTTATCATTTTACATTCCCACCAGCAACATACGCGAGATCCAGTTTCTCTACATCTTCACCAGCATTTGGTATTGTCACTAATTTGGAGTTTAAATCATCTAATAGGTGTATAGTAATATCTCATTGTGGTACTAATTCGCATTCCCCTAATGGCTAGTTAAATGTTAAACATTTTTTATGTGCTTATTTGCAATTCGTATATCCTCTTCAGTGAAGTATCTCCATGTCTTGTGCCCATTTTCTAAATGGATTATTATTGTTTTTGACGTTGAGTTTGGGGAGTTCTTTACATAATCTAGATATGAGTCCTTTGTCAGATAATGTGGTTTGCAAATATTTTCTTCCAATCTGCAGTTTGTCTTTTCATCTTCTTAACAGGGTCTTTCACAAAGCAAATGTTTTTTTTAATTTTGATAAAGTCCAATTTATCAATTTTTTTCTTTTATAGATTGTACTTTTGGTGTCATTTCTATGACCTCTTTATCAAGCCCTAGGTCCCAAGGATTTTCTCCTTTGAAATTGCAACAGCATCCCCTTGCAACACCACCCCCATGCCAGTCTTCCTTACCACCCTTCTTGATTTTTCTGCATAGTGCTTGCCCCGTGAAACCATATATTTCACTTATTTGTGTATTGCCTGCCTTGCAGGCAATATAAGCTCCACTGGGCAGGGATCTTTCCCACTCTGTTCACTGCTGTGCCTCCAGTGCCTAGCATAGTGCTTGGACACAAAGTACGTGCTCAATATACATCTATTGAAAGAAAAAAGGAATTTTGGCTTCTGAGCTGCAAGATGCTTGGGCCTTATTACCAAAGGCAGATATTCTTACAAGCTGTACCTTTGTGAGCCATGTAAGAAGGATGCCAGAAGCCTGGAGTGGGGAGCACAGCATTCCCATTAGTACCCTGCTCCTCCCTGCCCCCACCCCTCAGTAGGGAGTGGCTGCATTCACCCAGAGAGAGGAGAACAGGGGTCAGGTCCTCAGGATACAGACCCTGGGAAAGAAGGAACAGTGGTGCCCAGGCCACGTGCATCAGAATCTTCTGGGGGCTTGTGAAAAACACAGCTTCCCTGTTGAACTGGACCCTCTGGAGGTAATACCCTGAAATCTTCATTTGTTAACCAGCTTTCCAGGCAATTCTGATATGCTTGAGAATCACAGCCTTAGGGCAACTGAGAGGGTTGAGGGATAAAGTAGAGGCAGCCAGCAAGTGGAGACTTAGAGACCTTTTTTTCCCCAAAAAAGTTTGATGCAAAAAATTTAAAGTGCGAAAACACCAAGTGTCGGGGAAGAAATGATGCACCAGAAACACCCATGCGGGGCTGGTGGAGGGTGTAAACTGATACGGCCCTTCTTGAAAAGCTGGGCATACCTTTCACCCGACCATCCCACTCCTGCATACATGTCCACGAGGGAGAAGTGTAAAGAATGCTCATGGTACAATGTGCAAACAACTCAAATGCCTACTCATGGGCAGCTGGATGAATAAGATTGCAGGGTATTCATGAACTAGAACACTACAGAGCAGTGCAAAAGAAGGAAACAGACCAGTTCACATCAATAAGGACGAATCTTTCCATGTTGGAAGGAAAAGGCAAACCGCAGAATACAAACTGCATACTTCCAGATCCATGAAGCTTAAAAACATTCTAACTATGTTTACCTATCTTTGTCTGCCGTGCCCTGCTAGAAAATGATGACACATGTGTATATGGTAAAACTACAAAGAAAATCAAGAAATTGATGAACAAAATACATAGGAATGATTGCCTCTGGTGGGGGAGGAGGCGGGGATTAAGGAGGGGCATCTGGGGCATCTAACCAACTGGTCATGTTCTATTTCTTAGCCTGCGTTCTGGTTACGTGTGTTTTGTTTTATTCTTATTCTTTCTACCATACATGCATAAAATGTTTGCAAGTTTTGACTGTTTTACTTTTTTTTTTTTTTTTTTGCAGTACGTGGGCTTGTCACTGTTGTGGCCTCTCCCGTTGCGGAGCACAGGCTCTGGACGCACAGGCTCAGCGGCCGTGGCTCATGGGCCTAACCGCTCCGTGGCATGTGGGATCTTCCCGGACCGGGGCACGAACCCGTGTCCCCTGCATCGGCAGGTGGACTCTCAACCACTGCACCACCAGTGCGCCACCACTTATTTTTAAGTAAACTATTTTGGGAGAGAGATCATTTGCTAGAGAGAGACTTGGAGGTCAAGGAAGATGTTTTTTTGGTTTTGCCTTTTAAGATGGGAAGGAATAGAGCTTGTTGAACACTACTGGGAAGGAGCGGGGGGAGGCCATATCGGACAGTTTAATCAAGGAGAGAGGTCCTCAGGGAAGCGGATGGGATCCAGGACTGAGACTAACATTGAACACAGACAGGAAGAAAGCCATTTTTTCATGGCACCAGCAGGAAAGCAGGAATGGATGAGTAACAGGTAAGCCTGGAGGACTAGTAGCAGGAAGCTGGGGGAACTGACATTTGGTGGCTTATATTTTCTCTGCGTGGTGGTAGTGAAGACATCAGTGGCCCAGCCACCAGCCTCAGACCAACACAGCGTGGTGGTGTGGTATGATACTATATCTGGTCTTTGTCCCTGATTCCACGCACAGGGTTCCTAAAATCCTTGCAATTTCCTGATAGGAGTGGTTTTTGTTATTCATAATGAGCTCCTTCCCATGATCCCTGAGTTTATGCAAATGAGGCAACTCGAGGCAACTTTCAGCCCCATACCTGACCTCTGCAGAGAAGAGTGGAACCAGAGATTGAGTTCAATCACCAATGGCCAATGATTAATCAATTATGCCTACATAACAAAACCTCCATAAATACCCCTACAGGACAGGGTTTGGAGAACTTCTGGGTTGGTGAACACATCGAGGTGCTAGGAGGGTGACACACCTGGAGAACTCATGGAAGCCCTTCCCCCATACTCTGCCCTATGCACCTCTTCCATTTGGCTGCTCCTCAGTTATATCTTTTATAATAAACTGGTAAGTGTAAGTAAAGCATTTGCCCGAGTTCTGTGACTCATTCTAGTGAATTATCAAGCCTGAGGAGAGGGGGCATGGGAACCTCCAGATCTACAGCTGGTCAATCAGAAGTGGGGGGCAGTCTTACAGGACTCAGCCCTAAGCTGTGGGGTCTGTACTAACTCCAGGTAGATAGTGTCGGAATTGAATTGTAGGACACCCAGTTGCCGTCAAGAGAGTTGGCTGTTGTCAGAAAGAACTTGGGGAATTTCTGCTGTTTGGGGTTCAGAGATACTCCTAGGGACCTAGCACAGTTTTATCCCGAGATTCAGACATTTATGACCCTACTGGGAATCTGATCACCATTTTCCCACCTACTTCCAAGGAAAAACATATTTCTGGGTTACAAACTCAGACCCAAACAAACTTCTGGAACATGACCATTCATCCTATGCCCACTAAACGGCCCATGGCTTATGGACATCTGTGTGCTCTGCCCCATACTTGTTGCTGGGCTCACCTGGATTTTCAGCCTGAATTTTCTGATGCCAGAGAAAGCTTTAAGTGCGTTCAGAGCTTGGATTTTGACACTGTTGTCCTTGTCATCCAGCATGGAGCCCACCAACGTGATGTCATCATTAGTACATGCAGAGGCCTAGAGTGTGCCAGGAGAGACAGAAGAGGCGCGAGAAGCGGGTGTCCTGGTCCCCCTACCCCCCCATGTCACCAAAACCCCTCAACACAACCCCTCCCGCCATCAGCCAGAGAGAGGTCCCAGGACACAGTCTGGCTACTCAAGGGGGAAGGGGGACAGATGTAGCCCCCAGGGGCCAGGCTGGCTGGGAAGGACCTCCTGCTTCCCTTCCCTCACCTCGGACTCCAGCAAGTACACACAGCGCGTGATACTGTGCAGGACCATGCTCTTGGCGTACTCATCCTGTTTGCACTCCAAAGAGTTGAGGAGCCTCCGGAGCTCACCTGAGTCGCGCCCGTGCTGCTCTCGCTCAACTGCCAGGCCTAGACAGCCACCCCAGCCCAGTTCAGGCTGTGGACTCAGAAGTGAGGAAAGACGGGGTTTGGGAAGCCGTGGGAGAGAGACCTGGGGACAAGGCTGCCTTGCCTTTTCTGAAGAAAAGACTTCTTGCTATATGCAGGACCACCATGTACAGTTGAGCAGGGTGTGTATTGCACAAGGGCACCACATCTAAGGCTGTATTGTTCATATCGTCAACAAAAAAATTTTGTGTTTACTATAACAACTTCCTGGCATATGGCAGTAATATGTAGTATTTCACCATAATTGGTATATGGCAATGATGTTCCAGCAGATGGCAATACAAAGTCTTGCAGAAGGGGTTCCTTTCTCTACTTTGCACAAAGTTGTCATAGGGACTAGTGGAGGCTCTGAGAATGTAGGTCCCCCAATTTTCCCTTGGGGAGAACTGCTGATGCAAAGTTTCCAAGCAGTGGCTCCTGGATGCCAGAGTGAATGTAGAATTTAGAAACCTGCCAGGTGACTCCCGAGGAGGCACTTGAGTGCCACCCACTACCTGGGGAGCCTGCGCTAGCATCTCTAGGGTGGCTCTGAGGGAGATGGAGGTGAGAAAGGGGAAGGAGAAAGGAACGTGGAGGAGCCCCCTTGGGGCCCTCCCACACGGGAGACCTGGGGAGTAGGTACCTCCTGGGGCCGAGCCCTCTCCCCAGGGTAGGGACACTCACGGGCGACGCAGATGGGTGAGGCAGAGCAGCGCGGTGGTTGACATTTTATGCCCGCCCTGATGGCCTTGTAGAGCAGGCAGATGGCCCCAGCGGCTGTGGCCAGGCTCACTACACCTTTGCAGATGTCCATTTGCCCCAGGCGCTGGGGGATGCAGCACATGCCCGAGGCACCTAGCAAAGGCCTTCTGGAACCAGAACTCTAGCAGGGCCAGGAACCAGGGCACCAGAATCAGAACCTGGGCAACAAAGGAAACTGGGGAAACAGTGGGATGGAGGGTGGTGGTCGGAAACGGGGCAGCCAGGGAGCTTCAGAGGCTGCAGGAAACAAAGCTTAAGACTCCAGAGGAATAAAAGGTCTGTGGGAAGGAAGGTCCTTCACATCCCTCTTTTTTAGGGGAGCCAGGTTGGTGGGGCCCCAGCAGCCTGCTCCAGAGGCTACCTTTCTTCCATTAGATGGCAGCAGAGGCCCAATTTATGGACGGGGGCCTTTAGAAGTTTTTGGTGGGGCGTTGGGGTGTGCTCACTGGCAGCCCTGTTCCCTCACTTCCCTGGTCCCCCCATCTTTGATATCTTCACCACAGATCCACTTCCGAGCCTTGGGGCATTTCTGCAGGCAGGGCCCCCCACTTCCATCACAGGACGAAGAGGAGGCAAGTACCTTACAAAGCTCTGCAGTCTCGAGGCCAATCCATCATGTTCCAGCATCTGCTTGTTCCTCTCTGTGTATATTTACCTGTTGACCAAAAGCTCCTGAGGGCAGTTGTCTCTGCATCTCCAACATCCAGCACAGAGTCCTGCACTTAGTAGATGCTCAAGTTATGACTTCTGTCATTCTTTGAGGACTTGAGGAGAGAACACGTCAGAGAATCTGGATACGGGGGCTCCAGGCCCATTTAACCAGTGTGACTCTGGAGGAGAAGGGGACTGCCCTTGCCTTGGTCTCAGTTTCTGTATTTGTAACCTGAGGGGATCCAGGTTTAGCATTCTAAATCTCCAGGGTTAAACCTGGGGTAGGTCTGTGCCATTAAACCATGGAGGCCTAAATCTGGGAGTATCACACCCTATGCCCCACAACATACACACAGGGTGGGATGGGCTTTGAGGCCTCCTCTGGAGTCAGAAAATGCCACCACCTTGGAGGATGAGAACGCAACTTTGGAGGCCTCAGTCTCCACCACCTCCACCACTAGGATGGGGCAGGTGAGACCAGACCCTTCCCTTCTTCTCCTTCCCCTACCCACAGTGTCCCCACACCCTCTGGTCTCACCTTCCGGTACAGAACAGGGAAGAACCCAAGCCAGGCTCAGACCTAGAGCCAGCACTGAGCGGAGATGTACCAGAACAGGGCTTCAGCTGCCTGGTCTTGAGCTCCTGTTGGACGGCTCTGAGCCCTGGACTGCACCTGGGTTTGCAGGAGGTGGGGAAATAGGGAAACGGCATCCCCAAGGATGCTGCAGCCAGCCAGGTCTGTCCACTCAGAGCCTTCGTCCGTGTCACCCTAGGCTGCAGGCAACACTCCCAGGGGGCCATTCTCTTCCTTTATTCCCTCCCATCCCCGGCCCTCCTCAAGGGTCATTCCTGGCACTCTACACAGTCCCAAGGTGGATGTATGGTCAGGCCATTCAAGATGGCTGTTCTCTTGCTCTTTGTACATCCTCTGCTCGACCAGTCCGTTCCACCTGTGCCCTACTCACGTGAACATGTTTGCCCCCTGCCCCAGCTAGTGACTGATCTAATCCCTGCTCTACCTGCTAATTTATTAAAGGGAAACATCTGCCCTCGTGATAGTCATTAATCTGGGGGGCTGTGACGGATGTGCCCCAGCTGGTTTCCCTGGTAACTGATAAGCCAACCTGACGTCAATTCTCCCTATAAATAGTAGTCTCCTCTCCCCGAGTAGCAAAGATTGCTGCCATGGTCTGCCTGCCTGTCATAATCGGTGGGGTGTTGCCATGATTGGTGGGTCTTAACCTTTTGCTTAAGACACCCCTGTCCAATAAACCACTGATGTCTTCGTTGCTGTCTCCAGACTCTTCAATCTTGAGGCTGGGCAACTACAAGGCTTTCAGAACTGCACAGTGCAGCCCAACGACTGGGGAGCCAGCCAGGAGGCCGAAGAAGCTACCGAGATGTCGCGAAGTAAGGACAGGGAATGGAAGGTTGCAGGGGTCATCCTGAGGTGGCCGTCCACTAGCCTGTGGGGCCCTGTGGCAGCTGACTACCATGAGAGGTGTCTTTCTCTTCCATTATATTGATTCTCTTCTACTCTGTTAACTTCAGAGCCTCTTTCCAGTTTAAAAGTAGCAGCCCTACGCTGGTGGCTCATCTGACTGCACGGGGATGGCTGGTGAATACAGACCAAACGCAAGGACCTGGATTATCTACAAAAGACAAGCGTACCCCCAGCCTCTTACCCCTAAACAATTAGACACAGGCTTTAGAGGATATTAATTCAGGGACAGTCTTGTGAATTGGACATGGCCAGTTACCTGGAAAAGTTTGGTTGGGGCCTGTGCTACAACAAAATAAGAGTACCCTTGGGCTTCTGACCCCTGCTATGGAAGCGGGCAGAGCAATGATATACAGCATGATGGAACAGCAGCTATATGCAGCTTACAACAGGTGGAAGGCATTACAAAAGGCCTACCCGAGTCATCTAGCGATGCAAAAAAACACTATTTGGGGTCTAGTACAGCTGTGTGTGATATACAGGACCCCACGGACATCAATAGTGACAAAGGAATCCACTTTACCAGTCATGAAGTTCAGGAATGGGCGGCTAAAAGTGACACACACTGGCATTTCCACCTGCCTTAGGACCCCACTGCTGCCGGGCTAATGGAAAGGATGAAAGGATTACTTAACAATTGAGACGAAAACCCGCTCTCTCAACAGGTGGACCAGAGGTTCACTCAAGCTCTATGAACTGTAGCTGAACACCCCAGGAGCAATCATCCCAGGGCCATGTTAACCCAGAGGCAACTAGTCAATACAATCCAAGTTCAACTGTTGACCACCGAAAGACCGCTGCCAACTATCTCTCAGGACAGTAACTCACTTTTGCCTTCGCTACCTTCGCTACAGGATCTACCCCCAGAGGAACACACTCTCAAATGGTCCTGGGACTGGCAGGTAAGTCTCCGGTGGTTTGGGTTTGCTGTCCCATGGGGAATAGGATTCGAAAGGGATTTACAGATTTCACCTGGTTTATACCCAGCCCCACCTAAGACTACTAAGGTAATTAATCCAGGCTCCCACTGGAGAAAGGCACCATTATATTAACCCTGTGGGCTGTTCTTATACCGCCTCGCCGGCATGGACTCAGCACCGTGAATGTCTCTGTTGCTGTTCCGGGCTCTTTCTTCAGTCTAAGGCTGGGCAACTATAAGGCTTACAGACCTGCAGGGTGCAGCCCAACATTGGGTGACTACATGGACTCCCTGTAGTGAAGGGTGACAGAGGCCCCTGGAGGCCCCCCCTCCCACTACCATGGGACCACCTATCAAGCTCCATGAACTCCAGGCAGGAAACGGCTGCCTGAAGGGACTGTTTTAGGTTCCAGCTCCCCTGGTAGATCTGAGGATTGGTCCTTTTCTGAGGCGGAACCCAGAGCTACTGGCCTCCCCAGTCCATGTAGCTGATCCTGCAACCCTCACATTCTAAGCAAATGAAGTACTCACCTGCTCTTTAAAGATCTCCAAAGAAGGAGAGTTCTTTCTTGGCTCTAACCTAACTCCCTCCTGCTATATATACCTAAGCCCATTCCTTTGGGTTCTGCCCTCAAATGTTTTGGATGCATTAGAAGCAGACGCATCCCCAGTGTGACATTTTTGCTAGTCCACAGCACGATTTTAAAAAAAAGAGGAATGTGTATTCATTGGTGGAAAGTCAAGGACTGTCCTTTCTTGGGAGTAACTGCTTTTGGTTTTTGTTTTAAACTTATTTATTTATTTTTGGCTGTGCAGGGTCGCGGGCTTCTCTAGTTGAGGTGACTGGGGGCTACTCTTCATTGTGGTGCGTGGGCTTCCCATTGCGGTGGCTTCTTATTGCTTCTTATTGCAGAGCACAGGCTCTAGGCACGCAGGCTTCAGTAGTTGTGGCTCGCGGGCTCTAGAGCGCAGGCTCAGTAGTCATGCCCACGGGCTTAGTTGCTCCGTGGCATATGGGATCTTCCCGGCCCAGGGCTCGAACCCGTGTCCCCTGCAATGGCAGGCGGATTCTTAACCACTGCACCCCACCAGGGAAGCTCCCGGGAGTATCTGCTTTTGATTCAGATGATGTCTGTTTTCTTTTGAGGAGAATTAAAATGTATTTGTCGGGCTTCCCTGGTGGCGCAGTGGTTGAGAGTCCGCCTGCCGATGCAGGGGACACGGGTTCGTGCCCCGGTCTGGGAGGATCCCACATGCCGCGGAGCGGCTGGGCCCGTGAGCCATGGCCGCTGAGCCTGCGCGTCCGGAGCCTGTCCTCCGCAACGGGAGAGGCCACAACAGTGAGAGGCCCGCGTAACGCATAAAAAAAAAAAAAAAAAAAAAGTATTTGTTTTTGTGAAATGATGGTGACAACAGATGACAGTGAATGTTCTTAAGGAGCATAAATGAAGGCTGCAGCTCTTTGTGAGAACTTGGATTTTGTTTTTCTTGTTTTTTTGTCATATTCAAAAATTTGGAATATTGGCTCGAGAGAAGTCAGATTCCATATACACACAGCCAACCCTAAGTTTCTTACCTGCCCTCACCAAGGCAAAAGGACATGGGCTGCCCTAGTACACACCTCTCTGCCATCTGCACCAGCTTTTCTGCCTTTAAGGCTGATGTTCCCATCATGTTAGGTGCAGTTTATTTAGTGAGTGAGAGTGTGGGCTCAACCCAGACTGCCAGGGTTCAAAACCAGCTCAGCTACTGACCTAGCTTTGTAATCTTTTTGTGCCTCATTTTCCCCACCTGTAAAATGGGAATAATAATACCTACTTCTTGGGTTTGAGAGGATTAAGTACTTGGAACAGTGCCCATCACACAGAGCTCACCAAACGTGACAATAATTACTATTATAAGCAGGCTTCACCTGGACAAAAACGTTGGGCATGGCAAGGCAGTGAGCACACAGATGGTGGGCCTCTGTGAGGCCTGAAAGGCACATTATTCAGCCCCTTCCATTCACCCTCTAACCCTCCCACTCTGGTGGTCTTCAAGCTAATCAATCTCAACTCCTGTAACCCATTTATTTGCCTTGAACAACTCTGGAGCCCTCTTTGAACCCCCCTCCCCCACCAAATTCCTATACCAGGAGCGCTACGGGGATCCAGCCCGTTCCCCTGAGCTACTTTGTTCCTACAAACCATCCTCCCACCTGTAAAACCCTCAGACTACCTGCTTATTCTATCAGGACTCTGGTAATGGGTGTTTCAGCCTAGTTAATTAGAGGAGCCTAACACTCTATTGGGGACCTACTGTGCAAGCAAGCCGTTAAGGAGGGGGACCCCGAAGGGGCCCGGCGCTTGCACAGGAGAAGCTAAGGGTAAATTAGCCTACTCTCGAATGAAAAGCCCGTTGGAGTCCGACGAGCTTGGGTTTGGGCAAGTTCCATGATCTGAGTCTCAGTTTACTCCTCCGGAAAACCTGCCTACTACACGGAAGTGCGCTGTCAGAACTGAATGAGAGAATGTAGGTTGTGACTCTCGGTGAACAGCGGAAGCGCAGCACGTGCGAGCTGCCCCAGCAGAAAGCCAGAAAGCCGAGAGATGAAAGTCTGGGGGACAGCCCGTGCCCTGACAGGGATCCCACGCTCTCCGGGACCGTGCCCTCCCCAACTCCTGCTTACCCCGGCCCAGGACCAGACTGGGGGGGGGGCCTCTCGGTAGCTCGTGACTCCAGCGAAGGAGTGGGGACTGGAAGAAACGCGGCAAACCCGAGGAGCGGAGGGGGCGGCGCCCTCACAGAAGGATTTCCGAGTGTGGGGCGGAGGCCGCGCCTTTCCCCGCCCCGAGCCTCCCCCCATCTTGCCTTCCCTCCCCGGACTACTCCCCGCCCCCCGCACCTCCCCCCCCACCCCCGGCGCATCCGGCGGCGGGCACAGGATGTTCTTTCGCTCCGGTCCCCCCCGCCCCCGCCCCCGCCCCCGCTCTCACTTTCCCTTCGCTCCCATCCCCCACTCCCGCCGCGCCCGGCGCCTGCACCTTGTTTAACTCCTTCTCTCCCGCGCTCCGCGGGGCTCGGCGCGCCCTGGGGTCCCACCCTTCCCGCCCACCCCCAGGACACGGAGCACGCCCGAGGGCTGCCCGGGAAGAAGCGGGCCTAGGCTGAGCGCTGGGCCTCGGTTCTCCGGATCCACTGGCCTGTCGGGGGTGAAGGGGTGAAGAGTGATCCCAGGAACTGAAGCCGGCGTTCTCCGGACCCCGCCAGCTCACCGGTGCCGGGTGGGCTGGGGATTGGGTGCCCGCAATCCGGCGAGTCCCGCGCCCGAGAGGGGCACCAGATGGACAGGGTTAGTTCCAGGCCCGGAGTGGATCAGCAGGGTCGAGGACCCCAACCTCATTCTCCTCCCGGGTTGGGATAAGAAGGGGCCCGGGTCTCCGCGAGAGGATGGAGAGAGGTCACACCCCTCACGTATACGTCACTGTTTCCAAGGCAACCAGGGGCGGGAACGCGGGCTGGAGAAGGCGAGACCTTAGCGAAAGGAGGCTGCTAGAGACTTTGTGACAGGCGTACGGGTGGGGAGGCGGCGTGGGCGGCCTTGTCAATCTTTGCTTCTTCACTCGCTGATGCACCAAGAAGCTAAGGGCAGGACAGGTTCCGTTCACTCGTTCATTCGACAGACGTTCATTCAGCTTGAACTATGCTTGGCGCCATGCTTAGGCACTGGGTTCTGGCGGCGCTGGATCCGAACCCTGCACTCACCGGTTATTGTGAGTTAGTGTAGGGTGGCCATGCATTCCGGGTTACGTCCGTGGAACTGGTGTAAGTGTTAATAGTGTCCTTTTACTCGCTTAGAAATGTCTTAGTGGTGGGGGCGGAAGTTAAGGAACCCTGTCCCCCAATTCAAGGAAAGCTCCCACGGCGCAGGTAAGGAAGACAAGCTATTGTCTGCTCACTTTGCAACGAGCACTTTTGTAGTCTCTGTAATCTTTGCCTCTCATTCCGCAAGGTAAGTATCTCTAGCACCTTTTACAGGTGGGGAAACTGGCTCCAAAAAGTTGAGACAGCTAAGTGCTGGAACCAGGATCCAGACCCAAGTCTATGTGGCTTCCAAAATCCAAGTGCCCTATCTTATTCTTCCTTCTCAAAACAGATGATATTAAGTAAGTAAATAAATAACACTGTCCCTGCCATGAAGGAGCTTATAATCTTTGGGGAGGAAAATACTACAGGACATAATGAAGCAATAAAATATAGGAAAGAATGAAGGCAGCTCATGAGGCTCAGAGGGAAGTTGATGACAACACGATCCAAGTGGGGTGGAGATTATCAGACTTTGAGCTGGGTTATAAGGTGTGATGGGGCCAGGATCACTGGGCGCGCGCGTGTGTGTGTGTATGTGTGTGTGTGTGTGTGAGTGTGTGAGATGTGGTGCCAAAAAAGAACAACCTAAGGGCATCAGAGTAGCGACCCAGAGCTAGGCAGGCTGGAATCTCCAGTAACAAGATCCCTCTGTAAACCCCAAAGCCCCTGGTTGCACCCACTCTTCTCTGCCCTCCACCCTCCTCGGTGGTGTTCTGTTTCTTGCTGTTTCCCAGCAGGCAGCTACCCTCATTCCACTTGACACTCAAGGTCTTTGCAGTTAGTATTTGGCACAAACTCCGATGTTAATTTGGACGTCAGCTTCTCTCTTCCCCACCCCTCTCTGAAGATTATGGGAAATTTTAAAACCAGGGCTGGGACTTCCCTGGTGGTCCAGTGGTTAAGACTCAGTGCTTCCACTGCAGGGGGCGCAAGTTCCATCCGATCCCGGTCGGGAAACTAAGATCCCGCATGCTGCGCGGTGTGGCCAAAAACAAAAACTGGGGCTGTTCAAAACAAAAGGGCCTGCGTAAGTATCAGGAAGCCAATAGGCTTCATGAGAATGGGGACACCAAGCCAGGAAAGAGAACTGGGCGGAGAGCAAGGAGCACAACCAAATGGATCGGACACTTGATGAACATTGGCTCCCCTCCTGCTATGCATCAGGCCCTGTGCTGGACTCTGGGTACACCATGAATGAGTGTGGGCCCCTTCATATGGAACACACAGGTTAGCAGCTGGTGTACCCAGTGTGCTTGGTTGAGGAGTCTGAAGTTGATAACACACACAATAAACAGTGTTTGAGAAAGATAATTCCAGCAGGGTGTGTAAGAGGAAGGAAAAACCTGGGTCAGAAAGGACAGTGTGGCAGTGACTGTGGGAATTTGGGCCAAAGGTGGAATCTAGGGGTTGGAAAGGAAGGGTAAGTGAAGAAAGTAACAAAAAATACACGTTGTAATAAAAGCAAGAAAGGGAAGAATTTGGTAATAGATCAGATATAGGATGGTGAAGGAGGGAAAATAGTTAAGAATTAATCCTCCTTCGTGGTGAGTTTGAGGGGTGGGAGGATCACCGTGAGAAAGGGGGTGGAGCTGGTATGAGGGACCTGAGGGTGAGATCAGTCACTCCTAGGCCATGTGAGGGCAGGTATCCTGTAGGTGACTGGACTTGGAGACAGGGAAGACCTGAAGGGTAGTGGCCACCTTGCATAAAAGTGTCCCTGTCACTATGGGTATGCAAACAGCTTCAGAACACTGGCCTGGGATATTGTGGGCAGATTTCATACATCAGGTAGAAAGCTGGAGTCAACAACAGTGAAAGTGGCTTCTGCCTGAGGGATTTGGTGAGCGTTGGCTGAGTGAGCACATGTGTGGGAAGTATGCCTGTATGTGTGGGAAGAAGGTTGGCAACTGTCTCCTCAATTTTGGCTAAAGAAGGGGCCAGTGATGCCTGGGAAGCGGGGGCTGAGGCCCAGGTAAGGCACTTCAGCAGCCTGGGATCCCTCCCCCAGCTCCACCTTGGGAGGCCCTGGAGCCCAGGACTGTGCTGCCTGCCAGGCCTTTCCTGGAACTTGGCAGAGGAGGGAGCCCCTCCCTGCCTGCCCTGGCACACTCCAGGCACACGGTGTCCCCAGGGGCACCTTGCAGACACCCCAGGAGACTGGGGCATGGGACAGGTCCCCACCCTCGCAGGAAGAGTCCTGCTGTGGGCTGACATCTGAGCTCCCCGCCCTGGGGCTGTCATCCTCACAATGGCCCCGCCAGACGGCAGGAGACATAAGGCGCAGTGAAGGAAGGAGAAGCTTTGTGGCTGGGTGGCAGGCTTCGTGGATCTTTGTTGTGGCTTTGGGTGGGAGGGTGGGTAAGGCAGAAAAGCAGGGTCTCAGGCTTCAAAGCACCTCCCCACCTGCTTCTCCTTCCCTCTGAGGAAATCTTCAGGGGCCTAGCGGTTTTGAGGGGAGGGGACAGGAAGAGACTCTGAACTCTGGGTCAACTGAGCACAGAGATGGGGAAGATCTTCTTGCCCTATAATCCTATTTCTCCCAGCATCCTCTTCCTCTGCTCCCCACCACCCTAGACCAAATTTCTACCTCCATCTGCAACTAAGGGTTACATCCCCCACGCCAAGACCTAGAGAAGCATCCCAGAGTGGTGGGGGAATGCGACAACGCGTACCCAGCAGCTGTCTGGTGGGTCACACCTGCCGGTTGGGGTGAGGAGAGTGCCCCTCCCAAGTGGGCAGAGCCCGCTCTGCTCGGGCTGGGGGCGGCGAAACGCTTTAATGGAGGGGCGAGAAGGCAGAGGGATGCGCAAACCAGCCACGTGGAGGTCCCGAGCGACAGGCAGGGCGGGAGCCGGGAAGCGGGCGGTGCGCTCGCCCCTCCCGCTCGAGGGAGCCTCCGAGAGTCGGGTCGTCGCTGACCGCAGGCTGCAAGAGCGGTTGATCTGGTGAGCGAGCACACCCACTTACCCAGCTGCTGAGTCAGGCTGTTCTCACTCCCCGCTCGCTCGCCCGCCCGCCCGCTCGGGACATTGTGTTCCAGCCCCGGCGCGCTGGCACCGGGCCCAGGCACTCACACCAGCCTCCTCACCCTGTTTGTACTCGCGGCTTGCGCTCGGCGCGCAGCTTCCCTGCCGCCGCTGCAGCCCTGCGAGCGCGCGCTGGGGCCGGGCCAGGCGCGAGCACCCGGGACGGCCAGGGGCTGGTGCGCAACCCCTCGGACGCGCGGCCCTGACCGGTCACCGGCCTTGGCGCAACCAGACCACTCCATCTCCCACCTGAGCCCCGACTTGGATCCCCAGTCGTGTAGGGGGCCCGGGGCAGCACAGTCGGGAAGGGGTGGGGGCAGGTGTTGGTTGGTAGCTCCATGCAAGAGAAGGAGCCGCCCAGACTGCCGCCCAAGCCCCACCAGCGCTCAGTCCAGGAGTCTGGAGGAGGATAGCAGGGAGTGCGTCAGCCCCAGACTTGGGAGACCTGGGATGCAGTCACGTGACAACGGAAGCCCGCTAGAGGGGGCCAATTCAAGCCATATCCCCGAGGAGCCTTCCCTGTTCCTCCGACCCCTTCCCTGATTGATCCTTTCTTCACACAAGCCTGGAGACTCCAGGGATCCCCAGGGGCTGGCAAACGAAGCCCAGCTCTTTTGGATAGCTTGGGAACCCCCTGGCAGGATGCCAGGGGTAGGAAGAGCCTGGACACTAGCGAGTGGGAGGGGGCGGCAGGGTGGAGGAAGACGACCCCAAACCCGAGCCTGACCCCTCCCTTTGTCCAGCCCAAACCCGGATTTATTCAGGGCCACGTCTTCTCCTTACCCATCCTTCTGCAGAAAGACGTCCCTGAACGCTGGTCCTGAAGGTTCCACCATCTCTGAACCAAGGAGGGGACAAAGGACTTACATACTGAGACCCTGCCATAGGGAAGGCTCTGTTAGGTCATGCTAAGGATGTTATCAAGAAGTTTATGACACAGTTCCTAAAGTCGTTTCTTCTCCCTCCTTCCAAACTCCACATTTTCCTTTGCCACTTCCCATGCCAGGAGGGCCCGTCCTCCATGTCTACCCATCTCTCAAGCTCTAGCTCATAAAGCCTGCTTGGAACAGCGCCAGCCCAATCTGATTCCTCTCTCCTCTGAAAGCCCAGCACACTCAGTCTGTACCTTTCTCAGGACACAGGATGTGGCCTGTCTCATATTCTAGTGATCTGTTTACTAATACTGTTCTTTTAACCAGATTAGAAAGTCCTTGAGGTAGAAACAAAGTCTGCTTCTTTGAGGCCTCCCCCCATGGCTTGAGCTCATTCCCCACAGGCCAAGCTTGGCACTGGAGTTGATGTTCAATAAATGTTGGGTGTATTGAAATGATTTCCTGCCCTTGGGCAGTTTGCAGACCAGTTGAAGAGACAAACACATGGCATGTGAGGTTAAATAATAACCCAAGCCAGCAGGTGGTGAGTACCAAATGTGTTAAGAGCTATAGGGACTCAATAGGAAGGAGGTGGTGTTATGGGAGAAAGATCCCAGGAGGTTCTAGGCCTTGAGCTCTGTGTGTGGAGGAGGAGAGAAAAGGCGTGGAGGTGACTCAGTCTGGTTGACATCACCACAAACCAGCCTCCATGTCAGGCACTTCACATACATTGTCTCTAATATTTAAGGGAAGGGGCTAGGTTTGGGAAGACTGGAGGGGACAGTACCCAAGCCAGACCTGCCCAGAGCCAATCAGAGTGTAGAGGCAGCCTTGGGTCTGGCAGCACCCCACCCTCACTCCCCGGGCACTGCCTGTTCCCTGGCCTGCCACTCCTACATACTACACCCAAGACAGCTGCTCAGCACTGCCCAGCTCTGGATGCACTCTGGTCCCACCCTGGTGAACAACTGGCTGTGTGACCTTGGGCAAGGCACTTCCTTTCCTACACCTCCCTGTCATCTGTACCTCCGTTACAGCACTTACAGCCTGTGATTCTAAGTCAGTGTCCAAGTGATGCTTGCCACCTTCCCTGATGTGACCTGGGCTGCTGTGCCTCTCCCCTCCCCGATACCTCCCCTCCCCCTCCCCACCCCCTTGCTCCCTCCCAGTCTGGAGCTGCTGAGAGGAACACTGGGTACAGAGTGTGAGCAGGGATAGTAGGTTTCCTGTGGTTGCAAAAGGAACATCGGGACTTTCCCTGCTGTGGGAGAAGTGGGGGAGGAGGAGGCAGGGCCAACCTCGAAGGAACCTCTGCTCTCTTCCCTCCCCTCAGTGCTCCCAGCTCTGAAAAAGGCTGGTACAGTTTGTTACGCTGGGGCCGGAATGTACCGTGTGTTTCATATGGCCTCTGTCCAGTCCTACACTGGCTGCTTTATATTTATACTTCCTTCTTCAGCCGTGGCATCCTGCTGCCTGTCACCCCTGCTCTCATCTGCCTACCTCCCACCTGGGCTCCCGCACCCACCATGGGTCAGACCTTGGGATCTATACTCTTCTGGGAGGTGAGGGTGGGGGGCGGAATGAGCCCTGGAGGAGAGAAGTTGGACTCGGGAAGGTCGAAGCCCCCAGTCCCCTTCTCTCTCTCCCATCAGCCAGCCCGAAACAGCCTCCAAGGCCATGGACACTCCAAGTTGGGTCTGAAGATTCTCTGGGCCTCTGAGGCTCCTTGCCACCCTGTTTTCCCGAGCACTTCAGCAGTTATACCTGAGCCCAGCTAGAGAAGTGAGCTGAAGACTCGTTTGAAGTTGCCCCCCACACCCACCCCAAAAGCTTGGCAGACCTGTTAATCCTTGATCCTCCCCCACTGGTCACAGAGAACACGGAGGAGGTGGGAGGTGGGAGAGGGGTATCCTACCACCCGCCACCCCAGGAGTCACACATTACTAACAGAAGCTGCAAAATGGAATTTGACACTTGGTGACATAATGATTTTTGAGTGGTGACCACTTTAATCTCCTCAAAGTGGCTTTGATATCCAGAGATCGATACATTTGTGATCTGGCTTTCCTCCCCCAGGAGCATGTGATATTATTATTCACAATAATAGCTCATATCAGTTGCCTCCTAGGGACCAAGCATTGGGCTCAGGGCTTGATATATACAAGCTCATTTACTCTTCACAGTGACTCTAGGAGGTGGATGCTACCGTGAGCCCCCTTTGACAGTTAAGGTAACTGAGGCTCAGAGAAGTGACAGAGCTGGGATTCACATTTAGGTCTGTCTGACAACAAAGCCAGCACTTCGAAGTGTCCTGCTAGATGGCTTAGATCATGTACCTAAATCACAAACCTTCCATTTCTCAAGCCTCAGAGTCTTATTCCCACCTCTCTTCAAATGATTCCAGGAACTCTGCCTCCTTAGATCCCATGCATGCCTTGAGGTATAATATGACAGCCAGAAAACCATTTTCAGCCCATTTGACGGGCTGAAATGCAGAGGCCCCAGAGGACACTCAGTGAGGGCGGTGGGTGGTCAGGCCTGCTGGCTGTGTGTGGCCTCAGTCGTCTCTCGGTTGACTGGCATGCCTGCTGCCACTCAGCCCCTCACCTGGGAGTAAACTTTGCCTCACTGTACTGCTCCAGCACTGGGAACTAAAAACCAGGGGCTGAACCTGGGTTCCGGGTCTCTAAACTCAGGACTGTCTGTGGCACCCAGTGACACGGTGGCATGGCCTCTCTTAGGACCCATTCACAGCAGGGTTTTGGCAGAAATCACCACCATTACGTCAATCCCTGGCCATATCAGGGCGTATACATTTCACTTATATGTCCCAACTCAGTACAATCTTAATGTAAGGAGATCTAAAGTAAGGAGAACAGTACCCACTTTCTTGATGGGCAAACTGAGGCAAGAGACGCTAAGTTGCTCACCCAAGGGCAAGAAACTAAATTTGTGACTGTGATATCTGGGGTGCTTTGTTTCATAACATAGGGCCTCTCCTGAGCTAAGAGAGGAAGAGTTTCCCAAGATGTTCCCAAACATGGTGACATGTGAACTTTCATCCAGCCCTATCACCCTAGGAAGTGACCACAGCACCACACTGCCCATGCCACCCTTATCTACTCCCAGGGCTGAAGCAAGGGCACCAGACATCCTGTAGTTAGTTGGCCTGGCCAAGTCTCTGGCTTCCTTTCCTTTGTGGCTCTCACAGGCACATTTTGTCCCCTCTGAGCCCAGTTCTTTCTTCCTCTTTTATCCTTCCTTCTCTCTTTTTCTCTCCTTGCTCACTGAGAGCCCTGTTTATATGCCTCCATCCATCTGTGTTTGCTTTTCACCTTTGCTTTTTGTATGTCCCTTCTCCTGGGACGTTTCCTAAGGTCCCCTCTGCCTTCTGCCCTCTCACACCATCTTGTTTGCGAGGAAGCATCTTCCACTCCTACCCCCACCCCCACTCCTTAACTCACCTCCAACTTTAGAAGACAGGTCACATTGCTCTGGTCCATGCGTTCAGTGTGCTCTTCATGAGTGCCTACTGTGTGCCTCAGGAACTGTGTTAATGCCTGGGGAATCCAAAGTCCAAAAGCTGTGCTGGAGCATCTATTAAGTACCTACTGTGTGCACCAGGCATTGTGCTTCAACTTGGGGGCACAAAAGCTAGTCATTGTCCTCAAGAGGTCTCTGGGCTGGGAATTCCCTGGTGGTCCAGTGGTTAGGACTCCAGGCTTACACTGCCGAGGGCCTGGGTTCGACCCCTGGTTGGGGAACTAACATCCCAAGAGCCACGCGGCGTGGCCAAAAAATAAACAAAAATTATTTTTTTAAATTAAAGAAAAAAGAGAGACCTCCTGGCTACTTGGGAAGACTCACAAAAACAGATCACTATAATGCCCTGGGAAGTCAGGGACTTGGTGTGGCCAGAGGGCTCCGGGAGGGCTCCTCTGAGGAGGCCAGTCTTCAAGTCTGAGAGGAGCTAGCCAAGCAGAGCAAGGGGGCAGGGCGTGCCAGGTAAAAGGAACAGTGTGTATAAAGGCACACAGGCATGAAGCAGCCCTGGGTTCTCTGGCGGGCACTTCGAGTTGTTTGGTCTGGCCTGGACCTGGAGTGCAGGTTGGGGAACCTGGGCAGATGTGGCCAGAGGCAGGCAGCCCCAGATGGTACAGAACCTCCTGTTCCAGCAAAAGAGTTGACCTTTGTCCTGGAGCAGCCAGAAACCCAAGCAGCCTTATGGCTCCCTACAGCCTAGGAGCCCCAGGGCTGGGCCTGGGCCAGGACTGAAACACTCTCTCGAGTCCCCATTAACCCACATTTACTGTCCTTTGGCTCAGCAAGGCCAGAGGGAGAGTTAGACACTTCAATGTAATGCTGTTTCTAAAGCATAATCATTCATTCATTCATAAATGTTTAGCAAGCTCTGATGTTTGCCAGGTGCTGTTCTGAGCATTGGGAATGGGTCATTGAACCCCATGGAGGTCCCAGCTCTCAAGAAACTTTACCTCCTTGGCAGTTGCGGAGGGAGGATAGGCCATAAACAAACAAACAAAACAAAATAAATAAATCAAAAAGATAATTTCAGATGGTGCTAAGTGCAAAGGAAAATAAAACACAGTGATGCAGTCGTAAGTAATGGGGTGGACTGCTCTAAGGACAGTTATGTATGAGCTGAGACCTAGATGACAAGAACAAACCAGTATGTGAACATCTGGGGACTTAGGGTTCTAGACCAAGGAAAAATCACATGCAAAGGCCCTGAGGCAGGATGGAGCTTGGTGTTTTTCAGGTTTAGAAAAAATGTTGGGTTCAAATTCATTACTCCCCAGCGACTCTACGTAAGGATTATTGTATCCCTTTTGTAGAGGTGGAAACTGAGGCTCAGAATGATTAAGTTCCTTGGCCAATATCCTAACTGGTAGTACAAATTTTGGCCTAAATCCACAGCTCTTTTTTCTACCAGAGTATCACGTACAGCAACCAGTGTCCTAAATTATTTAGGAAGGTCCAGTTTCCAAAATTCCGTCTCACTGTTCTCTGGAGATTCATCCTGGAGGTTCTCTGTGTCCCAAATCATGACTTCAAGCCCTGTCTCTGTCATATTCTACTAGCGGCAGCCTAGGATGAGTATTTCATCACCCTAAGCCTCAGTTTCATCATCTGTAAATAGGGAGAGTAAGAATTCCAATGTCATAGGTTTGCAGAGAGGATTAAATGAGGTAATCCATGTAAGGTCAGTACAGTGCCTGGAACGTGGCACACATTCAACCCATGGTAGTTCTTAAAACTGGGGTCGACTGCAGAACGGTCCTGCCACCACGTGACGCCTCTGATGGAGGAGCCGGGCAGGGTAGCTGTGGGAGGAGAGAGCAGGAGCGGGCGGCCAGGAGGGCCTCTTCCCTTTACTCAGCCACTCCTCAGCTCCTCGCGCTGGGATCCCACACTGACACATCTTGTACTTCCCGTTTCCAGGGAAATTCCTCGCGCTGGACCGCACCCGCCCTTGAGGACCTCCCGATCTCTTTGGGCAGAGCGGAAGCCAGGCAGAGCCGGGAACGTGAAATGACAATCCTCAGCCCTGTGTGTGCCACGAGCCCCCGGGGGCAGGCGGCCACGCTGCAGGAGGGCAGGGGCGGCAGAGAGAGCCTGGCGTGGGCTGCTGGGACAGAGCCCTCCTCAGAGGAGGTGGGGACCCCGTGGAGTACGTGACTCCTGCCCCTCCAGCCTGCACGCTCCAGTTAGCAGGACAGAGACCCCTCCCCACCCATCCCCAACGTTCCCGGGCTTTCTGCTCTGCTGGGAAGCGCTGTCATCCCTCCCCCCGACCAACACTCCTCCCAGGCACCCCTGAGAGGACCAGTTGCAGCTGAGGGTGGGGGTGGGGAGAGTGCTGCCAGGGATCTCAGATCCCTAGCCTCTCTCTCCCACCCCTCCCTCGCCCCCAACTGCTGAGCTGCTTCGAGGTTTAAAGCAAAACACGATTCCGTCCTTCCTGCTGCTCAGTGGCAGCAGTGCTGCTTGAGGTTATTTTTAGCAGGGATGCAGGGAAGGCACATTTCTCCTGGACTTTCGCTGGGGACACCCCTCACCCCCCAGCCAAGACTTGGCCGGGGGAGTCTGGTACGGAAACCCCCGTCTCAGAAAGGGGAAACGCCTGTGTTTTCTGTTCCTTCAACTCATCAGAACAGGAGTTGCAGTCAAGCCTGGGGTTACACTGATGGGAAATGTGAGGTTCCTAAGCCAGTGTGCTGCCCTCATCCCTGGTCTCCGAGTCCTTGTAAATCTGGGGAGCAGGAGGTGCCTGGGGCCTGTGATGCCCAGTGTGTGGGTGTTGGGGTCCAAGGGGAGCCAGCACTGTGGACCGCATGGGGGCACCAGGCATTCTGGGTGGTGTTTATGCAGGTACTTGCTTTATAATTCATTAAACTGATCATGTCTGTTCTATGTGTTTCTCTGTATGTGTGTCTCTTATGCTAGCCGTACTTTACTGAGGTTTACTCTACATACAGTAAATTGCATAAATCTTAAGGGCACAGCTCAATGAATTTTGACAAATATGTATACACACGTAACTATCACCTAGATAGAGACTTGGAACATCTTCAGCATGCCTAAGTTCCCTCGTGCCCCCTCCCAGTCAGTCCCCAGCCCAGAGGTAACCAAGATCTGATTTCTCTCACCATAGATTAGTTTCCTGTGTGTATGTGTGTTACAAGGTTAAAAGATTACAGCTGCTATCATGAAGAATGAAATAGGCAATAAAAAATTTAACGTGAGAAGGGGGCCTCAAAAAAGGAGGGTAATTGGAGTTTGAAAAAGCTAAGGAATCATTGCAATGGGAAACGGAAGGTTCCAGAGCCAACCCCTCAGGACTGGGACAGGACGCTTGGGATACTTCTATGAGCCGAGTGGCAGTGAGTGAGGTGAGTCCTGCCAGGGCTCCTCCTGGGTCCAGTTGCCCCCATGTTCTGCTAGAGATCTAGGCCCTTCCTCCAGCCCCCTCACCAAAGCAGTTTTCAGCAAGGCCAAGGCTGCCAGGAAGGGCGCTCTCAAGGGCATCTGCCCAGAGACAGGGAGAAGTCAGGGCCTCTGTGCGGTTAGGTTATTTATCTTTCCTGCCTTCCCTTTCAAGGTCTTTTTGATTCTGGGCCTCCTTCACTCTATGTCCCGCCTCACGGGGTGGGGGGGTGGGGGTGGGGGAGAGGCTGAGGCTCTCAAAGGAGGGTGGTAGAGGAAGAGTCAAGGAGCTCATCATTCCTTATTTCTCTCATTTAAAAACACTTACTTAAGGGACTTCCCTGGTGGTCTAGTGGTTAAGACTCTGTGTTGCCATTGCAGGGGGCGTGGGTTCTATACCTGTTCGGGGAACTAAGGTCCCATGTGGCATGGCCAAAAGATTTTTAAAACATGTATTTTAATAAATAAAAATAAAAACACTTACTTGAGCACCTACATTGTGTTGTAGCTTCTGCTAGTGCTGGGGATAGGACGACTAAGAGAAATTTTATCTCCCTAGGGAGTCAAAGGTAGCATTCCCAGGTGAGGCAAGGCCTTATACTACCTTCATAATGGAGATGAGGGGCTCAGAGAGGTAAAGTGACTTGGTCGGTATCACACAGCTGGCTGCTGGCAGAGGGAGGCCGAGAACAGGGACCTTGACGCAGCCTGCCTAGCTGGGGATAAGAAAGCAAAGGAGGCAAAACCAAACAGTCTGACACCCCAGCAGCAGAAAGAGCCCTGACCTGGAGGGCAGGAGCCCTCGCTTTTGCTGCTAGGTCTCAGAAAAACATCCTCTCTCTGGGCTTCAGTTTCCTCCCAGGTTTTCTCCCATGTACGTGAAGGAGGCCGCCTCCAGAGGAGCTTTAAGGTTCCCTCTGCTCTAACTCTTTCAAGCGTACTGGGCATTTTCCTGCCTCAGGGCCTTTGCTCAGGTTTTTCTCTTACTGAAAGCCCCCTTTCCCTCCCATTTCCTTCCTCTGACAGCCTCCCAATCATCTGCTATCTAATTCCAGTGCTACCCACCGAGGCCCCCACAATCTGGGGGATCTGTTGAGGGGTGTCCCCTAGGTCTCCACCACCAGAACCGACAGAGCCTCCCTCACTTTGCACCCCTCCCATCCCGGGGCAGGTCCTCCAGTGGGAAAGGTATTTGTTTTGTCAGCCACACTGGAGGAGTTGAAATGAATTTTTGCTCCCATCCCACACTTCTGTGTGCCCCTTTCAACTTGCAGAGAATGAGCTCATCCTTCCTCAGGGCCTGCAAGAGCTTGCGCCTTTCTGCTGGGCAGGCCAGCTGAAACTGGGGCATCAAACTGGGGCCGTTCTGGCAAAGGTGGTTGCCCTGGGAGGTGAGCCCTGGAAGGGTAGAAGGACAGGCAGAGTCTCAGGCAGAAGGATGGCTGCCCCGCCTCACCTGTCCCTCCTTATCCACAAACACCTTGGCAGAAATCTTCCCTTACAATAAACATAGGGCTCCTACTCCCATAAACACACCCACGCCTACCTACCTGCCCACAAACAGACTAGCAACTTTGTAAACAAACACCCCACTGCTCCCCCCGCCCCTCCCCCAGACAGGCATTACACACACATACGCAATCATCGCACATATACACACGGGCACACACAGACACACACATGGGCAACGTACACACGGACACAAGTGCATATGCATGGGTGCATGATGGGCAACAGTCATGCCCACGTGCACCTTGGGGGCACACACTCTCACACGCATGCACACGTGGGCACACAAGGGTACACATATACACACACTCTCCTCTCCACCCTCAGCTCTCAGATGAGGGGGCCCAGCTCACACTTGGAATGACGAGAGTGCTCCATGGTTGGGGTCTGGCTGTCTCTGGATTTGTATCAAACTAGGCTCTTTTGTCTTCATTTTCCTTCCTGATGGCCCTATGGGAAGCAGGGAAAGCCCCAAGAGCTGTGGGCTCACTCCAGGGCCTCACCTTGCGTGGGACCCCAGGGCAGGGTTGGGGGGAGGATTCTGTCACTCCTGGGAGCAATGTCTCCAAGGAGCCATCATTGTCGTTTTGCTTTCACTGTCACTCTCTTTACTCCATTCCATCCATTCATGGGCCTCAGGTCCTTGTTCACTTCCTGTGGGGGGGGTGGGGGGAAGGCTTTGAAGAGGGTCCAGTCGCAAGGTTGATGTGTGCAGCTCTGGGGCTGACAGCAGTGTCCCAGGCAGGCTGCCCCCTCAAATGGAAGGGGAGCTTCTCTTGGACTCCTCCAGGGCAGCACAGCAGTAATCCAGAGAATGGGAGGTGGAATGGTTGTGTTTGTAACATCGTTACCCAATCTAGAGGGTTGGGTAGGGAGCAAGCTTGGATTCCATTAAACCCAATTTAGCTGCAGTCACGGAGCACACAGTGTGTGCCTGGCGTGGTGTTGGGGTGGGTGGGGAGGATGGGGGGTGGATACAGAAATGAGTAAGACACAGTAACTGTCTTCTTAGAGAGAGAGAGAGAGAGAGTGTGTGTGTGTATGTGTGTCGGGTCGGGGCCCAGGAAACGCCACACAGGCAGAACAACCCCTGGGAGGGGAACTTAAACACAATGTGCTCTACACTGAAGCCATCACCTCTGCCCACCCCTCCCCAGAGCATCACAAACACAACATCTGCCTGATCCTCCTGCTATATTTCCTATTTTGATTTACTAAGGCCACATGGTGGCCCAGGGCAACACCTGGGGGCTGCTCCAGATCTTCCCTCTTACCATATCCAATCTGCCCCCCATCCTGTGGGTTTTCTTGTTCCATCTCTTCCATCCACTCTCTCCTTTCAGGGCTCACTGTCTGGGCATCTCTCACCACCTCCCTCCTGGACTTCTAATGGGTGGGGGGAGTCCCACCTCCAGGCTTATTCCACCCTCCACACTGTTGCCGGAACCATCTGTGTCAAACACACAGCTGCTCTGTCACTTAGAGCCCTTCACTGGCTCCCTATTACCATTAAAGTCCCAAGTGCCTGACATGGCACAGCCATCCATCTGTATACAGCTCGCAGCACCCCTGCACCTCTCAGCCTGCCCCCAATTCCCAGTTCCCCCAACTGGCTTTGCTGGTGGACACTTCTGAGCCTTCATATGTGCTGTTCCTGTTGCCTGGAATGCCCATCCCTCCTTGACCTAGCAAGGACCTCCTCATCTTTCCAGACTGAGGGGGTCCTTCTTGGTCTCTATTTAAACCAATTTTATAAGAGTGCTGACAAAAGTGACTTAAAAGCCACATACCAGGCACTCTTTTTTTTTTTTAATTAATTAATTTATTTTTAGCTGTGTTGGGTCTTTGTTGCTGTGTGCAGGCTTTGTCTAGTTGCGGCAAGCGGGGGCTACTCTTCTTTGAGGTGCGCGGGCTTCTCATCGCGGTGGCTTCTCTCGTTGCAGAGCACAGGCTCTAGGCGCGTGGGCTTCAGTAGTCAAGGTTGCTCCGAGGCATGTGGGATCTTCCCGGACCAGGGCTCGATCCCATGTCCCCTGCATTGGCAGGCAGATTCTTAACCACTGCACCACCAGGGAAGTCCCTACCAGACAATCTTCTGACTCGTCACTTTATATGTATTTTATATATATATATTAGCTCATTTAATCCTCATAACAACCTTGATAGGTGCTACCATTATCATCTCCATTTTATAGATGGGAAATTGATACACAGAGAATGTAAATGACTTATTTACCTAAGGTGATATGCCTAATAAGTGGTAGAGTGGGATTTACACACAGCCAGTTAGCTAGAGTCTATGTAGTTAATCCCTGCACTATACTGCCTCACTCATTACTGTGTTTGCTAATTTATATAGCTTTTGAACAATCAGAGTCAGTTAATGTCTGATGAATAAATGAATGAGTGACTCATTAAAATTGAATGGAATGAAGAAGTAGGGCCCCTCCTCATTTATAAGATTCTGCCATGCTAAAGCTATTTGATTTTTATGAACATAGAAAATTTTAAAGAAAAGGGATTTTGAGAATAAAATCCCATACATCATTTTTTCATCTTCTTGCTTTTTATATAAAATTTACATGGATCTCCAAGCCTAAGTTTGTTTCAAGCTGATGAAGAGAAATGTCCTCAGGACCCTCTAATGACCTGATTACCATGGCCTGCTGCCCCCAGGGAGACAGACCCACTGAGAAGTGACCCAATGCAAAGTGAATTGTGCCTGATGCTGAAAGAGCATCCCATCTCATCGCACAGGCCTGGGACACAGTCATCCCAACCACGGATGTCAGTGAGGGCTTTCTAGAAGAGGTGAGATTTGGGCTGAGTCATGAAGGATTTTGATAATTGGAGAGAAGGGAGAAGGGCAGGGAAATCCAGAGAACGTTTGGACTCTAGGTTAGTGGTAGGAAGAGTAGGGCAGGAAGACAGGAGAGGGAGACAGGATGTGATGGAAGGTGAGACCAGGCAGGTAACAGCTCATTGTGGAGTGGCAGGTGTGAAATCACCTTCACTTCCACCCTGGGTGTCTGTACAGTTTTGAACAGGTGGCTGATTTTAAAATTTTCTGTGGGAATTCCTGGGTGGTCCAGTGGTTAGGACTCGGTGCTTTCACTGCCGGGTCCCAAGTTCAATCCCTGGTCAGGGAACTAGGATGCCACGAGGCGTGTTGCAAGACGTGTCACACAGCTAAAAAAAATTTTTTTTTGTTTTTTAATTAAATTTTTTGCTATCCTATGTGCAAATTGAGCATTTAAGCCTAGGGAAAAGCTCAGATGAGCATCCCCAGGGCAGGAGAGATCGCTGATTCTCCAATCTAACATACTTGGTTCACCACCCAACCAGCCAACAGCTTCAGTCCCCCTACACTCAACTTCTGAAAGGTGGTGTGGCTTAGAGGGTAAGCCATGACTCTGCCACTTGCTAGCTTGGAGGGTCATTCAACTCCTCTGTGCTACAGTTTCCTTAGGTTGTTGTTGAAGATTAAATTAGTTAAAGCACTTCAATCATCTAGATCATTGGAAGCATCCAGCTTCTAACAAGTGTCCAGTAGACATTAGCTAATACGGTCACTGTAGCCAGAGGTCTTCGTAATGATGCAAAATCTCATTGGGTTATCCCTCTTCTAGGCCACAGGATTGGGCCTTTGCTGCCACCTCTTTCCAGTCCCAGGGTTCTCCCCACAGGTATGGTTCCTGTTGACCTCCTTACCCACCAAATGCCCCGAGTCAGTTCCCCCCTCTTTTTGCCCCTGCCCACTTATGCCTACTGTGCTGATACACTGGCTTCTTGGGATGAGATTAATTTTGCTTTGTGCCCATAGTGCCTGGGCGGGAGAGCAAAGCTGGGAAGAAACCTGAGTAAATACTTTCTGGGAGTGCACAGGGCACGTGGCCAATTTCAGTTCGAGAGTCAGCCAGGTTCTAGACACCAGAGCTAAGTCCCCAGAGAGTAGGCACTGGTGCCTCAGTGTCTCCCGGGGTGGGGGTGGTGTGTTTCGGCTACCTCACAGCCCTGCAGGGAGCCAGGCTTGGGAAATACCTGTTGGTCCTTTGCACAGCAGGGTAAGAGCAGCATCCAGCTATGCAATGACAGCCCAAAGATCCTGAGAACCTGGCTGGGATGGGCTATAAATCTGGCTCCTCACAGCGTCGGGGCAGGTGGCAAGGGGATGAGCTTACAAAACAGAGCCTGGACCCTTTCCTGGGGCCAGGTCAGTGGGATGCTCCTGAGCAATCCCTGAGGGTCTTGACGATTCTCTTTGAACTATCAGGTTCACCTTCCCACCATCCTGCCCTTCTTTCTTTATTTTTTTGCCATACGCAGGCCACTGTTGTGGCCTTTCCTGTTGCGGAGCACAGGCTCCGGACGCACAGGCTCAGCGGCCATGGCTCACGGGCCCAGCCGCTCCGCGGCCTGTGGGATCCTCCCGGACCGGGGCACGAACCCGTGTCCCCTGCATCGGTAGGCGGACTCTCAACCACTGTGCCACCAGGGAAGCCCCATCCTGCTCTTCTTACCCACTTCTGGGGCTTTCTCCTAACACCATCCTGCAAAAGCTTTCTCTTAAACCCCCTAAGTCAAGAGTTTCTCTCTATCGCTGTTCATTTTTTGTTTTTTGTTTTTTTAGTGGTTTGATAATGATGTGCTTTGGTGAGATTTCCCTTGTGTTCATCCTGCTTGGGGTTCATTCATCAACTCTGGAACAATTTCAACCAATACTTATTCTAAGTGGTTTCAGTATTCCTTCTATCCCAACAACTGTGTCTCAAAGATGGTTTGCAGGGGACCACCTGGGAGTTAAACACGCCCCCGCCAAATAAGAATCCCCTGGGAGCCTAGGAGTCTGTGTTTGAACAAGCTGCTGGCTGAGTCTTAGGTCTACTGAAGGGAGACCACTTCAAAGAGACTGTGAGTACTCCAGCTGCAGGGCCTGGGTGTCACTCCTCTCTGTGTCCCCAGTCCCTGCAGGGCCTGATTGTTGAATGGAACACTCAACTGCAAGGGTTTCTCTTCGTTCACTGAGTCAGCAAGATTGGTGCCACCTGCCTTCCCACGTTACTGAAGCCCAAAGCTAAAAGGATGTCCACTGGACTCATGAATTTCAGGTACCAGTCAGCAGAGGAAAGGGACTCTTTGGGGGCTTTAAGGGGCTCCCCCAAGTCCACCAAGGAGGCCTCCGGGGAAAGCACTCCTGCTGACTTTACCATGCGGGACCTCTGTTCTCTGTAAAATGCAGGTAAACATTTCTGTGTGGAGGGCTGGGTGAGGGAGTCAGCCAAAAGTTAGAAATTCTGGGTGACAGACTTAATTCCCTTTGGGGTTAGGAGTAGAGGGAGAAAAACAAGTGAGCAGGTTAGAAATGATCATTTGCAAGCTACTTCCTAGAAAGTATACAGAGAAACAGACAGATAATGTACCAGACTAGTAAACAAGCACACACGTTGTGTGTGTTTTCCATCAACTTTACTGAGGCATAATTTACATAACAATACAACACACCCATTTAAGTGCACGGTTTGATGAGTTTTGACAGATGTGTTTGCCTGTGTAACCTCTATCACAGCCTAGGTCATCTCCTTCACTCTTAAGAGTTTCCTTGTTCCTCTTTGCAATCAGTCTCCCCCTGGCCTGAGCAGCCCCTAATCTGCTTTCTGTTACTTTGCATTAGATTGGTATTTCCTAGAATTTCAAATACATGGAATCACACTCTTTTGCATCTGGCTTCTTCTTGCTCAACATAAGGATTTTGAGATTTGTCCCTGCTTTTGCATGGATCAGTAGTCTTTTCCCTTTGATTGCCGTATTGTATTCCATCACACGGCTGTACCACTATTTGTTATCCCTTCTCCTGTGGATGGAGATGATCATCGATCGTAGTTGGAGGCTAGTCTGAAAAAGTTGCTATGAACACTCCTGTACAACTCTTTCTGTGAACACACGTTTTTGTTTCTCTTGGGAGCAGAATTGCTGAGTTATACGGCAAGTGTATGTTTAACTTCAAAGAGGCTGCCGAATAGTATTCTAAAGTGGCTATATGTTCCCACCAGGAAAGGGTGAGAGCTCCAGTTGTTTCCACAGCCTTGCCACTCTTGGTATTGTTGGTCTTTTTCATTTTAGCAGTACTGGTTAGGTGTGTAGTGGTCTCTCACTGAAGCACACGTATGCCCACCTCTCCAACTCTTCTGGGACCAGTGCCCCTGCCCCACACTCCTCCTTAGCCACTCTGACCATCTCTCTGTTTCTCCCATGTACTGAGCTTCTTTCCTGGAATTCTCATCCTCTCTCAAAATTTCCATAACTGGTTCCTTCTCATGATTCAGGTCTCAGAACAAGTGTCACCTCCTCAGAGGCCTTTCCTCACCACCCTCTCTGTTGGTGTCCTCAACACTTTTGATCATATTACTCTGTCTGTTTTCTTTGTAGCAGTGAGTCCTATCTGAAAGAATCTTATATGTTTGTCTACTTGTTGACTGTCTGCCCCGTAAGAACATTAGCTCCACCAACGGCATTTTGTCTGTTCTGTTTGCCTAGAATCTGATAGATAGTAGGTGTTCAATATATATTGTTGAATGGATTTGCAGTCCAAAGTGGATGTTCAATATATTGGTCTTTGAGGTCCTGGGAACTAAAGGGTATGCATATCAACAACAACAAAAATATTTAGGGACTTCCCTGGCAGTCCAGTGGTTAGGACTCAGCGCTTCCACTGCAGGGGGCTCTGGTTCCATCCCAGGCTGGGGAACTAAGATCCTGCATACTGGGTGGCGTGGCCAAAACAAAACAAAACAAAAAAACACAAAGGAAAAATATTTAAAGCATAAATTATTTTTATTGCCTGGAGCAATTTGATTTTGCATGTAAATATGCTTAGAAACCTAAAAATACAGGAAAATAGAAAGAGGAGGAAAATCAACCATAGTTCCACCAAATGACTGCGGCTTTAAAATGTAAATCATTTAAAATTTTTAACTAGGCTTAAAATTTTGATTTTTTAAAGTTAATATTAACTTAATTAAACAATATTTCAACATGGAAAAAAATTCAAACAGTATATCCTTCTGGAAAAAGCTACTCATATACAAACATAGCTATATCTATCTGATATCTATATCTATCTGATATCTATATCTAGGCCACAATGGGAGAGGCCACAACGGTGAGAGGCCCACGTACCACAAAAACAAAAAAAGAGGAGAATGGATATTGGGGGATGACTAACAATCTCTGCTACGGTATACACAGATTTACCTCATTTTAAAAAATGGAATTTGTTAATAGCCCCCTGTCCACTGGAAAGCAGGGGCCACTCACCAGACCTCCTGTCCTGCATTTCCAAATTGAAGTCTCCCTTAGGTGTGTGATTGGTAGAGCTATGATCTAGCTGCAAGGGAGGCTGGGAATTTGAGTTCTGACTTCCAGGTTGAGAGGCAAAATTCATGATAGGAGGATTTCCCCAAATGTAGAAATGCCATTTAGAATTTGGATCATTCCTCTCATCAAAGACAACTATATACATTAGACAAATATTTTCGAATCTTAAAAGCATCAAAAATCTAACAAGGTAGTGAGGAATTACTGGACCAAGATACATGAAATGATAAGAATCCAGAGGGCTTAGAGTTGCCAGATAAAATATAGGACTCCCAGTTAAATCTGAATTTCAGATAAACAGCAAAATATTTTTTTAGCATAAGTACGCCCATGCAATATTTGGGACATAGTGATACTGAAAAATAATTTGTTGTTTATTTGAAATTCAAATTTAACTTGATGTCCCTGTATTTTTTTTTTTTTTTTTTTTTTTTTTTTTGCAGTACGTGGGCCTCTCACCGCTGTGGCCTCTCCCGTTGCGGAGCACAGGCTGCGGACGCACAGGCTCAGCGGCCATGGCTCACGGGCACAGCCGCTCCACGGCATGTGGGATCCTCCCAGACCGGGGCACGAACCCGCGTCCCCTGCATGGGCAGGCAGACTTTCAACCACTGTGCCACCAGGGAAGCCCCATCCCCATATTTTTATTTGTTAAATCTGGCAACCCTAACGGAGAAGTGAGTCCAGCATTTGGGGCTGCTTTTACCCAAGGGCATTTGCCAATCTGAGTCATCAGAGAGCCTGAGCTGTGCTTTTGAAAGCTTCTTAGGACTACAGGCACAAAATTGGAGTTCAGGGCCTAACAAGGTTGTAAACGCTGATAAACTACCTCTGTGGTAAGCTATTACTTTGATGACCCCCAATGAACCGTGACTATTGGTCTTCATGCCCTGTGATCCACTTTACCCAATAGAACGTGGTGCAAGTGATGTTGTGCTGGGCCTGGTTCAAGCCTCAAGAGGGCAGCTTCCATATTTTGGTTTTGGGAAGCCAGCCGCCATGTAAGAACTCCTACTACCCTAAGAACTGGGACCTAGCCAAGGAATCGGTGACATGTGCCCAACTAGATTTCAGAATTACCATGGACCTGTGGCTGCCATGTGCCTGCCATTTCCTCCTTTCTGAATAGGAATATTTATTGGGATTTTCCTTCCTCTGCCTCACCATTACCTGTGGGGAGCAGATAACTTGTCTCTCTAATTCAAAAGTCATCAGATTCAGAGAAGAATCCCTTGAGAAACCTCATTCACATGTGGACCTGATTTAGATGATGAAATTATGGACTTCAAGCTCAATCTTGGTAATGGGGTGAGATCTGAGGGTCTTAAGAGGTGGTGAGTGTATTTTGCTTGTGGGAGGAGGTATATCATTAGGGGACAGAGGGCAGATTGTAATAGATTGTTACTTCAGTGGGCCCCAGTGAACCATGCACTGTGGTATTCACATCATTATTAGTTCTCTCCCCTTGAATCGGGACTGGCCCATGACCTGCTTTAACCGACAGAACATGGTGGAAATGATGCTGTCAGTTCCAGGCCTAAACCTTAAGAAGGCTTGGCAGCTTCCACATTTGCCCTTTGGAGGAAGCCAGCCGCCACGTTTGGAAATCCAGTTATGCAACTCAGTGGTTTTAATGCATTCACAGAAATGTGCAACCTTCACCACAGTCAACTTTAGAACATTTTCATCACCTCAAAAAGAAACCCTGTACCCTTTACCTATTATCTTCCTATCCTTCCTTCCTCTACACTCCCAGTTCTAAGCAATCTCTAACCTGCTTCCTGTCTTCTGTCTTCCCTTTTCTGGACATTTCAAATGAATGGAATCATATAATATGCAGTCTTTTGTGACTGGCTTCTTTTACTTAGCATAATGTTTTCAAGGTTCATCCACATTGTAGCATCTATCAGTACTTCATTCTTTTTTACGGCCAAATAATGTTCCACTGTATGGATATACCACATTTTGTTTATCTATTCATCAGCTGATAGACATTTGGGTTGTTTTCACCTTTTGGCTTTTATGAATTTATGCTGATATATACATTGGTGTACAAGTATCTGTTTGAGTCTTTGTTTTCAATTCTTTTGGGTATATACTTAGGAGTGGAATTGCTGGGTCATATGGTAATTCTTTGTTTAACATTTTAGGAAGTGCCAAACTATTTTACATTCCCACCAGCAATGCCCAGGGCTTTCAATTTCTCCACATACTTACCAACACTAGTACCCTTGTGGAAAATCAGTTGACCACAAATGTATGGGTTTACTTCTGGACTCTCAATTCTATTTCATTGATCTTGTATATTTCATTGTCAAGGATATGTCTACCCCGTTCTAATACCAGGTGTTGATTACTGTTGTCTGTAGTAAATTTTGAAATCAGGAAATGTAAATCTTCCTACATTGTTTTTCTTTTTAAATATTGTTTTGGCTATTCTGAGTCCCTTGCAATTCCATATGGATTTTAGAATCAGCTTGCCAATTTCTATAAAGAAGTCAACTGGGACTCTGATGGGATTGCACTAAATTTGTAGATCAATTTGGGGAGTATTGCCATCATAACAATGTTAAGACTTTTGATGCATAGGATGTTTTTCCAATTAGTTAAGTCCTTAACTTCTTACAACAATGTTTTATAGTTTTCAGAGTAAAGTTTGGCACCTCTTTTGTTAAATTTGTTCCTAAGTATTTTATTCTTTTTGATGCTATTATAAATGGGATTTCTTCCTTAATTTTATTTTTGATTGTCCATTGAAAGTGTATAGAAACACAATTGCTATTTATAATTGATCTTGTATCCTGCAACCATGCTGAATTCATTTATTAGTTCTAACAGGTTTTTGGTGGATTCCTTAGGATATTCTATACACAAGATCATGTAATCTGTGAATAGAGATAGTTTTACCTTTTCCTGTCCAATCTAGATGCCTTTGTGTGTGTATGGATGTGTCTTTTATTGAAGTATAGTTGATTTACAGTATTATATTAGTTTTAGACATACAACATAGTGATTCAATATTGTTATAGATTTTACTCCATTTGAAATTATTGCAAACTAATAGCTATGTTTCCCTGTGCTGTACAATAGATCCTTGTTGCTTATCTTCTTTTTTTTTTTTTGGCCGCACTGTACGGCATGCAGGATCTTAGTTCCCCAACCAGGGAATGGAACCCATGTCCCCTGCAGTGGAAGCACAGAGTCTTGACCACTGGACCACCAAGGAAGCCCTTGCTTATCTATTTTATATGTAGTGGTTTGCATCTTAATCTCATACCCCTATCTTGCCCCTCTCCCCTTCCCTCTCCTCTGGGGTAACCACTAGTTTGTTCTCTACATCTGTAAGTCTGTTTCTGTTTTGTTATATACATGTGCTTATTTTATTTTTTAGATTCCACATACAAATGATAACAGAGTATTTGTCTTTCTCCATCTGACATTTCACTAAGCATGATGCTCTCTCGGTCCATCCACATTTGTTACAAATGGCGGAATTTCATTCTTTTTTTATGGCTGAGTAATATCCCATTGTGTGTATCTATCTATCTACCAACCACATTTTCTTTTTCCATTCAGCTGTTGATGGACGCAGGTTGTTTCCATATGTTGGCTATTGTAAACAATGCTGCTATGATCATTGGGTGCATGTATCTTTTTGAATTAGTGTTTTCATTTTCTTCAGATGTATACCCAGGAGTGGAACTGCTGGATCATACAGTAGTTCTAGTTTTAGTTTTTTGAGGAAACTCCATACTGTTTTCCATAGTGGCTCCACCATGGACGCCTTTTTATTTCTATTTCTTAACTAATTGCCCTGGCTAGGACCTTCAGTACAATATTAAATAGAGGTGGCAAGAGTGGACATCCTTGTCTTGTTCCTTGTTTTGTTTTCTGGGAAAAGTATCAGTTTCTCACTGTTAGGCACGATATTAGTTGTGGTTTTTTGTAGATGTCCTTTATCAGGTTGAGGGTGGCTGCTTATCTTTACAAATAAAATCTTATTGTTAAATAGCCAGGCCATTCACTGATGTGTTGTCTATGTCTGTTTTGTACTATAATGACAGAGTTGAGTAGTTATGATAGGGACCATATGGCCTGCAAGCCTAAAATATTTACCATCTGGCCCTTTAAGAAAAAATCTACTGACATCTGTTTTAAACTGCTAAATTTGGGGACAGTTTGCTATGAAACAATATATAACTGAAAAAAAAAACTCCCCATCTTCAACTGGGACCTCAAAGAACTGTAGCACTGAGTAAGGGGAAACCATAAATGAACAAGCCCTCCCACAGACTCTAGTCTAGCTTCTAGTTATCAGAGAGGTTCAGAAAATCAGAAGCCCCTGAAATTGGGTTAAGGTGATCCTAGCTTGCTAGTATCCCAGGATGCCTGCAGAAACAAATGGAAATCCTTTCTGGAGGAAGATACTATCATCAACGTCTCAAATGATTTTTCAAATACAATGTCCAAAACATAACCAGGTACATGAGGAGATAAAACAACATGAGGAAGAACCAGTAGGAAAAACTGACAATGGAAGTGGACCCCCCCGGGACTCCAGATTGTGCTCCTCCCCCCACCAGGGACACAGACCCTAAAACAACTATACTTACTATGTTTAAGGAGAGAAAAGCCGAGCTTGAAAATTAAATAGGGCACTAAGGGATATAAGAAGTGACATAGCAGATCTGAAAAAGAACCAGATAGAAATTCTAGAACTAAAAAAATAGAATAACCAAATTTAAGAGCTCAGTGGATGGGTTTAAGAAG
This sequence comes from Phocoena sinus, assembly GCF_008692025.1. Classification (NCBI taxonomy): domain Eukaryota; kingdom Metazoa; phylum Chordata; class Mammalia; order Artiodactyla; family Phocoenidae; genus Phocoena; species Phocoena sinus. The sequence goes on along the minus strand of NC_045773.1, from coordinate 65,594,248 downwards.
AGAATTTTTTTAAAAAGCTGAAGAGAAAATTAGTGAACTGAAAGAGAGGAAATTTTTAGAACAAAGCATGGAAGGACAAAAGATAGAAAATACAGAAGAAAGGGATGTAGTGAGAAGGTCTAATATATATTTCAACTGGGTTCCCAGAAGGAAAGAGGAAAATGTACAGAAAGAGTATTTGAACATACAATTGCTGAGAGTTTTTCAAAATTGATGAAAAACTATTTAAAAGGTGATAGCCATGAAATGACAGATATCCATTCCATCAGGTGTTCTGACTCTTAAAATCCTTCATGTACAAATCTACGTTTGAAAGGATTCTGAAACTGACATGGAGGTAGCTCTGAAGTGGATGGAATAGTGCTTGGGTGGGCTGAGTTCAAATATGAACTCTGCCACCTCCTAGCTGTGCCACCTGGAGAAGGTTGCCAAACTTCGGTTTTCTCAACTGATAGATGGGACCGGTAATATAGGCCCACTCCACGTTGTCACTGTGAGAATCAGGTGATACAATGCATATGAACAAACCAAGTTATTTTATTTTTAATTTTTTTGGTTGTGCCGTGCAGCTTCTGGGATCTTAGTTCCCTGACCAGGGATTGAGCCCGTGCCCTGGGCAGTGAAAGTGCAGAGTCCTAACCACTGGACCACCAGGGAATTCCCCATGCTAAGTATTTTAAATGAGATATGGTTTGAGCAGTATCACAAGCATTCCTAGGGGCATTAACAGTGACAGGTAGGATGGGCAAATAATTTGCTGGTCCCATCACAAAATAAAAATGTGGGCCCCTTGTTAAAACATTAAGAATTTCAGGACAGTAACAGCAGAGCATTAATCCGAGCACAGGTTACACTCCCATGAAGCCAGCTGTGGTGACAGGCCTTGCAGAGGACTCATGTGCGCACGAGGAAAGGGTTGCTCATCTCACACCCAGGTGTCTGCAGCCATAGCCCACGTTATCTTTGCGTTCTGAAGGGCAGCAGTGCTTAGGGAAATTGCAAGCATGCGTGTTTCCAAATGCTGAGGCAGGCAAGTGCAGTGACCGGAGTGGTTTTCTGAGAGAGTGGGTGTGGCCAGCCAGGCTGCCATCGGAACTGTGGAACTGACCGTTCCCCACAGACTCTGGCCTAGGAAAAAAAAAAAAAAAAAGTCTGCAGCTGTATCTACAGGGCCTGTTGTTTTTTGCTGCGGTGTGTTACAACACAGCCTGGCAGCCTCCCGGTTCTTTCTGTCTTCCTCCTGGAAGAGCCTGGTCCCAGACCATGTGACATGGCCACACAGCCCTGCAGATTTGCCCACACTGTTCCTTGCTGTTCCCTCAGTTACTAGGCTTTTCCAGGTCTGCATTCTTTTGCTCCTGCTATTCCCTCCTCCGCACCCCTCCCCGGCCCCCGCCCAGGGGAGTTCCTTTCCTTCCTCTTCCACATCTGTCAGTCTGGCAAAAACACCATCTTTTAATACTTATCTTTTAAGACTCAGCTCTAGAGTCACCTCTTCCAGGCCTTTCCTGACTCTCCCAGGAAGAGCAAATTCCCCTCTCCTTGGAGTCATCCACTGGCCTATGCATAGCCACTCCCTATGCAGACATCTGTCACAGTCTCTGAAACATAAGGAGCACTGATATGCAATGTGGATGTCACTGTCTTTTAGGCTGAAGCCCTTAAGGATTGGGACAGTGTCCTCTCACCTCTGTATACCCTGCACACAGCACAATGCTTAATACTTGCTGTTAAAAAGTATAGTAGTAGATGCTTAATCAACTGGTGTTAGTATGCAGAGTAGTTTTAATCACCATTGTCTTACTGAATTAGTGCACAAATAAATTGTTTCAGTGACTCTCCCTGGCATCTGGTAAGAAGGGAAGCTTCTAGGCACTGAGACAGGGCCTTTGCCCTTGACGAGGTTTCAGTGTCAGCTCTAGCGGTTATTTCTGCAGGCAGCACCTCTTGAAGGCAGGGATGGTGATTTGTAGAAGCTCGTCATCAATACCTAAATGACGCAGGTGATATAGCTTAGACAGCAGTTGTGGAGCTAGGAGATGTTAGGTTTCCATAGGTAATTAATAAGCTCCATAGCTATGGGACTTCAGGTTTCTGTTTTCTCAAAAATGAGATTGAGCTAGCTACTCCCTAAGGCCCAGGTGGCTAGCTCAGTCCCCTTATCTGAATCTCTGGGTGGCCATTTCATTGGAGGGGACTGAGCACCTCCTGAAGCTGAGTTGCTCAGCAGGTCTACCCTTTCGCAGGTGTCAGAGAACACAGACATCTTTTAAGGCCCTTTGCTCTCTCAGTCACCTGGGATCTCTCATGTTTGAAAGGTAGAAAGCCACAGGAAAGCGTAGTCTTCACAGTCCCCGAGTGTCCAGAGGGAAGTGCTATGTGCTATGTGCTATGGTTCTCCAGGTGGGATTTTCCCCAGTTCCAAATGGACAACTTTGAGTTCCTGGTATTGTTTCCTGGGGCTAACCTCACACAAACAAGCCTGGTCTGTCACTCTCCATCCTCAGGGCAGGTCTAGTGGGCAGACAGGAGGGCAGAGCTTTCAGAGAGAGAGATCCGTATGCTTCTTTAGGCATTAGTTTTCCCGGAGATAAGGGATGGTGGGAGGGGTGTCGGTCAGTTTCCTCCATCCCTTCCCTCCAGCCCCCACAAAGGGCAAGGGCCAGACACGTGGGCTGACGGGGAGAGGCGGAGGTTACACCAAGGCGGAGGTGCAAATGGTCGGGGGCGGGGCCTTATTTGCATGGACGGCGCGCGGCCGCCAATCCGGACAGGCGGAGCGACAGCCCGCGCGCCTTTTGGGGGCGGACTGACAGCCCCGGGGCCCTATGGGAGGCGGGTCCTGCGGCCGGCGGGGGTGGGACGGCGCCGGGCGCTGCCCGGGGGATTCGGGCCGGTTCGCGGGCGCTGCCAGTCTCGGGCGGCGGCGTCCGGCGCGCGGGTGGCCTGCTGGGCGGGCTGAGGGGCAGTGGCTCGCGGGCTAGGCGGAGAGAGACAGAGCAGACGAACAACCGCGGCGATAGGTACTGGCTCCATGGCCGCAGGGATGGGGAGTGTGGTCGCTAAGCCCAGGGAGCCGAATTCCCTGCTTCGCGGTCCGGCCGCCGCTGCGCCGCCTCCTCGCCCCCTCACGCGGTTCCCCAGCCCGGGAGCGGCGCGTCGGGGCCAGGGGGGCCTGGGGAGCCCCCAGACGGGCGCGCTGGAGGCCCCTAGCTCCGCTGCGGGGCTCCTGTACGTCCCGCCGGGCCGCGGGGCAGGGGCTCCCTCCTGGAGGCGCGGAGCCGGCGGCTGCTGGAGCGGCTCCCCGCCCCCCGCCGCGCTTTCTCTCTCGGAGGCGAGGCCGGTCGCGCCCGCTGGTCCTCACCCGGCTTTTGTTTCCCTCCCGGGGGGACAGGTCACGGCTCCCGTCCGCGGCCCCCGACTCGCCCGAGGCCCGGCGCCCGTGACCGCGGCAGCCCGGAGCAGACGGCGGGACCGGCGGAGAGCCGGCAGGCGCGTGAACAGCAGCTGCCGCGGGCGGGAGAGAAACTTCGCTTTCCGGGGCCTGGGCGGCGGGAGAAGTGGAGCCGGGGTGAGCCGTGCACCGGGACGCCGTGGGCGCGATGGAGCCGCGCTCACCTGGCGGGCCAGCCGAGAGTGAGGATAACGGAGCGCCCCGTCGCCGCCGTCCTGGCTTTCGGTTTGCGCTCCCCGGGCGGTGGGTGTGGATGCGCGTTCACCGTTTTCACCTGCCGCCCAGGGACCAGTGACTGGGAACAGCATCCCCGCTCTCGGCCGCTCGTAGAGGGTGCGGGTGCGGCGGCGTTCTAACAGGTGATAATCCTAGTGCCAGGTGAAAGCCAGTGAAAAGTTGTTTCAGAGCTCAGTATTCAGTTCACTCTGGGACGTTATAACGCCTTCTCCCTTAATGATTTCTAAAAAGGTGTGCTGGCCGCAGTATAGTAGTCAAAACTAGTATTGATTGGGGAAAAAAAAAGGTGGGGGGCGGGTGTTGTCAGCGTGTAGATTGCCTTCTTTCCATTGACTTGCCGGGAGGAGCATCTTTGTAAAAATCGGTTTTTGTAGTGGTGGCGAAAGCATGCATAGTAAGGTACAGGTTGTAAATGGAGAATGCAGAACTCTAGATATCCTTCACTGTGGTTCAGGGTAGCGTGTACAACGTTTGGCCGCCATTCAGTAAATTCTTCATGAAGCAGTTTGAGCTCGTGGTTTTGGATTTACTTTACAGGAGTGGAATAAGGCTTAGCGTTGAATGGGAGCTTTCTTTGCCTCTCTGAGGGCTCACAGGAGTGTTTATTTTCGTTGTCTTACTGTTTTGTTAGATTTTAGACAAGGGAAAAGTTAAGGCATATTTTGGTTCAGTATTTTGAGTAGTCTGTGGGAATTCTCCCGCACCACACCCCCCGCCCCGCATAAGAGTTTTTTTTTTTTCCCCAAGGATACAGTTGAAAAACTTCTTATTCTTGCGGGAAATTTTTATTTGTTATACGTTTCACTTATTTTCTGTTTCTCTCTCTCCCATCTGACCTCACTTAACAATACAGTTATGGCCCTGACCAATTTAGGGCATCTATAGAAAAAAAAGTTTTTAAATAATGTATAATTACTTTAAAATATATTATGAAGGTTATTAATAACATTCATTTGTGAGGAGCAGTTGATTTAGATTACTCAGTTATTTTCTTCTAATATGTCTTTTTTATATCTATGCTGGGTATGATGTGTACTTAAGAGATGTAAGTTTAACTTCGTAAGGACAGTTATTTTAATTATGGTACTTTATTAGTGTTTCATTGAATAGTAATTTTAGTTACTTACGTAGCTAATTAGTAACACCTTTTAAAGGTGAACTCTTTAACCAGTAGTCTAGTTGTGACTACTTGGGATTTAAAAAAAATCAAAGATGGACTTTATAAAATGTTTTATTTCTCTAAAACAACAGGCTTATATGCTGTGAGGTCTTTGTCTTTACAATATTTAACAAAACAAGTGTGTTTCTGAATCTTCAATTTTTTTAGTGATGGGAATTTTGGGTGAATTTCTTTTTTAAAAACATGATTTTAGCCAGTTCAACATGAACATTTTAAAATATTGGATTAGGCAACTAGTGAAATCTTCAATTTTCCGTTTATCCTTGGATTGGAAAAGGATACATATTTTAGGTTGTTTTGTTTCCTAAAGGCTTCTTACCTTAGAACCAGTCTAGAGAAGGAAGAGCATCCTCTTTCTCTAGCTGTAGAAGAAGTTATTACTGTTGAAAGCTGAGTTGGCTTTTTGATGTTTAGTGAAGGTAGATTGTTTGAACAGTGACTCGTGCAGAGTGGGTTTTATTATGTATAAGTAGTTCTAAGGAATCTTATGAGACTGGGGTTATGGGTGATGTATATAATTGTCCTTTAAAGTGTATAGGAATATATTAGTTTAACTACTATGTGTAATTAGAAATTTTATAGTCATTATCCTATAATGATGCTTAAATATACCACATATCATAAATTAAAGCTATATTCCTTAGTTTTATTTACGTAAAGCAAATTTGGGGAACTTTAACTATGGAAGTGCCCTTTAATTAAAAGACTATTTTCAAATTCAGTTTTTACATATTTTAATTACTGATTGTTGTCCACTTTAACTTGCGGTAGACCATATCATAAAATTATCAACCACATTACAGCTTCAAAATTAAGCATAAGTTGAATTCTTGCATGTACACAATAAATGTTGGGAGTGTTTTTAAGTCACTGACCCTCAGGTGTGGCTCCTTTTTAGTTTGGGGGTGGGCAAATATTTTTGAATGAATAAAGCTACAAAAGAACAGGGACACATTAAACCAGCTAAATTTGAGGGTAGATCACATGATACTGTTAGACATTAATACTGCTTTATTTAACAGTAGTATGCATGCTGTATCTGTCATTAAGAATATTTTCTGTAGGCCTTTAATATAATTTCCCACAATTCCTAACAAAGAATCTATATTGTATATATTTTGGCACACTAAATTCTGTAATTATTTTATGCTGAACAATTAAATATTTTATACATTTTATAATTCTGAGACTGTGTGAACTTTCTAACCTAGCTGATTAGTAATTAGATTTTGTTTTACATTCTGAATTTTTTTACAGAGCATTTTTAACTTCTGACATTATGTCCCCAAAAGTGTAAGGAAAATTAAATCTACACTCACCAGAGATTAGGTGGACGTTGGTACGTAAATCACGTAACTATTGATTTAAAAACAGTAGCCACGGGACTTACCTTGGTGGTGCAGTGGTTAAGAATCTGCCTTAAAAAAAAAAGAATCTGCCTGCCAATGCAGGGCACACGGGTTCGAGCCCTGGTCCGGGAATATCCCACATGCTGGGGAGCAACTATGCCTGTGCGCCACAACTACTGAGCTGCACTCTAGAGCCCACGAGCCACAACTACTGAAGCCCGCACACCTAGAGCCCGTGCTTCACAACAAGAGAAGCCACCGCAGTGAGAAGCCCGCACACCGCAGCTAGAGAGAGCCCACGCCCAGCAACGAAGACCCAACGCAGCCAAAAATAAATAAATTTATTTAAAAAATATATATATATATGGTACATTTGAATTGTATGGTCTTGAAATTGTTCATTGTTTGGAAGGAAGAATAAAAGATGGAGAAAAAATCAAAGGCTAGAAGAGGTTTTTTTTTTCCCTTTTGTAGTTGCAAACCCTTCCTGAAGCAGATGATGGTAAATTTCTGGAACCGTTTGTAGTGTTCAGCCTCAGTCTTGGCAATTTATGTATGATGTTAAATAAGGAGCCATTCCTAGTCCCCTGAAAATGATCATCTGATTATCAAAAACAGGGCTGGAAATTTCAAATTGATCTCATCAAAAATCAGATTTGTGTGTATGTTTCTCAGTGTTCTATCTCTGGAAATTAAAGATCCTCCTCTACTGTCTGCCGAAAATTACACACAGAATTTGAAGGTTAGAATGTCTCTATCACAGACTTAATGCTCTAGTAAGATACTTTTTGGAACAGAAAACATCCTAGCCTTTTTCAGAATATACAGTGTTCTGAATGAGGATGAAATGGTCTTTACCCATGTTAAACATTAGCCAATGGAATTATTTCCATGTTTTTAACTTTTTAAAAAAGCAAGACAGTAAAATAGAATATTGACAGATTTTGGATTTGGCCCCTAGCATAAAAAATTATTACATGGTGGATGGTAATATTTAATGTTTTGAAATTCTAGTTTTTTTTTTTTTTTTTTGAAATTCTAGTTTGAGAAGGGGATTTGTTATGAGAAGAAGGGTATTTCATTGAAGCAAAACGGTAATTTACATGGAAAGAAATTTCTTTTGAATTAGTCTTAGGTTAAAACATAATACTTATTAAGAAAAATTGAAATGTCATCTTTCCTATCTTAAATTTACTTGCACTATGAACTTTATATGGTCTTTTTTTAAAAAATGAATTTATTTATTTATTTTTGTCTGAGCTGGGTCTTTGTTGCTGTGCACGGGCTTTCTTTAGTTGCGGCGAGCCGGGGCTACTCTTCATTGCGGCACGCCAAGGGCTTCTCATTGCTGTGGCTTCTCTTGTTGCAGAGCACAGGCTCTAGGCACCACGGGCTTCAGTAATTGTGGCTCGCAGGCTCTTAAGCATAGGCTCAGTAGTTGTGGCGCACGGGCTTAGTTGCTCCGTGGCATGTGGGATCTTCCTGGACCAGGGCTCGAACCCATGTCCCTGGCATTGGCAGGTGGATTCTTAACCACTGTGCCACCAGGGAAGCCCTATAAGGTCTTTTAAAATATCTTTGTTGGTCCTAGGTGGACCTCTCAGAATCCATTTGTAGAGAGACACACACACATATATATATACACAAACACATAAATATATACACACAGGTAGATAAAGTATCTATGCTGTATATATTTGCATTATATATGTAACTGTATGTTTGCTATATGTATACATATAAATCAATCCATCTATCTATACTGTGTGACTTCACAGGCTTATTTATATGTGAAACCTTTTTTATAAAAATGAAATCGTGCTACACCAAGAGGAATAAAGTACATGTACACAGAAAGACTGATAAAAATGTTCATAGCAGCTTTTTCACAATAGTAATGAACTAATGGTTCATACAGTGACATAGATGAATCTCAGAAATATTGTTCAGAGCAAGAGAAGCCAAACAAGTATGTACTATAAGATGCCATTTATAAAAAATACAGGAACAGGCCAAATTTAGGTATGGTGATAGAAATCAGAACAATGGTTTTTGGGTAAGGGCTGTGGATGACTGGAAAGGGGCAAAAAGGAACTTTTTAGGGTAATGGAAATATTCTATAACTTGATTTGGGAATCAAGCTATGGAATTCAAGTGTACACCTTTGGGGTAAGTTTTCATTTTCATGTAATTTTTAACTTACAGAACAGCTGCAAGACCAGTACGAGGAACTTCCAGATTCACCAACTGTTGGTGTATACATTTGTTCACATTTACCCAGCTGAATACTTAAGATCCGTGCATTTTATGGTATGTAACTTTTACTTTCATAAGGAAAAAAAACTATAAAAATTTGTTGAAGATGAGGAGAATGACCCTGTTATCTGAAAAAAGTGAAATACCTCAATTTGAAATTAAGCAGTGCTTTAATAATGATGTAGGAGAAGAGAATTACTGACAGTCTTTTGTCTCTACATATATGTATCTATGCTGCTTCTCTTTGAAGTTTCATGGCAACATATTTCTGTTAGAAGAGACAAGATCCTGTAAATAATTCAAGGCAAACTGCCAGCTAGGAAACTGTGCTTTATTTTGTTATCCTGTGTAAGTCACCTAGGGAATGAGACTGATACCTAGCGATAGCTTCCTGGGAATTGATAATTCCTGTTAAGAGAGTTGCACACCAGTGTGCTACGTTTTGCACAAACGTGCAGTCTTTACTGTCCTGGAACTCACCAGACAAAGAAGAGGCAAACAAAGCTGGTTGTCATTTGTGGGTGGTATTTATAGTAGGGGGAAGGATTGGTGCTTGTAAACCATATAAACTAATCTTGATCGTAGGTTAAGTGGTAAATCTAAGGTGGTGAATTTGACGCTCACTGTTAGTTTAAACTGTAATTTAAATAGGTTTAATTTAAAGCAAATCACTCTACAGCAGCCCTAAAACTATGTCAGTTGTTTAAAACGTTAGCTTTTTTTCTCGACTTACTATTTTATATAATCTTAAATATGTGTTCTTCACAATTTAGGATTGGGCATTATTTATGGATATTCATTTTTTAATCAGTTTTTTGCATCCACATAAGAAATTTGTTTATTTGGTTATTTACTAGAGTGGAATATGATTTGACGTAACAGAATGACTAGCCAGCAGTTTCAGCAAATTAATCATTGATAACTGGGGATGAACATTTATGTTGCCTTTACTAACAAAAACCATACATTTATATGGTCTATATATTTTTCTTTAACAAATATAAGTTCTTTGAAGAGAAAAATGACAAATGTCCAACTCATCCAACATGGATAAAAGGAGGACTTTCTCCATTTAATGAACATATTCATTTTCCTTTGAAATGACAGGGCCTTATCTCCCTTTCATACACAGTAAATTTCATTGGTCTATTGAGCATGAATAAAACATTATTTGAAAAGTTTTTAGAATTTTGTTTTGAGTTGTCAAACCCTAACTGCAGATAGAACTTTTAAAATATCTGTAGGTAGCCTTTTTTTTTTAGACTTTTTTATTATAAAAGTTTTAAACATATCCAGAACTGGAGAGAATAATAATGAACCGCCATATACCCATTCTTCAGATTTATTAATTATCAACATTTTGGTTAGTGTGCTTTTAAAAATTGATACATTCTCACAAATATTGTAAAATAGTAGTGGTATTAGTGTACCAGTTTTTTCTCTCAATTTTTTTCAAAAGTTTCGTTGTAAATAGAGAAATCTGAAAAGCAGTGTGTTTTATTTAACTCAGAGACTTAACTTTGGACAATCAGTAATTATGAAACTATTTTTATTCTAAGTTCCTTTCTGTCAATTCATAGCCTGGAAAAGAAAGATTAATTTTTTAGCCTTTTATTTATAATAAATTAGTCCAAATATTCTAATCTATAGAATAAGGTAGTACTGTTCATCTGGTAAGTTAGATTATCTTCAAAGTGTAGTGTCTGAGGAATGCTGTTGTCTAAATGTTTTGCTGTTACTTTCTCTTTCTCTAAAAACTCAGTCATTGCTGTGCTTTTTTAGGCTCCAAATGTATATCTTATGTCTAAACTCCAGGCCTTGCAAAACTGAGGCCCAAATTTTCACTTATGTCTTGAAACTAAATATGTTTAAATACCATCTCTGTAGCAACTGCACACCAACACCCCCTCTCTCCACCCCCAGTCAAAACGCTTCTCTTCCTGACTTTCCTCTTTAGCTGTTTGTGACACCATTATTCTTACTGGTCATTTTTTACTCTTCCTTTGCTTCTTAAGCTCAGTGAGCCACTAAATCACTTTGTTTTTAAATGTCTTTTTATCTTTTCGTCCTTTTTCATTTCCACTCCAGTTGTCCTAATTTGGGTAACATGTTAGCAGGAAGTTATCCCTAATCTGTAATGAACTTCATACATATCAAAATTAAGATATGTTCCTAAAGTAAAATAGGGCATTTTCTTCCCTTTCAGAGAAGGCTTCAGTCAGTCTTATAAGCAAACACGTAATTTTTAAGGGCTAGGAAATCATTATATTTAAACCAGGGTGATAGAGACAATTTCCAAATCACTCAGCTCTAATAACCTCGTGAACGATGGCCAGCAGGGCCCACAGTTTATCAAGGGATATAGGCAGCAGACTTTCTTGGACCACAGAAATAGCCCAGAATGAGTTCCTTCCAGCAGAATATCTGCAGGTGCTTTGCAGTGGGGGAAATACTGAGTGTATATAACAAACTTTCAGGACTTCTTGTGTTTTTATGGTAAAAATGAAGATCTGTGGGTTTACCCAAAAACCCTTCTATTCCTTGTGGCATATTTCCTGACCAAGATAGTTCTTATCAAAAAGCCATTGTGCTGAAAGTGACATGATACTCTTACCTCATTACTTTCCCTTCTTTTTACAGGCTCCTAGAATTGACGGTTGTCAGAAAGATAGGAACCTGAGGTTAGTTGGAAAGATATAAAATAGAAATGGGAAAATAAGTGATATCCATTCTGCTTCCCACTAGCAGTTGTCCACCCTCCAGTGGTCTTGGGCCTGAGTCCTTTACAGATGGATTGTAGCTTATCAGCTTGGCTTGCTTTTGGTCAGCTTATGGAGCTCTTTCTTCTTTCCGCTCTTCTGGGAAATGTTTGAATTTCTTCCTTGTAGAAATCAAGACCCAATTTAAGATTACTGACTTTGGGGATAAGAGAATAAAATTTGATATTGTTTTAGATAATCCAGAATACCTGATTATTTTCTTCTATGAGAAGTAGGAATAATATGGGGATTCTGAGATGCTTATGCAGAAATTAATTTAATAGTTATTACGAGTGGAAAATGGAAGAGAAAATTACACCGTTTCTAGGAAGCCTAGTATAGTAGGCATAGACAGGGATGAGATTCAGGAGTGTTGCTACATGATCTTACATGATCTACTTAACCTTACCGAGCCTTATATTAATTGTAAAATGAATGGGTTGGATTAGATAGTGTTTTAAGGTCTTTTTGCAGCTCTGAAATTCTAAAATGAGTGGTTTTTCAGGGGAAAAACTCCTGATTTATATACTGTTCCTGGTTAATGATTTTTTCAGTAATTGTTTCACCTACGTATTTTTCTGTTTCCATTAGAAGTTAGGAAAATAATTAAAGGAGTCAGCATTTGCAAAATGAATTAGATTTTAGTGTTTTCATCTATCTACATCTCTCTACTGGATTTATTCTGGACTCATTTTCACCTTCTATTTGTGTCCACTTTCCTGCTTTTCTTGCTTTTTCTTTGCTATACAGTGTGACTTTCATCTCCCTCTTTTTGCTGCTTCTCCTTGCTACTGGTTTTTTCTAGCTGTCCATTGCCCATATTTCATTATGGACATGGAATTCGCCAAATAGACCCTTGAGTCTGAGCTACTGATAAATTTAGACATCCTAATAGTTGTCAGGATTAGTGGGATCCTTCTACTCGATAATACAGAAACTAGAGAGATTAGTCCTAGGGTAGAGGGAGTGGGGGAAGCCTGAAGGGAGAAGGAAGGGGATGGAAGAGTTTCCAAGGATTATTTAGATATTTTGATTTAAAATATAAGTTAAAATCTTCCTTAAGTTTTGATGATGGTGGCTCTGCCTGTGATATCAAAGTTTGGTCCTGAAGTCTTAGTGCACTGTGAGTTTCATCAGGGCAGCAGCTGTGCCTCTAATTCTGAATCCTTGGTGTTCAGCATAGTGCTGCAGAGTAAGCGAAAGTTGAACTGAGTTGTTGTTAGGACTGCTTCTTTCTTCAGGGTGTTCTGTGGTTGGCTGGAGATTAAGATTCTGGTTAGACCCTTAAGTAAGACTGTCACCACCACTTTGTGATATGGGACAAGATATGTAGCTTCTCTCTAAGCTCAGTTTCCTCATCTATAATAATAGGAGGTGCAGGCAGTATTAATACCTACCTAAGGGTTGTGAGGAATAAATGAGACAATACAAATAAAGTCCTTAGCCCAGAACCTGGCATATGTCTTCAATAAATATTAAATGCTATTATAGTTTCATTAATAAGCACTTTTGTATTCCAGATAATAAGTTCTGTTAGGTTCTAAGTAGCGTTGTTACAGAATAAGACAAGATCCTGTCCTTAGAAAAGATAGAACATGTGCACAAAATATAAATAACAACCTAGGTCTTGTGGTAAGTGACAAAGGAGTGGTTTACTTAAGGTCTCAAGAGGCAGGAATAATTGCTAAGCAGGTGAGAACTTCAGGAAGGTGACAGAGCTCCACCTAAGCCTTGTAGGACTAGTTAGCAAGTTAGGAGGACAGGCTCCTTGGAGCCAGTTTGCCTGTGTTGGAATCCTGACTCTGCTACTGTGTAATCTTTAGCAAGTTACTTGACCTTCTTCCTAGGATTGTTGAGAGAATTAAATGAGTTTATATATGTCAAGTGCTTAGAATGGTGCCTCAAACATGGTTAGAGCATGAAAAATTGTTATTATAAATTGGAGAAGGGAGAAAGCATTTGACAGAACACTGAGTGACAGTGAAGGGGAGATTTCATAGGTTTGTCTGAAATGATGAAGCCAAATGGACTGGAGGGAATAACCTGTTGGAAAATAGTGAGTGATTATGTTAGGGCAGAATTATGAATGATTAAGCCAGGGAGTATGGCATCTTTTCCATATGTACTGGGGGAACTTGGGAAGATTTCTTGGGTTATTTGTAAAACATTCTTGTGTGTTACAAGTAACATTTCTAAGTCTGTATCTCTAGCACTTCTCACTATCTTTCCTGATGTCATATAACTGAAACTACTATCATACTAATTTTGACGATGAAGCTCATGATCCTCTATTCTGAACCATTATGCCTCTTTAATTTGTCCATTTGTTTTTGTAAACATGTATTTTGGGCTTTCTCTTTTTCTCTCCATATTCTAGTTGTTTACATAATTCTTATTCCTTTTCTCCAGAGTTTAGTGGGTTTCTGCTATTTACCTCTCTGTCCTCAAAAATCCCAGTCTAGATCCTAAATCACCGAAGTCATAAAGTAGAAAGGGCCAGGGAGAGGGAAAAAGGGGGAGGAAGGTAGGGAAGTATGCTCTAGTCCAGCAGTCTTATTGTACAGATGAGGACGTTGAGGTCCAGAGGAAGTAAAGTCAGGATCCACAGCTAATTAATTAGTGGCCTGTACCTTTCAGAGCTAAACTAGGGCTGCTTTTTTACTGTCGTCCTAGTATGACTCTTAACCATCTGGGTGGGAATTACAGTAGTATTACCAATAATCTTTCTACTAACAGCTATCAAACACCAAGGTAAGAAATAATTTTACTGCCAGGAATAATGTGGTAATAATTCACTCTATTCTTAATGAGAAGCCCATGATCACACTTCTTGGACAGGCATTACTATTCTTAAAGTAATATTTAAAACCAAGGCTCCAGGGCTTCCCTGGTGGTGCAGTAGTTAAGAATCTGTCTGCCAATGCAGGGGACATGGGTTCGATCCCTGGTTTGGGAAGATCCCACATGCCACGGAGCAGCTAAGTCTGTGTGCCACAACTAATGAGCCTGCGCTTTAGAGCTGTGAGCCACAATTACTGAAGCCTGTGCACCTACAGCCCGTGTTCTGCAACAAGAGAAGCCACCGCAATGAGAAGCCTGCGCGCTGCAAGGAAGAGTAGCCCCTGCTCACTGCAACTAAAGGAAACCCACGCGCAGCAGCGAAGACTCAAGGCAGCCAAAAATAAATAAAATAAATTTATTTAAAAAAATAAAATCAAGGCTCCAAAATCTTCTTTAGGAACAAAAGGGTTCCTTTCTTTTATTTTTGGAGTTGGAAATTATAACTATAATAGTGTTGTAAACATAAATATCATTCTCAAAAAAAAGTGGACTTCTGTTTCTGTCATGGTGGAACACAGGTTCTTTTAGAGTGATTGATAGTCCAGTAAGATTAGCATGAAAAGTTGGGAACTATTGTACTTTCACCTCACAGCCCCCAGCCGTGTACTTCTACTAGTACAGTAGTCTCTAAGTTTACATCTTCTTTCGTCTCTTACATTTTACCATATGCCACACATAATGGTGAGAAACCTATTTAAGCATTGTTTTCTTCTATATTGTTTTCCTACCTAAATGCAATGTGATAGAATGTCTTTTATAAAGCCCTAAGCTTAGTGTCTGGACACTCTAGTTACTCAATAAATACTCCCTTCCCTTTTTACAGAGCACGTAATTTTTTCTCATTAATGTCAGTTCCTCATCTCCAAATCACTGTCACACTACTTTTCTTCCCTTGAAATGTCTTGTTTTAAATTTGACAAGATGCTGTCCTTGCATTTTGAAAATTTGTGTGACGTACAAATACGTTTTAGTCACTTTAAGCATAATTTTGTCATAAAATTATTTCACAGCTAGTAATCTTTTCAGGTTCTATATTCTTTCCCATGATTAAAGAAAGAAAAAGTGGCATGGGTTACATAAAAATACCCTAGACCTCTCTGCTCATCCTGCCATATTCCTTAAAAAAAAAAAAAAAAAAAAGACTTCTAACTGGATTCATTTTTACTGAAATACTAATTTTTCTTTATCATTTTCAAACACTGTGAAGTTGGATTGTATAATACACAAATATATATACAAAAGAATTTTTTCCGTGTCCTCAGTGCTTTGTATCAGATCACTTAGTTGTATTTCCCATGGTTTGGTTTCTTTTTCCTGTCTTCATTTTTCTGAAGGGAGAAGGGATTTTTTTCTCTCTTATGATCTGTGACTTGTTTTGTATTTAGATGATTACTCTTTATAACAAATTTTAACTTCTATTTGTGCTATTGGGGGGAAGAGAAATGCTTCAAAATTAAATTTTAGATTTCTTTTTTGAGGGCTGTGTGTGTGTGTGTGTGTGTGTGTGTGTGTGTGTGTTTCTCTCAGCCCCTTCAGATAATATATAGGAATTTGTTTCTGTTTTTAAATCTTTTTTATGTTGAACTGTTTTATTGTTTGAAAGAAGTCTTTTAAGCTATATTTTATGAGTGGTTACTAGCCTTTCCTTGTAAATTTATATAGTAATAGTACTATAAATTCTACTCTATATAACTATATGTTATATATAATACTGTATTATATATGTTATATATATAGCATAAATATATATTAATACTATGCTGTATATAGTATATAATAATACTATATAAATTATATAGTAATTTATATAGTAATACATTTTGCTGTTAACTTCATCCTTAGAATATTAAGTTTTTTGTAATTTAACTTATTTGGGTATGTCTTGCAATTCTCATATGTTGAGAGAGGAAGGAACAATTGGTTTTTGTAACTCTTATATAAATTACTTGGCTGTCTTCCATTTATTATCATTTTCTTTTTTTTAATTTATGGCTTCTAAAAGTGAAGAGCTTTAATATTATGCATTCTTGTAGACCGTAGTCTTTGTTACAAAATGTGCTCATTTCTCTTTTCCATGTTTAATATGACTATGCTTAGGTTTTCTGTTTAATTCATGGTGTATTTTTGTTTAGTTTTTGGCTGGATTTGTCAGTTTGGGTTGTAGTTTCTTTTCACCTTCGTGTTGTTTTTGTTCATTTTCTTAATATCTCATTTTATCTCCACTTAACAAACTTTTTGGTATTACCATATACTGAATATTTTAATATGTGTGTGTGTCTGTAGTTTCTAAACAAGTGTGACCGAGTTTCCCTCTTTTCTTAAGATTCCTAGGCTATTTAAATATTTTTATACCTGTTGTCTATTTTGCATCTAAAATGCTGATAACAGTAAATAAGATTTCAGTACACTTTATGTGAGTTAATTTTTTATGACAATCTAGCTTTGCCAGACCAATTTTGTTAGTAAATTAAAAACATTTAAAAATTACTAATCCTCCTAATCTAGTGTCCCTCATTTAGTAATTTGTTTTGATCCTTGTGTCATTTTATGAGTCTTTTATTTGGAAGACTTGCCAGTGACTTCTAAAAGTGAATCATGAATTATGTGAAACAATTAACTTTGAAAGGGGAAAATAACTATACATTTTAGGACCTACATTTTATATAAATTGGGTTTTGTTTTTTTTTTTCCTGCGGTACGCAGGCCTCTCACTGTTGTGGCCTCTCCCGTTGCGGAGCACAGGCTCCGGACGCGCAGGCTCAGCGGCCATGGCTCACGGGCCCAGCCGCTCCACGGCATGTGGGATCCTCGCAGACCGGGGCACGAACCCATGTCCCCTGCATTGGTAGGCGGACTCTCAACCACTGCGCCACCAGGGAAGCCCCATTTTATATAAATTGGATTAACAGATTATTCAGTGATGTAAAGATATCTTTTAAATTGTTTCTGTATACTCTGTATTCATTGAAAAGATTTGATAGCTTGTAATTAAAACTAAAAAGGCAAGAAACATTAAAAACAAAGTCAGAAATTCAGCATAAATCACTTGAGAAATAATGAGCAGGATGAGGGAGTGGAAAGAAATCTTTACAGCAATAATCTGAGGCAAAATATTTTCTGTATTTGAACATTAAATTTAGCTCTGAGCTTCCTGGCAAGCAGGAGAAAAAAGGAAACAGGATGGGTTTCACAGTTATTGTCTGATAAAGAAAGCTTATCAGTTTTTCATGGGAGAGAAACTTTTTCTGAGTTCTAAGTTATAAAAAGAGGTTATGTGAATTCTTAATAAGGAATATAATTTATATTTCCATTTTATAGCTTAATTCCTGCTATTGCTGTGTTAGCTGTGATATACCATTTATATGCACTGTAGTTATATTTGGTCATATTAAGTTCACATCCACTGTTGTCAGGAGTGGAAATACCATGGCTAGGGTGTGTTTATGTATTGCCTCTAGAATTGTAACCATTGACGAACAGGAAACTGAAAGCTAAAAGTTCAGGAAATGTATTGTATTTAGACTTTGTGGAAAAAATATATATGATACTTAACTACTGAAATCCATGGCTGTTTGAAGACTGAAAAATTTATGTGTGCATTTAGTTAGAGAATAATATTATGGATTCTTATAACAATGCTGTCAGATGCTTAAATATGATAATAAATACAGTATGCACATTGTGTGCCAGGAAAATTGTGCAATGCTAGAAAAAATGCAATGGATTATAATATGTGTTCAGCTATACTCTCAAGAAATAAAACAGCTGGCACAGCAGTTGAATTCTTCAAGGATATCTTATTTTCAGAGAATTACAGAGCTTTGGTTTTAGTTTTAGTTCCAGGGAAGGAGAGGTCCCTGTTTTACAAGACAGTCCATTTCACTCTTAGGAAATTCTAATGGTTAAGTTTTATTTTCTCATATTGCATTGAAGTTTGTTCCCCTGTAATTTATTAATATACTCTATAGTTTTCTTAGTGTTGAAAGGAAAATGGTTAACTGATAAAAATTATTATTTTTAATAAAGGTGATTTTAAAAATTTATTTATTTATATTTATTTTGGCTGCTCCGGGTCTTAGTCGTGGCACGTGGGATCTAGTTCTCCTACCAGGGATCGAACCTGGGCCCCCCTGCATTGCGAGCGTGGAGTCCTACCCACTGGACCGCCAGGGAAGTCCCGATAAAAATTATTTTAAAAGTTAAATATATTTCAAATGCTTGGGTTTGGGGTTTTGTTTGTTTGTTTTAGGATTGTGGCATTTTAGGTGCCTCATGAAATACTACCTGTAGGAGCTTTATTTTTGAAGTTGTTTAAAAGATTTCTGTCAGATCATAAGTGATTAACATATATGCTGCGTAACCTGTATTACTGTTTTTGTACTTAACTATTTTAACAGGATGTGATTTATATGGTTTCAACATTCTTTGAGACAGCATCAAGTTTTAATAGCTTTTTAGAAATGGGAATTTTCTAATATTGTATTTTTGTTGCTGTTCTGTTTCAACAAAAGTGATCAATTATGACTGTTTTCACTGCCAGTTTTGTGATTTGAAGTTATAGTCACACAAAATATTCAGGGACCACATTAAATGAGAATTCTATTTATTACAAAGTTCTTTTAGGAAATTTAGCTGTATTATATGTCAGCACTTATAATCATTTGAATAGCCTCATTAAAATTAGCCTCTTTTCAGGATTGATTTGGATTTGGATCTGTTAGGGTCATGTGTTCACCTCTGAACTGTTGGGGTGGCCAAGGGGATAAGAAGCTCTGACTGGCAAAGACTGGGGATTGGGCCCACCCCAGGAGGTGAGGAGCAGTGATTCCCCAGTGGAAAGTCCCAGAATGCTGTTTGCAGCAGAGGGTGGAATGGGCTCTGGGCTGACAAAACAAGGAGTCTCGACAAGGCCAGACCATAAACGGCCTGGTATAATGGGTTAGGGGCTTGGACTTGAGGCAGTAGCTGATCTGTTGTTGCAACAGAAGGTTCTTTTCAAGAACAACTTTTACTTCCTTCTTATTGTGTAGTACATGGTTATTGTAGAAGAATTTAGTAAGTAAATATAAATCAATGAAGAAAATAAAAATTTCCTATAATGTTTTTTCTTTTGAATTTTCTTAGCTAATTTCCCTTAAATTTTATTTAACATCTAAATTACTTTCTAAATTTTGTTTATTTGAAATGGTGCTTGTTCAATTGTTCTTTCACAAATTCTGTTTCTGTTAACTTTTAAAATTAATTATGAAGGAAATAGGAGTTAATAACATTTAAAGCCTTTGTTTTTGTTTGATATAATTATTCTATTAATTTGTTTCTATTTTATGGGAAACCGTAGGCATAATGGGCATAATGAGAACACAGACCTGGAAGTCAGTGGTTCTTACAGGAGAAACAGGAAAAATGGAGCAAAGACTAGGTCTGTCTTGTTCACGGTTATGGCAGTATCATCAGGCACAATGCCTGGCATATAGTAAGTGTTCCATAAATAGTTGCTGAATGAATGGATGAGTTTCTCATTAAGCACTTTGAGTAGCTCATATTTCCTGCACTATGGATAATCAAGATCAATTATATTCATCCAAAGTTAAGAGTCTTTGCTGTGCTCTGCCCTTTTTTAAAAATGAAAATTGAATAAATCGATTGTTTTAAAAGATACATATGTGTGTATGTACATGCACACACACACAGTACAAAAGTAAAAATCCCTTGTTTCTTCCCCTGAATCCCATTCTCCAGAATTTGCTACTATTAATGGTTGGTATATTTTTTCTAGATATTTTCTTGCATTTACAAATGTATATGCATTTTTTCATACAAGTAGAATAGTAATTTACACTGTTGTATAACTTGCTTTTTCCCCTCTTCATGCCATTCTTAAACATCTTTCCCTATCAATTCATATATAACTGCTTCTTTATTTTTTTATTTTTAAAATTTTTATTTATTTATTTTTGGCTGCATTGGGTCTTTGTTGCTGCGTACGTGCTTTCTCTAGTTGCGGTGAGTGGGGGTTACTCTTTGTTGCGGTGCGTGGGCTTCTCATTGCAGTGGCTTCTCTTGTTACGGAGCATGAGCTCTAGGTGCGCAGGCTACAGTAATTGTGGCTCGCAGGCTCCGGAGCGCAGGCTCAGTAGTTGTGGCACGTGGGCTTAGTTGCTCCGCGGCATGTGGGATCTTCCTGGACCAGGGCTGAAACCCGTGTCCCCTGCATTGGTAGGTGTATTCTTAACCACTGTGCCCCCAGGGAAGTCCTGCTTCTTTATTTTTAATTGCTGTATAATATTCCATTGTGGAGATATATAATAATAGTCAATTAAGGAAATTTCAGTTGTTCCCCCCCCTTTTTTTTTTAACCATTACAACAGTGTTTACTATTCCTTCCACATATAATTTGTTTTCTTCTGTGAGAATATCTATAGGTAATTTCCCAGAAGTGCTATTGCTGGGCTAAAGGATATTTGCACTTACACTTTTTATAGATGTTGGAAAATTCACCCTTAAAGATAGTATACTACTTTGCACTCTCATTTAAGGGTATGAGGTGTTATTTTTTGATAACTACATACTTCCATTCTGTGGATTAGAAGCGTTCAGCTTTTGAAGATGAATCCTCATGGTAATTTGAGTTGTCAGAAGATGATGGATTAAGTCATATATTCCCACTGCCTGACATAAGTAGTTGAAGTCAAGTGAAAGATGGTGGACTGTACTCTACAGACCTGTAGTGTGCATTGCACTGATCCAGATGTGGAAGATCAAGTTGTTGGTTTTCTAGGGTTTTGTCTCCTTAGTATGTTTAAGCTAAACGTTCATGAGTGACAGTCTGGAGGGGTGGAAGGACCTGAGTGCTGATTTGAGAAGTTTAGTTTTATTATGCTGGGGAACTCTTTTAAGTCCTTGAATTGGGGTGTGTACCGTGTGAGAGAGGTTTACTGGCAGTATGTACAGAATGAATAGAAGGGAGTAGGCTGGAGGTAGGCAGGTCAGCTGGAGGGCTGTGGTGACTCAGGAAGGAAAGGAAGAAAACCCAGAATGTGGTGATAGCTATGGAATTGGAAAGTAAGATAGTAGGAAACACAATGAACAGTTGGCAGGTCCTGTTGATTAAATGGAGAAAAATTAAAGTTATAGGAGAATAGCCAGACAATACAGATGACAAAGTAAATGGAGAAGGAGCCAATTTTGAAAAAGTGGATTTTCTTTAAAAAATAGGGATATAAAAGGGTCCTGAAGTATTGAGTATCTATAGCCAGGCAATTTGGGAGAGATTAAAAACAGGAGAAGGGAAGAGGGAGAAATTATAACTAGATCTGGAGGTTATCTTAATAGAGGCCATATTTGAAATTAAGAGTGGATGAGTTCTGGTATGAAGTGGTTGACAGGGGAAAAGCTGTTGATTGAAAACTGCATTTTGAAAAGAGATACTTGCAATAATAGGAGATGGGATGAAAGAATAATCAAGGAAAGAAGCAGCAGGTAATCTGAGGGGTAGGAAAAGAATCAGGAGCAATGTTACTGGGATCTCACCTTCATTCTTTTTCTCTACATATGATACTGTGTTTACTGGATGTTTTCGAGGTAGCCACCATGTCCTTTCTTTTGTGTAATACCTCAGAAAATTTTGGTGTGAATATTTTAAAGATGGAGTTAGTTTTATTCCTGAAGTTGACTATTATACTTGAAAAAAGCTCTTGGAAAAGTAGTTTTGGTGTCATGTGCTATGTTCCTTCTGGTTTCATAAAATCTTTTCATCTTGTTTTAATATCTGTGGACCTAAAGCAAGAAAAAGTACAGCTTATAGTTGAATAGATAAAAGTCCAGATACCTCGTGCATTTTAACTGCTCATTTTAAAAATGTTTCCTGGCGGGCTTCCCTGGTGACACAGTGGTTGAGAGTCCGCCTGCCTATGTAGGGGACACGGGTTCGTGCCCTGGTCCGGGAAGGTCCCACATACTCTGGAGTGGCGGGGCCCGTGAGCCATGGCCGCTGAGCCTGCACGTCCGGAGCCTATGCTCCGCAGTGGGAGAGGCCACAACAGTGAGAGGCCCGCGTACCGCAAAAAAAAAAAAGTTTCCTAGCGATTGAAACTTGGCTTAATAACAAATGATAAGAATGCATATCTTTTTAGAAGAACATAGTGTGAATTTAGAGTACACTATCTTGGTGCTTGTCTGGATGGAGCCTAGTCACTGGAAATAATCTAGAATCAAAGCCAGGACCCTGCAACTTCACTTGAGTCAGTGTGTGAAATGGTTCGAGTGTAGGCTCAGGAGTCATTCTGCCTTGCTCCACGGTGCAGTAGCAATATTATGCACCTGAATTTCACCATCTGGAAATGCTAATAACAGTTCCTATATCAGGGTAATTGAGAGGATCCATCCTGGAACTTATATTCTAGTAAAGAGAGATGGGAAACTTACAGATAAATACATGTGCCAGGTGGTAAGTGGAGGGAAACAAATGGTAGGATTGATTGCCATTGTTTCTTGCTCTTTTATATTGGGTAATAGGGAGGGCCTTTCTGATAAGAAAGTGTTTGAACAGAGACCTGACGGAAGTGAGGGAGCAAACTGTGCAGCTGTTTGGGGCAAGAGTTCCGGGCAGAGGGGACAGCAAGTGCAGAAGCCCTGAGTAGGGGTATATTGAAGGGTACAGCAAGAAGGCCAGTGTCATAAAAGCAGAGTGAGTGAGAGGAGTAGCAATAGGAAATAATTTCAGAGATAGCCACTGACCGGCACGTAGGGTTTTAAGCATAAGAAGGACTGGATTTTATTCTGTGTGAGATGGGAAGCTCTTGGAGGATTGCCAGAGAAAAATTTTTTTGAAGTCAGTTTGATTGTCACTTCTTTTCTTTAAAATGCTTCAGTTCTCTATTTCCTTTGGAATAAAGTTCAAATGCCTTATTCTGGCACACAGGGTCCTTCACAGTCGGGCCTCTGCCTATTTATTTAGCATCATCGGCCTCCTTCCCACATGTACACTTCACTTCAGCTAAATTGGATTACGTGCAGTTCCCTGCATGGGTCACGATGATTTGTGTCTTTGTGTTTTTCTGCATGCTGTTTGCCCTGGGAGAAACTGTCCTCCTCAGCTCCCATGGTCATTGGCTCTGTTTTAGAGGGTCCTCTTTGTGTTCCCAGAGCACCCTGTACCTTGTTCTGTCACCATTCCCTCCCCTAGCCACTTTGTACTCAAGCTGCGTAGTCCTGGAATGTACTGTGTTCTTTTACCAGCCTTGATTTTACTCTTGCCACACCCTTGCCGGCTGAAATTATGCCCACCCTTCAAGAACGAGCTCAAACACTGCCGTCTTTTCTCTACTTTATAAACCTTTATAAACTGCTATCTTTTCCCTACCCTCATAAATACTTCATAGCTCGGTTATACTTAATCATAGTTACTTTGAATAAAAATGTTTCTTTCCCTTACCTCACACAAAATCCTTGGCCTTATTCATTTTCAGTTTCCATTGTAGCCCCCAGTATAGGGTCTTGTACAGATTTCACATTCAGTAGATGCTCCAGGTATGCAGGATTCATATGATAATTAGAAAACTTGGGTTTCAAGCTGCTAAGGACCAAAAGCAGCAAATATGAACAGTTAAAGTGAGTTGCCTATTAAATTAACAAAACAAATTTATTATAACATAATGTTGATGATGGCATGATTACTCTGGTTCTCTCATATATTTACTACTAGTGCCAAAAACTAGTGCACCCCTTTTGAAATGTAGTTTGGCAGAATGTATTCAGGCATATAAATGTCCATGTTTTTTGAGGTGGTGATATCACTTCTGGAAGTCATCTTCAGAAAATAGCACAAACTAGAATAACAATTATTAGCTACCTCTACCACTAATGTTGATAGTTTACTATGTGACAGGCACCATGCAGAGCCCTTTACATGCGTTACTTAATTTAATTCTCAGAATTCCAAGAGGTGTGAATACTGTTAACCTCATGTCATATATGGGGAAATTGAGGCACAAAGAAATTAATTGACTTGCCCGAGATCACACAGCTGCTATGTTGTAAGTCAAGATTCCTACTAACAGAATTCATACCCTTAATTATATGATATGGTAAAAGCCTAGGCACAAAACTGTTCACAGCAGTGTTATGTAGAATAGATAAGTTGGAAGCAATGTATATCATTAATTATGGTCCATCCATTTAATAGAATAATAGAAAGCTGGATAATAGAATAGATTTATTGAAATAAAATTCACATAGCATAATATTCACCCCTTTTAAAGTGTACAAGTCAGTGGTTTCCAGTATATTCACAGAGTTATACAACTATTACCATTATTCTACTTCAGAACACTTTATCACCCCCAAAGAAATCTCATACCCGTTATCAGTCACTCCCTATTTCCCCATTACCCTAGAAGATCACCAGTCTCTTTTCTGTCACTATAGATTTGCCTGTTCTGGACATTTCATATAAATGGAATTGTACAAAATATGGCATTTTGTGTCTGGCTTTCATTTAGCATAATATTTCTTGGTTCATCCATGTTGTAGCATGTTATCAGTACTTCATTGCTTTTCATTGCTGAATAATATTCCACTGTATGGATATACCACATTTTGTTTATCCATCATTAACTAATGAACATTTGGGTTGTTTCTACTCCTTAGCTATTATGAATAATGCTGTTACAAATATTCATGTACAAGTTTTTGTGTGGACATGTTTTCATTTTTCTTGGAATTGTTGATCAAATGATAACTTTAACTTTTAGAGGAACTGCCAGACTGTTTTCCAAAGCAGCTGCATCATTTTACCTTTCCACTAGCAATGCATAAGGGTTTCACCTTCTCCACATCTTTGTCAATACTTGTTATTATCTCTTTGCTAATAGCCATCCTAGTGGATATGGAGTAGTACTGCATTGTGGTTTTGATTTGTATTTCCCTGATGACTAATGATGTTGAGCATCTTTTCATGTGCTTATTGGCCATTTGTAAATCTTATTTGGAGAAATGTCTGTTTGAATCCTTTGCCCCTTTTTTAACTGAGTTATTTTCTGTTATTGAGTTAAAAGAGTTCTTAGTATATTCTAGATACAGTCTCATTATCAGATACATGATTTGCAAAATTTTTCTCCCATCCTATTGTGTTGTGTTTTCACTTTCTTGATGGTGTCCTTTGTAGCACAAAAGTTTTTAATTTTCATGAAGTCTAATTTATCAAATTTTTTTTTATTGCTTTCAGTTTCACATAAGAAGACATTGCCTAATCCAAGGTCAGTGAAGATTTACCCCTGTGTTTTCTTCTAAGAGTTTGATAGTTTTCGCTCTTACACTGAGGTCTTTGGTCCATTTTGAGTTCCTTTTTGTATATTGTGTGAGGTAGGGTGTCCAACTTTGTAATCCTTTGCATATGGAGATCCAGCACCATTTGTTGAAAAGTCTGTTCTTTCTCCCATTGAATTGTCTTGGCACCTTTTTCAAATATCAATTGTCCATAAGTGTAAGAGTTTATTTATCAGCTGTCAATTCTATTCCATTGATCTATGTGTCTGTCCTCATCCTAGTGCCACACTGTCTTGATTACTGTCACTTTGTAGTAAGTTTTAGAACCATGACGTGAGTCCTCCCAACTTTGTTCTTTTCAAGGTTGTTTTGGTTATTTTATTCTGTTTGCTGTGAACCTATAACTGCTCTTAAAAATAAAGTCTGTTTTTTAAAAAAGGCCTCCTGAATTGTAATGTTGGGATTATGGTGAATTCTTTTCTCCTTTCTTTATTTCTCAAACTTTCTGTAATATATAACTATATAATATTTATAATTTTAAAAGTTTAAGTTTTGGCCAATAGAATACTTTTTTTTTAACTCAAGAGACAACTCTTAGCTCTGTAGCTAAAAACCAGAGTTACCTAACTTTCCAGGAAGAATGTATGAAAGTGAAGAGCTGGGGCATAACGTTATGGTTAGAATGAGCCAGTCTCAGATTTAACACTCAGCTCCATGAATGCTCCTTTCTGTCGCCAGTTTCCTTCAGTTTCTTTTTCGTCTTCTCACTCTCCATTAAAAGCCCTCCCTCACACACTAAGACTTTCCTCAGAACATTTAGGTGAAATTTTTGGAATCTGGCTAGTCTGTATAATGGCCATTGAGAAATGGAAAGAATTGTGATTGAGTAGCATGGGGGCAAGGAGCCAGATAATGCAGTCTGAGCCACAGAAGTCACTTTGATGGAAGGTGATTTGGGGCGGGGGGAGTCATCCAAGTAGAGCTCTTTATGGCCTTCTCTTCCCTTGTTGTGTTCTGTCAATTTCTTTGCATCTGTATATGTTGTTTTCTTATGAAATCATATGCTGAGGGCAGAGATCTGCAGGTGTTGCTAGGCTAGTTAAAAGTTTAAATAGACACACAGAGAAACAAGCCCTGTAACTTGGTGACAGCCTGCTCTTCCTATGTTGTTTGTAAGTACCGCTACAGAGTTTGCATGTTCTAAAGTTTGGGGGCTTTCTTTCCAGTTGAAGCAGTATTAAAATCTCAGTTTATTAATATTTTTTTGCATATAATAGGTGTCCATTTGAGGTTTGTTCCAAAACAAAAGCAAGTTTTATAGACCTGCTAAAGACTAATACCAGTGTCAACCACAAGCCAACTTTTTTGTAGCATTGTGACTTTGAAGTATTAAGATGATTAACAATGTATTTTTTTAGTTGAATTAATCAAAGGAAGGGGAAAACAGTTTTTAACTCAGATTTTTAAAAATTGTGGTATATTTATTAATGGCATTTAGAAATGTAAAATCATAATGTTTTTATTCTTATAAGGCTTAAACTTATCATTTTCTTACATAGATAAAAGAAAAAATGAGATACCACAATTATCCAAATTTCCAGAAATATGCACAAAATCATAGTTTTGATTGCTGTCTTAAGATCAAGTACCTGCCATTTTAGGAGAGAGATATTTACTGTCAGTTACAGGCTATTGTCGTGGAAAAACTATATCCTTCAAATTTCAGACTGTCAAAATTAGTTCTAGATAATGTTTATTTTCTAAGATATTTTCTTGCCACTTGAAATTCCATTCATAGTACTTGTGTCTTTTTACTGTGTCTCCCTTTTTCTGGCTTAAAAATATACTTGTGGGCTTGTGCTTCTGGCCAAGTTGGAATAACAGAGATTGGATTTACTCTCTTGGCTGTAATCACATAACTAACAAAAAAACAAACAAAAACCCCAGAAATACTATATAAAGTTTCAAATACTGACCAACTGGAAGCACAGGACAATGATTCCCAAGAAAGCAGAAACAAACAATGAACCCTACAATTATCCTAGCTTACTGCCTGGAGAGAGTTTCTAGGCTGCAGCATAAGGAGGGGAATCCCAGACGGAGCCCATCAGTCTCCCTAGTTGAGGAGACAGAGCTGGAGGCCAAGGAGGCTGTAGTTTGGAGAAGAGAGAGCTGCACAAGGAGGAAACTCCAAAGGTCTGCAGAGAGTCTCCCTTAAGTCTTCATATGAGTAACAATTAGTACTTATGTTGTATGGAAGCTACCTGAAGCCAGGAACCACCCAAAAGGAGTAGAGGGGATAATCCCTGATTCTTTTTCAGGGTTAAAAATAGTTTGTGTTCCCACCAGCCATAGGAAAAAAACCTCATAAGTCACAGAACATTGGATAGAGTACTCAGAGGGTATTGCCCCAGCAGTGGTGCAAATGTAGACCTAAACTATAGACTGCTGTGATCCTTTCTAACAAAGCTTAAAAATAGGTCTCAAAAGGATCAAACTGTTTCCAAGTAATTTAACTGCATCCCAGAACAAAGCTCAATGTGTATAGTTATGCAAAAATATCTAGCACTGTATTATCAAATAACAAGTGTTGGTGAGGATGTGGAGAAAAGGGAACCCTTGTGCACTGTTGGTGGGAATATAGATTAGTACAGCCACTATGGAAAACAGTATGGAGATTCTTCAGAAAATTAAAAATAGAACTACTGTATGATCCAGCAATTCCACTCCTGTGTATTTTTCCAAAGAAAAGAAAATACTAATTAGAAAAGTTACGTGTACCCATATGTTCATTGCAGCATTATTTACAATAGCCAAGATATGGAAGCAACCTAGTTACCCATCAGTAGATGAAAGGTTAAAGAAGATGTGATCTTTATACCATTTGGACAACATGGATGTAGAGGGTATTCTGTGGGAAATAAATCAGAGAGAGATAAATACTACATGATTTCACTTACATGTGGAATCTGAAAACAAAACAAATGAACAAACATAACAAAACAGAGACAGTGTTATAGATACAGAGAACAAATGGGGAGTTGCCAGAGAGGAGGGGAATAGGGGGAAGAAAGAAATAGGTGAGAGAAATTAAGAGATACAGACTTCTGGTTGCAGAAAAAAATGAGTCAAGAGTATGAAATGTACAGTGTGGGGAACATAGTCAATAACTAATATCTTTGTATGGTGACCTATTGTAACTAGACTTATTGTGGTGATCATTAGACTTATTGTGATGATCATTTTGAAACATATAGAAATACCGAATCACTGTGTTGTGTAACAGGAACTAACATAGTGTTTTAGGTCAATTGTACTTCAAAAACAAACTCATAGAAAAAGAGACCAGCTTTGTGGTTACCAGAGGCAGGGGCAGGAGGAGGGGAATTGGATGCAGGCAGTCAAAAGGTATAAACTCCCAGTTATAGGATAAATGAGTACTAGGGATGTAATGTACAACATGATGAATATAATTAACACTACTGTATTTTATATAGGAAACTTGTTAAGAGAGTAAATCCTGAGAGTTCTCATCACAAGGAATTTTCTATTTCTTTAATTTTGTATCTATATGAGATGATGGGTGTTCACTAAACCTATTGTGATAAATTATTTCATGATATATGTAAGTCAAACCATTATGCTGTATACCTTCAACTTATACAGTGCTATATGTCAATTATATCTCAATAAAACTGGAGGAAAAAAATATCTAGCTCTCACCAAGGTAAAATTTACATTTGGCCTCCAGTCAAAAGCATCAGACTTGTAATGAAGCAATCCATGAGGAGGAAAATTAAAAAATAGAAACCGACCCAGAAATGACACAAGTGATAGAATTAGTGGACAAAAACATTAAAACAGTTTTGGCTATATGCCATATATTCAAGAAAGTAGAGGGAAGATTGAGAATGTTAAATGCAGATATAAAATACATTTGAGACGTAAATTGAACATCTAGAGATCAAAACTACAATGTGCAAGATGAAAAATAAACTACGTGGGATTTACAACAAATTAGTGCAAGAGAAAAGATTAGTAAACTTAAAGCCATAGCAATACAAACTATCCAGAATAACACTCAGAAAGGAAATAAGACTAGGAAAAAATGAATAGAGCATCAGTGAGCTGTGAGACAACTTTAGGTGGCCTAATATATGCATAATTGTAGTCTCAAGGAGAGGAGGGGGTGCAGAAAATTTTTTTGAAGAAATAATGGTCAAAAATTTACAAATTTGATAAAAACTAGAAATCTTAAAAAAAAAAAAGAGGAAAAATGGAACAAAGAACAGATGACAAATAGAAAACAAATAGCAAAATGTTAGGTTTACACCAAACTGTATCAATACTTATATTAGCTATAAACCATCTAAACAATCCAGTTAAACGGCAGAGCTTAATAGATTTGGTAAAAAAGCAAGACTCAACTGCATGTTGCCTACAAGAAACCTCTGATACGTAGTAAGATACAAATAGATTAAAAATAAAAGGTTGGGGGCTTCCCTGGTGGCGCAGTGGTTGAGAGCCCGCCTGCCGATGCAGGGCACATGGGTTCATGCCCCGTTCTGGGAAGATCCCACATGCCACGGAGCGGCTAGGCCCGTGAGCCATGGCCGCTGAGCCTGCATGTCCGGAGCCTGTGCTCCACAACGGGAGAGGCCACAACAGTGAGAGGCCCGTGTACTGCAAAAAAATAAATTAAAAAAAAGATAAGCAAATAGACCCATAGAATGGAAAATATCAATTAATTTTTGAGTATGGTGCCAAGTCAATTAAATGGAAAAAATTTTAGTCTTTTCAACAAATGGTGAGGAACAATTTGAGATTCATATACAAAAAACTAAATCCACACCGTATATCATATATAAAAGTTAATTCAAAATTGATCATAGACCTAAAATGTAAAGCCCAAGTCAATAAAATTTTTAGAAGAAAATGTGTTTGCCTTTGGGTTTGGTAAAGATTTTTAAGGTACAACACCAAAAGCATGATTTATAAAGGAAAAAAGATAAATTGGACTGTATCAATTAAGAACATCTCTTTGAAAGCCACCTTTATAAGAGAATAAAAGGACAAGTCACAGACTGGGAGAAAATATTCGCAAATCACATTATCTGATTAAAAGCTTGTATTCACATTATATAAGGAGCTCTCAAAACTTAATAATAAGAAAACTCAGTCAAAAATAGGCAAAAGATTTGAACAGCTCACCAAAGATACATGGATGGCAAATCAGCCCATGAAAAGATGATGAACACCACTAGTCATTAGGAAAATGCAGATTAAAATCACAGATACCATTACATACATGTTAGAATGTCTTCAGTTAAAAAGGCTTATGGTACCAAGTGTTAATGAGGATGTGGAACAACTGAAACTCTTACACACTTCTGGTGGGAACACAAAATGGTACATCCACTTTGGAAAACAGTTTGCTACTTTCTTAAAGACCTAAAATGTACACCTACTCTGTGATTTAGCCATTCCACTCCTAGGCATTTATCTAAGAGAAATGAATGCATATGACTACATGAAGATTTGTACCCAAATATTCATAGCAGCTTTATTTGTAATAGACAGAAATGGAAAACAATCCAAATGTGCATTAAAAGGCAAATCACCCAAATGTGCATCAACAGGCAAACATTTAGCACTGTCTCTGTACAATGGAATACTACTCAGCAATAAAAAGGAATGAACTATTGATACACGCAGCAATGTATTTTATTCTCTATTACAGTAGGAGAAAGAAGTCAGGGAAAAAAGACATTATTCCATTTATATGAAATTCTATAAAATACAGACTCTTCAGAAAGCAAATCAGAGATTGCTCTGACGTGAGCCAGAGAGGAATGAATTTTAAAGAGACACAAGGAAACTTTTGTGGGTGACAAATATATTCATTATCTTGATTGTAGTGATGGCTTTATGGATAATATATACATATGTCAAAACATACAAACTTACAACTTGTATACTTTAAATATATGAAGTTTATTGTATTGTCACCAAATCTGTTTAAAAAATGTACTTGTGTGTTCTTCAACATTTATAGCAAGCTGTTTAAATTTCAGAAGCACATAAGGGACTCAGAATAATTTTAAAAATAATTTGTCAAAAAAAAAAAAATAATTTGTCAGTGATTAAGTTTGATGAGGGGGGAAAACCTGCATTGTATATATCAAGTTTACTTATAATTTTAACTTATTACAAAATCGAGAAACTGAATAAATGTTCCAATTTGGGCTTTCTGAAATTCTGAAGAATTTTTTAGAATAATAATGATCAAATGTTAGATTTAATTGTATTGTCATATTAGAACACTGTAATCCAACTGGATGATAAATAAAGGGAGAGAGGGGAAAGAATGTTGAAAGAGCCCTAAGTATAAAATGGAGGAAGTCAACAGAATTCTAGGCTTGGGAGAAATTCTTATGATATTGTTTGGATGACTAGGTATCTATGGTAGATAGTATTGAATAATGGACCCCTCAAAGACGCCCACATCCTAATCCCTGAAATTTGTTGATACGTTACCTTACAGAGTAGAAGGGACTTTGCAGATATGATCAAGGTTAAAGACTTTGAGGTGGGGAAATTATCCTGGATTATCCAGGTGAGCCCAGCATAATCATATGGATTCTTAAGAAATTTAAGAAAGCAGGGAAACTTTCCCAGCTGTGGCCAGAGGGAGATGTGACTAATAGAAGAATGATGAGAGAGATACAATATTGCTGGCTTTGAAAATGGAGGAAGGGGGGCCATGAGCCAAGGAACGTGGACAGCCTCTAGAGTCTGGAAAAAAGGAAATTCTCTCCTAGAGCCTCCAGAAGGAATGCAGCCCTGCTAACACCTTGATTTTAGCCCAGTGAGACCCATTTCTGACTTCTGCCCTCCAGAGCTGTAACATAATAAGTGTGTATTGTTTAAGCCATTATGTTGGTGACAATTGTTGTGGCAGCTGTAGAAAATATCTAAGGGAATAAACCTCAGAATAATGTTTTGCCACAGGGTTACAGTAGAAAGTGAACTCTGTGATACCAGAATAGCTTTTTCCATTCCTTGGGAATTGTTTTCCCTTCCACATATCAAACTTCATTGTCCTATAAGGTAAAATATGTACTTATTCATTAAAAAGTAATTCTAAATATTGGAGTTGGAATAAACCTTAACCCCCCTGAAATTTACAGATGGAGAAACTGAGTGAGGGCCAAAGATTCCAGAGCTAGTTACCAGTGGATTTGAGTTTAAATTTAGGCATGGTTCAATCCTCTCTCATATATACCCTTTAATTAGAAATTTGTTCTGGAAATATGGAATATATGAGTCATTCCAAAAAGGGTTGTTTACTTAGGCAGGTAGACAAATCTTTATCTAGTTGACAGGATTAATTTATGAGATTAATTTGTCACTTTGGAAGGTCCTAACCCTAACCCTGACCCTGAGGAGAAGGAATAAGTCATATTAACAAACTTCACTGTTCAATAACTAGATCTGCATGCAGAGGAGGTACCAACTCAGAATGGAGGGGTTTGGGAGATGGCAGGGTCACATCAAAAATAAATTTTCCTTATTTCTTCCTGCCTAGGATGTGTTACAGCCTTATAGATTCAGTTTCCCCCCAGACTTCTCCCCAAACAGGAGTCTCTCCTGTTATGGAACATCCCCTTATTCTCAAAACCCACTGCCAAGGCAGAGGCTCTGGTCGTCAAACTTGAGAGCAGCACTCTTTCCCTTCTCTCTCCTCAGTCCCTGTCCTCCTTCCATACTTTTGTGGAGGGATTTAAGGTGGCCAAGGGTTTTTTCCTTCTGTATTTAAGGATTTGATCACAGACACAAAATGCAGTTTATTCTTGTGCAGTTTTACTCTTGGACATATAATGGACCTTGGGAAACAGAGTGAAGCCATGTTTTAAACCTGCTTAATTTATGTTATAGTGCTTTAATGAAACTATAAGAGGAATGCAGTACTATACAAAAATTTTATCCTAGGTTTCTTCTGCAGTCCAGCTTTCTGAGCCATCTCTTCCTCCAGTTGCTATTTAGTGTATACTCAGAGATTGACAGCTAGGTGTGGTGCTCTGTTTTTGACTGCCCATGTTTAAGTCAAACTGATATAATTAATAAGATAAACCTGTTATGTGTATGTATGCATAGACATACACTTACAGTGCACTTCAGGGATGTATTAATTATGCTAGGGTTTTCTTGATTACCACCCCTGATTAGAACAGAATATTATTTTTACTTTCATAGTTGAGCACTTAGGTACGGTGTAATTCTCCAGATTAGATTTTTCAGAGTAGATTAGAGAAGAAATACAGTCAACTGGTAATGATATTTCAGTGCTAATTCCTTGTAGTGTCTGCTATTTTACCGTCTTTATATCAGTTGCTTTTGAAAATCACAATTCATTTGCGTTTATCAACTGCCTCTTATATGCCATCCATTTACACTAGGTGTTGGGGGTTCAAAAATGAATAGGACATGGGCTTCCCTGGTGGTGCAGTGGTTGAGAATCTGCCTGCCAATGCAGGGGACACGGGTTCGAGCCCTGGTCTGGGAGGATCCCACATGCCGCGTAGCAGCTGGGCCCGTGAGCCACAACTACTGAGCCTGCGCGTCTGAAGCCTGTGCTCCGCAACAAGAGAGAGGCCACGACAGTGAGAGGCCTGCGCACCGCGATGAAGAGTGGCCCCTGCTTGCCACAACTAGAGAAAGCCCTCGCACAGAAATGAAGACCCAACACGGCAAAAATAAATTAATTAATTAGTAAACTCCTACCCGCAACATCTTCTTTAAAAAAAAAAAAAAAGAATAGGACACATTCTCTGCCTATACCATGTTTACAGACCTTTGCCATATGTTACCTTGCTGGCCTGTTCTTAGAAATCACCAGCCGACTTGGAATCAAACTGTTTGACCCTAATGAATCAACTCAAGTTAATAATCTACCACTGTAGCACAGGTAGAAATTTAATTTTTCTATTAAAACATGAATGGAGGCTCACTCCTACTGTGTTTACCCTTCCCAGAATGTAAGTTCCAGGGAGATGGAAATTATTTCATCTGTACTGCCACAAGACCTAGTAATCAGAAGTGAGGCTGGGACGTTAAAAGTTTGAGAACCACTGTTGTACTTTCTTAAAAGTAACTGGAAGTGTACTTTTTTTGTTGTTTGTTTTTGTTTCTTTGTTGTTGTTTTTTTGTTTTTTTGCGGTACGCGGGCCTCTCACTGTTGTGGCCTCTCCTCCGCAGGAGCACAGGCTCCGGACGCGCAGGCTCAGCGGCCATGGCCCACGGACCCAGCCGTTCCGTGGCATGTGGGATCTTCCCAGACCGGGGCACGAACCCGTGTCCCCTGCATCGGCAGGCAGACTCTCAACCACTGTGCCACCAGGGAAGCCCTGGAAGTGTACTTTTATCTTAATTCCATGTAGAATCTGGTCACGCCCCAACGTGTACTGTCCCCCAGAGTTCTCTCCTGAGCGCAGGCCTTGTCTCTGACTGCCTTCTGGACGTCTCACAAGCATGAACTCTGCCCAACCAGATTTTGCTTCCTCTGCATAGGAGGCACTCCAAAATGTTTGAGTTAAATTGAACAGAAAGAATAAGTCCTGATGAGTGCAGCTGTGAAGTGTTTTCGTCTTTTTGTCCTAAGTTTTTTAAAAAAATCATGGAGGTAATATATACTTAGTGTTAAACTATTTAAATGATAAAAAATTTTATAAGTGAAAATCCCTTCTGAAACTCCTAAATCTCATTCTCCAGAGGTAACATTGTTTTAACTGTGGTTAAATATATTTTTCTTGTATATATAAGTAAATATACACCATTTTCTTCCTAAAAATAGGATCATACTACAAATTGTTCTGCAGCTTGCCATTCGCTTAATAGTCCATGTTGGATGTTGTTCCAACTTTCATGTCATTATTAGAAGCTTGCTTATCTGGAATAGATAAGATCTCACCTGTTCCGTATTAATATTTCCAAAGTTTAGTTGTCTTAACTCTAAGGAAGAACAGTGATGAAAAAGACATTTTGGCATGTAATATGTAATATTTGCATAATTGTAAGCCAGTGCTCTAAAAAATGATTCTACACACCAAAATCTATAAATAACTGGGAAACGTGGTTGGTTCCTGCAAGCAATTATGATATACCACATCGTCTGTACCACATGTATTATCCCTTTGTAACATCCTCAAGTGATGTTGGTTTTGTTTACAGCCGGGAGAACCAAATCATCACTGGGCACTATGCATTGTAACAATACATTTCAGTTATTACAATGGTATTCTTTTTTAGTGGATGGACATCTACAAAATCCTTTCTCAGTTTAGTTGTTTTGATGTTTTTGGTGTTTAGACTCTTAGCTCAGTGATTCTCTTTAGATTTACCTCATCCTTTTCAAAGACAGCATAATATTTTTATAGTACGAATTTGATAATTTTTATTTAAACATTCCTCTTGAGGAAAAGTTTTAGAATACTTTTATTTAGCCATATTAATTTAGCTGTAACTTAAGTGGCGGGGGGGTGGTGGTGGTGGGATGAATTGGGAGATTGGGATTGACATGTATACACTAATATGTATAAAACGGATAACTAATAAGAACCTGCTGTATAAAAAAGTAAAATAAAATTTAAAAAAAAGCAATCTATAAATGTTTAATTGATGAACAAATCTATGCCTTTGTTCTTCCTACTCTTGAATCATTACTTTTTTTGTTTCCCTGTGACTCTTTCCCTGTGTATTTAAGCTTGTCAAGTTCTTTCTTGTTCTTAAACCTTTGCTCTCCACTCCCCTTTCCACCAAAGCATTTTACTGTTTCCCTTTGTAAGCCTAGTAAAAGTCTCAAAATTCTCACATTTTGCATCTTATACATTCCCCTTATACTTTACATTCACAATATGCTACCTTTCTCTCCTTTCCATTTCTTAACTTCTCAACCTTTACCACTGCCCAGTGCCTTTGGGAGATGCTAGGGGATACGTAAAATCAGCATTTTATTTTCCTTAAAAACTTTTTAGCCAAACACTTATTCATAGGAGATGTCCCATTTTATTGTAAGTAGAATCTTCAGAAATATTTGAAAGGTAATTGCATCCATAAAGTAAAGACATGCTAAGAAAAAATGAGCAATCAGATAATAAGAGAGTATATAGAAATAAATATTTTTAAAAATCCTTTGAACAAATTAAATGACACAGTGGGCATAGCTGACAACCAAATGGTGATCTAGAAATTCCATCAAAGGAGATCTCTTAGAATATAGAGCAAAAAGGCAAAGATGGAATTGAGGTGGTTTCTGGACCCTGTGTGTATATTAGAATCATCTGAGATGCTTTCTAAAAACACTGATGTCCTGACCACAGACCAGTTAAATCCAGACTCTCTGGGAGTGGGTCCAGGCATCAGTGGCTTTTTAAAGCTTCTCAGGTAATTCTTTTTTTTTTTTTTCCCTTGGTTCTTTGCTGTACTTTATTGTTTTGTTTTTTAAACATCTTTATTAGAGTATAATTGCTTTACAATGTTGTGTTAGTTTCTGCTGTATAACAAAGTGAATCAGCTATATGCATACGTATATCCCCATATCCCCTCCCTCTTGCGTCTCCCTCAGGTAATTCTAATATTTATCCCAGAAACATGTTTAGGAGACCTGAAGGATAGAACCAAGATGCCCAAAGTCTGTCTAATAAGACTTCTAGAAGCAGAGGACAGACAGTGAAGGAAAAGAAATATTAGTAGGAACTTTCCTGAGATCCTCAAAGACTTGTCTTCAGCATTTAAGGACCGGGATGTTAAGGCCCCTGCAGGAATGAAGGAAAGAAGATTAATAACACGTATATTCTGGTGATACATCCGAACCCCAGGAGTAAAGAAAATTCTTACATGTTCATAGAAAAAAATGGGAGCCACCTTGTGCATTCGGGAGGGAGGGAAACCTACCTGGCCTAACTGATCTGAACACAGCGTCTGCTCTGTCCCCCAGGTGGGGCTCTACTTAATTTCTCTGCTCTTTGTGATGCTGACCAGGTTCCCTTTGGAAGAGCTGTTCTTACAGTCGGTGTTCAGAAGGCAGTTTGCTCTTCTTTGTTCTCTCCTTCTGGCTGATCTCATCTGTGTTCTAGTTCAGTGATAAACCTTTTCTTGTTTTCAAGCTCAGAGCTTTGCAGATTTTTCTGTCACTCCATTGCCATCGTGGGGGAAGTTGATCCCTTAGTCTTTCAGCCGTTGGCATTTGGATGGTCTAATATTTTCTAGACCTTTTTTTGTTTTGTTTTAATGCTAATATATATAACTCTTTGCCTCCTACTTATTTAAGAACAGTAATTCATCCAAGTAAACAGGGTTAGTGACAGGAGTAATGGTAAATTTGGTCTGTGAACTTCGCTTTTCTTCACTAATTACTGAGAAGGAAAGTGAGTTTACCAAAGCATTGTATGTATCAGAGAGAGATAATAAAGGAGGAAATAATTTGTAGCAATCAAGGGGTAGCTCCATTTAGGATTCTCTTTCCTCTCCAGTCTTCATGATTGGACATCCCAGAGTCCTTGGTCCCTGAAGAACTGATACAATAATCACTTCTGGAGGCTCGACTCAGCACTTTGGGATTACATTGGAAATACAGAAGGTATCCTCAATTAAGGGGGAGGTAGGAGAGCTAAAGAGAGAACCATGGTTAAATGTACAGTGCAGTGGCATTAAGTACATTCACATTGTTGTGCAGTTATCACCACTCTTCTCCAGAACTTTTTCATCTTCCCCAAAAGACACTCTATATCCATTAAACAACCACTCTATTCTCTGCTCCCCTCAGCCCCTGGTAATCTCTATTCTACTTTCTGTGTCTATAATTTTTTTTAAATATTTATTTATTTATTTGGTTGGTTGACTGGTTGTGCAGGGTGTTAGTTGCGGCAGGCGGGCTCCTTAGTTGTGGCATGCAAACTCTTAGTGGTGGCATGCATGTGAGATCTAGTTCCCTGACCAGGGATCGAACCCGGGCCCCCTGCATTGGGAGTGTGGAGTCTTATCCACTGTGCCACCAGGGAAGTCCCTGTCTCTATAAATTTGCCTATTCTAAGTACCTCATATAAGTAGAATCATACAATATTTGTCCTTTTGTGTCTTGCTTATTTCACTTAACATAATGTTTTCCAGTTCATCCATGTTTAGCATGTATCAGAATTTCATTCCTTTTTATGGAATAATATTCATTTTAATAATAACATAATATATATTGCACACATACCATATTTTGTTTATGGACACTTGGAGTTTTTCCACCTTTTGGCTTTTGTGACTACTACTACTGTATCTGTTTGAGTCTCTGTTTTTGCTTCTTTGGGGTACATACCTAGGAATGGAATAGCTGGATCATATGGTGATTCTGTGTTTAATATTTTGAGGAACCACCAAACCTTTTCACAGAGGCTGCACCATTTCACATTACTGCCAGCAGTGCATGAGGGTTCTGATTTCTCTACATCTTCACCAACACTTGTCATTTTTCCTTTTTTGATAATAGCCATCCTCATGAGTGTGAAGTGGTATCTCATTGTGATTTTGACTTGCATTCCCCTTATGAATAAGGATGTTGAACATCTTTTCACATGCTTATTGGCTCTTTGTATATCTTCTTGCAGGTTTCTTTTTTAAAGGAGAGAACGTAAATGTATGAGCATATATAAGAGCGTTGTTCGTCGTCTCCCCATTCCGCACCCCGGTATGGAGGAAGCAAATTAACTGGGGGAAAGTAGGTGAATAAATACAGTGTGCAGTTTCATATAGACATATAGTCTGTCTTTATATTTGATCTCGTTTCCTCTGCATGCATGTATATCTCTCTTTTGTGTGTGTCTTGCCTACAAATAGATAACTACTCCTGACACTCCTGTGTTACTGGACTTGAATGTTTGATAGAGGCCTGGGGTTGAAAGTAAATGAGGGCTTTCCAGTTAGTCCTTACATGAATATTTTCAAAATTAGGATGCACTTATACTGCATTCAGTTACAAGCCTTTCCTTGTGTTTTCTCTCTTTCTTTTGTGTTTTAGTTTTAGGAGACGGAAAGCCTTTATGGCCCAGACATCTATGGTACTTAGAAAGAGTGCTGCTGTAATTTTGTAATTTTCTGTGTTTCTAACAAAGTAGCCAGTTCCTATATTCTTTCTTGTCTTCTTTCTGAAAACTCTTCTGTTAGACAGTAGGATAATCTGTGATACAAGGTACCTATATTTTAACAAAGAGAACAACTACAACAGTAGGTAATATACATGGTTAATTAGTGGATAAACCTTTAAAATGATTTCTCATTTGGGGGAATATGACAATTTAGTTAT
Organism: Phocoena sinus; assembly: GCF_008692025.1. Classification (NCBI taxonomy): domain Eukaryota; kingdom Metazoa; phylum Chordata; class Mammalia; order Artiodactyla; family Phocoenidae; genus Phocoena; species Phocoena sinus. The sequence goes on along the minus strand of NC_045773.1, from coordinate 65,554,560 downwards.
GTTAACTGAAGTTTTCAGTACACTGTTGATGAAATTTTAAGCTTAGTCTCATTTTTCTGTGATGTCTCAGGTGTTTGCTGACCAGCACTTTGGAGAGTGCATGCTTATCTGGCATGTCCATAACAGAACGAACTGTGTGTTCCCTCTCTGAGGCTCTGGGCAGCAATTTCCCCCTTTGGACAGTTCAGGACAGTGAGCTTTATCATAGATTAATATCCATAGCTACAGAGTGATTTTAAATCCAGAATAAACCTAGGGTAAGGGAATGAAGAAAAGGCTCTCTTACGAAAAAAGTGAAATTTTCTTAGTGTGTCTTACAGGTTTTTAGGAATTATCTGTTCTTACAGCCTTTTTTTCATGTAACATTAGATCAAGGAAGAAGTTTTTCTTTGTTTTGTTTGCTTACAAAAATCTATACCCCAAATGGTATAACTGGAATTAAGGGGAAGTACTTGGAATGTTCAGTTTATTTCTTTATTTTTCCAGATTTATCTGCCTTTGAAAGTTCAACAAAGGTTTAGTGTTGTTTTTATCTTTGTGTTTTAATTAATTTAATTCGTGCTACCTCTTTTCACATGGACTCCATACTAGTCAGAATCGTTCTGAGATTACAAAGATTATTTGTATCCCTTCAAGTGTTAGAACCAAAAATGAAGAGCAAATTCCTTTATCAAATGAGATTTATAAAGCTTGCAAATCAACTTATACAAGTTCCCTATTTATTTAAATTTTAGCAAGCCATTGTTTCCAAAGGGGAAGGTTAGAACAAAAGAAAATGTTTTTTGATTGACAGTATTTTCATTTAAAAGTTTAGCTGATCTACAAATGACAAACATTCAAAAGAAAGGCATTGCCTTTGAATGTGTTGTAGTCATGCTTTCTGAATGCTCTGTTTTTAGCTTTTGGTGATATTTGTGCTCACACATGCTCTCTCTCAAATGATTTGAAAGTAAGTGGCAGACATCATGGCACCTCACCCCTAAATACTTCAGCATGTGTCTCCTAAGAATGAGGATATTATTCTGTATAAAACCACAATGCTATATCACACTCCAGAAAGCTAACATTATACAGTAATAATAAGGTAATATATGGTCTATTTTTCCAAATTTTCCTAATTCTCACAAAAATGTGCTTTTATAAATTTTAATTCCCCCTAATCCAGGATCCAGCCAAGGATCACACACTGCATTTGGTGGCTGTGTCTCTTTAGTCATTTTTAAACCAGAACAGGCCCCTTTTCTTTTTTTTTTAACTTTTTTTTGTCTTTCATAACATTAACATTTTGAGGAGTCTAGGCCAGTTGTAGAATGTTCCACAACCTAATTTTGTCTTTTCTTCTTGATTAGTTTCAGGTTAAATGTTTTTGGTAGGAATACTACATGTATGCTTCCCATTACATCACATCAGGAGGCACACTGATACTGGTTTGTGTTAATATAGAAGATGCAGAGTTTGGTCATAATGCAGATCACTTGTGTGAAGGGGGAGGTTTGTCAGATCACTCCACTGGAAAGCTATTATTAAAAAAGGAAAAAGGGCTTTCCAGTGGAGTGATCTGACAAACCTCCCCCTTCACACAAGTGATCTGCATTATGACCAAACTCTGCATCTTCTATATTAACACAAACCAGTTTTGAGACTGTGTAGCTGTCCTGTTCCCTAATAACCGTTCATTTGGTGGTTTTAATTTGTTTATTGATTTACTCCAGGGTTTCTCCAGGGGTTTACTGATGGATGTCTATGTACCTGTAAAGCACCAGGAAATTTTTTCTGTGTGTATGTATTTTTCCAGGGATACAGTCCAACACCTCCAGAGTGTTTAAAAGATCTTTTCCCTCTGTTTTTGAGGTGGCTCCTGCAAATTTCTATGCATCAGAGAGTGTTTTATAAGTGGTAGGTTACTGGAATTTGGGAACAAACCCTGTTCATCTAATTTCCCTAATTATCTTGCCCAGCATCACACAACAAGTAGGTACTTAATTTTTGTTGTTGTTTGTTTGAGGACGCTTTGTTCTGGCCTTTCCCTTATCCTGAGCCAAGCATTTGGATCTTTTGTGTTTGGCATAAAGTGTACTAGAAAATAAAGCAAAGGGCTAAGCCCCTGGTTTTTAGTGTTCTCTTTGAAGATTTGGGGTCACAGCAAAATTTGATTTGTGTCTTTGTTGACACTGAAGCAAATTTAGGTCAATTGGAAATGATTTAAAACACTATATCAACTATATTTAGTTGTCTAATTATCAGTTGTATCAGTCAGACATTTTTCACAAGTGTAAAATAGCACTTTTTAACTGTGTAGGCAAGAGGGTCCCACAGGTGACTTAGGGAGCCTTATGTCCATTATTAGCCTAATACTGAATAGCTGTAGAAGTGATTAATTCTTGTCTTCCCCTGCTCAACCAGGAGAGCAGTATGGAATTCATCATGGCAGCAGCCAGCAAGGTGTGTTTTGTTTTGTCTTGTTGATTAGCCTGTTGGTATTTGCCTTGCATGAAGTGTCTGTCATTTAGGTGACTGATGATAATAAAAAGAGTTAACATTGGAATAGTATACTTTTAACATATACATTATACCATTTAATCCAGAAGATCACTCTGTGAAAGTAGATATTATTTTTATTCTAATTACACAGGTAGGGAAAAAAGCTTAGAGAAGTTAAAGTAAGCACATTAAACAGCTTGTAAGGAGCTCCAGATTCCTTGACCTTTCTGTCATTCCAGTCTAAAAGGTAGAGGCATTCTAAGGAATCTAAATATGGACAAAGCATGGCCCTGCTCTCAAGGATCTTTTAAATACAACAAGTGTGTTGTCTTACCGAATTATTATAGACAACAAATCAAGGGGAGAGCTAAGGAAGTACAGGAAAGGGCAGACAACTATAAAATAGAAGGTCGAGTTTGGTAAGATGGAGGTAGCATTTGAGTGGGAAAAATGGGGATTTTATTTTTCTTTAATTTTTTAAATTTTTATTTATTTTTGGCTGTGTTGGGTCTTCGTTGCTGCATGCAGGCTTTCTCTAGTTGCGCCGACTGGGGCTACTCTTCATTGAGGTGCACGGGCTTCTCACTGCGGTGGCTTCTCTTGTTGCGGAGCACGGGCTCTAGGCGCGCGGACTTCAGTAGTTGTGGCTCGCAGGCTCTAGAGCACAGGCTCAGTAGTTGTGGCGCACGGGCATAGTTGCTCTGCAGCATGTGGGATCTTCCCGGACCAGCGCTTGAACATATGTCCCCTGCATTGGCAGGCGGATTCTTATCCACTGTGCCACCAGGGAAGCCCAAGAGTGGGGATTTTAAAAAAGAGTGACCAAGAGCATGGAGATGGGAAAGCACGGGACTTGTTATGGGAGAAGAATTGGTCTGGTTTGGCTAGAGCATGAGGTGCATGAAAGAAAGTAGTGGAAGCTAGACCTGAAAGATAGGTAAGGATCATGTTGTGGAGGGCCTGGAATGCCATGGTAGGGAAGAACCTCATTCCAAAGGAACTTTTGAGCAGGAAATGAAAAATGTGGCTCTATAAAAGACCCAGTAATAATCATGATAAATGTTTACATTTTTAAGTTATGACTTTGTGCTAATCTCTTAACATTTGTTATCTCATTAATGCCTCACAGTAACCCTATGAACAAAAACTCCATCCATTTTACAGCTGTGAAACTGAGGCTCAGTGACTTTAAGTTTGCAAATGTCAAACAGATATTGCTGGAGCTAGGACTCAGACTAGGGTCTGTCATTTTGAAAGCCTGTCCTGTTTTTCACTGTGATATATTGTCATTTCTTTTATCAGATCACCTGATAAGTTCTTAATTCTCTGTCAAGAATATGGCTGTAGGAAAAGGACGTTTTCAAAGTTCTGAAAGGACTACTTCTCAGTGTGTAATCATGCTAAGGAATATAATCACTATCAAACCTGACTTGTTCTGCTCTCTAATCTGGGATCAGAGCTGGATGGGAAATTGAAGAGTTGGATGATGTTTCATTTACATGCCTCATGACATCAGTACATGCTCATAGCAGATGTTTTTATTTTCCTTTTCAGTGTTTAACCTTATTGGCCCTTAGTAAATCTTGGGTCAGCTAAAGCTCAGTTCCTAGGGGCATTTAAGATGCATAAAGAAGTGATACTTTTCCTAGCTAAAATATGTTTCTTCTCAGCAGGTTGTCTACTTATAAAAGACAATGACTACTGATGAAGCTGCCAAGAACAATGGAGAAAGCCCCGCAGCAGCTGTTGCTGAACAGGGAGAGGATATTACCTCCAAAAAAGATAGAGGAGTATTAAAGGTGAGGCCACAAGGATGAATGACATTTAGGGAAATTTGCTATCTGGAAATATTGTTCATAAAAATCTTTTTTTGTTTTTTTGGTTGGAGGTGGAGATGGATAATGTTTATTGAGGCTTACTAAGTACCAGACACTGCAGTTAAATTCCCATTTTGTCTTCATAACAGGAGGTTTATTTTTAATCCCAGATTATAGATGGTAAAACTGAGGGCCAGCTAGGTAAATTAACTTGCCCCAAATCATATATCTTAGTAAATGCAGATCTGGGGTTTAGGTCCAAGTTACGTCTGACTCCAAAAGGCTGTGTCTCTCTATTCTCAGAGTGTATAAATGGGTGATTATTTTAATATAATATTTAAGTATATTAAAGCTAGCTAATGACAATTCAAAAGACTTTTTTAAAAGAAAAAGAAAAGCTAACTTGCAGAGTTCAAAAGGATTGGTTTTTTACATACAAATAGAATTCCTGTGTGCAGTGAAGGTATTTTTTTGAGGTTTCATCAGAGAATATATCTCACTTTTGAATTAGCTTTCCTCCTTAAAAACACTTTTTTCATTCTGTAATTAATCATTTTTACATTTTTTTAAATCTCACAGTGGTTTTGTGAGACAGAGTTCTTTTTGATTCTTCCATTTATGTATGGAAGATATGTATGTGTTATTATTTCGTATAATAAAGAGAGGTTAAATGGTTTTAGTCATACTAAGTTCTTTTTTCTCCTACACTGTTGTTATGCGTTCAAGTTTTGTATAATTAATTTTTGTTTTTGCTGAAAAGATTATCTTAAACATTCTAAATATTACCACTAAGCTGAGTTTTAATATCTCCTTGTGTTATCAGTAGCAAATGAGAATTTTTTTAGTTTGTTTTGGCTAATCTTGCTTATGTGGAAGCTTTTTTCTGTGCCGAATTTCTTCTGAATATACATGTTTTACTATTAGCTTGCTGTATGCCAAGCCAAAATTTGAAGACTTGAACCTGTAGAATAAGGGCTTTATGCTATCTATAGCATAAGATGTATATTATGATATCATCATTCAGAGGGCTTTTCAACCTTGTAGCTCTGTGAATTACTCATCCCATACTCCATAATGCCTCTCAAGACAGTGGAAATTCTGTGGGCTCTCTGCAGCATCTCCCTACCTCTGTTTAAGTTCTTCTCTTTCATCTTTTCAGAGCACTGGTACAGAGGACATGGCCCCCAACTTGCCTGAGGCCCTGCTTTGTTCTAGGGAGTAAATCTAATAAGATTTTTAGGCTTGTAAGAAACATTTAGAGATTATAAACCCTTTAAATCTTATGGTGGTTTATCACTGTCTAAAGCCTCATGTTTCACCATGGCTTTTGGTTAAGATTAAATAGGTCTTTTAACTCTATGACCTAGAGCAATTTAGTAACCTATCTGTGATGAAGTTTCCTCATTTGTAAAATTAGAGTAATAATACTGCGTACCTCATAGAATTATTGAGATTACATAAAGCATTTAGCACAGTGCCATGATTGTAATAATCTCTCTTATTAACTGTTACTGTATATATTTTTTAAAAGACCAAGGCAGATCTGGGAAGTGAGAAACTAACCCAGGAAGATAAAATTTCTTTTTGGAGCTTACATTTTTAAACTGAATTGAGACTAGATTGTATCCTTAAGACAGCTCCAGATTTAGGCACTAAACTCGTCTTGTTGGGGAAACCGGAAGTGATACCAGAGTATCACTTGCTGATGTGAACAGCTCTGACTCCGTGGTAGCCATTCATCCCATATGCCCAGTTACTTGGTTATAGTCCTAGAAATGCAGATTCCCTCCAGGGGAGGCTCAGGCTCCTAAATACTGCATGCAGTTCATGAACACGAGCACTTCTAGAATATCGTGTGATTTCTTTTAGATTTTTTTTTTTTTTTTTTTTTTTTGCGGTACGCGGGCCTCTCACTGTTGTGGCCTCTCCCGTTGCGGAGCACAGGCTCTGGACGCGCAGGCTCAGTGGCCAGGGCTCACGGGCCTAGCTGCTCTGCGGCATGTGGGATCTTCCCGGACCGGGGCACAAACCCGTGTCCCCTGCATCAGCAGGCGGACTCTCAACCACTGCACCACCAGGGAAGCCCCCAAACACTTTTTTTGATGAAGTTGCAGTAATCATTTTTTTTCCTTTAGAATGTCTAGGCTTTTGTTGTAGAATCTAAGTTCACAGTGTTTTTGTGGTGATATGAGGGTGGGGCAAGGAGGATGCATCTCAAAAAAGAATTTAGGAGCAAATAATTGAATTCTTCAGATAAAAATTCAGACCCTTCCCCAAAAATGATGTTTATTGGACATTAGCTACCATCCTCTGTTATCTAATAAAAATGATTAATTTGGCATAAGTGATTGACAGAATAAATTATACACCACATGCCTGGATTTGATTTTCTTTTCCCAGAACTGACCAACTGCATTAGTGGCTTGCTCTGCCAAGAACAAAATAAATATACTGGATTTTATGATAGTTAAATGTTTTTCAACTTGGAGCTTTTTGGCATTTCCTTTACTAGAACACAAGTTACTCAGTATCATATCAAACTGTGCAGTGGTACTGTTTTTTTTACACTTTGAATATTCTTCAAATAGTAGGAAGTATAACCTTTATATCAGGAAATTGGGCTTTTTGAAATTAAACCAGACTAGTGGAATCTAGTCAAAAGATAATGTTTTTAGCAAAGGAGAGAAATAAAAATCTCACCTTTGAAACTTTGCTTCAGACTTCTTTTTGAATGTTTTTGAAAGTCCACTAATCTTTTTGGTCTAATTCAGTTTGTACATGGACTAACTCTGTGTTTTGAAAGATTTCAGTGTCATAAGATGGGGCATTAAACCAATGAAATAAGATCTATTGATTAATTATTTTGAGAGAATAGTGTGATTAACAATACAATTAAATATAGCATTAAAGATTTAGAGTAGTACAGGATAATTTTGTAACAGTGAGGATCATTGAGAGAACTGGGAGGGAAGCCTTTAGAAAGGACAGACAGTTGTTTGCAAACGTGCCTGAGTGATGTGGAAGGGACTGTGTGACCTCTTTATTCTCTGATTAGAAATAAAATGTTTAACCTCATTTTTCTTGACGTTTGTCTTTTCTAGATTGTCAAAAGAGTGGGGAATAGTGAGGAAACCCCGATGATTGGAGACAAAGTTTATGTCCATTACAAAGGAAAATTGTCAAATGGAAAGAAGTTTGATTCCAGTCATGATCGAAACGAACCATTTGTCTTTAGTCTTGGCAAAGGTAAGAGGGTATTTTTTTTTTGAGTTGTGTTTTGCTTAGATTTATTGCTATTTATATTATATGGGAGCTAGTGGATCCTATCCTTGCCAAAAGTAAAGATATTTTGGAGCAGTAGTTCTCATGGATCCTATCCTTGCCAAAAATAAAGATATTTTGGAGCAGTAGTTCTCAAAGTATGGTCCGTGGATCCCTGTGGGGTCCCTGAGATACTTTTAGGGGGTCCATAGTGTCAAAATTATTTTCATAATAATACTAAGATGTTATTTATTTATTTATTTTACTGTGTTGACATTTGCACCGATGGTACCAAGCTGCAATGGTGAATATTTGCTGGAGCCTTATCACAAATCTAGGCAATGGCACCAAACTACACCATTAGTATGCCCTCACTCACTGTTTAAATAAGAAAAAAAAAAGAAGGCCAGTATCACTTAAGAATGTCCTTGATAAGGTGTAAAACATATTAATTTTATTAAATCCTAATCCTTGAGTTTCACATTGTTTTGATATTTTGTGACAGATGGGAAAGCACTTCTGCATCCCCAACTACAGTGGCTATCTCAAGGGAAAGCACTTGTGTACTTGTTTTAGTTGAGAGCTGAACTAGCTGCATTTTTTCCATGAGGCAGCATTTTTTTTGTTTTGTTTTTTTGCGGTACGTGGGCCTCTCACTGTTGTGGCCTCTCCCGTTGCGGAACACAGGCTCTGGACACGCAGGCTCAGCGGCCATGGCTCACAGGTCTAGCCGCTCCGCGGCATGTGGGATCTTCCCGGACCAGGACATGAACCCGTGTCCCCTGCATCCGCAGGCAGACTCTCAACCACTGTGCCACCAGGGAAGCCCGAAGCACCATTTTTATTTGAAAGGGCAAGCTATGATTATTCAGACTTGATTTTTCCCTATTTGGCAGATATTTTCTCGCAAATGAATGAAGTGATCACTTCAAGGACAGCAACTGACAGTATTTGTTGCCATTGAGTTTTCAAGTGAAAATTACAGTTTCAGAAAATTTGTATCTGCTACTCAGAGCTCAACAGCTTCCCAAAACTTAAAAGACTTCTGTTGAGATCAATGAGTATTAATGAATGTAATTTTTAAAATATCATGAAATGAAATGTGTTAACATTTGGAAGATTGTGTGACTCAGTGAACAATATTTTCCCAATGACCACTGCAAGACGTTATAAAATTATGCATAAGTAAAAGGTCCATTTGATGTGTAAGCTAGACCAATGGATTTTAACGTAACATAATATGAAAAGTTCATTGATAACAGTTTCAGATTCCACATTGCAACTAATCTTTATGAAACTACCACTTGTCCAGTTTTGATGTAGTATCAGATTATATTCATCATTATCTGAAAAGGCTATTTAAAAACTCCTATCTTTTCTAATTATCTATATGTGCGGGTTTGGATTTTTTCCATATACTTCAGCCAAAAATTGCAACAGATGAATCCAAAAGTAGGTATGAGAATCTGGTTGTCTTATTAAGTCAGACACATTTTACATTTGTAAAGTGATAAAACAGTGTCACTCTTCTCACTAATTTTTTTCTTTTGAGAAATATAGTTATTTTCCATAAAAATAATTTATGTTAACATATGAGGTTATTGTTATTTTAAATGAACTGGTAAATAACTATTAAAAAATTTTTAAATATGGTAAAGATCAGTAGATACAGCATACAAACAAAAGGACTTAGGGTCTTCAATTTTTAAGGTATAAAGGGGTCCTGAGGAAAATAAGTTGAGAACCACTGTTTTAAAATCTTAAATGTGATTTTTTACTAATTTCTTTACAAATGCTTTTAAATGTCTTCAGTTAATTTAGTATTCTTATTTTTTTTTATCTTGGAAGAAGAATAATAGCCCATACATCAAATTGAATAGCTACCATGTGGCTTGTTGGAAGTTAGTGGCTGAATTAGAGTCTTTTTATTCTTATCTGCCACAGATATAGCAGACTTCTAGTTTGTTCCCAGATCAAGTGTAGGAGAAAAGGGGCGATCCCCCTCATTCACCACCATGGCTCAGTGTTGAATAATTCCTTTCTTTTTCTGACTCTACACCTTAGTTGAGTTGCTCGCTAAGCAACGATGTGGGAAAGGAAACAGCAAGTAGCTAAGGAGTTAAACTCTTTCTGCCTCTCTGCCTTCCCTGGTACCCACAGGCATTTGTATGTCATGGTGACTTCTGCTTCCTGTACAGCTATACTACCTCCAAACTAGTGCTGGCTGTGCCACTGCTCCCTTCTCCTTTGGGTCCTCAGGGAGTTAATGGCTCATGTGAGATTAATCTTGTGTTCAATAAGATAGCAATTAAAATCAAATACAGATTTTTTTTTTCTTACCATAGCAGATAAGGATGACGGTTAACTTAAACTTTTTTTCATTTTTGTTGATGTAAGGATGTGAATTTCCAGGGCCACCAGCATGGCTGTGGCATCAAAATTTAATTTAGGTGACCTCAGAGTAAATGGCCTCATCAGACCTCTTTGTTCCCACTGCCCCCTGCCTTTGAATTTCTGTCTAGAAGAAGTTGGTAGGTTTAAGATAATAGGTCTCCTCTCAGCAGTTATCTTTGCAAGTAGACTTAAGAATTGCTTCTCTACCCAGATTTTCTCAGTAAAACATACAATGGTGAATGTGTCTTTCACCTTTCCTAGAATTTTGAGCAGAGAGAAAAGAGGCAACTTCCAGTTGACTTGGTACCTATGGCACACCTATCTAGAGATAGTGTTGTCTCATGGGGAGAACATCCAGCTGGGTGTTGGGAAGCCAGGGTTCCTGTCTTTGTTCTTTCCTGTGGTATGTTAACATGAGTAAGCCACCTAACCTTCCCTGCTCTTACAAAAAGGAAGCATCTGTAGAAGAGCTTTGAGATTAATCCTGAGTCTAAGATTCCATTCTTGTATATTCTGCAAAGAGTACAGGAACAAAAACTGTAAAGGACTAAACCCAACACAATTACAGAACCTTTAGAGGCCCCCTTAAGATGATAATTAGAAATATGAGACTAGAGCAGTATCCCTCTGGTAAAACTTCTATAACATAATGTGTTCAGTTGCCTATAAAACAAACATTGGTTAGGCAGTTTATAGTTTTATACCTATATGTTATGGCAGTAGCTACTTCATAACATAATGAAGAAAAATAATATAAATAACTGTAGCACAAATATTGTACATTGAACTCTCTTGATCCCTTATAGTGTACCTCTCCCAAGGGAATAAATAGAAATATTTCAGTGGAAAGTCACACTGATTTTGGGGTTCTATTGTGACTTCAGTATTTAAAATAGAATCATAGGGCTTCCCTGGTGGCGCAGTGGTTGAGAGTCCGCCTGCCGATGCAGGGGACATGGGTTCGTGCCCCGGTCCAGGAGGATCCCACGTGCCACGGAGCGGCTGGGCCCGTGAGCCATGGCCGCTGGGCCTGCGCGTCCGGAGCCTGTGCTCCGCAACGGGAGAGGCCACAGCAGCGAGAGGCCTGCGTACTGCAAAAATAATAATAATAATAAAATAAAATAAAATAGAATCATAAGAACTTATCTATAAAAATTGCATTAAAAATACACATACCATAAGTGTAAATTTGAGGTATACCTACACATTGTTTGTATGTGTGTCTGTTGTTCTTTTCGTACCATCTTTCAAACTTTGTGCTTCACTTCCCTCATATATAAAGTGATGATAATAATAGTATATACAATTATATGTTGAGGATTAAATAAGATAGTATACACTGTTGCTTAGCACTCAGCCTAATACATAGTAAGCACTCAAATCTTTTGTTATTGTTGTTGTTACAGTACTGGGATTATTGGCTGGCTTTACAATAGAGTGGCAAGAGCTGTGTTACAGCAGTTTGGGTCCTCACACCTATTTACTATGCCTGCGTACAGACCTTTTGAATGCTTAACCATCTTTTTTAGCCCCAGGAAGTCTGGAAAAACAACAACTGGATCAATCTAAGACAATTGGTTATCACCACTACAGAATATGTTACAGATATTAGAATGATGATGGTTTCCCTCACTGGATTTTCTTAACTAAATCTTTGTTACATGTTCTGAATTCCTAGAACTGTGTCCATAACCCATCTTAAAAGAAGTTGAAATAAGAATGACTCAGGATTTTCAAGTATACTTCCACAACAGGGGTTCTGTTCTCTCCCTTTCCCTGCCTGCAGCAAATACGTTGTCACTAAAATTGTGAAGGGATGGGTTTGGGGGCTGAAAGAATTGTATCTACCTCTGTTCTTATAAGTAAATCCAAGGACACTAAAGCTTCACCCCTTCCCCATCTACCCCTATAAAGGCCTGGTGATTTCTGATAAAAGGCTACTTCAGTGAAGTGGTTTTTCGTGCTCTTCGTATATGACTAACATGGTTGGGAATTATGAAGATAAAAATACTCTCTCTTATATTCTTCCTCCAGATTTGAGAAGAGAAACAAACCAGTCATTTTGGATTTTTCACATACGTATACTTCTCTCTTACTATTGAGATTAAACCATAATGAAGTAAATATCGGTGATCTGCCTTTAACGTTAATCTAACCTTATTAGATGCATGATGACCCATGATTATTGGTAAAAACATTTTTTAATTTAGCAGTCATTAGCATATTGGAGCAAAAGGGAGAAAGTATATGTTGAAAGACTAATGGCTAATACTTTTAAGTACTTACAGTGCCAGGCAAAGGGCTTAATGCATTATCTCATTTAATCCTCACACCAATCCTATTATTACTTTATAGATTTTTTGGTACAATTTACTTAGTATAGTTTAGGTGACAGTCATATTAACATCTGTGTATAAGACTGAGTTTTTTATTGAGGTACTATTTACATATAATAAAACTTAACCCTTTTAAAGGGTATATAGCTTGATGAATTTGGGTAATAGTTGTGTAACCACCACCACAGTCAAAATATAGAACAGTTTCCTCACCCTAAAAAGTTTTTTGGGGGCTTCCCCGGTGGCGCAGTGGTTGAGAGTCCGCCTGCCGATGCAGGGGACACGGGTTCGTGCCCCGGTCCGGGAAGATCCCACATGCCATGGAGTGCCATGGCCGCTGAGCCTGCGCGTCCGGAGCCTGTGCTCGGCGACGGGAGAGGCCACAACCGTGAGAGGCCCGCGTACCGCAAAAAAAAAAAAAAAAGTTTTCTTATGGACCCGGGGCCATGGAATCACTAATCTGACTTCTGTTACTATAGCTTTGCCTTTTCCAAAAGTTCATATAAATGGAATCATATGTCATCTTTGGCATTTGACTTCTTTCACTTAGCATAACGATTTTGAGACTGATGCATGTTGAATTGCCAAGTAGCATTTTACAAGTATGGAAACACCACAATTTGTTCATCCATTCAAAAAATTGGACATTGGGGTTGTTTCCATTTGGGGGCTATTGTGAATAATGTAATGAGCATTCATATACCTGTCTTTGTGTGGCTATGTTGGGTAAATTTATTTTGGGGTAAATACCTGGGAGTGGACTTGTTGATCATATGGTAAAACATATGTTTAACTTTATAAGTTAATACCATACTGTTTTTTCAAAGTGGCTGTGCCATTTTGCATTCTCACCAGCAGTGTTTGAGAGTTTGTTTTACACATGCTTGTCAACCATTAGTACTATCAGTCTTTTTAACTTTAGCCATTTTAATGGGTGTGAAATGGTATCTCATTTTGGTTTTCAGTTGCATTTCCTTGGTAACTGGTCACATTGAGGGTATCTTTTCTTGTGCTTAGTGGACATTTGTATATTTTCTTTTGTGAAGTATCTGTTCAAATCTTTTGCCCATTAAAAAAAAAAAAACAATCTTTTTGAGTTGTACTCAACAAGACAAGCACTTAATCAGATGTGTATTTTGCAAGCATGTTCTCCCAGTCTCTAGCTTGCCTTTTCATTTTCTTAATTGATCTTTCAAAGAACAAAAGTTTTTAATTTTGATGAAGTCCACTTTACCAATTTTTAAAAACTGTTTTAGGTACCTACTATAACCATTTTAGTTTTGGTTTGCTTTGGTTTTTTTGTTTACCTATGAGGAAACTAAGGTACAGAGGGAGATTAAGTAATTAGCCCAAAGTTAATATGGTAAAGTGGCAGAGCCAGGATTCAAAGCCAGGCAGTGTCTTTCAAGTTATGTTATATCTTAAGGTTTAAAACTAGCCTAAACACTAGGTATAGAAACAAAGTAGGTGCTGATCCAGCAGAATTTACTGAGTGCCTGCTGTACACCAGACATTTTTCTTACAGGAATGATGTAGTTAATGAGGTTTATCAAAAGCAAAATTATTGCTGTTACATGCTTGGTATTGTGGGCCTAATTCCTATTTTTAAAGTTTAATTTTTATTTGAAGTGTATTTTTTTTCACATATTTTAGGCCTTGACAACGTTTTACAAGTAGTAAAATACACTTACTAGTAATGGGTAACCATGCAGCCAGCTGCTTGTGGGTTGTGGTTTAACCATGTGTTCCCTTTAAATTTCTATTGATACATTTGCTCCACCATAAATATATTCTTAACATCTGTTAACTTTTTTTTTTTTAACCTGCAGTTTAGGAGCACTCAGGATTCGGAAAGAAGGCTTTTAGGCCAAAATATTTAATTTTCCTAACCCTCCCCAAAAATGTGAGCCAGAAAGACAGCAAACTTTCAGAAAGTACTTTCTTTGGCCTTACCTGGTACTTTCTGATAGAGTAAGAATGCTTCCGGTTTCATCGCCGAGTGGATATTAAGGAGAAGCTAATTTAGGCAGGGGTGAGAGCAGACTGGGAGAAGCTAACACATTTCTAACTCCATTAAAATTAGATACTGCAGCATGGACCGTGTTCCTTTATTGAGTATAGTATTGTGGTTTTAAGTTCTTTGGGAAATAAAAAATAATCAAGACATGACTCCTGCCTTCAGGTATCTAGTAGTTTAGCCTGGCAGAGTTGATCATTGAGGTTGTCCCAGCACAGATTATTTTCACCCCCTGTTTTTGAAATGATAAGCCATGAGGGTGGGGAGAGATCATCTGGTGGTCAGTTTTCTTAGTAACTAAATAGAGAAATGGCAAAAATAGAATGTAACATAAGACATATGAACACTTTAAAAGAATCTTAACATATAAATGAGTTTGTTGAATTCATAATCAGATACTTTTGGTAGGGAATAGGGATGATTATCAGAGCCCTTTTATAAGACATTTAAAAGTAAGACTAAATAAAATTTATAAGAGGAAAAAAATACACAGGAAAAACTTTGCTTTGTCTAGCATAAAAAGAAAGACAATGTCAATATTATCAATGGTTTCAAATGCAAACATGCATTTAAAGGTTAGATAGTCAATAATTTTATCAAGGATGCCAAGACTGTTTATTGAGGAAAGGACAGTCTTTTCAACAAACGATGCTGGGAAAACTAGATAGTCACATGCAAAAAAATGAAGTTAGACCCTTACTTCACATCACATACAAAAATTAACTCGAAATGGATCAAAGATATATAAGACTTAAAACTGTATTTTCTTAGAAGAAAACTTGGAGGCAAAGTTTCTTGACATTAGATTTGGCAGTGATTTCTCGGATATGACACCAACAGCAAGGCAGCAAAAGTAAAAACTACATAAATTGGACTACATCAAAATTTAAAACTGCATCAAAGAATACAATAATGGAGTGAAAAGGCAGCCTAAAGAATGAGAGGAAATATTCGCAAATCATGTATGTGACAAGGGGTTAATATCCAGAATATATAAAGAACTCCTATAATCCAACAACCAGAAAACCTCAAATAACCTGATTATAAAATGGACAATGGATTTAAATAGACATTTCCCTAAAGAAGATATACAAAAGGACTACAAGCATATGAAACGATGCTCTACATCACTAAATCATTAGGGAAATACAAATCAAAACCACAGTGAGAGGGACTTCCCTGGTGGTCCAGTGGTTAAGACTCTGCACTCCCAGTGCAGGGGCCATGGGTTTGATCCCTGGTCAGGGAACTAAGATCCTGCATGCCGTGTGGCACAGCCAAAAAAAAAAAAAAAAAAAAAAAAAAATTAACAATATCGCCTCACACCATCAGGTACTATTTAAAAAAAAAGAAAAAGAAATTTGCAAGTGTTAGCAAGTTGTGGAGAAATTGACAACCCCGTGCACTGTTGGTGGGAATGTAAAATAGTGTAGCCACCATGGAAAATAGAATGGTAGTTCCTCAAACAATTAAAAATAGAGTTAACCTATGATCCAGCAATTCCACTTCTCCGTATATACCAGGGTCCTAATGAGATATGTGTACACCCATATTTGTAGCATTATTCATTATAGCTGAAAGGTGGAAGCCACCCAAATGTTTGTCTGTAGACAAATGGATAAACAAAATGTCTTATGTACATACAATGGTATATTTCTACAAAGGAGTATTATTCACATGGGACAAAACTGATGAACCTCGAAGACATTACACTAAGTGAAATAAACCAGTCACAAATAGACAAATACTGCATGATTCCACTTACATCTAGAGAAATCTAGAGTAATCAAATTCATAAAAACAAAGTAGGATAAAATTCTTGCCGGAGCTTGGGACAGGAGGAAAAGAGGAGTAGCTTAATAAGTAGACTTTTAGTGTTGCAAGATGAAAAGTTCTGGACATTGGTGGCACAACAGTGTGAACATACTCAACTGTGCACTTAACAGTTGAAATGGTCATTTTTATGTATTTTACCACAATTTAAAAAATTTTTAATCAATAAAAAAGAATGTTCTAAAATGGTCACTATAGTCTATTATAAGTGAAAGTATTCAGTGATTAATTTAAAATGTTATATTTTAAAACGTGTTGCATGATATTTTAATAGACTTTATTTTTTTAGAGCAGTTTTAGGTTCACAGCAAAAATTGAGCGGAAGGTACAGAGATTTCCCGTGTACCCCCTGCCCCGCCATGTGCATAGCCTCCCCCTCTTATCAGCACCCCCTCCAGGATGGTGCACTTGTTACAGTTGATGAACCTACAATGAGCCTATAAAATTTGATTTTGATTTTCTTAATCAGAAAAAATTATATAATATTCTTCAGAGAGAAGAAAAATACAGTGCATTGCTTTTATACTGGGCTTTGTACACTTTTAACGTTTCACTTCCCTATAGTTAGGTATATATAAGAAGCATTTACACTTAAAGATAGATACATTATATATTTCTGTAAATATATATTCTTATTTCAGATTTTGTTACTAATGGTATTCCAAATAGGACTACTGAAATTGATAAATTGTGTTTGAGCCGGTAAAACTGAAGTCCAGAACAAGTGGAAGAATAAATTGCGTTTATATATTCTTGGTGTATTATACCTACAGTTAAGACCCTAAAGATCAAAAGATCCCAAAGATCAAGAATCTTAAAAATGTTTATGCTTTGACCCAGTAATTCTACTTCTAGGAATCGAATCTAAGGAAATATGGTAGAAGCTTGCTTAACCAACTCCAGACTAACTGCTGCTCTCCATTCTACTTGTAAATACACTGAGTGACACCGCTAGTTTCATATTCTTCACTGTGGCCCTGCACTATGCTTCAGCCAGTTGAGTGAGCCTTGTCAATGCCCTCCACCCACAGACCACCAGGAGCACAACTATAGTGAACAAGTTGGGTTTATTACTCGTACGGAGGTAGACTGCACACCATGGGAAACTGGAGGTGTCTCAGAGTGTTCAGAAGGTCTTTTATAGGATTTGGACTTGTATTTAGGTGATTTGGGGAAGAGTTTAAGGAAGAAGGGATTTGCTCTGGATTGGATATTGTTGGGATGCAGGTGATTCTTTGGGTATCTTAGTAAATCTTATCTAGGAGGAGGGCTGACTGGAGTGAGACTAAAGCTACACCTGTAGAGAAGCAGAAGTCACTCATGTCACCAGGAGAGGGGGATGTTTGGTATTTTGTAGGTTGCACAGGGACCTTGTTTTTTGTCCATGCTCAGACAAAATTTTGAAGTGTTCTTGTTTTGTCTCACTTTTTCATGGTCTCAGAGTGACCTTGTCTGATGTTGATGTTTTGTGAGATTGTTATGTCCGACAGGAGAACAACATGGCTTGGCTGTGTGCCCCAGTCCAGCTTCAGAATCACCAAGGCCTAGCTGTAAGTGTCGGGCAGTTTCCAGACATTAGGGTGTGCTTTTTTCTTCCTCAGACTCTTATTAAGAATCAGTCTAAACTTGTTTATATCCACTGTCCTTTTTGTAATTATATAAGTTCATTAGATAGTATATAAAACTCTGAAATTAGTGTAATAAGAAATGGGACTTATTTCTTTGAAAACTAAGTTGAACATCTTTGGAAAGACTTATTAAAGTGAATTGCTAAAAGCCTTTTTTAAATAGCTATCGAGGGACTTCCCTGGTGGTCCAGTGGCTAAGACTCCAAGCTCCCGATGCAGGTGGCCTGGGTTTGATCCCTGGTCAGGGAACTAGATCTCACATGCTGCAACTAAGAGTTCACATGCCGCAACTAAAAGATCCTGCGTGCCACAACTAAGACCCAGGGCAGTCAAATAAATAAATAAATAAATATCTTTTAAAAAATGGCAGTTGCATTAGGGGTGGGTAAACGCTAGGTGAAATAAGTAGGCCATTCAGAACACATTTTTACCAGGATTCCACATACTGATTGCTTTTTACAAGGGTCTTCTACTTCTTACTTCACTTTAAAGAAATCCATGTTGTAAGTTGCAAATGATATGCCATAAATATGATTTATATAGTAAAGATGATATAGAACTCTTATCACTTGTCACACGCAGACAAGGCGTTGGACTTCTATCACAGGATTAGTGAATTAATATACTTTGATAGGTTTTAAGTTTAAAAAAAGTTTGAGGTTGTATATGTTCACTTTTATGATTCCTCACTTAAAGCAACATTTTAAATTAACCTACAACCATAGTCCTAATGTGTCAGGTAAGAGGCTTTCATTATGCAAAAAAAAAAATCGTGAAGATTTAGGTGCAGAGTTGTTCATTGCAACTTAATAAGAGTAAAAAAAAGCAATTTAAATATTTATTAGTGGGAGTAATGAAATTATGGCGTATTTAAAAGATGAAATAGTAAATAGCATATAGTTATTAAAAGTCATGTTTTCAGGTATTTTAACAAGAAAAATGCTCATATAATGTGAAATGCAGAGTAGGCTACAAAACCAAATAAACTATGATCAGAATTTTAAGAATGTATATATAAAAAATTTAATATGTAAACAAAGTATACATACACAATTGGAAGAAAACGAGCCAAGAAATTGACAGTTTACCCCAGATGCTGAAATTTCAGAGGTTTTTTATTCTCTGTGCTTTTATATACTTTCCAAGTGTTCTATAATGAGTATGTATTATTTTTTAAATCAGGGGGAAGTGCTTTTTAAGAAAAGAGGCCCAAGATTGGCAATTTTAGAAATATACCTGTGTTCATATCAGTCTGGCTCTTTGCTCAGCGTGTTTCCTTCAGTGTCTAAAGCTCAGTGTTTAAAAGAAACTTTAATGTTCCTGAATGAGAAGAAGAGCCAAAGGCATAGGCATGATTTATTCAGCTTGAGGCTCCTGTGAATTTAATAGCCAGGCTGACGTTTCCAACTTCTAGGGCCTAGCATAGGCATCATCTGTGAAGTAAGCTTTTGCTGACTGTTCCAACCCCACCCCAAGGCAAAAGCCCCTGTTTGTACTCTTATGTTAGTGTTCACCATGCTTAAAAAAATCAGGGCAGGTATCTTTCTGCTCCACTAGCCGTACTACATTGCATGTTTCTTGGAAGGAAGAAGAGAACAGCCACCTTTGTATTTTTAGTACCTAGACAGACCTTTGCTCCTCAGTAATTGGCTGAATGCCTTGAACAAATGTACAGTGGTAACCCCATAGTATAAAGATTTCCTGAAAGAGGGTGTAAGGTATTTGTCTTAAAATATCGGAGTTGAGAGTAAAAAAAAAATTGTTCTAAATGGCCCACGCTAAAGCCATTGCAGTCTTTGAAGAGCATCAGTGACAGTAGAGCAGCCTGTCAACAGCAGACTTTACATTTCTTCTGATGATTCTAGACTGTTTTCACATTGGAACCGTGTGTGGGCATATAAATTGATGTAGCCCTTTTGGAAGGGCAGTTGGGCAATATCTATCAAATGGAAAGTGCACATCACCTTTGCACTTCCAGGAATTTACCTTCTAAATATACTTGCACAAAATAGGCAAACATAAGGGACAAAAATTCTTATTAGAGTACTGTTGGCAATGTATCTCAATAGTAGAGTGACTGGAATATTATGAAGCCACCGAGAATGAAGTAGGTCAGTATGTATTTAGGATGATGATAACTGTCCTTTGTTAAATACATATTATATGCCAGGCACTTGACATATTTTATCTAATAATTCTTGTAACAACTATATGGCAGGTACTATTATTATCTACATTTTGCAGATGAGGAAACTTGCACAAGGTCACACAACTAATATGGGGCCGACCTGGTATTCTAATTTAGTCAGTCTGAAGTTAAAGCAGGCTGCACGTCTAACCCCTAAAACGCATATCCTATCTGCTGATGGATAAAGATATGTATATACACATAAATGAATAAATTTTAAACATTTTATATTTATAACATATTTCTGTATAATTAAAATATCTATGTAATGAGAAAACAGTTCAGAACTGAATGTATAGTATGCTGTCATTTATGTTTTAAATTATTTTAAAAGCGACAGCACACAGTGGATGGGTACAAAAAAAACATAACAGTGGCTTCTTTTAAGGAGGGAATGGATGACCTTTTACCTTTCACTTATATCTTTCTCTCGTGTGTTTTAATAATTGGCATGTATACCTTATATACACTTTTAACTAAAATAAGTGTATCTGATATTTTGAAAAGTTGTAACGCCTAAGACTAAGCTGAAGTCATGAGTCACAAATGCTTTGTCCGTATCTACTTACATACCTTAGTATAGGGTTCCCCTTATTCTAATCATCCTTACTCTAATCCTAACATCAGTTCTCAGTTCAAGATAATAGCTCTCTTCAAAATTCACCTTCTCTGGAGTTCATTGCTTATTACCTGATCTCACTTTGAATACTAAAGTCTTTGACATAGCACCTCAAATGTATATATTATCCCTTGAAATTTTGTACATTTTCTATTGTTTCCCAAAGGATTTGGGACTGCTTATTGTAAGATACAATTATATGGGTTAATATAGTTCTATAGCTGAGCAGTAAGCTTTGTTCCCTGGAAGTAGGAAAAAAAAAAAATTCTGAGTTCTGCACTTCTTGTGATTTGGCAAAAAAGGACACATATCATTCTGTTTTTTTTAGAAAAACAAAACCCACTTTTTTTCTTACTCTAAATTTTGAGAAGAAATCTGTTTCATGGGCCTTTTTATACAATTTATACTTTTCCAGTTTCTTGTTTGTTGTTTTTGTCTGCCCAACTAAATTATAAGCTTTCTTAGGACAAATTCCATTTTCTATACTATTTTTGTTCCATTTCTGCCTAGAAAACACGCACTTATTCTTATGGTTGAAATTATAAATTAAGCAACAACTGCAGCCCAGCCACATTTCAAAGATGATGTTACTGCCACTTTTCAAAGACTTAGTCTTTGAGTAGTTTAGAAACTGATACTACTTTCATCCTTCTCAGCAGAGAATCTTCTCTGATAGCCCTCAAAAAAAAAAATCACAATTTATTTCTTAGTGTATAGGTCTTACTGAGGGTTTTTTTAGCCCCTACTTCCTAGCTGAATAGTATGTAAGGAATTGGAAATTTGTTTGAACTTTTGTTTCGTGACAGTTAAGTCTTTTAAAATATGGCTTATAGCTTTCAACCACTTTTTCCTTTCTCCTAGGCCAAGTTATCAAGGCATGGGACATTGGGGTGGCTACCATGAAGAAAGGAGAGATCTGTCATTTACTGTGCAAACCAGAATATGCATATGGCTCGGCTGGCAGTCTCCCCAAAATTCCCTCGAATGCAACTCTCTTTTTTGAGGCAAGTATGTGTGTGATGTTGCCTTGTTAGCATCTGCTCTACTATAATGCTGGCTCCAAAGCAACAGGCAGTGGAACAAGGAGCTGAGCTTGCTATTGAGAATCAGATCCAACTTATTTATTTTGGAGCTTGGCTTCTTGAATTGTTTCCCACAAACCCAAGGGATGTGTGCCAGTGCTTTCTTAGAAACGTGTCTCTGGCAGAAAACGGTCATATCCAAATAAACAAAAGACAACAGGCTTAGAAATAAAGGTTCTGGTCAGTGGTGTGAGTTATGACATACTCAAACCTGATCAGAAGACAGGATGGAAATGTGGGAGATACATGTTGAAATATACCTAAAGCTATAAAGCAAGTTGTAAAGCTATTTTCATATTACAGAGGTTTATAAATGTCACAGATCTCACTTCCTCATTAGAAGCAGTAGATGGTGATAAAATGGTATTCATTGTGTTTAATTATACATATTTGGCCATACCTAATTAAAAAATTAAAGAGGGGAAATGCCTAAAACATTGTAACTAGGTAAAATACACCTTTAGTTGGTTGTAGGCCTGATTCATAAGATTTAGTCTTAATTTTAAGAAGGGGATTCCATGAATTGGGAGAAAAAGTGGTGGCCTCTAGAGTCAGACAAAATAGTCTGGGCCAGCACTGTGTCACTCTGGCTTTTTGCCCACAAGGCAGTTTTCCTTGTATTTCCTGTCTGTCTTTGCACTGCAGCCCCACAGGATGTAGTCCTAGACATTATCATTACATGAAGTTTCTTTCCAGGTATTGAAAAGTGCAGTGTTCTTTTTTCCCTACTTTTCCAATAATTAAGAAGCACAGGTAAATATAAAACAGAGTTTTATTTTGTAAAATGAAAGGAGAGTGGTTGCCCTTGCCTTTAAGTATGTTAAATTGGCTTTTTTGGTCCGTTCTCAGTCAGATCCCTTTTTCCTTTCTAGATTGAGCTTCTTGATTTCAAAGGAGAGGATTTATTTGAAGATGGAGGTATTATCCGAAGAATCAAACGGAAAGGAGAAGGGTATTCAAACCCAAATGAAGGAGCGACAGTAGAAAGTAAGTACTGCTGCGAGAGGGAACTGGTCCTTAAAAGTTGGGTTCCAATTATGTGGATGAAATGGAGATTTTGTTTTAAAAAATCTGTTTATGAAAATAAATATATTGAATATATATCTCTTAATAGTTTTAAATTCAGCATTTATTTAAAAGTGACTTCATTTAGTAAATATTCATTCAACCTGTGTGTGCCAAGAACTGTACCAGCCTCTTCAAACTCAAAACAATGAGTAAAAGGTAAGCCCATCCATCAATGAATTCTTAGTCTGTGGATTCCTTGGTGTGCCAACAGTTATATTAGTTGCCTTATATATTATTTATTTATTTCTCACAATAACCTTTTGAGCTATGATTAATTATCCCTAGGTGAGAAAAGTGAGTTCAGAGAAGTTATGTAAATTACCCAAGGTTACAGAGTTACCAAATAGAGTAGTAGATTGTAATGCCTGTCAGGGCACCAAACCCATTTCACTGGCTGTCATTAAGATAAAAAACAGTTCATCATTTTAGTTAGATCAAAACAGGAGAATAGTTTATTCTGTTCTGTGTCAGGAGACCTGGGTTCAAGCTCTGCTTTGTCATTTATTGAGTGACCTGAAGCTATTCCATTTTCTTCATTTGCTAGTAAGTTGAATATAAGGACAGGGCTGACTGAGGACTGGGTTAACTGAGCACCCGTCCACCCTCCCAGAGGGAGGTGTACACACATTGTGTGTACACTACTTGTTACTTTATATTCTAATCAGCATCTGCCCATTTCCCTAGTATACAGTGAGTGCTGGAGGACCAGAATCTTTCTTCATCTTTTTGTTTCCAGCATCACCTACAGAGCCTTACACACATTTGTTGTTCAGTAAATGCTTTCTGCATGGATAAATTTTTTGCAAGATGGCATTTACTGAGTTGAAGTACTTCAAAAAAGACAGTAGTGAGAAAACAAATACTTCCATTTAAAAAAATCAAGGGAGAACTTCCCTGGTGGCGCAGTGGTTGGGGTCCACCTGCCAATGCAGGGGACGCGGGTTCAATCCCTGGTCCGGGAGAGCAACTGGGCCCGTGTGCCACGGCGAGGAGTGGCCCCCGCTTGTCACAGCTGGAGGGGACCCGTGTGCAGCAGTGGGGATCCGATGCAGCCAAAGATGAATAAATAGAACAAATAAATTAAAAAAAAATTTTTTTTAAGTTATTAAAAAAAAAAGTCAAGGGAATTCCCTGGTGGTCCAACGGTTAGGACTCGGCACTTTTACTGCTATGGCCCGGGTTCAGTCCCTGGTTGGGGAACTAAGATTTTGTAAGCCGCGTGGTGCAGCCAAAAAAACTTTTTAAATTTTAAAAAGAAAGAAAGAAATACTTCCCTTAAAAAATAAAATCACTGGGTTTCCCTGATGGCGCAGTGGTTAAGAATCTGCCTGCCAGTGCAGAGGACACGGGTTCCAACCCTGGTTCAGGAAGTTCCCACATGCTGCAGAGCAACTAAGCCAGTGTGCCACAACTACTGAGCCTGCGCTCTAGAACCCGCGAGCCACAACTACTGAAGCCCACGCACGTAGAGCTGGTGCTCCGCAACAAGAGAAGCCACTACAATGAGAAGCCTGCGTACCGCAATGAAGAGTAGCCCCCGCTCACCACAACTAGAGAAAGCCTGCATGCAGCAACAAAGACCCAACACAGCCAAAAATAAAAATAAATAAAATAAAAAGAATTAAAAAAAAATCAAATTACTAAATAAGGATGGCAGCATGAACTATTGATATTATCAATATAAAAGGCCTAAAGAGTTCATTTTTAAAATGTAAACTAGAATAGTTGATTTTCTCATCTTTAATGTTGCATGTTGAACCACAACATTATCTTACATTCTACTTTGAATGCATGTTTCATTTCCACGAGTCTGGCAAATTAGTTCAAATTTAGTTTTTTTTTTTTTTAATTGGAAACAGTTATAAATAGTATTACTGTTCTGTTGTAGTTAAAGTGTTTAGATAGTTATCACTCTTGATAAGTTTTAGAATAAATGAAGAAGAGCTCAGGTGTATAGTGTTGGAGAAATACCTGGACCAGGAGCTGGAAGATCGGGTTCAGGCTTTGGCCCACTCTAACTAGACGTTGCCTCTCTGGCATCAGCTTCTTTCCTGTCCAGTGATGCAGGGGTAGACGCCTTAATTTCTAAGGTCCTACTAGCCCAAAAAATTCCTGATAGAATTCTAAATGTTTATGAAAGTTATAGGAATGATAGAAAATTCTCCTCAATATATTAACAAGAACTTAAAAATCTTGTCTATAACATGTATTTTAAATTTTTATTATGAAAAATTTCAAACATATACAGAAGTAGAGGGTTTTTTCCCCCTGTGATACAGTGACTCCCCAGATTTAACAAGTTATATATTTTTAAATTGGAGGTTTTTTTTTTTTTTTTTTTTTTTTTTTTTTTTTTTGTGGTACGCGGGCCTCTCACTGTTGTAGCCTCTCCCGTTGCGGAGCGCAGGCTCAGCGGCCATGGCTCACAGGCCCAGCCACTCCGCGGCATGTGGGATCTTCCCGGACTGGGGCACGAACCCGTGTCCCCTGCATCGGCAGGCAGACTCTCAACCACTGCGCCACCAGGGAAGCCCTAAATTGGAGGTTTTTGTCAACTAAATTAAAAGGAAAAACTTCCCAGTTATAGGCAATACCACAAAACTACCACTGTAGAGTTAACTTTGGAGCAGGCTAAATTAAATCAAATCTTGCTTTTGGTAATATTTTCAATTGGAGTCATTTTTTTAACTTTTCATTTTGAAATAATTTTTGACTTCTGGAAAAGTTGCAGAACTAGTACAGAGAATTTCCTTATATGCTTCACCCAGCTTCCCCTAATGTTGACATCTTACTTGACCACAGTACTTTTATCAAAATCAGGAAATTAACATTGATTCGGTGCTATTAACTATTCTACACATCTTACTTGAATTTCACCTGTTGCCATGCTGATGTCCTTTTTCAAGTCCACCATCAAATTCAGGATCCAACATTGTAATTTAGTTGTCATGTCTCCTTGTCTCCTCCAATCTGTGACAGCTGATCAGTCTTTGTGTTTTTCGTGACTTTTAACACTTTTGAAGTTAAAGTTAAATAATTGAAGGCCAATTATTGTAGAATATCCCTCAATTTGGGTTGGTTTGATGTTTTCCCCTGATTAGACTTAGGCTATGCATATTTGGAAAAATACATAAGTGATGTGCCCATCTCAGTTCATCATTATCAGGAAGTACATGACATTGATGTCTCATTACTGTTGATGTTAACTTGGGCCACTTGGTTAAGGTGGGGTCTGCCATGTTTCTCCACTGTAAAGTTACTATTTTTCTCTCTCTAGTTACTAAGTATCTCATTGGGAAGGAAATACTTGGAAACTATTCAGATAACCTCTTTTACATCACACCTTCACACACTAATTTTAGCATCCATGAATGACTTTTGTATGCAACCGTTATTACTGTGGTATTTGCCTAATGGTGATTTTTCTATGTCCACTGTTTCTTCTACATTTAATTAGAATTCTGCTGTAAGGAAGAGCTGCCTCTTCTCCCCTGTTTATTCAGTTGTTTATTTATATCAGTATTGACCCATGGATGTCATTTTATTCTGTAGGTTATTATTCATTACTATTCTTATTTACTTTGTTGCTCAGATTGTCCTAGATTTGGCCATTGGAAACTCCTTCAGCTTGGCTCTTTGGTCCTTCCAACATTGTTTCTTGAGCACTTTCTTACTTATGACACCAATAGATGCTTAGGGCTTATTTGGTAATTTTCCTGCCCCCAGTCTGGAATCAGCCATTCCTCCAAGGAGCTGATTCCTTTTACTGGAGAATGTATTTAGAAATGAAGATCTGGGTGCTAGGTATACTCATGCTATGGAATGTTATTGCTTCTAGAACCTCTTAACAGAGCTAGAAAATACATACATCTCGACATGCATATATACACATTCTATGTGTACTTCTGTATTAGTCTGTATATATATATTAAAAACTATGAGTACATACTGACACTTTCAATTTCAGCCCACCACAGTTTTGTTTTAGCCTCCTCTCTTTGCTTCTTTGAAATTGCTTTCTCCAACAGTGAGAAACCTGGCTCTCATTATTCACAGTATATTTATTTATTTGCTCAATCATGGTATATACAGAAAGTAGTTTCAGAATTGCTAACCCATACCCCTGTGAAAAACAAATTTCCTGGGACTTCCCTGGTGGCCCAGTGGGTAAGACTCCATGCTCCCAGTGCAGGGGGCCTGGGTTCGACCCCTGGTCGGGGAACTAGATCCTGCACGCATGCTGCAACTAAGAGTCTGCATGCTGCAACAAAGATCCTGCATGCCGCAACTAAGACCCCACACAGCCTAAATAAATAAATATTTTAAAAAATATTTTTTCCTAAGTAGGAAATATCTGAGTGTACTTCCTTTTGTCATTAGCCTATAGCATACATTGAAAACACTGTTTTCCAACTTAGGTTAGTTCTTTCATCCTCATTCCCTTCAGTATGGTTATGTTATTCATTTGTAATACAGTTAAGTTCATTTGTTATGTTTACCTTCCATTGGGGTTCCCCCCACACTCTGGTAGGTTTTAATTATTTGTTTTTTTGGTGTATGAAACATTATCATGATTCTAGATGATACAAAAAGATATACTCAGAAGTGTTATTCCCCCCCTCATCCCTACTAACCTGTTCCCATTTCCTCATTGTTTCCACTCTGTTCCTTCCTACCTCCTATAGGTAACCAATCTCATTAGTTCCTGGTTTATTATTGTACTTTTTTGCAGAAGTGAGCAGATACATGTACTTTTATGTCCCCTTTTTGCGTGAAGGATAATATACTATGAATAGAATTTTTAATATATGTGAATAATCCTTTATATAATTTTTTTTTCTGTTTCTAAATGTATTAAGAAAGGGCAATGACTAATTTTTTTGTCTCTCATCTTGTTAGATTGTACTTTCCTGGGAAATTTGAGAGTAAATGGTTTATTCTTACTTTTTCTCCCAAAAGCCCTTTTTGGTTTTCTGGAACAAATCAATTTTATAAAAATTTATTGTATTGTCACTTATCAAGGTTAAGGTGTCCTGCTTTCCCTCTTTGAAACCAGTTAGCTCCGTGTGGGAGGAGGACAGAAGGTTGACTCAAAAGTGGTCTCTGTCAGAAGCCAAGATCACCTTGTTCCTTTTGAAGTCTACTCAGTCTTCACTTTACTGGTTTGCCTTTTTTTTGGTACCATCACCCATATACTATTAGATTCAAAACCAAGTAGAAATCCTAGAACTAAAGCCAGTTCCACAGTGAAAGAAAAACTATAGACAGTGATCATCCATTATGATATGTCATTATAGATACACAAGAGTGATCAAGTTTCTGTCATTTCTGTGTAAAGGTACAGTGAATAGCCGGGGGAGGGGGCACACAGGCTTTGGAAGTGATAGATGTGAATTTCGAATCTTGGAATCACTACTTGATATTTTTATGACTTTAGACAAGTTACTTAATCACCTTGAGCATACAGTTTTCTCATCTGTAAAATGGGAATAATAATCTTTTACCCCCACAGATTGTTGTGACAGTTAAGGGAAGAAAGGTACCTAATACATGTTAGACACTTAGTTTCTTTTTTCTATAAATACATTTATTTCTCTAAATAAATGTTTATATCATTTATTTTGCGTCCTTTAAATAGATTTAAGGAAATAAACTTCTCTTTCTCTTATATTCTATAGCCAGTCCATCAGCAAATTATTTTGTCTCTACCAGGGTTGACCTAGAACCCATGATCAATTTGTCTTCAGTAACAGTCTTAAAAATAATTATATATCTTCTTAGTAATGTTACCTAAATCATATTTCTCCAGGATTTTTGCTGGTTTGTTTTCTGAAGAACAAAGTTGTGGACTGAATCAAAAGGCTTTTATTGAATTGTGATCTTTTGCTTCCTTTTAATAATTTCTTTGGGGAAGAGAGAATTTACATTAGTTTGACAGAATTTATTCTTTCTCAAAGAAATTGTGATTTTTACTCCGTCAGGATCCTCATGCTTGCAAATCAATTTTTAGATTCTGTTCCAGTGTGCTTTATGTCAATTAAGATGACCATCTTGTAATTTTTATTCAGTGTTGTCCTTTTTCCATTAAAAAAAAGTCACTGTGTTCTAAGGTACTCTAATTGACATTATCATGATGACTGATACTTTAGTCATCATACTTTAGCTTCATTGCCTGTAGTGGCTACATTGTTACTTTTAAGCTTTGCTTTCTTAGAAAAGCCAATCTGACATAAGGCTCTGAATAGCTTACCAGCTCCTCTTCCCCCAACTCCCATCTCTCACGTCTTCTGAGTTAACTTCTATGCCTGGAGTAGGCACATCAAAATGCTGTGTGTGACTCTCTTGCCTCACGGTGCTTTCAGCCACATCAGTGCAAAGAATGCAGACAATCGGGAGTATTTTCAAATGTGAAAATTTCAACAGAGTGATCTGCAGGGATTCAAGTTGTTGGAGTACCCTTCCCTCTCACCTCCTTTCCCCCTGCAAATCCCACTGAAATGAGAGATGGGGAGGGGAGGGGTGGAGAATGATTTCAAAAAAAGAGGAAGAAATCCCTATTAGTGGTGGAAAATAGGAAGACTACAAGAAGTGGGTCAGAAATTATGGAGAATTTCTGGAATACGTAAAGTAGATAAAATTGGACTGATGGAAACTAGATTCAGGAAACCCAACCCACAACAGGTGTAGAGAAGACCTCTGCAGAGGTACATACTGTTCGTCTCAACAAGCTTGGGAAGAACTCCAAGCTTAGTCAGCTGGTGCAAGGGAGCCAAGGCAGGCTATGGGGTAATCATCAGGGTTGTTATAAAACAATATGGAACAGCTGGGCTAGTAAGCCTGTAGTGTAGTGGTTCTCAACTTTGGCTGAATTTAGAATTACTTGGGGAGCTTTTAAAATTCTGATGCCCAGGTCTCAGCCCAGACCAGTTAAATAAGAATAGCAAATCTCAAAGGATGGAACTCCAGGCACAAGTATTTAAAAAACAAAAAAAACCCTGGTGATTCTAGTTTGCAGCCAAGGATTGAGAATTACTACTCGAGAATTACTACTCTAGGGCCTGGCTGTGACTTTTGCTCCCAAGCTAAAGCCAGTAAGGCCCAATTTCTAAAGTAAAGTAGGGATCTGCCTCAGAAGGCTCCGTGTGTTAGGACTTGGACTACAGAATGAGAACATAAATATCTTTGAGCTTTTAAAACAGATTTGAAGGGGAAAAAAGTGAAAGCAGCTCTGCACAACAGTAAATAAGCAGAAGTGTTTTGCTCCTGAAGTAAAACTTTTTCCTGCAACACCAGTGGAAAAAGGTGTCCCCAGCCTTCCTGTGCACATGATGCTCAGCATGTAGTAAATGCTCAATAAATATCTTTGGGATCTTCACCCAGAGATCTGCATGATCAGCCCACTCCTCTTGCGAAAAGGCCTACCATGGAAGTATATCCAATGGCTTAGAAAAACTGTGTCAGGTAACTAAAATCACTTGATCTTTCTGAATCCTTCCTTTTAAAGCATGACCAAACAATACAGAATCATCAGCAAATACCATGAAATGGAAGCACTGAGGTGGACTAAGAAGAAATAGAAATGAACTTTCAAAATACTAATTAGTATCTTCAGAGATATTTAACAGGATATTAAATTCATGAGTCAGAAAAATCAGCTTCTCTGAAAAAGGAAAAGATAAGAAAGTATCTGGGGGGCTTCCCTGGTGGCGCAGTGGTTGAGAGTCCGCCTGCCGATGCAGGGGACACGGGTTCGTGCCCCGGTCTGGGAAGATCCCACATGCCGCGGAGCGGCTAGGCCCGTGAGCCATCGCCGCTGAGCCTGCGCGTCCGGAGCCTGTGCTCCGCAACGGGAGAGGCCACAACAGTGAGAGGCCCGCGTACCACAAAAAAAAAAAAAAGAAAAAACGAAAGTATCTGGAAATTAAGAATATGATTATCAAAATTGGAACTCTGAGGAAGGGTTGAAAAGCAAAATGGACAGTCCCAGAATCTTGAATTAGTGATACAAAAGATAGTGAAGAATATCTCAGAACACAGAGGGGAAAAAAAAAAAAACACCAAAGAGATGAAAAATGAAAGAAAAATTAGAAGACTGGGATAATCAAGGATAGATGATATGTATCTAACCAAACGTGTAATGGAAAAAGGTTTCCTAGAGAAAGAAGAATTTTTTCTTAAGAATTTACCTCACACACAGTTTTTTTTGTTTTCATTTTTTTTGGCTGCATCGGGTCTTCGTTGCTGTGCCTGGGCTTTCTCTAGTTGCGGCAAGCAGGGACTACTCTTCATTTTGGTTCGTGGGCTTCTGATTGGGGTGGCTACTCTTGTTGCGGAGCACGGCTCTAGGCACACAGGCTTCAGTAGTTGTGGCATGCAGGCTCAGTAGTTGTGGCTGGCGGGCTGTAGAGCACAGGTTCAGTAGCTGTGGTGCACGGGCTTAGTTGCTCCGTGGCACGTGGGATCTTCCCAGACCAGTGTCCTGCACGTTGGCAGGCAGATTCCTAACCACTACACCACCAGGGAAGCCCCAAGATAGAAGAATCTTAAGATTGAAAGGGCCAATTAATGGTGGCACACAGGAGTAAGGAGTGCTTTTTCACCTAGATACATCCTGGTGAAATTTCCCTTTCCTTCCTCCCTCCCTTCCTTCCTATTGAAGTATAATAGACTTAAGATATCATTAGTTTCAGGTATACAACATAATGATTCAGTATTTTTATACATTAACAAAATGATCACCATGATAAGTCTAGGTACCATCTGTCACCTTACAAAGTTATTACAGTATTACTGACAATATTCCCTATGCTGTACATTACATCCCCTGACATTTATTTTCTAACAAAATTTGTACCTCTTTATCTCCCTCACCTATTTCACTCATCCCTCCACTCCTCTCTCATCCCCCTGTTTGTTTCTGTATCTAACTCTGTTTCTGTTTTATTTGTTCATTTGTTTTTTTAGATTTACATGTAAGTGAAATCATGGGGTATTTGTCTTTGTCTGACTTATTTCACTTAGCATAAATACCCTCTAAGTCCATCTGTGTTTTTGCAAGTGGCAAGATTTCATTCTTTTTTTTTAATGGCTGAGTAATATTCCATTGTATATATATCTGGTGAAATTTCTTAATTCCATAACTTAAAAGAAAATTTTGAACTCTTCCAGGGAGAAATAAGCTATGTGCAAAGGAATGAGAATCAGAATGACATCAGACTTCTTATTTGTGACACTAAATACTAAAAGACAGTGCTTTGATCATTGTCTGTAACTGAATATTTTAAACCTAAATTTCTATCCTCAGCCAAGTTATCACTCAACTATGAGAACAAATTAACTTTGAAGTATGCAGACTTGTGCCCTTTTTGAAAAAAATACTATAGGATATTCTAAAACATCACAAAAAATAAAGCCAAGAAGTGAAGACTCAAGGCATAAGAAACATTAGTGAGCATAAAAGTAATTTCCATAACATGACAGCTGAATTTGGATCTCTGAAATGGTAGAACTATAATGTTAAAATAATAATTGTTTAACAGTATGGAGCTACGGGAATTAACAAAATGAGGTGCAAATGGGAAATGAAGAGGGGAAGCAAATGGTCTAAGAAGGTTTTCTTATTCAAGGAGATATTATGCTGATTAGTCCACATTGATAAATATGTATATGTGTGTATGTATGTGTGTGTGTATATATACACATATATGTGTGTATGTGTGTATATATATACACACATACACACACACTGTTGAATGATTTGTTTAAAATTTAACGTTAGGTACTAGTAAGAATAGGATGTAGAACTTCCAAGCGACCCTGCATGGAGTGGGGAAGTAAAGGAACGAGGAAAGGTTGATCAATTTAGTAAAAGTAATAAAGGAAGAATAACAATAAAACATTATGTAGGAAATCAAAAATAAGATTGTAGGAATAAAATCAGTCATGTCAGTGATTACAAAAAATATGAATGAGATAAAGTCACCTATTAAAGGCAGAAATTCTTATAAGGTTAACACAGTGATGACAACAAAATCTAGCTATGTGTTCTTTATAAATAAAACACCCAAAACCAAAATGGTCCAAAATTGAAAATAGAGGAAAGATTTCATGTATGACCATGTTGAAATCTGATAGAGCTATGAGGGTTTTTTGGGTTTTGTTTGTTTTTCACATGCTTTTGAAGTATTTATGAATGTCCTGGCAAATTTTGTCCAGTAAGAGAGAGCAGATTCTTGAAACCATTTTATTATATATTTTCACAAAATAATGTAGTATGGTACTTGGGTCTAAAATGGATAGTGTTTATTCTTTCATATATTTTGGATTTATATAGCTCCTTCTAAAAAGGTATCTTCAAGGCTTCGGGTAGAGTAAAATCTTAGTAGAAAATAATCTTTTTGTTATTAAGAAATTAAGCCAGTGGACCATTTATTTTGGAATAGTATTAAAAAACAAAACTCCATATCAGTAAAGAATTTAAATAGCTCTTGGCATTTATTAAAAATAGGAGTACTAACATATTCAAAAGGGAAAATTCCTATAAATGAGTGAAAATTACTACCAGTTTCCTTAATGCCCTGTTTTCAGATTAATCATTAAATAAATATTTACTTTCTGGCCCTGAACTGTGTGTTGTACACACAGTTGTACACACTGTGAGGTACAAAATAAGATATTGCCTTTGCCTACTTTGAATTTTATTCATACTTTGACAGTTCTCTCTGTGGAGCGATCAAGTGGTTTCTTATACCAAGTTCTAAAACATGTTTAATCTGGTATAATTTACCACTAATTGCAGGAAAATAATCATAGCTAACATTCATTGAGTTCATCTCTGTCTATCCACACATAACACAGTATTTTCACAGAGTAGCCACCCTGACATTAAATGAATGCATGCCTTGGGCTTCCCTGGTGGCGCAGTGGTTGAGAGTCCGCCTGCCGGTGCGGGGGACGCGGGTTCGTGCCCCGGTCCGGGAGGATCCCACGTGCCGCGGAGCGGCTGGGCCCGTGAGCCGTGGCCGCTGGGCCTGTGCGTCCGGAGCCTGTGCTCCGCAGCGGGAGAGGCCACAGCAGTGAGAGGCCCACGTACCGAAAAAAAAAAAAAAAAAAAAAAAAAAAAATGAATGCATGCCAGATATTGGGCTAAAAGCTTTAATTCAATACCTAATTTAATACTCTCAACAATTAGGAGTTAGCTGACATTATTTCCCCTGTTCTATAGATGAAGAAACTGAGCTTCAGATAATTGAAATGACCTTGCCCAAAGCCACAGTTGTTAAGTGACAGAATGGGACTGGAATCCAGTCTGGTGTAAAGAGGAGAGTGGTGAGGATTTGTATTGGTATAGAATTTATTGCTGTGTGCATGCTTCCTGTTTAGACTAAGGCATATAACCATTTGCATAAATGTTATTCTGTTCAAGTAGCCAGGTTCCACACCTGCCCTCAGCATCTGTCCCCTCAGTGCCATGAGCAATCTTCCAGTGGTATTTGTTCATCATAGTACAAAATGGTACAGAGGACAGGAGGCAGTTTGGGGGAAATTTGACCACCATGACTGAGGGGAAGAGTTTCTCTTCTAATCAGTGATTAATATGCCTCTCCTGATTTTAGAAATCCATCTCTGGATTTGCCTTTTCAGGGGGTCATTAAGATCCCACTGTCTCTTGGATGCTTTGCTCTGTTAGGCAGGAGATGCAGGCAGAGAGAAACTCCCTTGGCATGAATTAGGCAGCAGAGAAAACCCTTGCCGAGTGGGAGTAACCTGTCACAACCTGGTTTTCTCTGGCTAAATGACCAGTCTTGTCTAGTCGTAATGCCATTACAACATTCCCATTCAGATCCCCATGACCCAGTAATTGTTCTGGGAATGAGTGCAAAGCTATCAGACACCAACTACTATAATTAGAAAAGGGAAAAACAGACACTTACCAGAGCTAAGGTCTTTAGGCTGGAGCGTTTACAGCACTTTTTTTGGGGGGTTATGGAGCCTCTTTCTCAGTTTTGCTTCCTAAAATACAAACTATACAGTTTTCGGGCTCTTGCATTCCAGTTTTTTTCCTTACTGCAGTGCACTCTTTCCTTTTCCCCCCTATTTTAATCGGAGTACAAATTGCTGTCAGCACATCGAGTTCATGTGCCAGCCACTTTCAGAACAGGGTGTTCTGTGCTCTTCAAAACAAAATTGCTCTAGGGCAGTAAGAGAACAATAAGTCAGAGCTCCAGTTTAAGTGATGTTTTGCAGCAGACTGGGCTCACTTGATGTGGTTACACTCGGATTGCGCAGCAAGGCTCGGTAATTTGGTTCGGTTTGACTTCGTGGGGTTTGGAGGACCTCCCCCCTTTAAGTTACGTAGACTTTAAGTCAAGAGAAAATGTTGTCCCTTTTTAACTTGTGTATTTCTTTCTCTTCCCAAAAAAACCCTAAGTAGAAGCATCCTGTATGTACTTTTATTCTCTTTGGGCACGTCAGTCATAGATCATTTACTTCCCGTAAATCATGCTGGTTGGAATTAGCAACAGACCTCCTGAGCCCTAGAGGCCAAGCTCCCAGTGAGTCATGATGGTTATTATTAAATATTTATTAAATGAGTTTTTGCACTAAGCGATACAAGGTCAAAAGCAACCACAGGTCTTCCACAGCCAGAGCTGCCATGGTTTTCTTTGGTAGCAATTATCGAGACAATTAAAAAAAAAAATTGGATCTATAGGAGCCAGGCATGTCTGCATCTGTCACCATGATGGAGGTCCCTGCTGCAGCAATCGACTCCAAGGTGGGGAGGAGTTCTTGTCAGCTGTCATAGAACTTGTCACACCAGTGTTCCAATTTTAGAAACCAGTTAATCTAGCCAGAGTGTTTGCTACTTGTGCATGCACGCATGCGTATCAGTTTATCAATTTAAGATTCTATGGTACTGTAGGTAGTGCTTATTCAGGTTCAACTTCAAAGAGATTTAATAGAAAAAAAAGATTGGTCCCTATATAAGGTAGTAAGTATTTATAAGAGTTATTGCAAATGTTTCCCTATTAGGTGGCCAAAAACATTGGTTCTACCATATATTGTTTCTCTTAGAGAGACCGGCTGCAGTGAACATTTTTTTTTTGCTTTCTTAATTATACTTTGACTTGAACTTTTTTTTTTTTGCTTTCTTGCTTGACTTATCTTTCCCAACATGTTTATTAGTAGCCAGTCTTTTCTTTCCCTAATATGAAGGGTTATCACATGTAGAGAACTTCTGAAATTATTTATATAATTTTAATATCAAGTATATGCATCAAGCTGAGAAACCAGCCTAGGAAACTGACACACAGGCAGGAATCCTTCACAGAGTCTCTGGATTTCCTGTTTTGAAAACACATTCAAACTTGATCAACCAAAAACCACAACGAATGTACTGATAGTTTCCTCCCCCACTAAATGTACTCTCCATCAGGGAGGAAAACACTTCTAACAATAAACCTCACTCAAAAAGATCTGTCAGCTAAGTTGTGAGCTACTAGGATAATAAATCTCAATGCTTGAGATATTCTGTAATACGTGGGCCGAAACTCACTTTGCTCAGCAAATCTTTTCTCATGAAAAGTGTCATCACATTAGTCTAAATTAAATTTCTTGGGCAGATTTAAAAATATTTAAGAACACAAATTTTCAAACTCTCAAATTCTTTAGAGACACCAGTAAAAAATATCTTAAGCCTAGGATTCCTTGCAGAACCTCTCTAGTGTGTATATATTTGAAAATAATAAAGTTGAATTTATTTTGAAACTATTTCCAATTCAAAAGAACGTTCACTGTGCTGCAAGCTAAGCTGTATTTTATCTAGAACATTCCAAAAGTGAGTTAATACAAAGTCATGTGCATTTATGAGTATGGGACATAGAACAAAATTTCTGTATGCCAGCTCCACCCTGAGAGCCAGTCTAGCTCTTGCCCCTGTTTAGAAGGTCTGACTCGAGAGTCAGGCCTTCTCTAGTTTGGCCCAAGCGTCTTCGACTCCACCCTATGTTTGCAACGGGAACAAATCGGGATGGTATTAATCCTAGTGACTTAGAAAACGGTAGAGAACTTCAAAGCATAAATGTCCATGTGACATTTCTGCCCCTAGTGTCTATGCCACTGCTGTTTACTCTTCAGGGTTTCTCTCATTTCCTAGGCCTGGGCTAAAGGTAACCTGATGAAATGATTAACTACAGGAATTAGCTTTGAAGCTGGTTTCTGGTCTACATTGAGAGTTATATTACTGGGCCATAGAATCCTAGAATTTTAGAGCTTCAAAGGACCTTTGAGATCAAGTAGTTCAAAAGTAGAGTAAGTTGGAATTGTATTTGGAAAATAATTGTCTCCTGGAACGAATGTAACAGAACAAGTGATTTTTATCTCTAAAGCAAGTTATTGATCTAAAATAGATCAACTAGTCTCAGAAAAGAAGCATTTTAGGAATTCCTTACATTTGAATCAAGACCATTATATTACAGAAGTAGGAATAAAAAATTTTCTTATGAAAGACAAATTATTACCTTGCTTGTCGACTGTTGTGCTGTCATACAAGCCATCCATTTTTCTGATTGAATGAAAGACCTAAATGGAAAGGAATGAATATCCGTAATATTAAACATAGTTGGAAAGTTTCAAAGAATTGTTTATCCCAGAAGAAAAAGTCTAACTAACCAAGAGAAAAATATATATCTGTATGTGTTTTCCTATTTTATATGAACATAAAAGCCCCTTATCAAATGTGAAATTACCCTGGGAATGAGCTGAGTTTGAGTGCAATGAGGAAGTAGGCCCTGAGAAATTGACCTCTTCACTTAACATTTCAGAGGAGGGGGTTGAGTAATTTGATTTGTCGAGTTATAGGAGACTATTGATTCCTTCACATTTTACATTTTTTACTGCACTAAAGGATTACAGATATGTTAGTTACTGATGATGTTGCCTTTGGCCTTTTCATTTTTATTCAGACATATTTGTGAATGAGATTAAAACTCTTAAAGAAAAAAAAAAGAGCTTCTATATTCAGTTAACCCTTTAATATCACTGGGGAAATAGCCATTCGGTTGTTTTTCAACCCAAGCATCTGAAGCCAAGATGCAGTTATAAATGTTTAAGACTTTGTATACTTGATATTAAGTTTGTGGCATTTTGATAATTACCTATTAAATAAGCTAGTATTTCTTGTTTTGTGTTACAGGTGAGGAAACCTCTGTCATATAGTAGGCTTAAGTTAAACCTGTGTTTCCACTTTATTATCCTCTAAGCTATCTTACTGATGTAGTTATCAGTAATTATAAGTTTAAACTTAAAACAGAAAGAAATATGATTGCTCTTAAATTTCCAGACTGGGTAGACTAAGCTTCAACAAGACATACCACGTATGTCTCTAGATGAAATGAGGAAGGGGAACTACTCATTTATCAGGTCCCTGAATTAGTCACGAAGAGCGGCTTTGTTGACTGTCCTTCTCCTCTCCCTCAGTCCACCTGGAAGGCCACTGTGGTGGAAGGATGTTTGATTGCAGAGATGTGGGGTTCATAGTTGGCGAAGGAGAAGACCACGACATTCCAATCGGAATTGACAAAGCCCTGGAGAAAATGCAGCGTGAGGAACAATGTATTTTGTATCTTGGACCACGGTAAGCAGCATACCAGTTCAGTACACAGTGAAGTTATCTAAAGAACAGGGATACACTTGCTTTTTCAATCAACCTTTTGCTATTTTCAGTGAAGTTAAGGCCAACAGTGGAAACAATTAATTAAATCAGGCTACAGTTAGTCACAGAGTGAGTTAATGGGCCTTATAATATTACAGACATTTGTAAGCCTATTCACTTGATTCATGTGTGTTCAGGGTAGGACTGACAGGCAAGTTTTGCTTTTCTGTTTGTTTTGCCTGCCATATTGCCAAGACAGGAAGCTGTTGGCCCTTCTCACGTGATTCTCTTGCCCCTTCTCTCCTTTTCTCTAAATTAGGCAGGAGGCAGTAAAACGTGGGGGTTAGAAGTTGAAGAAGCATTTGGATGATTTATTACCACTTGAATTTGTGCCACCTGTTCTTATACAGACTCCCTGAAAAAAGAGTGTTCTTCCTGGATCTAAAGGCAGCGGAGATGACTCATTTTTGCCTAAATTTTTCCCATCATAAGGATATCCATTAGCACTACCAAGCTTAGAACTATCAGACACTAACTGTCTCTCTGGTGAAAACATGTTTGGTATTATTTTTAGATCTAAAATTATACCATGAATCCAACCCTTCTATCTTGAGAAATGGACCCTTGAGAGAAACCAGGGTGTTTTGATTCTGTTTGTGTGAAAGTGCATCTGCTTATCTCATGTCTCATCCCTCTCTGGATCCTTGGATTTCAGTCAGTGGGATTTTGAGTTATTGAGAATCTTGATGACCTGCACTTACCAATAGGTAATATTGTGCCTTTTTTACAGTTGCTTGCCTTTGTGTAGCCTCGGTCGTAATCCAGTGGCATATTTACCTTTGCCCTAACACTTGAGCCATAATCGTATTTCTTAAGTGATGTTTTAGTCATGCCACTACCCACTTGAAAATCCTTGCAAAATGCTCTACACCTCGAACCCTTTAGAGCTTTCACTGAGGCACCTTTTATTTAATACCTTCTTTTTCTCGGTCTTATTCCTTTTTCAACTAGTATATTCCCACCTTAGTGTGTTTTATGTACATTTACTATGTATTTGTAGTTCACTTAGGTGAATCTGTTTCTATAAGGAACTTTTAAATTCAGGTGGTGCATAGAGAGGCTATCTCTTCCATATCCAAGTAATATCTAACTATTTTTAATCCAGCATTCCAAAGTTACAGTAGTTCTAAACTCATATAAACAGAGTGGTATTTATCTCCATGTGTTTTCAGATCTAAGTTCCTTGAAGATGAGTTCTCTATACATTGTGAGCATATAATATGAATTGGTTCATTACATTTTAACCTAGCTGACAAGCCAGTTGTGGGAACAGATGTCTCAAGTTTAATGGCAAAGGGAAACAAGAATTATCCTTATATTTATTAATGCAAATAGTTCCTTGCAAGTTTAAATGGTTGTATGATTAGTGACTAAAAAAAAAAAAAAAAAAAATGCAGCTTACCAGCTGTGTACTCGACTCTCCTAAGCCTTAGTTTCCCTTTATGTAAAATGGGGATAATGGTATCTACCATACAAAGCTGTGGAGGACTGAATGAGATGATGCATGTAAAGAGTATAGCAAAGTGCCTGACACAGCCAAACCCTTAGTATGTTAGCTATTATTGCTGTTGTGATGATTATCTCTCTCTTCCATTTTACTCTCAGACCATAAGGAAAGGGAAACCCCGTTTTAACATATGGTAGATTTTTCAGGCATAAAAGTTGTCAACAAGTTTTCATAACTTACTAGATATAAAAGTTTTTTCATATGTTTTATGGAAATAATTTAGCATAGTTAGAAAGGAACATGTTCTTTTCTCTTCAAGATGTTGCTTAGTATGTTGAGGAGTCATTTAAAGTGCAGCGTCTACACCAGGAGACTGTCTACGCAGGTGCTGCGTAAGATTATCCGTGTCTATAGAGAATCCCTGCCCACCGGGCATGCAGTGAGCGTGTGCAGTGAATTTGCTTGTCTTACCAGAGTCCCACTTATAGATACATTGCATCTGAGTGTGGCTATAAATATGGCTGTTGCAAATATGTGTTCTGTGTTACTCTTAGTGTCATCTGTATTTCATGCTCCAAAAACCCCAGGGCATATACCTTCCCTTTCATTCTGATAGACTCCTTGGCAGGATGTTTTCATAGTAAGGAATTCATAAAACACTTCCAGAGAAGCCATTTTCTCTCTTCTCATCAGGACAGTGTCTTTAATATTGTTTTAAATATGGTGACTGATTAAGCTCTTTTGTTTCAGGTAAAGTATGGCTAGTTTTAGCTTTTTGCTTTTTCCTTCCTTATCTTCTGTCCTGCACCAACCCCAAACAAAAACATAGGCTGCCAAGAGCCAGAGTATCTCAGTTATGCGTCAGTGTGGGTCAAAAACTAAACAACTTTCTGGGACACACAGGGTCTGAATTTAAATCCTGGCTCTACCACTGCCTCTTTGTGTGATTCTCAGGAAGCACCTCTCTCTGAGCCTCAGTTTCTTCATCTGTAAAAAGGAAGCAGTTGGTAAGAGCAGTTGCATACAAGGTGCAAGTGCTTCTTGTATGCACATAAAGGCTTGATGGTCATTAGCAATCATTATTTGTATCTCTGCTCTCTGCAGGCACCTGTCAGTTTAAGAACATTGATACTGGATTCCTTCTGTCACTGTAATCCAGCTTGTCTTTTGGTTAAGCCTAGAATTCCTCTTGTGGTGTTCTTTCAGTCAGATGAATTTGTGTGCCCTGGGTCCTTCCTCGCCCAGCCTAATCCAGCATAAATCAGACAACTTTCTGTAAAATAGGAAGTCAGGTTAAATGCTCCCAAAACAGTTCGGTATGAGCTTACGCCTCCCCAGGATTATGTTTTCCACATGTGTCTTCACAGAGTTTCTTCATTTGAACCCAGGAAAGACTGTAGAAATCATATCCTTCCTTAGTCTTCTTTAATCCCGTTGATGATAACCAGAACAATTTGGTGCCTGCCCTCGACCCAAACCCTCACCCTCCTCGCCCCCCAGCCACGGAACTCCTATTTTTAAGCGTTGTAAGGCAGCTGTTCGCATCCTCGGCACTATTGACATTTGGGGCCGGACATTTCTTGGCTGGGGGAGCTGTCCTGTGCATTGTAAGATGTTTGGTAGTGTCCCTGACCTCTACCCACTAGAAGTCAGAAGCCTCCAAGTTGTGACAAATCCCAAATCTCTAGACGTTGCTAGATGTCCCTGATAGGGATGGGGGATTAACCCCTTCTGAGAGCCACTGGTCTAAGGCAAGAGCATCTGTTGGGTTTGTACCTGTTTAGCACAGGGCTGCAAATAGAACATGCTGTCAGTAAACACATGCTCAGTGAGGACTCACCTGCCTACCTGATTCCCATCAGTTAAGGAATGTTCTTTTATTTACCAGATGGCAGAAACAAAATAGGAGATATATCGGTCTAAGAGCTCAAAGTAGAAAACTAGTCACCACTTCCTACAGTTGGCCACTGGTAATTATGTCCTCTTTTATTTCTTTGCTGAAGATACCCTTTGCCCTGATATTAAAACTACCACACCCCATTCCTACCAGCTCTCACTCCATCTCTATGCCTCTCTCTGCCTCCAGCTTCCATTTTGTTGTGTAACAGGGGAGGTAAATGAGTAAGCATTTTCTTCCTGAAAAATTCAGGCAGGGAGTAAAGAAGTGGTACAAATAGCAAGAGGTGAGTGTTCCTACTCTAGTCTTTTTGCCCCAGAGAAAACTGAAGGTATTAATACATCAACTTGGTTTTGGCCTGGTTTCTAACCACAGCCTGAGATTTTGAGTTTACTAAGATTTTTGCAGTGCCATTCCATATATTAAAGAGTAGTTTGCTTGAAACAGATGGAGCAGAGTATATTCCAGTGAACGTTTTCCTAATACGCTGGGCATTGTTCTACATGCTGGGAACCACTGAACCAGACAGACAAAGCTCCATCAGAATTTCCATTCTAGTAGATGTGTGCTCCTTCAAATGCCTTGGATGTGTTAAAATTTTAAATGATCCCAAAAAACAAATTTATATATCCCCGTAATTTTATTCAGTAAGTTTTGGCTAAAAAGTGTAGTGTTTTACAGTGTTATAGCCAGAGAGCTATGAGAATGCAGTACAGAGTATTTCTCTTGATGAGGTATTAGAGTTTGCTGGGGCTGTTCTTTTTGATTATACATTTGTTTTCTAGTATGCTTTCTGCAAGTCTTGAAGAAATACCATGAGGACGTATATCCTTCCTGATGTGTGCACCTTCCCCCCATTTATCCGCGTGGAAGTGGTACCTCTGGAAGGGGACAGCACTTTAAAGTTAAAAGCTTGTTAAAACACACCTCTCCCCAGTCAGCACTGTAATGACTACAGTGGCTGCCTTCTCCGGGCCCTGATAGAGCTCCAGGACAAGCCCTTATAGCCAAATAACGGCTGTTGTATAGATAGAACTAGACATAAAATCAAGCAGAAAAAGAGACAGTGACATTTAAAATCACATTAAGCAAGCTGTCCCAAGGAGTACAGGTGTTGCATTACATATGAATATGAAGAAGAAAACTAAATGTAGCCTGGTTTCTTAAAAAAAAACCACAGCAGTGATACTTGGCACTATATCTTCTGATCAACATCTGGTTTGTCTTCAGGGCCTTTGATGTGTGTAGTTTGCAAATGATAGCTCTATGCCTCAAAATACTGAAGGGGGTGCCTGGAAATACACCAATTCTTTA
Organism: Phocoena sinus; assembly: GCF_008692025.1. Lineage (NCBI taxonomy): Eukaryota > Metazoa > Chordata > Mammalia > Artiodactyla > Phocoenidae > Phocoena > Phocoena sinus. The sequence goes on along the minus strand of NC_045773.1, from coordinate 65,511,466 downwards.
AAGTTTTATTTTTTTACTCTCCATTTCAGATATGGTTTTGGAGAGGCAGGGAAGCCTGAATTTGGCATTGAACCTAATGCTGAGCTTATATATGAAGTTACACTTAAGAGCTTCGAAAAGGTGAGAAAATACCAACTTCTCTGAAATCATGACAGATTTCTTCTCCATCCACTTCTTGTAAATTAGTGTCTTATATTACCAGGTGGTATAGATAGATGGTATTTGTTTGTATATTGTGCTTTTCATGACCAAGTTTGTCTCCTGTCTCTGACGCTGCTACTAGAGCACAGGACAACTGATACAGCACAGCTGATACACAACCAAGGAGCTCAGTGTTCTTATTTTGTTCCTATGTGTCAGCCTTTTTTTTTTTTTATTAACTTTTTTGGGTAGAAGCCAAGACTTGTTCCCTTATTTGTTCCTAGACTTGTTCTTTTTGTACTTTTTTTCCTGGGTTGAAGACAAAAAGGTTCATGTTCTTGCCAAGCATCTCCTTGGGGGAGTGGGGTGCAGTTTTCCAGGGCTGGACGGATCATACCCTTCACAGGACTCGTGAAGAGGCCTTCACTGTGGCTCCAAGTTATTATCCAAAATGCAAGGGCTTCATGGGCCACCAGGCTCGGTGGCAAGGAACACAAGGAACAAACCTGCTAACCCTAGACTTTTTCTTTTTGTACCTGTCCAAGTAGAAAAAAAGAGAGCGTTTGCCTCAGGTTCCAGAAATGGCACGCCTCCTTGAGTGTATTTCCATCTCAAACCCGCCTCTGGAGGCTCCCGGCAGCAGCTTCCTTGGACAAACGCAGAGCATGTGCCTGAGCTAGGTACGCTGTCCCATCCGGCTACGTCCTCTGCACCACCAGAGCCCAGCCCTTCCCCGAGAGCCTCAGGAACTGCATCTTGTAGACTTTTTTCATCCCCACAGTGCTATCTCCATGTTCCATACTTCAAGCTTTGGACTGGAAACGTGACTGTTTTTATGTTATTAGACTCAGAAAGGAAATCATTGTCCTGTAGGCCTCTAACTTTGGGATCCTCCCCAAACAGTGATGTTCCTAATCATAACACATTCCCCAAAACAAACGTATGCTCTTGTCACAACCATTGCTTGTTGTCAGGTAACGTCTTCTGAAGTCCTGCTAGCTCAGTACTGATCCTCCAAAGCTGTCTTCATAGCACAAAGTGGTTTTTATTTTTAAAGAGGGAGAAGATAATTTTTAGCAATAAAGCAACCCCCACCCCTTCCCATCACAGCCCAGTGGACCTTGTACACTCAGGAGCCTCCCCACTGTAGTACGCCACAGCGAGCCTGTGCTCAGTCACGGCGGCTGCAAGGGCATAGGCCAGGCTGCACTGCCAGGTGTATTTGAAACCACGTGATCAATCCAAGAAGAAGAGGCAAGAATTGCAAATATATATGCATCCAGCATAGGAGCACCTCAATATGTAAGGCAGATGTTAACAGACATAAAAGGAGAAATTGACAGTAACACAATAATAGTGGGGGATTTTAACACCCCCCTTAGATCAATGGACTGATCATCCAGACAGAAAATCAGTAAGGCAACACATGCTTAAATGACACTGTAGACCAGATGGACTTAATTGATACTTATAGAGCAATCCATCCAAAACCAGCAGAATACACATTCTTTTCAAAAGTGCACATGGAACATTCTCCAGGATAGATCACATGCTGGGTCACAAAGCAAGCCTCAGTAAATTTAAGAAAATTGAAATCATATCGAGCATCTTTTCTGACCACAGTGAGTGCTATGAGATTATATCTGAAACCACGTGACAGTGTGTGGCAGTGATGGAGGCAACATGAATTCATTTTCTGTTTTGTAATACTAAGAATAGATTTATAATCAATAAAGACTGAGCCTAATATAAAAAATGCAGAGTGCTTGTTATTAGATTTTTAAATAATAAAGTTAAATCGTTAAGAATCAACATAGGGTTGCCAGGAAGACTAGTAACTCTCATTAGTCACTTTAAAAAGGAGGGGATATATATACCACTGTCTTTTGAATAGAGAATTTCATATTTACCCACTTAAGCTTCATAATTCTTATGCAGTAAATAGCACTGACACAGCCGTTGTCATCTTCCCTAAAGGACTGCAGATTGTTCTGTTGACTCTTGATGATCCAGCTGTTCATAATGAAAGTGCAGTTGTCCCTGGGTTCGTATCTATAATGGGGGAGGAGTAATGATACACACAGTATAAATTAGCAGGTGATCGTGAAAGCGTTTGTTTACATCTTGGCATCACCTCTACCCTCCCACTTATGTTTTCCTTGAAATTCCCCAAGTACGCATCTGCAAGTTGCTACAGTTTGGAGGCTTTAGTATGTCTGGTTGTCGCAGAGTGGAGAGACAACTACATGACCTGGAATTTTTAAAGTGTGTATGAATATACAACTGTGACTTGACTACAATAGTGTTACCATTTTAGAGTTGAAAAACTGAGGCTTGAGAGAAACTTGCCTAAATTATAATAGCAGTTTAGCGGCAGAGTTTGCAGGAGGGAGATAGGGGCCCCAGCTTCCATCGTGTGGCCTCACCTCGTAATTCTAAAGGCGCATTCTTTAACGATGCTCAACAGTTCATCTTCCTTACGGTATTATTGCCTGCACCTCCCTCTTGAGCAGCATGGATCAAGCTACAGCTTTGTCCTCATGGAAAGTGAGTTCTAGCCTAGCAGTGCATTGGCAAGGGCACGCAGTTTTAAAAGCCAGTGTGTTTTGGGGTGTGGGTATCCTCTAGGAGTAGCTATTGTTTCTTCTTACGGACATCAGCTGATGCTTTTTCCTTCTCTGTTCATCTAACCATTGTCACACATTTACACAACAGGCCAAAGAATCCTGGGAGATGGATACCAAAGAAAAATTGGAGCAGGCTGCCATTGTCAAAGAGAAGGGAACTGTGTACTTCAAGGTATGTGAGTCTTTGTACAATCCTTTTCATCTCAAAGAATTTATTCAAGTATCAATTAATTGTGCTGATATTCCCTATTCTGAATTCTATACCCTTCTGGATAGGAATAAGCCTGAAATTTTACAAGTCTGTCATTTTCAGTACAAGAAGTGGTGAGACAGAATGAATTATGTGACAAAAAGAATACAAAAGCCTCTTGTACACATTCTACTCTAGATTGTAAGCCTCCGCAAAGTCAGACCAGGTCCGGCTTGCCCACCCACTGTGTATCACTCAAGACCTAAAGTATCTTGCTTGGTACATAGTGGTCACTCAACAAGTGTTTGTGGGACGAAACAAAGAATGAATAGAATAATTGTTAGCAAGTAGTAGAATTCAAAGGGCTAAGTTTCATATCATTTTCCTTTCCACTGTCTTGGGGAAGTCACTTAGGAACATGATAAAAGGAAAGATTATGCACAGATTTCAAAAGGAACTGGCAGGAGGAGAGTATAAATTTCTTCTAATGGCCAAGATGATCCCTGCCACACTTGCTTTTGTGAGAAAAAAGCAGAAATTCCTGAATGATATTTGTCATTTATTGATTCTTGAAAACACTTTCTTATAATCTAGGAATGTGTTGTTTCCTCACTTAGATTTTAAACCCCAGATACAGTAAAAGAAAAAAAAGAAACAGCGCCTTTGTTCAGTTCTAATCAGAATGTACTATATCCATTGCTTCCCCATTGCCAAATATTATACCTTCTCCACATCAAGCAGAAAGGGCTTAGCGCAGAAGAGAATGAGAGAAAGAATGGGAGTTTTGTCAAGGTTTCTTTTTTTTCCTTGCTGCTGTGATCCAGGAGCAAAAAAAAAAAAAACAATTAGATGATGTTTTCAACAGTCTATAAAGCAATGATACATCAGTGTACTTCAACAAGTCTTCATGGAGAACCTGCTGTAAGACGTGTCCTTGCGTTGACAGCCTTGTCTGGAGGGAGGGGAGGCAATATTAACCCACATGAAACAACTAGAGAATTATGTAAGACTGTATAACCAACATAGAATCACGCAGCCAGAGGGCAACAGGTATGGTTATTATTTTCTAAACTTTGAGAGGAGCCCCATTATTGAGTCATGAAATCAGTTTAGTGGAAGTGCCTTATGTAGTAAGGATACACTTTGTTTCACAAAACTTTGTTCAGTTGTGTGTGAGTGGGTACTAGGTCATAATGTAAAACATTTCTTACTGTGGGTGTAGATAATATATAATTATTTCTATTTATTTATAACTATTACATATATTAAAATAATGTATGGATCACCAGAAAGCATTAGGATATGGCAGAATGACCTCTGAATTGGGAAAACTGGGCTTTATGGCTCCAAATGATTTAAAGTCATTTAAGGTCCAAAGAGATTAATTTTTCATGTGAAAAGTGAGGGAGTTAAATTAGAAGACTCCTAAGTTTCCTTCCAGCCCTAAAATTCGGTGCGTTTCTGAACTCTCAAGAACAACTTTGATTTTTTTAAATTCTAATTGAGGTATTGGATACCTCTGTAACTATGAATAGGTAGATTCCAGATGAGTTATTTGTAGACCCAAACACCTAATACACTAGAACAAAAAGAAAATTTTCTGTAAAATTACTTAAGACCATAGGTCCTGAACTATGTTTTCCTATCTACTTGGAGTCCATAAAAGTCTTTAAGTGTATTTTTTATATTTCCCAAAACCTCTGAAAAGAATATTAACATTTGGTAGAGGGGTTGCAACTTTTGGCATTTGACTAGAATTAACTCGATGTAATAAAACAGCTTGGCTGTTCAGAAGCTCTAACTGGTTGCTGATGACTTAAATAATGTTGTGAAGCCACGTGTCATATAGCTGTGTCTTGAATATATACAGAGAGATGGCCAGAATTTACGATCAGCAACAGAAAGCAGTGTTAAATTGTCTGTACAGTTACTAAACTTCACTGCTGCTTAGCATCATAACTGCAACCGTGATTTGTGTATTTCATAATACTATGAACCCTCTTAAAATTACTGATCTTTGGATAAAATCTGGATCAGCAGTCACACATATGGAACATATTACTTTTAACATGCAATTTGATAGACAAAATCTTTCAAAACATTAGTTTATTGGGGGGAAATTAATGAAAGGTTCAAAACCACTGACGTAAGACCTTTCCCCCAGAATGTCTCTGAACATTTTGTACTACTCAGAACTTCCTTGGAGGCACCTTCATGATTATAGGTAAAAGATCCCAGCAGTGATCCTAGTTTTACCTGTAAGACTTCAGAAATGGTTGGTAGGTGGGTTCCTACACACATTCCCTTTTCGAATGTCAGGGCAGGTTTCAATCTGCCGTGCTGCCTTCCCGGCCCGTAGAGTTTCCAGGGTGTTTGACTTGGCGCCTTGTGCATAGCGCAGAGCCCGGGTGTGTGGGCCAGAGCAGAGGTGGGGTACATTGCATGCCACCCGCACATTGGAGCTCCATTTTCATTGACCTCTCGGTTTGGTTTACACGTAAGCGGGTAGGTCTCTCCCCGTAGTAGGGCAGAATTGTGATAAGCCTTTAAATGGGAGTGATTTTGGCGTTCAGAGTGTAAACTCCTATCAACCTCTGAACGCTAAAGAGAAGAAAGGTAGGAGAGGACTCTCTTCATTTGGCTCTGAAAATAATTATTAAGCACGTTTAACAATGTGACGTTACGCCAGGCATTGTGCAAGTCAGTTAAACAGACATGATTTTTGCCCTCACAGCTGACAGCATTCTGCGGGACAAGAGCATTAACTATCACACGTGTTTCTCTTTTCTGACTTGGAGGCAGAGTGGTAAGGCTGAGGACACTTTCTAACCAAGAGGTTCTTGCGCCCCCTTGTGCTCCTTGGGGAAAAAAGCATTTCTAAAGCAAGCTAGTTAAGGATCGTCCTTCAACCATGGAACCCTTTGCAGACAAACCAGGCTTTGCTATGTTTTGACCACCATTACTGAACCAGGAAACCAGTGCTATGATTTAGAAACAAGTCGTCTATGACTCTAGGATTTTAGGTTTAAAAAACTAAAAACCTGCCCCTCTTTCTTGTTCCTTCACTCTTTTAGAGCAGGATTTCTCAACCTCAGCACAGTCGACATTTGGGGCTGTATAAATTCTGTTTGGCAGGAGGCTGTTCTGTGCGTTTAGCAGCATCCCTGGCCCCTACCCACTAGATGCCGGTAGTACACATATATTCTCCAGTTGTGACAACAAAAAACGTCTCTAAACATTGCCAGATGTCCCCTGGGGGCAAAATCACCCTAGTTGAGAACTCCTGTTTTAGTACATCAGAAGCAGAAATAACACAGAGGTCTTTGTTCATTAGAAGTTGAGATATAAGTAAAATTATATATACTATATAAGAAAAGGCTATCAAAAAATTAGAGTGCTCTATAAAGGTAAGGAACATTTATGTATTATGAAGTCTAATACTTTTGGGGTTTTTTTTTTTAGAAACCATAGCCTCTACCATTCTGATAGAACCTACTGAAGTGATAGGGTCTGGATCTTTGTCCTCCCTGACTCTTCTTTCTCTGTGACAATATATTAGTCAGAAAGGTAATTGGAACACTAAAGATGGAGGAGGAGAGAGAGGAAGAAGAAACTAGGCGTAACAGGGAAAATGCCTGTCCTTACCTAATCTAAATGAAGTGACACCTTTTATTTTCACCTACGCCTCCATTTTGCTCCCAATGATTGAAAAACTTTTGATTCCATAGTTATATTCCTTTGACCTTAATGCTTACTTAGCACACCTTCATTAAGGGCCTCCTTATGTTAAACCCTGGATATTCCAAAAGGGATAGGACATGCTTCCTGTCCCAAAGAGCTCACAGTCCAGCAAGAGAAAAGACAATGACAGAAAATGCCCAACCCTGAAACTGGTGGACTTTAGTCTTGAGTAGTGGGCCTAAGGCCAAGACAAACTATAAGTACAGACAACCCCCGACTTACAGTGGTGTGAAAGCAATACACATTCAGTAGAAACCACACTTTGAATTTGGGGTTTGACTTTTCCTGCACTGGCGATATAATCAGCAGCAGTGAGCACAGTTCCCGGCCCTGCAATCACGGAGGCAAATAACCGATAGAGCCATTCTGGACCCACACAGCCATTCTGTTTCTCACTTTCAGGACAGTATTCAGTAAATTACATGAGATATTCAACACTTTATTATAAAACAGGCTTTGTGTTAGATGATTTTGCCCGACTGTAGGCTAATGCCAGTGTTCTGATCACACTTAAGGTAGGCCAGGCTAAGTTACACTGTTTAGTAGGTGAGGGGTAGTAAATGCATTTCAGCTCACCCGGGGTGTGTTGGGAGGTAACCCCATTGTAAGCTGAGGAAGATCTGTACTTTCAGACCCAGGCCCTCTCCTTGGAACTGGTCTACCCCATCCTTATCACCAAAAATCGACATCGGGGCTTCCTTTCTAGAGATGCAGCTCATTTTTATGACAACCACCTGAATTCCTTTATAACGGGAACATTCTTGTAGACTTGGTCTGTGATTTTTCTCTTAGTCATTGGGTGACGTTTGGAGTGCATGGGGAGACATAACTCTACACTGATGTGTATGCCCTGCTTTGACTGTGATAAATTCTAATGACATGATCTCAACACTGTTCATTGGTCAGACATTGAATTGAATGTCCTAAGAGATATGGCTACAATTCTGCCATCTGGCGGGATGTGTCATGTTTTCGAGCTTATGGTCACCTCCTGCAGGAGGAGACCCCTCACCTGTACCCCCATCTTATTTGTGTACTTACCAGCTATCACTCCTCTCATTCATCCTAAAATGGCAGTAAACACGTTGTTTCAGCCCATTATTTCTTGTATAGAGCAGATATAATTCATGTGAATTAATTACACAATTTTTATTCACAATTTTTAGAATTCTAATCGGGTAAGAGAGCAAAAATATGGTTAAGAGAAAGAGCTTTCTCATGTAGTTAGGTGACTAACACCTGTGTGATTTATGTTTTATAGTTATTTATGTTGGATGGCTGCTCTTCCACTATGTATATTCCCATTGTCTATAGATCAGAGGTTAGCAGACCACAGCCTGTTTTTGTAGGTAAGGGTCTACTGGGATGCAGCCACGCCCCTTTATTTATATATTGTCTGTAGCTGCTTTTGTACTACCAAGGACAGAGTTGCAACAGAGACTGTTTGGTCTGCAAAGCCTAAAATATTATCTGCCCCTTTACAGGAAACGTTTGCCAACCCCTGGTTTAACTAAGATTTGCTGGGTTTGGGACTAGCACTTGCCAAAATATAGTGTGTGCTGTGCAGTGCTGATCGTCAGGAGGAGAAAAGGGAAAAGTAACTTCCCTTCAAGTAAACTAGTGAGATAGTCTACAGCTACTCACCAGCCCTTTGAAAGTCTGGTAAATTTTAGCACCAAAGAATGTAACCCAAAAGCCTTGATGCCCACCTGCTGAAAGAACTGCCCCCTCTGAAAAGGGTGAGATGGTAAATGCTGGACAAGAGCATTACGGTGCCGGGCCCTGCACCAGCTCAGAGGTCACTGGAACTTGAGAAGGAAGGGGGAAAGCTGCCTGGAGAGCCACCTCCTGAGAACAGAAGGAAATGATCAGATACCTTGGTTGGTACGAGGTGGTTGTCTCCTTTTGCGGATTTGCTTTTCTCAGGGAGGGCTGAGCTTACACATCCTTTGTACCCGCTCCAGAGCCTGTACAGCAAGTAATTGCTGGCTTTTCTCTGTTAGGGAGGCAAGTACATGCAGGCGGTGATTCAGTATGGGAAGATAGTGTCCTGGTTAGAGATGGAATATGGCTTATCAGAAAAGGAGTCGAAAGCTTCTGAATCATTTCTGCTCGCTGCCTTCCTGAACCTGGCCATGTGCTACCTGAAGCTTAGAGAATACACCAAAGCCGTGGAATGCTGTGACAAGGTAAAGTGTCTTCGTGTGGGGTGAATGTTAGATAGTCCGGATCTTTTTTCTCCATCCTCGTACTCAGTCGTCTTCTGCTTCCTCTCAGACAAGCTTTGGATTTTTCATTTTGCTTTGTTTTGTTTGGGATTATTTGTTTCTCAGTAAGAATTGGGAAATTCAGAAAGATTTTTTTTTTTTTTTACTACAGTCATACTTTCCTAATGCCTAGACTATTTATAATAATACATTATGAGTAAACGTTTTGATAAAATTAAGCAATTTTTATCCATGACCTTAAGTCAATGGTATTTGGTACCAGATTACACAATTTAATAAGAACATTTAAATGAAGCCTTTTAGGATTTTAAGAACAGACTGTGGCTGCTCATGCAGGGATATATACAAGTCACTTTTTATTATAATCATATTTATTCACTGACTAGGAATATACATAAATAATTTGCAAGACCCACAAAGCATCAGCATCCCTTATTACATCGCTATCGTTAACATGTTAATAAGCAGCACCTAAGTACTAAAAGACCAGTAACACTATCACGTGTACGATTCTGTTCTTTTCTACGCTAGCTGTTACTATTGTGTTAGGTATTTGGTCTCAGAGTGAGCAGTGTGTATTATACTATGGGAAAAAGCTAGTAACTGGATATATCTTAAAGATAGACAAAGGAAAGAGGAATAACACGCAACTATTTCATACCTTCTTTGTAAGATTATTTTTGAGATTTAAGAGTTTGAGTTTTGTGGGTGTGTTCCCTATCATGTTATACTAAATTTTTGCCTGAGAAAAGAATGTTATTATTAATTACATTTTTAAACTTTGTGTTTATTATAGAAGTAGTATAAAGTCATTCAAAATTCAGACATTACAGAAACATACAAGAAACTGAGTCCATTCATAAAATTCCCATTGACCCGCTCCCAAGACCACAATCATTCATTTCCCACACACCTTCCTTTTGTTTTTCCATACATAGTAACATGTATATTTTTTAATGAGAATGTATAGATGTATAAAACAAGGATATCTTTCTGCATCTATCAGTTCATCATATAACTCTTCTTCATTCTTTTTAAAGTCTATGTAGTATCAATTGTATGCATCTATCATAATTTATTTAACCAATCCGTTTGGGTAGATTTCCAGGTTTTTGATATTATAAATTATGTAGTGTTTCTCTGCATATGTGTGGAATTATTTCTCTAGGATAAAATTCCTAGGAGTGGAAATACTGGGTCAAAAGATGTTATTTTAATATATTTAAATTTTAATACTTCATATATTATTGAATATTATCAGTGGTTTCTTTTCTCAGTAGTATTGGCAACAAAAAATTCTTAGTTTTATTTCTTGGATACCAGTGAAGTTGCACATCTTTTCATGACTTGTTAGCCATTTGTGTTTCTTCTGTGAATTACTTGTTCACATCTTTCCACCAGATTATTTGTTTTTTATTGATTGAGGTAGCCTCACATTATCACTGTTAACCCTTTGTCTGACAGTAGGGACCTTGTTCTCACTTGTTTGTCTTTGATGATGGTATCTTCTTCTGAAAAGAAAGTTTTAATATTTCATAGTAAAATCTGTCTTTTTAGAAAAGTCTTCCCCATCCTACAATAATAAAAATAACCCGGTTCAGTACTTTAAAAACGTACTCCAGGGCTTCCCTGGTGGTGCAGTGTTTGAGAGTCCGCCTGCCGATGCAGGGGACACGGGTTCGTGCCCCGGTCCGGGAAGAGCCCACATGCCACGGAGCGGCTGGGCCCGTGAGCCATGGCCACTGAGCCTGCGCGTCTGGAGCCTGTGCTCCGCAACGGGAGAGGCCACAACAGTGAGAGGCCCGCGTATCACCAAAAAAAAAAAAAAAAAACCTACTCCAATTAGTTTTACTTAAAAAAATAATAATAAATAACCCTATTATATTTTATGGGGGGGGTCTTTTGCATCTAGTTGGTCTAGAATTTATTTGTGTGTTTATGATACGAGGTAAGAATCTAACTTATTTTCTACATGGATAGTCACTGTCTTGGTCCCATTTATTGCAAAGTTAATCCTTTCCCTACGCGATTTACATTACCATCTTCGTGATTATTAAATCTTTTTGTATACATACACATGAGTCTGTTTCTGAATGCCTTGTTCTCTTCCACTGACCTCTTTGTCTGTGGAGTACTTACCACTCTTTTAATAGTAGTTTTTTTTTTTTTTTTTTTTTTTTTTTTTTTTTAATAGTAGTTTTAATAGTTTCAATAGTTGAATAGTATATCTTCTTCTCTGGTGGGTCAAGTCCCCTCATTATTTTTGTTTTTCCAGAATTTTCTCTGCCATTCTTAGTCATTTACTTCTTCCACTGGACTTTATATGAACTTTTCAAAAGTCCTCCTCCCAAGTCCCCTGGGAACCTTTATAGAAATTGCATTAAATATAGAAATTAATTTGGATATTTTGATCAGTAGTATATAACTACCTTGAGCCTGATCTTTTCAATATGCCTTTTCCAGTTCCCTTGTCCAGAGACCTTTCTCTCCAAATCCCACAAGGTACATGCATCCTTTCTAAAACATAGACCATCTGTCCCTAGGCCCTTGGACTGGACAGTGCCAATGAGAAGGGCTTGTACAGGAGGGGTGAAGCCCAGCTGCTCATGAATGAGTTTGAGTCAGCCAAGGGCGACTTTGAGAAAGTGCTGGAAGTAAACCCCCAGAATAAGGCCGCGAGACTGCAGATCTCCATGTGCCAGAAAAAGGCTAAGGAGCACAATGAGCGGGACCGCAGGATATACGCCAACATGTTCAAGAAGTTTGCAGAGCAGGATGCAAAGGTATGTGCAGAACCCACTTGCCTTCAGGTAGATCATGAACTGACTGACCTTGCCCCTTTGACTTTTGTTCTAAGAAGGTTCAGCATAGGACACGAGCACAGGAAGACAACCTAAGAGGCACAAGAATAGGGAAAATGATTTCAGAGCTGATTGAGGCTGGTTTGCGTCCAGAAATAGAGTAGAGCTGTTCCACTGTTCTGTTCCCCAAAGGCACATAGTTGTGAGGCCCTGGCATGTGCATGCAAGAGAAGAGGGAAATTAATTCCCTAGAAATGTACTAAGGCTTTGATTATTTTTTTAAAAAAAACACTTGCTTGTTGAGACTTCGATTTTCCTGGGAAATGGGCTCTGATGGGGAAGCCCCGCCGTCATGCCCTTTACTTTAAGGCTCAGGAGCCAACCTAGCGAATGGGATAGGAGCACTCAGCCTCCCCTGCAGCAAAGTTGTGTTCTGGTCCTGCGCTGACCGTCCGCTCAAACCCCCTTGTCATGTGGACTTGACTGTTAAACAGCTGTCCCTGTGGCAGGCTGGTCACTTTAACGAAAGAAAAGTGAAAGCCCTCACTCTAACTATGGCAGCAGAGCCATGACACACAGCTGCACAATCTAAATAAAGTCACGGTAATGCCCTCTTGTGTTCGACCTGACAGTCTGGAGGAGCCAGGAAGTAATTGGACATTTCTTTTTCCCTCTAATCCTCTTGATTTACTTCTTCCTCAGGAAGAGGCCAGTAAAGCAATGGGCAAGAAGACTTTAGAAGGGGTCACCAATGAAAAAGAAACAGCAAGTCAGTCGATGGAAGAGGAGAAAGCCGAAGGCCATGTATGACACCACGCCAAGGAGGGAAGAGTCCTAAGGAACTCGGCCCCTCCTCCACGGGCTTTCACCCAACTCAGGACTAAACAGTGTTTAATGTAAAGTTTGTTATAGTCTATGTGATTCTGGAAGCAAATGGCAAAACCAGTAGCTTCCCAAAAAACCACCACCCTGCTGCTGCCCGGAGCTCTCATCGAGGGGGTGGCATGGGACCACTCCAGGTGGAACAAAGCAGTGACTGTTGGTGTGGAGAGATTGAGCCAACAGCTTAAGTCCAGCTCATTTCAGTTTATGTCAACTTGCAGTATCCAGTTCAGGGTCTCTTGAGATCATCCTAACAATTGGGGGCTGGCTGTTAGGTTTTCCATTTGACTGAACTTTAATAGCACTGCAGAAACCTAGAAATAAATGCTTAATGAGTTTCTTCTTTCCTACAGTCGGGCAGGGGAGAGTTGGGGGAGGTTTTGTTTTTCAAATGACTGAAGTGCTGTGAATGCATGCTGTTGCATTTTTAACCAACAGAACCCAAAGGAGAGGGGCCGGGTCCCCCCTCAGATTCCCCAGCAGCATCACCGACCTGGAAGCCAGAATCTCAGAGGCCTCTCGCTTGCTGACTTGGCTGCCTCCCAGACCCCCTCCTTAGTAAAGCAGCCTCCTTGTGAGAGCAGGCTTCTGCCCCGCCAGCCTGTCCCCCCAGAGGAGGAACCCTGTCATTCCTGAAATACTCAACGCTAATGAGCAGAGGGAATTTCTGGATTAGCTTTCCCTGTTTTGGATGAAGTTCTGAGATGCTGAAATGTGAATAGAACTATCAGAATTGTGCTTTTTCTTCCCTCCTCTACCCTTTTAGGAAAGAATGTTGACTCCAGTACTGCCTGCTCGCATTGCTACCATTCAGTTTCTTATTTCCATTCTAACCCTTGCTATCAAGAATTTCAGGCTTGTTCTTATAATATCTGGAGTGAGTGAGTTTATTTACATATCTGTCTAGGATCCATGCAGCCTTTTTTGTTGTCTTTTTAAAATTGCTGTCTCATAAACACATGTATACTGATTTATGGAAGTTTATTTACTCTCCTCTATCATGTTAAAAAAATTTTTTTGACTTTTTACTACTAAGTAGCTTAATTTTTAAAAACAAAATCTGTGGGGTTGAAAAAAGTCATCGCTCTTCTACGTTAAGCATTTTCCTTTCAGGCTTGACATACAGTAGCTTTCTTTTCCTGCACTGATAGCTGCTTTGTTCTGGTGTGAGTTGTGAAAAAGAGTTGAAAACAGCTTCCCATGCAGGTACATCTAGCCTAAAATCTCCAGTACTTGGGCATTGAATTAGGGCAAGTCTTAAATATGTACATGTAGTTGAATTTTAGTCCTTACGGGTAAGCGAGATTAAGCATGGCTTTCTGGTCCCACAGCCTAAGAAATAAGAAACACTCATGGGAATGCATTTGGCAACCCAAGAAAACATTCGCTTCAACCTGGAACATCTCACTTTTTTAAATCCTAAAGAACACTGGCAATTGTATTTTAGATTAATTTTTATTTTTATAGTGGTTTTAACAAAACACTTATTGTTAGGTAAGGTCCCATGTTAAAACCTAAAAATAAAGTCATTCCCTTTTATATCAGTTTTTGTCTCCATGGAACAAATGGAATTGTTTCTCCCTTAATGATAACTAAAATCCTTTTAATTTCTCATTTACACATTAGTCTTTTTTCATGAGTTATTTCTTTTTTTTAAAGAAATCTCACCTAGGGAATATAAAAGCAAAAGTTGATTTTGCTTATCCACTTAACTGCTTAGTATTTGTAGCTCTGTTGACTAGAGCATGACTCCAGTGAGGCTAAGGTTAAAATTAGATCCTAAAAAGTCCAGTTAGATTTTTGCAGGTAACAAGCAAAAAACTGTTCCAAAAATTAGATTATTATCTTAGCCCACCGTCTCGTCTGTTATGAGTCATGTGAACAGGCGAGGAGAGAGAGGGGAAGGCTGGGCAAGCGGTTTGGAGCAAATGATTATGAGGTGCCCATCACCACTCAAGAGAAAGAAACTTCACATATTCTTGTGTCAAATTCAATCATTTTAAACAATTTGTCTAGAAGTCAGCAGATGTCTCTGAACCGTCTCTTAGACTGCATTTGGAGTGGTGAGGCAGCATCCGGTGAATTAAAAACAAATTGGTTTTTTAAAAAATGTATTCAGATGCACTTTTATGGTGTTCCTTAAATAAATTAAGAAAAACAGATGTGATTTCTCATTATTCTTGGTTTTGCTCAAATAGTCTTCAAGAAAGGTTGTTTTGGTTGAAAAACTGTGGTGGGGGACGAGTTGAAGAAATGAGACCTCAGAAACTTGGCAAGAGACAGTATTCTCCTGCCCCTTGCTCTAATGCACAGCTTGAGATCAACATTGGGCTAAAGGCAGTGGAATTATGCATCTTTGTAAAAACAAGAAGACTGTTTTTTTCATTAACCAGTGGATATTCTGCCATTTTAACTGAGTGTAAGGTAGGTTCATTTGGGGAAATGAAGAGGTTTAATTGTGCCCTTTAATAAATATGTAAAATATAAGTAAGCATACATCAGGCAGTGTTCTGCGTTAAGCATGTATTTCCTCTTAAGTAGCTTGTTAATTCTGATTCACAGTGCAAAAGACGGGGGCTGTGGGGCTGGGGGCACTACGACCCCAATAGCACCACCAAGGCCTACAGGCAGCTTAACACAGGCTCCAGCCACCTTTTATTCCCTTTGAATTCCTTGCTTCATCTTGGGATTTGAATTATACTCTTCCCCCTTTGCTGCTACAGGTAATGGAATAATTCCCTTTATTTGCACGTTTTTTCTAAACAAATAATGATTAGCTAGGGATCTTGAAGATAAGAAGAGAGTTTCCTAACTATAAATTTGTGGTCTGGGTAATTCGAGGCAGCCTGCACCTGCTCCAGAGCATGAGGAATATCAGTGAAGAGTTTTCTCCATAGTTATTTGGCCTTTAAGGCATCACTTCGACTCCTCTTTTAGCATGGTGCATCAGAATGTATTCCAAGGGACTGTCACCAACATTAGTGACAAAGAGCATTAATTTGAGCTGATTCATCAAAATCCAAAAACAGTTCCCCAAACTAGCTGTATATTTCCATCAACTGGCTACTTACGTGTTTGAATAGCAACGACTGACAGAAGTGTACATAAAAGGAACTCTCAGTGCTTCCTTTCAGATTTTTCTCTCCTACTTGTCTGACATTTCTTTGGGAGATAGGGAAACTATACAGACAAGGCACAATAATTTTGACCCTGCTATTTATATAATTCATCTCAACATACATCATCTACATGTGTGACCTTAATGATACATTGCAAGAAAGGGGACATCACTGAATGTAGCTCCCAAGAAGACCTCTGACAGCACCTGTTGGAGCTAACTGCTACCTACAGATGGGATGACTGGAACATAGTCCATATAGCAGGAATTCCTTGAGGACCCTGGAGAATGAAGGATATGAGGAGGACCCAGAAGGGTGAAGTGGTTATCCAGGTCACCTGATGCCCTTCTATGATTTCAAAATAGGTCTTTTTCTAGTCTAAAGCATGATTCTTTTGGCATATGGCATAAGATGTTGATAGATCCTTAAAATCCCCAAGCATTTGGTGGAACTGAAATGGCAACAGAGCCATAGGCCTCATGGTCTACTTTGGAGTAAGTGCAGGGAATTAACCAGTATGTAAAGGGTAGGGATGTTTTGCTTTTTAAAGCATGCTGTGGGTTGAGTTAAAGAATTTCAATGTTTAGAGGAAAGAAAAAACAAACCAGATATTGGATCCTCACCACCCACCACCGTGGAATCTGGTTGGAGCAAGAAAAGGCAAAAGGTTTTCCTCTGCAGCCTGCTCGTTTTCAGCAAACACTTCAGTACCCACGTTTGGAGGGAGCAGACCTTTTCAACATAATCAAGGGCAAGTAGTGAAATCTTCAGTAATCTGCCGGGCATTGACAAGGGTAGGGTAGGTACCAGTTGCTAAGAACAGTGCATAGAAAAAGCTGTCCTGCAGCCACAGGCTTACTGGTCATTACTATTTGAATTCTTACTATGTGCCAGACACTTAAACCCTCTTTACACTGAATTTCCAGATAGAAGAAGAATGTGGCTTCTACACTGTTTCTACCTTTGGGATCTCACAAAAGATCATGTGGTCCTTACCAACCTAAAACTATGCAAGGAAGGAATTCTGGGAGATGTATTTCAAACCTGGCTTAGTTGACACATTATAAATACCCCCAAGTGTCTCAGCCTCTCTTGAGGCATTAAATATATTCCTGGCCTGGGTCTACTTTGGATAATACGCTTTCATAAAATAACTTTAAAGCCAAATCATACTGCCTACAGCAAGAAATTATCTCCTTAAAAGCTTCTGACTGAGGAGATAAGGTGGGCAGAATAAGTAGCTAATGACTAGTATTGGGGGAGGCAATGGCTAATTCTAGTTACTGTAACTGATTTGATGTCTGCTTACAACCACATTTCCACACAGAACTTCTGATCTTTTCAGTGTAAAAACGTGAACCCACATATATACCCTTGCCCTTTACAGATACCAAAGTCTTCCTAAAGTTGACACCAGCCGAAACAATAAACTCATATGACCCCCCCCACTGAGGGATCAAGGAACTCATGCATTCCTTTACTCATCACCATCTCAGCATTTCGTACACTATGCCCAAACTAGTACTTAGTAGATGCTCAATAAATTGGCTTCCTCCCTTTCTCATAAGGCAGCCTCACATCTCTATTTCAGTGGCCCTTCATTCCTGTTACTTGCCTTGAGATGTGGAGGCCAGAACCACATGGTTTTTCTAGCAATGCCGGCAACCTGATTTTGGTCCTTGATGTATTGGGAACCAGCAACAACTTGACTTGGGGCAGGGGACATAACTGCAAAATGGATCTGTGGTCTTCAGGCCACACTGATCTTAAATCTATTTCCACTATTAACTCAGAGTTCATCAGCCCAACAGATCATATGTGAAGTGGAGGAGGACTCTGGGGAGATGGAAGAATAGGAAGCACCAGGAATCTCTCTCCCACCTAGACAACAATTACACTGGCAGAATCTGTCCGATGTAACTATTTTGGAATTCTGGAGTGTGTTGAAACCTTGCAACTTCCAGGCACGGATGGTATATTGTAGGCAATTTTAGTCAATTTCGGCTAGTACAATAGCAGCTACCCATCCACCACCACCAGCCACGTGGCAGGCAGCTCTGCAAGTTTTCTGGCACAGCTCGTGGGAGCTAGGGTGGGCAAAAAGGACTCTGTCCCCTGAACATTAAGCATCTGTCCGCTGAGTAGGATTGCTGCTTGATTACTGAAGTGCAAAGAGGCAGGAAGCCACTGTCTCATCTCCCCCGCACCCCCATCATTTTAAGCCCCTCCATCTCTGGCTCAAGTGACTTCCAGGGGAATTTAAAAGACCAGTGGCCTTTTGCCCTCCCCCCACCTTCACTTTTTGCATTTTCCTCTCTCAGGAGCCAGACATTAAAGACTAGGACATTCAAAAACAACTGCCTATATGGGGAAAATTAGAAAGTGACAATATATGTTCAGGGAAAGGCTCAGAAAAGACCTGAGAAGATGTTAACTTTACACCTCAGACCAATATTCAGCACAGAGACAGCCTGCAACAATCAAAAAACAAAAATAACAAATTTTAAAAACCCAGAAAACCCTGGGGATGAGGGAGAATCTGATTTCCAGAGTTAATACCACATTATTAGATTCACATGCCAGTGTTCAACAAAAATATCACAAGACATACAAAGAAACAGGAAAGTATGGCCCACTCAAAGGAAAAAATAATTCAATAGAATCTTTCCCTGAAAAAGACCCCATGACAGATATACTACCAAAATTTTTAAACGACTGTCTTAAAGATACTCAAAGAACTAAAGGTAGATATGAAGAAAGTCAAATAAACAATGTGTAAACAAACTGGAACTATGAGAGATTTAAAAAACCTAAAGAGAAACCAAAAAAACTCTGGAGCTGAAAAGCACAATAACTGCAATGAAAAATTCACTAGGCATATTCAAAGGCAGATATGAGCAGGCAAAAGAAAAAACTAATGAACATTAGGATATGACAGTGAAATTATTGAGACTGAAGAACAGAAAAGAAAATGATTGAAAAAAGTGAACAGAGCCTAATGGACCTGTGGGACACCATCAAGTGGACATCATGAGACTCCAGAAGAAGGAGAGAAAGGGGCAGAGAAAATATTAGAAGACATAATGGCTGAAAAGTTCCTAAGTTTAGTGAAACACACAAATGTAAACATCCAAGAAGCTCAACAAATTTCAAGTAAGATTAATTCAAAGAGACCCAAACCAAGACACATTATAATCATACTTTCAAAAAGACAAAGATGGGGATTCCCTGGTGGTTCAGTGGTTAAGAATCCACCTGCCAATGCAGGGGACACGAGTTCAAGCCCTGGTCCAGGAAGATCCCACATGCCATGGAGCAACTAAGCCTGTGTGCCACAACTACTGAGCCTGCGCTCTAGAGTCCGCATGCCACAACTACTGAGCCCGTGTGCCACAACTACTGAAGCCCATGCACCTAGAGCTGTGGTCTGCAACAAGAGAAGCCACCACAATGAGAAGCCTGTGCAGGCAACAAAGAGTAGCCCCCGCTCGCTGAAACTAGAGAAAGCCCGTGTGCAGCAACAAAAGACCCAACACAGCCAAAAATAAAAAAAAAAAAAGACAAAGATTGAATCTTGAAAGCAGCAAGAGGGAAGCAAGTCGTCACATACAAGAGAGTGTCAACAAGATCATCATCAGATAATTTGGAGGCCCACCAGTGCACAGGCTCCAGCCCTGGGGCCCACAGCCAGCCAGGCCAGGACCTGGCCTCACCCACCAGCAGCCTTCGCACAAGGCAGGGCCTGGCAGCCAACCAGGCCAGGGACCACCAGCCCCACCTACCAGCCCAGCCACAGTAGTCAGCCTCACCACAACAGAAGGGCCAATGGAGCACATATAAAGGACAGCCCTAGATCATACAGGTTTGCATCCAGAGGGTAGTGTACTACCAGACCCCTGTAAGGACATCTCCTACAAATGGCCACTTCTCCAAGATTGGGAACTGTAACCAACCTACCTAATACATACAAATGACCACAGAGAATTAGGCAAAATGAGACAACAAAGGAATATATTTCAAATGAAGAAACAAGACAAAACCCCAGAAGCACAAGTAAGTAAAGTGGAGATAAGCAATCTACCCAATAAAGAGTTCAAAGTAATGATCATAAAGATGCTCGGTGAACCTAGGAGAAGAAAGGATGAACAGAGTGAGAAGTTCAACGAGGAGTTAGAAAATATAAAGAAAAACCAAAGAGTTGAAGAATAGAATAACAAAAAATACACTAGAAGGAATCAAGAGTAGATTGCATGATACAGAGGAATGGATCAGTGAACAGGAAAACAGTAGTGGAAATCTAAGCTGAAAAGAAAAAAGAAGTTTTAAAATATGAGTACAGTTTAGGGACTTCCCTGGTGGTCCTCCTTACAATGCAGGCAATGCGGGTTCGATCCCTGGTCGGGGAACTAAGATCCCACATGCTGCGGGGCAACTAAGCCCACATGCCACAACTATTGAGCTTGTGTGCCTCAATGAGAGAGCCTGCGTGCCACAACTACAGAGCCCATGTGCCCTGGAGCCCACGCACCACAACTAGAGAGAGAAAACCCACACACCACAACTAGAGAGAAGCCCATGAGCTGCAACTAGAGAGAAGCCCGAGCACCACAACAAAGAGACCACATGCCATAACGAAAGACTCCACATGCCTCAACAAAGATCCTGTGTGCCGCAACTAAGACCCAATGCAGCCAAAAAATAAGGAAAATAAATATTTAAAAAATGAGTACAGTTTAAGAGACCTCTGGGACAATATCAAGCATACTAACATTTGCATTACAAGGGTCCCAGAAGGAGAAAAGAGAAAGGGGCAGAAAACTTATTCGAAGCAATAATAGCTGAAAAAAATTCCCTAACTTGGGGACAGAAACAGACATTCACATTTAGGAAGCAGAGAGAGTCCCAAATGAGATCAACCCAAGAAGTTCATACCAAGACATATTGTAATTAAAATGGCAAAAATTAAAGATAAAGAGAGAATGTTAAAAGAAGCAAGGGAAAAGCAAATAGTTACATACAATGGAACTCCCATAAAACTGTCAGCTGACTTTTCAGCAGAAACTTTGCAGGCCAGGAGTGGCATAATACATTCAAAGTGATGAAAGAAAAAAAAACCTACAACCAAGAATACTCTACCCAGCAAGGCTATCATTCAGATTTGAAGGAGAGATAAAGAGTTTTACAGACAAATGAAAGCTAAAAGAGTTCAGCACCACAAATCTGGCTTTACAAGAAATGTTAAAGGGACTTTTCTAAATGGAAAAGAAAAGACCACAACTAGAAAAATGAAAATTATAAGAGGGAAAAAAATCTCATTGGTAAAAGAAAATGTATAGTAAAGGTAGTAGATCAAACAGTTATAAAGCTAGTAGGAAACTTAAAAGACAAAAGTAGTAAAATCTATATCCACAATAAGTAGTTAAGGGATACACAAAATTAAAAGATGTAAAATATGCTGTCAAAAACATTAAGGTGGGGGGCTTCCCTGGTGGCGCAGTGGTTGAGAGTCCGCCTGCCGATGCAGGGGACGCGGGTTCATGCCCCGGTCTGGGAGGATCCCGTGTGCCGCGGAGCGGCTGGGCCCGTGAGCCATGGCCGCTGAGCCTGCGCTTCTGGAGCCTGTGCTCTGCAGCAGGAGGGGCCACAACGGTGAGAGGCCCGTGTACCACAAAAAAAAAAAAAAAACATTAAGGTGGGGGGAACAGTAAAAATGCAGGGTTGTTAGAATGTGTTTGACCTATAATAGATACACAAACCCCCCAAAAAAGAGGAATCTAAGCAGAACACTAAAGACAGTCATCAAATTACAAGGGAAGAGAGCAAAAGAAGAAGAAAAGAACAAAAAGGAACTACAAAAACAACCCAAATACAATTAATAAAATGGCAATAAATACATGCCTATCAATAATTACTTTACGTAAATGGACTAAATGCTCCAATCAAAAGATATAGAATGGGTGAATAGATTAAAAAAAAAAAACAAGACCCATATATATGATGCCTACAAGAGACTTACTTCAGGTCTAAAGACACACACAGACTGAATGTTAGAGGATGGAAAAAGGTATTCCATGCAAATGGAAATGAAAACAGAGCTGGAATAACAATACTTATAAGACAAGATAGACTTTAAAACAAAGATTGTAACAGGAGACAGAGAAGGACATTACATAACGATAAAAAGATCAATCCAACAAGAAGATATAACAATTGTAAATATATATGCACCCAGCATAGGAGCACCTACATACATAAATATCAACAAATGTACAGAGAGAAATTGACAGTAACACAATAATAGTACGGGACTCTAACACTCCACTTACATCAAAGGACAGATCATCCAGACAGAAAATCAATAGAAAACACTGGCCTTCATATATACAATGGAATATTACTCAGCCATAAAAAGAAAAGAAATTGAGTTATTTGCAGTGAGGTGGATGGACCTAGAGTCTGTCATACAGAGTGAAGTAAGTCAGAAAGAGAAAAACAAATACCGTATGCTAACACATATATATGGAATCTAAGAAAAAAAAATGGTCATGAAGAACCTAGGGGCAAGATGGGAATAAAGACACAGACCTACTAGAGAATGGACTTGAGGATATGGGGAGGGGGAAGGGTAAGCTGTGACAAAGTGAGAGAGTGGCATGGACATATATACACTACCAAACGTAAGGTAGATAGCTAGTGGGAAGCAGCCGCATAGCACAGGGAGATCAGCTCGGTGCTTTGTGACCACCTGGAGGGGTGGGATAGGAAGGGTGGGAGGGAGGGAGACAAAAGAGGGAAGAGATATGGGAACATATGTATATGTATAACTGATTCACTTTGTTATAAAGCAGAAACTAACACACCACTGTAAAGCAATCATACTCCAATAAAGATGATAAAACAAAAAAAAGAAAACACTGGCCTTAACACATTAGATCAGATGAAATTTACATATATGTAAAGTATATATATATGTGTGTGTGTGTGTGTGTGAGTGTGTATATATATATATATATGTATATATATATATAAAACATTCCATCCAAAAGCCGCAGAATACACATTCTTTTCAAGTGCACATGGAATACTGTCTAGGATAGATCACATGCTAGGCCAATAAAACAAGTCTCAATACATTTACAAAGACTAGAATCATATCAACCATCTTTTCTGACCACAATGCAGAGACTAGGAGTCAACTACAAGAAAAAACTGCAAAAAAACACAAACATGTGGAGGCTAAACAATATGCCACTAAACAACCAATTGGTCATTGGAATAATCAAAGAGAAAATCAAAATATATCTGAACACAAGCATAAGATGGAGGGGCTTCCCTGGTGGCGCAGTGGTTGAGAGTCCGCCTGCCGATTCAGGGGACACGGGTTCGTGCCCTGGTCCAGGAGGATCCCACATGCCGCGGAGCGGCTGGGCCCATGAGCCATGGCTGCTGAGCCTGTGCATCCAGAGCCTGTGGGCCTGGAGCCTGTGCTCCGCAATGGGAGAGGCCACAACAGTGAGAGGCCCACGTACCGCAAAAAAAAAAAAAAAAAAAAAAAAAACATAAGATGGAAACACAATGATCCAAAATCTATGGGATACAGCAAAAGCAGTGCTAAGAGGGAAGTTTATAACAATACAAGCCCAGTTCAGGAAACAAGAAAAATCTCAAATAAACAACCTAACTTTTTTACACCTAAAGGAACTAGAAAAAGAAAAACAAAAAAATTCCCAATGTTAGTAGAAGGAAAGTAACCATAAAGATCAGAGCAGAAATGAATGAAATAGAAACAAAAAGAAAGAAAGAAAGGAAAAGAAAGAGAGAGAGAAAGAAAAGATCAATGAAACTTAGAGCTGGTTGTTCGAAAAGATAAACAAAATTGATAAACTTTTAGCCAGACTCATGAAGAAAAAAAGAAAGAAGGCCCAAAGAAATAAAATCAGCAATGAAAAAGAAGTTAAAACTGACACCACAGAAATACAAAGGATCATAAGCAATTACTACTAACAATATACACCAGTAAGATGGACAACATAGAAGTGGATAAATTCCTAGAAACGTACAATCTCCCAAGACTGAATGACAAAGAAATACAAAGTATGAACAGATCAATTACCAGTAAAAAACTGCATCAGTAATAAAAAATTCCCAACGAACAAAAGTCCAGGACCAGACAACTTCAGAGGTCAAGTCTATCAAACATCTGAAGAAGAATTGATACCTATCTTTCTTTCCTTTATTTATTTATTTGTTTCATTTATACATATATATTTTAACATCATTATTGGAGTATAATTGCTTTACAATGTTGTGTTAGTTTCTGCTTGATAACAAAGTGAATCAGCTATACATATACATACATCACCATATCTCCTCTCTCTTGCATCTCCCTCCCACACTCCCTATCCCACCCCTCTAGGTGGACACAAAGCACGGAGCTGATCTCCCTGTGCTATGTGGCTGCTTCCCACTAGCTATCTATTTTACATTTGGTAGTGTATATATGTCCATTCCACTCTCCCACTTCATCCCAGCTTACCCTTCCCCCTCCCCATGTCCTCAAGTCCATTGTCTATGCCTGCGTCTTTATTCCTGTCCTGCCCTAAGTTCTGAAGAACATTTTCTTTTTAGATTCCATATACATGTGTTAGCATACAAATACCTATCTTTCTTAAGCTATTGCAAAAGTGGCAGAGAAAGGAATGCTTCTGAACTCATTCTATGAGGCCAACATTTCCCTGATGCCAAAACCAGATAAAACACCACAAGGAAAGAAAATTACAGACCAATATCCCTGATGAACATAAATGCAATAATCCTCGATAAAATATTAGCAAACCAGGGCTTCCCTGGTGGCACAGTGGTTAAGAATCCGCCTGCCAATGCAGGGGACGTGGGTTCGAGTGCAGGTCCAGGAAGATCCCACATGCCGCGGAGCAACTAAGCCCATGTGCCACAACTACTAAGCCTGTGCTCTAGGGCCCGTGTGCCACAACTACTGAGCCCACGTGCCACAGCTACTGAAGCCCATGTGCCTAGAGCCCATGCTCTGCAACAAGAGAAGCCACTGCAATGAGAAGCCCGCACACTGCAATGAACAGTAGCTCCCGCTCACCACAACTAGAGAAAGCCCACACGCAGCAACAAAGACCCAACGCAGCCAAAATAAATAAATAAATAAAATTTATAAAAATACATATATATAAGCAAGCCAAATTCAACAATACATTTAAAGGATCATACACCATGATCAAATGGGATTTATCCCAGGGATGCAAGGATTTTCCAATATCCGCAAGTCAATCAGTGTGATACACCACATCAACAAATTGAAGAATAAAAACCATATGATCATCTCAATAGATGCAGAAAAAGCTTTTGACAAAATTCAATACTCATTTATGATAAAAATTCTCCAGAAAGTGGGCAAAGAGGGAACCCACCTCAACATAATAAAGTCCATATACGACAAACCGACAGCTAACATCATACTCAATGGTGAAAAGCTGAAAGCATTTCTCCTAAGATCAGGAACAAGACAAGGATGTCCACTCTCGCCACTTTTATTTAACATAGTTTTGGAAGTCCTAGCTATGGCAATCAGAGAAGAAAAAGAAATAAAAGGAATTCAAATTGGAAAAGAAGAAGTTAAACTGACTGTTTGCAGATGACATGATACTACACATAGGAAATCCTAAAGACACTACCAGAAAACTACTAGAGCTCATCAATGAATTTGGTAAAGTTGCAGGTTACAAAATTAATATGCAGAAATCTGTTGCATTTCTATACACTAACAACAAAAGATCAGAAAGAGAAATTCAAGAAACAATCCCATTTACCATAGCATTACAAATAATAAAATACCAAGGAATAAACCTACCTAAGGAGACAAAAGACCTATACTCTGAAAAGTATAAGATGCTGATGAAAGAAATTGAAGACAACACAAACAGATGGAAAGATATACCATGATCTTGGATTGGAAGAATCAATATTGTGGAAATGACTATACTACCCCATGGCAATCTACAGATTCAATGCAATCCCTATCAAATTACCAATGGCATTTTTCACAGAATTAGAACAAAAACATCTTAAAATTTGTATGGAGACACAAAAGACCCTGAAGAGTCAAAGCAATCTTGAGAACGAAAAATAAAGCTGGAGGAATCAGGCTCCCTAGCTTCAGACAACACTACAAAGCTATAGTCATCAAAACAGTATGGTACTGACACAAAAACAGAAATATAGATCAACAGAACAGGATAGAAAGCCCAGAAATAACTCCATGCACCTATGATCAATTAATCTACAACAAAGAAGTCAATACTATACAATGGTGGAAAGACAGTCTCTTCAATAAATGGTGCTGGGAAAACTGGACAGCTACATGTAAAAAAAAAAAATGAAATTAGAACATTCTTTAACACCATACACAAAAATAAGCTCAAAGTGGATTAAAAACCTAAATGTGCAACTGGATACTATAAAACTCTTAGAGAAAACCATAGACAGAACACTCTCTGACATAAATTGCAACAATATCTTTTTCGATCTGTCTCCCAGGGTAATGGAAATAAAAACAAAAATAAACAAATAGGACCTAGTTAAACTTAAAAGTTTTTGCACAGCAAAGGAAACCACAAACAAAATGAAAAGACAACCAAGAGAATGGGAGAAAATATTTGCAAATGATGTGACCAACAAGGGATTAGTCTCCAAAATTTACAAAGAGCACATGTGGCTTACTATCATCAAAACAAACAACCCAATCAAAAAATGAACAGAAGACCTATATAGACATTTCTTCAAAGAAGACATACAGATGGCCAAGAGACACGTGAAAAGATGTTCAACATCACTAATTATTAGAGAAATGCAAATCAAAACTACAATGAGATATCACCTCACACCAGTCAAAATGGCTATCATCAGGACTTCCCTGGTGGTACAGTGGTTAAGAATCTGCCTGCCAATGCAGGGGACACAGGTATTAGCCCTGGTAAGGGAAGATCCCACATGCCACGGAGAAACTAGGCCCATGCAACACAACTACTGAACCTGCACTCTAGAGCCCATGAGCCACAACTACTGAGCCTGCATGCTGCAACTACTGAAGCCCGCGCACCTAGAGCCCATGCTCTGCAACAAGAGAAGCCACTGCAATGAGAAGTCTGCGCACCGCAACGAAGAGTAGCCCCCACTCGCCGCAAATAGAGAAAAGCCTGCATGCAGCAACAAAGACCCAACGCAGACAAAAATAAATATATAAATAAATACATATATAAATAAATTTTTTTAAAAAGCTATCATCAAAAAATACATAAACCAGGGCTTCCCTGGTGGCGCAGTGGTTGGGAGTCCGCCTGCCGATGCAGGGGACACGGGTTCGTGCCCCGGTCCGGGAAGATCCCACATGCCGTGGAGCGGCTGGGCCCATGAGCCATGGCCGCTGAGCCTGCGCGTCCGGAGCCTGTGCTTCGCAAAGGGAGAGGCCACAACAGTGAGAGGCCCGCGTACTGCAAAAAAAAAAAAAAAAAAAAAGGAAGCAAATCTTGAGATCTGCAACAACATGGATGGACCTTGAGGGGGCATTATGCTAAGTGAAATAAGTCAGTCAGAGAAAGACAAATACTGTATAATCTCACTTATATGTGGAATCTTTAAAAAAAAAAAAACTTCATAGAGAAAAGATCAGATTTGTGGTTACCAGAGGTTGGGTATGGGGGAATTGGATGAAAGTGGTCAAAAGGTACAAACTCCCAGTTATAAGATAAATCAGTACTGGGGATGTAATGTACAACTTGATGACTACAGTTAACACTGCTTTATAGTATGTGTGGAAATTTTTAAAAGAGTAGATCATCACAAGGAAAAACCATTTTTTCCTTTTCTTTAAATCTGTATGGATGATGGACATTAAACTTATTATGGTAATCATTTCACAAGATGTGACAGTCAGTGCTGTACACTTTAAACTTACATAGTGCTCTATGTCGATTATATTTCAGTAAAACTGTATGTCGATTACATTTCAATAAAACTGTCAATTATATTTTCAATAAAAAGTATTTATTTCAATAAAAGAAATAAGTAATTTTATTTCTTGAAATAAAATTTCAAGAAAAATTGAGAAAAAGACACTATCCATGGAGTAAAAAGGCAACCCACAGAATGGGAGAAAGTATTTGTAAATCATATATCTGATAAGGAATTAATATCCACAATATGGAGAACTCCTAAACTCAACAGCAAGAATATAATTGATTCAAAAATGGACAAAGGACTTGAATAAACATTTCTACATAGATGATACACAAATGGCCAAGAAACACATGAAAATATGCTCAACATCGCTAATCAGAATTAAATGTAAATCAAAACTACAATGAGATATCACCTTATATCCACTGTGATGGCTACTATCAAATAAACAGAAAACAAGTGTCAGAAAGGACATGGAGAAATTGGAAACCTTGTGCACTACTGGTGGGAATGTAAAAGCTACAGCCACTGTGGAAAACCCTGTGGCAGTGCCTCAAAAAATTAAAAGTAGGATTACCATATGATCTAGCAATCCCACTACTGCATATATACCCAAAAGAACTGAAAGCAGGTTTTTAGGAGATATTTTTACACCCATGTTCACAGCAGCATTACTCACAATAGCTAAAACATGGAAGTCACCCAAGTGTCCATCACTAAATGAAAGGACAGGCAAAACGCAGTATATGCATATAAAGGAATTTTTTTTTTTTGGCTGTGCTGCACAGCTGGCGGGATCTTAGTTCCCAAACTAGGGATTGAACCCGGGCCCCCAGCAGTGCAAGTGCAGAGTCCTAACCACTGGACCACCAGAGAATTCCCCATATAATAGAATATTATTCAGCCTTAAAAAGGAAAGAAATTCTGACACATATGACTGCGTGGTTGAACCTTGAGGACATTATGCTAAATGAACTAAGCCGGTCACAAAAAGACAAATACTGTTTGATTCCACTTATGTGACATATCTAGAGTAGTCAAAATCATAAAGATACAAATTGTATGGTGGTTACCAGGGGTTGGGACGAGAAGAGAATGGGCAGATGTTGGTTAATGGGCATAAAGTTTCAGATCCGCAAGACGAAAAGATTTATGGGGATGGATGGTAGTGATGGCTGCACAGCAATGTGAATGTATTTAAGACCATTAAACTTTACATGTTAAAATGGGTAAGATGGTAAATTTTACGAGTATTCTAACACAATAAAAGAAATGTGGGACTTCCCTGGTGGCACAGTGGTTAAGAATCCTCCTGCCAATGCAGGGGACACGGGTTTGATCCCTGGTCCAGCAAGATCCCGTGTGCCGTGGAGCAACTAAGCCCATGCGCCATAACTACTGAGCCCGTGCACCACAACTACTGAAGCCCGCATACCCTAGAGCCCGCATGCCGCAACTACTGAACCCACATGCCACAACTACTGAAGCCCGTGCACTCTAGGGCCTGCATGCCGCAGCTACTGAGCCCATGTGCTGCTACTATTGAAGCCCACATGCCTAGAGCCTATGCTCCAAAACAAGAGAAGCCACTATAATGAGAAGCCCACGCACCACAACGAAGAGTAGCCCCTGCTCGCCACAACTAGAGAAAGCCCGCACGCAGCAACGACGACCCAACACAGCCAAAAAAAAAAAAAAAATTTTAAAAAAGAAATGTGAAGTGGAATGTTTTCCTTAGAAGTACTTCTAGGACCACCCTCCTAGTCAGCAACCAGCAAGCCCCCAAACATTTATGGCCCATCTGGGTACCACTGTTCTATATGCAGGGGATCCTGAGAGAAGGACAGGGCCCTTGTGCTCGAGCAGCTCACAGACAAGTAGGAAAGGAAGCAAGGAGATGGTTGGACCACGGCAGAGCATCTGTCGCTTGCTATTCAGACCTACAAAACCTGGAGAACAGAGCAGGAAACCTAACTCTGCCTCCTCAGTGTCCTGCTCGTACAGTGTCCCAGCCAGGGCCCACTCCACAGCCAACGTCCAGACCCACTACATACACATGGCCCTTCTGCAACAGCAACTGATGTAGGTTCCTGCCCTGATGCAGACCCTGCCCTGGGCCCAGTCTAGGTAAGTTTCTCCTGGTGGCAGAATCTTAATTTCCTCCTTGGAGCAGTACCTCCCTCTTTAAAGTAGCTCCAGGCAGAAGTCTGGGGAGTCGGGGGGCTGTTTTTCAGTGATTCACCCACTAGACTGCAGCTACAAAATCCCCAGAAGTTCCCTTTAGTTAACAAAGCAACTGGACGGATACACCATGCCTAACCTCGTTTACTGCAAAGCTACTAGAAAGTATTGAGTTTCAAAGAAACAAGTTTGATGCTTAATTAGAACTACCCCCTGCCCTTATGAATGTAAATTGGTACAGCCACTATGGACAACAGTATGGAGGTTCCTTAAGAAACTAAAAATAGAGCTACCATATGATCCAGCAATCCCACTCCTGAGCATATATCCAGAGAAAAACATGGTTCAAAAGGATACATGCACTCCAATGTTCATTGCAACGCTGTTTACAATAGTCAAGACATAGAAGCAACCTAAATGTCCATTGACAGAGGAATGGATAAAGAAGATGTGGTACACATACACAATGGAATACTACTCAGCCATTAAAAAGAATGAAATAATGCCATTTGCAGCAACATGGGTGGACCTGGAGATTATCATACTAAGTGAAATAAGTCAGACAGAGAAAGACAAATATCATATGATACACTTATATGCAGAATATAAAAAGGTGATATAAATGAACTTATTTACAAAGCAGAAACAGAGTCACAGACTTAGAGAATGAACTTACGGTTACCAGGGTGAAGGGTCAGGGAGATGGATAGACTGGGAGTTTGGGATTGAGATGTACACACTGCTATATTTAAAATACATAACTAATAAGGACCTACTGTATAGCACAAGGAACTCTGCTCAATATTCTGTAATAACCTAAATGGGAAAAGAATTTGGAAAAGAATAGACACATGTACATGTATAACTGAATCACTTTGCTGTACACCTGAAACTAATACAACACTGTTAATCAACTACATTCCAATATAAAATAAAAAATTTTAAAAAACAACATAAAAGGGGAGAACAAAGAACTACCCCTCTTAGAGGGGCGTCAGTTCCCAATATTGAGGGGAGACCCACCCCCTTGCTGCTGACCTGGCCTCGCTGCAGACAGCGCTGCTCTGTTGGAGGGGGCTGTTGAATCCCTCTCCCCTCTCTCCTCAGCAGTTTCTGGAAGGGTGTCTAAGCTTCCTCTGAGCCCAGCTGTGGCTTATTAACAGGGGCAGATGGTAATAAGACTTTACAGTGAAGCATGCACTCTTCAGTTGTTATCAAACATACAGCAAATAAACCAAGTGCCACATTCAGGCTGTGAATCTGGGCCTCAAGAACCAAGTTTTGTGGGACGACCCAAGTTGGCTATATGATGGCCGGGACCAGATTTCCTGTGGACAGTGCTACACACCTCTGTGCTGCGATTTCACCATCCCGACTCCAAAATGATGCTCCCCCAGAAGGTCCTCGTCAGGGCTTCGAAATCTGAGGAGCCCCGAGGCCAAGTGGCAAGAGCGTGGGATCAGGTCCAGCTCTGTGTTGAAAGGAAGTGATTTTGGTCAAGTCACCTCTTCCCTCTTGAGACTTCAGTTTCCTCACATGTAAAACAGCTAATATTTATTTAACTTTTCACATTTTAATTGTGGTTTAAAAAACCCATAAAACTTATCATCTTAATCATTTTTAAATGTATAGTTCAACAGTGTTAAGCATTTTTCCACTGTTGTGCAACCAATCTCCAGAACGTCTTCATTGTGCAAAACTGCAACTCTATACCCACCAACCCAATTCCCCATTCTCCCCTCCTCCCCATCCCCTGGCAACCACCATCCTACTTTCTATTTCTATAAAATTGACTACTGTAGATTCCCTCATATAAGTAGGATCATGCAGTATTTGTCTCTTTGTGATTGGTTTATTTCACTTAGAAAAATGTCCTCAAGGTTCATCCATGTTGTAGAATTATGTCAGAATTTCCTTCCTTTTTAAGGCTGAATAATATTCCTTTGTATGTATATACCATATTTTGTTTATCCATTCAACCACTGATGGACACTTGGGTTGCTTCCACCTTTTGGCTATTGTGAGTAATGCTGCTGTGAACACAAGGGTACAAATATCTCTTTGAGATCCTTCTTTCAGTTCCTTTGGACATAGACCCAGAAGTGAGGTTGCTGGATCATAGGATGATTCTAATTTTTGAAGAACCACCGCAGTGTTTTCCATGGAGGCTGGACAATTTTACATTCCCACCAACAGTGAACAAGCGTTCCAATTTCTCTATATCAGGGGTCTGCAACTCTCAGGCCACGGACTGCTACTGGTCCGTGGCCTGTTAGGAACCAGACCGCAGAGTAGGAGGTGAGTGGCGGGCGAGCGAGTGAAGCTTCATCTGTGTTTACAGCCGCTCCCCATCACTCGCGTTACTACCTGAGCTCCGCCTCCTGTCAGATCAGCGGTGGCATTAGATTCTCATAGGAGCGCGAACCCTACTGTGAACTGCGCATGCGAGGGATCCAGGTTGCGCGCTCCTTATGAGAATCTAATGGCTGATGATCTGAGGTGGAGCTGAGGCGGTGATGCTAGCGCTGGGGAGCGGCTGCAAATACAGACTATCATTAGCAGAGAGGTTTGACTGCACAGAGACCATAATAAATCAACTGCTTGCAGACTCATATCAAAACCCTATCAGGGAGTGGCAAGGGACAGTTAAGCTGCATCTGGTGGCAGGCTTTAAGTCAGAATCCAACACTTATTTTAGTCTGCGTGTGGCCCACCCATTATTTTATTTACCACTTCTGTCCGCGCCTTTTTCCCGCACTGCACACTTGTCTCAGTCACAGTTTTGGTAAGTCCACAAGCTAACCCTAGCCAAAATGAGTAAAAAACAAATGTCGCTTTGAAAAGGGGGAAAGACCCAATGTATGAGACAGCAGAAGACTCTAAGACTGCCAACAAAAAGAAAGCTTCATTTAAAAGAAAATACCAAGAGTCCTACTTAAATTATGGGTTCATTGCAACAGGTGAATCACATTCTCCAAGCCTGCTTTGTATAATATGTGGTGACCGGCTATCCAACGAAGCCATGAAACCTTCAAAACTGCTTTGCCACATGGAGACTAAGCACCCTGAATTAAAAGACAAGCCTTTGGAGTTTTTCAAAAGAAAAAAAACATGAACACAAAGAACAGAAGCAATTATTGAAGGCCACCACTTCGTCAAATGTGTCTGCACTGAGAGCATGATTCTAAGTGGCTAACTGCATTGCTAAAGCTAAGAAGCCCTTTACTATCGGTGAAGAGCTGAACCCACCTGCTGCTAAGGACATTTGTCATGAACTTTTAGGAAAGGCTGCAGTCCGAAAGGTGGCACGTGTTCCTCTTTCTCTAGCACCGTAACTAGACGAATTGATGAAATAGCAGAGGATATTGAGGCACAATTGTTAGAGAGGATTAATGAGTCACTGTGGCACGTGATTCAGGTTGACGAGTCTACCAATGTTGACAACAAGGCAACAATGCTTGTTTCCGTGTGATATATTTTTCAGGAGGACGTGCATGAGGATATGTTATGTGTACTTTTGTTGCCAACCAACACCACAGCTGCAGATTTATTCAAGTCTTTGAATGACTACATATCAGGAAAACTGAACTGGTCATTTTGTGTCGGTATATGCACGGACGGAGCGGCTGCCATGACTGGATGGCTTTCTGGTTTCACCACTCCAGTCAAAGAGGTCGCTTCTAGTTGGGAGTCTACGCACTGTGTGATCTATAGAGAAATGCCGGCTAGCCGAAAAATGTCACCTGAACTTAACAACGTTTTACAGGATGTGATTAAAATCATCAACCACATTAAAGTACATGCCCTTAACTCACATCTGTTCACGTAGCTCTGTGAGGAGATGGGTGCAGAGCACACACGTCTTCTCTTATACACAGAAGTGAGATGGCTTTCTAAAGGGAGATCACTGGCCAGAGTTTGAGTTATGAGAGCCACTCCAGAGATTTCTTTTATTTTTTTTAAAGATCTTATATATTTAGACTGTGCCAGGTCTTAGTTGTGGCATGTGGGCTTCTTAGTTGCGGCATGCATGCGGGATCTAGTTCCCCAACCAGGGATCGAACACAGACCCCCTGTACTGGAAGAGTGGAGTCTTACCCACTGGACCACCAGGGAGTCCCATCCAGAGATTTCTTTTAGAAAAATAGTCACCACTGGCAGCACATTTCAGTGACACAGAATGGGTCGCAAAACTTGCTTACTTGTGTGACATATTCAACCTGCTCAGTGAATTCAATCTGTCACTTCAGGGGAGAACAACAACTGTGTTCAAGTCGGCAGATAATGTGGTGCCTTCAAAACCAAACTGGAATTATGGGGGCGATGAGTGAACATTGGGATTTTTGACATGTTTCAAACATTAGCAGAGATTTTGAAAGAGACTGAGCCAGGGCCTTCTTTCTCCCAGCTGGTGCACGATCACCTATCTCAGCTTTCAAAAGAGCTTGAGCATCACTTCCCAACCACAAAAGACTCCCAAATTGGGGAGGAATGGATCCGTGACCCATTTGTGAATAAGCCAGGTGAATCAGCCAGGTGAATCAACTTTGTCCGTGCTAGAAGACGATCAACTGCTTGAGATCTCAAATGACGGTGGGTCTTAAAAGTATGTTTGAGACAACTTCAAATCTTCTTATGTTCTGGATTAAAGTCAAGGTGGAATATCCTGAGATGGCCACAGAAGCACTGAAAAGCCTGCTTCCATTTCCAACATCCTGTCTTTGTGAAGCAGGGTTTTCTGCAGTGACAGCGACCAAAACGAGATCACGGAGTAGACTGGACCTAAGCAACACACGTCGGGTGTCACTGTCTCCCATCGCCCCTAGATGGGACCATCCAGTTGCAGGAAAACAAGCTCAGGGCTCCTACTGATTCTGCATTATGGTGAGTTGTATAATAATTTCATTATATATTATAATGTAATAATAATAGAAATAAAGTACACAGTAAATGCAATGCGCTTGAATCATCCCGAAACCACCCCCCTCCCCCATCCATGGAAAAACTGTCTCCCACAAAACCGGTCCCTGGTGCCAAAAAGGTTGGGGACCGCTGCTTTACATCCTCACCAACACTTGCTATTCTCCGGTTTTTTTTGATTAGCAGCCATCCTTATGGTTATGAGGTGATATTTCATTGTGGTTTTGACTTGCATTTCCCTAATGTTTAGTGATGTTGAGCATCTTTTCATATGCTCGTTGGCCTTTTGTATATCATCACTGGAGAAATGTCTATTCAAGTCCTTTCCGTATTTTTTATTCTGGTTATTTGGGTTTTTTTTGCTGTTGAGTAATAATAGCTTACATTTATTTAGCTCACATTATAGTGTAGAAACTATGCTCAGGACCAAACTGAGACAGGCAGTACCCTGGCAGGCTAACACTCTGGTGTCATTTCAAACTCATAGTCTTGTTTTTTTTTTTTTTGAAGTATAGTTGATTTACAGCATTGTGTTAGTTTCAAGTATACAGCAAAGTGATTCAAGTTATATTTTCTTTTTATTTTCCATTACAGGTTAGTACAAGATATTGAATATTATTCCTTATGTTATAGAGTAAATCCTTGTTGCTTGTCTATTTAATATATAGTGGTTTGTTCATCCCATACTCCTAATTTATCCCTCCCCCTCTTTTCCCCTTTGGTAACCATAAGTTTGTTTTCTATGTCTGTGAGTCTATTTCTGTTTTGTAAATAGATTCATTTGTATTGTTTTTTAGATTCCACATATAAGTGATACCATATTTGTCTTTCTCTGATTTACTTCACTTAGTAAGATATTTTCTAGGTCCATCCATATTGCTGCAAATGGCAATATTTCCTGCTTTCTTATGGCTGAGTAATATTCCATTGTGTATATATACCACATCTTCTTTATCTACCCACTTATGGACACTTAGGTTGCTTCCACGTCTTGTCTATAGTAAACAGTGCTGCTATGAACACTGGGGTGCATGTACCTTTTCCAATTAGAATTCAAATCCATAGTCTTTAAATATTTGCTAAAAATTTACTCGGAGGGAAGAGGAACAAGGAGAAACTGATTTCCTGTTATTAAAACATATATATGGATGCAGCATTATTCACGATAGTCAAGACATGGAAACAACCTAAGTGTCCACTGATGAATAAAGAAGATGTGGTGTATATATACAATGGAATATTATTCAGCCACGAGAGAGAAAGATATCCTGCCATTTATGACATGGATGGACCTTGAGGGCATTATACTAAGTGAGATAAATCAGACAGAGGAAAACAAATATTCTATGATACAACTCACACACGGAATCTAAAAAAGACAAACACATAGAAACAGAGTGGCAATTACCAGGGGCTGTGAGGTGGGGGAAATGGGGAGATGTTGTTAAAGGATACAGATTTGCAACTAGAAGAGAAGTAAGTTCTGGAAATCTAATGCACAGCATAGTGTTTGCAGTCAACAACACTGTATTATAAACTTCAAGGTTGCTAAGGGCCTAGATCTTAAATGTCCTCACCACAAAAAATAATTACGTGCCAATAGAGGTGCTAGCCAGTGCTAGTGGTAATTCTAATGCAATATGTAAATGTTTCAAATCAACATGCTGTACACCTTAAACTTACACAATGTTATAAATCAACTATATCTCAATTTTTTTTTAAATATGTAGAAACAGATCCACTAATTCACCCCTACTGGCCACAGTCTGCACAAAAAGATTTTGGTTTGGTTCTTTTTGTTTGTTTTATAAAATCGTTTCAACTTTTCTGAAATTCTTGTTCTCCCTTCAGTTTTTGTCTTGATCTTCCAAACCAGACAAATTCTTGGGAGGCATATTAAAGGGCTTAGGATTTTGATAATGAAATGAATCACTCCTTCCCAATAAACAGCATCCAGCCAAGCATTACTCAGCCTTGCAGTTTCAGCTGAGTGCCCTGCCAACTTTCAGCTGATGGAGACAGAGACTCCATACAAGTGCTGGAAAACTCTCACAAGATAGGTGGGTGCTAGCAAGCAAAGCTTTCCATCTCCTCTTGTGGGTGCTGGATCAATTTGCATTTCAAGTTATATAAGGAGGCGTCTGTAGAGACCTGAGTGGCCTGACAGATACTGCTGATTTACCGAAGTGATTTTTTAATTAGGAAATGTTTGTAAGATACACATAAGTGTAGAAAGTAATGATACCCATGTACTCATCACTAAGCATAAACAGGTGGTGACATTTTTTTCATTTTTAAGAAATAAAATGTTTCAGGGGAATTCCCTGGCTGTCCAGTAGTTAGGACTCCTTGCTTCCACAGCAAGGGGCACAGGTTCCATCCCTGGTCAGGGAACTAAGATCCCGCAAGCTGAACAGCGAAGGAAGGAAGGGAGGGAAATGTTTCAGATACAACTGAAGTTCCACTTCTTTTCCCTGACCGTCCCTCCTCAGAGGTACGTATTATCCTGGAGTTAGTGCATGTCATTCCAGTGAATGATTTTGCTTTCACTGTGTACTTATCTACAAACAACCTAGGCTATTGCTTTGGGTGTTTGTAAGTTTCACATAAATGATAGCTATGTGGCCATCTGTCACTATTTTGGCTGCTCAGTGTCTGAGGCCCCTTCCCAGGAGGAGGAAGAGTCCCTTCACCATGAGAGCTAAAAGGCCAGCGGGCTGCCCTCCCAGCTTGGGACAGGCCTGTGACCACACAAGGGTCTGCAATCAGACCACAGCCCCTGACAGCAATGGCAGTGCTGACCAAAGGGCCTGGGGCTCGGCTGTTGCCACACAATTTGGTCCTGGATCTCAGTCCTTCAGCTCTCCTGCTGATTCTGTGAACTACCATTATCCTCCCAATGAATCCTTTTTCTGCTTAAGTTAGAAGCATTTTCTTTACTTACACTTTAGAACCTGATTGAAAATGATACTTTTGCAACTCACTTTTTTCATTCAACATTTTTTTTCAGACTCAAATTAATATAACTGAAGGGCAGCAGAATATGTCACTCCAAAACATGCCACTTTGGCATATTGATGTTTTGAATTAAAGGTACTTGAGAAACAGTTGGACAGGCTGACCCTCCTTTGTCTCCCTGAACTATGGATCTCTGAGGCTTTGTTCATTTTTCTTCATTCTTTCCTCTTTCCGTTCCTTATACTGATAATCTCAGTTGAACTATCTCCAAATTTTCTGGTTCTTTTGCCTGCTCAAATATTTTGTTGAGCCCCTCTAGTGAATTTTTCATTTCAATTATTGCACTTTTTAACTTCAGAGTTTCTATTTGGTTCTTCATTTTAATTTGTATCTTTGTTGATATTCCCTATTTAGTGAGATATTGCTCTCATATTCTCACTTAGTTCTTTATTTCCAATTTTTTTAAGTTTATGTCTTTTTTTAAATTGAGACATAATCAACATATAACATTATATTAGTTTCAGGTATACAACATGATTCAATATTTGTATATATTGCAAAACGATCACCACGAGAAGTCTAGTTAACATCTGTCACCATACATAGTTACAATTAGTGCTGTTGGTGTAATGGTATCATGCAAGATTCCCATAGTTACAATTTTTCTTGTGATTAGAACTTCTAAGATCTACTCTTAGCAATTTTCAAATATGCAATACAGCATCAATTATAGTGACCATGCTGTACATTATATCCCCATGACTTGTTTATTTTATAACTGGATGTTTGTATCTTTTGATTCCCTTCATTCATTTCACCCACCCTTCACTTAACTTTTTAGAAATTATTTTCTTTAGTTCTTTAAACATACTTAAAATAGTTGATTTAAAGTATTTTTCTAGGAAATTCCCCTGTGGTCCAGTGGTTAGGACTCCATGCTCTCACTGCCGAAGGCCTGGGTTCAATCCCTGGTCGGGGAGCTAACATCCCACAAGCCATGTGGGGCAGCCAAAAAAATAATAATAATAAAGTATTTTTCTAGTTGGTTCCACATCTAGACTTCGTTAGAAATGGTTTTTATTGATTACATTTTTCTGTGCGTAGGCCACATTTCTGTGTTCCTTTTCATGTCTCAATTTTTTGTTGAAAAATGAACATTTAATATAATATGGTAACCTTGCAAATCAGATTCTCTTCCTCCCCAGCAGCTTGTTATAATTGCTATTTTTTGTAGTTTGTCTGTTTAGTGACGTTTCCAAAGTAATTATGTAAAGTCTGTATTCTTTGTTGTATGTGGCCACTGAAGCCTCTTCTTAGTTAGCTTAGTTGTCAGCTAATGATTGCACAGAGATTTCCTTAATCGCCTGGAATCAGTAAGACTCCAAGTCTTTGCCAAAGGGCTCTGTGCGTATGTTGGGGTATGCATTCAACAATCAGCCTGGAAGCTGACAGTTCTGCCTTAGCCTTTACTCCCTCCTTGCAAGGAGCCTCAAGGTCAAAGAGAGGTGAGAGCTTAGCATCTTCTCAGGCCTTTTCCTTAGCATGCATATAGCTCTGGGCCTACCCACAACCCGACACATGCATGTGACCTTCTAGAGTCCCAGAAATATGTCAGCGCTTTTTAAGGCCCCTATGGACATCTCATTTCCCACTTTTCCTTTTAAGATTTCTATATTGTCTATCATGTGTTCCAAATGCTATCCACTGTCTCAACACAGCCACAAAGGTAAGCATTGCCTATCATTGTTTTTAACAAACACCTCCACCCCAACCCATACCAGGAAAAGGCCTTATGCACTGAGTGAAAGAAGCCAAGTCAAACACAGTCAGCTTTACAGGTGGTGTCTTTCAGGGCACCACTAGACAGGTCAAATAATGATAGTCCTCTGAGAATGAGGCTTTGAAGTTCTAGACCTCTTCTTCAGCGGCTACTACGCCGCTGGTTTCCACTGTGAGTGAAGCCTACTAGTTTTCAAAGCTAACACAGAGTAGAAGAGAAGGGGATGGCACTAGGGGAAAGTTAAAACCCTAAAAAGCTCAGAGGACTCTGGAATATGAAAAGTAGGAATCACCAGGAACGGGTCTCCCCACTTACACAACAACTGCACTCACGGAATCTGATGTAACTATTTCGGAACTCTGGAGTCTGCTGAAGGCTAGCAACTTACAGGAGAAGACATTAATGGTGAATTGAGGTTAATTTTGGTCACTTTCAGCTCTTATCACAGCAGCAGATACCCATCCCCCACCCCACCCCAGCCATGTGGCAGGAAGCTGTGCAAGTTTTCCTGGAGCAGCTGTACACAGCCTGTGGGAGCTAGGGTGGGCAAAAAGGACTCCTACCTCCAAATATTGGGTATCTGTGCTCTGACTGCCAACTGCTGCTTCTGATCACGGAGATGCAGACAGATATGAGGGCAGTCATTGCTGTTTCACCTCCCCGTGTTGTGGCAGCCCCTCCATCTGTGGCTCAAGTGACTTCCAGTGGGATTTAAAGGGTCAGTGCACTTCCCACCCCCCTTTGCTGTTCACTCCTTGCTCTTTGGAGAGCCAGATATTAAATACTAGGATATTCAAAAACAACTGCATATATGGGGGAAATTAGAAAGCGACCACATATGCCCAGGGAAAAGCTCAGAAAAGACCCAAGAAGACATTAAGTTTACACCTCAGACCAACCCTCAGCACAGAGACGGTCTATAGCAATCAAAAAACTAAATAAATAAATAACAAAATACAGCAAAATCTGGGGAAGGAGGAGAATCTGATTTCCAGAGTTAATATCACATTATTAGATTCAAATGGCCTGAGTGCAACAAAAACATCACAAGGCATACAAAGAAACAGGAAAGTATGGCCCATTCAAAGGAAAAAATAATTCAACAGAATCTTTCCCTGAAAAAGACCTCGTGGCAGATACACTACCAAAATTTTAAAACAGCTGTCTTAAAGATGCTCAGAGAACTAAAGGAAGATATGGAGAAAGTCAGGAATACGATGTGTGAACAAAATGGAACTATCAACAGAGATTTTAAAAACCTAAAGAGAAACCAAAAAAGACTCGAGCTGAAAAGTATAATAACTGAAATGAAAAATTCACTAGACAGATTGAAAGGCAGATTTGAGCGGGCAGAAGAAAGAATCAGAGAACCTTAACATAGGACAATGGAAATTATTGAGACTGAACAACAGAAAGAAAAAAGTTTCAAGAAAAATGAACAGAGCCTAAGGGACCTGTGGGACCAAGTGGACCAATATACACATCATGAGAGTCCAGAAGAAGGAGAGAGAGAAAGGGGCAGAGAAAATATTTGCACAGTGGCTAAAAACTTCCCAAATTTGATGTAAGACATGAATATGAACATCCAAAAAGCTCAATGAACTCCAAGCTAGATTGACTGACTCAGAGACCCATCTCAAGACAGATTATAATTACACTTTCAAAAGCCTAAGACAGCAAACCTTGAAAGTAGCAAGAAAGAAGTGAACCACCGCATACAAGGGATTCTTAGCAGGATGATGAGCAGATTTCTCATCAGAATGTTGGAGGTCAGAAGACAGTAGGTTGGAACATTTAGTGCTAAATGGAAAAAACTCAACCACGAATCCTATATCTAGCCAAACTGTCCTTCAAAAGTGAGGGAGAAATCAAGACATTCCCAGGTGAACAAAAGTTGATAGACTGTGACCACTAGACCTGCCCTGCAAGAAATGGTCAAGGATACCTGCCAGGTAAAATAAAAAGATACTAGAGAGTACCCTGAAGCAATATAGAAGTATAAAGATCTCAATAAAGGTAAATACATGGACAACTGTAAAAGCTAGTATTAATATAACAATTATTTTTAACTATACTTGGTTTTCTACATTCCACAAGACAATAATACATTAAAAAAAATTAGTGTAAAAGTATTATTGTAACTTTGGCTTGTCACTCCAAATCCTGTTTTCTACATAATTCAAGAGATTAATGTAGTTAAAAGAATGATTAGTTTATATTTTTGGTCCCTACAATATAAAAAGATATAATTCTGTGATATCAACTACCAAGGGTGCTGGGGAAAGAGCTATAAAGGAACAGAGTTTTTGTTATTGAAGTTAAGCTACTATAAATTTATACTAGAATATTGTAACTTTAGGATATTAAATGTAATCCCCATGGTAACCATAAAGAAAATATCTATAGAATACACATAAAAGGAAACAAGAAGGAATTTAAACATTTCACTAAAAAAAAAAAAAAATCAACCTAACACAAGACAGGAATGAAAAAAATGAGGGACAAAACACTCTAGGGCATCAACACAGTGACAGAAGTCCTTTATATCAGTAATACTTTAAATGCAAATGGATTAAACCCTCCAGTGAAAAGAGAGATTGTCAGAATAGATGAAAACACAGATCCAACTGTATGCTATCTACAAGAGACTCACTTGAGATCCAAAGACATAAAAGGTTAAAAGAGAAAGGATGGAAAAATATATTCCGTGTAAATACTAACCAAAAGACAGTAGGGGGACTTCCCTTGTGGCACAGTGGTTAAGAATGTGCCTGCCCATATGGAAAAATATATTCCGTGTAAATACTAACCAAAAGACAGCAGGGGGACTTCCCTTCTGGCACAGTGGTTAAGAATGTGCCTGCCCATATGGTCACCTTATCTTTGATAAAGGAGGCAGGAATGTACAGTGGAGAAAGGACAGCCTCTTCAATAAGTGGTGCTGGGAAAACTGGACAGCTACATGTAAAAGTATGAGATTAGATCACTCCCTAACACCATACACAAAAATAAGCTCAAAATGGATTAAAGACCTAAATGTAAGGCCAGAAACTATCAAACTCTTAGAGGAAAACATAGGCAGGACACTCTATGACATACATCACAGCAAGATCCTTTTTGACCCACCTTCTAGAGAAATGGAAATAAAAACAAAAATAAACAAATGGGACCTAATGAAACTTAAAAGCTTTTGCGCAGCAAAGGAAACCATAAACAAGACCAAAAGACAACCCTCAGAATGGGAGGAAATATTTGCAAATGAAGCAACTGACAAAGGATTAATCTCCAAAATTTATAAGCAGCTCATGCAGCTTAATAACAAAAAAACAAACAACCCAATCCAAAAATGGGCAGAAGACCTAAATAGACATTTCTCCAAAGAAGATATACAGACTGCCAACAAACACATGAAAGAATGCTCAACATCACTAATCATTAGAGAAATGCAAATCAAAACTACAATGAGATATCATCTCACACCAGTCAGAATGGCCATCATCAAAAAATCTACAAACAATAAATGCTGGAGAGGGTGTGGAGAAAAGGGAACCCTCTTACACTGTTGGTGGGAATGTAAATTGATACAGCTACTGTGGAGAACAGTATGGAGGTTCCTTAAAAATCTACAAATAGAACTACCATATGACCCAGCAATCCCACTACTGGGCATATACCCTGAGAAAACCATAATTCAAAAAGAGTCATGTACCAAAATGTTCATTGCAGCTCTATTTACAATAGCCCAGAGATGGAAACAACCTAAGTGCCCATCATCGGATGAATGGATAAAGAAGATGTGGCACATATATACAATGGAATATTACTCAGCCATAAAAAGAAACGAAATTGAGCTATTTGTAATGAGGTGGATAGACCTAGAGTCTGTCATACAGAGTGAAGTAAGCCAGAAAGAGAGAGACAAATACCGTATGCTAACACATATATATGGAATTTAAGAAAAAAAAATGTCATGAAAAACCTAGGGGTGAAACAGGAATAAAGACACAGACTTACTAGAGAATGGACTTGAGGCTATGGGGAGGGGGAAGGGTAAACTGTGACAAAGCGAGAGAGAGGCATGGACATATATACACTACCAAACGTAAGGTAGATAGCTAGTGGGAAGCAGCCGCATAGCACAGGGAGATCAGCTCGGTGCTTTGTGACCGCCTGGAGGGGTGGGATAGGGAGGGTGGGAGGGAGGGAGACGCAAGTGGGAAGAGATATGGGAACATATGTATATATATAACTGATTCATTTTGTTGTGAAGCTGAAACTAACATACCATTGTAAAGCAATTATACTCCAATAAAGATGTTAAAATGAAAAACAACAAAAAACAAAAAGACACATGCACCCCAATGTTCATTGCAGCACTACTTAAAATAGCCAGGTCATGGAAGCAACCTAAATGCCCTTTGACAGACGAATGGATAAAGAAGATGTGGTACATATATACAATGAAATATTACTCAGCCATTAAAAGGAACGAAATTGGGTCATATGTAGAGACGTGGATGAATCTAGAGACTGTCATACAGAGTGAAGTCAGTCAGAAAGAGAAAAACAAATATCGTATATTAACGCATATATGTGGAACCTAGAAAAATGGTACAGATGAACTGATTTGCAGGGCAGAAACTGAGACACAGATGTAGAGGACAAACTTATGGACACCAAGGGGGGAAGCAGTGGGGGGTGGGGGTGTGATGAATTGGGCGATTGGGATTGACGTGTATACACTGGTGTGTATAAAATTGATGACTAATAAGAACCTGCTGTATAAATAAAATAAAATTCAAAATTCCAAAAAAAAAAAAGAATGTGCCTGCCAATGCAGGGGACACGGGTTCGAGCCCTGGTCCAGGAAGATCCTACATGCCGCGGAGCAACTAAGCCTGTGTGCCACACTACTGAGCCTGCGCTCTAGAGCCCGTAAGCCACAACTACTGAGC
The DNA here is from genome assembly GCF_008692025.1 of Phocoena sinus. Classification (NCBI taxonomy): domain Eukaryota; kingdom Metazoa; phylum Chordata; class Mammalia; order Artiodactyla; family Phocoenidae; genus Phocoena; species Phocoena sinus. The sequence continues at coordinate 65,466,958 of NC_045773.1, read as the reverse complement.
CCATGTGCCGCAACTACTGAAGCCCACGGGCCTAGAGCCCATGCTTCACAAGAGAAGCCACCACAGTGAGAAGCCCGTGCACCACAACGTAGAGTAACCCCCCTTGCTGCAACTAGAGAAAGCCCACGCGCAGCAACGAAGACCCAATGCAGCCAAAAATAAATAAGTAAATAAATTTATTTTTTTAAAAAAGACAGCAGGAATGGCTATATTAATATCAGACAAAATAGACCTTAAATCAAAAAAGTTTACAAGGGACAAAGAAGGACTCAAAACATCAAGAAGATAAAACAATATAAACAATTACACACCTAATGACAGACTATCAAAACATATGAAGCAAGACCTGACGGAATTGAAGAGAGAGTTAGGTCTAAAATTGTAGTTGGAGACTTCATGACTCAACTCATAAGAATGGAGAGAAGAACCAGACAGAAGATAATTAAAGAAAGAGAGGATTCAAGCAATGTAATAAACCAACTAGATCTGAGAGACATATGCCGAACACTCTACCCAATAAGAACAGCATACACATTCTTCTCAAGTACACATGGGACATTTTCCAAGATAGACCATATGTTATGCCACAAATATGTCTCAACAGATTCTAAAAGATAGACATCATCTAAAGTATTTTCTCTGACCATAATGAAGTTAGAAATCAATAATATAGAGAAAACTGGAAATTTTACAAAACTGTGGAAATTAAACAACATACTTTTAAATGACCCATGGACCAAAGAAAAAAATCACAAGGGAAATTAGAAAATACTTAGAGATGAATGAAAATGAAAACACAACATACCAAAACTTATGGTACATGGCAAAAACGGTGCTAAGGGGGAAATTTTTAGCTATAAATGCTTGTGTGTTTTTTCTCTGTTTATTTATTTTATTTATTATTTTATTTTTGGCTGCATTGGGTCTTTGTTGCTGCACATGGGCTTTCTCTATTTGTGGTGAGTGGGAGCTACTCTTCGTTGCAGTGCACGGACTTCTCATTGCAGTGGCTTCTCTTGTTGCAGAGCATGGGCTCTAGGCACGCAGGCTTCAGCAGTTGTGGCACGTGGGCTCAGCAGTTGTGGCTTGTGGGCTCTAGAGTGCAGACTCAGTAGTTGTGGTGCACGGGCTTAGTTGTTCCGCGGAATGTGGGATCGTCCCGGACCAGGGCTCAAACCTGCATCCCCTGCATTGGCAGGCGGATTCTTAACCACTGCGCCACAAGGGAAGTCCCTATAAATGTTTATGTTAAACAAAACAAAACAAAACACAGGAAAGTCTCCAATCAAGAATCTAATTTTGCAACTTAAGGAACTAGAAAAAGAACAAACTAAACCCAAAGGTAGCAGAAGGAAGAAAATAATGAAAACTAGAACACAGAATAAACACAATAGAGAATAGAAAACAGTGAGGACTTCTGGGGTGGTCCAATGGCTAAGACTCCATGCTCCCAATGCAGGGTGCCCAGGTTCGATCCCTGGTCAGAGAACTAGGTCCCACATGCCGCAACTCAAAGATCCCACATGCTGCAACTAAGACTCGAGGCAGCCAAATAAATAAATACTTTTTTTAAAAAAAAGAAAAAGAAAATAGTGAAACCAAAGTTGTTCTTCAAAAAGATTAATGAAATTGACAAACCTTCAGCTAGATGGACTAAGACAAAAAGAGGGAAGACTCAAATTACTAAAACCAGAAATGGAAGTAGGGACATTTCTAACAATGCTAAAGAAATAAAAAGGACTGTAAGGGAGTGCTATGAACAGCTATACACCAAAAAAACCGAAACCTAAGTGAAAGAGACAAATTCCTAGAACACAAAACCTACTAAGACAATCATTAAGAAAAAACCTGAGGGAGCCGGTGCATCAGTTGCTGGTGGGAGCACAGCCTGGGAATGGGGGCAGGGAGGCAGCTCTCTACCCATACTCTTCTAGGTCAGTGATGCACTGCGGCAGCTGCAGGGCCTCCTGACGGCAGATGAGCGCATGACCAACTCGGCCTTCCACACCAACTTCAACCACGTGTGGCTGTGCCTGCTGGGGCACATGCGCTGCCCGGCCGCACATGGTCCTGACCAAGGTGCTGTGTGACCAGGCACTCCACGTGCCCCTGGTTGTCTCAGCCTTCTACACCCATGTGAATACTCTCCAGAGAAAGAATGACATAATTTTGGACCTGGAAAGCAATTCTAGAATTCATCTGAGTGGTCCATGATGTGCCAGCCTTTTGTACAGCTGACCAACTTCCGCTTGTTCCTGTTCACTGGAGAAAAGTTTTCACTGGACTCTGGTTTTCTTTTGCTTTTCACAACAGAGTGGTCATGGCACACTGAAGTCAACTTTCACCTTCCTTAATATAAAGGAGGCAAATGCAGTTGAAAGGGCCCCAGAGAAATAGGAAGTCAAGAACTCCCTATAAATGACTTTTTTTTCCCCCTTAAATACAGTGGATTGTCTGCAGGTAAAATACTCTGCTTACCAGTTATGTGCTCCATTTTGAATAATTACTATTCCACAGACCCAACTGTTTTTTAATTAGCAATGATAACTTTAAATTTTATTCAGTCTTTTCTGCCATTCTAATCTGAAATTATTACTTTTCTAATTTTTTAACTTCTCTAATATTTTTGTTTCTCTAATACTTTGGTTAATATAACCGTGGCAACATGATATTTTATAATCATTACTATTTCTATTCTAATATTTTAATGCCAGTTGATTTAACAAACCCCCTTTTGACTGTATACATCTCCCTTCTAAGATCTCAGGTTTCTCCTAAATACGTTTGGGTCAGATTACCTTTTATACCAAAAATAGTGCTTATAGTAAATTTCTATTTGTACAAAATTCAGTCAAGAAGAAGACTGAATAACCAGATTTTCCCCAAAATACTGTATAATAATTTATTGTTATGCTTATACTAAAGTTCTGCAAGTACATTTTGTATCCAAAAAAAAAAAAAGAAAGAAAAAGAAAAATCTGAATAGTAAGGAGATTGAATCAGATATCAAAAACCTCCCAAAAAACAAAATTCTAGGACCAGATGGTTTCATTGGTGAATTCTACCAAACATTTGAATACCAATTCTTCCCAAAAACTGAAGAGGAGGGAACACTACCAAACTCACGTTATGAGCCCAGTATTACCTTGATACCACAACCAGATTAGGACACTACAAGAAAAGAAAATTACAGGTCAATATTCCTGATGAAAACAGATGCAAAAAACCTCAACAAAATATTAGCAAACCAAATTCAACCATGTGTTTCGAGGACCATACACCATGATCAAGGGGGATTTATCCCTGGGATGCAAGGATAGTTCCACAACCCCAAATCAATGTGATACACCACATTCACAAATGAAGGATAAAAACCAAATAATCATCTCAATAAAAACAGAAAAAGCATTTGACAAAATTCAACATCCTTTCATGAAAAAACTCACATCAAAATGAGTACAGAGGAGGGGCTTCCCTGGTGGCGCAGTGGTTGAGTCCGCCTGCCGATGCAGGCGACATGGGTTCGTGCCCCGGTCCGGGAAGATCCCACATGCCGCGGAGCGGCTAGGCCTGTGAGCCATGGCTGCTGAGCCTGCGTGTCCGGAGCCTGTGCTCCTCAACCGGAGTGGCCACAACAGTGAGAGGCCCGCGTACCGCAAAAAAAAAAAAAAAAAAATGAGTACAGAGGAAACATACCTCAACATAATAAAGGCCATATATGACAAGCCCACAGCTAACAACATACTCAATGGTGAAAAGCGGAAAGTTCTTCCTCTAAGATCAAAAGCAAGAGAAGGATGTCCACTCTCACCGCTTTTATTCAACATAGTATTGGAAGTCCGAACCACAGCAATTAGGCAAGAGAAAGAAATAAAAGGCCCGCAAATCAGAAAGGAAGAATTAAAACTGTCACTGTTTGTAGCTGACATGATATTATACATAGAAAACCCTAAGAGTCCAGTTCAAGATGGCAACATAGGAAGATCCTAAACACACCTCCTCCCACAGACACACTAAGTCTACAGCTACATATGGAACAATTTCCTCTTAAAAAAACAAACAAAAAACAAACCTAAGAACCGGCTGAGTAACTCACACACGAGGAAAACAAGAAAGAGATCACATCCAGGTGTGTAAGAGAGGCTGAGAAACAATCTTGCCATAAACCCCACCCCTGGTGTGGCGACCCACAGTCAGGTGGGAACTCAAAACCTGGAGCTTCTCCCTGAGAGGCAAAGGGTTTGAATCCCACATCAAGCATCCCTACTTTTAAAACCTGAGAAATGAGGGAATTCCCTGGCAGTCCAGTGGTCAGGAATCCTCGCTTTCATTGCTGAGGGCCTGGGTTCAATCTCTGGTCGGGGAACAAAGATTCTGCAGCTGCATGGTGCAGCCAAAAATTAAAAAATAAAATAAAACCTGAGAAATGGGCCCCCAAAACATTGAGCTTTGAAAACCAACAGGTCTTATGTCCACAAGAACCACAAGGCTATAGGGAACTGAGAAATGGCTCTTTAACACCTCATGCACTTGGACTCACCCACCCCAGGGACCAGCACAGAAGCATCCAATTTAGAGTTGCCCAGACTTTATGTGAAAGAGGCTCATTTGCTGGTCTTGGAGCGCCAGCCCGAGGGGCAAACATCTAGTACCCCCACAGGTGGAGGCTGACAGGTGCCATGTTTGCGTTTTCTGTCTTGCTCCAGTCAGTGGCCACCATTTTTTAAAACTTTACTAAGCCTTTTTTTCTGGCAAGAGCTTTTACACATGCTTGGCGCCCCAGTTTTTAAAGCTGCTGCCCAGAAGATGCTCCTTGATCACCTGGCTTTGGAGGCCAGGAGTCTTGCATTCCTGAGTCTCATGGGATTGTAAACACACAGACAGATAGTTTTTGTCAGACTACCACCACCTCGCACTGCGCAGACAGCAGACTGAAACACACCCCACGTCTTTTCTGAAAAAGAGGCCTATTTGCTTGTCCGGAAGCTTCAGTCTGAGGGGCAAGCTTCTGGTTTGGCACACATCTAGGGGCCTATCTAGGTGTTCTCAGGGAATGGATGTCAGTGGACACAATCTCTGTACTCTTCCTCTCCCTTGATCCAGCTCACCGGTGTCTCCCATAAAGGAGCTTACACCCATGCTTGGTGCCCTGATTTTTGCAGCTGCCACCAAGGGACACTTCTACGTCACCTGGCTCTGTGACCGGTGGAGCTCACACTTTCAGTCCCACAGAACAATATATCTTTTCATAGTTTAAAAGCTGCTGCCTAAGGGTCTGGCATCTAATCAGCCTGAAGCCAGGTGCTGACTGACTCCTCTCCTTGCAGAAACTGACAGGCCTTGGAACACCCTCAAAGACTGGAAGCTATTTTTTTTAATTTTATTTATTTATTTATTTTTGGCTGTGTTGGGTCTTCGTTGCTGCTCATGGGCTTTCTCTAGTTGTGGCGAGCGGGGGCTACCCTTTGCTGTGGTGCACAGGCTTCTCATTGCAGCGGCTTCTCTTGTTGCGGAGCATGGGCTCTAGGCACGTGGGCTTCAGTAGTTTTGGCACATGGGCTCAGTAGTTGTGGCTTGCGGGCTCAGTAGTTGTGGCTCGTGGGCTCTAGAGTGCAGGCTCAGTAGCTGTGGTGCACGGATTAGGTTGCTCCGCAGCATGTGGAACCCTCCTGGACCAGGGCTCAAACTCATGTCCCCTGCATTGGCAGGTGGACTCTCAACCACTGTACCACCAGGGAAGTCCCCAAAGACTGGAAGCTATTAAAAACAAAACAGGCTGCTTGGATAATCACAAAGGTTTGAGAGACAATAAACAGCCAGGGCAGGATTGAATGATAAGATTCATCTCCTACATGAGGCCACTCCTTCAAGACTGGGAGAGGTGGTTATTTCATTTACTGTATAATAACTAACACAGAAAGTAAAGCAAAATGAGGAAAGAGAGGAATATGTTCCAACTGAAACAACAAGAAAAAAAACTCAGGGAAAATACCTTAATGAAACAGAGATAATTACTTTACCCTAAAAGAGTTTAAAGTAATGATTATAATAATGCTCATCAGGGAGCTCCCTGGTGGTCCAGTGGTTAGGACTTGGTGCTTTCACTGCTGTGGGCCCAGGTTCAATCCCTGGCTGGGGAACTAAGATCCCACAAGCCATGCAGCAGGGCAAAAAAACAAAAATAAAACAAAACTCACCAGACTCAGGAGAAGAATTAATGAACTCAGTGAGAAATTCAACAAAGGATACAAAATATAAGAAAGTACCAAATAGAAGTTGGGGAGCTGTAAAGCACAATAACTGAACTGAAAGATATACTAGAGGGGTTCAACAGCAGACGAGATGAAGCAAAAGACAGGATCAATCAACCCGAAGACAGGGCAGTGGAACTCACCTAATCAGAACAGCAAAAAGAAAAAAGGAAAAAAAAAAGTGAACTTAAGGGACTTATGGGACATCAAGCAGACTGACATTTGCATTACAGGAATCCTAAAAGGAGAAAAGACAGAGCAAGAGGTGGAAATTATATTTGAAGAAATAATTACTGAAAACTTCCCTAACCTGGGGAAGGAAAACAGACTTTCAGATCCAGAAAGCTCACAGAGTGCCAAACAAGATGATCCCAAGAGACCCACACCAAGACACATTATAATTAAATAACAGAAGTTAAAAACAAGGAGGGAATCTTAAAAGTAATAAGAGAAAAACAACTTTTATGTATAAGGAAACCCACATAAGACTCTCAGTAGATTTTTTAGCAGAAACTTTGCAGGCCAGAAAGGAGTGGCACAATATTCAAAGTGCTAAGAGGGAAAACTCCCAACCAAGAATATTCTACCCAGAATATTTATCATTCAGAAGTGAAACAGAAAAAAAAAAAAAAAAAGAAGTGAAACAGAGATAGTCTTCCAGACAAGCGAAAGCCAAAGCAGTTCATGACCACTAAACAAGCCTCACAAGAAATGTCAGAGACTTCTTTAAGCTGAAAAGAGTGCTAATTAGTAAGAAGAAAACATGTGAAGGTATAAATTTTACTGGTAAAGTAAATATATAGTAAAGGAGATGGATTAATCACTTATAAAACTAATATGAAGGCTAAAAGACAAAAAGTAGTAAAACTAACTATAACTACAGTAATTAGTTAAGGGATACACAAGATAAAAAGATGTAAAGTGTAACATTAAAAACAAAACTTGGAGGGAAGAGTTAAAATATAGCATTTTACAATTCATTCAAATAAGTTGTTATCAACTTTAAAATAGGCTGTTATAAATGTAAGTTGCTATATGCAACCCGCATGGTAACCACAAAGCAAAAACCTATGGTAGATAAAGACAGAGGAATATAAGCATACCACTAAGAAAAAATCATCACACAACAGAGAGAGAAAGCAAGAAAAGAAAGTAACAGAGATAAACTACAAAACAGCCAGAAAATAATGAACAAAATGAAAATAAGTACATACCTATCAATAATTATTTTAAATGTAAAAGACTAAATTCTCCAATCAAAAGACACAGTGATTAAAGCAACAGAGATCCTAAATGACACAACAGAACAGTTAGACTTAACTGATATTTTCAGGACATTACATCCCCCAAAAAGCATAATACACATTCTTTTCAAATGCACATGGAACATTCTCTAGGATTGACCACACACTAGGGCATAAAACAAGCCTTAACAAATTTAAGAGTATAAAAATTATTTCAAGCATCTTTTCTGACCACAACAGCATGAAACTAGAAATCAACCACAGAAAAAGAAATGAGAAAAAAACAATTACATGGAGACTAAACAACATGCTACTAAAAATCCAATGGGTCAGTGATGAAATCAAAGAAGAAATTTTAAAATACCTTGGCAAATGACAATGAAAACACAACTATACAAAACCTGTGGATTCAGCAAAAGCAGTTCTTAGAGGGAAATTCATAGCAATACAGGCCTTCTTTAAGAAACAAAAAATATCTCAAATAAGCAAACTAACCCACCACTTAAAAGAACAAGAAAAAGAACAAACAAACCCTAAAGTCAGCAGAAAGAAGGAGATAATAAAGATCAGAGAAGAAATAAATAAAATAGATTAAAAATAAAATAGATTAAAAATAAAATAGAAAACTCTCAGCCATGTGAGAATACAGTGAGAAGGTAGCCACCTACAAATTAGGAAGGGGGCTTTCACCTGACACAGGATTTGCTTGTACTTTGATCTTGTACTTCCCAGCCTCTAATAGAACTGGGGGAAATAAATGTTGTTTAAGTGGAAAAAAATAGAAAAATCAATAAAACCAAGAGTTGGCTCTTTGAAAGGGTAAAAACTATTGACAAACCTCTGGACAGGCTCACCAAGATGAAAAGAGAGAAGACCCAAATAACCAAAATAAGAAATAAAAGAGGAAAAATCAATTGATACCACAGAAATACAAAAAAACATAAGAGACCACTATGAACAATTATATGCCAACAGATTCGAAAACATAGATGAAATGGACAACTTTCTAGAAACACACAGCCCACCAAAACTGAATCAAGAAGAAATAGGTAACTTAAACAGACTGACTACTAGAAATGAAATAGAATCTGTAATTTTAAAACTCCCTACAAACAAAAGTCCAGGACCAGATGGTTTCACAGGTGAATTCTACCAAACATACAAAGATCCCTCTCAGGGCTTCCCTGGTGGCGCAGTCATTGAGAGTCCACCTGCTGATGCAGGGGACACAGGTTCGTGCCCCGGTCCGGGAGGATCCCACATGCCGTGGAGCGGCTGGGCCCATGAGCCATGGCCTCTGAGCCTGCACGTCCGGAGCCTGTGCTCCTCAACGGGAGAGGCCACAACAGTGAGAGGCCCGCATACCGCAAAAAAAAAAAAAAAAAAAAAAAGATCCCTCTCAAAGTCTTCCAAAAGACTGAAGAAGCGGGGACTTCCCTGGTGGTACAGTGGTTTAGAATCTGCCTGACAGTGCAGTGGACATGGGTTCAATCCCTGGTCCAGGAAGATCTCACATGCCACCACAACTACTGGGCCTATGCGCTAGAGTCAGTGAGCCACAACTACTGAGCCCATGTGCCACAACTACTGAAGCCTGCATGCTCTAGGGCCCGCATGCCACAACTACTGAGACCCACACACTGCAATTACTGAAGCCCGCACGCCTAGAGCCCACGCTCCGCAACAAGAGAAACCCCCACTTGCTGCAACTAGAGAAAGCCCATGCACAGCACTGAAGACCCAATGCAGCCAAAAAATAAATTAATTAATTAATTTTTAAAAATTCAACATCCGGACTTCCCTGGCGGTGCAGTGGTTAAGAATCCCCCTGCCAATGCAGGGGACAAGGGTTTGAGCCCTGCTCCAGGAAGATTCCACATGCCGCAGGACAACTAGGCCTGTGCGCCACAACTACTGAGCCTGCACTCTAGAGCTCACAAGCCACAACTACTGAGCCCGCGTGCCACAACTACTGAAGCCCCCGCACCTAGAGCCCGTGCTCCAGAACAAGAGAAGCCACCACATTTAGAAGCCTATGCACCACAACAAAGAGTAGCCCCCACTCGCCACAATAAGAGAAAGCCTGCGTGCAGCAACAAAGACCCAAAACAGCCAAAAATTTTTTTTTAATTTTAAATTGGTAGGAAAGAGGTATAACTGTCATTATATGCAGATGACATAACACTATACATAGAAAACCCTAAAGACTCCACACAAAAACTACTAGAACTGATAAATGAATTAAACAAGGTAGCAGGATACAAGATTAACATACAGAAATCTGTTGCATTTCTTTACACTAACAATGAAATATCAGCAAGGGAATGTAAACAAACAATCCCTTTTACAATTGCATCAAAAATAAAATACTTAAGGAATGCCCTGGCAATCCAGTGGTTAGAACTCAGTGCTTTCACTGCCGGGGCCCGGGTTCAATCCCTGGTGGAGAACTAAGATCCTGCAAGCCATGCATTGTGGTCATAAATAAATAAATAAATAAAGATTGAACAAATGACAGCAGCCTCGTTTTGAAAAATATTTTTAAATAAATAAAATAAAAGAGGAATAAATCTCACCAAAGAGGTGAAAGACTTATATGCTGAGAACTGAAGATAATTCAAAGAAATGGAAAGATAGCCCATGCTTTTGGATTGGAAGAATTAATATTGTTAAAATGGCCATACTACCCAAAGCAATCTACAGATTTAATGTAATCACTATCAAAGTACCCGTGACATTTTTCACAGAACTAGAACAAATAATCCTAAAATTTATATGGAACCATAAAAGACCCAGAATTGCCAAAGCAGTCCCGAGGAAGAAGAACAAAGCAGGAGGCATAGCCCTCCCAGACTTCAGACAGTACTGCAAAGCTAATCAAAACAGCCTGGTATTGGCACAAAAACAGATATACAGATGAATGGAAGAGAATAGAGAGCCCAGAAATAAATCCATATACCTTTGGACAATTAATCTTTGACAAAGGAGGCAAGAATATACAATGGGGAAAAGACAGTATCGTCAGCAAGTGGTGTCGGGGAAGTTGGACAGCTGCATATAAATCAATGAAGCTAGAGCATACCCTTACACCATACGAACACACACCAAAAAACTCAAAATGGCTTAAAGTTTTAAATATAAGACAAGACACCATAAAAATCCTTTAAGAGAGCATAGGCAAAACATTCTCTGACATAAATCATACTAATGTTTTCTTAGGTCAGTCTCCCAAGGCAATAGAAATAAAAGCAAAACTAAACAAATGGGACCTAATCAAAATTGTAAGCTTTTGCAGAGCAAAGGAAACCATAAACAAAATGAAAAGACAACCTACAGACTGGGAGAAAATATTTGCAAATGATGTGACCAACAAGGGCTTAATTTCCGAAATATATAAACAGCTCCTGCAATTCAATAACACAAAACAAACAACCCAATCGAAAAATAGCCTCAAGACCTTAATAGAAATTTCTCCAAAGAAGACATACAGATGGCCAATAGGCATATGAAAAGATGCTCAACATCACTAATTATTAGAGAAATGCAAATCAAAACTATAATGAGATATCACCTCACCAGTCAGAATGGCCATAATTTAAAAGTCTACAAATAACAAATGCTGGAGAGGGTGTGGAGAAAAGGGAACCCTCCTACACTGCTGGTGAGAATGTAAGTTGGTACAGCCACTATGGAAAATGGAGGTTCCTCAGAAAACTAAAAATAGAATTACCATATGAACCAGCAATCCCACCCCTGGGAATATATCCAGACAAAACTATAATTCAAAAAGATACATGCACCCCTATGTTCATAGCAGCACTGTTCATGATAGCCAAAACATGGAAGCAACCTAAATGTCCATCAACAGAGGAATGGATAAAGAAGATGTGGTATATATATACAATGGAATACTACTCAGTCATAAAAAAACAAAACAAAATAATGCCATCTGCAGCAACATGGATGAAACTAGAGATTATCATACTAAGTGAAGTAAGTCAGAAAGAGAAAGACAAATACCGTATGATATCACTTATATGTGGAATCTGAAATATGGCACAAGTGAACTTATCTACAAAACAGACACAGACTCATAGACATAGAGAACAAACTTGTGGTTGCCAAGGGGCAGGGGGGAGGGAGAGGGACAGACTGGGAGTTTGGGGTTGGTAGATGCAAACTATTATATTTAGAATGGATAAACAACAAGGTCCTAATGTATAGCACAGGGAACTACATTCAATATCCTGTGATAAACCATAATGGAAAAGAATATATTGTTTAAAATAAAATAAAACTCCTAGAAGAGAACATAGGCAAAACATTCTCTGACATAAATTGTACTAACATTTTCTTATGTCAGTCTCCCAAGGCAATAGAAATTAAAGCAAAAATAAACAAGTGGGACCTAATCAAACATAAGCTTTTACATACTAAAGAAAACCATAAACAAAACAAAAAGAAAACCTACGGATTGAGAGAAAATATTTGCAAATAATGCAACTGACAAGGGCTTAATATCCAAAATATACAAACCGCTCCTACAATTCAATAACAAAAAACAAACAACCCAACTGAAAAATGGGCACAAGACCTAAATAGACATTTCTCCAAAGAAGACATACAGATGGCCAATAGGCACATGAAAAGATGCTCATCATCACTAATTATTAGAGAAATGCAAATCAAAACAACGAGGTGCCACCTCACACCAGTCAGAATGGCCCTCATTAAAAAGTCTATAAATAGGGACTTCCCTGGTGGTCCAGTCAGTAAGACTCCACTTTCCCAATGCATGGGTCCCGGGTTTGATCCCTGGTCGGGGAACTAGATCCCACATGCATGCTGCAACTAAGAAGTCCACATGCCACAACTAAGACCCCACACAGCCAACATAAATAAATAATTTTTTTTTTAAGTCTACAAATAATAAATGCTGGAGAGGATATGGAAAAAAGGGAACCCTCTTACATTGTTGGTGGAAACGTAAATTATGTAGCCACTTTTGAAAAAAGTATGGAGGTTCCTCAAAAAAAAATAAAACCAGCAATGCCATGTGATTCAGCAATCCCACTCCTGGGCATCATATATCCGGACAAAACTATTATAATGCAAAAAGATATATGCACCCCTATGTTCATAGCAGCACTATTTATGATAGCCAAGACATGGAAACAACCTAAATGTCCATCGACAGAAGAATGGATAAAGAAGATGTGGTATATCTATATCTACATAGATACAGATATATAGATATACAGTGCAATATTACTCAGCCATCAAAAAGGATGAAATAATGCCATTTGCAGCAACATGGATGGACATAGAGATTATCATACTAAGCACAGTAAGTCACAAAGAGAAAGTCAAATACCATATGATACCACTTATAGGTGGAATCTAAATACAACACAAATGAACACATCTACGAAACAAAAACAGACTCACAGATACAGAAAACAGACTTGTGGTTGCTAAGGGGGAAGGTGAGTGGGGGAGGAAAGGATTGGGAGTTTGGGATTAGCAGATGCAAACTATTATATATAGGATGGATAAACAACAACTTCCTACTATATAGAACAGGGAACTATATTCAATATCCTGTGATAAACCATAATGGAAAAGAATCTGGAAAGAAATATATATATGTATAACTGAGTCACTTTGCTTTACAGCAGAAATTAAACACAACACTGTAAATAAACTATATTTCAATATAGTTTTTAAAAAGACATAGTGGCTAACAGCAACAACAAACACAGAAAATAACAAGCGTTGAGGGTATGGAGAAATTTGGAACCCCTGCATGTTGCTGGTGGGAATACAAAATTGTTTAGCTGCTGTGGAAAACATACGGCAATTCCTCAAAAAATTAACCATAGAATTATCACATGATCCAGCAATTCTACATCTGGTATATATCCCAAAGAAATGAAAGAAGGGACTCACAAAGATATTTGTACACCCATGTTCACTGCAGCATTATTCACAACTGTCAAAAGGTGGAAGCAAATCAACTATACTTCAATCAAAAAAATATTTTTTTAAAGGTGGAGGCAACCTAAGTGTCTGCCATCAGATGATAGATAAATAAAATGTGGTATATCCATACAATGGATTATTTAGCCTTAAAACAGAAGGATATCCTGTCACATGCTACAACATGAATGAATCTTAAAGATACTATGCTAAGTAAAATAAGCCAATCACAAAACAACAAATACAGCTGACCCTTGAACAAAGAGGGGGTTAATCCACATATAACTTATAGTCAGGCCTTTGTATCCATGGGTCCTCCAAATCTATTGGATTCAACCAATCACAGACCATGTAGTAGTGTAGTACTTACTACTGAAAAATATCTGGGTGTAAGTGGACCCATGCAGTTCAAACTTGCATTGTTCAAGGGTCAACTGTACTGTATGACTCCACTTATAAGGTACACAGAATAGTCAAATTCATAGAGACAGAAAATAGAATGGTGGTTACCAGAGGCTAGGGGGAAAGGAAATGGGGAATTATTATTTAATAGGTACAGAGTTTCAGTTGGAGAAGATGATAAAGTTCTGGAGCTAGGTAGTGGTGATGGTTGTACAACAACATGAATGTACTTAATGTCATTTTACACTTAAAAATGGTAAATTCTATGTTATATATTTTGCCACAAAAAAGAGTGACAGAAAAATAAATACATTTTCTGAAAAAAAAAAGACAGAGTGATTAAATGGATAAAAAAGCAAGACCCCTCTATATACAGCCTACAAGAGACTCACTTCAGATGTAAGGACATACACAGACTGAAAGCGAAGGCATGGAAAAGATACTCCATACAAATGGAAACCAAAAGATAGAGTAGCTATACTCATATCAGACAAATTGATTTTAAGACAAAGACTAATAAGAGACAAAAAAGGGCATTAAATTATGATAGAGGGGTCAATCCAACAAGAAGATACAACATTTATAAATATTTATATACCCAACATAGGGGCACCTAAATATATAAAGCAAATATTAACAGAACTAAAGCAAGAAATAGACAGCAATACAATAATAGTGGGGGATTTTAATGCCCCACTTTCATCAATGGATAGATCACCAAGACAGACAATCAATAAGGAAACAGCAACCTTAACACTTTAGACCAGATAAATTTAACGGATATATACAGAACACTTCATTCAAAAATATATAAAATATATTCTTCTCAAATATACATGGAACATCCTCCAGGACAGATCATATGTTAGGCCACAAAACAAGTCTCAGTAAACTTAAGAAGACTGAAATCATATCAAGAATCTTTTCTGACCACAAAGGTATGAAACTAGAAATAACTTACAAGAAGAAAACTGGAAAATTCACAAATACGTGGAGATTAAACAATATGCTACTGAACAACCAATGGATCAAAGAAGAAATCAAAAGAGAAATCAAAAATACCTTGAGACAGGGACTTCCCTGGTGGCGCAGTGGTTAAAAACCTACCTGCCAATGCAGGGGACATGGGTTCAAGCCCTGGTTCAGGAAGATCCCACATGCTGTGGAGCAACTAAGCCCTAGTGCTACAACTACTGAGCCCATATGCCAAACTACTGAAGCCCGCGTGCCTAGAGCCCATGCTCCACAACAAGAGAAGCCCACACACCGCAATGAAGAGTAGCCCCTGCTCGCCGCAACTAGAGAAAGACCTCAGGCAGCAATGAAGACCTCGCACAACCAAAAATGAATAAATTTATTTTAAAAAAATACCTTAAGATGAATGAAAATAGAAATACAACATATCCAAACTTATGAGATGCAGCAAAAGCAATTCTAAGAGGGAAGTTCATAAATGATAAATACCTACATCAAGAAACAAGAAAAATCTCAAACAACCCAACTTTACGCCTCATGGAAATAAAAAAGAACAAATGAAACCCAAAGATGGTAGAGGAAGAAAATAAAGATCAGAGTGGACATAGCGACTAAAAAGACATTAGAAATATCAATGAAATGAACAGTGGGTTCTTTGAAAAGAAACAAAATTGACAAACCTTTAGCTGGACCCACCAAGAAAAAAAGAGGTCTCAAATAAAACCAAAATAACAGAGGAGACATTACAATTGATATCACAGAAACACAAAGAATCATAAGAGACTACTATGAACAATTATATGGCAACAAATTTGACAACCTAGAAGAAATGGATAAATTCCTAGAAACATACAACCTACAAGATTGAATCATGAAGAAATAGAAAATCTGAGCAGACTGACTACTAGCAGTGTGTTTGAATCAGTAATCAAAAATCTCCCAACAGTTGGGAGCATTGGTTGTTTCGCTAGGAAGCGTAGTAGTAAGCGTTAATATCATTCTTCCTAATGAACATACAACCTGGTACATACTTCAACATCAAATGGATTGTGAAGTGGCACTACTATCACTTACACTACTACTTTCTGGGTGCAGCATCAGAATGCATCAAGTTTGGGATCAAGTCAGACATAGACCCACTTAGACAAATATCTTGACCTACTAGTTCGGATGAGTTGATTTACAAGAGTGGATTCTAGCGTGTAAAGAACATACAGCAACTTGCTTTGGACCAGTCTTACATAAAGGGGTTTGTGGTTGAATGAAAAGAGCTACTAAACCACTCCTCCGAAAAGTGAACCTCACAGATGTTTCTGCTGGTTTCAGCTGAGAGAAACTACGTGGTTTATGAACAAACTCATAGACGTTGTTTCACAAGCTTTTGATTTTTTTCTGGTAAAAGCACCTCTTCAGGGTACCACGTTACCTTTTATCTTCCAGTTCCAAATGGCTTGTCGAGTTTATATCCCTTGTATTGTAGCCGACCCCATGTGTATACAGAGCACACACCTCATCCCATGTGTATCACAAGCAGTGAAGGCACTTGACCCTGAAGCCGGATTCCCACGCAGGACCCAACATTGTCCTGTTGGTTCCCAATTCCTGCACTTGCGGCTTTATTCAATGTTTTTTTTGTTTGTTTTTTCATTTGTTTTGTTTTTTGGCTGCACTGAGCAGCTTACGGGATCTTATTTCCCAACCGGGGATTGAGTCTGGTCCCCAGCAGTGAAAGTGCCAGGTCCTAACACTGGACCACCAGGGAATTCCCTATTCGATGTCTGTTAAATGGCCTGGTCTTTAATTATAAACAAACACTCAAAAATACAAATGCTTCTGGAGGGGCTGAGAGGCTAGTCGGTTGTATGTAACTGAATGTCTTTAATCCTTTCTTTCTCTGTTTGTGGTGAAACAGCTCCACTAAAGGGTCAGAAGGGTGGGGTATGGGAGTAATGAAGTAATAAATAATTGAACTACTAAAAAAAAAAAATCTCCCAACAAAAGAAAGTCCAGAAGCTTCACTGGTGAATTCTACCAAACATTCAAAGATGAATTAATACCAATCCTTCTCAAACTCTTCCAAAAAATAGAAGAGGAGGGGGCTTCCCTGGTAGCACAGTGGTTGAGAGTCCGCCTGCCGATGCAGGGGACACGGGTTCGTGTCCCGGTCCAGGAAAATCCCGCATGCCGCGGAGCAACTGGGCCCGTGAGCCACAACTACTGAGCCTGTGCGTCTGAAGCCTGTGCTCCGCAACAAGAGAGGCCGGGACAGTGAGAGGCCCGCACACCACAATGAAGAGTGGCCCCCGCCTACCACAACTAGAGAAAGCCCTCACACAGAAACAAAGACCCAACCCAGCCAAAAATAAATAAATAAATAAATTTTTTAAAAAAGAGAGAAATTTAAGCAATACCACTTACAGTTGCATCAAAAAGAGTAAAATACCCTTGAATAAGTTTAACCAAGGAATTGAAAGACCTGTACACTGAGAACTATAGACATTGATAAAATAAATTGAAGACACAAATAAACGGAAAGCTATTCCATGCTCATGGAATAGAAGAATATTTTTAAATGTCCATACTACCCAAAGAAACTGACAGATTCAACGCAATCTCTATTGAAATTCCAATGGCATCTTTCACATAAACAGAACAAACAATTTGAAAATTTGTATGAAACTACATAAGTCCTTGAATAGCCAAGGCAATCTTTTTTTTTTTTCCTGTTTTTTTTTGTGTTGGGTCTTCGTTGCTGCACACAGGCTTTAGTTGCAGCGAGCAGGAGCTACTCTTCATCGTGGTGCGCGGGCTTCTCATTGCGGTGGCTTCTCTTGTTGCAGAGCACGGACTCTTGGTGTGCAGGCTCAGTAGTTGTGGCTCGCGGGCTTAGTTGCTCCACAGCATGTGGGATCTTCCCGGACCAGGGCTTGAATCCATGTCCCCTGCATGGTCAGGCAGATTCTTAACCACTGTGCCACCAGAGAAGTCCAGCCAAGGCAATCTTCATCAAGAACAAGCTGGAGGCATTATGCTTCCTGATTTCAAACTATATTACAAAGCTACAGTATCACAACAGTAATGGTATTGGCATAAAAACAGACACATAGATCAATGGAACAGAATAGAGAGTGCAGATATAAACCCACACAAATATGGTCAATTAATTTATGATAACATGCCAGAATATACAATGGGGAAAGGACAGTCTCTTCAACAAATGGTGGGAAATGGACTGCCATATTGGGAAAACTGGAGAGTGACATGCAAAAGGATGAAACTGGACCACTATCTTACACCATACACAAAAATCAACTCAAAATGGTAAAGAGTTGAATGTAAGACCTAAAAGCTTAAAACTCCTACAAGAAAAAATAGAGGAAAACCTCCTTGACATTGGTCTTGGCAATGACTTCTTGGATTTGACACCAAAAGCAAAGGTAATAAAAGAAAAAAACAAATAAGTGGGACTCCATTAAACTAAAAAGCTTCTATACGGCAAAGAAAACCATCAACAGAGTGAAAAGGCAACCTACCAAATGGGAGAAAATATTTGCAAAGCACATATTTGATAAAGGGTTAATATTGAAAATATATAAAGAACTCATGCGCTTCAAAAGAAAAAATAATCCAATTAAAAAACGGGCAGAAGAAATGAATAGATATTTTTCCAAAGAAGACATACAAATGGCCAACAGATACTGAAAATGTGCTCAACATCACTAATCATCAGAAAAATGCAAATTAGGGCTTCCCTGGTGGCGCAGTGGTTGGGAGTCCGCCTGCCGATGCAGGGGACACGGGTTCGTGCCCCGGTCCAGGAAGATCCCACATGCCGCGGAGCGGCTGGGCCCGTGAGCCATGGCCGCTGAGCCTGCGCGTCCGGAGCCTGTGCTCCGCAACAGGAGAGGCCACAACAGTGAGAGGCCCGCATACCGCAAAAAAAAAAAAAAAAAAAGAAAAATGCAAATTAAAACCACAATGAGATATCACTTCATATCTGTTAGAATGGCTAGTATCAAAAAGACAAGAGAGGGCTTCCCTGGTGGCGCAGTGGTTGGGAGTCCGCCTGCCGATGCAGAGGACGTGGGTTCGTGCCCCGGTCTGGGAAGATCCCACATGCCGCGGAGCGGCTGGGCCCGTGAGCCATGGCCGCTGGGCCTGCGCGTCGGGAGCCTGTGCTCCGCAACGGGAGAGGCCACGGCAGTGAGAGGCCCGCGTAACACAAAAAAAAAAAAAAAAAAAAAAAAGACAAGAGATAACAAGTCTTGGGAGGATGAGGAGAAAAAGGAACCCTTGTGCACTGTTAGTGGGACTGTGAATTGCAACAGTCACTATGGAAAACCATACTCTTCCTCAAAAACTGAAAAATAGAACTACCATGTGATCCAGCAGTTCCATTCTGAGTATTTATCCAAAGGAGAAAAAATCACTGTCTCATAAAGATAACTTCATCCCCATGTTCACTGCAGCATTATTTACAATAGCCAAGACGTGGAAACAATCGAAATGTCCACTGATAAATGAATGGATAAAGAAGTAGTGGTATATATATAATGGAATATTATTCAGCCACAAGAAAGAAGGAAAGCTTGCCATTTGTGACAATGTGGATGGACCTTGAAGGCATTATGCTAAGTAAAATAAAATTCAGACAGAGAAAGACAAATACTGTATGATCACACTTATAGCTGGAATCTTTTCTTTGTTTGTTTATTTGGCTGCGTTGGGTCTTCATTGCTGCGCCTGGGCTTTCTCTAGTTGAGGCAAGCTGGGGCTACTCTTTGTTGCAGTGCACAGGCTTCTCATTGTCGTGGCTTCTCTTGTTGCAGAGCATGGGCTCTAGAGCACAGGCTCCGTAGTTGTGGCGCACGGGCTTAGTTGCTCCATGACATGTGGGATCTTCCTGGGCCAGGGATCAAACCCATGTCTCCTGCATTGGCAGGTGGATTCTTAACCACTGTGCCACCATGGAAACTCTATCTTTTAAAAATCTCCCAACAAAGAAAAGTCCTAGGGAATTCCCTGGCTGTCCAGTGGTTAGGACTCCATGCTTCCACTGCAGGGGGCCCAGGGTTTGATCCCTGGTCAGGGAACTAAGGTCCCGCAAGCCGAACAACATGGGAAAAAAAAAAAAAAAATCCTAGATCTGACAGCTTCACTGGTAAATTATACCAAACATTTAAATAAGAACTAATACCAATCCTTCTCAAATTATTCCCAAAAACTGAAGAGGAGGGAACACTTCCTAACTCATTTCCTGAGGCCAGCATAACCCTAATACCAAAGCCAAACAAAAACACTACAAGGAAACTGCAGATCAATATCCCTTACGAACACCAATACAAAATCCTCAACAAAATACTAGCAAACAGAAATCAAGAGCATATTAAAAGGATTATACTCCATGACCATTGGAATGTATTCATGTAACGCAAGGATGGTTCAACATACAAAAATTATTCAATATACAGTAATATGCCAAATCAACAAAATAAAGGGGAAAAAAAACACATGATCATCTAAATTGATGCAGAAAGGCATTTGATAAATTCAGCATCCTTTCATGATAAAAACACTCAACCAAATAGGAATAGAAGAAAACTATCTCAACATAATAAAAGATATGTATGAAAACTCAAAGCAAACATCATACTCAATGGTGAAAGACTAAAAGCTTTTCTTCTAAGATCAGGAACAAGGCAAGGATACCCAATTTTACCACTTCTACTCAAATAATTCTGGAAGTTCTAGCCAGAGCAGTTAGGCAAGAGAAAGAAATAAAAGGCATCCAAATTGGAAAGGAAGAAGTAAAATTATTTCTGTTTGCAGATGATATGATCTCATGTGTAGAAAATCCAAAAGCCTCCACAAAAAAGCTACTGGAGCTAATAAATGAATTCAGCAAATTAGAAGGATACAAAGTTAACACACAAAAATCAGTTGCATTTCTATATACAATGAACTATCTGAAAATGAAATTACAAAAACAATTTCATTTACAATAGCTACAAAAAGAATAAAATACTCGGCAATTAAACAAGGTGGCAAAGACTTGTACAATGAAAAGTATAAAACATTGCTGAAAGAAATAAAAGACAACAGAAATAAATGGTAACATACTGCATGTTCCAGGATTGGAAGACTTAATATTATTAAAATGTCAATACTACCCAAAACAACCTACATATTCAGTGCAATCTCTATCAAAATCCCAATGATGTTTTTTGCAGAAATAGAAAAACCCATTCTAAAATTCATATGGAAACTCAAGGGGCCCCGAATAGCCAAAACAATCTGGAAAGGACAAACTGGATAGCTCACACTTCCTGATTTCAAAACTTACTACAAAGCTACTGTAATCAAAACAGTGTAGTTTTAACATAAAGACAGACACATAGACAAATGGAATAGAATATAAATAGCCCAGAAATAAACCCTCACTTACATGGTCAAATGATTTTTGGCAAAGGTGCCAAGACCATTCAATGAGAAAAGGACAGTCTTGTCAACAAATGGTGCTGGAGAAACTGGGTATCCACATGCAAAGAATGAAGTTGGGCCCTTACCTCACACCATAGACAAAAATTAACTCAAAATGGGTCAAAGACCTAAATATAAGACCTGAAACAATAAAACTCTTAGAAAAAAATTGGACAAAACTTCACAACACTGGATTTGGCAATGATTTCTTGGATATGACACCAAAGGCACGGGTAACAAAAGAAAGACAAATTAGACTTCATGAAAATTTAAAAAATTTTGTGCATCAAGAGACACTATCCACAGAGTTAAAAGGCAACACACAGAATGGGAGAAAATATTTGCAAATTATATATCTAAGGGATTAATATGCAGAATATGCATAGAACATCTAAAACTCAACCAAAAAACAACCTAATTCAAGAACAGGCAAAGGACTTGGATATTCCTCCAAAGAAGATAAACAAATGGCCAATAAGCACAGGAAAAATGCTCAACATCACTCAGTCATTAAGGAAATGCAAATCAAAACCACAGTGAGGTACTACCCATTAGGATGGCTACGATCAAAAAAACTAAAAACAACAAATGTTGGTGATGAGGTGGATAAACTGGAAAATTTGTGCCTTTTTGGTGGGAATGTAAAATGGTTCAGCCACTGTGGAAAACAGTATAGCAGTTCCTCAAAATATTAGAACTAGAATTATTATATGATCCAACAATCCCACTCTCAGGTATATACCCCAAAGAATTTAAGGCAGGGGCTCAAAGAGATATTTGTACACCTATGTTCACAGCAGTATTATTCACAATAGCTAAAACATGGAAGCAACTAAGTGTCCACAGCTGATGAATGGATAAGCAAAATGTCGTATACACATACGATGGAATATTATTCAGCCTTAAAAAGAAAGTAAATTCTCCAAATGCTACAACATGGATGAACATTGAGGACATTTCGCTAAGTGAAATAAGCCAGTCATGAAAGACAAATACTGTACGATTCCACTTGTATGAGGTACTCAGAGGAGTCAAATTCATAAAGACAGAAATTGCAATGGTGGTCCTAGGGTGGGAAGAGCGAAGAATGGGGAGTTATTGTTTAAAAAGTATAGAGCTTCAGTTGTACAAGATGAAAAGAAATATGGTGATGAATTGTGACAATGGTTGCACAACAATGTGTATGTATTTAATACCACTGAACCGTACAGTTAAAAACGTTTACGGCAGTAAATTTGATGTTACATGTATTTCGCCACAATAAAAAAAAAAAAACACTAAAAAGCTCACTATTCTTACTGAGATTCAGCCATTTTTCTTGCATAAACGCTTCCTGAATTGCTGCAAGCCTTTGGTTAATTTCCAGAGTTTGGAAAAGTTAACGCTGACCATTTTTGGCCAGTTTTCTCATTGCTTTTATAGAGGAGAGAATTTTTGGAGATCCTTTCTTTGTTGTTTTTGCCAGTACCCATGGCTTTGCATTGTGCATATCCCCATGGCCACCTGCTTCTACCACTTGGGGAAAAGTAAAGGCTATAATAACCCCAGGCCAGGACTTCCCTGGTGGTGCAGTGGTTAAGAATCCACCTACCAATGCAGGGGACACAGGTTTGAGCCCTGGTCTGGGAAGATCCCACATGCCGCGGAGCAACTAAGCCCATGCGCCACAACTACTGAGACTGCGCTCTAGAGCCTGTGAGCCAGAACTACTGAGCCTGTGTGCCACAACTACTGAAGCCCGCACGCCTAGAGCCCGTGCTCCGCAACAAGAGAAGCCACTGGAATGAGAAGACTGCACAGTGCAACGAAGAGTAGCCCCCACTTGCCACAATCTGAGAAAAGTCCGCGCTCAGCAACAAAGACCCAATGCAGCCAAAAATAAACATTTTTTAAAAAAATGATAATAACCCCAGGCCATTAGGAAAATTCCTGCTGGCTGGAAAGGGCCCCAGCTCGACCTGAAAAGCTCACCTCTGTCAAAGATGAACAATTAAAGAGGAACCTGTGCAAAGATGCTAGATGAAAAAGGGAGGAAAAAAGCAGGACAAACATGAACACTGAAAAACACTTAGAAAATTGTTACCAGAAAGCAGGTGAAAAAATCCCATCAGATATTTCATCTTCAATTTTTAAAAAACCAACTCTTCCATGAAACCAGAGCCCCAGGATGAGAGTAAAAAGATGTATGAGCACTGCATAAAAAAGGAGCAAAATGTGAATTGGCAAAACCCAGGAAATAAGTGAAAGAAAGAAAATTAAAGCAACACAGAAGAGAAGATGAAACTGGAAAGTATCACAGGGAAAAGAGAGGCTGAGACACACAGAAGGGGGTTTAAAGGACCGGTCTTTGAAGAGTGAGCAAGATGAAATGAAAATACTTAAACAGGCTTAAAAGGAAATAATATACATGGCAAATGGGCAAGAGAGAATATACATATATATAAGTATACATACACACACACATATATATGTTATTGGCATCCCTAAGGAAGTAAATCCAAAGACGGACTTAAAAACAGAATCCTGGGACTTCCCTGGTGGCACAGTGGTTAAGACTCCACACTCCCAATGCAGGGGGCCCGGGTTCAATCCCGGTCAGGGAACTAGATCCCACAAGCATGCTGAAACTAAGAGTTCGAATGCCACAACTAAGGAGCCAGCAAGCCGCAACTGAGGAGCCCTCGAGCTGCAACTAAGACCCGGTGCAAAAAAATAAATAAATATTAAAAAAAAACCCAACAGAATTCTGACACGGCTTCTGGCAATGAGAAAACACATGAAACAAGTAGAAAGGCCAGGTCCCATTAAAAGGTGATATAAATGGTGAACATTTCCAATGCTGGCAAATTTGCTGGACTTCAAAGATAAGAATCCTTCAAACCAAAAAAAAAAAACCAATCCTTTGAATCAACAGGCAAACAGATCACATCGCATCGGAAATATGGCAGGGCTCACATGACCCTACACCTATAGTCAGTGTTGGATGACAGTGGAGCCAGCGAGGCCTCAAAATGCAGGAAAAAGCAAACATTACCTAAGACATTTATACTCAGCGCAAACAGTTTTGTACACGCTCAAGGACTATTCTCAGGAGCCTTCCTGAGGAAAAGACTCAAAGGTGAAATTCAGCCACCCGAGAGGGAAAGTCAGAACAGAAGATCTGATGTAGCAGGTCTCCTGTGATGACCCGGCAGAGGACTCCTGCCTCTGTGTTCACTGCCCCATTTCATACCCCAGGTGGATCATTTTAACACCCCCTTCTCCATAAACAAAATTATTTTCAGTAATAATCATGTTCTAATCAGTAATCATTTTCTTGACTCATTCTTCAGTTTTAAAATAGCTATTAAAAAGAATAACTTCAAAATTTAAAAATATACAATCAAGCAAAGCATTTCATGTACGAAAATTTGTGTTGACCAAAGAATATATACATATACACGAGTGCACACACACACACACACACACCTTGCAGTTTACACTCAGTTTCGCCACTTAAAATTTTAAACACAAAATAAAAACTTTAATTGATCCACAGAATTAAAATTATACCAGTTCTGTTTTATAATTTTTACAACCACTATGCCACCATTGTTTATTTCATATTCACTAATTAAATGCAGGAATACACGGTACAGCTGGGGCTGGAGACACACAATACACCTGAAGTGAGCTTGAAGGATTTCAAATCTCTAGTCCCTACTTTCCTAATGAATCTATGTAACTGAGTTTATATGGGTGTGTGTTGGGTCAGGGGGAGGTTTCCTACTACAACAATTGAGAGTTCTCCAAATTAGCTTCCATGTAGACTATAAAGCATAAATAATAAAAATGTGCTAATTTGAAGCACATGGTTTTTTACTGAAATTCAACAATGACCAGAGCAATTTTAACGAAAGATTTGGGGAGGGGTACATTTTACCACTAATATTGTTTAGGAGTGCCAGTGCAAGGTTTTACAATAAAAAGCAGACAAGCTATTAGGTTTTATCATTGTTTGTAAAATTCTCTACATCTGTCTCATCAATTTTACATTTTGCAACCTTGCTATGATCTAAGAAAGAAGTCACAGGTAGAAGAGTAAAAGTGGGCAGTCATTAAACAGGGAAAACAGTCCCTATTATATATTCAGGCTAGACCACCTACATCAACACAAGGTAGAATTAGAACAACAAATCTCCACAGACCATGCACTCCCTTAGTGCCAGCACCTGGAGCTGACATGCCCACTGCCCGCCCTAGTCCAGCGCTGGAATCTCCCCAGTCCTCCTCCTACCCTTGTTACTTGACCCTGGAAACTCATTGCTCCAGATCCCCAGCCAGGAGGGTACTCACGCTTGGAGGTGCTGCCCTCTGGGTCAGGTACAGACAGACACTGACACACGTGTGGTGGAGAAAGGTGTCCCGCTGGCTGCTCCAAAGATCCATGCAGGGGCAAGCAACAAAGCCCAGAAGACACTGGAACTGAAGACAACGGTGAATAAGGACATGAGCGTCATGGCCCAGCAGAGAAGTAACAAGACGCCGCCAAGAGAAAGCGGAACAAGACCTGAAATCAATGAGCCAGAAGAGGTTCCACCTATCAGAAGAGGCCAGCAGTCTGATTGCCTACAAGCTGAAGGATATTGGTGCTTCAGAATTTGCAAATTGTCCCGGCCTGACAGCCAAGGAGAGGGCAACTGTTTTTGATCTAGAACCCGTGGTTTTCACCAGGCACCTGGGAGCCTATAATTATTATGCTTTATTGGGAATTGGTGCATTTGCCATTTTCTTCCAGGGAACTTTCTTTTCTGTCAAGAGTAGAAGATATCAGAGGACTGAACAACGGGCTCCGCAGAAATCTTTTTCTTAATAATAAAATAAGTTATTTCAAAACGTCAATTTATGACCAAAAGAGCAAAACAGCTATGATCTCTTTTGAAGAAAGTAATGTACAAAAGGAGAATTCACCTGAAGAGGTGCCTGGGCTTTACAATGCACTCTTCTAGAAGGCTTGAGGATCTGGATCAAATGCAGGGGGTAAAATCTGCTTGTCTGTGGGCTGGGGTGTGGGGTGGAGGGGGCAGGGTGGACGGGCCGGGGAGGAGAAGCTGAGGGAAAAGAGAATGTAAAGGAGATAGGGGAAGCTTGTAACAAGGAATTTGGTATAACTTTAGGAAGAAAAAGAAAAGCCCTTAAAGAAACAAAACCGATTAGAAAGAAGATGAAGTCTGAATGCCTTCAAATTCTAGAGAAGAAAAATACCGAATTTAAGAAGAGCACGGCGCAGTTATCATGGGAAGCTTCAGATGAGAGCAACATTCCAAGCCTTCCGCCGACTCCAGAAGACTTCGCGCAAGAGCGCTCCCTACTGGCCACACGGTGCAATCACAGGGGGGCTCTAAAACCTCGGACTCTAGGTCCCACCCACTTCCAGAGAGCCTCACTTAATGGGTCTTAGGTGTGGCCTGATTGTTGGAATTTACAACTCCCTAGGTGATTCTAGTGAGCAGGCAGGATTGACAACCAGAAACTTTGACTTCTGAAAAAGAAAGAAATTGAAATTTTGGATAATTGCATTATACAGCTGACAATGACAGGATGACAATGCCTTAACGCTGGAAAAGGCCATGAACAAAATTCTGGTTAAAAAATACTGTACTTGAGCTGGAAAAAACTCAAATGTTCATCAACAGGAGAATGGATAATCAATCTGCTCTGCCCATATATGATTGTTCCTTTTTTATCAGAGTGGTATCCTAGTGTGTGGATAGAGCTTCCTATATGGTTTTGATTATGTGAAGTCCAATAACAGGCAAGATTAATCTGTGGTGACAGAAATCAGAACAGTGGTTGCCCCTGGGGAGCAGAGGTGGGAATTGACTGGGAAAAGCCACAAGACAGAATGTTCTCTAGAGTGGTGGCTACACAGGTGCATACGTTGTCAAAATTCATCAAACTGGACACTTAATATCAGAGTATTTTTTGCATGTAAATTACACTCAATTTTTTAAAAAGAGTCCTGTACTTTAAAAAGTGGCCATTTCTAATCAAACTGAGTGATGAGGTGTAAGCCTGACAAGAGCTATATTCTGCCACAGAGATGGTGAAGCAGAAATGCAGAACTTTGCAGCATAGATCAGACACCTTTAAGTACTGCATCAGCAGAGAAAGGAGCTTGGCAGGAGAAGCTGGCTTGAGAAAGAATGAATGGGGGAATTCCCTGGCAGTCCAGTGGTTAGGACTTGGCACTTTCACTACCGTGAGCTAGGTTCAATCCCTGGTCAGGGAACTAAGATCCCACAAGCTGCCAAAAAAAAAAAAAAAAGAAAAAAGAAAGCATGAATGAACAGGAGGAGAGCAGAAGCTCTTACCTACAGAGGAAGCAAAAAACTTCTAAGCAAAAGTTTCAAGAACAGGAAGGCAAATTACAGAAAGGAGAGAGGGAGAGACAATGATCAGTCTAATAAAAACTAGACTACTCTTCATGATCAGAAAGTTCATGATGATCCAAGAGCTGCTGTTGCTGCCAAGAGAGCTCTTGCTGGAGAGAAGAAGCAAGCAGCCAGCCTGCAACAGAAATCAATATAAGTAAAACCAAAGACAGCAATGCTTCAAATAACAGTGACTATAAAACCAATTCTAGAAAGATGGGATCATAAAATAATACTATTGAGAGGTCCTCTAAGCCACACATGGGCAAACTTTTCCCAGTAATGGGCCAGATAGTAAATATCTCAGGCTGTGCAGGACATAGGGTCTCTGTCACAAATACTCAACACTGCCATCATAGCATGAAAGTAGCCATAGACAATACATAAATGAATGAAGGTGCCTATGTTCCAGTAAAACTCTATCTACAAAAACACATCACAGATCTTTGAAAGACAGGCCACAATGGCTGACTCCCTTCCAGTCAAAAGAGAGTACGAGGGACTTCCATGGTGGCACAGTGGTTAAGAATCGCCTGTCAATGCAGGGGACACGGGTTCGAGCCCTGGTCTGGGAAGATCCCACATGCTGCAGAGCAACTAAGCCTGTGCACCACAACTACTGAGCCTGCACTCCAGAGCCTGCGAGCCACAACTACTGAGCCCACATGCCACAACTACTGAAGCCTGCGTGCCTAGAGCCTCTGTTCCACAAGAGAAGCTACTGCAATGAGAAGCCCACTCACCACAACAAAGAGTAGCCCCCGCTCGCCACAACTAGAGAAAGCCCACACACAGCAACGAAAACCCAATGCAGCCAAAATATATTTATTTATTTAAAAGAGAGAGAGAGAGAGTAGGAAAGGAGAAAGGGCCAGCACAACTCAGAGTTGCACACATCACTTTCATTCACATTCAGTGACCAGAACTTAATCCTTGGGCCACAGCAAGCTCCGAGGAAGGCTGGAAGTGTGGTCTACACCATGAACAGCCATGTGTCTATCAAGAATCAGGCATCTGACACCCAAAAAACTAGTAGAGCTAATAAACTAGTTCAGCAAAGTTGCAGGATACAAGACCAATATACAAAAATCGGTTGTATTTCTAAACACTTAGCAATGAACAATCCAAAAATGAAAACGAAATTAAGAAAACAATTCCACTCACAAAAGCAACAAAAAGGATAAAATACATAGGAGTAAATTTAACAAAAGCAGTACAAGACTTGTATGCTAAAAACTACAAAACATCGTTGAAAGAAATTAAAAACCTAAATAAATGGAAAGACACCCTGTGTTCATGGATTGGAAGATTTAGTATTGTTAAGATGTCAATACTCCCCAAATTAGTCTACAATTCAATGCAATTCCTATCAAAATTTCAACTGTCTTTTTTATAGAAATGAATAAGCTGATCTTAAAATTCATATGGAATTGCAAGGGATTCTGAATAGCCAAAATAATTATGAAAAGGAACAAATTTGGAGGACTCATAGTTCTGCTTTCAAAATTCACTACAAGGCTACAGTAATGAAGACTATGTGTTACTAACATAAGGATAGACATAGAGATAAAATAGAACTGACAGCCCAGAAATAAACCCATACATCTATGGTCAGTTGATTTTTGACAAGGATACCAAGACCATTCACTGAGGAAAAAGTAGTCTTTTCAACAAATGGTACTGGTTCAACTGGATATTCACATGCAAAAGAGTAAAGTTGGACCCTTACCTCACACCATATATAAAAATCAACTCAAAGCAGATCAAAGATCTAAACATGGGAGCTAAAACTATAAAACTATTACAAGACAACACAGGGATAAACCTTCATGACCTCGGATAAAGCAATACACACACTTATATGCACAGAATCTCAATATCTCTGGAAGATAACAAGAATCCACTGGTAATAATAGCTGCATCTAAGGAGGGAAACTGGATAACTGGGGAATGGAAAGAGGGCGAATTACTTTCAAAGGCATATTCATTTTTACCTTTTAAATGTTCTACCATGTGTTTATAATATCTATTCAAAAAATACAATTTAATTTAAAAGAAACAAAAAAACAGATGGCAGGCTGGATTTGGCCTGAGGGGTTGCCTAGCCCTGCTCTACATCAAAATGGCTTAACGTAATGGGAAAATTCACTTCCTTCTGTGTTTCCTTTACTGCTCACACTACTCTACTACAAAACTACTGCACTTCTGACACCAGATGTGTGGGTATTCTCCACACATTCAAGCAATTCTGTGATGTCAGCTGGGTGTACTACAGTTTAACTCAATTTTACACTATCTATCTGGAGATTATGTCAGATCCCACAGGTTGAGGGCTCAGTCCACAAGACTGCCCACTACCCCAACTTCAGATGGATGCCAATCAAAAGTCCAGGTTGTCTCTTGCACTCCTGACCAATGAACTATAAATTCCCCTCCTCAGTTTCAATTAATTTGCTAGAGTGGCTCACGGAACTCAGGAAAACACTTACTTGCTAGATTATCAGTTTATTATAAAAGGATAGAACTCAGGAACAGCCAGATGGGAGAGATGCAGAGGGTAAGGTATGTAGGAATGGGGGTGGAGCTTCCATGCCCTCTGAGCACGCCACTCTCCCAGCACCCCCTGAATCGTGTCCTTTTGGGTTTTTAAGGAAGCTATGTTACGTAGGCATGATTGATTGAATCATTGTCCATTGATGATTGAACTCAATCTCCAGCCCCTTGCCCCTTCCCAAAGAGGAGCTGAAAGTTCCAACCCTCTAATCAGTGATTGATTCCCCTGGTAACCAGCCCCCATCCTTTGGGGCTTTCCAAAAGCCACCTCATTAACACAAAGCAACTGTGATTGAAACAGGTTTGTTATGAATAAATAACAAAACACTCTTTTTGCCGTTATGGCTCTGAAGGTGTTTCAGAAACTGAGGACAAAAGACAAAATACTGTGACAAAAAATTCTCCCACTGCACTTATTTAGGAAATTCCAAGGGTTTTAGGAGCTCTGTGCCAGAAGCAGGAGGAAGACCAGATACATATTCTTATAAGTCACATTCCTTTGGCCCTCCACTGAAATCAGCAGCGCACACTCTATCCTCAATAAATGGTAAGTCTATTGCCGTAGAATGTTATGAATTGGGACAGGCCAGCTGCTACAACAAACAGACCCCAAAATATGTAAGGCTCATACACAATAGAAATTTCTTTATGTGTTATGTAACAGTACTGAGCAGGTAAATAGCCTTTGTCCATGCAGTCATTTAGGTACCCAGGCTATTGGAAGAAACAGAGGCTCAGTAGCACAACACGTAGCGTAACCACAGAATCAGCCCAATCTTGCCCTATCCTGCTTCTAATAAGATAGTGAGTTGTTTTTCAGAGACAACAGAACGAAACCTCAAGTCATATAGCCAATGCATGAGCAGAGGAGAAAATTTTGACCTCAATTAACTGCCCCCAGTGGAAACAGGGGACCAGAACATGACTGGAACCTGAACCCTGGAACCCTTTCAGAAGTGAAGTGCCATTGTCCAGGAAGAGCTGGTGCTGAAGTCCCCTTTACCACACCTTACTATAAATGGCCAAGTTCCAAAGCCCTCCAATCAAAACCTGAGCCACCAGCACTTCCCCAGACCAACCCTCCTCCCCTACCTCATAAAAGTTTGACTGAACCTCAGATTGGAGAGACAGATCCGAGCTTTGTCTCCTGTCTGCTTGTTTGGCTACTGTGCCATAAAGACTTTTCTCTCTGCAAAAGACTATTGCCTCGGTATTTGGTCTTTCTCTGCTCAGCGGGCAACAAGCCTATTCGCTCGGTTACAGCAGCAGAGTAGGGGGCTAGAACACAGGCAGCCTGGTGCTTGCCCTAGAATCCAGTTTCTTAGCCATGCTGAGCCCAAACACCAAGCTGCTTAGGTGCATTTTACTTTCAAAAATTTTTAATTTCTTGACCCTGCATCATAAGGAGCATCTTTATTAAATCAAGAACAGTGCTGGGTATGTTAATTTGGTGTGTAGAATATTTTTTTCTTTTTTTTCTTTTTAACTTAAAAATTTTTTTTGTTTTTTGGCTGTGTTGGGTCTTTGTTGCTGCACGCGGGCTTTCTATAGTTGTGGCGAGCAGGGGCTACTCTTCATTGTGGTGCATGGGCTTCTCACTGCGGTGGCCTCTCTTGTTGAGGAGCATGAGCCCTAGGCATGCGGGCTTCAGTAGTTGTGGCACGCAGGCTCTAAAGCGCAGGCTCTGTAGTTGTGGTGCACGGGCTTAGTTGCTCCAAGGCATGTGGGATCTTCCCGGACCAGGGCTCGAACCCGTGTCCCCTGCATTGGCAGGCAGATTCCTAACCACTGCACCACCAGGGAAGTCCCTAGAATATTTTAAATGAGTGTAAGATTGAATAAATGTATGAATGAATAACCACTACTATAATGTGACTTCAGTTCTTTCCTTCTCGTTTTACATTTACGTAGAGCTGTCTTTTACTATAGGCAACCTCAAATCCTTTTAGGTAATGGGTATGTTATTCTAAGAAATAAGTCAGAGCGTTGAAAATAAGGACCCCTCTATGGACCCAAAACAGACAGGACACTGACCTGTCTGGTTAAGCCACGTGATGTGACACTAGAAGAACTAATTTCCTTAGGAAAGTCATCTCCTACATCAATTTAATCCAATTCAGTATTCATGTATTAGCTTCCTGTGGCTGCTGTAACAAAGATCACAAACTTGATGGCTTAAAACAACAGAAACTTACTCCGTTACACTTCTGGAGGCTCTAGAGGAGAATCTGCTCCATGTCTCTCCCAGCTTCCAGTGGCTGCCAGCAGTCCTTGGCTTACAGCTGCATCACCCCAGTCTTCCAGGCCAGCATCTTATTATCTCCCTTTGCTCCATCTTCACATCACCTTTTTCTCTATCAAATATGCTTTTGCATCCCTCTTATAAGGATATTACATGTGTGTGCATTCAGAGAACACCTGGATAATCTAGGATAATTACCTCATCTCAAAATTCTTAATTTCTTCTGCAAAGATCCTCCCCCCACCCCCGTTTCCATGGATTAGGACATGGATATCTTTTGTGGGCACATTGATTCATTCAATATTCATTACTCAACTCTTTACTGAATATTTGTATAAGTCAGCATTCAGTCTTGTGGGTATGCAAAAATTTATAAAACAGGGTCTTTGACTTCTGATTTTAATACAGTAAAGTTGATATTTTCCCCCTTGTCTAGAAATCATCTGTATAAGTCAGGGTCCAGTCAAGAAACTACATTCCACACTAGTTAGTTTAACAGAGAGAATGTAAAATAGGACATTGATTAAACAGGGGCTGGAGGACTTAAAAAGCAAAAGGGGGACCAGAGGTCGCACCAAGATATGTGTGCTACTCCAGGAAGCAACTCCCACCTGAAGGGCTGGGGGGATAAAGGAAAGATGCTAAAAGTTTAGAGGGGGCACCTCTTGGATGTGAGTTCCGGACCTCCGAGGAGAGGAGGGATCCAGCTGCTGCTACCATGCCAATGGCTCTGAGGAAGGGCCTCCTACTACTGGGCTCGACCTCCAAGGAGGGATGCTGTGTCACTGGTGCGAGTGTATCAAGGGGTTGTGGGGAGACTGGAGCCTGGACTCCCAAAACAAGCTGGAGGCGGAAGCCAAGCTTTGTGACCTGGGGTGATGTGCTCCTTGCTGATGAAATGCTGGGAAGGCTCAGCAAGCGCACAGGGCAAATCCCTACTCCGGCCCTCCGGTCTCCCTCTAGCGCCCCCTGCTGGCAGAAGTCCGCAGGAAGCCATCTAGCAGGAGAAACTCCAGAGCTCCACCTCCAACGCGTTAGAGCAGAACATAGAAGGGTAGATTAGGAGCTGAAAGACAATAACAATCGACACAAGCCACCCCTCTGGCTCCTCAGCATCCATTTCCACCCTTCTACCTATACTTGAACTTCCATATTCCAACAAAACAACTTTATGCTTCTGCCTAACAAGATAGATGCAACTATCCTTCAAACAAATGAAGACACTCTCACCGTTTCCCCAAAAGGGGACACACTAAGTCCCTACGGCCATCTCTAAATGATGTTAATGACTATGAGATTCAACCACAGTTCTAGCTGAATATTCTGTAATCTAGAGACTAAATCGTAACATTAACCACCAATAATAATCCTTATATAAAATAAAAAGGGCAGTTGAAGTCAGAGGGAAAAGGAAATACATTTATATATATATATACGTGTGTGTGTGTGTATATATATATATGTTTCTTTATACATATATATGTGTGTGTTATGGGTAGAGTTGGGTCTCCCAAAAAGATGAGTTGATGTCCTAACCCCCAGTGCCTCAGAATGTGACCTCATTTAGAAATAGAGTCTTTGCAGATATAATGAAGTTAAGATGAGGTCATTAGGGTGGACCCTAATCTAATATGACTGGTGTTCTTTCCTTCTTTTCTTTCTTTCCTTCTTTCCATCTTTCTTTCTTGGTTGCATTGGGTCTTTGTTGCTACGTGCGGGCTTTCTCTAGTTGCGGCGAGTGGGGGCTACACTTCATTGCGGTGCACAGGCTTCTCATTGCAGTGGCTTCTCTTTGTTGTGGAGAACGGGCTCTAGGCATGCAAGCTTCAGTAGTTGTGGCACGTGGGCTCAGTAGTTGTGACTCACGGGCTCTAGAGCACAGTGTCAGTAGTTGTGGTGCACAGGCTTAGTTGCTCTGCAGCATCTTCCCAGACCAGGGCTCAAAGCCGAGTCCCCCGCATTGGCAGGTGGATTCTTAACCACTGCACCACCAGGGAAGTCCAGACTGGTGTTCTTATAAGAAGAGGCAAATGTCATGTGAAGACACGGACACGGAGAGAATAGCACATTCTCAGAGACAGAGATTAGGGTGACGTGTCTACAAGCCAAGGAACAGCGAGGACTGTTGAGAACAACAAGAAACTGAAAGAAGCAAGAAAAGATTCTTCCCTCGAGCCCTTGGAGAGAGCATGATCCTGCCCACACCTTGATTTCAGACTTCTACCTCCTGAACTGTGAGAGAATACATTTCTGTTGTTTTTTAAGGCACTCAGCCTGTGCCTTTGTTACAGCAGCCCTAGGAAACTAGCTCTGTGTTTGTGTATACGTACATACATATATGTGTGTGTGTGTGTGTATATATATATATATATATATATATATATACACACACACACACACATAATAAGCAAGAAAGAAAGTGTACCTAGCTAGTACTTTCTCATTTTTGTAATTCACCACAAGACAGTAGTTGATGTCAATAACTTCTTTCTTTCATGCCCCATCCCGTGTTCCCTTTGCCTTCAACTAGCATCTCAGCTGGTTGAATTCTTTATTTGATGGGGTAACTCTTTATTTAATTATTGAAGAATATGAGTTATCAGTGGCCCTGTCTTTTGTTGATTGCTATTGTTTTCCATTAGCTTTTACTTTGGAATATGAAGTACTAAGAGGCATCCCAGAGAACATTCCTGATTCTAGACATACTTCTGACCCTTTTTTCCTTGGTTACTATGTTTGATCATTCCAGCAAGTAGAGTAACCCCTTCCTTTGCCTGTTGGTTCAGTGACATGAGGAGCCCCAAGTGGCCAGGTGGCAGTCTCGGCTTCCAGATTAATGAAATCAATGTCATGTCCCATGGTAGAAGCAATTCCTCTACTGGGAACAATGACCTTTAAACCAGCAGAGCTCAGAGTTGCAGGAATAGGAAGTACCTATAGATTATTAGATGTTATGATGAGAGGAACCATGTACACTTTCACCGTTTGATTTCCAGATCTTTATATTCTGGGCACTTCTTTGAAGCAGTTCATCTTATAAGATGAACCCCAGTATTTCAAGATGTTGTCTCTTTTATGACTTGGTGGGTCAGATAATTCCCAGTACCTAACGGGCACCTCAGATCACATGGCCACTTGATGTCTCGTGGCCAAACATTCAGTCTCTACCAGGTCCTAGAAGAAAGCTTGCAGCTAAATCAAAAGGAAAATAGTTCTCTGCAGAACACAGCATGGAATTGCTTGGAGAGCTTACATGTGTGTACTGTGATTCTCCATCAGGGCTTCCATGGTTGGATCATAAAAGACCCAAGGGATAGAGCCATTTGCACTGCAGCCTGAGCCCGCTGCAGAGCCTACCCTCCCTGGACCTCACTCAGAACTCAGTAAATGGGTCTGAGTTGTACACTCAGCGTGACGTGCATCGCCTCCTGTATTCATTCCCTAAGACAGCTGTAACAGGTTACCACGAACACAATGGCTTAAAACTTCAGAAATTTATTTTCTCATAGTTCTAGAGGCTGGAAGACTGAAATCAAGGTGTCACGCTCTCTCAAAAGGGTCTATGTGAGAATCCATCCCATGCCTTTCTATCTCCCAGCTTCCGGTGGTCCCCGGCAGTCCTCGGTGTTTCTTGGGTTGCAGACACATCACTGTAATCTCTGTCTCAGCCAGAACATGGCCTTCTCCCTGTGTGTCTGTATCTTTACATGACATTTGCCTCTTCTTGTAAGAACACCAGTCATAGTAGATTAGGGTCCACCCTAATGACCTCATCTTAACTCGACTACATCTGCAAAGACCCTATTTCTAAATGAGGTCACATTCTGAGGTATCAGGGGTTAGGATGTCAACCTATCTTCTTGGGAAATGCAATTCAAACCATAACACCCCCCGGATCCAGAAAGACCCACAAAGCATTGGGCATCATTTTTAGTCAGAGGCAGCACAAGGTACCACACTCACCTTTAAGGAAATAACCCAACTTGCTCCAAACCACTGGACCCTCAGAAAGGTTGTTGAGATGGCAAGTCCCCACATTTTTTTTTTAACGTCTTTATTGGAGTATAATTGCTTTACAATGGTGTGTTAGTTTCTGCTGTATAACAAAGTGAATCAGTTATACATATACATGTGTTCCCATATCTCTTCCCTATTGTGTCTCCCTCCCTCCCACCCTCCCTATCCCACCCCTCTAGGTGGTCACAAACCATCAAGCTGATCTCCCTGTGCTATGCAGCTGCTTCCCACTAGCTATCTTTTGCACAGCAAAGGAAACCATAAACAAGACGAAAAGACAACCCTCAGAATGGGAGAAAATACTTGCAAATGAAGCAACTGACAAAGGATTAATCTCCAAAATTTACAAGCAGCTCATGCAGCTCAATAACAAAAAAAACAAACAACCCAATCTAAAAATGGGCAGAAGACCTAAATAGACATTTCTCCAAAGAAGATATAAAGATTGCCAACAAATACATGAAAGAATGCTCAACATCATTAATCATTAGAGAAATACAAATCAAAACTACAATGAGATATCATCTCACACCCATCAGAATGGCCATCATCAAAAGTCCCTACATTTTTACAGGCTTTGTCTCCCACCCTCTGGCTTGCTTGGGCCTTACTAAGGCATCTAAAGTCCTTGCTATGACCTGCTCCTCAGGTCCAATCAGATCAACATCATCAGGGCCGTGATATTCTGTGAGATAGTAGGATGATGGAAACCTCTGCAGACTAGATTACAAGAGAACTAGAGGGTTGACATGACCCTGAGGAAAGACTGTCAAGGTATACTGTTGGGAATGATAGGTGATAGTAAACTGCCTTTGGTAACACTTGCAAGTTGTTACAGAGAAAATATCATTTGCCAGGTCAATAGTGCTGTACCAGGGGGACATGCAGCTATAATAATTTGCTCCAATAACGATCTGGAACAGCAGCTACAACTGGAGTCACCATCTGATTACGTTTACAATAAATTACAGAAATTTGCTCTAAAAGCCATCTCTTTTGCACAAACCAAACAGATAACATAAATGGGGGTGTAACAAGTAGCATCATCCCTGCAGTCTCCCCAAGTCTGCAACATATCTTTTACTTTACTACCTGGTTACAGAGGGTAAGTTCTGGGATTCTTCCTTGTGGTCCTTCCTGCCAAAATAGCCTTTATTCAATGGCTCTGAGAGCCAGTGTGAGGATTCTACCCCTGTCCAAGTATTCATTCAAGAACTACAAAGAGCCACAGGTTGAGTCTAGAGTTCTGCTTGGCTCACTGTGATTTTGATTTTAACCAAAATTCCGTTTGTCATCTGACCACTTTAAGCCCCTACTGGCTTTTTTGGTTCCCAGGAATTAATGACAATTCAAAGCCAGTATCTAGTGATCTCCAAAGAGTCTGAGAATGTCCCTTTGCCCAAGACACAGTTACCCTAGTAAATGGCTGCAGGGTTTGGGAGATTTATACTGTATGCTTACGGGAATTTGCAAGATCCTGTCTCAAAGGGACCCCAGCCTCAACTCAATCAAGGGGCTCTGGGGTCTTCTCTAGTGGCCCAGTGATTACGAGTCTGCGCTTCCACTGCAGGGGGCATGGGTTTGATCCCTGGTCCGGGAACCAAGATCCCGCATGCCACGCGGTGTGGCCAAAAAATAAATAAATAAATAATTTTTTTAAAAAAGGAAAGGGGCTCTGAGTCTATGAACTGCGTTAGGTCCAGAAACTGGGTGGGGTCTGTGACCATTATTGTGGGGACTAAGGGTTCTGGCCACCTGACCTGTCATGTTTCTGCTCTGCAGATCAAGAAATATTTTACAGGTTTTTCATCTATTTTATTCCTCGGGACACCATGGTCAATTAGCCACCCTCGAAACCCATGCAGATCAAAGCATTCTGATTACCATTCTCTGATGCTCGTTATGGCTCTGGTGACTAAATCCTGCCATGTGACCTCTCCTGCTGCAGGACTCCAGCTTTCCTATTGAAATATGGGAGCCTGTCTCAGGGGTGGGTCCCCCCCAATGCCTGGACAGTGGGAAGCAGCCAGCAGAGAGCTGGTCGAGGACACTGGGACTCCCCTTGTTACAGAATCCTAATGCCCTGGGGTTAGCTGTAACCTCTGGGACTTCTCAGGAGATGCAACAGGAGGGGATGTGCCTGTCACATGTGACAAATCCACTTCACACTTTTTCTTTCCTGCATGTTTGGACTCCTTCTCCTACGTAATTCCAGGGACGTGCTAGCACCTCAACTTCGCCAAATGGAGGCAATCACTGAGTCCAAGTTTTAGTCAATCACTCAAGCAAACTGCTAACTCCTCTCCCAGCTGCACCAGCTGACATACTGTGGCAGATGCCAAAATAAAATGGCAACAATCCCTCCCCTCTGTGTGTAAACCCCTTCACAATGTGACTTTACTGCAATTCCCATCAAGGGGGCATCTATTTCTCCACTCCCTTAAATGTGAATTGGCCTTGTAATGTGCTATGACCAACAGAACATGGCAGAGGTGATTTTGTGGGTGTTCTGAGGTCAGGTCCCCAAAGGCTTTGCAGCTTCCACTCGTCCTGCCCTTCCATTCTCTCACTGCCCTGAGAATGCCAGGGAAAGAAGCCAGGGTGGTCCTTTTGGAGGATGAGACAATGCATAGAGAGACAGTCCCAATGGAGGGCCAGCACTAACAGGCCAACTCTCTTGGGTAGTTCATCCAGCCCCAGCCAAGCCACCAAAGACTGCCACAGGTGAGACCAGCAGAAGAATCGCCCAACTGAGCCCAACTAAATTGTTGACCCACAGAATCATGAGCAAATAACTCAGTTATTGTTTATGCCACTAAGTTATACAGCAACAGATAACTAGGGCACACGTCCCATCCAGAGTCTCTAGTAAGTGATCTCATATTGATGAATCGCGTAACAGAAATGCCACTTCTAATGAAACTAGGAGATAACTAAAATCACAAACTACAAAGTAGGCAAAGGCAGTGCCCAAAGCAATGGAGATGAAGAATCGTGGAGAGTGGGGAGATAAGTGGAGAGAGGATGCCTACAGCTCAGATCTCAGGCAGGGCCAACAAAGAGCAGGCCCAAATGAGAGGCCTGTCACTGGTAACAGCAAACCCTCAGGTGTGAACATGGGGGAGAGTTCTGAGGCCAGGTGAAGGGCAAGGTCACAGGTAGAGAGAAGTCAGGGGACTGAGAGGCCAGGGATGGGAAGGATCATCTATGTGGACACTGAACATGTAAAGAATTATGACTGGAGAGGCTTCCCTGGTGGCACAGGGGTTAAGAATCTGCCTGCCAATGCAGGGGTCACGGGTTCGAGCCCTGGTCCGGGAATATCCCACACGATGCAGAGCAACTAAGCCTGTGCGCCACAACTACTGAGCTTGCACTCTAGAGCCCGTGAGCCACAACTACTGAGCCCACGTGCCACAACTACTGAAGCCTGTGTGCCTAGAGCCCATGCTCCACAAGAGAAGCCACTGCAATGAGAAACTCACAGACCACAAGGAAGAGTAGCCCCCGCTCACCACAACTAGAAGCCCGCATGCAGCAACAAAGACCCAATGCAGCCAAAAAACAAATTAATTAATTAAATTAATTAATTAATTTTTAAAAAAAGAATTATGACTGGAACAAACAGCCTATTGAAAATGGGCAGAGTAGCTGAATAGACATTTTTCCAAAGAAGACATACAGATGACCAACAGGTAGATGAAAAAATGTTCATCATCACTAATCATGAGGGAAATGCAAATCAAAACCACAATGAGCTATCACCTTACACCTGTCAGAATGGCCATCAACAAAAAGACAAGAAATAACAAGCATTGGTGAGGATGTGGGGAAAAGGGAACCCTTGTGTGCTATTGGTAGGAGTGTAAAATGGTGTAGCCACTATGAAAAACAGTATAGAGGTTCCTCAAAATATTAAAAATAGAACTACCACACAATCCAGCAATTCCACTTCTGGGTATTTTTCCAAAGAAAACAAAACCACCTATTTGATAAGATACATGCATCCCTATGTTTGTTGCAGCATTATTTACAATTGCCAAGGTATGGAAGAAACTAAGTGCCCATCAACAGATGAATGGATAAAGAATATGTTACATATATATATATGAAATGGAATATTACTCAGCCATTAAAAAAATAATGAAATCTTGCCATTTGCAACAACATGGATAGACCATGAGGGTATCGTGCTAAGTGAAAGAAGTCAGACAGAGAAAGACAAATACTGAATGATTTTACTTATATGTGGAATCTAAAAAATAAAACAAATGAACAAACATAACAAAACAGAGGGACTAGCCTCATCCACCGGAGGTAAGACAGCAGAAGCAATAAGAACAGAAGCAAGAAGAACTACAGAAGCAAAAAGACAGCAGAAGCAAGAAGAACTACAATCCTGCAGCCTGTAGAACAAAAACCACATTCACAGAAAGATAGACAAGATGAAAAGGCAGAGGGCTATATACCAGATGAAGGAACAAGATAAAACCCCAGAAAAACAACTAAATGAAGTGGAGATAGGCAACCTTCCAGAAAAAGAATTCAGAATAATGATAGTGAAGATGATCCAGGACCTCGGAAAAAGAATGGAAGCAAAGATCGAGAAGATGCAAGAAATGTTTAACAAAGACCTAGAAGAATTAAAGAACAAACAAACAGAGATCAACCACACAATAACTGAAATGAAAAATACACTAGAA
Source organism: Phocoena sinus (assembly GCF_008692025.1). Classification (NCBI taxonomy): domain Eukaryota; kingdom Metazoa; phylum Chordata; class Mammalia; order Artiodactyla; family Phocoenidae; genus Phocoena; species Phocoena sinus. The sequence goes on along the minus strand of NC_045773.1, from coordinate 65,425,699 downwards.
GGAATCAATAGCAGAATAACTGAGGCAGAAGAACGGATAAGTGGCCTGGAAGACAGAATGGTGGAATTCACTGCCATGGAACAAAATAAAGAAAAAAGAATGAAAAGAAATGAAGACAGCCTAAGAGACCTCTGGGACAACATGAAATGCAATAACACTTGCATCATAGGGGTCCCAGAAGGAGAAGAGAGAGAGAAAGGACCCGAGAAAATATTTGAAGAGATTATAGTCGAACACTTCCCTAACATGGGAAAGGAAATAGCCACCCAAGTCCAGCAAGCACAGAGAGTCCCAGGCAGGATAAACCCAAGGAGAAGCATGCTGAGACACATAGTAATCAAACTGGCAAAAATTAAAGACAAAGAAAAATTATTGAAAGCAGCAAGGGAAAAATAACATACAAAGGAACTCCCATAAGGTTAACAGCTGATTTCTCAGCAGAAGCTCTACAAGGCAGAAGGGAGTGGCATGATATACTTAAAGTGATGAAAGGGAAGAACCTACAAACAAGATTACTCTACCCGGCAAGGATCTCATTCAGATTCGATGGAGAAATCAAAAGCTTTACAGACAAGCAAAAGCTCAGAGAAATCAGCACCATCAAACCAGCTCTACAACAGATGCTAAAGGAACTTCTCTAAGTGGGAAACACAAGAGAAGAAAAGGACCTACAAAAACAAACCCAAAACATTAAGAAACTGGTAATAGGAGCATACATATTGATAATTACCTTAAATGTGAATGGATTAAATGCTCCAATCAAAACGCACAGGCTTGCTGAATGGACACAAAAACAAGACCCATATATACGCTGTCTACAAGAGACCCACTTCAGATGACATACAGACTGAAAGTGAGGGGATGGAAAAAGATATTCCATGCAAATGGAAATCAAAAGAAAGCTGGAGTAGCAATACTCACATCAGATAAATAGACCTTAAAATAAAGAATGTTACATGAGACAAGGACACTACATAATGATCACACTACATAATGATCAATCCAAGAAGAAGGTATAGCAATTATAAATATATGCACCTAACATAGGAGCACCTCAATATATAAGGCAACTGCTAACAGCTATAAAAGAGGAAATCAACAGTAACACAATCATAGTAGGGGAGTTTAACACCCCACTTTCACCAATGGACAGATCATCCAAAATGAAAATTAATAAGGAAACTCAAGCTTTAAATGACACTATAGACCAGATAAATTTAATTGATATTTATAGGACATTCCATCCAAAAACAGCAGATTACACTTTCTTCTCAAGTGCGCACGGAACATTCTCCAGGATAGATCACATCTTGGGCCACAAATCAAGCCTCAGTAAATTTAAGAAAATTGAAATCATATCAAGCATCTTTTCTGACCACAACGCTATGAGATTAAAAATGAATTACAACGTAAAAAACACAAACACATGGAGGCTAAACAATACGTTACTAAATAACCAAGACATCACTGAAGAAATCAAAGAGGAAATCAAAAAATACCTAGAGACAAATGACAATGAAAACACGATGATCCAGAACCTATGGGATGCAGCAAAAGCAGTTCTAAGAGGGAAGTTTATAGCTACACAAGCCTACCTCAAGAAACAAGAAAAATCTCAAATAAACAATCTAACCCTACACCTAAAGGAACTAGAGAAAGAAGAACAAACAAAACCCAAAGTTAGCAGAAGGAAAGAAATCATAAAGATCAGAGCAGAAATAAATGAAATAGAAACAAAGAAATCAACAGCAAAGATCAATAAAACTAAAAGCTGGTTCTTTGAGAAGATAAACAAAATTGATAAACCATTAGCCAGACTCATCAAGAAAAAGAGGGAGAGGACTCAAATCAATAAAATTAGAAATGAAAAAGGAGAAGTTACAACAGACACCACAGAAATACAAAGCATCCTAAGAGACTACTACAAGCAACTCTATGCCAATAAAATGGACAACCTGGAAGAAATGGACAAATTCTTAAAAAGGTATAACCTTCCAAGACTGAACCAGGAAGAAATAGAAAATATGAACACACCAATCACAAATAATGAAATTAAAACTGTGATTAAAAATCTTCCAACAAACAAAAGTCCAGGACCAGGTGGCTTCACAGGTGAATTCTATTAAACATTTAGAGAAGAGCTAACACTGATCCTTCTCAAACTTCCAAAAACTTGCAGAGGAAGGAACACTCCCAAACTCATTCTATGAGGCCACCATCACCCTGATACCAAAACCAGACAAAGATACTACAAAAAAAGAAAATTACAGACCAATATCACTAATGAATATAGATGCAAAAATCCTCAACAAAATACTAGCAAACAGACTCCAAGAACACATCAAAAGATCATACACCATGATCAAGTGGGATTTATCCCAGGGATGCCAGGATTCTTCAATATACCCAAATCAATCAATGTGATACACCATATTGACAAACTGAAGAATAAAAACCATATGATCATCTCAATAGATGCAGAAAAAGCTTTTGACAAAATTCAACACCCATTTATAATAAAAACTCTCCAGAAAGTGGGCATAGAGGGAACGTACCTCAACATAATAAAGGCCATATATGACAAACCCACAGCAAACATCATTCTCAATGGTGAAAACCTGAAAGCATTTCCTCCAAGATCAGGAACAAGACAAGGATGTCCACACTCACCACTATTATTCAACACAGTTTTGGAAGTCCTAGCCACGGCAATCAGAGAAGAAAAAGAAGTAAAAGGAATACAAACTGGAAAAGAAGAAGTAAAACTGTCACTGTTTGCAGATGACATGATACTATACACAGAGAATACTAAAGATGCCACCAGAAAACTACTAGAGCTAATCAATGAATTTGGTAAAGTTGCAGGATAAAAAATTAATGCACAGAAATCTCTTGCATTCCTATACACTAATGATGAAAAATCTGAAAGAGAAATTAAGGAAACTCTCCCATTTACCATTGCAACAAAAAGAATAAAATACCTAGGAATAAACCTACCTAGGGAGACAAAAGACCTGTATGCGAAAACTATAAGACATTGATGAAAGAAATTAAAGATGATACCAACAGATGGAGAGATATACCATGTTCTTGGATTGGAAGAATCAATATTGTGAAAATGACTATACTACCCAAAGCAATCTACAGATTCAATGCAATCCCTATCAAATTACCAATGGCATTTTTTACAGAACTAGAACAAATCATCTTAAAATTTGTATGGAGACACAAAAGACCCCGAGTAGCCAAAGCAGTCTTGAGGGAAAAAAATGGAGCTGGAGGAATCAGACTCCCTAACTTCAGACTATACTACAAAGCTACAGTAATCAAGACAATATTGTACTGGCACAAAAACAGAAACATAGATCAATGGAACAAGATAGAAAGCCCAGAGATAAACCCACGCACCTGTGGTCAACTAATCTATGACATAAGAGGCAAAGATATACAATGGAGAAAAGACAGTCTCTTGAATAAGTGGTGCTGGGAAAACTGGAAAGCTACATGTAAAAGAATGAAATTAGAACACTCCCTAACACCATACACAAAAGTAAACTCAAAATGGATTCGAGACCTAAATGTAAGACCGGACAGTATAAAACTCTTAGAGGAAAACACTCTTTGACATTAATCACAGCAAGACCTTTTTTGATCCACCTCCTAGAGTAAAGGAAATAAAAACAAAAATAAACAAATGGGACATAATGAAACTTAAAAGCTTTTGCACAGCAAAGGAAACCATAAACAAGACGAAAAGACAACCCTCAGAATGGGAGAAAATATTTGCAAATGAATCAACGGACAAAGGATTAATTTCCAAAATATATATACAGCTCATGCAGCTCAATATTAAAGAAACAAACAACCCAATCCAAAAATGGGCAGATGACCTAAATAGACATTTCTCCAAAGAAGGCATACAGATGGCCAAGAAGCACATGAAAAGCTGCTCAACATCACTAATTATTAGAGAAATGCAAATCAAAACTACAATGAGGTATCACCTCACACCAGTTAGAATGGGCATCATCAGAAAATCTACAAACAACAAATGCTGGAGAGGGTGTGGAGAGAAGGGAACCCTCTTGCACTGTTGGTGGGAATGTAAATTGATACAGCCACTACGGAGAACAGTATGGAGGGTCCTTAAAAAACTAAAAATAGAATTACCATATGACCCAGCAATCCCACTACTGGGCATATACCCAGAGAAAACCATAATTCAAAAAAATACATGCACCCCAGTGTTCATTGCAGCACTATTTACAATAGCCAGGTCATGGAAGCAACCGAAATGCCATCGACAGATGAATGGATAAAGAAGATGTGATACATATATACAATGGAATATTACTCAGCCATAAAAAGGAACGAAATTGGGTCATTTGTAGAGATGTGGATGGATCTAGAGACTGTCATACAGAGTGAAGTAAGTCAGAAAGAGAAAAACAAATATCATATATTAACGCATATATGTGGAATCTAGAAAAATGGTACAGATGAACTGGTTTGCAGGGCAGAAATTGAGACACAGATGTAGAGAACAAACATATGGACACCAAGGGTGGGAAAGCGGCGTGGGGTGGTGGTGGTGGGGTGATGAATTGGGAGATTGGGATTGACATATATACACTAATATGTATAAAATGGATGACTAATAATAACCTGCTGTATAAAAAAATAAATAAAATTCAAAAAAAAAAAACTAGAGGGACTTCCCTGGTGGCACAGTGGATAAGACTCCGTGGTCCCACTGCAAGGGGCCTGGGTTCGATCCCTGGTCAGGGAACTAGATCCCACATGCATGCAGCAACTGAGAGTTCGCATGCCACAACTAAGGAGTCCGCCTGCCACAACTGGGACCAGGTACAACCAAGGAAATAAATAAATAAACAAATATTTTAAAAAAAAACAAAAAACAGAGTCATTGACACAGAGAACAAATAGATGGTTGCCAAAGGGGTGGGGGGTGGAGGGAATGAGTGAAATAGGTAAAGGGAATTAAGAGGTACAAACTTCCGGTTTCAAAATAAATGAGTCATGGGGATGAAATGTACAGTGTGGGGAATATAGTCAAAAATTATGTGATATCTTTGTATGGTGACAGATGGTAACTTATTGTGGTGAGCACTTTGTAATGCATAGACATATTGAATCACCATGTTGTACACCAGGAACTAATATAGTGTTGTAGGTCAATTATACTTCAAAACAATTATTACTGGAGTGGTATTAGCAAGAAGGGCAATGCATTAGGTACTAACTCTTTCAAGGAATCAGAAGAACCAACCAAGGGTCAGTAGATGCCTGCAACAATAGTTCTGTTAAATAGCATAAGATTTAAAGCTAGGAGTTTGGGGAAAGCGAAGGATCATTTTCTGGAAGCAAAGCAAGTAGGTCAATCTTGGCCCAGTGGCAGGAGGAGTGAAGGAGAGAAGACAGTCACCATTTGAGCTAGTGGTGGGGAAAGCAGTGTCACCAGGGAGATCCAGTTTTCCGGAAGATCTAGAAGATGAAGGAACTGTCCACAGAAGACAAATCCTAGGGCCCTTCTCATGCCTGAGTTTGGAGGGGCTTGGTGAAGGGTTTTAGTAGTTAGGGGGCAGGAGACAGGATGAAAGAAGGGGAAGCAGGGCCAGATGGGGATTAGATGCAGGGACGAGGCTGACCAGGGACCATAAACAGGGATTAAGGGTGTAATGAGATTAGTCCTGGCATCTGCAGCAGAGCAGTGGTGAGGCTGAGTGGCTGGTGAGGCTGTCTGGGAGAAAAGTAGTGCAGAGAAGTATGTATACGCATACCACGCCGAAACAATCTGGTATATGCTGGGGAGGGGTTGTCTTGCCGGGTGTATGCAGTAATCTAGGCTGCTCACCCTTCAAGTCCAGCTAAGGACGTGGGGAAGGTGGGCTTTTCCAGAACTCTGACACTTACCAACACTTTTCCAAGAATGGTCAAGAAATGGATGAAAAATTCAGTGAAAGAGAAGAGAGCACAAGACCAGATACCAACATAGATTTGATTTAAAATGTAGCAATGGTGAAATTTCAATTTGGTGGGGAAAGAATGGTACTTTATTTAATAAGTGTTGCTGGGACTTCCCTGGTGGTCCAGTAGTTAAGACTCCCACTCCCAATGCAGGGGGCCCGGGTTCTATCCCTGGTCAGGGAACTAGATCCTGCATGCCACAAGTAAAAAAAAGAGAAAAAAGATCCCGCATGCTGCAACGAAGATCCCGCACGTGGCAACGAAGATCCCACATGCCACAACTAAGACCCAGCGCAGCCAAATAAATAAATATTAAAAAAAAAATAGGGGCTCCCCTGATGGCGCAGTGGTTAAGAATCCACCTGCCATTGCAGGGGACACGGGTTCGAGCCCTGGTCCAGGAAGATCCCACATGCCGTGGAGCAATTAAGCCTGTGAGCCACAACTACTGAGCCCACGTGCCACAACTACTGAAGCTCACGTGCCTACAGCCCGTGCTCCGCCACAAGAGAAGCCATGGCAATGAGAAGCCCATGCACCACAACGATGAGTAGCCCCTGCTCGCCGTAACTAGAGAAAGCCCATGTGGAGCAGTGAAGACTCGATGCAGCCAAAAATAAATAAATAAATAAAATAAAATTTTTAAAAAACTGATCAGCAAAAAATAAATAAATAAGTGTTGCTGACTCAACTGGGATCCCACCAGGAAGAAAATGAGGTAGAACCCCTATCTCTCACCATAGTGAAACAAAAAACAAATTTCAGATGGTTTAAATGTGTACATGTAAACAATATGCAGAATATATAAAAACATATTACAAAAAGCCTTTTATTTTATTTTAGGCCATGCCTTGCAGCTTGCGGGATCTTGGTTCCCCAACCAGGGACTGAACCCAGGCCACGGCAGTGAAAGTGTTGAGTCCTAACCCCTGGATCACCGGGGAATTCCCTCCAAAAAACCTTTTAAGCCAGAACAGGAAGACAGAAACTATAAGAGAAAAGGTCGACACATTTAATTACATTAAAATGGTAAATTGTTTATGGCTAAAGATACCTCAACCAAAGTCAAAGGGAATTAATAGAATAGGAAATCATTTGAAATCCATGTGAAAGACAAGTTAATATCTGTATTATACAAAGAGCTCCTGGGAATTCCCTGGTGGTCCAGTGATTAGGACTCAGCACTTTCACTGCTGTGGTCCAGGTTCAATCCCTGGTTGGGGAGCTAAGATCACGAAAGCCATGTAGTGCAGCCAAAAAAAAAAGAGCTCTGATAAAGTGATAAGAAAAAGACAAATAATCCACTGGAAAAAAGGAAAAGGGTAGAAATAGTTCCCAGAAGAGCAATCCAAGTGTCTAACAAGAATATGAAAAAATATTTAGTCCTACTAGTTGTCAGGGAAATGTAAATTAAAGTAATAGCGTGTTATCAGTTAATACCCACAGATCAGGACTTCCCTGGTGGTCCAGTGGTAAAGAATCCTCCCTATGATGCAGGCGACACCAGTTTGATCCCTGGGCAGGGAACTAAGATCCCACATGCTGCGGGGCAACTAAGCCCATGTGCCACAACTACTGAGCTCGCACTCCTCAACCAGAGAGGCTGCGTGTCACAAACTACAGAGCCCACGCATCCTGGAGCCCACACGCCACAACCAAAGAGAAGCCCATGCTCTGCAACTAAGACCCGACGCAGCCAAAAATAAATAAATTAATTAATTAAATACCCACAGATCAACAAAAAAGAAAAACACAAATGACACTTATTGTTTGTGGGAATATGGGTTAAATGGCTCTACTCTCATTCTTTTCTGGTGAAAAAGTGTTTCCTTACAGCCATTTGGGAAAACAATCTGGAAAGATCTATTAAAATTGAAATATACACACCCTTTAACCCAACAATTCATACCTGGGAATCAACCCACTTTAAAAATAAATAAAAACAAGAGCACATAAAGATGGATATGTGCAAGAATATTTATGGTAGCATTAGTCAAGGTGGTGAAAACAAAACAAGACAAAACTGAAAAACAAAAGGAATGCACCTTAATAAGGCAATGAGTGAATAAATGGTGGTGCATCCATGTTGCAGAATATTATACAGCCATTAACAAGGAGGAATTTAGCACTATGCTAATTGATGTGAAGGGTTAAGTCAAATAAGCAAGAAGAAGAGATATGTATATAACATGGTCACACTTTTGTATAAAAATAGTGACAAAAATAATCCTATACATCAGGGGTCCGCGGCCTGTTAGGAACCAAAGAGCACAGCAGGAGGTTAGTAGCAGGCAAGCGAGCAAAGCTTCATCTGCCACTCCCCATCACTCTCATTACCGCCTGAACCATCGCTCCCATTACCGCCTGAACCATCCACCCCACCACCACCACCCCGTCCATGGAAAAATTGTCTTCCACGAAACCGGTCCCTGGTGCCAAAAAAGTTGGGGACCGCTGCTATATATGTTCCAGGTTTTTTATGTGTGATTCTATCAACAGGTGGAAAGTCTAGAAGGACACATACCAGAGTTTTAACAGTGGTTTTCTGGGGAAGAAAAGTCAAAATGATAAATAAGTAAAAATTTTAAAAGAAAAAAGGCATCTATAATAATAACCATTTTTCCAACTTTTTGTAAACTAACACATTTGGTGTGTGTAAATGCACAGAGAGGCAAATGAAGGGACAAGCACCAATGTTATAATGGTGGATTTTCTCAGGGTTGGGGGATTTCAGGTGATTTAAATTTTCTCTTTTTCTTTTCAACATGCTTAAATTTTTACAATGATCAACATTACTTTTTTCTTCATTGAGGGAAAAAATGTTGTGTGTGTGGGTATGATCAACAAATCTTGGTATGGGATTGGCATTATGGGATAGGAAGAGGATGGAGCCAAGGAAACTCAATTACCCTCCACTCCCTGGTACCCTCCATCCCCTTATTCCCTCCATTCCCTGGTGCCCTCCATCCCATGGTACCCTCCATCCCTTGGTACCCTCCATCCTATGGTACCTTCCATTCTCTGGTATCCTCCACCCCCTGGTACCCTCCATTCCCTGGCACCCTCCATTCCCTGGTACCCTCCATCCCATGGTACCTTCCATTCCTGGTGCCCTCCATCCCCTGGTACCCTCCATCCCTTGGTAACCTCCATCCCATGGTACCCTCCATTGACTGGCACCCTCCATCCCCTCTGCCTGCTTGTTCCCTTCAATCACTCATCACAGTCAGTAAGTAGCTTGTTAGAAGGGAGGAGGGGAGAGCAGGAAAGTGTGATGTCATGGGCACCCAGGGAGAGAGCATGTAAAATGAAGGAGTGCCAAGAGCTTCAAATGCTGCAGAGGAGGCAGGTAAGACAAAGACTGAAACTGTCCCTGCAATTTAGTGATAGGGAAGTCTAAAGACCTTGAGTAGAGCAGATTTAGTGGCATTTAGGCACCAGAGGCCACCCTGCAGAGGGTGAGGGAGCATGAGGGAGCCAAGAGAAAAAGCCCGCTTGGTAGACCAGAAGGACACAGGGGTGGGTAAGGATGATTTGAATTAGATGTCAATTTAAAAATGTGTGAGGGGCTACATGGTTTTTCAAATTTATTTAGGCATACACAAGCATAAAAAGTTGAAATCATAGGTGTAGACAACCCCTTCTGAAAGTGTGGCTGTGAGTGGGATAAAAATGTGATGGCAGGACCTTGAGGGGATTAGCAGGCTTACTCCAAGAGAGAGAGACTTGAGCCTGTTCATCAGCTTATGGGATGGGGCCAGTTGGGAGGGGGAGGGGACTGAATACGTTTGAAAAGAGATCATGAGGGGAGCCCCAGAGAGGCCCATGTTCCCAGGCCTGGCTGCACATCAGAATCACTGGGCCCACCCAGAACTACTCATTCAGACTCTCCAGAGGCTGAGCCAAAAAATCTGGACTTTAAATAAGACACTTGAAGAGCATTAAAAAATATAACAATTATCTAGGAATAAATTTAACAAAAGAGGGACTTCCCTGGTAGCGCAGTGGTTAGCAATCCGCCTGCCAATGCAGGGAACATGGGCTTGAGCCCTGGTCCGGGAAGATCCCACATGCCACAGTGCAACTAAGCCCATGCGCCACAACTACTGAGCCTGTGCTCTAGAGCCCATGAGCCACAACTACTCAGCCCGCACACCACAACTACCAAAGCTCGCATACCATAGAGCCCGTGGGCCGCAACTACTGAGCCCGTGTGCTGCAACTACTGAAGCCTGCGCGCCTAGAGCCCGTGCTCTGCAACAAGAGAAGCCACCGCAATAAGAAGCCCAAGCACCGCAACGAAGAGTAGCCTCCGCTCGCCACAACTAGAGAAAGCCCGCGCACAGCAATGAAGACCCAATGCAGCCAAAAAAAAAAAAAAATTAACAAAAGATGTGCAAAACACATTATAGAGAAAAAAATTTTTAATTAACTGAATAAATGTATGTGTGTGAGTATACGCATGAGTGGACACACACACACACACACACACACACACCATGTTCGAAGACTGGAAGACAAACTTCCAGGATGCAAACTTCTAGTCATAAGGTTAATAAGTTTTGGGGATGTAATGTACAGCATGGTGATTATAGCTAATAATACCCTATTACATACTTGAAATTGCTAAGAGAGTAGATCTTAAATGTCCTCACCGCACAAAAGAAATGGTAATTATGTGACTGGTTGGAGTGTTAGCTAATGCTATGGTGGTAAGCATTTTGCAATTTATAAATGTATTAAATCATCACATTGTATACCTTAAAAATACAGTGTTATACATCAATTATATCGCAATAAAGCTGGAAAAAAAACAAATTTTGTTAGGTCTCCCCCATCTTATATCTTCTCTTCTTAATATGTGCACATTTGAAAAAAAAAAAGAATTAGAAGACTCATTTTTGAACAATGTACTGATCTGTAGATTCAATGCAATCAAATCAAAATCCTCATGGTTTTTTTTTTTTTTTTTTTGACTGCTTCAAGAATCTGCCTGCCAATGCAGGGGACACAGGTTCGAGCACTGGTCCGGGAAGATCCCACATGCCACGGAGCAATTAAGCCCATGAGCCACAACTACTGAGTCCGCGCGCCTAGAGCCCGTGCTCCACAACAAGAGAAGCCACTGCAATGAGAAGCCTGTACACCGCAACGAAGAGTAGCTCCCACTTGCTGCAACCAGAGAAAAGCCCACGTGCAGCAACAAAGACCCAACGCAACCAATATAAATTAATTAATTAAATTTATAAAATAAATAAAATAATATGGCGATGAAATGGCCAAGAATATCTTCCTAAATATATATATATATAGGAATATCGCTCTACTGAATATCAAACTTCATAAAAGTACAGTGATTAGGAGAGGGTAGTATTTTTGCAAGGATAGACAGACTGAAGAAAAGACTAGAAGCTGACACCGAGATGGACACAAGCTGTGATTTATGTAGCACGAAAGAGTGCAGGGAAAGATGAGCCTTTTCGATAAACAGATTGAGTGTTCATATAGGGAAAAAATGAAACTCGACCCTTACCTCACACCATAGTGGGATCATAAAGACAATAAAAGATTAGAATAAAGAACAATAAAGATTATAAAAGGCGATAGAAGGTGAAAGAAAAGTTTGAGGATGAAAGCCTCAGGGTGGTGACAGATTACTTTTCCTGATACAAAAGCACCAACCTTAAATGAAAAGTCTGACAGATTTGACTTCATTAAGATTAATAAATAATTCCATTTGTACAACATTCTAAAACAGGCAAAACTGGGACTTCCCTGGTGGTCCAATGGTAAAGAATCCGCCTTCCAATGCAGGGGACACAGGTTCGATCCCTGGTCAGGGACCTAAGATCCCACATGCTGCGGGGTAACTAAGCCCATGCACCACAACTACAGAGCTCACATGTCTCAACGAGAGAGCCTGCACGCCCCAAACTACAGAGCCCACATGACCTGGAGCCCGCATACCACAACAAGAGAGAGAAAAACCCACACGCCACAACTAGAGAGAAGCCCGCGCACCACAACGAAGAGTCCCCATGCCGCAATGAAAGATGTCACATGACGCAACGAAGATCACGTGTGCTGCAACTAAGACCCAACGCAGCCAAAAAATAAATAAAATAAATATTAGAAAATAACTGCAAATATTAAAGAAGAGAGGTACTTCTTTAAAAAATAAATAAATAAAACAGGCAAAACTACCCCATAGTGTCTAGGAAAGCATACTCAGGCTGAAAATGATCAAGAGAAGCAAGAATGAGATTGCACAGAAGTCAGGGTGGTGGTTCCGTGTAGGGGAGGAGGGGCTGAGGCTTTGAGTCGAACCACATTCTTTTTTTTTTTTTTTTGGCCAAACCGTCTTAGTTCCCCAACCAGGGATTGAACCCACGACCCCCTGCATTGGAAGGGCGGAGTCTTAACCACTGGACCACTGGGGAAGTCCCCAGTGTTCTCTTTCTTGACCTTGATGAGGTTACAATGGGAGTTGGCTTTGTAATAATACATTAACTTATACATTTATGTTTTACGCTTTTTTCTGTATCTATAAAGGTTTTAAGGGAAAAAATCACACTTCCCGTGTGATTCTGATGAGCAACCACATCTAGGCACCCCTCATCTAGAGCCTCAATGGAGTGGCAGTGTAATAGCCACGTCTGTTTCAGGTGATAGAATCTAATCCTGACTCACAGATCTCAGGCATCAACTCACAAATCTGAAAAACCCAGGGTAGTTTCAGGAATGGTTGGTTCCAGATACTCCAACGAGATTATTAGGAACCTCCCCTCTTTGCTCGGCTTTCCTCCTTATCCTGCAGGCTCTCGACCCCAGGACAGCCCTCACAAGTCCAGGCTAAGTTCTGCAAGGTGAGCCACATGAGCAGAAAGAAAACGTCCCCTTCTCTGGCGTCTCAGCAATAGTACTGGGTTAGCTCTCCCTGGACTGAACAGGGTCACAGGCCCACCCCTGACCAATTGATGTGGCCAAGAATCTGAAGTATGATTGCCCAGATGTGAGGGTAGAGTCAGCCTCACCTGAATCATATTACCCATATGGAAGAGAAAATGAAGTTTCCTCCAAGGAATAAGTGGGTGTCATTACCAACAGAAAAGGGAAAAGATGCTTGGGCAGAACAATAGGGATCAATGGGCTAGAAGCCCCAGTGGGGTCAGGGGAGAGGTGTGGTAGAGGAAAGTGGGCAGGGGTTGGGGGAGGTGATTGTCACTAAAGAGTGGGACGTCTGAATTGTAATTTCAGAGGTGGAGCAGTTTCGGGTGATGACAGGGTCCAAGGTGTGGCCTTGGTGGCGGGTGGCAGGGTTGTCAAGGAGCCAAGACCCCAGGGTGTTGGAGGCTCGAGAGCTCATGCCCAAGTCTTCATTAGTAAGGGTGGAACCCTAATAAAATGTGGGCACATGTGACTCAGTCTCAGAATGGCATCTGACACAAGAAATACAACCCAATAGCCTAAAGTAATTAACAAGCAATTTCATTCTTTAGTCACACCTCTCAAGGGATTTAAAGGGAGTCAAATACATAGTTCAAAGCCACACTAATTAAAATTTCCTCATGCCCTGGAGCTACTCAATCTATCTCCCACCAAAAATAAAAATAAAGTGATCAAAAATGCTCCTCATCCATACCCAGCTCAACTCAGCCACTTTCCCACATGGAAGAATCAGGCTTCTTTAGGAAGGGAAGATGGAGGGAGGAGAAATTGGACCAATAATTACAGGACTCTTTTATGTTTTTGGGGGTGGGGGCACATGTCTATGCCAGCCTCTCACTGACCATTTTTGCCCCATCACAAGGAGAGTGACCTAGAAGGTACGTAAAAACAGCCACTGGGAGGGCCGCCACGAGGTGCCACAAAATGAACAGGAGTTTTTACACTTGTGGTCTCCAAACCCACCCCTCTCTTTGTGAGCCTCCATCTCAGAACCTGGAATTAATGTTGAATAAGCAGGAACAATCACGGCAGAAGCTCAAGCAGGAGCCACTTTCTCCTCTCAATAACAGACCTAGTAGGTTTTTTAATTTACTTTAACAATAAACATGGACTTGTTTTATTCAGTATAATAAATCGAGAATTAACATTTTGTTTGTTTGTTTCTTTGTTCTGGCTGTGTGTGTGGCTTGCGGGGATCTCAGTTCCCCGACCAGGGATCGAACCCAGGCACCCTACAGTGGAAGCACAGAGTCCTAACCACTGGACTGCCAGGGAATTCCCCAAGAATTAACATTTTGAGGAAAATCATTCTGAGGCTGTCAATGACATTGGTCAATTCCGGATCTTCGACTTTAAGTCTAACAAGCGGTAATGCAAATTTAAATAATAATGAAGTACTATCTCTCACCCATTAAACAGGAAAAAAAGTCAAATAATAAAACCCAAAATTGGTGAAGTTATTGGGAAAAAAGTACATCCATACATTATTAGTACAATCCTTTTTGAGGAGAGAGGTGATCTGACAATACTCATCAAATTCCGTATAATATTTATTCATAAAATCATTCAAAAGATGAAGAAAATCACACACCTTCTCATGCTTCACCACTATCAACCCTCCAGGGCTGGGCATAGATTGTCTTATCTTTTTTTTTCTGACTTTTTGTATTCTAGTAAAATACACATAAAATTAACCATCTTAACTGTACAGTTCAGTGTAAGTACGTTCATATTATTGTGCAACCATCTACCTCCAGAACCACTGTCATTTGGCAAAATGGAAACTCTGTAGCCATTAAACAATAACTCCCCATTGCCCCTCCCCTCAGCCCCTGGAAACCACCATTCTACTTTCTGCCTCTATGAATTTGACTATGTTAGGTACCTCTTATAATTGGAATCATACAGTATTTGTCTTCTTGTGATGGGCTTATTTCATTTAGCATAATACCCTCAAAGTTTACCCATGTGGTAGCATATGTCAAAATTCCCTTCCTTTTTAAGGCTGAATAATAGTACATTTTATGTATACACCACATTTGCTTATCCATTCATCTGTTGAAGGACACTTGGGTGGCATCCACCTTTTAGCTATTGTGAATAATGCTGCTATGAACATGGGTGCTCAAATATCTCTTCAAGGTCCTACTTTTAACTCTTTGGGGCATATACCCAGAAGTGGAATTGCTGGGTCATGTGCTATATTGTCTCGTCTTTTGGGGGGTATGGCCTGGCTTCCGAATTAGAGGGTATTAAGAGGTTGGAGGGGATTCGCTGTGTGACCTTGGGCAGGTTACTTTCCCTCTCTGAGAGCAGATTCATGTTTCCAAACAGGAACTTTTGTTAACCACACACATTCCCAAGCCCATTTTCCTGGGAGATTCTAATTCAGTGCCTGTCCTGGGACCCAGGAATTCTGAATTTTTTAAAAAGAGCCTCAGGTGATTTTTATCATCATACAGGTTTGGGAATCACAGGGCCCGAGGAATTCCAAAGGCCGCTGTAGCTGTGACTATGACTTCAGTGGTTAAGAGAGTAATGTGGAGTCCTACTGACTGGGTTAAATTCCTGGTCGCCAGTTACCAGCACCACCTCCATTTCATCCCCTAAAGGAGGGTAATGGCGCCTACCACAGGACTGTTGCATTAAGTAAATGGAAGTGAAAGAAAATAAAGATTTAGCATTTACCTAGTACTCAAAAAAGTTCTCGAAAATCTTTGCGTTATTCCCAGTGGTCCTCTCCTTCAGCCTGGCTGGCCCTCCCGCAGCGGGTAGGTTCCTGTCGCCACCTGGTGGTGAGACTAAGTCAGTGCATTCACACAGCCTTTCCCCCAGTCCCCCACCCAACTCTGCCCCAACTCCCCCCCTGCCCATTCCATCCCAAGCTCACCCTACTCAGAAGCCTCAAGTCCCTCCGTAAGGGTGGAAGACCAAGGCAGGAGGGCCTGAGGTCTGAGGGTCCCAGCAGCCCCGAGAGTCCATTCCACAGCCTCAACCTAGTGATGGTGAGTCATTGGCACAGCTCTGCCTCCCTGGATGGTCCTGCACAGGCTGGTCTGTCCTGCCCCCTCCTTAATGGTAAGGATGGAGCTGAGTACCAGCTCTGTGCTGGGGGCCTTACAGACATTGTCTCATTCAGCCCTCACATAAAGTAGAGGGACTTATACCGTTTCCACAGATAAGGAAATTGAGGCTCAGAGAAGTTAAGTGACTGGCACACAGTCACACAGCTTGCAATGGCAGAGCCAAGTCTCAAACCCAGGTGGATCTTAAACCACGGCTATTTCTACCAAGCTACAAGGCCTCTAAACTAGTGATTCCCACCTTGGCCGGATATTTAATTCACCTGGGGAACCTTAACGACTACTAATGCCTGGGCTCCACCCCAGAGATTCTGGTTAATTGGTCTGGGATATGGCTTGAGCACTGGGGTTTTGTGAAGTTCCCCTAAGTATTCTTGTGGGCAGCCAGTGAGAACCACTGCTCTAAATTCACCCATTCTGGGCTTCCCTTGTGGCGCAGTGGTTGAGAGTCCGCCTGTCGATGCAGGGGACACGGGTTCGTGCCCCGGTCCAAGAAGATCCCACACGCCGCGGAGCGGCTGGGCCCGTGAGCCATGGCCGCTGAGCCTGCGCGTCCGGGGCCTGTGCTCTGCAACGGGAGAGGCCACGACAGTGAGAGGCCCGCGTACCGCAAAAAAAAAAAAAAATTCACCCATTCTGTTCTCTGTTTCTTGGGGCTCTGGGGGTAATGGCAAACTCCCCATAGGTGATCTGAACCGAGGTGTTCCGCTTCCGCCAGCCTCACAGATGAAGTGGAGGGCGAGAGTGCCATGTGACAGTCCAAGCCTGGAGTAGAAGTCCAGGTTCTACCGCAGGGAGGATAGTGGAAGGTGTGCTCCCAGGCGCGCCAGCACCCACTCTGGAGCGAGGCCTGATGATGTGGGGCCCCGCATTCTGCTGCGTACTGGCTGTGTCCTTGGGCAAGTGACTGCACCTCTCTGTGAAGTTGCGGGTATGGAAAACATGTATGAAAGTAGCATCAACCGCATAAAATGGCTGAGTATTAAATGAGCTAATTAAGAGAAAACCCACTTAGAACAATGCCCGGAACCCAGCAAGCTCTCAATAAATGTTACAACTACTGCTGCTGCTATTATTATTATTCCTGGCTCTGACAATAGCTCCCCGTGTGGACTACTCACCAATTGATCAGGAGCAGCAAAAACCCTCTCCCGTTTTATAACTACTATTCTCTCAAATCAAAAACAGAGCCCCGCCCAGAGGCGGGCACATGACTCGAGCTGGCCAATCAGAGTACCTCCATTCTCAGACTTAAACCGACAGATCCAGGGGTAAGCAAGTGACCAAGTAGAGCCAGTCAGGCCCCCACCTGGGGGAACTGATGTGGTCAGGGAGCCATCAGAGGTCACCTTTCCTGCTAACGCAGAGGAAAGCAGAGTGAGAGAGAGACTTGGGGACTCCTTTTGAGCCCCTGGGTACAGCCATGCCTGAGGTGAGACTGCGTCTAGCTGGCCCAGTTGAGGGGCCAATCAGTTCCCTTTTGAGCTTATGCTAGTTTGCACTGTACTTCTGTCACCTGCCATCAGCAGAATCCTACCTGGCTTTAGGTTGGGTTCATAGTCCCTGATCACCCCCCAAGGATTCAGCTGAGATGCTGTCCAGGAAGTGGCTTCTTACCTGGAGGTTGTGTCCTGAAGGCAACTCTCAAATTACTTTAATTGCCCATAAGTGAAAATCACACATAGCAGAATTGCCCTTGACAATCTCTCATAGATTGACGAGGACTAGAATGCAAAGTGTTTTCCTGGACTTATAACAGCCATCATTGGGACAATAAGAAAATTTACTATGTGTAAATGTGAAATTGTTTCAAAACTAAAAAAAAAAATGAACATTGGAGGAAAAACTAAAGAAAAAAATTTTGAAGAAAAATATCTCGTAAGTTGCCTGTCAGATACTGTACCCGCCACACGTGAGCACCACACTGGAGACACAAATGGACTCTGAACAAGTGCCAGGGGCGGTGCTCCACCAGGGGTGCAAGGAGTCCACATCTCTTCCCCTTCTCTGGGTGGAGAGACAGGCGTTTAAGGACCCGTTTGTGCCAGGAATCTGTATCTTTAAACACTAGAAACACTAGACTCACATGTCGTGGGACCAAGACAGAAAAAGAGACAGGCAGGGTCTTCCTCTCGTCCCAGTTCACAGCACCTGAGATAGTTCTCGGTCTCTGTCTCTGTCTCTCTCACCTCATTCAGTTATGCATCACATGCTGTGGACCCTGGAGAGACAGCTGTGAATGGGATGGACAAAGTCCCTGGCCTCATGGAGCTTGTCCTCACAGCTCATGTGACATTATTCAGAGAAGTGTGGGGAACTACCCAACAGTGAAAGAGCACCTGCCTTTCTTGAGGGCTTCCTGGAGATGGTGCTGTATTGAGTGGTTCTCAAACTTGAGTGGGTATCTGAATCCCCAGAGGATGTGCTAGAATGCTGATCACTGGGCCCTACCCCAGAGCTGCTGATGGTCAGAGGTGAAATCTGAGAATCTGCGCTTCTAACATGTTCTGGAATGACGCTGATGCTGCTGGTCTGGGGAACCCACTTTGAGAACCAATGCTTTACTGAGAGGAGTAATTTCAAGAGTGAGAGTTTCAGGCCCCACAGGAGGCTCTGATCACTCAAGGAACTTTTAAAACTCCTACTGCCCAAGACCTACTCCATACCAATTAACTCGGAATTTCTGAGAGGTTAGACCAAGCATCAGCACTTTTTAAAGCCTCCTGAGCTGAGTAATTCTAACACACAGCTGTAGCTGGGCATCATGACCCCCAAACGAACCCAAACCCAGACTGAACTTCAGTTTTACCCAGATTTGCCTTCAGCTTGGTCCAGACATCTCCCAGTTGCAGGCCCTTGGGCCAGCCCTGTGCTGGGTCGTCTGCAAACTTATTACCAATCTCACAGTCCTGCAAGGCCTCTATCATCATCCCATTTTATAGATGGGAAAACTGAGGGTTATGTCCTCCTGGGGAAGAAAGAAGCAGAGCAGGATTCTAACCCAATAGTGCTCAGCTTTTCTCTTCTGCCTGACGCCACTTTGCCTCAGTGTTTCCCAGGAATGCATGGCATTTGGGGCTGGACCACCGTGCCTGTTTCCCACATTACAGGACATCTAGAACCTCGAGCTCTTGCCTCTAAACACCATGAGCAAACCACACACACACACTCCGCTGTCATTGTGACAATTCAAAACACCCCACACGACTTCCCTGGTGGCGCAGTGGTTAAGAATCTTCCGGCCAATGCAGGGGACATGGGTTTGAGCCCTGGTCCGGGAAGATTCCACATGCCACAGAGCAACTAAGCCCATGCGCCACAACTACTGAGCCTGTGCTCTGGAGCCCACAAGCCACAACTACTGAGCGCACGTGCCACAACTACTGAAGCCCGCATGCCTAGAGCCCGTGCTCCGCAACAAGAGAAGCCACCGCAATGAGAAGCCTGCGCACTGCAACAAAGAGTAGCCCTCACTCATCGCAACTAGAGAAAGCCTGCGTGCAGCAACGAAGACCCAACACAGCCAAAAATAAATAAATAAAAATAAATAAATAAACAAAACACCCCATACATTTCCAAATGCCTCACCTGAGTACCACTGCTTCAGACACTAAGCCCCAGGCATATCCCAGAACACTTAAATGTCCCTTCCTAAGTCTGCCCGACACCTCCAGTGACACCCAGCCCTGCTATTAGATTCTTCCAATTTCTGACTTAAAATCCAACCCTGGTATAAACTTCAGCTCAAAACCTCACCCCAACCTGACTCTAGCCATAATCAAGTTCCTGAATTGCTTGTTAAACCTAACACCAACCTCACAACCTTCCTAAAACCTGACTTCCAGACCCAGTCCTTCAGATGCCATCATTGATCTGAGTCTTCAGAATATCTAAATGTCCCCCTTAACTACACATCCTCACCTCAGCTCTCTCCACCTTATTTTTTATTTATTCTCCACAGCCTTTCTGAATGTACAGTTCTCATCAGCTCACCTTCTGTTCAACAACTTTCCAAGGCTTCTTAGCACCCACTCATGCCCACTAGCATTAAATGTCATCTTCAGTAGGACCCAAACATAACTTTCTAGTTGCAGCCATTTGCATTAGGTTCAATTACAAGTTTAAAAAAATCCCCATGTCACAGTGACTTCAGTAAGATGGGTTTGTGGTTTGTTTGTTTTTTTTCTTCTCTCTCTCTCTCAAATCAAGGCTCCTAGCTGGTTGCTCCACAGGGGCAGCTCACATTCCCAAGGTTACCTCATGGTCCAAGATGGCTGCTAGAGCTCCAGCTATTAGGCTCTCTTGCCAGTCAGTGAGAAGGAAAAAGTAACCAAGAAGGGTGCACCTCTTCTGTAAAGGACCCTCCCCAATAGCTGGCATTTAGCTACATGGATGCAAGGAAACCTGGGACATGTCTTTTTCTGCGTGTCTATATGCTCAGCTACAAATCAGGGACTTCATTATTAAGGAAGACGAAGACATACTGGAGAACAAGTAGATGCTTCCAGGCCATTACACCTCCCTCCCTACCCCTAGGAAGGACTTCAGTTTTGAATCTTATATCATCAGACTATATTATTCTTCAAGGATTTTGGCTCCTGGCTCATAATTCTGTGGCACGCTCCTGTCCTAATTCTTGGTGATTTCCTTATCCAAACCCTTCCAATGCCCAGCCTCTCCATTTGTTGCCATGCACTCCTCTCCCCTGTGGTCTTGTCCTCTACTTTCCCTGTGCCACTAGATTCCATCATCACTCTGTCATAACTGACACACACACCCACCCAAGAATTTCCATCACATCTCTACCACTCTCTAACCCAGCTCACTCCCTTTCAAAGTTTCCGCAGGGACTAGAGATAACACAATACTGCACACCTAGCAGGTGCTTGTCAATGGGACGGCTCCACCAAGCACTAGCTGTGTGACCTTAGACAAGTTACTTAACTTCTCTGAGCCACAGACATGAAAGTGTGCTGTGAGAATAAATTGAAAGCACTGGGCACAGTGCCTGGCACAGGGTAGGAGTCATTGATCAGCATCACAGTCACTGGTGGTAGCAAATCTTCGTCTTCTGAAAGTAGATTTAATTTTAGAAAACAACTAAAATTCAGGTGGAATTGAGTCTGGTGACTATTGCCAGTGATCGAGCTGAGAAATGTCATTTTTAGACCAAAACAAAGTGTAATTATAAAGCCACAAGCTTGTTTTTCTTTGTGGAGAGGCTTGGTGTTCTGATGTCAGATCAGAAGGTATCAGAAGTTATGTGTGTTCCTCATCTGAATCTTATCCCTAAACTCACCCTCATTTTCACCAAAATCTTGACAGCCAATCCTAAACCCACCCACCCCTGACCCAAATCTAAACATTGACACCGCCTCTAATTTTCCCACACGTGCTCACCACTTTGGCCCCTACCAAAACTCTGAAGTTCCTTTTTATTCTTTTCTGAGTTCCACTTTGCTACTTTCTGTTCCTATCATGATCTGGACCCAGACTAACTCTCAAAGGACTCAAAAAACATGTCATTGCATCCAAAGTGTACAAACTTTGAATACATTCTCCTCAAAAGTAACTAAGTAGGGACTTCCCTGGTGGCCAGTGGTAAAGAATCCGCCTTGCAATTGCAGGGGGCGAGGGTTAGATCCCTGGTCGGGGAGCTAAGATCCCACATGCTGCGAGGCAACTAAGCACACGTGCCACAGCTACTGAGCTCGCCCACCTCAACTAGAGCCTGCCTGCTGCAAACGACAGAGTCCATGCACTCTGGAGCCTGCATACCACAACTAGATTAGAGAAAACCTGCCGCCCAACTAAGAGCCCGCGTGCTGCAACGAAAAATCCCCACATGCCGCAACTAAGACCTGATGCAGCCAAAAAATAATAAAAATTAAAAAAAAAAAAAGTAACTAAGTAAATGTGAAACTTTTCAACTAAAATTATTTTTCATGTATGTTTTGAGAAGTGACTTTTCTTCTTATATATTCAAAATTATGTATTAAAATTCAAAGGGAAATATAGTTTACACTTAATAAATATCCAAAATTAATCAAATTTAAATGGTTTTTAGAAATGTCAATTCCATCTTATTAAACACTTTTAGAAAAACTGAACTGTTCTCAAAATAGCATCCAACTAGTTGTCAACATGAAGAGTTGCTACCATGCTTCACACGTCATGTCCAGACCTACATATGCACAAGTTTAAGTCACGTGGATTGTTCAATACTGTACAGTGTTCCTCAGGTGCCACGTGCAACTGTTATGAAGACGGTGCCGATTCACAAGACCCTTCAGAACATGAAAAGAAACAAGTAAATGGACACTTTGTTATGCAAGTATCTGTGATATCCATGCAACCCGAGAGGAGAGATATGAGAACTGCATTTACCTTTTCTTTCACTTAAAAGCTTCTGCTGCTCAAATCTTCCCCGCAGCTCCAAAGCAGGGTCCATCTCTGGCATTGGCCGAAGCTCAGCCGACACGCCTCCCACAGGCCGGTGCAGGAATCTTTGTTCTGAGAACAGTGGGCAAGAGATGTGGAGCAGTGTTCCCTGGGGCCTGAGCACTGTTAGAACGGGGATGTTTACGTTTACAGCCTGCGGAGCGCCAGGCACCCTCTGGTTCTTGGCATGGATTTGTTTGGGGGTGGACATTCTCCAGAACCCTCTGAAGGGCGGATCTTAGGCAGGGTCGCTCTTGTCCTGGTCGAGGGGACCCCACTGCTCCATGGTGCCGAGTTCTTTGCTGCTTGGAAACATTTGGCATAAGCTGTGCCTTTTACCTGGAACATTCTCCTTCCTAGTCTTTGAAATCCTTCAGGTCTCAGTTTAAGGTTTCACTTCTCAGACAGCTTCATCTGTTCTCTATATCCAGACTGCCCCCCACCCAGCCCCGCTATTCTCATGGAACCCAGTTCTTTCCCTTCTTGGAATTTATTACAATTAATAATAATGAGAGCATTATAACTAATTTGTTTATTGATGGCTTTACCATCTGTCTTTCTCACAAGAATGGAAGCTCCATGAGGGCAGGGACCACATCTTTTTGTCCATTACTGTATAACCAGTACTGTTTGGCACAGAGTCAGTGCCCAGGAAATACTTGTTGACTGACTCTCAGCTGTGAGTTTCCTTACCTTTCATATCAGGGTTTTAGTGTCTGCCTTATAAATATCACCATGAGGGTGGAGAGAGAATGGGAACAAGGGCCTCACGCACGGTAGGTGGTCAATAAGTGCTATTATGATTATTACACATTCAGAGTCAGATGAGGACCAAAGAATCTTGGAGGTTGGGACTTGAGGGCTATTTAGGGTTGGATGGGTTTCATGGAATAGGGATTCTAGGAGGGAACAGCTTGAACAAAGGCATGAAGGAGAGAAAGTATAAAGGAAATAAGTAAACCTATGGGGCTGGATGGAGAGTAGGGTATGAGACAGCCCTGTAGTTAGAAAGGCAGATTGGGGCCAGATCAGGGAGAGCCTTGGATGCCAACTCAGCACATTTAAACTTGATCGTAGGGACCCAATGACAATTTTTGAGCAAAGGTGTCAACAGAAGAAGTGGTATTTTAGGAAGATTAATTATGGCGCATCTGAATCAGGTGGACCAAGGAAGTGGCGAAAGACAAAAAGACTGTTTCATTCAAATTCCATCTCTAATCGTTTCGACTGTATAAAATATAAAAGGGTTAAGAACAAAAGCTCTGACAGGAGACATAGCTGGTTTTCATCTGGCTGATACTGAGCAGGTCACTTCACCCCCCTGGGCCTCAGTTTCTCCACCTATAAAATGGAGATAATAATCTCTACCTCGCCTATCTCATTGGACTCTTGTCCAGTGAAAATCACATGAAATAAGGAATTCCCTGGTAGTCCAGTGGTTAGGACTCGGCGCTTCCACTGCCGAGGCCCAGGTTCAATCCCTGCTCCAGGAGCTAAGATCCCGCAAGCCGCACAGCGAAAAAAAAGAAAAACTGTGCTCATTAATTCACTCATGAAAAAAATGAACCCCAATCATGTGTCAAGTTGTGCTGTAAGTGCTGAGGAGACAGATGAAGCTGAAGTGCTCCGAAAAGGAGCACATAATTACCAATTTTTGAGCGCTCACTGTTTGCAACTTTCCATCTGTCATCTCACTTAATCTGCACAGCATCCCTACTGGGTCAGTGCTTTATCAAACCCACTTTATAAATGAGGAAATGGAGGCCCAGAGAGGTTAAAATGTCACCCAAGGATATTCACCTCTTAAGCGGCAGAGCTTAGAGCTTGGGCTCAGGACTGACCCATGCCTGACACAGCTGCCTCCTTCCTAGTCCTAGACCTTTGAATACATCTGCCTGTTTCCAACCTCTAGGTCTCTATCTTGCAGTTCCCTTTCCAGGTATAGCCCATCCCACTTTTTTTTTTTTCCTTTTTTCTTTTCTTTTTTTTTTTTTTTTGGCTGCAGAATTCCCCTCACCTTTTTGAGTTTCAAGTTTTAGATCAGGTTTCAGGAAGCCTCTAGGACCCCCAATAGGGCCCCTCTTCTGGGCTTCCTCTGCACTTAGCCAAACCTCTCCCATGATATTAATCACATCAACACTACATCCCTTGTCTCTAAACTCTTAAAAAACATGTTCCTGGGAATTCCCTGGTGGCCCAGTGGTTAAGCCTCCACGCTCTCACTGCTGAGGGCCCGGGCTTGATCCCTGGTTGGGGAACTGAGATCCCACGAGCTGCAAGGTGAGCCAAAAAAAAAAAAGTTCCTGATCAGTAAAAAGATATTTAGGTGGACACCCAGAATATAGGTGTGTTTCTTTATAAAGTATATACACATGCATCTATCAATCCATATACATTAAATATCAGTAAATCCTAGTTTTTATTTTTTTAATGAAAAAGAAAGATAAATACAGGATCTGATGTCATATTTTCTTCCCATGCCCCATTTACCACCAACAAATTATCAAATCAGCATCTCTAAGCCAAAGCTCAGGGCACGGGCACGGGAGGACCTGGTACAGTGATGCCATCCTTCAGGCCGCTGAGGATCTGAGTTTTCAGCCTCTTCCCTCAGTGGGCCAGGCAGGGGGGTGGGTTCCAGGCAGGAGCACCTCCCACAGTGCTGCCACCCTCTTGAGCCAGCAGGAGGTGGGGGTGAAGCTGAGCCCGGATTAGCTGGGGCCCTCGGGGAAGCTTCTAGGGCTGCAGGGTGGCCAGAGCAGGGACTGTGGATAGGTGCAGGCACCATGCCGCTGCAGGACGACACCCTCCGAGAGGTGTGGGCCTCAGACAGGTCTGGAAAGCCCTCACCTCATCCTACCTGAACCCTGGTGGGGGGGCCAGATGGAGGGTTTGGGGAGGGGCAGGAAAAGGGGAGGGAGACAGACTGATTCCTTTGCTACCCTCAGCGGGCATGAGGAGGAAGGCCAGAGCCCAGAGGTCCCGCAGTGCACCAAGCAGGTATGTCACCCCTACTTGGAGAAGAGACAGAAAGAGCCCCCCACGCAGCATAGGGGGTCTGAGAGTGGGGAGGGTCCCCCTCAGCAGCCTCTGGGGCTTGTTGCTTCCCTGGAGGTTTTTGTTTTGTTTTGTTTTTGCACGAAGGGGGTGTTTGGAGGTATGGGGTGTCCAGGGGAGGAACTTGGGCTTTGGGGCATTGGAGGTGGCCGTGGTACACGGGAGGGGGTCATCCTTCCTCACCCCAGGAAGGGGCGCAGTTCCCCTCCCAATAATCTGTGGTTATTTCTGGCGGCTCAAGGGATTAGAGAGTGATAGGCAGCCCTCAGAGCCCCCCTTTCCTTCCCCTCCCTCCTCTTGACCCCCACTCTGCAGCGACAGAAGTTGAGGAAGAAGAAGACAGAAGCCCCAGAGTCCCCCTGCCCCACGGGATCCAAGCCCCGGAGACCTGGAGGCATGCGGAAGGCTGGGCCCCGGGGCGCACCCCCGGGTGAGGGTCACGGGAGGGAACGACCGCAGGCGAGGGTGTCCTTGAGTCTGGGAACGCCCCCGGGAGCAGGGGCGTGGGTGGGGTGTAACTGGACGGGGAAGCGGCGGAGCGGGCTTGGGGTTGAGCTGGGGGTTAGGAGGAGTGTAGGGATGATGAAAGCTGGGAGAGGGATGTCCAAGGTGCAAACAGAGCCCAAGGGAGACCCCAGGGTGAGGAGCCCGAGGGGGAGTGGGCGCCGTTGGAGGTCCCGCCTGACCCGCGCATCTCGGCTCAGCGGGACGGAGGAGGAGCCCGCGGGAGGAGCCCTCCCGGGAGCCCGCCGAGGCCCGGGAGCTACAGACTGTCTACGCCAAGTTCCTCAGGGACCCCGAGGCCAAGAAGCGCGACCCCCGGGAGACCTTCCTGGTAGCCCGCGCCCCAGACGCGGAGGACGGTGAGAGAGCGCCAGAAGGAAGGGGGCGTCTGGAAAGGGGGAGGGAAGGGGCTGGACAGGAACAGCAGATGGAGAGAGGCAGACAATTCGGAAAAACCGCGTCCACGTCCCTGGCTTCGTCTTTGAGCCAGGAAAATCTTTATTCTCGTGTTCTTGTCCCATCGTCGGGAGGGGGAAACAGAGGCACATTGAGGTTAAGAGTTTTACCTTAAACTGCAGCTTCCCTGGTGGTCCAGTGGGTAAGACTCCACCCTCCCAATGCAGGGGGCCCAGGTTCCATCCCTGGTCAGGGAAATAGATCCCACGTGCATGCCGCAACTAAAGACCCCCGCATGCCACAAGGAAGATCCTGCGTGCTGCAACTAAGACCCGGCACAGCCAACAAAAAATAAAAATAAAAAAATATTAAAGAAAATTAAAAAACACAAAAACCTGCAGCTAGGGGCCGGAGGTAGCTCAGACGGGTCTGGCTAGAAGTTAGAAACAGCAACAGACCAGGACAGGGAGAAGCAGAGTGGGAGAAGCAGTGCAGGTGTCTTTTAGAAGGGGCAGAGAAGGGGAAACTGAAAGACCCCAGGAGAGTGTGTGAGGAGCTGAGGGTCCCAGAGAGAGAGGAAGGACCTGCAGAGAAGGGCGTTTTCCCAAAACAGGATTGCCAAGCCCCCAGCATCCCCCCAACTCCAGCTCTCTCTCCTGACTTGTAGACCTTGGAAGACTCTGGGGTCACCCCCTTCTCTGAGGAAGGTGCCGAAACTCCTTTCTTCCTCCTGTTTCTGTTCCAGAAGGGGAGCCTCCTACCCCCAGCTCCTTCACCGCCTCCCAGCAATCTGGAAGGACTGGGCTCCCCACGTAATGGGGCCCACCCCAGCCCCTGTTATGAGCAGTTTTTACCTGCAGGGGAGGAGGAGGAGGAAGAGGACGAGGAGGAGAAGGAAAAGAAAGAGAAAATCCGTCTGCCTCCCAAGAAGCCCCCCAAAGAGAAGGCTTCTGCAGACATCAAGGAGAGGAAG
This sequence comes from Phocoena sinus, assembly GCF_008692025.1. Lineage (NCBI taxonomy): Eukaryota > Metazoa > Chordata > Mammalia > Artiodactyla > Phocoenidae > Phocoena > Phocoena sinus. Next base: position 65,398,309 of record NC_045773.1, on the reverse strand, counting down.
GCCAAGGCCCAGGGTCCGAAGGGTGGGTGTTGAGGGTCCAGAGGGGGTAAAGACACACAAAACTAGCCCTACCCCTGAGATGCCTGGTGTCTCATGGATACACAGGAGTTGAGACATCAAAAAGCTCCCCAGATGGGCTTCCCTGGTGGCGCAGTGGTTGACAGTCCACCTGCCGATCCAGGGGACATGGGTTCGTGCCCCGGTCCGGGAAGATCCCACATGCCGTGGAGCGGCTGGGCCCGTGAGCCATGGCCGCTGAGCCTGTGCATCCAGAGCCTGTGCTCCGCAACGGGAGAGGTCACAGCAGTGAGAGGCCCACGTACCGCAAAAAAAAAAAAAAAAAGCTCCCCGGTGCCTGGACCCAAGAGTTTTTCCCTTTGGTGGTTTCTTCCCTCCGATGGTCCTTAAATCAATATGTGCTCCCTCCACCATCCCCCCAGCCCCCTGCCCAGGGTGCTCTGTGAGCCAGGGAGGGCAGAGGATTTTAGTTTTCTTTGTGATTTTTTTAAACTCAAGATGAATTATTTTTATGATATTTACAAAAGTATCAAAGTGATTATAGTAAAAAATCAATCAATGAATAAATGCTGTGATAGCTCCCTGGCTGGGGCACCTTGCCCCATGGGTACCGGGGTCTGGTCTACATGTGGACATGTAGCTAGGACCTTGGGCCTCTTGGAGGGGCGGGGAGGACTGTCTGTAGCACTGACCACAGGAGGTTTTCTGGAGGAGATGGGGTGGGAGCTGGGATTCAGAGGCTCAGTTAGGAGGCCTGGCATTCATCCATTCATTCATTCATTAACTACTTATTAAACTCCTGGTGTTCATCCAGTCCTTTTTGGGCTCAGGGTTATAAACAAGACAAGCAGAAGGTGCTCTGGGCCTCCCTGGGGACTGAAGGAACAATGAGTGGATTGGAAGGTGGCTCTTCTTTGTCTAACTCCCACCCTCCATTTCCAGAGGACCTGGGAAGCCCTGTCCCCCCACTGAAACCTCTGCGGATTAAGAAGAAGGAGGCATCAGCAGGGGAAGGGACCAAGATGAGAAAGATGAAGAAGAAAGGTGAGCCTGGTCTGTGGAGGAACAAGGGACTCTGGGTGAGGCGGGGGGTGTGACCTCTTCACATCCACACACACAGGGTCCGGGGAGGCCGACAAGGACAGCTCAGTAAGCCCGACCAGAGTGAGGAAGAAGACACCGGCAGCCATGTTTCTGGTTGGGGGCGATGACCCTGGGGAAAAAGCTCTGAAGAAGAAAGGTGGGTGGCAGTGGCCTCTGGTGTCAGGGCATCCAGAGGCAGTCGTGGGTGTGGAAGGAGGGATGCAGAATAGGGTGAGGAGTAGGGGTTCTAAAGTCAAAGACTTGGTATATGTATGGATTATTCGCTTTGCTGTATAGCAGAAACTGACACAGCAGTGTAAAGCAACTATACGCCAATAAAAAATAATAATAAAGTCAGAAGACTGGGGGCATCTTGACCCCCACTTTAATAGCTGTGTGGCCTCAGGCAGTGTCTTAGCTTTTCTGAGGCTATTACTTTCTTTTCTTTACTTTTTTAAATTTAGTTATTTTATTTATTTATTATTTTTGGCTGCATTGGGTCTTCGTTGCTGCACGCGAGCTTCTCATTGCAGTAGCTTCTTTTGTTGCGGAGCATGGGCTCTAGGCACGCAGGCTTCAGTAGTTGTGGCTCGCGGGCTCTAGAGCGCAGGCTCAGTAGTGGTGCACAGGCTTGGCTGCTCTGCGGCATGTGCGATCTTCCCGGACTGGGGCTCGAACCCGTGTCCCCTGCAGTGGCAGGCGGATTCTTAACCACTGCGCCACCAGGGAAGCCCTATTACTTTCTGATAATAGTGAAAGGGGGTTGCTCTCTTGTGGTTGTGGGAGGGGTCCAAGTGAGGCGTGGGTGTTGGACGTACCTTGCAAAACAAGATGGGTTCTGCCAGGGTAAGGGGTTAACAGACTTGCTCCCCTACAATGCTCAGGCACTCCCAAAGACTCAGAAGAGGAGAAGGAGGAGGAGGAGGAAGAGGTGGCAGCTGTGGTGACCAAGAACAGCAATCAGAAGGGCAAAGCAAAAGGAAAAGGCAAAAAGGTTGGAGCCCATACGGGAGAGGGTGAGGTCCCTCCAGGGAGCAGTGGCAGGGGCCTGGGCTTGGGGGACCTGAGTGTAGGACCTCGTGGGCTGGGACCATGGAGTCACTTGGGGTTAGAATCTTAGCTGCCTCTCTGGTGACAGGATATGAGGACAAAGGGAACCAGGTTTGTGAGAACAGAAGAGGCAGTTGTGGGGTCACCAGGTTGGGACTGGCCACCCGGGGGCCTTATGTCACCCGCTCTGAGCCCTCCCCCCTGCAGCCTAACTATCAGACACAGCCGGAGTTGCTCTCATGGCCCCCACATGAGAGCCACACATTTTCTGTACCAGGGAGGTGGAGCCCAGGCAGATAGACACATGCATGCACATCCCTGGGCACACTGACTGACTGACAGCCAGCTGTAGTTGAGCTATTACTTTTTTTTTTTGCGGTACGTGGGCCTCTCACTGTTGTGGCCTCTCCCATTGCGGAGCACAGGCTCCGGACACGCAGACTCACGGGTCTAGCCGCTCCGCGGCATGTGGGATCTTCCCGGACCGGGGCACGAACCCATGTCCCCTGCATCGGCAGGCGGACTCTCAACCACTGCGCCACCAGGGAAGCCCTATGACGTTTTTTAAATTGGGGTATGGTTGCTTTACAATGTTGTGTTAGTTTCTGCTATACAGCAAAGTGCATCAGCTATATGCATAATATATCCCTTCTTTTTTGGATTCCTTCCCATTTAGGTCACCACAGAGCATTATGTAGAGTTCCCTGTGCTATACAGCAGGTTTTCATTAGTTATCTATTTTATACATATTAGTGTATATACGTCAATCCCAATCTCCCAATTCTTCCCACCTCCCCACCCATCCACCCCATACTTGAGTTTTTAAAATAGTTCCACTCTGCTGCTCTGAGATACTGCTCAGAGTGCTTTCTGCTCTCCCACCCAGGCCCTCCCAACCTTCCAGCAACCAAAGGGTTAACACTGGCCATCAGAGGCCTCCAGGACCTCTTCCAGTCCTACCAGTGTCCACTCTGACGGTGCAGTCTCCATGGGCAGAACACGTTGTTAAATATTTCCAATACAGCCCCCACTCACAAACAGGACTCAGGTACCAACATGCACAGTCAGGAGTAAGCGGGAGAGAGAGGTCGAACTGGAAAGAGAAAGTGATCAAAGTCTTCGAGAAACAGGTTTCCATGAGTGGAGAGATCATCCTGAGGGCAGGGCCTGGGAGTATCTTAGTTTGTGGGTTTATTCCTTTGTACAGGGGTGGTCAGGTCTTGGGGGACTGATTCACATTAGCCAAGATCACCAGAAACTGATATATAACTGAAAGGCCAGTTTATTGTCTTCCAAAAAGAATATAACTGCAGTACAGCCTTTAATATAGTAGGCCAAAATTCACCTCTGTAGAAATGTTTGAATGAGTCTGGCTTTCCCCACGTCACGTTCCAAACATAGTCTTGGATTTCCCAAGTTTCTTCTAGAGCAGCCTAGAGCGAAGAAGAGATGCCACTTACCTGGAGGCTAAGGGCCTCCTCCCTAACACCAGCCTCACTTCACACACAGTGCAAACCTGCCCTCAACAAAAATGGGCAACCTCAGCACATCAGGGCTTCTTAGTGACTCCCAGACAGCATTTACACCTGAAATGCACACACCCAGGTGGCAGTCCCTTGTCTCCCCAGCTGGGAAACTTGGGGTTAGAGTCTTGGTTCCCCTTCTTGTGAGGGACAGAACATGATAGCAAAAGGCACTAGGTTTGTAAGAACAGAAGGGGCAATGGTAGGGTGGTCACTTAGGCCACCCTAGGGCCTAATGCAACCACATAGTTAATAAAAGTTTTTCAAAGAGCAAAATGAACTTATTTATTCATTCATTGTATTGCCTATGTATTGCTATATAACAACCACCCCAAAACTTAAAATGACAATTTATTTTCTTAATTTCTGTGAGTCAGAAATCTAGGAGTGGCTTAGCAGGGGTAGTTTGGACTCAGGGTCTCCTGTGAGGTTGCAGTCGAGATGTCAACTGGGGCTGTGGTCATTCTTAAAGTTTGACTGGAAATGGAGGATCCACTTCTAAAATTGTTCACTGTCATGACTGTTGGCTGGAGGTCTCTCCAGAGGCTGCTTGACTCTCCTTAAGACATGGCAGCCAACTTGCCCCAGAGCCCAAGAGTGGCCCAAGAGATAGAGCAAGGCAGAAGCTGTAATATCTTTTATGACCTAGCCTTAGAAGTGACCGTCCATCACTTCTGCCATATCCTATTGGTCACAAAGACCAACGCTGATACAGTGTGGGAAGGGTCTACACACGGGCATAAATACCAGGAGGCAGGGAGCATCGGGGGCCATGTTGGAGGTTGGCTGTTACATTCATTGAGTATTTACCGCCTGCTATAATTATAGTGGTAGCTGACACTTCTATAACACCATGTGTTTAGAACACAGCAATCCACACCTTCAGCCTCACCTCAGTTCACTCCCTGAGAGCATCCATATGATGGAAGGTCTTTCTAAAGGCTCTGGGCTTAACAGCATTCAAAGCCCAGCTTCACCTCTTACTATGTGAACTTGGACAAGTTATTTAAGCTCTCTGAGCCTCAGCTTCTTCACCTGTATAATGGAACAACTACCTCAGTAGCTACTGATAAGAGGAATGAGTTAATATTTGGAAAGTGCTTAGAATAATTCCTGGCACATTGGTAGACTTTCTATGAGTGTCTGTTAAATATATAAACTAAGGTCTGTCCCAGGTATCCACCCCAACCCTACATACTTCTCAGATGAAAAAACTGAGTCACAGTGTGGTTAAAACTTAACAACCATGACAGACAGTTAGTGGTGGAACCAGGATTTGAACCCAGGCTGTCTGGCTCCAAAGCCTGCGCTCATAACCACAAGCTAAACAAAATAGTAATAAAGCACAAAGCTCCCCAGAGCCTCCTAACATGGCCTGGTGAGCTGCTGGGGGAGGGGCCGGCTGCACTCTAACAGCCTCTGTTCTCTCCCCAAACAGAAAACGGTGAGTTGTCCTGCCTGCCCTGCCTGCATCCTGGCACTGGGGACCTGCTGAGGGCCGGGAAGCTAGTGCTCTGGGGCTGATGCACCCTCTGCCCCCATCCAGAAGGAGGAGAGGGCCCCATCCCCACCCGTGGAAGTGGACGAACCCCAGGAGTTCGTGCTTCGGCCTGCCCCCCAGGGCCAGACGGTCCGCTGCCGGCTGACCCGGGACAAGAAGGGCATGGACCGGGGCCTGTATCCCTCCTACTTCCTGCACCTGGACACAGAGAAGAAGGTGGGTCAGAGAGAGGTGGCAGCCAGTGGGACGGAGAGTGGAGGGGCCAGGACCCAGACTGAGGGAGAGTCTAGAGCCAAAGTGCATTGGGGCGAGGGCTGCAGGGCAAATGGGCCTTCTCTTTCCCCCGGTGCACCTCCTTCCTCCAGCGCACCTCCTTCCTCCAGCGCATCTCTGTGACCCCTCTCCCCAGGTGTTCCTCCTGGCTGGCAGGAAACGGAAACGGAGCAAGACAGCCAATTACCTCATCTCCAGTGACCCCACCAATCTGTCCCGAGGAGGGGAGAATTTCATCGGGAAGCTGAGGTGGGGCTGGGAAGCTCAGTAGCCAGTCACCTCTGTCCCCTTGTGCCTGGCAGAGTGCCCACCACGTCGGACACTCTGGAATTGTCCCCTGGCCCGGGGCTTCTCACACTTTGACAGGCATAGATCACTTGGGGGTCTTGTTAAAATGGTTCAGTGGGGGGAGTTCCCTGGTGGCTTAGTAGTTAGGATTCTGGGCTTTCACTGCCGTGGCCCAGGTTCAATCCCTGGTCTGTGGAACTGAGATCCTGCCCCCGCCACACCCCCAAAAAAAGGTTCAGTGGGTCTGGGCAAGGAGTGAGGTTCTGCATTTCTAAGAAGCACCCAGGTGATGCCCACACTGCTGGTCCAGAGACCTCACTTGGAGTAGGACATAAGGTCCATGGGACAGGGATTATGCCTGTCTTGTTCATGGTTGAATTCCTAGCACGTGGCACATAGTAGCCATTCAATAAATATTTACCAACTGAACGGACGAATAAATATTCAGCACCTACCCTGTGCTATGTCTCTCCATATTGCTCATTCAATCCTCACCACAAATCTGAGAGGTGAAGGGAAAGTGAACCCCCGAGTCAGGCCTTATTTCTTTATTTATTTAACAAACATTTATGTAAGGCCTACCTATGTGTTAGGTGTATTTCTAAGTAACTTCCAAATATTAATCCATTCAATCCTCTTATCAACCAAATGGGGTAAATACTGTTATCATGCCCATTTTACAGATGGGGAAATTGAGACTAAGAGTTTAAGTAACTTGCCTGGGGTCATACAGGTAGCAAGAGACGGAGCTGAGATTTGAAAGCTTCCCAGTCTCCTTCTAGATCCAGCTTTTAAAAAGACTTCATGGCGGAAGCCAGGGGCAGGGGACCTGAATTGCTCCGGTCCTAATACACACCCATGCTTGAGGTAGGAAGCTCTCAAAGCTTGACTGTGAGGAAGGGTCTGGGAGGAGGGGTGTGGACCCTCCTCAGCTCCGCCCCCAGCTCCACCCTGCTTGCAGGTCCAACCTCCTGGGGAACCGCTTTACCGTCTTTGACAATGGGCAGAACCCGCACCGCGGAGGCAGCACGGATGTGGGGAGCCTTCGGCAGGAGCTGGCGGCTGTGATCTATGTGAGAGTCCCACCTGTCCCCCGCGGCAGGCAGGCCCCTCCTCTCGCCGGGGCCGGCCTAACGCGCATCTCCCTCCCAGGAAACCAACGTGCTGGGCTTCCGAGGTCCCCGGCGCATGACGGTCATCATTCCCGGCATGAATTCGGACAAGGAGAGGGTCCCCATTCGGCCCCGCAATGTGAGCGCCTTACCTCCCTGAAGCCCTTCCCAGAGGGTCCTGCTCCGTACTGACCTGCTTGTAACCCACTCCTGGGAAGCTGGGGGGCGGGGGGGGGGGCGGTGCTCGGCCTGCCCAGTACCCAAACCCCTGAGCACACCCATCACCCGGTCACAAATCACCCTGTCACCCCATCACCCTGTCACAAATTCATTCTGGCAACTTGTGGAATGAATTCAATTCAGGGGTTTTTCACTGAATTCACCGAAACAAGCACAATAGGGGTTGTTTCGTTTTGCTTTGTTTTTTTCAGTTTACATCAAATCACTCATTCATATATTCATTCAACACACATACATTGAGTGCCAAGTATTAGTCTAGGCAACTGGAGACATCAGTGGACAAAACAAAGATCTGCACTCATGAAGCTGGCATTCTAGTGGAGGGAGGCAGACAGTAGACAATAATTGTGATAAATAAGTAAATTGTGTAGTATGTTAGAAGGTGATAAGTACTGTGGGGAAAAAAGAAAAAGTCGAACAAGGGAAAGGAGATGAGGGGTGTGTGTGTGTGTGTGTGTGTGTGTGTGTGTGTAGGTTTCAACTTAAATACAGTGGTCAGAGTGAGCCTCACTGAGAAGTTGAAATTTGAAGGAGGTGAGGAGCAAGCCTGCAAATATCTGGGAAAAGAACATTCAGGCAGGGGGAAGAGACAGTGCAAAGGCCCTGAGGCAGGAGTGCCTGGTGGGTTGGAGGAGCAGGTCAGAGAGGTGACAGTGAGGGGCAGATGAGTCTGTATAACTGGTTTTTACTCAGAGAAACAGGAAGCTATATCAGGGTTTTGAGGAAAGGAGTGATATGATTGACATATTTTAAAAAGCAAAGGCTGTTTGTTTCGTGTGTGTGTGTGTGTGTGTGTGTGTGTGTGTGTGTGTGTGTGTGTGTGAGGGGTAGGGTAAGATGGAGAGATGGCCTGGAGAGAGGTGGCCTCCTTCAGTGTGTCAGTCCCACGCTCTGCTCCCTAGCACTACAAGTTGGGTGAGCCCAGGATTTCAGAGACTGATGACTGGCATGGACACTCACAGTGATGTCACTTTACTCATTTGCAATGAAAAAGAATACTCCCATCAGCTGATCACACATCCCTCCCTGCTGGAAAGACACTGTAATCAGAGGCCTGGCCAACCCATGGGGCACGAGCCCTGGGAGGCTCCGGTCTTTAAGAGCTTGTGGGTTCCACAGTTGCTCCTTCCGTCCTGGAATAAACATATAAATCCTCCAGAGGCAGTGCCTCCCACGTGTGTTTGGGCTTGGTAAGAACTACCCAGTGCTGCTTTGTGTATCTCTTCATCATCTTACAGTTCATTCATTCCACAATCATTTATTAAAGCCAGGCACTGAAGATCCAAAATCAACACAAGAGTTACCATCAAAACAATATCTGATATTTATTGAGCATTTACTCTGTGCCAGGAACTGATCTAAATAACACTTCATGCACTATTAATCATTTAATCTTCACAAAACCCTGTTGTAAGGGAAACTGAGGCACAGAGCCACTAGTCAAATACTGTGCATGCTGTTAGGGTATCTAATTCTGTCCATTAACAGTGCAGTGGGAGAAATGGTTAAGAACAAGGTGTTATGGAAGCTCAGAGCTGACATCTAAATCAGACATGGGGTCAGGAAGGCTTCTTGGAGGACACGATCTTAAGTGGACTCATTCTAAGTCATGAACATGAACAGGTGACAAAGAAACTAAGGAAAGAAATATCTCAAGAGCACCATCACACAGATACTGCTCCTTCCTTCCAGAAACTCTTCCAGGACATTTTATTTTAACTACTCTTTACCTATACATCTCTCCAAGCTCAACTGTGAGCTTCTTGTAAGTCCTAGAATAGCTGGTTCATCCTTGTAATCGGTGCCAGCATATATGGCCGTTCCTAAGACCCCCTTGGGCACCAATGGCATCGAGCACCTCCTGTGTGCCAGATGCTACTTTCCACTTTCCAACCCTCCACTTAGTCATTCCACAGCAAAGCCCATTCTCACAGATACACAACCTGCCCGTACGGACGCCACAGAGACCGCACATGCGCTCAAGGATACCCTGCATGGACGTTGACACCCAGGCTGCACACACACAAGGGCATGCACACGTCCCCAGCCACCCCTCCACCACCAGTCCTGAGATATCTCAGCCACCCCTAACTGTCCTCTCCCTAATACTGCCCCACCCGTGGCACCCCAGGCCAGCGACGGGCTGCTGGTGCGCTGGCAGAACAAGACACTGGAGAGCCTCATCGAGCTACACAACAAGCCCCCCGTCTGGAATGATGACAGTGGCTCCTACACCCTCAACTTCCAAGGCCGAGTCACCCAGGCTTCGGTCAAGAACTTCCAGATTGTCCACGCCGATGACCGTGAGTATCTGAGGATCCAAGCCAGGCTGTTCCCCACCACCCCCAAGACCTCAACCCTTACTCAAGTCTTTCCCCCACCCCCCATCTCTCTCTCCCTCTCCCTCTCTCTCTATAACACACACACACACACACACACACACACACACACACAGAGGAGTGGAGCTGTCCTTTATCTCTGAAGCCAGAACATTCAGGAAGGTCACTCTCTCCTGCGGGGGCATTGACATTGTGCTCCCAGGAGCCTCATATATGCCAAGCAGGTGTCTTGGGGCTCACTGTTCCAGGCCGTCTTTCTAGCACTGACTAGAGCCTGGGGTAGATATTGGGGTATTCTGGGTAAGGCTGTGTTGAAGGGACAGTTACGCTGCTGGAGCTTAAAAAACACTGATAGGGAGTTCCCTGGCGGTCCAGTGGTTGGGACTCAGCACTTCCACTGCCGGGGCCCTGGGTTCAATCCCTAGTCAGGGAATTAAGACCTCGCAAGCTGATAGTGCAAGCCACGTGACGCGTCCAAATAATAATAATAATAAAAAATACAAATTTAAAAATAAAAAAGACTGATAGACCAACCCCCATGTGGCCAAGAAGGATGCTGAGGCTCAGAGAGGGCAGCACATTATCCAGAGTCTCTCAGCAACTCCAGGCGGTTACCCTGGCCCTCAAAATTTATTTCATAAACACTTAAACAGTGTTTATGTTTACTTAACACATGAGGCTTTCTATGGACCAGGCTCTGTTCTCAGGACTTCACAGATACTGAATTATTAAATCTTTTCAGGAATTCCCTGGTGGTCCAGTGGTTAGGATTCTGTGCTTTCACTGCCAAGGGCATGGGTTCAATCCCTGGTCGGGGAACTAAGATCTCCGCAAGCTGCACCACCAAAAAAAAAATTAAATCTTTTCAGCAGCCCTGTGAGGAAGGTATTATTATTGTCCCTGTTTGGCAGAGGAGAAAACCGAGGCACAGCGAAGTTAAGTAACTCACACATACAGCTTGTGAGAGGCAGAGGTGGGATTAGAACCCAGGTAGTCTGGCTCCAGTGCCGAACCCCATGAGGATGGTTGCCTTTTAGGAGTAGGAAATACAAATCAAGCATTTCTACCGTTCTCTCTCCAGTGAGGTCAAAGTCCTGCCCTCGAAGAGTTAGGGAAACAAAATGTACCTTGAACACAATTAAGTAAAAATGTCCTGTTACAAGCCTTGGGGAGAGGTCCCCACTAGGGTGAAGGGGTTTGGATATGGAACGTTATCTCCCAAAGACTTTCCAGGTTCCCAGAACTGGTTAACATTGAGTGAGTTCCCTACCCCCACTCCATCCTAGGGATGTGCCCCCTGTGTCACCTGTCCTGAGGCCTTGAAAAACCGCTCTCCAGATCACATTTCTGGTGGAGCCTGGTCGGCCGAGGTTGGGGGTATTTTTAGCAACATCCTGTCCCTATGGATGCTGGGGGAGGTGTTGGAATTGAGGCTGGAAACCTGGTCCAGATATGGGATGGGGGCTGAGGGGGCCACTGGATAAGGAAGGGAACCATGAGGCTGGTGGTCTAAGACAGGACTTGGGGTCTGGGGGTGGGAAGAAGGAATGGGGCAAAGACCACAGAGGCGTTGGAAAGAAAGGATTCTAGGCTTAAGGAAGTTTGACCGGTTTCTCTAAGTGCGGGCTGGTCATATGCATAGCCCTGGGCAGCAGAAGGTAAGGCAGGGTCGCCGCCCTCAGGGGCTTACCGTGGCTGGTAAAGCTGTAGGCAAGTGGGGCTTGCTGGGCGAGATAAGAGGGTGGATGGACGGTGGGGTGAATAACTGAGACGTGGCTAAGGACTGGGGCCCCAATGCAAGAGTGGGGGGACTTCCCTCAATGTTGAGGGCACTGTCTGCCAGGAGGGAGAACCCAAGAGGTCTCGGGCCGCCCCCACCCCACCCCGTCTGTGTCCATAGCCGACTACATCGTGCTGCAGTTCGGCCGCGTGGCCGAGGACGCCTTCACCCTAGACTACCGGTACCCGCTGTGCGCCTTGCAGGCCTTCGCCATTGCCCTCTCCAGTTTCGACGGGAAGCTGGCCTGCGAGTGACCCTAGTAGTCCTCAGCGCCCGCCAGGGTTGGGGAAAGGATTCAGTTTGGAGGCTTGAACGGTCCCTTCACCAGAGTCCCCACTGAAGACTCCTCCCTTGTCGGGGGCTGACCCCGCTGTCTCCGGGTGACCTCCATCCACTGCCCAGCCTGGCACAGGCGAGGCAGGGGAGGAGCTCACACGGCGGGTCGGACGGAGATGAAGAACATCTGGAGTTGGAGCCGCACATCTGGTCGCGGAGCTAGCCTGCGCCGCTTCACCACCACCCCCGCCCGGCGCCCCAGTCACTTCCTGTCCAGGAGCAGTAGTCAGTGTTGTTTTAACCCCCTCTGGGACCGTACTAGGGCTCCAAGGAGGGGGGCGGGCTCCGAGGAGGGGGTAGGTGATAAGGAACGAAAACCGGGTACCCACATCCCCAATAAAGCTGCGTCCTAGGCCAAGAGGCGCAGTGGTTCTTCAGCGCGTGCGGAGAAAAAGGCGGCGGGAGGGGTCCGGAGCGCGGGAGAGGTCCGGAGGGCGGGCTGGAGGCCTCCCTTCCCCACCCCCCACCCCGCTCAGGCCCCGGGCGCTCCCGCGTCCCCTCCCACGCGCCCATCGTGGGTCCTACCGAAACTCGGCTGGCTCGCGATGTCGAGACGCCCCCCGCGGGGGCCCCGGGGAGCCGGGCCGAGAGGGAGGGCCCCGGAGGTCCGGGAAGAGGGGGAAAGGGAGAAATTCGAGAAACAAGCCTCTCGGGGAGAACCAGACAAACCGGGTTCGGGCAGGGCGGGCGCAGCCTCCAGGGCGGGGCCGGGTCTGGGGCCCGAGGAGTAAGGGGGCGGGCCCTCAGTCGGGAGAAGGCGCTCCGCCTCGGCCGTTCGGGACTCGGGTAGGGGGTAGGGAGACCCGAAGACCGTGCGCCCCGGCTCCGCCGGGCTCCTAGTGACGCGGCACCCGGGCCCCTGCACCGACGGGAGTCCTGCCCCCGAGGTGGGAGCTCCGCCCTCGGCCCCGCCCAGGCCGGAGCCCCAAATTCCGGCGGGGGACTGGGGAGGTAGGGTAGGGCAAGGGAGGTTGAGAGCGCCGCTCCGGCAGGCGAGGAACGGGGCGCCCAGGCGCGGAGAGGCCGGGGGTCGCCTGGGGTCCCGAAGCGTCAGGGTGGGCAGCCCAAGCGCGGTCGGGGGCGGTCCTGCGCGGCCCCGCCCCTCCAGGCCGGTGCCCGCCCCCCTGCGCGCCCCGCCCCCTCCTTCCCCGCAGCCCCCACCCCCAGTCCCGGCTCCTCAACACAAACTTTCCGTCCCGCTCGCTCCCTCCTCAGCGCCCGGCGCCTCCCGCTCCAGCCCGGCTCATTCCGCACATTCCGGTCAGCCCCCTCCCCAAGACCCCCCTTCCCCGGCCCCCCTCTTCGCTCCCTCGGGCCCGGCGGAGCCGCCCGGCCGGAGCGCCCCCGCGAGATCGGACCAGGTAAGCCGGGCGGACGCCGGGAGGAGGCCCTGCTGGGAGAGGTGGTTTGGTTGGTTGGTTCTGGGTTGGGGGGGCACTCGAGGGGGGCTGGTTCCCAGAGCTATTGTCCAGCCTGAGCCGGAGCCCCGGATCTGGGTGCCGGGAAGTTTAGAGCAAAGGGGGGGGAAGCCCTCCGGGAAGCCCCGCCCACCCCTCCCACCCCACCCCCATCCCACCCCCCCGCGACCCGGACGAGTTGTTAGGGGGAGGTCGGGGAGCCGGGAGCTTGGCTCCGGTGCCATCGCCTGGCCCAACGTACGCCTTTGGGGTGTCGAGGTCGGGGTCTGGGGGCCCGCACGGTCTGGGGGGCCTGCCACCGGGGAGCTCCCAGTCCCGGGCCCCGCCGCCCTTTGGACTCCCAGCTGGCGCTCTCTCGGAGCCCGCTGGGCCCCAGCTCCACGCAGGCCTCGGGCCCGGCCTCCCGGCGCCCAGGCCGGCTCCTGCGCGCGGTGCCCGCAGCCGTGCCGGATCGTGGAGGGTGTCCGGCAGCAAAGCTGCGCGCCCCGGGCGTGGTGCCCCCTGAGGGGCAGGAGCTTAAGTTCCCTCCAGTCTGCTCCTGCGTCGGGGTGGAGTTTTTGGAGTTCCAGCCCTGAGCCCTGTGAGCCTGGCTCTAAAGGGGGCTGGATTTGGGGCCTTCTCTTCGCCACGCTTCCTCAGAGCCCTTGTTTAGACTTTAGAGGGTTTGAAGGCCGCTTGTCTCCTCTAACCCTAACCCCCCCAACACCACCCCCACCATTGTCTGTCGTGCCCTTTACTCCTGCCTGGGGAAGGAAGGCCGGGAGTGCCTGTCTGCGTCTGGTTTCCAGCTTAGCCAGGCCGCACGGCAGTGTCATGGAGACCCCACTGTGTCACCTTTCCAGGAGAGGGGCCCTGATCCAGGGCTGAGAGATTCTTTCAGAACAAGGGGGAATGAGGCGTTGGTGTAGGGCTTCTCAGGGGGCACCTCCTTCTGTGTCTTTACTCGCTCCAGGTAGAGGCAGAAGCAGGTCAGGCCTGGACTTGTAGCCCAGGAGAGCAGGGGGTGGGGATGGGGGCTGGACACAGCTCAGAGGGGCTGGTGCGAGCCCATGGCGCCTCTGTATATCCAGCCTCCTGCAGCTGATTCTGTGTCCACATGTTCCACCCCAGTGCAGGGGGCCAGGGCGCCTCCTTGGCCAGAATGCTGGGGGCAGCCTGGGGTAAGGAGGGAAATCTAAAGTTGCCAAAAGTTAGAGATTTGGGGGAATTAGGTATTCCTCCCTTCCAGATTCTTGTAGCTCCTTTTCCAAGACCTCCCCCCAGCAGTGCCACCACAGGACGTGGTTCTGTGGTCTTTCTAGATCCCTAGGAGATAAACAGATGTATTTTCTAGGACTAGGCTATATGGTGACAGTGACTTCAGTGGCCCTGGATGCCCCCTCCTCAGAGAGAGGCTGGGATCCAATGAGAGTCTCAACCTTGTGGGCCTTCCCCCACCACCATCCCCCCAGGGAGGAACAATAATTAATGCTAATTAGCGCATTTGAGCAAGGGAATGGCTGAGTAGGATGGTCAGTGATTGGCAGGACAGGGTGTTGTGTGTCTGTGTGTGTGTCTGTGTGTGTGTGTGTGTGTGTGTGTGTGTGTGTCCTGAGCCCTGCTCCCACCCTGTGTGTGTGTGTGTGTGTGTGTTGGGCCCTGCTCCCACCCTCACCTGGGTACATTCTGACAGTTGGGTAAATACTAAAACAAGAAGGAGACCTCTCAAACAGAGGAGGTCAAGAAATTAAGAGATCTGACCCCAGCTGGGCCTTTAACCAGTTGTGTCATCCTGGTGGGCCTTAGTTTCCCTGTTTGGAATCCATGACTTCTCAGGTCCCTTTTCTCTGAGCTTCTCTCGGAGTCTCTGTCTCCTAATCAATCAGCCTTCCCTCTCTTCCCATCATGGAACCTGAACCTGGTGGGGCCTGGAGAGGTGAGTGGGTGACCCAGTGGTCTAAGAAGAAGGTGAGGGCTAACCAGAGGGTGACTGAGGGCAGCTAAGCCAGGTGAGAGTGGCTGAAAAGGTTACAGGCAGCAGGTGTCAGGGGAGAGGGAGGCCGGTGGAGTCCAGGGAACTGCCCTGGGAGGTGGCAGTGGGGTCTGGCAAGGCTGGGCAGGGTAAATGGTGTTCAGAGGCCGCCTGGATGGCCGACCCCTCTCCCAGACGCCTCTAGGGGCTCAGGGTGGAAGTTGGAAGGGAGTGAAAGCTTCCAGCCCTGTCCACCTCCTCGCTCAGGAAGGGAGAGGTGCCTAGGGGCCGGCTGACAGGGAGGACAGTGGGGGAGGGAGCTGGTGGTGCCAGGCTCCAGGGAGCCAAGAGGGCTCCAGTGCTGCAGCTTTCTGTGGAGGTGGCCAGGAGGTTGCAGTCTCTGCTTCCCACGTGGGCACTGCTGGAGCTGTGGGGTCTGAGGGGTGGCCTTGAAGGTCCAGGTCTCCATGGCCCTCTGGGGCCGCCCTGGGGCCATGGCAGGAGCTTGTCTGCTCAGAGCTGGGGTGGAGGCCAGCAGATCACACTCGGCCCTGTCCCCCATGGCCTCGCCCTGCCCTCCCCTCCCCGCTGGTGTGCCAGCCTAGGGTGGTCTGCAGGAGAGGCCCTGCCCCTCCAGGGAGGACTCTGGAGGGGAGAGGGCTCTGCGGGTCCGCTCAGGGTCCCACAGGGGACTGGGGGCAGGAGCCAGAGAATTCTGTCGCTCTACAAATCCCAAAGCCTCGGCCCCTGAGGTTTCCTAGAGTGCTGATTGCTTCCTGTACTCCCTGCCAGGCCCGACAGGACAGGAAGTGATAGAGGGAAACGAGAGTGCCACTGTGTGTGCCGCTGGCTGTGTGTGAGAGAGAAGCCGAGTGGGACACTCTGTGTGGGTGATGCTGGGTGGGTGGATGCAGGTGGGGGGAACTGGGTAAAACCAGTTTGTGTGTGTGACTGCGTGTGAGAGCAACCGTATGCAACATCGTGACTGTGCGACATTCTCGTGTGAGAGAAGCTATGATATTCTGTGGACTGACACTGCAGGTCCATGAGGGAAGCTATGAATGATGTTCTTAGTGTGTGGCTGACGCTGCGCGTGTGCGTGTGTGTGGCTGTCTGGGGGACCTGTGTGTGTGAGGGGCCATCCCGTGGGGTACATTTATGAAAGACACCGTCTGCTTGACTAGCGGTGTGAGCTCACACTCGTGTCTGGATGGGATTCCGATGCCCCAGGTGTGGAGGGACACTGCGATTGTGTGATGCTGTGTGGGTCAGAAGCAGAATGAGTGACACTCTGTGTGACGCATGTTGCTGTTGCATGCCTATGTATGGCGCAGTGTGAACAGCAAATGAGGTGACCTTGGGTTTGTAGAAACTCTGATGGTCTGTGTATGACTATATATGACACCACGTATGAGAAAAGTTGTCACAACATGATGTACATGTGTGTGTAAGGGGGAAACCGTTGTGACACGGCGGACTATACCCAGTGCAGCAGGCGTGTGCTGAGAAGCTGTGACAACAGCTGAGTGTGAAATCAGGCGTGTGGGTGAGACTGAGCACGAGAAAGAAACTCCGCGCATGGAGGGACGGTGCTGTTGGTGGGGTGTGACTGAGACCGACTCTGCGGGTGGTCACATCTGAGATGGTTTGCGACTGTGGGGCAGTGGGGGTGACATCCTTCAGGACTGTGGCATATATGGCGTGGGATGCCATGTATGATGAATTTGGGGGACTGTGACCCCAATGCATGTGGTGTCTGCATGGAGGACCACAGAAAGAAAACTGTTGAAAACAAAGAAAGAATGGGACTTCCCTGGTGGTCCAGCAGTTAAGATTCCGCACTTCCAGTGCAGGAGGCACGGGTTCGATCCCTGGTCGGGGGACTAAGATCCCACGTGCCGTCAGCATGGCCAAAAAAAATACAAGAAAAAAAGAAAGAAAGAAAGAATGTACTTAATGCTGCTGAAGTGTGCCCTTAAAAACGATTAAAATGGTACATTTTTTATTACGTATGTTTTATCACAATAAAAGAAGTTAAGAAAAAGAAATAAGGGAGATGCAGGTAACAGTGAATGTGCAGGACAGTGGCTGTGAAGAGGAGTGTGTGTGTTTGATGGAGAGGAGACGCCCAGGGAAAGCCTGTGTGTTTATAGACGACATTGACATTGTGACCTTCCTGAGGGGGCAACTGACTGAGGGACTAGTGGCAGCTCAGTGGGTGATCCAGAGTCCAAGGGGCCCTCTGACATGTTCACTGAGAACTGTGAAACCCAGTTTCACCCCTTGGCTGCATCCCCGCCCCCTCCAGCTTGGATCCCTGGCCTTCCTGGAGTGGGATGAGATGAGGAGAAAGGACAGTCTCAGAGTGGGGGTGAAGGGAGGTGTGGGAAGTGGGCCCCTTCTTCCTGCAGGAGGTTTGAGGGCTCTGAGTCTCTTCCCTCCCTCCCTCCCTCCCTCCCTCCTACACTGCTGGAAGCAGGGGTGACAGTGAGGATGAGCCTTGGAGAGGGAAGCCTGGGGGGCTACTCTGCCCCATCTGCTCCCCGAGGAGCCCGCGCCCTAGGAGAGGGGATGGGTGGGTGCAGAGACTGGATTCCCAAATTGGAAGCACATTAGTAAGCTGGGGAGGGCTGGGGAGCCCCCCTTCACCTCCCTCCTAGTGGGTTCTGCAAATTGCTTCCTCCTGTAAAAATCTCGACCCTGCTCCAGGGAGGAGGGTACTCCATCTCCAGCCTGGCAGGGTGTGGTCACTTGGCAGGGTCCCCCAGGGGTCCTTGGCCTGCAGGTGGGGGAGGCAGACACCATCCCCATCCCGCCTGCCCTGCTCTCCCATCCCAACCAGAGCACGGCCAGTTCTAGGGTGGGAGCCCCTGGCAGCTGGAGAACAGCTGGCCCGCTGTGGGGGTGGGTGGGGAGGAAGGAGGGAAAAGCAGAGGAGGCGGGGAGGCTCCCTTAGCCCTCATCTACCGCCTGCCCCATCCTCTCCCCCCTGGCTGGCCCGCCCAGCCCAGGTTTGGGGGCAGGGCATTCAGGATGAAACTGCTGGTTTCACTAATCTTCCCACACTTTGAGTGATGTTCTCACTCAAAGTGAGAGCACTCTGAGGGCTGAAGCCCTGCAAGAGTGGACAGCTGCTGCCCGCTAGACGCAGCACCGTCACCGGGTTCAGTCCGACCTCCCCGCGGGGCTGGTGCCGGGGGAGGGGTGCCGGGTGCAGACACCTGCCTGGACTTGCCTTTTCTGCATCCCCCACCTGGCAGAAGCTCTGGGGGAGCCCAGGTTTCAAGCCCATCCCTCCTCCTACTTGAAAGGCAGTAGAGGGCTGGGTGGTCTGGAGGCTGCGGGGGCCTTGGGGGGTGAGGACCTAGGGCCTCTGAAGCAGCCCCTGCGCTGGCCTCCACCCCTGGAGCTGTCCAGCCAGTTATTCCAGCAGGTCTGGCCCCAGGGTGGGGAGTGGGCAGCAAGGTGCCCCTTATCTCCCTCAGGGCCCTGAGGCCTGTTCACCCAGCCTCCTATCTCCTACCCGGCCACCACCCAGAGGCACCTTCTGACCTCAGAAGGCCCTGGGAGAGGGGAAGCGGGTGTGTGCTGGTCAGATTGAGGGTAAAGTTAGAGCGAGAACACAGGAGGTCCTTGGGCTGTGCAATACCAGGGAGATGGGAGGTCGTCCGAGAGGAGGGCTGGGGAGCAGATGGGCCAGGAGTGGGGATGTCCTGCATGTGGCCCTGTTGTGGCTGAAACCAGCCCCCAGCCCC
This sequence comes from Phocoena sinus, assembly GCF_008692025.1. Classification (NCBI taxonomy): domain Eukaryota; kingdom Metazoa; phylum Chordata; class Mammalia; order Artiodactyla; family Phocoenidae; genus Phocoena; species Phocoena sinus. Next base: position 65,379,642 of record NC_045773.1, on the reverse strand, counting down.
CAGCAGTGGCTCCCCTGGTCACTCCTTCCCCCAGGTCTGCCCCAGCCTCTGAGTCTTTCTGTCCTTGGCTCGCGCTCGCTGGCTCTCTTTTTCTCTCTCACCACCATCTGGTTTTCCCCTCCCTCGCTGCCTGTGTCTGAGCTTAGTGATTTACCCCCTTCATCTGTGTGTCTCCATCTCCTCCATCTTGGTCTCTGTCTTTCTGTCTCTGTTGGTCATAGTGACTCTCTCCCTCACTCTCTCGCCACTCCCCCCAATGTCTGTGGATCTCACTCTCTCCAGCACTCTACCTGTCTGTATGTCTGTCTCTCTCTGGATCTCTGTCTCTCCCTCTGGGTCTCACTCCAAGATCCCCTCTCTAGGTCTCTTTATTTTGTCTCTCACTCTGTGACTGTCCCGTCTCTTTTGTCTGTTTTCTTGTCTGTCTCCTGCTCTCTTCACCCACCCCCAGACTTGCCCGCACCGTGTCCCCCTTCCCCTCCTGTCTATCCCAAGCTCCACCCTCTTTGCCTCTCACTTGGGTCTTTCTCCCCCTTCTCCCACCCCTCCTGGTGGTGCAACCCAGCAACGTAGAGGTTCTAGACACCTGGGACAGTGTCAACGAGCAGCTGGGGGGCTGCCACCCCTGTCAACCCCACTTTGTAAAGGGCAGATAAGACCCAACGCTGGGCTGGGGCTGCCTTCCCCTGGGGCCTGCCCTCTGACCCCAGGCAGCCCCCTCCACCATGCCTGAGTCCCACATTGGCCTCAGTCCAGCCCTGCAGCTGGCTGAGGAACCCATAGCCTCCTCCCTGCCCCCAGCCTGAGTCCCAGTGGTTTGGGGTCTAAGGAGAGGAGGGTGGCCCACTCTCATCTCTGTCCTCATCCCACAGCAGTAACTCTGGGAAGGCCAGAGCAGCCAGTGCAGACTCCTTGCACTGACCTGCTCCTGAGTGATGCGGTAGGACAGAGACCCCAGTTCAGCCCCCAGCGGGGCTCAGCTGCCGGCCTGCCATTGCCCACGGGTATGCCTCGGTCTGGGGGTACAAATATTCTTATTGGGGTGTCCGCTCGCGCACCCATGCAGCGTACTGCACACACGTGCTCCAGTGCATTGCTGTGTGGGGTGGGGGGTCACCTGCAGACCCCTGTGTGGGTGCCTCTCCCCGCAGGGGTGTTCCTGGAAAGTGAGTCTAGCATGTGCCTGTGAGCCAGCGGAAGGGACGGTGGTCCTGCTTCTCTCCTTGACTTGTCCTTGTGGCCGCCCCCTGGGCTCCCCTCCCCCTCACCAGCTGCCAGCAGTCCCAGCCAGGGGCCGCCGCCCCGCCCCCCCAGTCTGTCCCAGCTCCCAAGCACTGCTGTGTTCGCCATATTTGGCCACAGTGCTCCTGCGGGGGGCGGGGCGGGGCTGACATCACCCCGAGAAGGGGGGGGCCACTCCCTGGATGAGGGGAGGCGGGCACAGACTTGGGGGAGGCAAGAAAGTTGCTTTGAAAAGTCTGGGGCTGCCAGGGCCCCCCATGAGCCGGGCCCCTGCTGCTCTGAGGGAGGCCTCAGGAAAAGATTTGGGGGGAAATGGATTGAGGACTCTGTTGGGAGGGGTCTTAGCTCATTGTAGTCCCTCTTCTGCTTCCCCTCTAACGCCGCCTGTGGCACTCTCAGACTTGGGGCACTGGGGTGGGGCGGTGGCTTGCCTCCCAGCTAGCTCAGTATAGGCGCCGCTGTGTCCCCCGGCATCCCACCCCTCCCCCCCACTCTTATTACAAGAACTTGCCCTCAGGGGGTTGAGGAGGGGATGGGGATGAGAATACAGCTTGCGGGGGTGTGGCCCCTCTGACCCGTCAGGAGCATGGCTTCCTCTCTCCCTGGCTGCCCTCTGGTGTGGTGGTCTTGGAGGCCTCACAGGAAGGGTTACAGCGGTCTGGGGGTCCTTGAAGTTGCTCGCCACCTGTGCTGGGGGGGACCCTGTGGTCTGGACCCCACTGGGCATTCTCAGGTGGTTGCCATGACAACCCATGACAACCCATGCTGGGCCTCCTTTCCCTCTGCAGATGGTGGGGCTTCTTACCTTGGTTAAGAGACTGAAGCTAGATTGCCTGTGTTCAGAACCCAGCTCTAGCACTTAGCAACTGTGTGTCCTTGGGCAAATTGCTTAACCCCTCTGTTCTTTGGTTTCCTCATCTGTAAAGTAGAAGCAATAATAGTATCTACCTCATAGGTGATTGTGAGTATTAAATGAGTCAATGTGTATAAAGTCCCAGACTAGGGCCTGCCGTATGCAGGTGCTGTCATTCGTAGTAAAGTTAAATGTAAACTCTATATCCATCTGACATTCAGGCCCCCAGGCCCTCCCCATCCCATGCCACTAGCAATTGCCTTCAAGCCTTCCAAAGCAAAGAGGTGGCCCCCACAGGGAAAATCCCCACCCACTTGACAAGACCTGGAATTCTTGTTTGAGGGGAAAGAAGTCTCTTCCCCAGCTTCTGATGGGGTCTCCCACTCTCCACCCTGCGCCCCCTTTCCCTACAGCCCAGAGCAAAGTCCTGGGGTCTAGCCATCTGGGGCTCTGGGCCTCCCAGGACCCTGATACACCTTGGACATGTGGTTCTGAGGCTGAAGGGAGCCGGGGGGTGAGCCTTAGAGCCGTGTGTGTTGGGGGACTGTCTGGGTGTGATCTGCTTTAATAACCCAGCCTGGCGTGTGCGGAACTCAGAGTTTACAGAGCCCTGGCCCATCCACGATGTGGACCAGGGCAGGGGCCAGCGTGTGGGTGGTTTATGGGCTGCTGTGGGGCCGGGAGGTGCAGGAACAGGAAGTGGGATGGAGGAGTGGGTGGGGTTGAGCAAGGCTGTCGGCCAGGCACCTTCTCAGCTGCTCCCTTACCAGCCAGTGTCGCTCCCGTCTCATGATTCCTGGGGCAGTTCCTGCCCTGAGTTTAGGTTCCTTGGCAGGGTCCTCATGAGTTATCTTTTGGGGAAGGCAAAACTGTACCCTTCCTGGGTCTGGGACCCTCCTCAGGCCACAGCGGGTCCTTGGCAGGATTGCAGTGATGCTGGGGGAGAGAATGAGGGGTGGGGGTCCCTGGTTGGGGATCCTGGGGATCCTGATGACAAGGAGGAGGAGCTGGCAGAGCGAGAGCCAAGGAGCCCCTCTGAGAGCCGTAGAAGCACTGGGCCCTGTCCCTCGTGGTCCTCCTCTCTGCCCATCATGGTGCCTTTGGCAGCTGCATGGCCTTGTGAGCCTGTTTGCCTCATCTGAATAATGGGCATCACTCCTTGCCCTCCCTGCCTTAGTTTTGAGGATTGAATAAATATGAAAGTACTTTTTCCCCACAAAAGTACTGTGTAGGTATAAGGCATTGTTACTGTTGCTGTTGATCACCACCAGGCATCATGGTTGGCACTTTGTCTGATCTCATTTCATTTTAACCCTCACAACCTCAAAGGAGACCTTTCCTTCGTTTTACAGGACTGAGGCTCAGAGAGGTGAAGTAACTCATCCAAGGTCACACAGCACTGACTAAACATAACCTCTGGTTGCCTCCACCCAACCCTGGAGCACCTGCCCCAGGGGTGGAGATTGCGGTCTGGGAGGACCCTGCCCTAACCCCTCTGCGTCTGCCCCCCAGGCTCAGGCTGCCCAGTGGGCTCAGGCCCAGAGCCCAGAGCCCAGAGCAACCAGCACAATAGCGTCCAACAGCTGGAATGCCAGCAGCAGCCCCGGGGAGGCCCGGGAGGATGGGCCCGAGGGCCTGGACAAGGGGCTGGACAACGATGCGGAGGGCGTGTGGAGCCCGGACATCGAGCAGAGCTTCCAGGAGGCCCTGGCCATCTACCCACCCTGCGGCCGTCGCAAGATCATCCTGTCGGATGAGGGCAAGATGTACGGTGCGTGTGGGGAGGCACAGGGACCCTGGACTGGACTTGGGGAGGCGGTCCAGCCCTCCTCACCCCTCCCTCTGCTCTCTGCCCCCTCACCCAACCGGTTTGGCGAAGTCCTGGAGGCCGCCAGCCCTCTGAGGGCGGGCGGGTCTGGGCGTGCAAGCCTGTGTGTCTGGATCCTCCTCATAAACAGGCCAGGTTTGCCCCTTCCACCTGAGCGCAGCCCACACGCCACACCACTCCCGCCCCCGACCCCACCCCCGACTGCCCCTCCTCTCCTCGCCCTGGCCAGCCTGGAGGTTTCGGGGTGACTCAGTGGGCCCGGGAAACTGGGTCAATCCGGTGTGTTCCAGGCTGGGCCCAGGAGAGGGTCCCTCTCCTGGGAGGACGTGGGGGAGCCCGAGGGGTGAGACCTGGGATGGGATCCCAGCAAAGAACAGTGTTTCCCACTGGCGAGTTCCCTCCAGAGAACGGGAGGCGTGGAGAGGGGCCTGCGGAGTGGTGGGAGGCCCACAGTGTGACAGGGCTTGCGTGGGGAAGGGCGCTGGAGAGACAAGGGGACTCCCTCACTCCTCACACCCCCTCCCAAGTCTGCTGCTCTCCTGGCCCCTCTCTTTGCCACCTTGCCCACCTCCTGCCTCCAGAAGGGAGCATCCACCCTGGTCCAGCCCTGAGAGGGCTCTCCCAGGGCTGCATTTTTGGGATAACTCAACCCTTTGGGGCCTGACTCCTTGCCAGCTCCCTCCAACCCGCCCTGACAGCCTATGGCTGGGTGAGGCAGGCCCTCAGCCTGTCCCCTCCCAGTGTCCAGCACCGGCTGGGCTGCCCCGTGTCCCCTGCCCCACCACCGTGCCACGCCCATCCCCAGCCCCAGAGCCCCACTCACGGGGCAGGCAGATGTTCCAGGGCACCTTCTATAGGGCGGGGGCCGCCTGCCCCCACTGCTCCCTCCCAGAGGGCTGGGGCAGCCCCACAGGGTATTTTTAGACAGGGCGGAGGGAGTGGGGTGGAGAGGGGCAGGCAGGAAGGGAGGAGCCGTGGGGCCAGTTCCGTCATGGAAGAGGAATCTGGAGAATGCGGTCCTTCTGGGGAGGCTATGGGGTTGGGGGGCAGGGGGCCTGAATTTGGGGGTAAGAAGCCTACACGCTGAGGATGCTGACACATGCTTCACCGTGCGTCCCAAGCACCCCCTTTAAAGGGCCAAGCCCCCGGATGCCGGCCAGCCTCTGGGCACCCAGAGGGTCCCTGGTGCTGAGCAGAGCCCCCCACCCCAAGTCTGACGGGCTGCACTCTCTCACAGGGAGGGACAGACACTGGTAACCAGTGACATGGGGGTGACAGGTTCAAGGACACAGTGACATGCTCAGTGACACATCTTGACCCAGGCTGTCAGTGTAGGAGACGTGTTGGAGACCATCTGGTCCTTCCTGCCCGTTTCACCAGAGAAGGGCAGGGACTTGTCCAGGGTCTCCTGGTGGCAAGGACAGCTAGGACAGGAACCCAGGCCAGAGTTCTTACAGACACACACAGGTATGCATGCCCAGACATCTCTCTCTCTCTCTCTCTCTCTCTCTCTCTCTCTCTCTCTCTCTCTCTCTCTCTCTCTCTCTCTCACACACACACACACACACACACACACACACACACGAGCCCTTACCCTCGGAGGTTTGGAGCTGGTGACAGCACGGAGAGGAAGGAAGCACTGCGGGGGGCTGGGAGTGAGGGGCCCAGCTGTCCTGCAGCCCTTCGGCCACACCTGCCCCTGTCTGTCTCACAGGGAAACCTGTCAAGCCGCCTGACATTGTTCCACCTCCTGCTCTGCTGCCCCTCCCCCAACAGCAGCCCCCCAGGTCCTGGAGGCGGTGGGGGGAGCTCTGGGACTTCCCCATCATCCTTCACCCACCCCGCTTGTGCCCCTTACGTGGGGTGGAGCGAAGAGAGTGGGGAGAGAAAACAAGAGCAGCGTGTGTGGGAGGGGCCAGGTGTATTTCCAGCTGGTGGGGGGTCTCCAGCCACCAGGGGTCCCCTTTGACCACTCCCCATTTTTTCCTCTCACCCCAATCTAGGCCGAAATGAGTTGATCGCACGGTATATTAAATTGAGGACGGGAAAGACTCGGACAAGAAAACAGGTAAAAGATAATTTATGCTGCGGCCCCCCTGCCCGCACACACTCTCTCCCCTGCCTCTGTCTGTCCCTCCCAGGCCGAGCTATCCCATTGCCCTGCCTGCCTCCTCAGAGCTGCCCCCTTGCCCAGCCCACTCCCCTAGCTCCCTGACCGGGGCTTGAACCCACGCCACCTGCATTGGGAGCGAGGAGTCTTCACCACTGCACCGCCAGGGAAGTCCCCACTGTCTTTTCTGACCCCCATCCCAGACCTGTGATCCAGCGACCACAGATACGCCCCAGTGGGCAACTGTGGCAGCTGCATGTCACTGCCCTGAGTGGCTCGCTGACCAGTCAGGGAGACAGGCAGTTGGACAGGTGAGGGCAGAGCAGGGCAGCATGGCTGAGATCGGAGCATGTACTGTCAGACAAGCATTGAACCCGGACCAGGGAGGGGAAGGGAGGGGGGAGGGCTAGGAAGGCTTCCTGGAGGAGATGACACTCAAGATGTATTTTTAAGAAGGAAGAGGATCTAGCCAGGCAGGAAAAAGGGAGAGGATTCTTCCAGGCTGAGGAAGCTGGCTCTACAAATAGTAACTGTAAGCCCATCCAGAGCTGACTTTGTGTTAGTTTATTTAGTCCTCACAGCAACCTTTTGAAGTAGGTACAGTAATTACCTCCATCTTACAGGTGAGGAAACCAAGGCACAGGGAAGTTAAGTAACTTCCTAAGGTCACTCTGCGGGTAGGTGGTGGATCCAGGATTCAACCCACTGGGCAGGAAAGAGCCTTCCGTTAGCAGTGTGGTGTGTGGAGGGAGGGGTGGGAAAAGCCGAGGGCTGTGAGAGATTGAGCTGGAGGCCAGAGGGACAGGTTTCCCTGGGGGCAACTGGGGGCCATGGAAGGGAATAGATGAGGGTGTGGCGCGTGGCAACTGTCAAGGCATCTTGTCTCCGGAACACCCAAGGCAGTGGATAGAGAGGACCAGGCCAAGGCAGGGACCTAGGTCAGCAGCGGTGGCCTGGGCAGCGGCAATGGTGAGGGTAGTGGTGGTAGGGATGGAAGAAACTGGTGATTTGGGAGATGATTGGGTGGCGGGAGAGAGGCAGGCTCTAGGCAGGGACCTGGAGAACCGAGGCCAGCTCTGGCCCTCAGCCCCCCAAACCTCCCTCTTTGGTTGGGGTTTGAGCCTTGCACCCACCCCTGAGATCCTCACTGTCTCAAAGGAAGGTTCTGGGTCCGCACACCCAGTGCGGGAGTAGAAATGCTCCCTCGTTGTTCAGGCCTTTATTAACCACTCTCCCTGGGCCAGTTCATGTTGTGCAGCATTTATTCACTTAGCAAATCATTGAGCTACTGCTGTGTTCTCGGTACAAGGGATCCTGCGAGGAACTGGACGGACAAGGGCCCAGTTCCCTGGAGCCTGGGGCCACAGGAGGAATACTGGCTGATCAGCCCCGGGGTTCAAATACCTTGCTCCTATACCTGCGGGGTGGGGGGGGGGGGTGCCTCATCTCCAGCCTCTGTTCCTCAGCCATTCAATAGCTGATATGTAGAACAGAGTGTATTTGTATAAGAATGTGCCGCTGCTGTTGCTATTATTATTACTGTAGTTATAAACAGAAAGCCATCCCACGCACAGGAGGAGGGCACTGTCCCAGCGTGTCCTGCTTCACCCAAAAGACATGTTCATAGGAACCTGTTTGTCAGAGTTGGAAGGGGCCCAGGGATCTTTAAGCGAGGCCCAGGGAGGGTAGCAGAGCCTCTTAATTCTGGGTCCGGCATCATACCTGCTCCTGGCCAGGTATCCCGAGAAGGCTGGCTGTACGTTAACATTTTACAGATGAGCTGTCGGCAAGCTCAGGATTTTAAAAACCTCTGGCCTTTGTCATTCTGCAAGGGTGGCACTCCTCTAACTTTATTCTGTATTAGAACTCTGATGTCTGATATCTCCTTAAAGGGGGTTCCTTCCTATGGTTGTGAGAACAAGGCATGTCTTTATGTGTCGCAAAGAGCAACCTGCTGACATGCACGGCTTTTTGGTTGTTTTCATTTTACTCTCTGTTGAAAAAAAAATGCCATTTTCATTTTTTTTTTTACAGCTACGTACAGCAGTTAATAGCAAGTACAGTGGCTCCCTATTGAAAACGCAGCTAAATATTACATTAGGATTAAGTCCCATGTGACTTTCAGCTGTCACAGAGTTGACCATTTGGAGATAGTCCTCTGGGCTAAGGGTATATTGGTGGTGGCCAAGTGGGCTGTGGAGTCAGGCCACCTGGGTTCATCTGTGTGACCTTGGATAAGTTGCTTAACCTCTCCGTGCTTTGGTTTCATCATCTGTAAACTGGGAATAATATTAGTACCGACTTCTTAGCATTGCTGTAAAGGTCAGAGGAGTTGGTACATGTAAAGTGCTGGGAACAATAGTAGCTGTGCTCGGTAAACGTCAGTTATTGTCATGACGTGAAGTGATCGGGAATCTTGCCAGACATAGGTCTGAATCCTAGGCACCATGAGATGGCATGAGAAGCACCCGCCTAGGTTCTAACCAAGTAGGAGGGGGCTGCCTAGCATCGCGTACATAGTAACTTTTAGTCCATGATTAAAAAGAAAAGAAACTGTTTCTTTATGGAGATAAAAACAACTTGCAAAGAAAGCCAACAGCAATTGCTGATAATGAAAGTGTGAAGCAGCTTAGAGGATCCACCTGTTCCCTCGCGCTTGTTTCATGGGGAAAACAGTGACACTTAGGTTCTCTGAGGCTGAGGGCCAGATCCTTGACAATGCCAAGGTCTGTTGTGCAAGCCCAGGGCGCACACATCCAGACCGTGAGTAGCTCAGGTCTGCCAGGAGAGGGAGGCTTCAGGGAGGAGGGGCTGGAGAAGAAATGCAGTTAAAAGCACATACTGTGTGCATAGAGATAGTGTACACTGCCATGTATTAGTCCGAGGAGAAGGACTGTGTACTGGGGGAGGAAGCTGCATGAACAAAGCAGGAGTCAGACCAGGCCAGGTTTCATAGGCCGGCAAGCTGGTGGGGTTCTCGGGAGGATTTAGGCAGTGGTACAGGGGAGGCCTTTTGTAAAGGATTTTGGGCTTGATGTATAATCTGGTGGCCAGCAGGAGCATTATGGCCATGGCTAGCCTCTGTGATGCCAGTTAGAAAAAAAAGTGTCTCCTCTGAGGATACCAGTGAGAAAAAGTCACCCCTTTTTGGAAGAATACAAAGATGCTCTTCCTCTGTTGTTTACCAGTCATCTTTTATCGGGTGTTAATTCTCAATTAGGATATGAAAGGATTCAGGGCTGCTGGGCAAAGGTCAGGAATGCAGAGTGTGCCCTTCACACCGGGCCCTCTTCAGCGGTACTTGCGTGGCCACTCGTGTTCGAACTCCTTGTAAGAACAGCAGTAGTTGAAAAGCACGTAAGCTGCCAACACCGTAGAAAGCCCAGCGAAGCTCCCTTTCTTCACACTGACATACTTATTGTAATACTGGTAGTAACCTCTTTGAAATGCTCCAGCAAAGAGGAGCATTTCACGCAGGGGTGAAATTTCACGCAGGGGTGAAATCCTGCGTCAGTATCCAGCTTGGCAGCTCCCCTATTTTGACATCCAGGAGCTTCTCTTCCTTCAGTGGTATGACTGATGCCATTTTGGATTCCTGGGTCTCTCTTCCTCCACTTTAGATGCAGTCGTGCACCAAGGCACATAGCTTGGCCAGCAGAGCTTGGGCTGGATTTTAGCCCTCACTGGGCCAGGTGCGCTTATGCAGTGAACAACCTGTACAACTGTACATGGTGCTCCTGAAAGCCACGGTAGGCCCTTGATCAAGACAGAGCCAAAAGAGGGCAGAATTGGCAGGGCTAAGGTGTGTCTGCCCGCAGGGGCCCCACGGTTGCCCCTCTTACATCTGGTCCCAGAGATGAGGGCTGGGATGCTCCTTGCCCGTGGCTACCCTGTGCTATGCCTCCTCACTGTCTGTGTTTTCCTCTCTGGCTGGGCGCGGGGCGGCCCCTAGGTGTCCAGCCACATACAGGTTCTAGCTCGGAAGAAGGTGCGGGAGTACCAGGTTGGCATCAAGGTACGTTGGGCGCCTGACTGGGGCCTCCAGCCCTTCCTCGGCCTCTCACCCACGGCGCCTCTACCACTTTCTCTGCACGGCTCAGGCCTCTGCCTTGGCTGGCTCTCTGGCCCCACTGTGCCTCTTTTCTGGCTGAAACTGTTCTTGCCTCTTCTGTTCTTTCTGTTCTTTTTCTCTTTCTCTCTCTCTCTCTCTCTCTCTCTCTCTCTCTCTCTCTACAGGTCTCTAGCCACTTGCAGGTTCTAGCCAGGCGGAAATCTCGGGAGATTCAGTCCAAGCTGAAGGTATGGGGTCCCCTGCCACTTGGCCTGGCCCTGCCCAGGCCTGATGCTGCTCTCTGACCCCAGCCCGGGACAGGGAAGGGGCTGAGGAGCTATGGGGGGCAGCAGGGGGGTCTCAGAAAGACAAGCAGCAGAAGCAGCCCATTTGCCACTTCAGGCTACACAGGGTCAGAGCCCCTGGAGAGTAAGCAGGAACCCAAGGGGACAGCCAGCCCTACAGCGAGGGAGAGGAAGACCACCTGGGGGCCACTAAGGCCCACCTCTCTTCTTCTCCATTTTCCTTTTCTCCTTCCTCCTAACTGCTGCTTGCTCATTGCATGGGGACTCCAGGTGGGCAGGGAGGAGACACTGGTGGGGACTGGCGGGCATGGCCATTCCTTGTTGGATGCTCAATCCTGGCTGCTCTGTGGCTGAGGATCTCAGAGCCTTGGGTTCATGGCCCTGGCCCAGGTCAAGGCCCCTGTAGGCTGCATCTTCTTCTCCCTGCCCACAAATGCCCAGCAGACTGGGCCTCCCGCCCCAGTCCCCACGCCTATAGTGCAGTACACGTGGACAGACCCAAGGGGCCCCAGCTTGGTCCACCATCTGGATCTCCAGCCCCTCTGCCCTCATCCTGCCCTTTCCAGGGCACCCCCAGCTGGCACGCCCTCCCTCTAGGTGGCAGTGGGGCTGGGGGAGGGTCCACAGCTACCTCTGAGCTTCCCTGCGCTCCTCAGGAACTGAGAGCCAGGTGGGCATTGAGAGGAGGATGAAATGACATGTCCCTCCATCCCATCTGGCCCTCCTCTGTGTCTCTTCTAATCCATTCTCCTTCTCTTCCACAGGCCATGAACCTGGTAAGTAGCACTGCCCCTCCCCGGGGGGTGGGGGGCAATGGAGGGGCGAGCACCTAATATAGGATTTTCAAATTATGGATTGTGAAATCAATGTAATAGGCTTGCCAACAGCATTTTTTAAAAAATGCATTATAGGGACTTCCCTGGTGGTCCAGTGGTAAAGAATCTGCCTTATAGTGCAGGGGACGTGGGTTCGATCCATGGTCAGGGAACTAAGATCCCACATGCTGCGGGGCAACTAAGCCCACGCGCAACAACTACTGAGCTCGCACGCCTCAACTAGAGAGCCCGTGTGCCGCAAATTACAGAGCCCGCGCACTCTGGAGCCCGCACATCACAACTACAGAGCGCACACGTACTGGAGCCCATGCACCACAACTAAAGAAGAGAAAACCCGCGCGCCACAACTAGAGGGAAGCCTGTGTGCCACAACTAAAGACCTGACGCGGCTGAAAATAAACAAAAATAAATAAATAATAAATCTTTGAAAAAATGGATTATAGTGGTTCTCAAACTTTCGCATGCATCAGAATCACCTGGAGGGCTTATGAAGTCGGATTTCTCGGCCTCACCCTCAGAGTTTCAGATTCAGTAGGTCTGGGCTAGGGCCTGAGAATTTGATTTCTAACAAGCTTCCAGGTGATGCTGGTGCTGCTGGTCCGTGGACCATACTTTGAGAACCACTGATGAAATAGAAAATATGAGAGTGCGTGACACACAAAATAAGGAGAACTGTTTTGGCTTATACTGGGTTATGGAGTAAAATAATTTCTTATTGTGGATTGTGATCAGAGGGGTGATGTACACTTAGGAGACAGGGCCTGGGGGGAGGCCCCTGAGGCAAGCCCCTATCTTGTCTCTGGCCTGGCCTGGGCCTCACAAGGCTTCTCCCCTCCTCAGGACCAGGTCTCCAAGGACAAAGCCCTCCAGAGTATGGCATCCATGTCCTCTGCCCAGATTGTCTCAGCCAGCGTCCTACAGAACAAGTTCAGCCCACCCTCCCCTCTGCCCCAGGCCGTCTTCTCCACTTCCTCTCGGGTACAGGGGTCCTGGGAAGTGGGACTGGGGTGAAGGAGTGCCTTTAGGGTGGGCCGGGGTTGGGGTCCTGGATACTGAGGGACCCTGGGCTTCTTCCCGTCTCTGCAGTTCTGGAGCAGCCCCCCTCTCCTGGGACAGCAGCCTGGACCCTCTCAGGAGTGAGTATGGTGGCATTTCCTTCCCACACCCTCTTCTTTCCCCTGGCAGCCACTCTGGACTTCCCCTCCCATCTGGGTTCCAGCAGCAGCTGAGCAAAGTCTTCGTTCAAAAATAGAGGGTTGGAGAGTGCCAGTTAAGAGAGCTAATGCATCTGTCTGTTCATTCACGTGTTTGTTCATTCATCAACCACTTGTCATCCATCTTACAATTATTTTTCACTCAGTTAATCTCTGAGTCAGTCTTTCATTCAACAAGTCAGGTATTCTCAGCTCCTTCAACTCTAAGATGACTTTCTTCCTAAGACACGCCCTCAGTTTAATGAACAGCTCTGCAGGGTGGGTTTGAAATGCTGCATTAAATGTGCACATCAGTTGTGAGATGCAGGCAGACTTCATAAAGTTAAAACGTGAAGAAAACAAAAAGCTTGCGAGTTAGCTGGTCAGCATGTATTTCTGGGCCTCCACAGGAAGGCCTGGTGGCTTCCTATGTGGGATCCCAGATGAGACCCACGTGACTGGGCCAGGCGGAAAGTGGGGAAGGGGTGACCCTCTAACCAGCCCATGCTCCTGTCTGCAGCATCAAGCCCTTTGCACAGCCAGCCTACCCCGTCCAGCCACCCCTGCCGCCGACGCTCAGCAGTAAGTTCCCTGCACAAGGCAGCCACCACCTCTCCCTCCCTCAGCAGCTGCACCTCTGCTCAGAAGAGCTGGGGCCAGACTTGTATGTGTGTGTGCGCGCGCGCGCGTGTACATGCGCGCGGGCTGGGAGGGAGGAGTGGCTGGCATCTGTAGGGGATTGGGACAGGCCAGGAATAGCCCCCTTACCTTTTACAATGTTGCTTCCACAACTCTGCTACAAGAACAAACCACCAAAGGTGTCACATTGATATGTGTATGTATATATAATTCCTTCAAGGGAAATACACCGAAATCTTCAGAGTTTTACTTTCGTTAGGAGTTAGGATTCTGGGTAATTTTTTTTTTTTTTTTTTTTTTTTTTTTGGGGTACGCGGGCCTCTCACTGCTGTGGCCTCTCCCGTTGTGGAGCACAGGCTCTGGACGCACAGGCTCAGCAGCCATGGCTCACGGGCCCATCCACTCCGCGGCACGTGGGATCTTCCCGGACCAGGGCACGAACCCGTGTCCCCTGCATCGGCAGGTGGACTCTCAACCACTGCACCACCAGGGAAGCCCTAATTTTTATTTTTACGTTTTTCACTTGTCTATATTTTCTGTTTGGACACACATTAATGGTGACATGAGGGAAAATCCACTGATGTACATTACTAGGGCCACCACACACGGTGCTGCAGGCTGTGCACTGCACAAGGACACCTGGCAGGGGAGTCAAAATCCAGCCTGTGTTCCCGTCTAAAAGGGGCACCGTTCTCCAGCTCGCACACAGGCTCTGTGCGGGGGTGGGGAGCGGCTCTGTGTGTAGCCACACACCCGCCCGTGCAGACGAGGGTCCGTCTCGTCCTCCCAGGTTATGAGCCCCTGGCCCCGCTCCCCTCAGCTGCTGCCTCTGTGCCTGTGTGGCAGGACCGCACCATCGCCTCCTCCCGGCTGCGGCTCCTCGAATATTCCGCCTTCATGGAGGTGCAGCGCGACCCTGACACGGTAACATAGGGGGTGGGGCAGGGTCTGTGCGGTCCAGGGCCACAGCTCAGGGTCACGGGGTTGGGAGGCCATAGGGCAGGTCTGTTCTCTTGCAGCCCCCCACTCCCCCTGGGCCTGCACTCTCTCGAGCTCTCCTGACCCTGTACTGGGCCCTCCCCACAGTACAGCAAACACCTGTTTGTGCACATCGGCCAGACGAATCCCGCCTTCTCAGACCCGCCCCTGGAGGCAGTGGATGTGCGTCAGATCTACGACAAGTTTCCCGAGAAGAAGGGTGGCCTGAAGGAGCTCTATGAGAAGGGGCCCCCTAACGCCTTCTTCCTCGTCAAGTTCTGGGTGAGCTGCCCTGGTCCCTCTCTGCTCCCAAGGGTCCCCCCAGATGTGCGATGCACCCAGGCCTACCCTACCGACCCCCTCTCCCCGGCCCTGTGGGCACTGTGCGGGCTATGTATGCCCCCAGCCGCAGGGCGGGATGCCTCCCTGGGCCTCGGACAGCACCTTAGGCCGCCCCGCCCCCTCCTCCAGGCCGACCTCAACAGCACCGTCCAGGAGGGCCCGGGCGCCTTCTACGGGGTCAGCTCCCAGTACAGCTCGGCCGACAGCATGACCATCAGCGTCTCCACCAAGGTGTGCTCCTTTGGCAAGCAGGTGGTGGAGAAGGTGGAGGTGAGTGGGGGCCCAGGGGCGGGGGGAGGGGGCTGGGGGCGGGCCAGCCGAGCGACGCCTGACCCTGGCTCCCGCAGACCGAGTACGCCAGGCTGGAGAATGGGCGCTTCGTGTACCGCATCCACCGCTCGCCCATGTGCGAGTACATGATCAACTTCATCCACAAGCTCAAGCACCTGCCCGAAAAGTATATGATGAACAGCGTCCTGGAGAACTTCACCATCCTGCAGGTGTGGAGGCGGTGGGGGGAGAGGGCGGCGTGGGGGTCATGGGAGCACCCCAGGCACAGGGGCCTCGAAGCAGGGGTGGCCAGACCCATTCCTCAGAGGAGGAGATCGAGCCCCAGAAAGGAGAAGGCTCTGCTCAGCCCGCACGCCCCATGGCCCTGTGCCACCTGACCTCCCGCATCTTCCTACCCGGCCCCCAGGTGGTCACGAGCCGGGACTCCCAGGAGACCTTGCTCGTCATTGCTTTCGTCTTTGAAGTCTCCACCAGCGAGCACGGGGCCCAGCACCACGTCTACAAACTCGTCAAAGACTAGGGTGCCCTCCGCCCCCACCACCACAATCCAGGACGAGCATCTTCTCCACACACCTGCCTGGCACCCCTAGGGGTCCAGGATTGAGGACTCATCCACCTGCCAGGCCTCAGGCCCAGGACCCAGGAGGCCTCCCCATCTACCCTGCACACACACTCCCTGCCACTGTTCTGCGCTTTAACTGAGGGAGAAGAGAGGAGAGCTCAGCGGTGGGGCAGCCTGGCGGTTACGCTGACCACCGTACCCAGCTCTGCCCAGCCTCGAAAGACTGGGAGGACACCTTTGAGCCCAGGCACCCATGGCCGCTGGCCCCTCACGGGACTGTGACGGGGGGGTGAGGGCAGAATGGAGACCAAGGGAACCGGAGTGCAGAGGCCCCAGAAGGGGAGTGTTGAGTTGGGGTCAAGTTGAGAAGAAGAAAGAGGAGCCCACACTTTCTGTGCGCCTGCTGTGTGCCAGGCCTCGTGCAGGCCCCCAAGTGCCTTGTGCCATCCTCAGACCCTGCACGGCAAGCGTGGGGCTCGCTATCTCAGTGGAGGGACCTGTGGGAGGGGTGGGCGGAGTTGGAGTCCTCCCCCGGCGCTGCCTGTCCCTAGAGCCCAGGTTTATGCTACCTCCCTGGAGTGGGGGCTGGCCACGGGGGCAGGAGGGAGGGTCTGCACTGAGGGGCCAGCCGGCTGGATTGGGGGCCTGAACAGACCACCTCCTTCCAGAGCACGGGGGACTCCTGTGCGGCCCTCAGAGCTGCCTGATCCAGGTCCAGTCCCGAGCCACCCAGCAGCCTCCCGATGGACGAAGGCTTCCAGGGGCAGGCCCAGGCCTGAAGCAGGCTGGAGGGTCAGGTGGGAGGATGAAGCCCCAGCCCCTGGGCAGGCCACTGGCCCAGGGACAAAGGGTAGCGGAAAAGTTTGGCATTTTCTCTTGCCTACGACTTGCGTCTGGTGGTGAACCCTCGGGGGGCACCTGTCCCTTCTGTTTTCCCCACCTCAGTCTCTCTGGCCTGGAGCAGCAGCTCTCCACACCCCATTCTGGGATTGAAGGTTAACCCTTCCCCGGCAGCCCCTTCTCAATACCCAGGCTCCTCGGCCCCCAGCCCCGTCCTCCCGCTCCCCATGGGTATTTATGAGTTTCGTATGAAGTACTGTGCCCCTTCCTCCCCCCGCCCGGCCACCCCTGAGCTTCCTGAAGGTCCTCACAGTTTGCATTATCGCTCAGGCCACCTCCAAACCCAACCTAGGTTTTATAATGTATATTATATATTTGTTGTGTATTTTTTAAATCCAGCTGTGATGGGTTATATCATAAATGTGGCGCAAGGCTGGCGCAGGGGCCCTCAAGGCCCAGCTCCTGCTTAAAAAAAAAAAAATTAAAGTTATTTGTTTGTGGGTTAGTCGTGTGACCAGTTGTGTGCCATACCTCTGGGTTTGGACAGCTTCGGGTGGGCATTCCTCGTGGGTCAGGTCCTGGTGTGTCACCCCACTCCACTCCGTCTCTGCTGGCGGGCCCCAAGCGCTCCCACACTCAAAATAGATAGGATTTGGAAATTCCCTCGTGGTCCAGTGGTTAGGACTGCGCGCTTTCACTGCCGAGGGCCCAGGTTGGATCCCTGGTCGGGGAATTAAGATCCTGTAAGCTGAAGAGCACGGCCAAAAAAAAGAAAAAGAAAATAGGATTTAGGGGTCTTGTGAAAGTTTGGCCAACTCCAACCTTTTTCCCACCCCTCCTGCCATGAGTTGAGCACTGAAGTGAGCCTTATGTTGCCTTGTCTCTTTAAATGAAGTGACTTGCCCCAGGTGACTTCAATACTGAGATGGGCCCCCTGTTAAATCCCCACAGTCCACAGTGGCTACTACTGGTTCTCACCGCCCCATCCTCACTCCACACATGAGGAAAGAGCCTCAAGGAGGTGAGTACTCCCGAAGTGGATGGCTGCTAGCCGGGGGGCGGTGGGGTGAAGCTCGACTCCAACCTGCCCCTGTCTGCCTGGGAAAACCTCAGTGTCCTCAGTGGACATGGGTTGTTTATCAGAAATTCAAATTTAACTGGGCATCCTGTATTTTCATTTGCTGAATCTGGCAACCCTACTCTAGAATCTCATCTTCTAGATCATTCTGGTCCAACCTCCAATTTTGCAGATGGGGAAACAGAAGAGGTTAAATGCTCTTCTCACTCAGCTGTCAGTGGTAACACCAGGATTTGAACCTGGTCTTCTGACTTTAAGCCCAGGCACTTGGTATACTATTAAATAATCAGGCGGCCTTTTGTCTTGCTCCACTGCACTGGAGGGACCCAAGACTGTTGCTTGCAGGATGGGGAGTGTGCCTGGAGCCCCAACCAAGTGGGAGGGGTTCCTGGAGATGGAAATGGTTTATAAAAGACCCACCATGTGCTATGCCTAGGGCTGGATGCAAAATCCAGTCTCTACTAATAGGTGACTGTATGTGTTGGGTGCTTGAATCATCATCACGTGGGTTGCCCTCATGCTCCTGGAGTAAACAGCCTGCAGGTGGTTTCTATTAGAATACTGTAGGTGAAATATGGCTGGCCTCACTGGCCACCCCCCACCCCCATATACGAATGTAACAGATACAGGGGCACAGGGGCACAGGGGCAGGTGATAACTACATAGTTTTGAGGTCTCAAAATAGGGAAGGAACCAGGATAAGAAGGTGGGTCTTGTGAGCCCAAAGCCCAGGGCTCTCTCCTGGAAGTGGCTCTCCCTGACCAGGGTTCTGTGGAAAGCTGTAAGAAAAGGCTAACAAAACAGGGGCCCAAAGAAGAGGCCGGTAGTTCTCTTTCCTGCCCATCTTGTTTCTGATGTCCCTAGGGAAGATGGAAGTGGGCCATCATTTTGCCAATTCCACAGTCAAAGCCTGAGAAGTCCTGGGGTTTCATGGGGGTTCTTTATTTCCTTCTAGTACAAATGCTGGAGAACTGGGGCTCCCCAGATATCTGAACCCTGAATTCTAACTCAGATGCACACTAAGCTTTAGTCTAAAGTCTAAAATCATCCTACAGGCTGGGGTTTAAGATAGCTCAACCCTCATTTAGAAGCGAATCAGTCTGCCACCACACGTGTTCTCCGTGGTTTGCTTTGCTTTCCCATTCTGCCTCCTGCTTTTTCCTTTCGTCTCTATCATGGTGCCATGGGCCTCTGGAGCGCAGGCACCACGGCTCTAAACAGCTTCTGGGCAGGCCAGCAGAAGGTGGTGAGTCATATTGGTTTAATATAGACTTAGCTTTTAAGTACTCCTACCCCAGTACATAAGGCATAGATTTATAAAGTGGAGTGGGTTTAATTTTTAAATTCAGGTGATGCAACTCAATAATCCAGTAGGACTCAAGTTCCCAAGTATTTCTAAAACATTCCTATAGTTTCCAAAACTATTTTTAAGGATTTCAATCCTTGGCTCTTTTCAAACAAGAGGGTGTGACTGATTCTGAAGGCACCTTGTTCTCCCCACTCATCACCATTAATGAGATAGATGTCCTTGGGATGGCCTCCATTCAATCTGTCCTAAAGCCAACCAAGGCAGACAAGCAGGGACTGGTGTGTCCGCTCTGGTGCACACGTGTCTGCAGCTATACCTAACTGCCATTTTACAACTGCTGTTTAACCGAACACTGAGTGCCTGGCACTGCGCAAAGCCCGTCATGCTTTTAGTAGGTACCACCATCAGCTGCACTTTCAGATGAGTTTTCTGGAAGTTAAGAGGCCGGCTCAGCAGCCTCCCACGGCTCCTGAGTGGCAGAGCTGGGATTCACTCGGGCGCTGGGGGAGGGGCCTCAGCCCACAGACAACCACCTGGCTGGTCTTCTTCCACCCAAGAAATTGTATGCACAGTGTCATGGGAACCTCCTCTGAAACCCTTGCTCCACCGTGACACTGCTCATTGATAGCACAGCTGTTGGTGCAAACAATTGTCTTCCTGGCTTCTAGAAGTGGTTTGCTTTTATCTCACAGGCCCTGTGATCATTATGGCTCTCAGGGTTGGCCACCAAAGGTGCACTGGGGCCCACCTTAGCAAGCGAGACCTGCTTGTTTCCCTTCACCTAATGGTTCTCACGTCTTTTATTTTCTCTTGCTGTACTCAGCTTTGTAAAAGACAGGGTATAAAATATACTCATACCTGGGCTTCCCTGGTGGCGCAGTGGTTGAGAGTCCGCCTGCCGATGCAGGGGACACGGGTTCGTGCCCCGGTCCGGGAAGATCCCACATGCGCAGAGCGGCTGGGCCCGTGAGCCACGGCCGCTGAGCCTGCGCGTCCGGAGCCTGTGTTCCGCAACGGGAGAGGCCACAACAGTGAGAGGCCTGTGTACCGCAAAAAAAAAAAAAAAAAAAAAGTAATTGACAAGTATGGGTACATTTTTTTTTTTTTTTTGCGGTACAGTCCTCTCACTGTTGTGGCCTCTCCCGTTGCGGAACACAGGCTCCGGACGCGCAGGCTCAGCGGCCGTGGCTCACGGGCCCAGCCGCTCTGCGCATGTGGGATCTTCCCGGACCGGGGCACGAACCCGTGTCCCCTGCATCGGCAGGCGGACTCTCAACCACTGCGCCACCAGGGAAGCCCATCAATTACTTTTTATATTAGATTCCTCTAGTCATCAAATCACAAGTTTTCCTGCCTTATTTGAGCTGTTACCTTTCTCTGATTACAAAAATCAAAGAACTTCAGAAAATCCCCTAAATCACATAAACTCCCAGCTTTGAATGTGGTCAACATTAGTATGTAAGCTTCCAATCACTTTAACTAGGCATAAAGTTTTTTTCTTTCAGTAAAATTGGATCCTAACTAGTTTCACAGCCAGCTTTTCCCCCTCCTTACCCATTGGGAACATTGTTCAACAAGCCTAGGTATTTCATCACTCCTAACTGTGGTTAAGGAGCAAGTTAGGCCTATCACCACCTTGAGAACCAAAATTCTCTGCTCATCACAAGATTAGCTACTTTACCTACAGTTATAACTTGAAAGCTAAAATGACAACTCTTTTGGTGAATACCTTGTGCTCTTCACTGTTCAAATACAGATAAAGCTTGTTTTGAGAAGGTGCAGCATTTTTTATTTATGCTTTGATTAGCCTTTCAGCTCTAGTTCCTTTATTTACCAAAGTTAAATGAGGCAGATTAAAGTCAAAGGTTAGGGACTTCCCTGGTGGTCCAGTGACTAAGACTCTGCACACTCCCAATGCAGGGGGCCCGGCTTGGATCCCTGGTCAGGCAACTAGATCCCTCATACCACAACTAAGAGTTCAAGCCACAACTAAAGATCCACCGTACAGCAACTAAGACCCGGCGCAGCCAAATAAAATATTGTAAAAAATAAAGTCAAAGGTTAAGTCACAGGTATTTCCCACCACACCAGAGCCACCTTTCCAGTGCTGGGTGCTGGAGGCAAGAACGGCAACAGGAAGTTCCTCAGGCCAGGGAGGGGGCCTAGAAGTTTCCACAGGCAGATTCCACCCATTTACCAAACTCCCCTAGACAACAGGGTCCCTAGATTAGAGTATTATCTGGTCTTCTCATTTTTCTTCCTAAATATCTTACCTAGTAAATCACTACCCCCAAACATAAGGGTACTCAATTTGTGGGTCAAGAAAGCAAATACTAGACCAGTTTCTCAGGGTATGTGGACCACTCTAGTCAGAAGCATCTAGGAAGCCAATCCCAGGCTCACCAAACCCCAATCTCCATTTGTAACTACTTGGGGATTCCTGCAGACCAAGACCCCAAATGATTTCAAGGGATCAAAAAGCCCTCCAAACAAAAAGCCCATGTTAAGAACTGCTGGCATACCGGCCGTAGGTTAAGCATGCTGCCAAGGAAAGGCCAAGTCAGTGTCTTCCATGTGAAGGTTCTAACCCCCACTTTCCATTAGTAACAGGCAGCAGCAGTACAGGCTGGGGTAATGGCCCCGATCTGCTCTTCTCAGGGTTATTTGAAAAACTTCAGCCCTGATTAGCAGCCCTATTAGTATCCAGGAAATCTTAATAAGACTCCATGTTTCTGAGGGCAGAAAGAATGCCCTACCTTGTCTGCAGTAAATGACTACCCATCACTGGCTCATCAGTGCAGCGCTGTGGCATGCCAGGTCAGCTCACAAAGCACCGTCCCCCCTTCCCAAAGCCACAGGAGACGGTGGTAATGGTGGGAGTATGGTTTATTAAGCTGTGCCTTAGTACAGGCGCTGAGGCTTGCCCATGGTGCTCTTAATGTACAAAGCCCGAACGTTCTGCCAATTTTTCTTGAGCAACGACACCAGGAAGTTGACAGCTAAGTGGATGTTGTACACAAGCTCATCATCTGTCATTTTCACGTGGCCAACAGCCACTGCCAGACACAGCACCTGTGGGGAGAGGAAGGTCAAATCAGGTTGGTGGCTAGATTCAAGAAAATGTGGAGTGGGCCCGTCTACAAGCCAGATGGCCCATCCCTATGACCTCCAGTGACCTAATGAGCAGTGCTCTGGCCCCAGACCAAGACCAGAGTTATTTGAAAAGCTTCAATCCTGTTAGGTGCCTGTCACAAGTCCTACGTATCCACAGAAATGCAAACCAGAGCTCCCACTTGGAGAACGTGGGTCAACTTCACCACTGTTCAACCTATGCAACTGGCTAGACCTTCTCACCTTCTTCATCTGGAACTTGATTGTGGACTTCACTTCATCAACTTTGGCCACCATGTTCTCATTGTGGGTCAGCAAGGAAGGAAACTTGCCAGCCTTATTCAGGCCTGGGCCCAGGATTCGTGGGATCTGCTTGATCAGAGACTCTGAAGCCAAAAAGGCATCATACTTCTTGGCTGGTAAAGAGAGGAAGCTGTTAGGACCTGGCCCCTGAAGATACCTCTAAACAGGGCTATGAGACAACCGCAAAAGTGGCCTCTAACCAGCACTCTACCCGTTCCCCAGCTACTGAGTCTTATTTATTTACTTTTTTTTTTGCGGTACATGGGCCTCTCACTGTTGTGGCCTCTCCCGTTGCAGAGCACAGGCTCCGGACGCACAGGCTCAGCGGCCATGGCTCACGGGCCTAGCCGCTCCGCGGCATGTGGGATTTTCCCGGACTGGGGCATAAACCCGTGTCCCCTGCATCGGCAAGCGGACTCTCAACCACTGCGCCACCAGGGAAGCCCAGCTACCGAGTCTTTTTAATCCTCTCCCCATTCCAGTATTATCTCCATCCTCTGGACTTTTACTGGGCCAACATTCACATGAAACCCGGTAGAAGTCCAGGCTGACTCACAACCCATCTTGCAATGAAAATGCTCACGCTAGTTAAGTCTGCCTGGTTTCAAATCCTGCCTTTTTAGCTACACAACTGGGTTACCTGTTTATCTGTAAAATGCTCAAATCACATAGCCTAAAGGTTAAAATGAAATATGGGAGTTTTAAGTAGAAATTTCAATTCAGAATATACCAACACCTGACCTATCAATGTGACAGTTCTCGCTTGCTTAGAAAAGAACCACTGCCTGGCTTTCTTCCCTTATTAAATCCAATCCTCAAAGCAAAATAGAATTTTCACGTGGCTAAAAAATACCAGTCAAGTTAACCAACCACAGCAGATCCTTTCTGTCCTGACTCTACCCCATCATCACTTTAAAATCCAAGTGGCAGAAATACTCCTGTTCTACCACTCCAGTGAGAACTGCCTCCACCCTACCCCACATACAAAACCACACCATGGTGGGTGGGTGGCCAGGGAAGAAACACACCAGGCACACTCACCCAGCTTCTTGACCAGTTTCTTATTCTTGTTGAGTTTCTTCAGGGCCTCGATGTCCATGTGGGGGATATCCACAGCCTTGGCCTCATCACAATGCTGCTGGTCCCCCAGAACACACACGGAAAACTTGGGGCGGGGAGTGGACTTAAGCCTGCATTTTGGGGAACAGTATAGGTCACACCCAGCCCTGGGTCCCAAGGGCAGGTGAAGGGGTCTGGGATCGCTGCAGTACTGAGGCTTACCCAGAGCGTCCGCATTCACCAACAGCTAGTCTGGCTTCTCAAACTAGCCGGCGGGCTCAGCCAAAGCCTCCCCACGCCTCCCCTCTTGTTTTAAGACCCAGGGTGGGGGTCCGTCCAGCCACGCCTGCCCGGAGCAGGGGGTCTGCACTACCCGGGCACTTCAGTGCCACACGTGCCTGGCCGCCTCGGGCTCAACAGGAGCCTGAAGGGAGGAGACAGGCATGGGGACACTGAGGGCTGGGTGGGATTAGAACGGTGCCAACCTGACGGTGCCCGAGAAGCGTTTGTCCTTCTGAGGGTCATAGTTCTTCAGGCTTATCTGAAGCTCCACCGTCTCCAAAAACCTTAAAAAAGCGTAACAAAGTTATCGGACCGTCCGCGGCTTCCCAAAGCAGCCCTCCGCGGAAGTCCGCGCTTACTTCCGGCGCTTGCGCTGGTTCCCGTGCAGGACTTCCCGCACTGCCTCGTAGAGGGTGTCTCGGGAGACTTTGCTGCTGCAAGAAGGAAACAAGACGAGCGCTCAGGACCAGCGAGCAGTGGACCAATCCGTTGGAGTGTCAGAAGGCTCAGGCTCGGGGATGGTCCACAGAATACTCCCCGGGTATTGCGGACGCCAAGTGAGGCAATCTGGACCAGATGCAAACCCCGGGGAAGAGGGGCCCTACTGGCGGCCGGCCTTGGCACGCGAACTCCAACGCCAGGCCCGTAGGCCGAAACCTGGCAAAAATGCCCCGCTACGAAGCATAAGCAAGGACCCCCGATTCCGCCCGTAGTGTCTCCCTCCCCACGGGGGCGCCCGGAGGCGCGGATGAGTACCGATATCACTCTAAGCGCCACTAACCTCATAGCTCCTGGCGCCGCGATAACCGGAAAAGAGACAACTCAGTTCGCGCACGCGCTCAAATAGGACCTGGTTATCGCGAGAGATTCCTTGTTCCCGCGGCTTCCCCTTTGAGAGCAGTCGGGTGGCTCAGTGCCGGGGGTGGGGCGCCCCCGCAGCCGCGTGTTGTACTGCTAGACCTACGCGGAGACCACAGAGCTGCGGCGGTCCCGGGGGCCCGTTGCCACCAGCAGCTGCCCCACGCCCTTAGGGAAGAGGCTGGGCCCAGGGCGGTGAGCTGCAGTAGTCACACTCCTGGGTGCCGCCCCGTGCCGGCCGCTGAGAGTGCAATTCCGACATGTTTGTCCCTTAAACCTCCACGCTTCCTCCTGACCTTAGAACCTGCTTCACTTCTCAAAAGCAGGCTTTGCTCCTGATCTCTCTCCCTCATCATCTTGTTCTAACGGGGGCTCACGGCTTCTGAGGAAGTTGTGGGAAGGGAAATGTCGAGTTCTCTTCCCGGCGCCTCAGAGCCTGCGGTGGGGAGGAGCGGGTAAGGTTCTGTGATGAGCTTTCATCTGATAGTTGACTCAGTAACATCTCCAGGTTGTGTCTTTTTGTTTGTTTTTTAAATATTTATTTTGGCTGCGCTGGATCTTCGTTGTGACATGTTTAGTTGCAGCATTTTTTTTTTTTTTTTTGTGGTACGCAGGTCTCTCACTGTTGTGGCCTCTCCCGTTGCGGAGCACAGGCTCTAGACGTGCAGGCTCAGCGGCCATGGCTCACGGGCCCAGCCGCTCTGCGGCATGTGGGATCTTCCCAGGCCAGGGCACGAACCCGTGTCCCCTGCATCGGCAGGCGGACTCTCCAACACTGCGCCACCAGGGAAGCCCTGTGTGATCTTATTTGCGGCATGCGAACTTTTAGTTGCAGCATGCATGTGGGATCTAGTTCCCTGCCCAGGGATCGAACCCAGGCCCTCTGCATTCGGAGCGCTGAGTCTTTCCCACTGGACCACCAAGGAAGTCCCCAGGTTAAGTGTTTACTATGAACAAGGCACCTAGCTAAGTGCTGTGGGAATATAGTTGTAGAACACAAGCCCACAGTATTGCACACCCTGTCTTTCCTGTCCAATAGGCCTCATCCTGTTCTCTGCTCACAGTAATCCCAGGAGCCCTTCAAATCCCTCCTCAAAAGCCATCATCTGCCCAAGTCTTCCCCGACTCCAGGCTGAGTCACCCTCACCCTCAAGCCCCCCTCCCCAGTGCAGGATGCACAGCCCACCCACGTATTCAACAGCTCTGATAGGGCTGGGGTGGGTTGTATCATACATGATCTGGCCCACAGAACTCTACCACCTTCCCCTCACCGAACATTTCCCTTGGAAAAAGATGCCCCTGTCACTGAGCAGGGTGGGGGTGGCGTAGTATGTGTTAGTTTTCAGCAAACACCCAGAGTTAGTAGGAAGGCAGGCACTGCTTCTAATAAGACATTACTGAACTTCCTGCTTTTTATGAAATACCACTGATAAATTATTATTTAAGTCAGAAACAACACAGAGGGTCATAACATACACTTGAGCACAAGAGATCTGTGCTAAACATACAGGTCTCCCGGGGCTCCTGGAGCATCACTGTCGTCCACTCTGGGTCTGCTTTGACCCTACTGAGGCCTATATTAACTCCTATTTTATTTATTATTATTATATTTTGGCCACATCTCACAGCATGTGGAACTCCCCCAACCAGGGATCCAACCCTCGTCCCCTGCAATGGAAGTGCGGAGTCTTAACCGCTGGACCATCAAGGAAGTCTGATGCCTATCTTAAAGTGTCTGTCCCCACAGCCTGAGGTAGAAATGACAAGGAGGCAGCCCAGGCTCAGCAGCTCTTGGTAATACAACTCACCCAGCCCCCTTAGCCCCAGACCCTTCCTGCTGGCTGGGAGGCCCAGATGGCCTCTCTGCAGCCTGGAGCAGGGAGACAGTTGACCCCTGGGATGGCCAGGCTCAGCCCTGACCCCCAGGCAAGGGGCAGGATGAGGTGCTCAGGGCAGAAGTGTCCTTCGGGAATCTCATGAGGGAGGTCGGAGAGGGTGGTCCCTTGGTGGATGGTCAGGGGGCCAGATGTCTCAGGGCAGCCTGCAGGGACTTCTTCAGGAAAGTGGTATTGAGCTCCAGAGCTGCAGCCAGGCCCAGCCTCTGGGGCTCACTGATCTGGAGAGAAGGAAGAACCGTGTCTGGACTCTAGCAGCTGATCTCTCCCCTCTGCCTCTGGGCTCTGTTTAGTTAGAAGAGAGAAATCCAGGACACAAGGACAATAGGAGGAGATGACTCCCTGAGCAATCTATCCTCATTATCTCACCATGGTTAAGCAAGGTGCTTGGATTCAGGTAGACCTGGAGTCAAATACTAACTGCACAACATACTATGTCAGCCATATTAAGAATAGATGACAATTACTAGGTGCTTTCTATTGGGCAGCACTTTATATGCATGACTTCATTTAATCCTCACAATCCTCCCATTTTACAGATGAGGAAACTGAGGTTCAGAGACACTCCACTGTGGCTGCCACATTCCTTCTGGACCACTCTTTCTTCCCTGACCTGTTGCTGCAACCTCTGACCCATCTCTGCCCTGTACCTTCACTCTCCAATCCCCACTCCTTGCCAAGGCCAGAGGTTTCTTTACAGAATACAAATCTAATCAGGTCACTCCAGCTGAAGGCCCTGAGATAACCTCTGATGCCTCATATTGCAGGTCCTTCCAGGATCTACAGAGTCTTCAGAGGATCCAGGAGCTTCCTGAAATTGTGCATAAGATGTGTATTCATATTTCCGTTTTTCTGGGAGGATGTATGCCTTTCACCAAATCATCAGATAGGCCTGTGATCCCAAGAAAAGGGTTAAGAGCCAAGAGAAGACGTGGTCTTCAAGATAAAGTCCAAACTCCTCAACATAACCTACAGGGCCCTCCATTAGATGCTACCATGACTTGGCAATGTGACCTCGGGCGAATTACTTTAACCTGCGTCTCAATTTCCTCACCTATAAAATGGAGCTTATAAAATAGCATCTTCTCATAGGACTAACATCTGGAATAAACTAGTGAGTTAACATATGCAAAGGGCTTAGAACGATGCCTGGAACATATCAGGGGCTACAAGTATCAGCTCTCAGTATTTTAGCTCTCTAACTTCATCCCCTACAGCCACCTACTCTTGGGATTTTAGGCCTCAGCTACAATGATGTACCTGCAGATCCCCTGGGACATTGAGTGCTTACACCGTTTCCTTTGCCCGGAATGCCCTTTCCTTCATCTCCGCCCTTGACTACCACTCACCCTTTAAGAGTCAGGAAGCCTGTCCCAACTCCCAAGCACAAACAAGGTTTAGTTGCCCCCTTTTCCTCTGTCATCAAATGCCCTGTGCACACCTTTCACCTGGCTCCTACCAGATATTACAATGAGCCAGTTATCAACTCTCTCCCCTCTCACTAACTGGGGGAGAGGGTCAAGTCCAGGACAGAAACTGTGATATGGTCACTGTTGATTCCCTAATGCCCCAGATAGCATCTGGCCCACAGCAGTGTTGGCTGGATGAATGAACTCCTAAGCAGTCTCACTCCCCTGTCTTGGGCTTGAACTTGTGGTTTCCAAGGCTAACACTCAGGGTTTTCTCCCTGACAAACATATACCCTCGTGGCAGGCTCAGAGCAGTAGAAGCAGCCCTCATGGCCCTACCAATACTCACATTGGCCCGATACTTGGTTACCACTGTCAGCATGAGCTTGGCATAGGCCATGGACGTGGTGGCTGCTGGCCCCTCTTTACAGAGTTTCTCCATCAACACACTGAACTTCTCAGAGGGCATCTCCACCTGCACACATTAGGAGATCAGACAGTAGCACAAGAAAGGGCCCTGGATTCAACTCCCAACTCCATCACTTCCTAACCAGGTGACCCTGTGCAGGTCACTTAACTGAGACTCAGTTTCCACATCTATAAAATGGGGCTCATGATGTCAAACTCTGAAGACTGTGAAAAGGATTAAATGAGATTATGCACATAAAGCCTAGCACACAGGTCTCAAAAAATGGTGGCCACTGTTGCACAGGCTCAGATTAGGAGATGGGGGACAAGGATCCCTCGCCTGGCTTAGTGGTTGAAGATATAAAGGAGTGAGGTCCCAAGGGGGCCCTGGCAGTATAATAACAACAGATCTTCATAGTCACAATTTAATAAACACTTATTATGCGTTAGGTACCATTCTGAGCACGTTACACCAATTATACCATTTAAACCTCACCCCAGTTTTATGTGGTAGGTGCTATCATCACTCCCCTTTTGCAGATGAGGAAACTGAGGCATAAAGAGGTTAAGTCAACTACCTACGTTATAAACAAATGAGGCAGAATTTTAGGTACTGATGTATGGAAAAACTGCCGAAATGTACTGTTAGATGAAAAAAGCAAAGTGCAGAGCACTGAGCTTGGTGTGTTACCATCTATGTAAAAGGCAGGGGAAAAGTAAATTTCACCATGTGTCCTTGTATATAGACAGCATCTCTGGGAGGGTTCCCCTGCAACTGGTAACACTGATTAGCCCTGTGGAGGGGAATCTCAGTGGCTGGGGAAAATTTTTTCACTATATCCTTTTAAGCGTTCAAAATTGTGAACATATGAATCTATTACCTATTCAAAAATAAATTAGGCACTGTCCCTGGCAGTCCAGTGGTTAGGACTCCGCACTTCCACTTCAGGGGGCACGGGTTCAATCCCTAGTCGGGGAACTAGGATCCCACATGCCACGCAGTGCGGCCAAAAAATAAATTAATTAAATTAAAAAATAAATTAAATTTACACACACACATCAAAAAGTCCCTCCCCAAGGCCACACAGCTACTAAGAGGCAGAGCTGGGATTCACCGTGCAGTCAGCTCTCTGCTACCGGCCTTTCAAGCCCCTGGACCCTCCCACTGTCACGGGCACCCTGCCGGAGGGCAGTCATCCTGCTTGCCCCTCCATCACTGAAGGGGTCAGACACCCAGGAGCTGCACACCCAGCCACAGCACTGCAGCACTTCTTTGTCCACTCTTCCTCAAGGCAGCCTGCTCACCTGCCGCTCCAGGAGTGACTGCAACACCAAGAAAGTCTCTTCCTTCCAGGGAAGCTCCAAGATCTGTCTGCAAGGCACAGGCCCCAGTGAGGAAAGCTCAGCCTCCCACCTGAGCCTGAGTATCTACTGCTCCTACCCCAAGGCAGG
Organism: Phocoena sinus; assembly: GCF_008692025.1. NCBI lineage: Eukaryota > Metazoa > Chordata > Mammalia > Artiodactyla > Phocoenidae > Phocoena > Phocoena sinus. Next base: position 65,350,408 of record NC_045773.1, on the reverse strand, counting down.
GCAAGGCCCTGGGGACAGCCAAGATCTCCAGCCAACAGAGGAAGTAGTGAGAGCCCTCCGATGCTGGTGGCCATCTAGCAGCCACTGCTGCAGAGCCCATACTCAGTGCTGGGAAGGCCACAGCCCAAGACCCCCGGGACCTGACATGAAGGATTTGGCAGTGAGAGGTACAAAGGTCCCCTGGAAAATAACCAGGAGTTGATAGTGCCTCCTGAGTTTGAAGGCGGAGAACGACCCAGGGAAGAGGAGGATGATGATGGGTGAGATGACACAAAGGAGGCTTCCTAGAGAAGGTGAGACCTCCCTGCGGAACCCAGCCCACGGTGAGGTCCACTCCAGCTGCACCTACTGTCCTCAGCTTGTTTGGAAAAGCAGGATGTCACATGGAAACGGTGCGGCTTCTTGGGTGCACAGACTTGGGTTTGATCCCAGGCTTTTGCACTTGCTGGCTGTGTGACCTTTGGCCACCTCCCTCAACCTCTCTGGGCTTCAGTTTTTGCATCTCTAAGGCGGCCACAGCACTTACCTCACAGGATTGCATGAAGACTAACGAAGTAATAAATCTAAAGCACAGAGAAAGTGCTCAATAACTGGTGGCTGGTAGTATTTTTGCAACTGTCCCCTTCTCGTATTATACTTAGCATTTCATATTTCATGTTAGTGTCCAGTGAGATCTCACCTACTCATTATTTCTACATGTCTGTATCTTGACTCCCCAATTTTGATACCTAAATTTAACACCAATTTAATAACAATATTTGAGCACTCACTAGGTGCCAAATACTGTGCCGAGGCCATTATATGCATTATCACATTTACTATCTAGAAAAACTCTACAGAGTTCATACATGGAAACAGAGGCTCAGAGAGATGGAATAACCTGTTTAAAACTCACACATTTAAATAAAAGGCAAGGTTGAGACCTGCAACCATGTCTGTCTGACTCCAGAGCCAGTGCTCTGAACCACTACGCCATGTTCCAACTACGCCAAGAACTCAAGAGCAGGAGTGCCAGCCTTCGCATTCCCGGGGGCACCTGGCACAGAAGACTGAAACCCTGGGCTTGGGCAGGTGCATGGGATGGCAACTAACAGGGGCCCACAGGTGGGAAGGCACAAGCCAGGCTCAGGACAGCGAGAGGGGGCAAGTGGCTGTGCCACTGCCTGTATTTCAGGCACGGGGCCTGGTACCCAGCCGGCTCCAAGTCCAGAATGCCAAGAGCAGGTTTGGCCAGAGGGAGGAGGTGCGGGTGGGGCAAGCGTGGAGCTTGTACACTCACCCCAGCATTAGAGCCTGCATGTCCGGCTCCAGGGCCTCGTCCTTTGTAAGGCAACACAGTAACTCTGTTTGAGCTGGACCTGGGTGGGCGACAGCAGAGGGGAAAAGTCTGGGAGCAGCTGGCAGGAGAGAATGGGGCTAGCAGGGAACAAAATGCCTGGCCCTTTACAGGTGGCATCGTCAGGGAAGCAACAGGTATCATCATTTATTGAAAACTCAGCTCCTGCCAGGGCCACCCGGGGAGTGAAGGGTGCTGGGAACAGACAGGGAAGAGCTACCAGGCCTGGGGCCCATTCCAGAATTACCTATTCCTGGGGCTTGGAGCACAGGGCCAAGGAGGGCTCTGCAGACGGCGTAGGTGTACTTAGTACAGAAGGAGGTCAGGGCAGTTGTGAGCAAGCGGGAGGCTGAGGAAGTCAGGGAGAGAATCTACAGCCAATGGGGAGGAAAATATTAATTTCTTTCTTCCTTCCTATCAGTGTTTATTGAACATGTATTTCAGAGGCTCACACATTACAGTACAGAGAAAAAAGAAGTTCTTTTATCTAGGACTCACATGGATCCACTCATTGGAAAGGACACATAGCTCCCTTCCCCAGCTCTCAAATCCCTGATCCCAAACCCCAAATCCCTTCCACTTCTGTAAGGATCTGGGGCCCAAGAGGGAGGAGTTAGATGCCAGGTGGGTAGATGGCCTAGGGGGTTATGCCCTTCCCTTGCCCCAGGCTCCCCAGACAAGCAGATGCATGCAAGGCTGGGAACCCCCTCTCCCACCCTACTGAGGGTTCAGACTCTCTCCCTCACTGTCCCTGGCACTCCATGTGCATCCCAGCGCACCTACCCGTCCAAGGAAGAGGCTCCTGGTCAGCACAGTAGCATTGCTGAGGCTGAGGTCTGGTGAAAGGGCCAGCAGCCAGGTGCAGAGCTGCAGGAGACCTGTGTCCGAGAGCTGCGGGAGCTGCAGCTGGGCACACACCAGGTCCACCTGCCAAGGCGGAGGGAGGACACCGGAACACTCAGCCTATCTCTGCTGGGCTGTCTCAATCCAACCGGGCAGCAGAAGGGGCAGGGCCAGGACACTCCAGAGTAAGGTAAGGTGGGGAGAGCTGCCCTATGGGGAGGAACCAAGGGCTAAAAGAAACCACTGAGGGTCACCCCTGCCCCTGAGACCAAAAAACCCAACAAAATCCCCTCCCCAAATTCCTACAGGAGGCAGGGAAACACAAACTTAAATGGAGAGAGGGACCGTGTCCTCAGGGCCAGGTGGTTTTTCTGGACTCACCTGGCCAGGACTGCATTCGTGGAGAAGCTGCAGCTCAACTGGTGGGGTGCCCTCTAGCCCTTCCAACCCCTGGGAAGGCAAATCCCATGTTAGGACCTGCAGAGCCCTCAGTGACAAGTCACTGATGCCACCCCTTCAACTGGCAGAGTGGATGGCTAAGGACCCCAGAAGGTGCTACTAGAGGAGAGGAACTTGCCTGGAGTTAGAACCTGTCTCAGGTTAGACAACATACTTGGACCAAGAAAAGCCTTTGCAGGGACTGTCCTCAGACCTTCATTCCAACCCCCTCACCCAAACAGCCTGTGCCTCACTGCACTGGGGCTTCCCTGGGCACAGCTGGGGTCCAGGCAGGGGGCGGAAGAAGGGCTATGGGTAGCAGAGTAGGGCCAGTCACCTTCCCGAGGGTCTTGAGCAGCTGCTGCAGCCTGGGAACTTGTTCCTGCAGAGGAGAGCCCAGTCACTGCTATGTCCCCACCCACGCAGCATGGCCCCCAACCCAGACCCAGCCCCCTCTCTGAGAAGGCCCCAGGTCAGTGGGCACTAGCAGGCAAAGATGATTCAAGAGAGCCAGAACGTAAACCTTGCAAAGTGCTTAAAGAACTCAAACTAGACAAGACCTATGTAAACCCAACTGAACAGACTTGTCTTCTCTGCATACATCCTAATGGGGGCAGACCCAGGCCTTGGGCTGGGAGGACAGGCTGGATGCTGGTATGATTCCCCCATTCCCATAAGATGGGTGGCAGGGGTAGCTCCAGAGCCTTTCCTCTTCCGTGGTACCCTTAACCTCACACTATTGATCATTAGGTCAAGGGCTCCCACCTCCAGTAACTCGTGTCCCCACCCCCTCCTCTGTAGAATCTGTGGAGCAGAAACTACATTCCCTCAACCCCACCTCCTTCCCCTTGCTCCACGGACTACAGTCATCCGAGGTGGGACACAGTATCCCAACCGGCTTAAACCCCCCATTCCTGAAGAATCACTCGAAAGCAGCCTCCTCACCCCAGTACCTGGATAGCTCTGGGCAACTCCAAACTCTCAGGTAGGCCCTTAGCATCCTCTAGACTCTGACCAGCCTCACTGGGCTTAGCCCCCAAAACAGGCTGGCTCTTAATGGACGATGCACCTCCTCCATTGGCCAGGGATTCCAAAGATTCATGTTCAGGTCTGTTTTCCTCATGACTTCCTTCTTCTTCCTTTTCCAAACACCGGAGCCTTTTGGGGGCCCTCTTCCCCTCAGGACTGGCAGGCTCTTCCTCCGCTTCCTTTCTGCGTTTCCCAGGCCGCTGGGAGTCCTTGTCCTCCTCCTGTTCTGTCCCTTCGGGATCTGGAGCCTGGGGCAACTTCAACTTCCAGCCCCCTTGGCCCAGCTGCCTACACAGGCCTCGGAGCTGTCTCTGGCACCTTTTAGACAGTGGGGACACTCCCTCAGTGGAGACCCCAACACCCAGATCCCTTCGCAGAAATTCCCCAAGGGCCCGGAGCCAGGGGTCAGGGTCGGGGCTTGGATCCTGCCGCAAAATCTGCAGCACAGGGCGGAGACTGCTTCCGGGCAGCGACGGCCAAACAGCCATCAGTAGGGACATCAGGTTCCTCCGGCATAACGGGGGCAATCGCAGCAGCAGTGGTTTCCTGGGTAGCAGAGGGAGAACAAGCAGTTAAGAGTGTCTTGCTGAAAGGAACACAGGGCAGACTGGGTAGAGCCAGAGGCTAGATGGCACCGGACAGATGGGGGCACTGGTGGGCAGTACCTGCGAGTCTGTATGGATGGAGGAGGGGACAGCATGGAAGTCATTCAACAAGTGGGCATCTATTCTACACTACACTAGGCCCTGCTCTTTGACATCTCCTATTTCAGCTCAAAAATTCATGTTGAAACCTACCCTATAATGATCCATGCTTGTTTTATGTAAGAAAGAAAAAGAAGCCCTTTCCCAAACTTTACGTAAAAATAATACTCCAGAATACTGAGCAACGCTTAGCCTGCAGCCCTGTGCTCCCCTTGGCAGTCCACTGGAACTCACAGGGTCACATCTGTCCAGCTCTGATGTTCCTTTCACTGAACTGAGTTCCTGAGAGGCAGAAGCAGTGTCTCTTTCCTCTGTGTCCCAGTACCCAGCACAACACCAGCCTAAAGCAGGCACTTGGTGCACATTTATTGACTGAATTAAATCTCTGAGAATAAGTTTCACAGATCAGCAAGACTGCTGTGGACAGAGCAAAGCAGCCATCTGTAACGCGACAAAGGCACGAATGCAGATGCTATGTGACCTGAGGCTTGCTGGAGTGGCAAGCAGGTCATGAGTTCATCTAGCCCACCACCCATCACGCCTCTGCACCTCTGTATACATGACTTTGTGGGGCTGTTTGTCAACACACGCAGAGGCACTTGGGATATATAAGAGAGGAACGAAACCTTTTATTTTTTTGTGGAGAAAAAACACTAAATGAGAGAAAAAACTGGAGTAAAAGTTAAAAAGATCGTCAATTTGTGGTGGAGGATACTGAAGTAGAGAAGTTGGGAAGAGCCTACTCCAAGGACTTTTACCTTTTTTGTGCATGGATTCCCTTATCAGAATAAGAGGGTTAAATGCATAAAATACATAGCATTACAAAAGAAAACAATTATACTGCAGTACAGTTCTATCCAGGGACCGCAGGTTACGTTCCATTCCCCTTACTCTGTCCAGAAAGAGCCAGACCATTGGGTAAACATTTCTAGAGCGTCCAATTTGCGGATTCAGAAAATTCTCTTGAAAGAAATTCAAGATGGAGTGTGGGAAGAAAATAATAGAACTTCTATTTCTATTTATCTAAAACATACAAAATAAGTATTACAAATATTTAAAATATGGATTGGCCCTCCAAATTCCAGTGTCCAACCCAATTCTTAGGGAGGGGTATTCAAGGAGAGTGGGAGGGCTGCTCTTCAGCCCCCTAGAGGCTGAAGGTGGCACCTCACTACGTTACCTTCTGTATTTTACTTAACTAGATAGTTAAGTGCATCTATGGACGCTGTATTATCTTTCTTAACAAAACGAACCCTCACAAAATGGACACATGGCTTACAAGGATGTCAGAAAAGAAACTGACTACCAGTAAGGGAAGCACAACCTAATTCAAAAATGGCAGAGCTGACACTTCTGCTCCTAGTAGGGATTCTTAGCCACATAAAGAGGAGGAAAAAAGTTCAAAGTCACCCAAAAGACTAAAAATTATCAAGAACACCATCCTCGAGGTAAGAGATCTTCCCCTAAACTGTATATTATGCTTTGAAAAACTGATAATATAAAGCCAGCATGATCAGATGTTTATTGTCATTTACCACGTTTTAAATTTCTATTTATGGGGACTTCCCTGGTGTCACAGTGGTTAGGAGTCCGCCTGCCAATGCAGGGGACACGGATTCCATCCCTGGTCCAGGAAGATCCCACATGCCGCAGAGCAACTAAGCCCGTGCGCCAAAACTACTGAGCCTGTTCTCTAGAGCCCATGTGCCACAACTCCTGAGCCTGCATGCCACAACTACTGAAGCCTGCGCGCCTAGAGCCCGTGCTCCGCAACGAGAAGCCACCGCAATGAGAAGCCCGCGCACTGCAATGAAGAGTAGCCCCTGCTCTCCGAAACGAGAGCCCGCGTGCAGCAACGAAGACCCAACACACCCATAAATAAAAATAAAAAATTTTTAAATTTCTATTTATGTATACTTGACAATGTACGTATTTTAACACACGTGTACTCTTGACCTATACTGGAGGTAAGAGATGGAAGTGTGTGATTAAAATTAGTTAGAATCCACTGACATAATTATTCATTTACACCCAACCGAGGGCAGGTGTCTTTCGTCTAGGTAGGCAGCACTGCACCCAGTACCTACGCCATGAGGGTCTGCCGGAGGCCCCGCCTCACAGGGCGCGCGGCAGGGACCCGCTCTCGGGGCAAGTATTTAACCTCTCTGTGCCTCGGTCTTCTCATTTAGAGAAGTGGGTAGCGCCAGCCCCTGCCTCACACCACCGTGGAGGATGACGGGCGGCGCCCCGAGCTACGCCAGCGGCCGCCGCGACCAGCAGGACAGGAGGAACGCGGGCGGACGACTTACAGCTCCAGGCGACAGTCCGGGCCCTCCACGACTGGCTCCTCCCGGCACAGCGCCTCGAAGACGCGGTCCCAGCCGAAGGGCTCCCCGCCGCGGCCGCTCAGAGCCCGCAGCACTCCCAAGCCGCGCCGCGCCCCGTCGGGCCCCGCCTGCAGCGTCTGCAGCAGGAGGCGGGCGGGGGCCTCTAGGTGCGCCCAGGGCGCCGGCTCCGCGCCCTCAGCCTGAGCGGGTGCAGCCTCCGGGGCCTCCATGCCCGGGGCCAGGGAGCCGCGCTGCCCCGCGCTCTGGTTTCGGGCCTCAGCTCCGAGGCTTGGGGAAAGGGAGGCGGACGACAGCGCCGGCCCTGATGCTGCGGCCGGCCCCTTCCGGCGCGCGCCACATTCCCTCCTCAGCGTTCGGGGAGGCTCTCGGCCAGCGCGCCAGCGCGCGAGACTAGATCTGTCAGAAAGGAAAGGAACGGGGAAGTGCGGCGGGGGCTGGGCGCAAGGGCAGGCCGGAAGGGGCAAGTAGGATAGGAGTAGGGAGGCGGGGCGAAGGTCGAGTGCAGATCTGCTGATGAGGCGGGACCAGAGTGGGGGCGGTGCCACTAGGAAATCGGCTAGTGGGCGGGGTCATGCAAGAGCTAGAGTGGGGCGGGGCTTGATGGAGGATGGATCCTCTGCGGCTGACCCTAACCTTGCTTCCTCCACCGATCGCTGAAGTAAGTGAGGGGGCGGGCGTACAGAATGGATATCAGGGATCCTGCTGGTTGTACTTCAGGATCCAAGCATCATTTCATTTTAGCTGACGCCCATGTTGCCTATAGATCATGGGCTTTGCCATAGGATTTGATCATAATTTACCATAACGTCACCTCTTCCACAGGCCATCAACTGCCATCATTCGGGTTTCAGTCCTCTCCAGAAATGTTCGATCTACTGATACACCCGAGGATGGAGTCGCAGTAAAACCTAATGCCATCTATATGGCCAAAGGCATTCCTGTAAACTTCCTCCCTAAGATCAAGAAGTGGCCTTGCTCTGGTTGTTTATGAGGGACCAAGAGTGCCTCCAATTCCCAGCGTTTTGATTTAAGGAAATCTGCTGGAGGAGGCAGGCTTCCAGCGAAGGGAGGGACCATAGCAGAGGATAGGAATAAAGGCAGAGGGGAGAAGAGCCCCACAGCACCCCATAAACCCTCCTTTGGGTGTCAGCTTGTATTTCCATCCTCCCAGCTTCTGCTGCCATGCACACATCCACTCAATCAATAAATCTTTACTGAGCACCTAGCGCTCAGGATGCAGGGAACAAAATAAATACCTTTGCCCTCATTGTTGCTGACCCTCAATTGAGGAGAGACAGACAACTAAGTAAGTAAACAGTAGAATGTTTGTTTGTGATAAGTGCTTTCAAGGATATAGCAGGGAAGGGAGATAGAGTGAGGTAGTTTTAAATAGGTGGTCAGGCAAGAGTGCACTTGCTGGGGAGTAACAGGAGAGGTAACCAGACCAGATCTTGTGAGGCCTTGACATCATAGAGAGGAATTTGTCTTTCACCCTGAATAGTATGGGAAGCCATAGGCATATTTTGAACTGGATCTGATTTCCATTAGAGCCAAATTTTTTATTTTTTCCAAAATGATTTCAAGGGAGGGACTTCCCTGGTGGTCCAGTGGTTAAGAATCCATCTTGCAATGCAGGGGATGCCGGTTCGATCCCTGGTTGGGGAACTAAGATCCCACATGCCACAGGACACCTAAGCCCGCGTGCCACAACTACTGAGCCCGCACACCACAACTAGAGAACCCGTGTACTGCAGCTACAGAGCTCATGAGCTCTGGAGCCCATGCACCACAACTAGAGAGAAGCCCACACACTGCAAGGAAGAGGCTGTGCATCGCAACAAAAGATCCCGCGTGCTGCAACTAAGACCTGATGCAGCCAAAAAATAAAATAAAAATTTTTTAAAATGATTTTAAGGGCTTCGCAGTGGTTGAGAGTCCGCCTGCCGATGCAGGGGACACGGGTTCGTGCCCCGGTCCAGGAAGATCCCATATGCCGCAGAGTGGCTGGGCCCGTGAGCCATGGCCACTGAGCCTGCGCGTCTGGAGCCTGTGCTCCGCAACGGGAGAGGCCACAACGGTGAGAGGCCCGCATACCGCAAAAAAAAAAAAGAGATTTTAAGAGAGCTATTGGAAAAGACTACAGAGTATTTTTTAAATCAGTGGTCCCCCAAATTTTTGTCACCAGGGACCGGTTTCACGGAAGACAAATTTTCCACGGATGGGGGTGGGGGTGGGGTGGGTGGTTTGGGGATGACTCAAGCGCATTACATTTATTGTGCACTTTATTTCTATTATTATTACACTGTAATATATCATGAAACAATGATACAACTCACCATAATGCAGAATCAGTGGGAGCCCTGAGCTTGTTTTCCTGCAACTAGATGGTCCCATCTGGGGGTGACGGGAAACAGTGACACCGAAGTGTGTTGCTTATGTCCAGTCTACTCCGTAAGGTGCAGCTTCATCGTCACTTGCCACTCACTGATAGAGTTTTGATATGAGTCTGCAAGCAGTTGATTTATTATGGTCTCTGTGCAGTCAAACCCCTCTGCTATTGATAATCTATATTTTCAGCTGCTCCCCAGCGCTAGCATCACCACCTCAGCTCCACCTCAGAACACTAGGCATTAGATTCTCATAAGGAGCGCGCAACCTAGATCCCTCGCATGCGCAGTTCACAGTAGGGTTCGATCCCCTCTGAGAATGTAATGCCACCGCTGATCTGGCAGGAGGCGGAGCTCAGGCGGTAATGTGAGCCATGGGGAGCGGCTGTAAACACAGATGAAGCTTCGCTCACCGCTCACCGCTCACCTCCTGCTCTGCGGCCTGGTTCCTAACAGGCCACGGACTGGTATCGGTCCGTGGCCCGGGGGTTGGGGACCTCTGTCTTAGATAGTGCCTGCTTTGCAAAGGGCAAAAGAGTAGGAAATAAGTTTCTTCCAGGAACCTCTATCTCAGTTTATCAGTTCTAACTTCATAGGAGATGGTTTTGGTCTTCAAAAGACCAAATGATGTTGGGGGCAAAGGGGTGGAGGCCCTGATAAGTAGTGGGCGAGGCCAAGAATGCTAAACAGCCTTCAATGCCCTGCCCATCCTCAACTCCAGCCTTATCGTGGTGGCTCTGGTTCATGCCCACCAAGGTCTGCATTCTAGCCAATGGGAAGAAGAATAGGGAGAAAACTTCCAAGTGTGGTTCTTGAACCACACTTGGAATCCACAAGGATTCCGAGGGGGAATCCTTGAGACCCTTTATAATACCTACAAGGATTCCATTATGGAATATATATATATTCCATTATAATACCTACATTATTTGCCCTTTCTGTTCTCATTCTCTTATGAGCATAAAGTGAAGTTTTCCAAAGGCTAAGTGACAGGTGATATTGCAACAGATTAAATGCAGAAGAAACCCTTGGTGGGGGTAGGGGTGAGGGTGCACCTGGGCTATAAGCAGACACTCTTCAGACACCAGCAGTGATGGCTTAAGTGCACTTTATTGGTTTTCTTTCAGAATCCTTCTACAAAAGAGTAAAGTTAAAAACCAAGTCCCTGGCAAGAGGGTGAGAACCCTTCCTCTTTCCCGAGAGCCATCCCCCCTCCCCATGTTCCCCAGCTGTGTCACTGCTGCAGTTCGTGGGTGTGGGGTACTTGCTACTTTCATCCCCCACCAAGCTCCAAAGGGAAAAGACCTACCACCTGGCAACCCCTGCCCCTCAGCCCCATCCCCCCACACGTTGATCCTGGTTACAGGAGGCAGTGGTAAGAACTGTTGGGGTCCAGGAGGAGTTCTGAACCCCAGAAGGCCATGGTCAGGGCACAGTCCATGAAGAACACTTCCTCCTCTGGCTCGGTGCCCCCTAGGAACGCTGTTTTGCCCACCACCTGAGAGTAGAAAAAGAAATCAGTGAAAACCCCTCAGCTTCGACCCCAGTTGTACGTGGTACAGGGGAATCAAGGCTGACACATAAGGTTAGGCAGGTTGTACGTAGCACAAAGGTACCACATCTAAGCAGGCACCATTAATGTCATAGACATCATACATAGGTTTTACATTTATCACAGACATTTATTATAAACCATGGCCAGCAGCCTCCCCGACCCCTTATCCCTGCTGTTACCACCTCACTCACAGAGGCCAGCTGCATACTCCCGGGCCAGGGAGAATCAGAAGTCAGGGCCTTATCTGGGAGCTGGTGCAGGTAAATGCAGTCCGACTTGAAGGGGCAGCGGCCATTCCCCCGCATGAAGAACCGGCATCGAATCTGGCTATGAGAGGGCAGAAGGATAGAAGACCATCACCTTCAAGCCCAGTTGCGCCAGGAACAAGGGGCACTCAAGGCCGACATGTAATGTTGGGTAGGTTATACACAGCACAAAAGCACCACCACATCTATCCTGGCACCTCTAGGGTCACATAGACAAGTGTAGATGTTATATTTATTACAATTATTTCCCAGCAGATGGCAGTAAAGTGTCTTAAGTGGTACCTTTCTCTTAATTCCCACAAAGTCTGTTTGGGGCAGCAGTGGCCCTGGGAATCTCCTTTCCTTCTCTGAACTAAGTTTCAGTAATACCACCAAAGGAGGAGGGAGAGCAGTTAACCCTACAATGTGTCTCTGTAACCAGGTTAGAACAATGCCCTCTTCTGAGGGGTGGTCTTATGATTTGGTAACTGCTAGCTAATGAAATTAAGAAGTTTCCCACTTCTGAGATTTCAAATTTCATTCTGTGAAAGGTCAGATACAGGAAGGGTTTGTGGGCAACTTGTGATCTGCTTAAGTAGGAACAGCTTTTTCTTGCACAGAAAGATGGACGAGAGGGAGAAAAAGATAAAGCGCATATTTATAGCCTTTTTCCTTTTTCCTGCATCATCACCTCTCTGCTTGACTCCAACGCAGTTGAGTCTTTCCCACTTCCTGCAGTCCCAGTGTGAATGGAGGATCCCGCTGACCACCAAGCTGGAAGCCTGGGAATCCCTCTAAAATGACTGTCCCTCTTCCTCTTCCTACCATTTGACCAAACCTAGCATCAGGAACCCCTCCATCCAGATAGCATCCAAAACCACCCCACTCAACCTGACCAGATTCTCCATCAGTCTCCCTCACTCAGCTCTCACGTGATAGTACCAGTCCTGTGGCCGTCCATCTGGAAACATTAATCATCTTACAATTTCCTTTCAACCTCATGGTCAATTGGCTACCCAGGTATGGCCCTTCTTCCTCTCAAGTCAATATCCTCCCCATGGTTCCTTCTAGTCCATGCTAGGAGTCACAATGTCTGGGTTCAAACCCACTTCCTTACTTAAGCCCCATAGACCTTGCCTCACTTTCTCCTTCTACAGCGTGGTAACAGTAAGAGTCTCTACTTCCATGGTGGCTTGTGGGATCTTAGTTCCCCGACCAGGGATAGAACCTGGGGCCCCGTCAGTGAGCGTGCCAAGTCCTAACCACTGGACTGCCGAGGAATTCCTATACTTTCTTGCTTTAAAAAAAAATCAGAAATAAAAGCCAAGCAGGGCTTCCCATCATGCTGAGAGAACCAGAGTTTCCCTGTGTGGATCCTGAGCCAGGCTAGAAGAGAAACTTGGCCTTGACTGTCTCAGTCACTCACTATTATTCACTGGGCTTTCTGAAATAGTGGAAATAGCTCACACCCTCACCTGCTGTCTTGGTCACTCTGCACTTCCAGGATTTGGGGGATGCCATGCTGGGAACCACGGCTGAGAGGGACTGCTTCCCCTCTTTCCTAACCTGAGTCATGCTCCCCCTGCCAGACTCACCTGGTCCGAGCCTTGAAGTTCCTGATGAGTTGTTCCTTCTTAGGTCCCTTGCTCACCCAGAATTTGCAGGGGATGATGTAGCTGGAAGGGACACGGCACTGGGGACAGGCCCTGCGAGGTGGGATGGGGTGGGAGGTGGGAAAGGAGTAGTCACAAGCCCATCGGCCTGTCTCTGAGCCCACCCCTCTGTGGGACCTTTCCCTCCCTCCCTGCTGGCCCCTGCATGACACTGACTTGATGACACCCAGCGGGAAGTCCCCTCGGCTCTTCCGCCAGGTACGCAGGCAGCCCAGGCAGTGGGGGTGGCTGCAGTTGGGCAGGATGCCAAAAATCCGCTTGGCCTCTGGCTTGTCCCACACCTTGTCCATGCAGATGCCACACACGATGTCCCGACTGTCCTGCACCCTCTGTAGCCACAGGCAGGGTCAGAGTACATCCTCCCTTCAGCCCCCCCCGCCCCCCCCCACACACTGTCACCCCAAATACGGCCCCAGGGAACACAGAGCCCTCCTCCAGCAGGTATGGGCATCCCAGAGGTCCAGCATGGCATCCTCTTCCCCTCCCCTTCCACTACCTGCTGCACCTCCAGGTCCAGGCTTTGAAGTGGGGCCAGGAGCTCCTGGACAGGGTCTGACATAGGCTGAGGCTTTGGGAAGTAGCTGTGATCACCATCAGCAGCTGTTGGGGAAAACTGGATCCATTCATTCATTTACTCATTCATGTGGTATCTCCTAAGCGTCTGCTGCATGCAAGGCCCTGAGGGTGTGTAAAGTTCTGTCCACCAGTAGTTCAGAGTCTAGTCAGAATTATGTCTCTAACACAACTGTTTAGACCTGTGCTACTCAATACGATAGCCACCTGCCACATGTGGCTATCAAGCACCTGGAATGGAGCTAGTCTGAATTCAGATGTGTCATAAGTGTAAAATACACATGAGATTTTGAAGCTGAATACCAAAAAGTCTCTAAAATGTTTCATTATTAACTTTTTATATTAATTACATATTGAAATGATATTGATATGTAATTTTTGATATATTGGGTTAAATATTAAAATTAATTTCACCTGTTTCTTTTTCCTTTTTTTAAAATGAGGCTGCTAGAAAAATTTTAATTACATGCGTGAATTGTAAAATGGTGCGACCACTTTGGAAAAGAGTTTGGTGGTTCCTCAAAATATTAAACATAGGGTTAACATATGATCCAGTAACTCCACTCCTAGGTATATACCCAAGAGAAATGAAAATATACATCCGCACAAAAATTTGTACATAAGTGCTCATAGCAACATTATTCATAATAGTCAAAAAGCAAAAACAACCCAAGTATCCATCAACTGGTGAAAGAATAAAACAAAATGTGGTATATATCCATACACTGGGATATTATTTGGAAATGAAGTACTTCTATATGCTGCAACATGAATAAATCTAGAAAATATTATACTAAATAAAAGAAGCCAGACACAAAAAGGCCATATATTGTATGATTCCATTTATATGAAATGTCCAGAAGAGGCAAATCCATAGAGCCAGAAAATAGATTAGTGTTTACCAATGGCTGGGAGGGGTTGTGGATGGAGAGTGATTGCTAATGGGCTTCTTTTTGGGGTAATGAAAACCTTCTAGAATTAAATAGTGCTACAAATAAGAACCTACTGTATAGCACAGGGAACTCTACTCAGTACTCTGTAACTACCTATATGGGAAAAGAATCTAAAAGAGCGTGGATATATGTATATGTATAACTGATTCACTTTGCTGTACAACAGAAACTAACACAACATTGCAAATCAACTCTACTCCAATAAAAATTAATTTAAAAAAACAGTGCTAATGTTTGTACAACTCTGAATATACTGTATTACATTGAATCGTACACTTTAAGTTGGTGAATTTTTTGGTTGTGAATTATATCTCAGTAAAGTAGATACAAAAAATTCCATATGTTATATGGAATCTAAAAAAAAAAAAAGATTCTGAAGAACCTAGGGGCAGGACAGGAATGAAGACGCAGACATAGAGAATGGACTTGAGGACACGGGGAGGGGGAAGGGTAAGCTGGGACAAAGTGAGAGAGTGGCATGGACATATATACACTACCAAATGTAAAACAGATAGCTAGTGGGAAGCAGCCGCATAGCACAGGGAGATCAGCTCTGTGCTTTGTGTCCACCTAGAGCGGTGGGATGGGGAGGGTGGGAGGGAGACGCAAGAGGGAGGAGGTATGGGGATATATGTCTATGTATAGCTGATTCACTTTGTTATACAGCAGAAACTAACACACCATTGTAAAGCGATTATACTCCAATAAAGATGTTAAGGAAAAAAATTCCATATGTAACATATTTCTGTTGGACAGCACTGAATTACAGCAATAATTTAAAAAATAACTACTAATATTTAGTGTTTACTCTGTGCCAGGTACTGTGCTATGCACATCACATATACGAACTCATCAAGACCCTGTGAGTAGGTGCTATTATCAGTGCCCTTTAGCAGATGAGGCAGTTGAGACTCAGAGAGGTTAAGTGACTTGTTCAAGGTCACACAGTTCCTAAGTGGTGGAGCCAGCATTTGAAACTAGGTGGTTTGACTCCACAGGCACCATGGTATTCTGCTTCTAGAACACAGAGAGCAACAGAGCCAGAGGAAATTTTCCCTCTGGCTGGGAATGTTGAGGAGGGAGGGGGCAGAAGGAAATATAAACCTTGCTCAGAGACAGAGCAGGGACCCTGGTCTCAGATCTCACTTGTGCCCACCTGCAGTACCCCTGATGACTCACATGCTAGGGACAGGGACTTCCAGGAGCTGCCACCAATGTCCTCAGCCTTGCTGAACAACTCCTCCAGGCCAGGCTCCATGCCCTGGTAGGCCCCGGCCCAACCCCATCCGGCAGTCACAGAGGGCAGGTAGGAGGGCTCGGAGCCCCTGCGGGTCAGTCCCTGCAGGGGCCCTGACAGGGTGATGTGTGGCTCCGAATGGCGGCGGCCCCACTCAAGGTGGTGGGGAGGCTGCAGATGGCAGGGAGGCTGCAGGTGCCGGTAGCTGTCGTGAGGAAGAGAAGGGTAAGGAGAAAGGGATAGCTCCTCCACGGCTCAGAGCTAGCTCAGCCTAGTACTTGGAGCTGAGGGCAGAGGGGCTCTGGGAAGATGCATGGTCCATGAAGAATGATTCCTCCCTCCCGAGTCTCCCAGCCCGCTCCCCACTTGAGGAGAAGAGGCACTTACCTGCATCCATCTCCGTGGAAGCAGAAGCCTCGCTGGAAATATCTGCAGACCTGGGATGCCTTCTGGTCCTGAGCGAAGCAGCGGTTGGACCCCCAGTGACAGGCCCCTCGGTCAAAGTTCCTAAGAGATCATCTGAATCATGCCCAGCCCCATTTTAGTTCCTGCCTTTGTCATCCTTCTAGAAAGAGGCTGTGTGACATGAAGACTCAGGCTCCAGGCTTGGTCCTGTGTTCAAATCCTGACTCCGCTTGATAAGCCTGGGTGGTAATTCAATTTCCCTAAAGCTTGGTTTCCTCCCCCTTAAACATGAGGGTAACAATGCCTCCTGTTACCTCAGGGCTGTCGTGAAGGTTTTTTTTAGATTTCGCACAATGCACATAGCAGGTGCTCAGTAAATTATAGTGATTCCTATTACTTTCTCCAAGCACAGAGTCTGGTGGGCTCTGGATTCAGAATTCTGGGTTCAGATTCCAGAACCAGGGCCTGCTCTATGGGCACAGACCTGTGTAGTCACGCAGGGGCCCCACGCTTGCTTCAATGTTCTGCCATTGCTGTCTTGAAATTATTAAAATTTTGAACAAGGGACGCTGATTTTCTTTTTGTGCTGGGTCCCACAAATTATATAGCCAGTTCTGCATGGTACCACTACTTCTTGGTTGTATGAGCTTGGACAAACTTTCCATGCCTCAGTTTCTTCATTTGTAAGTTATCAGTACTTAATTTAGGGGATGATGTAAAACGTAAATGAGATATTGTATGTAAAGTATAGTTATCCCTTGGTATCCGTGCGAGGTTGGTTCCAGAACCTCCATGGACACCAAAATCCGTGGATGCTTGAGTCCCTTATATAAAATGGCATAGGGACTTCCCTGGTGGTCCAGTGTTTTTAAGACACCGTGCTTCCACTGCAGGGGGCACAGATTCAATCTCTGGTCAGAGAACTAAGATCCCGAATGCCACGTGGCCCAGCCAAGAAATAGAAAAAATAAAAATAAATAAATAAAAAATTTAAAAAAGGGGCTTCCCTGGTGGCACAGTGGTTGAGAGTCCGCCTCAACCTCAACCGGGTTCGTGCCCCAGTCTGGGAAGATCCCACATGCCATGGAGCGGCTAGGCCCATGAGCCATGGCCGCTGAGCCTGTGCGTCCGGAGCCTGTGCTTCGCAACGAGAGAGGCCACAACAGTGAGAGGCCCGCGTACCGCAAATTAAATAAAAATAAAATGGCATAGTATTTGCATATAACCTATGCATATGCTCCTGTATACTTTAAATTATCTCTAGATCACTTATACCACCTAATACAATGTAAATACTATGTAAATATTTGCTGGTACACAGCAAATTCAAGTTTTGCTTTTTGGAAATTTCTGGGATTTTTTTCCCAAATATTTCGATCTGCAGTTGGTTTAATCCACGGATATGGAACCTACAGATACACATGGCCAGCTATACCTGGCACATAGCAAGCCCTCAATAAATATTAGCTGTTCTTATCCCTCTGCTGTCATCATTATAATCATCATCGTCACCACTACTACAAGGACATTTGAGGGTCAGCCTGTGAGGTGAGAAGGGTGGGAGGAGGTCAAGTTGGGCCAACATTTATTGAGAATCTACTATGTGTCCAGGTCTGATCCAGGGCTCTGGGGACCTCTGCTCTTGTGTGCTTCCCTGCCAGGAGTGGGAATAAGCCCACATGTGAAGTGGCCAGGGCAGCAGGGACGGGGACAGAGGCCAGACTCTTGTCCCAAGAGAACACAGACTGCCAGCTGATGCTGGAGGTCTGCCATAGAGTGGCCCCCACCATTCTCCAGAGAATTTCCAAGAGAGGCCCTGGCAGAGAAGCAGGTGGAGGAAGGGCAGGATGGGTGACAGACACCCAGTCTTGTTGGTGAAGGTACCAGATCGTCAGGCACATGGTCCTTATTACAATGACTATTATTATATTATTACATAACATAATACTTATAATAACTGTAGTTGTTATTATGTTATTTTTATGGAAGCTGTTGTGAGGGCCAGGAAGGTAATATAAGATCATTAAACGGTAACTTTTGATTTTAATTCAGACCACTACGTCATTTTTGGTTTAATTCAGAAGAAATTCAAAGAATTGAGTGCCCCTGATATAACAAATAACCTTTCATTTCCATTTGCTTATTTATGTGAACAAGATTTCTCAGTGCTTCCATTCATAAATATTAATTCCTTGGTGGCGCAGTGGCTGAGAGTCCGCCTGCTGATGCAGGGGACACGGGTTCTTGCCCCAGTCCGGGAAGATCCCACATGCCGCGGAGCGGCTGGGCCTGTGAGCCATGGCCGCTGGGCCTGTGCGTCCAGAGCCTGTGCTCCGCGATGGGAGAGGCCACAACAGTGAGAGGCCCGTGTACCGCAAAAAAAAAAAAAAAAAAAAAAAAGAAATAGAAATTGATGTTGATAACACAACATTGTAAATCAGTTATACCCCAATAAAAATTTTTAAAAATAAAATTGAACTAACACACCATTGTAAAGCAATTATACCCCAATAAAGATGTTTAAAAAAAAAAATAAATAAAAAAATAAAATTGAATAACAGACAACCCTCGCCCCCCAAAAAGAGGAACTGATGTTGAATCCTGTCTTATTCTAGCAATAAGTAATGTTTATCCACGGATACATGAGCTTTTTTTGGTGGGGGGGAAGCAACAATCTCATCTAAATTTTGTAGTGAAAATTTTGTTATTTAGTAATTAACTGTTAAAGTGTGTAGGGAGTTCCCTGGCAATCTAGTGTTTGGGACTCAGCACTTTCACTGCCAGGGCCTGGGTTCGATCCCTGGTGAAGGAAATAAGATCCTGCAAGCCTATGGCATGGCCAAAAAAAAAAAAAAAAACTGTGTAATTTATTTCTCTTGATCAGTTGAGTACTACTAATAACTAAATCTAGAAAAAAGTCATATTTCTGTTTCACAAATATTTTTGCTGCAGGAACAGATAATATCGTGATCAGTGAAAGACTTCTGAGAAGAAAAATATTTGTATTGGTAAAATTCTGTGGGAGAAGTAGAATAGGTATTCAAGGAGAAAAGGAGTTATGTAAAACTGTAAAGAGCCTGCTTTTATATACTTTTAAATGGATGACAGTATATGTTAAATCTCTCTGGTATTTAGATGCCACTGGATGCATGAAAAGAATAATGTACTTAATCAAATCCACCCTGCTCACCTGCCATTGCTGCTCAGCTGCCCACACAGCAAGTTCATTGGCAGGTCCCAAAGCAAACAGCCCGAAATACCTTCGCCTGAAATTCTGCACAGAGCTACAGCCAGCCCCAGCCCAGTACCCCATGGTGACTTTCAATCATTCTCACTGCCTGGCTTGGAAAAATTGAGGGACTCCTGCAGGAAGATTGAGGGCAAATTCTTGTGAGCTTTGTGTTCAAAGCTGAGAGCTTTGAACACATCCCTCAAAATCTTGCCTGAAGTGCCAGTCTTGGAGAAGATTCAGAAATGGTAAAAAGCATTTGATTTAGTGATGTAACTACTCTAAAAACATCTTTTAAAACTCTCTTTTGGAATTAAAAAAGAATAATTGTATTATTTTAAAGTGGGACTATGTAGAATACATTAGAAATTTAACCTTTGCAACAATTTACGTTATGATGAATACCATTAGATAACTGGGAGTGTGGAGGGGACACATGTTTTTTCAAATTTCTTTTAGGTTTATAGAAGATGCCTGGCCTGGTATGTTTCTGCTCCCAATTATAACATGAGGAGTAGATAGGAAGAGGCTGCAGTGGGGGAGGGACCAGATCAGTGGTGACAGCCAAAGTTAGGGAGGATAGAAGGTGGATGGAGGTTGGGGTGAGGTGGAAATGACAGTCACTGGAGAAAGAGTGGGTGACCTGAGAGGAGGAGCCTCTCACCCCCTAGAGGAGGAGCCAGTGGCCCTCAAAGGAAGGGCTTGAAAGCCTCCTGTCTCCAGTCCCCAAAGCTTCGCTTTCCCTAAAGACCACCAATGAAGCTGACCTCCAGGACTGCCTAAGAGGCCACCATACTAGCTCCTTCACAAGCTGAGAGATCCAGCAACAGAGCTCTCCCAGCATGTCTAGAGGTGCTCTTAGACCATCAGACGAGCCATAGCAACAGGAGCTAGGGGCTTTGTGATCAAATTGATTTGAGAAACTCCTCCTTCTATATTTTTTTAGAGTCATGTTGTATATTGCTTACCATACATGAACATATTAAATGCTCTGATAAGTCCTGCCCTCCACCCACACAGCCTTAACATACCAATAAAACACATTTTGTTTGGGGTACTGGCAAATTAGTTCATTTAATCCTCAAAACAAGCCTTAAAAGTCAGGAGTCATCTTTTGTTTTCAAAATCTGAGGCTCAGAGAGGTCAAGTAACTGGCCTGGGACTCGGAACAAGAGTTAGGACTATAACCCAGGTGTCCTCACTCAGCACAATACTTCTCTAGTTAACCAAGATTGACTTGTCAGGGGTGAGGGCTGCTGGATTTGGGGAATTTCTTAAGCCAAATTCTGAGGCCAAGGGTTGGGGACAGAACAGCCAGAAGTCACCGGTAATCCAGGCCTGGGGAGGCAGCAAAAGCAGCTGGGTGGCTGGGAGGCCAGAGCAGTGGACCCCTGAGCAGTGATCAGGACTGGCCTGTTGGGTGAACACAGGGTGTGCAGAGGAGAAGAGCAGGGATGAGGAAGGTGCAACCTGCCAAGTGAGCCCCCTGACCAAGATTCTTAAAACTTGAGGGCCAAACTTAGTCTAGCATGCCACATTCCTTCTTGAGCTTTGGGCAGGACCAGGAACAACTGAAAATCTCCTTTAGTAAATGTCCATCTTCTTTTTTTGCCTTCCTCTTGCTGCCAGATTGCCTTTCTTCCCAGCCTGGGAAAACCATTTCACACTGAGATCCTAAGGTCTACAATGATCCCTCCTTTACCCAAGATTCAGTTCTCTCTGGGGAACTCATCTCTTCCATCTGTTGGCAAAATGAATCTGTGCTAAGGTATGACTGCCTGATGGAAGGCCTAGTGAGCTAGCATACCCAAAAGAATGACTCTCTAATGGTGTAATGTTCAACCTGAAGTGTTTCCATTCACACACTTATGAACACCTGGCACCAGGCTACATACTGGGGCTACAAAGATAACCAGAGGACCAGATCCCACTGCAGGGAGCTGTATAGTATTTCTGGGCAGAGAAACATTTGTTGAGTTGAAGAGAAAAAAGGCAAATGGGGAATCTCTGCCCTAAATGGTCAGACCCTGAGCTAGCCCTGACTTATCCTCTGTCTGGCCTCAGTTTCCTCCTCTGAACCTTGAGGGGTGAGAGATAGTCTCCAGACACTTCCAGCGTTGGGTTGGGGGCTAGGAAGCCCCTTTTCCCACCTGATGCACCCCAAATTCTTAAAGACTGAGCTTTCAGTGGACAGACAGAACCCCAAAGAATTTTCTCCCACTTCCCCTGTGTTCTCCCAAAACCCAGGCCCCTACCTGTGTGGTCGCTGGGAGCGGGTCCTGCTCGCTCCACCTCGGCTGCTGCCATCCGGCTCCGCAGGGTCCATCCCAGCTGTGGCCCCTAATGAGAATCAGGCAGGGCTGCTCTGGTGCTCCTTTATCCCTCTCTCTCCGGGCAGGGCCAAAGGGAGGAGGGGCTGCGCAGGCAGGCCCACCTCTCCCCATGGCCCTCCGCCTGCAGGAGGAGGGATGGACGGTGAAGCAGGATGGCTGGAAGGCTAGGAGGCTGGGGGCTCCAAATGCCCTGTCCAGGCTACAGAATGTGGGTGGGGTGGGGCATGAAGGCCTTAAGGGATCCCTAGATGATTACTGGAGGAAACTGGGGGGATGGTTTAAGGACTTTAAGGGCCTCAGCAAGGGCCACCATAAGAGGTGGCCAGGAGGGGGCTTGTCTGAGGCTCTGTCTAATGAGGAAACTCCAGATTAGATGAGAGCATATAAGGCAGTCAGAGCCTCTCCTGGGCAGCATAAATGGCTGTTGGATTTGTAGCTTGCATCGTGGAGAACAATTGGACTGGGCCCATTGACGATGGGGAGTGAGGAGAAGGGGGGACTGTGAGCTCTAAGAGCCCTTCCTAACACCCCCTCAATTCATATCTTAATCCTCCAAAGCCCATGTACTCTCCACTAGACTGCAGTGCCCCATGTGGGAGGTAAGTTGGGAAAGTTAAAAAGACGAAATAAGAGGAATTTACTTAAAAGTTAAAGGAGAGATTTTTAAATTGAATTTAATCAACTTCCTATATTTATCAGTAAATTGAGACACTAGTTTGGGAAACGAATTGTCTTGGACATCTTTGTTATTTCCTTAACTTTTGCTGGATCAAAATTATTTTTTATTTATTTTTAAAATTTATTTTATTTTTGGCTGTGCTGGGTCTTTGTTGCTGCACGCGGGCTGTCTCTAGTTGCAGTGAGCAGGGGCTACTCTTTGTTGCGGTGCATGGGCTTCTCATTGCGGTGGCTTCTCTTGTTGCAGAGCTTGGGCTCTAGGTGTGCGGGCTTCAGTAGTTGTGGCACAGGGGCTCAGCACTTGTGGCTCGCAGGCTCTGGAGCGCAGGCTCAGTAGTTGTGGCACATGGGGCTTAGTTGCTCCGCAGCACGTGGGATCTTCCCAGACCAGGGCTCGAACCTGTGTCCCCTGCATTGGCAGGTGGATTCTTAACCACTGCGCCACCAGGGAAGCCCTGGATCAAAATTATTTAAAAAAAATTTTTTATAGGTGCTGCCAATCAGCCCTCTGTGGTGGCTGTGCCAGATTATACTCCCACCAACAGTATGAGAGTGCCTGTGTCTGCACACCCTTGCCAACACAATATAATCAAACTTGTTAGTATTTGTTAATTTGTTATGTAAAACAACAGTATCTCATTGTAGTTTTATTTAATTTTTTTGGCTGTGGCATGTGAGATCTTAATTCCCTGACCAGGGATCAAACCCGCACCCCCTGCAGTGGAAGCACGGAGTCTTAATCACTGGACTGTCAGGAAGTCCCTTGTAGGTTTGTTTTTGTTTGGCTGCGTTGGGTCTTCATTGCTGTGCGTGGGCTTTCTCTAATTGCGGCGAGCGGGGGCCACTCTTCATTGCGGTGCATGGGCTTCTTATTGCAGTGGCTTCTCTTGTTGCAGAGCACGGGCTTTAGCTGCGTGGGCTTCAGTAGTTGCAGCACTGGGGCTCAGTAGTTGTGGCAGTTGTAGCTCGTGGGCTCTAGAGCACAGGCTCAGTAGTAGTGGCGCAGGGGTTTCGTTGCTCCGCAGCATGTGGGATCTTCCCGGACCAGAGCTCGAACCTGTGTCCCCTGCATTGGCAGGCAGATTATTAACCACTGAGCCACCAGGGAATTCCCCCCTCATTGTAGTTTTAATTTACATTTCTCTTACTATGAGATTAAGCATCTCTCCATGTTTTAGAGGCATTTCTTTTCCTGTTCATATCCTTTGCCCATTTGGGTTGTTGACATTTTACTCATTGATTGGTAGGTGCTCTTTACATATTAAGGAAATTAGCCTTTGTCTTATTATGTCACACATTTTTTTAACATGGTTGATTGAGACTTTTTTGTGTTCCCCCCACTGGAAGAAATTTTTTTAGTGTGATGTAGTAAGATCTTTTATCTATTTTATAGACTCTTAAGTTTTTTGTATACTGCATGAAACTTAGAAACTTCTGTGTGTACAAGAGATTTTTGAAAGGTCTATCCACTTCAAGATTATATATAATTTTCCCCGTGTGTTTCTTCTAGGTTGTTTTTTCCCCTCCCCAACTCTTCTAGTTTTTTTTTCTTAAACATTGTATAAATATATCAAATTTATCCATTTTCCTGTTGATGGACATTTTTATTGTTTCTAAGTTTTTGCTCTTGCTGTAAAGAACATGTGTATGAGTCTTAGTGCAGTTTGGTGGCTTTCACTCTAGGGTACTATGTCAGGCTGCCTTCTCCAGGAAATAGATTTAGAGGTTTACTTGCAGGACACTCACTGGGGAGTGCTCCTGAGAACAACACCTGTAAGAAATTGTAGGAAGCAGGATTGGGTAGAGAGAGAAATTAAACTGCAATGTACCTAGGACAGAAGCCCCAATTCTGGAGCTGGACAATTCTTCACGTTGTTTCAAATTGGGGCAAAGAGGCTTGGCTTGTCCCCACATGTTGGCTATAGGCTGCCCCTGAGGAGGGTGTGTGCTTATCCTGGGCAAGGCGGCCCCCTTCACTGCAGGCAATTTCCTGAGAGGAACTCAGCTGTGAGCCCAGCAGCCACGGACCTCAGTGCCTCGGTTCTGAGGGGTGGAACCTGGGTGATGCCTCACAGCTTCCACAGGTGCATTTTAACTTTACAAGATTTTGCCAAATTTTCAAGTTGATTTTATCAACTTCTACTCTCTTCTGCAGTATATGAGAATTTGTATTGTTATTCTTCCTTTCCACATTTTCTATCTTGGTTTTCCTATGTTATTTTGGGGATAATTTCTACAGATCTTTTCTGAGGGGCAAAAATGATCTCTTTGGCTGTGTCTGTTTTTTAACTCATTTTTTTTTCTGGAAGTTCCAGGTATTTCTTTTAAAATGTTTGTCTTTTTTTTTTTCCT
Source organism: Phocoena sinus (assembly GCF_008692025.1). NCBI lineage: Eukaryota > Metazoa > Chordata > Mammalia > Artiodactyla > Phocoenidae > Phocoena > Phocoena sinus. Next base: position 65,326,090 of record NC_045773.1, on the reverse strand, counting down.
TAAAAAGTAAACTGTTTCTTTAGTATGATTTTCATATCTTTATATTTTTAAATAATATAAAACTTATTTGTCTCTTATATGATAATCAATAGCTATACTTTTTGATGTCCTGGGGCTCTAATTTCACTCATTATTCTATTTATTTTCATGCAGGCTGTCTCTTCATGTTTGTAATTTTGTGGGAGTTCTGTACTGCCTGTGTCTGTCCTCCAGAAGGGTTTTGCATCTGCTTCTTCCAGGCTCCTCAGGCATATTACCAGCCTGGGACCCCATTTCTTCCTTTAATAATAAACTTTTTTAAGTTTCAGAAGTTTTACAGAATTATCACAAAGACAGTATCTTCTAATTCTCTTAAGGTTGCTTTCTTTTTTAGTCTAAATTTTTGATTCATTTGCCTGTGGAGATGGTACCACTGTAAGTAAAGGAGAAAACTGGGGTGTCAGCTAAGGAGAGGAAAGCCCTGATGTCTTGTGGGGTAAAACTGTGCAAGTCCCAGGGACTTCCCTGGTCGTCCAGTGGTTAAGATGCCGTGCTTCCACTCCAGGGGGAATGGGTTTGATCCCCGGTTGGGGAACTAAGATCCCGCATGGCATGGCAAAAAACCCCCCAAAACCTGTGCAAGTCCCACATACCACCCAAGGCCCAAGGGGACTTGCCTCCTCCCAGGCCCTTCTTAGCCCCTCCCAGACACCCTCACCCCCAAACCTGGTTTGTGCCATGGTTCCACACACCCTTCTCAGAGGGTGTGTATCCTTTCTCCCCCTCCCACCCCAAATGCTCCCTCCGGGTGGGATGGCATCTTCTCAGTTCTCCACAAACCTTGCTGACTGAGGAGTGGTGAGCAGTGCAAGAGGTGAGGGGGAACGATGGGCAGCCCCACAAGCCAGAAATGACCCCGCCACCCGGGCCAGCACCCCACAGTCTCATTTGCCTGACCAAGTCTCCCCCTCTGTGCACTGGATGTGGAAGAGGGGGAGGGGTCTCATCAGCCCCCAGGAAAAACACTGTAAGCTGAGTTAGCTTAAATCAACTCTTAAATATTTAATTCCCATTTATTTAAAGTTCCATCAGTCTGTATACACTATTTATATTAAAAACACAGGAAGCTGGGGCTCCTAGCAAAAATATACATTTCAATTTTGGAGATTGTTCAGACACTGAGAAGAGCTGTATCCTCAGTACCAGAACTGGGGAGGGGGATGACGATGGGGTGCATGGCAGGGGAGGGGAGGGGAGAATCTTGCCAGTAGAGAGTGATCCTCAGGCATGGAAAGGCCCCTCCGAAAGGAAGACCAGACAGGACCCAGGAAGCCTGGGCTCGAACCCCACATGTCCCGCCACCTTTCTCAGAGATGCCAGCCAGCCCCTCACCCCTCCAGACCTGTTGCCTCCCTGGAGAAGCAGCCTGGGTAGGCTCTCGGTCCTCTGCTCAGACGGCAGCGCTCCAAGCTGTGCTTCTGCCCCTCCTCTGGGGTGAGTGCTTATCAATAGGGATGAGGGGGAGGGGCGGGGCCACGAGTGGGACTGGGCCTAGCAAGGTCCCTGGTCACCAGAGGCAGTACAGGGAGAGTTCCAGGTGACCAGCTGGGCCAAATACAAGGAAAAGGGGAGGGCAGCAGAGTTGTTGGGACAGAGGGTGTCACAAACGAGAAGGATCAGTTTATCCCCAGTACCTCCCCTGTGAGCAGGTGCTGGGCTGGGTCCACAGGACCCCGTGCCCACCAAGGGATCTAGCCTAGCCTCGGGAACAGGGGCACAGCTCTGCCCGTCCACCTGCAGGCCCCTCTGGGCACTCGCCTGCCTCGGAGGGGAGGGTGAGAGGTGTGGAACCTGCAGGTAAAGTGATTTCAGTGCTTGTGGTGTGTGGGCTGGAGGGAGTGTGTGTGGGGAGTGAGCTTCAGCTGGGCTGGAGCCACTGCCAGTGTCTCCTGGAGGCCAGAGAAAGGAGGGGCGCTTGTGAGGCCAGGCCCTGGCGCTGCCTGGGGGAGCGCGGTGCCGGTGCCGACACCTCTAGGCAGAACTCGGTGGCTGCTGCAGAGAGGCAGACAGAGTGGGGTGCTGATGGGGGACCTGCCCCAGGCCTGGGCTCAGAAGCAAGTCTCCGGCTCGCCATCTCCCCTACCTCCCTCCGCCTCTCTTTAAGCTCGCTCCTCATCAGTGGGGGTGTAGGGAACCCCACCCAGAGGGAACCCCACCTCTATCCAGGCTGGGCGCGTGTCCCCCAGCGGCCAGCGTGGGGGGCCATCAGTGACACTGGCCTGCGAGACGGGTGAGAAGGGAAGGGCGGCGGCTCAGCAGGGCTGAGGTGTGCGCTGCCTGCTGGGAGCCAAGCTGAAGCCCGGGCGGGCCGCCTGCTGGGGGAGGCATCCTCCGCCAGGGACCCGGTGACCAGGGGCCGCTCTGCACTCAGCCCTGGCCCTGCTTACCTTCCCTGGGAAGCCATGCCCAGAGAGCTTAGTGTTTCTTTGGATGGCTCGAGCCCTTTGCTGTGAAGACTGAAGACGGGAGAAGGGGACTGTTGGTGCAGAGGGCAGGCACGGCCCCTCCTGCTGCGGGGTAGGGGGGGCGCGGGGTGGGCGGGGGGTGGGGAAGCAGAGGTGCTGTTCTGTGCTGCTGGTGAAATAACACAAACTGCCTCACAGGAAGAAGAAGAGGGACAGACACGGAGATGGGGAGAGAGAAAGGGAGGGCGAGAGAGGAAGGAAGAAAAAGAACAAAGAAATGAGAGAAGACAGAGGAGCTGAGAAGGGAGGGAGCCGGGAAAGGGAGAGGGAGGTGGGCCGACTGTGTGTGATTCCCCTTCGGCCACCAGGCCCAGTGCTCAGCGGCTGGTCGACAGAGAAGCCCTCAGTACATGTCCTTGTAGATCTCCTGGAGCAGGGGGTGCAGCGAGGTCTCGGTCTCTGTCTTCTTGATCCGCTGCATCATCTGGGCGTGCTCGGTGACCAGCTGCCGCAGGTCAGCCATCTTCTGCAGCAGCTTGGGGAAGAGGTACTGGGCGTCAGGGTGGTTGGCCTGCAGGTGGAACTCGAGGGCGCGCAGGATGGTGTCCTGGATGGCCTCCACCTGTGACACGTTCATGAGGCCTGGCCGATCTATGGGGACAGAGGGCAGAGGTGTGGGAGGCAGCAGGCACACAGGGGGTCTCAGAAGGGCAGGGCAGCTCCCCTAACCCCACCGGTGTGGGCAACTTGGCCCTGGGAAAAGTGGGCCTCCCTGCCTGGACTCAAACCTCTTCTCTACCGCAGACTAGCAATGAGGCTACGGGCAGGTCACTCAGCCTCTCTGGACCTCAGTTTCCTCATCTGCAAAATGGGGATAACAGAAGTGCCTCTGGCATAGAGTCGTTATGAGGATTAAAGAGTTATAATCTAGGAAAAGGAACTGGAACAGTGCCTGGCATGAAGCAAGCTCTATGCCACTGTCAGCGTGAGTCTTACTATATTTATTGTGTTGGAATTTGGAAAATGCAGGTAAAACACAGAAAATTTCTCCATTATCAGAAATAACCCCCATCAACATGTTGGTATGTTTCCTTTCAGTCTTTTTTCTACCTCATCTCCATCTATACTAGATGGAGCTGGTCCTGCACACACAGTTAGTGCCTTACATGTTCCACTGCCATCATCACATGGACCCTTCCTCCTGCTGTCAGAGCTTAGGCTCGGCCCCTGCAGTGAGGGCCCAGCCCCCAGGAGGGCTGGCTGTGCGGGGCTGACCCACTGCCCCTCCCTCACTTACCTCCGCACAGAATGATAGCCGCGATGAAGAGAGCCAGGTCACTGTCATCAAGTTCCAGGGCATTGAACTTGACAGCAAACTCGAACTTGGGCTCGATGATGTCACTGAAGGGCTTTCGGAGGCTGCGCAGGAACTCACGGGTGACAAAACCAGTGCCGTTAGCCACCAGAAGCCCGTCCTTATTGACGATGGAGGCCAGCATGGCAAAGATGGCCTCGTGCACACCATACTTGAGAAGGGTCACCTGGTCGTTGAGGAAGAGGTCGCTGAAGCTGGGGATGCTCTTGGCGAACTCGGTGAGCTCACGCACGGTCTCCACCGTGGTGCACTGGCAGCGGTAGAAGACGTGCACGCTGATCTCCTTGTAGGGGGGCAGACCGTTCACCAGCTGCTTCCACACCAGGCCCTTCTCTGCCTGCCACAATGTCTCGATGTCGTGGATCACAAAGGGCTGAAAACCAGGCCCCGTTAGAGGCCAGGCCTCGGGGGACCCCCGCCCATGTGTGCCCCGTACCCCTTGCCTGTACCACGAAGTGAGGGGAGGGAGGAGGCCTGGTTCTCCCAGGAGTCAGGCAGGTGGCAGCAGGGCCCAGAGCCCGGGATGCTGCCAGGCTGAGCAGTGACACTCACCGCCGTGTGGCTGGCCTTGCCGGTGAGGATGCCACGGGCCTTCTTTTTGGTCATGTTGAAGTTTTTCAGGTAGGCACTGTAGATGTGCTTGGAGAAGGCCCTCAGGTCAGCCACCTGGGGGTTGTGTTGACTCCCCTCGTTTGCCGTCAGCCCTGCCACCAGTTTCCTCTTCTCAGCCTCTGGCATCCGGCCAAAGCGGATGGCTGCACGGGGAAGGGGGACAGTCATGGAGGAGCCTGGGCAGGGGCCAGCACCTCTAAGGTACACAAGCCGAAGACAGAGACACAGTTTTTGAGCACAAGGCCCTAGGAAGCTCTAGAGCCAGCAAGTTGGAATGTTGGGGAACCCCTCCAGAATATAAGCTCCGGAGGGGCAGGGCTTCTGTCTGTCTTGTTCACAGAGCCCAGCAGGCTCTGTCTCCCGGGAGTGCCGGTCTCCAGCAAACTCCAGCCTGGCTCCTGGCAGCTGACACACGTGGTCACTCACTGGCTCCTGCCTGCCCTCAACAACCAAGAAAACCTGAGGGGATCCTGGGCCTTGGCAGTGGCTTTTCACACCCTGTCAGGTCATCCAAGACAGGCTCAAGGTTCCGGGAGTGGTGTTTCCAACACTACTGGAGTTAGGGTCAATTCCCAGGTCGCTTCTGGGCCAGAGAGGGTGAGGCTCAGGTGCAGACAGGTGGCAACTGGCCCTGGCCTGGGAAGCATGGCGGGTCCTGGGCAGTCTGGGAAGGCAGGCCTCAGCAAGGGCAAAGCTGACCCGCGTACTGACTGTGTGCTGGGCGCTGCTCTGAGGGCACCCCCTTTCTGTTCCTGGGCTCTCGGAAACCTGGCTTCAGGTTGGCTCACCGTTGTGCGACATGCCCAGTGCCAGGCATTTCTGGAAGCGGCAGTACTGGCACTTGTTGCGGTTCTTCTTCTGGATCTTGCAGATCCGCTCACACTTCTCGTATTCCAGCTTCATGCGGATTGTTCGACGGAAGAAGCCCTGAGGGACAGGGGACAGGTAAGGAAGAGAAAAGCCACGAGGAAGGGAGAAAGGGTAAAACCCTGCCTGCTGGGTTGTGCCAGGGGCCTTGGTTACGCATCAAGATGTAACAATTCCTGAATTTTGGAAGTAATGGGGGGGAAATATTATTGGAGGAGAGAGGGAGAAAGAAAGTAAACAACTCTAAAACTTTTGAAAATAACTGAATTAATATAGCATATTTATTTTAAGTGCTTCTTTGTTAGTTTGGTGACACAAAACTGTACTGTGGATAACTTGATTTATTCGTAAACGCAACCTGGTTCTGCATCTTTTCTAGGTAGTCGTTTAATAAAATAATATGTGAAATTTTGATGGGTGTGCAGTTAGGAGGAAGAATCCAAAAGCAAAACCAGAAAAAGAAATATAACGTTTCCTTTTTTATCAAAGAGCCCCCTCGGGCTTTGAGGCGCAGGAAACCCTGACCTTGGGAAGATGGCTCAAGCCCAAGACCCTCATCCTGTCCTACCTGTCTTCTCATGTCAGGTCCCCAGGGGGCGCCAGCAGCCCAGAGAGCCCAGGTGAGTGACTGGGTCGGCACCAACGGTACCCAGCGGGGCAGGCCCAGCGAGGGAACCCCTCCTCTACAACAGGACCCAGAGCTAAGCCTGGAACGGGCCCAAGGGCCTGGCTGCCTCCCAGGCAGGAATTCCACAGTGGGTATGGTCAGGACCTTGCCCGGCAGCAGGGAAAGCCTTCCTGGCAGGTCAACTCACCATGTGATCACAGCCCCGATGGGCAGCCACCCCTCCACTGCCCGTACCTTGCACCCCTCGCACGCGTGAACACCGTAGTGGAAGCCTGATGCCTTGTCCCCGCACACCCGGCACTCCATGTTGAGGCTGCCACACGAGGTCCCATCGCAGCCCATCTGCAGCTGGTCCAGCAGCGAGGGTGGAGAGCAGCTCCGGGAGAGGTCTGCAGACACACAACACAGGGAGAGGTCGGCAGACACACAACACAGGGGCAGCTTTGTGTTCTGCCAGGCCTGGGGGCCTGGGGAGGTGACCAGAGCCCACAGGGCAGCCCAGGTGGCAGCGCGGGAATCACAGTCTTGGCTCAGCCACTTAAGGGCTATGTGACCTCTGGGAGTCAACCTTTCTGAGGATCAGCCTCTACATCTAGAATGTGGGGTCAATGACAGCTTCTCTGGGTGGAGGACGAAAGTGTCCAAAGCATTTCCCCCAGACCCGACACCCAGCAAGTGTTCCAGAAAGGCAGCTTACTATCTGGGCTGAGTCAGACCTGCCTGGGCTGAGCTCACTGCTGGTGGGGAGAGGGCATGCGGGGGATGGTTGTGTTTTGGGAGGAGGGGAGCAAGAGGGAAGAAGCAGAGAGATTCTCTTTAGACTGTCCTTAGGAAGTGGCTCTCTGGCTTGAGAGACTCCACTGTGTGGGCCCACAGGGGATTATGTGAAATGTGTTTTGTGGAGGCTACAGAAGCGCAGGCCTCTGCAGAGCTCAGCCCCCGCCCCAGAAATCTGATTCCTGCACGGACTCCTGAGATGCTGCAAAGGATCTTTCAAGAAGCTCAAAGGCATTCAAACGAAACTTCTTGCTAGAGTAGAAAAAGCAGAAATCTCAGTCACTATGACCGGGCGGTGGACTCAACTTCCTCGAGTGTTTTCCTGTTAAATGTTCAGATGTCTGAACCCCGTGTTGAGTGTCGGCAAGGAAAGCAGTTGGCCACAGGCAACTTCAGGGTATTTGTGCCGTCAGGTGACTTAGTAAGAATGGCTGTGGGGTCTCTCCTGAATCTCTGCCCTGGACGCTCAGAAATGAGCCCTTCCCTGGGAAAAGGGCCTGACTGGGCCCGTCTCTGCCCCCAGCCCAGTGCCCCTGCGTGATCCCACGGGCCGCCTGCCCTGCCTCTGCCAGGCTGGCCTGCCAACCTGCTGTTCTCTGCTTTCTTCCTAACGACTGAGCAACCTCCTCAGGGGCAGGGGCCAAATCCCCAGACCAGAGGAGCAGTGGCTTAGAGCAGACAGCTCCGCAGGGAGACCCAAGCCACGGCGGTCAGCCCACACTTAAGGTTTGCCAGGCCTGCCTTCCACCCTCTCTACAGTATGGTCACTGCACAAGAGCCTGACTCCCCACGATGGAGCTACCCCCAGACCAAAGCGTACTCCACTTCCCAACACCTTCCTCCCAGCTCTCCCGGTGTCCCCTGGGGTCCTAGGAGTGACAACAGGAAAGCCTCCAGCCACACCCTACCCCGCCAGCAGGAAGGAGCTCGAGCACCAGACCCCCGGGCTGGGGAGGGTAGGGGTGACACAGTCCCTGCTTCTTGAAACAGCCTGGCCTGTCACAGAGCCTTAGGTCTCAACTTCAGGCACTCCAAGGGGTGTAACCGCGCCCGCCTCAGCCCACGGACTGGGAGAGCGGGTGCCCTCGGCTCCTGCGCATGCGCTGTGGGGAGCCGGCAGCCCGTGGGGTGGGGTGGGTGGGGTGGGGGGGTGGGGGTGGGGCCGAGCCCTTCTGGTCTTCTCCAGAGCCTTTGTGTTCACTCAGCACTGGACGCCCCGCACCAGGACATAAGGGCCTCGGGGCAGGGACTCTGTCCACCAGGGCGCTGCTGCTGGACGCGGGGCAGGCGCTCAGCGACTCTGGACTAAGTGGTCCTCAAGCTGCCTGGGCGTCCTGGCCTCAGCGCCCGGGGGCTGGAGGGGCCGCGCTGGACCCACAGCTCCTGCCCGCGTTATCGCGGGGGTCAATGGAATTCACATTACCGTCTGCTGGGAGAAAACGAGATAACATGTAAAATCGCTCTGTAGAGACCTACGCAGATGCCGGGCAGGGAGGGTTTCCGGCACTTCCTCCCCCGACCTGTGTGGTCTGTGTGCATGTTTGCTTTCTGGCACTTCTTGTAAGCGGTGTTGTTTATGTGGTTTGCACGTCTGCCTCCTCTGCTAGACTCGGCACGTCTCTACTCACATTCCCTTTGGATCTCAAAAGCCACCTCCTCCACTGAGTCTGGTCCACAGTGACCTATCATCCCAGTCTGTTCCCACCTCTTGGTGGTGCCTTCCTTGTCCCCCTTGTGGCCCTGGAGGCCTGGCAGGTGTCTGGTCACTTGGTTGCTGTTGGTACGGCACATGGCAATGCCACCCTACCTTTTCATTCCACAGACATTTGATGAGCACCTGCTGTGTGCAGAGCGAGAGTCAGACCCTGCCCTCAACCAGCTGAGGTAAGAACACTAGGACACAAGGTAGCGAGTGGCAAGGCCAGTGGCAGGGCAGGCAGAGTGGTGCAGGACTGGACGTGAGGTGGTCAGGGAAGGTGACTACTCCCCTCTCTGGGCTCAAAGGTCAGGGCTTCGATGACCCCCAAGTTGGCTTCCAGGTGCTCAGAAGCAGCCCGCCTAGGGGGTGAGAATGGCCTCAGGAGCCACACAGCCTGAGATCAGGTCGGGGGTCCGAGGCTCACAACCCAGCTCTGCCCTCTGGGCCTGTCTCCTCCTCTGCAAATGGAGGTGACAGGAACATGTGTCTCAGAGTCACCGTGAGGAGCAGAGGAGTTAACAGAGAAAGTTCCTGGACCTTGGAAGTGCTGTGGAAATATCAGCTTAAGTTAGGATGAGGCTTATTAGTATCAGAAAGCTGCAGTTCTGCAGCTCCCAAGCATGTGCCCACACAGGCAGGGGCCGTTCCTCTTCCTTCCTCTGGCTGCTTGTTCTTCTTCCCCATGGCTTCACAGAAACCCAAGGTGGGGGAGGAGGGTCCTCTGCTTATAAGGCCCGGAGAGCCCTGAACAAGACCTAGCCTCCTCTCACTTCTGGCCTGCCGCTGCCCCTGCTCACCCTGGAAGAAGCCAAAGTGCCCAAGCCCCATGGACCACAGAGGCAGCCAGAGCCCTGGACTGTAGGGAGAGGCCCAGGGTGAGTGTCCCAGGGGGGCCCCAGTCAGGAAGAGTGGCAAACTGGACTCGGGGGGGAAAGAGACCCAGGGCAGCGTGGGGGCCCTGGGTGTGTCCTGCCCCCCAGGTGGTGGACGGGCATAGGTAGTCCGGGAAGCCTGGGGCGGAAGGGTGATGGGACAAGGGCCCCCCACCCCACCCCCGCCTATTTGAGGGGAATAAGAGAACTCGAATAACTGACACACGAGGTAGAAAGAGGCAGGGGAGATGAGGGGCTGGGGCGGGTGGAGTGTATGTATCCTACAGGGGTAGGTTTTGTTGTGGGGTACATGTGTATTGGGGTATCCCATCACTTCGTGGTGAGTTTTCCAAAGAAAAAGGTTCTCTTTCTTCCTTGTTGACCACCTGGCTTAAGACTTTATTCTCCAATCACCATCACATCCTACCTAAAAGTAATGATGGCAGAATGTTCCCCATTCAAGGGACCAGCTTCTGAAGGTCCCCCCACCCCATGACCTCTTAGCAGGAGACTGGGCTTCCGAGAGGCCCTCCCTCCCACTGGGAGCCCCTGCCTCAGGGATCCTCTGCCTCAGGGACCCCCAGGCATGCTGGATGGAAGACACCCTGGGCTCGCCCTCTGAGGGCTGTCTGCCTGCAAAGCCACTCTCCTGGGCCAGCCCAGGGCAGTCCTCTCACCTGGCCTCCTCCTCTGCTCTCAGGAGATGCCCTTGCTCACCTGATGGCCATCATCTGGGCCCTGAGCCCCACCTCTGAATTTCTGCCCCAGCCACACCCTGCCTGCCTGGCCTCCCAAACCCCTCCTGAGGGCCTGCCTCTACCAGTCCTGGGAGGGAAGGGGAAAGAACCAGCGTTTATCAGGCCCCTACTAAGTGCCGAACGTGGTAGTGTCTTTATGCTCATTAGTATCATTTCAAATCATCTTGGAAGACAGTAACTGCCACCATTTAAAGGTGAGGAAACTGAGGCTTGGGAAGTTATGGAATCAGTCGGAGATTACCTGTCCAATACATGGTGGGACTGGGATTTGACCCTAAATGTGAGTCCCTGCAAGGGCTGTGTGTTTGAAGCAATAACACCTCTTTTTTAGTGCATGCCTACTGTGTTCCAGGCCCTCTACTGGACACTTTACACCATTAGCCTCACGTGACCCACAAAACAACCCTTCAGGCAGGTCTTCTTTTTTTTTTGCGGTACGCGGGCCTCTCACTGTTGCGGCCTCTCCCATTGCGGAGCACAGGCTCCGGACGCGCAGGCTCAGCGGCCATGGCTCACGGGCCCAGCCGCTCTGCGGCATGTGGGATCTTCCCGGACCGGGGCACGAACCCGCGTCCCCTGCATCGGCAGGCAGACTCTCAACCACTGCGCCACCAAGGAAGCCCAGGCAGGTCTTCTTAACGCCTGTTTCATAGGTGAGGAAACAGGCTCAGAAGGCTAACTGACACGCTGACAGTGGCTCTGATGGCTAATTTTATGTCAGCTTGGCCAGGCCAAGTACCCATGGAATCCAGCTTTTGGTCAAACACTAGTCTACCTGTTACTGTGAAGGGATTTTTTAGGTGTGATTGACATTTAAATCATGAGTCTCCACAATGTGAGCAGGCCCCAGCCAGTCAGTTGAAGGCCTGAAGAAAATAGGACCAAGGCCTCCCCAAGGAAGAAGGAATTCTGCCTCCAGGCTGCCTCAGACTTGAGCTACATTATCAACAACCCCAGGTCTCCAGCCTGTTGGCCTGCCTGCAGAATTTCGAGTTGCCAACCCTCACAATTGCATGAGCCAATTCCTTAAAATAAACCTCTCTCTCTGCACACACACACACACACACACACACACACACACACACACGCACCTCCTCGTTTCTGTTTCTCTAGAGAACCCTGACTAACACAGTGGCAGCGTGAGAACTATCACCCAGAACCATCCAACCCCTGGGGCTGAGCTCTTACCCACTGCATTCTGTGACTTTCCATATATGTGTGTACGTGTGTTCATTACTACTGATCAACAGATCGTGATTATGATAAACGATGAGACGCGTCACTGCCAAGGATAACACTATGCCATTATTCAAATGTTTGGACTCAGCATAAGCACTACCCCTGTCACGCAGAGAGGGAAGTATCAGTTGCACCATCTCTGATTACAGGTTCAGCAAACAGACGCTATTGACCTTATTCACGTCATTAGTGTAGTCGAGAGTTCTCCTGTATATCTAGTCTCCATCACTGGAGATAGGTTGTCATAGCTGTGAGGGTGGCCCAGAGGGAACAGCCCTGTCTATTTACTTTGCTGGCACAGCCCCAAAGGCAGACAGCTTCTGAAGTCAGGGCCAATTCTGTAGGACTCTGGGGCTGGGTTACCAAGCTGCCTCCTTACTTCTGTTGGCCTGGACTGTGGGCTCCTCAGGGCAGGCACTCAGCCTTGCCCTTCACTGGATGGCCGACCCCTGCTGGACACCCACCAAGCACTTGCTGACTGAGAGGAGGCACCAAGGCCAAGAGGAAGGACACTTTATCTTCCTCAGCCCTGTGCTGAGACCCCTGACTTCTTTCTTGGGTGTGACTGGGACCTTCATCACTGAAGCAAGAGAGGAAGAGGGTGGGAGTGGGAGGTGAACGCTGGCTCAGCTGCCCCTGCCCAGCCGGGGGACCCGGGCACGTGAGCTTCCTCTTTGCTGAGCGCTAACGATGAGGCCTGTCCTGCCCGCCTCCTGGGTTGGGGGAGGGGCTTGGCAGGTGCTGAGCTTGGTACAGAGATGCACTGGGTCAGCGCAGAACCTCTGGAGGGTCAGAAGGAAAGCAAACTGTGCAGCCTTCCTGCTGTTTCAGGGCTTGAGACTGTGCCTCATCCTAATGGGTGCCTGAGGGGACTCCAGAGGCCAAAGTCATAGACCCACGGGGTGGGGCAGGGAGCCAGCACGTGCTGACTAGCGCCTGTGGCGTGTCATATGCCGCCACTGACTCCTCACCCAGCCGGCCCCTGAGATGGGCAGGATGCAGCTTCTTTTTGGGGCTTCACCACGCAGCTTGCGGGATCTTCCCCGACCAGGGATCGCACCTGGGCCACCCCAGTGAAAGCCTGGAATCCTAAAGACTAGACCACCAGGGAAGTCCCAGGATGCAGCCTTAAAAGGCAAAGAGCCTGAGATTGGAGAGGTAAGGGCACTGGCAAGGACCACAGCCCACAGGGGCAGATATGGGATTCTAGCCCTGGGTTGTGTGATCCCCAACACAAGAAGCTCTATCTCCAGGGCCCCTCACCTGCTGGCTTTTTTTTTTTTTTTTTTAAGAAAACAACAACAACTAATTTTACCCTTTTAAAGAAAGTAATGCATTTGCTTTTTAAGTTATGAGAATACTGCAGGCTTGGTGAGAAAAACACATAAGGGCACACAGGTAGCATCTGACAGATCCCCTCCACCCACAATCCTACTCCTCAGAGTAGCCCCACTAGCTATTTGAGTGTCCTCTTCCAGTGCCTTCTAAGATATATAAGGATTTTTTTTTTTAAGAAGATGTTGGGGGTAGGAGTTTATTAATTAATTAATTAATTTTTGCTGTGTTGGGTCTTCGTTTCTGTGCAAGGGCTTTCTCTAGTTGCGGTGAGCGGGGGCCACTCTTCATCGCAGTGCGCGGGCCTCTCACTATCGCGGCCTCTCTTGTTGCGGAGCATAGGCTCCAGATGCGCAGGCTCAATAGTTGTGGCTCACAGGCCCAGCTGCTCCGTGGCATGTGGGATCCTCCCAGACCAGGGCTCAAACCCGTGTCCCCTGCATTAGCAGGCAGACTCTCAATCACTGCGCCACCAGGGAAGCCCTATAAGGATTTTTAAACAATGGGATCCCCAAGTTGTCAGGAACTTACTTCCCTGTCAGTATACACAGACCTAATGACTGCAGAGCACTCCACCGTATGGCTCTACCACAGTTTATATAACCAATTCCCCACACATGGACACTTTCTAATTTTCTGCTATTATGAGCAGTGCTTCTATAGATAAGTGTGGAAATCTCTGTGCACGCTGAGCGAGTATTTACACTGGATACATTCCTAAAAGAGGAACTGCAGGGCCAAAGGAATGCACGCTAAGTAGTAATGGCCTGCACTGCCCAGCTGCCCCTTCCACCCTCAGGGACTACTGGAGGGCCACGTCCTCACCCTCTGGCCAACCAAGGCCTCGCTGCCAATCTGAGAGGCTAAACGACATCTCATCTGAAGATTCCTTCCCTGACTATTGAGTAGACTGAAAAATGTTTCATGTTTTCTGGCCATTTGTATTTGTCCTACCGTGAATTACCTGCTTCTGTTTTTCTGGTGGGGGGCTTGCTTTGTAGAATTTTATATACTATGGCTTTCACCTAATGATTAGGTTAAACAGCCCCCTCCATTTCAATTACTGAACAAGTAAGTCTTTCTACCGCCAATTCATCCATTTATTGATAAACGGAATCTATTAAACACAACATCATACAAAGCACTGTGAGACTGGCTGGGTAAATTCTGCCCCAGACGTCTCCCCACGTGCTCTAAACCCCACCAGTACAGCTCCCCGAGACACCATCACCATGCCCGCCTCGCCCGCTTCACACAAGCTAGCACGTTCTGGTCTGCATGCAAACAGCCTATCATTTGGGGATGTGGTCCCCACAGCGTGTGTAGGAAACCCAGGACAGGACACCACACTGCAGGTACTTCTACGTGCCTGGGCCAGCCATGGGGGCAGTGTGGGCTAGGGTAGGCAGTGAGGCCACCAACCCCAGGGCCCTCTCTTCCTCTTCCACTCTCCCTTGGTGTCCTCAGTGACAACTCTTGCACATTCTTAGCTCCCACTGTCTCCTCTCTGCCTCCTAACCCTCCCCGCTTGTCTCAAGTTCAGGACAGTGTGTGCAGGTCCTGTGTGCAGGTCAGCCATTCATTCCTCTCTCCTGAGAAAGGTTGGGTCTGCAAAGCCATCAGCCAACCAACAGGGAGCAGGTTACCCTGGGGGATAGGGGATACCTTCTCTCAAGCCCTGAAATCACACTGGGCCTACTTTCGTTGTTCCAGGGTGTCTGGTGGGATCAGAGGCACTGGATGATGGCTCTCCCCTCACCCTACCCCACCGTGTGCCCCGAAGAGGAAGAACCTCTGCAAAATCCCGGGACTTTGCTTTGTAGGTTCATAGCAGCAAGCAAGGCCCAAGGATTCAGGCCTCTCTTAGGTGCAGGCTCAAGCAGGAGCCTGTCCCACCCCAAGAGCCCCCACCCTGACTTAACTCCTGACACCACCTGCCTCCTTCTCCCCATGCAGACACAGGGAGCCAGAGCGCATCTTTGTGGGGCAGGCCTGCTCGTCTGCTCTGAATCACCACTTGTGGTCAGGATTCCCTTCAGCTGAAGCCAGCAGCAAAATCAGGATGCCCCTCCCAGCAGCACATCCTCTAATGACGCTGAGTACCCTCTGAGGGAAGGGAGCAACGACCAGCTGAATGTGCTGGGACTCGGGTGGAGGGAGCAGGGAAGGGGCGGCGGCAGCAGCAGGGAGAGCCAGGGGCTGGGGGGTGGGGTGCAGCGTCTGGGTGCCCTTGAAGGTGGACATAGCATGATGATGATGACGATGAAGATGAGGACACCACAGTACAAAGTACCAGAGGAAAACGTCTACACTGCTGCTGGCAGTAGATAAAGGGGAACCAACAAGTTAGACAAGAGAAGCTAAAATCTGTCTGGCTACACCAAAGTATTACTAATTCCAGTCATTGTCACTAAGTGCTTAGCATCTGCCTAATTACAGTGCACCTTGATGACGTGTAATCAGTACCAGGTTGAGTTGTGTGTTCTGACTGATCCTAACAGTCACAGGTACAGATGATCTTTCTGGCATGTTGCTGATGCACATTTGTCCCAGATCCCTTGTGCTAGGAGAGGTGGAGTAATAATGATGACAACGTGCATTACACAGGCTAACTCATTCCATTCTCACAAAAGCCTGTGTGCACGTCCCCTATAATCCCTGTCTGTTTTACAGGAAGAAGGGGTGCAACTTGCCCAAGATCCTGCAGTTGATGAGCAACAGAGCAGGGGTGTGACCCTGGCTGTCTGGCTCCAGTCCTTAACCACCCTGCTGCCCTGCACCCCACGATGATGCTGTTAGCAGAGGGCCAGGCTCCCTGTCCCCCAAACCCCATCTGTGCCCCCTCTGCCCCATGTCCCCTGCCTGCTCCCCCTTACCTGTATAGCTGCTGGAAGGAAGTGAGTGCCCTGGTCCCCCATTGAGTTCTGGGGCTCCTTCTGCCCTTGCCACTTCCTTTTTCTCCTCCTCTTCCCGGACCTCAGGGGCTTCCTCCGGTGGCTGCTCCATGGCTGATTTCCCCTCGGCACCACACCTGCAGGCCCGGTCATAGCTCTGGCATCTTCTGGGTCTGAACACAGATGGACCTCTACAGGGCAGTTCCTGTCAGCCTGGGCAAAGGAGAAGACAGGGAGAGGTTGGGGAGGCAGGGTAGAGGACGAGAGGGTGATGGAGTGGGGCAGGATCGAGGGCCGCCATCTGGGGGGACTGGAGGGGCAGTTCTGCCGCTCCTGCCCCCGCAGAGCAGGAGCAACTCATCCCTGCAGTGCGAACCTCTAATCCTGCCATCACAGGTCACTGCCCCTCCACCCTTTGCCCACCTGGCTCTTGTGGCAGGTTTGTGGGGTTCAGAGCAGCTTCCGTTAGCCAGACGGGGTGATACACCCCTGTGCCACCTTTCCCCACATCCTGCTCTTTGAGCCTCCTGAACCTACAGGAGCCACATGAGAATGACTTGAGGGGCTTTATCAAATTTTCCAGTCCTCTTGGAGATCCTGATATGCATCAGACCTCCAACCCCCATCCTGTTCCACCAGCACCCAGGCCCAAGAATCATCGCTCTCCTAAGCCACCTTTCTTCAAGGGAGTTGAACCTACCCTTCCTGTGTTTGGGTGTGGGAAAAAGGCACGAGCCTCTGCCACGCTAGGCTCACAGCTGACAGCAGACCTGCAACCAGACGCTCAATGCAGAGCCGTCAGGCAAGGGGCGATGCACTCTGTCCTGGAATCTGGGTTACTGGGTGGTGACCCCCATGTCTACATCACCCAGGAGGGGGCAGTTCCAACCCTCAGCAAGTAAAATACTGTCCACAGATGCCGAAGTCAGAGAGGGTAAGGCTACGGGTGCTGTGGGAGAGAGTCCGCCCGGCAGGGAACACCTCTCAAGAATACGGCCTGAGAGAAGACACTGAGGCAGCACAGTGAGGAGGGTGAGGGACCCTGTTGGCTGAGGCATGGGGTGCTGTAGGAGAGAGGATTTGAAGGGCGGGCTGGGAAGGTGGGTTTTATGCAGGCGTGAGCACTTCAAATGCCCTGGCGTAGGGAGTGTGTGTAACTAGACCCAGTCCTGTGGTGCTGCAGGCCTGGAAGATTAACAGCAGAAAAGACCTGCTTTAGGAAAATTCAAGCATCTGTGGGACCTTATCTTGGATGTTCCACAGGCAGCTCAAACTCAACCTATCCAAACAGGAGCCACCAACTGGCCCTAAGCCCGCCCTTCTCTTCCTCTGGTAATCTCTACTTTAGTGATCCAAATGCCCAACTACCCACCTATCAAAGCCAGAAGGTGGGAATCATTTGACACTCCACACCCTCTCTCTTCCTCCTCTAGGCCTGCACACTTGGCTATACTGGAATCACTGGGGAGTTTTTGTTTTTTTTTTCTTTTTTGGAGGTTTGAACTTGAGTAGGACATTTATAAAAACCTAGACAGGGGCAGTGTCCTCCCCAGCCCAGGTGCCCCTAGGCACAGCACAAGAGACTACAAACGCAGCAGGGGAAGGTGGACACTCAGGGTGTGGGAGTGCAGGCACCCCCACTTCTGGCTCAGGGATTTGGGGAGTAAACAAAACCTACCTGGAGAAGAATTGGGGAAGAAAACCAGCAATTGCCTTCTGTACGGGTGGGGACAGGGAAGGAGGCACGGACAGGGGCAGGAGCATTTCACATCACTAACCTAACCTGGGAAACTGCAAGGGACCATCTTCGACTGGCCTTAAGAGGAAGACCAGATGGATGATGGGAGAATCCACAGGAGGGAGAGGAGGAGAGGGAACGTGGCTAGGGGGCAACAGCCCCTTCCCTTCTGGGCACAGGAAGGCAGCCAGGGCACCAGGTCCAGGCAGTGACCTCACAAGGACAGCACAGTTTTTGCAGCTTAGAGATCACCCACCTGCCCCCACCCAGCTACTCATTCTGTTTGCTCGCTGGTGTAGGGCCACTCTCCGGCCCCGAGGGAGTGGATGGCTCTGCGGCCTGGGGCCCTGCCTCTTCTGTGTCTCCTCCCTTGGAGGCAGCGCTAGCCTCTGCCCCTTTGGCCTGGGGCTCCTGGCTCTCAGGGGTGGCATCAGCCTTCCCTTCCAGGGCAGTGCCTTCCTCGCTGCAGGCAACGATCTCCACTGGGGAGTTTTTAAATATATGGATGCCTGGGCTCATCCTCAGGGATTCTCATTTGATTGGTTTGGGAAGCAGCTTGGGCATCAGGATTTTTTTTAATTAATATTTATTTATTTATTTTGCTGCATCGGGACTTAGTTGTGGCACATGGGATCTTTTGTTGTGGCGTGCGGGCTTCTTTCTAGTTGTGGCACGCAGGCTCAGTAGTTGCGGCACGTGGGCTCTAGAGTGTGCAGGCTTAGTTGCTCTGCAGCATGTGGGATCTTAGTTCCCCGACCAGGGATCGAACCCGTGTCCCCTGAATTGGAAGGAGGATTCCTAACCACTGGACCACCAGGGAAGTCCTGGGCATCAGGATTTTTATTTTTAATTCCCCTGGTGACTGTAACGCGCAGCTAAGCTTGAGAACCACTGTGCCACAGCAAAGCAACCTCCAGCAGATGGTAAATCGTTCCCTCTTAATCATTCCTTTCCATAAGGCCTTCATTTTCCCTTGTTTGGATTGACACAATGACCTATTAATTGGTCTCCTAAAGGCAGTTTGGAAATTCAGTGCTAGGGTCTAAGAGCTGGGGAGTTGGGGATCTGGAGATTTGTCGGGGGGAGGGGGGGAATCTTCACTGACGTGACAGGAGCAAGAAGGAATTCATTTCACCAAAGGAAAGTGACACGTCAAGGGAGGACAGAGGAAGAGGCACCAGAGCAGACAGTGAGGCAGTGGCCAGAGACAGGAGAGACTTGGGACAGCCGGGTGTCTCAGAGACAAGGGAAGGGCTGTTTTTTGGGGGGAGTGGGCGGCCAACCATCTCAAATGCTGCCGAGTTCAAGGGTGATAAACTGACACATGGCCAATGAATCTGGTGACTGTGAGGTCATCTTTGACCTTGTTATACAAATTTCAACCAAGTGGTTGGGATGGAAACCTGAGCTCTGAAGAATAAGTGGCAGCTAGTAAGCTGGGACAATGAATAGAGACTAATTTTTTAATGAATATGTCACGGAAAGGAATGTACAAGAGGATGTAGCTTGAAAAAGTAGCAAAGCCAGGAAAAGTTTTTTTGGAATAGAGGAGGCTCAAGTAAGCAGTGGCTAGCTAGAGGAGAGGTCTTCAGAGAAAGACAGTCTGAAGATTCAAGGGGGAAGCTGGGGCAGGATGACTGATGGAAGAGGAATAATTCAAGGGCACAGGATGAGGAAAATACAAAGTATCGCAACAGTGTGTATGGGGGGGGGGTGGCGGTGTGCTAAAGCTCATAGGGAATGACTTCACTCTTGTTAGTTAACTTAAGTAGGAGGAATGGTGGTCTACTGAGAGTAAAAGATGGGACTTGAAGAAAGCAAAGAGGCTGAGTGGAGGTACTCTGGCAAACATGATAAGGAATTAGCTGAAGAGAAATAAAAAGAATTATATAGTAGGGCTATGGTAATTAAAATAGTGTGGTACTGGCACATGAATAGATAATCATTGAAAGAGAATACACAAAGTCCATAAACAGATACAAATGCATATGGGACTTTAATGTTATAAAAATGGCACTCTAAACCAAAAAGAAAAGATGGATTCTTCAATAAATAGTATTGGGACAAGTGAATAACCATCTGGATCCCTACCTTACATCTTATACCAAGACAAGGTCCAAATAAATCAAAGGTTTTAAAGTTAAAACAAAAAAACATGAATTATAAAAAGGGTTGAAAAGCTAAGTGGGAGAAGAGCTAAGGTGGATACTAAGCCCATAAAGCTTAATGGGTAAAAAAATTAATAAATTTGATTTCATAAAAATACAAACTTACTACAAGGTGAAAAAACCATCATAAGAGAAAAAAAAAAAAAACCCCAGATAATAGACTGGGAAAAGTATTTGCAACTCGTCAAAGGGCTAATTGCCCTAAAATAGTTCCTACAAACTATTAAGTAAAAGACCAGCAATCCAATAGAAAAACGGGCCCAGGATACAAAAAATATACACAGAAAAGGTATATACACTTAGTTCTTAAACATATGAAAAAATGTTCAACATCATTCATAAAAGAGAAATGCAAATTAAAACAACACTGAAATATACTTTTTACAATCAGATTAAAACAGATGCTAACACTCATGGGGTTTCCCTGGTGGCGCAGTGGTTAAGAATCTGCCTGCCAATGCAAGGGACACGGGTTCGAGCCCTGGCCCGGGAAGATCCCACATGCCGCGGAGCAACTAAGCCCGTGTGCCACAACTACTGAGCCTGAGCTCTAGAGCCCGTAAGCCACAACTACTGAAGCCTGCGTTCCACAACTACTGAAGTCTGTGCACCTAGAGCCCATGCTCCGCAACAAGAGAAGCCATGACAATGAGCAGCCTGCGCACCGCAAGGAATAGTAGCCCCCGGTCACCGCAACTAGAGAAAGCCCACACGCAGCAACAAAGACCCAACACAGCCAAAAATAAATAAATAATTTATTTAAAAAAAAAAAAAACCCAAACAGATGCTAACACTCTGTGGCTAAGCACGTGGGGAAACATCATCTCACATGTCCCTGTGGAAAGGTAAATTAGCACAACCTCTAAAGAGGGTAATTTGGCTACATCTATCTAAATTACAGGACACATTCCCTTTGATCCAGAGATACCACTTCTAGGTTGTATCTTACAGCTATCCTTCCACTGAAGTACAGTGACATAAAGTATTAGCACAAGGTTACTCATTACAGTATTACTTGACCAGGATATGTGGGGAACAAGCTAGATGTCCATTAACAGGGGACAGCCATAAACAAGAATGATGATGTTTATGGACTGATTTGGGAGTATCTCTAAGATATATTAATAAGGGAAGAAAGCAATTTGCAGAATGAAGTGAAGAGCTATACTTTGCGCAAAGAAGATACAATGAAGCTGGATTTGACTGTGTATGTGTAAGATAGCGCTGGAAGGCTACTTAAGAACTGGGAACGCTGGTTGCCTCTGGGGAGGGAATTGAGTGTCTGGGTCACTGATGGGACAGAGATTTTTCACTGTACCTGTTATTTTTATTTTATTTTAAAAAAATTTTTATTGGGGTATAGTTGATTTACAATGTTGTATTAGTACTGTACCTTTTAAATCCTGAACTATAGGCATGTTACCTGTTCTAAAAATAATTTAAATTGGAATAAAATAAAAAAGCAAAACTTACAAACAATAATGTGAAAGATGAGAGGGCATGATCAACGTTAAACTGCTCAAGTCCTTTTATTTTTCAGGAGACAACTGGAGATGTTGATGAACTTTACAGTTCAGTCAAATGTACACAGAAAAATGTCAAAGGTAACCACTAAGACACTGTAAATAGAGTGTATAATTTCCAAATTATTGCAGCAGAATGGGAAAACTTGGGAGAAGTCATGTAAAATTCTAGTTTTCAGACTGAGAAAGTCTCACAGACGGAGACATTACAACCAAATGCAACGTAGGGTGGTGGACTGGATCCTGGAACAGAAAGAGGACGGTGGTGGAAAAACTGGGAAGTTCCAAGTAAAATCTGCTTAGTTTAGTTAATAGCATTGTACCAGCATTCATTTCTTAGTTTTGGTAAGTTTGGTAATCTTTACAATATTTCTGTAACCCTAGACTTTTTCAAAATAGAGTTTTTTAAAAAAGCTTTAAAAAATCTGGCTTTCTGGCTACTTTTTGGGGGGATGGCGTGGGGGGACCGCACTGCACAGCTTGTGGGATCCTAGTTCCCCGACCAGGGACTGAACCCACACCCTCCGCAGTGAAAGTGTGGAGTCCTAACCACTGGACCACCAAGGGACTTCCCTGGCTTCTCTTGAAAATCGGGCAAACCTGGCCTGCATGCCCCTGCCCACCGCCCACCCAGGGGCTAGGCAGTGGCGGCCCCTTTACCTGGAATTGCGCTCTCCACTGGCAGTGTCTTCACTGCTTCCAGCTGTCACTCCTAGGCTGCTTTACTCATTCACGATGCATGAACTGCCCCCATTTGCAGGGATGTGAGTCTGGTTAGCATAAAGCGGTTTCTCAAGTATCAATCCCTGATCATCCCTGAGCATTAAACCTGGGAATCACCAGACCCAGAGCAAGGGAAATGCTCAGAGGTGCAGTTCCCGCCACATGGTTCTGACGAGGAACGAGGAGCCGCCACCTGGGGCAGTCACTGCCAGCTGCTACCCGATTCCAATTCCCCTTCTTTCTCACTGAGTCCCCATTTTCTCTGGATCAGCCACGTGCCTAGCTACACACTCAATTTCCCAAACTCTCTGGCAGCTACAGTGTTCATGTGATGATTCTGACCAACAATATATAAACAGAAATCTAGGGATTTCCCTGGTGGTCCAGTGGTTAAGACTTCGCCTTCCAATGCAGGGGGTGCAGGTTGGATCCCCGGTCGGGGAGCTAAGATGCCTTGCGGCCAAAAAGAACCCCCCTAAAACATAAAACAGAAGCAGTATTGCAACAAATTCAATAAAGACTTAAAAAAAAAGAAAAAAGAAATCTACTAGAAGGTCTTCTGGAAACAGAGGTCAAGAGGGTGGGGCAGAAAGGAGTAAGGAGCCGGGTCACCACAGCATCACGGAGCTGCTGAACTAACCCTAGAATGCCTGTCTCCAGACTACTTATTAGGTGGAAAAAAAAATTTTTTTTTTTAATTTATTTATTTGGCTGTGCCAGGTCTTAGTTGTGGCATGCGGGATCTTTAGTTGCAGCATGGATGTGGGATCTAGTTCCCTGACCGGGAATCGAAACTGGGATCCCTGCATTGGGAGCGCAGAGTCTTAACCACTGGACCATCAGGGAAGTCCCTAGGTGGAAACATAAATGCCTATTTCACAAGGCGCTGTTTGCCAGATTTCGGTTTCGTGCAGTTGAACACAATCCTAACTGAAATAGCAGCAGGATATAAGAGGAGAGTGGGACTGGGGGGAGGGGGTTGGTGACAGCACTGTAAAGGACCTCGGTGATCACCAAGAACAGTGAGTGACCGTCGTGGCTCGAATAAAATGCTCTACAAAAATTGGCGATTATCTAAATAACAAGGACCACAGATGCTGATTCTTCATGCTCCACAGAATTGAAAAGCCTGGAAGTGGAGGAGGCAGGGGCAGGTGAGTGGTGAGAGACCCTCAACCAGGCCTGTGGCTGAAGGGGCTACAGGAGGCTTCTGAGGAGCAGCGTCACGAGGATGAGCAGCACAGTGACAGAGGGGCCAGATCATGGGACACCCGGGAGCCAGAAGCACAGTGGTGGCACTGACCACAGGAGTAAGCGGATGAGGCTGATTAGAACAAACTGCTTGGGGATCCGTGTAGCCTGGGTGTCAGTGGACACGGGGAAATCACACAGGCTGTGGTGATGAGAGCCAGGGAGAGAGGGGTGTGAGGATTGCAGGCACACCAGGCAGGTGGAAACAGAGGAGGAAAAACAACACTTCCCTGTACAGATACTCGACAAAATATTTTCTCACACATTCCCTCATATCCTCTGACGCTCTGAGTGACCCTGGGAGATGGGACAGAGGTCACTGTTGGGACTGAATCCTGGAGGGAGGGGCAGGAGCTGACTGAGTTCCTACTGCATGGCAGGCTCGGCCCAATCCTCACAAGTCCCCACAAGGCCAGCCCCGTGGTCTCCCCTGGGCAGATGAGGAAAGTGACAAAAAGCCCAGGCCCGCCTGGCCTGACAGGCGTCTCTCAGAGAACACACTAGAGGATGCAGCAGAGCACCACGGGGTGCAAACACCGCAGGGCCCAAGCCCAGCCCGGCCTCTGAGGAGCTGTGTGCACGGGGCCACCTTACACACCTGACGCTCGTGAGCCTCAGCTTCCCTTCCACATATCAGCTGGTAGAACGTTCTTTCACCATGACCAGAGGAACTCTTCTCAGTTTCTGGGGTGCAAGCGGTGGCCTCTTGAAATCAGATGGGATTCTGGGCTCTGGCTAGAGCTTTGGATTTGGGGCCAGGGTCTCTGGATTCCAGGTGGATGTTCCTTCCCAGCCCAGAGCTGTCCCTTCTGTTTATGACCTCTTAAGGACAGCAGCTGCAGGGGGAGGGAAGCTGCAGTCTGGTGGCTCTAAAACCCACACACATCCCTTGGGCTGTTGCTTATTTGGATGCAACCCCATGCTGGGGCCCATCCCTGCAATTTGCCGGAAGCCATCCATTTTCACACAGCCCTGGGTGCTACATCTACAGCTGAGGTCTGCCCATCTCCCCAGCGCCTGCCCCCAGCGCTGGTCTCAGCTTGCCCAGACAGGAGCCGCTTTATTCCCCAGGCCCTCCCCCACCTCACCTGGGCGGCCCACAGGCTGGGTTTTCACAGGTAGCTGCCACCACAGCCTCCACTCTCCCTGCAGTGCACCCTGTTCCCTTCTTCCTTCCTTCAGTCCTGGCACTAAAAATAGCACCTGGCACTAGGTTTAACCTTTATGTGGCTGAGAAACCTTGGTTTTTGCTATTGCCACCCCCCAGCACTGTGCCAGTGCCAGAAACCCTCTGACTGTGTCACAGCTTTGCCCCACTTAAGAGGCTGGTGCTGTCCTCAGGACAAGGGTCCTGTAGCCAGAACGAGAGGGGTGCTGCTCTGCGGCCCTTGCACAGAAAATGGAGTCGCTACCAAAAGAAATTCTTACAAAAACAAATACCTGGGCTACTCTGATTCTGGCATTCACACACATGTGTTGTGTGTATACACACTCACAAAAGCCTGCCAAGCAAGCATCCCACCCTCTTTCCCCTTCTAGGAGCTAAAGTTGGGCAAGGGGCATGACTCTATCCATTTCCCACTGGGCAGGTAGATTTCACGGGCAGAGGTAGTTAGGAGCTTAACCCAAATGACCCAGAGCTCCAGAGAGGCCTGGTCTGGGGCTCGAGCGACCAAGCCACCTGGGGCCCTAATCCTTCCACCAAGTCCAGTTAACCTTGGGAAACAGAGCTTCCCTGACACCCAGCAGCAGGCTGTATGCTCTGAGTGGGGTTACTCTGTGTCAGGCCCCATTCAGCTGTGATGCATCCTGTCAGGCCTCTCCCTGCACCAGAGCCTAAGGTGGGTCACAGCTCCAAGCCTCGGGTCCACCACCTCCATCACAATGGTACCAGCTTCCAATTCTCCAAGGGTTTATAATACACCAAACTGTGTGTATACTGACACATCTAATCCTCACAATAGCCCTAAGAGTCGGGTGCTATTATTATCTCCATTTAACTGATGAGGAAACTGTGGCACAGAGAGGGAAAGTAATTGAGTCAAGGCCACACAGTAACTGGAGGAGCAGGACTTGAGTCCAGGCAGGTTGGCTCAAGTCTTAATCACTATGCTGTGCCTTGCATGTGGTTCTGGGCAAGACTGGACCAGAAGCTGGTAAGTCCTTGCTCTGTTGGATCTGGAAGCTGCTCTTAGTCTCAGTCTGGAGCCCTCATCCCTGAATCCTTTGTCTAGAGGCCAAGAACTGCTTCTGTCAAGAACACCCTGGTTAAAGCCCTTCTGAATACTCCCTGCCAGAAAATGACTGCTGTGTGCTAAAGACAGCCATAAGCTCTGGTCCCCGGCTCCCTCCCCAGCTCTTCCCACTCGCCTCACTGCAGCATCACTCTCTGAACACAGAGGCTCGCACCAGCCTCAGCCTGGAATGCCATCCCCGCCACTAGCTAAGGCCTACTTTCCTTCCAGACCTGCCTGCACCTCCTCCTTTAGGAAGCTCCCCTTGACTAGTCCTATTCTGTTCCTTCCCACTGCAACCCTGACTCAGGCTCTCCAGATCTGCTGTTACCACATCAAACTGCAACGTCTGTTAGCTGGTCTGTTCTCACCATGTTACCAGTTTCCCACACAATGCCCTCTATCTATCTTGCAGAGGTAGGCCCCCGGCACCTTGCACGGTGCCAGGCATTTAATGGGTGCTCAACGTACACTCTTTGAGTGAATAAACAGACTAAAAACATTAACCTGAGCCACACTGTGTCCAGTTGTAACAGTTGCCACTATATGAGTTTTCACCTATTACTGCCCTTGAGATGCAGTGAGTACCCCGCAGAAGTTCATTTCACAGGCTTCTGTGTCAGGCCTGGGTTCAAACCCCGGCTCTGCCCCTCCCTCTCTGTGACTTGGGGGAGACACTAACCCTTCAGTTTCTCAGCCCTAAAGCTGGCCTACTACCACCTAACCTGAGTGGGCCATCATGCGGATGAGATAACCACACCACAAATGCTTAACAGTGCTGGGTGTAAACACCTAACAAATGGGGCTGTGGCTACTGCTACTGTCATCACTCCTGGCTTGCCTTAGGGGATGACATGGAGCAAGTGATATTCCAGGTCTATTCCAGGGACCTAAACCCAGAATTTCCCAATTCCCTGCCTTACAATCAACGGTGAGAAGGGAGAGCTGACAGGGCGCCCTGCTCTGGGTTTGCGCTTCTTTCAGAGAGATGGGCCCGGACCCTTCTCCACCTCTGCCCCTTCCCCAGCCCCTTGGGAGACCTAGTAGCTGCATTTCCTCCTTCCCTCACTGCAGGGGGGTGAGGAGCAGCAGCCTCTGGTTACAGGGCAGAAGAGTGCCCAGGATCAGAGAGGCCATGGGAGTGGGGCCTGGCCAACCCACTCCCAAGCTTCCCTATCAGTCATTAACCCAGTACTGACCTAGTGCCCTGGGTTTCCAGACCAGCAGCTCCACGGTGCTCTCTGCTCCCATTTGTCAATCTCGGTCACCCTACTCCCCTCAGGGCACGTGAGAGGCCTGTGTGGCCTTGGAATGGATTCACCCCAGCAGGTCCCCTGAGGCCAACACCCCAGGAGTAGCCTGGGAGCTGGGTTTTGTTTTGTTTTGTTTTGTTTTTTGCGGTACGCGGGGCTCTCACTGTTGTGGCCTCTCTCGTTGCGGAGCACAGGCTCCGGATGTGCAGGCTCAGTGGCCATGGCTCACGGGCCCAGCCGCTCTGCGGCATGCGGGATCCTCCCGGACCGGGGCACGAACCCGCGTCCCCTGCATTGGCAGGCGGGCTCTCAACCACTGCGCCACCAGGGAAGCCCTGGGAGCTGGTTTTGTGCAGAGAGTATGGGAACCAGAGGAAAGTCTGCCAGGCCCTCCCCTCACCCCCCATTCTAGAATTCTTCCAGTTCCAACAAGAGCCAGCCTGTCAGCCCTGTGGAGTGGAGCTAAGCTACAATAAAAGGAGAAGCCGGCCTCCTTTTATCGTACCTGAGAACGTGCCCAGAGAAGAGATCATAGTGGGCAGGAGGGCTCCTCAGCTGGGACCAGCGAGGGGCCTGACGGGCGGCCGGCTTCCAGCCACTCACCCCCATGCAGGTCAATGCGCCGAGCTGCCACGGACCGTCAGCAGCGGAGGACTGAGGAGATACTAAAAGTCTTGTCTTCACAGACAACAGAACCACAGCGATGTCAAAACATGCACATAATGCACAGGAACAAAGCCGGAAAGACATGACCCAAATTGTTAATGGGGCTTCCCTCTGAGGGGTGATTCTTATTTTCTTAACTATATTTTTCCGTGTTCTTCAAATTCTTTACAATGAGCATGGGATGCTTTCATGATGGGGGGAAGAGAGAGAGATAACGTTTAAGTGTTTTGAAGAAAGAAAACTGAATAATACACTGAAAGATACTGAGGAGGTGAAAGAAGGGCCTGCCCAGAGGCGAGCCAGGCCTCCTCTTGGCAGCCTGAGAGCTGAGGACCCTCCCTGCTCAGAGAAGTCTTTGGAGGTAAGGGCAGGGGTGCCAACGGGCAGAGGGCCACAGCTGGGGGCCTTTCCAGAACCTTCTCATCTGAGGACCTCAGGAGCTACAGCTGCTGATGCCGCCAGTGCCCTCCGCTCTTCCTCTGCTGCCGGCTGCTGCCAGCAGTTTTCATTCACTCAGTTAACAAATATTTGTTAAGCACTCACCATCATATGCCCAACACAAACACCTAACTGTGAACGATGCCCAGGGTGCCGAAAGACCAACACCGCCACACGAGCCTAGTGTGGCTGGTCGGGGAGGGGGTCCCGAGGACGTGGTCCCTGACTAAGAGGCAGGCAGGTGGGGGGACAGAGACCCCAAGAAGGGAGGAGGATGGCACAGAACCTCTGAGGGGTAGAAAGAAGGGCCGCGCGGCTGGCGTGCCGAGAGCATGGGGCGGCCGGTCTGGCTGAGGCTGGAGATCACCTGAGGCCTCGAAGGGCAAGTGAAGGATGTGGCTGTTTATCCGAAGGGCAGCGGAGAGCCTAGGAGGGCTATGAAGAGGATGGGCAGGGTGAGAGCAGCATTCAGAAACGAACTGGAGATGATTTCAGCTGGATTCCGAGAGGCCACGGTGACAGCAAACCCAGGTGGGGTGTTGGTGGGAGCGAGAAGGCCACCTCCCAGAGCCCTGGAAGGCTGGGCTGGGTGCAGGAAGCAGCCGCCCGTTCCATTCCCGGGAGGATCCGGGCTGAGCAGCCAAGGCATGGGGCCCTTACACAGATTTCAGTGCGTCTCCTGTCACCTCACTGGCGTCCTCACTGAGAAGAGCGTCAGGGCAGGATTAGATACTCCAAGATCCCTTCCTGCTCTGACTGGCCTGGGCTCCAGCCTCCCAGCACTGTTCTGGTCTTAGGGATTCCTGGCTGCGACACACACACGTCTGGGGAGCAAATGTGGCACCTGGCACTGCTTGGCAGGAGGCCAACTAACACAAACAGCCCCCACATTCCTCGGCCCAACAACTCCATCCAAGCCCCCCAAACTTCTGACACCCAGCTCTCGCCGCCAGCACACCAGCCTGTGCCTCAGTGGCCCTGCTGTGTGGGGGTGTGTGGTTATGGGGCGTGCACTGGACACCGCTACTCATACCCCTTTCTTTTTACACAGAACTGAGACTTGGACATGGGCCAGCCCTTTAAAGTTCACAAGGCACCTTCATGTACGTGACCTCGCTTAGTGTGTTGAGCACCTACACTGGACTATTTCATCCTAACACTCTGGTGAGCCTGAGGGGAGCTCTAACTCCTGCTGCCATATGAACAAACTGGGTGAGGGGACAGAGGCTGGTGGCAAGGTGAGGGGCAGCGCACCGAGGGGCGGCCAGGCCTAGTGAGGGGGAACAGAACTCGGATCGGCCCAACTCTAATTGGAGGGGAGGAAGGCAGAAATGGGCATCAGCAGGGCAGAGTGACTTCTGAACGCCCCTGAGGGGAGAGGAGACACAGAAGAGCCCTACAGCTAAGTTCTGTCCAGGAGAAACTGTGACTCCCAAATTTAAGCTTCACCTAAAAGTGATCATGTCCTTTGACCTTGTAATTCCTCTCACAGGAAACTGTACCAGGCTGTTCGATGCAATGTCATTTACAATAATGAAACCAATTTTTATAACAACAAAAAAATATTCTTAATAATGAAAAAATACCAGAAATGACTCAATGCCCAATAATAAACGAATGGATAATGAATTAGGGCACCCCCAGAAAATGGAGTATTGTCCAGCCATTAAAATCATATTTCCATAGAATATTTAATAACTTGTTAAGTGAAAAATAGCAGAATACAAAACTACAGAGACAGCATGGTTCCCATAAAAATGACTAGAGAGGGACTTCCCTGGTAGTGCAGTGGTTAAGAGTCGCCTGCCAATGCAGGGGACGTGGGTTCAAGCCCTCCCTGGTCTGGGAAGATCCCACACGCCATGGAGCAACTAAGCCCGTGCGCCACAACTACTGAGCCTGTGCTCTAGAGCCCGCGAGCCACAACTACTGAGCCCACGTGCCACAACTACTGAAGCCCACGTGCCTAGAGCCCGTACTCTGCAACAAGAGAAGCCACCACAATAAGAAGCCCGCACACCGCAACGAAGAGCAGCCCCTGCTTGCCGCAACTAGAGAAAAGCCCACACATAGCAACGAAGACCCAACACAGCCAAAAAAAAAGGCTAGAGAAAGAGTGAAGTTTCCTTGTACAAACAGGGTGGTAGGTGATTTATTATTTTTATGTTGTTCTACTTTTAAAACTTTCTGTACTGAACATGTATTATAGTCATGTTACTTGACTCACCAAAGCATGGGATACATTGCTGAATCCTTTCTCCTTTATGTCTTTTCTTCACTTGGTTCCCAGGTTTTCCTCTGACCTCAATGGCTGCTCCTTATCAATCTCTTTTGCTGGTGCCAGTCAGCAATTTTCTTCCCAATCTCTAAAGGTCTCTTTCATTCTCCATCTACGTTCCCTCCCTGCATGATCCTATGCTGGCTCATGGCTCTCAACACCTTCAATATGCTCATGACTCCCCTATTTATTTCTCCATTCCCAGCTTCTCTGAGATCTCCACATGGATGCCCACTGATGTCACAAGCCTAACACATCCAAAACCAAGCCCTTGACATTTCCCCTAAAGTCTTATCTCAGTAAGTGGCAACTCCAACCTTCTAGATGATCAGGCCAAAATGTAAGAGTCAGCAAACCTGGTTGCCTCTGCTTTTAATAAACACCCAGGATCTAATCACCTCCACTGCTAGGATCCTGGTCCAAGTCAACATCATCTCTTGCCTGGATTATCGCAACAGCCTCCTAACTGGCTTCTCTGCTTCTGGCTTCACCCCACTACTCTCCACACAACAGTCAGACCGATCCCTTTAAGTCAGATTCTGTTCCTCCTCTGATCACATCCCTTCAGGCGCTTCCTGCCCATCTTTACACTGGCTTGGAGGTCTTCCAGAACTGGTGCCCCTGACTGCTACCTCCCTCCCAGGATACTAGGCACCAGGCACACGGCCTCCTTTCTGGTCCTGAAAGCAACAGGCATAGCCTGCCTCAGGGCTTTTGCAGCTGTCCCCTCCAGCTGAAAATGTTCTTTCACCATGGCTTGCTGCCTCACCTCTCAGGGCTTTGCTCAAATGTGACAGTCAACCTGACCACCTGATTTGAAATCACCCCAGCCCACCCTTGGGTACTTCTATTTCTCTTCCCTCCTTCAATTTTCTCTGTAGCTCTTACCACCATCTGGAGAGAGAGAGAGAGAGAGAGAGAGAGAGAGCGAGAGAGACAGAGAGAAACGAGAGAGAGAGACAGAGAGAGACGAGAGAGAGAGAGAGAATGCGCATATACACAAATATTTATGTACACACACACACATACATGTATGTATGTAGCTATACATATGTGTGTGTACTTTTTTACTCATTTGTTAACTGCTTGTCTCTCCCCAAAAGAATATAACTCTACGAGCCAGAGATTTTCATCTGTTACAATCACACTGATCCTCAAATGTTAGAGAGAAGTGACTGGCAGGCAGTAATTGTCCCACAAATCTTGCTGAATAAATGGATAACTTCTTACAGCTGGAAAAAAGCTTTTTGTTCCCAGCC
The DNA here is from genome assembly GCF_008692025.1 of Phocoena sinus. NCBI lineage: Eukaryota > Metazoa > Chordata > Mammalia > Artiodactyla > Phocoenidae > Phocoena > Phocoena sinus. The sequence continues at coordinate 65,295,059 of NC_045773.1, read as the reverse complement.
CAGCCTGAAGTAGCCCCGTGGATATCATTTGTCCTCAGGCTTCAGTTTTCACGGGGTATTTGAGCCTGCTCTCCAGACCATTCCAGTCAAAAGAGGAGCTTATCAGGATTACGACCAATTGGTAGAAATGGGTGGAGGGGAAAACACAGAGTCCAGAAGCAGCTGGCTGAGGGGGCCTGCTGTGGTCCGGGCAGCTCTTTTGCTAATCTGCCAGGTGACCTTGGGGGAGATGGTTCATTCTTCTTGGCTCCATTGTCCCCATTAGGAAGAAGTGTTGGGCGTGTCAACACACTGTGACTCTAAAATCCTCGCACAGGGTAGACCTAGAGAGCACAACCCAATGGAAGGAGGCCCAGGCCATTCACAGGCCTCAGCTCCTCTCAGGGCAGGAGTAAGGAGGTAGTTAACAAATCCTCAGGAGCCTTTAAAGTGTTTACACTCCAGTCCAGGAGGAAGATAAAACCAGTACCTACACCACCTTGGGGAAGGCTGCACACAAACAAGGGAAGGGGAGGAGGGCAGCTGAGTCCTTAGGAAGGAAATGGTCTCTTGCTGGAGGCCTCAGGGAAGGGTCAAGGCCAAGGAGAGCTGGGTTATCTAGAAATGATCTTAATAGTAAAATATGCTCATTAGAGAAAACACTTAAGGGTTCAGAGAAGAAAATAAAGTCAAGGAATGGGCAGATGACTTTTGTTTACACAGGCTGAGGGGTAGGGTGTTCTAGGTAGGGGGAATGCAGGCTCTTAGGCCCAGGAGATGGGGGTGGAGAGAGACACAGCAGAGCTGGGTGGCGGAGACCCGAAAAGGCTGGGAAAGCCAGGATGCAGGCCAGGAGTTGGCCTGCCTTCAGGGTGGGAGCTCTCAACCACTCCAGGGTCTTGCTTCTTACTTCCATTCCTGAAGCCCTCTAATGCTACAGTCTCCCGTATCCTGGTGAGTGGGCCCTCCGTCAAACTAATTTCCATTCCTGGTCCTGCCCTGTCTGACCTCTGGTCACCAAGTCTCAGCCTGCACCTTCCTCCTCCCCAAAGCCACCTTCTCCAGACGAAGCAAAGCCTCTCCTTACTGCAGCTGTGCCATTGGAAGGTTTCTCGACCCCTCCTCCTCCTTGGTTTATCATGCTCTCTCCGTGTGCAGCTCCTGAAACCCCCAGTAATCAAGGTGATGAAGCCAAGTGCTGCAAGGGCAACACTTTAAATCTCAGGAGCACATTTTCCTTCTCTCTTTTCTCCGAAATCAGTGAGGGGCCAAAGTGTCATGAGACACTTTCCTCTAGGAGTTTATTAACCTTCGGATAAGGCAATTCAACAAATGATAGCAACTGCCCAGGTCCTGCTGAAATCCAGACCCCGGCATGACTTCTCTCTATCTGGAGGTGAGAAGGCAGTGGGACACAGTGGAGAGAGCACTGGTGCTGGACTACATGACAAGTATACTTCCAGCTCTGTCTTTACTATGCTGTGTACCTCTGGGCAACCTTCTAACCTCTCTGTGGCTCAGCTGTCCCATCTGTAAGATGGAACTAATATCCACATGCCTTCCGAATGGAAGCAGCCAAACTCAGAGGAGACATTAAATATGAAAAACATTTGTATTATACAAGTTATATGCCAAAATGTTAATGATAGTTATCCCTTACGGGTAATTTTGATTTCTTCTCTTATTGCTTATCTGGTTTTTCTATAATGAATATGTGCTGTGTTTAGTAAGCAAAATAAAACAAAAAAAAGTTTTAAAAGCATGATACAAATATGAGATATCGTTATTTTAGAGAGTACAAAGATGAAGCAGGAAAGCTGAGGGAGTCCACCTCAAGACACAACATTCTGGCACATGCATGTTATGGGATCCTCTGCCGACCCTGCAGGTGGCACAGATGTGGTGCCACAGCAGGACGGCCGGAACACACAGCTGGGAGGAAACAGCGAGTAGTCGAACTGCATGTCTGCCTCACGCCCATTTTATGGGACTGCAACACAGAGCTGACAGACGCCTGCCCAACAACATAAACAACCGTGGAGGGTTTAGAATGAGAAGGAGGAGTGTGATGGTGGGGAGATCAATAGTCTTTACACAATTGTAGTTGTTTTTAAAACAAGTATCAATGTCTTCTGTAATGAAGCTGAGTAGAAAAGCCAGGAGTCTCCTTCAAAAATGCCTTGCTTTCTCCCTAACACAAGCTCTGGGCCTCGCTTGAGAGAAATCAGCTCAGGAACTAAGGATGAGTACTGACAGCAGGAAGCGAAGCAAAGCAAAGCGAAGCTCAGCCAGTGGTGGATTCAAAGGCATTTTCAGTACTTGCTTTCTGTTCTCCCTTTCCGTTTCGAGTGCACACCTGTCTGCTTGCTTTCTAAAGTCCCAGATAAGGGCCTAGTTAACAAATATTTGGAAAGCATGAAGTCTTCCAAAGAGGAAAGGGAGAACCAGAGGTGAGGGGGTGAAGGGACAAAAGCAAGAGTTATCAAATCTCAGGGAGCCCAGAACAGACTTTTTAAACATTGAAGCATCTTGGAGAGTCAGAATGTTGGCCCATGCCCTCACCTTCCAATTCTCATAATATTCTGACAGTAGCTTCCGGATTTTACGCCTGCATGACAGCTTGCAAGAGCTCTGAGGAAAAAAACTGGTCAAAAACCTGCAATCTCACTCCTTAGGACTCAGGAGCCAGGAGGAGCGGTGTGTGGGATGAGACGGAGAAACGCCAAGATTGAGTGATTTAGTAATGACACTTGGGGAATTCATTCAGGGAGCGGAAGGCCTCACACGTTCGGTCATGTCAGGTTCCCAGTAAGGGTTCCAGCCTCACCCGGCAGGAGGATAGAAGGGGCTCCCTCAAAAGAATCATGTAAAGCACCTCTGCTTTGAGCGTTACAACCAGCGGAGGTGGGGGATCTGTTCACACCGCTTTCCCTCCGGGCTTCACTCTCCAGGGGCCCCTCGGCCCCTGCCTGCCAGGCTGCCGGAGCCCTGGAGGTCCCTCCAAAAGGCAGGGCCCAAGGAGGCCATGAACCAGGGGCAGAAGGACTTCCCAGAACTCCCCGCAGGGCCCACACAGCACAGCCTGCTCTTTGTTGGGCTGCTTTGGCCCAGGTCCTGAATTCAGTCTCTTCCCTCTGGAGGCCTGTGGGGATGCACAATGTAGAGAGAAGCAGCTGGAACTCGGGGAGGCTGACTCTCCTGGACTCTCAGCTCTAACAGCAACAGGAAAACATGGCCTTGACAAACCGTGTCCGGATTCAGCTGGAGCCACTGTTTTCCTCAAAACAACTGCTCTGGGGAAGGACACCATGAAAGTGTGAGGACAGACGCTACTCACCGAGCACGCAGGTGCTACTTGCCTGGGGAGAGGTGCTCACCAGGAAGGTGACAAGCCGGGGGGCCGGCAGGGGCCGTCCTAGGGAACTCTGGAGCTGCTGCCCGGCCCTGCACCCTGGCTGCCTGCTCCAGAACCTCCGCCCCTATCCTGAGGCGACCAGAGTAAGTACGTGGTGTCTCCCCACCCACAGTGACCTGCTTGGCAAGGCTCTGCGCACCTTTCCCCCATCAGTACTTCCTGCCCCCATCCCGGCACCCAGGCACCCAGGCAGGCTGAGGCACTGCCTTCCCCCATCCCTCTGGACCATCCTGGGGATTCACGGGCCAATGTGGGGATCCTGGGCAGCAACCCGAACATGGGCCAAGGCCAGTGACCTGAGGCCCACACCTCCCTCCCTGGACAGGCGGGGCTGGACTGGCACCAGCAGCTCACGTCTGTCACACCTGTGTGAAAGCCTTTATTCCTAGGGTGGCGGAGGAGTGCCCGACAGCCCGCTGACCTTCCTACGGAGCCGCCTGCCACGTGCGGAGAGGAGCCCAGGTGGGACAGGCACCTCCTCTTCCCTCTTTCCCCACATCCTCCAGGTGCTGGTGTTCTTTTGCTTCTGAGCACTAGTGCCTGGTGCCACCCTAACAGTGACCGCCACCCCAGACAAGGCGGACTGGGGTGAGGGCAAGGGCAGGGCTTTGTCCCAGCTAGAGCTGAGTCTGAACCCCAGCTCTGCCACTCACTAGCTGAGTGGCCTTGGGCAAACTGCTTCCTTTCTCTGAGTGACGATTTGCTTATATGTACAATCGCCCAGCCCAGAGAGATGACATAACTTGTCTACAGTCATGGGGAGAGATGGCTGTAGAGCTGGGTTCCCAGTGCCAGTTTCCGGGCTCTCAGGGGTTTTCTGACTACACCAAGATGTTTCTCAATAGCAGGTGCAACTGACAGAGAAACTGTCTCTTTTCCAACATGGCTGTCAGTTATTCCCAAAAGTCATTGAAAAGTTCCTTCCAAAGTTCTCTGCCTTAAAACAAAAGTAGCCTTCAGAGACACCAACCTACCAGGTGACTAAAGTCAGCATCACCTTTACAGGGGCAACTGGCATCATCATGCCTCCTTATGTGAAGTAACAGGAAGCACTCATCACCTCCGCGGGCTCCCATAAGAAACGTTAACCGAAACCCGATGACAACGAAACCAGAGAACAAATATGGAATGTGGATGATCTATGACATAATGTTAAGCAAACGTAACACTGTTAGCGATTGGTGAACCTCAGTAAAGGAAATATGAAAGTTCATTGCACTATTCTGTCAACTTTTCTGTAGCTGTGACCTTTTTTAAAATAAAAAATAGAGAGGAAAAAGGCTATTCTGCTTTCAGCTCATCGCATGGCTCTGAGCCAACGAAGACTCAGTTGTGTCATGTTCAATTCTCTCCCCAGTAAGTGTCCGGAATAGAAAAATCCAAGCTTCTCTGCATGTCGTTCAAGGCGTAGCACAACAGAGATCTCAGAGTTTTCCAAGCTCATCTTCCACAAACCTCTACAACCTGAATCATCTTCGTCAGCCAAAGCTGTTTATACGCTGCTTCCAGCCACTGGTTGGAAAGCCATCTGTTCAGCCAGCAACTTTCAAGGAGCACCCTCCACGGACCAGGCACCCACCTTGGGTCAAGTGCTAAGGGGGTCCCAGAGACGCTGTGCTGTACGAGACACAGCAGCTGCCCTGGGGAGCTCACCAGCCAGGAGACCCTATGACACTCGGCTTTCATCAAGTCCTGCCTTGTGACATCTCTCGATTAGTATTTCTATGCAAGACTTCCTTCCCAACATTTCTTGGGAAATTTATGTATTACTGAATCCCAAAGCCTGAGAAACATCAATTGAGTATTTGGGAAAAGGTATTATAATCCTCTCGTGAGAATTAAAGCCTAGCAATCAACCTAGGGATGTTACTGGTTCACAGGAATCCACTGCTTCAAGTCAAATCAAGAGCAAGAAACTAACATGCAGAGTTGAAGGTTAAGGCTAACATCTTTGGGAACCAAGACAGGATTGCATAGGAAAGAAGTGACAAGAATTTAATCAAGTCCTCCTTGAAGCCACTGCCATGTTGTAAGTGTGTATTCTTGGCCCACTCTGCTGCTAACAGTCATTCTTGCAAATATGTATTAACATATTTATATACATAGTATATACAAATTCTCCCAGTGGTATTCTAAGAAATAAGTTTGGAGGCAAAGTAAGTCCTTAAATTGGCAATTTTGACACGTGATTCTGTGTACTACTATCAACGTTGTTAGGAGATCCACGAGTTAGGTTATTAAAATACTACCCAATAATGTTTACTGGCATTTTCTAGCATTTGACTATTTGCTACAGAAGAAATACAAAGAAATGATGAGTATGTGGAATTCTAGGACACAAACTCAGAGACATCTAAAATGTGAATTAGTAAAAGCAGTCTTGATTAGAAAAAGCAATAGTTAAACCAAAACTGGGGCAAGCAAAGTGTTTTCATCACTAAAAAAGGAAATGAGTTTATACAAAATGTAGCATGTACCTCCATGCCCAACCTGAAGATACTTTTGTTTTGTTTTGTTTTGTTTTTTGCGGTACGCGGGCCTCTCACTGTTGTGGCCTTTCCCGTTGCGGAGCACAGGCTCCGGACGCGCAGGCTCAGCGGCCATGGCTCACGGGCCCAGCCGCTCCGCGGCATGTGGGATCTTCCCAGACCAGGGCACGAACCCGCGTCCCCTGCATCGGCAGGCGGACTCTCAACCACTGCGCCACCAGGGAAGCCCCTGAAGATACTTTTGGACACACCCTTAACAAGTCAACCAACATCAATGCAAAATGAAAGAAATTCTTCTACATTTGGAACACTTGTCTATATCATGAAAAAAATTTTCTACATTATGACATTTCATGAAACAAAGATCAAGATTATCAGAAAGGGTAATTAATGCTTTGTGTATTTTATTTTATTTTGGCTTTGCCATGCGGCTTGTGGGATCTTAGTTCCCCGACCAGGGATCGAACCCAGGCCCACAGCAGTGAAAGCACCAAGTCTTAACCATTGGACTGCCAGGGAATTCCCATGCTTTGTGTATTTTTTTTTTTTTTTTTTTTTTTTTGCAGTACGCGGGCCTCTCACTGTTGTGGCCTCTCCTGTTGCAAAGCACAGGCTCCAGACGCGCAGGCTCAGGGGCCATGGCTCACGGGCCCAGATGCTCTTCGGCATGTGAGATCTTCCCGGACCAGGGCACGAACCTGTGTCCCCTGCATTGGTAGGCGGACTCTCAACCACTGCGCCACCAGGGAAGCCCCTTTGTGTATTTTAAAATTTCATTTTAGACCCACACAAATATGACCAACTGATTTTTGACAGAAGTGAACATCAATTCAATAGCAAGAACTCAACGAATGGTGATGAAACAACTGAAACAACTCAAATGCAAAAAAATAGAAAAACCTTGACCTATGTTTTATACCTTTTATAAAAATTAAGCTAAAAATGGATCATAAATCTAAATATAAATTAAAAGACCATAAACTTTTAGAAGAGAACACAGGAGAAAAACTTTGTGACCCTGGGTTAAGTTCTTAGATGTAACATCAAAAGCACAATTCATATTAGAACATTTTTTGATAAACTGGACTTCATCAAAATTAAAGACTTATGCTCTTCAAAAGACACCATTAAGAGAATGAAAAGTTAAGCCACCTTCTGGGGTGCTGGAAATGTTTGCAGTTGGGTGATGATTCTGTGGAGTATATAAACGTAAGACTAAGACTAGTCTTAAGTAACTAGCCTTAGTTACTTAAGACTAATGCAGACTACACACTCTAACTGTGGGTATGTTATACCCCTGTTACAAAGCAAGCAAGAAGATAAATAAATGGCACATCCCCAGATTAAATAAATAAGTAAAATGCAACAGCAAGAAAGTGTGGAAAGGGCTATGGAGAATACAGAAACTTTAGGAGCACACTGCAGGAGGCTTATCTAAGGAAGTGATATAAGCTGAGATTTGAAGGATGAGGGGTGTTAAGGGGGTTAGATGTCCCAGGTGGGAAGAACAGCCTGTGCTGAGGCCCAGAGGCAGAGAGTGCCTGGTGTGCCAGAAAGTTTTGGGTGAATAGAGTGTAGAGTTCTGAAGGGATGAGAGACGCGATTTCAGACACTCACCTTCTTTCACTGTGTTGTTTTAGAAGCCCACCCAGTGAGTCTCTGCCTTTCTCTGCTCTGATTCTACCCACCTCCTTGCCTCAGAGTTAAGTCCACGCTTAGAAACTAAGAAGTCAAGGCTGCCCATGTCCGGGCCCTTTATCTGTCCTTCAGAGAACTGAACGCCCCAGCGAAAGGGACAGCTCGCCATTGCCAGATGGGCTCTGCGTTCTCAGCCGACTTGCCTGGCTCTCCTTGGCCTTCCCTGGGAGTGCCTTTCCCAACCTGCTGGTCAGGCTGAAAGAAGTGTCAAACACCTACTCCAGAATCATCCCTGCTTCTCCCAAGTTGTAAATATTTCTTCCTCCGAAGTGGCCACCTCTTGTGTGGCTTCCATCACCCAGCTAGCTGTCGCCCTCTTCAAGGGCAGTCTCTGTCTTCCTCCTTTTGGCATCTCCCCTGTGGGACAGTTGTACATAGTCAGTTCCCAAATCAATCCTATAAACGATTTTTTTAACTGAATGAGGCTCTGGCTAGAGGGAGGGGGAAGGGTGCCACGGGGGATCATAGCAAAGGCTGCCTGGGAAAGTGTCAAGACTTTGGTGCTTCCAAATTCCCGACAGTTATTAACTTTCAGGATTTGGGAATGAGCAACAGAATTTCCTGGGAATTCCCCAAACTGTAAATTACTCTGTAACTTTCATAACACTTTATATATGAGTTTTTAAAGAAGAATGAGAGATCATAATAAACTGAACTATTTTTCTGTGAAAAAGTTTCAGAGGTTTTACTATAAAAGAAAATAAAAATATATAATAGTAAATGCATGCATAATTTATTACTAGGAACAATATAATGTGACAGGATTACATATTTTATTAACATGTAAAAATTATCTCTACCTGATATAGATATTTGATAATAGAAAATGTTAATGAAGAAAACATTAACATAAAATGAAAAAAATAAAAATCATTTAATGATTTAAGGATAGTACCACAAATATTGAATATTTAAAAGTTATTCTTAAAGTGAAATTAAAATTTTTTATTTTTAAATTTCCAGACACTAAAATTTACCCTTTCTGGTGTGCAGTTCTGTGGGTTTTGGCAAACTCATAGTGATTAACCACTGCCATAATCCAGATAAAGAACTGTGCCATCACCCCCTAAAGAAATTGACATTCCCTTGTGCTACTCCTTTGTAGTAAACCTGCCCACATCATTTATCATTAACTCCTGGTCTGTTCTCTCTTCCTGTAGTTTTGCCTTTTCCAGGATGTCATACAAATGGAATCGTAAGTATATGGCCTTTTGCCCCTTCATTTTAACCCCAGCAAGAGTCCCCCAGAACCTGAGGAAGTGGGAACAGTTGGCAGCTTAGTGGGAGTCTCTGGGATGGGAGCCACGTGTTTGAAGAGCCAAGTTCCAGGCCCACAGACAGTTAGAGACTGATGGCAGGAGTGCAGCCTGTTCCTGGACACACCGTGGCACTGCCAGGAGATACTGCTCCAGGAATGGGGTTGTCATTGGGAGGGATGTTTCTGACCAGGCACCTGGCATCAGCTACACTGTGCTGTCCCTGGCAGTTTGTAACAACGCGAACCTTTGCGAGTAGTAAAATCAGGAAGGGCCTTGGACAGCACAACCAAGAGTCTGGGTTTGTTTTTATGGCAGCAGGGACGTTTTGAAGAGTCCTAACCCTGGAAGTAGATGTGACCAGATTTGTGGTCTGGCTGCAGACTGGGGAGGGGGCAAAGAATGGAAGCCGGGGGCCTCTGAGAGACTTTGGAGTAATTCAGATGAGAAAGGAAGAGGGTAGGTCAGGGAGGTGTTTGGCACTTGGATGACAGTACTTGGTTCATCTGGTACTTGGATTATTTGGATCTTGGGGGGACACTGGGGGATGAGGGGATAGCTTCAAGGAGTCTAACTTCAAGAATGAGACCCCAACCCAGGATCCACCCAAACATAAGGCAGGAAGGCAACAGCAGAATCCACCACACTGTCACCTGGCTGCGGGAGTTTGTTGGTTGACCCGGAAGGTCCTGTGACGCCTCAAAGTCAAGGGTGAGGCTTCAGAATGGGCAGCCCTGGAGATGAGATGGGCAGACAGACGGGCCCCTGCAGACAGGTTGCTGCAGTCTTTCTCCCTATGTCCAGCACATGGTTGTTTCTGGCCCCAGGAAGCCCTGCCTTGTGCTGCATGGAGCCAGAAAGAGAGAAGCTCTTTGGAGGTCCTTGTCCTTCTGCTTTCTCCCTCTAGTTGCTTCTCCCAACCTTGGGTTTGCATAGTTGTCCAGAGGTGGGGAAGCCAGGCCACTCCCAGGCCTAGACTCATTTGGGCCACTTGGTAGGGTGGGTGGTATTGACCAAGTAGTGTCAGCCCCCTGCCTCACCTGGCTAGGTCCCTGGTGTCCTTGAGGAAGCCCCTCCTTTAGGAAGCAACCAACCCCCACCCCGCCCAGTGGGGTCAGGTGAGTCGGCTGGGCTTCACTTCAGCTTCTCAGCCATAAAATGGGGCCACACTCCTGCCTGACAGGCTAGGGAAAGGGCATGACAATGAATGCTCAGGGCAAACTGTTGCATACTATGCAGAGTATAACAACCACCAGTGAGAAGCTGCCTTTGGCTCTCCAAGGCTCCCCACGACCTCCTCTTGCCCACCCATCTCTAAGAGGCCCTTTGCCTCCATCACACAGTGCAAGAGCACTGCCACCACCTTCTTGAAGCCCTCTCCTCCAGGCGCTCTGCCCTCTGCTGCTTGCTTTTACTTTACCACCCCTGAAACCTCCCTTACACACACCCTTCTTCCCTGGGTTTGTCCTTGGCTGGCTTCCCTTCTCACGGCACAAACCACCCACTGGGGTTTTTGCACACTGTGACTGCATCTTCCATCTCTGTCCTGGGCTGCTCTCCTACTGACGGTCTCAACACCCCACGGAGGCCCGTAGGGCCTAATGCAATCAAAATGCAATCGTTGATCTTTGTGTTGGGCCTCAGACATCCCTGACCCTTGTGCCCAGCAGAGAGCCTGGCAGGTGGCATGTGCTCAGTTTGTGTTTGCGGAGCTGATCACCACGTGCTTCTTTCCTCTCCTGCCACCTTCCACCTGCGACTCCTCCAGTGCTCCTTGTGCCATCAATGGGACACCATCTCCTAGTCACACAGGCTAAAACACCAGCACCATCGGGTCCCTCCTCACCACTGACTTTTCAACCATCCACTGTCCCCTTCCCCTGACTCTGCTGCTGTCCTGGCTCAGGCCCTGCCCACCTCTCACCTGGACCTGCCTCTAGACACTCTCTTGCTCCAGTCCAACCTCCCTACTCCTGCTGGTGACATTCCTAAGCCCAGACATGATCTGTCACACCCCTGCCTACAAATCTCTGCAGCTCTCTTGTGCCCAAAGAATAAAATTCCAACTCCTTATATGCAGCATCCAAGGCCTCCCACATTCTGGCCCCAACCTGTCAGTCCAACCACAGAGGGAAAAAGCAGCGAAAATAACTGACATATACCAAGTGCTTCCCACGTGTCTCTTAATCCTTATAATAATCAGGACTACAATTTGACAGAGGAGGAAACCAAGGACAGGAGGGTTAAGTAACTTGCCCAGGGTCACAGTCCAAACTCATAAGGAGTGTCCTGGGTCAGAACTAACAACCTTTTAATCCTTCAGCCTTCCCTGAAAGATTAAATCTTTAAGGCTGGGATATGCCTTTAAAAAAAATCTCTGCAGCAAGCTCCACGCTGCCTCCCTCACTTCCCAAAGGGCGAGGAGTGGAAGAGGAGAGAGGGCAACAGGTGTTTCTGAGACTGAAATCAAAGACACTGTGGGTTCTATAAATTATTCCTAAAATTCCCTTTTAGTTCCAAGAAGGAATATCAATGTTTAATGGTACAGAAATTTTATAGTAAACAGAAGTTGTATTTTCTTTACATACAATTAACTACAGCATCCTGAGATTCCTGATTAATCAATGTACATAAAATATTCATACCTATTTTACAGGAGAAGGATTTCACTACTCTCAAAGGTTCACGTTGTTACAAGCTGCCAGGGACAGCACAGTGTAGCTGATGCCAGGTGCCTAGTCAGAAACATCCCTCCCAATGACAACCCCATTCCTGAAGCAGTATCTCCTGGCAGTGCCACGGCGTGTCCAGGAACAGGCTGCACTCCTGCCATCAGTCTCTAACTGTCTATGGGCCTGGAACTTGGCTCTGCAAACACGTGGCTCCCATCCCAGAGACTCCCACTAAACTGCCAACTGTTCCCACTTCCTCAGGTTCTGGGGGACTACTGCTGGGGTTACAATGAAGGGGCAAAACCACAAAAACAACAATGATGATAATGATAAAAGGGAGAGAGCAGAGGAGAGGGTACAGGAGAACTGAACATCAGAGAAGAACACTGGTGTGATAAACTCCAGAGGCTGCTCGGGTGCCCACTGGCTGGTGGGTGAGGTGTGCTTCCTCATGCCTTCCTCCATTCTGCCCCACTTACCCTTACTCAGTACTGTATTTGTTTGCTTATCTATGTCTCCCCTCTGGAATGGGGACTCCTTGACTGGTCCTAATAACTAGGAGACGGGAGGTGCTAAATTAATGCTGAAATGGTGGCGGACCTTGCAAATTGTTTATACAATTATCTACTCTCTTCTTCTCCCTTAGTTACAAAATCCCAATTTTATTTCAGTTGGCAATGTGTCCATCTAAAAGACTTCTCAGCCTCCCTTGCAGCTATGGGAGGCAAATGAAGGGAAGTGGGAGCTATTAGGTGGGACCTTCAGCAAAGCTCCTTAAAGGGGAGACAGTTAGCATATGTCCTTTTAATCTTCTCCCCACATCTTCCTGGAAACTTGACATGATGGCTGGAGCTCCAGCAGCCATCTTAGACCATATGCAACCCGGGGGTTGGAAGCCATGCACTAAGAATGGCAAAGCAGAGAGACCATACCTAGATTGTCTTCCCCAGGTTTCTTTTAAAAACCTAACAGAGAATAAACTTCTAGTGGTTTAAGCCACTGCTATTTCTGGTCTCTGCTTACTGGCTGCCAAATGTAACTCCTAATGAATTAATGAATAAACCAATTAAACTTGGTTCTCTTAAATTACTCACTGCTGACTTGCAGTTCAAAGGCCAGTCACCACCTCTAACCTCTGGTCCTTGTAACATAATGATAATTTTCCATTAATTATGGACATCAGGAAGATGGAAGGACAAAAGCAATACAAGGAAGAGGTAGTACAAGGTGGGGAAGTAGAGGATGAAGATGATGAGCGATGGCAGCAGGAGAGGAAGCGGAAAAATGAGGGGCAGACAAGAGAGGGGACGTGGGGGGAAGGCAGGGTAGGAAGAGAGTGCTGGAGGAAAGGAAAGGGGATGAGGGGCAGGTGTAAACCATGGAGAGATGATGGGGAAAGAAGGGAAAGGGAGTGGAGTTCAAGTGTCCTCTGGCAACAGTCACTATTTAGAGAGCACTCACTGTGGGCTGGGCACGGTGCCATATTCTGTACCATTCTCTCTAATCCTCATCCTTCTGATGTAAGTATTATCATGCCCATTTTACAAATGAGGATGGGACTTCCCTGGTGGTCCCGTGGTTAAGAATCTGCCTTCCAATGCAGGGGATGCGGGTTCGATCCCTGGTCGGGGAACTAAGATCCCACTTGCTGCACGGCAATTAAGCCCACACACCACAACCAAAGAGCCCACGTGCTGCAACTACAGAGCCCACACAACTAGAGAGAAGCCCGCGCGCCGCAAGGAAAGATCCCTTGTGCTGCAAGTAAGACCCGACGCAGCCATATATAAATAAATAAATAATGAGGTGGGACTTCCCTGGTGGCGTGGTGGTTAAGAATCTGTCTGCCAATGCCGGGGACATGGACTTGAGCCCTGGTCCAGGAAGATGCCACATGCCACGGAGCAACTAAGCCTGTGCACCACAACTACTGAGCCTGTGCTCTAGAGCCCATGAGCCCCAACTACTGAGCCCATGTGCCTAGGGTCCATGCTCCGCAACAAGAAAAACAACCGCAATGAGAAGCCCGTGCCCCGCAACGAAGAGAAGCCCTAGCTCACCGCAACTAGAGAAAGTCCGCGCACAGCAATGAAGACCCAATGCAGCCAAAAATTAATTAATTAATTAATTAATTAAAAATTGAGGTAACTGTGGCTCTGACATATTAAATAACCTCCCCTGAGTCACAGAAAATGGAAGAGGCAGAAGACTTATTTGAAGTAGCCTTGGGGCTGGGGGACATCATCCTCCCTTCTCTCTTTATCCTGCTGCCCGGAACGTGGGTGTGATAGCTGGATCCATGGCAGCCATTTTGGACAATAAGAACAACAGCCACACCCTAAGAATGACAAAGCAGGGAAGTGGAAGGAACTTGGGTCCTTTACAACCTAGTGGAGCTTCCACAACTGCCTGAGACTAAAGATCACCTAAGCCACTTGGAGTCCCCATCCATAAATCCATCCATAACTGTTTCAGATCTCACTTTGCTCAATTTTCCTCTGGTCTTCAATAGCAGATTCCAAAACCCACTCCCACAGAGCCTGATTTAGCAATCACTCTTCTAGAAAAATGGCATCAGACTAGAAAAGGCAAAGAAATGATCCAAGAGCCCACAGGAAAAATCTTGATGACTCAAAAGCAGCAAGCTGGTGATCTGCCCCTAGAAGACGAGACCTTGGAGATCAGCAAGTGACACTGTAAACCTGTCATTATTTAAAGACATGGAAGAGACAAGGAGGTTTTTTTTTCCCCACTTATTTTTTTAATATTTTTAAAAATAAATTTATTTATGGCTGTATTGGGTCTTCATTGCTGCGCACGGGCTTTCTCTAGTTGTGGCGAGTGGGGCTACTCTTTGTTGTGGTGCGTGGGCTTCTCACTGCGGTGGCTTCCCTTGTTGGGAAACATGGGCTCTAGGTGCATGGGCTTCAGTAGTTGTGGCTCGCGGCTCTAGAGTGCACACTCAGTTGTGGTGCATAGGCTTAGTTGTTCTGCAGCATGTGGGATCTTCCCGGACCCGGGCTCGAACCCATGTCCCCTGCCTTGGCAGGCGGATTCTTAACCACTGCGCCATCAGAGAAGTCCAGGAGCGGTTCTTAAAGACACGCTTGGGGCCATCCTCAGTAACAAAAAAAGGTGGTCCTAACAATCTCGGACCAGTCTTTAATGATGCTCACAAACCATCCAAGACAAAAATAAACCGATGGTCAAACCTCAGAAAAAGAAGAGCTCCTTTTGAACAAAAGCACCAGGCTGTCAAAGGGGCACATCTGCACACAGCAGCATCACACGGAATTACTTGGGCAACAGGCTGCAGCTTCCTGTGCGCTAGGAATTCTCTCCAACTAGACGGCAAGCTCTCCTCTCTGAGGAGAGGGACTGTGGCATTACTATTTTGGTATCTTCAGCAGTGGCACCCGGCACAGTAGTGAACACCCAGAGTCGTCAGGAAAGAACTATTGGGAATCGTGTGTACTGGCCCAAGTTGTCCACCACCCCAGGCCCTGTGCCCACCTCTGAGTTGAAATGAGTCCTGAAATCCCAGCCAAGGGGACTGAAAGTCAGTGCTATCATTGTTCACCATTCCCACCAGACTACTGTCTGACGGACACCCTCTGGGGATCTTCAAAGATCAACTTCCCTTCTCTTCTGAGACTATTCCTGTGATAGAATCCCAAGAGTCCAGAGAATTCAGGTAGAGCTGAGGAGGGATGGCACAGGCCATTTAGCTCTGCCCAGGCCTATCCAATCTGCCTCTTTTGGCTGCTGAAATCTCAGTGGGGCAGAAACCTTAACTGCGCAGGCGTGGGCATGGGGTGACACTTAGCTCTGAACAGCTGGCTACTGAACTTTCACACCCTGGTCTCCTTCGAGGCCCCCGGCATGCAGAATCATCTACTCTGAGAGCAACTGTCCCTTTCAGAAATGCAGCCTTATTCTAAAATTATAGGCTCTCAGGGTCCACTAGGGATTATAATTAGTTTGTATTCCTCTGCCTGGCACTCAGAGAAGCTGAGTTTGGGGATGGAAAGTGGGACATGCATTCTTAAGGCCGGAAACTACTTTAATTTGCAGGCTTTAGTGGCTTTTTCTGGCCACTGGCTTGCTTTAAGTCTCTGGCACCCTCACCTAGACTGAGAATTGCTACCTTGTGTCCCAGCCACATTTCCATCAACTTGGCACAAAACGTGCCAAAAAAAAAATCTTTCCTGCTCTCTTTGCCTGCATCTGGGTCTCATACCACTCCCAAGTCCTTGCCTCTACTCAACCAGAGAAATTCAATGCAATTCAACTCAACAGGCCACACTGAGCAGCCACCAAGTGACAGGGAGAATGCCAGGAGCTTCAAGCACCAAGAAAAACAAGGCCCTGTTCTCAGGGGTCCCGGCATCTGGGAAGGAAAGGAAACGTAAACAAACAATGACCTACTGAGTGATAATTACTATAGAAAGAGACGCCAAGCACAGAAAGAGCAAAAGCCATTCTGTCGAGAGGAATTAAGGAAGGCAGTCAAGGGCACTTCCTGGGAGGAACAAGCATGTGCAAAGGTGCAGAAGCCTGAGGGTGTGGCCTCCTGGAGACAGCAGCCACGGACGGGACTAACAGGGATTAGGTTTACTATATGCCAGATGCTGCCACTTTACAGAGGAGAAAACTGAGGCACAGAGAGGATAAGTACCTTGTCCAAGATCACAAGTTATGAAAGGATGAAGACAGGTTCCAAACCGAACAGTTGGACTCTAAAACTTGAGCTTTTAAACATTACAGTTTGCGGTGTACAAATAGTTCAGTTCGCTGAAGTGTAAAATTTAAAAGCTAAGTTTACGCAGGAGAGGTAGATGGGGGCTGGATCGCAAAGGGCTGCATACACTATACTAAGGATTTGGACTTGAACTTTCAGCAATATAATGGACTGAATTAATGTGAAAGAGCTTCCCCTTCCCACTATGGTCACAGTCATAGAAATACTAGATAAGATAAATGATATCCTTAAACATACAGCCAAATTTGAAAGAAAAATACCCCATGTGCCAGAAATGACAAGAAAAAGGGAAACATGAACAATAAGTGGGACTGACACCAGAATGACCTGTGGACTTTTGAACCCACACATGAAGTAGTTATAATGTCTGGCTGTGGCTTTGAGCCCAGATATCAACATGAGAACCTCAAAAGGCTGCCCAGTACAGGAAAGCAATAAGGAGCTGGCCATTTCTCCAAGGCTCTGTGGAAGGGTGAAAGTCACCCATAAGAAACTCAACTACTAAGCTAGCCCCACCCATGGATACGAATCTGATTTTACACTAAGAGAGTGGTGAAGGGGTGCCAAACTGAGAAGTGAACATAAAAACTGAGCCAGGACCTTTAACCCTACGGCCCCACCAGATGCAAACTGTTCTTAGGGATACTTTCACACCCCAGGACACAAAAGTTGCCCATGACAGTCCTTCCTGAAGATGAGCTCACAACCCAAAGTTACAAACCACACGGAAATAAACCACCAAGAGGGACAGCGTCAGACACAAAAAGGGAGGAAGCATCCCAAGAATCAGGAATAATAAAATAATTTGAAAGGGCTAACAAAATGAGAAGATTTAGATGGTTAAAGAGATAAAGCAGCACAGAAAAAACATATAAGAGACCTGGATGGTAGAACGGTCAACAGATGTCTAAGAGGAATTCCGGGAGGCTAGAGTACAAAAAATGGGAGGGAACCAAAGAGAATGACTGAGAATTTCCCAAAATTTAAAAAAAGAATTAAATATAAGATGTTAATATTAGGGAGCGCTGGGTAAAGTTGTACAGAAACTCTCTAAATCTAAATTTATCTAAAATTATTCCAAAATACAAAAAAAAAAAATTTTAAGTGAGTCTCTCGATAGAAGTAGCACACCAAATCCTGAGGAAGAAAAAGAAAAACAAGTGCACGCTTACTTTCGAATGGTTCTAAACAAAAGTATATAAAGAGAGAAATGCATTAAATGCAAGTAAAAAGAATACAGATGTTCACTATATTATTTTCATGTTTTCTCCAAAGTAAAAAGATGGGGGGTAAGAAGAGAAAATGTAGGAGTAAGAACAGAAATAAGGTGTATAATTTTCAGACCAGTAACGAGAATAAAGAAAACTCAGTCAACCTAACAGAAGGCAGGAAAGGAGAAAAAGAGGCAAAAAAGGAAAGCATATGGAAAGGACTCAAAAACATGATAACATATTTAAGTCAAACCCCAAAATGTAAATAAACTCATTTAAGACAGATTTTCAGATCTGACTTAAAATTTTAAATCCAGCCATGTTCTGTTTATGAAAGAAACTCCTAAAATGTGATGGCACAGAAAGGTTGAAAATATGAGGCAAATAACCACCACAAGCTGGGGTAGCACTAGTGTCATCAGACTTTAAGGCAAAAAGCAGTAAAGATATTAAGGAAGAAGAACTGACAAGATCTGGTGACTGATTAAAAGAGACATGAAGGGTGCCCATCAGGTGACCAGGGGGGTGGGGATGCTCCCATTAAGGTGGGGACTGTGGGAAGAGCAGGTCTGGCAGAGAAGGGGCAGGAGCCCCCAGACGCTCACACTCAGGCAGGGGAAAGAGGAAGAGGAACCAGGGCAGCAAAGGCACAGTCAGAGAGGAAGGGAGAAAAGAGATGTTTCATCTCCCAGAGGGCAGGGCCAATCTCCTGCTGCATCTTTCCAGAGTCTAATAAGGTACTAGGCACAAAGCAGGCACTTGGTAATAACAGTAATAGTAATAATAAAACAAACAAGTATGTGAGGGCCCAAACACGAGAGATCTCTGAGATGCAAGGAAAGAAGTTACGGCATCTGTAATGCTCGTGATCTCCACAGTGACAAGAGGCAGCATCTTCTTGAGAGGGATAGGGGTGAGTGGAAGAAGGCTTGGACCTAACTCCAAGGAGAATGTGACACGAAAACCATGAGAGGTGAATAAAAGGATAACCAGCCAGCTGCTGTTGGAGAGTCTTAACTGACTCCACACGGGGATACAGCTCTGCTACGTAAAAGCTCTGCCTTGGCCATCCAGCTCTTCCTTCAAATCCCAAGTGTACAATCCACAGACTTATCCAAAAAACAGGCAGACGCCACAACTCATCTTTGGAGAAAAGAACTGCTGTGAAACCAGAGCCAAGAGGCTGCCACCATGACCTGGGGAGACCTACACCGCGTCCCTGGCCACCGTCTTGGGCAGGTCCTCCCAGACAGGAACTGTGTGGACAGGAGGAGGGACTGTGGCCAGTGGTGACTCAGGCAGCGTTTACCAGCTGCGTGGGTGCCCACCACCTCCAGAGGGTTGGGCTGATTGTGTCGGGCTTTCTGGAAGCATTTTTTCATTTCTACTTCTGAAGACATGCAATTTTCAGAGTGACATCTCTCTTGATGACGTCAGAAGGCATGTAAATCAGCAGCTGGAACCAACGTCTTTTTTTTTTTTTTTTTTAATTTATTTATTTTATTTTTGGCTGCATTGTGTCTTTGTTGCTCTGTGCAGGCTTTCTCTAGTTGTGGTGCGCGGGCTTCTCATTGTGGTGGCTTCTTTTGTTGCGGAGCACGGGCTCTTAGGTGTGCAGGCTTCAGTAATTGTGGCATGCGGGCTCAGTAGTTGTGGCTCGCGGGCTTTAGAGCGCAGGCTCAGTAGTTGTGGCACACGGGCTTAGTTGCTCCGCGGCATGTGGGATCTTCCCGGACCAGGGCTTGAACCCGTGTCCCCTGCACTGGCAGGCGGATTCTTAACCACTGCGCCACCAGGGAAGCCCGAACCAATGTCTTCTTACACACACTTGACCAACCCAACTTTACTCACTCCCCAACACCTCCACACGTGACAGGGCAAGTGGCCATAGAATGCCACGTGGCCTAAGGGAGGGAGGAAATGATGTAATACCACGGGGCCACAGTGAGGACTGAGGAGGTCAGAGCTCCCAGACACCACCGTCTCACCCAACACGCAAGACCCTGGTGGTCCAAGGAAAGGGAAATGTGAGCATTGACTCCAAACTAACTGGTTCCTAGGTCAGAGAGTGTTACATTTCAGGACTTCCTTTATACGTTAACTCAGATTCAAGGGAACCGGGAGTCAGAAACTCTCACATACTGCTGAGACAGGGTAAATTAGTGTAACTTTCTGGATTTTGGCAAAATTTATCAGTATGCTTACATTTTGATTCATTCAAATTTACACACATACACATACACACACACACACACTCTCTCTCACTCTCGCTCTTGCTCTCTTTTAAAACCAAATATGGGGACTTCCCTGGTGGTGCAGTGGTTAAGAATCCGCCTGCCAATGCAGAGGACATGGGTTTGTTCCCTGGTCCAGGAAGATACCACATGACATGCAGCAACTAAGCCCATGAGCCACAACTACTGAAGCCTGCATGCCTAGAGCCTGTGCTCTGCAACAAGAGAAGCCACTGCAATGAGAAGCCCGCGCACCGCAACAAAGAGTAGCCCCCACTCGCACAACACCTCCGCACGAAGCAATGAAGACCCAACGCAGCTAAAAATAAATAAATAAAATAAATTTTTTTAAAAATGCAAAAGAGAATCCTTTGGGCAGATGCAGTCAGAAACCTGGAGGCTTTCAGGAGTCACTTCCTGGTTGTGAGGTGTGAGGCCCTCAGGACAGTCATTCTCAGGCCCCACTTGAACTCTGATCAGTGACTTCAAAGGCACCTTTCCGAGAAGTCAGTGGTTCTCCAACCAGGCTGCCCCCTCAGGTCAATGGGGAGCTTTAAAACGCAGATTCCTGGAGCTCATTCTTGGAAATTCTAATTCAAGAGGCCTGAGACAAGGCCCAGGAAACTACCTTTCTTCCAAAATTCCCTGGTGAATCTGCCAGCTGAGTCTTGCCTGGGAATCACTGGACTAGACACCATCTGGGACAACTTGTAATGGGGCCCATCTGCACATCTGGCTGCAGCACTGCAGGGATCCCACAGGCCAGCACTAAGTGCAGAAGGGAAAATTCCAGGCGTGTTCAGCAATCAGTGCCAAAGAGCCTGGGGGACAGCCAGCAGATCCCCCAGACAAAGCCAATTTTGGAAGGTTCTCTCAGGCATGGTGATCTTGGAGGCTAACCTGTGAAAAAGAGGTGACTAGTGCAACTGCTGCTCTGGGAGGCCAAAATAAAAATTAGTTCCCTTCAACAACACACGTGAGCCAGCAAGCTCTACAGGCCCCAAGGAGTCGGAAGCAGAAAGGAATGCAGGGTCGTGTGGCAGAAAGAGCCCCGGGTCTGAGTCACACAGCTGTGAGTTCAAATCCCTGCTCTCCATCACTGGCCCTTAGTGGGTTAAAGATGGCTGCCCTTGCTACTCCTCCCTCCTTGAATCAGGGCTGGTCCAGGGACTGCTTTGACCAGCAGAATGTGGCAGAGGCCCCACTCAGACTGCTGAGGGAACACAAAAACACAGTGTTCAAACCAAGAACCTCCTCACAGAACCCTCTGACCAAGAAGCTCCCACTTTTAGAGCCCTTTTTGGCCAAAAGCACATCTTCATACACCAAGTCTGGGAACTATTTATGATCCCCTATAACTGGGAAGGACCCTGCCAACAAGCACCCAGTGTTTCAGGATGACTCACCTTCCCCCACCACAGCAGCGACCCACTGGCCTCTCTTCTTCCTGTTACAGTGTCATCTTTGTCCTGGCCACCTAGGTTCAAAAAATCAACCTCTCAGACTCCTCCGTCTCCCTTCAGCAGCCAGGGAAGGGCCAAGGCTTTGTCTCCACAGTCATCCCCACCTTTCCACTCACCCTGCCACCCAAAGGCACGGTCCTAAAGGCCAGGCAGACCTGAGTGCCACTTTGCAACTTACTAGTTGTGCACCATACGTGCGTTTCTTAACCTCTCAGAGGCTTAGTTTTCTCAGCTGCAAACAATATACATCAGTAATACCTTCTTTTTGTGGTCGTTTCTAAGAAGAGTTGAGAAAACACAGCCAAAGTACATGGTACAGAGAAGGTGCTCCATGCGTAGCAACTGTTACTAAAGGCCAGAAACTTTTCACTTCGGTTAATACAGACCTCTCCGAATCTAAGTCTCTGCCTGTGTATCACTCTCCATTTTGACCCGTCTGGTATAATCCTAGCAGATTAACTGTCCTAGATAATGCCTATCACATTATTCTCCTGCTCAAAGGCCTTCTGTGGCTCCCATGTTCTCACATCAATCCCAACCTCCCAGCCGAGCATGTAAGATTACCTACATTAATGGCTCCACCCCACCTCCGGCCGGCTCCAAGTCAATCCCATCCTCACTGCAACTTGCTATTGGAGGCAGCCTTCTAAAACGGTTCGCAAAACACCTGCCTCCTAATATTCAGGCCCTTGTGTAACTGCCTCCTGACCCACAGACACTGGCAGATCATAAATGTTGTTTTACGCCACTAAGTTTTGGGGTCATTTGTTATGAAGCAATAGATAAACAATACTCTTGATTTCCCCAATCACATCTGAGCTGCTGCTCTTTTACTCACACTTGTGCTTCCTACACCATCGCAGCCTGCAGCAATTCTGCCCAGCCTGCGAGGCCCACCCCAGGTGCCAAATGCTCACCCTGAGTCTTTCTTAAGGCTCCATTAACCAGCCTCCTCTGAAAGCCTTTATCTCCTTCCCTCCCGGCAGTTCCCACACACATCTCCACCACGGCATCTGTCGCATTGCATCCATATCAATCTGTTTGTTATATCTGTGTGCAAAATGATACACGTGAAGGTTACTCACTCAGCAAAAGACTGGAAATCACCTGTACGCCCATCAATAAATAGGGGGGTGGCACACACATAAAAGAGAGGAGGGAGCAGTGAAAAAGAATGAGGAAGCTCCAGGCGCACTGGATGCCAGATGGACAAGACACACTACGAGAAGCGAGAGGCAGACCAGTGAGCACAGCAGATAGTCATCTGCCTGGAAAGTAATAATGTCACAACAGAAAAGAGGTACATGCTCGTAAACGAGAGTGGCTAAGGGGGCTGCCTCCACTGGGGGCTGGGCAGCTGAGAGATGGGGGAGGGAAAGAGGGAATACCTCTGAATTTTGTAGCAAGTCAAGAATTCTCAATTCAAAAATAAGCAGCTCCTAAGGAAAAGCTTCCCTCCTAAGATCAGGAACAAGACAAGGATGTCCACTTTCACCACTTCTATTCAATGCTGTACTGGAGATTCTAGCCAGGGCAATTAGGTGAGAAAAAGAAATAAAAGTTATCTGATTGGAAAGGCAAAAGTAAAACTATCTCTATTAGCAGAAGTCATGGTCTTATACACAGAAAATCCTAAGAAATCCACTAAAAAAAAAACTGTTAGAACTAATAAATAAGTTCAGCAAGGTTGAAGTATACAAGATGAATATATAAAATTTAATCATATTTCTACACACTAGCGATGAAGCAATAAGTCCAAAAGTCCAAAGTCTGTCTAATAAGAGTCCTAGAAGCAGAGAATAGAGACAATGAAGGAAAACAAATAGAAGATTTCCTGAAGATTCCAAGACTTGTCTTTAGCAATTAAGGGCTCCGCAGAAATTAAGGAAAGAAGACAAATATCTAGATATATCCTGGTGATATATCTGAACTCCAAGAATAAAGAATATTCTTACATCTTTCAGAGAAGAAAAAACAGATTACTTACAAAGGACTTAGATTCCAACTAACTTCATTATTCATACTGAAACATGGAACAGTAACCTCAAAATTCTGATTCTGTATTCAACCGAGCTATCAATCAAGAGGGAGGGCGTGGGTACCTTTGTACACTGCTTGTGGGAATGTAAAATGGCACAGCCACTATGGAAAACAGTACGGTGGTTCCTTAAAAAATTAAAAACAGAATTATCATACAACCTAGCAATTCTACTTCTGGGTATGTACCCAAAAGAACTGAACAAGGAGACATGAACAGATATTTGTACATCCATGTTTATAGTAGTACATTCACAAAATCCAAAAGGGGAAAGCAACAGATGAATGAATCATCAACAGATGAATGGATTAACAAGATGTGGTATATACACACAATGGAATATTATTCAGCCTTAAAAAGGAATGAAATTCTGACACACGCTACAACATGGGTGAACACTGAAGACATTATAAGTGACATAAGCGAGTCACAAAAGGACAAATACTGTATGATTCCACTCCTATGATGGATTTAGAGTAGTCAAATTCATAGAGACAGAAGGTAGAATGGTGATTGCCAGAAGCCTGGGGGGTGGTGGGGAATGGAGAATTATTAATTAGGGTACAGAATTTCTTTTTTTCCCTTTTTTTTGTGATTTCAATATTTATTACAATATAGAAATCAAGACAGTGTGGTGCTGGCAAAGAACAGATACATATATCAATGTAACAATGTAAGAAGTCCTGAAATACACCAATACTAACATAGTCAACAGTTCTTTTGGGAAAGAAGCAAAGTCAATTCAATGGACAAAATAGTCTTTTCAACAAATGGTGCCTGGAACTATAAATATTATATATATATATATATATATATATATATATATACACACACACACACACACATATACACATATACATACATATATGTATACATATAAACATATAAAAGCCTAGACCTTATGCAAAAGTTAACTTAAAATGTAACATAAACTTAAATATAAAACAGGAGAAAATCACCATCTCCTGGGGTGAGGCAATGAGATTTTAAATATAATATCAAGAGCATAATCCATGAAAATAATCTGATGAACTAGACTTTACTAAATTAAAAAAACTTCTGCTCTGTAAAAGGCTCAGTTAAGAGAATGAAAAGGTAGGCCACAGACTGGTAGAAACATCTGCAAAATACGTATCTAAGGATTTATATCAAAAATACACAAAAAATATTTAAAACTGAACAATAATAAAATATATAAGCCACTTGAAAAATGAGCGTAAGATCTGAACAGACCAAAGATTTACGTATGCCAAATAATCACACGAGAAAATGCTCAACATCACTTGTCATCAGGGAACTGCAAACCAAGACAACAGCAAGGTTCTACTAAACATATATTTAGAATGTCTAAAACACAAAACATTAACAGCCAAATCCTGGTGAGATGTGGAACAACAGAAACTCTTACTCCTTTCTGGTAAAAATGCAGATGATACAGCCACTTAGGAAGACAGCCTGTCAGTTTCTTACAAAATTAAAAATCGTCTTATCATATGATCCACAGTCATGTGTCTATCTAAGTTCACCTAGACTTGAAAACTTATGTCCAGAAAAAAACCTTCTTGTGAATGTTCATTGCAGCTCCATTCACAACGGCCCAAAACAGGAAGCAACCAAGATATCCTTAAGAAGTAAATGGATACACAAAATGTGGCACATACCCACAAAAGAATATTGTTCAGTAATTTTTTTAAAATGAGCTGTCAGCCAGGAAGAGACATGGAAGAATCTTAAATGCATATCACTAAGTTAAGGAATTTCATCCGCAAAGGCTACACATTGTATGATTCCAATTATATGACATTCTGAAAAAGGCAAAACTAGGAACGGGGGGTGGGGGCTGTTGAATAATTGAAGCACAAGGGAATTTTTAAGGTAATGGAACTAAATGTATGAAACTATAACTCTGGATCCATGGCATTATGCCTTTTTTAAACCCCATTTAAATGTACAACACAAAGAGTAAACCTTAATGTATAATTTTTTTTAAATGGCCATATGGGAATCCCAAGATTAAAGACACAATATGATAAAAGAATCAATTGTGTACAACAACTATATTGAACCACTTCACTGAGGTGGTTAAAGGTATAAGGAACTGACCTAAGTAACTTTATCATTTTTTTGTTATTTTTTTAACATCTTTATTGGAGTATAATTGCTTTACAAGGTTGTGCTAGTTTCTGCTGTGTAATAAAGTGAATCAGCTATACGTATACATATATCCCCATATCCCCTCCCTCTTGCATCTCCCTCCCACCCTCCCTATCCCACCCCTCTAGGTGGTCACAAAGCACCAAGCTGATCTCCCTGTGCTATGTGGCTGCTTCCCGTTAGCTATCTACTTTACATTTGGTAGAGTATATATGTCAATGCCACTCTCTCACTTCGTCCCAGCTTACCCTTCCCCCTCCCTGTGTCCTCAAGTCCATTCTCTACGGCTGCATCTTTATTCCTGTCCTGCCCCTAGGTTCTTCAGAACCTCCTTTTTTTTTTTACATTCCATATATATGCGTTAGCATACGGTATTTGTTTTTCTCTTTCTGACTTACTTCACTCTGTATGACAGACTCTAGGTCCATCCACCTCACTACAAATAACTCAATTTCGTTTCTTTTTAAGGCTGAGTAATATTCCATTGTATACATGTGTCACATCTTTTTCATCCATTCATCTGTCGATGGACACTTAGGTTGCTTCTATGTCCCTGCCACCGTAAATAGTGCTGCAATGAACACTGTGGTACATGACTTTCTGAATTATAGTTTTCTCAGGGTATATGCCCAGTAGTGGGATTGCTGGGTCATGTGGTAGGTTTTTTTTAGATTTTTAAGGAACCTCTACACTGTTCTCCATAGTGGCCACATCAATTTACATTCCCACCAACAGTGCAAGAGGGTTCCCTTTTCTCCACACCCTCTCTAGCTTTTTTTGTTTGCAGATTTTTTGATGATGGCCATTCTGACCAGTGTGAGGTGTGACACCTCATTGTAGTTTTGATTTGCATCTCTCCAATGATCAGTAATGTCCAGCATCCCCTCATGTGTTTGCTGGCAATCTGTATATCTTCTTTGGAGAAATGTCTATCCAGGTCCCCTGCCCATCGTTGGATTGGGTTGTTTGTTTTTTTGATATTGAGCTGCATGAGCTGCTTGTATATTTTGGAGACCAATCCCCTGCCAGTTGCTTCATTTGCAAATATTTTCTCCCATTCTGAGGGCTGTCCTCTTGTTTATGGTTTCCTTTGCTGTGCAAAAGCTTTTAAGTTTCATTAGGTCCCATTTGTTTATTTTTGTTTTTATTTCCATTTCTCTAGGAGGTGGGTCAAAAAGGATATTGCTGTGATTTATGTCATAGAGTGTTCTGCCTATGCTTTCCTCTAAGAGTTTTATAGTGTCTGGCCTTACATTTAGATCTTTAATCAATTTCCAGTTTATGTTTGGGTATGGTGTTAGGGAGTGTGCTAATTTCATTCTTTTGCATACACCTGTCCAATTTTCCCAGCACCACTTATTGAAGAGGCTGTCCTTCCTCCATTGTATATTCTTATCTCCTTTATCAAAGATAAAGTGACCATATGTGTGTGGGTCCATCTCTGGGCTTTCTATCCCATTCCATTGATCTATATTTCTGCCCTTGTGCCAGCACCACACTGTCTTGACTACTGTAGCTTTGTAGTATAGTCTGAAGTCAGGGAGCCTGATTCCTCCAGTTCTGTTTTTCTTTCTCAAGATTGCTTTGGCTATTTGGGTCTTTTGTGTTTCCATAAAAATTCTGAAATTTTTTTGTTCTAGTTCTGTGAAAAATGCCATTGGTAGTTTGATAAGGATTGCACTGAATCTGTAGATTGCTTTGGGTAGTATAGTCATTTTCACAATGTTGATTCTTCCAATCCAAAAACATGGTAATATCTCTCCATTTGTATCATCTTAAAAATATGGAACGTTTCATGGATTTGCGTGTCATCCTTGCACAGGGGCCATGCTAATCTTCTCTGTATCATTCCAATTTTAGTGTATGTGCTGCCAAAGCAAGCATGGGTACGGTTTCAGTTTTGCAAGATGGTCTTTTTTTTTCTTTTCTCTTCTTTTTCTTTGGCTGCACAACGTGGCTTGCAGGATCTTAGTTCCCCAACCAGGGACTGAACCCGGGCCCCTGGCATTGAAAGCACAGAGTCCTAACCACTGGACCACCAGGGAATTCCCAGTTTTGCAAGAAGAAAAAACGTTCTGGAGATGGATGTGGTGATGGCTGTACAACAATGTGAGGGTACTTAATGCCACTGAAATGTACATTTAAAAAATGGTTAGGGCTTCCCTGGTGGCACAGTGGTGAGAGTCCACCTGCCGATGCAGGGGACACGGGTTCGTGCCCCGGTCTGGGAAGATCCCACATGCTGCAGAGCGGCTGGGCCCGTGAGCCACGGCCGCTGAGCCTGCACATCCGGAGCCTGTGCTCCGCAACGGGAGAGGCCACAACAGTGAGAGGCCCACGTACTGCAAAAAAAAAAAGGTTAAAATGGCAAATTTTATGTTATATATATTTTATAATTAAAAATAAATAAATAGCCAATAAACATAATACATAAACAAACAAACAAACAATAAGTGAGTGAGGGCATGATGCAGGCACTTTGGAAAACAGTTTGGTAGTTCCTCAAAATATTAAACAGAAAGTTACCATGACCCTGCAATTCTACTCCTATGTATAATCCCAAAAGAACTTAAAGCATATGTCTACACAAGAGTCTGTAAATGAGTGTCCATAGAAGCCAAAAAAATGGAAAAGAACCCAGAGGATACAAAGGAATATTATTCAGCCATAAAAAGGAATGAAGTACCACTACATGTTACAGCATGGATGAACCTTGAAAACATTATGTTAAGTGAAAGAAGCCAGATACAAAAGACCACATATTGTATGATTCCATTTATAGGAAATGTCCAAAATAGGGAAATCCACAGAGGATAGTAGATTAGTGGTTGCCAGGGAATCAATGAGGGGAAGACGGTATTAGGACTAAGTACTAATAGGTACAGGGTTTGTTTGGGGGTGATAAAAATGTTATGGAATTAGATAGTGGCAATGATTGTACAACACGGTACATCTACCAAAAACCTAAAGTGTATACTTTAAAGTGGTGAATTTTACATTATGGGAAGTATATCTCAATTTTACAATACTACAGAAATATGCAGAGTATAAAATAAAACAGATTGATTACATTCTGCCTCGTGGCTTGGTGACTCAGAACCTTGGCCCTGTCCATGCCCTCCTGCCCTGCAAGGCTGCCTGTCCTGGCCTCCACCTCTGTGTGCGCTGCACTCTGGCTGCTCACCAGCCCTTCATCTCCCCCTTGACTCCCCACTTTCTGCCTCTTGGGCAAGGCCTGCTCCTGCCTCACTGGACCCACGCCTCTCCTGGTGGGTTCCCACCACCTACTCAGACCTACCCAAGACTGTCTGGAGGCTGAAACACCAGACCCTGGAGTCACCCCAGAGGAGCTGCCCAGTGACCAGGACTGCGGTTACAAGTGTGTGTCAGCTGAGGGATACGGTTTCATATAGGAACTTAATTATAGCTCAGGAGTGGAGGAAGGGAGAGGAGCAGTGCAGGCTTCGAGGGGCCCCACAGGAAGCTACCCTGCTCTGCAGCCCAGCGGGTGGCTGCCGGGTCTCACCAGGACTGGGATCCACAGGAAAACAAGTATGATCCAGTGAGGAACACACAGCTTATGGAAATCATCCTGTTCATAAGCATGGATTCCTGGCCCCGCCATGAAACACCAGCCTGCGTGCAGACCAGAGAAGCCCAGAAAAAAGCTGAGATGCCAAGTTTCACTCATCCTCAGGGCTCAGAGGCCTTCTCCTCACCTACGGCCAGAGACCCCATTTATTCAGTAAGAAGTAAAGGGGAGGCATCGCTTGTTCCTCCCAGACCACCCCAGCTTCCATTTTCTCCCTGGCTCTGAGCTGTTTTTCTAGAATGGAATCTGAGCTGCCAATTCTGAGGATGATGGGAACATCTTCCCCATGCCTGACTACATGTGCAGATCCCTACCTACTGGCCAGGGAGGGGCCATGGAGCAGCTGCTGGCACAGAGGTGTCAGTAGGGCATGGTGGCTGGGTCTGCCAGACCTGTGAAACCATCTGGCCTGGCCACGGCCAGGTAGGGAAAGCAGACCAGCAGAGGTTCATGGAAAGAGCAGGGCCTGGGTGGAGAAGAGTGTCCTGTCAAGATACAATTCCTTGTCTCCTATTTCCGGCCTTTATCCGGGCCCCTTATATAATCTCCAGGCCTCCTCCTGGTCATCTTGGTCACTGTCTTTGCAAGAAGGCCCCACAGCCACCTGCTATGCCCCCCAAACCTAACACCCAGTTTCTTCTCACTGCTTCAAGACAGAGTCAGGGACCTGGGCCCTCCTCCTGGTCACTCTTCCCAAGACCCCACCCCAGCTTAGGCACGACCTTTCCCGTCTCCACTCTGTGTACCTTTTTTTCTGAGCTCCTGAGAGGTTTTTCTCTAAAAACCATGAAAAGAAACCTTCAGACTGGAGGCAGTATCCTTTCCTGGGTTTGTATGGAAGGAAAAAAAAGGCAGAGGGGTGGGTAGGGAGAGCAGATGGAAGATAGGTAGCGAGAAACATGGATGGGGAGAGGCAGACACACACTTCATGCACCTCTCTGCCGTCCACACTTTAAGCAACTACACCAAGAAATAACCAGATGGCTCTTCCCAAATGCCTCCCTTTGGGCAAAATGCCTTTCTTTGCTCACTCACAAAAGGCAAGGAAGGTCAGAGAGTAAACAGAGACATAATGAAACCACCTGAAAAATGGGAAAGGCAGGTCACAAAACTAAAAAATATACCATTTTTGAAAGAAAAAAGAATAGGTATACACAGTCATAGTAAAATCTAAAAGAATACAGTCCTTGGCTTGTGAGATCGTTATCCACATTCTTCATCCAAAAATAATAATCAATTGATAGATAAATGAATGAATGAACAGAGATTAAATTTTATAGCAGTTGCTTATAGATGGCATTGATTACGTATGATTTTTTTTTTTTTTTTTTTTTGGCCATGCCACGTGGCTTGCAGGATCTTAGTTTCCCGACCAGGGACTGAGCCCATGCCATGGCAGTGAAAGCACCAAGTCCTAACCACTGGACTGCCAGGGAATTCCCTATGTATGACTTTTAAAATTTATTTTTTTAATTGAAATATAGTTGATTTACAATAGTATACTAGTTTTGTGTGTACAGCACAGTGATTCAGTATTTTTACAGATTATATTCCATTATAATTTATTACAAGATAATGGCTATAATTCCCCATGCTATACAATATACCCCTGTTGCTTATCTATTTTATACACAGTAGTTTGTATCTTTTAGTCCCATACCCCTAATTTGTCCTTCCTCCCTTCCTTCTTCCATTTGGTAACTACAAATTTGTCTTCTATATCTGTGAGTCTGTTTCTGTTCTGCATATACATTCATTTGTATTATTTTTCAGATTCCAAACATAAGTTATGTCCCACAGCATCTGTCTTTCTCTGTCTGACTTATTTCACGAAGTATAAGATTCTCTAGGTCCATCCACATTGCTCCAAATGGAAGAATTTCATTCTTTTTTATGTCTGGGTAATATTCCATTGTAAATGTATACCATTCTTCTTAATCCATTTGTCTGCTGATGGGCACTTATGTCTCTGTTGATGGGCACTTCCATGTTTTGGCTATTGTAAACAATGCTGCTATGAATATTGAGGTGCATGTATCTTTTTGAATTAGTGCTTTTGTCTTTTCTGGATATAGTCTCAGGAGTGGAATTACTGGATCATGTGGTAGTTCTATTTTTAGTTTTTTGAGGAACCTCCATACTGTTTTCCACAGTGGCTGCACCAATCTACACTCCCACCAACAGTGTAGGAAGATTCCCTTTTCTCCACCTCCTCTCCAACATTTGTTATTTGTAGACTTTTTAATGATAGCCATTCTGACAGGCGTGAGGTGACATCTCATTGTAGTTTGATTTGCATTTCTCTAATAATCAGTGATGTTGAGCATCTTCTCAGGTGCCTGTTAGCCATCTGTATGTCTTCTTTAGAAAAATGTCTATTCAGGTCTTCTGCCCATTTTTTGATTGGGTTGTTTGTTTTTTGATATTGAGGTGTATGTGCTGTTTATATATTCTGGGTATTAACCCTTGTCAGTCATATCATTTGCAAATATTTTCTCCCATTCCATAGGTTATATTTTCGTTTTGTTGATGGTTTCCTCTGCTGTTTAATTAGGCCCTGTTTGTTTATTCTTGCTTTTATTATTATTATTATTTTTTGTCTTAGGAGACTATTCCAAAAACATACTGGTATGATTGATGTCAAAGTGTATTCTGCCTATGTTCTCTTCTATAAGTTTTATGATTTCAGGTCTTACATTTAGGTCCTTAAACCATTTTGAGTTTATTTTTGTATATGGTGTGAGTGAATGTTCTAATCTCATTGTTTTACATGTGGCTGTCCGGTTTTCCCAACACTGCTTGTTGAAGAGATTGTCTCTGCTCCACTGTACATTCTTGCCTCCTTTGTTGTAGATTAATTGACCTCAGGTGCTTGGGCGTATGACTTATTTTCTTCTCAGGGCTTATCTGTATTTTCCAACTGTCTATAATGAATAACTATTATTTATATAATTAAAACATTTTAAAATAAATTAAAAACCACACACAGGGAAATTCTTGTGCTCAAGCACCAGATCCACATCCCAGAAAAGAGAGTTTCCCAGGTCTCCACAATCCACAGGGCCCCTGCGCCTACAGCTGGGCGGAGGAGAGGCCCTAACCACCCCCAGAGCCCAGGCAAGGCCCCCACTGAGATGTCCCTTATGCTTACCTCTTCTGATTCCCAAAACCTTCTCTGCACCCCAACCCCTGCCTCCAGTGAGGAAGTGGGAGCAGAAATAAATACAGCTCTCTAAAAGTAACGCAGGGATGACAAGGTACAAGAAAGGAGAAAAAAGTAATGCCACTGCTGGTTTCAGCCCAGTAAGTCCTGCTGGTCTAGGTAGGGCCCGTCTGAACAGGACAGGTGCCAAGAGCCCCGACTCTCCTACTGCCTCTGCTCACAGCCTGAGGATGCCTACTTGCACCCGTTCGTACATGCCTGGAAAGCCCAGGCTAAGGGGACATAAGCAGGGAAAGCACAGTCATTGAATTGAGAAGAATAAGGGCTCCAAAGGGCTCAACCCCAGCTCCATCATTTGTCAGTTGTGTGACTTGAGCAAATTGTTCAACTCTGATCCTATACCTCCTCATCCAATACCCACATCTTGCAGGCTGGTGTGAGGGCGAGTGAGCTCCTCCATGGGGTAATGCCTGGCCCAAGGGAGAATCTGAATAAAGGCAATTTCCCTTCCCCCCTTCTCTCCATATGTGCACACCTGGGCCATCTTCTCTTTCTCCTCTCCCTTCACCAGGCTGGAAGCGGGCTGATTAATCACTTGGAGCAGTGATTGTTTTCTGCTCCTACAAGTCCCTCTCACCCTACATGCCTGGCCCACCAGTTGGCTGGTTATTTCTTACGGTTCTAGGGGGTTTGCTCACTGCCTTGGAGCAGATCCAGGGAGCCACTAAGCACAGTCATGCTCAGGGCCTCCTCTGCCCGCTGACCTGGAATGAGGCTCTGCAGGGGATCCCAAAGCCTGCCAACAGTTTGCTTCTGCCCAGTGGCCAACAAGAGACTCCGCTGTGCTTGAAAACAGGGAGTGTTCTCTGAAGCCAACGTTAGTCTGGCCAGTCAGGCAGGTACTTTGGAAGCTGGAAGAATTGGATTCGGCCAGCCACCCCTTTGTGGGGAGGCCCTGCTATATGGCGATCAAAGAAGCGGGCTTCACTCACCTGGGTTCAAATCTTAGCTCTGTCACGTATTAGCTGTGCAGCTTCAGGCAACTTTCCTAACCAGTCTGGGCCTTAGCATTCTCATCTGT
Source organism: Phocoena sinus (assembly GCF_008692025.1). NCBI lineage: Eukaryota > Metazoa > Chordata > Mammalia > Artiodactyla > Phocoenidae > Phocoena > Phocoena sinus. The sequence continues at coordinate 65,261,852 of NC_045773.1, read as the reverse complement.
GGAAGGGGTACTATGATTCCTACCTCTCAGGGTATGTGGATTAAACAAAGTGATGCATGTCAAGTGATTAGCACAGTGCATTCAACACATGAGAGCCATACTCTACTCAGCTACTGGTGTCTACTGACTTTTGCTGGGGATGGAAGGGGATTAGATACAGGTGAGCCCAGCTCCTGAACAAGCCACAGTCCAATGTCGGAGGCTAGCATGCAGGCAGTAACTCCACCATAATATACCACGGCAGGTGCCAAGCCAGAGAGAAGTGTGAGAAGAGAGCCTTACTAGACCCCCAGTGGAGGAAGCAGGGAGGAGGCAATTGAGAAAAACTGCCAAAGCCAAAAATCTCAGTTGTCTCCACTGAGCCTCAACCAAAGGGAGGGGCAACAACTGCGGAAGGGGTCCTAGAGGGAACACATCAGCTTTCTGACAACTTCCCAGACGGCTCTGGGGTAGGATAGTGCCAGGGCCACTCTGTGGGAAGAGGGCCACTTAGGCTGGCCATCTACCACCCTTCCATCCAACAAGTGCTTGGTGAGCCTCTCTGCGCAAGGTACTTGCCCCTCAAGGAGCCAGTTTCTAGGGAGAAGAACTTTGATGGTGGCTAATGAACACCCCTCAGGACTGAGGACGTGACCGTGAAAGGTAGGCTGCTCCCCTGTGACTCAGCAAGGTCTCTGACTCATAGAGAACATAGGATGGATGGACTGGTTCTTTCTCAAGACGGAAGCAGGAAGCAGAAAGGAAGGCAAGGTTCAGGCTTCAGTCCGCAGAGAGGAAGCAGCACATGGGCGAAGCCCTGGGAGAGCTGGAACCAGCTCGTGAGAGGTACTCCGTGGTTATCTACATGGTGCCAGGCTGGAGATAGAAAAGTGAGTCCAAAACACAGGGTCCTGGTAGTGCAGAGGACAAGGCCACCCTAGGCTTGCTGGGGACAGAGGCAGGCCTGGGCCTGAGTGCAGACATGCTACCTGGATCAGGGAATGGGCTAGAAAACAGACAAAATATTTTTCTAAAAGGTGACACACTGCAAGGATTATGAAAGGCAAACTGTAAGTAAGTGCTGTAAATACACTGGGGTGTTAAGAGGCCAAAAAGAAGTCACAGGAATCACACTATAATAGAATATAAGCAGGGCGAGATTAATACAATGTTGATTGGATGCAGTCTGCAGTTTGGGGATTTATTTACCTAGTGATTTTCACTTGGGAGATCGAAATTATTATTGGTCATTTTGTTTATTACCAAAGATTTTTCATGTTTTCAATGACAATCTATTTGGTGCCATTATTTAAAACAAGCTCTGGACAGAGTCACCTAGGACTAACTATAAAATCGGAGACACAGGCATGGAGGATTTAATCCATGGAGACGATCTGTACCTGGCCCCTAGATGACAGTGAAGCTGACCAAGTGTCATTCTGGAAGCTTGCCAGAGCACCTGAACTGTCATAGGGTCACTATCCAGGGAGAGTGACTTTTCAAGCTGGACTTACTTGACCTTTTGGAATCTGTTTCTTAGAAATCCCAGCCACACTGTGAGGACCTAGAAGAGGAAGAGTCCTGAGGTTTGGAATGGCCACTCCCAGGAACGAGAGAATCAGTGGCTCAGGGACGTGGGGGGGCCTATGAATGCTGGGAGCCTAGGTGATGGCCATAAACGTGCAGTGGCACCGGTTCACGTGCTCCTCCTTTCTTGGGCAGCCCCCAGGCACCTGGCTGAGCGTAGGGATGAAGCCAGGCTGTGGTGCTGCTCCGGGCAGGGAAGGGCAGGGAGACGAGGGGGCTGTTAAGAAAGCATTCTAGGTGGCCAACGGTGGGATCCACACTGGGTAGACGGTGGGCGGGGGGCGGGGACAGCCTTGAGGCCTTGAGATCCTCATGGGGCTGAGGAGGAGGGGGAGGGAAGTGAGGACCCCCAGAAACCACCCCAGAGCTGTCTTTCTAGGCACACAGTTCCATACCTGCACTGACAGTGGAACTGCTTTTATTATCAGAAAAAGGAGGGTGCTTTTTTCCCCTCTTCTAATGTTTTAAGCTGCCTATGTTTATCTGCTGATACCCCATAGGTACCATGTGATAAACATTCTACAGAAAGGAACTGATGAACACAAACATAAAGGCAGAAAGATGGTGAGAGGAGGGAGGGAAGGAGGGAGAGGGGAAGGAAGGAAGAAAGGAAGCAAGGGAGGGAGGGAAGAAGGAAGGATGGGCCATGTAGAGAGATTTTACAGTATTTCAGGGTCAATGGTGATCTGGCCCCCAATCATGTTTCTGACCTCATCTCCCATTCTCTTCCTCCCTCACTGCTCCAGCCACCTGACTTCCTGACTCTTCCTCCAACCCACCAGCCATGTTCCTGCTTCAGGGCCTTTGCACTTGCTTTCCCTCTGCCTCTTAAGATTCTTCCCACACGTGGCTCACTCTCCTCTTTCAGCTCAAATATAACCTTCTAAGCAAGGCCTTCCTCAAGCCCTCTATTTAAAACTGCCACTGGACTTCCCTGGTGGCACAGTGGTTAAGAACCCGCCTACCAATGTAGGGGAAACGGGTTCAAGCCCGGGTCCAGGAAGATGCCACGTGCCGCAGAGCAACTAAGCCCGTGCGCCACAACTACTGAGCCTGCACGCCTAGAGCCTGTGAGCGACAACAAGAGAAGCCACCGCAATGAGAAGTCCGTGCACCGCAACGAAGAGCAGCCCCCATTCACCGCAACTAGAGAAAGCCTGCGCGCAGCAATGAAGACCCAACACGGTCAAAAGTAAATGAAAATAACTAAATAAAAATTTTTATAAATAAATAAAACTAAAAAAAAAAATAAAATAAAAAAAAAAAATAAATAAAACTGCCATGACCTCTTTCCTACTTTATTTTTCCATACAGCATTTCTCACCATCTGACATGCTATTTACTTAATTCTGGCTCCCTCCCCTTCCCCCAGCACAACTACCATGAGAGCAGGAGATCTGTTTATCTGCTTTGTTCATTCCTACATCCCTAGTGCCTAGAACAGAGCCTAGCATGTAGGAGGTACCCAATAAGTACCCACTGAATGAATGGAAGGAAGGAGAATGGAGAGAAAGATGGAATTGGAGTCAGATTTAAGCTAATCCTGGATCCTCAACAATCTGAAAGAAACTATTACCATCTGAGTAAAGGTGTGGGGGAGCTCCAAAAGCAAGGAGCAGATGCTATCTGAGGCCTTCTCTTTTGCTCCCAAGAACTCCCGAAAAGATTCCCCCAGAGAGCATATTGTCTTAAATATTAGTTTGCAGAAAGTCTGGACCTAGAATCTCCAACTGCCATGAAAAGGATGCTCTAAGACTGCCTTAAAATAAGAACAAGGATCAGCCAAGTCACCCCCTGTGCTTGGAGACGGATGACCCCTGTAGTAGTTTCCTGTTGCCACCGTAACAAATTACCACAAACTTAGTGGCTTAAAACAAAACATTTATCCTCTTAGAATTCTGAAGGTCAAAAATCCAAAATTAGTTTCACTGGACCAAAATCAAGGTATTGGCAGGGCCGCACTTCCTCCAGAGGTTCTAGGGGAGTACTTGTATCCTTGCCTTTTCCAGCGTACAGAGCTGCATTCCTTGCATTCCTTGGCCTCTTCCCCCATCTTCAGAGCCAGCAGACCTTGCTGCAGTAGCCACTCTGCCTTCTTCTGTATCAGATCTCCCTTTGCCTCCCTCTTCAAAGGACAATTGTGATTGCACTTAGGGCCCACCAGGATAATCTCCCCACCTCAAGTTCCTTAACTTAGTTGCATCTGCAAAGTCCATTTCGCCATACAAGGCAGCATCCACAGGATCCAGGGATTATGGTCTGGATATCTTTGGGGGCCACTACCCAGTCCATCACCACGAAAGACAGGCACCAAGAGTTTGGGAGAAACACAGTTCAGACCTCTGGTCCATTGGAAAGAAGAGTCAGATCGGGAGTCTCGGCAAGGTCCTGGGCCAGAGCCTTTCTTTTGCTGTAACTAGGGAGTGGGGAGTTATTTTCATGCAACTGAGCATTTTGGTCCTTGGAGGGCCTCCTTAGAAGAGAAGGGTAGTTTTCTCTTCTCCAACCTGATGTCCCCAATGGACCACTCAGAAATTCATCCCAGGATGCACATGCTGAGGGTCAAGGGGAACCCAGCAGGATCTCTGGACTGTCCTGAAGGCTTTTAAGGAGGGGAAGCTGCAAAGAAATGGTGTGGGTCAGACGAACAAGCTCGGGTTCAGGGATGGCAGGTAAGCTTTTTCCCATGAGACTTGCCCGGGGTGGAGGGTTCTGAGAACCCATCTGGGTTGCGTGCTTGTTTGGAAAAAGGAATGATCAGTGAGCTCTGGGTTCTGGCAAGTTCAAGGACAGCCTGTTTATCAGGCAAGTGGGCCCGCAGACGACTGTGTCTGCAGGGCAGCCTGCCTGGCTCCTGCTGCCACCGGGAGAGCAAAGCTGGCTTGTACTTCCATTAGAGCGGTGACCAAGAAACTCCACGCCGCTGAGGTCACAATTCTTGGATGAGGGAAGTGCCAAAAGCAGTGACGAGGATCAAAGAGTTACAGCAGATTACAAATGAAAACGAAAATCTGTTTTTAGGTACCTATCAATATAATAATACAGAAATGAACTTAAACATGAGGTCGTTTCCCCATAACACCTGGGAGCCTCTCCCTTCAGGACCCTCCCCATGGGAGAACTCTTTCGAAACTGAGTGGCTATGAGCTGTGGATAATTCAGTAATGGTCTCGGGAGAGCTGCTGAGATGACGCCAAGGCCCGGGAGAAGTCAGGCTTTGCAGATGGGACTTGAAAGAAAAAGAAGGGCAACGCACTGCCTGGAACCCCAGGAACTGTTGAGCAGCAGATGAAGACTCCCGTGCTCAGGCTGGGCTTCCAGTGCCATGGCCCGGTGTCAACCAGGGAGGGAACCAGTGCAGGAAGGCACTTCCTCCTGAGCTCAGCACCCCCAGAGCCTCGGCTCCATGAAACCAGCACTTACCGAGGTTCCTAGATCTCTAAGTCATGACCCCACTCACTGAGCGCTAAGAGTGACACCCAGGTCTGCCCAACACCAACGCAGCTCCTGCGCTTCCCCAGGCATCTTTTCAGACACAAAGAGTCACAGAGACAAGGCAGGAGGACGAGGTGCTAAAACCCAGCGGCCAGGGCCCCGGAACCGCAGAAGCAGCCAGCCCCACGCTAAGGCTGGAGACCCGCGGAGAGCGGAGGCTTTGTTCGGTCTCAAGCAGCTCCTCCAGCCTCATCCTCCATCACTCTTTTTGCTGTTTCCCCCCTCGATCCCCTTCTTTCCTCCTCTTTATCCCTCTCCCCACCACCCTTTCATTTGTCCCCCTCTTTCTTCTCATTCTTCTCCTCACTTCCTCATGGTCTATGATACTGAAACTGAAGTGTTTTTGAAACACTGTCAGTGGTGTTACATGAAGCTTTATTTTTCCTACTTTTTATTTGATAAATTATGATTGACTTTTTAATGTGTCTTGACAATAAAACCTAAATTTAGTTGCCTTTTAATTTTTGTGAGCCCTTTTATTTTTGTGAGCCCTCTGGTGTATCAGCAACCCTAAATAACACGTGTGTGCGTGCGTGTGTGTGTTACTCCACCCATGCTCTGGGTACTTAATCAGTGTGGCTGACAGTTCAAAATCGATTAATTTTAACAGCAACCAGAGGAACTCAGATTATATATGAGGAAGAATTTCCTCATACTTAGACTACTGCAGTAATCTCCTACCTAACCTCTCTACCTTCATTCTTTCTCCATTTAATCCACCTTTTTGCACTATTAACATAATCACTCCTTGCTCTAAAACCATCAACGGCTACCCACTGCCCAAAGAACACAGAGTACAAATTCCCTCACCTGGCATTAAATGGCTTCTATCAACCTACTAGGAATTTCCTAACAGTGGTTTCCAGGAATGGAAATTGTGAGAAAACACTTTTCTCCTGGAAGTATTCATATACAGGCCAGGTTACCTCACATAAGGGATGCTAAAAAGAAGTAGTAGCTGGTCTCCAAGGAGGCCTCTCTCCCTCCCAGTGAACCATGCCTCTTGTTGTTCATACCCTTATGTATCCCTCTCCTGAATCTGAGCCAGTCCTATGACCAAGAAAACACAAAGTGACATTGTGTGACTTCCAAGATTAGGCCATAAGAAACCTTGCAATTTATGCCTGGATCTCTCAATACACTCACTCTTGGGATATTTCTGCTCAGAACAGCTGCCATGCTGTGAGAGGCACAAGGCACATGGAGAAGCCACATGTAGGGCACCCTAGTCAACAGCCAGCATCAGTGCCAGCCATGTGAGGGAGCCAGTGTGGACAACCAGCCCAGCTGAGCCTTCAGATGACTCCTGCCCTGGCCTCTACTTGACTACAGCAACATTAAAGACCCCAAGTGAGAACTGCCCAGCTGAGCCCAGTCAACCCACAGAATCATGAAAAATAATAAAGTGCCAATTCCACTTAAGAATGTCCTAGATGAACCAATAAAAACTAACTTTATTAAATCATGACCCTTGAGTACATGTCTTTTATTTTTATTTATTATTTTTTTTCAGGCCACACCACACAGCATGTGGGATCTTAGTTTTCCAACCAGGGATTAAACCTGTGCCCCCTGCAGTGGAAGCCCAGAGTCTTAACCACTGGACCACCAAGGAAGTTCCAGGAGTACATGTCTTTTAAATATCCTATGTAACAAAACAAACAGGAGTTCCATGATTGTTTCAAGAAAAAGCAATTGTGCAATTGTTTGAGTTGCAAGCTAAACTAGCCATTTTTTTCATGAAACACCATTTTTACTTGAAAGAAAAGAATAATAGACAAATAAATTATGATTATTTAGATTGGGTATTTGACAAACTTTCTCTTGGAAATGAATGAAGTGAGACTGTCACTTCAAGAAAAGAAACTGACAGTATGTTACAAACAATAAAAAGCAAGCTTTCAAGAGAAAATTCAAATTATGGAAAACTTGTATCCACCGTTGTGAGCTTCACAGCTTCCCAATACTTAAAGGCTTTTCTGATGAGAGCAGTGGTCTTAGTATGATTTACTGACATTGTAAAATGAAGCATGTCAACATTTAGATCTATATAACTCAGTAAACCAATTATTTCCCAATGACCAATTCAAAGTAAAAGATCCATTCAAAGTGCCAGATGGGCCAATGGATTATAATGTCACAAAGTATGAAAAGTTTGTTGATAAGATTTCAGACTCCACATTCCAACTAACCTTTAAGAAACTACCACTCATCCAGTTTTGGTATAGTAACAAAGAAAAATATCCACAATTATCTGCAAAAGCTATTAAAATATCCCTCTCCTTCTCAATTACATATCTGTGTGCAGCCAGATTTTCTTCATATCCTTCAGCTAAAACAATGTACTTAAAGAGACTGAACACAGGGCTTCCCTGGTGGCGCAGTGGCTGAGAGTCCGCCTGCCGATGCAGGGAACACGGGTTCATGCCCCAGTCTGGGAAGATCCCACATGCCGCGGAGCGGCTGGGCCCGTGAGCCATGGCCGCTGAGCCTGCGCGTCCGGAGCCTGTGCTCCGCAACAGGAGAGGCCACGACAGTGAGAGGCCCGTGTACCGCAAAAAAAAAAAGAGAGACTGAACACAGAAACAGTTATAAGAATCCAGTTCTCTTCTATTAAACCAGACATTAGCAAAAATGTAAAACAATGTCACTCCTCTCAACATTTTTGTTTTGGAAAATAGTTATTTTTCATTAAAAATGTCATTTATGATAAATGTAATGGATTTATTATTATATCAAATGAATTCATAAATTTGTAATTTTTAAAACTGCCTCAGTTTTAATTTCTAATACAGTAAACAAAAGTTCTTGAGGTCCTTAACAATTTTTTTGTTTAATAGTTTTTTTAAACAAATTTTTTTATTTTTGGCTGCGTTGGGTCTTCGTTGCTGCGTGCGGGCTTTCTCTACTTGCAGTGAGTGGGGGTTACTCTTTGTTGCAGTGAGCGGGCTTCTCATTGCAGTGGCTTCTCTTGTTGCAGAACATGGGCTTTAGGCGTGCGGGCTCAGTAGTTGTGGCTCTCGGGCTCTAGAGCACAGGCTCAGTAGTTGTGGCACACCCGCTTTGTTGCTCCGTGGCATGTGGCATCTTCCCGGACCAGGGCTTGAACCCGTGTCCCCTGCATTGGCAGGCAGATGCTTAACCACTGTGCCTCCAGGGAAGTCCCCTTAACAGTTTTTAAGAGCATAAAGTTGACTTCAAAATAAACCAGCTTTCTTTCAAGGTGGCCAATCTGACACCCAGTTTCTTCAGGAACAAAGCCAATCCTCAGGGATGACTTGCTCCTATAAATGAGTATCCTTGTACAGCACCATGCTTTTAGTACCCACTGAGTCTCTAATGTCTAAAAAATCTTTCTGTGCATATATCTTCTCTCACCAACTAGGTTTCACTCACTTGGGCCATGGGGACAGCCAAGGACTACGTCTGAAACCATCTGTCACAGCACCTGGCCCACAAAAGTGCCTCAGATGGGAAAGACTAAGATGACAACACCAGTTTTTTGAGATCAACACTGAAAAAATCTGATAAAGCTATAGCCTCATCTTTGCCAGTGGAAACTAAGAAAGAAAACTTCTAGCTGGGGCTGGGAGCTCAAAGCTAAGGGATGAACAGGACAACCGACCCTGGACATGGACCAATAGGTGCCACTGTGGCTAGCTGCTGCTCAAACAAACGACAAAGCGAACCGAGTCAATGCAGCAGCTCTCCCTACCCAGGGAGAGCTTCTCTCTCGTCTCCTCTCAGAGAACCTCAGAAGCCTCCCAAACCCTCCTTCTTCCGCCTTCACATTTCCTTCAGAGGAAAGAACTTGGTATGGGTTTCAGAACAGGAGGGGCCCCCGCCTCAGGCCTTCCTGCAAGATCCACAAACAACCCGACCCCCGCAGACTGACAGACACATGGGCTCAGCACCCTGTTTGGCAACAGGAAAACTCACGGGGTGTTAAAGGCAGAGAAAGGGAAGTGAAGCCCATAAACAGCTAGTAGAACCACTGAGCTTCAGAGACTAAAACAAATCAGAGAGGAGCCCCACGTTTCCCCTGGCCCCCAGCAGGGACCCCACCATGGCCTGGCTTCCCAGATAGCTGGGACAACGAACATCAAATTCCCTGGAGCTCCCCTTCTGAGAGTTTACAAAACCTCCAGGCATCCTGAGAGCAAACAGGGAGACAGCAATGCGAAGCACAGAGCATTGTTCTGACTCTCGTGAGGACCCGATATCCCAGCAGAGATGGAAGAAACAATTCCGTGTATCATGCCCAGCTCTCTCTCATACATGCCAGCAAACTACAGACCCATGAGACAGGGACAGAATCTGGTTTTTCACTGTCATCATTTTCCAAGTGCCTAGTAATGTACCTGGCACATAGCAGGCACTCAAAAACGTTTGTTATATAAATGAAAGAAAAAGATGGACACTATCTTTGTGGCCTGGCACCCAAATAATATGGGCAGAGAAGAAAGTTTGTACATTTCTTTTTCTTTCTTTATTTTTTTATTTTGTGGTACACGGGCCTCTCACTGCTGTGGCCTGTCCCGCTGCAGAGCACAGGCTCCGGATGCGCAGGCTCAGCGGCCATGGCTCACAGGCCCAGCCACTCCGCGGCATGTGGGATCTTCCCGGACCGGGGCACGAACCCGTGTCCCCTGCATCGGCAGGCGGACTCTCAACCACTGCGCCACCAGGGAAGCCCCTGTACATTTATTCATTCAACAAATACTTAGCATCTCCTCTCTGCCAGACACTGTCCTAGACACAACAGGAAACAAAATAAGTCCCCGCCCTTATGGAGTCTATGTTTCAGTGGGTGTAAAGGTGAAAATCTTAATGCTCCTCAAAAAAAACCACATAAGCCATAGAATCAATAATTATTTAATAAGTGCCCACTATGTGCAAGTACCAGATGCAGTGACAGGCTCCTGGGATCTGGGACTCAGCGCTAGTGAAACCATTTCATCTGAGATGTGTCCGTCAGTTGTCAGAGGCCCCTGGGTAAGGAAAATGGGATTACCTCTTTGGTGCATCTGTCCTCATCTGTTGGTGAACAGAAGCCACTGCGTGAGTACCACGTGCATACCCCAAAACACCACGCAACGCTGCGGGATAGAAAGAAAGCCAACATCTTTAGCTGAGAGGCACCAGGGGTCAGAAAAGCAGCTCTGATACATTATAATTAAACATCAGGGCTCAGAGAGTACTCCTAAGGCAAGCTGGCTCCTCCTCTGTCCCTCACCCCTGCCCCTACCACCACCCCAGATGTTGTGATTCTGAGCCTGAGTCAGCAAATATTTCCCAACCCTGGAAGTAGTCTGCTTACTTCCAAGTAAGCAGACACCGGCTTTCCTGATTCTATCAGCATGGGGCAGGAAGAGCTGGCAAGGTGAAGAAGAAGCCAGAGCCCAACACCCCCCCACACGTGGCAGCTCCTAAATGCAGACGCCCTGAGTCATGCTTGATTCTTTGACCAAAGCCCAGTAGAGACGGCACTGGAGTCACACCCTAATCACCAGCCTCTGAGCTGTGAAGGCCAAGAACCATATGCCAAGGAAGAAGACCCACATATCTGAAACCTGATACAAGGGGCCATTTCCTCCCTGCCAAGCTCAAGCAAGTGCCTAGCTCTCCTGACACCACAGAACTCAGCTGCAAGTGGCTCCTCCCTCTGGATCCAAAGGCACAGAGGAGGGCCTGTAGTTTAGCTTCCCAGTCTGCAGGTAACACCCTAGGAGTGGGCCTCTGTATTTGGTGACAGAATACAGCTGAAGCCTTTGGAAGTGACAGGGCCAGCCCCTCCTGAGAGAAGCTGCACCATCCCAGGACATGCCAGGAGCCATGAGCCCTGAGGACAGCTTGCACAACAGCCAGGATATCTGCATTCTATCCAAAGAAGAGGCCTACCAGCTTCCCAGGCCAGCGCCCAACAATGGCTGTCCTCTCACCAGGCCCTGGGGGATGGGGTCTGAGGGACCACAGGTGAGGCTGGAAGGCTGAGTGAAGGCAATTCTTCCTGAGTGGGTGGAGGCACACACCAAAGGAGGAGGAAAGCAAGGAGAAAGGCAGCCAAACAAACGAGCAGTTCGTTAAACTAAGGACTTAATGGGCTACAGCATCTGTAGGATAATGTCAGGGGCCTGTCTGCCCACCCCTTTGAAAAAGAGAGGCAGGCTGACCCAAGCTCTGCAAACGTCACCGAATGGGCACTTGGTAACTGATGATCATGACTACCCACGCGGAAGATGACGTGGTGGACAAACTGCAAGAAGCTATCTGGCCAGAGCTTCTGGTGCACAAGCTGCTCCCCAAGGACTGGGCCTGACGTCCTCTCAAGCCCTTCTCACCTGCTGCCTCAGTAGAGCGCGCTATCAATGGGTAAGCAGACAGAGGAGTAGCAAACGGCTCCAAAGAGTCAGGTAAAGTCCTGGGGAGCCACAGGCTGGACTAAATCACCACCAAATACACAACCCCAACTTCATCAGAATGACCCATTAAAGCCCCAAAGGGATGTTTTCCATTGGAACAAGGACCCCCTTTTGGTCCAGTCTGCCCTACTCCCCCCACCGCCCAAGTGCTGCTTTAGTGGAGAGGGCACTGGCTCAGCCATCCACGACCCTACTCCTTTCACAGAAAAGGGTCTGTGCACAAGAGGGTTCCAAAACTTTAAAGTCTGGTCTGGTTGTTTCAGTTGGCTCTCCACCACAGTTCCTGAAGGCTGCCAATTCTGTGTCCAATTCTGGCTCAAAGACAGAGAGCACGATCCTCAAAAGAGGAGACCTAGAAACCTGGAGCCCGGTGAAACAACAGGCCTTCATTTCTGAACTGAGACTGGGTCACGCTTTCAGAATCCTCCAAAATCAGATTGGGCAGAAATATAGGATATGTTATTTCCTGAAGATCTCTCTAGGGGACCAACGCCAAATAAAGGAGCTCAAATTGAACGCATCTGTAGAGAACTTTCAGTCTGGCAAGAAGGTTAAAGATCCAGAAGCACCGTGAAGGTGGTGGGTTCTCTAGCCACAAAGAGGATGATCTCTGTGACTGGAAGCAACTCAAGTTCCTGACACCATCTTCCTAATGCAGCCCCACAACCTGTCCAGGCAGATACTGACTGGCTACGCCTGGGCAAAGGGAACAGGACTTCAGTGTCAGCCTCTCTCTCTTAGAGCCACAGGAAATGAAGCTCCCAAGGAAAACAGAGGGAGAAGAACCTTCAAGAGAACCTGCTCAGTTATCGACATCAGAAGCCCCAGACACATTCAGAGATGCGTGAGGGAAAAATCAGCAGGTGGTTCAAGTCACCAATAACAAAAGGAACAGCTACCTGCCAGCCCCAGGGCTATCAGGCTGGCAATCTATTTCAAAACTCAAACAGGAAAAAAAATGTTCTGGAGCCAGTACAGAGGAAAAGGTTGAGGACCACAGGCATTCTCTGGGGCATAGATTCTGGAGACTTCTCTTAGCTCTCTGAGATAGGGCATAGAGTAAAGGGTGGGAATCAGGGCAGAGATAGGCTGAGGTATCATGGTTTAAAGGTGTACAGTATATCCAGAGTGTAAAGCCACAAAGCCCTGTTTCCTGGAAGGGGAAAAGAGTTGGATGAGGCCTCCAGCTACCCCTGGCATACACCCAATTCAGCGGCTGGTCTCTCCTCAAAGGTTCCTGGAAGTCAACAGACCCATAAAGGGGAAGTACGAAAGCTGAGACTGGAAGAATGGTCTACAAATTGGACATTATCCCTGATGCAACACCCCAGTAAATTCTCCCACCAAACATTACCTGCTATTTACCTCAGACATTCAGCGCCTTACTTCAATCAGGGGCTGAACACCCACACGCCCACTCCACAGGTATCTCAAATGCGGGTCATGGGAAAGCAGTGTCTGCAGCTAATGCTTCTCCCAGAAGCAGAGGCAAGGAACTGGGAAGGAAGGGGAGGTGGATGACAGGAATGCAGAGGGCATGGCTGATTGGAAAGAAATCAGAGAGTGGGGCAAAAACAGGGCTTCTGGGGGGAACTTGGGTAGGAGGGGCTTAGGTAGACAGGGATTGCAGGCACGGGCTGAAAAAGCCCGGTAACACCGCGAGGAAGATGGTGGGGAGGGGTGATACTGAGAGGGGCCAGGCAACGCGGGAAGGAGAGGACAGGGATGGGAAAAGAGAGAGAAGACACAGGTCAAGGATGGGAGGACGAAGACAGGAGACAAGGATAACGAGGGGGACAGAGAAGATCTCCAAGGAGACCCTGGGTAGAGAGGGCAATGAATTTGGGGACACCAGAGAAGATATGAAAGAAGAGATCAGAGACAAGGGTGGGTAGTGGGAGAGGACCTAGAGCCTGGGATGGGGCTCTCAGAACACAGAAGTGGGAGGAGACGGAGACACGAGGCCCAAAAGGGGGCACAGAGTCTGGGGGTTTGGGGGAGGCCCGTGGTTCGGGCTCAAATATTGATAGGCGTCCAAAGGCTGGGGGAGCAGGGGAAGCGGGGCGGGGTGCCAGGAGAGCAACGGACGACCGCGACCCGCCCGGGCCAGAGCGACAGGAAGCGGCAGCCGCTCCGTCAGCCGACCCCTGCGACTCTCCCCACTCCACTCCCCGCCGGGCCTTCCGCCCCAGCCGCGTTGCCCGCCTCAGCCCGGGCCCGCTGCTTCCCTCCGCTGCCTGCCTACCCGCTTCCCCGGACCCGGACTGACCTGTTCTGGCTGCCCTCCGCGCCACCGCCGCCGTCCCGCAGGCTCCGTAGGATCCTCCGGCTCCTGCCAAAACTTTTCCCATTAATCCCCAGATCCGCGGCGGCCGCGGCGGCCGCGGCGTCACACGCTGCGCCGCCTGGCCCCGCCCCACAAGAGTGACGTCACCGCGCAGCTCCTCCCCTCCCCTCTCCACGCCCCCTTCCGCCCCGGCCGCGGCCAATCACCGCGCCTCCTAGAGTCGCCCCTGATTCTGCCACTCCGCCCACCAGCACGCTGCCCCGGGCCCGCCTGCAGCGCCCTCTGGTGCGGGACGAGGGCGCAGCAGCTCAAGAAGGAGCTGGGGAGGAATCTCCAGGGCCCGTAAAGCAAGTCTGGCAAGTATCACAAAAGAGAATTTAAAGCTGGAAGGGAACTTAGAGATCATCTCGTACAGCCTCCTCAAACTTCCAGTGAAGAAACTGTCCCAGAAAAGGTGCGTGACTTGCAGTGAGAAGCAGTGCTGAGGTTAGAACCTGGATATCCAAATTCCACTGGAAATGGCTGTGCTCCCTGTAATTTTCACAAAAGGGCTTTGCTCCCTCAAGAGGCTTCTGCAACTAGAAATTTATGGTTCTGGATTTCTTACCTATCTTCCTATTTATCTAATACACTTGCCCACCTAAATGGGGAGCACCCTCCTTACTGTTGTAGAAAATTCTGTTCTCGCTTCTTAACCCAAGTCTTTAGTACCTGCGCAGTACTTTTGTAATTCAGATGTCAACCTCCTTGCCTCTGAGATAGAAGAAAAAATGGGTTGTGGAAGTCAAAGCCATCCCTAAGATTTCTGCAAATTTCTCAGGGATTTATATTCTCCTAAATCTCTCTGCCTCCATGCTCCAGCTTCTGCCAGGCTGTTGCAGTCACACAGTTCAGAAATGTAGAGATGCAACTCAGCCCTTCCTGAGGACTGCCCACACTTCTTCCCACACAAAACATTCATGGGTATAGATGTTATGATGCTCTGGGCCCTGGGAAGGGTCACGTGATGCATTGCAAACAGTTTAAACTCACACAGCTGACATTTTTTTAAAGTCCTTTCTGCACTGGCGGCGTTGAGGTTTTCTGACTGGCTGTTCACTCCTTAGAGCCTGGTCTTTTCCCAAATTACTACCTCTCCTCCCTGCCCCACCATTCTCTCCTCTATCCCATTCTCTCCAGAAAGAAAACAAATCCTTCCCGCTTTCCAGGCACATCTCTTCATTGCTAGAGTTCCTGCCAACACTCATGCCCTAGAGATTTCACTTTCTCCTCCCTAAAAGTCTCATTTCCCCTAATAAAGACAGCTCCTTCCCTGAAAGAAATTCTGGGAGCACTGTTAAAATACTACATTTTTCAGCTCATTTCATTTTCATATTAAACGGATATATAAAAATATGTACATATATTTTATTTTATTTTTTATTTTTATTTTCGCGGTACACGGGCCTCTCACTGCTGTGGCCTCTCCCATTGTGGAGCACAGGCTCTGGACACACAGGCTCAGCGGCCATGGCTCACGGGCCCAGCCGCTCCGCGGCACGCGGGATCCTCCCAGACCGGGCACGAACCCGTGTCCCCTGCATCGGCAGGCGGACTCCCAACCACTGTGCCACCAGGGAAGCCCTATACATATATTTAAAACTTAAATCAGTTAGTTTCTGTTACTTGAATCTAAAACAGACTAACACAGCTTCCCCAAATCTTCATTTTGATTGGATTTGTCCACAGGCACAGCTCACAGTGGGAAAAGTTGGTCCCTGCCAAGCCTCTGCAACCCTTTTCAGACCAGCCAGAGAGCTCAGCTACCAAAACCTGCTCGGATGCCCAATTACAGTGTAACTTAACAATAACTTACAGTGTGGAATAAGGCTAGACCAGCTTTGAATTAGATCCGGTCTCCTCCACAGCCATTTCAAACTCCAGCCAGCAGGTGGAGGCCTCCTTAGCCTCCTGAAAACGGCCTCCTCAGCGTCCCTCTTCCTCCCCCTCTCACCTACAGCAGGGGCCAGAGAGGCAACTTTCACCTCTGGCACCTCTTTGGCCTGGATAGACACTGATGGTGAGGAAGAGGCGCCTTGCATATCCTGGCAACAGTTTGCAACAAACCACTTACATTCCAGCCAGTTGCCCAACCTCCTCAACCCTCAGGGGTGACCTGGGGCCACAGTGGCTGTATTTTCCACATGGCCCCCGGAGCTTATAGGTATCTCTGAAGGCATCAGAGATTGGATACACTCTCCTTTGTCCAGGATGTTTGTAAGGACAAAGGAGTTCTTTTATAACGCTGGAATTGAAAGACTGCAGGGCTTCCCTGGTGGTGCAGTGGTTGAGAGTCCACCTGCCGATGCAGCGGACGCGGGTTTGTGTCCCGATCCGGGAAGATCCCATATGCCGCGGAGCGTCTGGGCCCATGAGCCGTGGCCGCTGAGCCTGCGTGTCCGGAGCCTGTGCTCCGCAACGGGAGAGGCCCCAACAGTGAGAGGCCCGCGTACCGCAAAAAAAAAAAAAGACGGTAAAATATCTTCTGCCCCCGATAATGTCCCACCAGACCGACAGCTTCTCATGCCAGTCCTGATGTGGATTCAGGGTGAGCTTCCTTTCACTGTCACACTGCAACCAGCAACACCTCCTGTGTCCCATCATAGAATGTTAAAAAGTCTGGAATGGACCCCATTTACAGATGAGAAAACCAAGACTTAGGAATTGGCGTGCCACCTCAAGTTTAAACACTACCTGGCTTCCAAGAATGTCTCTAATCAGGCTTCATAGTTAGTAGTCCTCAAAATTTTTGCCCCGCTACCCCTAAAAGAATATATAAGAACTAATGCAGCTCCTTGTACATTTTTAAGGTGACATCTAATATATTTCATATTAGTTTAAAACTTAGTAGTTGCAGAGTATGGATGTAATTTCTACTATTTTATAAACATTAATATTTTAATATAAAACTACTATATTACCCTTTTAAATGTATTGACTAAGACTCAGAACCCATAGCGATTTGATGTTCACCATCATCCATCTTAAAAATACATGAACAGGGCTTCCCTGGTGGCGCAGTGGTTAAGAATCCACCTGCCAATGCAGGGGACACGGGTGTGAGCCCTGTTCCGGGAAGATCCCACGTGCCGCGGAGCAGCTAAGCCCAAGCACCACAACTACTGAGCCTGCGTGCTGCAACTACTGAAGCCCACATGCCTAGAGCCTGTGCTCCGCAACAAGAGAAGACACCGCAATGAGAACCCCACACACCGCAACGAACACTAGACCCTGCTCGCCACAGCTAGAGAAACCCCATGGACAGCAATGAAGACCCAGTGCAGCCAAAGATAAATAAATAAAAATAAATAAATAAATTTATTTTAAAAAATACATGAACAAATAGATAAACCTACTAATGGATAGACCTACTGTATAGCACAGGGATCTATATTCAATATCTTGTAATAACCTATAATGGAAAATAATCTGAAAAAGAATATATATAACTGAATCACTTTGCTGTACACCTGAAAGTAATACAACATTGTAAATTAATTATACTTCATTTTTTAAAAAATTTTTATTTATTTATTTTTGGCTGTGTTGGGTCTTCGTTGCTGCGCGCGGACTTTCTCTAGTTGCGGTGAGCGGGGGGGCTACTCTTCCTTGCGGTGTGTGGGCTTCTCATTGCAGTGGCCTCTCTTGTCGCGGAGCATGGGCTCTAGGCACGTGGGTGCTCACGGGCTCTAGAGCACAGGCTGAGTAGTTGTGGTGCACGGGCTTAGTTGCTCCGCGGCATGCGGGATCTTCCCGGACCAGGGCTCGCACCTGTGACCCTGCATTGGCAGGCAGATTCTTAACCACTGAGCCACCAGGGAAGCCCCTCCTTCCAAGTTTTGAAAGCAAAGATTTGGAAACCTGCTGACTTGAAAACGAAAGGAATTTTTTGTCTGACTTTTGAGCCATTCACTTTCTCAGCACCCACAGTCCTACACTAGCATTTCGAATCGTTGCTATGTTTAGTGTTTCAGGAATTTGACCCCTCTGAATTGTCCACTCCTAAAAGATACTGGATGGGTGAGTGGTGAACCTTGCTTGCCACTGCAAGTAGGGGAGGTGGAACTGTGAAGGAAGAAAGCAGCTTTGGTAAAGAGAACACATGGAAGTTGAGGATTTGTGAATTGATTTTCTTAAAACTCCTTAGAGATACCCCAGATACCTTAGAGATACCCCACTCCAATTAGAGAACCCTTGATCTTCCCATTCAATATCCAGAATCCAGACTTCTTGTGTCCATAAATGTGCTATGCTTCTTTCTATCAATACTTGCATTTTCCCCATGTTCTCTACTCTCCTTCCTTTTTAATAAGGGAATTCCCTGTCGGTCCAGTGGTTTGGACTCAGTGCTATCCCTGCCAGGGCCCCGAATTCAATCCCTGGTTGGGGAAATAGGATCCTGCAAGCCATATGGCCAAAAAAAAAAAAGTTTTTAAGGGCCTATCAAATCTCACCTCATACCTAACACTTCGTTTTTTCTGAATTCCTACCACACTTAGAATTTGAAACTTACTTACTTCCCATCCCTGAAATATGCATCATGTTATCCTGGCAGCTTCATGACACTTTAAATAGACTGTAGTGAAGTTCATTGCAATAGAGTTTGGTGTACTTGCAAAAGACATGAATTTTTATACCAGATAACATATAAGCTCCAGGAGGGCAGGGATTCTGTTCATGTTGTTCTGTGCCATATAGCCAGCACCTAGCCCCATACCTGGCTTATAATAAAAGCTTAATAAATAATTTGTTAAATAGGACTTCCCTGGTGGTCCAGTTGTTAAGACTCCCTGCTTCCACTGCAGGGGGAACAGGTTTAATCTCTGGTCAGGGAAATAGAATCCACATACCGTGCAGCCAAAAAAAAAAAAAAAATTTTGTTGAATAAATGAATGGTATTGAGTTGGAATCTCAACTACTTCATCACTTTTAAGCTGGGTGACACCCAGTCATTCATATTAGAATTTATTCATTCATGAATTCATTCAACAAACATTTGCTTCATGCCTACTAAGAGCAGAGCATTGTTCTAGGCACCGGGGACATAAGTTGAAGAAAATATGTCCCTGCCCTCAAGGATCTCAAGCGTCTAGTTATGGAGGCTGTTACATGAAGTAAGATGGAAAGAACAGCCAGTGTGCAGGCTCAGAAGAAGAAAAAGGAGGGAGCTGCTAGTAGATCTATAAAGCAGAGGCATAGGAGGCTCTCCTGGGCCAGATCGTCAAGGGCCTTGTATGCCCCATATGGGAATGTGAACTTGACTATCCAGGGTACCACTGAGAGACTGGAAAGTGGAAAGAGTCAAGGGTAGATATGCATTTTAGAAAGCCTATCCAGGGACTCTCCTGGTGGTCCGGTGGTTAAGACTCTGCTCTCTCAATGCAGGAGGGCCCGGGTTTGATCCTGTCTGCCAAACTAAAAGATCCTGCATGCTGCAACTGAAGATCTCTCATGGCCCAGCGAAGATCCTGAGTGCCACAACTAAGACCCAGAGCCAAATAAATAAATATTAAAAAAAAAAAAAAAAGCCTATCTAGGGCTTCCCTGGTGGCGCAGTGGTTGAGAGTCCACCTGCCGATGCAGGGGACACGGGTTCGTGCCCGGTCTGGGAGGATCCCGCGTGCCGCGGAGCGGCTGGGCCCGTGAGCCATGGCCGCTGAGCCTGTGTGTCCAGAGCCTGTGCTCCACAACGGGAGAGGCCACAATAGTGAGAGGCCCGCGTGCCGCAAAAAAAAAAAAAAAAAAAAAAAAAAAAAAAAATGCCTATCCAGGCAGCTGTGGGGAGAAGGGTTAGCAAGGAGACTTGGTTACTGCTCTAGTCCAATTGGGAGGTGACAAGGGCCAGAGTAAGGCAGTAGCCATGAGACATGGCCCCAAGGGGGTGGATTTGAGAGTGACCAAGAAAATCCAATCCGTTGGAGTTGGAGACTGATTAGATATGGGGCAAGACGGAGAAGGAGTCAAAGGTGAGCATGCAGGTGGAAGATAAAATTTTGGCCTTAGCCATGGCAGGAGCCATGGGGATAGAGATGGAGCAGTAGATATGAGAGCATGAAGGAGAGAGAATCTACTGGATTTAATGATGGGTTTTTCATGAGGGGGATGGCAGGGAGGGAGCAAGTCATCCTTGATTCCCAGATCTCTGTCTTAGGTAACAAGGTAGGTAAGTCAGACAATATGGGAAGAGAATCAAGTTTGAAACGCTTTGGGCAAGTTACCTGACTTCTCTGAGCCTCAATTTCCACACATGTAAAATGAGAATAATAATATCCACCTCTCAGCGTTGCCATGAGAATTAAATAAACTGGGAAATTGCAAGGCACAGAATATACATTCAATAAACACTTTGGGGTGATACCAATAATAGTGCTTGCTCACGTGCTGAACACTTAATCCTCAGAACAACCCTGTAAGGTAGGTACTATACTATCCCTATTTTGCCAACATGGGAACTGAAGCACAGAGAGGTGAAGAAACTTGACCAAAGTCACCCAGTTGGAAAGTGGCAGAGTGTAAAGCCACTGCATTATACCTTACTCTTTCTGGGACATATAACTGGACTTGAGGGAAGAAGAGAGAAAATGGTAGAAGAGACAGACTATAGACCTGATGCATAATTTATCCCAAGAGCTGATTTTATTTGGAAATGTGCCTCCACAACTTGGTGGCAGTCTGGGGACAGATGGCCCCTGGCTTGCTTGTTGACTCTCTTTCCCAGCCTAGGGTATAGAGTCCTTTGGGTTAAGGTACAGGGTCAAGTTCTAAAGGATTAACATCCCTGACAGCCTCAGTGGTCTGGGGTCTGGGGCTGGTGCAAAAAGATGAACCAGGTTCCATTCTGGACTGTTTCGTGGTTGGAGGGCCTGGGCCCTTGGCACCAGGACTGTAGCTCCTTCTTCTGCAGAGGCTGGTGTCACCCACAGGCCAGCTGTGGCCAGGTCCTAGTAGGCATGAGGTTGGGGGAAAGAGGCTAGTAGGGGTTAGTTTTCTGGTGCTGGGTCCACTTTATCTTCCTGAGGGGCAGAAGCTGAGATGGGCACCTCTTCCCCGCAATTGAGGGACTTCTGCTGCTCACTGCTGCTGGGTGAGGGGGTCTTGCTGCTGTGGGATCCCCAGTGAGTCAGGCGTTTTAGGGAGGAGTCACGGCGGGCAAGTTGAGGGGCCTGGAAGCCTGTGAAGGAGCTGCTGGTGGTGGGACGCTTGTCTGGCAGAAAAAAGGCAGGTATGAGGAAGGAGCAAGGTGCATGCAAAGGGGGAGAGGAGAACCCGCTGACCTGCAGTCCTGTGCTGGCTCTGTAGATCTGGGGGTATCCCTTCTACCCTCCCTTCTCCATCCCCGCTCCAGGGAAAGCTCCAGGGTCTAACCCTTCTCACCTCCAGGTTCTATTGGATGCATGAGCCGGTTCATCTGGACATTCCAGTGTTTCACGTTCGTGCTGGCCTGGCGCAACTTCCGCTGTGCAGCCTGTGCAGGCAGGACCAGGGAGGAGTGGGTCAGAGCCACCCTCCAAGACAGAGAGTCTTGACCTTTTCAGGTTCACATGCCCCTTAGGATCTGACGAAGGCTATTGATCATCTTCCCAGAAAAACTCATGTATGTTCATAAAGAGTTAAGAAATCATTAAGAACTCAACTCATAACGAGTTGGCGTCGAATTTCAGGGGACTCACAGGCCCTCAAAGGGTCAGAAATAACCATAGTTTCCACTTATTAAGCAGCTAAGATGTACTAATATCTTATTTAACTTCCAGAGCAGAAGTTAACAGCAAACAAGTTCAAAAGAGGTTAAATGCCTTGCCCAGGGACATACACGGAGCTCTGAACCACTGCATTACACCACCTTCCCAAGACCTAATGCAAAAGCCTCTGCTCCAGTGTTCACTCAGCCATTAGCAGCGGTTGTGGGGTGGGGCATCATAGAGGAACTTTCCCTTTCTTTGATACTTATTTCTATGTTTGAATTTTTTACAATGACCATGTAGGCCAACAAAGCAAAATAAAATAGTCAATATTAATAAAAACAAAACATCAAAAGTTTTAAAAAAAAGTCTTCTGTGGAGATTCAGCCTCCAAAGAGTGGAGCCAAAGTACAGGGATAGCAAAGTAGGGGCTGGAAGAGTAGGAAGAAAAATTTTTGCCCAGATTAATAACAATGATAAAAGTCGTAGCTAAGGTTTCTTCAGTGCTTACTACATACTTAATTTCACATGTTATCTCAGTTAATCTTCATAGCAATACTATTTACCAGTCCCCTTTCTCAGATAAGGGACTTGGGACTCAGAGAGGTTAGGCAACTTGTCAGAGGTCACACAGCCAGGCAATGATGGAGCCTGAGGGATAGAGCTTGAGGGAAGGTTCCAGAGCCTGTGTGTTAACACGCTCACCCTCGTTCACCTGGCAGCCTCCAAACTGCTCCACCCCAGGCCTCACCTCCACATCTTCGTCGGCTCTCTGCCGGTTCTGTCGCACCTCCTCCAATTGCTGCTGGGCCTGCTGCAGGGAGCGGCTCTGCAGGGCCATCTCCTGCTGCAGTTCCTGCTTCTCCTGCTGTGCCCGCTCAATATAGCGCTCCTGCTCCTCCTTCAGCTGCAGCAGCTGCTTCAATTTCTCCTCCTCCTCCTCCAGCAGTCTGCCAGGCATCCACTGTGTCACCTCCAGAGCCAAGGCACCTCGCAGGTGCTCAGCAAGTGGGGCGGGGGTGGGGTCAGGAAGTCAGGGAGGGGAAGCAGAAGGGGCCCCTCAGTTCTACCTGGTCTGGGCTAGGCGCACGGCCTCCTCGTCTTGCCGAGCTTTCACCTCCAGTTGCAGGGCCTCCTGAAGCCTCTGCTGCATCTCCTCTAGCTCCTCGATGCGCTGCCGCTGCCGGGCAGCCTCCTCCTTCTTCAGCTCCATCTCAGCCTGCATGGAGGCCCTTGCCTGCTCGGGAAATGGAGCCAGGTCAATGGGGGCATGGGGGAGAGAGGCAGCAGGTATGCTGCTCCTTTCCCCAGGGCTTTGCTAGGCCAGCCCAACTACTTATCTCTGGGTGAGGGTCTGGGGAGTTCCCTCATGTCAGCATTTCCTGATCTGATCCCCTCTGCAAGCCTGACTAATTCAGATAATGATCAGTGAACTACATGGGGGAAAGGGGCTCAAGTCATCCCCTTTTTAGCACCAGCCTTAATAGTTATTATTATACATTATAATATAACATTTTATAATTATAATTAGGGTAGTGCTTGGAAGGGAATGACAATAATTATAATTGTTATAACAATTATAACTCAAAGTGTTTCCTTAGTTGATCCTCCTTTCCATACCTCTATAAGCCAAGTTCTATTGGCATCAACATGTCACAGGTAACTGAGGCACAGAAAGGCTGAGTAACTTGCCTGGGATCACACGGTTCCTAAGAGGCAGAGCTGGGATTGAGTCCACAGTGTCTGACTCCAGATCTAGATCTCTTAAATCCTAAATCTAATTGCCTCTACACGCTTAGTCCACCTCCACATTCATCCTGCCTTCCTCCCATCCTGCATTCCCCAAAATGGTTTCATTATAAACTCAGATCAAGTCTAGTCCAACCTAGTCCAGCCTTGGTCCAAACTCATCCCCAATCACACCGTCTTTATCAGCTCCTCTGTCCAAGTCCCGCCCCCAGCCAAGGTTTCTGAGCCAGGTCCCACTCTACACCTAGCACTCAGGTCCGACCCTCCCATTTCGTAGGCTCAGGCCCCGCCCCCTTACCATCTCTCCTCTCAAGCCATCCCTCGGCCAGGTTCCTTATCCCACAGGCCCTGTTCCTGGCACAGTCCCCGTCCCATACCCATCCTTCAAGCCCACAGGCTCTGTTCCCAAAATTCCTCAAGACAAGCCCCGCCTCCACTTGCATTCCTCAATGCGTGGCTCCGCCCTCGACCAAGGCTCCGCCCCAGGCCCCGCCCCCAGTGCTCAGCTCCCAGGCCTGACCGCACCACACCCCTCAGCCCACCGCCTCCTGCGCTGTGCTGCCCCACCTGCTCAGCCTCGCGCAGCTGGCCCTCGAGCGCCTGTTGCAGCTCGCGGTGCTGGCTGCGGCGCCGCTCCTCCTCTTCCTGCAGCAGGCGCTCGGCCTGCCGCTGCGCCTCCTGCAGCAGCTCCAGCTCCTGCAGCTTCCGCTCCTTCTCCTCCTGTAGCTGCTGCAGCCGCAGCACCTCCTCCTCCTTGGCCGCCCGGCGCCGCTCCCGCTGCTCCCGCTGCTCGCGCCGCTTCTGCTTCAGGTCCTTGTGCAGCGACATCTTCCCCTCGGCCTGCAGCCGGATCGCCGTCTGGATGGCTGCGGAGGGAGCGGGAGGGGCTGGCCGGGGGCAGGGCAGCCTCGAGGTGACCCACCGCCAGAAAGGGGCCTTAGGAGTTGCCCGTGTCCAGTGCCCAGCCTCCCGCTGGGCAAAGTGCTGTCACCCCCTTTCACAGGTGAGGCGACTGAGGGCCAGCCAGGTCCAGGCCACCCAGCGAGCACTCACCAGCCGTCCATTCCTGGCGCTGGCGCGTGTCTGAGGCGCTCATCTCGTACGTGCGGGAGGCAGTCTTCACACAGAACATGCAGCGCTTCCCTTCTCGGTCGGGCAGCACCTGGGAGAGGGTGGACGGTCCCAGACAGGCTGGCTTTACTGGAGTCAGGGCCACACCTGCCCCAGGGGTGCTGCAGCTCCAGCCCCTACCGCCACTAGCTGACCATCCTCCCCGGGCACCCCTCCCACTCTGACAGGAGCCTGCGTGGCCCGGTTTGAAGGTTAGTTATGGGGATACTTGTGTGCCCACAGCTCTGTATCCTTTGCTCTTTGAAGGTGGGACTGTTCTCTTGGTATCTCTCCATGGGGCCTAGCACAGAGGGATCACTCAGCGTTTATGCAGATCACGCTGGAACATCTCCCATGACAGGGTCCTCACTATCGAGACCGTTCATTTCCACAAAGCCCTGCCTGTTGAGAAAGTTCTCCATTCATTCATTCCACAGATATTTTGTAGTGTCTACTGAGTGCCACTCATTGCTCTGGGCATTTGGGATACTGAGATGTGCCTAACAGACCAAATCCCTGCCTTCCCTAAGCTTACATTCTAGTGGAAAATAATAGCTACCACCTACTGAGCTTCATGTGTTCTAGAGTCTGTACCAGGCATGGATTATTAGCTCCACTTTACAGAGAAAGAAACTGAGGCTCCAAGAGGTCCAGGAACTTGCCCAATTCACACTGCCTATTAGTGGTGGAGCTGGATTTCTGCCTAGATCTGTGCTGTTTCCACAATGACAGCTGTTTCCCTATGTGACAAAAATGGATAGAGCCTAGGATGACTATAATAATAACATTTTTTAAGGTAAAATAAAAAGTGTTGGTGATACATTGGAACTTTCATACACTGCTGGTAAGAATGGAAGATGGTGCAGCCACTGTAGAAAAGTCTGGCTGTTCCTCAAAAATTAAACATAGAATTAATGTATGGTTCAACAACTCTACTCCTAGGTATGTACCCTGAGAAAAAAAATATATCCACCCAGAAACTTGTACCTGGATGTTCATAATAGCATTATTCACAATAGCAAAAAGATGGAAACAACCCAATATCCATCAAAGAATGGATAAACAAAATGTGGTACATCCTTACAATGGAATATTATTCAGCCATAAACAGGAATGAAGTCCTGATTCATGCCACAACATGCTTGAGAACATTATGCTAATTGAAAGAAGCCAGACATAAAAGGACAAATATTATATGATTTCACTTATATGAGGCACCTAGAACAGGCAAATTCATGGAGATAGAAAGCAGAATAGAGGTTACCAGGGGCTGGAGGGAAGGGTGGATGAGTTATTGCTTAATGGGTACAGAGTTTCTGTTTGGGATGATAAAAAAGTTTTGGAAATAGATAATTGGGATGGTTACATGTGAATGTACTTAATGCTACTGAATTGTAACACAAAATGGTTAAAATGGCAAATTTCATGTTACGTATACTTTTTCACTACAGTTTTTAAAATTGTTGTTTTAAGCCTCTAAAATAATGGACAGAGTCAAGGGAGGAAAAGGGATGGGAAGGGAGAAAGAATAGGGAGGTATAGAGTTGCCAAAGGGAATGGAATTTGGGTGAAGGAGAAAGTACTTCAGAGGAATTTTAGAAAGTTTTGCTGGGTAGAGTGAGACATAAGCTATCTCCTCTGAAATCTTTAGCAAAGTCCACATTATTCACCAATGACTTTAGTATTTGATTTGCAGTTTGGTTTTTCTAAAAAAAGTGCTGACGTATGGAATCTAAAAAAGACAAAACAAATGAACAAACATAACAAAACATAAACAGAGTTATAGATACAGAGAACAAACAGGTGTGTTTGCCAGAGGGTAGGGGGCGTAGTGAGAGGAAGGAAGAAGTTGAGGAAGATTAAGAGGTACAAATTTCCAGTTGCAAAATAAGTGATTCATGGGTGTAAAATGAATAGTGTGGGGAATATAGTCAATAACTATGATTGCATAGTTATCTTTGTATGGTGACCTATCATAACTAGACCTATTGTGGAGGTCAGTTTGAAATATATAGAAATACCGAACCATTACATTGTGTAACAGGAACTAACACAGTATTGTAGGTCAATTATACTTCAAAAACAAACAAACAAATCCATAGAAAAAGAGATCAGATTTGTGGTTACCAGAGGTGGGGAGGGAGGTTGTTGCGGGGATAGAGGGAAGGTAATTGGATGAAGGTCATCAAAAGGTACAAACTTCCAGGGCTTCCCTGGTGGCACAGTGGTTAAGAATCAGCCTGCCAATGCAGGGGACACGGGTTTGAGCCCTGGTCCGGGAAGATCCCACATGCTGTGGAGCAACTAAGCCCATGCGCCACAACTACTGAGCCTGCGCTCTAGAGCCTGCGAGCCACAACTACTGAGCCTGTGTGCCACAACTACTGAGCCTGTGTGCCACAAGTACTGAAATCCACACACCCTAGAGCCCGTGCTCCACAACAAGAGAAGCCACTGCAATGAGAAGCCCGTGCACCACAACAAAGAGTAGCCCCCGCTTGCCGCAACTAGAGAAAGCCTGCGTGCAGCAATGAAGACCCAACGCAGTCAAAAAATAAATAAAATAAATTTTAAAAAAGAAAAAAAGGTACAAACTTCCAGATATAAGATATAAGTACTAGGGATGTAACGTACAACACGATAAATTAACACTGCTGTATGTTATATAGGAAAGTTGCTGAGAGAATAAATCCTAAGAGTTCTCATCACAAGATAATAATTTTTTTTCTATTTAATTTTGTATCTATATGAGATGAGGGATGTTCACTAAACTTATGTGCTTATCACTTTATGATGTATGTAAGTCAAATCATTATGCTGTACACCTTAAGCTTATACAGTGCTGTATGTCAATTATAGCTCAATAAAACTGGAAGAAAAAATAAAGTGTGTTACTTTTCTAAAAGAAAAAAAACATTGCTGCCATGGCTGAGAATAGCCTTGAGGTACCCAGGTGTGCAACTGACACTTGAACAATGCAGGGGTTAGGGGTGCCAAACCTCTGCCCAGTCAAAAATCCACATATAACTTTAAAGTCAGCCCTCAGTATCCTGGTTCCACATGTGCGAATTCAACCAACTGCTGATGGTGCTGGCTGTACTCCTGAATGTATTTATTGAAAAAAATTCACATATAAGTTCCAACTTGTGTTGTTCAAGGGTCAGCTGTATTTGGGTTGCACTCATCTAAGCAGGAATTTGTCACTGTGGCTTTTCCCATTTACCCTCCTCCTGACCCCCTTGCCTTCACACTGCACTGGAGCCCCTGAGCCTTGAGATGTGCTTTACCCCCCTCAACTGTCCCCCTCACCTCCACGCAGCACTGCGCATCCAGCAGGATTGTACCCCTTTTCTCCTTGCACTCTTCACTCCCGAAATAGCAGAGGCAGCTGGGCTGCAGCTGGAACCAACGTTCTGCCCAGTTCCTCCTCAGGTGCCCTCGCTTCCACAGGTAGCCCTGCCAGCCAGAGCAAAGTCAGAGGCATCACTGCCCCCCCCCCCACCTTCACCCTCCTCGGGGTCCTCCCCTAGTTCCCAGCCTGGCCTGACCTGCTTCAGGACGTCTTGGATGAGTTCCTGGTAGACCTCATGGATGGCCATGCTGAGGGTGTCTCGCCCCACGCCTCGCAGACAGCGGCCTGAGTTGAAGAGCTCCAGGAACTGCCAGACACTGAGCCCGCTGGTGCTCTGGGCTGCCTGGGCCTCCTGGGCCAGCAGCTCCTCCAGCTCACCCAAGCCCACCTCCAAGCTCATACTGCTGAGCACCTTCTTCAGCAGGTATTCCACCTGGAGCGGGGGAGGGAAGGCTTGGTGGCTGCAGCAGGCTGTGGTGCTGGTGCCAACAACAGGGGGCGCTCCCACCAGGCGCCCGGGGCCTGGGCAGAAGTGACCAGGGACAGGACGGTGGGGTAGGGTCAGAGGACAAAACAACTAAACGCTGGAGGACACCTGAGTAGAGATTTAGGAGGGGATCCTGGAGCCCCAACTTCAATTCAGGCATCCCCTCCCCAAGCTCCAGTCCCACCCCTTCCTGCCTTGAATTAAGGGCAGGGTGAGGTGGGAGCTGAGGGGGCCAGGGGCCAGGCCGAGAGAGCAAGTCATAGAAAATGTCAACAGGGGAACAAGGGCCCTCTCATCCAATATCCTCACTTTGCAGATGACAAAACAGGCTCAAAGGGGAAGGAGGCCTTCCCTGGTGGTGCAGTGGTTGAGAGTCTGCTTGCCAATGCAAGGGGACACGGGTTCGAGCCCTGGTCTGGGAGGATCCCACATGCCGCAGAGCAACTAGGCCCGTGAGCCACAACTACTTAGCCTGAGCGTCTGGAGCCTGTGCTCTGCAACAAGAGAGGCCGCGATAGTGAGAGGCCCGCGCACTGCGATGAAGAGTGGCCCCCGCTCACCGCAACTGGAGAAAGCCCTTGCGCAGAAACGAAGACCCAACACAGCCAAAAATAAAAAATAAAATAAATAAATTTAAAAAAATGATAATAAAAAATAAAGGAATTCCTTTCAAAAAAGAAAAGGTGGGGGGAAGTGACTTGTTTTGAATCATACAGCAAGTTGGTAGCAGCCAGAACTCAATTCAGATCCACATCCCATGAGTCCTTATTCCAAGCCCCAAGCCCCAACCTTAGGGATCCTTCCCCTATGGGAGGGCAAGGGGATTGGAGGTGGAGTAAGCAGAGCAGGGACAGGAAACCTGTTACAGAGGAACAGGAAGTGGTGGTTGGGGTACCTCCTGCTGCAGTTTGTTCACACTGCATGTTGATCACAGTAGCAAGCAGCTTTCTGACCTCTGAGAGGCCACCTCGTCCTGACTGGCAGGAGTCTGACAAAGATGCCCAGCCAGCCAGGTGTCTGTATAGATAGACACATGTCCCTCGACTGCCCCAGCAGCTCCTTGGGAAACTCTCTCCAGGACTTTCACTCTGGGGGCTACTGGGTCTCTGCTGGGAGTGGGGCGGGACACCCCTCACTCTTCCCACAAACAGAGGCAAGGGCACGAATCTGAGCGCAGTTAGATGTGCCAGGACTTCTTGTAAATACGGTGGATCTCTCCCCCACGTACCCTACTCTAAAGACCTAAATTCGCCCTGGTATCTTCGCAACCACCAAAAGGGCTAAAGGGTCAGGAGAAGGCTGAATGGACAGGGGAGAGAGGAGGGGGAGTAGAGGGAGGGTGCAGTGTGACTGGAAAAGGGGGGGCATCTGCCCTGGCTTCACCCATGAGTTAAGGAGGTAGAGGCTAGATTCTAGGCCTCTACTCCCAGGATGTCTTCTCTGGGGCCCTGAGGTGAGTCTGCCCTGACTCTCCCCTATGTTGTAGAAGATAGGAAGAGAAAATCTGAAACCAGGAGCAGACTTGGTTACACACTTGGAGTAACTGGAGAGATGTCCCAGGAAGGTCTCTATTCCCCTAATAGTAGCATCCTTCTCAGATTGCCACAGTGCCTAAAATCCTGTCATTTGATTTTAAATGTTCTCATTTTTAAATGCCCAGTAATGTATCAGGCATTCACACCTCTGTGTAAATAGAATTTGCAGATCATTTTCCTACTGTGAGGGCTAGCAGAGCCTTGAAGGAAGTGTAGTTTTTGACCTCCTGGGAGAAGGCATAATTGTTCTGATATGGACACTTCTAAGCATCTGGAGACAGATGGGTGTGAACAGGTCCCAGGGAGGGGAGATAAAGAAGAAAGGGGATGTGGGAAAGTACGGAGGCAATTTGGCCTCCTTCATGGTTCTGCTAAGGTCTGTCCCCAAGTGATAAAGTCCCTGGGGCTTACCTCATCAGGAACCATGATCAGAGGGTACTTGTCCTCAGACAGGAAGTTGAAGAGGCACCAGAGGCGGAAGGCATCCTGATTGGAGAGCATGCTGTTCCCGTTGCTATCCACCTGATAGTTCTTCTTGGCCGTGAGGGTCCAGCACAGCTCATCAAAGTGCTCCTTAACGAAAGCCCCCTCCTCCACCTGCCACCAGGCCGGCAAGTCAGCTGAGAAGGCTGCCCCGTCCCTGCTCTACCACCCAACTAGGCTCCAGCTGGCTTCTTAGGGTCATCTATTCCCCTGCTCCCCACACTGCCATGTTGGGGCTCTAACTTGAGGAGTCCCTGGGCTGATGATCAGGTAACTAGCTGACCAACCAGCCTGACCCCAGCCCCCAGCCCTGCTACTGCCACCACTCCCTCACAACCACTGCCCCCAAGTCCCCTGCACACAGAGAAACTCAGGTCCCTCAGCCCAGGGAGAAAGAAGGGGAAGCCCCGGAGGGAGTGGACAGTCAAGGAGAAGCTGAGAAGACAGTGACAGGTGGGAGAAGCAGGGGGGACAGCACTTGGGGGAAACTGGAGAGCCTTTTGTAGAAGTTACAGCTGGAAGCTAGGCAGGGATGGGGTGGAAGGTCGTGGGAAAGGTGGAGGCTAGGATAGAGAGGAGGAAGCTTGAGAGTGAGTTAAGGGGAGCCAGGAGGGTGCAAGTGGCTGGGAGGTGAAGGATGGAGATGGGAGAGCAGGGGTGGACAGAGGGGACAGAAATGGGGTTCATAGGGAGAGGAGTTGGGGTGGCAATGTATTAGGGTGCTGGTCAGGTTGGGAAGTGGGGAGAGGTTAGAGGGGCCCCACCTTGTCCAGAATGTACTTGTTGAGGTAGGGCATGTACCCCTGGCTGGACACAGGGCCATCGTCATCATCTCGGAAGTGCTCCTCCAGGGCCACAGGGTCGTGAGGGATGTGCAGGACGGTGTACAGGTTGTGGGACAGCACCTGAGACAGAGGGCAGTTTGCCTTCCTGAACCCCAACCAAAACTGGGCCAAAGGGCGGCTCCCACCTCCTCACTTGTCCCCACCCCCATTCTGGCTGAGTCTTCTGCATACATTATTCAATTCAATCATAACTAAAGCTTCTGTATATATAGACACAATGGAATATTATTCAGTCATTAAAAAAGGAATGAAATCTTGCCATTTGCGACAACACGGATGGACCTTGAGGGCATTATGCTAAGTGAAATAAGTCTGATAGAGAAAGACAAATACCATACGATCTCACTTATATGTAGAATTTTTTAAAAAGGGAAAAAAAGGTGTTCATAGATACAGAGAACAGACTGTTGCAAGAGGTGTGGAGCGGGGAGGTGAAATGTGTGAAGGTGCTCAAAAGGTACAAACTTCAGGTAAGTCATGAGGGGACTTCCCTGGTGGTCCAGTGGTTAAGACTCTGAGCTCCCAATGAAGGGGGCACGGGTTCGATCCCTGGTCAGGGAACTAGATCCCGCATGCCGCAACTAAAAGAGCCCGCATGCCGCAACTAAAGATCCTGCATGCCACAACGAAAATCCCGCGTGCAGCAACTAAGACCCGGCGCAGCTAAATAAATGAATACAATAAATAAACATTGAAGAAAAAGCCCTGGGGAGATATAATATATAGCATGGTAACTATAATTAACAATATTGTATTGCATCTTTGAAAGTAGCTAAGAGAGTAGGTCTTAAAAATTCTCATCACAAGAAAAAAAATTTTGTATAACCATGTATGGTGACAGATGTTAACTAGACTCACTGTGGTGATCATCTCTCTCTATATATATGATCATTACGTTGTAAACCTGAAATTAAAATGTACATTATACCTCAATAAAATCCAAAAAACTAAAATTTGTACACTTGCTATGCACCAAGCACTGCGCTCAGCACTTTACATATACTTCACTTAACCCACATAACAAGTGTTTATATCCTCATCTCACACATGAAAAAAAACCCTAGGCTCTGAGACATTAAGTAACTCACCCAAGGGCACAGGGCTGGCAGAGCTGGGATTCAAACCAAGGCGGCCATGCTCTTTGCCCCTTCGTCAGGCAGGTATGTGCCCTTTCTGCAGACAAGGACACCGAGGCTCAACCGACTCAGTAACTTGCCCAAGGACCCACACTGAGCAAGAGCCTAGGATCCAAATCCGGCTCTGCAGATCCCAAGGCTCAAGGGCAGAAGCCTGACATCTACCATCAAAGACTCAGGCTGCTGTGTGCCTAGAGTCCAGTGTGTCTGCTCCAGGAAGGGCATGTGCCGTTCCAGTCACTGCCCTTCTAAAGATGGAAGGGAGCCGGAGAGGGAGCAAAGAAGGGCCACGAAAAATGGTCTGTGGGATGTGGAGGACAAGGCTAAAAGGGATGGCGGCCATGACAGTACAGAGGGGAAATGGGTTGGTTAACAAACCCATGAAATTAGAACAAAGATGTTGAAGCTTGAACAAGGAGATCAGGAAAAAAATAAAATTGTCTTGGGGTAATTCTGTTATAGCACTTATCACAGACAGCGTGAATGATTAAAAATTGTCACCTAGTATGTGCCAGCCACTGTATGAGGTGCTTTCTATACCCCACATCTAATCTCTGCAACCATGATATGCAGACGTTATTATCTCTGTTTTTCAGATGAAGATGCTGAGGCTTGGACAGGTTAAGAGTAAGTGGCAGAGTTGAGGTTGCAACTGGTTGTTCCCGGCTCTGAAGGCTGCCTCCCCATTAAAATATTGACCCTGGGGCTTCCCTGATAGAGCAGTGGTTAAGAATCGACCTGCCAATGCAGGGGACACGGGTTCGCGCCCTGGTCCAGGAAGATCCCACATGCCGTGGAGCAACTAAGCCCATGAGCCACAACTACTGAGCCTGTGCTCTAGAGCCCACGAGCCATAACTACTGAAGCTTGCACACCTAGAGCCCGTGCTCCACAACAAGAGAAGCCACCGCAATGCAACGCCCGCACACTGCAACAAAGAGCAGCCCCTGCTCGCCACAACTACAGAAAGCCCACGTGCAGCAATGAAGACCCAATGCAGCCAAAAATAAATAAATAAATTTATAACAAAAAATATATATATATATATTGACCCTGAGCCTCATTCCCCAACTATATAGTGAACTCTGGAGGCCAGGTCTATGTTCATCTTTATGTCTCACAGCACCTATGATCTCTTCTGCACACCAAAGGCAGTCAATAAATGCCGTATTTAAGGGCTGCTTCCACCACCAGCAGTCCACCTTGGAATCAGCTCCTCTGAGGCAGAAGCTGGCAACATCCTAGAGATGGCGTGTATACCAAGTCTTCATTTCTTTATTCTCTTTTGTGAGAGGAGGGGTAGAAGGGTTTGAGACTTCTTCCCAATGTTCTCCTGGGCCTCAGGTTCAACTCAGCAAAGTGGGAAGTTGGGGGGGCCCAGCAAGGGGATTGGTGTATCTCTTTTCCCTCCTTTCCCTCTGGACAGCCATCTCTGATCCCCACCCCAACGCTCATTCCCATGATCTTCAAATTATCTCATGTGCCATCTTTGGTTTTGCCTACTCTTGTTCTAAAGGACATCTGAAGTTTCTTCCTGATGAACTCTGCCCCCCTCCCTTATTTTGGTAATGGAGCCTTGATTTTCCTTTGAGAAGTAACTCTCCCCCATTTTCAATATCTGTGGTATTGGCCATTTGCACCCCTACCCTACCTGGCTGCAGAGGTGGGCACATTGGAGTCATGGTGTTTGGTTCAAGGATGCACATGACCAAATCTAGGCCAATGAGAATCATCCCTGGGATTTTTGCTTCCTCTAGTGGAGAAGAGGTGTACTCTTTCCCATGGGTATACATGGAAAGAGTTAAGCTGTTAGAAGATAGATGTAGCTGACATTTTTGTCCCTGTGTGGGAAGTACCTGCTTAAGAATAAAGCTATCAGTGAAAAAAAGCAGAGTCAAGGTATAAAGAGTCATCATTTGAGGACCTAGATCCAGCCATGCCTGAAGCCAATACTATGCTTGGAGTTTTGTTGGTTATGTGAGCCAATATATAACATCTCCTTTAAGTTATTTTGAGTTTGGTTTCTACCACCTATATGCAGAGAATACATGATTAATACATCTGTGGTCATAGGATACCAATCCACACTCTAAGAGGTGCCACCACTCCATGCTTAGCACTTAAAATCCAGGGTGACCAACACAAGAGAAATACCCACTTCTGAAGAGATAGGTGTTATTCTAAGAGTTTCACATATTTCTACCTGTTGCCTCCTGGCCTCTTTTCAAATTACCCATGTCTTTATCTTTCTTCAAGCCTCCTAAAGCACCTCTTTGAGGAAGCTTCCTGCATAGCCCAGTCAAATGGCTACACTCCAGTGAAGCGTGCAGGGGGATATGGAAGGCCAGGAACCTTCACTTTCTAGTTATGAGGCCTTGGATAAACTCCTTCACCCCCTGAGCCTCAGTATCATTGTCAGTAAAACAGGGGATAATACCCACCACGTATAGGGGCCATGAGGATGGAGTGAGATATATATATAGAGAGAGTGAGAGAGTTAGCTCTGCACAGAACAAATATAAGTTCCCTTCTCATATAGAAAGTGCAATTTTTTACCTAACAAATTAGCAAAGCTGCAAAAGACTGATACTATCAAATATTGAGGAGATTGTGGAGAAACGGGAACTCAAATGCCCCACTGTTGAGATGTGAATTGGTAGTCTTTCTGGAGGGCAAGACTGTATCAAAAATAAAATTGGGCATGATCCCAGCAATTTTAATCCTCTAACCTATAGATGCTCAAGAGAACAGTTACCTGTATAAGAATGCTCACTGAAGCATAGTTTAGAATAAAAGGCATTGGGAACGTCCCTGGCAGTCCAGTGGTTGGAGCTCTGCGCTTCCACTGTGGGGGGCACAGGCTGATTCCTGGTCCCGGAACTAAGATCTCGAAAGCCACGGCATGGTGAAAGGAAGGAAGGAAGGGAGGGAGGGAGGGAGGGAGGGCAGAAAAGAAGAAAGGAAGAGAGAAAGAAATGAAGGAAAGAAGAAAGGAAGGAGGGAAGGGAGGGAGGGCAGAAAAGAAGAAAGGAAGAGAGAAAGAAATGAAGGAAAGAAGGAAAGAAGAAAGGAAGGAAGGTAGGAAGGAGGGAAGGGAGGAAGAAAGGAAGAAAGGAAGAGAGAAAGAAAGGAAGGAAGGTAGGAAGGAAGAAAGAAAGGAAGGAAGAAAGAAGAAAGAAAGAAAGAAAGAAAAAAGAAAGAAAGAAATGGAGAATAAATGAGGCACTGGAGACAGCCCAAGGCTCCTTCAAGAGGCGACAGGTGGGCTTCCCTGGTGGCACAGTGGTTGAGAGTCCGCCTGCCGATGCAGGGGACACGGGTTCGTGCCCCGGCCCGGGAAGATCTCACATGCCGCGGAGCGGCTAGGCCCGTGAGCCATGGCCACTGAGCCTGTGCGTCCGGAGCCTGTGCTCGCAACGGGAGAGGCCACAACAGTGAGAGGCCCGCGTACCGCAAAAAAAAAAAAAAAAAGAGGGGACAGGTACACCAAGTCATGGACCTGTGTGTGGTTGAAAATTTAACTTCTGCCACATGTGTACTTATGGGCAGGTGATTTAACTTCTCCAAGACCTTAGTCTCCTCCTCTTTGAGGAAAAAAAGGCACCTGCTCCACAGGGTGTTTTAGAACGAAGAGCTTAGCACAGCACCGGGTACATAGTGCAATAATAGAAATTGCTTAATAAAAGTTGTGAGCTATTTTTATTATTATATTTGTATGAACAGACATGGAAAGATATGCATACTATACTGGCAGGTGGAAAAAAGCAAGCTGTAGAATGAAATATTTGTAAAATAATATGTGTGCACAGATTATGCTGAACCATATTAAACTGCTATTTTAGTAGGTCAAAACAATCAAACATCAGCAATTTCATATAGTTCAGCCTAATAAGTTTATTTGTACACAGAAAAAATTTAGAAGACTCAGCAAACTGTTAACAGCTATCACCCTACCGCTCTTCCCCAGCGAGGGGAGGCAATTTCACGTTCTTTAACACTAGTTTTGTCTTTCAATTTTTTTAACCAGTAAAACATGTTTTACTTTTCTAGTAAATTTCAACTTCTTTAAAATGATATTCTTTGGAACCAGGAGCATATACTGTTTTCATGACAACATTTTTAAACTATAGAGATTAAAAGACAAAGGGTGCCATTAACCATGGTTATTAATGTACCCTGCTATTAAGTTGCTCTGTAATAATGTTCTTTTGCTGTTCCCTGTTGGTGTGAGCATTTCTGGGTGTTCTACATTCCTTTGAGGGCAGCAAAGACTCTAATCTCAACCCTGACTCCAGACCTCAACACAATGTCCTCCGCATTGTGTTAATCAATGTTTTTGACTAACACCTCAAGTCTAACTTAAATGCTGCAGTGGTTTCCCAAGGTTCTCAGAGTAAAATCTCAGAGTCTTTCCAGAGATTTTACTCTGTACCTTCTCTGACCTCATCCCTCTTGCTCACTTCTCTCCAGCCCCTATGGCCCCTTTGCATTCCTCAAACACACCAGGCACATTCTTGCCTAAGGGCCTTGGCCCTTGATATTCCTTCAACCAGAAACATTCTTCTCCCAGGTCATGGCTCACACCCTCTCCTCCTTCTGATCTTTACTTAGGTGTCACCTTCTCAGGGAGGGCTTCTCTGACCACCTTACTTAAATCTGTAATCCTATCCCCTCTACCCCCCACAGTAAGGATAGGGATATCTTCTGCTTTATTTTCCTCCATGTCATGTATCACGCACTTTTACTTATTTTATCATCTGTGTTCTCTGACGAGAACGTTAGCAACACAAGCGTGCGTTTTTTTGTCTGTTTTATTCACTGCTGTATCACTGGACCTGGCATATAATGGCTACTCAGTAGACATTTACTGAATGAACCTAAGTGCTTCAAGGGGAGAAGCAGGAAAAATACAAAAGTCAGACGGACGTGGACTGAATCTCTCTGAGCACATGAACCTCGCTGGGGCTGAGTTTTCACATTTCTAAAAATGGAGTTCAAGGAGATGATGTACAAATTCCCTCCCACCCCAGGATAGAACCTGCCACCCAGCAGCACACAGTTATCTGAGCTGTTCCTCTCTTTGGTTCATTGGCCCACGCTCTCCTCTAAGACCTTCCTCACCTGGACATTTTGCCAGGGGAATCTGAGGAGACCAGGGCAGAGAGGCTCCGACCCTGTTAGCCATTGGGTGTCAGGACAAAGAGGAATTAAAGGCTCCAGACACTCAGGGTTCAGGGCCTCTCCCCAGAGAGCTCAGCCGACCTCAGACTGCCAGGCTTCCTGTGCCTGGGTGCGGGTAAGGGCCGGGGGTGGGGAGAGAGTGTGACCAGAGGAAGGTCATGCCGGAAAGGAAATGGCAGGAGTGGAGGCTGGCTTGCGGAACTCACCTGCCGATTTCAATCAATCCTTAGCCCTGGAGGCAGGGCTCTCATTCTCCTCCTTTTACAGAGGAGGAAACCAAGGCTTAGAGAGGTGGAGTGTCCTCTTGCTCAAAGACTGATTCTAAAGCCCTAGCTAGCTAGATCTCTGCTACATTGGCTCAGGTTAAGCATCAGAATCACCTGGGGAGCTGGTTGAAACTGAAATCTGCTGGGGCCCGCCCAGACCTACTGACTCAGAGTTTCCGGGGTGGGGTCCAGGTGTCTGTAGTTTTCACAAGCTGCCATTTGGGCTCCCCCAAATGGGGATTCTCTGTCTTCCCC
The DNA here is from genome assembly GCF_008692025.1 of Phocoena sinus. NCBI lineage: Eukaryota > Metazoa > Chordata > Mammalia > Artiodactyla > Phocoenidae > Phocoena > Phocoena sinus. Next base: position 65,223,965 of record NC_045773.1, on the reverse strand, counting down.
ACCCACCCAAGCAGCCCCTGACCTCTGGGTTGGCAGCCATTGACCTTTGAGAGGCTTCATTTATTCACTGTTTCCTCTGGAGGCATGTTGGGGGTGTGGTTCTCCCTTGGGGGCTTGGGAGTTTCCTAAAAGCTCCAGTGCAGCAATGCGATGGGCGCCAGGCCCATGGTCCTGTAGTTCGCAGACTTCAGGAGTTGACGCAGATACAGAGGGTTTGGGAATCCATAAAAGAACCCTTCCTTCCTTCCTTTTTCTTTCTTTCTTTCTTTTCTCTTTCTCTTTCTCTCTCTCTCCTCTCTCTCTCTCTCTCTCTCTCTCTCGTTTAGATGGCCTATAGTCTTTAAACGTATCTAGGTGCTAAGTGATTCTTTTAAAATACATAGATCCTTTTTAAGAGTCACTGAATGTATTTTTCTCAACCAGTGGGGTACTAAAGCAAAACTATCATGAGGGAGTAGCACCAGGAATTTTAAAAGATGGGAATCTCTGGATTAGCTGTGTGCCTGCTGAGAGCAAGAAGGGGCTTGGAGGGGTTGGCTGTCAGCATCAAAGGAAAGACAGAGGCTCAGAAAAGGGAGAGGAGAAGCTGCATCAAGGATCAATTTCACCTATTTGAGGTACTTTGTTAAAATTTATTTTCGGAGGCTAGCCAGAGAGCTTGGTGATCCCCAGTTCAGCCCTCAGGCTTTACAGATGAGAAACCAGAGGTTCAGAGATGGGCAGTGACTTGCCTAAGGTCACCCTACTGGGGTGCAATGTAGGCCTCAGCTTATATGGCTCTGAGTCAAGTGCTCTGCACATCATTGAATCACCCTCCCCTTCCTCCACACTCTAGACTGAGGAGACCAACAGCAGGCAGGGGTCAGGGCAAAGCTGAAGACCCCACTCATCAGATTCTGGGACTGGAATTGTTATTAACTTCTCCTCTACCGAGAAGGTTGTTGTCCCTCTCCAGAGGAGACACAGCCCGAAGCTCAGAGGCTCTTGGTGGGCAAGAGGCCCTCCCTGGGCCCCAGGACTGCCCCAAGTGCCAATGAGAGGCTCTGGGAGACCTGACAGAGCCAAGTAGGGAAGGCCCTAGTTCACCCTCCCTGCCTTCCCCCTCCTCCTGTCTGTCAAGGGGAAGTGATAAGCCTCCTAGGATCCCCACTGAGACACACTACTCCAACCACGCACCCAATCCCAGGCCCCTCACCCCAGCCCTGGCAGTCAGGGAGTGAGGACGCCAAATTCTTAGCTGATCATCCATGAAGCCTAAAGCCAAAGCTGCTCCCAGAGGGAAGATGGTATGGCCGTTAGGAAACCCATCATTCCCAAGGCTCCCCTCCCTGCAGCCTACTGTCAGGATGGGAACTCACTCCTAAAGCTCTTTAAAGAGGGAGATTCTGAGGACCCTGCCAAAGCTCACAGTCCTGAGAAACTTTGTGTTCAACCTAACTCCGTTTTCGGCAGAAGTGCCATTCTTACTGATATATTTTTATTTTTCTCAACCCACCTGGACAAAGGCTATTGTACTTTCTATAAGAATTCAGAGAAGGGGCTTCCCTGGTGGCGCAGTGGTTGAAAGTCCGCCTGCTGATGCAGGGGACGCGGGTTCGTGCCCCGGTCCAGGAAGATCCCACATGCCGCGGAGCGGCTGGGCCCGTGAGCCATGGCCGCTGAGCCTGTGTGTCCGGAGCCTGTGCTCCACAACGGGAGAGGCCACAACAATGAGAGGCCCGCGTAAAAAAAAAAAAGAAAGAAAGAAAGAATTCAGAGAAGAAAACTCATCTCATCTCTCCCCCAAGCCCTCTCTTCTTCAGAGAAAACAATCCTGACTCCTTGGGGTACTTCTCAGAGCACTTGCTGTTCCTCTTCCTTCTGGCCTCATCACGGCTTTGCCCAGGACAGCCGGTGGCAGCCTTTCTACCAACACATCAGGGGAGAAGTGGTGACTGTTGCAGACAGACACAGCCCGCTCTGGGCTGGTGCGGGTCTCCTGCCTCTTCCCAACTGAGGACGCCAAGGCCAGAGACAGTTTTAGCAAGGACAGGCTAACCCCAAGATCTCTTCCCTTCTCACCAAGTCTTCCAGTGGAAGGAGTGTGCCCTGCCCTGCGGGTCTGTGTCTCATCTGCTTCTTCCTCTGCCTTCTGGCCACTTCTCTATGGCTCTTTTGCCTTTCCTGCATCCCCACCCCCAACACTATCACTACTTCCTCCCATTCCAGTATCTAGCACTATGGGCTTGAGGGAGAATTGCCTTCCTTATCTTCCTCTCCTATGACACGGGCCCTACCATTTCTGCCCCACCGGCCGCCGGGCCTGAGGCTCCCACTGCTAGCTCAGATTCCCAGAGTGGACAAGTTTTCTGTCGAGTGGGCTGAAATCTACCATTGATCCTGTGCGACCACAGAGGCTGCTGGCAGTGGGCTCAATGTGAGCTGTGATGCGGTACAAAGACAGCAGATGGTTCAAGTATGCAAGCTCCCCAGGCGATCTTCCTTGCAAATACTCAACATGTGGGGGTGGGGAATAGGCATCCACCCAGTTAGAGGCCAAGACAGAGGCTCAAACTAAGAAGGCTTACGGTCTGATTGGCCCAGGAATCGGAGAGCCATGGAGTGCTGTATCTTCCATGTATGAGAGGCTTAGAGAGTCTGGAGGTGTCATAGGGCCACAGGTAATGGAGTGGTAGAAAATGGAACCTTGGAGACAACAAACCATGGAGGTTGGGATTGTTCCTGAAAGATGTTAAAGGGGCAGAGTGGGAGGTAGATGTAGGACATGGAGTTTCCACAAGGATAGATTTTGGATGATCTGCTTTTCCTCTATCTATACTGAAGACCTCACTAGATTACATAACCTGCAATAAGACAATTTAAGTAGAACATAAGGAAGAACCTGTCTGTTGGGAGATTCTCTCAGATGATCAAAAGTGGTAGTGGACTCTCCTTCCTGGGGGAGCCAAGAATCACTTACTGGATGCTCACAAGTGTGGCTAAGGGGTCGATTATGGGACCAGTTTGGGACATCCAATTTCATCGTGTCCAAGTTCAAAAGTAGGGGGATGGAATAGGGGTGGGGTACAATGCCCAACCTGTCCCATCCGTCTCTCCCAGGTTTCCAGGCACCTCCTAGCTCGATCAATTAGAATGGAGGTTTCCTTGAGACTGCACTCCTCCTCTGTGGGGGGTGGGTGGCAGGGGAGATGCCAGTATACTATGGCCTAGCCTTACGCCAGGCACGTAGCTGGTGCTCAGTAAATATTTGTAGAGTGAATGAATGAACCCCTAAGGCAGATCCCAGAGGGCTGACGCCCACCCTGCTCCTGACTCCCCGCGTTCCCTGGCTCCAATGGCCTAGGGCCTTGTTTCTTCCCCACTAACTAGGGTGAAGGCAGCACTAATGCGGGGCTACAGGAAAGAAGGAGATAAACTTTTCGGCCCCCCAGGAATTATCTAGGACCAAGCATGAATTTCAGGGCAATCACTGATGGGGCTCTTCCTGGGCTCAGATTCCACCCCTTCCTTACTCGAGTTCTCAAGGTCTAAGGTAAGTTTCTCAACCTGGCCTGTACGGTGTGAGGGGGGTGGTGAGCCAGACAGCAGTATAATGGGGTCTTCAGTCCTTGCCCCTTCCCACCTCTGTCCCACCTGGGAGGCAAGGTCCAGGGGAGCTGCTCTCCTGCGAAGGATGACTGAGCTGGCCTGGTTTGGGACTGCAAGAGGCTCTTGAACCCTCTCTCTCAGCTCCGAGAGGAAGTGACTGACAAGCACTAGCTAACTGTCTCTCTTCAAAGCCAGGAGGAAGCGGCAGGAAGGAGTAGGGTGTGTGCCCGAGCTTGACTCTGGGGAGACGTGTGCTCATCACACGGAGTCTGGGATGTAGCTTGGCCTGTGGCCCTCAGAACCCCATGATGGCACCTCTACTCTCCCGAGAGTTGGGGGCCAGGGCTCTGGGTGATGCCCCTGCACACACCTCACTGGGGCCTCTGGACAGGGGGCAGCAGCATCCACTAGGCCATGTTGCCCCAGTTCCCCGGCACGGGCCCTCCCACCCCTCCTGGGTCCATGGCTAGCTGGGTGCCCCAGGAGGAACACAGGGTTCAAGTCTAGCTTCAGGCAGCAGGGGCTGATGAGACGTGTCTGCCGGCCTCCCCTGCGCCCCGGGTGCCCCTCACCTTGAGCTGGGACTTGGAGACCTTGCCGCTCTTCTCCACATCCAGCGCGGTGAAAGCGTACCAGACGGACTTAAGCAGCTCCTTGCGCAGGGCCATGGCTGAGGCGCCCGCCCGGCCCAGGGGCAGCTCTGACACCAAGATCCGGTTTCAGGAAATGCAAACGGCTGCAGAGACCGCAGAAGGGCCGTGGTGCAGAGCAACAGCTCCACCTGCCTGCTCTCGCGGGCTCCCCACACTGGCAGGACCCAGCCTGTTGCTCTTGCAGTGCTCCGCGGCACCGCTCCCTGCATGGGAACTGGGGTCCAAGCCCTGGGGAGCTAGAGCTCCAACTCTGATCAGCCTGTTCCCTGGGTGTGAGGCCCTTTAGAGGCCTCCTCAGCCCCAGAGCCTCCTGGGGCCTTCTGGGCTCCCAGAGGCAGCTTGATGAGGGAAAAGCAAGCCCATCCCGACTTTGGAGTCAGATAAAAGGGGGCAGGTCCTGTACCAATTCCACACTTACCAGGTAGGAGGCTTTGGATAAATAACTTAACCTCCTTGAGCAGTTTCTCATTGGTAAAGCAGGAGAAATACTCACCTCATAGATTGTAAAGAGGTCTGAGAATGGATGTAAAGCACAGAGTAGGCAGTGGATAAAGCATTTCTTTTAGGACCATCTAACATTACTGTGGTGGTAGGGCTCCTCCCAGGTGGAAGAAAACAAAAGGCAACAATACAAACTTGGAGGAGGAGCTGGGCCAGGGCACCTCTCCAGGTCAGGAGGACTTGGCACAGGATCGGCTGCCTCCCCATCCCCTAGGCTTTTGTTCTAAAAGGCACCCCGAGCATTGCCCACTCTGGGGCCCCACTGGCCCTGACCTAGAGATTCTGAAGCTCACGGGGGTGAGGCTCATGGTGGGGTCCAGCTTCAGGGGTGCCTGGGAGCAGGAGGCTGGCGATTCAGGGCCTTCCACATCAGTGCTTCCGTTTCTTTAGATCCAATACCTGTGAGGGCTGGGGCATATTCCTGCCACGAACAGTGGCCCTGGATGTTGACGGAGACTGCTCAGGCAATCGAGACACCCCTCCCTGGGGGCATGTCCCAGCTCCCCCTGCTTCCAAGGAGCTGGTGGCCCAAGAGTAAAAGAGCTTGCTAGGCATCCTAGGAGAAGATGTCTGCACTGGGGGAGAGGGTGGGGCACATCCATGACAATGGAGAGAGGAAAAGCGGCACCTGCAATCCCTGCAATGCTCCCATGCAGGAGGGGTCAAACCCAAGAGCTCTTTCCATCAAGTCCCTTTCCCTGCATCCCTTCCTTCCCACCAGGGCTGGTCTGGTCCTACCATGTACTTTTCAGTGGGGTCTGACTGTGGCTTTGGAATTCCATGGCCCCAGACACCTAGGTGGGTACCCCCAGAGCTGGGTACCAAAGCTAGGACTTCAGCACCAGGCAGCAGAGGCATCAGAGACCCTGGGTACCTTGGCAAAGGCACCCACCCCCCTCATGGGGTTTTGCCCACTTGGAGCAGTGGACTGTGTGCTGTGTGTGGAGGGGCTCTGATGACATAACACAAGGTAAGGTAGAGAAAACAGAGTTCCTCCAGCCCACCCATCTTGAGGCCTGAGACCCAACCGGAGCCTGGAAGCAGTGCTCACACTGGTCTTGCTTGGCTACCGGGAGCCTACTTGCTCAGCTGTGGGCAGGAAGCCACCGGCAGCTCCTCAGGGCTTCTCTCATACCAGGGCTTCCTTCCCCCTGTGCCTCTGGGAGGGCAGGCCCACCAGTCGGGCACAGAGGCTGAGTGAGGTTTGTGCCCAGGATACAGGGCCAAGAGCCTGTTGACCAGCCCTGCCACCAGGGCTCGAAGCTGAAAGAAGGGAGGAGGAGGGAGGGACCCAGGTGGAAACTTGAAACTTTTATTAAATACTCATTCACCCGTTTGCCACCACCATCCAGAGCAGGAAAAAAAATTATCAAAATGGAATTAAAAAAAATAAAACCAATTACACCCAATCCCCAGTATGTACAAGGCTGCTCCCTGCCTCTCTGCCACAGAGAGGTTGGGGAGCAGCTGGGGGTAGGGGTGGGGCTGGGCACCTTTTCTCCAGCCACAAGCCCCTGAGCAATTCTGACTGCGGTGGCAGAAAGTCCCTGCTGCCAAGTGGCCAGACATCTCGGCTGGCCTCCGGGGAGGTGGTTATTGCTGGGAGGGGCAGTGCTGGACCCAAGCTGCCCCTACTGGGCTGAAGGGCTGTCTGCCTTCTCCCCTAGTGGGCAGTGACCAGTTGGAGCAGAGGACCAGTCCCAAGAGCAGCCCCAGTTGCCACCTGAGAAGGGGAGTGGACCAAGGGCGGGAAGGGTGTTTTCTAGAGAGAGGAGAGGGTGCTCAGCTGATTTTGGGGGGAGGACACCCCAGTGCAGCCTGCTGATCAAGCTTGTCCTCCTTAGCTCCTGAGGATGACACACTCCCCCGATTCCAGCTGCTTGGCCCTACTCTTGGACAGGACCCCTGTGCCCTTCAGGCCATTTTCCTGCTGCCTTCTTGCCCTAGAGACCTGTGTGGCCACCTTCCACGTGTCAGCCACAGCCTGGGCCCTTGGAGGCAAGGATGCCTGTACGGCATGGCACCTCTTCCAACATGGTGTGGGACCCAGCCCTCTCGGGCTCAGCAGCCGCTCTCCGAATCCGTGGTCTCCAGGGTCACAGTCCCTTGCTGCATGGCAGCAGTGGCTACGCTGATGGCCTCCTCTAAGGTCTGCTGCTCCTCCAGCTGTGGAGAAGGGGGAGGAGAAGGAAGGAGAGAGTGAGACCCTCCCTCCTAGTTTCCAGTGGTAGTATATGAGGCCTACTTTTTTGAATCTCCACCCACCCAGTGCCAAACACCTGAGAACTTAGTAGGGCCCCAAGAAACAGGAAGTTCACTCATAGAATCCTATTAGGCTAGGCATGGTGAGGAGCCATGGAATGGTCCAGGGTCAGACAGAGCAGTTTGCTCATAGAAGGGGAATGACTGATTGGAGTAATCATCTACTTCAGCCTCCTTATTTTCCAGATGAAGAAACAGGGACACGAAGACATGAAGGGTTTAGACCACCAGGGAGACTGCCATCGAAGTTATCCTGAAGGTCAGAAGGGGCTCCCTACCCTGACTCAGTCAAGAAAGAGCCTGAGACAGGTGTGTGGATGCAGGCAGAAAGGGATTTGTCCTCTGAAATGGGCTCTTTTTGAGCCAAATGCTGTCCTCTTCAAGACCTCCATCTAGTTCCCCTTCCCTTCTAGTTCCTTTCTGTGGCCGCAGTACCCTACCAGACCTCAACTCACCTGCACCGCAATGTGAGTTCCATTGGCTGTGGCTAACAGCGCCACCTGTTGATGATGAAGAGATGCTACACTTGAGTCCTCAGCCACCACAGTCCCAGAGGTAATGATTGTGACCTGAAATATAGAAGAATGAGGTTTTCCAACACACCTACATTACTCTCCCAACCCCCAATCCAAAAAATCCCTCCAAGCAAGGTGGCTGGGAACAACCCAGAAGGAAATGAATAAAACCATTATGGGTCAGATTAATTAATTAGCTTGGGGCTCAGAGCTAAGTGGGGTTGTATTTTACTTTAATTTATAGCCAACTTAATTTAGGAATTTTGAATCACAGAAGGACAGAGCTGTAAAAGGTCCCAGAGAAAATTTAATCCCCTCATTTGAAGATGGACTAAGGTTCATGGAAAAGTAACTTGCCTATGGCAGCAAAGCAAATTAGGGGTAGACTCAGATTTAGAAACTGTCTCTTGACTCCCAGTGCAATGCTTTTCAACAAGAGCTGCTGATGACCCAGAGAAGATGTAGGGAAGACCCTTTATGTGTGGGAATCTTGGTCCTCGTATGAAGGCTTGACTAATTAAGCCTGCACTTTAGGGCTCATCCCACAGAAAGGAAGGACAAGAGAACAAGAAACCCCAAGCAAACCGCCTGGCCATACGGGCTGCGTCTGGGTGCCATCGGCGCTGACCATGGTGACTGTGTGTGTGCCAGATGTGGCAAGGTCATCATCATGACTAGGGATGGTGAGGGTGGTACTGCCGTGCTGGGTCACCATACTGATGGCACTCCCCAGTGCCTGCAGGTCTTCTGGTGACAGGCTGACCTGCCAACAGCAAGGAAGAAGATGAGCTGGGAGTGGAGGGGAGGGCTGTCTGAAAGCCCCTAGGCAGATGAATCTGCTCTCCCAGAGCAGGTTCACTTATTGGTAAGCTAGAAGATTAGCTTCTTGTCACAGGGTGGAGGGAGTCAGGACAAGCAAGTAAAACAGGCCCTAGGATGCAAAGAGAGGCTACACTGGAAGAATTCTGCTGACCACACCTATTTATCACCACTTTGCCTCAGGGCTCTGTTCCATGCAATTCAGGGTCTCTACCTAATTTCATCCTCATATCAACCCCGAAAGTCATAAGTGCACTTGACAGTGAGGGTGCTGACAAACGTCAGGTTATACTGCTGGCTAGAAACACCAAGTTTCCAGATCCCACACCATGCTCTGGCCCGTGTACCGACATGGCTCTCTTGAGAAGGACATCCAAGTGTCTCACTCAGATGAACGGGACCTGTCAGCCTCCAAGTAAAGAGGGAAACTACTAATTGTGCTCCAGAAGTCACAGAGACTGAGCTGGAAGCATGAGGAAGAGGGGGGGTGCTGTGTTACAAGACTTGGTACCCTCGGCCTCAGCTCTGAGATCCATAAGGCTAAAAAAGAGAAACTGGGTGGACGTAGGGCTGTTAGAACTTGGAGCTCCCCAGAGACAGTGGGAGAGGGTACCAGCCAGAGTGGCCCACCCTACCTCTACCCCCAGGGTCTGTACCTGCTGGGCACCATCCTGAGTGATCAGAGCCACCTGGGGGGCCCCATCTTCCTCGGTCACCATAGCCACTTGGGCAGGGATGTCATCACCCTCTTCTTTCACCTCCGACAGGTAAGCAATGCGGGGTCGTTTGGGTAGTGGGTTCTCCTCGGCTGCAGAGGCGGCTGGGAGAGGAGAGCCCAGGCTGACGTCTGCCACCAGGTGGTCACGGGGAGGCCCGGCTTGTCCCCACTCTCACCTCCTGCCCACGCCCCTCACCCTCGAGCTGCTGTTGCTCATAAAGGGCCTGCTCGCTCTCCTCCGTGGCCTCCAGCTCGCCGTGGGCGCTGCGCTTGTGCATGGCCAGGGTAGAGGTCTGCCGGTAGGTCTTGCCGCAGGTGCTGCAGGTGTAGGGCTTGCAGTGTGTGTGCACCACATGGTGCTTATACAGGCTTGAGTACTCGGTGAAGCGCTTCCCGCAGCCTGGCACCGTGCAAACGTATGGCTTCTCCCCTGGGGACACTGGGCTGTGAGGGGGGTGGGACCTGGGGCTGGCAAAGGGGAAACTAAGGGGATAGGAGTGGGGGACAGGGTTGGTGAAGGGAGAGCCAGAGGGAGGAAGAGGGACTGAGATCTGGGACTCTGAATGGACAGAGTTGGGGAAGGTGGCCAGTGGAAGGCAGAGGGGACGTGAGTGTGGGACCACGGAGCCCAGAGACGAGGTGGAGAGAAAATGGCAGGGGCAAGGCCGAGGCTAGTGAAGGGGTTGGTGGGGGGCGCTGGGGGCTTGTGAACAGAAGAGGCAGGAGATAGAGAGGGGTGACTGATATGTCAGGTACAATGGGAGAGTGAGGGGACACATGCGTCTGGGAGATGACACAGAAGGCTGGACAGGGACGTAACACTGGGGAGGGTGAGGATACACAGGAGTCACATGGACAGTGGATGAGGCGAGGAGCTGAAGATGACATTTCCCTCTGCTTTTTCCCCATCACGCCTGACCCTGGGCTTTTTCTGGGAGCTCAGCTGGAGGGGGAGAATTTAGGGTGGGTGTAGAGAGGCAGCAGGGAGCTGAGAGGGCCAGCAATGCCCATCAGATTGGACCTAACTGCTGAAGGAGGAACCGCTCACTGCAAGTGAAAGAGTGGTTCTGGGGATATGGCCGAAACCACCGAAACCCCGTGCTCTGCCCACGGACCAGCCTGGAATGACGTTCTGGGCTGCGCGTCGAGAACATGTTTAGGTCAGAAGCCTATGGTAGAGGGGGCTGGGGCCTCAGGGGTGGTCCTTGCATGCCAGCTGGCCCACCTGTGTGGATGCGCACGTGATTCTTGTAGTTGGTGGCACTGGTGAAGCCACGGCCACAGTGGGGCTCGGGGCAGGTGTAGGGCCGCTCGCCCGTGTGGGTGCGCACATGTACCTTGCGGATGTTAGATGTGGTGAAGGAGCGGCCACAGCCCTCAAAGGGGCACCGGAAGGGGCGTTCACCTGTGGAGATGGGCTGTGTGAGGGTGGCTCTGAAGGGGTCTCGCGGAGCAGGGCGAGCCCTGGGCTCAGAGCCGGGTCTGAACGGGGCAGGGCGGGCAGGGCCCAGCCTACCGGTGTGGGTCCGGACGTGCTTCTGCAGGTCTCCGGAGGTCTTGAAGGCCTTGCTGCACAGCTCCTCTGGGCACTTGTATGGCTTCTCACCAGTGTGGGTGCGCACGTGGCTCTTCAGCCCATATCCTGTCCGCGTGTGGGAGGGAAGGAAGGAGGGGTGAGAAGAGCATTGGGTGGGGCCTCATCCTCCACCAACTCTTCTTCCTAATTCAGAGGCTCTCCATCTTTAGGTCTGCTCGGCGAGGCTCCAGACCTCCTCTGGCACAAGAAGCCTGTGTCTGCCTCTATCCCACCCCTGGCTGGGCAGGTAAGAGGGGCCGGAGAAGCCCACTCTGCTCTCCTTCCCTCTCCAGGGGCAGCTGGTGCCATTCCAGAACCAGTGTAACCAGAGGGAACCTAGAGAACCTATGGCTAACGGGCCTCAATTCAGAGGCAAAATGAAGCCTAGAGGGATTCAACTGACCACCCGGCACCCCCCGCTGGTGGGTATCAGGGCTGACGCAGAGGCAGGTCTCTCTGCCAACCCCCAGCTCCTGCTGCCTCTTGCCTCTGTAACAGGGTTTCCTCCAGAGACGGCGCCCTGCGTCAGAGCACTCCGACAGCAGTTTCTCCAGAAAGGCAGCCTGGTGCTTGGCTTCCTTGAGGGAGTTGCCAGAGCTAGTCTAGAACCCTCTCCCCTCAACTGGAAGCAGTCCACCTTGGTCCCCATCCAGGTAGGTTACCTGTGGCAAAGGCCTTTCCACAGCTGGGGAAATCACACCTGTATGGACGGTCACCTGTATGAGCTCTCTCATGTACCTGTGAGGACAAGCAATCATGTAATTCAAACGGACAAGGGTATGAATGGGCAGTTTAGTTCTCGTTAGGGCCCGGAGTGTCAGCATTGGCCACCTCCTTTATTTTGCTTCCTCTTCAGCTGAGATGCCCCCTCCAGAGACCCTTCCCTGATTCTCTTCCCTCCTGCATTCTTCACGTGTGTCAAAGCCCTCTGTGCTGACTTTTCTGTACACTCATCTCTTCCTTCCAGGAGGCAATGAGCAACTCGAGGTCAGGGACCAGTTCCAGTCAAAGCGGGAAGGCAGAATTACAGCCTGCTGGGAAGATGGCAAGGCTAAAAGCTCTCTGCAGCAACCTTACCTTTAAGTGATGAGCGGTGGTATAGAGACGCCCACAGCCCTTGTAGCCGCAGCGGAATGCTCTGTCCCCAACCTGCTGTCCTTTGCCATTATGGGGAGCCTGGCTGTCATGCAGAACCTGAGGAAAAAAATCTTGGGGTCCCTATATGTATTCTCCTCAATGAAAGAAGGGAAGAGGTAGGACACAGGACCCAGCTGGCCCCTTAAGACCCAATAAATAGGGTTAAACCTACCAAAGGGGAGAAAGTGCAACCTGGGTGACAGATCCGACAGATGGAACAGACACCGGGGCATGCTGCAGAAGAAATGGGGCTGGCACGTGGAGTCACCACTCAGCTCTGATGGATAGAGGAATGACTAAATGTCATAGGGGCTGTGACAGCTTTGGGAGAAAAGGCATCTCCTAGACGGCTAGGTAAGGTGGGGGAGGAGTGGTCTGAACAGCCACACTTGAGCTGGGCGGTGACTCCACATGCCAGCTGCCCCTTCTTTTGACCACCAACCTAGGAGGCGCAACTCTGGACATGTTTATCCTCTGATGGGAGGAGATCCCTCCCTCCCTGGGGGAAACCTGTGTTTGGAAGGGGCATTAACAAGTGGCCTGCTGTGGGGATAAGCTCACCTGCGTTCACCGGAAGTGAGGTGGTCACAATCAACAAACTGCACAAGTGCCCAGGGCAGGGCCTGAAAGTCCCACCAGAAGCCTCAGCTCTAACCACGGCACCCGGCTATCTAACAAGTCGTTCCCTTCCCTTTCTCCTGCGAACACCCTTTTCACACCAGCCTCTGGCTTCGTGGAGCCCTTACTGTTCTTCTGCTTTCCTAGGCAGAGTCCTGCTGGGACTGTCCCTCAGTCTTTGTTTCTGGGACACTATGGCCTTCCAAGGAGCTCCTGAAACAGAACTCCGGAAGTCGTGGTGAGCAGGACACAAAAGAGGGAGACCAAATCCATGGCAAGGTCTGTCTAGTCAGCTCCAGGTTAAGGGGTCAAGCAGCTGACAAAGTTCCATGGATACTTAAGCAGCTGGTGGGTGGCAGGAGAGGGTCACAGGTGGCCAGGCCTGCTCGGCAGGTTAACCCGCTCAGGCGTTCGGATTTCATTCCCATGTCCCACTGGCTCTTGAAGTAATGAAGGGAATCAAAGAACTTCAGGGCTGGAAGCGACCTCTGAGATCATCTGGCCCCCTCTCATCGTATGAGACAGGAACAAGCTGAGGCCTAGGAGGGGAGTGACTTACCCAAGGTCAGATTAGGTAGAGGCAGAGCCAGCACAGATCTCAGGGCTCACAATTTAAAGCTAATTTGTCTTTCCCAACGTCCGTAAGCCTCAAATTAGGCTTCTAAAATCCACCTGAAGGAACTGGAGTGGGAGTGGGCATAGCCCAGAGGGGCCTACTACAAAGTTTTGTGCTTCAATTTGAAAAGACACGAGGATTTCCTTTTCTCTTTTATGATACAGCCACATTAGTTTTATTATAAAAAGAACTCCCCCCAATCTTTGGGTAAAACGGGTGTTCCAGGAAGCCCTGCCGCATCTGCCCTGAGGCGCTGCTGTTCGCGGGGAGAGGGAACACCCCGGTTTGGAAAGCTCACAGATCTCTGTACCGGTTCCCCCTACGGGCAGGACCACAGCCCCAGCAGAGAGAGCTTAGACTGACTGATGTTTGGAAAGCCAAGATCCTTTTTCTTTGCAGCTGAGCTACTGTGCAAGCCTTGTGTTCCAAGAATCCCAGCTGCTCTGTTACATCTGCTCTTGTCACTGCCTACTGAGGTTATTTTCCCAAATGACTTAATAAGTCGCAGAGAAGAAATAAATACAAGAACATCTGACCTCCGTGGACTGGAAAACTAATAAAATTCACTGGCAAGGCAAGAGCTTTCTCAGACAGTACAGCCAAAGTGAAGCTGGGCCTAAATTCCCACCGTACGGATATCGCTGTTTCCTACAGCTGCCTTCCCTCTGCACAGACAGCATAAACAAGCGTGAGTGTACACAGCTGTCGGCGGCCCTGGCCAGGCTGCGATGCTTATCCGAGACGATGACATGTGAGAGATAAGTCGGGGGAGCCAGTGTGGACGGGCAAAGGGAGTAGTCCCGGCCATGTCCAGGCACAGGACTGCCCTTGTCCTCTAGAAAGGTGGCAGGTTTGGCAGGGCCAAAAGAGCTCACCTTGCTGGCGTACTGCTCCAGGGCCACCACTGTGTCCGCACTGAAGCCCTCATCATCCTCTGTGGCCAGGTCCTCCAAGCCCACCTCTGTCTGCACGGCCAGGATGGTGCTGTCGGATGGCACAGCCACGGGGTGGTGAATATAGGCAGTGGAGCCATCTTCCAGCTGGACGGCTTCCAGGGCACTGGGGTCATAGCCCTCTGCAGGGAACATGCGGTTAGCCCAGATGTTGCACAAGGGCAAAAGACGCGGCTGGGACCTAGGCTTTAAGGTAACGAGAGGTACGTACACCAAGGAGGGTTTTAACCTCGGGTTTCTCCTGGTCCCTCACTTTGGCGATTCACTCTGGCTGGCCTTCCTTCTGGGGCAGCCTCTCCTAAGGATGAGGTCTCCTATGGAGTACCGACTGGGAACCCACAAGCTCCGTGAGGACCCAAGGGGACCATCGTCTTGGCCTAGATGGCCACAAGAACCTCCTAACTGGTGGCCCCTCACCCCCTCGTTCCCTCCAGGCAGCAGAGCATCCAGAGGGTTCTCTGCAGGACACAAATGCGATCACGTTACCTGAGGCTCTAAACAGTTCAACCATGTTGCATCTGTCTCAGGATAAAGACCGAAACCCTTATCCTGAAGCCCCAGTGCTCTGGCTCCCGGCCTCTCTACTCAGCTTCATCTCACCCACTCTGCCCTCACCCCCAGGACTTGAGCTCCTAGTAGTTCCTTGGACGTGCCGTTCTTTCACCCTGCCCACCCCTGTTTCTGGACCACACATGCTGTTCCTTTTGTCTGGGGTACTGAACCCTCCCTGCCACTGCTCTTCCCCAGCTAAGCCCACTTCACCCTCCAGCTCTCAGCTCAAGTGTCACTTCCCCAGAGAAGCCCTCCCTGAGCCTGAACCCCGTTTGCAATGATCAGTTCATCATGATGGTTCATTTCAGGCCTATTTCCCCCACTAGATTCTAGGAGAGTAAGGGCTATGTCCGACTCTGTTCTCTCTTGTATACTCCACACCTAGTACCATGCCTGGCACGCAATAATTGCTCAAGAAACTACTTGTAGAAGGAATAAACGATTATTCTTCAATACCTTAAAAGCTTAATTCTTGAAAAAATGATAGTGAAGTTTTTAGTCCTGGTCTTCGATGACGTCATTGGGTCCTATTTAAAGCCCTAAGAATCTGTGGCTGTGCTGGAGCCAAAGCCGCCATCAAGGCCCAGGCTGCAGACCCCCATGCTCAGCCTCCCGGGGGCAGAAATAGCTGTTCCTGTGGTCCACGCCAGGGAAGGCAGGCGAGCCTGCTGATCCAGGTGAGCTTGGAGACCATAGCTCCATGTCTCTGCCCCAGCTCCCAGGGTGCACAACTCCAACCCCCAACCTCTGCCAGTTCTGCTCCCCTTCCTTCTTGCCAGTCATGATAACTGTGACCCCACCTTTGGGTGTGCGGTGTATGTAGGCCATGCTGCCATCTTCCAGCTGCACGGGCTGTCCATCCTCAAAGGAAAGAGGTTCTGTAACGAGAGCAATGCCTGCCTTTCTCTGGAGCTCGGTGTCACAGAGGCGGGTCCTTCAGTGGGGGCTGCCTGGCCTGCCTCATGAGGCAGGGGTGTCTCAGGATGCCCTCACCTTTCTGCACTGTCACTTGGTGAATGTATGCAGTGGTCCCGTCCTCGAGCTGGATCACTTGCCCTTCAAGAAGCTTCTCTCCTGTGGAGGTGGAAATGGAGAGAAGCGGGCCAGGCCCAGAAGAGGGCTGAGGGACACATGCCTGTTTTAGCAGAGGCCTGTTGGAGGCACAGACCGTGTGTCTAAGCACAGGTGACATTCTCCATGTTACCTCATTCCCTCCCTCCCAGGCCTGTGCCTCAGAGGTACCGGGGGTAGAGACATCCTGCCGTGAGGAACCCTATAGCTCCCAGCAGATTCCCTTCCTGTCACTCACAGGAGAAGCAACTTCCTTTATTATTCTACCCACACCTGGCAAAGTGGGGACTTCCAACCTGGCAGTAAGCTGCTGAGATTGAGCTAAATGGCAAACAAAGGATGCCCTGAAATGTGGGAAGGCCCCAGTGCGTCAAAGTTCAGATCTGACTCAAACTAACTAAATCAAAATACATTCCCTTATCTCCCACTGTGGCAGTATGGCAAGACCTAGACCCTCTGATAAGGCAATATAGCTTAGAGGTTAAAAGCAGTGGACTCTGGAACCAGTCCAGGCCTCCTGGGTTTGAATTTCAGCTCTATCTCTTACGAGCTGTGTGATCTTGGACACCTTATTTAACCTCCCTGTGCCTCAGTTTCCTCTTCTAAGAGCAAAAGCCTCTTAGGTTTAGAATTAGAATTAGATAGGCCTCTCCTTATGTCTACTGAGTTTGAGAGGGAGAAGGGGTAAAGGAAGTGAGAAAGGGAAGAAGGAAAGGGAGACTGAAGACTTAATGACAAATGCTTTCCTTGTTCCTTTCTTTACAAGTTTCAGGTTTAGGAATTTGAGCTCCTATGATGTGGGAAAAGGACCAGACAGCTACTTCTGGCTCACCTCTGCTGATGTCTCCCAGTCAGAAGAGTTCCCAAACTTGTCCCCAAACTGAGTTTTCTTGGGTCAGTAACTAACAGTTCTACAGCCCAGCCAGAGGCAGGTAAGGTGGAGACAAAGATAAGAAGCAGGAGTGATGGGCTTCCCTGGTGGTGCAGTGGTTGAGAGTCTGCCTGCTGATGCAGGGTACACGGGTTCGTGCCCCGGTCTGGGAAGATCCCACATGCCGCGGAGCGGCTGGGCCCGTGAGCCATGGCCGCTGAGCCTGCACTCCGCAACGGGAGAGGCCACAACAGTGAGAGGCCCGCGTACCGCAAAAAAAAAAAAAAAAAAAGCAGGAGTGAAAGGCAGTTGACACCAGGAGAGAGCGACTCCCCCTCTTCCCTCCCGCCCAGCAAGCAGTAAGCTACCCTGCCTTTTAACACTTTAGCTGTCCTGGCAAGGGCTCCAGTACATGGGGTTCTGAAAGCGTCATCAGAGCTTCTGCTAGCAGAGTGGGTTTTGCTTCAAGGCGGGAAACAAGATGTTGAGAAGAGTTATTTGGGAAAAAATTTCAACTTAGAATTTCCTTTAACAAGCAGAGATGACAATGGGGAGAGGCAGGGGGGAGAAGAGCTGACCGTAAGGGCCCTCGTACCCCACTACAGAGGTGACCGTATGGTCCGGTTTGCCTGGAACGGTGCCAGCACCTTTATTCATAGCACACTCTTCCACTCTCCAAAGTGTCGGCTTTGAATAACAGGTTTCACGCTTACCCTAATTATAGGTAAGTGTCATAAAATTTTAGGGCTTCCGGCTGGCTAAGCTGGGCCCAGGCAGAGCTGCCTGCTGACAGAGATGAAAGTGCCCTGGTCAAGAGCGTCAGAGGAGCTCACCAGCAAGAGAGCTGCCTTTCAGGACAGTGAGGTTCTGGTTCCTGAGGGCCAACTCTGCTCTCAGCAGTGTGTAATCTGTTGTGTGTGTGTGTGTGTGTGTGCGCGCGCACTCATGTAAGCACACACTACAGCACCATGCAGGAGGCAGAGAACAGAGCCAGGAAGAGTGACAAGAGGAAGATATAAATGGAGAGGTGGGGGAGGCAAAGAGATCCAGACATAAGAAGACAAGATGTAAGAAAAGAGTGTGGCTTTCTCAGGCCAGGTGTTGCCACTTGTTTTTTATTCATTCAGTCAACCATTAATTCATAACAGAAGACTGAGGCATGGGAAATACCTGGGTCCACAGAGTAAACACAGCCCCATCTATAGTTCCTAAGTTCTTCCATCCCACTGAGACTGCTGCGAAGGGGCAAGACCTGTGATGGGAAGTCTGCAGAGGGTTGCAGGCTTCACAAGTATTCTAGAGAAGTTCCATTACCACAAAAATGAAGCCAGCCAGACCCATACATCATCATATGGAAAGAGCTTATTGATGAGTTTAAGGGGCCTCTTCGTCGTCGGTCAGGAAGCAGATGATTTAAAATGAAATCAACAAACAATTTATCTGTAAGCTCGGGACCTGAAATACATTTTGACAATGTGTTGAAATGAAGGAGGGCAATGTTAAAATGACAGTGCAGTCATGTGGATGGCGGTGCTTACAGAGTCCAGAAATGATAAAATAAATAGTAGGAATGAGGCGGTGTTTCGCCAGTGCTGTCCAAGAAAGACACGCATGCCATCTGGCAAGCCTGAGAATGCTGGCGAGAAAGAAAAGAGGCTGTCAGGATGGTGAGTGTCCCTGGCCAGAAGGCCCTGCCCTTCAACAACACTCTGTTCTGACTCCACGCCCTCCTTGAGAATCTGAATTTCAGGTAAATCTGAATTTCAGATAAACAATGAAGTTTTTTTTTAGTACTTGGTGTTATTATGTTACTGTTTTTAATATTTAATCCCATGTTTATACATGTCTTCCTCATGCAGTATGTGGAACACACTTATACTACAAAATTATTCGTTGTTTATCTGTAATTAAAATTTAACTAGGGCTTCCCTGGTGGCACAGTGGTTAAGAATCCGCCTGCCAATGCAGGGAACATGGGTTCGAGCCCTAGTCCGGGAAGATCGCACATGCCACAGAGCAACGAAGCCCGTGCGCCACAACTACTGAGCCGGCGCTCTAGAGCCCGTGCTCCACAACAGGAGAAGCCACTGCAATGAGAAGCCCACACACCGCAATGGAGAGTAGCCCCCGCTTGCCACAACCAGAGAAAGCCCACGCACAGCAACAAAGACCCAACACAGCCAAAAATAAAAATAAATAAATAAATAAAATTTAAAAATTTAACTGTGTGCCCTGTATTTTTATTTCTGGTCACCCTAGTGGGGTCTAAGGCATGAGATCTATGCCTGGGTGCCCCTCTGAACCTAGAAGAGTGTCTTGTACATGGTACATGCTCAGAAGATAGTTTGACTGCTTAAACTTGCTTAAATTAAAATGAACTGCTTCTAGAAAGCACTGAGAAACTGGAAAAGCAGGAAGTCACAACCAGCACTGTGTTCATCCAGTCCAGAAATATTTATGAACCACTCACCACATGTCAGGAAACCTGCCTTTCAGAGGTCTTGGCTCCTATAGCTAGGCTAGTCTGATTTTCTAGCCTGCCTGCGTGGCATTTCATTTTAACGAGTTCCCTTTCCATCAATCACCTTGAGAGATTCTCATGCAGAGCAGGTTGTGGCAAGCAGGCAGGAAGGCAGGGTGGTCGTGAGACTCTGGGACTGGGACAGGGCGGGACTCTGAGGTCCCCGGAAATACCTTTGATAGCTTGCTGGACGTAGGCCGTCGTCCCGTCACTGAGGGTCACCGTCTGCAGCCCCAAGCTCTCCATGGCAAACTCCTGCTCGTACACTCAGACATGAAGTTGTCTTCTTCCCAGCACTGAGAGCCACAGCTGAGGTCAGAGATTTCCTTTGGCGTCACAAATCTGAGAAAACGAACAGTGTCATATTATGAGCTGCACGGCTTCCTCCTGCCGCAAGGACACACAGTGACTGTGAAGGAGGCCAGCCAAGAAGAAAAAGAGGTGAATTTTTCAAAGTAGAGAACTATGTTGGTTTTTATTAAGAGACTTCAAAATATACACACTTAAGAATTCTAAAGGTTGAGCATGCAAGAGAAGCATGCCAGCCAAATTGATTGTAAAGTAAGATTTCATTAATCAAAACCCACTTTTAAACTCGCTCCCCTTAGAAGGGAGCCCCACTGAAGGCAGGCAGCCAACCCCACTGCTGCTGGTTCTCTGTGACCATTCTGACATCTCTCCTGTGCTCAGATCTATCCATTCACCAGCCTTGTAAATATCACACAGGCATCACAAACAGCACAAGTCCCCAACAGAACTCACAATGTTCCCCACCCCAAGAACTGTTCCACTCCCAGTATCCCCTATCCCAGGGATGGCATGTCCAGCCACCCAGAATCAGTGGGGGGTCATTCTTTTTTTTTTTTTTTTTTGGCCACATGGCTTGAGGGATCTTAGTTCCTGGACCAGGGATTGAACCCGGGCCCTCAGACTGAAAGCACTGAGTCCTAACCACTGGACCACCAGGGAATTCCCAGTAGGGTCATTCTTGATTCCTCCTTTTTCCTCAGAAGTCTAGGTACACCACCATCTTACATCATACACAAAAATTAACTCAAAATGGATTAAAGAACTGAATGTAAGACCTGACACCATAAAACTCCTAGAAGAAAACATGGGTGGTAAGTTCCGTGACATCAGTCCTGGAATGATTTTTTTGGATTTGTCACCAAAGCAAAGGAAACAAAGGCAAAAATAAACAAATGGGACTAAAAAACTAAAAAGCTTCTGCACAGCAAAGGAAACAATCAACAAAATGAAAAGGCAACCTATTAAATGGGAGAAAATATTTGCAAATCATGTATCTGATAAGGGGTTAATATGCAAAATACACAAAGAATTCATATAACTCAATAGCAAAAAGCCAAACCATCCAGCTGAAAAATAGGCAGATGATCTGAAAAGACATCTTTCCGAAGAAGATATATAAATGGCCAAAAGGTACATGAAAAGATGTTCAGCATCCCTCATTACCAGTGAAATGCAAATCAAAACTACAATGAGATATCACCTCACACCTGTCAGAATGTCTATTACCAAAAAGACAAGAAAAAACAAGTGTTGGCAAGGATGTGGAGAAAAGGGAACCCTTGTGTGCTATTCGTGGGAAGGTAAATTGATGTAGCCACTATGGAAAACAGTATGGAGGGTCCTCAAAAACTTAAAAATTTGATCCATGAATTCCATTTCTGGGTATTTGTCCAAAGAAAACAAAAACCTTAACTTGAAAAGATATATGCACCTCCATGTTCATTGCAGTGTTATTTACAATAGCCAAGACATGGAAACAACCTAAGTGTCCACTGACAGGTGAATGGCTAAGGAAGTTGTCACACTCACTCACACACACACACACAATGGAATATTATTCAGCCACAACAAAGAATGGAATCTTGCCATTTTGACAACATGGATGTACCTTGAGGAAGGACATTATGCTAAGTGAAATAAGTCAGGCAGAGAAAAAACAAACACTATGATCTCACTTACATGTGGAGTCTTAAAAAAGAAAATCTAATGGATTCATAGATACAGAGAACAGATTGGTAATTGCCAGAGGCAGGGGTTGGGGGTAGGTAAAATGAGTAAAGGGAGTGAAAAGGTACAAACTTCCAGTTATAAAATAAGTCCTGGGGGATGTAATGTACGGCATGATGACTACAGTTAATAATACTGTAATGCACATTTGAAAGTTGCTAAGAGAACGGATGTTAATTAGACTTACTGTGGTGATCATTTCACAATATATACAGATATCGAATCATGTTATACACCTGAAACGAATGTAATGTTGTATGTCAATTATACCTCAATTAAAAAAATTAAAAGATAGACAAAAAAGTCTAGGTACCTAATTTCAGATGAGTATCACCTCTTGACTAATGTAAGAGCCTCCTAACATATGTCCTCAATAAATTGTTGCCTGTTTCCTATTCATTTTGTAATACTGTGTCAGAATGTCTATGTACAGATCTAAATCTACCACTTCCTTGATTAAAACTCTTCAGTGGCTTCCTATCACCCTAAGAATTCATTCTCCTTTGCAGGCAAGGCTGGTCCCCTTATAAGTCCCTGCAGCCCTGGCTACTACCTACCTCTTCCTGGCACTCACAATCCTGGAGTCACCTACTTCAGTACTTATCACTACCTCTTTAACACATGTTGCCCATACAAGACTTTGGGCTCCAGCCTGGCTCCTGGTTCACTGTGGGCTCTCCACAATTCCTTGTTCAGTGACTTACCAGGTCCTTGTGCCAGGAGGGAAGTGCTGGAGTGTCCTACTGGCAGCACTTGCTCTGCGTCTGCCGTAGTACAGAGCGTACTAGAGCCTCTGCTCTAGGCTCAGGGGTTAAGATTCTCTTTGCCACCCATCCATAGAATTCTCCTGGACCTGGAGTCTGGACTTCCTGCTTGATTCTCACTACCTGCCAGCTGATCTCAATCAGCGCTGCCCAAACTGTCTTCACATCAGGGCACCCAGAGAGAAGGATATTTGTATGTCACACTTTGGATGCTGCTGCTTGAAGCCAGGAGCAACCAGCTGGGGCTTTGGCAGCCCGAAGGGCTGAGTGGATCAGTATTTTGACAAGACTATAGCCCAGTTGTGACACAATGGTTGGGATACTGTACCCTAGACTTGGCATCTTTATTCATTCATTCTGTCCACAAACATTTACTGAATGGGCTAAGCTCTGGGGATAGCAATACTACTACCACTAATAGTGAATACTGCTGGAGAGCTAACCATGTACTAGGCATTTACATATAGTAACTCGTTTAATCCCCAAAATGGTCCTTTAATTAAATACTATTATTATCCTTATTTTACAGTTGAGGGAGTTGAAGCCCAAGCCATTAACTTGTTCAAGGTTGCACAGCTAATAAATGGAAGAAGAGGATTTGAATCCAGGCCATCTGGCACCAGAGTGGGCTCTTAAGTAATCTACTCTGCTGCCTAATACAGAGGTTTTTAGCTGGAGTTTATGAACCCTGAAGCCACCTGGTAAAACTTTTATGGTGTGTGAGCTTGTACATTTTTCTGAAGAGGGGAGAGTCCATGACTGTCATCTGAATCTTACAGGGATTAAAGGAGGTAAAGAACCACTGGCCTAGGAATTCCCACATCTGACTCCTCTTCTTTGGTCTACTAGGATCCTGGCAGTGACCCCAATGTTGCCCAGAGTCCTGATAACCCCCACATGGTCCCTATTTCATGAAAGCTCTGGTCCTGGCCTCTTTTCATCTGCTCCAGGACCTTCAACTTTCATTCTCTTGATCAGGGAGAGAAGTTCTTTTGGTAACCTGTTTTCATATAAACAGCGTTGTGTCAGAAATAAGAATACACCTGAGAGACCTAGGTTGGAAAACAAAGCAGACTGTAGGTTGAAAAGGGATTACAAAATGGCCTCAGATCTTTATGGCTGGGCCCTGTGACTGCTGAAGCAATGGTTGGTTTGATTTAGCTCATCTGTATTCTATTGAGACTTTCTGAGGAAAATCTGTGCCGTGGTTAAAAACACAGGCTCTGATGTCAGCCTTGGTTCTAATCCAGACTTTACCTCTTTGACGCTGTGTACCCTTGGAAACTAACTGAACCTCTCTGAAACTTAGATGCTACTTCTAAAAAATGAGGATAATAGTGGCGGCTTCTTCAAACGTTGCTGTAAGGATGAAATGAGTTCACATATGTCAGCATTTAGCACAGTGATGGCACACAGGAAGTACTCGAGAAATTCTGGCTCTGAGGAAGAGGATGGAAGAGGAACCTAAAGGGATATGCTTTTGAAGCAATGGGTATTTCTAAGACAGCCAAGAGTACTGGCAACAGCTCGGGACCAGAAGTCTGCAGAAAGGCTTTTAACCTCAATTCTATCTTCTGTGACTGCCTCTTAATCTGTAAAATAAAGTGTTGGTCCAAATGACCCTAAAATCCTTTCTATTGTTCGTGCTAATAACATTTATCAAATATATAGTCCTTAATACGTGTCAGCTGCTGTTCAAAGCACTTTACCTATATTAACTCTTTTAATCTTAAAAATAATGCTATGAGGAAGTAGGTACACTATCCCCATTTTACAGATGAGGTGACTGAGGCTTAGAGGTGGAGTAATTTGTCCAAGGTCCCAGAACTAGTTAGTGCTGAAGCCAGGATCGAAGCCAGGATCAAAGCCAGGCTGGCTGGCCGCAGAGTCCATACCTCTCAATACCTGGTGCATTTCTTCCTTTTGCTAATCCACCGTGACACAACATCAGCTCTCAAAACGCTTGAATACTGGTTGTTTAGCTTTCATCTCACCCACTGCAACTTAAAACCAGTTCTTCTCGATCTGGCCACATGGAAAGAGGGAAGAGCTGGTAGCCACATTTCCCAAAATAACTCAAAGAAATAACTCTTTTAGACTCAAAGAAAACAAATCTCCACTCTTTTACATGTTCTCACGTCCAGGCTAAATACAGTTTTCCTCCTTAAGCCTCATAATATACACCTTTAAAACAGTCTACTCTTGCTCTCCTCCCTTTCCCTGACCTCTGAAGCTGCTTTCCGACAGAGCCTGACAGCAGGTGAGGAGAAGGTGCTTCCCGGCTGCCAGGCATGTACAAGTGTCTAATTGCCATTTTTCTCCCTTTCTTTTGTTAAATGATGAATCCTCCTGTGCCAGTACTAAACCAACAACAGTGACACTGGCAGAGCCAAAGAGAGGCTTGTGACTGCCTCAGGATAGCTGGGTCTGAGCAGTTCCCGCCTGTACTTGACATTTCAGATTCATAACTCCCGTGGTCCTCTGAGAAAGAGGAGGGGGAGCGGGGGAGCAGGGGCAACTGCTATGTTTTCTCCTTGGAGGGTGTAAGTTATACCAGATCCCTAATGACCTGAGCTGGTTATAGGGGAGAGCCAGTCTGGCGGAAAGGGGGGAGTGGGGAATAAGAGCATGACAAAACGTAGGGATGAAAAGGGAGACGGACACTCCCAGAATTAGCAGCAAGCCCAATTCCTGTTTGTTGCATTTTTAAATGAACTTAACCTACTGTTTGCTCTGATGCAGGAAACAACCCTATGGCTTCATAATATATAAATGTGTTTCCTACTGTAAACATAAATTTTAATTACCAGTGAGATAACATTTAGAAAAACTTTCTAGACACATAGAATCTTTAGGTCTCTCTATGAAAAAAGATGTGCTTAAATTGCCTCCCCAAAGCAGAAAAATAAGAGAAATGACAGATGGGAAATGAAAGAGTAGCCACGTTATTTGTGCTTCTCCACTTTGTCATGGTTTAGATCTAATCTGATCCACACCCAGGCTGGGCTTCGCCTTGACTACAGGCACCTGTTCACTAGTCTATCATTTTCTGCTAACCTGAACTCCCTGGTCGTTTGGAGCAAGGCTTTATGTACTCTGCCTCAGCCAGCCCAGAGGGCAACTGTATCGAGAAGCCAAAAAAGAGAAAAACAGAACATTTGCTTGGAGAGAGAAGAATGCTCAACTTTGAAAAAAAAAATGACAATTTTCACTCAGATAATTCTTCATTTGGAAATATAGAAAACTTCTCAGAGAGGACAAAGCGACATTAGGTTGGGAGGGATGAAGGCTGAGTGAGTCAAGTGGCAAACAAATTAGAACAGGATTTGGAAGAGCTGTAGTAAAATGTTTTCAGTATTTGTGATTATAGAAGAAGACTTCAATGCACACACAAAAAGCCTAGTGAAACAGGCTTGGTTCTGTGGGTTTCCAAACACTAAAGAGAAAACAGGAAATTAATAACAGAAACATATTTAAAACATCAGCTAAACACCTCTTTCCAAAAGGCACAAAGATGTTAAAAGCCCAAAGTACTTTTTAGTATGGTTCTTATTTGGCTACTACAATTTTATAGGTTTGAATTAGTCACAGAAAAGGGAGTATGGAGGCAAAGTGGATTATTTTCAATTCCAAAAGGGCAATGAAAATGCATACTCCTTTACTGCAGAATGGCATTCATTTAAACTAAAACAGATAACTTAAAAATTTAATTTTCGGCCAAATGTTTAAGTGAATTTTAACACCTTAGTTTGTAAACATTCAACAGAGCAATCATGGGGGAGTTTCAAACCCACCTTTAGTCCATGAAAAGAAAAGTGCAGAATAAAGGCAATTTGGAAGGGTTACCCTAAGGATATCACTTTACATCAACAAGCAAATTAATACAGATATGGTGAGGTTACATCTCAGTTGTTTCTGGAATTCAGCTTGGGATCACTGCTGGCTTGAGAAGGGCTATTTGAAAACGAAACACTCCTTCAGCATCAGGAGGAACTGGATCATCACGGTTATTTAGACACGTCATGTTATTTAAAACATCACCCTGGGACAAAAAGGTTCCATTTATATTACCAGTTCATCAAAATGGAACAACATCCAGATCTCAACCAGGATAAGCAGGGAGTCCTGGACTTTTGAAGCATAAGAAAATCAAGTCAAAAAGAAGAGTTGGCTTAAGAAAACCCTCGACGGGGTCTTCCCTGGTGGTGCAGTGGTTGAGAGTCTGCCTGCCGATGCAGGGGACGCTCGGGTTCGTGCCCCGGTCCGGGAGGATCCCGCATGCCGCGGAGCGGCTGGGCCCGTGAGCCATGGCCGCTGAGCCTCCGCGTCCGGAGCCTGTGCTCCGCAGCGGGAGAGGCCACGGCAGTGAGAGGCCCACGTACCGCAAAAAAAAAAAAAAAAAAAAAAAAACACCTCGACATTAGGGGAAAATACTAAAGAAATAAAACATAACACATGATATTAAAAACACATATAACTGATAGATAACTAATAAGGACCTACTGTATAACACAGGGAACTCTACTCAATGCTCTGTAATGACCTATATGGGAAAAGAATCTAAAAAAGAGTGGATATATGTATATGTATAACTGATTCACTTTGCTGTACAGCAGAAACTAATACAATATTGTAAATCAACTATACTCCAATATAAATTAAAAAAAAAAAAAACATGTAACTGAACCGTACACTTAAAAATGGTTAAGATGGCAAATTTTATGTTCTGTGTATTTTACCACAATAGAAGAAAAAACTAGGTAGAAAAGGAAACCACATGCAGACACTTACAAACCTCCAAAAACATTATCAAATTCCCACTGGACAAATAAGGCTACAATATGAATTCACACAAGCAAAAATCACTAATATTAAAAAGAAAGTTTAATTAGTAATTAAAGAACAAGAAAGAATAATCATGATGATATTATACTTATCAAATTACCAAAAATCAAAGTAACAGTACTCACATCCAACAGACAATGAGATATCACTACACACCTATTACAGGAGCCAAAATCAAAACACTGACAACACCAAATGCTGGTGGGAATGCAAAATGGCAGAGTAAAACGGTATTCTGCAAGACAGGCAGTTTCTTACAAAGCTAAACATATTCTTACCATAAGATCCAGAAATCCTATTCTTAGGTATTTACCCAAATGAGTTGAAAACTTATGTCCACAGAAAAACTTGCACATGGATGTTTATAGCAGCTTTATTCATAATTGCCCAAAACTGGAAGCAATCAAGATGCCTTTCAATAAACAAACTGTGGTACATTCATACTACGGAATATTATTCAGCAATAAAAAGAGCTATTAAGTCACGCAAAGACATGGAGGAACCTTAAAATGCATTTTGCTAAATCAAAGAAGCCAATCTGAAAAGGTTACATATAGTATCATTCCAACTATATGATGTTCTGGAAAAGGAAAAACTATAGAGACAGTGGAAAGATCAGTGGTTGCCAAGGGTGTAGGGCAAGGGGAGGAGGGATGAACAGGTGGAGCATAGGTCATTTTTAGAGCAGTGAAACCATTCTGCATAAATCTATAATGGTGGATAACTGACATCATACGTTTGTCAAAACTCGTAGAATGTACAACACAAAGAGTGAACCATAATTGTAAACTATGGACTTTAATTAATAATAATGCCTCAACATTGGTTTATCAATTGTAGCACATATACTACACCAATGTAAGATGTTAGCAGGGGAAACTGGGAACTGGGGGCAGGGGGTTGGGGAAGAAGGGAGTATATGGGAACTCTCTGTACTTTCTGTTCAGTTTTTCTGCAAACCTAAAACTGCTCTAAGAAACAGTCTATTAATTACAAAAAAAAAATTTGAACCATCAGTGTTGGCAAGGCCAGGAGAGGCGGGCACAAGCATGCATTGCTAATGGCACTATAGGGGCTCCAGGTTCTCCAGAGAACAATCTGTCAATGCTTAACCCCACCAGGAAAGGTTCAGGATCTGAGATCTAATCATCTCATCTTCATAAATTCATCCCACGAAAAGAATGGACAGAAAACAAGAGCTACTTGCACAGGATGCTTGTTTAAACGTTTCAGACAAGAACCACGAAGACCATCTGGATTAGTGGAGGAGGGTTAACAAATCAACGCTAAGTGAAAAGACGAGGCTGAACACTCATCCAGCTCCACCTCGCAGAAACCTAAACTCCAAGTGAGAAGAGGGCAGAAGAGGCCAAAATGAAATGAACAGTAGTACTAAAAGGAGGAGGTATAATCTTTAAAAAAAAAAAAAAAGTCGCTGAAATGAAAAGATACCAGCATTGAGCTGAGAGGCAGCTCTACAGTGGACACTAAACCCATCTGCTTGGTTGCCCAGCTCCGCCCTCTGGGAGTTCTCCTTTACTCTCCCCACAGCCTTCCTATGATTGATACTACTGGCATCTCATCCCTCCTTGGTTCTGCAAAGACAGATACCTATTCTTCCTCTAATTTATGCCAATTTAAGTACTGAGGTAGGGAACTTCTTCCTCTAGGATTTTTTCTTCCTTTCTTCTCTTATAACCACCAGAGGTCCAGTTACTCTTTAAAATATATCATTGTGGTATTCTTCAAACTGGGCTGTGTGGTGTTTTGTGTGTCTTGTGGAATAGAGTGTCACAGTGGGGCCCCATGATTCAGTATCCTATGTTGAAGGTAGTCTGTATATTCTTAACTCAAAGCAATGTCCCTGTGTGACTTCCCTGGCTGTCCAGTGGTTAAGGCACCACACTGCCACTGCAGGGGGTGCGGGTTTGATCGCTGGTCGGGGAACTAGGATCCCTCATGCCACGCTGCGGCCAAAAAAAAAAGGAAAAAGCAATGCCCCTGAGGCTGTGGGGCAACAGGCACAGTTCTACATTGTTGGTGGGAGTATTCATTGGTATAAGCTCTATGTCGGGCAATTGGGCAGTTATCAATCAAAATTACAAATGTACACACCATCTGACCCAGCAACTTCATGTCTAGTCTACAGGTAGACGTACATGTGTGAAAAATGGAACACGTCCAAGGTTATTCATGGCATCCCTGCATGTAATAATAGCAAAAAAAATTCCAAACAGCATAAATGTCTATCAATATAGAACTTCCTTATTATGTAGACGTAAATATATGAGGATGGTTCCTTACATACTGACATGGAAGATCTCCAAAATATATTGAATAAAAATTCCAAGGTACAAAACAGTGCCTTTTGTATGCTGCCACTGCTATAAAAAAATCTATGGAAAGACAGTGAAGCAATTACTAACCAAGGTGGAAGGATAACTGAGTGATGGGCATAGCGATGGAAGGGTGACTTTTCACTGCACATCTTTCACACTTACAAAAAAAATTTTAAGCCCTGTGAATGTGTTACCTATGTAAAATAAATAAAAATATAAGAATAAAAGAATAAAGTCTAAAAGCAAGCTTTGCACTCCTTGTGTTGGCTAGAGGAATATCTATGATTCTCCCCTAACAAGGCATGGCTACTCCAGGGCTGACAGGATAGATTCCATGATGTACCAGTTTGTAGCAAAACCACATCTGAAAACTCAGCTTTCCAATTCATGGATGCCATTCTCACGTATCAGATGGAAACCTGATCAAGCTGAGCATGAAGCAACGGCAAATCTACACAGGAGCTGAGGACATACTGGCTCCCCAGCCTGGTATGTCCCCAGGCTGGTCAAGAGGGTGGGTCTGGTTGAAGTGGCAGATGAGCAGGGGCTGCTTTTCTCCCTCACTGCTTCTGTGGCTTTGGGACAGTACCTCCTAGATTGAAAGGATGATCTTCTCAGAGAGAACTTTGGTCTTAGGTACCCCTGCCACACCTTCTACATCTAAGGCTTGGGTCAGTTCTATAATCTCAAGGAGCTCCCAGTTCCTTAAGCTTATCTTAACTGCATGGGTCTCATGCTTTATCAGCTCTCCCAAAGCAGCAGGGACTTCCAACAAGTGAAAAGTTATGCAGTGAGAAACAGTACCAGGCTAACAAGTTACATCTGGGCTTCTCTGAGATGAACCATTACGGAAGGCAAGTGTTAACCGGGAAGCAGTAGAAGAAGTGCTCTGACTTCCAGCTGGTGTCAGTCTAATACACTGAAGCTTTGAAACATCCCAGATCTTTCTGAACTATAAGTGAGGAGCCCAAGTAGGCCCTGCACTTCGAGCAGCAAAACAGAGACATAGGATTTGTGAGACCCTCACACGGACACTCACATTTCCATACCTTGATTGATAGCTGCCAGGGCAAGAGGCATCTGAGGTTTTGTCAGTAGCTTAAGGCCACCAGTTAAAGATAATGGCTTCAGGGCTTCCCTGGTGGTGCAGTGGTTCCTGCCAATGCAGGGGACATGGGGTTCGAGCCCTGGTCCAGGAAGATCCCGCATGCCACGGAGCAACCAAGCCCATGCGCCACAACTACTGAGCCTGTGCTCTAGAGCCCGTGAGCCTCAACTACTGAAGCCCACGAGTCACAACTACTGAAGCCTGCACGCCTAGAGCCCATGCTCCGCAACGAGAAGCCACTGCAATGAGAAGCCCGCGCACCACAAGGAAGAGTAGCCCCAGCTCGCCACAACTAGAGAAAGCCCGTGCGTAGCAACGAAGACCCAACACAGCCAAAAATAATAAATAAATAAAATAAATTTATTTTTAAAAAAAGATAATGGCTTCAGCTGCACTTGGATTTGTAGCTCAGTTGTTCTTTTGGTTTTTTTTTTTATTACTCACCAGAACAAAATTTTCCCATTCTGTTAAGTGAAAGATGCTAGTTACATATACACTCTAATTTTGTGAGTGACCGGATCATTAAGATGGGCTATATCTCGTATTTTATAA
Source organism: Phocoena sinus (assembly GCF_008692025.1). Classification (NCBI taxonomy): domain Eukaryota; kingdom Metazoa; phylum Chordata; class Mammalia; order Artiodactyla; family Phocoenidae; genus Phocoena; species Phocoena sinus. The sequence goes on along the minus strand of NC_045773.1, from coordinate 65,193,349 downwards.
ATTAATTAATTAATTTTTGACCGCACTGCACGGCATACAGGATGTGGGATCTTAGTTCCCCGACCAGGGATTGAACCTGTGCCCCCTACAGTGGAAGTGCACAGTCCTAACCACTGGACCACCAGGGAATTCCCTATATCTTGTATTCTTGTTTAGCTGGTCAGAGACTCTCCTTAAAATATAAGCATCAACATCTAAATGACACAAGGATTAGACATCTGTGCTTCCAGATGCAGTGAAGGGATTACTCTGCCAGGTTTTTTTTTTTCCTTAAACTCAACTTTCTTGGAGTGAAAATCACACATCCTACTTTCTGTTAAACTGATGATAATTTAAGTTCCTGGAGAGCATGCATTTCAGCTTAATCAGCACCAAACAAAGAATGTGTCCACAGATACTAAATGAATAATACTACTAGGTCACATAACTAACTAAACTCTTTAGCTCAAATTTGAATCCTAAATCAGCCCTACTTATTGTGAATTAGATCTAATTGAGACCAGATTTGAAACCCTTCATCTAGGGACTTCCCTGGCGGTCCGGTGGCTAAGACTCTGTGCTTCTAATGCAGGGGGCGCAGGTTCGATCCCTGGTTGGGGAACTAAGATCACACCTGCTTCGTAGTGCGGCCAAAAAAAAGAAAGAAACCCTTCATCTGCTACAGAACTATAAGCTCCCTAAGAGAAGTTCCTGGCAGAGGAGTAAATGCTGAGTGCAAGAATGAAGGAGCGTGGGGGATTTCCCTGGTGGAGCAGTGGTTAAGACTCCACGCTCCCTATGCAGGTGGCCTGGGTTCGACCCCTGGTCAGGGAAGTAGGTCCCTCACGCATGCTGCAACTAAGAGTTCACCTGCCACAATTAAGGAGCCCACAAGCCGCAACTAAGGAGCCCGTGTGCTGCAACTAAGACTCAGCACAACCAAATAAATATTAAAAAGAACGAAGGAGGGAAGGAACTGAGTCCCACCATCCCAGCTCTTCCTCCAGCCCTAGCTAGGATGCCCACGTTTTCCTCACTTGGATTACCATCTTGCCTCATCTCCGACATCCACGTAGTTTTCTCCCAGACCCAGGTCAAGAACAAGCTTTCCCTGGCCAACACCACACCAGACCATCAGACTCCAGCCTACTCCCTCTATACTCAGCAGTGAAGCTACACCAGGAGGCTCGTCTGTAGTGTTCCACGAGGGCACAGATGCATCTCTCTGTCATCGGACCCTGAGTCCAGTGCCCAGAACATGGCAGGCACTAACTGGGTAATGCTTTAGCAAAGGAAGGGAGGCCTCTTACCACCAACGCCACTACACAGTGTAGAGCTCAGCAGTTTCCAACATCCTCTCAGATATACGTACAGTTATATTATCTCCCTTGCTCTATGCGCTACTTCATTGACTCTCACACAGGAGGAGCTGAGAAGACAACGCATTTCTAGTCTAAAGCTGCCATTTTGCAGATGAAGAAACAGGCCAGAGCTGCCAGAGGAGTCTGAAAGGATCACAGAGCTACCTGGTGGCAGAGCCGGGTCTCACACCTGAGCCTCTAGTGTTCTTCCCACCATACTCCTTTGTCTCTTGCCCAGTAATAGTGTTCTTTCAGTTCCCAGGAGGGCAGAAATTGACTAGCAAGTCTAACAGACTTGTATATCCAGCTGCTTATTTAACATCTTCACGTCCAAAAACATCTCAAACTTGACATATTCAAAAGTGAATTCCTTATCTCCCCTTCCTACAATGTATCCTTCTTCCAGGCTCCCCCATTTCAGTAAATGCGAACTCCATCCTTAAATTGCTCAGGCCAAAAATGAGGGAGCCATCCTCAACTTCTCTATTTCTTTTATATGCCACTTCCAATCCATCAGCAAATCCCGTTGGGTCCTCTTTCAAAACATATCCAGAATCCAACCACTTCTCACCCTTGCACTGCTTTACTTTGGGTACAAACTACCAACTTGTCTTGCCTGGACTATTGCAATAGTTTCCTAATCAGTTTCCTTCCTTCCACTCTTGCCACCTACAACTCATTCTCAACATAGCAGCCACAATGATCCTTTATGTCAGATCATGTCACTTGGGTGCCTAGGACCCTCCAATCGCTCCCATCTCACCCACAATTCACAAAAAATCCAGGGGCCTATAAGGCCTAATATGATCTACCACCAATCCACTCCCACCTCCACATCTCTTGCTATGTTTCTCCTCTCCACCCTACTGTAGCCATACTGACTGGTGTCCTCATGTTTCTTGAATATACGAGGCATACTCCTGCCTCAGGGTTTTTGCACTTGCTGTTCCCTCTGACTGGAATATAATTCCCTCAGATAAATGCTTGGCTCACCTCAACTTCTTTGGGTCTTTGCTCAAATGTTGCCTTTTCAATAAGACCTTCCTTGACCACCCTACTTAAAACTTAATATCCCGGTTCCTGGTACTCTTTATCTTCCTTCTCTGTTTAATTTTCCCAATATATATTTTACTTGTTTATGGTATGTTTCTGCCTCATCCCGACAGGTGAGCTCCTCAAGTCCTGGAACTTTGTTTTATTCACTGCTCTATCCCCAGGTATGAGAAAAGTACCTGGCCTCCAGCAGATATTCACCAAACATTAGTGGAATGACTGAATGAGTGAATGAATGAATGAACCTCCATACTTTTAGAATCTCCCAGCAATCTGAAGGGTTTAGGCCAGAAGGGGTAGACCCTAGTTGAGCTCTGATCTCTCCCTCACTTCCCCCACTGTCTCTTCCTCTTCTCAGACCCAGTCCAGCCCATTAACACAAGAAACCACACCTGGGCTGGGAAGCAGGGCAGGACCAAGGCCACAGGTGCTTGTTGCCAGGATGATACATTTCTGCAGTGTGCTAATTTTTGAATTTAGCATCATGATATCTCACAAACAGAAGAGGTCAAAAATAGGTTGGGACTAAATATACTACTTAACCAAGATAATAGTACTGACTCAGTAACAGCAGCTCGTTTGTTTTGATATATTTTGCAAGGAACAGTGCTAAATTTGCACTTGTTCACCTAGCTGTCCTCTTCTTTTTCCTCCAATTTTTTATTATGGATTTCAAACATACATAAAGGTAGAAGGAATAGTATAATGAACTCCACGAACCCATTACCCAACTTCAACAATTACCAACATTTTGCCAGTTTGATTTCTTCTCTTCTCTGATTGTCTCTGCAACCTCTGCTAAATATTTCATCTAGCTGTTTTCTTGAGAACTGGTCTACATATGACAGACCCTGGCCTTGTTACCACTGTATACTAGCCACTATGTCAACCAGTCTCTCTAGTCTAACCAGAAACACAGTAAAAAGAAGCACTTACACCCATTCCCCCACCCAAGCTATGACTAAAAAAGGAAGTGTCTAAATTCCAGAATGTTTAAGTCAAGGGACTTGCCCATTATCACGTTTGGAAGGATTTGGGGAGAAGGGTTGTTGTAGCTACAAAGTAGATATAGACACTAGCTGTTTTCACTTGTTTGTACCTGATGCAGAATTTCTGAATGAGTTCATTCAATCCAGTAAGTATTCACTGACTACCTGCTAAATATGGGGGACAGGATTAAGATAACAAAAGATAAAGAAAACCCAGGTTCTGTTCTCAAGGAAATCACAGTGGGGGTGGAGGGTGGGTGTTGGGTGAGAAGAGTACCCAAATAACTAAGATCCAAGGCAGAATATGTTCTATAGCCTAAGAGAGATTAAACAAATCTAAGGCGAAAGCTCCTTTTAAAGAAATCAACCCACAAAATTTGCAGACCCCAAGATTTATGCCTTCCTTAACTCTAAATCTGCCCTCTGCTGAATTTACTGCTATACAGCCAATAAGTATATTATTAGGAATTTGGGAATTCCCAATAATTCCCAAATTTGGGAATTTGGTGACCCACAGAATAGACTTTTGGAAGTGGATCTTTAATGTCACATTTTGCTACTCACCATCCAGTCCTCTGGTGGGAGGGGACTGGAAAGTCCTCCCAGGGCTTGGAAAACAATGGGGCTAACTGGTGTTGACACTCAAAGCATTCTACCCTGAGGGCATATACAGCAAGCAGCTTCATAAACCGGATAGAAGAGTGGAAGTGTGTCAAGAAGACTTGGCTACATTTATTCAGAAGGATTTCCAAGATCTCTCTTCTTGCTACCTAAAGGACTGTGATCTTGGTGATCTATTATCAGAGGTTCCCAGAGAAAAGTGTAGTTCTCTGGACAAAACCAGGGAAGTGTGGTTGGCCATGCTGTGTGTGAAGGAGAGAGTGGCAGGGAGAGTGGAAGAAGGGGCAGAGCTGGGATGGGAGAAAGGTTTACACCATAATCAATGCTACCAAGATTGGTGAGGTGAGGATGCAGGTGAGGATGAGGTGAGGTGAGGGAGAAAAATAAGAGTAGGGCAGGAAAAAGGCACTGTGAGAAGGGATAGGGCACAGGAAGGGGGATAAGGTAAAAGATGATTCTGGTTTGAAAAGATCACTGATGAAAATGAGAAAGTTGCTATGAGATCCCAGAATCTAAGAGGCAGGATCTCACAAGATATTGAAAAGGGTATGAAGAGGAGGGATCTTAGCATGGGAGGGTGTATAGATTTTGAAGGATGGGTTCACATTGGGATGGAAGGGGCTCATTTCACTGAAGCTGGGAGAAGCACTCACTAGATGAAGGGCTAATTTAGATGAAGGTTTTGAGTAACAGGATGTGGCTGAGGATGGTAGAAGGGAAGCAGCTGAACACTCATAAGAGATTTCCAATCTCTTATATATATGAATTCCTGGGGGTAAAGGATTTAACAGGATGAGAGGATTTGGGATAGAGTGCCACTGAGGTGGGAGACACCTTAGGGTAAGTTTAGGGTAAGTGGGAGCTCCAAGGACTCATAGGGTGAGAGGATATCTGGACAAAGGGTAAAGAGAGGTATTAAGGTGCAGGGGTCTCAGGACACGTGGGGTCAAAAGTCATGAACAGGGGCTTCCCTGGTGGCGCAGTGGTTGAGAGTCCGCCTGCCGATGCAGGGGACATGGGTTCGTGCCCCAGTCTGGGAGGATCCCACATGCCGCGGAGCGGCTGGGCCCGTGAGCCATGGCCGCTGGGCCTATGCGTCTGGAGCCTGTGCTCCGCAACGGGAGAGGTCGCAGCAGTGAGAGGCCCACGTACCGCAAAACAAACAAACAAAAAAAAGTCATGAACAATTGGTTGAGGAAGTGACCAAGCCATGGGGCAAAGGTTAAGAGAAACCTTAGAAGTGATGGGGAAAGTGTTGGTGTTGGGGCTGAGAGTGACCTGGAAAACTAGGTAGGTTTAGGGGCAAGAGAAGCAATGGATCAAATGAGTTTTGAAGACTGTGGGTTCAAATCCCAGCTCTGCTACTCATCTGGGTGAGTTTCAGGTTCTTCATTTGTTTAAAACCAAACCAAAACAGGGCTTCCCTGGTGGCGCAGTGGTTGGGAGTCCGCCTGCCGATGCGGGGGACACGGGTTCGTGCCCCGGTCTGGGAGGATCCCGCATGCTGCGGAGCGGGTGGGCCTGCGCGTCCGGAGCCTGTGCCCCGCAGCGGGAGAGGCCACAGCAGTGAGAACCCTGCGTACCGCCAAAAAAACAAAACAAAAAAAAAACAAACAAAACAAAACAAAATATGGGAAATAGTAGTAGATATATTGGGGTTGTGAGGGGAAACAGTTTACACATACAAAGCTTGGTGCACAGTAGGTGCTCAGCCGTAAGTGCCAATCATTATTAAGGAGATAGCAGGGTAAAAACCCAGAGAAGTGAGGAGGCCACAGCAGAGATAAGAGGACAGTGATTCCAAGAGCTCGGGGGGTACCAAGATAATGCAAAGTGTGGCCCCTGTGTTCATTATCTGTTGACTCCCTAGCACCCAGGACAGAGTAAGACCCATAAGAGCTTCTCGACTTATACTTAAGGGCTCCCATGGGCTAGGCCTGGACCAAATGCTTTGAATGCATTACCTCAAGCACTACTATTATCCTACCCTAGGAGAAGTGAAGACTGAGGCTAGATGGTGTGCCTGAGGTGCCATACTTTACAGGCCAGAGTCAAACTAGAACCCAGATCTCTTACCACATCAACACCCCAAGCTGAAGCACTCTTATCCTGCTTTGCAAACATGTTAACTGATGAGGCCTGATCAAGGGAAATGGGTATGGACTATTAAGAGTGTAGGGGGGTTGCAGGAGTGAGGGAATAAGGTTCAAGAAGCAAGTGGACCCTGGGCTGAGATTACAACAGTAAACTTCTAGTTAGGAGTACAGAGTACAAAAATGATTGCAAACAAATATCATCTTGACTGAGAATTGCAGAACGTCACAGCTGGAAGGAAACTCTGAGATCATTTAACCCAACCTTATCATAATACAGATGAGAAACTGAGGTCCAGAGCGAGGAAAGGACTCCTTCCAGGTTCCCAAAGCACAACGGTGGCAGAGCTAGGACTTGAATCTGGGACCACACACTCAATCCAGATTCTCTGATGACTCCAACTATATCTACTTCATATTCATTTCTATATCTTCCTGAGCACCAGCTCGGTGCTAGGGCACTTGTAAGTCATGTGCTGATTAACACTGGGGGGCTGGAGTGCAGAGAGGGATGTCCGTGGAGGTGATTTTAGGATGAAGGGGGCACATGGAATGAGGATCATGAAGTTACAGGGCAAAGAAGGGATTATCAGATACTGAGGGTTATGTAGAAGATAACTGGGTGGGAAACTATTTTAGTAGGTATGGCTTAGGAGTTACCAGGAAAGGTTTGGGGGGAGTCACCAAGTTTGTGGGGGAACACGGGGTAGAAGTGGAGGGGGTTACCAGACCAGTGGGGTCACTGACGTTTTGGGGGATGTAGGGATCTCGGGTCATGAGTCACTGGTTTAGAGCTGAGGGTGGTGGGTCCCTGGGCAGTGCTGGGCAAATTCCTGGGTTGGCAGAGTCAATGAATAAGAAGTGAGGATTACCTGGTGAGGTCTTAGGGTCAGTGGGTAGGGTGTGGGGGTCACAGAGGTTGAGGCGGGCGCAGTCACGGGGTGGGGTTTGGAAATCATGGGGGAGGAGTCACAGGACGGAATGGAGGGGCAGGGATGGGGGCCAGAACCCGGGGTGGGGGAGGATCAGGCCGCCGTCCAGCCTCCCGGCCACCGGGCTAGGGCCGGAGGAGGGTGGGCACACCGGGCTCGGGACCTTCCCGGGGCCCTGCGCCCGCCCGGCCTCCCACCTGGGCACGGTGGACCCACTCCCCGCAGCCACCAACCTGACAGCCCCCGAGGGCGACTCCGCCGACAGACCGCCATGCAACGGGCCCCGCCACCAGCGCCGGCCCCGCAACCCGCCTGCGCCATAGCCCGCCCGCCCGCGCGCAGCTTGCCTCGCGCCATATCCAGGTTCCAGGGCCGCCGCACTTTCCTCTCTTCTCTGCGCGCCTCTACCGGGCCCCGGAACCCGTATAGAAAATACAGGGAACGCTCCACCCCGCACCCCCAGTCGCCGCGGCCGCCGTCCTACTTATCCCGGTTCCCGGGCCGCTGGAGCCCGGGCAGCCGGGCTCTGAACGGTGCCGGTGAGAGCCCCGCCCCGCCCCGCCCCGCCCCGCCCCCCGGCCGGGGTGACGCGCAGCCCGCGAGGCCGAGCGCCCGGGGAGGGCGTGATGACGTCACGACGCCCCGGTCAGGGACTGGGCGCGGCTCGCGAGCCGGGTCGTCTCTATAGCAATGAGGAGCCGCCACCTGTCCTTCCGAGGGATTCGGTCCACCTGAGGCGGGAGGCGGGAGGAGCCCGTCGGCCGCCTGCGGGTGAGAAGGTGCGCTTTTGGATGGGGGGAGGACCGGAGGGGCAGATTGTGAGGGAGGCCGTTCTCGCGGCTGCCACTCTCCGCACCGGGTCACGGACCCTCTCCTCGCGGCTCAGAGCCCCCTGCGCCTCACGGTTCCAAGGCGCTTTACTGTGCGCAGTCCGCTGGCAGTGCCTACGATCTATGAGCCACGCGGGTATTACTAGCTCCTTATTGAAAAAGACGACGTCGAGGAGCCGTGAGGGACTGGCCTCTTTAGGGAAGGCGTCCTGAGGGTGCTCTTCGGTTCTCTCATTCCCCCGCCAGCCCCACCCTTAGCCTCAAAACCAGCTGCTCCCCCATGTAGGCTCCTTTCGGGGTGAACAAAGCCAAGCCCTTTTACAGTTTCCCCCTCTCACTAGGGAGGGGCTGTGCTTGGGGAATTTTCAGACACCTAGGGGAAAAGTAAAAGAGAGTGAGCTTTTGGTAAAAAATTAAAAATAGAGACGTTAGATGAGGAACTGGTAAACGTTGCCTCTTAGGAGAGGAATTGGGGTGACTGGAGGAATGAGGTGAGAAACTTTTCTCCCTCTCTGCCCTTTTAGACTTTAAGTCCTTTCTTTTGTCTCCTCTCTCCCCACCCCCCAAAATTAACTAAAAAAAATTTTTAAAGGAAGTATGCCAATAAACTGGAAACATTTACAAAGTACTGTGTTTGGGGCCCATGGTAGCTAGAGATGCCATTGGTGGTTCCTTTCCTCCCTTGTCTAAAGAGCTTAACCACAAAGCCTCCATTTCAATTTTAGACATTCTCTGTTCCGCGTCTTACTGCTTTTGGCACAATTCCAGAGGTGGGACTGGGGCTCCAATTCTCATCAGGTTCTCAGTTTAGGGGGTCAGTAAGTGACAATTGTTGGCCCATTCTTTTTCTCTTTTTTTTGGCCGCGCTGCAGGGCATGGGGGATCCTAGTTCCCTGACCAGGGATCGAACCTGCGCCCCCTGCAATGGAAGTGCAGAGTCTTAGGCACTTGACCTCCAGGGAAGTTCCGATGGCCCATTCTTATGGTTATATATATTATAATTAATCCTTTCTACATCTCCAGGTATAGAAATAAACAGCCTGACCTTTAAGGTGCCCTCTTTCTGTTCCTTTTTGGTGGAAGCTTGGCAAGTTATTTTACCTAGATACAAAGAGAGAACATAGTAGCTTGTCCTGTAGCATAAACTTCTGGTTAGACATAGAGCAGGGGCTAGAACTCAGGTTGTCCTAGTTTGTCCCCCCGCCCCCCCCCCCCCCGCACCACCTTTTTCCATAATAAAAAATACATTTGTCCTTTCTCACATTCCTTGCAGATCCTAATTTGATTGGCTAATCACCTCTCCCATTACACAACAAAAACTGGGAAACTAGTGTCTGAATTTGAAGTATTAAGATTCTGATGATGGGTAATTTCAGGTACTCAGGAAAACTGGGGAGGAAGATACTTTGGAGTGGAGGATTGAAGATCATTTCTAGTAACTTCTGTTCTGCCTTTGAACCCCATCCCCACAATATACCATATAGGCTGGTGGTCTTCAGACATTTTAAAAAATGGATTCCATATAAGAATTTTAAAGTACTGTGTACCCCCTTGTTCATTTCTAAGTTGATACCTAAATTTTCCATCATAAATTTAAATACTTGTAGAAGATATAATTTCTGACTTACTGCAAATGTTGACGTTTTAAACTAAAACCATTACATCATTCTTAATTGTATCTAGTGGACTCCAAATACCCTAAATATTTGATGTCTGCCAACATCCATTTAAAAATATATGAACAAGAAATTTTAGATGGTTCCCTTTCTTACTGAATTCCTAATTCCATTCACTGCCCCTATAGAACTTTATCCTAATTAGTATATTTGTATGCTTTAAAGTCTTTTACTGATCACTATCACCTTCTTTGCAACAAAATCGAGTATATATTTAAGCTTATTGCTTGTGACCATAGGCTTTGTTGAAAATTTTCTTATGAATCAAATTGTCATTACGGTTATCACTAGTACAACGATTTATTAAGCAACATCACTATATTACACATTTTTATAACTTGTGAAACCTAAAAAGTACAATTTTATTGAAAACGCATCTCAATGAGAAATAGGGTGTTTCTCCTCAATTAGTTCAGGTATTCACAGACTAATATTACCTAATGGTGGAAGGAGATAAGGTACCACACCAATTCTCTACCTGTTTTTTATTTTTATAGACATAAGCGTTGAGAAACGTTGTTTACATAGTAATTGGGAAAGGAAGAAATCTGTTAAAACGATATCCCTCAAGTCTTTGAACTACTTCTAAATTACATGCCAACAATCGCAAAGTGTCCTATTACCAAATACTGTTATCAAGTACTATCAAATAGAGTTCTCCTTTACTTTATTAAAAGCAAAGAATTGGAAACCACTGATCTTGCAGAAGGATTTGTTAGTCATTTGAGTATGTTTCAGTCTTATGAAAATAATTATTAAATTATCTGTCACCTTTTCACTCAGAGGCACCTAGTTAATCAGATAACTGATTTTCGTACTTCTTTGCCAACACAATTTTTTAAATAAAATTCTTTCATCATTACATGTTTTCAGTATCTTTCTGTTAAAATATTGACATGCAGATTCACTTCCATATGGAAGACACCTGCCATTTGTGGAATTAGCAAAGCCAGTCTTCATTTCACATCAGACTTACTTTCTGTCAGGAAAAAGTCTGACTTTATTCTTCAATTTAAATAAGTACACTAAGGGACTTCCCTGATGGTGCAGTGGTTAAGAATCTGCCTGCCAGTGCAGGGGACACAGGTTCAAGTCCTGGTCCGGGAAGATCTCACATGCCACAGAGCAACTAAGCCCGCCCGCCACAACTACTGAGCCTGCGCGCCTAGAGTCTGTGCTCGGCAACAAGAGAAACCACCGCAATGAGAAGTCCGTGCACCGCAATGAAGAGTAGCCCCCACTCGCAGCATCTAGAAAAAGCCCACGTGCAGCAACGAAATGAAGAGTAGCCCCCACTCGCCGCAGCTAGAGGAAGCCCACGTGCAGCAACGAAGACCCAACGCAGCCAAAAATAACTAAATAAAATTATTTTAAAAAATAAATATATTAATATTCACTTTTAAAGAATATTATAAAATCACTGGGAAATAAATGATTAACTGTAGCTTATAAAATAGATTACTAAAGTCAGTCATGATTAAAATTATGTAGATCTAATATTAATATTATAAATATTGTAAAAACAAGATGGTACTATTTCTCATTGTATAATTTGGAATAATGCCATATAATGTATAGCTGAATACATTAATTTATTAAGTGAAAAGTAGGGTAGAAGGCATGTTAGTCCCTTGGCAAATACCGGTTTCTGCTTGTGTTGAACTCATGTTTGGCTTTTGGGAACAGCTAAATAACAATTGTGTAACAAAAAAAGAGAACTCCAATAATTTTCTTAGACTTCATGATCAAACTTTTTCTTATGTATTTAATAAAAAAGAAAGTTTTTTTGTTAGGAAATAATGGTTTGAGCAGCTAACAATTTCATTTTTTGCTAGCAGGAGGTAGAAAATAGGAAACGTTTTATAAGATGAAACAAGAAGATTGATTGTAATGGGAATATTTTGTTATGAAGGGAAAAAACGACCCCTTCCTTCTACTCCCCAGGTTTTTACACCCTAGGCCATGCATCAGGATTCAATGTAGGTGAGGGATATGCCTTTCTTTTGTAAAGTAGGACAAGGATTATGGTGATAGAGGAGGTAGAATGGAGAGTGCATGAATATGCTGGCTGGCTCTCAAACAGATGAGTTTTAGGGAAGAATTCTTATGGAAGTTGAGGATCTGGAAATGTATTCCCTTAAAACTCTCCTCAGGGCTTCCCTGGTGGTGCAGTGGTTAAGAATCCGCCTGCCAATGCAGGGGACACGGGTTCAAGCCGTGGTCTGGGAAGATCCCCCATGCTGCAGAGCACCTAAGCCCCTGTGCCACAACTATTGAGCCTGCGTTCTAGAGCCCGTGAGCCACAGCTACTGAGCCCATGTGCCACAACTACTGAAGCCTGCGCGCCTAGAGCCCGTGCTCCACAACAAGAGAAGCCACCGCAATGAGAAGCCCGCGCACTGCAATGAAGAGTAGCCCCCGCTCGCCGCAACTAGAGAAAGCCTGTGCGCAACAATGAAGACCCAATGCAGCCAAAAATAAATAAATAAAATAAAATTTTTTTAAAACTTAAAAAAAAACAACTCTCCTCAGATTGATTTCCCTGCACAGGTACCCCCCTTGGAAAGTCTTCACATACCTTTAGGAAGAATTCCTTGGAAAGTCTTCATGTACCTCACTTTAAAGACTGCTTGATATAGACAGACCCATACTCCACTAGCCCTGACTCTACATTATTCTGGGACATAATTGCAAGTGTCCTAGAAAGAAGGAGGAAGACTTGGTGTTTTTGGAATAGAAGAGGGTTAGGAGAGAAGTCAGAGAAGATGGCCCCAAGTTGGTATAGTCACTCACCATGGTCCTGGATATGGTCCTCAGCTTTGCAGTTTTAGAAATGTGATTTTTGTCAGTCCACACAAAGGTGTTCATATTTTGTCACACTGAATCAAACTCACAGGAAGTTAATGTATGAAATAGAATGCCAGTGAATTAATTTATACTCATAATCACCAAGTTGACTGGATTCCCTCTCCTGCTGGGAAATCTATGTAGAAAGGTCAGTTGTAATCAGTCTCACATGAGGAGTGCGGATCTTGAGCATGGCTACTGCTATCAAGCTGTGATGGCCTGATGCGCGATGCCTGGCACGTAACAGGAGCTCAGCAATTGTGGAATAGAATGCACCTGTCTCCTTTATAGATGCTGATGGGGAAGTTCAGGATTCTGGTAGGCCAACCCAACATATGTTTTGATCAGGTAGATTTTTCCTTGTTCCACTTAAAGGGCTATATCATGTAGCTATTAAATCCAATAAAATGTCACGTCAGGGAATTATGTAATTACAACAATTAAGTTTTATCTATCATCTCTGAGCCTAGAAATGGCTACTGTTCATTTATAAGGGGTTAGAGGTTGCATTCCCGAGACCTGTACAGTAATGGTGGTAGTGGCTGAATGATCTCCATTTCAGAATTCTGTTTGGTGGCCAAGAAGGTACTGCATAAAAAGAACAACGTTGGTGAATCTCAGTGCTGGTACTTTGCTAGAGATGGGACATCTTTACTAGGGAAGTATCTTAACCACCTGTGGCCTGGCTAGATTTTGGGGACTGTACTATGATAAGCAACAATACCCCAAATTTCCCCCACTCGGGATAATTCTTGATACTGCTTTTTAAAACAGACAAGCCTTTTCAAATTCTAAAATCATTAGGAATAAGATGGATAAATGAAAAATTGGGGTAAGTCCTATCTGGAAGCAAGAAGACACTGTCTCCTCAGAGCTTTTTTCCAGCTCTAGGGTAAGCCATTGAGAGAGGAAAAGATGCCAGGCTGAGAAGTTTCATTTAGTATTTTAATAATAATAATAAAAAAAGACAATACAAAATCCAAACATTTCTTTTTACAAGTTCAGATACATTTTTTCCCCCAAGTGCAAAATACTCTATGAACTGCATCATTTATTGTTGTGTAGGAGATGCTTACTATATCGGCAGCGGTGGAAGGTAGATATAAATACAATATTTTGAGATTTCTTTTGCATTAAAAAAAAAGAGCCTCCCACGTGGTAATGGTTATTCTCTGAAACTTAAGTTCGACTCACACAGAAGAATAAAGTTTTTGGTTTGTCCAAACTGTTACAATCTGTGTTGTCTAGATAAGCTGATAAAAGAACTGGGGGTTATATTCCCTCTTATCATATATTTTTGTAGAGGGCTCCTAGTCCAAGTAATGGCCCAAGGACAGAGTGTGCTACCTTTGAGACAAGTCAAATTTAAAGGTATCCTTGTGTTGTTGGCTTCCACTTTTCTCTTACAGTGCTTAGGAGAGAAGCCAAGCAGGTTAACATTATTTTCTGCTTGTGGTCAGTTATACTTTGTCTCCCTTCCTCTAGTTTGAGCCTGTTATATTGAGGTTAAGCAGCAAATACAGAAGTCTGAACGCTCTATAATATTTTCTAACATTTGAGATATGGCCCCCTAATCTCCAGAGTCACCTCAAACATGCATATGGAGAAAACTTCTTGGATATGAAAACTTTCATTAGGGCTAAAGACCAGGACCGTACTACTGAACTTTCAGCAATAAATCTGAGCCTCCACCACCTCAAATTAATCCAATCCTGGCAGAGTCTGAGCAGTCACTGCTCAATGTCAACCTCTGGGAATTTGTAGGCCTGGGGCAGGGCAGTTCAAGTCCAGGCTCTGGTCAGTTTTGTCCTGACTTTGTTCTCTAAGGTTTAGGGAATGGGCCTGGCCCAATAATACAGAAAGACAGAGGCAGAGAAGTAAAAAGAGATTGCCACGTTGCTGAAGACATAAGTGCCTTTCTGATATGCATCACTTGGCGCTTGCAGCCCTTGCAGGAATGGCTTACCATTCCCAGACTCAGATCAGGGCAGGTTTTGTACTAAGAAAAATGAGGCCTCGCAGTACTGCGGCCCTACGAATACCTCATCCTGCAGAGAGGCCTCTTGGCTAGTTCATGAAGGGTTCCCTACAGTGGTAAAAGCCTCTTTTTCTGTCTGACCTGTAAAGGCCTAGAGAGTCCCTGAATGTTGACTCCTCAATCCACTAACCCTTAGTTTGATGCCCCTGGGCCAGCTTCCTCTGCAGGTTTAGGAGCAGCTTTGCCTGGGTTCTTAACTCCCAACTTGGACGACCTAAATTAAACTTGGTGGACATTAGCAGGTCTTCACCTGCTCTCCAAGATCTGTCTTGACATTAGTTAAGAAGCTTGGTGGTCTCTACTTTCCATACTCTGGAAATAATGTGCAAGCCCCAGAAATCATGGAATTAATGGTTAGAGGAAGTGTGTTTAATGTGTGTGTATGAGGGTGACAGGAAAGGAATGGAGAGCAAGAAGTCAGACCCTGAAGGCATGAACTGGGAAGCGCTCTGACTGTTTGGCTTTCTGAGAGATATGCAAAATGGTAGGGAGAGAGGAATCAGAAAGTTATCCTAGCTTCTGGTGGAGAATGAGAATGGTCAAAGTTGATTAAAGCAGTTTGCATGGCATCTCCTGGGAAGTGTGGATACTTCTATTAAATGACCATTCCCCTGCTTGGAAGCAGCTGTTTTGTATCTCTACAGCAGAGCCTTCTTTGACCCAGAGAGACAAAGGCAGCCAGACACTCTATCCCCAAGGGCCATGGTGTTGGCTAATGGATGTCAGGGGATCTAGTTGTGACATTGGTTACCTACTGCCTAAGGCTGTTTCAGTTGGTGAATGCTACTGATTGGGGGGGTGTCCGGCTCCTTTATTTAGTGTTGAGCCTCCTTGGGGAGCAATAGCCTGAGGCAGTCATTAGAAGTGAGCCCTAGGAGTCAACCGTTATCCTTTGATTGAATAGGGCTACAGCTTTGGGGGAACTAGAAGGAGCAAATGGAAAATAATTTTATAGACAGCAGTGGATTGAAGGTGGAGTATGTGCAGGATCTGGACTTGGGCATGGACTTGATTCTTCTTCCTTTTGAAAAGCAGTAGTTGAGGAAGCTAGGCTTGAAGTCAGCTCCAAGAGGAAATGGCAAACAGGGGTAGGCAGAATGGCCAACGTCAGGCAAACAACTCCATGCCTGGATAACTGTCCTATTCTTGGCTCCCACAGCCTTGTCTCTGGCCTCAGGGCCCTGAGTCGGCCTATCCCCAGGGGGTTTGTCCTGGTCTTCTTCCATGTGCACATCAGGGGAAAGCTGGATGAAAGCAGGGAAACGATGGAGGTTTTCCCTACTTGGGGTGGAGAATCACTAGCCAATTCCATCGGCCTCTACAGTCTTGAGGTCCATGCTGAATTCATGGAGGCACAGGGATGGTGGGATTGGTTTAGCAAACACAGGTCCCTCTTCTTCCCGCTCCATCAAGTCCCCAGAATTACATATCCTACATATCAGGTGCCTCTGCTGGGGGAGTAGAGACAGATCAGATGCTCCAGCGCTCAAGGCTCATGAGATTCAAAACCTTTTTCTTCCACTCCAAACATACACTCTTCTCTCTTAGGCAGCTATAAATAGGGTTGTTCTAATAGAGGAAAAAGAAACAAAAACAAAAAACAAAACCAGAAAACAAAAACCCCTCCCTCTAGTCAACACAGAAAGACTCAAAACGATTGCACTTATTAGATGTGGACAGGATGGCAGAAGGCTCGCCAAGTGCACACATTCCTCTTGCTGCCCACGGCCTGGGGCCAGAGGTAGGTGGCTCTGGGCTGGCTGCAGAGCGGGGTCCTCTTTGGTGGGGACCACAAGCCATCTGGGACTACAAGGGAAGACAACTCTGGGGGCAAGGCCCAAGCTGGCTTTTGGTCAGCAGCCATGTTTCTTTAAGGACAATACTTAGCAAGGGGAGTAGGGCTCCCCCAGGGAGCACTCAGGTGGGAGTGAGGGAATGGCTGGGCCAGGGAAGACAAGTAAGAAAAGGGATTAGTGTTTGAGGCTGGCTTCCAATTGTTCTGTAGTCTAGTCCTTTAGAGGACACATTTTCTTTTTTTTTCCGTTTTCTTTTTTTGCCGATGCTTTAAAACCTGGTTTCTGTCCTGCAGAGATAAAGTCTTTCTCTTGGGGAGCAGCAGCCGCCTATTCAACGTGGTAATTCCTGCTGCTCTTCCTCATTCAGCTGGTGTCCACCAGCCAGTGGTGTGGGCCTTTTGTAAGCCCTCATGAATTGGACCCCAGGCAGTTGTGAGCGAAGAAGGAGAGGAGCTGTGTAGACAGGAAAGCTGGCTGTGTGGGCAGTCCAGGGCTCAAACCACGTGTCCCAGAGGACGAGTGCTGGCATTAAGCCTGTAAGTCAAAGGCTTCTTTGGCAGAACCCTGGGCTGTTAGAATATTCCTGGGGGGCACAGCCAGGGCACATTTTGGCTCCTGTCTAGCAAGGCACAACCTATAACGGCAGAAGCCCCTCTTCCCCCTCCCCATTCCCCACTAGACCCGCTTCCTTCGTGGGCCTCTAGCACCCTTCCAAGCTGATGGGGTCAGGGGTGTGAGCTGGTAAAATGGGCAGTGTGGCTGGGGAGGGGAGCAGGATACTGTTCCTTCACCCCTCGGGAGAATAGAGCCAGCACTGAATGGCTTTTCCAGGGAGCATATAGGAAATGAGTAAAGAGAAAGAGCGAGGCAGAAAGAGACAAGGAAAGGAAGCTAGAGGAATGGAAAGGGAGAGTGCTTGGTCTATATGGAGATTTTTTTTTCTCCAAAAAGAGAGATCGGAGAGAGTCCCTCATCTGAGGGTGGGGGCTGCCGGCTCTGAGGGCTAAAGAGTCTGGGGGCTTCAAAACCTGGGTCTTGGGCCTAGCGGCACTATTTATAGGGCCTCAGGAAGCTGGAAACTTTGGAGCGGAGCAGCTTGATGAAGGATTTGGGCAGCATCTCCTTGTGCTTCTCTGTGTACTTGAAGTAGTTCTGCGGGTGGGCCAGCACCTCGAAGAAGGCCTTAATGAGCTTCTTGTCCTGCAGAGGATGGCAGGTAGCAATGTCAGCATCAGTGTCAGTGGCGGGAGAGAGGACCACCAGCCTCCACTCAGCAGCAGCCCCTCTTGATGTCTAATAGGCATATCCAGAAGTGAACTCTGGATTCCCATCCCCCCATCTGTTGCTCCTTTGGAATTCTACAACTCAGTCAGTGGCAGCTCCATCCTTCCATCGCTCAGTCCCAGTCCTTGGAGCCATCCTTGACCCCTCCCTCTTGCTCACAACCACAGCAAATCCTGTTGATTCTACCTTTAAAATATATCCAGGGTCAGACCACTTCTCACTGTCTCCAGAGCTACCACCCTGTCCAAGCCACCATCATCTCTCACTTGGCAATGGCCTCCTGACTGGTCTCCATGCTTCTACCTACCCTTGTCCTTCTACAGACTGTTCTCCCCCACAGCAGCCAGAATGACTTTTTTGGTTTTTAATTAGATCACGTCCTTCTTCTTTTCTAAACACTTCTCTGGTTTGTTTGTTTTATCTTTTATATCTTTATTGGAGTATATAATTGCTTTACAATGCTGTGTTAGTTTCTGCTGTACAACAAAATGAATCAGCTATATGTATACATATATCCCCATATCCCCTCCCTCTTGAGTCTGGTTTCTTTTATCACTCAGTAAAGCTGAATCCCTTTCATGGCCCATAGGCTGAATGTGATCTGTGCCCTGCTGTCTCTCCTCTATCCCCGTCTTGACTCTTCCTTACTCTGCTGAGCTGCACTGGCCTCAAGGTTCTTGAACATGCCACACGGCTCCCATGCTCCTGAGCTTGGAATGCTCCTCTCCTGATCTTCTAATGGGTAGCCTTTCACCTCCTTCAGGTCTCTTCTCCTCAGAGGCCTTCCCTGATCACCCTGTCTGAAACAGCAACATGATGTGTGGAGAGCCTACTGGGTGCCAAGCACTGTGCATTAGGACTCAGCTCTTCTGGCTTCTAGGCTAGTGTTCTTTCCATTGCATCAGCAGATTTTTAAAACAAGGGGTGGAGCTTCCAGCCTCTCATCTCCACTTTAATCAAAATGGTGCCTCTACTTTATGCATTGGGAGTTCCACAGCACATCTGATATAAGGAGTCAGATGCTCTAAAAATTTTTGAAAAGCATTGCTGAAATTATACTCTTTGCAGTCTGCAAATTCTAGATTTTTGTCATTGTGTCTCATTTTGATAATAATACAAAAATTATTTTATTTATCATAAAGATAACTTTTTTGCATGGATAATTTATGAAGGATAATACTGTGACTAGGACTATATAGTTTCTTTAGTAAGATTTTCTCAAACTGGGATCCACAGACCTAGGTATCCAGACCATCCTTCAATGTTGGAAACATTCCTTTTCCTTTAAAAGTGGTCTATACCGAATTAACTCTGAGAAACACTGTACTAGATCTGCTGTTTTTCTGTGGGAACTGAGGAGGGAGTAAGGGAAGGCAGGGACTTATGCAAAAGCATCTTTCTAAACCACATTTTCTGTATATGTCTTGGTGGAAGAGGTCAAGGACATTTCATCTCCTCATCCTCCCTTCCTCTTCACCCAGAGTGTAAGACAGTGTGAGTGACACTGCAGTCAGATGGGCTTGGGCTCAAATCCCAGCTTTACCACTGGGCAAGTGCTCTAACTCTCTGTGCCTCAGTTTTCTCATCGGTAAAGTGGGAATGATGAAAGTACCTAGTTCATAGAGCTATTGTGTAAATCAAATGAGAATATTCAAGTAAGCACTTAGCATATTGCCTGCACATTGCTACGTGCTCATTAAACACTGGCCATCATTACTGTTCATATTCACTCACCTTTAAAATCTCCTGGTGGTTTTCAGATGCATAGAGCCGGCCGTCTCGCACAATGTCTTCAACCAGCTGTTCATAGTCCTCTGCAAGGTCAGCGAAGGAGAGGGGCTCAGGGGTGGGAACTCCTCCTGCTTCCTTGCTCCCTCCAAGACCCATGAGCCTCCCCTTTCTCACCCACTTCCCTGGCTCTTCTGCCCTTGCTCACCATCATAGGTAACATAGGGAATCTGGAAGCCACGGGCGCTGTTGGCCTCACTTGTCTTGAAGTTGATCCAGAGCTTCCTGGAGCGGGCTGTGAAGGCGATGGGGCGCTCGTAGGTCTGGCAGGTCTCATAGGTGGTAATGGAGGATGGGGAGGCTGGGAAGGCAAGCAGCAGGTCAGGAGAGAGCAGGGCAAGCTCTCCAAGTCCTCCTAGAGTGAGGAATCATGCTGACAGAGGCCCTCCCTCATGTATGTAGCTCCCCTACCCTCCAGCATACACATATTCTCTCTCAATGCCCTGGGCTTGTTCCACAATTCCTCTTTGACATCCAGGCAGTCACACAGTGTAAGAAATTTGACATTTAAGTGAATGGAACAGTAAAAATACTAGAATATGGGCTTCCCTGGTGGCGCAGTGGTTGAGAGTCCGCCTGCCAATGCGGGGGACACGGGTTCCTGCCCTGGTCCGGGAGGATCCCACATGCCACGGAGCGGCTGGGCCCGTGAACCATGGCCGCTGGGCCTGCGCGTCTGGAGCCTGTGCTCCACAACGGGAAAGGCCACAACAGTGAGAGGCCCGCGTACCGCAAAAAAAAAAATAACTAAATAAAAAAAATACTAGAATAGGAAAGTGACACATGTAAGATTATTGGAATTCTGCTCCCAAAGCTGGCTTTCTTAACTCTGCTCTCCACCGAACATGTGGCATTCATTGCTGTTTTCCTTTGCTCCGAGGCCTCCCTCATCATTGCCCCAATTCTTCCAGCATCAATTTTTTTCTCTCTCTCTCCCTCCCAACCAGATTTGGACTGCCCTTCCCTGACCCAACTCTGCAGCCACCCACAGTTCTTTCTCATGACGAGGACGTCCCCACACTCGTCCTCAGATGGCAGGAAGATCTCGGGTACCACGATAAGAATCTTGCGCTTGGGTGGGGGGTTGATGTTCCAGACGCACTCCACGCCGGCTGGGTAGTTGCCTGGGTAGTTGGGAGACTCGATATAGCCAGTGAACTCACCCAGCTCCCCACCACACTGGCGATCTGTAGGCCAAGCCCCGGTGGACAAAGCAAGAAAGAGAAGGGAAGTCAGTGGGGAAATAGGTTGGGGAAATTGAAGAGTTCTGAAGTGGAAATCAGATACACGTAGGGAGCCTCCTTCTTAGTCATCATCTCTTCTCCAAGTTCTGGGTCTCCCTTCCTTCCTGCCCTTTTAGTACCTTCTAATCTCACTTTACCTGTCCCTGCCTCCCCACTACCTGCCTCCCTCCTCTCCAGGGAGAGGGTGCTACAGGGCCCAGCCCAGCAACCCGTCTTGAGGTTGAGTGGGTTGGGGAGAGATGGAGGGTGGGACTTTCCTGCCCATCCACTGCCCAGCCCTGCTCCCTGTTGGTTTACTCCCTGCCCACCTCCGGCTTCCTCCCATGCCCACTGCTCCCAGGCCTCTCCACCCCTTCTTCCACAGCCTGGCCTGACACATACTCTTGCACTGGGCCACACTGGTGGAGCCATCAAAGTCAGTGCTTGTGTTTCCTGGACAGCGGGTGCAGAAGTTCTGACGGAAGTCGGGCTGATAGGAGCCCATGGCACAGCGGATACAGCGATGGATGCTGGTGTTGTAGTAGTGCCCAGGGGAGCACTGGACTGCAGGCAAGGGGGAAGGGTAGGAGTTAAGATGGCAGGCAAGCGGGAGTTCTGGGGCAGGACACATTCGTCATAGAGAATGAATGAAGACATCAGAGTTCCTTCTAGAGTCCCAACCTTCCCTAGTCAGGCCAGAATTTAAGCTCAGGCAAAAACGAACTTGACAGAGTGGTTGGCTACAGCACCAATCCTGTTCTTTCAAGGCACTGAGCACAGTCGCAAACCTGTACAGAAACTCATTTGTTGTATAGAGGGGAAGGTGACACCAGCTTTCCAAAGCAGAGGGGTAAGTAGAACTGTTAGCTATTCCCCACTTCCCACGCTTGGGACTGGTGGAGGGTCAGGACGGGTCCTATGAGTAGGATGCGGGGGTTGGTCATGCAGCTGGGCCTTTCCCGGTTTGGGGAAGATGGTAGGGCAACATACTTGGGTCTACTCTGGGGACTTGGAGAGTTTTTTGGAAGTAGCTGGGGTTGGGGTCCTGTACCGGGGGGAGTAGCCCACTCACCTTTAGTGTCACAGTCTTGGAAGGAGGCGGCTCCCTCGTGCTTGGTGGTGAGGCTCCCACCGCACGGGAAGCACAGGGTCCGTCCCGCTTCAGGTTGGTAGGTGCCACGTGGACATGGCTGGCAGGGCTTGAAGCCATCTACAGAGTGTTGGCCAGGTGAGCACTGACCTGCAGTAAACCGAGGGCCCAACTCTGATGGGGATGTTCCTGGTCATCCCCACGGGGTCACCCAGTCTCAGGGGACAGAGGCACACACAAACAGTATGTTGACTAGGAGAGTGGCCTGGGGCCTGGGCCTGCCTTGGGAAATCCCATGCCCATGGGCGTCCCAGTGCCCACCCTACCCCACTCTGTATTGTTTGTTCCCCTGGCACCTGCACACGTGGTGACGTTGGTGGCTCCGAGAGGCCCGTGGGCATCACTCCCAGGGCAAAGGTCGCAGGAGAGCTGCCCTTCTCTCTCCTGGAAGGTGCCCGCCGGGCATGGTACACACTGCTCCGTCTGGCCGTGGTAATACGTTCCCTGCGGGCAGCTGACTGAGGGAGAGTCGGCCGCGCTAGCCACCCACCCCCCACCTATTTCCCACCACCCAGGTCTGGGACTCCCCTTCCCTCTCCCCCCAGATTCAAGGAGAATCTCTTTGTCTGGGAACAGACAGAATCCTGCTTGGGAGGATCAGGGGCCAAAGCCATGTGCAGGAGGGTTGGTGGCCCGACATGATGTCCCTCTAGATTTCAGCCTGGGACCAAGGAGGGGGTGATGATGGGCAGGAGTGTCTTGGCTGCCTCACAATTTGAGAGATGCAACCGAGGCCGTAAAGTGTCCTGCTCTGAACCAGACCCAAGCTGAGCCTTCCCTACCCCCCCGCTCCCCTGTCCCCCAGCAAGCTCCCTTACCACACTTGGCCCCAGAGCGGTGCTGCCCGGGCCTACAGGCCTCCACTGGTTCCGCTCGCTCCCCAGCTACTGGGCCTGGTTTGTGGGCCAGCTCATAATCAAGGCCTGCCAGGCGCAGTAGGAAGCGGTCCTGGTTGATGGACTTTCTAAGCATCTTCAGGGACCCTTTCAGCCGCCGTTCCATCCGCTGTCGGAGGCAGGGCAGCCCGCAGCCAGCTGGTGGGGTATGGTGTTATGAGTCAGAGAAGGAAGAGAAAGAAAGAGAAGGAAGAGAAAGAAAGAGTCCCTCCTCCCTGTGAGCAGGAGGGCAAGGAAGCAAAGCTAGGAGCTAGGAGGGTCGTGGTGAGAGGGACTGGCTCCTGGGCTTGGCCTTAGGCAGGGTCTGCCCTTAATACAGGCTCTGCCGCTTCCTTCACTGCTGTTTGCCCATCTCTGCCCTCCCCTTTCCACCCTCCTCCCAACAGTGTCCAAGTCCCACCTGTGGTTTCTTCGGCTCTGACTTCTGCCTCCAGTTCCAGGGTGAGCCGAGTGACTTCCTTGCCTGGAGGGGTCCGGGCCCGCCGGCCCTTGCCCTTCCGAGAGGAGTCACACTTGAGGTGGATGAAGGTGACCTGGCAGTCAGAGCAAGGGGCACCACCTGGGGGAGAGGCCTTGTCAACCTCAGGGGCACCCCCTGGAGACAGGGAATGTTCTTACTCCCAGCTCTCACTTTTCCACCCCAACTCAGACAGATCTCACCAGATCTCTGACTATAACTATCTCAATTCTCTTGTAGTCTAAGATACTAATCAGTTGGTGGGGGGGATATCCTAGGACTTCCTTGGACCCTATGCCTACAACTGTTTCTTCCCCTGTTCTGTCCAGAATTCAGGGTGCCAGTGGGTTTTTGGAGATCCCACTAAGCAGAAGAGCTGAGGGGTGGGAAGGGTTTGGTGGCCAGATAGCCCATTGGAGTGGGGTCCCCAGTCCAGACCTGGCCCCAGGATTCTGCTGGCCTCCTCCGTTTTGCCTTTGTTTCTCAGGTGCAAACGGCATTTGGCATCTTTGATCTTGAAGGAAGCCCGCTGTTTAACCGTCAGCACTGCAGCCTCTAGAGGGATGGCAGAGCTCAGCACAGCCTGGGGGTCCCTTGAGGGTGGGGGCTGCTATAGAGGATGTTGGGAAGCTGGGGCCAGCGGCTTGGCTGGAGGAGAGGGACTACGAAAGCCAAGGGCATTGGCTGTTCTCCAGCAGGGCTGGAGAATTACAGAGGAAAGAAGGGGATCCAGGAAAAAGTAAGGCCAGGAGGATTAATAAGGAAGAGAAATAGGGGTTAATAAGCCAGGGAGTAGCATGGAACAAGGCCTCTGGGCTGGTGCTCACCATGGCAGTGGTTGGAGTTTGTGCTGTTCCCAGTGTGGCCAGCTCGGCCTGGAGCAGCCCTGGGGCTGGGGATGCCACAGCTCACGGTGAAGCCATTCTCAGACTCTGAGAGAAGGGGGCTGTCACAGCTCTGACCTGCCCCCTGACCCCCACTGGCTGGAGGAATCCAAGGGGACCAGAGGAGCTGCCTAAACAGCCAGCCTTCCCCCCTGCCAGCCCTCCAGCAACCTCCTCCCTGTACCTGGCAAAAACCGGGCCCGGGAGGGGCAGCTCAGGGCACAGGTGTCCTTCTTCCCAGACCGACTGCAGCTGATCATGGCTTTCGAGGCACCAGGACTACTGTGACACTTTACTGGCTCTAGGAAGTGGAGAGAAGCCTGAGGAGGAGAGGGTCTTCCTCTCCCGCCCTCTCTGTCAAGTCCATCAGTCAAGTAATTAGGAGGAAGAGAATTAGCTACATGTAGAACTGCAACTGTACACGGAGATGAATGAAGGGATTATTTACCAGGAACTTCACATCTCAAATGGCTACATTCTCCATCTCCTACTACCTCATACCTTCCTCAGTATGGAACTCCACATTTCCCAGGACCCCAACTACCCCCCACCCTGAAACTGCAGTTCAAGACTCAGCCAGCAGAGGGCACTGCCCACCTGTGCAATCCTTCCCGTTCCAGTGCAGCCGGCCCTGGCCTGCTGGGCAGGTACATTGGTAGCTGCCAGGAGTGTTGATGCAGCCAAAGCGGCAACCTCCCCGGTTGATACTGCACTCATCCACATCTGGGCGAGGGAGGAGGGAGGCACAGACAAACAATAAGGGGGTGGGTGGTGGGTGGGGGGAAGTAGGAGCCAGAGAGTGGGCAGTGAGTGAGGACCTTTGGTTAGAGTTCCAGGCACTCTGAGATGATTCCCGGCCCGAGAAGAGCTCAAACCTAGGACCTCCTTCCCTAATCTCTGTTCCCAGTCAAAAGAAGGATTGAGAAGGGACCAAGCTAACAAGCTTTTTAAAGCCTTCCACTCCTACCTACCAGTGGGGCTGTAATTTGGAAGCTAAGGATGGGAGTCAGGAGGCAGTGATGGGGATGGGAGACAGAAGTTTCGGAAACAGGATGCTGTTTCCTGATACTCTAATCTCTCAGTTGTCTTAATCTCTCCCACTTCATCATGATGAATGCAGACATGGCACATGCACCTGGGGATTGCCCACAGCCACCAGCCAACTCAGGGGCTCGTTCAATTGAAGGGTGAGGAGTTGAGAGGGGCTGGGTGGCTGAGGGTCCAGATTTGCTGACTTACCCCCACAGTGGGTGACACCATACAGTAGGTAGCCGTGATGGCAGAGGCACTGGAAGCTCCCCGGTGTGTTGACACATATGTGGTCACAGGTCCGATCAAAGGAACACTCGTCTATATCTGGAAGGGCAAGGTTTCAAGCCGCTGAGTCTGTCTTGAGGCACATGACGACCCTGTGACTCGTGCTCAGGTGAAGGGCCCCAGGGAGGGGCCTTGGCTCTCTCCCTTAAACTGAAAAGAGTTCCTACCTCTGGCCCAGCCCTAAGATCAGCAATTCAGCAACGCCTACCCACCCCCTAAGCCCGCTCCATTTGGAGTCTTTGGAGTCAGGAACTCTTGAGGTCTGGTGCCTATGGATCAGGGCCACCACGTGTGGTCAGATCCTGCCAAGGATATGAACTGGGGTGAAATCCATCCCTCACTTCTTGCCAAGCCACGTGCCCCAGCGTAGAGCTGGTTTGCCCAGAGGAAGGAGCCCATTTGCTAATTCACAGCACAACACTACCTATGGAGACTCTCCACAGTGTCCTTTGAGCTTCTCAGGCTCTGGCCCTCTGGCCTCTTTGAAGCTCTCCTACCCCGAGAAACTCTCCAAAGGCTTTGCCCTTGGCCCAAGTCTGCTCACCCTGGCAGTTCCTCTCATTGATGAGAAGCTTATAGCCCTTCTTGCAGCTGCATTCGAAGCTGCCCACTGTGTTGCGGCAAATGTGGTCACAGCCCCCATTGTTCAAGCGGCACTCATCTATGTCTGGGGAGGCAGGGCAAAGGAGAGAGAATCAGAGTAATACTGAAGGCTGGGGACAAATAGGGAGACAAGATCCCTCCCTCCCTCACAGAGACAGGGAGAATCAAGGAGAGCCCTTGGCCTGCCTCTTTCTCTCTCCCGTCTCTGTTTCTCCCCTGTTCAGGGTATCTGTGGCCATTAGTAACAACCTTGTTTCCTGAGACTGAGTCTTCTTAGAAGGGAAAGATGGGAACCAGTGTCAGGCCCTCAGGTAATTGCCTAGAAGTAGGTGGGCACCTGACTTACAGGGGGCTAGTCCATGCCCCTCACTCTGCCACTGACAGCCCCTCCCAAGAAAGCTGGTGGACAGGGTTTATCCCCTTACTGTCCCCCACCCCTGCCTGCCATAAGAGCACGGGGGGGTGCGGGGGGGCAGGGGGCAGAGAGGTGGAGATTCAAAGGGGCAGCGCTTCAGAGAGGAGGAGCTAGAAGAGAGGCCAGGCAGGGAGGACCTCCAGGAGAGCCAGTGAGGCTGGGGAGCTGATGGGGGGAGGGGTGGGGGCCAGGCAGGGGGCTGGGCTGTGAGAGGTCTGGAGAGACTCAGGCCTGAGGCAGCTTTCAGCACTAAGAAGGGAAGGGAAGGAGGGGGGCGTGAGCGGCTTCCTTCCTGAGGTCAAGTTCCCTAAGCGGGTGGCAGACAGGACCCAGGCTACTCACCCCTACTTGGGGGAGGGGGCAGAGGGGGCAGTCTTCCACTTCACTCTTAGCATACCTGTCAACAGTCCTCCCTAGCAGCAAACCTCTCAGCTCCGGCTGTCTGACCTGCGGCCCCAGCCCTCCCCTGCACCCCAACCTCCTCCGAGGCCTCTCTACCAGCTGTTGGGCCAAAAGACACAAAGAGCAAGCCCAGGCCTTCCTCCAGTCCCCACTCCTTGTGACCAAGGGACACAGACCTGATGAATCACAATTTTCAGTATGGCTACCCTCCCTTTCCCCCCCACCCCCGCTCCACCTTTCCCCTAAACCTGGCTAATTAAAAGGTGGGGAAAATAGAATGGACAATGTGGGACATTGTACCATAATAATAGCTAACACAGAGTGTTCACCGTTTGCCAGGCACTGTTCTAAGACTTTACATACAGTTTATATGTAACTCATTTAATCCTTACAACATTCCTATGAGGCAAGCACTTTACTTGGTGAAACTGAGGCGCAGAGACACTAAGTAACTAGCCCAGGATTGCGGAGTTAATAAGAGGCAGAGCTGGAATCTGAACCCAGGCAGCCAAGCTCCAGCCTCAGTGCTCCCAACTGCTACCCTAATCTCCCTCTGACCAGGAGAGCCTTTCCTCCGGGAAAGGTCTGGGGAATGTGGGTTAAGAAGGTTATGGAACACACCTGTGACCTTGTGCATACATAGTCAGGGCTCAAATATTCTTCTAGACTCAGGAACAAACGTGAATGGCACGTCCATTAACCAAGAGGGTTAGGGACCCATAGGGGAAATGGGAATAAGAGTAAGGAAAACAAAGTGGGGCAGGGGCAGGGACACTAAGGAACTGGCTGGACTCTTTTTTTTTTGGCGGTACGCGGGCCTCTCACTGTTGTGGCCTCTCCTGCTGTGGAGCACAGGCTCCAGATGCGCAGGCTCAGCGGCCATGGCTCACGGGCCCAGCCGCTCCGCGGCATGTGGGATCTTCCCAGACCAGGGCACAAACCCGTGTCCCCTGCATCGGCAGGCGGACTCTCAACCACTGCGCCACCAGGGAAGCCCCAGGCTGGACTTTTTTTGTGCCCCTTGAACTGAGATGGGGAAAGGTGGGCAGGAGACAAGCCTTAGTCACAGCCTCAGTTATTTACAATCAGGATCGTCTCCAGGGGCTTGAGGAGGTCCCACAATAGGTACTGTATCTCTGGTCCCAACCTCAGCCCCTTACCCTTACGCCCCTGTCCTCCGAAAACCTTTACCTTTGCAGGTCTTCCTGTCCGGCTGCAGCATGAAGCCCACAGGGCAGCTGCAGTGGACGCCCGTCGCTGCATCGTGGCACTTACTGTCGCAGCCCCCGTTGTTAACAGCACAGGTCTCTGTTTAGGAGGGAGGTGGGAGATGGTAAGCTGGTTATCAGCTCGGAGGAGTCCCAAACGTGAGGGTATAGGAGGGAGCACAGAGGCCCAAGGGAAGGCCTTAGCCTCCCTATGCTTTAGAAGGAGCATTAAGTGGAGGCTCCCAGCCCCCTTCCTCCCATCACTCCCGCCCCCATCCCCTCACAAGTACAGCCAAGCAGTCCACTTCCCTGCCCCCTACTTGATTGAAACAAGGTGGACAGCAGTGAGGCAGGTACAAGCCAGAGCTGTCAGGCAGGAATGTGCTGAGGGGGTGGAGGAGGTAGAGAGGGGAGGGCGCAGGGAGGGATGGAAGCTAAGTAAGGGTGGTCCCCGCCGCCAGGGATCAAGAAGGGACAATAGGAGTTTCCTCCTCTTTCCACCGACTATCTCTTTGGCGGGTGGGGGGTCATGGTGGGACAATCCTGGGAAGAGTGAGCCTGGTGATTCCTAAGACAGCTGAGAGATGACCGTCAATCCATTTCCCCTTCCTCCCTGCTCAGCTGTCTTAAGAAAGATCTCAGTTCCAGGACTGACTGCTCATCCTCAGAGGAGACAGCTAGTACTCCATCATTTCCCAGCCCCTTCCTGGCTACCTCCAACTCCTCCCAGGCCCTCCTCTTAGTTCCAGAGGGAGACAACCTGGCTGTTTTACTTTCCTAATGGGGGAAGTACTGTCTAGGCTAGGGGAGGGGGCAAAAGGAGAAGAAGCCAGAGGAGAAGGAAGGGCCTAAGAAGATAGGTGAGAGAGTTAGAGAACCTCAGAGCTAAGTCTCTTCTGTTGACCCCTCCTGACTGGTAAGCTTTCCCTTTGCTGAGAGGTCGGAACTGGGGGAGTATGGATGGGCCACTCTCCCTATTTTCTGAATTCAGAGCAGGAGAAAAATAGAGGTTTAAACTGCAGCTCAGGAGAGTTGGATGAGCCCAGGAGAAAAAACATCAGCTCAAACAGTGCAAGGCCCTGACGCAGGGACTGTGAGGGAGGTGTGGTCCATCCTCTGGGGGGCCTAGAATTCTCCCATTAGAGAGACAGAATCCTGGGGCCTCCACTAGGGAAGAGAGGAGAGAGGTTCTCAGAAGCAGGGGAGCTGAATGAGAAAAGTGCTGGAAAGTACTATCATCTTCTTGAATCCTTGACTCCTAAAATTCAGGCCCAACCCTTGTCACTGAGGAGACCAGCAAAGCAAAGACTCCAGAAGAAGCCCAACTCTGCCTGTGGGTCCCTGGTCATGCCCTGGGCCCTCAAATGCCCAGGTCTGGGAGCAGCCACAGTGGGATCTCCTATGTGCCACTCCCACCTTAAGTCTCTCCTGAGGCTCCCCGAGACCATGGGAAGAACCTAGGAGAGAACCTTGACTTCAGGCTCCAAGCCAAGCCATCCCCCACAAGAGTGGTCTTAGCATAAGAAGAAACCCTCTAAGCCCTGGAGCAGGGAGAGGGGAACAGAGATCCTGCACCAAGTCTAGTCAATTCTGAGGGATCCAGGGTGGGGAGCAGTAGAGCTGGCACACTGACCATCCCAGGCTGGACCAGGAAGCTGGGCATAGCCGCATACCCCTGCAGGGCAGAGCTCTCCAGAGGGGCCTCTCTGGCTGCCTCAAACCTCTGCTCTTCAGGCTGTGTATTTAAGTCACAGTTTAATCTGTGCTTATTCTGTGCCAGGCACTTAGTAGATGCTATAATGCACTATCTCCATCACCACAGCAACACTAAGAGAGGACTCTTATTCTCCCTCTTTTACAGAAGAGTAAACTGAGGCTCAGAGAGGAAAGCAGCTTGCTCAAGGTGGCACACTTAGAAGGTGGCAGAGCCAGGATTCAAACTTGGGTCTGTCTGAACTCAAATGTCGTGTGCTTAACTGTTATGGTGGGAGAGAATGGTGAGTGATGCTGGGACTGTGAGCTAATACGGGTAAGAACCCGAGGAGGGGATGGCATCTAACCCTATCCCACCCCGATCTCAGTGGGCACGATGGGTAAGTGCAGCTGGCTGGGTCTTTAGCTGTGTAGAAGGCAGAGAGAGGGAGGGGGCAGATGGCTGGGAAGGGGTGAGGTGTTAGAAGGTGGGACAAAGGAGCAGTAGAGGAAGGAGAGTGACAGGATCATAGAAAGAAAACCGACATGAAGGCTCCCAGGCCAGCTCGTGGGGACTCAGGTTTCCTGTCACTCAATGGGCCCGGTACCCAGGCTGCCAGGGGAGCCCGTGGGCATGCAGTTAGTGGGAGCCCCAGCGGGTTAGCCCTTCCCCTAGCAAGCCAGCAAGAGCAAGCGGAGAGAGCAGACATATTTACCATTAGAAACGGCCTGAGGGGGGATGTGCTGCTCTAGCCGCCTTTCCCCTGTTTGACATTGTAAAAAAGCTGTTTAGATGCTGCCCGGGAGCTACTGTGGCCCTCTGTGCCCCAACCCCTCCCCACCCTCCTCCTCCCTGCAGGCCCAAACCGTTGGCCCCAAATGATGAGCTCTGAGACTCCTACACTTCATTCCCCAGGGTTGCCCTGCCTGGTATCCTCCAAGAAGCCAGGCTCCCACCGAGTGACTGATGGGAAGCTGAGTCTCAGAGAGGGGCAGTCATGGGCCCAGTACTACACAGCATGCCAAAGGCAGAGCTGGGATGCAACCTCAAGTCTTATAAGCTGCCAAATCCCAAATCCCAGAGGGTGCCCACCCTTTCTGCTAAACTGTACCGCCCTCTCAGCCTCCCCACTAAATCTGAATGTCCTGATGGCCCCGAACAACGAAGTTTCCTTCTACCAGGGCTGGGGAGAAAAATGAGATACAGGTCAAGGTAAAATCAGTTCTACTGGAGAAGAGGGAGAGGAACTTGGAAAGGACATAGCTATGAACCTTAGAACAGCCTCATTTGCTCTCTTCTGCCTCACTTGGCCATGGCCCAGAGGGTGGAATGGGTCTTGACTAGAGAAGAGCTCAAGCTTAATAGGAGTATTTTCAAAAGCAGCTGTGCTCAGGACTATCTAAACAGAAAGACATCAGAGAGGGACCTGGCCTCACACCCATGGGCCCCAAGTTCTGTCCTAACACATGCAGCTTTTCTTTGGGGACTGCATGCAGTTTCTTCTGGGAGTCTCTAGGATGTGTGAGTGTGTCCAGGGCATCGTAGGAGGTTTGGAAAGCAGAAGAATTAGACTAATGAGGGAAAAAATGAAAGGAGCTGGAACAAACCAGCCTGGAGAAGGCAACATGAAGACCCAAAAATGTTCCAAGATTTGGGCGAGTTAGTTCAGAGGGAAACACGCGGCAAGAGAGATTTTAATTAAGGAGCTTTAGAACTGTGTGTGCAAGTCTCTGGAGCAGGTACCTGAGGGAGACCTTTAAGAGCACCGTCTGCTCCCCAGTTCTTGTGACTGGGGGAAAGGCAGTGCTCTCTGCAGAGACGGGGTGCGTCTCTGGAGTGAGATGGGAGAGAGTCTGGTTCTGAACCGGAATATCTTGTCTCTCATAAACACACCAAGTGACTGTGTTCACACCTTCCCATCCCCAGCATGTTGTATCCCATGAGATGAACGTCCATTCATAAATATCCGTGCCCACAGGACAAGCTTGCCCCTGCCTGGCTCAACACAGCCTTTCCCCCTGCCCAAACTCTCTGCGTTCATTTCCCACTTTTCCAAGGGGACACCTTGTCCCACTGTCTTTCTCAGCACTCTGTGAGCACACAGCAATTGGCCTTCACAAACAACAACAACAATAAAAACGAAAGACTTTTATAGAATTAGGAATTAAGGAACTGAACTCATCTATGGGACCTAAAGATATGTGAGGTAAGGCCTAGGAATTCAGGACAAGGGGTCCAGGGGTTAAGAAGGCCCCAAACCAGGGTGAGAGGGATGGGATGCTGGAATTGGCGAGGAAGTGGGAAGGCTACAGGCAGAGCTCCACTGGAATGTGGAGGAGAGAGGAGGAAATGGGCGCCTAGGGTAAGAGGACTGGAAGGGAGATTAAGAGGAGAGCAAGGAGAGAGAGGAAAAGATACCTGGAGCCAGGAAACCCCATTTGTCAGTTCAAGGCTGGTTGTTCCAGGAAAGAGCACTCTGTCCCACCCTCAGTTCCAGAGTGGGGACACTGGGTTGTGACAGCTCCCATCTTACCGTACTTGTCAACCAGGGCCTCTGTGCAGGCTTAACCCATTGCATTGCCCCAGCTTTCCTCCCCCTTCTCAACCACGGCCTGCGTCAACAAGCACCTCTGCTAATTATTCCCAACCTGGCAACACTTTATCCTGGATTAAGAGGATGGTGAGGCTCCCAGGGGTGGGACAGCAGAACCAGTGGGTGGGGGAGGGCAGGAGGGTCAGGTGAGCCCTTCAGTCTCTCAGAGTCGTCTCTCACTAGACCTGGCATTGTCTGGGTCTTCAACCTACTCACCAGTCATTCTGCTCTCAGCACTCGGGCCCCATGTGCTCCCCCCTCCCCTGGTTCCCAAGGGCCCCTACCCCCCACCCCCATCACAGGTGGACTGAGTTCTCCACTGGCCTCACCCACCGATGCACGTCTTCCCGTCGGTATGGAGCACAAACTTGACATGGCAGCCGCACCGGGGACCCTGCTCTGTGTCATCGCACGTGTGCTGGCAGCCACCATTACCATAGTTGCACGTCACTGTGCAGAGAGGGCAGGAGGCCTGTCAGCTTGCTTCTCCCTGGGTACCCCAGTTCTCCATAACATGGAGACTGGTCCTCTAATCTAGCTGCCTCTCCCACGCTCTCTTTTCTTCCCACCTCTTGCTGCCAAGGCCCCACGCCCTTCCTCTTTGTCTCCCCTTCTCCCCCACTGCCGTCCCAGTTATCTCACATTTACAGTCCCGTTGGTTCTTGGTGAGTTCGAAGCCAGGGCGGCATTCGCAGGCAATACCCCCTTTGGGTGTCTCCCGGCAAATGTGAGCACAGCCATGGTTCTTGTTCATGCAATTCATTCCTTCTAAAAGGGAAGAGGAGGGCGGTGAATGTTCTGTACTCCTGCATGCCTAGAGGAAGAGAAACTAGAAGGGCTAGCTGGGGCCTAGGGAAGTGGGAGGATTTCACTGAGGCTACAACACAGAGGAGACTGGCTCCCCCTCACAGGGCCCCTGTCCTGCCCATAGAGCTGGGTGCTAATGAGCAGAGCTCAGAACTATTCTGAATGAGATATAAGTACTGACAGCCAGCCT
Organism: Phocoena sinus; assembly: GCF_008692025.1. Lineage (NCBI taxonomy): Eukaryota > Metazoa > Chordata > Mammalia > Artiodactyla > Phocoenidae > Phocoena > Phocoena sinus. Next base: position 65,160,224 of record NC_045773.1, on the reverse strand, counting down.
CCCAACCCTGCATGATCACCCTCTCCTTCAAACAACCAAAAACTAGTGTCTAATAGCTGCCCAGCACTGTGCTGGTACTGGGTGGATCTAGGAAGGATCCAGAAAAATGTAAGACATGATCTCTTTCCTCAAAGAGCTTACAGTCAAAGTGGGAAGAAGATAAGTAACATTTATCACGTGAGTGAGGAGTAATTAGTACAGATAATCACTATACGTCTTATTCAACAAGTACTTATTAAGCTCCTACTACAAGCAGGGCAGTATGTTAGGTTCTGGGGATACGAAGATGAATTAGGCATAGTCTCTGCCCTCAGGGATGTCACAGTCGGCGGGGGTGGGAGGGTAATGGCAGAGTCACAGAAACAGACAACACATACCCCACTACGCCTGCCTGACCCTCCCAAGCCAATCCAAGGAATAAGGCATAGGTGAGGTCCTCTCAGATAACATCGGCTTAGGGCTCAGCCATCTACAATTAGGAGCGACACTCATCTTGGGTCTGGACACAGAGGATGTCCCATGGTAGCCTCAATCCCATACTGACCCCCAGCCCCAAATGAATTCTCCCAGATTTTCCTGTAACCCCAAGTATCTGTCCATGGAACCCTTAGGATGTAACTGGGTTGAGGGACAAGAGAAGAAAGAGTAGCAGAGGGTGGGACCTAGGGGTCACTGAGGGGAAGTTCCAGAGCAGGTGGAGAGAGAAGCCTGGGAGTGCAGGGCTGGGCCCTCCCAGGTCACAGGCTGACCTTCTGGCCGCTGGATGCAGGTGTGCTGGTTGTCGCTGAGGAAGAAGCCCTCCCGGCAGTGGCACTCATAACTGCCCATCATGTTGACACAGCTCTGCTGACAGCCACCGTTGCCCTCGGCACACTCGTCCACATCTGTGCAGGACAGGTGGTTGGTGAGGCCATGGGTGCGGGCCAGGGTCTGGTCATGCGCTGGGACTTCAGCACCCAGGGCTGAAAGCAGTCTTAAGAATCCAGCACACAAGCACATCCCCTCCACGGAAATCCAACTCCCAGCCTTACGCTAGGCAGTTCTCACCCACTCATCAGCTAACGTTCCACTGCCTGTGAAGAGGCCACCCTACGAGGGCAGAGCTGGGGAGTTACACAGGGGGGGAGAGGACATTCCAACATGGCCTCCCTTTCCTTCACCTGTTGAAATTGGGTCTGAAGGCAGAGATCAGGAAAGGAGTCAGAGCAAGAGAAACAGAGATGAAGATAAGGATGGAGACGGACGACGGGGAGGAACGGTGGGCAGCTGGTTGTGATGAGCAGCCAGGGAATCAGGGCTCCATGTGCAGGGAGAGCTTTGGCCACGGGGCTGAGGTTGGAGGGGCAGGGTGGGGAAAGGTAGTGAACTTCAACTCATTGTGGGGCAGGGACCATTTCTGTGGACAGGCCATGACCCCGTCCTTCCTCCCCTTCCCCCATGCCTGGGCTTGCTGCCACATTCCCTAGCCTTTCTCCTATTTTGGTTTAACAAAACAAAGTCTGGTAGCTTGGCGGGGAGGGATGGGGGAAGAGCTGCCAGGCCACACCCTGATTACCAACCCCAAATCACCACCCCCAGGCCCCAATGCCAAGCTCATTCCGGGGCTCCCACTTCAATGCCTTGACTCCATCTCTATGCTGCTTACTACCCTCCCAAGTTCACAGTCCTTCTCAGTTTTCCTTGGCACAGGGAGGCATCAGGGAGATGGACCCAAATGGACCAATCTAGCTCCTAAGGGACCTGACACCTAAGGGCCTCATCTGTCCTCTTCCCATCCTCTCTGCTGTGCCCTGAAACCCTGTCCTTCACCCTCTGGCCAAGGGCAGAGAGGCCCAGATCCAGCAGGCTCCTGCCCGAGAGATGCATCTGTAGGGAAAGCCAAGGAGGTATACGTTTTTTTGCCTTGTTCCTGTCCCATCTCCTACACCCCTGACTTCTCCCTATCCCTGTCTTTCTGCTCTTACCCCATCCTATATTCTATCCTTCTATTTGCTCCCTTCTATTCCAGCCTTGTGATTTTGCTACTCTAGCCAAGTTCTTTCCTCTAGATCTCAGTGGGGAAACTGAAGCCAAGGGCATGGATGACTTAGGGTTCCCCTAAAAGACAAAGGTTAAGAGTCTGAACCCTATATAACCCTAAGGTTAGGGAAGGTTAGGAGGAACCCCTCCTCCTCATCGTCATTGACATTCCTCCCATTTATTGAGCACTTACTATGTACTAAGGATTGTACGGGGCTCTTTACACATGTTCTCTCATGGTGAGTCACACAGCAGCCCTTTGAGTGGGATACTACCATCCTTATTGCCCAAGGCTCCATAACTAGTAAGCAGCAGAGCCAGGATCTGTCTGGAGCCAAATCATCTTCCCACCATGCTCCACCTCCCGTGACTAAGCCCACTACTGTCATATCCTGGCCCTTCCCCTGAGAACACTTTCTAGCAGCATCTCCTTCATGTTTTTCATCCAGCAGAAGGATTATTTCATCCTCAGCATCTAGTTTCCAGGAGGAGGCTGACTTTGTTTTCTATTTTGTGGGAATGCAGCTTTTTGTTCACTTTCCTCTTCTTGCCTGGGAATAGAAAAGGCTAAAAACACCTCCTCCTCCACAAGACATGCCCTGCCCCACCCTCGCTCACCCAGACAGTTGTGTCCGTCATGTGCCAGGTGGAATCCATCATAGCAGGTGCATCGGTAATTGCCAGGGATGTTGACACAATCGTGCACACAACCTGCATTATCCTCCCGTTCACACTCATCCACATCTGTGGGCAAATAGGAGTTGAGGCAGCTGGACCCACCTGCGTGCCCCCGACTGTCCACCCCTGGGTTCAGCCTTATGGTGGTTTTTTAAAAAATATATAACCTCTGTGTATGTGTGTGCTTCTGTATGTGTCTCTGTTTCCCATAGTTACTTTCATAGCCTACAAACTATTTTGCATTTTGCTATTTTCATCTAAACTTAAGTCATAAACATTTTTACGTTTCCATCCAGTCTTTCCAATTATCACTGTACATGGCTGCAAAATATTCCATTATGTTGCTACATCATAACTTATTAATCCCTTTTCTCTATTGTTAGTTTCCTTCCATTTATTTTTCTATCATAAATGATGCATCAAAAAACATATTCTCCCATATAGTTTCTTTGAATTTCCTTGGAACAAGTTCCTAAACATGAAATTCCTGGCTCAAAGAGTATAAATAACTTCAAGATTCCTGCTAGTATGACAAAATCACTTTTCAATTCATAATGTCACCAGGAATGAACAAGTGCACCTTGTGGAAGTCTTAACCAGCACCGAAGGTCATAAATTTAAAATCACATCTCGATGGCTTTAATTTGCATTGCTTTAATTATGAGGAGATGTGTTTGTTTATAGTATGAATTTCCCCTAGGGTAGATTGCCTGTTCTCATTCTTTTGGGGCATGGCATAAGGGTCTAAAGATGGAGGTTCCAGTGTCAGGGAACCTCAGGCCTTAGTCCCACGATTCTGATCCCCCCACCCAGTCAGGCTGTATGGCCGTGAACTGTTCCCACCAGGGCCTTAGCCAGCATATATGGTGGGGCCTTTGTGCAAATTAGAAAATGACACCCTCTCTGGGAAGAAACAGCTTTCCTCCAGCCCTCTCCCCACGCCAGCAGGGACTGCAGGCCTTAGTGTAATGTACAGCGTGGCCAACTGAGAGTAGCTCAGTGGGGGTCTCCCCTCTCCCGGCAGGTCCCCCTTCTCCAGGTGCCCTCCCAGCCTCACCTTTGCAGTGTTTACCATCCCCTGTGTAGCCAGACTTGCAGATGCACTTGTACGACCGTGGGGTGTTCTGGCAGATCGCATCGATGTGGCAGTTGTCAGTCCCCTCCACACACTCGTCCACATCTGGCAGGGGCAGAAGGAACACATGAGACCCTCTCTTGGTACCTCCTAAGGGGTGTCTTGAAGGTGGTCCCTCAGGGCAAAATCCCCTCTCCTCTAAAATAGAGGGCAACTCCTCCAGAAGCAGGTGGCCTCCCCTCCGATTTCAGAATCTTTCTGAATTCCTGTAATTTCAGGAATTCAGAAAGAACGCCCACTCCCCTCAAAAATACTTAATCCACAATGACAGCTAAAATTCCATCATTTGAAACACTCCTCTTTGATTTAAAAACAAACAAACAAAAAACCTTTGGACTGGGTAGGTAGCACACTTGATGAGAAACATTCAACCTAGGGTGAATTAGTTTACCTTTCTTAGGTGCAGACTTAGAGGGAGGGGGAAGAGAAGGGCACGGGGACAGTGGCCTCTAGGAAAGTGGCAGGGTCCAGCGACTATTGGTAATTCAAGGAGGAAGAAAGGGAGACGGGGCATCTGCGGAATCGTCATCTGCCTCACAGTTCTGCTTGAGACCAGGCCTGCTCCCACTTGCCCACCATGGCGCCAAGAATCTTTAAAGGATAGAAGTTCCATCCTGGAAGATTTGCCTAGGCCCATCCCTCAACAGCAGAGGGACTAGGAGCTGGCAGGGGCTGTGGCACCAGCAAACTGAAGCCTGCTAAGTGCAGCCTTTGCGGCTCTCCAGCTGATTCGTCCAGGCCCATCCATCCCACCACCCTGAGCTCTTTCATCTAACCCCAGGTGTACCTCGCTCTGACACAAGGTGCTACTCACACAGCTATGCTGAAGAAGAGGCCACCCAAGATCTGGCAGAAAAGCCAACGTTCAGAAAGGACATAGGAAAGAGAATCATTTATCATCTTTGGGCAAAAGACTCCAACTTCTGGGGCAATGTTACGGTGCCCATAAAGCTGAACCGAAGTAGGTGAAAATGTTTCACTCAGAAATGCGTTATAATTTAAGGCTGTGGAGGTTCGGAGATGACTCTGACCAGCCAAAAGGAGACACAAAAAAGTAACATGAAGCAGGAAGTGTCGAGTGCCACGAGGCATTAGAGATAAGGAGAGAGGGTCCTCAACCCTGGCTGCACAGCAGAGCCAACTCCCCTAGGAGATACCCAAGTGCTACCTCCAGAAAGTCTGGTCAGCTGGTCTGGGCTGAGACCTGGTCATCAGTTATTTTTCCAAAGTTACCCAGGTGAGTCTAATATGCAGCCAGGCTTGAAAATCTCCATTAAAGGGAAGATCAGAGGAGGAAGAGACAACTTGTAGCTGTGAACTAGGAAACCCAGGGTAGTATAGCAAACTGCAAGTAAAGAAATGGGATTTGAAATCAAGATCATAACTTCCAAGTGTGATCTATGGGTCATAGAATTGCTTGGTTTTTGTTAAAATGCAGATTCTTAGGCCTGACTGCTGACCTATTGAATCCAAATCCTTAAGGTGCTTGATATATTTTTTATTGAATGAATGAATGAGTGGATCAGTAATGCTCCAATTTATAGACACCCATGAGTCCTAGCTTGAAACAGTTAACTGTTCTTTTCTTTTTGATGTCAAGAACTTCCGGGGTAGGACTAAGGCTTCCTGGGGCTAAAAAGGGAACTGAAATTTGGAAGAGTGCCCCCAAACACCTGCCTCAAATCTTCTGGGCTTCTATTCGGCTCTGCACTCTACCCCTCCAACTCTTTGACCCCTCTGCAGCAGTCCACCACCCCCAGTGATCTAATTGCTGTAATTCACACTTATTCTCCACCTCCCTCAGGCTCTGCAGTCATGGTATCTGCCTGCTAGCTCACCCTAGGAAGTCATCCCAAAGTGAATGGATGGAGAAGAGGGGGCATAGAATTCTAGTTAATGAGACAGGGCAAGAGGGACCTGTGTAGATAGTAAGAGGCTGCATGGGGCTTCCCTGGTGGCGCAGTGGTTAAGAGTCCGCCTGCCGATGCAGGGGACACGGGTTCGTGCCCCGGTCCGGGAAGATCCCACATGCCACGGAGCAGCTAGGCCCGTGAGCCATGGCCGCTGAAGCTGCGCATCCGGAGCCTGTGCTCCGCAACGGGAGAGGCCACAACAGTGAGAGGCCCGCGTACCGCAAAAAAAAAAAAAAAAAAAGACACTGCATGGAGAATCAGTTTGTCCAACTGATGAAGAGAAAATGGTACTAAGAAACGTCCTATTGTAGAAAGACAATAATCAGCCAGTCCCAGGTTCAAATCCAGCCCTACCACTCTCTAGGGCGTGTTTTCTGATTCTCTTATTTGTTCCTCTTTAAAATGGGGACGATAATCCCTTCTCATGAGAGGCTGTGAACAGCTGATGAGATAATTTGTGTAAAGTACCTAATAAAGTATCAGAAGCTTGAGATGATAATAATTAAATCACTGATTCAGATAACAGGTGCTCTATGACTGTGCTAAGATGGTAGCCACTACGCACATGTGGCTATTTAAATTTAAATTACTTTAAAATTCAGTTCTTTAGTTGTCCTGGCCACAGGCCAAGTGCTCAACAGCCATACGTGGCTAACGGCTACCACAGTGGATAGCACAGGTGTGGAACACTTCCAACATCACAGGATGTTCTACTGGACAGCACTGCTTTACAAGTTCTGAATAAGAGATACCCTGGGCCCGAGTGGACCAAAAAAACTCCCTGAGGAGTGGGATTCAAGTTTGAGTTTTGGAAGTTGGGTAACCATTAGACAGTTAGAAGGGGAAAGGACATTTCAAGTGTGGTTAAATGCATGAAGAAAGACCAGGCACTCTGAGGTCCAAGTCCTTATCCTCTGTCCCCACATTTGCACATGCCCTCCATGTTGGGGAAAATATCTTTTAACAACTAATTCTAATCTTTGAATGGAATCCAAAGTTTTAGATGTTCTTTTTGGGGCCCCCGGAGGCAAGGGGACTGGACGATCACCCCCTTCCCTGTGGTAACCCTTGTGAGTCTTAGAGGCAGGTACAGAGCACTGGGCAATGCCAGTGCTAAAAATCACCATGTTCATCCTGCTTTGAGCCCTCTTCCCCTCCTGTGTCTCTCCAGCCCTTCCCCTCCAGTGTCTCTCCAGCCCTTCCCCTCCTGTGTCTCTCCAGCCCTTCCCCTCCTGTGTCTCTCCAGCCCTTCCCCTCCTGTGTCTCTCCAGCCCTTCCCCTCCTGTGTCTCTCCAGCCCTTCCCCTCCTGTGTCTCTCCAGCCCTTCCCCTCCTGTGTCTCTCCAGCCCTTCCCCTCCTGTGTCTCTCCAGCCCTTCCCCTCCTGTGTCTCTCCAGCCCTTCCCCTCCTGTGTCTCTCCAGCCCTTCCCCTCCTGTGTCTCTCCAGCCCTTCCCCTCCTGTGTCTCTCCAGCCCTTCCCCTCCTGTGTCTCTCCAGCCCTTCCCCTCCTGTGTCTCTCCAGCCCTTCCCCTCCTGTGTCTCTCCAGCCCTTCCCCTCCTGTGTCTCTCCAGCCCTTCCCCTCCTGTGTCTCTCCAGCCCTTCCCCTCCTGTGTCTCTCCAGCCCTTCCCCTCCTGTGTCTCTCCATCCCTTCCCCTCCTGTGTCTCTCCATCCCTTCCCCTCCTGTGTCTCTCCATCCCTTCCCCTTCTGTGTCTCTCCATCCCTTCCCCAGCAGCCAGGACAACTTGGAAACTCATCTGGAAGCTCCTCCTCTAGGGCCATCTCAGAGGTACATGCTTGTCTCTGAAATCAGCTGGGGCTTTACAACAGTCTACATCAGGCTGGGCTCCGAGTTCTTCCGTTTGCCTCTGATTCAATGCTCACCAGTACTACAGAGTGGATCCTTATGCTGACTGCAGCAAACCCGGGCTTCCTGGCAGAACCTTTAGACCCTTCAGGCAGTTGGGCTTTTCCTGCCATCTTATCCCTCGCCCTCATTCCCTGCTCACAATACTTATCCCTCTCCAACACTTAAACCATTCCTACCCCTTTTCACACATTCACACATCTCATTCTTCACATTTGAAATGCAGTCCTTTCTTTTTTCTTGTAGCCACACTGTTCCCAGCTTCCCAAAACTGGCTCAAAAATTGTCTTCCTGGTAGCCCTATTCCTGGAAAGTTCCAGGTCCTAGGGGACTCAGTTTGCCTCAGCTCATTTGCAGCTATTACTGAGTTGCTCCGCTAATACTTTAAAGCCATCTTGTGTGGCATGTGCAGCTTTCCTCACTTGGCTGGTCACTCACTGAGGATGGAATTATTACTTGGATGGAATCTTTTGAAGCAGAACAAGCCTAAAACAGAGCTCAGAAGTAGGGCCCCAAATTATATCCAGTGTCTCCTTTTGCCAGTTCTTTCAGAGCTCCCCCCACATATGTCCACCCCCAATTTGTCCATGCAGGGATCCCTTCAACACCCATGGGCACGGTCTCATCTTAGTTCATTCTCTCAGGGTGCAGGTGTTTACTAGCTGGCCTAACAAACCAGGTGATACTGTTGGGCAGGAATTGGTTTAGACCAGTGGCTGCACCCTGGGATTCCCAGGGGACCTTTTAAAAAATGTGACTGTCTGGGGACTTCCCTGGTGGCACAGTGGTTAAGAATCCGCCTGCCAATGCAGGGGACACGGGTTCGAGCCCTGGTCCGGGAAGATCCCACATGCCGCGGAGCAACCAAGTCTGTGCGCCACAACTACGGAGCCTGCGCTCTAGAGCCCGCGAGACACAACTACTGAAGCCCATGCGCCTAGAGCCCCTGCTCCGCAGCAAGAGAAGCCACCACGAGAAGCCCACGCACCGCAATGAAGAGTGGCCCCCGCTCACCACAACTAGAGAAAGCCCACGCGCAGACCCAACACAGCCATAAATAAATAAATAAAATGTGGCTGACTGTCTGGGCACTCTCTTAGACCAGCTGCATCAGGATCTCTAGCGTGAGTCTGGACTGCTCTCTGTCTTCCTTTCCCAACTCAGATAATGTGATAGACTATTTGCCCAAGCTGGGAAGAGACCAGGGGCAACAACGTGACAGAATGTTTGGGAAAACGGGTTCTGGAGTGATATTGTGTCTGTTCAAATGCCAGCTGCATGCATGTCCTTGTGGTCCTGGGCCAGCCTCTGAACTTGCCGGCTCCTTCCTCTGTAGATGGGAATAATGATAACAGCACCTCCTCATGGGGCCACCATGAGTGTCAAATGAGTTAATACTTATCAAGTACTTAGCACTGCAGTGCAGGCATACCGTAAATGCTCAATAAAGGTCGTTATTTTATTCCTTCTCTCCAACCTTCTCCCCAGTATCCTTTCTGAACCCCTCTCCCCTTCCCCTTAACAAAGCCCCATTTGAGGCCTGATGTGGGGAGATGCGGCACTAGGGGAGCACATGATGGTACAGGGAATTTGGGGGAGACATATCCTTAAAGGTATCTGTGTCACTGCCTACTCTGCCCATGCTGGGAACTGCCCAAGCAGCAGGTGCAGTGGGTGAGAGGCCAGTTGGGAACCAAAAAGCTGCCCTCCACAATCCTCTGGAAAGGCTGTCCTTTTGTGCCCTTTCCCCCACCCCAGGCACTGGCCTGGATCACAAGCTGAATCAGGGGAGAGTGGTGGCTGCAAAGACACCACAGACGAGCCAAGACCTCCCTGCCTCACCTTCTCCTGGCATGAATGCACAGGTCTGTAACGGCAGCAGCTTTTCCCCGCACCATCTGACGTTTCTTCTGGATTTGCTTCAGCACCTAACAGAGCACTGCATAAATTCTGCTAAACAGGGAGGAGGGGTGGGATGAGGTGGGGGATATGAGGGTTAGAGGACAGACTAGAAAAGGTGGATTATTACAACACAGGCTTAAGCATTAAGATTCCCTTCTGAGGATGGGGAAGTGTACCCTAAAACGGAAGCAGGAGGACCCCCAAATAAACACTTTATCTGCTTCAAAATTTTGCCCAGGTCCAGCTCTGGAATAACCAGGGCAAATGAGCAGGAATGCAGGCTGCAGAGAAGCAGATGCCCGTAGGTAGAGTCTACCCCATCTTTATGTTACTACAGTTGTCACCTTACTACTCAGAGGGGCTGGGGGTAGTTGTGGACAAATTTGCTGGGCCCATTGCAAAGGTCCAAAGGAGCTTGCTTGGTGTCCTCATGTGCCCACATGGCTGTGGCATCCTTCTTGCCCAGCCAGGATAGCCCAGGATGTTTGCTGTGTCTACCTCATTCCTCTATTTTTCTCTCTTGAAATGCCTCACGCATCATTGAGGACCGAGTGTAGGTGCCACTGCTGGGAAGCTACCTTTGACTGGTGCAGCTTTCTCTAATTTACTCTTTCTCTTTAACTCTGAAGGCATTTACTGTCAGGTTCTCTCATCCTCTGACCAATCGCCATCTTGTGATGCCTCTTACATGCTACCTTACACCATTATTTAACTTTTGGTTCCTGTGTATTTTCTTCCTATGGAAGCTCTGAGCTCCCTGAGGCCGTGGCTTCTGAATCTTTGAAACCTGTACAGCAGCTAGAATAGAGTTGAGCATATTCATTCAACAAACAGTTATTGAGCATTTTCAACATGCCAAGCACTGTGCTAGGCGCTGGGCATTCATCAGCGAACAAGACAGACTAATATATATGTATATATATGTATACATTTTTTTTTAATTGGGGTATACTTGTTTTACAATGTTGTGTTAGTTTCTACTGTACAGAGAAGTGGAATTCCTTGTGCTATACAGCAGGTTCTTATTAGTTATCTATTTTATACATATTAGTGTATATATGTCAATCCCAATCTCCCAGTTCATCCCACACACGCCCCGCCCCGTCCCCGCGCTTCCCCCCTTGGTGTCCATACGTTTGTTCTCTATCTGTGTCTCTATTTCTGCCTTGCAAACCAGTTCATCAAGACAGACTAATATATTAAAAGCATTTAGTAAATATTTGCTAAACAGATGCATGGATGGATGCATGGATAGATGGATGGGTTGGTGGGTGAGTGGATGAGGTCCATACTGTGGCATCCTTTCTGTTCTGTGTTACTGCAGAGAAAAAGCTTCTTTTCTCTCCTGTAACCCCACAACTGTTCTGGGTAGAAGACAGTCCCAAGAAATTTAGTTTTAAGTTAAGGGTAGGGAGACCGGTAACTCAGAGATGGTAAGATACCCACTTAAAGGCTTCTATTTGGTCATGCTGAAGCCAGAAGAGATGGGACCAACAAATCTAGTATAAGAGGGAATCCCATAGAATACGCAGGTCCTCAGGGTCTTCAGATGCTATTTGGGACTACTCAGGCATCTCTTCAGAGTATCCTTGTCAGATAGACGTCCCCCAGCCTCAGTGCTAACACCTTCACGACAGGGCACCAGGGGCCAACGTTCCATTGCTGCTCCTGGTCAGTTCCCCTCTCCTTTCTTCCATGTTGCCTCCCACATCCAAGTAACATCCAGAGTAGAACCAGCTCAGGTTTTGGCCATGACACCCTCACCTGCAGTGTGTGCACGTACGTGTACCTGCATATGTGCGTATCTGCAGGTACCCGTATGTGCACATGCTGGAGCCTGGCATCCCAGCTCCGGCTTCTCAGGCTGTCTTCCCAATTTGGAACTGGGCTGTGACCTCAGCTGGAGCCTGGGCCCATCCTCAGCCTGGACAAAGCCTAGTCAGGGATGAACAGGCTTGGAGAGAGTCCAGGAAACCACACAGACGACCCTAAGGAGAGGAGACAGAGTATTTTGTTCCTTTTAAAGAAGTACGCTTCCCTCTCCTACAAGCTTAGCCTGCTCAACTGAAGAGCCAGGAAAAGCAGTTGGTGCTTGGTGGCTGGAGAGGTGCAGGGCTGAACTTGACAGTGTCCTACCTTATTCCTAATCCAGCTCCTTGCTTATTTGAACGTACCCCTAAATGGACAAGAATTTTCTCCCTTTCAGTGTGGACTAAACCAACAACCCTGAGTCAGAGGTGTTTAGAGGATGAGTAGGGTAGAGGGTAGTGGCAGTGGGGAGGAAAGAACAGAATACCGGAGAGGGAGTCAGTCCGTGGGCTGAGGCACATTCCCTTTTCATGATGATCAGTCTTCTCTCTCCAAATTGATGGGAAAAAATAACAAGATAAACAGTGATGATGTCAGATAATGTATAATTCCATCAAGCACGCAAAGTTCTTTCATGTAGGCCATTTCATGTGGTTCTCAAAACAGTCCTGTCTCTCACTGAATCGATGAGGAACACGCCCAGAGACAGCATCTTGGGAAAGAGAAAACAGCTGGTGCACAGCCAGGACACAGGTTTTCTGACTCCCAGTCTGGTGCTCTCTCAGTATACAATGTCTTTTATAAACGTATGACGGAGGAATCATGCCTTGGCTGTCATCGCGCCCCCCGCCCATCCCCACCCCGACTCAGCACTTAGTTCCGCATGAAGCAAGCATCCACTGTGGAACCACGGAATGGCCTGGAACTGACATTCGGATGTTCCTGGGAGTAAGTCAGCAGTAGGCATACAGATGCTCCCAGGCTTTGGGCATGGGGGCAGCAGGGAGGAGGGCAGGGCTGTGTGTGGGCAGCGAAGGAGGGTGGTTGCACCATGGTGGGAGCAGACAGACTTCCAGTGAGGAAGGGGTGGGCAGGGCAGCAGCGGGCAGGTGTCTCCTGCCCTTGGATTCACTAGGCTGGGCGAAGCAGCTGGTTAGAAACAAAAACAAACACCAGGGATACAGGTTCCTGCTGTTAACAGCTTCAAACCGCCAGAGGAAAACTCCAAATAAATATAATTAGAAACTTGTAAAAACGTCCTCTCTGTAAACCTGCTCCCCAGGGTCTACCCTTTAAGCGCCCCCCTTCTCCCAGCTCCCCCCAAGCCCACATATCCTGACACTCCACCCTCTCCGAGGGATTCCTTAGATCTGTTTCCTTATTCTGGATCTTCTCTCCAGCCCAGCAGCTCCTGCCCAGGTCTGTCCTCAGCTGTTACCATCAGTGACCAGAGGCAGATAGCCCCTGGCCTGAGGATCTGACATCCAAACCCCACAGATCTCTAGGGCTATGGTTCTAGCCACAGGGAAACCATAGGTAAGAGTGAGGGCCACAGCACCCTATTTAAGGGGCATCATTCTGCCTGTAGGGCCAAATTGCAAAATCCAATGGCAACTACAAGACGGTGCCTTGGTCTGAAAAGGGGAGATGTCTAGGTTGGAGCACAACAGAGAGAGCTAGTCTTGGAAACTGAGACTATATGGTGTGGGGCAAGAACTGGGGCCCTGGGGCCTTGCCCAGAGAGTACTCAGTTCCCAGGACACAAACATTTCAGCTCTACTTCCCAATGCAGTTGGGTACACGTACATTCGCACACACAAAAACACACACGTGTCCTGCAGGGGCTGTTTCCAGGGGGAAATACCCCACTTAAGGACACGGTAAGAGCTATCAGGTATGTGAGGCCCCAGGAAAGTGGGGGTGGGGGTGAAGAAAAGAAGAGTAGCCACATGACGTAGACTCGGGCAGGAGAGAGTGAAGCAGGGCCCAGGGAGAAAAAGGCATGAGATTCAGGCGAGAAGCCTGGGGAGCCTCAGCTGCAGGACTGGGGCTTGCTATAGTGTCTTCCACCTTCAGCTGGAAGGATTTTGAAGAGATGCATAATCTCAGAGCTAAAGGGACCCTACTGATACTCTCGTCCATTTCGTAAGTGAGGAAGAGAATTTCAGTTATGTCCTCAGAGGCCCCAACCCTCGGGCTCTGCATTTACCTAAAGCCACTGGTACCTACCATACTTCCCACCCTGTGCCATTTGGGGCTAGCAGTATGTGGGCATGAAAAGAAGAGAGTGGCCAGTCTGGTGACAGAGGGGCCAAAGGGGACGAGGAGGGGAGGGTCCACGTTCCCACTTAGTGCAGGCAGCTAGCTCCTCTACCCCTCAAACATCCCTGGGTTGGCAGTTGTATCACTTTTCCCCCCAAGGACCGGCAGTCCCTCTGTTTCCAGACTCCTGTCTAATAACTGAGCCTGAAGAAGCTGTCCCCAGGTCTGGGCCTCTTGTGGGTACTGCCAGCCTCAGAGTAACTCTGCAGTTTCCAGCCCTGACAGGGACTCTTTCTTATAAGTGGTCATGTGCTAGGGGTATGGGACATCAAAGGAGGCCCACACCCTGACACGCAGGGACCAGAGCCGGGGGTAGGGACTGGGGTTAGTTCAGGCAGCAAGCTCTTTACCTCCATCTTCTCAAGACGGTCTGAAGCCATCCATTCCCTTCCCCCATGCTCAGTTCAAGGCTCGGGACCTAGCCATTCCACTTCTTTACTTCTCCAATGAAAACAAAATGCACGTTGCCTGCTTCCTTTTCCCTCTCACCAGAGCACAGACACACACTCACACACCCTGAGTCATGCACACGCACGCTCACACGCCCCAGTGAGTGCACACCGCACATTCCCAAACTCACACCCAGGGCTGGCTCCTTTTACAACAGGTCCCAGCCGCTTACATCTCAAACCGGTTCCCATGTGCTCGGATTCCTGAAGGTTTCAGGGAACAGTCTCATTTAGGGGTGCTGATAACTTTCTTCGTTCTCTGCCTGTAGTAATTCTGGCCTCGGTGTCTTCTAGTCCCCTCTCTCTCATTCCACCCTGCAGAGACTTGGGAGATGAAGGGTGAGAAGGGGAAAAGTTCTCCCCTGGCTCCAGGCTTTCCCCACCCCCTTAGAGGACATGTCACTGAGAGAAGAGAGGTCAAAGGGATTCCTGAGGAATTTCTAAGCAGTCCACCCCCACCTCTCCACCCTTCTGGAAAAATGAGGGGTGGGGGTCAGGCTTAAAGGGAAGATCAGGCTCCAAGAGTGGAGGCTGCCTCTCCCTCTCTCTCCCCAGTGTGGCCTGGATGGGGCACGGGCAATAGCCGGCTGCCCACGGGGCCACCCTCACCCGCTGACACCGTTATGGTTTTCATTTCATATTTTGGAGGGAGGGGCTAGGAGGAACAGTCCCCTCACTGTAAGAGCCGGCCACAGGAGCCCAGGGAAGCGGGGAGGAGAGGAAACAGCCACATTAAAGAGGAAGAGAGGCGTGGGGGAAAGAGAAAGAGACACACACATACACCCAGACAGAGACCTGGAGAGACGCATCGAGACAGAGAGACACTGTCTGCTGCCAGATGAGCGCCCAGTCCCAGGGATGGTGTTACTTGGAAACTCTAAATATACGACGTTATCAAAATTCTATCCCTAATGAGGAGAGGAAACAACCAGGTAAACTAAATGGCCAGGCTGGCTCTCCCAGCCGGCCCTGGGGACAAGTTTTCCCCAGGAGGCCAGGAGACCTTTTCATTCAGCTGTAACCTGAGCCCCATGCAAGGATTAGGTCTTTTTAACCACTGCTGCACACCACCAGCCCCCCCTCAAAAAAAACAAAGCAAATTAATGCTTTTAAGTTAACAATTATCCTGGTTATCCAGTCTGTCTACTTTAAAATACACAGACAGGCACTTGAAAAACACTCAAAATCATGTACCCTCATGCTCACTCATTCCCAGTCACACACACAGTTCTCAAAGACACCAAAACATCTGTATACATGCTTAACAACTAACTCACAACAGAGACATACACCAGCTATGTCACCTGTGGGTGATCATGGTAAACCTCACACACACACACACACACACACACACACACACACACACACCTGCATACTCAGGGTTCCCTTCTGTGTCCCTCCCCTCCTCTCCATTCCACACCACTTTGGTTCTCCCCTGGTGAATCTCTGGAGAAAAGGGACAGAGGCTCAGATATACCCAGTGCTATAGTAACTCTTGGCAAGATACTTGCCAAGGTTATTTGTATTTTAAAGACTTGCTAGAGCTTCATTTAAAAGCATGTGGCATTCAAAGCACACCTTCTGGCACTGGTGATACCTTGGAGATATGTCTGAGAGCAAGGAATGTCCACAGCACCGTCTATGGGTAAGGCTGCCCTGCCCGGTCAATACTTCTCCTTCCTGCAACATTGGCCTGTAGATTTGGGACCACAGATGTCCCCATATACCAGCAAACCTGTTGTGAGGCAACTCTAGAAGACCAGGTTGATAAATTTCCTGAATAGTAGGATTAAAGGTAGCTGAAACGACAGGCTTGGAATCTACGCCCAGCTAGACTCAGGGATCAGAAGGAAGGAAGACGTGAAGCTAACTGCAGCCCAGGCAGAGCAAGTGTGGCTCGAATGTGAGATAAGCAGTGGGCAAAACTATAGTCTGTAAGCTCCTTGAGGGCAGGGCCTCCGCTCTGGCTGCATTTCCCACAGCAGCAGCAGGATGAAATGCAAGAGGGAGCCCTGAAGTACCTCCGAGAGATTCTGAGTCCCTCTGTCCCTGAAGGATAGGTTGATCTCTCAGGCTTGAAAGCCTTGGCTTGATGGCACCTGTCCCTTCTTGGAGTCTCCATCTGCCCCACAAACCCCCCCTGAATATACTGCTTGCTCCTCCTTTTGGCCCCAGCCTCACTAGGCCACTACAGACACTGGCTTCAACTTAAAAGAGGCCCTTATCTCGTCTCTAGATTACTGCATGAAATCTGTTCCTTCCTTCAGACTAAACTCCCTAGCTAATTCCATGTTATGAGTAAGTCAGCATGCACTACAAAAACCACCTTTGTTTATGAAAACACAAGCAAATCCACAGTGGGAGAGGGGCTACTCCCAGCCTGGGGGTGGCAGTGGTAGTGGGCTGTCTGGAACCAGGACTAGAGAAGAGGCAGTTTGGGGTTGGAAGGGGTGGGGGTGAGGTCTGGTATTTGACAGCCAAGGGTCTCTAGTGTTTGGGTTCTGTTAAAGGACAGGCTGGAGGAGGAAGGGGGTAGTTGAAGAGGCAGTGCTTGGGGAGAAGAGGATGGCACTGATATAGCACCTTCCTTTTAAGAGAGTGGGAGCCCATCCAGGACACAGAGCGGCTTACGAGCCAAGTGCTCAGGCTCCAGGACACAGCGACCTGACTGCCAGAGACTCAGACTTCCCCAACTCCCAAGTTCAACTTTCCCTGGTGGCCCAGCCACCTCCACACCCCAACTTGGCTTCAAGGAGCCCCTAGGACAATAGGCAGAATCATATTCTCCTGGGCAAAGCTGAGGCATGAGGAATTTTCTTTTTGTCCATATAAATCTCTTCCTGGGTGAGGACTCGATGGGGGAAGGGTGCAGCAGGAGGTCAAGGGGGAGGGGAGTCTGTCCCCAAGAGAACTGTAGCCCACCAGCCTGGTTTCTGCCAGCACAGCCTTGGGACTGGCCAGGCAATGAGCCTGGGGTCAGGGATGGGGGCGGGAGGGCCTCCCTGTCTCTCTCTAATTCCTAGAGGGATCTGTCAGAGCTCCCCAGCCTGGAATTTTACTTTGTTATTTTAATGCAATTCTGACCTGGATTTAAATGGAATTGGAAACCCAAGGCCTTAATAAATAAATATTATGATAAGAAATGAAAGCCATGCAAGACGAAAGAGATTTCCCCCCAAACAGGCAGAAATGCGACATTCTTGCCGGGAGCCAGAGTCACAGAAATTTTCTTCTCTTCTTCAGCCCCCTACCATCCAGAGGGAGACAGTTGGTTCTTTGGTTTTCCTTAAAAGATCCTATCTTTGTTTAACATTTTTCTGATAAGACAACTTCGAAATTTCTGTCTAACTTTGAAGACTGGGGGCGAGGGGAAGAAATATAGCATGGCTGAAAAAGTTTTCATTCTTTCAGTCTGTCCAGGCCAGAACTTAAGTTTTCTGACAATGTTTGAGAGGAGAGAAGATTCTCTCTCATACTTCTGGAGGACCAGAAGTCTTTGGAAGATGCTGGGGTGGCAATGAAGTCAGGCAGAATTCTGAGATGCGTGGTCACTTCTGCCCACGGCTCCCCAAACTTCTCACTCACCCGTACCGCCCCTGGCTCCTCCAGCCTTTCGCCTGGGGCGCAGCGCCCAGAGGTCAGGCCCCCAGCCGAGGAGTGCGGGTGCACAGTGCCCGCTCCTGACAGCAGCACGCCTCCCAGCACCTGCCCTGCCCCTCGGAAATCGCGCCCCCGCCCTCGGGCCCTGCAGCCCAGGCAGCCCGGCGCCCGCGCGCCCCTCCTTCCTTACCTTGCACGGCTTTGCTGTGCTGGGCGGCGCGGGCGTGGACCAGCAGGACTAGCAGGCAGAGCCCGGGCACGCGTCCCGAGCCCATGGCTGAAGCTACGGGCGGCCGGGCGGCCGGAGCCGGTCTCGCGGCCCGGGGAGGGCGGAAGCGGGCAGGGCCCCCTCGCGCCGGAGGGGGAAGGGGAGGGGGTGCCCCGCCGGGGCCGGGCCGGGGAGTGCGGGCGCGGACCGCGGACCGCGGCGCCCTTGGCGAGAGGCTCCCGATTCTGCCGGCTTCTCCCGGCCCGACGCCGGGGAGAGCGAGGCGGAGAGCGGGACGAGGCTGGGGGCACCCGGCGCCGCTGACGGAGGGGAGCCCCCGCCCTCTCCAAGCCCGGCTCCGCTAGCGGCGGCGGCGGGGCTGCTCCGTATAATCCCACCCAATTCTCAGCTTCGTCTGGAGAGAGCTGCAGCGGAGAGCGCGCAGAGCCCGAGCGAGGGACCTGAGAAAGGGGAGGGGAAACGCAGCGCCAGAAACACGCCCTTTCTGCCTCTCTTTCTTCCTCCCTCGCTCTTTCTCCTTCTCTCAGGCTCCGTCTCTTTTTCTTCGCCTTTCTCCTCCTCCTCCTCTTTCTCCTCCTCTCCTCGCTCCTTTTCGTTTTCTTCCTCCTCCCCCTCCTCCTCCACCACCTCCTTTTCCGTGCCCTTTTTTCTTTCAAATGGGGCCTCGGCGCGGCGGCCGCTCCCCCTGCGCGCCCGGGCGCGGCGGCCCCCTCCCCAGGCTGCCGGGCCGCTGCCTGCAGGAATTTACAATCCGGCGCTGGGGGAGCGGGCCCGGTCTCCATGGAGACGGCTTCCCCGGGAGCAGGGAGGTCAGGCGCAGACCGCGCACAATCAATGGATCAATGGAAGCACCGCTCGGCTCCAGACCAAACAGCACCCGGCTCCGGCTCGTCCTGTCTACCGGCGGAAAGAGTGGGGGAGCTAGGGTGCGCCCCCGCGCTCGCACGCGATGAGGGCTGTGCGACGCAGGTTTGCACTCACACCTACAACAGGAGACAAAGAGAGTGAAGGGTGTCGGGGAGGCTGGGCTAGACCGGACGGGCACTCAGGCTCGCCCGCCGACACAGCCCGACACGCGGGACACAGCCACACGGGACCTCGAAAAACTGAGAGCGGCTCCGACAGCGGGTCGAGTTACGCCCTCCCAACTCTCACCTCCACCACAGACCCCACACCCTCAGGACTCAGTCCCCAATTCGTAGTGCCGAGTCCACTTTAATTGAGGACCGAGAAGAAAGTAGCGTTTCCGCAGCTGAAACTGCCAGCTCCAGGGCAGACTCCCTTGCAGTTAAGGCCTCGGAGAGAGCCCATCCGGCGCCCTACCCGCACAGACCTGGGTTTATGTATAAAAAACAGTCTCATGCGCTTAGCACAGGGGCAAAGGCTAACCCGCAGAAATCTGCCTATGTGTGTAAACACAGAGACCCAAAGATAGGCACAACGTTCTCCTCCATACCTGCCCTCCCACCTTCAAGATGTGGTCCCCACCAGAACATTCTTAAGCCTTCATCCTTCCAACTTGCAGGAGCAGAAAAGGAAAGATAAACGATATTTTTAAAAATAGGGGCAAAGTGTGCCAAAGGAGCAGTGTCCCTGAACCGTGGACCACACCTCCTGACGCATTTACCAGCTCTGCATCTTCTCTCCTTCCATTCTAGCGGAAAGATGAAGGACCTCTTGAAAGGTAGTGGGAGCTTTCTTGGAGTATGGAGCTTTGGTCAGAATGAGACTGCCAGGCCCCAGCCAGCTACTTATGCTTCAGAGCCGGTCTTCTGCAGGGAAGAGAACTTTGGGACACAGACTAACCTCAGAGAGCCCTCAGGGTACCCAGGAGGAAGGGGCAATGACCGGGCTCCCCCTGAAAATAACTCAGTTCTTAGACCCTTGACACTGACAGCCCACATCAGCTGGGGTGACAGCTCTACTTTGTCAGAAGCTTCCTTAACCCCCAGGGAGAAGAACTGGGCCCGTCCTCCCCTAGCGATTGAGTGGAAAAGTAGGAGGATGCAAACAGACTTGGGCATCTGGGTTTCTCGTCCTGGTTCTATCCCGGGACAAAGATTACCTTTGGGCAAGTCACACCTCAGTGGGCCTCCGTGTCCTCATCTAGAAAACAAGATGGTAGGTTAGCTCAGTGACGGGAAGGAGACAGTGCCCTTAAGAAGCCTGGGGAAGGAGGCCTTGGGAACCACTGCATGGCATGAGAGATGACGGTTGGGATGGGAGCACATAGACCATGGGAATGGTGTGGAGGCCACAAAAGTTTGGGTCAGATGATCTCTGAAGTCCCTTTCAGCCCTGTCACTCTAGGACTCCCTCCCTCCTTCATTACATTGGCAAACCCCTCCCCTTGAAGCAGCTTTGCCTGCTGCCACCAATTATGTGTAGGGCTAGAGGACAAGTGCAAACCTGCTATCCTCTCTGCCCCAAACAGGAAAGTGGTTAAAAAGAAAGAAAGAAAAAGAATTGGAGGTTGCCAGATCAACATGGGGGCACAGAGCCTGATTAGCTCCCCCAAGGCAGGGAAGGGAGATTGCACTGTGCTTGCTTTGTCTCTGCCTTGGTTTGGACACTGGTGTGAGGTCCTCTGGGTCCCTAGGGAGGAGGGCTCCTGCCCACCCTCTAAACCACAGGTGAGGTGGGCATTGAGGATTCCGTATGGGCTGATTAACAGGTTAACTCAGACCTTCTCTCCAGTTCAGCATGATTTCCTGGTCCTCTGAATGTGGACATTGCCCTGGCTTGGTGGGGAGCGGTGGCGGGAGGGTGGTGGGCCTTACCTTAGCCACTGTATCTCTGGGAGGCTCAGTGTCTTTTACTCTAGTTTCCTTTTCTCCCCTCATTTTCCTCTGTTCATCTCCTCTGCTCCTCTAGGAAGGTGAGTTTTCTCCACATCTGGGCAGAAGAGGCAGTTCCCTGCCCAGCTCCCCACCATCCAATCTGGTACCCTCAGCCCTTCAGGGGATTCTATAGGAGCAGAAACAGTCTTATATCACCAGGGTACTGTGAATTGGGGTGCGGGTCACATTGCCCTATGCCCTGTCCACTTCTGCAGGGACTCACAATCAGACAGGGACTCAGGAAGATGACAAGGAAGGAATAATGAGATGGCTCATGCAAGTGCTACGACAAAAGCAGCAGCACATGCCCTACTGGCGGGGGCAAAATATCCCTGCGTTCTCTAGGCCTCCCACACTCACCTCAGGCGGCAGTTTGCTTTGGGGCTTTACTTTCCTTCAGGGAGACCTCTGACATTCACTTGGTTCTAATTTCTCTTGCAAATGTCTAGGGAGAGGATGGGATTGGGGGGCCCATAGCCAATACATCTTGGTTCTGATCCTGCTTCTAAGGACACCTCTGCCAGGGCTCTGTCACATTCAGGGACTTCACCTCCCCTGCCAAGTCTCCTTCCATGAGGCTTTGCTTTTTCTCTCTGCTCCTGAGCTTCCGCATCTGTAAAATGAAGCCAGTGCTTCTATCTTGACAGGAAATTATAGTCTTAACGGAGAACATGTACATATTGAAACAACACTACCCCAAGTTCTATTTTGGGTGATTTATTTCATTTCTCTGAGCCTCAGCTTTCTCATCTAGAAAATGGGTATGCTCATACAACCTCATAAGTGAGGCATAAATCACTGTTTAACTACATGGGCCTTAGAGTAAAATAAAACTGCAGTTCAAATCTCAGTTGTGTGACTCAGATAAATTACTCAGTCTCAGTGAGCTTCAGTTTTCTCTTATGACAAAAGGAATAAAAACCTCATAGGGTTATGGTGTTATTTAAATAAGATAATGAATGGAAAAGCCCTGGCACATAGTAGGCATTCAATAGGTGGTGGCTATTGTTGTTATTTCCACTACTTCTCAGAAGGAACAAAGACCACAAGTGTTTGATAGTAAAGGTATACTAGTGCCTGGGAAGGAGCAGTCTTGTCCCAGGCCAGAGTTTGACGCAGCTGGGTGTGAGTGCGGCTAACTGGGCTCGAGTCTCACCACCCTCCATAGGTTCCTGTCTGTCACACATTCCTACTGAAAAGGTTCCAAAAATGCCATGCATTCCAGCACACTGCCCTTGTCAGTAGCAGTTCCAAATTGGAAAGTTGGAAGGAAACTTACCTACCAGGTAGAGTAGCTCCGGAACCCCTCTTTCCGAACCACCTTGCACCTCCTACCCTGCCTTAAGAAGGCACAGACACACTGAGACACAAATTAGAGCTCATGCTACCATTTACTCAGTGCTTTTCTCTGTGCCAGGCACTCCACCACTAGCTGATCAGGCAAGAATTGTTATCCTCATTTTGTTGTTGGGAAAACTGAGGCTAAAGTAAGGTCAACCTGCCCAGATGACCGACTAAGAAGGGACAAAGCCAGGACTTGGGGCCCAGGCTTGACTCTGAAATGTGTATACCCTCTCCGTTCTCTATTCTGCCTCCTCTGAAAACACAGAGAACCAGTATATTCTTGCTACCGTTACAGCTTAATCATTTGGGGGCAGACCAGCCCCTTCACATACAAGAGGTAAGAGGACAGTACCCTTACTCCGGAGACTCATACAGGAGTAAAATTTCAGGAGACTTTAGCCATCAACTTGTCTAATGATGAGAGGTCACATGACTGCCCTCGGTCACACAACATATTAAAGAGGCAAAGCGAGAAGCAGAATCCATGTCTCCCCTGACTTCTGACTCCTGGGTCAGTGCTCCTTAGTCAGTACCTCAGAGCTGCCAGTCTCCCTTCCAGTTCTCCCTTTTCCTGATGATTTGATCAGTCATGAATCCTTCTGTCAAGTGGCATATGGTACTTGTCTCATATCCTCCCCCCCAACACACACCGTCCTAGGCCCTCTAGAGTGTACAAAAGAAATAGAAAATGTGATCCCTGATCAAAGAGGTGTATCAGCACCAGTGCACGATTCCAGACCTTCACATCACAAGGCAAATCCCCCAAATGCCCTGAGTCTTACCAGGAGGGCAAGATTTGTATACGCAAAACAACATCTGAATGCAACATCAAGGAATCCAGACGGAGTGCCAGAGAAAGTCAGAGGAAACAGGAGTCGATCATCCGAGAAGGCTCTGTGGACATTAGGAGGGATTTGAGGTGAATCTTTTTTTTTTTTTTTTTTTGTGGTACGCGGGCCTCTCACTGTTGTGGCCTCTCCCGTTGCGGAGCACAGGCTCCGGACGCGCAGGCTCAGCGGCCATGGCTCACGGGCCCAGCCGCTCCGCGGCACGTGGGATCCTCCCGGACCGGGGCACGAACCCGTGTGCCCTGCATCGGCAGGCGGACTCTCCACCACTGCGCCACCAGGGAAGCCCTTGAGGTGAATCTTGATGACACTTAGAAAGAGATGGACAAGATAGAAATATAAACAAAAATCAGTGATTGACAGATGGAGAGAAAAAAAGAGTAGTCAGAACAACAACAATAAAAAAATAGAAGAAAGAAGGGGGGAGCATATGCTAGGTCAGTGGACAGCTTGACTCTGGTTGGTCCTTGTTTCCCACCTGTCCATGATGGCTGAGCAGCCATTTGGCCAGATAAGCTGAAGATTGGAAGTAACTCTCTCTCAAAGTCTATTCTGGCCCTGGGATTCCAGGAGTAACTTTTTCCAAGGCCCTTGGTCTTGTCTTTGTGGAAAGGTCTGCCCGCAGTCCTGCCAGGACCTGGTGGGGAAGGGGGGTAGCCTGGTCCGAACAGCCCACACCTGTTCCAGCCTCCCTACTTGGGCAGCCTCCTTGGCCCCTCATCCCGGTGTCCGCCCAGCCCTTCCTCCCTGCCCACCCCCACACCTGAGTCGCTTTGCCACCTGCTTCCTCCCCACCTGCTCCCTGGCTGCTTCCATGAAGGAAACAAAAATCTCCAACCCGCCAATTGGCATGAACACTGATGTGTGGTTCCAGACTTCTCCACATCACAGGGCAGGTCTCCAAACTGCCCTGAGCCTTTCCTCTGTCACCTTCTACACAGCTGCTCTTCCAAACTTTGGATTCCCCTCCACCAACCTCGGCCCCCTTACTTCTCCAGTCAGTGCTCTCAACTCCTGTTTCACTGAGAAGCCAGAAGCAATGTGGCATGAACTTCCTAACTCCTGTCCCCCTCTCCCTCCACTGCTGGGAGAGGTGTCCCTTTTTTTGGCTAAGGCCAGTCCCACATACATGGGCAAGGACGCCAACCCCTCTTGCCCCTACAGGGAGCTGATACTGTCAGTTACCCCCTCCCTCTCCTAAATCCCTCACCTCATCTCCTTCTCCTCCTGTAAACACAGTGTAACCTGCAGCATCCCACAGCAGCAACAACAAACTTCCCTAGACTCTGCTGCCTCTTGTCCTTCCAGTCTCCTGAACTTCTAGGAGGAGGACTCCTGCTCTCCATCTCCCGTGCTTCCTTCACCCCTCTCCCTTGTGCAATCCGGCCCAGGCCCACTCTAACACCCCTCTGCTAGGTCTCTGCCGACTTCCCCATCTCCATATGTGGGGCTGCCCTCTGGTCCTTATCTAGCCTGACCTCTCTGCATCATTAGATGCCTCTGAACATTTCCCTTCTTGGAATGCTTTCTTTCCCCCAATATCCTGCCAGCCACTCTCCCTCCACTGGCCTCTTAAGTGCTTCTAGCTTGGCTCTTTTCCCTTCTTACACTACGTGACCTTCCCAGGGACTCTAACCCAGGGATAGCAAGGGTGGAGGAAAGAATATTGGTTTTGTGGTCAGATGGTTCTAAGTTTAAATCCCATCCCCAACAATGAGTGAGTTTGAACAAGTTTCTTTACCTCTCTGAGCTTCAAGTTCCTCATCTAGAAAATGGGAGGATAAAATTCTGACCTTGCAGGTTGTTGGAGGGTTACTGATAGGTCGTGTGGAAGGTCCAGCACAAAGTAGGTGCACGGTTTGCCCCACATTGTGGGGCATTATGGCTCCAACTATCATCAATGTGCTGATGACTCCCAAATATATATCCCTAGCCCCAACTTTCCTTCTAACTCTAATTCTGTACGTCCAATTTTCAGATCTGTATCTCTAACTCATCCTATATTTTTGCCCACTTCTAGATATTTCCATTGGTATTTCTCAAGACCTCGAGTTGAACTGACCCCCAACCAAACATTGTCCCTCTCAACACTCGCCCCTGACCTGTCCTCTTCCTGATCTCCATCTTGAGGTTAACAGCCCCATAACCCGCTCAGCAGCCCCAGCTGGATTTCTCAGAATCTGAAAAGACTCTCTCCTCCTTCCCCATCTAACAGGTCAACAGGTCCTGAGGGTGAAACTTCTGAAACCTCCCTCGATCTCACGCCTCCCCTCCACTCTCCATCCCCTCACCACTCCCCTTGCTGCTGCCTTAGTCCAGGCACTCAATGTCTCTCCCATGGACCACTGTCTGACAGGGTTAAGTTCCAGCTCCTTAAGGTGACATACATGGCCCTCTGTACCAGTCCTGAACGCTCCTCTCCAATGACATTTCACGTCTCTCTTCTGATCTCACCACCAGTACACCCAAGCCATGCCATGCCTGGCACATGTTCTTGCCAGCTGGAAAACCACTACTACCCTTCAAGATCCAGCTTAAATGTACCTTGTTTATGAAGTCTTATTACTGCCCCCACAGGCTTGGCGCTCAGTGGTCCTTGAAACCTACCCCTGTGACGGCTCTGGCTGTGCTGTGCTGTGCTGTAATGCTCTGTTTCCCTTCACTAGTCTGTCAAACATTTGAGGGCAGGACCCATAGTGGTCACCACTGTATCCCCAGCCCAAGCACAGGCCTGGCACATAGTTGCTCAGTGAATGTTCGCTGAATGAATGAAAGAGTGAAGGAATGGTGAGCTCATGGGAATCCATCCCAAGGAGAGGTCGAGCATCCCTGACCTGTCTTCCTGCCTCCCACCAGCCTGAGTTGGGTTGCCTAAAGGACTGGTGGCAGAAAAGGGTGTTAAACGGAGGGGCAACGTGGAAACCAGGGGCGGTGTGGAGATGCCAGGCTGAAGAGAGATCACAAAGATGCAGGGGACCTAGGAGGGGACTATTCTGGCCAGAGACTCTGAGATTCTGGAAGACAAAGAATCAGGGCTGGAATCTTCCAAGTCAGAGCTCAAGACCTCCTCAAGTTTTGGAGAACTGGATGATGGCAGTCTGGATACAGCGGCCAGAGGCAAGAAACTGGGGAGAGAATCAATGATCCCAGAGGCCTGGGACCAAAGTGGATGGGGCGAGGTACACAGGCGAGTTCCCCATCTGAACCTTGGAGAAGCAGACTCAGGAGGCAGAACCCTCATCATCTCTACCCCTTCATCAAAGATCTTTCATACTGATGCTTCAAATCCCATCATTAGAAGATAAACTCCTTTGAGCTAAACTTGTGTTTCTTGGGTTCCAAATATAAATATCCCTGTAAGAGAGGGTGGTAGGATTAGTCCTTTGTGAGTTGAAACGTTACTTATCAGCTGAAGACTTAACAAAGGTGTGGCAAAGGAGGGGCTATGGGAACACTCACTGAACTGCCTAACTTTATAGCTCTCCTCCCCAGATCCCCACTGGGTTCCCTCCCCAGAGGAAAAGATGGAGAGATGGAGGGGGACCTCTCCAACTAACACTATAATTCCTGTGGGTATCCTGGATTAAAGAAAGGATGAGTGGAGGTATTGGGGCAAAGTTCAAGGTACTCATGAACCAACTCATAAAGTGAATTGCTGTAAAATAAAACTCAGTTCCCCCAATAGCCTCTATTGTATTTTCCAAGAAGGGCCCTTACAGGACTGAGAATCCTTTTAGAAGAAGCTGAAAACCTGTGGCAAGGAAGGGCTTGGAATCCTTGCCAGCTGTGTGCTTATGCTGAGTGTTGATACCCTTACAAAAGTTTGCCTCCCTTATTTGTTAAGAGGCTCTCCCTTCTTCATGCCACCATTTCTCCTCTGTCCTAGGCATCTGCCGAGCTGGCTCGACAAAGCTAAGGGGCATCAGCCAGGTTGGGATTCCTTGGTGTCTCGCCCCAGTCTTGCAAAAATTGGTCTGCAGGAGGCTTCAGTGCTCTGAAGGAGAACAAGCCCTGACCTTGACTCAGGCCTAAAGGCTACTGAGGAGAGAGCGGAACTCATCCTAGTCCTCTTCTGCCCTCACCCGCCCCTCCACATCCTGGTCTGGTCCTGCTGGGGCTGACTGAGAAATTCGGTTGCTTCTCTCGGGCCGACCCAAGCTGTAATGCTACCCTTTACCAGTAGGTGCCGCCGTCTAACATACCATCCTCCAGTCCTTGGTGAAGTCCTGAAATCAGACCTTGGGGAGCCTACTCAAGGCACCCAGCGCTTCAAACAATTTGCAGTTGAAATTATTATAAATGAGATACTCCCACGTCGGTGAAGTTAAGATGTGGAATTAATTGTGTGTTTCTGTATAACCAGAGATTCAATTTTTAATGAGTTTGACATTCATTTTGCGCTGTGTGCCAGGAACTTAAAGGATGTGGGAATTCAAAGATGACATAGTTTCTCTTTTAGAGCTCATAATTAGGTAGGAGAGAGAAATTTGCAACTAAATAATTAGAATGTAAGGCAGAGCATGGTAAATACCCCAATACGGAGGTGCCAGCATAAAATTCTACAGTAATGAAGGCATAAAAGAGACAGATTAATTCCAGCTGGAAGCCTGCGGACGACTCAGAGGGGAGGGTTTAAAGACGACCCCAGAGAATACATAGAATCCCATACATGGAGCTGGGTGAAGAGGGCAAGGGCTTTCCAAGTGGTGGAAACGAGGTGAGCAAGGACTTGGAGGGGGAATGTCTACTGGGAATTAACAATGTGGTTCAACCAGAGACAAGGATTTGAGGGGGTGGGGAGGAAGATCTGAAGGGTAGGATGGGCCAGACGATGAAGAGCCTGTTCCCACCTGGTGCTAAGGGGTCGACCTCGTTGCATAGGCTCCAGGAACCCTGAGGACTTTGAAGCAAGGCAGCAGCATGGCTGGCTCATGTCATGAATTGACTTTCTATGCTCTGGGCTTTATGTACTCTGCAGGATTTCTTATTTCATCATGGATGCAGGAAGAGAACAGAGCAGAAAGGGGGAAAGGGGACAAGAAAAGAAGTGAAAGGGAGGGAAATAATGGTTAGAAGGAAAAGAAAGATGGAGAGGGAGCAAAAGAGGAGGCAGCAGAGGAGAAGGAAGGCAGACCCTGCCCTGGGAAGAGGCTCAGCCCTGGGGCTGCGCTCAGGGAGCTGTCTGGGTTTTTCCAGGCTCCAGCCGACCACAGAAGACAATGTGAGGCAGGTTTGTTTGGTGATGTGTTTTCTGCTGGCCCTCTTTGTTTGTTTTCCCTTTTTCTGGCAGTGGACACATCTGGGGTGGAGAAGAAGGAGGAGGTCAGGGGCGTGGCCAGCATTGACGGTAGTCCCAGGTCAGGCTCTGGGATGGTAGGATCCTTTAGTGGGGGCTTGTGAGCTTTGGAGCTGGACTTTTTTTTTTTTTTTTTTTTTGCGGTACGCGGGCCTCTCACTGTTGTGGCCTCTCCCGTTGCGGAGCACAGGCTCCAGACGCACAGCCTCAGCGGCCATGGCTCACGGGCCCAGCCGCTCCGCGGCGTGTGGGATCTTCCCGGACCGGGGCATGAACCCGTGTCCCCTGCATCGGCAGGCGGACTCTCAACCACTGCGCCACCAGGGAAGCCCTGGAGCTGGACTTTTGATGTTCCTGGGAGGGGCCTCCATGTGGGCACCCAGAGCCCGGTGGCCTGCCCAAGCCCAGAGACGGTTTGCCCCAAGCTTTTTGTCCCTGTCCTTCCCTACCCCGACAGGAAAGAATTAGTGCTTGAGGCCTGGGCTCCTTGCCTGTGTAGCCAGGATGTCGTGCTGGGCTGGGGAGCCTGTGAGGGTAGCAAAAGCAGCCACTTTCAGCTCAGCACTGGGGGCCTCAAGGGGAGTCTACGCAAGCCAGCCTGCTCCCAAGCCCTGGCGATGAGTCTGGCCTTCTCTCTCCTGTCCCACAGCCCTTGGAAGCCAACCTAACGAGCACTATTAAAGTTCATGAAATGCAATGATTCCTCTGTTTGCTCAGTTACAACTTTTTATGAGATTGCTCCCTCTTGCAGAGGAGATTCATTTGAGCCGCCAGGGCTTGGTCTTTGTCCCCCTAATTTTTATTGGCCCATTAACAAGATCAGATGCCCTGGGCTGACAAGGAATATCTGGTATGGGGTCCCCACAGGCCCCATTGGGTCTAGTCTCAGGTGGCCTTTTGATTCCAAATTAGCCTAAAAGCAGCTCCTGTTTCCCTTCTTCCCTCTGTTTCTTCCCCACCTCCAAACCCAGTTTTCTATGTAGGTACAGCAAGGACGCGGGGAGATTTCAGAAGTTACGAGATGCCTTCCCATCCCCTTTAGAATGTGTCTCAACCCACTGATGGAGCATTTCCCCTTGGAAGAACTCCAGTTTGGCTTAAGGGCTTTACTCCCCATTAAAATGGAAATACATTGAACCTTGTTAGTCATTCCTAGGTTGGTGTGAATTAGTTCATAAGGTCATGGATTGGCTTCAAGGGAATCTGGGAATCTCCTGTATTGTACACAAGCTTTTGTCCCCAGTGTTCCTTTTTTTCCAGAGAGAGATTTTCTATAGCTTTCTTCAAAGTTTTCATGACACCACCAACGCCTCGCACAAGGTAGACAACCTCTATAGAAGTGGAAGGAGAATGGTTTGTGACTGGGTCACAGAAGATAAACTCTTCTACCTGCACCATCTGCTTGGCCAGCCCCATCCCTGAGGAGGAACTAGACCCCTCCTCCTTTGGAGATATTTCTTCCACAGACCTCCCTTGTCACCACAGCTCAATCATGCCTCTCCTAAAACCAACCTCAAGTTGGGGGCAAGGTCAAGAGGAGAGCCCTTTAACTCTGTGTTGATTTGCATGGCAAGGCTGTAAATGATAGGTTCTCATTCTGGTGTAAATACTCATGTAAACTCACTGTAAGTGCGAGGCATCACATGCCTTGGGTGTCCAGATCCTCTGCAACCATGTACAGGGCTGGCATCCAGGAGGTCAGGGAGGAGGAGAATGCTGAGCTGGCAGCAGCTGTCATGGCAAGATCACAGTGACTACCAGGGAAGAGGGCATGTAGGCTGGTCTCTGTAACCCCTCGTCCTTGGCCCTGTACAGTGATGCTTCAGAATGGCTCCTCTCTTGCTCAGCCAGTCTGACTCTTCTCGTAGACTATGGCATTGTCATCAGAAGGCCCTTGTTAAAAGGCAAAGGGGTTTCTTGGGAAGATAAGTAGGGCTGGTTGGCTGGCTGTCACCCAATAGGAAGCAGAGATCCCGGACCAGGGAGGATCACGTTTGGGATATGTGGAGGGAAGTTTCCAGATCAGTGCAATAGCTGTATGAAGTTAATTTAAATGGCTTTTCAAGTAGTCTCCCTAATTCCATTCTTGCATTCTGAGGGTCTGTTCTTCACATGGCAGCCAGAGTCATCTTAAAGCAGAGTTTCACAACTTCAGCGCTCTTGACATTTGTTGGGGGGCTGTCCTGCACTTTGCTGGACATTCTGCAGCATCCTGGCCTCTACCCACTAGATGCCAGGGCCACCCCCACCTCCAATCTGTGACAACCAAAAATGTCTCCAGACGCTGTCAAATGTCCCTCATTTGACAATGCGGGGGGCGGGCAAAACTGCACCTCCCCCATCCGCCACTCCATTGAGGATTTCTGTCATAAAGTGTAAATCAAATCATGTCACTCCCTGGTTAACATCCTGCAATGTCTTCCCCTTGCTCTGAGGATGAAATCCAGCTGCTTGGCAGGGCCTTCCAGGCCCTCTGTGGCCTCGCCTCGCCTCCTGCTCCAGCCCCAGGTGTGCCCCTCTGCTCCTGTCCACCATCACCCTTTAGCCACGTGAAACTTTTTAAAAAATTTACTTAGGGGGCTTCCCTGGTGGCACAGTGGTTGAGAGTCCGCCTGCCGATGCAGGGGACACGGGTTCGTGCCCCGGTCCGGGAAGATCCCACGTGCCGCAGAGCAGCTGGGCCCGTGGGCCATGGCCGCTGAACCTGCGCGTCTGGAGCCTGTGCTCCGCAACGGGAGAGGCCACAGCAGTGAGAGGCCCACGTACCGCCAAAAAAAAAAAAAAAAAAAAAAAAAAAAAATTTACTTAGGACTTTTATTTAAATTATACATATATATATATACATAGGAATGAAAGAAAAACCAAGATTTCTCCTTTTATTCTTAACTTATAAATTAAGCTGCAAAAGGAAGCCCCAATAAAAATTGCATAAACCAATCTTAAGAATCAGACCATATTTACCATATACTTGCATTTTGCACTTTTTTTTTTTCCACTAAAATACTATCATTACATAAAAATGAGACTTTTATGTTGTCTTTGACACACAAAACTTTTTGATGTACCTAGATAAGCCAGGCTCTTTTGGACAGAGGAGAAGATGGAGAGACATTGGCAAATTTTGGATATGTCTTGGAAGGCTCTTCATACATACTTATGGCAACTCACAAATATTTGGCTTACAGAACTCCTTACTTTTGTTTTTCCTCTCTCCCACATGACAGCAGGGACCTTGTCTGGCTTGTTCACTATTATATCTTCATTATGTCCCTTGGTGCCTGCCACACAGTAGATCCTGAATAATTATCTGTGGAATGAACAAATAAGGGTGGCAGAGTTCAGAGAAGGGAAAATTTCTTGGGCACATTGAGGCTTGAAGCTTGTTGGATAGGAAAAGTGGCGGGTAAGAAGGGGAAAAGGTATCCTGGGACAGAGCTTAAGGGATGGCAGAAGCAAACGCCCAAAGAAAGCACAGTGGCCAACATGTACCACAAGAGACCCAAATGATGTGTAGGCAGCAGAAACTCCTCAAGGGGCAGAAGGACAAATCTGGTGTGAAAATGATTTTTGGTCTGAGTGGATCCAGGGGTGAAGTGCTTGTGTCCCTTGATGAGGAAGTGGGGAGAGAAGTCAGCTGAGTTGGAGCCTAGTGAAACTGGGGACAAACCAGGGAGGATTTCCATTGCTGAGCCGGAGTCTAGACTGGGCCGAACCTGTGAAAAGTAACGATTTTTCCTCTCATGGTATCTGATGTCGATGACTCCGAGTGCTCTGATCCCCTCCGACCACTGGAACCAGATCTGTGGCCACAAGGGAAGTCAAGGAGCTGACCAGTGAGCCTAGACCAGTGCAGAGAACCCTGGGACCTAAATGGTAGAGGCCTGGCGCCTGGTTCCTTCTTCTCTCCCTCTCTTCATGTGTGGCCTTGCTCTAGGCATTGGACTGCAATGGACCTCCGCGTCCTCCTTTTGGAAAACAGAGTTAACAATACCTGCCCCGTTCAGAGGAGGAATGAGGTCATGTTTGTGCAGCACTGGGAGCTCACTGGAGACAATGAGTGCATTCTTAACAGTAACAATAATAACCATTACTGTAAATCTAACCAGTAAATATATCTCCTCAAAGCCGGAGTTGGGCCCCTCAGTAGGATAGCAATTAGAAGTTTTTAAAAAAATCTCTAGACGGGGGAATTTTCTGGCCCCATTTTGAGCTTTGGTGTTTGCAGAGTTGTGGGAGGGAGCGAGGTCTGCAGCAATCATTCATTTCAACTCCATTCAATTGTACTTGTATCTCTCTTGTCCTTGAGTTATCCCCAGTGGGTTTTGCAACCTCTTGCCCTCCTTCGGTGCGAGGAGAAAGAAGTTCCTTATATTCCCCATTTCCACACCCACACGGTGTCCCATTCACTCACAGAAACAGTCATCTGGCTATTAGAGATACTGGGCATTTGGGCCTTGGCCACAAACTAGCCTGCAAAGCAGATGACCTACCTCGAGTACTTGAGCCTCACTTCTACCCATCCCACTAGGTAGGCTGATGGTTCCCTAACTGAGCTGTGCATTCAAAGCCCTTGAGGAGTGGGGCCCGTGGATTCTCAGGTGATTCTGATATAGCCAGCCAGCACCTGTCTAAATTTGGGAACCACAGGTTTAGAGAAGTATTAGTTATGAAATAGGTCTACAAAGAGAAAAATGATGCTTATACAAAGGCATTGTTAAAGTTTGGGTCAAGTTGGCAGAAGATCCTTTCTCCTCCCCAATCCATAAAATGATAGAAACCTACAGGAAAACAAAACTATATTACTGTGTGAGAAAACAAAAGTGAACCCTCAGCATATCAGAAATCTTGGATACCAGAAAGATAAAGAACAAAATAGCAACAGAGCTATAAAGAAATAAAACTTGAAGAAACCAAGCTAATACATATGAATAAGACCATGGTGGAGGGAAGAGAAGTTTGGGGGATAGGGTGCCCTAAGCCTCAGACAACAGACTCAGAGTAAGCAGAGGATGTCCCAGAAGTGTTCCTTGCTGCTTCCTGACCTGTGTTAGTAGCTGGCAGTAGAGGATTTGCCCCAAGGTGCTGGGACTAGAGAGGCAGAGCAATGTTCCAAGTAGCTACTGACACTCTGAGAGGGATATAGGGAGCCCTCATTCAGAAGAAAAGCTGCTAACAGGCCATTCCTCTCTCTCCCACCCTCAATAACCAGTGACAAGGCTATAGTGCACACAAAGCTGGCAAATAGGTATTCTCAAACACAAAAATGAGCAGGACACCAAGAATCACTAGAGGTTAAGGAAAAATAAAACTATGGTACAGAGGAAACTCTAAGCCAGTACGGTCCAATAGAACTTTCTGTGATGATAGAATTGTTCTGTACTTGAGCTGTCCAATATGTAGCCACACTCCACATGTGGCTAGTGACCACTTGAAATGTGGCTGCTTCAACTGAAGAACTGAATTTTTTATTTAATTTTATCTTAATTTAAAATTAAATAGCAAGCAGCTACTGTACTGGATAGCATAGCCCTGCACTTAACATATAGAAGAGTTAACATCCAAAGAAACAGAGATAAAAGAACAAAAAGAACCCCAACAAAAACCACTTGAGTTGAAGAAGAATTATTATTTTCAGGAGATGAAAAATAATAATAAACCCATTTTAAAAACCAACCAGATTTTTAGAAATTTAAAAATTGATCATCAGAATTTGAAATTCAGCAGATGGTCTGAGATGAACTTAATGATCTGATTATGAGAAAGATGGAGGTGGAGAAGTCTCCTTAAACAGAGAAAATGATAAAAAAGATGGAAAGTCTGAGGGAAAAAGTTAAGAGACATCTTAAAGTTAAGAGGCATTACAAAAGGATAGAACTTCAGAGAATAGAAGAGAGAAAATAATTAAAGAACTAATAAAGGAAACATTTCCAGCTGTTGAAGAAAGAAATTAATCACTAGATTGAATGTTCACAGGAAAAAAAGACCCACACCTAGACACATTTTGATGAAATTTCAGATCACCAAAGATGAAGAAAAAAGATCTCGAAGCTTCCAGAGAGAGAAAGCAGGTCACCAACAAAATAATATTAAGTTGGCGTGAGACTGGAGGTTAAAAGACAATGGAACACTGTCTCCAAGTTCCAAAGGGAAATGAAGTATTCAAAGGGGAGGGAAACATTTTTTGTTTTACAAGGAGAAATTTTGCCACCCTCATATTCTTTAAAGAATTCCTAGGGGAGGTCCTTCAATAAAAAAAAAA
Organism: Phocoena sinus; assembly: GCF_008692025.1. NCBI lineage: Eukaryota > Metazoa > Chordata > Mammalia > Artiodactyla > Phocoenidae > Phocoena > Phocoena sinus. The sequence goes on along the minus strand of NC_045773.1, from coordinate 65,125,714 downwards.
AGTGAGGGACATCCCTGGTGGTGCAGTGGTTAAGAAGCCACCTGCCAGTGCAGGGGACACGAGTTTTATCCCTGGTCTGGGAAGATGCCACATGCTGCAGAGCAACTAAGCCCGTTCGCCGCAACTACTGAGCCTGCGAGCCACAACTACTGAGCCTGCGCGCCTAGAGCCAGTGCTCTGTAACAAGAGACTCCACCGCAGTGAGAAGCCCACGCACCAAAATGAAGAGTAGTCCCTGCTCGCCACAACTAGAGAAAGCCTGCATGCAGCAACGAAGACCCAACGCAGCCAAAAAAAATAAGTGAACTCAAGAAAGAGGAAGACACGGGATGCCGATACTGTGGTGAACAAAGAAATTAGTAAAACTTTTAGTCAAGTCTGAATTATTGAGGCATAATGTAAACATTTCAAAAACAACAATTTGGAACAATAATCTACCCAGATGATCTAAATTTGGGAGATGACAAATAGGGGAGGAAGAAGAATGTTAAAGTGAGTTAATGGAGAAAAATGTTCCTGATTAGCTCCAGACATTGATAGAAAATCATGAGTTAAAGAATATAGGATTCAGGCTTCCCTGGTGGTGCAGTGGTTAAGAATCCACCTGCCAATGCAGGGGGCACGGGTTTGAGCCCTGGCCCGGGAAGATCCCACAAGCTGCAGAGCAACTAAGCCCGTGCACCACAACTACTGAGCCTACACTCTAGAGCCGGCAAGCCACAACTACTGAGCCCACATGCCATAACTGCTGAAGCCTGCGTGCCTAGAGCCTGTGCTCCGCAACAGGATAGGCCACGACAATGAGAAGCCCACGCATCGCAACGAAGAGCAGCCCTGGCTCACTACAACTAGAGAAAGCCCGCACACAGCAACAACAACCCAACACAGCCAAAAAATAAAAACAAACAAATAAATTTAAAATAAACCCATAGGAATCAAATTCACAAACAGATAATGGGGCATTGGAAAATCAACTTCCAAATCACTAGAGTGAATTAAAAGGGCAAAAAACTTAATCTAACAAAAAGCAGGAAAAACGGTTTTAAAAGATAAGAAGAAAGCAAGGAAAAGAAGCATAAAATAAAATGACAAGGTAAGTCTAAAAATACCATTAATATTACATGAAAAAAGAGACAATTCTTCTATTAAAGGGCAAATCCGGCTATACGCTGTTTACACAGATGTATTTGAAACCAAGTGGCAAGAACATTTTGAATATGAACAGATGGGAGAAATATACCAAGCAAATGATAACAAACATAAAACAGGTATATTAGCATCAGATAATTTGGAAGTCAAGGCAAAAATCACTAAAAGAAACAGAGAAGATATACTGAAAAAAGTTATAGTCTTACAAAAATATATAACTTCTATGATTCTTAACAGTCAATTTCAAAATATATAAAGCAAACGCTAGTAAAAATCGAAGAGAAATGAACAAATCTATTATGGCCATGGATGAAGTTTCAGAAATCTACAAGTCAAGTAGAAAAAAGTCATAAAGAAAATAATAGAGGATTTGAGTGACATAGGATTTAAGTTAACAAGCTTTAACTAATACATGTTATACCCTACAAACTGAGAACACATTTTTTTTTCAAATACATTTTTAGAATTCACATACAAAAAAAGCCCCCAAATTCCAAACCACTCCCCATTATACCAGCCATTTTCTCTGTGCACAATACATGAAAATAAGCAATTAACATTAAAATGGTGGGCTGGGATGGGATGAGGTGGGATTTTACATCTATTTGGAAATGTAACCTCATTCACAGGGAATTCTTTGGAACTCAAAGCCTAGCTTATCTCTGCTACAGCCCATTCTGGTGAATACTTATAGATGTCTCACATATGAATGTCATGGGATCCCAAGGGGGGAGGGGGATATTATTGTGAACCTCTGGTTCTGAGAGTAAAGTTTAAATAAACTCAGCCTGGTATTCAAAGGCCTCCAGAATCTGACCCTAGCCTGCCTTTCCTCTCTCACCTCCAACTCTTCTCCAACATGCAAATGCCACAAACTCAGAATACTCACCACCTAATAAATGCTCCTTGGTTCATGACACTCATCCTGTTACTTAACTCATGTCCTGTTGCTTAATTGTTCCACCTGTGTAAATCTCACCTCCTCAACGTGATTGCACACTCCAGCAAACTACAGCTCAGGCCATAGTTTAGTAAATAAAGTTTATTTTTTGCTTGTTTTTTTTTTTTTTTTTTGCGGTACGCGGGCCTCTCACTGTTGTGGCCTCTCCCGTTGCGGAGCACAGGCTCCGGACGCGCAGGCTCAGCGGCCATGGCTCACGGGCCCAGCCGCTCCGTGGCATGTGGGATCCTCCCGGACCGGGGCATGAACCCGTGTCCCCTGCATCGGCAGGCGGACTCTCAACCACTGCGCCACCGGGGAAGCCCCCACCACCCACTTTTTGATCGTTATGATCGGCCTTGGAACTGTCATGGCACCTGTGGGTGTGTCATTTAGCTTGCTGGTGTGTTACAGTGAGCGTATACTAAGGCTCAAGGTCTAGTGGAAGTCGGCTTGTCTGCCATCTTGGACCCATTTGGTTCTAATCGGTTTATGTCATGTCCTTGGGCTATGTCATTCTTTCAAAGGTTGTGCCCTGCCCCCTTCCCTCCTATTTCAATCTCATGATCTAAGTCCTAACTGTTGCTCTTTTTTCTTTCTCTTGGACATCTTTATTTAACAGAAGTTTATAATGTGCTTCCCATGAATCAGGCATTCTTTTATAAATTTTCATTCATTTGAGTCTCAGCACAGTCTTAGGAGTTAGGTACTGCTGTTATCCACATGGTATAGGTGAGGAAACTGAGGCACAGAGAGGTGAAATAACTTGTGTGAGGACACATTTCTTAGTATTTGGTAGAAGCGATTTGGCTCTGGAGTCTACTTAACCACTATCTTATACTGTCTTTCATCTTCAGATGCGATTTGTCTTTTTCCTCTAGGTCAAAAACACATCAGGGACTTCCCTGGTGGTGCAGTGGTTAAGACTCTGCCTGCCATTGCAGGGGACACAGGTTTGATCCCTGGTCCGGGAAGACCCCACATGCCGCGGAGCAGCTAAGCTGGTGCGCCACAACTACTGAACCTGCGCTCTAGAGCCTGCGAGCACAACTACTGAAGCCCGTGCGCCTAGAGCCCATGCTCCGCAACAAGAGAAGCCACCACAATGAGAAGCCCGTGCACCACAACGAAGAGTAGCCCCCTCTCGCCACAAGTAGAGAAAGCCCACGCGCAAAAACGAAAACCCAACGTAGCCAAAAATAAATTAATTTAAAAAACCCAACACATCAAATAATGCCTAATCTCCCCACCCTGTGATCCGTAGACGTTCTACTCTATTTAACATTGAATCAGTCACCAAGGAGGGTACAAATAGAGAATGTGAGCTCCAAAAGGGCAGAGGGGTTATCTTGTTTACTGCATTCCCATCACCAAAACAGTGCCTGATAAAGTAAGGTGCTCAGCAAAAAAAAAAAAAAAAAAATTAAATAAATGATCAGATGGATAAATGTATGAATTAGATATGTTTGTAAATAAAGTTTTATTGGAACACAGCCATGCCCACTCATTTATACAATGTTTATGGCCGCTTTCCCCAGAGGTCATATGGCCAACAAAGCCTGAAGTATTCACTATATGGCACTTCACAGAACAAGCTTGCTGAACCCTAGAGTGTAAAGACACTTTCTTCTGGGAAGTTGTTATCACCAAGCCACTGCTGGAGAGGAACCCCTGTCACTATTTGTTGCATGAAAAATGGTCAAGAACGGCTTGTGCAGGAAATTGCAAGGATGCTCTTTGTGCCGAAAGAATGCCCTTATGGGAGAAGAGGAGGCAGTGCTAGCAGATGGCTGTCACCCTTGCAGAAGTGATTGGAAGGCAGGCTTTGGAGCCTGGGTTGACTTGGGTTTGATTCCCAGCTCTGCCACTTACTAGCTGTGTGATTTCAGGCAGGTTCCATGCTCTCTTTGAACTTCAGTTGGCTTCGCTGTAAACTGGACAATAAGATCTGTCCCTAAGGTAGTTCAAGGCTCAAGCAAGATTAAGCACAGAAACTAGGATCTAGAAGCCCTGGTAAATGGTCATTCTTTTTCATTGTGGATACCAAATCTGATTCAGGATTGGTCTCCAACTATTACCGGCCAGGGCCAGTTTCGAAAGAGCTTTTGTGCTCAGGTAGCCCTTCATGGAGAAGACCACCCCCTTCTTCCTGCAGTTACCTTCTGCAGCCTTCCAGGTTCCACACTGGCTCTCATCCGGTGCCAACCCTCCCTGACTTCTGTCTCTAGCCCCCCACCCCTCCCCCCCCCCCCCCACCACCCGTCCTCATCCTCTGCACTTACACTCTTACTCTGTTTTTCAAGTCATTATTGTTCTCTGGGTGTTTCCTGTGAACCCAGACACCTGCCCAAACAGATCTGTCCCCACAGCAGGTCCAGCGAAACCTTGAGGGCCGTTCACTTGATTTGACAACAGCTCCAGGCTGAGTGGGCACACACTCACCCAAGGGGGGCATCTTCATTCCCAGCCACACTAGACTGCACCCTGTGCCTGGTGTCCTGGGGCCTGAAATTCCTGCCACCAGAGAGGCATTCCTTTGTGATTATTCTTACCCTCGGGACGTTCCTCTGTTAAAATGCAGGTAATTCCTCAGAGGAGATCACCTGTGTCCAGGTTCTTATCTTGAGTCACAGCCTCTGGGGTATTAACCTACCAATGGTCAACTAATTCCTGAGCTGTTACAGTCCCAAATGGGATTCTGTATCTGAAAACGATTTCAACTTTGTGAAGAGAAACATATAAGCAAAGGATTATTCTTAGTGTTAAAAGGTGTTAGCAGTTATGTGTTCCATTTTACTGAAATGGGTTTTGAAATAAGCCCCAAAGGAGTGAATCTCTAAGGGTGGAATTACAAACTACAAAATAAGTTTTAAAATATTTAAGATGCCAGGGGAAGGTACTTTCCCTCCCAAAGCCCACTGCTCCAGCGACCATCGACTCACCAAGTGGCCAGCTCTGACCCCTGGAGTCTTGGAGTAAAGGAGGTCTGTTGGTGTGACTGTGCGGTTGATGCTGAAGCTTAGAACCAGGAAGAGTCTTGGAAGCCTCTTATATTGCAGATGAGGAAGCCGAGGCCCAGAGAGAGAAAGCTGTTCGCTCATCGAAACTGGGGGAGCCTAAGTAGAAAAGTAAGCAGGGGTTAAAGTAGCTCGGGGAGGCAGGGGGCCAGGAGGGGTCAGAAGACAGAGGGAACCACAGGTGTGTGAAGGGCACTGCACAGCACTCTCAGTGGTGCGGGCCCCTGTGCACACGCAGCAGAGGCAGGTGGGTCCGCTCAGCCCCTCACCCCGGCTGCCCCTCCTGGACTGGGGCCACTCCGCCAAGGGGAGGCCTCCCAGGCCAGGCCTCGACCCACACAGAGAAAGTCAGAAACAACACCGCTAAACTGAAAACATTTTTGTCTTTCTCCACGGAACAATGGCCATTAATAGCCATGGAACTGGAGCAGAAATGGAACGTGAACCCCAGGGGTTTGGGAGCCTGGAGGGCTGTGGGGATGGGGGGACGGAAGTCTGGGGACAGCTTCTGTCCACCACCTCCTCCCATCACCCACCTGCAGCCCAGTCCCTTTGAGGCACTTCTGGTGGCATTTGACTTTTCCATTTGGAACACCGCTTGACCCGCACCCCTCATGCTCTAGTGGGGGATCTGAGGGGCTGCCCAGGCCACCCTCCTACCCACCCTGGCAGTGCCCTGGATACTCGCCACACATCAGGAAACCGGAAACCACAACCAGGGGATGGCTTAAAAAGGGCCGGCGACTCCCTGAACTGGGTGTCCCTGGCTCCCTGAGAAGCCCTGCAGCCCCCTGCTGGGGAGCGGGCAGGGCTGCATGGGTGACCTGGAGGCCAGGGACTGCCCCCCGGTCCCCTCACTGAGGGCACCCCCAGCGTGGGCTCTTTTGGGGGCTGCTGAGGCAATGAGGCCCGCCGAGACCGAGAGCGGGAGATGACGCGTTTTTCTGCAGCCACAAGTCGCTTTTGACGGGTGCGCCCCGTTGGGGAGCAACTGAAGCCTCGCCCCACCCAGCATGGCTTTTGTCTGCACCACATATTTGTCTTATTTGGAAGATTTTTGTGGGTTTTCTCGTCTTTCTCCAGCGCTTACTGCCTCGCGGGGGATGGTGGGGCTGAGGGAGGGAGATCTGGGGGCCCCTGCCTGGTGGTCTACAGCACACTTGGAGATGGGGGAGAAACGTCGTGGCCCTCACAACACCCTCTGCGGCCCAATGGGCATCCTGGACCCAGGCCGCACGCCTCTTCCCTGTGGCACGTGTGCCTCTCCTGGTCTTTCCCCAGCACTTTCCTCTCTGTCTTCTCCTCTCAGCTTCCTCAGTTCCTGCGGCAGCATCTCTTTTTATCCCTTCACATCCCCTTCCGCCTGACCTCTTGTAATTTCGTACCTCCTGGCCATTGTCCATACTTTTCCTCCCCCTTGGAGCACCTCCCCTTTTTTTCTACCTGTCTGAATTCTGAAGTATCTCTCAGGGCCTGTTGCCATCTCACCTCCTCCTTGGTGCCCACCTGGACTACTTTACCCCTTGGTAGGATCTCCTGCTTCTGAACTCCAAAAATGTGTGTTTTCTATCCCTTTTGTGATTCCAAACACCCCCTGCCTCTGTACCATCTGCCCAGCGACATGGCAGAGGTCATGGCTTTCATTCTTTGGCTTCTCCCCCATTATGCCTTGGATAAAGCGATTGCTCAATTAATATGTGTTTGTTTGTGGCTTCTCAAGGGCTGGCCATGGACCAAATTAGAGAATCTCAGTTGAGGGAGGAGGCTGAATCTAAGGACCCATTCAGAGCTTGAATTCCTGCCAAAAGGTGTCTGGCTTCAGCTTACATGCCTCTAGTTACAGAGACCTCACTACTTCTTGGGGCAACTCATTTCGTCTCCCCCACTACTTCTTGGGGCAACTCATTTCGTCTCCTGATAGCTCTGACCCCAAGAAAGTTCTTTCTCATTTTGAACTAATACCTGCCACCTCTGGCTTTCCCCACCCTACTCCCAGCTAGACCACAAAACGATTTCAGTCCCCTTGCCTCAAAACTACCCTTCAGATATTGCAAGGCAGCCATCTCCTACCTCTGCAGTATTTTCTTTTCCATGGGGAAACACCTTTTGTCCTAACCCCTGGTGCTCCGATGCTTCGATGACCATGGACTTCAGCCTCATGCCGAGCCTCTCCCCAGACCCTTGCTGAACTCATTCTCCTGACAAAATTTCCCCTCTTTTGGATCAAAATGGATGTCATAACCTTTGAGATGGGGCTTGCCTCTATGTGGTAATTTGAGATGTCTTAAAGGAAGGAGCCCACTTTCTCACCAGGTTAAAACAAAAAGGGGATTAGGAGATGCCAACCAGCTGCTTTGTCTATTTCCTGTTCGTCTTGGAGCAGCCCTACCTGCTCCTGAGGAGGTAGCCAGCAAATCTGGTAACTGCTTCTACATGTTAGTGAAGGACTGGCTTTCCATACATCTCAACCGCTGTCTCTTAGGTAATTTATGTGCGTTTTAATATAGGTATTTCAGAGGGAATACCAAATGTTTTAAACCAAAGGGGTGACTCATGGTGGCATTTCAGGCTGGTGGGATATTGTGTGACAAGTGAGTCCTGTGTTGCCTGGCCTGCCTCTCCCCTGATCCTCTTGTGGGTGATGGAGAACCTCCAAGCCCAAGTACACTTGCATTAGGACCAGGCGCTTCTCAAGGGGTTGCCCCTTCCAGCTCCCAGCCCCCATAAACTGCATCGATTATTGGAACTTATGCTTTGCTGCCTTGTATAGTTCACTATCTTTCTTAAGTATCTGTGTCTTGTAGCAAATGAAGAACTCCTTGAGGAAAATGACAGGGATCTTAACATATTCTTATCGATGTTCCGTTTCTCAATCATGGTGATGCTTACACAAATGTACGCATTTATTGAAACTCGTCAAACTGTATGCTTAAAATGGTTGCACTTTGTTGTTTGTGAATTATACTTGGATGAAAGTAGTTTTTAAAAAATGTGTTCATGTCCCTTACAGAGTCTAGAGCCGCATCCTGCTCACACCTGGGATCATGTGCATCTGTGGATTGATTTGCTGAGTGAAGCTGTACCTAGAGCTATAGCCAAGAGCCATCTTAGCTTGTATACCCAACCACCAGCTTGACATGGCTCCTCAAACAGCGTGGCTGAAGTAACACTCTGCATTCTCTGGCCTTGCCTCCAGCCTGGTCCTTCTACCCAGTGAGTCAGGCCCAAATCAAGGAGACACACTCGATTCCTCACCCAGCCTATCTTGCAGGATTGCTTCGATATGACTGTTACCATCACTAGTATTGCTACATTACAGGTCCCTCATATACCAGCTGCCTCACCAGTCTTGCCAATTGCTCACTTTGAGAGTTGAAGGCTTCTCCCTGAACCCTTGAATAGTGAGGGCAGCACTGTTACCCAACGTTGATTCACCAGACCGTGGCTGTTGCTCGGAGCCTCCCAGCCACACTGTTCCAGACGCCATGTGCCCGTTGTCCTGCCTAATGGGCTACTGCCCCTGGGCCAAGGTTCTAATCACCTAGCCTGAGTTAGGGCTTAAGGTGTCTGGGGCCCTCGGATGCTGGGCCCTGCTCTACCCAAGTGCCTGGCTTCTTTTTCTTGTCCTGCGCTCATGAGTGTGTCCTTAGAAAGGAAGATAATAGCTGCCTGTTGGTAGCAGGATGGGGTGATTTCTGTTTGCCTCTTTATGTTTTCCAGTCTATTCTAATGATTCCTGAGTGTGTGTGTCTATCTTGCCTACCAGACTGCAAGTTCCCTGAGGACAGGGTCTGAGTCCTACCCCTCTTCATTACCCTCTACTCCTAGCTGTGTGCCTGCCATATATTTGGTGTTCGATAAACATTTATGGACTGATTAATGAGTTTGATTTCATGAAAACTAGGGGGGAGATGTCCTGCACTCATCCAACAGTATCAGGTGTTGGAGAGCCTGCGGAGAGACCGGAAGGCTTCTACAGAGTGTGACTTGATCCAACCGTCTTGGAGAGCTATTTGGCAATATCTTGTCAAGTGGAAAATGCCCACCAAAGTCTTCACTCTGGAGACACTGTCTCTTGCATGGGCATAAGAATGTTCATGGCAGTGCTGTATGGAATCACAAAAAGGTAGAGGTGACCTATATGTCCTTCCACAGTGGACATTGTGCTGGTCACAATGGACTATATACAGCACAGAATCTATCACAGCTTCACTCATCGATGTGGATGACTATCTGAAACATAAAGTAGATCAAAAAAGAAAATTGCAGATGGATATGTACAGAATGATACCACTTATATGGCCTTAAAATAAATGTAAAACAATACTATATATTGTTAGTTATGTACACTAGGTCTCAGGACAGGCTGAGTGGGGCTCAGGGCACAGTTCACCCCTCTGCAAAGGTTATATATAATATGTATATAGTAAGATATAGAAATATTTGATAAACATCAAATTCAGGATAATGGTCACCTTGGTGGGTAGGTGTGGGGGGAGAGCAGAGAGAGGTATTTGAGTCAGGTACACAGAGGGTTTCACCAGTTTTGGCAAAGTGATATTTTCTAGGTTGGGTGGTGGCGAGTATATGGTGTTTGTGATGTAATTCTTTATTTTGTGGTCATCATTACTGTTGTTCACCAGACATTTGTGGCTCCTTCTCTTCTAAGCACGTAGTAGGATTGCAATTTCTGGTTCTCTGTGGCTGGGAGGGACCCTGTGACCAGCTCTGGCCAATGAGTTGTGAGCTAGACCATTAAATTACCTTTTTGAGACCCTCCAGATTTCTCTTTTGCTTCTGACAATGTTTGAGATGTTGGCTGTTTCATTAGCCTGGGTTCCGGAGTGATTTCAGTGAGCAGAGGCCTCTGCTCATCCTTGAAGGACATGTAGCAGAAGGAGGAAGCAGCAAATAGCAGAAGCAGAAGAAGTGTGTTAAGCCAGTGAGTTAGTGGGGTTGTTTGTTACTGCAGCAACATCTAGACTATTCTGACTGATACATACCTTTTAGTGTGCCTAAATATTTCAGTTTAAAAATGAAATGATAGGACTTCCCTGGCAGTCCAGTGCAAGACTCCACACTTTCAATGCCAGAGACATGGGTTAGGTCCCTCGTCAGGGAACTAAGATCCCACATGCCGTGTGCTGCGGCCTAAACAAAACAAACAAACAAAATGAAATAAGGGGAAACATCCATGCCTTTTGGGCAAGTGCCAAAATTTGACAAGAGAAGGAAGCATAGGAGAGAAGACCTGCAACGTTTCATTTCCATTGCTGTTTCCTTTAAAATAATTTTTAAAAAGCCATTTCCTAATATCTTTTTTTTTAAAAGACTTTTAAAATATTAATTTATTTATTTTCAGCTGTGTTGTGTCTTCGTTGCAGCGCGCAGGGGCTACTCTTCGTTTCAGTGCGCGGGCTTCTTGCTGCGGAGCACGGGCTCTAGGCACGTGGGCTCAGTAGCTGTGGCTTGCAGGCTCTAGAGCGCAGGCTCAGTAGTTGTGGCACATGGGCTTAGTTGCTCCGCGGCGCGTGGGATCTTCCCGGACCAGGGCTCGAACCCGTGTCCCCTGCATTGGCAGGCGGACTCTTAACCACTGCGCCACCAGGGAAGCCCCTCCTAATATCCTTTTGCCCCTCAAGTGGTGGCAATGGATAAGCTCAGCAATGAATCAGGGAGGCTTGAGGCTGTAGTGCCCCTGGCATTTCATTACACCTTCCTTAGAAACCCATTTAGCACCACTGTGCTTTCCCTTGGCCAGGCCTCAGCTTCAGGAAACAAGCCCAGCCATTGCTGGGTATTAGACACCTGCAAGGCAGACTTGGCTTGGCTCATTCTCCAGGCTTCCGAGTCCATCCCCCCACCCTCCCCACTCCCCTAAGCTGCAGGAACATCAGCCAGAGCAGATACATGAGATCAGAGCAGACAGGATGTGAGGAGGTTCTCGCCTTAGGTGCCTGGCAAGAAAGGGAGCCCAGGCTCCCAGGAGTTTGGGGCCGGATAGCTCTGTCACACACAGTCTGGAGCCCACTTTCAACATGAGCCTCCTGCCTTCTGGCCTCCGCCTCTGGAGGAAGTGTTCCTGGATTACCTTGACTAGAGGGGAGGGGAGAAGGAGCTGCAGGGAATACTTGGATTTCTATGGTGCTTTTCTTCCTAAAGCTTCAAAAGATTTTCCCTTCTCTGATCTCCTGTGGCCTCCTCCAGAAACAGGGCAAGGAGAGGAAGATCCTCTCATTTCCCAGTCCAGGTGAGGAAATGGGAGCCCAGAGAGGGTAAGCAAATGGCCTGAGGTCACAGAGCAGGACAAGGATATGATTCTGGTGGGCGAGGGTGTCGTCTTCAGCGCCATATGCCCCACCCTGGTCCTAGGCCCATCCTGCTGGGCTGGCTGATCTCTCTGTGTGGGCAGCAGCTTCTGTGCTCTCAAAGCTTCCCTTGCAGAGAGGTGAGCTGGGCCCTGTGTCCCCACTCAGCCTGTCCTGTGGCCTGAGCACTGAGGGGGAGGAGGCTCCAGGAAAGGTAAGGTCAGCCTCCTGCCCACAGAACAGTGACGAGAGGTTGGCCGCGAGCCATGTGGTCCTGTCACTGGGAGGTCAGGCCAGGGAGGCTGCCAGAACACCAGGGCTGAAGAAGGTCCAGATAACGCAACTGGGGCAGCCTCTGTGGGTGGAAATGACATTTCTTGGCTTTAAATAGCTCCATCTCCCTGGAGCCCCAGAGCCTCAGCGGGGCTATTAATTCCTGGACTCCAAGGGCTGCACGGCCCTGTCATTCTGTTTGCACAAGCTGTGTAAGATCTCAAGCATTTTTCCTGCCACCCATCTCCCCACCTCCCTTCAGTTTTCCTGTGCAATTTCAACAAGGGGTTAGTTTATTTCTAGTAACGGGTCTGGGTTTTGAGCTGATCACATACATATTTTGTCCTTCTTACAAGTGACACGGCTCAAGTCAGCAAACTATTGAGGGTTTTCTTTGTAAGCTGTTGTCTCCTACGATGAAAGGTAATGTGTATACACGTGAAAGGCGAAAGTAGAGGCCATATCTACGCAGGTATGTATATGTATACCAAGTTAATTAATCAGTCGTTTAATCATTCAACCAATATATTAATCCCCCAGATATTTGTTTGAGTGCCTACTATGTTTCAGGCACTGTGCTAGTTCTGGGTACACAGGGTAAACGAGAGTCCTAACTGATTAAACAACTGTTACCACCTCCGTGCCTGCCGCTAGGGGTGTCTCCTGCCTAGTTGGGCATCCCAGTCACTAGATCCATGTGCCTCTGAATCCTGCTCATCATCACCAAACCCCAGCTTGTGCCATGCTGAGAATGATGAAGAGGAGAAGACAGGTGGATACAGCAGGTACTCGATGTAGAAAATTGACAGGTCATGGTGGCTGATTGGCTGGAGATATATGAATCGGTGACAATTCCAAAGTATTCAGCCTAAGGACAGGGAGAATTGGAGAATGGCAAAGACAGATGCTTGGACTTGGGAGGGGCCATTTGCCTCAGTTAGGAATTGTATCTGATTGCTGATAAAAATCCATTCACAGTGGCCTAAGCACAGGGGGTTTCTTCTCTCACATAAAAGCCCACAGCTCTGGGACTTCCCTGGTGGCGCAGTGGTTAAGAATCTGCCTTCCAATGCAGGGGACATGGGTTCGAGCCCTGCTCTGGCTCGATCCCACATGCCGCGGAGCAGCTAAGCTGGTGCGCCACAACTACTGAGCCTGCGCTCTAGAGCCTGCGAGCCACAACTACTGAAGCCCGTGCGCCTAGAGCCCGTGCTCCGCAACAAGCGAAGCCCCCGCAGTGAGAAGCCCGCACACCGCAACGACAGCAACGAAGACGGAACACAGCCAAAAACAAACAAACAAATAAATAAATTTATATTTAAAAAACAGTCCACAGCTCTAGGGCTAGTGCAGCAGATGCATAGTCACTGGGATCCTTCCATCTTTCTGCTCTGTCATCCTCATGTTCTCCTCATGGCCCGAAATAGCTACTGGAGTTCCACTCGTTACATCTGAACTCCAGAAAGAAAGAAAGAAGAAGGATAGAAAGACAAAACGGGTATGTGCTCTCCACCCTTTTAAGGAACCTACCTAGAAATCCTCTGTCACCCTCCACTTGCCTCTCATTAACCAAAACTTAGTCACATGGCGACACCAAGCTTCAAGAGGGACAGGGAAATGTAATTTTTTAGGAGGGTGTGTTGCCCAGGGCTCTGTTACTAGTGAAGGAGGGAAGGACTGACACTGGGAAGCAACCAACAGTTTTTGGATGGCTTGAATAGGTACGTGCTGACTTGAATTGAGTCAGGAGGAAAGATAAGGAACTGTGTTTGGGGGCATGAAGAGTTTGCAGTGAGGATGAAACATCCTATTCGAAACAGAGGAGTGGAACAGATGTGAAGGGAGGACTGAATACGTAGGTTCTCTGGTCAGCCACAGAGCGGTAAGAAAACCATGGCTCAAGTGAAAGCCCATGGCTGAGCCTGGGTCAAGAATACAACATGGGGGAAAAAGGAGAAAGAGCAGCTTGCAGAAGAAAAAAATTACAGAACATTTGTCAGTTCTCATTGTGTGATTTCATCCTGGCTCACCCGGCCTCCCAGTCAGTCTGTAGAGCCACACAATACGGCAGGTACTCGATGCAGAAAACTGACAGGTCGTGGTGGCTGACTGGCTGGAGATATATGAATCGGTGACAATTCAGCACCTGTTAAATCCAGCTGCCTGGTTCTCTCCTGTGCCCAGGTTGAGCCTTTCAAGGACACCCACAGGGAAGACACCTCTACCTGCTCCTTCTCATGCAGGTGCACCCTGCTCAGACCTGGCTGACATTTAGACCTCGTTGGGGAATTCTGGAAATGAAGAGTGGGGGCCTGCCCTATAAAGAGGGAGCAGGGGCATGGGAGGGGACTCTCCTCTTGCTATGTAAACCCTCGAGAAGTTTCTCCTAGAGGATTTAGATCAGTGGTTCTCAACCATGGGCAGTTTTGCCCTGCAGGGGACATTTGGCCAGGTCTGAGAACATTTTTGATTGTTATGACTGGGGGAGTAGGGTAGAGTAGAGTAGGGAGTAGAGTAGTGGGTAGAGGCCACAGATACTGCTAAACAGCCAACAAAGCACAGGACAGAGCCTCCCCAAAAAAGAATTATCCTATCTAAAATACGAAGAGTGATGAGGTTGCAAAACCTTGGTTTATGTGAGTCTGATTACTGGGCCCACAGGGAACAAATAATCTCAGGGTCACCCAGACCCATGCAATGTTGATTGACGTTCAAGCTAACCCTAGGCCTCTGAAAGGCCTACTTAACCACCAGAGGAAAGACTAAAGCCATGCTTATTATAATTGACTACCATTTATTGACCATCTACTACACCCCAGGTTCTTTACATAAATTACTGCCAAGCATTTCAGCAATTATGGAAAAGTTTGTGGCATAATCATCATTATCCCTGTTTCACAGATGAACTAACTGAGGCTCGGGCAGGGTAAGGTGACTCAATATCTCACAGCTAGTAAATGACCCCAAAGCCCACTCACTTTCCATTCCCCATGTGACTTATATTTGTTACAATCCTATTGCTACATGTATCTGCTTATGGTCTCGTCTGTTGAAAGCTCATAATTGGATGTGACAAATGAGGGAACTCTTTACTAACTAGACCATTCCATTAACCATAGCACAGCCTTCTCCAGCTATTCTGGGCAAACGGGAATTTCTGTGCTTAAAAGATATCAAGATGGGGCTTCCCTGGTGGTGCAGTGGTTGAGAGTCCGCCTGCCGATGCAGGGGACATGCGTTCGTGCCCCAGTCCGGGAAGATCCCACATGCCGTGGAGCAGCTAGGCCCGTGAGCCATGGCCACTGAGCCTGCGTGTCCGGAGCCTGTGCTCCACAATGGGAGAGGCCACAACAGTGAGAGGCCCGCGTACAGCAAAAAAAAAAGATATCAAGATGTAACAGGAGGATGCAGTTTTTGGAAAAGCAAAGCTAAGTGGCAACCGCGCAGTTGAAGATACACTCAAGTTCATTAAGGAGTTAGGCAAGTACAAATTAAATTAATGGAGAGATACCTCAGGGTGGTCCCAGGCAACTGGTAGAAATCACCAAGCACTGTACCACCTATTACTTCTGGGTGTGGGGAAAAGGGCATCCTCATTCATTGTTGGTGGGGACATGAGCTGTTAGATCTTTTGCAAAAGCAGTCTGCAGTATCTTCTAAAATTAAACCCAGGGACAGTTCAACCCAGCAATCCCACTTCTGGGCACATGCAGGTGGGTCACAGGAGTTTTATCACACTGTGGCTCAGAGCAGCAAAAAGCTGGAAGCAGGCGATGACTGTCAGAAGGGGGTGGCTTGATAAATTAATAAAGGTGAGTTTTATTGTATGTAAATAATAGTCATAATAATTTTTAAAAGATTGCTATACAACCACTACAGTTCCTATGATAATAGAAAAATATGTTTAACAAGATGCCATTTATATGCATTTGTGTATATGTAAATATATAGAGAGAGATTTGCATAGGCTTATATGAACATGGAGAAAAGTATAGAAAGGTTCATTCTAGGTTCTTAGCATGGGTTTTCTGGGGATGGAGATGCTGCTGGGGCGGGGACCAATGAAGACTCAAGAAAAAAGGGAAACAAAAGAAAAAAGAACAGACTTTAACATAATGTGTGATATGACCAAATGTATGCACTTATGCAACATTTATGAATGTGGAGGTACGTATACATTTAATTTAAAATTAAAAAAACGTTAATTCTGCAACGGGCCGAGCCGGGGAGGAGGCAAGGCTCTCCCGCCACCGAGCTCTCGGCTCGCGCTCCCCGGGGGCTGGCGACGGAGGCTGCGCGTTCCCGGGCGGTGAGCGGGGGCGTGCCCGACTGGTCCCGGCGCCTGCGGGCGCGTTGGGCCTGCACCTCGTCGCGGCGCGGAATCCCTCACCTGGAGGGAAGCAGACGCCGGCTGCCCGCCAGCCCGGGAGACCGCGCGGGGATTTTCCAGTGGGGGCGAAGGCTCCTGAAAGGCTCCTTGTCGGCCGGCGAGGCTCAGGGACAGCGGGGACAGCGAGGCCTGGGGGTGGGGAGACCCCAGCTGGTCACCGCGAGGGCTGCGCCTCGGATCTCCGGGCCGCATGTCAGCCCTGAAGCTCAGCGAGAGGCCGGAAGCCCCTATTCAGCGCAGAGGCGAGTATTACCAGCACGGGGGGCTGGGACCTCACGCCCAGCTCGCCACAGAATTTGCGCACAGAATTTGTGCCTCATTTTAGAGGCCAGTAGTGGCTTGGACCCGCCCTGGGAGTTGTTCGTGTTTGTGGCTCCTCCTCCCTGGGGCCTAACACCGTGTCTGGCACTTTACAGGGCCTTCAGCAGGCAATATTAGGGAAGACCCCCCCTGACTCCAGGGCTCCATAGCCATATACTCCCTCCAGAACCCTGGGAGCATTCCTGTACCCTCAGCATCCCACCTGATGGGCTTGAGCATTATGCTTCTCTCAGCCTGTGTCCTGCGCCTGCACCTCCACCCCACCCCGGGGCTGCCTGGAGGACAGGGACATAACAGACAAGTTTGACCACTTGCTGCCCAACACAGGGTAGGTGTCTTTCACCAAAATTTACTGTGGCAGGGCAGAGAAAGAGGACATATGAGTCAAGGGGTTCTCTCCATTTTCTTTGAATGAGAATCTAATTAGGTCTTAGATATTCCGTTGTCTTTACCAAGAGAGAAACTTAGAAATGTAGCCTGAGCTCAAGGTGGCAGGAGGGTTGAGATGTGACAAAACTTGTAGCGAAAGAAAGGAAGGAAGGAAGGACGGGAGGGAGGAAGGAAGAAAGAAAGAAAAAGAAAACTGGAGCACAAAGTTTAAAGGTTGAGTCAAGGGGGCCAAGAAGCCTCCCCTGTTCCCTTGCCCTGGGTTGTTTGCCAGGAGAAAGGAAAATGCTTCCAGAAAGCCCAAATTGGGGTTTAGTGGCTCCAAGGGAAAATTTTTCTACCTGGAACTAAAGCAAGAACTAGGCTGCAACCCAAAATCTTCTAACTTCCTCTCTTGCCAGAGAATTGCAAGAGAGAAGCAGCAGGGAGGTGGAGGATGGGGGGGGATGGAAAGAACCCTGGACTTGGGGTCAAGGTCTGGATTTGAGCTGTGGTCTCAGCCACTTAGATCGGCCCCTTAGCCTTGGGGCTTGACTTCTCCGAACCTCGGTTTCCTCATCTCTAGTCTAATAATAATAATCCCATTTCATTCACATGACACTCTACTAATAGATGGATGACTACCTATCTCAGTTCCCTATATGCAGTAGGTCCTCAGCTAAAGGGTGCAGGTCAAAAAGATACTTGCATGGCAATGTTCACAGCAGCATTATTTACAACAGCCAAGGATGGAAACAACCCAAATGTCCATCAATAGATGAATGGATAAACAAAACTTGGTATATCCATACAGTGGAATATTATTCAGCCATCAAAAGGATGAAATTCTGATCCATGCTACAACACGGATGAACCTTGAAAATATTATATCAAGTGAAAGAAGTCAGGCACAAAAGGATAAATACTGTATGATTCCACTTATATGCAGTACCTAGAGTAGACAAATTCCTAGAGACAGAAAGTAGAACAGAAGTTACCAGGGGCTGAGGAGAGGGGAAATGGGTAGTCACTGCTTAATGGTTACGGATTTTCTGTTTGGGATGATGAAAATATTTTGGAAACAGATAGTGGTGATGGTTGAACAGCAGTGTGATGGTAATTAATGCCGATGAGTTATGCACTTTAACCACAATAAAAATCTTTTTTTGTTTTGTTTTTGTTTTTTTGGCTGCGCTGGGTCTTCATTGTGGTGTGCGGGCTCTTTGTGGCACGCGGGCTTCTCTATTTGTGGTGTGCGGGCTCAGTAGTTGCAGCACGCAGGCCCAGTTGCCCCACAGTATGTGGGATCTTAGTTCCCTGACCAGGGATCGAACCCGCATCCCCCGCACTGGAAGGCGGATTCTCAACCACTGGACCACCAGGGAAGTCCCCACAATAAAAATCTTAAAAAGGGGGGTGGGATCCTGATTGTGAAAAGAAAGTTCTGCTTTTAGCAGCATTTTTGTGATAGCTCCCAACTGGACACAGCCCAAATATCCATCTGCAGTAGAATGGATGAAGTGTTGTCTATTCATATACTAGAATGCTAGGCAGTCTTGAGAATAAACGACAACCACACACAACGATCTGGGTGGATCTGACAGATGTGATGTTGAGTGAAAGAAGCCGGACACGAAAGAGAATGTCCTGTACGATTCCATTTATGCAAAGTTCAAAAACAGGCAAAACGAATCTATGGTGCTAGAGGTCAGGATAGGGTTCCCGGTGGGGAGTAATTATTGGAGGGAGCACAGGGGGCTTCTGGGGGCTGGCAGTGTTCTTGTTAACTGATCTAGATGCTGTTACCTGGATGTGCTCACTTTGGGAAAATTCTCCAGGCTGTTTTACACTTATCATGTGTTTTCTTTTCTGTATATATGTTTGCTTCAACAAAACATTGTTTTTTTAAAAATTCTTGTTCATGTCTTGAATGGTGAATAGGAATGGTGAACTAGAAAGTCAAGCTACAGAAGCCTGATTTATACGCTTAATCTGTACCAAGCCAGAGAGACTATGAAACCAGATTTAAAATTCTCTACGCTGCTTGCAATTTGTACTGCTTCCACCCCCATGAGCTGTAACCAATTAGTTCTGAAATCTAAATAGCTGACTTTCGACATCTCACACTGCCAGGGACCTGGAGGGGAAGGGGGTGCACCCCAGCACCAAGAAAAGGCCCTTATCCTCAAGCTCACAGCCCCTGTAGCAGAATCCACCATCCCCCTGGGCTTGCAGGTAGACAGTTGGCATCCAGCAAATACTTGTGGATGGACTGTGTCATAAAAATTCTTCAAGTGCACCCCTGGGATCCCACTGCCCCCGACATCAGAGAAGGGCTGTTGGCAGGGAGCTGCCTGCAAGGACTTAGGGCCTTGGGGTCTAGAGAAGAGGTTGTCCCTTCCTCCAACATCGGGAGTCCACCTCCCAGCTGCCCTACTGGACGCTGTGGGGAGAGCTGATGCAAAACATTTGACTTGTCCCTGGCTGACCCAAGTCGACTCCTGACACCAAACAACCTGGCAGTTGGGGTCTGGGGGAGAGGATAATTTATATTTTTGCTTGGTGACAAATTGCTAAATAATAGATCTGGCTGGGGTTTCGGTTTGTCCCCCAGCAGCTTCACCAATGTGTTGGCCTGTTGACTTAATCAGCAAGTTATTTTGGCCCTGTGGGGACCCAGAACTTGGTTTCTGCTCCGGGAGGCCTTCCCCTCTCTCCTGGGTGTTTGGGCTTCCCCCAGGTGTCATGTTTGTTTGCCTGCCTGTCTGGGGCCCTGAGGGTTGAAGGAGGCAGCATGGGCCTTTGCCAGACTCCAGATTTTCACATGGCCTGGGGCACGTGGCCCTAGGGAAACAGACTCCTGCTTGCAGGGGTATTTCTCCTGCACAGCTAGTGAAGCAACCACCGTATCTCCTTCCTCTTTCTATTTGTCCCAGTAAATGCTGTCCTCCCTCTCCTTCCAGCCCTCTCTGCCTCTCTCTCCACAGAAAAGAGCCAGCCACTCTTAGTATTAATGACAGCAGTAGCAGCAACATAACCCCTTATGTGGGAATAGTGCTTTATGGTTTGTGAGGCCCTTTCACAGCATCATGTCATTTGACCCTCCCCTAGCCCTCTGTTTGGGGCTGAGGCTCAGGAAGGTTTTGGGATTTACCCAAGGCCATGGACTCATAAAGGTCAGAGCATATCTTTTGACTTCTGATCCCATTTTCTCGCCTCTAACCCAAGAAGCCCCCTTGCTTTTGGAGACTGGGGCAGAGGCTGTTAGCTGCCACCCTAAATCCATTCCCCTTTCTTCCTTAGCAACAGAACCTCCATTTTATTCAAGGTAACATAGTGCCCAGGCAAAAGAAACATTCCTAGCCTCACTTGCAGCTGTGATTTGTAAGCAGGAACTTCAGGAAAACTCCTTAAAAAGGGGGCTTGGACCCTTTTTACCTTATCTCACTGCCTGGAATTCAGAGATGATGGCTGGAGCTCAGCAGCCATTCTGGAAAATGAGGTAATCTGGAGGATAAAAGCGATGTACTATGACAGTAAAGTAGAAATATAGAGGGGTCTCGAGTCTCAGATGACCAGAGAACTACTATGCCAGCCTGGACTTCCTACCTCTAGACTTCTTTTACATGAGAGAGAAATAAGTTTCTATTTTGTTTAAGCCACTGCTGTATGGTTTTCTGTTGAATCACTCCTGATTCAGGTACCCCATTTCTGGTGATACACAGTCTCTCCTGCACCCCTTCCTGCTTACTCATTTTGAATGCAGAGGGCTCTCTCCTCATGGTTCTCAGCTCTCATAGTTTGTATATGCTGAGCCTGGGTCATGAGAGCTATCCCAGGCAGGTACCTCTCTGGGTCTCTTGAACCTGCTGAGAGTTCTAGAGAATAATCACATTATAGAGTTTCTTCTGTTAGTTCCTATAGCCAAGTGAAACTACTGAAGGGGGAGAACACATGAAAATTCCAAGCTCACAGCAATTTGCCTAGATTGGATCCCTCTGAGGGCAAGTTTACAAACATACTTCCAGCTACCCTTCATCCCCCCAGGCTTCCAGAGGGTGGGACAGAGAGTTCATCATTTAGGGCCTACTTCTCATCTGCACCCCTGTCCCCAGAGCACAGCAGAGAACAGTAGAGTCTATGCATTCATGATCCCTGTCATGTGAATCCCTACCAGTAAAACATTTTGAGCATATACCCCTAGTAGATGCATGTTTGTTGGCTTAAGAATTATAGGGCTTCCCTGGTGGTGCAGTGGTTGAGAGTCCGCCTGCCGATGCAGGGGACACGGGTTCGTGCCCTGGTCCGGGAAGATCCCACATGTAGCGGAGCGGCTGGGCCCGTGAGCCATGGCCGCTGAGCCTGCGCGTCCGGATCCTGTGCTCTGCAATGGGAGAGGCCACAACAGTGAGAGGCCCGCGTACAGAAAAAAAAAAAAAAAAAAAGGAATTATAGACTCCCTCCTGTTAGTCCACACATGTGGGGCTGCATGTAACTGAAAGCCCAGGCAACAGTGGCTGACTTGAGCACCTTGACTGGTCAGGCCGGGTGGGCTCTGCGTGGTGCATCAGGTTGCGGATGTCATTAAGGGCCAGGTTCTGTCTGGCTTTCTGAAGCTCCTCCATCCTTATTGCGTAGGCTTTTGTTCTCAAGTCTGTCCCTTCAAGGTCGTGTGTTAAAATTGTGTCTTCCTTCTCAGAAAGGGGGACAGGGGCAGTGCCAGCCTGCCAAGCTCTGGCACCTGTCCCCTTTTTGAGAAGCAAAATGTCTTTTCCAGAAACCTCTGGTGAACGTGTTCTTATGCCTCATTATCCAGCACTGGGTCGCATGGCTTCATGGGTCACAAGGAGTCTGGGAAGTCATCAGGTAACAAGGGAAAATGGAGGTGGGAATGGAATGGCTGTTGGGTGACCACCCCATAAGGTCTGCAATGCATGTGTATTACTGGGCTAATGTATTAGGTATATGATAAGACCTACGTTAAAAATAGGGATTTTAAAAGCATGAGGTAAGAAGTAGACATTCTAATGTTACTTCCCACACAGTTCCTGGGGCACAAGCACACACTTTGGAAACCACTGGTGTAGCATAAAAGGCACAGTCTCTGGAGCCAGAAGGATCTGAGTTTAAATCCTGTCTCTGCTATTTATTAGCTGCAACCTTGGCAAACTCCTTAATCTTGTCAAACCTCACTTTCCTCATTTGCAAAATTGGGGTGGGAGTAGAACCCACCTGCGTTTTGTAACGGTGCTGGGTACCTTTTAAGAGAACAGTAAATATTAGATGTCTCCCTTTAATAACAGCTTCCCATTTATGGGCAAGGGATGGTGGTGGGGAGAGTTAAAATAGTGAAAGTATTGAAAGCGATGGTAAGTCCTCAACATCTTAATAATGTCCATCATTTACGTGTCCAGGTGCTTTTCATTATAACAACAAACGCCACAATCTGAGGATTCCTACCAGGGCTAGAGCACAGGACCAGGGTCCTGCCAGTATTTTCCTAGCATTGCCACTACCTGCTGTAAGCCCCTGATCCCATGGTTTTGCTCTCTTGGCCTCAGTTTTCTCAGCTGGAATCTGGGAAGTTTGGGCTAGAAGGTGCCAAGCCTGTCCCTTCTCCTTCGGTTTAGGATATCCCCTTTGTCAGTCCCGACTCCTGTGACATCTCTCTGCCTGGTCTCTCACCACTCCCACTCTCCTCCCCAAGGCCCCTGGACTTGATTTCTGAGGTCCTGCCCCTTGTGGCTTGCCTTCCCTTTCCCTGGCCTGTTCACCCATCAGTTCCCCCGCCTCTGGTAACTCTGCCCATTTGAAGGTGCTCTCTATCCCAGTATCCTATGAGATTCCACTGTCTCTCTAGGGAGGAGGCGGCATGGAGGTCTGGTCTCTGCTAGAGATGAGAGCCGGTTTCAGAATTTTTCCTCCCAGAAAGATTCAGAGCACTTTCAGCGTGCAAGGACTTGTCCTAAGGGCTTCATATGTTTTAACACACATAACACTAGGAGGTAGCTCCTCTTATCATCATCATCATCACCATCATCATCATTCCCACTTTTAAAATGAGGGGAATGGGGCACAGAGAGGTTAAGTACCTTGCCCAAGTTCACACAGATGGTAAGGGGCATAGCTGCATGTTTGCCCAGGCACTCTGGCTCTAAAGCCCATGCTCTTAACCACTATGTTGGACAATATCTAATTAATTTCTTTGTCTCTTGTGACTTTGGGCAAGTTATCTAACCTTGTCATTTTTGTAAATGTGGAACCATTTGAGAGTACATTGCAGACATCATGTCGCTTCACCCTAAATATTTCAGCGTGCCTCTACCTGGCATTTCTCTATATAACCTCAGCACCTCGTCAACTCAGGAAATTTGACACTGATACAAAACTGTCATCTAATATAATGTTTATTTGCAAAATGTCCCTGTCCCAGTAATGCCCTTTGTAGCTTTTCTTTTTTCAATATAGAGTCCAGTCAAGGACCACACATTGTATTTAGTTATAATGTTTTAAAAACTTTTTAAATTGAGATATAATTCACATACTAAAAAAATCACCCTTTTAAAGTGTATAATTCAGAGGGTTTTTAGTATATTCACAAAGTTGTGCAACTATTACTACTTCGTAATTCCAGAAAATTTTCATTGTCCCCAAAAGAAACCCTGTACCCATTAGCAGTCACTTCCCATTCCCCTGTAGCAACCACTAATCTATTTTCTGTCTCTGGGGATTTGTCTATTCTGGACATTTCATATAAATGGAATCATACAATCTGTGGCCTTTTGTGTCTTGCTTCTTTCACTTAGCACAGTGTTTTCAAGGCTCATCTGTGTGATAGCCTGGATCAGAACTTCATTCCTTTTGAAGGTTGATATTCCATTGTATGGATATACCACATTTTGTTTATCCATTCATCTGTTGATGGGACACTTGGGTTGTTTCCACTTGTTGGCTATTACGAACATTTTGGGGGTCCAAGCTGTTGTTTTGCAGAATGTCCCTCCATTTGGATTGTCTGATTAGTTTCAGGTTCACTGCATCTATTTTTGTAGCCTAACAAATGGCTTTCTCTGCTGAGCTCAGCCATGGCCACCGTCTCTGCCCAGCTGTGTCTCTGGCAGGTGGAACAGCCTGGTGAAGGCAGAGCTCCTCGCCTCCCCAACAAAGCAGTGCTGTGCTCATTCCCACTGCCCTCGGTCCCTGCCACTGCCCTCCCTGCCCTGTGGGCACAGAACCTCAGAGCTATTTCAGGCCCTTTCGTGGTAGACCTGGCCTGGGAAAATCTGAGGTCCTGGCGGCTAGACACAACTGCCTTCCTTAGAGGCGTGAAGGTCATTCCTTGGGCTTGGCTTCTTTGGTCTGGTGGCCCAGCCCCTTGCTTCTGGTTTCCACCAACCCCCAGCAGTCAACCCCTGGCAACTAGCATGAGGGAGCAGAATACACATCACTGGGATGGGCTTCCTGTTGACATGCGCCAACTTGTGGCAACGGGTGTGGTTAAGGCTCAAAAGAGCATCTATCTAAAAATGGGCCCTTTCTGCTCAATGAATTCGGAGCACATGGGTCTTTGCTGTTTCCTTCATACCGGCAAAAGTGACCTTTCTTCCTCTGCTGGTTTCCTCTGAACAGCCCCAGGAGTCCCACAGCTATGAAAATCTGGAGTCTCTTCCCTCCTGGACCTCTTCTCTAGATTAACAGCTCAGCTTTCCTGGCAAAATCCACAGGGTGGCTGGGACTGCTGCTCCGTAGCTCTTTGGTTTTTTGTTAGAGCAGGACGAGGCAGGGCTTTTGGATCACTTTCTGATTTGCTGTATGGCTTTGAAAAAGCCACTTGACCACTCTGTTCTCCTGTTTTTCCACTTGGAAATTAGAGAATGGATGAGGCCATTCTTTGCAGCACTTCTCCACAGACTGAGGTTTGTTTATGGGTGAGACAATGGAGCAAGTGACGGAGGTGGGGTGAATCTCCTTCCTTGGAGATGCGGACATTTAACAATAGGTCAGATCCGCATTTGGCCATCCTGGCAGAAGTGGTTATGGAAAGAGCATGAGCTTCAGGGCCAGCTATTCCTAAGGCCAAAACTTATCTCTCTGTATCCTACTTGCGGTGTGGCCTCGGGCAAGTTAATCTCTCTGACCCTCTGTTTCATGGGGATAATAGTAGCTTTTCCAGGAGTTGATGGAGAGATTAAAGGGGGTGACGTCTGGAAAGTGCTGAGGACAGTTTCTAGTATGTTGCAGAAGCCCAATAAACCATTGATATTGAGAAAGTACAGTCAAACAGGGTAGCAGTGGGATAGTTCCTTAGGATATATCCAAGTCCTTACTCCTCTCTGTTGGCCAGTTTCTCATGCTGAGTTTTAAGACAGGTAAGTTAGTGTTGTTGGGTGAATACCCTGAAATTTTTACTGTGGTATCTTCCCTGGTAATTAAGTCCCCTTAACTCTCACCCTCCTTTTTGCTCAGCCCAGTTTTTACCTCCTTGGAAAACAGAACCAATCAGAAATGGGTTGCAAAAGGTCCCAAGTTATCTCAAGGAAAACCAGAAGAAAGTTGAGATGCTGCAGGGCGAGGCTGTGAACCCCACCTGTGGGGCCCCAGCTCCCTGGGAGGCTTGTGGGTTCCAGCCTCCCTGGTGGCATGGCTCTGGGTGGGCCACCCAGGGGGTGAGATTTCAGGGCTGCCCAGCCACAAATCCTCTCTGTCTTGTGGGCTAATTCTTTTTTTTTTTTTGCGTTACGCGGGCCTCTCAATGCTGTGGCCTCTCCCGCCGCGGAGCACAGGCTCCGGACGCGCAGGCCCAGCGGCCATGGCTCACGGGCCCAGCCGCTCCGCGGCATGTGGGATCTTCCCAGACCGGGGCACGAACCCGCATCCCCTGCATTGGCAGGCGGACTCTCAACCACTGCGCCACCAGGGAAGCCCTGTGGGCTAATTCTTGATAGTCCTCAAAGTCCATTGACTTAAAGCTTTGATCCCTGCTGGAGAGAGATCCACCTGGGAAAAGATATAATTTAAACCTCTTCAATCATGTGATCCTCAGCGTATGTGCCTATAGCAGAAGTTGCTGGTTGTCCCCCCGTTTTGTTGCCCTCCATCTTCATTTTGTAATGGAACCCCCAGCATCTGGCTGCCCAGTCACACCAGTGTTTCTCAACCATGGCGCTTTTAAACATTTTGGGCTGGGTGAGTCTTTCCTGTTGGAGAGGCTATTCTGTGCATTGTAAGACATTTAGCAGCATCCCTGGCCTCTACCCCCGCCCCACCGCCCCCCGTAGACATTGCCAAGTGTCCCCTGGGGGTAGAGGCAAAATCTCCCCTGTTGAGAACTCCCTTGCAGTAGAGACTACATCTCCTAGCCTCCCTTGCAGCTAGGTGTGACCATGTGATGCTGTTCTGGCCAATGACACGTGACTTGGAACACCAGAGGTATCCACGTGAGCAACTGCCAGTTTTCCTTAAAGGGGAACGTGGGTGCTTTGCTTTCTTTCTCCCCTTCCTACTGGCTAGAGTGAGAGTACAGTTGGGAGGTGGAAGCTGAAGGTCAAGGTGGCAGAGAAGCTACAGAGAAGGAGCCTGGGTGCCCAGCCTGGGAGCCGCCATATCCTCCCTGTTGCTTATGCTTAAACTGCTGTGTGTGAGAGAAATAACCTTCTGCCTTGTCGGAGCCACTGTCATTTTGGCCTTTGCAACAACATTCAAACTATATCCTAACTGACATAAGTCATTTGTCACCTCCTTTCCTGACTGCAGAGTATGAGGGAGGAAGTGAGAACATGAAAACAGGAATAAAGGAATCAATGACTAAACCTGCCTCTATGGAACCTCCTCTAAGTTCTAGGCACTGTGGCAGGGGTTTTCATGAACACCGCTTTTATTTAGTTAGTTCTCCAGGTGACTCTACAGGAGAGGCAGTATTATCCCTGTGTTTCCGTAAGAGAAAGCCAAGGCTCAGAGAGGTTGAGTGACTTGCCCATATCACACAGTCAGCCAGGGACAGAACCATGATTCAGTTCTAGGCTTGAAAGACCCCACCCCCATTGCATGCTGTTCCTTTGATTGAGAAACTTTGCAGACACGAAGCTCCAGTAAGGACGCCACTGCCTTCAGGATAACCTGTCACACAAAGCCCTGTTCCTGTCTCCACACAACACTTTGTCTACTCCCCTCACACCCCATGTTCAGCTTTGCTCGTCTCCAAGTGGTCTCCAGGCTTGCCGGCTCTTTCCTGCCTCTATATCTTTACTCAGGCAAAGCTTGCTCAGCCCCCTTGGGCTGGGATGCCTTTAACATCCTTCCGAATCCCTAGCCCCTAAATCTGCTGGCTCAGAGCCCTTCGGTAGGACCCGGCTCAGACATCGCCTCCTCCAAGAAGCCTTCCTTGACTATACCCTTCTCAGTCAGACCAGGTCCCTCTCCTGTGTGCTCCCCCCACACCTGTACCACCTATGATGGCACCTACCATTGTGTGAGGTGTAGGCTCCTTTGAGGGCAGAACTCTGTCTCCTCTGTCTCTTCACAGATCAACGTGATGTCTGAAACACAGTTATTTATTCAAGGACGGGGAGGGAGGGAGGAATGCTAGAGTGCTGTCAAATGAGAGAACCGGCTCACAATTTATTCAGCCCTGTATGTGTCCACAGTTGCTAGTTACTGTGAAGAGTTTCACAGAGAGGAAATGTGCTGGGTTTGGTCCTCAAAGAGCTAAGACTCTGAGAGGAAGCTGAGAAGAAGTCAAACAGGAAACATACAAAAAGATAAACAATGGACCTTGTACCTGTAGATTGTCTATGGAGTGGGTCCCCCGAGGCCCCCAGCAGGCTCTGGGCTCTCTTCACCCCATCAATCCCTAGGAATGCCGGCTCATTCTAACAGCAGTCTGAGCGAGACATAATTAGGAAGAACGATCGGCTGCCTGAGAGCTGCACCCTGAGATTCCAAGGCTGAAAAGGAAGACCAGATCTCCCTGCCTCCCTGACCTGACTCACCCAGTTTGTGGGAATTATGTCCTGTTGTCCTGCTGTGGCGGACTGGCTGGCGTTTAGGACTGGGGAGCCCTTCTCTAGCCCTCAACTCCTGAGAAGCTTCCCCAGAGACCGGGAATGTGTAGGGGGATGTGTAGGAGGGGACCCCTTCCTCAGATGCTCTGAAAGCTCGCGGAGCACCTGGAGAGCCAGAGCACAGGCCGGACACCTCGGAGCATGCAGCCAGGCCTCCCCCATTGTGGGGGACCACTCATCAGTCCCGTGGGCGCTCCAGTGGCCTCCGATCAGTGGGTTTGGAAGTCTGGGCAAGAAGCCCAGCTATGAGTCCACCCTTTGCCAGAAGAGCCTTCCTTTCTGCCCAGGCAAGGGAGGGTGGCAACCTGGCCTCACTGGCAGGATCAGCCTTGAGGGTGGACGGGAATGACAGATGTCCTGATGATGGTGGTGGTGAGGACAGTGATGACGTACCAGTCAGCAGCTGTTCGAAGCACTTATTTAATCCTCACAACCACCTCATGAGATTGAGTCTCACAGGTTTTACCCTAGTCATTATCCAAGTGATCTTAAAGGCATTTTCCAGGGCGAAACGCTCCCACAGAAGCTCCTGCCCTGTGTGTCCTTGGGCAGGTCCCTTCGCCTGTCAGCCAGACATCAGCCCTGATGAGACCAGCGTTGTAAGACCAACGATGCAGCCGCGATTTGAAGAGGCTGTGGGTATTAACCAGGCTTAGCTGTTATTCCTCGCATCCTTAGCTGGCCTGGCCTGCGTGCAGACGCCAGGGCCCGCCAGCCTTCTCCAGGGAGGGAGCCTGATTCTTCCACTTGTGCATTGTCCTTTCTGTTTCTGTTTCTCCTCACTGACCACCCACCATTTTTTTTTTTTTTTTTCGGTACGTGGGCCTCTCACTGTTGTGACCTCTCCCGTTGCGGAGCACAGGCTCCGGACGCGCAGGCTCAGCGGCCATGGCTCACGGGCCTAGCCGCTCCGTGGCACGTGGGATCTTCCCGGACCGCGGCACGAACCCGTGTCCCCTGCATCGGCAGGCGGACTCTCAACCACTGCGCCACCAGGGAAGCCCCACCACCTACCGTTTTGTACAGCCCGAGGAGGGCCTGGCCAGTGTGGACAAGGGTCCCAGCACTGATTCTGCCCCTCACCAGCCACATGACCTCAGGCAAGTTGCTTCTCCTGTCTGCCTCATCTGGAAAACAAGGGGGTCAGGACTGAACTACCCCTTTGAGCACTAACATCCTAATGTCCTGTGATCAAAGGCCAGGGGAAGGGCTGGAGGACCCAGACGGGAAAGCTCAGCCCCAGCTCAGCTTCCCATGTTAATGGCTTTGCCGAAAGGAGGCCCCTGGCCATGGAAGCTGCTTTATCAAAATGTGTTCCAGCTCACTTAGATTACACTTCACTCCGCTGAACTTCAAAAGGGGCACAAGGGCTCCTCTGCAGACAATTGCCGGCGGAACGTCAACACGGCCAGTCAGGCTTGAAGGGGTCACCTCACTGGGCAGCTGGGCAGGCTTTTACGGACCCTAGATGGGAGAAAGAGAAGGGAGGCAGGCTGAAGCCTCACGTGGTTGAGGCTTTATGGTTTTCTCATGGTTATCGTCTTCCCCTGTTCTCCAAATCTCAGATCCAAAGAGAGAGTCCTGATGGGCCAGGAAGATAGGCAGCCTCTGAGAGAATGAAATATAGTCTGAGGAGCTGCAAGCCTCATGCTTAGAGGGAGGGAACAGAGCAAATTTGTGAGAGGGACAGCTTATGGGTGACGCCTGTTAGCAGCTTTGTGTGTGAACAGGGGACATGGGTATTAGTTGATGATAAAAGTTACTCATGTGATGCAGCTTCCAGAGAAACTAAAGCCTTGGTGCTGCATTTAGAAGTTGAAGAAAAGCAAGAATATTGTTACCATTTATAAGTGCTAAGAGTGCTAGACACTGGACCTAGCCAGTTGTATGGATTATCTCATCTCATCCTCACAATACCCAATGAAGTAGATACTATCATGATCTCTCTATATTTCCAGTGAGCAAACTGAAGTTCACAGAGGTTAAGTGACTTGCCCATGGCCACCCAGCAGATAAAAGGCAGAGGCGGGCTTCAACCTTGGGTCCCTCCACCTATTTTGCCACCAAAACAACATCATGTGAGGAACCATCCAAAGAGCAGTGGTTGTTGAGTCTTCAGCTATTTTCAAGGATGTGAGGGAGAAGGGGGATCGGACGTGCCCTGCATTGGGGCATTGGGAGGAACTAAGACTGAGGGGTGAGCAGAAACCTTCTTCCACTCAATGCAAAAAAAGACATTTTCAGCAGCCAGTTGTCTCGAGACGGCAGGTACCATAAGGAGTAGTGATTTTCTTTGATACTGGGGGTTATGTATAACCACCTGGCAGGGAGGCAAGCCAGTGGATTCAGTAGGTGGTTGAACGAAGGCCCTGCTACTAACCCTGAGATTTTGGCAGATTCAAGGGCTGAGGGGCTGGGTCAAGCAGACACACCTTGGTCTCTGGTGTCCAAAAAGTCACATCATATAAAGGATTTCTCCAGGTGTTACTGGAGGTACCCCATAGTGGGTGGCCTCAGGCTAAGCTGAGAACGAACCTGGCTTGAAAGAACACTCACCTCAAGGTCAGGAGACGTGGTCTTCTGACTTCAACTTTTAGCTCTGTGCCCTTGGGCAAGTCACTTGACCTCTCTGGCCCTTGGTTTCTTCACTGGTGAAAATGAGCTTGGATCGGATCAGTTCTGTGGTCCTGAGACATAAACAGATGTTACAGGTGAACTTGGGACGACACAAACCCTCTGTGTCGTAGTGTTGGAGAAACAGAGCAGTAGAAGGCAGGCTGAGGATGACCCCATGGCAGCCTTCTGAGGAAAGGAGGTCCTCTTAATGGGATGAGCTAAGCGGTCCTGGCTTGGAGGTCAGGACTCAGGATCTGGGCTGGTGGCCCAAACTTGAAGTCAGCCCTTGCATTTTTATCATAGAGGAAGTGGGAGAAACGCACTCAGCAGACAAAACAAACACAGAAAGGTGAGTTGTTGGTGAAGGTGTGTGTTTTGTCTGCTGAGCTCTTTCCTGCACAGAGACCCATCAGACAGGATCGGGGAGGCCCTGGGAAGAGAGAGGAGGGGGCACAGGCAATGCAGCTCCCAAAGCACTGTCTGTGCTTTGCAGTTAATGCCCCGACAGTCTTTGTTATTGTGAATGAGGTAGAACTCCCCCAGTGTCTGCTTTTTGAACTGAGGAAAACCTGAGTTCGAATTCTTGCCACTCACTAGCTGGGTGATTTGGGGCAATTCACTTAACTTAGGATGTCCATTTATGACTTGTTATCCAAATGGAGGCATTTTTGAGAATGGAGGGGAAAGCTATTATTAATTATGCTGGGACAACAGCATAAACTGAGACTATTTGGAGCAAAAATGGGACACCCTGCCTGCCTTCACCAAGGCCATTTCCTCATTGAGAAAACGGCCACTGTGATACATGCATGTGCTTAATGTGGCTGGGCTGAAGCTGCAGGGAACGGACACAGCATTTAGTGGGTGCTCAGGAAGAGAAGGCTCCATGCTGACCTTTCCCTCTTCTTGCATTCTGTATGTCTAAAAAAAGGCTCTGAGACAGGGCTAACTGGGGTCCCAGAGAAGCTGTGCTAGGGCCTCCTTCAAATCTGTGTGTGCTTTCCTGGAGGGCCGGTGCCCAAAGCCAGCTGGGACTTGGGCCTCCCTTTGGGATCTGTTTGCCTTTTCATCAACACAGACACAGGGTTTTTCTTGGCTAGGCCCCTCTGCTCACAGCTCAGGGATTGTACCTTGAAGCATTCAGTCCCAAGTGATATGAATCAGGATCTACCAGGAAGTTTGTTTTCCAAGGCCTTAGTCAACATGTGGGTGTGGAGACACCAACCAATTTCAATGTAGAGTCAACTCCTTTTTAAATAGGGACTTTCACATTAGTCAGACTTTTCAAAACAACATAATGTTTAAACAAAATTCCATTTCCACTTTTCCATCACCAGCAGCAGTTGCTGAAGAAACAGAGGCTTCCCCAACCCATGTCTTAGCTGGTTCCCTTACTATGTCAGAGCCTGGGCTATGATGTCACATGCTGGGGGTGTGAAATCACCCTTACTAGGGTCTCAGTTTCCCCTTCTGGCTCTTCACGTAGACTCGGACTGCTTCGGCCAGTGTCTTCTTTTGCTTCGCTCTGATTCTTTGGTCTGTTGATTGCCTGGAATAGCAGCAATCCAGCTCACACCTTCCGAGATACCTCCCCCTTAATCCCCGGCACAATCCCAGGAGTTCCCACATTTCAGTATGCGACGCTCATAGCTCAGACTGCCGCTGAGGTACTGCCGTTGAGGTACCAGGATTTGGCATGAAATACCTTCAGCAGAGACTCATGGGTCCCAAACATGGTCACCCTGAGCAGGCTCAGGCTTTCACCTTACCGAAACCTGAAGGTTGGCTGGGTACACACACACCTGGCATCTTCCCGTGGCCCTGGGCCCCCGTCAGTGTCTACTTTGATCCCTTCCGTCCTGGCTCCTACATTCCCAGGGCCTGTCCTGTGTCACATCCCCATGCAGCTAGCTCTCTTTGCTGGTTTGGCAAATCAGGCAAAGTCCGAGAACTCCTCAACCTGTTAGTTGTGTACTCCAGAGCTCTACTAAGTGTAACACGCAGTATTTCACTTCACGAGCGATGCTCTAGCTTGTGTTCAGAACTTGGGCCTCATGTAAGTAGCTGAGTAACCCCTCTGTGCCTCAGTTTTGTCACTTGTAGAATGGGGATGTTAACAGTAGCTCTTCTCTCACTGGACTGGTGTGAGAGCTCATGAGTATAAAGTGCTCCATTGCCATTGGCCATTGTAACGATAAATCTTCACCACCACCCTATGAGAGGGGGACTCTGTTTATCCCCATGGGCAGATGAGGAACTGAGATTTGGAAAGGTTAAGTAAGTTGCCCAAGCCGTGTGTTAGAAAGACGGGCAATAAGCATGCTTTGGGAAGTCTGGGGCCCTGCTCTCGGTGACATGAGAGTCCAGGTTAAATCCCAATTCAGTTGCTTTCGCATATATTTGGAGAGACCAATGTGTCAGGCCCTGTGCCAGGAGCCAGGGAGCCAGCAGGTAGCTCCACCCGGTGTTCAGCCCAACCCGTGTGGGCCCCTCTGGACTAGGCACAGTTAATCTCCTGCCATCCCCCCTGGCTTCACCTGGCTCCTTAAAACCAGACACATTACTTAGCATCTGCATCTTAGCACCTTTCATCTTCAAAGGATTCCCGAAGCACCAACCAATTAATGCTTACAACACCCTCATCTTGTGGACAAATATTTATCCTCACTTCATACCCAGGAAAACTAAGGCATAGAGAGGAGAACAGACGGGGTGGGAAGAGGAAGAGTGAGTGACAGAGCTAAGCAGAGAATTCCGGAGCCCCAGACCCTGCTGACTGCCCAGTCCATCTGGGGGCTGCAGGGAAATTCTTCCCATAATATCTTTTTTTTTTTTTTAATGGAAGCAGAACCTTTTGCAAGTTCAGAAGATTTAGATTTCTTTAATAGTAACCTCCAGGAAATACATTAAAAACACATTCTATCCGTTACAAATCTTAATGTCACCAGCCAGGGATGAGGGAATTAATGCCGGACCCAAAAATACATATAGTCAGCAACTCCAGGGCAAGGGCAGAGACGATTTATAGAGTGCGAGATCTGGATGTCTGGAGCAGGCAGGCCGAGCTCAGCGGCGAAATTGAAACAGGGCTGTTTTCAGATGGGGCTGAGGTGGGGGGGGGGGGGCTGCTGAAGGCGGCTTTGATTCAATCATTGTTCCCCATTTCTTCTCAATCAATGTAAAAAAATTTTTTTTAATGCTATAAAGGCCAGGTTCTGATCTGTCATGAGAAAACTGCTTTCATTAACATAAGTTCCTGTTAAGGGCCCTTTAAAAGAATCAACCCCTCCCCCCTCCCCCTGCCCACCAAGTGCCCCCACCAGAACAATCCCAACCCTGATCATCTCCCATGTCTACCTGGGTCAAACAAAGGGGGAATCCAAGCAGTGGTGCAGCTGGAGAATCTATGCAATGAAGACAAAACGTGTGTATAATTAGTGTGGTTTTACTTCCCTTAGCAGAGGGTATTTTTCTTTACTTTTATATTGTAAAATAAAATACAGTTATAGAAAACGACACCAAAAAAAGGTGTAGCTTAGTAAACTGGGATAAGGGAAACAGCGCAGGGCTTTTAAATTGTTTTCATTTTTGGACTCAGCACTCCATTTTGCCAAACTTGAATCTAACACAACCTTGGAAAAGCTTTGAACCTCAGGGGTATTATTGCACTCATTTTAGGAAGGACAGTGACCTAAAGAATGATGTAGAGCACTCAGCTGTTAGTTTAGGGCCGCCACGTTCCCAGCCACGTGCTTGCTGCTCAGAGAAAGGGTATTAAAGGACTCAGTGAGCACTAGGAGCTGAAGCCCGCAGCAGCGATGGACTTGGGTCCCCAGCGTGTTCCCACTGCCCACCTCTCTTGTCGAAAACCACACAGCATCGCCTAGGGCTGAGTGAGTTAATGGGCAGGTCTCTGTGCCCTTTTATCCTGGAGGAAAGGATGAGAAGGCATTACATCACGCCCCTCCCTTTACAGGGGAGGAAACTGAGGCCACAGGTCTGATCTGAGGTCAGTAGTAGCAGAGCCAGGACCGAGAGCTGGATTGGAAGACTCCCTGTCCGGTGCTTCTCTGCCCCATGCCTGTGCTGCTTTTTCCGTGATACACCTTGTTGGGTCAATAGCTACTTGTCAGGAACTGGTAACCAGCACTTTCTAACCAGCCCGAGTACTCAGTAGGATGACCGACCACCCCACTTTGCCCGGGGTTGGGGGTGGGGATTCCAGTGCTAACCCTGGGACAGTCCCAGGCACACAGGGCCAGCTGATCACCCTGTGGGCTGTGTCCATGTCACTGGCGCTCAATCACCTTGACTAGTTGGTGGGCACTCAACCTGTGGGGGCGAATCAAAAGTTAGAGAGGAGGATGGGGTTCCTTATGCCAAATGAGTTGAGTTGGAGTACAATTATCCAAATTATTGAGATTTTTAAACAGTTACTGAAGGAAACATAAGGGTTTGTCCTGAATTATAATAGCTAACACTTTGAGCACGCTTTATAACTTTAATGCACTTTCACACTCCAGATCTTAATTATTTGGGCCCTTCAGGCAAGGATGTCTGATTAAAATCATTTTTATGAAGTAGGAGACTGAGCTGGCCCAGCCACCGAGGCGGGCACACCTAGCTGTGAGTGATGGAGCTCAGAAAGCACCACCCCCTTCTCTGACCCTTGGCTGAAGCTCTTCACCACTCCCTCTCTGGTCAGGAACCCTGGCTGGAGGCCAGATCTTGAGTTCTCTCTCTATTTAATTGTTAGGAAGCAGGAAGCCAGAAACTGGGGGTTTCTAAATTGAATTCCAAGGATCTTGGATTAACACCAAAATAATACCCGTACTGTAGACTTGCTATTGGAAAAGAACCTTAGTGGGGCCAAAGAATGAGTTTGGTTTGATCAAGCGAAACTATTTGTTTACCTTTAGCCTCTGATGAAAGCCGAGTTCCAGTATTAAGGCTCTCCCTCTCCAAATGCCATTCAAACAGCCCCCAGCCACGGACACCCGCTTTCCACTCACGCTGGAGCAGGAGACTCTACACTTCTGAAATCAGAGCTGGAGGTGAAATGCTTAGCTGAGCTTTGTCTGTCAATGCCTTTCTTCTCTCTGGGGTTTTAACTGCTTTTTCTGGCCTCAGGGAATCCCTTGGAAGTTAATAAAACTTACTACATCAAAGGGCTCTACAACCATTACTCTATTAAAACCTCACAGCACTCCTGCAGCAGGTAAGCATTATTAACCCCATTTTACAGATGGGGAAACTGAGGTTAATTGGTTTGCCTCCAGCTACTGAGGAAATGAGTGTCCCAGCTGGCTTGAAAACTGGGTGGTTTGTTCAGATCACCCAGGGGTGGTTGTTTCTGCTGAAATCCGTTTTTCAAAGCACCTTGACTAGATTTCTTTTTCCTTCACGAAAACTGATTCCTCACTGGCTGCACTGAGGATGAGGAATTTCTCCAAAGCTGGCTAGTCCGAAAGCAACAGCTCCAGCCTTCCACCAGGAGAGGTGCCATAAAAATAGATGAAAGCTAAGAGCTCAGTGCAGTAATTTAGGAAACAATTTGGGCCTTTCAGAAATTAATGTTATTTAAAGATGCAGATTCATCCACCCCAGGGGCCTCCTGGGAGTGTTCCCGAACCATCTGGTTCAATCAGCTCATTTTCTTTCCCCTAATCCTCCTGGCTCTCGTGTGTGTATGTACAGCGAAAGTTCCTGGGGAACTTGCAGCATGAATAAAAAGCAAAGACCTTTCTCTTTCACCAGCCACCTCTCCTCTTTTCCAAACAGCCTTAGATTCCTAATCCTGTTTATTCTTCGTGGGGGTATAAAATTCATGTTCCAACAGACAATGAGGAGATCTGTGGAGGCCTCCACCCCAGGGCTCATGTCCTCTCAGTTTGGGTCCAGCCAAGATGGTTGGGGTGTCTTTACCCCATTCTCTGAGAAGACCTACAAAACCTGGTAGTGTTTGGGAATAAATTTGCCCAGGCCTGCTGAAGGAAGAAGCCAAAAAAAATTTTCTTTGTGGGGAGTGGCATGTCTGGTTAAAGCTATCCATGAACCACAGCGATGATTTCAAAGGCTCAGGTAAGTGTTTTCAAAAGGAGGGTTTCAGCACAGTCCCAACCGTATGAGTCCCCGCTTCTTGCTGTCCGAGTCCAGTTATCCACAAAGGCAGGATGCTGTGTTTACATAAATAATTACCAGATTTCGGATAGCCAGACGTGTTGCAGCACACAGAAGGCAAGCCCATAAATTACATTTGGGGAATTAAGGGTCAGATTGATCTTATCTCTCTAAATCCAGCCAGACTCCGGCAAGCTAAAGGCACATCCGGTTGACTGAGCCTTGGGAGGCATGGGCCCCAGAAACTAGTGATCCTGAGGATGGCGCTACCCGTCCCCCTCAACACCTCCCTTTTCTGCTTCTCCCTGCTCCAGTTTGCTGGCTGGCTCTGAGAGCTAGGGGGTGGCAGAAAAAACTGTCCCAACTCGCTCTTTGCCCCACCTGCAAGGGAAGAAGGCAGGAGAGGGGTGTAGGCATCTCACTTCTATCCTCTTTTTCCTCCTGGACCACACAGGATCTCACTTCTGAAATAACAGCAACGATGTAGGAGTAGTGATAGGAAACATCAAAGCAATGAGAGTTATAGAACAGGGCTTCTGCTGGAGATTTCCCTCCTGCACAGGCCAAACCTCTGTGTTTTCATTCATTCAACAGAAATGCATTCAGCACCTACTGCAACCCCAGTGCCACGCACAGTGCAGTGGTGGAGGGCTCATGCTAGCCACAACGCTTGATTGGAATCCTGGCTCTGCTGGCCACCGCGGGCAAGTGACCTAACCCTCCTGGCCTCAGCTTGTTTATCTAGAAAGTGACATAATGATAGCACCACTCCCTGAGAGTGAGGTGAGGATTAATTAAATCATTCATAAAGAGCTCTTTGAACAGGCCTGGCACATAGTATGTTGGTTATTGCTATTATTATGATGATCATTATTATGACTCTGCTAAGCACATGTGAGCCTCTGTTCTGAAAGTGGTTACAAGCTGGTTGAGACAGAATTCCCACATAAACACAAAGAGTATGACAAGGCAGTATGGTTGATTAGGTACCAAGTGAATGGAAAAGACAATTAAGTTCTATAGGGAGCAGGCAGAGATCGCTGTGCTGGAAGAAGGCGTCACAGAGGAAGGAAGGCTTAGGCTGTGCTTGAAGGATGTGCAAGATTTGGCTGGGCCACAGAGGGAATAACGGATGTAGGGAGGGCTTGAGGCGGGGGCTGGGGGTAGAGCCCCAAGAATCCACAAGACTTAAGCTAAAAGTTAGAGTGTTATGCAAGTCTGATGCTTCTAATAGTATAAGCCAAACCTCTTCAATTAAGATTTCCAAATCCAAATGTCAGCCTCTCTTATAGAGAAAGAAATATTGATTTGTGTTAACTTCATCTGACAAAATAATGTTACAAAGTGGGGCAACAGAGTGCATTGTGAAGAGACCAGAAGAGGCGTGGATAAATAGAGCCTCAATTTATAATATGGGGGGTTAGGTATATTGATAGAGATGTCACTGAAACAAAGTAATATTGTTTGGTGAATTAGAAAGTATTCTACCCCAAAAGTGTTCTATTCATTCAATCATTCTTTAAATATCGAGTGCTTACTATGTGCCAAGTATTCAGGGAGACTCTGGTAGTGACAATAAATATGGTTTTTATCATTGAATAAGTGTGTATTCTTAATTCCTGGCCAGAAGTACAGCTCCTCTTTCCCACAGAGACACAGGGAGGAATGTGAACACAGAGGCTCGGACAGTCATCAGAGTAGAGGCGTTTCCTTGATCATTTTGATGAGAGTTGTAATGTACAAGTAGATAGGGAGTGAACTCTTGTGTTCTCCCAGATTTCCACTCCTACCTCTAGGTGCCTCATTTTGCACCTGATATAAAAGTGCAAAATATATTTCACAAGTAATAGGGGAATTTGATTTATTCACTGTTTTAATCTTTCATGCTACATGTCTTAAATGTCAATCCCTTTTTTGTAACTTTAAGGTTATAAACAGAATATAACATTTTTGCTTCATTTAAAAAGTAAATATATGTTCACTAGAAAAAATTAAAAGCATGCATAAAGGTAGCCAGATTATTCTTTTATTTTACAATTTCATTTCCAAAAGCAGATAGTGGGCATACAAGATAACTGGTAAGTTAAAGCTGTAGCTACTTTGTTTTCAGATGTTCTGGCCCAGTGCTGTCCAGTAGAAGGATGGTGTGAGCCACATGTAATTTAAAATTTTCCAGTAGCCACGTTTAAAAAGATAAAAAGAAACAAATGAAGTTAATTTTGGTAATTTATGTAATATATATAAAATAACAATTTAAAAATTGGGTTCTTACATTCTTTTTTTCATACTAAGTCCCCCAAATCTGGCAAGTTTTCCATTTATAGCACATCTCCGTTTGAACCAGCACATTCCAAGTGCTCAATAACTACATGCCAGCAAGTGCAGTTCTGGAATAATCATTTACAAAGTGAAATGCTTTATAAAACACAGTTGAAATAAATCTTAGTGAAATTATAGGTAGCAAATGTGAAAATTAAAGGAATGCAATTAATGTCCAGAATTTTTTTTTTTTGCGGTACGCGGGCCTCTCACTGTTGTGGCCTCTCCCGTTGCGGAGCACAGGCTCCGGACGCGTGGGCTCAGCATCCATGGCTCACGGGCCCAGCCGATCCGCGGCATGTGGGATCCTCCTGGACCTAAGCATGAACCCGTGTCCCCTGCATCGGCAGGCGGAATGTCCAGAATTTTTAATGTCCTTTTCCTAAGAGGGTAGAAAGCATTAATTACAGTTTGTTGTTGTTTATGTGAAAGAATTTTAAGTTATAAACTATTTTGGTTATTAAAATAAATATGGTTTTTACTATTGATGTATTGACCTCATATTTTTCATTTTCTATAAGTTAGAAAACAATTTAAAATAAATAAATAAAAGCGGGTACATGTGAAGCAAGCATTTCAAAAATGTTTCTGTATAGCATGTTTCTAAAAAAAATTTTAATCTGCCTCTGTGCAATTTCATAAATTAATTTGGTCTTCATTTGAGTAAGAATTACAATAATTTATTATTAAACACTTAAAAAATTAACCCAGTCATTGACAATTGAATTTCTGAAAATTTTTTGCTTGGATATCATTACTTACAAAGATGAATTAATTCAAGAAGCATTCAGTGAATGAACCAACCATGTGCCCAACACTGTTCTACCTGCAACAAAAGATAAGAAAGGATTTGAAGGGAAAGAAGGACTTTCACTTCCAGCCAAGGAGCAACAGAGACTGGATATACTCTCTTCCATGAAACAACCAAAAAGACAGACAAACAGACAAAATATATGAAACAATGGTTTTCAAACCATTTCAGGCAATGAAGGACAGTTACTGAGAGAGGAAAACAAGGTAAGTAAGCCCTACAATTGCCCAAGCTTTCTGCCTTATGAGGGTTTCCAGGCTGTAGCACAGGGAGGGAAAACCCAGGCAGAGCTCAGCCAATTCTCTGAGTTGAGAATTCTCTGCCTGAGGACAGAGCTAAAAGTTTGGGGAGACCAAGGTGGCAAGAATTTGCAGGACAGAGTACCAAGAGCAAGAGAGCTGCAGAGGTCTGGAGATCTGCAGAAGGTCTCCCTCAAGTATTCAGCATGATCGACCCATGAGTTTGAGGAAACTATCCAAGGCAGGGGAAAGAAGATCTGAAAAGATTAGAGAAGATGAGAGGTGTTCACTCAGAGCTGGGAACAGTGTCTAATCACCACCAGGCAGACTGGAAAACTTCATAAATCATGGGGCATTGGGTAGAATACTCAAAAGGGTA
This sequence comes from Phocoena sinus, assembly GCF_008692025.1. Taxonomy (NCBI): domain Eukaryota; kingdom Metazoa; phylum Chordata; class Mammalia; order Artiodactyla; family Phocoenidae; genus Phocoena; species Phocoena sinus. The sequence goes on along the minus strand of NC_045773.1, from coordinate 65,085,406 downwards.
TTGCCTCAGTAATGGGGAATAATTAGCCCTATATTAAACATGGCTCTGGTCCTACCTGACGATTCTCAAAAATAAGACCAAAAGGATCAAACTGTGTCCAAGTAATCTAGCTCCCATACAAATCTCAAGAATATTTGTAGAAATACCAAAATATCCAGCACCCAACAATGTAAAATTCACAATGTCTGGCACGTAAACAAAGATTATCAGACATGCAAAATGTGACCCATAATGAGGAGGAAAATAAATCACAACTGACCCAGAACAACACAGATATTATAATTAGCAGCTATTATAACTGTACTGCATTTGTTCAAAAAGATGTATGTTATGAAAAAGATTTAAACCAAACTTTTCAAGATGAAAATTACACAAGTGAGATGAAAACCACACTAGTTAAGATTAATAGCAGATTAGACATTGCAGAAGAAAATTTTAGTGAACAGGAAGACATAACAATAAAAACTATTCAAAATTAAGCATACAGGGGAGAAAAAAGTTTAAAAACTGAAAAGAGCATCCATGCACGATTAGACAACTTCAAGCAGCCTAATGTATATAATCGGAGTCCCTGAAAATGAGGCTGGAGGACAGAAAATTCACTTGAAGAAGTAATGACCAAAATTTTTCTAAATTTGATGAAAACTATAAACTCACAGATCCAAGAAGCTCAATGAGCCCCACGTACAATACAAAAAAAAACCTGAAAGAGAACTACACCAAGTCACATTTGATCCAAACTCTCAAAACCTGGGATAAAAAAGAGCATCATTGAAGCAGCCAGAGAAAAAGACACATTATATGGAGAAAAACAATATAAGGATAGCTGCAGATTTCTCACTGGAAACAGTACAAGTGAGAAGACAGTGGAGCAAAATATTTTAAATCCTGAAAGAAAACAAACAAAAAAAACCCTCTCAATCTAAATCCTATACCCAGAAAAAAAAAAATCTTCAAAAATGAAGGTATTGGAAATTCCCTGGTGGTCCAGTGGTTAGGACTCTGCACTGTCACTGCCAAAGATGTGGGTTCAACCCCTAGACCAGGAAATAAGATCCCACAAGACACGTGGTGCAGCCAAAAAAAAAAAAAAGGTACTATACAGATCCTTTCAGACATACAAAAACCGAAAGAATTTACCACCAGTAGAAGCGTACTCTAAGAAATGTTAAAGGAAATCCTTCAGGCAGAAGGAAAATGATACCAGACGGAAACATGGATCTACCCAAAGGAATGAAGAGCACTGGAAAAGTTAACCACATGGGTAAAATATGTGTTTTTTTTAACCTCGTATGTCTCTTTCAAAGATAACTGACTTTGGGACTTCCCTGGTGATCCAGTGGTTAAGACTCCACACACCCAATGCAGGGGGCCCAGTTTCGACCCCTGGCTGGGGAACTAGATCCCACATGCATACTTGCAACTAGGAGTCTGCACGCGGCAACTAAGAAGTCTGTGTGCTGCACTAAAAAAAAAAAGATCCCGCATGCTGCAGCAAAGCTCCCACATGCAGCAACTAAGACCTGGCACAGGCAAAATGAATAAATAAATAAATATTTTTTAAAAAGATAACTGCTTAAACAAAAATTATGATGTATTGTGTGGTTTATTTCACATGTGTAAGTAAAAAGTGTGACAATAAAAGCTTAAAGGCCAAGAGGGGGGAAATGGACATATTCTATAGTAAGGTTCTTATACTATATGTGAAGTGGTATAATATCAATTAAAGGCAGGCTGTGTTAAGATATAAATACCATAAACCTCAAAGCAACCACTAAAATAACAAAGAATTATAGCTACTAAGCCAACAAAGGAAATAAAATGGAATCATAAAAAATACTCAATTAATCCAAAAGAACACATAAAAGAGAAAAAAGGAAACAAAGAAAGAAATGGAACAAATGTAAAACAAATAGCAAAATGGTAGACAAACTTAACCATATCAATAATCACATTAAAAGTAAATGGTCTGGGCTTCCCTGATAGTGCAGTGGTTGACAGTCCACCTGCCGATGCATGGGACACGGGTTCGTGCCCCCGTCAGGGAAGATCCCACATGCCGCGGAGGGGCTGGGCCTATGAGCCATGGCCGCTGAGCCTGCGCGTCCAGAGCCTGTGCTCCGTAACGGGAGAGGTCGCAACAGTGAGAGGCCCGCGTACCACACAAAAAAAGTAAATGGTCTAACAAATGAACCTATCTACGAAACAGAATCAGGCACATAGAGAATAGACTGGTGGTTGCCAAGGGGAAGGGGAGTGGGAGAGGGTTGGATTGGGAGTTCAGGATTAGCAGATGCAAACTATTATATATAGGATGGATAAACAACAAGGTCCTACTATATAGCACAGGGAACTATATTCAATGTCCTGTGAAGAACCATAATGGAAAAGAATATGAAAAAGAATATATATAGGTATAACTGAGTCACTTTGCTGTACAGCAGCAAATTAACACAACATTGTAATTCAACTATACTTCAATAAAAAATAAATTTAAGAAAAAGGAAATGGTCTATACTGTATGATTTCACTTATATGAGGTAAATAGAGTAGCCAAACACATCAAACAGAAAGTAGAATGGTGGTTGCTGGGGGTTGGGGGAGGGAGAAATGAGGAGTTATTGTTTATGGGTATAGAGTTTCAGTTTTGCAAGATGAAAAAGTCCTAGAGATTGTTTGCACAACAATGTGAATATACTTAACACTACTAAACTGTATACTTAAAATGGTTAAGATGGTAATTTTTATGTTATGTATATTTTATCGTAATTAAAACCAAACCAAACCAAACAAAAAAATTCACATAATTCTTTGAGCTTACAAAAAAAAAAATGGTCTAAATGCTCTAATTAGAAGGCAGAGATTGTTAGATTGGATAAAAAAGCAAGATCAAATTATATGGTGCTTATAAGAAATACACTTTATTTTTTCAGTTATATATATATATATATATGTACTCTTTATTTTTTTATATTCTTTTCCATTGTAGTTTATCATAGGATATTGAATATAGTTCTCTGTGCTACACAGTAGGACCTTTTTGCTTATCCATTTTATATATAAAAGCTTACATCTGCTAACCCCAACCTCCCACTGCATCCCTCCCCCAACCCCCTCCCCCTTGGCAACCACCAGTCTGTTCTCTATGTCCGTGATTCTGTTTCTGTTTCACAGATAGGTTCATTTGTGTCATATTTTATATTCCCTGTATGTGGTATCATGGTATTTGTCTTTCTCTTTCTGACTTACTTCACTTAGTATGATAATCTCTAGTTGCATCCATGTTGCTGCAAATGGCATTATTTTTGTTCGTTTTTATGGCTGAATAGTATTCCATCATGTATATGTACCACATCTTCTTTATCCATTCATCTGTCGATGGACATTCCATGTCTTGGCTATTGTGAATAGTGCTACTATGAATATAGGGTTGCATGTATCTTTTTGAATTATAGTTTTGACTGGATATATGCCCAGGAGTAGGATTGCTGGGTTATATGCTAATTTTATTTTTAGTTTTCTGAGGAACCTCCATACTGTTTTCCACAGTGGCTGCACCAACTTACATTCCCATCAGCAGTGTAGGAGGGTTCCCTTTTCTCCATATCATAAGAAATACACTTTAAATATAAAAACACAGATATGTCAGAAAGTAAAATGGTGTAAAAAGATATATCACGCTAACACTAATCAAAAGAAAAGATGGACCTGGGGATGTGATGTACATCACGGTGACCATACTTAATAATAATACTGTATTGTATATTTGAAAGTTGCTGAGAGAGTAGATCTTAAAAGTTCTCATCACAAGAAAGAAAATTTGTGATGAATGTTAACTAGATTTATTGTGGTGATCATTTTGCAATATATATGTATATCAAATCAAAATGTACCCCTGAAACTAATATAATGTTATATGTCAATTATATCTCAAGAAAGATGGCTATGTCTTAGAAAGATGTCTATGATATATTATTAGATTAAAAATAGTTGTGAAACAAACAAACAAAGAAACATGTAGTGGCTATATTAACGTCAGACAAAGTAAATTTTAGAGCAAAGAGTGTTTCCAGGTATAAAGAAGATCATTTTATAATCATAAAGTGGGCAATTCATCAAGATGACTTAATTCTAAAAGTTTATGCACCTAATAACAGAACTTCAAAATATGTGAAGCAAAAACTGATAGAACTGCAAGGAGAAATAGACAAATAACAATTATAATAGGAGATTTCAATGCTCTCTCTTATTAATTGATATACAAGTAGGGAGAAAATAATCAAGGGTATAGAAGACAAACACCATCAGTCAACTTGACATAACTGACATTTGTAGAACACTCTATCCAACAACAGCTGAATGTACATTATTTTCAAATGCACATGGAACATTTACCAAAATAGGCCATATTCTGGATTACAAAGTAAGTCTCAATAAACTTTAAAAATTCAAGTCATAAAAAATTTGTCCTCTCATCACAATGGAATTAAATTAGAAGTTAATAACAGAAAGATTCTTGGAAAAATCTCCAAATATTTGGGAACTTGATAACACACTTCTAAATAACCAAGGGTCAAATAAAAAATATAAAAGGGATGTATTTAGAATGTATTTTGAATGGACTGAAGATGAAAACCCAACATGTCAAAATTTGTGGGCTGCTACTAATTTGGTACTAAAAAGGTCTCAAATCAGTCATCTCAGCTTCCACTTTAAGGAACTAGAAAAAGAAGAGCAAATGAAACCCAAAATAAGCAGAAGAAAGGAAATAGTAAAGATCAGAGCAGAAATTAATGAAATAAAATACAGCAAAACAATGAAGAAAAATGAAGCCAGAAGGTAGTTCTTTGAGAAGATCAATAATACTGATAAATATTAACCATGTTAGATCAGGAAAAAGGAAAGGAGACACAAATTACCAATATTAGTAATGAGAGAGGTGACCTCACTACAGATTTTACAGGTAAAAAAAGATAATAAGGGAATATTATGAACATTTTGCCTATGTCAACAATGAACAATAAATTAGACAACTTATATGCAACAGACAAATTCCTAAGACAAACTATCAAAACTCACTTAAGAGAATAGGTAACCTGAATAGCACAGTATCTTTTTTTTTTTAATTAATTAATTAATTAATTTTTATTTTTGGCTGTGTTGGGTTTTCGTTGCTGCATGTGGGCTTTCTCTAGTTGCGGTGGCAGGGGCTACTCTTTGTTGTGGTGCGTGGGCTTCTCATTGTAGTGGCTTCTCTTGTTGTGGAGCATGGGCTCTAGGCGCGTGGGCTTCAGTAGTTATGACTCACAGGCTCAGTAGTTGTGGCTCGCGGGCTGTAGAGTGCAGGCTCAGTAGTTGTGGCACATGGGTTTAGTTGCTCTGCGGCATGTGGATCTTCCCGGACCAGGACTCGAACCTGTGTCCCCTGCATTGGCAGGTGGATTTTTAACCATTGCGCCACCAGGGAAGTCCCAGTATCTGTTAAAGAAATTGAATTTGCAACTTAAAACCTTCCCCCAAGAAAACTCCAGGCCTAGATGGCTTCACTGGTAAATTCTGCAAATATTTAAAGAAAAAATACCAATTATATACAAACTCAGAAAACTGAAGAGGAGAAAAACTTCCAAGTCATTCTGAAGCTGGTATTACCCTGATACTAAAACCATACAAACGAATTTATAAGAAATAAAACTACAGAGCAATATTCCTTGTGAACGTAGATGCAAAATTTCCAAACAAGATTTTAGCAAATAAGATCAATATATAAAGAGACAAAATACATCATGACCAAGTGAGATTATTCTAGGAAGGCAAGGTTGACTAACATTTGAAAATCAATATAATTCATGTTATTAACAAAGAAAGAAAGAAAAAACATACGATTATCTTAATAGATACAGAAAAATTTTGACAAAATACAGCATCCATTCCACATTAAAAACTAAGCAACTAGAAATCCTCAACCTCATAAAAAGCATCTGTGAAAACCTACAGCTAACATCATACTTAATGGTGAAAACTTAATGCTTTCCCTCCAAGATGAGGAGCAAGACAGGGATACCTCCTCTCACCAATTCTATTCAACATTGTATTAAAAGGTTTTAGCAGTACAATAAGACAAGAAAAAAACAGGCATCCATATGGAAAGGAAGAAGTAAACTCTTTATTCAATACAACATGACAGCAAAAGCATGATCCATAAAGAAATATGATCAACCAGACTTAATGAAAATGAAAATTTCTTCTATATGAAAGACACTGTTAGGAGAATGAAAGTCACAGAGTGGGAGAAAAATATTTGCAAAGCATATTACTGATAAAGGAGTTGTATGCAGAATATGTTAAAGAACTCTTACAACTCAACAATAAGAAAACAACCCAATTTTTACAGTAAGCAAGAGATGTGAACAGACACTTCACCAGAAGAGGAATCTGAATGACAAATAAGCACAAAAAAGATGCTCAGCATTGTTAGTCATCAAGAAGATGAAAATTAAAACCACAGTGAGAAACCACTACACCCTTACCAGAATGCTTTAACAGAAAAAAAAAAAAAAAAAAAGAAAGAAAAGAAAAGATCGACAATACCCAAGTATTAGTAAGGATGTGGAACAACTGAAACTTTTGTATACTGCTGGTAGAAATGTAAATGAGACAACCACTTGGGAGAAATGTTTGGCAGTTTCTTATAAAATTGAACAAACTTACCATATTATCTAGCAATTCCACTCCTAGGTATTTACCCAAAAATTAAAACATGTGTCCACAAAAAGACACTAGAATATTTATAGGAGCTTTGTTCACAAAGTCAAGAGCTAGAAATAAGCCAAATATCCACCATCAGATACATGGATAAAAACTGTAGTATATTCATAGAATGGACAAATACTCTACAATAAAAAGGAAAAAACTGATAAATGCCACAAAAATGGACGAATCACACAGACATTATGCTGAGTCATAGATGTTAGACACAAAAGACTACTGTTATGGACTGAATTGTGTCCCCAGATTCATATGTTGAAGCCCTAACCAATATGACTTTATTTGGAGACAGGGCCTTTAAAGAGGTAATTAAGGTTAAATGAGCTTATAAGGGTGGTGGGGGCCCTAATCCAATAGGACTGGTGTCCTTATAAAAAGAGGAAGGGACACAGGGATGTGCCACACAGAGAAAGGCCATATAGGGGATACAGAGAGAAGGCAGTCATCTGTCAAAGAGAGAGAGGGTTTAGGAGAAACCAAAACTGTTGACACTTTGATCTTGGTCTTCCAGCCTCTAGAACTGTGAGACAATAAATTTCTGTTGTTTTATCCTCCCAGTCTGCAGTATTTTACTAGCTGACTAATATAACTGTATACCTGTATAACTCCATTTACATGAAGTCAGAACCGGTAAAATTAATCTGTAGTGACAGAAAGCAGATCCATGGTTTGCCTGGGGACTGGGGATGAAGGAGATTGGTATTGACTGCAGATGGGCACAAGGAAACGTCTGGGTATGAGGGAGGTATTCTATTTAACTGTGGTGGTGGTGGTGGTTCCCTGGTATATATATTTGTCAAAACTCATCAAATGTACGCTTCAAATTGGTGAATTTTATTCACGGAAATGATACCCTCAATAAAGTTGATTTAAAAAGAAACAAAATATTATGTCAAAAGTATAGACAAGAATTCTGGATTGCAGTGTAAGAGAGTCATGAAGTCTACCAATGCTTCATGTCTTTCATTTTGTAAGTTTGGATTTTTAGAGAGGTGTGTCCCCAGTAAAGGAAGCTAGTGGGGTAGTTTCAGCCCTATATGCAAAGAGGATGCAGATGGAGCTTTCCATGTTAAAGGCCCGTAGAGTTATAACAGGTATTTCCTTTAATTTGCTCATGAAAAATAGCCGACATTAAACATCAACCAACTACTATTACACTCAAAGGTACTTTTGTACTTAAAAAACTCTTCATATAAAAATTTGTATTTTTTTTTTAACTGAGTCCCCATTTCTATAATCAAATGATGGTGAAGTTTTATTTAGCCTGGGGGCCTAGCCCTTCCTGGTGTCTAGTTCTCCAACTTGGACTGTGCAAGGCATCAAATCCCCCCTTGAAGGCTCTGCCTCACAGAGATTGGAAGATCCTCACTATGGGCGTTAGAGGCTGCCTGCCCTAATTAGAGGGACAACTATTAACCTTTCTAACACAGCAACTCTTGCTCTTTTCTCACGGTAGAGTAGAAAGAGAGAAGACTGGATTAGGTGATTTAAAAAGTGTTTGCTAGCTATATTATCCTCTGAGCCTATATTAGGTCTATGCTTCTCTCGCTCACTCATTCAACTATAATGAGTCCTCTCTCCGTGCTTAATTCTATAGGAAGGGCTCAGGACACAGCAGTGAAGGAGGCAGACATGGCTTGTGCCTTCATGCTGCTTGTATTCCAGTGGGAGTTGGGAGCTGCAGGCATCCCAAGTCGAACCAGCTTAAATGATAAGTAATGTATCGGCTTGATACTTAGGAATCTTAGGCAGGGTTTTCAGGGGTTCCCCGAGACTCTGCAGTGAAGCTGGTATTAAGATGGCCGTCAGGGACAGTTCCCCGCCTCCCACCCTGGGAAGACAAAGTCAAAATCCAGGAGAGAGACTCTCCCTTCCCTAAGGGTGTGTGATGAAACAGGCTGATGAAGAACATTGCCGGAAGCCTCTAGCTGACCTCTCCTTGTGCCTTATTTGCCGGACTTGTGTCACGTGCTCTCTCTGAACCAATCACTATAATGGAGATGGGCTTCCCCCCCCCCCCGCCCCCCGCAATCAGGGTTCTCCATGGAACTGGGTGTGGTAGGAATTCGCTGGGCGTGTCTCAGGAACCAGAAATAAGAGGCTCTGCATTATTCTAGTTGGGTTCTATTAATCCGAATATTCACGTAGTAAATTTCAACATTGGTTCAAGGCAGCTGATAACCCTTTGGCAACTTCTGGAAGCACTGACTTAAGATACTGGTTTCAACTATAAAGTAATTAAAGGGAGTCACCTTATAGAAAACATATCAGAAATATTCAGAGGTTTCATTGCATGACTGTTGAGGGGCAGGCGGGAAAGACTGCTTGGGGGAGGCTCCAGAAGCACGCAGCTTGGTTTTAAGTTCGTGTCTCTGAGACTTACTAGCTGGGTAAGTCCCTTAAGCTCTTGGAACCTGTTTCCTTTCCTGTAGAATGGGCGCTATAATACCTTCTTTATAGCCAGTCTAATTGACCACATTAGGAGGTACACCTGGGTTGTTTCTGACCCACTCCTTCATCTTCTCAGAATCTGACTTTAGGTCACAGCTGATCAAGAATGGGAGTACCACTTACAGGTGTTTGTCAAGGTTCTGTCCTCCATCTGCATTGCTTTCCTAGTTTGCTCCAACACCTCCACTTTTCAGGAGGTGGTAAGAAAGACTGGTCAAGAACTCTGAGGTCAGATTCCCTGGGTTCAATCCCTGTCTTACTACATATTCACTGTGTGACCGTGGACAGGATACTTAAGTTCTCCTCATCTGTAAAGTGGGTGTAAAAGCACCATCTTTGTCGTGGGATGGCTATGAGAATGATAGTCGCATATCTGTGTGAAGGGCCCCCTGAGGGTCTGGCACATCGTAAGCACTTGATATGTGTTGTCTGGTATTATTACTATTTCATCTATCAACCATGACTCCTAACACCATTCTTGTTATCAGTCTCAATCTCTCTCCTTAAAAGTTCCAGCTGCTTCTTTCCACCTGCCTGCTGAATATTTTCTCACAAAGATCCAACCAAAACTTCATTCTCAACCTGTCCTAAAAGAAATCTAAAATATACCCATCCACTCTCTCCTTCCCCCAAGTTTCCTCCTCCGCCTCTCTGCAGCCATTCTTTCCATTAATATCAGCACCTATGGGAAACAGCTGTTTCCTGTTTCAAGAATTCCAGATTATCAGAAAGCCTTGCTTCTCTTCCACTTCCCACAAATTCTCATAGTTGGGGAGCACTTCCACCCAGCTTAAGAGAAATGAGGCCAGAGCTGTGAAGTGACTTGCCCAGGGTCACCAGCACATGGGCAGCATAAGGAATTCAGGCCTCCTGTTTTTGAGGGGATTCCCCTTCCACCGCCCCATGGCTCACTGTTCTCTGTGCCGCGGAATCACTTTGCCCCAGTTGTCCTAAGGGCCCCTGGCAGGCTCACAGCCCCGGGCTTGGTGAGGCAAGGCTCTATGTAGTTCTTGAAACAATTAATCAGATTTCAAAAGCCAAGTCTCCTGTTATCCTGAGTTGTGCACTGGGGAAGCGGGGTGGGCAGAGGTGAGGAGATCAGCTCCTTTGAGACTTTCCAAGCATCGTGAGCAAAGTAAAACCCAAACTGAAGGATGTGAGTCATTCTGAGTGTGCATCTGTTAGCCGCAAGTGGGTACAAGAGATATAGGTTCTGCAGGGGTTATGAGTGGTTTAGCCAGTGTTTTTCAATCTGAGAAATTCCATAGCATAGAATTTGAGGGTGCCCGAGGGAGCCCTCCATGGCTCTTCTTGCATTCCCACCTTTCTGAGCCCTGACAGGTCTCAGGTACTCACTCTGTAGCTAATGGGCACTGAACATGGGCCGCATGCGGGCTCCATGCAGGCTTCAGACACCAAAACAGCTGTCCAGCTCATCATGTTCCTACTTCCTCAGACTATTGAAGTCAGAAAATTCTTGCCATTCCTGAGCTTGTAACAGAGACTCAGACCCAGTGACCTCTTTTTGTTCCCGCAGGGGGCTGCAGCCCCTCTGCAAGTTTAAACCGTTTAAATGAGCTCCGGCTTCATCTCATAGACACTGTTGGAGGAACGGGGAGGGGGGAGGCAGCGCTAGGAAGAGTCCCCAAGGTGCAAAGAGAATGCCCACGGTTTCCCCATTCTCCCCCCACGCCATGGGAAGAAAAAAAGCCCCAAAGTAAAACTGGAGTTTAAAACTTTTCTCTGTTCATAGAGACAGAAACTAGAATAGAGGTTACCATGAGCTGAGGAAGGGGGTGTTGGAGGAGAGGAGGAGGAGTTATTGTTTAATGGGTATAGAGTTTTTGTTGGGGATGATGAAAGGTTTTGGGTCTAGATAATGCTGAAGGTTACACAACATTGTGGATTTAATTTATTTGACGCCACTGAATTGTACCCTTAACAAATGGTTAAAATGATAAATATTATGCTATGTATTCTACCACAATAAAAAAAAAGACAATTACTTAAAAAAAAAACCCTGTTCTCTGCATTTCTTTTGAAACTGACTTCAAATAGACTGGCCCTCAAATCTGCAGCTGAATTCTTTGTCGGGAGATCATTATACTTTGCTTTAGGCTGGTGGTTCTAAAGAATTATGGATGATGGGAATGATTGAAACTGATTTATTTCTCAAGTGTTTGAGATTCCTTCATCCTGGTCCAATAATGTCTATTCAGGAAAAGCTTGTCTTTACCAAAGTCAGAAAAATAAAAGAAAATGCACAGGCCACCATCTAAAGTGGGCCTGGTTTAAGAAAATCTCTTATGTGAAATCTCAGATTTGGAGAACAAATTGGTAGCTGATGATTTGCCTTACAAAAGACTGATTCACTTGACAAAAGAGTTTTACTCAAAGGTTCCTTTAAGAAGAGAGCCCCCTGGTGCATTTAATGATATTATTAGATTAAAAAAAAAAACCCCATCCCAACCGTTCAAGGACATTGCACTGTAAATATGTGAATGCATTGTATTGTGTTGTAAGAGTGGGAATAAAGAAGTAAGGGCTCTTTGACAAATGGACCATTTTGGCCCAAAGTAACACAAGGAGGAAGCAAGATGAGTGTTCTTGGCCTAAAATCCTGGTGGCTTTCTGGGAAGGCTTTGGGAGTTTGTGATTTATTTCAGACAGCTAAGCCCGAGGCCTGCGATGTGTCCATTTTGAGAACTTAGGGTCCAAGTTCTAACTCTGCTCACGCTGACCCCTGTCACCTGCCCTAATCACAAAGGCCCTCAGTCGTGAGCGCAACTCTGTCCTGCGATGGCAGAAAAATATATCTGTTGCCAGAAAGTGGATTCTCTCCGGTGATGAAGAATGATCCTTATTTATGTCTGCATAGGTACATTCTGGGGCCCATAAAGGTTTAATTGTCCCTCTAACTAGTTTTTTTAAAAAACCCACAAAGAGGCTGCCAGCTTTCCCCAGAGTTTAAAACCAACTGAATGCGGTTCTGTGGAAACTGCTTTAAGTGTGTAACTCGCGCTGTGTCCTGGGGCACAAGGCACGATTGTTTGGGGGAGTCGAAAGATGCAGCTCTTAGAAGGACTTTGAAAGTCAGTTTTTGTGGCTTTGGGCTGCTGCTGACCCTGGCTTGCTCTACAGAGAGAGAGAGAGAGAGAGAGAGAGAGAGAGAGAGAGAGAGCCTCCCTCTCCCTCAGCAGAAGCCTGCCTCTGCAAGTTACTCCCAGGGTGCCACTGCCCCCTGCTGCCACCTCCCAGTTCAGGGGGACCCCCTGTCACAGGGCCCTAAACATCCTCCCTTTTCTCTCTGATGTTGCCTGTGCTGGTTTAAAAGACTTACAGGAAGCTAAGGAGAGAGGAGACACAGAAAGAGAGGAAACATGTCTGTGAGACAAAAAGAGAAAGACAGACACTGATAACCAACACTGGGCCCAGAGAGACCCCTCAGCCCCGCTGCCTCTCCTGTTTGTGCCTGGGTGTTCATTTGACAGTTATTGGCAGGGCACCTACTGTGTGAATGAAGCACACACAGTTCCTGCTCTCAGAGAGCTTACAGTCTCCCGATGGAGTTACTCATCATGCACAAATGTGTAAGGACAAACTGCGGCAACTGCTATGAAGAAAAAGGAATGGGTGCTGAGTGAAGCTAACCGAGGGCCATGGAAGGTTCTGTGAGGGAGTTAGGCCTCGTAAGTTAGACCTGAAGAATGAGAGGGAGTCAGTGAGGTAACCAGAGGTTAGAGGAAGGGACAGTATGTGCAAAGACCCCGACGCAGAAAGGAGCAGGACTGGAGAAGGAGGCTGTCAGCACTGCTGCCAGCATCTTCTTTGTCTTCTCTTTAAGCCCCCTTCCCTGAAAAGATCTGTGATGGTTTCCCATCCATCACACTTCCCTGTGAGCTTTGAAGGGCCTCGTCCGGACTGCCCCCAGATTACCTTGACCCTTCTCACCCTCCTCCTGGGTTCTGCGAAGAAAACACATTTGTCAAAAGACTAAAGCAAATAGTTTTGACGTGTGGTTCTGTACCATAAGGGAGGTTATAATGAAGCCGATCCCAGTTTACACGACTCCAAATGGTTCCATTTAAATGTCCCACCCTGTATTTATGTGTCCCTACCACTTTAGTTGACTGTTTATCTTCCAGTATACTCTACTTGCAGTCCAGGCCTCTATTTAACATCATCTCTTACTATTTCCATTCCATGGTCTATCATTTACATTTTTCTTTAGGAAATGTAAATATTTATTTACAGTATTAGCTTTTACTCTTGCTTAGCTCTATATATTATGGAATAAACAGACTGTGATATGGGTTCTAGTCCTGAATTTTCTGTAAACTGGTGGTGACCTTAGCAGAGTCATTTAACCTCACTGAGCCTAAGATGCTTCTGTGTAAAATGAGGCATTTTTTGTTTTTTTGTTTTAGCTAGCGGATCCATGTTCAGGATTCCTCTTAATCCCTGTGCTTCTCTACTTCTTACAGACAGCCACCTAGGAGTGCTTCTTTGACATCCTTCTCTATATCCACCCCTCTTTCAGAATGTCTTTGCGGTAAGATCAACTTTCTGTATAATTTGCTCTTGTGGGGTGGTGTACAGGATAGTGTTTAACAAATGAGGATAGATCGTACTATTGTGCTTGGGTTAAAGCGCACATATGTGGGGAAATAGTGGAGAAGTAGGAACATTCTAGCTGCTGCCTAAAATTCCCTTAGACTGCTTCTCAACCTGGGGTATACGCACCCATAGGGGTACAGAGGTGTGCCAGCAAGTACAGGAAGCCCTTCCTCCTCGAACAAGAATTCTACTCAAAGATTTGAGGAGAGAAAATAGACTTCAGTGTTAAAACAAACATATGACATCTTAGTTTAAAAGGGGAACCCTGGGGTGGACAGCTTTGGGCACACTGTGATGTGAGCGGAAACGTGGCCTTTACCTCTGCCCTTGGGTTGTTTGAGAAATACTTGCCTTATGGGTCTTTTGAAATATGTGCACTTAAATAGGGTAAAGGTGTTGAGTTACTCAGGAGGGCCGCTCCTGCCAAAGAATGGACATATGTGGAAAATCCATTTTCACCCATTAGGAGAGTTTAAAGAGGGGTCCTGAGGTTGAGGGGGGAGCCAGGCTGAACAAGAGACCCATTTCTAAAGACCAAATCGGTTACACAGTCTTGCTTAGGATTCTGGCTCACGGCTGGGTTTGAACTGATCCAAACATCTGGAAGGTCTCTCACCCTTTCTCTGACCTCCAGTAGCAATTCTTATTTGTACTCCATTCTGGGACTTACCATACCATTATATGTTAGTTATATTTTCTTTTTTATATAGCTTCTCAGCCAGAGTTAGGGAGGTGGTGTGAATTAATAAGAAGTATATGATCAAGAGTCAAGACCCTGCTTGCCGTGTGACTTTTGGAAACTCCCTGAAATCTCTCTGATCCCCAGCTTGCTCATCTATTAAATGGTCCAATATAACACCTGCCTTGCCTACTGAACAGGTAGGATTGCATGCAGAGCGTATACATTACATTTGCAATGTAAAAGCATTTTGTAGATCATTAAACAAAAATCAGTTATTATTAACTAAGACCCCAAAGGGAAGGAGAGTTTATCTCTCACATCATCTTTCTATTCTCCTCAACCTCTAACTTTTGCCTAGTTGGTTCTGAAAACTATTAAAGATAAGATCGTGAAATGCTGTCCCCACACTGACCCTGAGAAAAGTCCAGTTCTGTCTCTCCTACCCCCATCCTTTCCTCCTCTTCTGGCCTGTCTCCTCCCCTCTTTCACATGCTCCCACACTGCTATTTCTTCCTACTGCCCCTTCCAGAGAATTTGGGTAAGAAGAGGACGCTTAAAGGTGCTGTGTAATGTATATGAATGAACTACTCTCATAATTTCAGGCATCAGCAGGGCAAGTTTTATGGCAATGCCATTTTTGTGGGAAAACAAACTGGTGTCACTCTGGAGACTTTCTCCCAGGAATAAAAATGCCCAAACAGAATTCTGGAAAAAAAATTTTTTTAATAGAGAAATCAACAACCCAATCTAAATATATCCCTGTAATAATGAAGAATCATATTTTCATTTAACTCTGCTGCAGTCAGACAACTTCCTCCCACTTCTGGCTTTGGGGTGTAGGCCAGCCTGCTTCACAGTTGACATCCCTGAGGGAAACACTAGGAAAGGGTGATGGGGAGGAAGGGGCAAGTTTAGTATGTATTGATTTGAGATACTCTCTGGCTAAACAGTAAATTTGCTAGGCCATTCCCCTCCTATCTGCCTGGGCCTCAGAGTGAAGTGGATTTTCTTAAGCAGAAATGTTCTTGGATCTCTTCATAATTTTCCCCTTCAAAATATAGGAGTTGTGCAAGAAAGATCCACATTCCACACTGACAAGGCAAGGGTTATAATGAGAACTTGGTTTCTTACAGGCAATACCTTCATCTTTTATTTATTTATTTTTAAAGTAAGCTTTTGTGGTAAGAAATCAAGTCAAAGTAATAAAGAAGGATGGGAGAATGTGGAACGGAAACTTCCTTTTCATTTTTTCCCCCAAAGTGCAGGGATTGGAGAGGAGGGGTCACTCCAGGTCCTCACATCACTCCAGGGGCAACAGAGCTGACTAGGAACCAAGAAAGGCTGGTGACCTGGGGCCTGGAGCGGTGGGATCAGCCCCCAAGCCACAGATGAGCCCGAGACCAGGAATTCAGTGGGAGGAGCCTACACTGCCTCCCAGTCCCCGCGCCTGCTCCGACAAGCACCTGGCACGGTTTCTCAGCTTCCACACCTGGAGAATGGGAGAAGGGCCCACCTCTCACAATGGGCCCAGGATGTGCTAAGGAAACAACCCGCCTGAGTTCTCAAGTTTTATGAACAGGCTGAAGAGAAACAAAACATAGTGCTTCTTCCCTTCCTAAGTAGTTTCAGGTGATCTTTTTCGTGGGGGGCGGGAGATGTCAGGCAGGGAAGGGACCCAGGGACCAGTTAACCAAAGGCCTGTGGAGGCTTCGAGCCCTCGAGGACCGAGGCACTAGCCGGCCGCTTCCACCAGAGAAGGTGGCGGCGGCCGGCACGTGCCCCTCCCCGTTGCCCCGGAGACGGGCGGCGGTTTACGTTCAAATCCCGGACTCTCCCACCATGGCGCGGCGGCGGGGGTGCGCGCGGGTCGGCCCTGCACGGCCGTCGCCCCTCGCTGCCCAGCCGCGGTGGTACGGCCCCAGTCTAGAGGTGCGCAGGAGCCCGCCCGACTCCGCAGTGGCGGCTGGTCGCCGTGGAGGAGGTGAGGGGCTTGGGATTTGAGCGCCGTGGGCTCCCCCTGCTGCTGGAGCCCGGGTGGGCCTGGGGCGGGCGTTTCGGGCGAGCAGGCCGCCCCTCTGGCCTCAGTTTCCTGGTTGCGGAGCCAGCATTCACTTCTCTGTGATTCCACAGACCCGTTCCTCCAGTCTCCTCTGCCCCTGTCGGTCCCCGAGAGACGCTGAAGCTGTCCACCCTCCTCTTAGTTTGTCCAGGTCGGGCGCGATAGGCCGGGCCCCAGACCCCTTCGGTAGTTGGAGAGCCCCCTTCCTCGCCGCCCACAGCGCCCCATTTCTCCCCCACCCAGATTCCATCAGCAAAATGACGGACGTGGAGGAAAACGTGCCCCTGAAGGACCCTGGCGATGCAGAGAGCGGGCCCTGTAAGCCCGAAACCTCAGGACCGACCCGGGAAGACATGAGCAGCCCCAAGGACCACCCTTTCCGTAGGTCCAGCCCCGCCGGCCCCGGCCCTCGGGGTGCTTAGTGTGGGTCAGGTGGGAAGGAGCCCGCGGCGCCGCACTTCTCTATCCCCCTTTTTCCTCATCCCCCCCCCCCCCGGCCCCAATCTCTACTTTCAGGCCCCAGGCCCTCTGTTGACCAGAAGATCTTCAGAGATTTTAGTCCTGAAGAAAGGTGTGACCCAAGAGCGATTTCTTGAATCTGACAAGATGTGAGGTTGAGTCAGTTCAGAGCCAACTTTGTATTCTTTTATTTTGAATTTGTAGGTGGAAAATGGCAGACACCTGGGGTAGATCTTAAAGAACGGAAATGGTCCCAGATGGGCATTGTGTTCTCTCGGCGCTTCGTTGACTGCATTAGTAATGCTGCTCTGGCCTCATACTCTTTAGCTCATACTATAAGAGATGTTCTTTTATAGTTCCAATTGGGGCACAAAGTATCTTCCACACTTTACGTCTGATCTCACTGGGACTCATACAGCATTTCCCTTGTAATAATCACCAGGCAATTTCAGCAGTCATCAATCTGAAGTCCTGTCCACGTGCAACAAACTGCGTTAAATTCTTTAAATTCAATCGCATTTCTTTCTCTTGTAGCCACACGGGGTCGCTGCTGGTTAAGGAAAAGCAGCAAATGGGTTGCTTTGGAATCCTGATTTAGGCAATACAACTCTCTAACCTGAATAACCAAACTCCTCTTTTTTTAAATAATTTCGAAATTTTATATATCAGGTTGACTTGGTTAAGTTACCAAATTATCTTGAAAATGTCTTTGTCCTTGGGATCTGGGTTTTAAAAATCTATTTTAGTTTTTACCTCTAATTTCTCTTTGAACCCTCCCTGTTCCTGAATTTTACAGCTGTAGGAGTTGCATAGTGCTATGGTACTTTTGAGCGACAACAATCTTGTCAAAGCAGGCTATGAGCTTTGGTTTGTTGTAGTTGGGAAGTGTTTCTGTGTATTTTCCTCAGTCCTTCAATAAGCTGCTACAAGCAGCTCAATCTCCCTTTGAAGATTTTCTCTTTGTTCTGATTTTGCATTACTGAATTAGCAGTACGTCTGTTTGCATATTTGACTGTGTTTTGCCATTTTGGCCAAAACTGAAGACTTCAGAGAGACTGTAAAAATAAAGGGAACTTCCCGTCCACCTAAGGTTCAGTTCACCTTTACATTTACCTAAACGGAAACTCTGCTGGTGGCTTTTTGGTAAATTTTACAATCACCTTTTACCCTTAACTTTTTATTTCGATATATTTCAAATCTGTTGAAAAGTAAAAAAAAAAAAAAAACGAATGCCCACATTAACATTTGCCACACTGTTTTTTTCTCTTATTGTATTTTACGTATGTATTTTTTCTTTCTTGAAGTTATAGTCATGACTTTACCTCTAAATATTTCATGTCTCTTCTAAGAACAAAGGCATTCTCTTATGAAACCTCTTTTCTGCAATTTTTCCTTTTTACATTTTTAAACCTTTTTGCTTATGGAAAACTTAAACATATACAAAAGTAGAGAGATTGGAATAATGAACCCCCATTTACTCATCACCCAACTTCAACAATTATCAACTCATGGCCAATCTTAGTTCATTTATATCCCCTCCACATCTTGGAGCCAAATACTTTTTTGTGAACAAATTTTGAAGCTTCATTGAAAGAGAGTGAGAAAATATGATTTATTGTGTGCAACACTTTTATACCAAGTAATAATAACTACCATGTACGCCAATTATGTAAGAATGCTATCAGGTAGGTCTGTACTAAGAACTTAGAATAGTGGTTGCCAAATGCCAGAGCTGGTTTGTGACAAAATTCTTAGCATACTGTGTGAAATGAAATAAAGATATTGTAATGAGTTTTTCCTAAAGCTAAATTGATTCAATTTTCAGGACTAGTCTTTTTTCTGACTGTATTCCCTTTCCACTTTTTGGGAGTTTATCCTTTTTCTTTTGTGAAATGGTTTTGGTGGTGGTAGAGTGGAATTTTTTTTTCTTGGTTGCACCAGGTCTTAGTTGCGGCTTGCGGGCTCCTTAGTTGCAGCTCACCAGCTCCTCAGTTGTGGCATGCACACTTTTAGTTGTGACATACATGTGGGATCTAGTTCCCTGACGAGGGATTGAACCAGGGCCCCCTGCATTGGGAGCACAGAGTCTTAACCACTGCTCCACCAGGGAAGTACCTACAGTGGATTTTTTTATTTGCTTATTTCATACTATCCATACCTGACAGAACAAAAAGTTTGCAAGCTGTCGTCAGTTGCTCAAAATCTTTTTGGATATTTACTAGTCTGTGAAATCCTGAATTCTGGAAACTACTTTAAAAGACCAAGTGAGATTGATGCCATTCAGTACCCTCTGTGTGGAGAATTTGACTTCCATCAGAGGCAGGAAGAGGAGAGTGGAATCGTAATATCCTTAGATAAACGTTATTTTTGCAAATCACAAATTATTTCTGTGCCACTTCATTATTTTATTTCTTAAGAGAAAAGTTTTTAATCAGTTTCACTTTGTTTTTTTATAAGATAGCTTCTTTGTCCTCCCTTACCCCCATGCTGGGCTACTGAGAGGCTCTGTCATGGGGCCTAGAGTTCAGAAAACATAACTGACTGGAATGGTCGAATGAGTGTGTATAAACTCACTGTGATGAATCTCAATTTGGAGCCTACTCAGTGGAGTGAATCTCTGAATAAAATAGAAATTCAGACTTCTTTGAATTCACTGGTGTCCCCCATAAGTTCTTTTTTTTCAGTTGAGGTATAAGTGACATGGAACATTAGTTTCAGGTGTACCTCATTATGTTCTTTCTGTCACAGGTCTGATAGATACAGTTAATGATGTTTCCAAGCTGAGCAAGGAGAGTGGGATGAATCATGATTTCCACATGGAAGAGAAGGTTTTGCCTCCAAGCAGGTACAGGCTCTTCTAATTTTCCCATTTTATTCATCCTGGTATAGGCATTTAGCACTAATGGATTCTGACCAGACTCAAAGCATTTTTATTTAATAACACAATCAGTGCTTGAATCTAAGCCGTTAGAGGTCTCAGCAACTGAAACAGAAGAGTAATAAATTGTAATTATTAGTATCAGAGGGTCAAGAAGCAAATGTTATTTAACCAGTGAATAAACCCAAGCAATTTTTGGGATGTTCACTTTGGGACCCCCACTTAATAATAAAATAGTTAGGGTGGATTTCAGATCTTCTCTGACAGATGGGGAGGAATTAACCTGTAGTAGCTATCTATTGCTGCATGACAAATTACCCCAAAACTCATCAGCTAAAACAGTGTTCATTATCTCACAGTTTCTGTGGGTCAGGGATTACGGACGTGGCTTCACTGTGTGCTCTACCAGTCTGTTGATGTTGGCCTGAGCTGCCCTCAGTTCCTTGCCACCTGGGCCTCTCCATAGGGCGGTTCACAAAACAGCAGCTGCCTTCCCTCAACCAGGGTGAGAAAGCGAGAGAGTAAGTGGGTGAGAGATGGTGCCCAAGACAGAAGCCACGGTCTTTTTGTTACGTAACCTCAGGGGTGACGTCCGTGGCCTCTGCTACATTCTGTTTGCTAGAAAGGAACCCATAAATCCAGACCACACTCCAGGGTACAGGATTACACCAGGGTGTGAATACCAGGGATCTAGATCTTTGGGGTCATTTTATTGGTATTGGTTGCCTACCACATGGCTCCTGTCTTATCAGTTACTCTCTATGTGATCACAGATTTAAACAGGCACAGATAAAAAGATCAACTTTCTCATTGTGGTGTTTTCAACTGCCCCCTCAACTCCTCACCCGCACCCCCATTCCCCACTTCATAAATCAGCTTAATTTGTGAATCAAGATCAGAACCCTGTTGATGAGGAATGCTCCCCCACCCCCATCAAGCCTTATTTTTCATTCTTCTTAGTTATATTGACATTGCAATAAATAAGAACCATTCCGTAAGTATGACTTGCTGCTTTATTGGCAGTTAAGTGGGTAAATTCATTGTCAGATTTTACATTTTAAAACAGTTCTGATTTCCCACCAATAGACAGATATGTGATGGCAGCTTGTGATAAGTCAATTTCTTTAAATGTTTTTGTCATTTGTCAGCTTCAGGGACTCTTACTAAAGTGCTGTTCTCTGCCACAAGTTGCTGCCCTGGTCTTCCTGGTCTGATCTGCTCTTGCCAGCAAATGTCCATGTCAAGCACAGCTTCTCTGGGAACAGGTTTTCACCAAAACCCAGATCCTCTAGCATCTCTCTCACTGCTCAGATGTTTCTGTTGCTGGCAGGAGAGGAGGAAAAAAGAGTAGAGGAAATGAGAGAGGGAGAAATGAAGCAGGGGAAATAGTACTATTCAGAGCTGGGTTTTCAAGTAAGGTAATACAAAATTTATATCAGGAAAAAGGTTGAAATCGAGTTTGAGGTCACTCCTTATTGGCAGTTGGCTTTACTTTGGGCTCATAGGATGAAGGTAATTACAATTGTAGGTTCCTAAGGGAAATCCCATGTTTGGGCATTCATTCATCAGGCATTTGTTGAGTCCTTATTATGTGGCAGGAAAAATGTTGAGTTCTGGGGATAGAGGTAGCTACAGCTATAAATAAATAAGACACTGTCTTTGCTGTCAAGAAGCTTTTGTAAGAGAGGCAGATGAATAACAGAAAGTGACTGATAAGTTCTCTCAGAGCTGTGTGAATAGAGTGCTATGAAAGTTCTCAGCTGCCTAAAGATCAGAGGAGATTTGCCCATGGAGGAAGATTTAGCCTATGATGACTTGAGTCTTAGAGGTGGTCTGGGTGGGAAGGAATGCTCCTGGCAGAGGAATCATGTTGGAGGCACAATGGTGTGAACTGAACAAGTATCTTGATGTGATTGAGCACAGGGTATTGTGAGGTAGGAGGAGGTAAATTTGAAAGGGAGGTAGAGCAATATCAGGAAGGGTCATATGAGCTGTGTATACTGCTGGTGATGGGAAGCCCCAAAGGACTTTGAGCATGACCTCATGATCGGAGTTGCATCTTAGAAAAATCATTGATTTTAGGATGAATTGGTGGGGAACAGATTAAAAAGGGACAAGACTGAAGACAGAGGGACCAGTTAATGGCCTAATGTAGTAGTCCAGGTAAGTAGTCCAGGTAAGATGATGGTAGGAGGGGATGGATTCCAGAGACATTTAAAAAGCAAAATTTATGGAACTTGGAAGATGGGTTGGACAAATAGGGTGAGGGGAAAAGCTTTAAGAACAATTACAGTACACAACAGACTATTAGATTATAGTTGGTTACCTCTGCTGATTGCGATTGGTGTGTTGGGAGAGGAATCCTGATTTTTGTTTTATTCATCTTTGTATTGCTTTTGTTTGTTTTACAAGGAGCATGCGTTACTAAGGGGGGATGTTTAATGCCAGAAAACCAATCACTATTTGGCAATGACTAGGTACAGACTCAGAATTTTCAAATGATTCTTTTTCTTCTTATTAGTCTAACTGTATAGGTCAGAGAAATCATTTAAATAAAGGTCAGAGGAAAATTAATTCCTTTTAAAATATTAATAGACGATTTTTTAGCATAGTTTAGTTTTACAGAAAAGTGATGGAAAATAGAGTTCTCACGTTCCCCCTTTTCTCCTGCACACAGTTTCCTCTATTATTTATATTTTATATCAATGTAGTATATTTGTTACAATTGATGATCCAGTATTAATACATTATTATTAACTCAAGTTTACACTGGTGTTCACTTTTCGTGTTGTATATTCTGTGGGTTTTGAAAAATGTATAACGACATGTGTTCACCATTTCTGTATCACACAGAGTAATTTCACTGCCCTAAAAATCCCCTGTGTTCGACCTATTCGTCCTTCCCTCCCTCACTCTGAAACCCTTGGCAACCACTGATCTTTTTACAGTCTCCATAGGTTTTTCTGAATTTCTTATAGTTGGAATCATATAGTATGTAGCCTTTTCAGATTGGATTCTTTCAATTAGCAATATGCATTTAAGGTTCCTCCATGTCTTTTGGGGGCTGAATAGTGCATTTCTTTTTAGTGTTGACCTCTTGGTTGCTTCCAAGTTTTGGCATTTATCAATAAAGCTGCTATAAATGTCCATGTGCAGGTTTTTGTGTGGACATAAGCTTTTAACTCATTTGAGTAAATACCAGGGAGCACTATTGTTGGATTGTATGGAAAGAGTATGTTTAATTTTGTTAGAAACTGTGGAACCATCTTCCAGAGTGACGGTCTTAACACTTTGCATTCCTACCAGCAATGAATGAGAGTTCCTGTTGCTCCCCGTCCTTGTCAGCATTTGGTATTGTCAGTGTTTTGGATTTTGGCTATTCTAATAGGTGTGTAGTGGTATCTCATTGTTACTTTAATTTACAATTCCCTAATGAGATGTGAGGTTGAGCATCTTTTCATATGCTTATATGCCATTTGTATATATATCAATACTTTGGTGAGGTGTCAGTTCAGACCTTTCCCTGTTTTAAAATTGGGTTGTTTTATTGTTGAATTTTAAGAGTTCTTTGTATATTTTGGATACTAGTTCTTTATCAGATATGTGCTTTGTGAAGATTGGAGCTTGCCTTGTCATTCTCTTGTCTCTCACAGAGCAGTTCTTAATTTTAATGAAGCCCAACTTACCAATTTTTTCTTTCATGGATCTTTCTTTTGGTGTTGTATCTAAAAGGTCGTTGCCAAACCCAAGATCACCTAGATTTCTCCTGTTATCTTCTAGAAGTTTTAGAGTTTTATGTTTTACATTTAGGTCTGTGATCTATTTGTGGAAGGTGTAAGATCTGTATCTAGATTCATTTTTTTGCATGTGGATGTCCAGTTGTTCCAGCACCATTTGTTGAAAAGACTATCCTTTCTAATTGAATTACCTTTGCTTCTGGTTTTTGTTTGTTTTTAACGTTTTTAAAAATAATTTATTTATTTATTTTTGGCTGCATTGGGTCTTCGTTGCTGTGCGTTGGCTTTCTCTAGTTGGCGAGTGGGGGCTACTCTTTGTTGCGGTGCGTGGGCTTCTCAGTGCGGTGGCTTCTCTTCTTGTGGAGCATGGGCTCTAGGCGCGTGGGCTTCAGTAGTTGCAGTACGCGGGCTCAGTAGTTGTAGCTCACAGGCTTTAGAGCACAGGCTCAGTAGTTGTGACGCATGGGCTTAGTTGCTCTGCGGCATGTGGGATCTTCCTGGACTAGGGATCGAACCTATGTCCGCTGCATTGGCAGATTCTTACCTATTGTGCCACCAGGGAAGTCCCTTTTTTTTTTTTTTTTTTTTTTGAGTGGGGGGAAAAAGACGGATATTTCTGGCTTCCATGACTGGCTACATGGTAGTGCCATTGAAATTGGGAATACAGGAGGAACAGGTTTGGAAGGGGAAGATAGTGAATTCAATTTTCGACCTGCTGATTTGGAAGTATCTATAGATATTCAGGTGTTATCAAAGAAGGAAAATCCTTTCCTAGATTTTAGGTCTATAACAAAGTGAAAGATCATTTAGTTCATTGCTATATGTATACATAAAGGGAAACTAAGTCACATCTTTTCTAAGCTAAATGCAAAATCAGTGCTAAAGTTCAGCCCGATCTCTATTCAGGGTTCTTCCTACTACAGAGGGCGGGCTGTGCTGGAACCACAAGGAGCCCTTCTGAGAGGTTGTGCTGGTGCCCTGACATCCAAGTTTAACCCCAGCTTATTCAGCTCTGCTACTGTCCAAACATAGTTCCTGGCCTTTCCCTGTCTGTATAATGGTCTTTGATCATATCAAACACTGTTTGGGGCTTAGGAGATAATGACCTTTTGGCAATTTTTGAGTAGAGAAAGTAATTTGTTCATTTAACCTTCTTACAGTCTGGAAGGCAGGGTCAAGGAGACAACGCACAATGCCTTTTGGGATCATCTGGAAAAGCAATTATTAGCTATTCCTCCAGACTTCAGCTGTGCTCTTGAGCTCCTAAGAGAAATTAAAGAGGTGAGTGACGAACCTTTTATTTGTAGATGTAAAGTTCCTAGACAGCCCCCACTCACTGGAATGTCAGTGGCTAGCAAATCCTAACTGAACATGGTCCATGAATCAGTCAGAGTCTAATCAATAGACAGAAATCACACAGTCATTTCAACAAAGAAGTTTTAATATAAAAATTATTATAACAGGGAATTGGAGAAATGAAGGCTTTGGGCTAGTAAGAAGCAAAGAAAACTCTACTGGAATATCATACATAAGGAGAATTCTTTCTCATCCCCAGGGGATGGGGAAAACCCAAGGACCCAGTTACTCATTTGAGGGCATGTCTGTGCCAGGGGAGGTTGCTGGCCTGTGTGTGCTGCTGACCGCCATGTACTGCAGGAGCTGGCCCTGGAGAAGCAGCCACTTTCTCTGCAGAGTCCAGCACTAGAGAAGCCTCTCAGCTCTAGGAGCCAGCTGCCTGCAGAGCCACATGTATGTACTATAGGAACCTGCCATGTGAGCATTCCAGAACCAGGAAGAAAAGCTCTTGCCTTTTGCAATGTCTTTCTAGTATGTGGTAGATACACCCTAAGGTGACCCCCAGTGATCCATGCCCTTGTATAATCCTCTCTCCTTGAGTGTGGATGAGATCTAAAACTTACTTTTAATCACTAGAATATGGCAAAGGTGATGGGATGTTACTCCCAGGATTACATTTCATTATGTAAGACTTTATCTTAGAAAGCTGGAGAGAGAGACTTTCCAGCTGGCCTTGAAAAAGCAAACAGGTAGGGACTTCCCTGGCGGCGCAGTGGTTAAGAATCTGCCTGCCGGGCTTCCCTGGTGGCGCAGTGGTTGAGAGTCTGCCTGCCGATGCAGGGGACACGGGTTCGTGCCCCGGTCCGGGAAGATTCCACATGCCGCGGAGCGGCTGGGCCCGTGAGCCATGGCCGCTGAGCCTGCACGTCTGGAGCCTGTGCTCCGCAACGGGAGAGGCCACAACAGTGAGAGGCCCGCGTACCGCAAAAAAAAAAAAAAAAAAAAGACATAGCTATATGTCTTACAAGTTCTTATCCTTTTCCCCAAATGAGGAAACTCACATTCCCAACAGTTATAACCGTTGCTGTCTATGATATACCTCATATTCAGTCATAGTCTCACTGAATATTACCTACAGGCTAAACTGTAAAATTTAACTTCCAACAACCTGTGTATAAAATAATAATGGAGGTTCCTTAAAAAACTAAAAATAGAGCTATCATATGATTCTGCAATCCCACTCCTGGGCATATATCCAGAGAAAACCATAATTCAAAAGATACGTGCACCCCAAATGCTCACTGCAGCACTATTTACAATAGCCAGGACATGGAAGCAACCTTAATGTCCATAGACAGATGAATGGATAAAGAAGATATGGTACACATATACAATGGAATATTACTCATCCATAAATGAAGAATGAAATAATGCCATTTGCAGCAATGTATACACACTACTATATATAAAACAGAAAATCATCAAGGACCTACTGTATAGCACAGAGAACTCTACTCAATTATTCTGTAATAACCTAAATGGGAAAGGAATCTGAAAAAGATATATGTATAACTAAATCACTTTGCTGTACACCTGAAACTGACAAAACTTGTAAATCAACTATACTCCAATATAAAATAAAAATTAAAAAAAATAATAATGGGAAGGAGAGAGAAGAAAATGGTTAGCATATACAAATAAAGCCATGCTTATAACAAGCAAAGAGAAAATGTATGGTCTTCGTTTCTGTAATTGGTCCTGAGGCTGTAGTTGGTATCTATGGCTTCATTTTACTAGTCATTCCATATTTCCCTTGTCCTTAGCTGCTGGGGTTCTTTATCTGATGGAGTGACTCAAACCTTCATTGCCAAAGAGTCTGAGTCCTTGGGTGTTTTGCTTTTGTTGTTTGTATGTTGTGGTTTTCCCTTGACCTATATTATTGGGTATGGAAGTATCAAAAGGTACCTTAGAATCTGCTGGGTTCCAGACACAGTCCTCGTTCCCATTGTGTAGCAGCAACCCAGTTTCTCCTTAGTACTCACGATCAATTACTCTAGTCCATAGAGGAACTCCTTTTTTACCTTGTTGGTTCAGTGGTATAGGGAGCCCAAAATGACCAGGGGGGTAGTCTCATCTTCTAATTCATTGGAACCAATGTAAGCATTCCTCCCAAATCAGCAGAGCCCAAAGTTGGCAGGAGGGGAAATAAAAATTCTGCAAGTAGGTTATTAGATATAATGGTGAGAGGAACCAGTCCTACTTCCACCCCTTGATTCCTGGGACCATGTATTCTGGCTTTAGGGAATAGCACTGCATAGTGGTTTTGATTCAAAGTGTATATTGCATCTTATAAGACAGAACCTCTTCCTTTCAGGATATTATCTCTCAACTAATGCTGTAACTGAGTCTTCAATAAGCCATTCCACTTTTCAGTTAAGACCAGTCGACTCTCCGTGAGGGGTATGTGGGTATGAACCCATTGCTGTACTTTCTTGGCTGTAAAATGAGTTCCTTGATTAGATGCAATGCTGTGGGGCATACCAGGACCCAGGACAGAGGATAAGGCATTCTGTGAAATTTTGTGGGTATATGGATGTTGGTGCTGACAGAAGTAGTGCAGACAGGGAAGACAGCTCCATATTCAGAATGCGTCTATTCCATTGAGGGTGAATCTCCGCCCCCTCCACGAAGGAAGAGATCCAGAGAAATCATCCGCTACAAGGTGGCTGGCTGATCCTCCCTGGGGAATGGTGCCACATTACCAACTTAGTTGTTTGTGCTTTTTAGGATTTTTTTTTATTATGGTAAACAAAATTTTTACCGTTTTAATAATGTTAAGTGTTACAATTCAGTGGCATTAAGTACATTCACAGTGTGGTGCAGTCATCACCACTGTCCATTTCCAGTACGTTTCATCTTCCCACATAGAAACTCTACCCATTAAACAGTAACTCTTCAGACCCCTTTTCCCCCAGTGCCTGGTAACTTCTATATTACCTTCTGTCTCTAGGAATTTGACTACTCTAGATTCCTCATATAAGTGGAATCATACAACATTTGTCCTTTTACATATGGCAAATTTTACTTAGCATGTTTTCAAGGTTCATCCACATTGCAGTGTGGATCAGAACTTCGTCCCTTTTTATGGCTGAAGATATTCCATTGTATGGATATACCACATTTTGTTTATCCATTCATTTGTTGTTTTGGTTTGGTTTGGTTTTGGCCACGTCACATCTTAGTTGCAGCACCTTCAGTTGCAGCATGCGGGATTTTTTTTTTCACATCTTTATTGGAGTATAAATGCTTTACAAGGTTGTGTTAGTTTCTGCTGTATAACAAGTGATCAGCTATATGTATACATATATCCCCATATCCCCTTCCTCTTGAGGCTCCCTCCCACTCTCCCTATCCCATCCCTCTAGGTTGTCACAGAGCATCAAGTTGACCTCCTTGTGCTATGCAGCAGCTTCCCACTAGCCATCCATTTTACATTTGGTAGTGTATATATGTCAGTGCTGCTGTCTCACTTAATCCCAGCTTCCCCTTCCCCCCCCATGCCCTCAAATCCATTCTCTACGTCTGTGTCTTTATTCCTGCCCTGCCACTAGGTTCATCAGTGCTGCTTTTTTAAAAATTCCATATGTATGTGTTAGCATACGGTATTTGTTTTTCTCTTTCTGACTTATTTCACTCTGTATGACAGATTCTAGGTCCATCCATCTCACTACAAATAACTCAGTTTCGTTCCTTTTTATGGTTGAGTAATATTCCATGTATATATGTGCCACATCTTCTTTATTCATCTGTTGATGGACATTTAGGTTGCTTCCATGTCCTGACTATTGTAAATAGAGCTGCAGTGTACATTATGGTGCATATATCTTTTTGAATTATGGTTTTCTCAGTGTATATGCCCAGTAGTGGGATTGCTGGGTCATATGGTAGTTCTATTTTTAGTTTTACAAGGAACCTCCATACTGTTCTCCGTAGTGGCTGTATCAATTTACATTCCCACCAACAGTGCAGGAGGGTTCCCTTTTCTCCACACCCTCTCCAGCATTTATTGTTTCTAGATTTTTTTTTGATCCACTTTCCTTTTATTTATTTTTTGAATTTTATTTTATTTATTTTTTATACAGTAGGTTCTTATTAGTTATCCATTTTATACGTATTAGTGTATATATGTTCAATCCCAATTGCCCAATTCATCATACCACCACCGCCCCCCACCGCTTTCCTCCCTTGGTGTCCATACGTTTGTTCTCTATATCTGTGTCTCTATTTCTGCCCTGCAGACCAGTTCATCTGCACCATTTTTCTAGTTTCCACGTATATGCGTTAATATACGATATTTGTTTTTCTCTTTCTGACTTACTTCACTCTGTATGACAGTCTCTAGATCCATCCACGTCTCTACAAATGACCCAATTTCTTCCTTTTATGGCTGAGTAATATTCCATTATATATATGTTCCACATCTTTTTTTTTTAAAAAATAAATTTATTTATTTATTTACTTATTTTTGCCTGCGTTGGGTCTTCGTTGCTGCACGCAGGTTTTCTCTAGTTGCGGCAAGCGGGGGCCACTCCTTGCTGCAGTGCGCAGGCCTCTCACTGTGGTGGCCTCTCTTGTTGCAGAGCATGGGCTCTAGGCGCGTGGGCTTCAGCAGTTGTGGCTCGCAGGCTCCAGAGTGCAGGATCAATAGTTGTGGCACACGGGCTTAGCTGCTCCACGGCATGTGGGATCTTCCCAGAGCAGGGCTCAAACCCATGTCCCCTGCATTGGCAGGCAGATTCTTAATCACTCTTAGGGCTAAACTCTAAAGCTATTTGACTTAAAGCTGGAAGCTGGTCCATCAAAGGATGTTAGAAGTACAAAACACAGGTCCCCTCTACACAGCTTCGGATTTGGCAATTAGCTTGAAAAGACCGCTGGTCTTGGTGGGTCTCCTGGGGAGGTGGGGTTGGCTGTGGCTCATGCTGGGGCCATAAAAGCTGGTGGCAGATATACTGGGGATTATTCATCTGCCACCACATCTTCTTTATCCATTCGTCTGTTGGAGGGCATTTAGGTTGCTTCCATGACCTGGCTATTGTAAATAGAGCTGCAATGAACATTGGGGTGCATGTGTCTTTTTGAATTATGATTTTCTCAGGGTATATGCCCAGTAGCAGGATTGCTGGGTCATATGGTAGTTCTATTTTTAGTTTTTCAAGGAACCTCCATACTGTTCTCTACAGTGGCTCTATGAATTTACATTCCCACCAACAGGGCAGGAGGGTTCCCTTTTCTCCACACTCTCTCCAGCATTTATTGTTTGTAGATTTTTTGATGATGGCCATTCTGACTGGTGTGAGGTGATACCTCCTTGTGGTTTTGATTGCATTTCTCTAATGATTAATGATGTTGAGCATTTTTCATGCATTTGTTGGCCATCTGTATGTCTTCTTTGGAGAAATGTCTATTTTAGGTCTTCTGCCCATTTTTGAATTGTTTTGTGGTATTGAGCTGCATGAGCTGCTTGTATATTTTGGAGATTAATCCTTATCAGTTGCTTCGTTTGCAAATATTTTCTCCCATTCTGAGGGGTGTCTTTTCGTCTTGTTTATGGTTTTCTTTGCTGTGCAAAAGCTTTTAAGTTTCATTAGGTCCCATTTGTTTATTTTTGTTTTTATTTCCCTTATTCTAGGAGGTGGGTCAAGAAGGATCTTGCTGTGATTTATGTCATAGAGTGTTCTACCTATGCTTTCCTCTAAGAGTTTTATAGTGTCCTGGCCTTACATTTAGGTCTTTAATCCATTTTGAGTTTATTTTTGTGTTTGGTGTTAGGGTGTGTTCTGATTTCATTCTTTTACATGTATCTATCAATTTTTCCCAGCACCACTTACTGAAGAGGCTGTTTTTCCTCCATTGTATATTCTTGCCTCCTTTGTCAAAGATGAGGTGATCATATGTGCATGGGTTTATCTTGGGCTTTCTATTCTCTTCAGGATCTTTTTTAGTTGTGGCATGTGGACTCTTAGTTGCACCATGTGGGATCTAGTTTCCTGACCAGGATTGAACCCGGGCCCCCTGCATTGGGACCACGAGTCTTAGCCACTGGACCACCAGGGAAGTCCCCATTCATCTGTTGATGGACATTTGTGTTTTCACATTTTTGCTGTTGGGAGTAGTGCTGCTATGAACATTTGTGTACAAGTCTTTGTTTGAACATCTCTTTTCCAGTCTTTGGAATATATACCCTGGAGTGGAATTGTTGAGTCATGTGATAATTCTATATTTAATTTATTGAGAAATCACTAAACTGTTTTCCACAGTGACTTACCATTTTAACATTCCCACCAGAAGTGTATGAGTATTCCAATTTCTCCACATTTCACTTATTTTTCAACATTTATTTTCTTTTCTAAAAAAAAGTATAGATCTTCCATGGCACAGCCTGTATGAAGTGGAATCTTAATGTGGTTTTGATTTGCATTTCCCTAGTGGCTAATGATGTTGAGCATCTTCATGTGCTTGATGCCCTCTTCTGCATCATCTTTGGAGAAATATTTACTCAAGTCCTTTGCCCATTTTAAAATTGAGTTGTCTTTTTGTTGTTGAGTTGTAAGAGTTCCTTAAACATTCTGGATAGTTGACCCTTGTCTGATAACTGATTTGCAGATGTTGTCTTCCATTCTGTGGGTAGTTTTTCACTTTCTGATAGTGTACCTTGATGCACAAAAGTTTTAATTTTAATGAAGCCCCATTTATCCAGTCTATGGTTGCTTCTGCTTTTGGTGTCATATCTTATGAAATCCAAGATTATGAAGATTTACTCCTATTTTCTTCTGAGAATTTCAGAATTTTAGCTCTTAGGTTTAGGTCTTCCACCCATTTTGAGTTAATTTTTTATTTGGTGTAGGTAAGGTTCAACTTCATTCTTCTTTTTTTTTTTTTTTTTTTTTTTTTTTTGTGGTACGCAGGCCTCTCACTGTTGTGGCCTCTCCTGTTGCGGAGCACAGGCTCCGGATGCGTAGGCTCAGCAGCCATGGCTCACGGGCCCAGCCGCTCCGCAGCATGTGGGATCCTCCCGGGCCGGGGCACGAACCCGTGTCCCCTGCATCGGCAGGTGGACTCTCAACCACTGCACCACCAGGGAAGCCCCAACTTCATTCTTTTGCATGTGGATATCCAGTTTCCCCAGTAACATTTGTTGAAAAGACTGTCCTTTCCCCATTGAATGGTCTTGGCGTTGTTCTCAAAAATCATTTGACCATATGTCCAGGTTTTATTTCTGGGCCGTCTATTCTAATCTGGTCTGTATGTCTGTCCTTGTACCTGGACATGCTTGGTCTCTTATGGGTCATTTTCATCTGATGATAGATTGCTGTGGTGCATGTCCAGTCTTGTGGCTAGGTAGTTCAGACAACACCGAGTTCCTGGTGGGAATCTCAGGCCACATGGTCACCCAGTGTCCTGTGATGCGGTGTTTACTTTCTGCCAAGGGTCAGGCACAAGCCAGAAACTGTTTCTCAAAAGGCAAATAGTTATCTGCAGAAGAGGGCATAGATTTGCTCCCAAATCCTAGAAGTCTGTGCTGTGATGTTCCTGTTGGTGTTTGCCAGGGCTCTGGACAGCATCCTTACTTGCCATGGACACTTCAAGTATCATTGAGTCTGCTGGATCAGGCCTAAATGGTAGAGTCACTTGTATAGCAGCCTGAACTTGCTGCAGAGCCTAGTCTTACTTGGTTCCACTTGAAATTAGCAACCTTGTGAGTGACTCTAAATGAGTGTCGCAGTAGCAATCTCAGATGTGGTATATGTTGCCTACCACATCCACAAAGTCCTACAAGTGTTGTGCCTTTTTTCATGATGGGTGGTTTGAGGTACAGCAACTTACTTTTCATCTTGGAGTGGAAAGCTTGACTGAGCGCTCAGACCACTGAAACTCTAGCAACTGCACTGAGGTCACCAGCTGCCCAATTCTTGTAGGGATTGTCTGCCATCCTCTAGTTTGCATGTTTTTCTAAGGCATCTAAGGTACTTCCTACTTTCTGCTCATCAAATCCAGTGGACATATGGCCATTTGAGTTCAAACCTCACTCATGGTACAGATTTTGTATCAGTCAGGGTCCAATCAGGCAAAAGAAACCACATAGTAATTCGAACAAAGAGAAGCCGCTGCGCTGCAGGAGCTTGCTGGCAGGAGCACACCAGACCCAGGGAGGAAGACGTCTTCCTCTTGCATTGTCTCTTTAGCACCATCTACTATGACAACTTAACATTGTGCCAGCCAGCAAAGGAAAAATATTTAAAGGGCCCAGCACCATTTTCTCAGAGTAGGCACTGATGGGTAGATTTGGAATTGAGAGGCTCCAAGTGGATGACTGGTATACTTTGTCATTTAAATGGATAGTATGGAGCAACTTTTATTTGTTTAAGATGCAGCTAAACAGTTGGGATCTTGCTGTGACAACACAGTGTTTCATTAAATTAACCCTATCCCTAACCACCACCAAA
This sequence comes from Phocoena sinus, assembly GCF_008692025.1. NCBI lineage: Eukaryota > Metazoa > Chordata > Mammalia > Artiodactyla > Phocoenidae > Phocoena > Phocoena sinus. The sequence goes on along the minus strand of NC_045773.1, from coordinate 65,051,955 downwards.
GTCTAGATGTTACAGAGCCACAGAGATGAATAAGAGAGTCTCTGTCCACAGGGGACTTATACTTTTGGGTTAATAGTCTATTTCAAGGGACTTTTTAATTTTAATTTTATACTTCAAGATTTTTTTTTAATTCATTTTTTATACAGCACGTTCTTATTAGTCATCCATTTTATACACATCAGTGTATACATGTCAATCCCAATCTCCCAATTCATCACCCCACCACCACCCCCCACTGCCACTTTCCCCCCTTGGTGTCCATACGTTTGTTCTCTACATCTGTGTCTCAATGTCTGCCCTGCAAACTGGTTCATCTGTACCATTTTTCTGGGTTCCACATATATGAGCTAACACAAGATATTTGTTTTTCTCCTTCTGACTTACTTCACTCTGTATGACAGTCTATAGGTTCATCCACGTCTCTGCATATGACCCAATTCCCTTCCTTTTTATGGCTGAGTACTATTCCATTGTATATATCTACCACATCTTCTTTATCTATTCATCTGTCGATGGGCATTTAGGTCACTTCCGTGTCCTGGCTATTGTAAATAGTGCTGCAATGAACATTGTGATACATGTTTCTTTTTGAATTATGGTTTTCTCAGGGTATATGCCCAGTAGTGGGATTGCTGGGTCATATGGTAATTCTATTTTTAGTTTTTTAAGGAACCTCCGTACTGTTCTCCATTGTGGCTGTATCAATTTACATTCCCACCAACAGTGCAAGAGGGTTCCCTTCTCTCCACACCCTCTCCAGCATTTGTTGTTTGTAGATTTTCTGATGATGCCCATTCTAACTGGTGTGAGGTGTTACCTCACTGTAGTTTTGATTTGCATTTCTCTAATAATTAGTGATGTTGAGCAGCTTTTCATGTGCTTCTTGGCCATCTATATGTCTCTTTGGAGAAATGTCTATTTAGGTCTTCTGCCCATTTTTGGATTGGGTTGTTTGTTTTTATAATATTGAGCTGCATGAGCTGTTTATATATTTTAGAGATGAATCCTTTGTCTGTTGATTCATTTGCCAATATTTTCTCCCATTCTGAGGGGTGTCTTTTCGTCTTGTTTGTAGTTTCCTTTGCTTTGCAAATGCTTTTAAGTTTCATTAGGTCCCATTTGTTTATTTTTGGTTTTATTTCCATTACTCTAGAAGGTGGATCAAAAAAGATCTTTCTGTGATTTATGTCAAAGAGTGTCCTTCCTAAGTTTTCCTCTAAGAGCTTTATAGTGTCCGGTCTTACATTTAGGTCTCTAATCCATTTTGAGCTTATTTTTGTGTATGGTTTTATGGAGTGTTCTAATTTCATTCTTTTACATGTAGCTATCAAGTTTTCCCAGCACCACTTATTGAAGAGACTGTCTTTTCTCCATTGTATATCCTTGCCTCCTTTGTCACAGATTGGTTGACCATAGGTGCGTGGGTTTATCTCTGGGCTTTCTATCCTGTTCCATTGATCTATATTTCTGTTTTTGTGCCAGTACCATATTATCTTGATTACTGTAGCTTTGTAGTATAGTCTGAAGTCAGGGAGTCTGATTCCTCCAGCTCTGTTTTTTTCCCTCAAGACTGCTTTGGCTATTCGGGGTCTTTTGTGTCTCCATACAAATTTTAAGATGATTTATTCTAGTTCTGTAGAAAATGCCATTGGTAATTTGATAGGGATTGCATTGAATCTGTAGATTGCTTTCTGTAATATAGTTATTTTCATGATATTGATTCTTCCAATCTAAGAACATGGTATATCTCTCCATCTGTTGGTATCATCTTTAATTTCTTTCATCAGTGTCTTATAGTTTTCTGCATACAGGTCTTTTGTCTCCCTAGGTAGGTTTATTCCTAGCTGTTTTAGTCTTTTTGTTGCAGTAGTAAATGGGAGTGTTTCCTTAATTTCTTTTTCAGATTTTTCATCATTAGTGTATAGGAATGAAGGATATTTCTGTGCATTGATTTTGTATCCTGCTACTTTACCAAATTCATTGATTAGCTCTAGTAGTTTTCTGGTTGCATCTTTAGGAATCTCTATGTAGGAATCTCTTTAGGAATCTCTACAGTATCATGTCATCTGCAAACAGTGACAGTTTTACTTGCTCTTTTCCAATTTGTATTCCTTTTATTTCTTTTTCTTCTCTGATTGCCGCGGCTAGGACTTCCAAAACTATGTTGAATAATAGTGGCGAGAGTGGACATCCTTGTCTTCTTCCTGATCTTGGAGGAAGTGCTTTCAGTTTTTCACCATTGAGAGTGATGTTGGCTGTGGGTTTGTCATATATGGCCTTTATTATGTTGAGGTAGGTTCCCTCTATGCTCACTTTCTGGAGAGTTTTTTATCATAAATGGGTGTTGAATCTTGTCAAAAGCTTTTTCTGCATCTATTCAGATGATCATATGTTTTTTTCTTCTTCAATTTGTTAATATGGTTTATCACATTGATTGATTTGCATATATTGAAGAAGCCTTGCATCCCTGGGATAAATCCCACTTGATCATGGTGTATGATCCTTTCAATGTGTTGTTGGAGTCTGTTTGCTAGTGTTTTGTTGAGGATTTTTGCATCTGTATTCATCAGTGATATTGGTCTGTAATTTTCTTTTTTTGTAGTATCTTTGTCTGGTTTTGGTATCAGGGTGATGATGGTGGCCTCATAGAATGAGTTTGGGAGTGTTTCTTCCTCTGCAATTTTTTGGGAAGAGTTTGAGAAGGATAGGTGTTAGCTCTTCTGTAAATGTTTGAAAGAAGTCTCCTGTGAAGCCATCTGGTCCTGGACTTTTGTTTGTTGGAAAATTTTTAATCAGTGTTTCAATTTCATTACTTGTGATTGGTCTGTTTGTATTTTCTATTTCTTCCTGGTTCAGTCTTGGAAGCTTATACCTTTCTAAGAATTTGTCCATTTCTTCCAGGTTGTCCATTTTATTGGCATAGAGTTGCTTGTAGTAGTCTCTTAGGATGCTTTGTATTTCTGCGGTGTCTGTTGTAACTTCTCCCTTTTCATTTCTAATTTTATTTGAGTCCTCTCACTCTTTTTCTTGATGAGTCTGGCTAATGGTTTATCAATTTTGTTTTATCTTCTCAAAGAACCAGCTTTTAGTTTCATTGATCTTTGCTATTGTTTTCTTTGTTTCTATTTCAGTTATTTCTGCTCTGACCTTTATGATTTCTTTCCTTCTGCTAACTTTGGGTTTTGTTTGTTCTTCTTTCTCCAGTTCCTTTAGGTGTAAAGTTAGATTGTTTGAGATTTTTCTTGTTTCTTGAGGTAGTCTTGTATTGCTATAAACTTCCCTCTTAGAACTGCTTTTGCTGCATCCCATAGGTTTTGGATCGTCGTGTTTTCATTGTAATTTGTCTCTAGGTAGTTTTCTTTGATTTCTTCAGTGATCCTGTGGTTATTTAGTAACGTATTGTTTAGCCTCCATGTGTTTGTGTTTTTAATGTTTTTTTCCCCATAATTCGTTTCTAATCTCAAAGTGTTGTGGTCAGAAAAGATGCTTGATACGATTTCAATTTTCTTAAATTGACTGAGGCTTGATTTGTGACCCAAGATGTGATCTATCCTGGTGAATGTTCCGTGCGCACTTAAGAAAGTGTAATGTGCCGTTTTTGGATGGAATGTCCTATAAATATCAATTAAATCAGTCTGGTCTATTGTGTCATTTAAAGCTTGTGTTTCCTTATTAATTGTCTGTTTGGATGATCTGTCCATTGGTATAAGTGAGGTGTTAGAAGTCCCCCACTATTATTGTGTTACTGTTGATTTCCTCTTTTATAGCTGTTAGCAGTTGCCTTATGTATTGAGGTGCTCCTATGTTGGGTGCATATATATTTATAATTGTTATATCCTCTTGGATTGATGCCTTGATCATTATGTAGTGTCCTTCCTTGTGTCTTGTAACATTCTTTATTTTAAAGTCTATTTTATCTGCTATGAGTATTGCTACTCCAGCTTTCTTTTGATTTCCATTTGCATGGAATATCTTTTTCCATCCCCTCACTTTCAGTCTGTACATGTCCCTAGGTCTGAAGTAGGTCTCTTGTAGACGGCATATATATGGGTCTTATTTTTGTATCCATTCAGTGAGCCTGTGTCTTTCTGTTGGAGCATTTAATCCATTCACGTTTAAGGTAATTATCGAGATGTATGTTCCTATTACCATTTCCTTAATTGTTTTGGGTTTGTTTTTGTAGGTCCTTTTCTTCTCTTGTGTTTCCCACTTAGAGAAGTTCCTTTAGCATTTGTTGTAGAGCTGGTTTGGTGGTGCTGAATTCTCTGAGCTTTTGCTTGTCTGTAAAGCTTTTGATTTCTCCGGCAAATCTGAGTGAGATCCTTGCCGGGAAGGGTAATCTTGTTTATAGGTTCTTCCCTTTCATCACTTTAAATATGTCATACCACCCCCTTCTGGCTTGTAGTGTTTCTGCTGAGAAATCAGCTGTTAACCTTATGGGAGTTCCCTTATATGTTATTTGTCATTTTTCCCTTACCGGTTTCAATAATTTTTCTTTGTCTTTAATTTTTGCCAATTTGATTACCATGTGTCTCGGCATGTTTCTCCTTGGATTTATCCTGTATGGGGCTCTCTGTTCTTCCTGGACTTGGGTGGCTATTTCCTTTCCCAAGTTAGGGAAGTTTTCGACTATAATCTCTTCAAATATTTTCTCAGGTCCTTTCTCTCTCTCTTCTCCTTCTGGGACCCCTATAATGTGAATGTTGTTGAGTTTAATGTTGTCCCAAAGGTTTCTTAGGCTGTCTTCATTTCTTTTCATTTTTTTTTCTTTATTCTGTTCTGCATCAGTGAATTCCACCATTCTGTCTTCCAGGTCATTTATCTGTCCTTCTGCCTCCGTTATTCTGCTATTGATTCCTTCTAGTGTATTTTTCATTTCAGTTGTATTGTTCATCTCTGTTTGTTTGTTCTTTAATTCTTCTAGGTCTTTGCTAAACATTTCTTGCATCTTCTCGATCTTTGCCTCCATTCTTTTTCGGAGGTCCTGGATCATCTTCACTCTCATTATTCTGAATTCTTTTTCTGGAAGGTTGCCTATCTCCACTTCATTTAGTTGTTTTCCTGGGGTTTTATCTTGTCCCTTCATCCGGTACATAGCCCTCTGCCTTTTCATCTTGTCTATCTTTCTGTGAATGTGGTTTTTGTTCCACAGGCTGCAGGATTGTAGTCCTTGCTTCTGCTGTCTGCCCTCTGGTGGATGAGGCTATCTAAGAGGCTTGTGCAAGTTTCCCAATGGGAGGGACTGGTGATGGGTAGAGCTGGCTGTTGCTCTGGTGGGCACAGCTCAGTAAAACTTTAATCTGCTTGTCTGCTGATGGGTGGGGCTGGGTTTCTTCCCTGTTGGTTGTTTGGCCTGAGGCAACCCAACACAGTAGCCTACCCAGGCTCTTTGGTGGGGCTAATGGCGGACCCTGGGAGGGCTCACGCCAAGGAGTACTTCCCAGAACTTCTGCTGCCAGTGTCCTTGTTCACGGTGAAACACAGCCACCCCCCGCCTCTGCAGGAGAACCTCCAACACTAGCAGGTAGGTCTGGTTCAGTCTCCTATGGGGTCACTGCTCCTTCCCCTGGGTCCCAATGCACACACTACTTGGTGTGTGCGCTCCAAGAGTGGCGTCTCTGTTTCCCCAAGTCCTGTCGATGTCCTGCAGTCAAATCCCGCTAGCCTTCAAAGTCTGATTCTCTAGGAATTACTCCTCCTGTTGCCGGACCCCCAGGTTGGGAAGCCTCACATGGGACTCAGAACTTTCACTCCAGTGGGTGGGCTTTTGTGGTATGTGTTCTCCAGTTTGTGAATCACCCACCCACCAGTTATGGGATTTGATTTTATTGTGATTGCGCCCCTCCTACCATCTCACTGTGGCTTCTCCTTTGTCTTTGGATGCGGGGTGTCTTTTTTGGTGAGTTCCAGTGTCTTCTTGTCAATGATTGTTCAGCATTTAGTTGTGATTCCAGAGCTTTCGCAAGAGGGAGTGAGAGCACATCCTTCTACTCTGCCATCTTGAGCCAATCTCTCAAGGGACTTTTAACAGTTCCTTTGCCTATTTCATTCTTGCCCTTTGAAGTAAAATAATCTAAAAAATGCTTCCTTTGGTAAATTAAGAGTACCTCACCACTGTGTGATGGTGTGTATTTTATATTTGTTGTACCTTGCATTTCTTTTTACCATACCCCTTGACTCTATTCATCTCTTTATCTCAATCTGCATAGAAAATGATATACTGTTGCTATCAGTGATCCCCTAAACCCTCGAACTGCCATTGGCCCCTAAGCAAAGATAAATAATATCCTCTAGGAAATTTAGGGACCTAACTTTTTTTTTGTTTAATTTTTATTGGAGTATAGTTGATTTACAATGTTGTGTTAGTTTCTGCTGTACAGCAGAGTGAATCAGTTATACATATATCCACTCTTTTTTAGATTATTTTCCCATATAGGTCATTACAGAGTATTGAGAAGAGTTCCCTGTGCTATACAGTGGGTCCTTATTAGCTATCTATTTTATATATACTATTGTGTATATGTCAATCCCCATCTCCCAATTTATCCCCCCGCACCACTGCTGCTTTCCCCCTCGTAACCATAAGTTTGTTTTCTACAGCTGTGACTCTATTTCTGTTTTGTAAAGAGGTTCATTTGTACCATTTTTTAGATTCTACATATAAGCAGTATCATATGATCTTTGTCTTTCTCTGTCTGACTTCACTCAGTATGACACTCTCTAGGTCCATCAGTGCAAATGATATTATTTTGTTCTTTTTTATGGCTGAGTAATATTCTGCTGTGTGTATATATATATATATATATATATATATATATATATATATATATATATATGCATGACATCTTCTTTATCCATTCCTCTGTCAATAGACACTTAGGTTGATTCCATGTCCTGGCTAGTGTAAATAGTGCTGCAGTTGAACATTGGGGTGCATATATCATTTTGAATTATGGTCTTCTCTGGGTATACGTCCAGGAGTGAGATTGCTGGATCATATGGAAGCTGTATTTTTAGTTTTTAAAGGAACCTCCATACTATTTTCCATAACTTCTTGATCCTTAAAAGACACAGGCTGAGATGTCTTTGGCTAAAGGGATTGTCCATTAGAGAAAGTTTGGGGCTCTGAACAGAAAGCAACTTCTTTGACTTTCTTTCCTGGGCAGATCTTGCTGTCACTGCTATTACCACGCCAGAACCGCCTAAGAAGTGAGATTGAAGAAGCCCTGGACATGAACCTCCTTAAGCAGGAAGCAGAACATGGGGCCCTGAATGTCCCTCATCTCTCTAAGTACATTCTCAGCACGATGACTCTGCTGTGTGCACCAGTTCGAGATGAAGCAGTGCAGAAACTAGAGAACGTCACAGACCCTGTGCGGTTACTGAGGTGTGAAACTTGACCAGTTCCTTGAAACCTGCCTCAGCCCCTGGGCCGGGCACAGCTGGGCCAGGCACTGGGTCACAGCCTCTGTCTTGGCTGGCTCTTCCCTACTGAAGACCTGACTAACTCCTCTTTGCTCTGGTCTATTAGCTTTTCTTTTCCAAAGATGGCCTTAGATTGATTGGCCCCCTATACACCATCCTACCATAAATCATTGGAGTATGTAATCCTTTCTTCTAAGGAATTCAAACATCCCTATCCCAGGTTTTCTTATTGCATTTCACACAATATGGGGGATAGGGATGGGAGGTTACCCCTTTTTCAGAGCTATAGAAACCATGACACAGAAAGTTAAAAAAAAAAAAAAAGTGAATTGTCCAAAAATAGCGTCAGAAATAGCATCAGCTAAAATCCCACTTCCCAGAGATTCGTCGGCATGCTGGTGTGTTTCCTTCCGCTGACTACGCTTTTTTTTAGGAGACACAGAATGACTGCTGTGGAAAGGTCTGAAGGCTTTAGCATCCAGAGACTTATCTGTTCCTAGCTCTGCCACTCACTCACTCACTCACTCTGGGCCTTGGGTCCTAGGCCTCAGTGCCATCTTTTGTAAATTTAGGAGGCAGGACTAAGTTAGTTTTAAAGCCCCTCCTACCTCTAGAGCATGGTGATTTAATGATATCTTGTGTAGGTTCCCCCTCACTGGATTTCCTTTCATAGTATAAATATCTATTTCCTCCTGTGTCAGAGGAATCTTCCAGGTTCTGGGCCTGATGAAAATGGACATGGTGAACTACACTATCCGGAGCCTTCAGCCCCAACTGCAGGAACATTCCGTCCAGTGTGAACGAGCTAAATTTCAGGAACTCCTCAACAAGCAGCCTAGTATGTATATAACTCGAGGGCAGGAGCAGGGAATATGACTTTGGGTCTGACTTTAATGATGTGAGAGAGTACTCTGCCTCTTTTTAGGAGCAGAAAGTTTCTTCCTCAGATGGGGGTGGCAGAAGGAATAGTTAATCTAAGCCAGAAAGACTTCCCCCCACCAAAGCGTTTACTTACTGAGGAGGAGGAGATCTTGAATCTTCGTCCCAAGGCCTCCGGGATGTAGGAGCTGAAGATGATTACGCACTCTTCCTGTCACAGGCCTCCTCGATCACACTACCAAGTGGCTGACCCGAGCGGCGGCAGACCTCTCCACACCGCCGCCTAGCTGCCCTGACACTCCCGACTCCTCCAGTGTGGTCTGCCCCTCTCCAAGTGAGGCAGCCAACAGCCTGGAGCCCCTCAGCCCCAAAATGGTGCTGTCCCAGGGCTTCCTGAACCTCCTCCTCTGGGACCCCGAAGATGAAGAGTTCCCTGAGGTAGGACTGTGGGGGGCCTTGCCTTGTTGTCTGGGACTGAGGACTTGCATGGGGACCCTCCTCTCCTGACCCACTCTGCCTGCTTCCCCAGACCCTGCTGATGGACAGAGCCCAGCTGCAGGAGCTGGAGGCCCAGCTGCGCCAGTTAACCATCCTGGCCTCGGTCTTGCTAGTGGCCAGCAGCTTCTCTGGCAGTGTTCTGTTTGGCTCGCCTCAGTTTGTGGATAAGCTGAAACGCATAACCAAAGCCCTGATGGAGGAGTTGAAGTCCAGGTGAGTTGCATAGGTCTTTTTTAGAGTAACGACAGGTGATATGAAGGCACAGGCAGGTAATGAAGGATGCCTTACGTTCCGCAACAAACCACAGAAAGGCCCTTTGGAATCATTCACAAAGATTGTTGGTATCTTTCCATAAGTGGCCTTGAGGCTTGTAACAAAGAAAAATAAAACTTTCTTCCAAAAGGGTAGTATGGAGGATAATTTACTATAAAATGATTCATTATCTTGCTTGCTACAGAAGAGTCTTTATCTAGTTGAGTGGGCTGGTCGTACGTATCTCCAGGAGTCGGCCAGTCAGTCAGCAATGTTGATTGAATATCCGCTGAGTGCAGTGTGTCACACCAAAGGAAAAAGCGGAATCAGAAGGCCAGGTTTGTCATTGTAATTGGTGAGAGTAGGACAAATGACCATGGAAAATGTCCAAGAAAGTGTTAAAAATGTGCATATATGAATAAATCCCATGGGGCTAAAGAATACTGAGTGGATACGAAACCCTTGTCCAGAGTTGATCTTATAGTTTATCTTGTTTTCTAAGAAGAAGAACATGGTATCATACAGAGAAAGAAGTCAGTATCTGGAGGGTAACAGTGAAGACACTGACCCTACCCACTGGACTCTGTGCTTCCAGGGCCTGAGGTGAGGGCAGAAGGGTGGCTGGGCATCTCCCTCACATAGGCCCAACTTCTGGTGTGGAGCTTAGGGGCTCAGGGCCACCCCTGGGTACCAGCTTACTCTCCTTCGCGGTCTAGGCCTGAGGAGGAGGCTATGCTGACTGTGAGTGAACAGGTGTCTCAGGAAATCCATCAGAGCCTCCAGAACATGGGCCTTGCTGCTCTGAGCAGCGACAACACAGCATCGCTGATAGGAGAGCTCCAGAACATCACCAAGAAGGAGAACTGTGTCCACAGTGTCATTGGTGAGCATGCCTGTGGGGTGGTGGGAATGCTGAGGGGAGAGCCAGTCCCCCCACTGGAAGGTGCTTACTGAACCATATAACCACAAAGGACATGATGATTGGGCAAGTCACTGTGTAGGTTTTAGTTGTTGCATAATGCTGGGTTGAAAATATATCCCTTTTAGTTTAAAGACTGACTCTATGGTTGAAGGAAGATTTGTACCAGGAATTCATGGCTTCTAGGTATGGCATACTGTCCAGCCAATCTGGTTAAGTCATCCCTGGCCTTCTGGGTCATTTTTGGCTGCAGTCTAAGACATGTGACACCCACTCCCTGCCAACAAGAAGATAATGCCGAATTAGGCTGGAGGACATGTTCCCAAAGCAGGGGTTTCCCCTGTCCCATGTTGGAATGGTGGCCATGAACTTGACCTTGCTCTTAACCTACCTCAGCCATCTGAAGGGTCAGTCAAAGATCCTCCTGTTATGTCAAATACCAGGATTTAACTGATGAATACTCAAGGAATCTTTTGAATAGACATGTGCTAGCCCACTAGTTTTGCATCTTTGCTTTGTCCTTGGGAGTTAGGTAGCAGCCCCCTTCCCAAACAAAACAAATTTCCTTATGTCTAGGTGAGTGGGTAGGCCAGTGAATATCTCAGTTAACTTTGAACTTGGGTGAGTAGAGTGCAGGGGGCAGTGTTTCTCCCTGAAAGTTGTTTGCTCTTTCCCTTCTCACTGTCTCTTCCTGCTCACAGGTCAGCGGATCCACTTGTTCCTCAAATGCTGTTTGGTTCTTGGTGTGCAGCGGTCTCTGCTAGACCTCCCTGGAGGCCTTACACTCATTGAGGTAGAGCTGGCAGAACTGGGCCAGAAGTTCGTCAGCTTAACACACCACAATCAGCAGGTGTTTGGGCCCTTCTACATGGAGATCTTAAAAACCCTCATCCCCCCAGCCCAGGCACTGGAGACAGAAGTGGGGTCTCTCTGATGGCACTGGCTCCAAGCCCTGGTACCTTGGACCCAGGAGAGAAGCCCATCATTCTCTTGGGGTGACATCACCAGTGACCAGCAGAGCAGCAAGCCCTCTCCCCGTCTGCAGCCAGTGCACTGCGCTGCAGTGGCCAAGCGTGTAACCACTGGCTGGCCCAGACTCATTCACTAATAAACTTCTGAACTGCAAGCAAACCCCATGCTTCCTGTGCGGCAGCCGTGGCCAGGCCCTGTGTCCTCGGCCCCCCACTAGTGAGCAGCCGGCAGGCCCTGGTTTTTCCTCCAGGTGCTGCCTTCAGCACGCAAAGCTGAGAAGCCAAGACACGCAGGTACTATAACATTATATAACATTTTCTCTGAGGGTAAAGCATTTCTCTGAGGGCTCTGAGAATTCTGTGGAATTATCCAAAATGTGAGTATATTTCTGGAAGTCAGAAATTGGTTTTGTCTAATTCAGTTCTCAGGATTGGGTGTGATTGAAAAAAGTTATTAGAAACCTCATTTCCAGGACCAAATTCCCCTGAAGGTTTCAAATGATGCCACAAGAGGTCAGGAAGAGTGAGAGCCTCCGCTTTCTCTTCTGTTGCAGGGGTTCTGAAGCAGGGCGCTAGCTGGGGCCAGATGACAATGGATGTTGGCTCATAGCGGGCGTCCTGCTGAGGACAGGTCCGAGTTCCTGTGCTCTCTCTCTCTCAGGTGTCCAGAGTTCAGTCTTGGCCAGTTGGATCATTGACTGGTTCGGTCAAGTTTATCCTTAGTCCTGTTCTCTAGCTGAGTGGCTGAGTGAGTCTCCCTCACTCTCTAAGCTTAGAAGCCCCTGTTCTTCCCAACAGAGGCCGTGTGGGCGTCCCAGTGTGGAACACCCTCCACCCTTCTTCCCACTTCCAGACTGGGACTGTCCCTGGCAGTTGTGGTTGTGAGCTCTGCTGTTGGCATCACAAATGAGAGCTGTTCTAGGAAGGACCTGGGCTTGTCTCCTGGGCTTGTTGAGATCCAGCCCCTCATTCTCAGGCAGACCGCAGCAGACCAGCCCTGACCTAGGACAGCTGAAATGAGGAAATGTTCCCTTCACATTTGGCCCTTTTTTGGTAATGGATAAGAGAGGAAATGGAAACTCACTTACCTGCTCTCAAGGAAGGGTGAAGACAATCAATGTTCTCACCATCTCAGGAGATGGATGGAGCTGAATATAGGAAGAACATCTAGGAAGTCTAGGAAGAACATCTGAAGGGGGATTTGAGTTCCATTAGCCCAGGATTTCTCCTGATTGACTTCCTTTTTTAGAGAGTAGAGCCTAGATGGGTGACAGAGCCAGGCCAACAGTGGACCTTTACTATGACCAGAAAAGCTGGAGGACCTGGATCGTTCAGTTTCCAATCTTGTAGCTGGACATCCTCGAGATGGGGAAGCCCAGAAAAAGGATATGTTTCATAGACAGTGAGGCTTGCCTAGATGGAGTCTCTGATTTGCAACTATTTGAATTTGTTAAAAATCCATATTTTGGAAGCCTCCTTATCTTAGAGGCAGAAGTGCTCTGAAGGGGTTCCTGAGAAGAGGACTGCCTGGTTGGTGGGTGCAGATACTGGGCTGACAATAGAACTTTGCTTTGTACTTCATAATTAAAATCCAGAACGATTGATTTCTTAGAAATTTTGAGTTGATTTTCTTGTGCTTCCATGTGGAGGAGACAGGGATCCTGACCTCAACAAAGAAAGATAGCTCCATTCAATCCTGCCCACAGTTTGAGGGATATATACTTTGATTTGCGGTAAAATACACATAATACAGAAATATACCATTAGTGACATTTTGTACACTCACAGTGTTGTGCAGCTATCACTAGTGTCTAGTTGCAGAAATAAAAAATCAGCTCATTGGGCTGAAATCAGAGTGTTGGCAGGACCATACTTCCTATGGAGGCCCTAGGGGAGGATCCGTTCCTTGCCTCTTTCAGCTTTTTTTTTTTTTTTTTTTTTTTTAATTGCTGGTATTTCATTACCTGTGGCTGCATTAGTCTAGTCTAGGCCTCCATGGTCACCTCAGGGTCCCATGGTTGTCATCTGTGTGTATCTAATCTCCTCTCTTATAAAGATATTTCTGATTGGATTTAGGGCCCACTCACATAATCCAGGATAATCTCCCCATTTTAAGATCAACTTAATCACCTAGGTAATTGTTATGGGTTGTGTCTCCCCCACTCCCTGCCCCCAAATTCATATGTTGAAGTACTAACCCCCAGTACCTCACAATGTGACCTCATTTGTAAATTGGGTCATTATAGATGTACTTAGTTAATGTGAGGTTATGCTGGAATTGTGTGGGACCCTGATCCAATCTGACTGGTGTCCTTATGAAAAGACATGTGTCACATGAAGAGACAGACACATACAGAAGTACAACAATGTGAAGAATCAGGGAGAATGCCGTCTACTTCAGGCTACCAGAAGCTAGAAAACAAGAATGGGACGGATTCTCCCTCAGAGCCTTAGAAGAAACCAACTCTGCTGACACCCTGATTTCAGACTTGTACCTCAGATAAAACAAATGTATTATCTGTTTAAGCCACCCAGTTTGTGGTGCTTTGTTACAGTAGCCCTAGGAAACTAAAACAGTAACATTTACAGGTTCTAGTAATTAGGATCTAATATCTTTGGGTGGCCATTATTCAGTCTTCTACAAAGAAAGTATCTGTTTCCTTGACTTTTCCAGCTTCTAGAGACTGTGCACATTCCTTGGCTGGTAGCCCCTTCCTCCAGCTTCTAAGACCATGCCTAAACATTGCTTTCATCATGTCTCCTCTCTTACTTTGACCCTCCTCCCTCCCTTTTTTTTTTAAGCATCTTTATTGGAGTATAATTGCTTTACAATGGTGTGTTAGTTTCTGCTGTATAACAAAGTGAATCAGCTATATGTATACATATATCCCCACATCTCCTCCCTCTTGTGTCTCCCTCCCACCCTCCCTATCCCACCCCTCTAGGTGGTCACAAGGCACCGAGCTGATCTCCCTGTACTATGCAGCTGCTTCCCACTAGCTATCTATTTTACATTTGGTAGTGTATATATGTCAATGCCACTCTCTCACTTCATCCCAGCTTACCCTTCCCCCTCTCCATGTCCTCAAGTCCATTCTCTACATCCGTGTCTTTATTCCTGTCCTGCCCCTAGGTTCCTCAGAACCATTTTTTAAAATAGATTCCATATATATGTGTTAGCATACCATATTTGTTTTTCTCTTCTGACTTAATTCGCTCTGTATGACAGACTCTAGGTCCATCCACCTCACTACAAATAACACAATTTCGCTTCTTTTTATGGCTGAGTAATATTCCATTGTATATATGTGCCACATCTTTATCCATTCCTCTGTCGATGGACACTTAGGTTGCTTCCATGTCCTGGCTACTGTAAATAGTGCTGCAGTGAACATTGTGGTACATGACTCTTTCTGAATTATGGTTATCTCAGGGTATATGCTCAGTAGTGGGATTGCTGGGTCATATGGTAGTTCTATTTTTAGTTTTTTAAGGAAACTCCATACTGTTCTCTACAGTGGCTCTATGAATTTACATTCCTACCAAAAGGGCAGGAGGGTTCCCTTTTCTCCACACTCTCTCCAGCATTTATTGTTTGTAGATTTTTTGATGATGGCCATTCTGACCAGTGTGAGGTGATACCTCATTGTGGTTTTGATTTGCATTTCTCTAATGATTAATGGTGTTGAGCATGTTTTCATGCATTTGTTGGCCATCTGTATGTCTTCTTTGGAGAAGTGTCTGTTTAGGTCTTCTGCCCATTTTTGGATTGGGTTGTTTGTTATTGTGATATTGAGCTGCATGGGCTGCTTGTATATTTTGGAGATTAATCCTTTGTCAGTTTCTTTGTTTGCAAATATTTTCTCCCATTCTGAAGGATGTCTTTTCGTCTTGTTTATGGTTTCCTTTGCTGTGCAAAAGCTTTTAAGTTTCATTAGGTCCCATTTGTTTATTTTTGTTTTTATTTCCCTTATTCTAGGAGGTGGGTCAAAAAAGATCTTGCTGTGATTTATGTCATGGAGTGTTCTGCCTATGTTTTCCTCTAAGAGTTTTATAGTGTCTGGCCTTACATTTAGGTCTTTAATCTATTTTGAGTTTATTTTTGTGTATGGTATTAGGGAGTGTTCTAATTTCATTCTTTTACATGTAGCTGTCCAGTTTTCCCAGCACCATTTATTGAAGAGGGTATCTTTTCTCCACTGTTTAGTCTTGCCTCCTTTATCAAAGATAATGACCATAGGAGCATGGGTTTATGTCTGGACTTTCTATCCTGTTCCACTGATCTATATTTCTGTTTTTGTGCCAGTACCATACTGTCTTTACTGTAGTTTTGTAGTATAGTCTGAAGTCCGGGAGTCTGATTCCTCCAGCTCTGTATTTCTTTCTCAAGATTGCTTTGGCTGTTCGGGGTCTTTTGTGTTTCCATACAAATTGTGAAAATTTTTTTTCTACTTCTGTGAAAAATGCCATTGGGAGTTTGATAGAGATTGCATTGAATCTGTAGATTGCTTTGGGTAGTATAGTCATTTTCACAATTTTTTTAACATCTTTATTGGAGTATAATTGCTTTACAATGGTGTGTTAGTTTCTGCTTTATAACAAATTGAATCAGTTATACATATACATATGTTCCCCTGTCTCTTCCCTCTTGCGTCTCCCTCCCTCCCACCCCTCCAGGCGGTCACAAAGCACCGAGCTGATCTCCCTGTGCTATGCGGCTGCTTCCCACTAGCTATCTACCTTATGTTTGGTAGTGTATATATGTCCATGCCTCTCTCTCGCTTTGTCACAGCTTACTCTTCCCCCTCCCCATATCCTCAAGTCCATTCTCTAGTAGGTCTGTGTCTTTATTCCTGTCTTACCCCTAGGTTCTTCATGACATTTTTTTTTCTTAAATTCCATATATATGTGTTAGCATATGGTATTTGTCTTTCTCCTTCTGACTTACTTCACTCTGTGTGACAGACTCTAGGTCTATCCACCTCATTACAAATAGCTCAATTTCGTTTCTTTTTATGTCTGAGTAATATTCCATTATGTATATGTGCCACATCTTCTTTATCCATTCATTCGATGATGGACACTTAGGTTGTTTCCATCTCTGGGCTATTGTAAATAGAGCTGCAGTGAACATTTTGGTACATGACTCTTTGAATTATGGTTTTCTCAGGGTATATGCCCAGTAGTGGGATTGCTGGGTCATATGGTAGTTCTATTTGTAGTTTTTTAAGGAACCTCCGTACTGTTCTCCATAGTGGCTGTACCAATTCACATTCCCACCAGCAGTGCAAGAGTGTTCCCTTTTCTCCACACCCTCTCCAGCATTTATTGTTTCTAGATTTTTTGATGATGGCCATTCTGACTGGTGTGAGATGATATCTCATTGTAGTTTTGATTTGCATTTCTCTAATGATTAATGATGTTGAGCATTCTTTCATGTGTTTGTTGGCAGTCTGTATATCTTCTTTGGAGAAATGTCTGTTTAGGTCTTTGCCCATTTTTGGATTGGGTTGTTTTTTTGTTATTGAGCTGCATGAGCTGCTTATAAATTTTGGTGATTAATCCTTTGTCAGTTGCTTCATTTGCAAATATTTTCTCCCATTCTGAGGGTTATCTTTTGGTCTTGTTTATGGTTTCCTTTACTGTGCAAAAGCTTTTAAGTTTCATTAGGTCCCATTTGTTTATTTTTGTTTTTATTTCCATTTCTCTAGGAGGTGGGTCAAAAAGGATCTTGCTGTGATGTATGTCATAGAGTGTCCTGCCTATGTTTTCCTCTAAGAGTTTGATAGTTTCTGGCCTTACATTTAGGTCTTTAATCCATTTTGAGCTTATTTTTGTGTATGGTGTTAGGGAGTGATCTAATCTCATACTTTTACATGTACCTGTCCAGTTTTCCCAGCACCACTTATTGAAGAGGCTGTCCTTTCTCCACTGTACATTCCTGCCTCCTTTATCAAAGATAAGGTGACCATATGTGCATGGGTTTATCTCTGGGTTTTCTATCCTGTTCCATTGATCTGTCTTTCTGTTTTTGTGCCAGTACCATACTGTCTTGATTACTGTAGCTTTGTAGTATAGTCTGAAGTCAGGGAGCCTGATTCCTCCAGCTCCGTTTTTCGTTCTCAAGATTGCTTTGGCTATTCGGAGTCTTTTGTGTTTCCATACAAATTGTGAATTTTTTTGTTCTAGTTCTGTGAAGAATGCCAGTGGTAGTTTGATAGGGATTGCATTGAATCTGTAGATTGCTTTGGGTGGTAGAGTCATTTTCATAATGTTGATTCTTCAAGTCCAAGAACATGGTATATCTCTCCGTCTATTTGTATCATCTTTAATTTCTTTCATCAGTGTCATATATTTTTCTGCATACAGGTCTTTTGTCTCCTTAGGTAGGTTTATTCCTAGATATTTTATTCTTTTTGTTGCAGTGGTAAATGGGAGTGTTTTCTTGATTTCACTTTCAGATTTTTCATCATTAGTGTATAGGAATGCCAGAGATTTCTGTGCATTAATTTTGTATCCTGCTACTTTACCAAATTCATTGATTAGCTCTAGTAGTTTTCTGGTAGCATCTTTAGGATTCTCTATTTATAGTATCACGTTGTCTGCAAACAGTGACAGCTTTACTTCTTTTCCGATTTGGATTCCTTTTACTTCCTTTTCTTCTCTGGCTGCTGTGGCTAAAACTTCCAAAGCTATATTGAATAAGAGTGGTGAGAGTGGGCAACCTTGTCTTGTTCCTGATCTTCGTGGAAATGCTTTCGGTTTTTCACCATTGAGGACGATGTTGGCTGTGGGTTTGTCATATATGGCCTTTATTATGTTGAGGAAAGTTCCCTCTATGCCTACTTTCTGCAGGGTTTTTATCATAAATGGGTGTTGAATTTTGTCGAAAGCTTTCTCTGCATCTATTGAGATGATCATATGGTTTTTCTCCTTCAGTTTGTTAATATGGTTTATCACGTTGATTGATATTTGTATATTGAAGAATCCTTGCATTCCTGGAATAAACCCCACTTGATCATGGTGTATGATCCTTTTAATGTGCTGTTGGATTCTGTTTGTTAGTATTTTGTTGAGGACTTTTGCATCTATTTTCATCAGTGATATTGGCCTGTAGTTTTCTTTCTTTGTGACATCTTTGTCTGGTTTTGGAATCAAGGTGATGGTGGCCTCGTAGAATGAGTTTGGGAGTGTTCCTCCCTCTGCTATATTTTGGAAGAGTTTGAGAAGGATAGGTGTTAGCTCTTCTCTAAATGTTTGATAGAATTCGCCTGTGAAGCTATCTGGTCCTGGGCTTTTGTTTGTTGGAAGATTTTAAATCACAGTTTCAATTTCAGTGCCTGTGATTGGTCTGTTCATATTTTCTATTTCTTCCTGATTCAGTCTTGGCAGGTTGTGCATTTCTAAGAATTTGTCCATTTCTTCCAGGTTGTCTATTTTATTGGCATAGAGTTGCTTGTAGTAATCTCTCATGATCTTTTGTATTTCTGCAGTGTCAGTTGTTACTTCTCCTTTTTCATTTCTAATTCTATTGATTTGAGTCTTCTCCCTTTTTTTCTTGATGAGTCTGGCTAATGGTTTATCAATTTTGTTTATATTCTCAAAGAATCAGCTTTTAGTTTTATTGATCTTTGCTATCGTTTCCTTCATTTCTTTTTTATTTATTTCTGATCTGATTTTTGTGATTTCTTTCCTTCAGCTAACTTTGGGCTATAAACTTCCCTCTTAGAACTGCTTTTGCTGCATCCCATAGGTTTTGGGTCATCGTATCTCCATTGTCATTTGTTTCTAGGTATTTTTTTATTTCCTCTTTGATTTCTTCAGTGATCACTTCGTTATTAAGTAATGTATTGTTTAGCCTCCACGTGTCTGTATGTTTTACAGATCTTTTCCTGTAATTGATATCTAGTCTCATAGCGTTGTGGTCGGAAAAGATACTTGATACAATTTCAATTTTCTAAAATTTACCAAGGCTTGATTTGTGACCCAAGATATGATCTATCCTGGAGAATGTTCCATGAGCACTTGAGAAAAATGTGTATTCTGTTGTTTTTGGATGGAATGTCCTATAAATATCAATTAAGTCCATCTTGTTTAATGTATCATTTAAGGCTTGTGTTTCCTTATTTATTTTCATTTTGGATGATCTGTCCATTGGTGAAAGTGGGGTGTTAAAGTCCCCTACTATGAATGTGTTACTGTCGATTTCCCCTTTTATGGCTGTTAGTATTTGCCTTATGTATTGAGGTGCTCCTATGTTGGGTGCATAAATATTTACAATTGTTATAGCTTCTTCTTGGATTGATCCCTTGATCATTATGTAGTGTCCTTCTTTGTCTCTTCTAATAGTCTTTATTTTAAAGTCTATTTTGTCTGATATGAGAATTGCTACTCCAGCTTTCTTTTGGTTTCCATTTGCATGCAATATCTTTTTCCATCCCCTTACTTTCAGTCTGTATGTGTCTCTAGGTCTGAAGTGGGTCTCTTGTAGACAGCATACATATGGGTCTTGTTTTTGTATCCATTCAGCCATTCTGTGTCTTTTGGTGGGAGCATTTAGTCCATTTACATTTAAGGTAATTATCGATATGTATGTTCCTACTCCCATTTTCTTAATTGTTTTGGGTTCGTTATTATAGGTCTTTTCCTTCTCTTGTGTTTCTTGCCTAGAGAAGTTCCTTTAGCATTTGTTGTAAAGCTGGTTTGGTGGTGCTGATCTCTCTCAGCTTTTGCTTGTCTGTAAAGTTTTTATTTTCTCCATCAAATCTGAATGAGATCCTTGCTGGGTAGAGTAATCTTGGTTGCAGGTTCTTCTCCTTCATCACTTTAAATATGTCCTGCCACTCCCTTCTGGCTTGCAGAGTTTCTGCTGAAAGTTCAGCTGTTAACTTTATGGGGATTCCCTTGTGTGTTATTTGTTGTTTTTCCCTTGCTGCTTTTTTTTTTTTTTTTTTTTTGTGGTACATGAGCCTCTCACTGTTGTGGCCTCTCCTGTTGCAGAGCACAGGCTCTGGACGCGCAGGCTCCGGACGCGCAGGCTCCGGACGCGTAGGCTCCGCGGCCACGGCTCATGGGCCCAGCGCTCCGCGGCTTACGGGGCCCAGCACTCCGCAGCATGTGGGATCTTCCTGGACCGGAGCACGACCCTGCATCCCCTGCATCGGCAGGCAGACTCTCAACCACTGTGCCACTTGGAATGCCCTCCCTTGCTGTTTTTAATATGTTTTCTTTGTATTTAATTTTTGACAGTTTGATTAATATGTGTCTTGGTGTGTTTCTCCTTGGATTTATTCTGTATGCGACTCTCTGTGCTTCCTGGACTTGATTAACTATTTCCTTTCCCATATTAGGGAAGTTTTCAACTATAATCTCTTCAAATATTTTCTCAGTCCCTTTCTTTTTCTCTTCTTCTTCTGGAACCCCTATAATTCGAATGTTGGTGTGTTTAATGTTGTCCCAGAGGTCTCTGAGACTGTCCTCAGTTCTTTTCATTCTTTTTTCTTTATTCTGCTCTGTGGTAGTTATTTCCACTATTTTATCTTCCAGGTCACTTATCCGTTCTTCTGCCTCAGTTATTCTGCTATTGATCCCATCTAGAGTATTTTTAATTTCATTTATTGTGTTGTTCATCATTGTTTGTTTCATCTTTAGTTCTTCTAGGTCCTTGTTAAATGTTTCTTGCATTTTGTCTATTCTATTTCCAAGATTTTGGATCATCTTTACTATCATTGTTCTGAATTCTTTTTCAGGTAGACTGCCTATTTCCTCTTCATTTGTTTGGTCTGGTGGGTTTTTATCTTGCTCCTTCATCTGCTGTGTGTTTTTCTGTCTTCTCATTTTGCTTATCTTACTGTGTTTGGGGTCTCCTTTTCGCAGGCTGCATGTTCGTAGTTCCTGTTGTTTTGGTGTCTGTCCCCAGTGGCTAAGGTTGGTTCAGTGGGTTGTGGAGGGGACTAGTGCCTGTGTTCTGGTGGATGAGGCTGGACCTTGTGTTTCTGGTGGGCAGGTCCACGTCTGGTGGTGTGTTTTGGGGTGTCTGTGGACTTATTATGATTTTAGGCAGCCTCTCTGCTAATGGGTGGGGTTGTGTTCCTGTCTTGCTAGTTGTTTGGCATAGGGTGTCCAGCACTGTAGCTTGCTGGCCATTGAGTGAAGCTGGGTTCTGGTGTTGAGATGGAGATCTCTGGGAGATATTCACCATTTGATATTATGTGGAGCTGTGAGGTCTCTTGTGGACTAGTGTCCTGAAGTTGCTCTCCCACCTCAGAGGCACAGCACTGACTCCTGGCTGCAGCACCAAGAGCCTTTCATGCACCCGGCTCAGAATAAAAGGGAGAAAAAGTAGAAAGAAAGAATTAGTAGAAAAGGAAGGAAGGAAGGAAGGAAGAAGGGAGGAAGGAGGGAAGGAAGGAAAAAAGACAGAAAGAAGATAAACTAAAATAAAATAAAGTAAGATAAAATATAATAGTTATTAAAATAAAAAATAATTAAGAAAAAACGGTTGGATAGAACCCTAGGACAAATGGTGGAAGCAAAGCTATACAGACAAAATCTCACACAGAAGCATACACATACACACTCAAAAAGACGAAAAGGGGAAAAAAATCATAAATGTTGCTCTCAAAGTCCACCTCCTCAATTTGGGATGATTCGTTGTCTAAAGGAGGGAAGGATGGAAAGAAAGAAAAGATAAAGTAAAATGAAATAAAGTTATTAAAATCAAAAATAATTATTAAGAAAAACAAAAAACGGACGGATAGAACCCTAGGACAAATGGTGGAAGCAAAGCTATACAGACAAAATCTCACACAGAAGCATACACATACACACTCACAAAAAAGAGGAAAAGGGGAAAAAAATCATAAATCTTGCTCTCAAAGTCCACCTCCTCAATTTGGGATGATTCGTTGTCTATTCATGTATTCCACAGATGCAGGGTACATCAAGTTGATTGTGGAGCTTTAATCCGCTGCTCCTGAGGCTGCTGGGAGAAATTTCCCTTTCTCTTCTTTGTTCTCACAACTCCCAGGGGCTCAGCTTTGGATTTGGCCCCGCCTCTGCGTGTAGGTCTCCGGAGGGTGTCTGTTTCTTCGCTCAGATAGGACGGGATTAAGGGAGCCGCTGATTCGGGGGCCCTGGCTCACTCAGGCCGGGGGGAGGGAGGGGGACGGAGTGCGGGGCAAGCCTGCGGCGGTAGACGCCAGCGTGACGTTGCACCAGCCTGAGGCGCGCCGTGCGTTCTCCCGGGGGAGTTGTCCCTGGATCCCGGGACCCTGGCAGTGGCGGGCTGCACAGGCTCCCTGGAAGAGGGGTGTGGATAGTGACCTGTGCTCGCACACAGGCTTCTTGGTGGCGGCAGCAGCAGCCTTAGCGTCTCAAGCCCGTCTCTGGGGTCCGCGCTTTTAGCCGCGGCTCGTGCCCGTTTCTGGAGCTACTTTAAGCAGCGCTCTTAATCCCCTCTCTTCATGCACCAGGAAACAAAGAGGGAAGAAAATGTCTCTTGCCTCTTCGGCAGGTCCAGACTTTTCCCCGGACTCCCTCCCAGCTATCCGTGGTGCACTAACCCCTTCAGGCTGTGTTCACGCCACCAACCCCAGTCCTCTCCCTGCGCTGGACTAAAGCCCGAGCCTCAGCTCCCAGCCCTGCCCGCCCTGGCGGGTGAGCAGACAAGCCTCTCGGGCTGGTGAGTGCCGTTCGGCACTGATTCTCTGTGTGGGAATCTCTCTGCTTTTCCCTCCACACCCCTGTTTCTGTGCTCTTCTCCGTGGCTATGAAGCTATCCCCCTCCACCACCCGCAGTCTCTGCCCATGAAGGGGCTTCCTAGTGTGTGGAAACCTTTTCTCCTTCACTGCTCCCTCCCACTGGTGCAGGTTCCGTCCCTATCCTTTTGTCTCTGTTTATTATTTTTTATTTTGCCCTACCCAGGTTCATGGGGGAGTTTCTTACCTTTTGGGAGGTCTGAGGTCTTCTGCCAGCATTTAGTAGGTGTTCTGTAGGAGTTGTTCCTCATGTAGATGTATTTCTGGTGTATCTGTGGGGAGGAAGGTGATCTCCGCGTCTTACTCTTCCGCCATCTTCCCATTTTCACAATTTTGATTCTTCCAATCCAAGAACATGGTATGTCTCTCTATCTGTTGGTATCATCTTTAATTTCTTTCATTAGTCTCTTATAGTTTTCTGCATACAGGTCTTTTGTCTCTCTAGGTAGGTTTACTCCTAGGTATTTTATTCTTTTTGTTGCAGTGGTAAATGGGAGTGTTTTCTTAATTTGTCCTTCAGATTTTTCAACATTAGTGTATAGGAATGCAAGAGATTTCTGTGCATTAATTTTATATCCTGCTACTTTACCAAATTCATTGATTAGTTTAGTAGTTTTCTGGTGGCATCTTTAGGATTCCGTATGTATAGTATCATGTCATCTGCAAACAGTGACAGTTTTACTTCTTCTTTTCTGATTTGGGTTCCTTTTATTTCTTTTTCTTCTCTGATTGCTGTGGCTAAAACTTCCAAAACTATGTTGAATTATAGTGGTGAGAGTGGGCAACCTTGTCTTGTTCCTGATCTTAGTGGAAATGGTTTCAGTTTTTCACCATTGAGAATGATGTTGGCTGTGGGTTTGTCATATATGGCCTTTATTATGTTGAGGTAAGTTCCCTCTATGCCTTGTTTCTGGAGGGTTTTTATCATAAATGGGTGTTGAATTTTGTTGAAATCTTTTTCTGCATCTATTGAGATGATCGTGTGGTTTTTCTCCTTCAATTTGTTAATATGGTGTATCACATTGATTGATTTGCATATGTTGAAGAACACTTGCATCCCTGGGATAAATCCCACTTGATCATGGTGTATGATCGTTTTAATGTGCTGTTGGATTCTGTTTGCTAGTATTTTGTTGAGGATTTTTGGATCTATGTTCATCAGTGATACTGGCCTGTAGTTTTCTTTTTTTGTGACATCTTTGTCTGATTTTGGTATCAGGGTGATGGTGGCCTTTTAGAATGAGTTTGGGAGTGTTCCTCCCTCTGCTATATTTTGGAAGAGTTTGAGAAGGATGGGTGTTAGCTCTTCTCTAACTGTGATAGAATTCACCTGTGAAGCCATCTGGTCCTGGGCTTTTGTTTGTTGGAAGACTTATTTTTTTAAAGATTTGTTTTTTTGCTTGTTTTTTGTTTTTGTTTATTTATTTAATATATTTTTGGCTGCATTGGGTCTTCGTTGCTGTGCGCAGGCTTTCTCTAGTTGCAGCGAGTGGGGGCTTCTATTTGTTGTGGTGCATGGGCTTCTCATTGAGGTGGCTTCTCTTGTTGCGGAGCACAGGCTCTAGGCACGCGGACTTCAGTAGTTGTGGCTTGTGGGCTCTAGAGCGCAGGCTCAGTAGTTGTGGCACACGGGCTTAGTTGCTCCTTGGCATGTGGGATCTTCCTGGACCAGGGCTCAAACCCGTGTCTCCTGCATTGGTAGGTAGATTCTTAACCACTGCGCCACCAGGGAAGCCCTGTTGGAAGATTTTAAATCACAGTTTGAATTTCAGTACTTGTGGTCGGTCTGTTTATATTTTCTTTTTCTTCCTGGTTCGGTCTTGGAAGGTCGTGCTTTTCTAAGAATTTGTCCATTTCTTCCAGGTTGTCCATTTTATTGGCATAGAGTTGCTTTTAGTAATCTCTCATGATCCTTTGTATTTCTGCAGTGTCAGTTGTTACTTCTCCTTTTTCATTTCTAATTCTATTGATTTGAGTCTTCTCCCTTTTTTTCTTGATGAGTCTGGCTAATGGTTTATCAATTTTGTTTATCTTCTCAAAGAATCAGCTTTGGGCTTCCCTGGTGGCGCAGTGGTTGAGAGTCCGCCTGCCGATGCAGGGGACGCGGGTTCGTGCCCCGGTCCGGGAAGATCCCACATGCCGCAGAGCGGCTGGGCCCGTGAGCCATGGCCGCTGGGCCTGCGCGTCTGGAGCCTGTGCTCCGCAACGGGAGAGGCCACAGCAGTGAGAGGCCCGCGTACCGCAAAAAAAAAAAAAAAAGAATCAGCTTTTAGTTTTATTGATCTTTGCTATCGTTTCCTTCATTTCTTTTTTATTTCTGATTTGATTTTTATGATTTCTTTCCTTCAGCTAACTTTGGGCTATAAACTTCCCTCTTAGAACTGCTTTTGCTGCATTCCATAGGTTTTGGGTCATCGTGTTTACATTGTCATTTGTTTCTAGGTATTTTTTGATTTCCTCTTTGATTTCTTCAGTGAGCTCTCGGTTATTTAGTAGTGTATTGTTTAGCCTCCATGTGTTTGTATTTTTTACAGATTTTTTTCCTGTAATTGATATCTGGTCTCATAGTGTTGTGGTCGGAAAAGATACTGGATACAATTTCAATTTTCTTAAATTTACCAAGGCTTGATTTGTGACCCAATATATGATCTATCCTGGAGAATGTTCCATGAGCACTTGAGAAGAAAGTGTATTCTGTTGTTTTCGGATGAATGTCCTGTAAATATCAATTATGTCCATCTTGTTTAATGTATCATTTAAGGCTTGTGTTTCCTTATTTATTTTCATTTTGGATGATCTGTCCATTGGTGAACATGGGGTGTTAAAGTCCCCTACTATGAATGTGTTACTGTCAGTTTCCCCTTTTCTGGCTGTTAGCATTTGCCTTATGTATTGAGGTGCTCCTATGTTGGGTGCATAAATATTTACAATTGTTATAGCTTCTTCTTGGATTGATCCCTTGATCATTATGTAGTGTCCTTCTTTGTCCCTTGTAATAGTCTTTATTTTAAAGTCTATTTTGTCTGATATGAGTATTGCTACTCCAGCTTTCTTTTGATTTCCATTTGCATGGAATATCTTTTTCCATCCCCTCACTTTCAGTCTGTACATGTCCCTAGGTCTGAAGTGGGTCTCTTGTAGACAGCATATATACTGTCTTATTTTTGTATCCATTCAGCCAGTCTGTGTCTTTTGGTTGGAGCATTTAATCCATTTATATTTAAGGTAATTATCAATATGTATGTTCCTATTCCCATTTTCTTAATTGTTTTGGGTTTGTTATTGTAGGTCTTTTCCTTCTCTTCTGTTTCCTGCCTAGAGAATTTCCTTTAGCATTTGTTGTAAAGCTGGTTTGGTGGTGCTGAATTCTCTTAGCTTTTGCTTGTCTGTAAAGGTTTTAATTTCTCTGTCCAATCTGAATGAGATCCTTGCTGGGTAGAGTAATCTTGGTTGTAGGATTTTGCCTTTTATCACTTTAAATATGTCCTGCCACACCCTCTGTCTTGCAGAGTTTCTGCTGAAAGATCAGCTGTTAACCTTATGGTGATTCCCTTGTAATTTGTTGTTTTTCCCTTGCTGTTTTTAATATTTTTTCTTTGTATTTAATTTTTGATAGTGTGATTAATATGTGTCTTGGCATGTTTCTCCTTGGATTTATCCAGTATGGGACTCTCTGCGCTTCCTGGTCTTGATTGACTATTTCCTTTCCCATATTAGGGAAGTTTTCAACTATAATCTCTTCAAATATTTTCTCAGTCCCTTTCTTTTCCTCTTCTTCTTCTTCTGGGACCCCTATGGTGCATTTAATGTTGTCCCAGAGGTCTCTGAGACTGTCCTCGATTCTTTTCATTCTTGTTTCTTTATTCTGCTCTGTGGTAGTTATTTTCACTATTTTATCATCCAGGTCACCTATCCATTCTTCTGCCTCAGTTATTCTGCTATTGATCCCTTCTAGAGAATTTTTAATTTCATTTATTGTGTTGTTCATCATTGTTTGATTGCTCTTTAGTTCTTCTAGTTCTTTGTTAAACCTTTCTTGTATTTTCTCCATTCTATTTCCAAGATTTTGGATCATCTTTACTATCATTACTCTGAATTCTTTTTCAGGGAGACTGCCTATTTCCTCTTCGTTTCATCTGGTGGGTTTTTACCTTGCTCCTTCATCTGCTGTGTATTTGTCTGTCTTCTCATTTTGCTTGACTTACTGCATTTGGGGTCTCCTATTCGCAGGCTGCAGGTTCGTGGTTCCCATTGTTTTGGTGTCTGCCCCCAGTGGGTAAGGTTGGTTCAGTGGGTTGTATAGGCTTTCTGGTGGAGGAGACTGGTGCCTGTGTTCTCGTGGATGAGGCTGGACCTTGTCTTTCTGGTGGGCAGGACTGCATCCGGTGTATATTTTGGGGTGTCTGTGAACTTATTATAATTTTAGGCAGCCTCTCTGCTAATGGGTGGGGTTGTGTTCCTGTCTTGCTAGTTATTTGTCATGGGGTGTCCAGCCCTGGAGCTTGCTGGTCGTTGGGTGGACCTGGGTCTTAGTGTTGAGATGGAGATCTCTGGGAGAACTCATGCCAATTGATATTACCTGGGGCCAGGAGGTCTCTGGTGGATCAGTGTCCTGAAGTTGGCTCTCCCACCTCAGAGGCTCAGGCCTGACACCCAGCCAGAGCACCAAGACCCTGTCAGCCACATGGCTCAGAAGAAAAGGGAGAAAAAAAGCAAAGAAAGAAAAAAATAAAGTTATTAAGATAAAAAAAATATATTATAAAATTTAAAAGTTATTAAAAAAAAAAAGAAGAGAGCAACCAAACCAATAAAGAAATCCACCAATGATAACAAGCACTAAAAACTATACTAAAACAAAACAAAATGGACACACAGAACCCTAGGACAAATGGTAAAAGCAAACCTATACAGACAAAATCACACAAAGAAGCATACACATACACTCACAAAAAGAAAAGGGAAAAAAGAATTATATATGTGTGTGTACACACACACACACACACACACACATATAAAGGAAGCATCAACCAAATCAATAACCAAATCTACCAATAATAATAGGCTCTAAATACTAAACTAAGATAAACATAAAACCAGAAACAAATTAGATGCAGAAGGCAAACCGCAAGTCTACAGTTGCTCCCAAAGTCCACTGCCTCAATTTTGGGATGATTGTGGTTTATTCAGATATTCCACCGATGCAGGGTACATCAAGTTGATTGTGGAGATTTAATCTGCTGCTCCTGAGACTGCAAAGAGAAATTTCCCTTTCTCTTCTTTGTTTGCACAGCTCCCAGGGTCTCAGCTTTGGATTTGGCCCGGACTCTGTGTGTGGGTCGCCTGAGGGTGTCTGTTCTTCGCTCAGACAGGACGGGGTTAAAGGAGCAGCTGATGAGGAGACTCTGGCTCACACAGGCCGTGGGGACGGAGGGGTACAGAATGCGGCAGCAGAGGCTGGCGTGACATTGCACCAGCCTGAGGCATGCCGTGTGTTCTCCTGGGGAAGTTGTCCCTGGGTCATGGGACCCTGGCAGTGGTGGGCTGCACAGGCTCCCTGGAAGGGGGGTGTGGATAGTGACCTGTGCTCGCACACAGGCTTCTTGGTGGCTGCAGCAGCAGCCTTAGCATTTCATGCCCGTCTCTGGGGTCCGCACTGATAGCCACGGCTTGCGCCTGTCTTCTGGAGATCGTTTAGGCAGTGCTCTGAATTCCCTCTCCTCGTGCATCCTGGAACAATGGTCTCTTGACTCTTAGACAGTTCCAGACTTTTTCCCGGACTCCCTCCCGGCTAGCTGTGATGCAGTAGCCCCCTTTAGGCTGTGTTCACACAGCCAACCCCAGTCCTCTCCCTGGGATCCGACCTCTGAAGCCCAAACCTCAGCTCCCAGCCCCCACCTGCCCCAGCGGGTGAGTACACAAGCCTCTCGGGCTGGTGAGTGCTGGTCGGCACCAATCTGTGCAGGAATCTCTCCGCTTTGCCCTCCGCACCCCTATTGCTGCGCTCTCCTCCGTGGCTCCGAAGCTTCCCTCCCCGCCCACCACTCTTTCCACCAGTGAGGGGGCTTCCTAGTGTGTGGAAACCTTTTCTCCTTCACGGCTCCCTCTCACTGGTGCGGGTCCCATCCCTATTCTTTTGTCTCTGTTTTTTTCTTTTGCCCTACCCAGGTACATGGGGAGTTTCTTGCCTTTTGGGAAGTCTGAGGTCTTCTGCCAGTGTTCAGTAGGTGTTGTTCCACATGTAGATGTATTTTTGATATATTTGTGGGGAGGAAGGTGATCTCCATGTCTTACTCCTCCACCATCTTGAAGGTCCCCCCCCTTCCCTTTTTTAATAGCCCTGGTGATTATACTGGGCTGTTCTAGATAATCCAGGATAATCTCCCTGTCTCAAGACCCTTGATTTTAATCACATTTGTAAAGTATGTTCTGCCACATAAGGTAACATATTCACAGGTTCTGTTGATTAATTGGGATGTGGAAATCTTTAGGGAGCTATTACTCACCCTCTATTTCCGTTTTTCTGAGTGTTTTAAAAATCATGAATGGGTGTTTGTCAAATTTTTCTGCATCAATTGGTAAGATAATGTGATCTTTCTTCTTTAGCTTATTAATATGTTGGATTATATGGACTGATCTTCAAATATTGGTCAGCCTTGCAGCCCTGGAATGAACTTTACTTGGTTATGATGTATAATTCTTTTTACATATATCTGAATTCTATTAGCTAATATTCTGTTACAAATTTTTTTGTGTCTACATTCATGAGAGCAGTATTGGTCTGTAGTTTTCTTTCCTTGTATTTCCTTTTTTGGTCTTGGCATCAGGGTAGTATTAGCTTATAGAATAAATGAATTAGGAGGCATTCGTACACTTCTGTTTTCTGAAGCAGATTGTGTAGAACTGGTATTAATTATTCTTTAAACATGCGGTAGAATTCTTCAGTGAAATCATCTGGGCTTAGAGGGTTTTTTAAATTATGGATTCAGTTTTTACAGTGCCACTCAAATTATCTGTTTCACATTGGGTGAGTTGTGATAGTGTATGTTTTTTGAGGAATTGTTCTATTTAGTCTAAGTTGTTAAATTTACATGTTTAGAGTTAGTGCATAGTGTTCTGTTATTATCCTTCTGATGTCTGCAGGGTATGTAGCAGTAGCCATAGTTTTATCCCTGATATTGGTAATCTGTCTTCTCTCTCTCTCTTTTTTTTTTTCTTTGTCAGTTTAGCTACAGTTTTGTGAATTTTATTGATCATATCATAAAAGAAGCTCTTTGATTCATTGGTTTTTTCCTACTTCCTGTTTTCATTTTCATTTATTTCTGCTTTTATCTTTATTATTTCCTTCCTTCTCCTTGCTTTGAGTTTATTTTGTTCTTTTTTTGAGGTTCTTGAGGGTAGAAGCCTAGATTACTGATTTAAGACTTTTCCTCTTTCACAGGGTATGCATTTACTGCTATGAATTTCCTTCTCAGCACTACATTACCTTGTCCCACAAATTTGGGTATGTTGTATGTTCACTTTCATTCAGTTTAATATTTATTTTGATTCCCCTTGAGATTTATTTCTCTTTGACTCATGGATTACCTAGAAGTGTGTTATTGCCAAGTGTTTTAGAGAATTTTCTGTTATCTTTGTTATTGATTTCTACTTTGATTCTGTTGTTTTTCAAGAGCACACTGTGTATTATTTTAATTCTTCTAAATTTGTTGAGGCTTATTTTTGGCCTGGGATATGGTCTATCTTGGTATATGTTCCTTGGGCACTCATCCTGCTGTTGTTGGCCAAAGTGTTCTGTACTGTCAGTGAGATCCTGTTGGTTGATGGTGTTGAGTTCTTCTGTATCCTTGCTGATATGCTCTCTAGTTGTTCTACCAGCTGTTGACAGAGTTTCTAATTGAGTTGAATCTCCAGCTCTATTTGTTGTATTGATATTAGTCTGCTTAGGCTGCTATAATGATATACTGTAGAAATTTATTTCTCACAGTTCTGGAGGCTGGAAAGCCCCAGATCAAGTTCTAGGAGGGCCATTTTCTGGTGAGGAGTCTCTTCCTGACTTGTAGACAGTCACCTCCTTGCTGTGTTTTCACATGGCCTTTCCTTGGTGCCTGTGTCTGACAAGATTGATCTCTCTCTTTCTCTCTCTCTCTCTCTTCCTCTTCTTGTAAAGCCAGTAATCCTACTGAATTAGGATCTCACCCTTATGACCCAATTTAACCTTAATTACCTCCTAAACGCCCTATTTCCAAATGCAGTCAAATTGGGAGTTAGGGCTTCAACATGTGAATTTTGGAGTGGCACAGTTCAGTCCATAGCATTTGTGGATTTGACTATTTCCCTTTTTAACTCAGTTTTTGCTTCACATATTTTACAGCTCTGTTGTTTGGTCCATACACATTTAGGATTGATATGTTTTCTTGGTGCATTGACCTTTAATCATTATATAGTACCATCTTCTCTCTTATAATTTTCTTTGTTCTGAAGTCTACTTTATAAGATATTAACATAGCCACTCCTTTCTTTTTTTTTTTTTTTTCCTGTACGCGGGCCTCTCACTGTCGTGGCCTCTCCCGTTGCGGAGCACAGGTTCCGGACGCGCAGGCTCAGCAGCCATGGCTCACGGGCCCAGCTGCTCCGCGGCATGTGGGATCTTCCCAGACCAGGGCACATAACCTGTGTCCCCTGCATCAGCAGGTGGACTCTCAACCACTGTGCCACCAGGGAACCCCCTCACTCCTTTCTTTTGATTAATGTTTGCATTATATATCTTTTTTCCATCCTTTTATTGTCAACCTGCCTATATTATTGTAATCTGAGGTGGGTTTCTTATAGATAGCATATAGTTGGCTCATGTTTTTTAATCTCCTCCAGTCTTTTTTTTTTTTTTAATTTATTTATTTATGGCTGTGTTGGGTCTTTGTTTCTGTGCAAGGGCTTTCTCTAGTTGTGGCAAGCGGGGGCCACTCTTCATCGCGGTGCGTGGGCCTCTCACTATCGTGACCTCTCTTGTTGCGGAGCACAGGCTCCAGACGCACAGACTCAGTAGTTGTGGCTCACGGGCCTAGTTGCTCCGAGGCATGTGGGATCTTCCCAGACCAGGGCTCGAACCCGTGTCCCCTGCATTGGCAGGCAGATTCTCAACTACTGCACCACCAGGGAAGCCCTCCTCCAGTCTTTCAATTGATGTTTTTAGACTGTTTAAATTTCATGTAATTATGATATGCTAGGGCTTAAGTCTGTCATTTAATTTTTTGTTTTCTAGTTATTCTGTTTTCATTTTTCTATTTTTCCTGTCTCCCTATGAGTTACTTGAAAACATTTTAAAATTCCATTTCTATTTATCTTAGTGTTTGTGAGTTTATCTCTTTGAATAACGCTTTTATTTAGTGTTTGCTCTAGGTATTACATGTATACGTAACTCTCCACAGTCTATTGGTATCATCATTTACCAGTTCAAGTAATGTATAGAAACCTTACCTTGTTTTATATCCCCTCATCCTCCTCATTTAAAAGATAATTGTTTTAAACATTTCCTCTACTTGCATTTCGAACGATATTAAACTGCGTTAGGATTTTGCTTCAACCATCAAACATAATTTAGAAAACTCCATAGGAGAAGGAAAGTCCATTGTATTACCCATATTTTTGCTTCATGTTTGTTCATCCTTCCCTGATGTTTCAAGGTTCATTTCTTTCTTTCTTCATTTCCTTTCTATTTAGAAAACTTTCACCATTCTATTAGGGTAGGTCTGCTGGTCACTAAGTTCCTTAGTTTTCCTTCATCTGAGAATGTTTTGATTCCTCTTCGTTCCTGGAGAATATTTTTGCAGGGTATAGAATTCTGGGTTCACAGTTTTTTTCTTTCAGCACTGGAAAAATATCATACTACTTCCTTCTGGCCTCCACAATTCTGCTGAGAAATTCACTGTCATTCAAATTACTTTTCCCCTATAGGTAAGATGTCATTTTTCTCTCACTACTTTTAAGAATTTTTCCTTGGTCTTTCATTTTCAGAAATTTAATTGCGATGGTATCTTGGCATGGATTTCTTTTGGTTTATCTGGTTTGGGGTGTGCTCAGCTTCTTGATTCTGTAGGTTTGTGTCTCTTGCCAAATTTGGGAAATTTTCAGTCATTATTTCACAGATGACTCAGCTCCACCCCCTTTCTGTCCTTCTGGGACTCTGATGACATACATGTTTGATCTTTTGTTAGGTCCCTGAGATTCTATTCATTTTTTTTCTAATCTATTTTCTCTGCTCTTCCAGTTGGGTAATTTCTATTGTTCTATCATCTAGTGTGTGGTTTCTTCTCTTTCTTGTTTATTCTGCTGTTGAGCCCATCCGCTGAGATCTTCATTTTGGTTATTGTATTTGTCAAGAGCAGCCTCCTTATTGCCGGGTGATTGCAAGTTCCCCACTAGGCCTCCTCTGACGCCACCCCAGTGGGTGTGGGGCACCTTGTCACGTGGTGAGGGGGGTACATCTAGGCTCCCCATTGGCCTTTGCTGGCCTGTGGATCGTGGGGCCACAGTTTTTTTTCTGTGATGTGTGGATGGACTAGAGCAGTTCGTGTCTAAAAGCTTTCTGTCTTGTTAGGCTACCTTTTTCTGGTCCTCTGGCTAGAGAGAGCAGGCTTTTGTTTGGGCTTTGTCTGTGCCCACTGGTGTTTCTGCCGGGGTTTTAATTTTACTCGCAAGAATAGGGGAAGGTCCGTCTACTTGATCTTCCTGGAAGTAGAAGTTTGTTTACTTTTGATAGCTATTGTCAAGTTGTCCTTTGTTACATGTGGTGCAAACATTATTTTCAGTTGTTTTTTTAATGGTGCATTTTGCTTTGCAGAAGTATTTGATTTTTATATAGTTGAATATATTAATCCTTAAGAAAATGGACTCGGAGTTATGTAACATGTTTGGAAAGACCTTTCTCATACCAAGATTATGAAAACAAAGTCTCTCATTTTCTTCTATCAATAGCTTTGTTGGGGGTTAATTTATTTTTTCATTTAAATATGTGAACCATCTGGAATTTATTTTGGTATAAGTAGGAATAGAAACGTCCCTGCGCCGTTCCCACCACTCCCATGGCTACCTGCTTTCCCAACTCCATTTACTGAATAATAAATATGGTGTTAGGGAATTTCTTTAATTTGGTACATGCTTGTTTATAACAGTGTTCCTAATAGCCGAGTCCCGAAAAAAGCAGTCACAGAGTTGCAGGGGGTGTGCTGCGCACTGGAGTTGAGACTCACGCCCCTGTGGCTGTTGGTTGGTAACGGCCGGTGCTGTGAGTTGGTGATACTGAAAGGTCAGCCAGCCCGTCCACTGGGCTTCGGGGGACCTAGACTCTCGCAGGGTCGGAAGCCAGCGGTGCCGAGGCCGACAAGAGGGCGTCCAGAGCTGCCCTAGAAAGTGCTCCCGGGCAGAGCTCCGCCTCCTCAGTGGCCTGGTCGCTCAGCCTTCCGTCCTGACACCCCCGCTGCCCAGGTGCCTGGGCTACGGAGCATCTGTGAAGCGAGGTGAGGGGAGGAGCCCTGGTCCGTGTGCACTGCACCGTCCGCTCTACGCCACCACCTGACTCCTGGCGGCTGCTTCCGCCTCCAGGTCCCGAGGAGGCCGGTGTGTAGACGCAGAGCACAGCGAGTCAGAGGGGATGGGGAGGCAAGGGGTGGAGGCGGGCTGGACCGATGCCATCCTGTGGGACGTGTCCTGTCCACCCCTGCTGTGAGGCCGCCCCACACAGTCCTCCCGCCACTCCCTTCTGTCCTGCTCCAGCTCCCACTCGGTCAGCTGCAGCGTGCCTGCGGCCCGGACGGCAGGCCTGGGCGCCCAGCGGGAACTGGTCTGTCTCCCCCACCCAGCAGGCCCCCAAGGCAGGATCAGCACTGCAGTCCTGGGGTTGGGCAGAGCGAGTCACACCTGATGCTGGTGAGTGGTGCCAGAAGGGATCGTGATGGTGGCAGTGTGTCTCGCCCAGTACCCGTTCCTGAGGAATGGTGACTCCAATTATGACCAAACCTCCTCTCTTGCTGTAACGTTTCTTCTGCCTAAGAAACTGGTGCCAAAGCCAGGGGGCAGAGGGGGCGTGAGGATGACGCCCCCGCCCCGTCTAGAACGTGAGGCCCTCCACCGGCCCTCAGTCTCCTTTCCCAGATTCAATGCAGTTTGGCCTGAGAAGCCCAAATCGGAAGAAGCTGGGTTTTGGGTCCTCTCTCTGCCATTAGCTGGCTGGCTAAGAGAAAATCATTTCCCTGTTTTGGGCCTTGGTTTCTTCATAAATACAGTTGGGTATTGGGTGAGAATCAATGCTTTTCTTGTAAAGCCCTTTAACAAATGGAATATTTCACAGAAACGCATGAGTAAAAGTGTGCAGAATTCGGCAGCTCAGGTTGAAGCAGGAGTGGGACCAGCGGCTCTGAGGATAGCTTGACACCACCCGACTAGATGGTTTCTAGGGGGTCTCTCCAGCCGGCCCTGGGCAGGCGTTTTAATCTCTCTGAGCCTTGGTTTCCTTTTCTATAGAGACAATACCCAGCTAGGTGTGAGGGCTGATGGGGCGGGTTACCTGTAAAGCTGCCAGCAGGGTTTGGAACACGGGTGCTCCACTAACGATGGGGATGTCAGTGTTGTTTGTGCCTTTCCAACCCTCCTTTGAATAGCAGCCCAGGCACCACCCGCTCCGGTTCTTCGAGCACTGCATCCCTCCCAGTCCCCACGGCCCAGGACTGTCTGATGGGTCTCACGGTGTGGCTTTGGGCTGGTAGCTAGTTGTGTCTGTTTAAAACTTAACCTCCACAATCAAACTGAGTTCTTGAAGGGAGCCTCTCCTTCCGTAGCTCTCAATCCCCACACTGCCTTGTACACCGACATTCAATAAGTATCTGTGGGTGACCAGCCCAGGCCAGGATGTGGCCCCTGCTTGGTGTTCAGACCGAGGAGGGGCAGGTGGATTGCAGGGCCCCTGCACTGGAGCAGGGTTAATGATGACTAGAGAGGGCTGGATGGAGCGGAATCCCCAAACTTGTCCCAGCCAAACACAGCGGATCCTCGTTTCCACCCCAGAGCCGGCGGCTGGCCTGTGCCAGCACTTCTGCCGGAAAACAATCAAGAAACCTTCCAACAACTCAGGCTCCACAAAGTAAGGTTGGTTTCATGTCGCTTCTCATTTATTAATTCAGTCTGTTCTAAGTTGTACAGTTACGAAAATAACAAAACCAAAGCCGAAAGCCCAGGAATATTTACACTCTCTCTCTCGTGTAGTGAGGTCAGTCTATGTTGTTGCACAGATCGGTTATGTTTGGTACCACAAGATGTTTGTAATTTAGACAAAATTGGACAGATTAACAATTATATGTACAGTAAAATAAAAGGGGAAGTCATTCAAGTATCAAAATACAGAGACAAAGATTAAATAACGTTTTATTACAGTTCGGTCCCATTGCCACACCACTAGCAACACCACTTTGTGAACTGCATCTCAGAGTCGTCCTGCAGGCCTGGGTATCACAACACAGGCCGAGGGCAGACCAGTCTGCTCAGCCCGAGACTTCTCCGGGGACTCCCCAGAGTCAAAGCTGGGGGCCCCGGGGGGATGCGAGCGTGGCAAATGCAGAGCCTGTCGGAGGGAAGCCCTGCTCGGAGTAGCTGCAAGCAGAAGGGCAGAGCAGAGAGCCTGTGGCCGGGCAGGTACTGACCTATCTCAGGTCCCGCCTGAACGGCCTGCACAGTTCAGAACGGGGCTGCCACACTGCAGGGCCTGTGCTCACGTGCAGAAGCAGGGCTTCTCTCCACGTGAAGCCTGTCCTGGTGTTAAAATTTTTCTTTCTAGGGGAGGGAGAGTACCTGTCCCAGAGGAGGAATAAAAAAAATATCTAGTCCCTTCCTTTCTTGGCTATTGAGAAATAAACCAAGCTCAAAACAAACTCCAGAGCCAGAGCAGATTAGCCAAGGCTTTCCAACATGAAACACCCTGAATAAATAAAGATATAGCAGCTTCAAGGGGAGGAGACACCTACCTATGACTTAAAAACAAAAAGACAGCTTGAGGAACTCATCGTAGTGTCTACAGTTTTCTTTATGGACCCACCACCCACCAAGAGAGGGCTGCTTAGAGGAGACCGGCCTTCCTCAGGAGGAAGAGGGCACAGCACTCGCCCCGCAGCAGGAGCCGCGGTTTACCCATCCAGCTCGGGGTTCCTCGTCCATACCTGGAAGGAAGTAGGGGCTGAATACTGCTCAGTGGAAGCCGACGGGCCCTGGAAGCAGCAGGACGTGAAGTCAGACTTGCCGGTATCGAGGTCCTTGTTTAGTACCGAGAAGGGCAGGATCAGTGAGAGGGGGTGTGACTCCCCAGGCCTGCGGTGTGGACGGCTCAGCGGAAAGGAAACCCACAGGGCCCAGCCTCAGGTCAGCAGGAAGACGCGGCCCAGCTTTCCACTGCTGGCCGACCACAGGGCTGTGAAGGTGCGCCAGGGCGCTCCCTGCTCATTCACAGCCCCTGCCAGGAGAGAGAGAGGCGCTACTGAAGCCTGGACTACTGATCCTGGGACCAGGTTGCGCTGTGCCAGTAAAGCGGAAGGTCTGCTCCAGGCCCCGTGGGAGGAAAGGCTCTGCTCTGGAAGGTGCTGGACGGGCAGTTGACCTGGCCCAGCCTCACAGGAACAGTCCCTCTGGCTCTGCCTCTGCCTCCAGGAGGAGCAACGCAACCAAAGGTGAAAAGCAAAGCCAGCCAGCAGGAGGGCTCAGGCAGCAGCAGCGCCCGGATGCCAGCCTGCCCTGAAGGCCACACTCGGGGAGAATCAAACTGTCACCTGATTCAGCCTTCTCTACCCTTGGAGCCAGTGGGGAGCACAGCGGCTGAAAGGATGACAAACCGATAATTCAGAGAACCAAAGTGAGTCCTAATCACACAGACCTGATTAGACAAATCGCAAGTCAGCAGGCAGCCACCTCAGCCGACCTACCCGTCAATGCCCAAAACAAACAAAGCTGCTGCTTCTCCTTTCTGCCTCGACTCAGACAGTCTGAGGTCACCGGAGGGCCTGCGGCCAGGCAGCCCAGGGCAGCGCTCTGACCACCGCCGGGTCCGAGACGGAGGAGCAGCCCAGAGCTCGGGCACCGCGACCTGCCTGTGCATCTCCGCGCGGCCCCAGACCTTCACGTTTGGAACCCCAGAAGCCTCTGCTTTTGCCAGGCGCCTCTACGGGCTGCCCCCAGCTCCAGGCGGGGACAAGAAGCTGTGCGGCTCAAAAGGAAGAGCAGCTGACTGGCGGGTCTGTCAAGCCGATTCAATTCACCCACTACCTTCTCTCAGAGCTGCCCACGCGCGCCAAGACCCCAGCCTGAGGACAGAGGCCCGCTGTCCTCTGACCCTATGGCCATTGTCTAAAGATTGGCAGTTTAACCTAGAGGGTTGAGCCAAGTGTTGAAAGTTCATTTTATAAAAAAATTTTTTTCTATTAAAAAATGTTTTCTGGACAAGTCACTTCTTGGCCCTCTGGAGTTCCAACCTCATCTGCGAGAGGCCTGGAGGGCTGCTCCGCAACCAGGGCAGGGCTCACTCGGCGAGACCTGGCGGTGGCAGGCCCAGACCATGCAGCCGCGAGGAGGTCCTACGGGCAGTAGTGGGGGCCTGCGTCTTCAAAGCTGCAGCTGAGACGGTGGTGGCGGTGGCGGCGGCGGTGGTGGGAGCCTGCGCTCCCCATGGCTGTTTCCGCAGCACAGTTGGTTCCTCGGTGGCTCAGCTTGGCAGAAGCAAACACAACGGGGGGGGAGGAAAGGGTTAACCAAAGGGGCCTGCACAAGGTGGAGGAAACGGAAAGGAAACACGGAAGCAGAACAGAAGGTCCCTTACAGCCTCCCCTGAGCACCCGCCGTGGCTCAGCGCATCTGCTTGGAAGGCACGAGGACAGGCAGGCAGGAGGACCCACCCCGGTTTGTCGACTTGGGTTTCAACTCATAAAGCAACCGCTGCAGCTTACTGGCTCTCGTGCTGGGCCACGCTATGCGAACAGTGCTCCTTCCCACGGAAACTGGCTCCC
Organism: Phocoena sinus; assembly: GCF_008692025.1. Lineage (NCBI taxonomy): Eukaryota > Metazoa > Chordata > Mammalia > Artiodactyla > Phocoenidae > Phocoena > Phocoena sinus. The sequence continues at coordinate 65,013,217 of NC_045773.1, read as the reverse complement.
CTCTCCCGCCATCTAAGCTGACGCCCTCCCGCGAGAACGTGGGCCTTCTGAAAGCCTCAACTCCACCATCCCAGCTGCTGAACCGCTTTGAGGTGATGGACTCCTTCTCAGGAGTCAAGAGGCTGAGGGCGGTCGATCAGGGAAGGGACCGGGTGCCAGCTGACTATCTCTGGTCCCCACACTGTGGAGAAGCATCAGAAAGCTCCTGGAGGACAACGGATGTTGCTCGGCCCAGGTCCCTGTCCTTGAGCAGCTCCGTTCTGAGGGAAGAAGGTGCACGGTGTGTGCAGGGCACTGGCCTCCCTCCTGCTGGCTCCTACAGGAAGGCCTTCCTCTTCCTCGAGCCAGACTCCAGAGCCAGCCGGGGACTCCCCGGTGAAGACATGAGGAGCCATCCCATTCCTTGCAGTGCAAGACCCATCAGGACCAAGACACCTGCTGTGTGGAGCCAGCCTGTGGGTGTTCAGATGCTCAGAGCCCCAGGCTTTGGAGCCAGGCATGTGCTCTAGGACCTGGCACAGACCCTGGGCCCTCACGGAAAGAGGTCTGACCTCGCTGAGCTGAGGGTCTCACAGGGGGAGGCCAGCAATCTTAGAGGGATGGGCCGCAGGCCAGCTGTTAGCAGAGCGCAAGGGGATTCTGGCCCCAGGTGGTCACAGTGGTTGGTTGTGTCAGGAAAGGTGCAGTTAGCTCTTGGCAACGGCACCCAGCCGTGGCTCGGAAGACGGGAGAGGAGAGCCAACAGGGAGCCCCGGCCAATCGGAGGGAGCAGCCTCCAGTGCCGAGTGGACTCCGCTTGGAGACTGCCCCCGCCTCAGGAGCCACAGTGCCCGCCCGCTGAGGCCCTCTTGGTGCCCACCTCAAAGGCACCTTGCCCCCCCGCCAAGCTGTCCTCGCCCAAGGGGGGAATTCACAGTGTCCGGTGGTGTTAGGTGCGGGCTGAGAGTGTGCAGTGTCTAAAGCTGCCGCCCCGGGAGGAGAGGTCCCAGTGGGGGTGGGACCCTGGCGTCAGCAGCTGGAAGGAGAGCTGAGAAGAGCAGAAGGACGGACGGCAAAGGCACATGAGACTAGTGGAGACGGGGTGGGCGCTTAGAAGATAGTGGTCTCATACTTGGTGCTGAGGCTCCGCTTAGAGTCTGGTTTGGGGTCCACAACCCAGGAGACGCTGGCATGGGACTGGGCATCTGGGTCCATATCGGGTGGTTCCAGCTGCTGAGGAAGAGGGTGAAGAGTCAGAGGGAGTGCTGCACCTGGGCCAGGGGTCAACGGGGCCCGCTGTCCCCCGCCTCCCGGGCCATGCTGACGTCAGTACCCCATGGGGGCAGCCCTGTTCTCCTCAGCCAAAGAGCAAGCTCCCTGGGGTGGGGTGGCAGAAGGGGGACCTTCCCTGGAGCATCATGGGAGGGCCGCCTCTGAGCTCTCCAGGGGCAACTTCTCCTGGGGGTTTCTTGGAGCGGCTCAGTTAAAGGAGCCTTGCCCTACCTAAGCATCGAGCACTAAGCCCCAAAGCTGTTCTTGGTGGCAGGAAGCGGGTAAAGGGTTTGGAAACCCCAAACCTCGGGTCCCTCTGGCAGGGCCAGAGGGCTCACCCCGGGCAAGACCACAGCAGGCACCCATGAGCTCTGGAGAGAGGAGGACACACAGCAGAGAAACAGAGGCTCCAGCACAGACAGGGATGGTGGGACGGCAGCTCAGGAAAGACGGGCATGCAGGCGGGGCCGGGGGCGGGGCACCAGAGTCTCAGAGAGCTCACGGTCACTTCGGGGAGACTGATACACAGACAGCAGGAAGTGCAGAGACCTTGACTCCAGGACTAACAGACGGCAGCGGGAGGTAAGAAGGACGATGGGTGGGGCAGGTGTGACAGTAACAACAGCGACTATCAGGGGGCAGCGGCACCTGGGGTGCGGAGCAAAGCAGACACAGACATGGGGTGGCGTTACGGAGGCCGGCTCGCACGGGCCCGTGTCCTGAGGGGCTGGCCACCTGAAGCGTGAGAAGACCCTCCTTGCGCCCGCTCCACCCCGGGGCCCACGTACTGCTGACTTCCTCATGCCGACCCGAGGCTTAGGCACCGGTTTGGAAGATTTCGTTTCGATCATCTCGGCAGCAGAGGCCCCCATCGGCCTGGACTTCTGGGCCTGTAGGGCCAGCTGATAGGCCACCTCGAACGCCTGCCCCAGCGTTAGGATGATCTCATAGGTCAGGTTCTGGGAGGAAACAGCACAACGTGAGAGGTGGGATGCAGGAACCACTGCCCCTCACACCTGCCCTGGCCTCATGCCCCTGAGCACAGGCCAGGCAGCACTGCACGGGTAACAAGAGTGCAGGGAACCTGCTGGAACGCTTGCTTTGAAAGCAGAAGTTTGTCCCGAGGTGACTGATACATTAGGGAACAATCTGAACAAAACACACACTTTGTGTTTCCTCACGTGTGCTTTCATTGGAGAGAAACGCGAGGCGAATGCAGACTCCCCTGCTGACGCCCGCTGCCTGGGAATACACAGCATATATGCCACCCCCACCTGGCAGCTCAACTTGCCCACGGGACCCACCCCTGACAGTAACAATCAAGCGGCAGCTCTTCCCAGGGCCACCCGGCCCGCGCCCTCCCCTCCATCCGTGCACCCCTCTGTCCCTCCTCTTTCTCTCCCTCTGGCACACAGGCTGGCAGGAGTGAGGCACATGCTTCCACAAGCTGACTTCGGGTCCTTCTCGAGGCAGAGCGCCGTGTTTATGTAGCATTTATGTATTTCTTAACCATTTAACATAGATAAAATGGTGTGGGTGTTCGTATTAGGTTCCTGAGGGCTGTGCCCCCTGCCTCATCTCCCCATGAGCCTTGGTGCTTCCCGTGTGGTTTCAGGGTGTGGTGCTCTCTAGGAGCACAGACGCCACGTTACAGCAGAACTGACTGACGCGGGAAGATGAGCTATAGGTAAGAGTACCGGGAAGGATGTGTCCTGGGAGGATTTCCTCATTTCATCTTCAGAACCACCCTGTGAAGTCGGTTACACTCTATCCCCTTTGCGCAGACAAGGAGCCGGGGTCACACAGCTAGCTAGTGGCAGAGCCAGGAGGCTGCAAGCACAGAGCTCCCGGGCGAGGCCGGGAAGACCCTGGAACCAGCTACTCTCACAGGGGCAGCAGGGACCTGGACAAAGGCGCTGTCTCACGGCAGCCACCATGGTCACTCATCCACTCCCTGTGGGCAGCATGTGGGACCGTTCCCCTCAGCCCAGCAGCGCCAGAACCCCGCCTAAGCTGGGATATGGGCGAAGAAAACTTACTGTCCCCAAGAAGGAGGTGGAGGGCTTTTCAGGGAGATGGCCCAGCTGGAGGGCGGGAGTTAGGATGGATGGTCGACCAAGAGCCTATGGAGACGAAGCCTTGGCTGACCTGACAGACACGCAGCCGGAAGCAGGAAAGCTTCTGTCAACTAGAACCCTGGACGAGCCACTGTCGTCCTGTGTGCTTTAGTCTCAGTGCCAGATAGAGGGGGCTGGAGTGATGTTCATTCTTGAACAGACCTTTGCTAAGTGCCAGCCGGGTGCCAGGACCCACTGCACTGGGGCTGTCGCAGCGCAGGACCCCCCACCGTGCCCAGCTGCGGACTCCACCCACCACGTCCACCGTGCTGAAAACGTGGCAATAGTGGTGGCTGGTCTGCAGGTCCTTGGTGATGTAGGCGAAGGTACAGAGGTCCTCCGGGTCCTGGGCTGCACAGGAAATGTTCCGGATCTCGTGCTCTGCGATGACGTTCTGCGGGGAAAACAAGGGTCTGGAATTCTTGGGCTCCCTGAGGGCACACCCTAGTCCCTTCACCATTGCCACCTTCCTGTCCCATCCTAGCGTCAGGAAAACGCCACTTCCCCATCTCTTCGCGGTGGGGGTGGGGGTGGCACCTCACCTTGTCTGATTTAGGGTTGGGGTCTCCACCCTTGACCATGGCAACTGAGGGAGCAAATGTTCACACCCAGCCCACTCTGCTCTCCAGGGTGGGATCGCAAGCCCAGGGCCTGGGGGTGTCCTGCGCTCCCTAAGTGCATCGCAGCGTTAAAGGCCCATGAGCAGATAAGTGGCCAGTGGAGCCCATGCTGGGGAAGATAAGCTGTCCCTCGGTGGGGCCCTGGGAACCAGGATACGTGGGTGCGTGAGAGACAAGTACCCCCCCTCTAGGGAAGATACCCAGCTGGCCAGGAGGTGGGGGTGTGTGTGGGGAGGAAGGGTGCCCCCTCCTCCCTCAACAGCAGTTGTGGGAAGCACACCTTGTTGGAGGCGTCGATGAACTTGACACCTTTGTAGGTGATGGACAGGATGATGGTGGGGATCTTCTTCATGTGCTCCGTGGATTTCTACAGGAAACGGGAGGCCTGTCAGCCGCACGCAGCGTGGCAGGGCCCCAGTGGCTGCAGGCGGTGCTACCATCCGCTGCCTTGCGTCCTGGCCACCCCCACGGTAACCTACCCGCATCTTGGCACAGGCGTCTTGCGTGGATTCTGTCCCTCGCAGATCTTTGATCAACATGGAGCCCAGATACTGTGGGAGCGAGCAGTGGCCCGGCTTAGGAGTCCTGCGTTACCACACGGGGCCACCAGCCAATCTGGGACCACAGTCAGGGGGCTCCCTCTCCCAGTGACTCTCTTCCCCCATCCTGGCCTGTGAGTCCCCCTTCCCCCAGGTGCTGGGAGCAGCTGAAGATACCATGGGGGCCCTGGGTCCGGCCAGCATGGAAAGCAGGAGACCGGCCAGGCTGGGAGGGCAGAGGCTACTCACATTGGCTTCATAGCCGCAGGACTCGAAGATGAGTTTCTCCGGCTGGTGTTGCCAACTCTGCACAGGGGCATAGGGGGCAGCCAGGCTTGGGGGCCGAAGGGTCAGCTTGGCCTCTCGGTGCTCTTCCTGCAGAACACGTGGGGTCACAGGTCAGCTCGCCTGCTCAAGGGGTTCCCTGGCTCCCTCCTGGGTTCCACCTCTGGGAGCTCCAGGCCGGAGGCAGACAAGCCATTCCGATGCGCTGGGGCGGAGGTGAGGCCTGTCTATGCCAGAGAACTGGTGGAGAAGCAGGGACCTCAGCTGCCCGCCCACCCGTGAGCAGCTCAGCAGGGAAGGCTCTGTGGTGTCTGAGATGAGTGTAGATCTGATCCTGGTGTGGGGAGTCGGGGAAGTATCCGTGGCCAGGGATGCACTTTACAGGGATCCTCATGGCAGGAGCTGGGGTGTGGGGGAGGGGTGGGAGGCCACCATGGGCCAGGTGCCAGGCGATGGGGTCCTTAACTAGGCTGCTGGTGGAAGGAATGGGGAGGAGGGGAAAATTCAGGAAATTTATGACTTCCATTCCCAGCAATATGCAAAGTCTCTCAATACAGAGCAACTAAAACTGCTGGACGATGTGTGTTTTAAATCTTGTAAAATTCATGGTCGTGCTTGTGGAAAGGTAAGGGGAATCCCCAGAGGCCAGAACCGAGAAATATGAGTCACGAGAGAAAACAGAGCGAAGCTAGGGCTCACCCTGCGGGGACAAGGGACACCCAGCAACCTGTGTCTAACAGGCCAAGATGGGGCGAGACAAAAAGCCTGCGGTCCGTGCAAGGCGGGAGGGAGGACGGGCAAGTCGAATAAATGTGAGAGCCCTGAAAGCAGTGCCCTGGGCGGTGGGCTGGGAGCCCTGTCCTGCCAAGAGGAATGAGGGGACCCCATCTGTGGCTCCCTCCCGCCCACCTGGATCCTGAAGCGCTCGGCCCGAGAGGGCACCGTAGGGTCTTGGAGACTGTCGTGCCGCCTCCTGCCCATGTCCCCAGAAGGCAGCAGCAGATCAGCAGACCGGCCGGTGCAGGAGTCATTCTGGCTCAGGGGGGACGACGTCTGCGAGAGCAAGTCTTGGCACTGCAGCAGGAAGAAATCCAGGTGAGATTTGAGACTCATCAGGCCAGTCCTTAGGCTGTAGGTGTCAGCCAATCCTCGGGCTGTCAGGGCCCAGCTTGGGCAGGAGAATCAGTGAGAATAGGCACGAGCTGGAGGCCAGCACCCAGTGGGGAAACGGGCCACTGGGCCCAGCGTGGGTACAGTCAAAGTGACCAGATTCTTCCAGCCAGGAATCCCTAACAACCGGGTCCTGCAGGTGAGCACCCGGGTCACGAGAGCACCCTCCGGCCTGGTTGTAGGGCTGGGAAGCGATCTCTAGTTTATAAAATCGTCTGTCACAACTGATCGCAGGTCTTGGGGGCATGTGACCAAATCCAAAAGTCTTTCCTAAGAAAACACAGCACTGCCGGTTGGCACCCAGAGGCCTCACAAAGAGTATGAATCAGTCTTCACTTTCCATATCTGAATGTCAGCTGAGCCTGGTCCTCAGAACCAGCCTGGGCCCCAGCCTTCTCATGCGTAAGAGGAGGATAAAATAACGCCCACTTTGAGGCTGCCATAAACGGGCTGAGGCTTGGAGCCCAGGGCCCACCCCATCCACTGGCAGCCACGCAGCTTCATGGGTTTGGGGAGACTCATCCTGAACCACAGGCTCACAGTCTAACCCACTTTTCAGTCAGAGATTACCTGCCTTGAGCAACAAAGCATCTCTGAGGTTTTTAAAATCACAGGGATTTTCCTTCAGAAGATGGGGAGGGCCCTGGTCCCTCCGTGTGTTCCAGGCTTTGTCTCGGGTTCACGTCAGGCTGCCCGAGAGGGGGCCCCTCTGACCCACCCCTGCCCACCACCCCGGGCACAGCTCAACCGGACGTTCAGACATGGCCCCAGCCGTCTGGGATTCGGATATTTGTTTTCCTACTTTTGCCAACATTTGGCCCCAACACTGGGAAGGGAGGGATCAGTTGCTCCTTGACTGCAGAGGTGACACTGTCTCTGAAGAACTCCCAAAGAATTCTCCTCAGTTCCTAGCAACACGCAGCATACAAACATCCCTTCCCACCCGCCCCAACTCACCCTCAGCTGGGAAAACCGGGGGGGCTTCTGGGGCGGCTCCTCGTAGGGTCTGTCTGCCAGGGAGGCGATGATGCGCTTGCGATGGCCGAGCAGGTGCACCTTTAGGACCTGGGCAGGGGCGGGGAGAGGAAGGTCAGGCGGCAACTGGGCCCCCAGCCCCCAGCCCTCACCCCCACGGGCCATGCTGGCAGCCCAGGGACACTCAGAGCAGGGCTGTACTCACGTTGACAAGCTCCAGCTCCCAGAGGTTCTTCACAGTGTCAATGGAGCTGTAGCCACTCGACAGGAAGGAGTGGACATAGTCCTGCAGGCCCAGGGAGTCCAGCCAGGAGGGCACTGACAGGGGGCTGTTCCCATCATAGCCCAGAGCCTTCACCTGTGGGGCGAGGGCAGGAGGCGGGACTAACATCTCAGCACTTGGGACGAGGACCCTGGGGACCACGGGGACGCAGGCCGGTTCACTCAGACCACACCAGAGGCTGAGGCTGGAGTAGGTATGGGACAGCTCCTGAGGACCAACGAGGGGCCTGTGTCCTAGCATCCCCGAGTCGCTCCACTCACACAGCCTTCTCTACCTCAGCTCTGGTCTCGGGCCCCATCTGCGGACTACCAGGGCACCCCAGGTCTGGGAAAGGTGCCCTATCAGGTAAGGCTAGATGGGGAGGAGCGTTTGTGGAGGCCCCTACTGTGCTCTGACAAGATCACAGACCTGGTAGGACAAGAAAATGGTGTGTGTCTGTGAAGCGGGCACTGGCCTCACTGCTAGGACTCATTAGTGCTTCCTGAGCTCTGGGCAAGTGGAAGAGACTCTGTGCCAGCAGAGCTGAGGAGAGGCTCAGGCCTACCAGCCACAGCTCCCCAGGAGGCAGAGACTGCTTCCTCTGCTGCCCCGAGGGCCCCGGGCCTCCTGGGGAGGGCCTGGTCTCAGGCAACAGGCCAAGCCTGTGGGCACCAGGCTCCGCGCCAGGCAGATGCCTGCAGTGCCGTTCCTGAGGCCGGACTAGGTCCTGACTGTCCCTAGTGCTCTGCTGGCCTTGGGATGTGGCAAAGAAGTAAACAGGATACTGTCCTCCCCGCTGGGGCTCCCGAGATGAGGGGCAGACCCCCACAGTGACCTGCACATCCCCTGAGCCCCGCCCCGCCCCTGGCAAAGGCTGAGACCACGGAACTGTCGGTGGTCACCTTGGGCAGGGACCGCGCAGCCTGGAGCAGCTTCCGCCTGTGCTGTGCATCACTGATGCCGATTTCCCGCAGGTCTTGATCTTCCATCACATTAGGCCCCTAAGAGCAGAAAGGAGAACGTGAGGGCCTCCTGGACAAGGCCGCTGGCTCCCTCAGGGCGTCATGTCAGCCTGTCATGGCCCCTTGCCATGTTCTTCTCCTTCGCCACAGGCACCACGAGAGAATGAGCCCCAGGGCGCCCCGCGAGGCCAGGCCAGGCAGCAAGCAGCCTCATGCAGCAGGAAGACAAACCTGCCCAGGCTGCCCACCCAGCCCGAGCGGCTCCCAGAGTGCTGACCTGGGCTGGAGCAGGCAGGGCTGGGCACAGGCCCTCACCCACCTGAGCTGATGTGCATTTTCCTGGGAGCAGGTTTCATGACCCCCCAAGGTGAACAACAGGAGGATTAATCCCCAGATTCCTCACAGATGTGATTTTGTGATTTAAAGCGGCGGTAACAGCCACCTTGGGCCGGCGGCAGGGGCAGGCACCCAAGAAGCCTGCCTCACCCCGAGGAGGAGAGGAGTCTCAAAGTGGGGACCTGCCTGAGAGAGGAGGGGCGGCTGGGGCTCAGCCCACGTGGGGCAGTTCTCCCCAAGGGAGCAGCTGAGAGCAAAGAAGCCCAGCATGGCAGTGACGACGAGGAGAATGGCTGGTGTCTGCTGTGTTCTTGCTGAGTGACAGGGACGGAAAGCTTTTCTCTGGACCATCCCATTTCAGGCTCACAACCCTGTGTTAGGTTCTACTGGAATCCTCAATTTACAGATAAGGAAACAGACACACAGAGGTCAGAAACGTGTCTGAGGTCACACATCTCATGGTGGAGCTAGGATTTGAGGCAGTCGGACTGTACTCACCACTCCTAACCCCTATCATGGTGTCTTTTATTTCTCACAATGGTGTCACAAGATAGGTTTTTTCAGATTATGATACATGAAAAATCATGGGTTCTGCCCTGTCCCTCAGCCACAGCGTCCACCCCCGCCGAGGGCAACTGTTACCACTTTCCTGGATGTCCCTCCAGAGCCCAGCTGGGCACCTACACACATGTGCATGCTTCATTTTCGCACAAATGTGATTGTTGTACACATTGTTCAACACCTCATTCTTAACTACTTAGTATATACAGGAGGTCACTCAGTATATGGAGACCTGTCTCTTCTTTTAAAGCTGCATAATCATCCAGATTATGGACATCTTATAAATTGCTAAACCATTTCCCAGTTGAAGGACAATTGTTTCCAATTTCTGCTTTTACAAATGATGCTGCATGAACCTCCCTGTATGTGCATCTTTTCTATGGTGGTTATCAGGAGAGATTGCTGCCAAACCATTCTCAAGAGAGAAGAAGAGAGCTGCAGGCATCACTCTGTCTTCAGGCTATACTACAAAGCTACAGTAATCAAAACAGTATGGCAGACACATAGATCAGTGGAACAGAATAGAGAGCCCAGAAATAAGCCCACGCTTATATAGTCAATTAATCTATGACAAAGGAGGCAAGAATATACAATGGGGAAAGGACAGCCTCTTCAATAAATGGTGTTCAGAAAACTGGACAGCTACCTGCAAAATAATCAAGCTGGACTACTTTCTCATACCATAAAATGGATTAAAGACTTGAATGTAAGACCTGAAACTATAAAACTCCTAGAAGAAAACATAGGCAGTACACTCTGACATCAGTGTTAGCAATATTTTTTGGATCTGTCTTCTCAGGCAAGGGAAACAAAAGCAAAAATAAACAAATAGGACTATATCAAACTAAAAAGCTTCCAGACAGTGAAGGAAACTATCAACAAAATGAAAAGGCAGCCTACTGAATGGGAGAAGATATTTGCAAACAATGTATCAGATAAAGGGTTAATATCCAAAATATACAAAGAACTCATACAATCAACATAAAAAAACTAAACAACTCGATTAAAAAATGGGTAGAGACTCTGAACAAAAAATTTTCCAAAGACATGCCAATGGCCAACAGACACATGAAGAGATGCTCAGCATCACTAATTGTTAGGGAAATGCAAATCAAAACCACAGAGAGATATCACTTCACAGCTGTCGGAACGGCTACTATCAAAAAGACAAGTAAGTGTTGGCAAGGATGTAGAGAAAAGGGAACTCTCGTGCACTGTTGGTGGGACTGTAAACTGGTGCACTGACAGATGAATGAATGGTGTGGTGTATACACACACACACAGGAATAGTACTCAGCCATAAAAAAAAGAATGAAATCTTAACATTTGTGACAGTGTGGATGGGGTCTAGAGGGCATTATGCTGAGTGAAATAGAGAAAGACAAATACCATATGATCTCACTTATATGTGGGCTCTAAAAAATGAAAACAGACTCATAGATACAGAGAACAAACAGGTGGTTGCCAGACGGGAACTGGGTGAGGTGGTGGGGGGAAGACATAGGTGAAGGGGATTAAGAGGTACAAGCCTCCAGTTACAAAATAAATAAGCCATAGGGATGTAATATACAGCATAAGGAATATGGTCAATGTTGTAATAACATTGTATGGGGACAGATGGTTACTATACTTATTGTGATCATTTCATAATGTATGCAAACGTCAAATCACTATGTAGTACACCTGAAACTAATATAATATTGCATGTCAATTATATTTTGATTTAAAATTTTCAAAAAAGGATTAAAAAAAGAACAGAAATCGCTTGGTCAAAGGGGTATGTGTATTTAGAAGTCTGACAGATATTTATACTCCTATCAGTGCAGCACTGTGCAGAAGTGGCTTATCACTGCACATTTCTTATCACAAGATCATCCCGCTCATAGATGAACTCAAGCATCTTTTCACATTTTATCTACCAAGCACTTACATAGCACTTACTGCCCTCCTCCATGTTTTCCATGCTTTGCACCTGCTAAACCATTGAATAATAGGGACCACTGTTACCCCATTTTACATCTCAGGAAGCTGAGGCCCAGAGAGCATCAGTAACTTCTGGGGCAGAGTTCAGCCCGATGCTCATGTCCCCGCGGCTCTGGGCCGGGCATGCGGAGCAGCTGCAGCTCCTTTTCCAGGAATTACTCACTTTATCCTTTGCATGTTTATCTATGGAGCTGTTGGTCTCTTCTGTATTTGACTTGTAGGAATTCTTTATACAGTAAGGAACCTAACCCTTTATGAAGAGTTAGGCACGTGTCTTTCCTGATTGTCATTGTCTTTGGACTATTACGCTGGCTTTGCTCATGCAGAACCTATCAGCCTGCACCTGAACACACCCACTTTTCTCGTGGAGCTTCTCTAAGTTCTGTCAGCCTTAGAAAGATCTCCCGCTCCAGGATGTTTAAAACAATTCTTTCACATTTTCTTCCCGTAACTTTACAGTTTCATTTTTTACAATCAAATCTTTAATCTATCTGGAATTAATTTTGATGTAAGTTTTTTTTTTTTTTTTTTGGCGGTACGCGGGCCTCTCACTGTTGTGGCCTCTTCCGTTGCTGAGCACAAGGCTCCAGACGCGCAGGCTCAGTGGCCATGGCTCACGGGCCCAGCCGCTCTGCGGCATGTGGGATCTTCCCAGACCGGGGCACGAACCCGTGTCCCCTGCATCGGCAGGCGGACTCTCAACCACTGCGCCACCAGGGAAGCCCTGATGTAAGTTTTAAGGGTCAGGATCCACTTAATATTTTTCCCAGGCAGGCTGTCTTATTTCTTGAATGAGCTATCTTTTCCCATTGATATGAAATGACTTCTGAGGTACCCTAAATTCCTGTGTTTCCAAGACTTTTTCTGGACTTTTTATTCTATTGAGGTGGGTATTACTTATGCCCACTTTACAGATAGACAAGTTAATAACTCAGGCAAGCTCATGCAGACCACCAACTGGTGGCCTCACCTTTGTACCCAAGCTGTAGTGACTGCTGGTGTGAGAGCTTCCCCAGAGCCTGCGCATGGTGACAAAAATTTTGTCCTATAGAGGACACAAAGAGGACAAGCCATAAGCTCAAGAGACTCCAGGTGAAGATGGCTCTGAAGGCAGACTGGACTCCCTGCTCAGGCCACACGCACACCTTCTGCTGGGACACTAGGGAGCCCTGGGCCTGCAGAAGGTCCCCTGGGCCCTGGCACCACTCCAGGTCTGACCAGATCCCAAGTCACCCCTGAATCTAGGAGTCACCACGCCGAGTTCCTGCAGTCATTCTGGGCCCAAATCTAGGGTGTGCTGATGGGGAAAAGCAGAGAGTGGGGCTGTCTGCCCAGACTTTCTACTTGATGAGGAGGACACCTCAGTGAGGACCTGACAAGTGAACCTCCAAGAGGGTGTCACTGCGGCGATGTTCTGAACACCCACTGTTAACCCCAGCATTTACTCAGAAGCCTTCACAAGCTTTTAGGGTAACATTAATACTGGACTGAAGGCTGACAACCAGGAAAACCAGATCCAGATGGGGACAGGACCTTCATTAAGCAGAGCCCCCAGTCAAGAGAACTGGGGACTGTATGCAGCTTTGAGGAGAAAGAGGCAAATGGAAACAAAACCAAAACAAAGGATGTGATGGAAAATCAAAGCAAACAGTTGCCACAGCACGTCCTGGGCTCAGTGCAGGGTCCTCCTGAGTTCCTGAACTTGCCACATCTACATTCTGCGGGATTAGTTCGTGTGGTGACTATAAGGTGCTCCAAATCCTCAAAGGCAAGAAACATTCTGGAAGTTACTGTATCCTCTTGACTGAGGAAGAAACCTTTACACGAGGAGTTTTATGGGGAAGAGGGACTTCTGCTTTGTTTACTTTCTACCACACTAACATTTACTGAGAGCTGACTATGTGCCAGGCCCTGTTCCGAGTTCCTAGTGAGTAAACAGTTAGGGAGCTCATCAAATAGAACAGCTCATCCACCTAAGCGAAATCTGAAACACAACTAGTTGACACTTGGCTTGGTTGGGTTCTGTCCTTGAGGGAGAGGGGGCAGGAGGGCGGGGGTTCCCAGCCACAGAGGTGGGAGCAATGCCACAACACCTCCTCCTCCTGGGTGGGTGTGTGCATGCAGTATGTCTGCGTGTGGAAAAGCAGGCTAGGAGACAGTGCACCTGGGCTCTCCTGCTCTGGCCCCAACACGGCCCGTATCAGCCCCTGCAGGACCTGGCCTCCACCCAAGCAAAGGCCTGTATGTTCTGATGCAAGCGTGACTACTGGGCAGAGCAGCGCTAGACTGCACTCGCCTTGGGACAGGGTTTCGTCTCTCAGCAGTGGTTTCCAGACTTTCCACCTGCCCCACCCCCTCCAGCCTCATTTCCATATTCAGTATTCTCATTCTCTCTCTCTCTCTCTCTCTCTCTCTCTCTCTCTCTCTCTGCCAGGAGTCATAAAAAAACAAAGGCTGAAACCTCCTCTCTTGGGGGAGAAAGAATGGGACAGAGCTACTGTCCAGGCCTGATTCTGCCTCAGGGGAAAAGCCTGGCACTGGTGCTTCCCCTGCAGCCCCTCCCTCTCCTTTCTGCCTCCCAGTCCTTTCTTGGGCCTCAAGGAGCCAGGGGCTGTGAGAAGAGCTACTCCAGACAGAGGAGGCACGGAATTGGGAGAAGTGTGTTGCTGGGGGTGGGGCCTCAGCCTGGACGCACATGAAAATGCAAATTAAGACCTTAAAACATTAAATATTAGTAGTTAGCATTAAATACAACAAAAAATTAAAACAAACTTCAATTTGAAGGATGACGTTCAAATTGAGGGAAATAAGTTCAGATATTGTGTGGCTGTGTCCCAGTCATCAAAGGTCTTAGAGAAACTTCCAGCTGTTTTTGAAAGTGCGTGAGTGGAGTGATGTCTTCAGGGAGGCCATTCCGAATTGGGAATGGTAAAATGTAAATATGAGACACACAGGACACAAAGTATTTAGCTGCCGATCCGTGAGACCTCTTCCCAAGTGAATCCCATACTTGAACTTGGGAATATTTGCTAGCAGTGTTCTCCCTGATGAAACTTCTCTCCAGAAGCAACCACAGTCAGTGAGCCTAAAGAGCATTTGGCATTTCCTCAAGAGGACGTCCTCATCAGCTAGAAACACGGATCAGACTGACGCTTCCAACTACTTAATCATTTTCCTGAAGTCATGGGCTCAGTTCCCAAATGCTGTGGCAACCAGGTAGGTGTGGCACCAGCTACTTGCTCTGTATAGTCTGTCATATTTTAAAGTTTCTAACCCCATTTTTTATCTCCAAGAATGGGAAAGTGGAATGTACAGAGTGAAGGAGAATACAACGTTGGGATAAAACACTAAACTTTTGTTTTTCGAGGCAGAACACTCAATTTTCTACCTTATTTCCTAATTTTTATTTTATGATAATATTGAAAATTGGCAAGTGTATAAATGTTAAAAACTTCTAATTGCTAAAAAGCACTGAGAAAATGGGAGCTAGCACTTAGAATAAGAAAGACAAAACTATTAAAAAAAAAGACCTTTAGAGCAGATTACTCTAATCAAGGGAAGGAAGGGTGGGAGGATGAGGGAAGTACCAGCCTGAGTGAACTGAGCAGCCAATACTCACCACACGCATGGCTGTATTGATCTGTGGCACCTGCCTGAGCAGCTAAAGCTCCTTAAGCAGATAAGCAGCTCGGTGGGCGGGCGAGAAGCCCCCACATCTCCACCTGGGCCCGAGGCATCCTCCAGAGTCTCTGTGCACCAAGGGGGTAGCTCAGAGCTTCCCTGGGTCCTGGCTATTTCAATGTGATACTTATGCTGCCCCTCTGCCTTCCAGAATTTTGTAGATTTCTACTGGGCCCTGCTTCTATCTCTCCCTCATATTAACAAAATAAATAAATAAAATTGTTTTCTGAGTAGAAAAGTTATATAAGTCTATTATAAAAAATTAATAAAGTACAAAGAAAAATGTAAACGCCACTTATAAATCCATTACCTCTGGGGGGTAAAAAACACCCCAGGGTTACCATTCTGATGAATTCTTTTAAGTGGCTTAATATTTTTTAAAAACTGAGATTGGGATCACTTCTAGTATTTCAGTGTATTTTTCTAAGCTTTTATTGTAAAAAAAAAAAAAAGCAAAAGTTGGGATTGTGGTATATGTATTACTTATTTAACCTGCTTTCCCACATGCTGACATACTGCGTGCACACACCTCCTCGTGACACGTAACCACCTGCTTCCACTGCACACTCTCTAGTTCCTGGGCATCCCATAATCTCACCCGCCACTGGACATTTTGGCTCCTCCTTTGCACGTAGTTTTCTACCATCCCCAGAACATGTTACTGGCCACAACGACGGAGTTGTTGTGGGCATTGTCATCTGGGGGGAGGGTCACTGAACATGGCACAGGACCCTGGCCTGAGCCAGGACCGCCTTCCCAGGCTGGGGTTGCAGTGACCACACACGCACACTGGTGGGTGAGCCAGGAGGGAGAAGGGTGAGCACACGAGTCTTCCTCGCCCAGACCATAGCCCCAGACCCGGGCCGGCCCAGGGAGAGTGGGAAGGAGCACTGGGAAAGGGAAGAGGAAGCAAGGAGGGGCAGGGCTCTGCTGCTCACTGTTGTGGCCTAAAAATCTTAATAATGATGGAAAATAGAAGCCATGCTCCCTGAAGCATCACCCATCTACTCCTGCAGGGGCTGAGGGCTTTCTGTGCACCACACAAGGCAGCTGTGGTATAAAGGGATAAGAACTGGGTTCAAATCCCCTACAAAGTCAGAACCTTATAAACAGGAACAAAGCCACCTGCCTGTCCAGGTTAAACAGGAACCGGCGCTCAATGGCTCCTCCTGTGTCCACCTGTTCACCGCTGCCTGGCCCAGCTGACTCCTGCCTCCCTGGAACTTGGTCATAGAACTTCCCAAACTGACACCTTCCCCCAGCTCACGGGTGGCCTTATAAAAAGCTCACCAGCCTCAGTAACAGGAGCAGCTCAGGCTTGACCCACAGCCCCTGCTCTCCTAACGATCCCCACCCCTACCCGGCCCAGCCATGTCCTCAGCTGGAGAGACAGAACTCGATGGTGACAGAGAGCAACTAGTTCCAAGAAGACGAGGATGAAGTGCAAATGTTACCAGCTCCTAGTTCCAGAAGCCAGACCCCTCTCCCCTGTCAGTCTCAAGGGAAGGGTTGTCAGGGACGGCTCTCCTCCTGCGTTCTGGGAGGCAACACCCCTCGTGACCCTTGTTCTCCCAGGCAGGTCCCCAGTGTCCCCCTTCTCTTTGTACCAGGAGCAGCATCCTTCCATCCATCTGCTGCTCGTCACCCCCAAACACCTGCCTTTCTGAGGCCTCATCTGAGGTCAAGATGCCACATTCACCCCCAAATCACCAGTGCAGACTAGCGAAGCCCAGAGTCAAAGAGCCTGGATCCGAGACCACCCAAAGCAGGCTTTAACCTCATGGATCTGAGGACAAAGCCGATTTCTGCTTCCGCTGCAGAGAAATCACCACCTTACGTTCCCACACACGGCCAAGGCCACAGTCAGTCTCGATCGTTGCTGTGTGTCACCACAGCTAACACTGTGCCCCCTTCAGAGCTTATGTGCAGAAGGAAGCAGTCAAATGAGATTCCATGGGACGGGGACAGATGGGGAGGGAGGCAGAGCAACTTGCCCCAAATCATACAGGGGCGCCTGGAGGAAACCCAGGTCTCCCGACTCTCAGCTGGTTCTCAGTGCGAGTAGTTAGAACCCCGTGTTTTTTCCTAAGCTTTGCCCCATCCAGCTTCCTTAACCGTGGCTTCAGCCAGCTGCCCGCCGGCCTGGCCCTTCCCTGAGGGTGGAGGGCAAGAACGCCTGCTGCTGGCCTGTGGTGGGGGCGGCAGCTGCAGGTCCAGAGGGCTCCGGTAGCTCCAAGCCAGTGCCGAGAGCTTACTGCGGTCTGGGCCCCACTAGCTCCTTTGCCAGCCTTTTGCAGAACAGCCCTCAACACAGAGTGGGCGGACGGAATGGTCTGCCTGACCCGACGGGCACCTCGAGTGATGCGCTGGCCTAGCCCACTGGCTCTGACTTTGAAGGATGTGCTGAGCCTGTGGCCCAGCCTCAGCGTCTTCCGGTGAAAGGGGGGCATGGGGGCCAGAGTGGGAGGCGAAGGCACTGCTCTGGGCCCAGGAGACCCAGCTTCCAGCCACAGCTCAGCTGTCTGCTTGAGGAGCAGCCTGGAGCCAATGACTTAATCCCAGAGTCCTGAAAGTGCTGTCCATGGACCCCAGGAGTCCACAGATGGGCTTCAAGGATGCCCGGGGACACCTGAGTTATAACTGACATTTGACAGAGACACACGGGCCCCACTGCTCTGCCCCCTGCACTGCTGCACCTGTACACTGGTGGGGGGGGGGGGGCGTGTACTAACCGAACACAACGGACGTGCTGAGATGCCAGCACGGGACCCCCTGCTGCTGCTCACGCTGGGATATCAGCAACTGGAAGCTACATCAACAGGATGTGTTCACCAGTCCCGTTCCATCCTAAGGTGCAGTTAGTTAAATCGACAGACATGCAAATAGTTCTCAAACTCCCTTCCACTGTGAAGGGGACCAGAGAAGGCCAGAGCAGCACCGGGGGCACGTAGAGCTGGATGCTGAACAATTCCAGCCGCTGTCACTCTGAATAACTCCAGGGAGAGCAAGAGAGCACACGCGCCCGGAAAGGGGTCCAAAGGGAGCCTGGCTCTCGTCTCAAGGTTCAAGGGCCCAGCAGAGACGAGGAACCACCTCAACTCCTGGGACACTGCGGAGCTAAGTTCTTAAGTGACCACAGAATTTAGTCCGGGAGGCAGGATCCACACTTGTCTAAGAACATTCCTCTCAAAGCCTTAGCTCCACCGCCCCTCCAATGACCCGGCTGAGGGAGCTCTCCCTCTCAGGCCCTGCTACACGCTGGGGCCCAGGAACCCCTACCACACCCACACCCCACTGAGCAGTCAGCTCCCAGAGTGCTCTGCAGAGATGGGCCAGAGTTGGTGCAGAGAAGTCGAGGCGGGGAGGCAACCTGACAGCAGTGCCCGCAGCGGCCCCTTGAAGACGGGGAGGAAAGAAGACAAAGGGAGGGACATCGGAGGGTTGCGGTGAGGAGGTGCCGTGGGGAGCCAGGGCGGGAACCCAAGGGCACAGCCGGCTGCACACATGAGGCCGGCTTCCGGGGCTGAAGAGTGCGGCTAATCTGGGGAACAGGAGCAGGAAGGGAAGCTCGGGGGTCTGGGGACCTGGCTGGAAAGCTTCAGGGAAGCCAATAAAGAAGGACCTCCTTGCCGAGCTTACGCCTTTAGCTCTTGCAGGGCTCGGTCCTTTTCACCTGCCATCCCTCTCCCACTCGTGGGACCAGCTGGCACAGTCTCAGAAACAGACAGGAAAACAGGGGGAGGCTGCCTGCATGTGGCAGAAGCCTGTGAAGAAATAAATGGACGGGAGGAGCACGAGGCCTCCCTGACGCTGCCCCTAAGAGGCAGCGGGCTTGCCGGCTCAGTCTCTGTTTCCAGCCCATCCCGAACCCGCTGCCAGACTCATTTCCGCTTTCAATTTGTCCAACACCCAGCCTCGACCACCTCCCACGTGCCTGCTCTCCACTCCACCCTGCTGTTAAGGGGCACCATGACTCCCGGGAAGCTCTGCCTGGGGAGGGCACAGCCACAGGACCCTGCCTCCCAGGCCCAGGGCTCAGAGACCTTGGGGCTCCCCCAGAGCGTGCTTTCGAGGCTCCTCGCAGTCAGGCCCAGCCCACCTCTGCTGCCCAGTCAGGGCCCTGCCCTTCTCTGCACCTCGAGCCAGATTCCCCTCACCACAGACAGTGTGGGCCTCTCCCTGGAGTCTTTCCAAGACCTGCAGGCCTCTACAAAACCCTCAGGACAGCAAGTAGAACCCAGGGGTTCAAAGTTGGACAGATCTGGGCTAGCTTCCCAGTTCTGCCACTTCCTGGCAGTGCCTCCACCCTCTGGGCCCCAGTGGCCCCATCTGCGACTTGATGGACAACCGCCCCAGGGCTGGGCGCCAGCTCAGTGCCCGGCAGGCGGTGAACCCTGGGTAAGCGCAGGGCCTCCTCCCTGCGGCAGCACTTAACACTCGGCCGCTCTGTTGTTACTATCGCGCTGTGTGCTACCTTCTCCCAGCTCATCTGTCAAGTTCCTTAAGGCTCCTACATTATCTGCTTTTCTGATTTCAGATCCATTCATTGTAAGAAATGAATGGAAATCATTTCTTAATGATTTTAGCAGAAAATAGCAGAAAATCTATTTCACTCCAAAAAAAAAGAAAATGAAGCCACCCATAATCCCCGAGATAACTGACTGTGGAAAACATTTTGGCTCACTCCCTGCACCTCTAGATGTTTGCTTTTTTGAAAATTAAGGTCATGTTGCACATGGATTTTTGTGTCTCAATTTCTTCACTCAACACTCCAAGGTGAATGTTTCTCCACATCAGACAGTCTTTTTTTTTTTTTTTTTTTTTTTTTTTTTTTTTTTTTTTTTTTTTTTTTTCCGGTACGCGGGCCTCTCACTGTTGTGGCCTCTCCCGTTGCGGAGCACAGGCTCCGGACGCGCAGGCTCAGCGGCCATGGCTCACGGGCCCAGCCGCTCCGCGGCATGTGGGATCTTCCCAGACCGGGGCATGAACCCGCGTCCCCCACATCGGCAGGCGGACTCTCAACTACTGCGCCACCAGGGAAGCCCCAGACAGTCTTAAAAAACTTTTTAAATGTCCACATCATACCCCAGCGTGAGAAGCACCGCCATTTACTCAATGAACACTTCCGTAAAGGGAGGGCAGGCCAAGTCCCAGGTACAGAGACCTGCACCAGCACGCGTGAGCTGAAAACCTGCCAACCACAAATCACCTTCCTTCCGCGCTGATTAACTGCATTTCCTCCCTTTTCCAGAGAAAGCCCATTTCCTGTGCACAAGATTTGTGGTGAAAAAAATGGAACTGGCTCTGACGCACGAGCCAGTGTGGTGAGCTGCCGGCAGATGTGTGAGCCTGATTCCCCGTCCCTTCTCCCAGGGTCTGGGGTCAGTCCCATCAGCCTTGGGAGCGAATACCTGGCAGACCATGCTGCCCTGCCCCTGCCCCGTGCAAATCAGAGGCCCTTTCTGCCTGCAGACAACAGGGTGTGAAGAAAGTTCCAGGTGCAATCCTTGCTGGTCCAGCTCAGTCATCACATCACAGGAGGAAGAGCCAAGAGAAAGAGGGTGTTGAGCTTAGACAAGACAGGACCCAGGAGGCCGTGACAGAGGTCTTCAATTTTCTAATGGGCTTAAGTGTGTTCTGTGTGGCCCCAAAAGGTAAACCTGGTTCAATGGACAGAAACCACAAGGAAACAGATTTTGGCTCAATATAAAGAATGCTCTAAACCAGCCCAAGCAATGCAGAGAGTGAATGGGCTATACCTTTGTAAGGTGGAGAAGCCTGTTACTGGGAAAACATCACGGCAGAGCTCATCTGGAGGGGATTCGGGCACAGAGGGGATGATGAGACCACACGATGTTAAAGTCCCTTCCACGTTGAGAGGGAGCTGCGCAACCCCCCTCAAATGCCCTATACTCCTCCCACAACAGCTCGGAGGAGCCCGCCACAGGGAGATTCCATAGCAGCCATCAGTTTCCAGATGTTCCTACTACATCTAGAGTCTGGATGGCTTCCTGGGAGCCACTTGTGCATCTTGTAGAAGAGTCTCCAGGGTATTTCAAAACTAAGGGAAACATTTACAGCCTATTGGAAACCAAACCACACGGGGATAATACCACAGCTAACATGATGTAAGTTATACCATACGCAAGGAGGGAATGTTTCTAAACAAAAATGCTCCCTTCTTGTGTGTTTTCTTCCTGTTTTTTCTGGTTGCTAAAACTTAATTAGCCTTGCAGTCCATCTGGCAACTTACATGCAATTACCCAGGATACTTTGCATGGCTACTCAGGCCACTCGAGGTCTGAGAAGGGACAGGCTAGGCTGTGGTGTAGTCAGCATTCCTTCCTGCATGGACTCTGCCTGCCAGCTGCCCCTCCAGAACCGAGAGGAGAGAGAGGAACAGCTCGCACCCAGAGCAGCAGGAGAGGCCTGGAAGGCCCTGGAAGAACTGAGCTGCTGGCCTCCCTCAATGAGTGCTCTTCCCAAATAGAAACAGACGCGTTCTAACAGAGGCCCTGCATCCTGCATGGATGTTTGGTCCAGGGCCCGCCCAGCTACTTTCCGATCTGAGCACAGGGGTGACAGGGAAGCACTTTTAAAGGAGTCTTGATATTCAAGGCTTAGGAACCTTAGCCTTTCCAAACTAGCAGAAGGAGGGGTGAGAAGTCAAGAGCTCAGCCCCTAAGATTCCTAAGCATAGGGAGGGGACACTCTGTGACATCCACGGCCACCCTCCCTTGCCCATCTGATGGCCAGCGCTAGGAGAGGGAAGGCCCCTCAACACCAGCACCAAGGGCCAAGTGTCCTCACTCACTGGCTGAACCCCCACCTCCACCTTGGGTTTGTCAGTCTTCCCCATAGAACATGGTGAGTCAGGGATTAGTTTATAACAACTATAAATATACTCAGTTCAACTTAAAAAAAATTGTTATTTTAAAACCTAAGATTTTTAAAAGCTGAAAAATAACTGGCCCGAAGCTGGTTCTGGAAAGGTGGTTTGCAGCAGCCTTTGCTGTCTGCCCTGAGGATGGAGACGGCCCAGGTGAAGTGAGCGGTCCCAGTCAGGGTCCCCCTGGGATCCCCAGGCCAGCTCCCTGGGTGGCCCTCTACTCAGGAGGCACCCAATGGCACCTTGTTGGTGAGAAGCCCACAGAGACCCACTCTGGACAGGAGAGGGCGGGGGAGCTCTGGGCTGACCGACCACCGCCCCTCAACCATGGCAGCGAGGGAGCTGGGGGGTCAGAAATCTGCTTCAGGGATTGAAGGCAACTCAGCATCCACTCGGGACTGCGTTCTGGGAATTGTCAGAGTGGGGGATAGGCCCGCCAGGAATCAAGGAGGAGCCTCAAACCAGCTCCTGACATAACACGTGCAGCAGGGCGACTTAAAGCATATGAACGGTTCCATTCCCACTCCCCTCATCCTCGAGTAAGAAAGTGGCCGTGCAGAACGGTGGTTAGAGCAGGACCCCCGGACCCAGGTGCCAGGCACACGTTCCTACCCCACCAATTCCCAGAGCTGTGGGTGTGAGTGAGACACTCCACTGCTCTGCATCTGGAAAACGGAGATGTTGATAGGAGCACACATCTCAGGGCTACTGGGAGAGTCAATGAGGGGATACATGCAAACCACTGGCCCACAACTGCCCGCACACAGAGCACTAACAAGATGTGTCAGCTCTGTCGTCACCACTGCACTCAACACCTGCCCTGGGGCAGCCGGGGCTGCCTGGGAGCCGGAGCCAAAGCCCGGACCCGACCCATGAGGACATCTCGGGAGGGCTTCCAGGAGAGGGATGGTCACGGACAGCCCACCCTGAGCTGCTTGCTGGACTGACACAGGGGGCACTGGATCCAGAGCCCAGGGTCCCAGCCAGGCCCCTACTCCACAGGGAGCCTGAGAAAAGACATTGGGTTTTTTCCTTTTTCTCTGAGACGTTGTGCTCTGCAAGAAGAGCGCGCAAAGTTATAGCTCAGAAAAGGAAGCAATCCTTCCCACCCCCAGCTCAGCCTCTCGTCTGGGCCACCTCTGAGGCGGCCCTGCCAGACACTCAGCCTTCCTGAGGGAGACCAGGCTCCCGGCTTCAGTGACTATGGGCTCCACGGCATAGTTTCGGGGAACAAAGGGAACTTCTGGTGTCCGGCTGAGATAGGAAGGGGAGTCGCCAGGGGGACCCGGCTGTCCCGTGCACCTCAATTCTCGGAGCCACCCACTGCCTGGTGTCTGAAAGAGAGCGGGGATGGGGCCAATGGGTGCATCAGAGACACGCCTTCTTGGACGCAAACTTGCAAAGAGCTCTCCCCACAGGGCCGTGTCCGGAGCGGAGCTGAGGAAGCAGGCGACACTCAGTTGAGCGCCCCGGGTTTAAGCCATGCAGCCCCCTCTTCCCCGAGACAAAGATCTACGTACAGTTTCCAACTCTAGCACGGCCTGGGCAGCAGGGAGCGTCTCCCCCGGGGGCCTGAACACTCACCAGGAAGCGGACATCGTCAAAGCCATTGAGAAGCAGCCTGCTCTCATACTGCTGCAGCCCCACGGCCTCCAGCCACTCCCCGACGCTCTGCTCCGGCGGCCGCGAACCTGACGAGAGAGGAATCGGCAGACGCTTGAAAAGGGAAAAACCATTGAGGCGGTAGCAGCGGCACTCAGAGGAAGACAGATGGCACTGCCACATCATAGTCATTACCATAAAGCAGCCACACTCCGTACTAGAGGAGGGAGAGTGGTGGCCCTGCGGCCCCTCCTCAGTGGGTGCACCAAGGGCACCGGGCGGCCACGGCCCACTCACGCACCCCCCTGGGTCCTGCTGCTCCGGGGCCTCGCAGCACCTGCACGGCCGCTGCCCGGGGACCAGGGGAGCCAAGCCCCAACGCTCTCCGGGTCGGCGTTCGTCCGCCTCCTCGGAGGTATTTCAGAAAGTCTGTCCCCACGGGCACCAGAAGGGGCCGGGGACGAGGGACAAGTCCCACGACCTTGCAGCACAGGCCAGTCAGGGGCGAGCGCGCCTCTTCATGCAGTGGAGGGACACAGACACAGCGACCACAGCGAGGACTCCGTTCACGGTCACGGGGAGCCAGCGCATGCAACACAAGCAGCAGGAACCCGGCACGGGGAGAAAGGAGACTTTTACTTGTCTTTCCCCAGCAGTCCCGGAACAAGCAAACCATGGCCACCGGCACTTCGTGCTCAGAGGCTCAAGTCGGGGTGGTGCGTGCGGGCGGGTGCGCGCGCGCGCGCATGGGCCGGAGCTCCGGCCGGGAGCCGGGTCCCCAGCTAGACTCCGGCTGCCGGCGAGCGGGGCGTCTCCCCGGCCAGGCCGCTGTCCGCGGGGCCGCCTTCCCGGGCGGGGCTGTGTGGCGGGGGCTGGGCGTTCATCGTCCTCTTCCGACGGTGGCTGGCTGCTCCCGTGACTGGCCTGCCTGCTCGGCTGGAAAGCAGGCGGGCAGATCCAGTTCTTGGCTAAAGAAGACAAAGCCCAGCCCAATAAAGGGGAGAGAAAGGAAGCGGTCCTCCGTCAGCTGAGCTGTGGTGGCTCAAGTCTATTCCCATTCTGCGCTGCTCTCTCTTTGGCTGAGTGATAAAGACAGCAACTGTCTTCCCAGGGTCTCCGGAGCTTGCTGTCCTCCTCTGAGGATGAGCAGGGAGGGGAGGAGATGCATTTGCTCCGCTCCTCAGGTAGGACAGGGGAGCATGCTGGTGCAGGGAGGAAAAAAGTTCAGCCCTTCCGGGCAGACCTTGGATGTTCTGAGCTGAACGCCTTAACCCCACCTACTTCTCCAGTTCTCGTGGGCAAGAACAGATAAAAGAAGAAAAAAGGAAAAAGGGAAGAAGAGGTGCAAGGAAGGAAAAAGAAGAACCAACTATAAAAACATCACCTCCGGAGAACTCTTGACACGGTGAAAGTCATTATGCTGTTCCCAGCACTTTCTGCCCCTCGGGGCAGGCCAAGGCCAAGTGGCTTGGTTGTCTAGGAGACCCTGGTGACCCACTGTCCCAGGGTCCCCCTCTCCTCTGTCCTCTGCTGAACAGATGGTGGTCAGGGTCCCAATGCACACTGCAGCAGCACTGCGAGATGCTGAGTCTGGGGGCTGCTTGAGCTCCCCTGCCCTGGAGTGGGGCCGTCTGTTCCAGGAACCTAAGTGGCGGGCTCTTGTATGCCCTTGATGTCAAGTGTCCCCCGGCTGCTGATTCATTCCTGCTCGTAATCCCCCGGCTGGGCAGCCATGGTCCGGCCTGCTGCTGGTGGATGTGTGCGCGTCCAGAACCGCAGCAGAATGCTTTGTCTAAAGGCTCCTGGGCTCTCACGCTGCCTGCTGCCGGCTCCACAGTCCTTGCTCGCTCTCATAACGTCTGGCCCTCCCCCCCTCCTCCCCTGCCCACCCTCCTCCCTTCCACACTCAGGAAAATACATCAGGGATCGGACATCGCAGCAGAAGCTGCTGCTTCTGCCACCGAGGGAGAAGGAGACAGCAGCACCAGCATCGGAGCAAAAGGACAGATTTTCCAATATCTGCTGTTGCCTAATACACACGCGTACAAAAGGCAGAGATGGCCAAACTTTACCCCCAGCTCCAGGGGCTGGAAACAGCTTATCAGGGAGAATAGAGAAGGAACAGTTCTGTAGTTTTGGCCAATAGTTTCTAGGACAGCCAGAGAGGGGACAGAGGAGGGACACTGTCCTGAGGGCACAGCCCAAGGGTTAAGTGACCCCCGCCCCCACTTCAGGAATGATTGTGCCTCTGCCAGGCAGATAAGCCGCACAGTATCACAAAAACAGATGACAAAATAAGGACGTTATAACTGATAGTCCTCAGATGAGCGCACCAAACAACTTGGGAAGAGACTTCTCTCCAGGCCGTCAGAGCCCAGCAGAGAAGTGCCAGGCCCAGGGCAGGCCATTCACTCTCTGGCGGAGGAGGACATGGGAGGAGAGGTACCAAGGACAAGGGGAAACGAGGACCAAACCCCCAGTACAGCTGAGGAGACAAAAACGGTAACATGTACAGAGACACAAACCCAGGGACCACGTGTCACCCTGTAAACGTGCTGGGAGGCACCTGCATCCCAACAGGCTGTTGGTGGCCCTGGTGAAGAAGGGGCTCTGTGTGCTGGGAGATCAGGCCCCTAGAGGAGCCTGCATTTAACAGCTACTCAACAGCTAAACGGCTGGCTTCAGCAAGAGAAAATCAAGCGTTCTCTTCTGCTGGCTAGACAGAACAGGTCTTTGATGACAGCAGCCAGAGTGGCCCAGGCCAGGCGGAAGGCTCGCCCTCCCTGGACTCCACAGTGGGATGAGTTGTAAAACATGCTTGTTGAGGATACGGGTAACCAGCTCCAGAGCTGGCCACTCGGAGGCCCACAGCCCAAAAGAGGAGTGAGATTCAAGTGCCATATTGGGGCACTTCAGGACACAACCCTCTGCAAAACCAGTCACACCAGGCAATCCCATGCTTAGTTAAGGGCTGCTGGCTGGCACGCCTGCTCCTCCTCCCAGGATGGCAACCCCACAGCCCAGGTCTCTTCACCTAGATCCAGAAGCCCAAGGACAACATGAACTCTGACAATGATCATTCAGAATAAACAAGAAATCTGCTCTGGTCTGAGTGGAAGGCTGGTGTTCCCCGAGGTCCTGGGGAGAGCCCCCTCCTGACCCATCAGACAGAAGACAGAGGTCACAGGCAGGCCTGAGCCCACGCTCTCCATCCTTCACAGCCTGGCCGCCACGCGGATACTGCGAGCTGGGACTCCGCAGCACGGGTGGACGCACCCTCTGCTCATGGCCACCTTCCCGTGCCCGCCCTCGACTTTCCTAAGCTGGGGTATGGAGGATGGCTCAACTCAATGCTGCTGAAACAAAACTGTGTGTTGGGATCCCGAAACCTAGGGGGGGAGCTGGACCAGCTCCTGCCATTCACATAAGTTCGTGGGGGGCGAGGATTGGAAAGTGGGGCCCACAGGGCAAGGAAAGGGCTCAGTGTCACCAGCTCCAAGGAAGGGCTCTTCCAGAAGAGTGTTTTCCAGAAGGGCTGCCACATCTCCTGTTTTATCAAAGCCAGGAGGTAATGGCCTGATTCTGCCCCAATCTCTCAAGCACATGCAACTGATATAGGCTCCTCAGATGCAGAGGGGTACAGGGCAGCAGAAAGCAGCCTCAAAAAAGCTGACTGCATCAGACCCATACCTGCTGCCCCTAAAGCACATGGCAACAGTGTTTGTCTCGGTCCCGAACATCTATTCCCAACAAACACATGCTCTTGGTAAAAGCCTGCAAACCAGGACAGAAGGAAAGCTCCCCAGACTGCGTGTAGGCAAGTGCCTGGAAAGAGAGCCACAAACTCTTAGCCAGAAGAGCCACTTGTGCAGACCCTCAGCATAATCCAAGACTGGCAAAGATGAACCCAACCCAACCGGACCCTCTCTGCTAGAGCCCAGGGAAACAGGGCTGAAGGGAGGGTGTCTCCAGGACCGCAGTGGGAAAAAGTGTGGAGGGAGACAAGGCAGGGGGGCAGACGCCCCTCCTCTCCAGGTTTGTCGATATGAGAAAGTAATCATTTCCTGGAGAAAAATGAGCATAACTACTATTTACTGAGTACCTCTTTAGCTCAAGTGTTTGTATATATTACTCATTCTTAACAAACATAAGAGAGAAGTACTATATCCAAATGTTGCAGATGGGAAACTGCGGGCTCGGAGGGAGTAAGCGACTCGCCCTGGACACATAGGTATCTAGAATCAGGATTTGAACCAGGGCTGCGGCTCCAGAGCCCATGCTCTCTCCACAAGCCCCATGGCCTCAGCAGCAACTTTATCCCTGACGTGCATACTTGCCCCCATCCCTCAGACTTCCTGCCAGGGCCAGAGGCCCATGGAGGAACTAGAGGTGTCACTCAGGGCTTACAGGTCA
Source organism: Phocoena sinus (assembly GCF_008692025.1). Lineage (NCBI taxonomy): Eukaryota > Metazoa > Chordata > Mammalia > Artiodactyla > Phocoenidae > Phocoena > Phocoena sinus. The sequence goes on along the minus strand of NC_045773.1, from coordinate 64,985,571 downwards.
ATCCTGGATGGAGCCTCCTAAGTGAACAAGGAAGCCACCCCTTCAGGGCAGAGAGGCACTTCCCCAATAAGGGGAAGTGGCCAGGGTCCCAAGCTGCTTTCAGCCCAGATGCACTGGTGGCAGTTCTGTCTTCAGATGCTTGGGGGAGGGGGTGCAACAGGTGCTCTGGGATGCACCTTTAAGATGTCACCTCACCTGAGCAAGTAACACAACCATAATTCTATTACCAAGAAAAACAGCTCAGGTATGGCCTCCCTAGTTCCTTTGTTTCAAGGAAAGGAAATGGAGGCAGGCCTCACCTGTAGGGCTTTGAGATGAAAAGAATACCCCAAGTAACAGTGATCTGAAGTAAGAATGATGAGTGTCTAAGTAAATGGAAAAGTGGAGAAACAGACACAAGGAGGAAACAGCAGAGCCAACCCTTCCAGGCGATGCAGGCTAAACAGTCCAACCCAGCGCTCTGCCGCTGCCACAGATCAGGTGAACGAAAGCCACGTGCCCATGAAGAGGTAGTGCCAGAGCCGCCTGGGAAGCTGGGAGACCAACACGAGGAGCACTCCACATTAAGCCAATCAGAGAAAGCCTACATTTATGAAAACAATGATGAATAAGTGACAATCGTTCACTTTTTATAAAAGGGCTTCCTAATAGACAGCCTAAAATTCAATTTGTATGTTTTCCCCTCCACTATGTAAAAGGAGTCATGGCTCCTAAAGTAAGAGCTAGATGGGCTGTGTGGACACATGAGATTCCAAATTGTAAGAGAGTGACGTGGTATGAGGCTGACTTCTCTCACCCCCCAAATGTCTGTCTTCTGCGTCAGAGAAAAACCTGAGCTAGAAGGGACCCAGAGGGTGGTGCTCCATGGGGAAAACGGCTGCTTGGTACCATACCTGAGATCTTCTGTTGTTCCTGAGAAAAGTCGATCCCTTCTCCAATAGAGCTCATGATCTTCTCAATCTGAGATGGAAGAAAAGAGGAACAAAAAGGAAAGGCTGTCAGGCTCGAGTCAAACATCGCCAGCTCACCGTCAGCGCACACACCAGGGTAGGCCTCCGAGTCTCTTCCAGACGATTCCAAGGTCCAGCACCAACCTGCAAGGTTTCAGAGCTCACGGTGCTCAGATCAAGAAAGGCTTTTCTCTGGCCACAGCCCTGTAGGGTCTAAAGATGAGCTCTGAAGGGAGTGAGCGGGTAACAATCGGAGCTCAGCTGCTGGAAACGCCCAAGAGCCTCCCTTCCAAGGCAATTTATATGTCAGTCCCCCCACCCTCCAGCTCTTCCAGACCCAGCGTAAACTGGGCAGAGGGTGCAAGAGCAGGCCAGTGCTGGCACCCTTCACTGCTCATGCTAGAATCTAAATTCCATGAGGGCAGAGGCTTTGCCAGCTTTGTTCCATGCTATACCCCCAGCGCCTAGAGCAGTGCCTGGCAATTCATAAGCGTTCAACAGATAATTGCTATTGCATGACTGCCAGCTCTGAGGGGTGGAGGCATTTTCTAGAGCACCTGAATGGACACATAACGCTGAATGGAGGATCATTTGATCCCTGGAGGCCGTCAGTCCTGGATGCAGCTCTGCATTCAGGGGAGAAGAGGTGCAGATACTTGTCCTTCCTCTGGACCACAGCAGAGAGAGCTGGTCTCAAAGCATCCAAATGTCTCCAGCATTGCCCCCTGTATGGACCACCTGTCCCAGCCATCTGGCTTTGGTCACCCTGGGCCAGATCTAAGCCCCCTGCTCCTGGAAACCTGGCTAGGGGCAGGCCCAGACAGCGAGGAGGAGCCTCCCCCCCAATGCCAATTGGGTTGCAGTGATAATGAGCTCATTCACTGCTCTTTTTCCAAAGAAAGGAAAAGAGGACCTTTTGTACCAGGGCTTGGATGTTTCTTCCTCTAAGCGAAAGTAAGGAGCCTCAGGTCTGACAGTCAGAAAAATAACAGCTCTCCAGCCAGCCTCCAGCTGGCAGGCAAAGGCAGCACATTTGACACCCGGCAGAACAACACAGGGTAAGCACCACCTCTCCCCTGGCAGCCGGGAGCACAGGAAGGTCTTTTCCTCTAGCAGTCACCTAACTGCTTGTCAATGCACACTGCGAACTCCATCCCTGAGCTCAGCAAAAGCAAAGGAAACAATACATCTGAGCCGTGCAGCAAACGGAGGGTGTGCCTCGACTTATCGGCCGGCAGCCCAGAGGCCGGCATCAGAAGCAGGCAGTGCCTCAGCAGGTCTGCAGTGCCCCTTAAAGAAAAGGCCTCCCTCCCTCCAGCCCTCCCCAGAGCATCCCTTTCTCTGGCCCTGCCCATTTCAGGTGCAACACGGCAACGACCCAGCCAGCCAGGAGGGTACTTCCCCCCCACCCCCGCAACGCCGCAGTGCTGTATCCATAAAATCGGGGGTGGATACTGCCTCCCATAAAGGACTGTGTGGATTAAAAGTATCATGTACATAGGCATCTGGCCGAAGACCTGGCTCACAGTAGATGCTCAATAAAAGGTTAGCTTGCTTCCCACTCCCCCTGTTGTCCACAGTGCTCCGACCTAGTAAAACTTATTTTTAAAGTTTTAAAACATATTTTTACTTATATTTATTTTTTGACAATACATCCACACGATTCAAAACTCAAAACAGGCAAAAGGTTATTCAGAGAAAAGTCTCCTTCCTACTCCCGTCTCCCAGCTGCCTATAGTTCTTCTCTCTGGAGGCAACCAGTATAACCAGTTTCTCAAGTATCCCTCAGATCTATTTGCAATTAAGCAAATATATGAATGTATTCCACCACCCCACATACTGATATGCTGTTCTGCATCTTGGTTTTTCCACTTAATAATGCATCTTGGAGGTCTTGCCACAGTTCATAACATTTTTTTTTTTTAATGGATGAGGTATAGTCATCCTGTGTAAGGCTATATGATAATTTATTGAACCAGTCTTTGGACAGGCATGTGTGGAGTTTCCAATCTTTTCTCATTCTAAACAGTGCTACAATGAATACTGTTTCACATACATCTTTGAACCCAGGTGCAAGGATATCTTTAAGATATCCTAGTGATCTCTTGAGAGTCCTTCCAGGCACAGAATCTTGAGTTAGCAGCAGGGACCTCACAGGTCATATAATCCCAACTCCCACGCCATGTCCAATTCTGCTAAAGACCTTCCAGAGATGGGGCACTTGCTAACTCTCCCAGTCAGTTCACCCTATTTGCATAAAGCGCCAAGTTATAACGTTTGTCTTTCTACAGATTTAAACATTTTTTCTAACTTCATCTCCTCTTCCACAGGAAAGGTTTAGGGATATGTGAAGACAGCTCTTACCTTCCAGATAAACTCTCCCCCACCACCAGGCTGCAAGGCCCAACCTGGCATTAAATGACACATCAGTCATTACATTCAGATTTCAGAAGCCTCAAAGCTGGGCAACTAGCAGGCACTCCACAGGTATCTGTGTGCCTTCTTTTTCTTTTCTGCATTTACAGGAGAAAAGTAGGGTGCTTAAGGTGAGGAAACGTTTTCTTACATGGGGGGTTGGGTCCTTATCCCTGGAATGGCTCTACCAGCCTTTGGATGCCTCCTCCAGGCCAAAGTGGGTAAATGTGGGAGAATCACCACTGCAAGCACCAGGACAGATGGAATCAAGCATGTTTTATCTGCCATTCTTCCCCCTGGGCCTGGCTCATGGTAAAAGAGGCAACTGACAGACAGACAGACCAAGAGCAGTTTACATTTACTTAGAGCCAACAATGAAAAGCTGTTTTCCCAAGGCCACACAGAGTGTCAGGGTGGGAAAAACTGAAATGGAAGGTGACTCCAAGATGTCTTTTGAAATAAAGTCAAGCCCTACATTATATATTTCATTATCATCATAATCACCTAACACCCAAAGCCCTGGCTGGCCTGTCCAATCAGTATCTCCTGGCTGCTCAACCCATGACATTTTGCCAAACGACCTTTGGAAGTCAGAGTGAGCAGAGGTGGACACGCTGCTGCTCCTCTGCTGCTGCGGCTTCTCTGCTCCGTTCCCTCCTGCTTGCCCCAGGGGTCACCCTCAGGTGAAAAGCTCAGCTTCCACAGCCCCCTGGGTGCTTCAGCCTGCAGGCCAGCTGGGAACTGCTAGCCGGGGAACTCTCAGAACCAATGTCATCCAAACTAGAAAGTGTGTTTTGTTTTCTGTGAACGGCAGTAGCCAAGTCCAGCTGAGAAGATTCTAGTTTATAGAGGAACTGAGAGCTCTCCAACAGCTTGCAACCCGGGACCCCTTCCAGCCTTGGTGGAAGCACAGGGCTAGGAGGGAAGTGGCAGTGAAGCGGGCCTGCGCGGGCAGAGACTGGCAGGTCCCCACCCAGCCCCTCAGCCAGTCCGTGGACACAGGGAGGAGCGGGACCTCATCACCTCCCCCTGCCACACCCCGGGGGCCCAGAACCAGCGAAGGGGGAATATGGTCATTTCAGTCTAGACACAGAGGAGCGGTCATAGGAGACAGATACCGTTCTGATCTACACACTTCGTGTAGTTTAACCATTTAGGCTTGAGTTAAAAAACAATTTGATTAGGCTGCTTTCCCAGAAACATTCTGCATCTCAGGGGAATGTCAGGGGAAGATGCAGGTGGAATGTAGCAGAAGGGAACAGTTCAACATTCTCTTCTTCTTCTATTGTTTGGGATCCATGACATTTTTGGAGAGAGATGGGAAATGGCCATGCTTTAATACTGTACTTCAGGACTTCCCTGACGGTCCAGTGGTTGAGACTTTGCCTTCCAATGCAGGGGGTGCGGGTTGGATCCTGGTAGGTGAGCTGGGGTCCTGCATGCCTCGGGGCCAAATAACCAAAACAGCACAGAACAGAAGCAGTATTGTGGCAAATTCAATAAAGACTTTAAAAAATGGTCCACATCAAAAAATCTTTAAAAAAAAAAATACTGTGCTTCACATGAACTCTATAGAGAGCTCAGCTCACATTTGTGTTTAGTAAAGTAAAGCCTGAAAGTTATCACCATAATGGACTATCTATTCAAAAAATGCTTGGAAATATTCCATTTTCAGCAAGTATTCAGAATTATTCCATTCAGACTTTTTTTTTCCCCCCTACCAGGGCTATATAAAATGTGTTCCCTGTATGGCTAAAAACAGAACCAAAACCAAACACTAGGAATCCTGCCACTAAGGCCCTCTCCCATCTGCTTGTTAGGAACACAGGATCCCGGATGCCCACAGGCTGGCAACGGGAAGTGACATTCTATATCCAGAGAGGCTCCACTCCGGTCACCATAACCTGGCTGCCAGGAGCAACTCAGATCATACTAGGCTTTTCCATGGACACTGGGAGTCACGGGGGCAGGGGGGAGAAGACAGCTGCTGCGCGGAGAAATACCTCCCTAGGTTCTGATGGGTCTTCTGTGCCCCAGGAAGTGCGCTGGATAAAGGCGGTCCAAGGAGAACCACAGCCTCGGTGCAACATGGCTCTGAGGCCCGTGGGGAGCCTCCCTCCTAGGAGGTGGTACGAGTGAGAAGCAATGGGCATTTTCAGGGGCTCTCACTGCAAAAACATCAGGGGAACAGGAATCAGTCTGGTTATAAGCTGAGGCCTGAGAGGAGAAAGGGAAAGAGATTGCCTTTCTCCAACCTTCTTTTGGGGCAAATGGGAACCTGAAGGGAGATGTTTCTGGAATTGATTGGCAACTGAATTTGGTGCCTGACGTCAGACACTCTCCCCCACCCCCTTTTGCTGCCTGCGGAGCTATTAGCCCCCGAGGACCCTGCCACCAGATGGAAAACACACCAGTCCCGTTGGGCCTGTACCACCAGGGCTGGAGACACCGTCTATCTCTCCTTCTCTACCCCCAACAATTAATACTTTACTGTGCTTGCACTGTAACTTCCCAATTAGCTGTTTTATGGTGTGTCCCAGAGATACTATAGGACCAATAAAGGTAAGATCCCTGTTTCATACTGTTTCTTTAAGAGGCCACATGGTGACTTGCACAGAGCTGGCACGTGGAGGGGCCGGGTAACAAACAAGTTACCATTTGTTAAATGCCCAGGCCAGGCTAGTCACCTCACTGATACAGTAAGAGGGGAAAGGTAGCCAACACTCTCAACCCCAGTATGGATTCTCTAACTCCCCTTCCCTCCTCATTTTTATCTTTTTCCTACCTCCCTGGGTTGCTGGCACAGTGACCTCACACCCCACGACTACCAGCTGGCCCTTTCTCTCAACAGTCCCTCAGAGCCTCGACTCACTGCCAAGAAAACGTGTCATCTCATTTTTCAGGTGAGGATGCTGAAGCACTACCCCACAGCTAGACGCCCAGCAGCCAGCTGATGGCACTGCTCTCAGTGGGGGGAGCCGAGCCTGCCCTCTGGCGGGGACCAGGGAGGCAGACCCTTTCCCCCGACCCCCCCCACCCGGGGGCCAGACAGCCCGGCTTGGACAGCACCCCCCATTCCCAGGAGCACAGGCCGAGCCCTCGCCTCCTCGACCTCCCCAGAGGCCCCGAGCCCCTGCCCTCAGGTGACCGACGACACTGGAGGTGGCCCCTTGGCTGTGCAAGGCACCCTGACGCTGCTGACGCTGCCTCCCAGGCCCAGCGAGCACATAAGAATTCATCACCATCTCTATCTTCTGCGGCTCAGCGGCCGACAGGCACTCCTCAGCCTAGAGTGGGCTTTGATTCCCCACATTTGAAAAAGGGTCACCGACCAGGGTCTGAGTTATTTGTTCCCTCTCCCCACATACTGAGTTGCACAAGGCCTGGGGAAAGACAAAGATGGATTGAAGTAAATTATTTGTCCTGATTTTCTAACCTTGTCAACTGCATTTATAGGAGAGGGACGGGGTGGGGGGACGGAAGAAGACAGCAGGGGATGAATACAGATCTGCCAGCGGGCTCAGGGCTGTCCCTTCCGAGGCAGCTCCACTAACAATGAATCACTTCTTTTCCACAGAGCAAGGTTAGTCTCAGTCTCATGGGGCTGGGGGGGGGACCTTGGATCTTTACCATATTTATTGTTGTATCCCCATTTGAATCCCCTTTATGCTGTCACCTTCCTTCTCAATCCCCCTTTTCCTAAGAGACTGGAAGACCACAGAGCTGTTTTGTTTCAAAAGTCTCTGTCCTTCTGTCTCTGACACAGGCTCAAATGAAAGCCCGAGGTGTGCTTGCCCCAGGCTACGCTGGCCGAGATTGGAAGCCCGTGACCTCAGTCTAAGTCTCTAACTCCCCTTCTCCCTCCTCATTTTTATCGTTTCCATACCTCTTGAGTGGCTGATACCGGCGTTGCTCCCCAAAGCATCACACACCCCACAACTACCTGCTGGCCCTTTCCTTGACAGATGCTTGTGCCCCAGACCTGCCACTTGGCAGAAAGTAGACGAGATCTGCCAAGTGACCTTCTCATTCTAGAACAGCCTACTATACAAGCACTCTTTAACTCAAAGCCCCAAGAAACTGCTGAAAGAAGAAAAACAGTTGGGAGACCTAGATTTCAATTAACTTATTATTGCTGCCACGTAACTCTAGGTTATTTGCCAAGTACTGGCTTTAATAAGTGGGACAAGACTCTAAAAGATTAATGAGGATTATGTATTTGGGTTCTAGTCCAATTTACGCAATGTACTTTCTGTCCAGGAGCAGGCTTATTCGGGTGAGGAGGGTAGGAATGCGGAGGAAGCCACTCAGAAAGGCTGCAGTTCTCTCAAACGCTGGGGAACCTGCCTCTTGGTCCTTCTTCAATTTTGCTTTCACCACCAACAATTTCCAAGTAACCTTCCCTTGTTGGTCCTGTTCTTCCACAGCCTGAATTTCACTACAGTGTGCTGCACTGTTAGTATGGCTCTGGATTAAAGTAGCCCAAGGAAAACACCCTAAGCGCCCACTCAGAATTGATTTCCTCAGCAGTGTGGCCAGAGAAAGAAAGGGGTCCTATATCCACTGGCTCCTCAGATTCTGCAGGGGAACACTTGCCTTGTAATATCAGGGGACACAAATGTAGAATTTTGAGTACCAAATTATATATACTTAAGATGTTAAAAAAAATTATATATGCTTGATACAAATACACTACCAGTAACCATCAGATGCGCAGAGACTTCCTGCAGCCTGCCACTCCTAAGTATCTCTGAACTTGTGAAATAGGAAGAAGTTGGATAGATGAAGTTGATAGAGTCCCCCAAATTCATTTTAAAGTACTAGTTAACATCTTTCAGATAAGCCTTACACAAAAGAGCACACACTGCACTGATTCCAGTACGTGCTCTAGTTTATATAAAGGTCTAGAATAGGCAGAACTAATATCCAGGATTGGGAAAATGTCAGAAGAGTAGTTGCTGGGGGGTGGGGAGGGGTAAAGATTGACTGGGAAGGGACTTGAGGGAACTTCCTGTGGTGATAGTAATATTCCTGCATCTTGACAGGAATTTGGGTCACACAAACGTATGCACTTATCAAAACTCAGGGAATGGTAGACTCAAGATTTATGCATTTTATTTGTATAAATCCCCACCCCCAAAACTATAAACAAATACCAAACTCTAAGTAATGACATACATGTTAAAATGTTTAGCGATGAAATGTACTGATGTTTGCAAGTTATTTTGAAATGCATCAAAATATAAAATGGATTTTATTTTATATTTTGATAGGATGGATAGATATGAGATAAAGTACAGCAAAATCTAAACGTAGAATCTAGGCTCTAGGTAGTGAATATATAGGCATTCGCTCACTATTCAAAAGTCTCTTTCAAGTTTTCTGTACATTAGAAGTTTTTCAGAATAAAATACTGGGACAAAAATCTCTTTTAGGATCAAATCCTTTAGAGAATAATAAATGGTAAGATCAATACTGGTTTGAGCTTCATCATTTGTAATGAACTCTGCTCAACATGCTAATAAGCAGAGACATGCCCAATACGCAAAGGAAACAAAGAGAAAGGAATGTGGGAAAGCTGACTTCACCATTATTCTGAGTCACTAAGCTTTCAGGGTTAAGGGCTCTCAGCCCCGCTCCTCTGTGGTGTGGCCTTCTCTATTCTGGAACCCAGGCTAACCCCAGTCTTGACAGTCTGAAAACTCAATTATCAAAGTGTTCCCAGGGATGCACAGGCCCTGGGAAACTGGTTCATATAATCAGACTCAAAGGACACTGATCCCTCTGTGAGTTGCTTTAGCATGACAAGGAGCACATTAGGACATCTGGCTAGTAGGATACATTTGTATCCTCTACAGCACGGTCCCCAACCTTTTTGGCACCAGGGACTGGTTTTGTGGAAAAGAATTTTTCCACAGACTGGGGGTGGGGAGGGGTGGGGGGGTCAGGCAGTAATGGGAGCGATGGGGGAGAAGCAGATGAAGCTTCACTCACTCACCACGGCTTACCTCCTGCTGTGCGGCCCGGTTCCTAACAGGCCATGGCCCAGGGGTTGGGGACCCCTGCTCTACAGCCTGAAATCAATAAAATGGGATCAAATCCACCCTCAGAATACTGCAAGGGAAAGGTGTGTGGACCATGCCAAGAGCTTATTCAATTATCCCTTGGGACTTCCCTGGTGGTCCAGTGGTTAGGAATCCGTCTTGCAATGCAGGGGACTCCGGTTCAACCCCTGGTCGGGGAACTAAAATCCCACATGCCGCAGGGCAACTAAGCCCGCGTGCCTCAAAGAGAGAACCTGCGTGCTGCAGCTACAGAGCTCACACGCCCTGGAGCCCATGCGCCGCGACTAGAGAGAAGCCCACTAGAGAGAAGCCTGTGTGCCGCCACAAAAGACCCTGCATGCCGCAACGAAGATCCCGTGTGCTGCAACTAAGACCCGACGCAGCCAAATAAAAAAAAAATTATCCCTTTCCTACTTCAGGAGGTCATCTTTCCTGAAAATCAAGTACAGGTGCTCACAGCAAGGTACCCTTCTCCTTGGAAAGTACTTGGGATCAACACTGTTAAGACTCCAGCCTTCCAGGGTGGACAGGTTCCAGGGCGAAATTCTCTCAGTCAGGTGCCGTGCACTGAGTACCCCCTGAGTGCCCTCCCGGCGATTCAGTTCATCCTCACAACCAGCTGGGGGGGCAGGGGGGACCTCCCTGGTGGCGCAGTGGTTAAGAATCTGCGTGCCAATGCAGGGCACACAGGTTTGAGCCCTGGTCGGGGACGACCCCACATACTGTGGAGCAACTAAGCCCATGTGCCACAACTACTGAGCCTGTACTCTAGAGCCCACGAGCCACAACTACTGAGCCCATGTGCCGCAACTACTGAAGCTCGCACGCCTAGAGCCCATGCTCCACAACAAGAGAAGCCAGCGCACCGCAACAAAGAGTAGCCCCTTGCTCGTGGCAACTAGAGAAAGCCCGCACACAGCAACGAAGACCCGATGCAGCCAAAGATAAATTAAAAAAAAAAAAGTTCCTCCCACTTTAAAGAAGAGGAAACTAAATATCAGAAAAGTTAAATAACTTTTAACTTCAATAACATGATCACAGGAGTAGAAATATGTGGCCAGTGCCTGATTAATTATCTTCCTAATTCAGCTTATTTAGGGCCTAGCTTCTACTCTAGTAAAGCTCAGAGTAGAATTTCAAATATGTGAGACTGAGGACATTGGAAAGGCAGTGTACACTGATGGAAAGAATGAGAACTTTGAAATAAGAAACCTGAGTTCAAAATCCACTTTAAAAAAAGTCCACTTAATTAGCTGTGGAACCTTGGATAAGTCATGTAACATCTCTTTCAATTTCCCTTTCTATAAAATGTGAAAAAATTCCTTACTCATGCAATCATTGCTACAGGCAAATTACTTGACCTGTCTTCTTAAAGCCTCAGTTTCTTCAAAGGCAAAATGAAGACCTCAACACGAGGTTCCTATAAAGATGTGAGACAGCACATAAAGAGTCTTAGTGAAGTGTTTGGTTCCCAAACAGAGCTCTAATGAGGAATTAATTTATTATGACATGAGTTTGAGCAAGCTCTGCACCACCTAAAAGACATGGGCTTCGCTGGATGACATCACCCTAGAAGGAAAGATAAGGTTATTGCTCCCACAAGCACAGATGGAGAGATCTGCTCCTTATCCAACAGCAGTGTCTGTCTGTCCCTGCTCCTGGGAGATCTGAGGCCCTGCCACATCCCCGGGCCCCAGCAGGAGGTACTAAAGTGCCTTCTTAAATTAAGTCCTTAGAAAACAGGGTTGAGCCTAAAAGTCCTTTAGTTTTCACTCTGTAACCCACTTGAGCAGATGCAAGCCTTCCTTACACGAAGCCCTTGTAAAACCACAGAGGCCAGGAGAAGGAGTCTGCACGGTCCCCCTCCATTGCTCATTTTAGCTTACAGAGCTTAGAAGGGGTTTGCCCTCATGATTCACATTCATCTAGTTCCAAAAGAAACAGAATTCTACCCAAAAAACAAGTTAATCAAAACCCAGATTCCTTTTTTTTTAAAAGGACAGACCAGAGGGAAACGGCTTCCTTCTGGCAGAAAATGTTTGGAACTTGCTGTGTGAACAATAGCGCACTTCCTGGATGCTCAGCTGGAGGCTGCTTCCCCATTCAGGACGAAAGTTTCATGTGAGGGAGGTGACGCCTTTCTACAAGGCGGCTCCTCAGCGGGAGCACAGAGAACCCCGGACAATACCAAACAGAGGAGAGGGAGGAGAGGGGAGGGCTAGAAGCCTGGTGTGGGCACCATTCCCTCACCTTAGAGAAAGCTGGGGAAACAGGCGGAGGCTGTGGAATCCGCACGGTCATCTGTGTCAGGGCGAACACCCACCCTGCAAGCTGTTAACAACTCAGCTGACGGACCCTCAGTAACTAGCCCAACGCCAACCATGTTCACAGAGGGCAGGAGTCTCCCAGGCACACCTGTGGGTCTTCCACTTCCTCCCGCTGAGGGTTCTGCTCATCAAGAACCAGTTGAGATCACTTCCAAAACTGTTTAAGATGGTTGTATTTGTTGATGGAAACAGAAAATTAAACATTACATAAGCGATGAAATAAGTGCAAAAAGCTGTTTCTGTGGCAACCTGGTAGATGCTTTGAAGAGACTCAATAACAGGATCATTTTTTTAAAATGTGCCCTTGAATTGTGTTGTTGGAGAAATAAACCATAAAAATTTCTAAAAGGATTCTGTGCTCAGACTGCTTCACAAGTGGCCAAATTCTAGCTTTACTTTTAAGAAACTCAATCTAGAAGTTTAAATCAATCATGTATTATAGATGTGGTTCATGTAATAAACAGGACAGAGAACTCCAAATTAGCAGGTCCACATGGAAAGAAAAAGCCCCAGCTCCATGGGAACATATGTATATGTATAGCTGATTCACTTTGTTGTAAAGCAGAAACTAACACACCATTGTAAAGCAATTATACCCCAATAAAGATGTTTAAAAAAAAAAAAAAAAAAAAGACTAGCCTGCTCACCTATGCGTTTGGAGTTAAAGTAAAACGTCTGTATCCTTTTTAAAAATGACTTCCTCCTTTAAAAGAGTTTTGTGATTAACCAAACAACCCTAGTCCTGACTGGCCATGTCAAAAGCCTCCTGGAGGAGCTGGCAGCAGTGTCTGATAAGCTCTCGGCCTCTGTTATCAATACCCCAAGCTGTGCACGTAGGAATTCTCAAACCACTTTCATTATCTAATAAGTTTAAACTCCCACAGACACAGAACCCTTCTCTGGCTGCTTTCTCCTAAACAGCCTCTCCGCTGAGGGCTGGAAAACCATCCCAGCCCTTCCTTCTTCCTCATCGTGGCTCCTGTTTGAACAGTGCCTTATACTTTCACTGATCATCACGGCCATGGTCCAGGGCCAAGCAGCCCAGGCTGTGTGATCGCTTCTGGTTACAGAGCCAAGTCATGGGCTCTTACCTGCTATCACCTCAGAGGCCACCTCTCACTAATCAAACTTCCAGCTTCCACTCATTGCATTCGGCAGGTAGTGAACGGGAACCGCCATCAGCCCACCCAGATCTCCAGCTGGGAGCACAGAGACAGAGGGGCATTTCATCTAAGACCTCCACCTGGTCCCCTTACCTTCCCTGGCAGACCATGGGGCAGGGAGGCAAAGCAACTACAGTCCTCCAAGTCTCAGAGATGTGTTCTAAAGCTCAAGAGCATCCAAGGTCATCCTAAACAAAAAACCTGAGCTAGGAACTAGTCTGTACCCTGCCCTAACCCCAATCCCAAAAGGCAGTGCAAAAAACTACAAAAATGGCATCCTTATATCCCCCAAATATAATCATGGAAGATAAGACACATGGAAATACGCCACAGGAGTGGTAGGTACATGGAGGATAATTATTTTCCGGGTGGAAAGCAGAGCTCAGGGGTGCAGACAACAGCGAACTTGAGATGCCTGACCCTGGCTGCAGGCTGATGTGGGGACTACTGCTCAGCCCACCATTCCCACCAACCCACATCCCTACTGCTCCTGAGATCCCATGCCTGGGCCTGGCAGGCCTCTGCCTCCTCTGCAGCCCCCAAATCTTCACCCTATAATTCCTTCCAGGTCCAGCTCTAGTCACCTGTGCTCTTCCACGCCGTGTGGTCTAATATAAAAAAGTATTCCAAGTCAGAACAAGAAGAAGGCTTTACCCTTGGTTTGTAACTTTGGCAAAATACATTAACCTACCTGAACCTTGTCTGTGAACGGGGATGGGAACACCTGCTTCGAGGTACAGGATGGGGATTAGATGCGATAACACAGGGAGAGTGGCTGGCACACAGCAAGTGTTCGATAAGCTCTGGTGCCCTGCCAGCACCCTTTTTGGACTGACTGCATCTGAGGTTTCTGTTTTAGGATCCTTACAGCAGAGGCAGCCTGGCTGTCCCGTACTAACACAAACATGCCCATGTAAATATGGTCCGAGGACTGCGCCCAGTCCTTTGACATAAGTGTACCACGCCTCTTCTGCTTCTTTTGTGCTTCCCACTGGTGCTCCTAGCAGGTACTGAGCGCTGGGCGGGCTTAGTCAATACCCAGTGGAAAACACACAAAGAGCTTTTAAAGTGGTTACACCTTAACCGATTCTTAGGGAGGAATTTGTTTAGGACATAAATCTTCCTTCCATCTGAGATTTTTCCCAAAGAGGAAATGAGAGGAGGAAAGTGGTGGCTTTCCCAGCAGCTATGTGGCATCTTTCCTCCTAAAATTCCTCCAACGGCATCCTCACTGTGTCACTAAGTTCCTGCCAACATCCTCTTGCATATCAGCCCTGTGCTGACCTCAACCACAAGGAACTGTGTTCTTTCCTCTTAAAAAAAATGAAATATTTCCTAAAGTACAAAGAGTATATTTTATAATATTGTAATTTCAACAATAATAAATGACCCATCCACATGCTCACCACCTGGTTCAGGAAATAGAACACGGCCAATTCAACACAGCCTTTCCTGGATCAAGGGCCCCCCCTTCCCTGCCCCTCTGAGGCCACCAGCCTCCTGCATTAAATGCTGTCATCCTCTTGCTTTTCTTTAGAATTTGCCACCCACGTCAGTGCTCCTAAGCAACATGGGCTCCTGTCCCTCTTTCCTGGCCAAGTGGACAGGAGCACAACTCGATGGCCCTGAAGAAACACAACAGGCTCTGAGCCCAGAGCTCAGGGACAGGGCTCCCTTTGGCTGGTGAGGAAATGGGAGGCCACGGAACAGCCCCAGCATTTGAAGACACAGTACTGGTAGAGGGAGAGCAACAAACCCTCGCTTCTCATCAGGCTGGCAGGGCGAGGTCACATGCCTTCTGGGACTCCTGAGAAAATCCATTCCCTACATGGCTAGTGGTATGAAAAGGCTATGGGCTAACCACACCAGACAACCAGAAAGAACACAGCCTTTCCCAAACAGTCTCAGTGGGGACTGCCCGCTCTGGGAATGCCCTGGGGACCTGCACTCTTGGGCCTGTTGGCAAGGGAGTCTGGCAAGCTGCGATGACAGAGTACATGCACTTTCTCAGGAAGAACATGAAAGGCTGCACACGGGAGAGGAAAGGCAGAAAAGACGGCCACACTGCCCCTCTCCACACTGTGAGATCCTGGCACTGGGAGACCCCTGGGCCACCTACCCTGCCAAGACCATCTCTCGCCTTGGCCTGCACCAAGATTCCAGAGCGACCACAACCCATCAGTCCCAACGGTTCTGCAAGCATTTACCACAGCCAAGACCGTTCCCCAGGGGCTGTGGATGTGCCTAGGAGGGAGGGCCCTTCGGAAAAGGAGTGGGAGCTACATACAGCCTCAAGACAACATCGAGAGGGAAAGGTCGGTCAGAGGAGCCAAAGAAAGACTGAGTTTACTCATGTTTGCGTGAGACCCAGGACAACCATTACTTTTAATATTTCTCATAACTTCATAACATCTCTACTGTTGGCTATTTGTTTCCTGTTTTTGTCTTGTTTGATAGGCAGTAACAATTGAAAAGGGGGCTGCGTGCTTACTTCAGAGGCAGCAAAGCTGGGGCAACACTTCCACTTTGTCCCTTCCTCGCAGAATTCTGGGATAAGAGGAAAGAAGGGGGAGACAGAGTGGGGAAGGGAGGCTGAGGAGGTGTGCCGGGCCCGGGGGTCTACAGAGAGAAGAAAGGGTGGAGAGGAGGCTTGCTGATGCCCCTGAGAGTCCCAGGCCAAAGGTCAGGGGTCCCAGGTTGGGCTTCTCACCTCCACTGTTAACTGAGGTACAGAAACCTTGTCTTCTAAGATTCTACCTCTTACACAATCAAATACTTGAGCGACAGATGAACTCAGAGAGAGAGAGTACAAGTTCAGACTGAAAGAGTGTAGTACTCACGGCAACCGTGATCAACAAGAGATTTGTTTTTCTCAAGTATCTTTGAGCTCAGACTGTGTGTGTGTGTGTGTGTGTATTTGCACACACATGCATCAGAATCTCAAATATGCTCCTACACTGTTGAAAATAAACAGGATGGCTCTAGTCAAAACTGGTAAGTATGAAACCTCTACCCTCCTTTTTTTCTTTTTATACTTTGCTCCCAGAAGTGAGAATAAGTCCTTGGGCCCTCATCACTGTGTCGATGGCAATGGAGGACAGGAAGGTGGGGGCCACATGAGGTAGGAAGCCGCAGACTCATCCAGCAGGGACCTTAGAGATGATCCAGCCGAGCCTCTGTTTTGCAGATAAGGAAACTGAGGCTCAGAGACGTTCAATAACAACCAAGGCAACGAGAGGGGCGATACAAGGCTGACCCTTGCTTCTTGCCTCTCTGCTGAGTCGCCCCACTGATCTTGCAGCTGGGGAAGTGGCAGAATACGGAGCAGCCCTTAGGGAAGCCTCCAGAGGGCTGAACCCTGAAGGAAAAAGACCTGAGGTAAAAATGAGCTTCTCTGCATTCCGGGGCTCTTGTCTCTTTTCGGAAAATGGCTTCTGTGCAAAACACTGTGCTGTTCCACTTCAAGAGGGGACATGGGTCAGAGGTCCCTGAACTTAGCAAATGTGTGGGCCATTTCCCCCGCTAACTGGATGATGGGAATGTTATAAGGTTGCCTTTTCATCGTAACACATAAGGACTTTAAAAAT
The DNA here is from genome assembly GCF_008692025.1 of Phocoena sinus. Taxonomy (NCBI): domain Eukaryota; kingdom Metazoa; phylum Chordata; class Mammalia; order Artiodactyla; family Phocoenidae; genus Phocoena; species Phocoena sinus. The sequence continues at coordinate 64,969,064 of NC_045773.1, read as the reverse complement.
CAATTCAATGGAAGCATGAGGAAGATCTTTGTGATGAAAGAACAATTCTGCATCTTGACTGTGACGATGGTTACATGAACCTACACATAATAAAACTGCATAGAATCACAATCCCCCCCCACCCCCGCCAAATGGTGAAATGAGAACAGGGTCTGTGGATTGTACCAACGTCAATTTCCTGACTCTGATATTGTGTGAGAGTTATGTAATGCATTATACCATTGGCAGAAACTGGGTGATGGGTACCAAATAAAGGCCCTCTCTGTACCATTTTCTGAACTCCCTATGAATCTATAATTATTTCAAAACAAAGAATATGAAGAAAGAAAAATTTTAAGTTAACATGAAAACTATCCCTTGTTTTATAAAAGGACAACTGAAATACAACAAAAGGATGGACATATTTAGAATAACGGCAGTTGGCAACCAAATACCATCAGCGCCGCCGTGACACTCCTCATTGTCCTTATTTTCTCCTTTTATCGTGATTCAGTCAAAATTGTGTTGGGGACTATCTTAGTAAGAATGCAAAATTCCGGTCCTCCATCCTAGCCTGGCAAGCAAACTCACTGTGACAACAGACCCACCTGAAGGGAGGCCTGGCATACAGCCCCCTTTCTTCCCAGCCCGGTTGGCTTCGGACAGTTCTCTGCAGCCCGGAGAGACGAGAACACAAGAGTGGGACAGGATGGGAGTGCTGTTTGAGGCCAAGGGGAAAGGGCACATAGGGTTTGCTGGCAAGAAATTGAAGTTTCTCTTCTTCTCCTCTTACCAGTGCCCAGAACCCTCTGCTTTTCCTCTTCTCCTCCACCAGAGCAAAGAGACTCAATGTCAGCCATTTACAATCCCAGGTTTTTTTTGATTTACTGCCCCCTGCCCTCTTTCTGGCTCAGACTCTGAGATCCAGGGTCTATTCTCACAGCATCCTCTCCTTTCCTGCTGCCATCACCCCTGGCAGCTGCTTTCAGAGCCCTGAGGACTTGCCTAGCACATCCCCTCGAGCACCCGGACCCCGGGAGCACTTATCTGTCCTGATAAGTGCCAAGAGGGACGGGGTGGGGGTGGGGAGCCACCAAGAAAGCCGGGGAAGCCTCAGCCCTGGGGACACTGACAGGGTGGTGTCAGCATTCATCATTTCTGAGCCCAACAAGCCCACAGTTTCCAAGTGCAAACACCTGCAGCTCTCTGAGGGTTCTTTCGGGCCCCCAGAGCCCTTAGGCCTGGATCCCAGGTAGACTGGAGGGGCGGGGAGTCAATGTCCTGCCCCACCTTCCCGCTAAGGGAGCAGCTCTCACTCAGACTGACTGGCTCCCTTCACCCCAGGTCCCTGGCAGGTTTGAGCCCAGGTCCAGAGTGGCGACCCCTCGTTAAGAAACCCTTTACTGGTTCCCTTTCTTTCTCACTCCCTCACTCCCCAAGGAGTGCTTCCTGGGATCCCCTCCCAGATAAACTATTTGCATCTAGATACTGCTTTGGGGGGAACTCAACCTAAGATAGATGGTCACAGGGAATCCCAACAGTGGGGAAATTGGGGCCAAATTTCCACCGTGAATGAACGTATCTCTGTGGGAGTCTGAAAGATGTATATCACCCTAAGGAGGGAAACTGCCAACAGCGTGGCCACTATCAGATACTAGAAAGCTAATAAGGGGGTGAAAAAAAACGATTAAAAACTTGATTTGCCTGGGTAATACTCATTATAGCCATTTATATGAACTGCTTTTCATTTGCCTAATTACCACTAGCACAATAATCATCACAGATATATTAAATGTGTCAGATAAAACTTGTATTAAATTTTATTTGGTTTCTAGTGTTACGCAGCCCTACACTTAGCTCTTGTATGTTCATAACTGCGTGCTCCGTTGCATTGTCCGTTCACAACTGGAGAAAACACGCCTGAGGCTTACCTCCTAAAGCAGAGGCTGTCAAACTTCAGCGTGCATGGAATCACCCAGAGAGCAGAGTCTCTAACAACCTTGGTTGCTGGACTCCCCGCAGAGTGTCTAATTCAGTAGGCCTGGGGAGGAGCCGAGAATTTGAATTCTAGCAATTTCCCAGGTGAAGCTGCCGCTGCTGCTCTGTCATCAAGCTTTGAGACCCACTGCTTTAAAGTGCCATAATGAAGGAGAGCACAAAGGTCAAACTACAAGGTCAAACTTTCCAGTTTGCAACAGGAGAGGCTGACAGTCTCTTTCAAGAAAACAGATGGAATCTTCTAACCATCTAGATCAGTCACGCAAGCCAAGTCAGATTTGGTATGCTGGTACCTTTACCAAAAAGGGTAAAATTGACTCTGTTACTCAAACAAGTCCCAGGAGATCTGGGTTTGCTCCTTTGTTCAACCAGTGGGAGTGCCCCCTGTGTGCCAAAGATGTTGCTAAGCAACAGAGGTTTGGGCACTATCAAAGGTCTCATGAGACTCTGGGTAGGTCACATCCTCTATGGGCCTCAGTTTACTCACCTCTAAAGGAGATAACTCATAATTAGGGAAACTTCCAGATCTGCCATTTTACGATGAATCAAAGCAGTATTGTGGCTCAAAGCAAAAATATTCTGCCCGGCTGTGTGGGCAGCATGATGAGAAATATGGGTAAGATCCTAGCTGTTCCAACAGGCCGACTGTGACGGGGCAGGTGAAGCCCTGGTCAGTCCAATTTGAGTCAATGAATGACCCCAATTAAAGGTGTTGCCAAGGTAGGTCAGTACTATGTCCAATTCCAACCAAAGAATGTAAAAGCACCCAGCGTGAAATCCATGTTCATAATTGGTACTCCCCTGATATGACATTTAATCACTCCAACTGCTGAAGGGAAAACCAGAGCCACTCACTAGAATTAAGGATGCTATGATAATCTCCTCAACTGGGGTTTTAAATGAGCCTTGTGCTAACAGCTTTCCTGCTTTGAATGCAAAGCAGGATGCCAGTGTACAGAGGCGGGGCAGCCACCTGTGAAGGGCAGCCACTGATGCCACCGCTCTCTTTTTTTTTTTTTTTTTTTTTTTTTTGCGGTACGAGGGCCCCTCACTGTTGTGGCGTCTCCCATTGTGGAGCACAGGCTCCGGATGCGCAGGCTCAGCGGCCATGGCTCACAGGCCCAGCCACTCCGCGGCATGTGGGATCCTCCCGGACCGGGGCACGAACCTGTGTCCCCTACATCGGCAGGCGGACTCTCAACCACTGCACCACCAGGGAAGCACCCACCGCTCTATTTCTGAGAGGCCTGGCTTCTGAACGAATCTCCTGATGTGTCCCAGGCAAAGCACTGACTTACCAGATTCCACGGGGAGCCTGCAGGAAACATTCTTGTTTTATTCTACTTTACGGATAGAGAAACTGATACCCAGAGATGACCACAATTTGTTCAAAATCACCAACAAATCAACTGTGGAACTGAGGAGAGGAGTGAGGCCAACCCAGGTAGGCAACATCCAATCAGCACGCGGCTAAGTGTGAGGGTGAAAAGAACTCAGTTAAAACAAACATCTGCCCTAAGACCCACATGACAACGTGGCATTAAGGTTAAACAGGCAGAAACGGAGTCCAGCAATGGCAGTATCTAGGAGGGGCACCACGGGGCAGGGGCACACTTATCCCCGCCAAGCCAACCTAGAGAAAAATACAATTCTTTTATATATAAACAATTAACATTTTCTTAGTCTCACATAAGGTAAAAAACAAAAGCATATTCAGGAAACTATTTTTGTTGAACACACAAAACAAGCAATAACACTGAAGCACATCATTAAGACAAGCCCCTAGCCCCTACTTTCAATTAGACTGCTGCCCCGAAACCCTCCTTATACAGAATTCAGGAGCCACAGACTCCCTTCACAGACGCTCCCAGAGACAAGCAACAATGTCTTTTATCTGTGCCCCCGGCACTCAGCCCCTAGCACAGTGCCTGGCACAGAGCTGGCACCTAATAAATATCTGCTGATAAAGTGGATGGTCTCAGCCCTGGACAGGCACTGACAGTGTGGCCAAGAAGAGGGCTCCAGGGAGGCCAGCCAGTGCCTTTGCACCTGTTACTCATGGCGAGACGGTTCCTAAGCCAATGTGTGCCACCTACTCACAGGGTAATGAGTCCCATAGGCTTAGGATCACCCGTGTAAAGTGAGCTGTCTCCTTGATCTGTCCTAATATACAACCTTTAAGTGTCTGCATCTGCATTTCATCTCATTGTGTCGGGATTTAGGAACAAGGCTGTGCTTTGCCTATTTAGTCCTGCTGTGGTTTCACAGGTGTCAATCATACTCTCGGCCCAGGCTTCCTCTCTTCAGACATGGAGCCCTTGCCTGTGGAGAGCTAACTGCCTCTAACCCAGGCTTCCTCTCTTCAGACATGGAGCCCATGCCTGTGGAGAGCTACCTGCCTCTAACCAAGCTCGCCTCGGATTTATGATGCTGCATTTCCTTTCGTAGCTCAAAACTGAGAAAATACAGACACAACTACCATGTTACATAAAACTGAGCAAATAATGCAATGATATTGGCCTGAGTAATGCTAAGCATACAAAGGCTTGGAAATGTATTTTAATTAACACAAGTAGGAAGCATTTGTCTAAACAATCAAGTAAAGGGCACAGCCACAAACTTGGTAGGGGTATACCATGCTCCCCAAATGTAGCATTCTCCACAAGCCGGGTTGAGACCAGTAAATGCTGCTTTGTGGAATGACTGTGGGTGTTCCCACCAGTGATGACTTCAAATAAAGCACTCAGCAGAGCTCTTTCCCAGGAACGGGGCCTGAACAGGCTGCAACATCCAACCTGCTCAGGTCCCTCTGGGCAGGCGAACCCCTTCCAGAGCACTGAGAGACGTTACTGCATCTGTACATGAGGACCCGTAGAAGCTTTCTTCCCTGAGATCAGCCTCTGTTCCCATCCTCAAGGGTCCGGGAGATCTGACATTGAAATCTCTGTCAGCGGTGAAACAAATGCATCCATCACTAAGCTCTGGCCTTGTATACTGGCAGTTCTCAAATGTTTGCCTGGGATGAAAAAAGGCCGAATCTAATTGAACCTTCAGGAGGAATTTAGCACAGAGAAACAGCATTATCTGAGCTGGAGCACGGCCAGACCGCTGGGTTAATAACCCAACAGGGAAAACTCATCAAGGACCTTCATTCTGGATCAGCAGCAATACTTCTGATTTTTAAAAAACGGGCTTTGGAAAATTTCCTTTTTCGACAAATCAATTCCACCAGCACCATATATGTCAGAGATGCTAACTCTTCGCTCTATCAGATAAGTGCCTGTGAAGCCTGTAAATGGCTTTAAACACACGGACCCAGCTGAGGAGGATTCGTTGAGTTCTGCATTTACTTTACTGCAGCAAGTCCTTCTGGAGACCTACAGGGACGGATGAAACTACCTGGGCAGGAGCTGATATTTTAACTGAAATATACCGTGTTTGGTTCTTTTCTCCTTTCAATCTAATTTAAAAGATTAGGGGCCAAGAACTGGCCAATGCTATTTCTGGCCTTGACTTAAATATATGATACCTGAAAGCAGAAAGAGTTGTAACACCCACTGTGACATTTGCAAGGAGGGCTTTTATTTTCAATATTCTTTATTACTGTTAACTATTTTATGTATGGGGGAAGGGGCAAGCAGGAAACAGTTACCTTAAAACTTATACTGGCATTTAAATGTAAAATTCAACACTCCCTATTCAAATTAGAATGTTTTCACAAAACATTTTTTGGCTTAAAAAAAATTGGGGTGGAGAGGGCTAATCTATCAAATTGAGTGAGAAATCCATAAAACATTGGCAGTAAACCCCTTCTGAAATCCATAAATTTCTATGTGCCCATCTGTGAAGCAAATTATTCTGCATATTCTCCAGAATCCCTCATTTGTGGTATAAAAGGACTACTACTTATTACTAGAGAATGAAAAAGTAAATAAAATTCAAGATTTAAGGGTGAGTTGGAGAAGGACTTAATTACTCTATCTCCCTCCGGAAGAAAAAGAAAGCTATCTATGCCCAAGCCTGGCAAGGTCCTCAGCCATCCAAACCTCAGCCCTTTGGACTGACCACATTTTAAGGACAGAGGACCTCCGACATCCTTCCGAGGTCCTTAATCACTGACACATTTCTAAGTGTCTCTTTTGGGCTGGGAAGCCTATGGCTTGTAAAAATGAACTGTGATTACTATCCTTGAAACGTCTCTAATCTGGTTAGGGAGACAGGCCATGCACAAAAAGACAAGATCAGCAATGCCCGATTAGTGCCTGAGGAGAGACTGCCAAATGAAAAGCCTCTGCAATCTCAGGCTGCAGGCAGACAGAGACTTGCCCTCCTCCTCTCCCTGACTGGGCCCTGGTCCTCACGACTCTTGTCAGGCTAATACCCTTGATCTAAACTGAGGTCCCCCGCCCCCGCCCCTCCCACCTCTCACAGCACTTTCTTTTTCTTCAAGAGCGCTGATCTTTATTTGCGACAATGTATTTTTTTTTTGTTTGTACTTGTTTAACATGTCTTTCCCTTTTGACGGTAAGTCCCTCAAAAGCTGGGTAAGTGTCTATTCTGTTTACTATTTCTCTTCTGTATGCCCAGCACCTACAACAATGAGCACACAGTAGGCTCTCAATAACTGTGTTGAATGAATGAATGAACAAGGCTTTAAAGAAGGGTGGCATTTCATCAAGAAGAAATGGAGAAAGCCATTCCAACAGGGACAAAGGTATAAACCAAAGTGTAGAGGAAAAGAGTGGGTAAAGGAATTGACAGGAACCAGATAAATAAGAGTACGAGAGAGAAAGCCACGTATAGAAGCTGGAATCGGGTCATTCTCTGGAGAACCATGAATCCACCAGGCCAGGGAATTTGGACTTTGTACTGTAGCAATAGGGCACCGGGGAAGGTTTCCAGTCAGGGGAGATAACACAAAATATTTAGGAACATGACAAGGCAGCCACATGTATGACAGACTAGAGGAGAAGCCCAGTGGCAAGCAGAATACTGAGGAGGGGGCAACTGAGGTGACACCAGGAAGGTAGGTGGGAATGGAGAGGAAGGGGAGAGATTCTGGGAGGAAACCTTGGTGACTGACACAGGATGGGGAGAAGAGGGAGAGTTCAGAGTGAAGCGCATATGAGGGCTTCAGACATCCTTTACAGGGCCAGGTGTGGGGATCACTTATACCACACAGGCTTTCCCACTTCTCATCTTTCTATTGATTTCAAAAGGAAAATTGGTATTTAAAAAAAAAGCATCTTTACCTACAAATTAAGACCATAGTGGGTTCTACAGCTGCTAAACACTACCTGAGAAGCCCTCAGGGACCAGGCAAGACGATCACGCTGTCAGGTGGTGAGCAGGTACTCTTCCGTGATGGGGTAAAGAGACCTATGCTGATTTTGCCAAAAAGCACAACGGGGGAGAGGCTGAGCTCTGTCTCCCAGGCAGGAAGCACAGGAAGAAGCTTCACAAGGCAGCAAGCAGCCCCCAGTCACTTCACAGAGCAGCTTTCTGTATGACCCCCTCAGGGGGAAGTGGGGGCTCTGAAAGGGTCAAACACACTGTCCCTTGACTTGGGTTCACGGACAAGTTGGTCTCTGTAATTTTTCAGGAGAGTAGGAGGCATTACTGCCTCCTTGGTGAAGCATTACTGGGTGGCATGTGACAAGAAAACCTCATCAGAATATATATTGCAATCTGTGATGATGTCATATGACTCCAGAAGGACCTGAGGACCTCAATGCAGCCAGAGAACAGAAGCGGTGTGAGAACAAGCCATCTAAGCAGAGGGGGAAGGAGCTGGGTTAGCTGGCAAAGAAATGAGAAGGTTTGAGGGTGGGAGGACATAACTGCAGCCTTAAATATCTGAAGAACTGTTAAGCAGGACAGTGTGCATGGTCCAAAAGGTAGAACCAGAACTGATGGGGTGGAAGTCACAGATTTTAGCTGGAAACAAGAAAGGAGTGCCCACAATTTCATACAAGTAATGGCGGACGGCAGAGGGGGTCACTTGGGGCTTCCAAGCAAAGGCCTGATGATCACTTCAGGGAACACAGAAGTGACTTTGTTCATAAGGCAGTTGGACTACCTGGTAACTCAGACTCCTTCTGATTTCTTGATTTGAGAATTTGCTAGAAATCGCCCTATCACTCTGCGAGCCACAAAAGAAAACACCTTACAGTCTTCCGTCCAGGACATCAATAGAGGGAGGAAATACTTTGAACCTTAAAAGGGAAAAGGAAATCTCATGCTTTTTCCCAGGAGTCCCCTCTTCCAAGTTACTTTCCTTCATATACCTAGACAAAACTTTCTGGAGTTGGGGAGAAAAGTAAAATAGTACTGCAATAAATTGGGGTTAAACAAGAGGAATTGAAAAGTAACTGCTAATTAATGCCAAAACGAAAATTCAGCTCACCTATGTGCTAACTACAATCTCATTAAGACTTGGAAGCTCTAACTGGCTTCCCTCATTTAACAACTCCAACATCTTAAACAAGTCATTTCAGCTTGCAGACTTTAGTGTCCTCACTTGGAAAACTAAATCAAATAGTGGGCAAGATCAAATAGCTGTTATAAAAATCAACAGGATGTTTGGTCTTGGCAACGATTTTTTGGATTTGACACCAAAAGCAAAGGCAACAAAAGCAAAAATAAACTAAAAAGCTGCACAGCAAAGGAAACCAGTAACAAAATGAAAAGGTAACTAATGGAATGGGAGAGAATATTTGCAAACCACATACCCAGTAAGGGGTTAATATCCAAGATATACAATGAATTCAACTCAATAGCAAAAAAACCAAGTAACTCAATTTAAAAATGGGCAAAGGACCTAAACAGACATTTTCCTAAAGAAGATATACAAATGGCCAACAGGTACATGAAAAGGTGCTCAACATCATTAAGCAACAGAGAAATGCAAATCAAAACCACAATGAGATACCACCTCACACAGATTAGAACTGCTGTTATCAAAAAGACAAAAGTGTTGGTGAAGATGAAGAGAGAGAGAACCCTTGTACACTGTTGGTGGGAACGTAAACCAGTACCGTCACTGTGGAAAACCATATGGAGGTTCCTCAAGAAACTGAAAACAGAACTACCACATGATCCAGCAATTCAACTTCTGGGTTTATATTCAAAGGAAATGAAATCACTATCTCAAAGAGATATATCTGTGCTCCCATGTTCATAGCAGCATTGTTTACGATAGCCAAGGTATGGAAACAACCCAAGAGTCTGTTGACAGATGAATGAATAAAGAAAATGTGGAGTATTACTTTTATTACTTTATAAAAAATTATATTACAAATTATGATATTACACACACAATGGAATGTTATTCAGCCTTAAAAAAGAAGGATATCCTGTCATTTGAAACCACATGGATGAACCTGGAGTATATTTTGCTAAGTGAAATAAGCCAAGACAGAGAAAAAGAAATACCCCATGATATCACTTACGTGTACAAACTTAAAAAAAAGTCAAACTCATAGAACCAGGGGAAATAGGGGAAGGTTGGTAAAAGGGTGCAAACTTTCAGTGATAAGATAAATAAGGTCTGAGGATCTAACGAATAACATAGTGACTGACTACAGCTGATAATACTGTGTTTATTATGTAATCAAAATTTGCTAATAGAGTAGAACGTCAACATTCGCACCAAAAAAAAATAGTAAATACATGAGGTGACAGACGTACTAATTAACGCAATGTGGGGAATACTTTCACATCGTATATGTATATTAAATCATCACGTTGTATACTTTAAATACCTTACAATTCTATTTTACATCAATAAAGCTGGGAAAAAGTCAACGGATTGCATTACTCCCTATATAAAAATAAATTCCAGAAGAAACAAAGATTTAAACGTAAAAAATGAAATGATAAAACTACTAGAAGAAAATAAGAAAATGCCACTTTTTTTTCTGGTATTCGTATAATAAGGAAGATCTTTTTAACTAGGACAACAAAATCCTGGTTTAAAAAAAGTCATTAAAGGAGAAGGAACCAAGATGGCAGAGTAGAAGGATGTGCTCTTACTCCCTCTTGCGAGAACACCAGAACACTAGCTGCTGGACAATCATCGACAGGAAGACACTGGAACTCACCAAAAAAGATACCCCACATCCAAAGAAGAAGCCACAAAGAGACGGTAGGAGGGGCGCAATCACAGTAAAACCAAATCCCATAACTGGTGGGTGGGTAACTCACAGACTGGCGAACACTTATACCACAGAAGTCCACCCAGTGGAGCGAAGGTTCTGAGCCCCACGTCAGGCTTCCCAACCTGGGGGTCCAGCAACGGGAGGAGAAATTCCTAGAGAATCAGACTTTGAAGCCTAGTGGGAACTGATTGCAGGACTTCGACAGGACTGGGGGAAACAGACTCCACTCTTGGAGGGCACACACAAAGTAGTGTGCGCATCAGGACCCAGGGGAAGGAGCAGTGACCTCAGGGGAGACAGAACCAGACCTACCTGCTAGTGTTGGAGGGTCTCCTGCAGAGGCGGGGGGGTGGTTCTGTTTCACCATGGGGACAGGACACTGGCAGCAGAAGTTCTGGGAAGTACTCCCTGGCGTGAGCCCTCCCAGAGTCTGTCATTAGCCCCACCAAAGAGGCCGGGGAGGCTCCAGTGTTGGGTTGCCTCAGGCCAAACAACCAACAGGGAGGGAACCCAGCCCCACCCATCAACAGTCAACTGGATTAAAGTTTTACTGAGCTCTGCCCACCAGAGCAACAGTCAGCTCTACCCACCACCAGTCCCTCCCATCAAGCCTCTTAGATAGCCTCATCCACCAGAGGGCAGAGAGCAGAAGCAAGAAGGACTACAATCCTGCAGCCTGTGGAACAAAAACCACATTCACAGAAAGACAGACAAGATGAAAAGGCAGAGGGCTATATACCAGATGAAGGAACGAGATAAAACCCCAGAAAAACAACTAAATGAAGTGGAGATAGGCAACTTTCCAGAAAAAGAATTCAGAATATTGATAGTGAAGATGATCCAGGACCTCGGAAAAACTATGGAGGCAAAGATCGAGAAGATGCAAGAAATGTTTAACAAAGACCTAGAAGAATTAAAGAACGAACAAACAAACAGAGATGAACAATACAATAACTGAAATGAAAACTACACTAGAAGGAATCAATGGCACAATAACTGAGTCGAAAGAACAGTAAGTGACCTGGAAGACAGAATGGTGGAATTCACTGCTGCAGAACAGAATAAAGAAAAAAGAATGAAAAGAAATGAAAACAGCCTAAGAGACCTCTGGCACAACATTAAATGCAACAACATTCGCATTATAGGGGTCCCAGAAGGAGAAGAGAGAGAGAAAAGACCTGAGAAAATATTTGAAGAGATTACTTCCCTACCATGGGAAAGGAAATAGCCACCCAAGTCCGGGAAGCGCAGCGAGTCACATACAGGAAAAACCCAAGGAGAAACACGCCGAGACATACAGTAATCAAATTGGCAAAAATTAAAGACAAAGAAAAATTATTGAAAGCAGCAAGGGAAAAACGACAAATAACATACAAGGGAACTCCCATAAGGTTAACAGCTGATTTCTCAGCTTACAAGTCAGAAGGCAGTGGCATGATATACTTAAAGTGATGGAACGGAAGAAACTACAACTAAGATTACTCTACCTGGCAAGGATCTCATTCAGATTCGATGGAGAAATCAAAAGCTTTACAGAAAAGCAAAAGCTAAGAGAATTCAGCACTACCAAAGCAGCTCTACAACAAATGCTAAAGGAACTTCTCTAAGTGGGAAACACAAGAGAAGAAAAGGACCTACAAAAACAAACCCAAAACAATTAAGGAAATGGTAATAGGAACATACATATCGATAATTAACTGAAACGTGAATGGATTAAATGCTCCAACAAAAAGACACAGGCTCGCTGAATGGATACAAAAACAAGACCCATATATATGCTGTCTACAAGAGACCCACTTCAGACCTAAGGACACATACAGACTGAAAGTGAGGGGATGGAAAAAGATATTCCATGAAAATGGAAATCAAAAGAAAGCTGGAGTAGCTATACTCGTATCAGATAAAATAGACTTTAAAATAAAGAGTGTTACAAGAGACAAGGAAGGACACTACATAATGATCAAGGGATCAATCCAAGAAGAAGATATAACAATTATAAATATATATGCACCCAACATAGGAGCACCTCAATACATAAGGCAACTGCTAACAGCTATAAAAGAGGAAACCGACAGTAACACAATAATAGTGGGGGACTTTAACACCTCACTTACACCAATGGACAGATCATCCAAAATGAAAATAAATAAGGAAACAGAAGCTTTAAATGACACAACAGACCAGATAGATTTAATTGATATTTATAGGACATTCCATCCAAAAACAGCAGATTACACTTTCTTCTCAAGTGTGCACGGAACATTCTCCAGGATAGATCACATCTTGGGTCACAAATCAAGCCTCAGTAAATTTAAGAAAAATGAAATCACATCAAGCATCTTTTCCGACCAGAACGCTATGAGATTAGAAATTAATTACAGGTAAAAAAACGTAAAAAAGACAAACACATGGAGGCTAAACAATACGTTACTAAATAAGCACAAGATCACTGAAGAAATCAAAGAGGAAATCAAAAAATACCTAGAGACAAATGACAATGAAAACACCACAATCCAAAACCTATGGGATGCAGCAAAAGCAGTTCTAAGAGGGAAGTTTATAGCTATACAAGCCTACCTCAAACAACAAGAAAAATCTCAAGTAAACAATCTAAACTTACACTTAAAGGAACTAGAGAAAGAAGAACAAACAAAACCCAAAGTTAGCAGAAGGAAAGAAATCATAAAGATCAGAGCAGAAATAAGTGAAATAGAAAAAAGAAAACAATAGCAAAGATCAATAAAACTAAAAGCTGGTTCTCTGAGAAGATAAACAAAATTGATAAACCATTAGCCAGACTCATCAAGGAAAAGAGGGAGAGGAATCAAATAAAAAAATTAGAAATGAAAAAGGAGAAGTTACAACAGACACTGCAGAAATACAAAGCATCCTAAGAGACTACTACAAGCAACTCTATGCCAATAAAATGGACAACCTGGAAGAAATGGACAAATTCTTAGAAAGGTATAACCTTCCAAGACTGAACCAGGAAGAAACAGAAAATATGAACAGAACAATCACAAGTAATGAAATTGAAACTGTGGTTAAAAATCTTCCAAAAAACAAAAGTCCAGGACCAGATGGCTTCACGGGTGAATTCTATAAAACATTTAGAGAAGAGCTAACACCTATCCTTCTCAAACTCTTCCCAAAAAACTGCAGAGGAAGGAACACTCCCAAACTCATTCTATGAGGCCACCAGGAACACTCCCAAACTCATTCTATGAGGCCACCATCACCCATACCAAAACCAGACAAAGATACTACAAAAAAAGAAAATTACAGACCAATATCACTGATGAATATAGATGCAAAAATCCTCAACAAAATACTAGCAAACAGAATCCAAGAACACATTAAAAGGATCATACACCATGATCAAGTGGGATTTATCCCAGGGATGCAAGGATTCTTCAATATATGCAAATCAATCAATGTGATACACCATATTAACATTTAAGAATTAACATTTATGGGCTTCCCTGGTGGCGCAGTGGTTGAGAGTCCGCCTGCCGATGCAGGGGACACGGGTTCATGCCCCAGTCCGGGAAGATTCCACATTCTGCAGAGGGGCTGGGCCCGTGAGCCATGGTCTCTGAGCCTGCGCGTCTGGAGCCTGTGCTCCACAACGGGACAGGCCACAACAGTGAGAGGCCCGCGTACCGCAAAAAAAAAAAAAAAAAGAGAGAATTAACATTTAAAAATAAAAACCATATGATCATCTCAACAGATGATCATCTATTGATAGATCATCTCAAAAGAAAAGGCTTTTGACAAAATTCAACACCAATTTATGATAAAAACTCTCCAGAAAATGGGCATGGAGGGAAGCTACCTCAACATGATAAAGGCCATATACTACAAACCCACAGCAAGTATCATTCTCAATGGTGAAAACCTGAAAGCAGGAACAAAACAAGGATGTCCACTCTCACCACTATTATTCAACATAGTTTTGGAAGTCTTAGCCACGGCAATCAGAGAAGACAAAGAAATACAAATTGGAAAAGAGCAAGTAAAACTGTCACTGTTTGTAGATGACATGATACTATACATAGAGAATCCTAAAGATGCCACCAGAAAACTACTAGAGCTAATCAATGAATTTAGTAAAGCAGCAGGATACAAAATCAATGCACAGAAATATCCTGCATTCCTATACACTAATGATGAAAAATCTGAAAAAGAAATTAAGGAAACACTCCCATTTACCACTGCAACAAAAAGAATAAAATACCTAGGAGTAAACCTACCTAGGGAGACAAAAGACCTGTATGCCGAAAACTATAAGACACTGATGAAAGAAATTAAAGATGACACCAACAGAAGGAGAGATATACCATGTTCTTGGATTGGAAGAATCAATATTGTGGAAATGACTATACTACCCAAAGCAATCTACGGTTTCAATGCAATCCCTATCAAATTACCAATGGCATTTTTTATAGAACTAGAGAAAAAAATCTTAAAATTTGTATGGAGACACAAAAGACCCCGAGTAGCCAAAGCAGTCTTGAGGGAAAAAAACAGAGCTGGAGGAATCAGACTCCCTGACTTCAGACTATACTACAAAGCTACAGTAATCAAGACAATATTGTACTGGCACAAAAACAGAAACATAGATCAATGGAACAAGATAGAAAGTCCACAGATAAACCCACGCACCTATGGTCAACTAATCTATGACAAAAGAGGCAAAGATATACAATGGAGAAAAGACAGTCTCTTGAATAAGTGTTGCTGGGAAAACTTGACAGCTACATGTAAAAGAATGAAATCAGAACACTCCCTAACACCATACACAAAAATAAACTCAAAATGGATTCGAGACCTAAATGTAAGACCGGACAGTATAAAACTCTTAGAGGAAAACATAGGAAGAACACTCTTTGACATTAATCACAGCAAGATCTTTTTTGATCCATCTCCTAGAGTAAAGGAAATAAAAACAAAAATAAACAAATGGGACCAAAAGAAACTTAAAAGCTTTTGCACAGCAAAGGAAACCATAAGCAAGATGAAAAGACAACCCTCAGAATGGGAGAAAATATTTGCAAACGAATCAACAGATAAAGGATTACTCTCCAAAATATAGATACAGGTCATGCAGCTCAATATTAAAGAAACAACCCAATCCAAAAATGGGCAGAAGACCTATATAGACATTTCTCCAAAGGAGACATACAGATGGCCAAGAAGCACATGAAAAGCTGCTCAACATCACTAATTATTAGAGAAGTGCAAATCAGAACTACAATGAGGTATCACCTCACAACAGTTTAGAATGGGCATCATCAGAAAATCTACAAACAACAAATGCTGGAGAGGGTGCGGAGAAAAGGGAACCCTCTTGCACTGTTGGTGGATACGTAAATTGATACAGCCACTGTGAAGAATAGTATGGAGGTTTCTTAAAAAACTAAAAATAGAATTACCATATGACCCAGCAATCCCACTACTGGGCATATACCCAGAGAAAACCATAATTCAAAAACACATGCACCCCAATGTTCATTGCAGCAGTATTTACAATTAGCAGGTCATGGAAGCAACCTAAATGCCCATCAACAGACGAATAGATAAAGAAGTTGTGGTACATATATACAATGGAATATTACTCAGCCATAAAAAGGAACAAAATTGAGTCATTTGTTGAGACATGGACAGATCTAGAGACTGTCATACAGAGTGAAGTAAGTCAGAAAAACAAATATCGTATATTAACGCATGTATGTGGAACCTAGAAAAATGGTACAGATGAGCTGGTTTGCAGGGCAGAAATTGAGACAGAGATGTAGAGAACAGATGTATGGACACTAAGAGGGGATAACTGCGATGGGGTGGGGATGGTGGTGTGCTGAATTGGGTGATTGGGATTGACATGTATACACTGATGTGTATAAAACTGATGACTAATAAGAACCTGCAGTATAAACAAACAAAGAAAAAAACCAACTAATATTAAACTTTCTTTGGGTTATTTGTATGGAAATATGTTAATATAAATGTTTCAGACATTACATGAAATTTCTAAAAATCTTGTATGTTCTGGTATAATGTTATAAGTCATAATTCTAGTTATTATTTTAAAATGTATACCTCAGAAATAACTAAATTCCCTTGTCAATTGCATTATTATGAACTTGCATCTAATCTTTAACCGTGGTCATTTTTAAGTCTTGTCATTTACAGACAGGTCTGGGTGTACTCTGATGTTTTTGCAAATATGTTCCTATAAAAGGGTTTCATCTTCAAGGAATTCATGGATAAGACTCTGACAAGTACAGGTTTCTGGTAACTGACTACACTGCTGAACTGAATGAATAAGCATTTTTAGAACTCTAATGGAAAACTGATGAACTCATAAAAGTGCTAACAAAAGATGAAGATGAAAAAAAATTAATTACATGGGACTGAGTGAACTGAAAAGGATGATTATAATTTTTGTGACTTTCTGTCTGAATTTAAAAAAAAATCCCACAAGGACTCAGAGGCAAAAAATATACAAATCAATTTTCACTGCAAAGTAAAAGCTGTTACAGTGGAGGATTACTGGACTGAATGTTAATATTATGACATAGTATTAGTGTGTTTGGTGTTTGGTAATTGCAATCATTGTTGCTTTTGTTGTGGTCATCCATTTACAATGCTTGGTGTCAGTCTATTTATCTCTTGTAAAAATAAAATACAGTGTGTGTGTGTGTGTGTGTGTGTGTGTATGTGAAAAAAAGTCATTAAAGAAAAGATTGATAGATTCATTTACATAAAAATTTTAAATTTCTGCATTTTGGAAAAAAAAAAAAACACCAAACTCCAAATACCATAAACAAAGACAAACTCATACCACAGATAAAAGGTCAATTTCTTCAAACGTAAAGAGCTTCTACAAACGAAAAGAGATCGATTCAAAGAAAAGAAAGGAACAAGCACAGTCCAGAAAACAGGTTTTTTTTAAGCATATGAAAAGATGATATCTCACTCTTAATGAAAGACACCCACTTCAAAACTATACTAAAATAACATTACCAACCTGTTAACCAAAAAGAGATTAAAAAGCCAACAACCCCCAGGTTGGTGAGGTGTAGAGAAACAGGTGCTTTTTGTGCGTATGAGAGTAAATTTAACATGCATAAACCCTTTAAGATACATGTTTACCTTCTGGAAATTTATCTTAAAATAACTTTGTATAAGGATATGCATTGCAGCATTACTTTTCATTAGTGTCGACTAAAAAAGATGCACGTGAGAGTTACGAGTTAAGTTTTAATGGGGGCAAAATGAGGACTACAGCCCGGGAGTCAGCATTTCAGATAGCTCTGAGAAACTGCTCCAAAGAGGTGGGGGGGAGGTCAGTATGTATGTGATTTTAGTGAAGGAGGAGTACATGTAATCAAGCACGTATTTTTTTGCAGAAGGTTTCTGCTAGTCTTGTGAAGGTTTACTGCTCGTCATCACCATGAAGGATTTTAGTGCTTTTCTAGATATGCGGAGATACAAGAATTGGGCTCACAGAGCTTCCCTGGTGGCGCAGTGGTTAAGAATCTGCCTGCCAACGCACGGAGACACGGGTTTGAACCCTGGTCCAGGAAGATCCCACATGCCGCGGAGCAACTAAGCCCGTGCACCACGACTACTGAGCCTGTGCTCTAGAGCCCGCGTGCTGCAACCATTGAAGCCCACACGCCTAGAGCCGTGCTCCGCACAGCAATAAGAAGCCCACACACCGCAATGAAGTGTAGCCCTGCTCGCTGCAAACAGAGAAAGTCCACGCACAGCAACGAAGACCCAAAGCAGCCAAAAATCAAAAAAAAAAAAAAAAAAATAGAATTGGGCTTATAAAATCAGCTGCTGAAAATATCTAACTATCTGAAGACCTGTTGTGCCAGTTTCTCCCAGAGCACGGAGGGCCTCCTTTCTGCTCTCCACCCTGAACTCCTTTCAGGGGGTGTTGAGGGTCACCAGCTGCAGCAGCACATGATTTAATCCCTGTAGAGGTAGATGGCAAGTGCCAATGGCGAGCGCCAATCTGTAGCTGACATTAGTAAAAACTTGGTAATATCCAAAATGTCCATCTACAGGAAATGATAAATGACAGTATATCCGCACTACGGATATGAAGTATAAAAATGAAAAGGAAACACTGAATTAGAGTGATTTTCAAAAAAATACTATTAAATGAAGAAAGTGAGATTCTGAGTAGTATGTATAACATGGCACCATTTATTTTAAAAGGAAAGAAAAATATTCAATGTGTCTGAAATGCTTACAGATGCACAGAATATTTCAAGGAGTATGTAGGAGAGATACTTGAAAAACTTGTGATAGGAACTGGGTGTCTAGGGAGCAGAGAGGGAGGGAGACTTAAAACATTATATATTCTTCAGTACCTTTTAAATGTCAGCCATATTAAGGTATTATAACTCAAAAAAAAAAAAATCCCCGGGTATAAAAATTCCATTTCCAGAGCTGGCTTTGCCTAGACTTCTATCTGCAGTTGGATATGGCAGTTGAGACAAATATTTCCACCAAGGGCACAGAGACAGCTCAAGACCTTGGGGTTTGGCTATCCCCACCCTTGAAGTGCTCTCCTCTGCCACTATACCCCGAGATCCACAGCGTTCTCTCCTGTCCTATAAGCCAGCACCGAGGTTTGGCCAGCCCCTGAAGATAAGCTTCTCCAGGCTCATCTGCCTTCTGAGTGTCAGTGAGGGAAGCTATTTCCCCAGCATCAAAACCCAGGACGGCATGCCTAAATGCATAACAGATACAAGGCAGCCCCCTGGTTTTTTGGAGGTCCTGTTGAAAATAACTAGCTCCAAAGTAGAAAGGAACTGGAACATTTATACAAAACACACCATTTCAACTGAGTTTACAACAGCTTCCTGGTTGTTTAAATCAGGACAGGCAAGAACAGATTGCCAGACAAATTGTCATTTGTAGGCCCCTAGTGAGCTTACGCAGTTTTCCACCTGTCCAGATAGATAAACAGGCCGCTTTGAGTTATGGACAGGTGGGCCCTGTGGCGCCAGAGACTCGGGTCATTCGAGCTCATGAGCAAGACAGAGCAGGACTCCTGGGGAAGAGCACTCAGCACCTTGGCCCTGCCCAGAATCTTCAGGTCACAAGCATTCCTCTTACCCACTGGCTACCCCCCTGGTGGCATCAAAATGGAACATCCATGGGGAAGAAAGCAGGACAAATAAAAGTAAAGGAACCCTAGGCAGGGAGGGCAGTGCTCCATGAAAACACAGAGCTGAGATAGGATCACATCTCTGAGGGCGTGAGCACAACACTGGCATCCAGAAAATAGCTCTGTGTTGTTGCTGAGGATCATGGATCCCAAACGAAGCCCAAGTGAGGTCCAGATTAATTGCTTTCCTAGGGTCTTACATAATGAAAAGCCTGTCCCTCACTATCTGGGCGGGTAATTACTTAGCTGCCTCTCTGACCACACAGCACATCTCTGAACAAACTAAACTTCTCTGGGGTCTATTCACTTCAAGGAGGAAAGAACATAGAAACACAGTTGTCCTATGAGAATGTAATGAAGCCAGCATGTTTAGTGATACTTCATGGGGCTCCACGTGAGCCAGAGATGATGAGGGCTGAAGCAGCCAGCAGCGGGTCACCTGGGCAGATTTACAGGGAAGGAGCAAGGACAGATCAAAATGCTTGGCATCTCAACCTGAATCAGACCCAGGCCTGCATGCACTACACACTCACTAACTAGGCAACCAGAGTCCCTGGGCACAACTGACCCCTAGCTGGACACACCAGATGTAAGCAGTTCACCATCTGAAATAACACAGAACCTACACATACGTACACATACACACACACAAACACACAATCTCCATACCTGGCACCTCAGAAGCTCCCTGTACACTGACCACCCTAAGTCCACTCAGGGTCAGAGAATGTCTGAGGCCACCAGTATCTCACACTCTGACTGTAATTAACTGTTGGGAACCCGTGGGCTTGGGGCTCCTAAGAAGAAGCATTTAAGATTAATCAGGGCATCAGCCCCAAGATGCCTTCTAGGGCATCAGCAAGCACCATTCTGTGCTCCAAATGATGGTGCCAACACCTGCACTCATCTGCCCTGACTCCTTAACACCTAGTCAGCTGTCCTCCTCTCACGGGAGCTCCTGTTTTCAGATTCCTGGCCATTTTCTGGTCTAAATCATTTTTTTTTTAATGTATTATTTATTTTTGGCCGTGTTGGGTCTTCCTTGTTGCACACGGGCTTTCTCTAGTTGTGGCGAGCGGGGGCTGCTCTTCGTTGCAGTGCACGGGCTTCTTATTGCGGTGGTTTCTATCGTGGAGCATGGGATCTAGGCGTGCTGGCTCAGTAGTTGTGGCTTGCGGGCTCTAGAGCTGTGGTGCATGGGCTTAGCTGCTCCTTGGCATGTGGGATCTTCCCAGACCAGGGCTTGAACCCGTGTCCCCTGCATTGGCAGGCAGATTCTTAACCACTGCGCCACCAGGGAAGCCCTGGTCTAAATCATTTTGAATTCCCTTCCTTTTGCCTTATAATCCTGGTTTTTAGATTTTATTTCTGCTTTGAGCATGTGATGCACCCATGGAAATGTATTTCCTAAGACAATGACCTAGAACCCAACTCCTCTGTCAGAACCCACCAGATGATCCTGGCTCAGGATGACAAGGACAATGATCAAGTTTGAGAAATTCTTAGAAATTCAGATTTTATTCTAGTTCAATAGCTTAAAAATACATGTATGTATATACGTGTGTGTATACATGTATGCATGTACATATGTATGTACACACACGTGTGTATGTTTTAAAAGTCCCCAACAGGGCTTCCCTGGTGGCACAGTGGTTGAGAGTCCGCCTGCCGATGCAGGGGACATGGGTTCGTGCCCCGGTCCGGGAAGATCCCACATGCCGCGGAGCGGCTAGGCCCGTGAGCCATGGCCGCTGAGCCTGCGCGTCCGGAGCCTGTGCTCCGCAATGGGAGAGGCCACAACAGTGAGGCCTGCGTACCGCAAAAAAAAAAAAAAAAAAAAAAAAAAAGTCCCCAACACAGCTTAACAGAAAAAAATCAGGGGGAAAAAAAACAAGATGAGAAAGGAAGCAGGTGGCGATAGTGGCTAAAGAGAAAGGAAAAGGAAGTTAAAGGTAACAGTCAGGTAATAAGGTATATTTGTAAGATAATGTAAATGTAGAATGGAATTCTTTTATTGAAGTACAGTTGAGTTACAATGTTGTTAGTTTCAAGTGTACAGAAAGTGATTCAGTTATACATATATATGTATATATATAGTGTGTGTGTATATATATATATAGAGAGAGAGAGAGAGAGAGAGAGAGAGAGAGAGAGAGAGAGAGAGAATGGAATTTTAAATTTCTCTTACAGGAGAAATAATTGTATACAAACAGAAGCAGCAGCCAAGTAGCTCTGCTCATGCTCCGCCCACACCCACCCAGCTCCCTCTCTCCTCCTTCTCAGAGGAGTCTTCCCAGGCTGCCCCACTGAACTGCAGCCCTGGCCTCCACCGCACTCTATCCCTCTTCTCAGCTTTATTTTTCTTATTAGCACTCTTATCACCAACTAGCACACCATACACTTTACATATTGTCTCCTTTTTTTTTTTTGCGGTACACGGGCCTCTCACTGTTGTGGCCTCTCCCGTTGCGGAGCACAGGCTCCGGACGCGCAGGCTCAGCGG
The DNA here is from genome assembly GCF_008692025.1 of Phocoena sinus. NCBI lineage: Eukaryota > Metazoa > Chordata > Mammalia > Artiodactyla > Phocoenidae > Phocoena > Phocoena sinus. The sequence goes on along the minus strand of NC_045773.1, from coordinate 64,947,235 downwards.
CCATGGCTCACGGGCCCAGCCGCTCCGTGGCATGTGGGATCCCCCCGGACCGGGGCACGAACCCGTGTCCCCTGCATCGGCAGGCGGACTCTCAACCACCGCACCACCAGGGAAGCCCCATATTGTCTCCTTTTATTGCTCTTTCCCCTCTAGCCTTCTAGAAAGTCAGTTCCATGAGGCAGAGGATTTTGTCTGTTTTGTTCACTGCTCAACCCCAGTGCTGAGAACAGTGCCTGGAACATAGCAGGTACTCAATAAGTTAGTCAAACGAATGAATAATTATGATAAAAATATACCTCTATTTTACATTATTTCCAATTATATGAAAAATACCTCTACTTGTTTCTCAAACAATTGCTTAGAATAACATAAGATAAACTACTATTCCAGAAATTATATAAAATTACTCAGTCTGTATCCTACTGATGCCATGACTAGAAAAAAAGAAGCAAGAGATACAAAACCAGAACCAAAGTATATAAAGAATGTCCCAGAAAATGTTTCTTTCTGTGATTCTCAGCATTTATATGCACTGGAATAAAGACCAAATTCTTCTCATATATTCACCTACATTCACTGTCACTCAAGCTCTTGGTCTGGTGTGAACAAAGCAAAATGTAATGAAATGAAAAAGAGGAGAAAAGGGAAATTCTCATCTTGCTAGCAATTTCACACATACCACAAAATCATACATAGTACTTGATGGTGCCTGTCCTGACGCAGCTAAATGGAACCAGGCTGTTTGTGAAAGGTCCAAGGACAGACAGTGTGGGTGGTGGCGTGGGGTGGAGGGGAGGTAGCTTGCACCACAAGCAGTAAGCGTTCTGTAGAATACAAAAATGGGTGAGCCCTGGCAAGAACGTTTTAAAGAAAGAAAATAATAGAAAAATCCTTGTGGAGAGGGCTGAGAATGACTGGCTGTTAGAAAAGCCCCTCCATGATGCCACCAGTAAAAATAAGAATGAAGAGGAAAAAATAAATGACAGGAAAGAAAAAAAAAGATAGGAAAGAGCACAGATGAAAAGGAGAGAGCGAGCAAAGGGAAAAAAAGAGATGAAACTAAAGAAGCAAGATGAGTAAAAAGATAGGAAAAGCAGCAATGATACAATCTGGAGAAGCAGAGAAAAGCGTGAAAATGAGGAAAGGAAAGAGAAAAGTCAGGGTATTAGAGGCCCGGGATGAAGAGTGGAGGGGCAGCAGCCGGGAGGGCACCCTCCCAGGCCAGGTCCCAGCCGCCTCGCCCTTTCCAGCAAGCTGTCCAGGGGGAGGCATGATGTCATCAAGAGATGGTCAGGAGAGGCTTGGGCGGGGGTGGACACACGGACCTTCTCATCACTGGCCAACTGCAGAGCCAGGACTGACTCCAGCTTATTCACAGCACTCTGGTGCGCCTTCTGTTAGCACCAAGGCCATGGAGATGCCTATATATATATGTTTTTTTTTTTAAATCTAGGCTAAAAAAAATCACTTGGATTCATCAGACAGAATGGCCAAAATTGTTTATTCAGGACTGCCTATAAAATAAGTGAGATTATTTTTAAACTATGAAAACAAAAACACCCTCAATCTTACCAGACCGCTTAAAACCAAAGGAAATGTAGAGGTTCTAGGATAAAAGTTGTGACTACTGTATATACCCAGAAGCAATGTAAATAGACACTCCAGGCTCCAATCTGTCCCCAGAGGTAGGAGGGTCACATTCTTGTTTAGAGTGGGAGGGCTGTGCTCAGCAGAAAGGACTACGTGCTTGTTTACATGTTAAAGAACAATGCACACTGCAGAACAGTGGTGTGGAAAGTTTAGCCACTGTCAGCGGAAACTCAAGCCCAAATCTCTCTGTTTTACATCTAAGTCATTCTTCTTGCACACCTGACTCTCGAGGGTTAAAAGCAACCAAAGCCTCTGTGGAGTTGAACCAATCAGTGTTTCTCTTGATGACATCATGCCTCCAACTGGACAGCTTGCTGGAAAGGGCGAGGCGTGTGGGACCTGGCCTGGAAGGGTGCCCTCCTGGCTGCCGCTCCTTCCCTACTCATGGGGAGATTCAAGGGCCAAGGGTCCCCGCAGCTACCACTTCAGATGAAACCAGGACATTCCCCAAATCCCTGGCCAGAGATTACTCTCAGTTTGCACAAAATGCATATGAAGCATGCCCCTGCACTTCACCCATTTCTCACTAGTTTAATATTGATGAAAGCCGATTACAAAACATCACTTAAGCCTTTAGCCAAGTTCTAAATGACTCAAATGTTTATGCTAAGTAGACAAGCAGCCTTCTGTGGTTTTCTCTTTCCTAAGCTTCAATCCCATTCAAAGGCAGGTACGTGAGAGACTTATCTGACCCCTTAGACTTGTTATATATTCAAACCACTATTTGACCAGGAGGTTATTTCTGTTCTTCTTGCGAGGTGTTTATTTCGGATGTGGATTGCTGCTGCCATGTGTGTGTGTGTGTGTGTGTGTGTGTGTGTGAGAGACTGATTCAGGAGTACACAGCTGAAACGCTGCAGACACTGCCAACACCGTGGAAGGAGAACAGGTTTCTTCCTTAGAGTTGGAAGTGGGAAAGGCTTCGAGTTAAATGATGAAATTCTCCTGCCTCCCAGCACCCATGCCTTCTGGTTCATCTGCAAATGAAGATTAATTTACAATTTACATGCAAGAGCCATGTTGACCGCTCCAGCATACAGCTATCTATGGTTGTTTAGAGTTGATAGAAACCGTGCTAGAAATGTCCGTATCATTCAAGGTCCCTGCAGGAAAAAGAAGGCACATTCGAACTGGGGAACTGAAGGAGCTTGATAAAGGGATTATTTATACAGGTTTGCCTAGAGGACAGAGAGTAACAAGGGATGGGAGCTAGTCACAGCCAGGAGCCCCAGACCAGGAGGGTCCAGGGGAGGGGCCGGTTACCAGAATGCAGAGAGAGCAGCTACTGGGAAAGGATCTCCCACAAGACCGATGGTCTTCAGCAGAGCAGCAGAGGGACCCAGCCAATGCGAGATTTCCTTGGCCTAGTGATGCAGTCCACATGGGTCGGCCTCCTGGGGCACACAGGCAGGTAGAGAGGGTAGGGAATGCACTGAAGGCAGAAGGAAGATGCCCTGCACAGTGGCTAACAATCGGAGAATAGCTTAAAGAACAACAAACTAACTAACCTTATGATATAACCAGGGATAGAATACTGTGCTTTTTAGAATGAGGATCTGAATCCAGATCTCACTGACACTGCCGCGGTATGCAGCCATTAGGTAAGAAAAGCAAATTATAAATCAGCAAATGTACTGAGACCCCAAATTTGGATATACATCAAACGTTAACAGAGGTTAACTATGTAGAGAGATGTAGGTGATTTATCACCTACACTCCTTATCTATATATTTTAAAGTTTTATTTAAGCTTCTCAGTTTAACCTCTATGATGTCCAAGGGATCATTAAAACAAAGAGGGTGCTGACTTGACTGCAGAACATGGAAAGTATCTACTGAAGCTGGGATTTAGAGCTCCTCTTAGGCTGAGCACTTTTAAAAGCAAGCTGTTCCTTCTTTGTTACCAGAAATTTAACAGAAAATACGGAGAATACAAGTGTCACTAGTGGATACTGTCTCAGAGGTTTCCCTTAACCAGGCTAACTTTCAGAAGTCCTTGGTTCAGGGCAATCGACAAGGGCCGTGTTAACACCTATGAGGAACAGGCTGTATGTGGACAAAGTGACCATCCACTGCGCATATTCCCCAACTATACACATCATTATCCCAAACATCCAGCCAATCAAGTGGCCACTGTTACCCTGGATGCAGAAGGTACATCGGAACAATAAACAGTAGAGAGGCTGCAGGCTGCTCTCTAACCTCTCCTCTCTCAGGGAGCCAGGCAGAAAGGCTCATTAATTTCTCAAAGAACAATGGTGGTGGGGGGGGCGCCTGTCCTACTTTGCCAGGCGGGGCGGGCTCTTCCGTCTTGGGTGGGGCAGACTAGTACAGGAGGTTACAGGCTGAAGGGCTTGAACTCCACCACTGGACCATCCACCCCAAAGCTCTGCCTTTTTAAAGGTCTGAAGACTCCACGCCCCAGTTCTCTTTCTCCAAAGCTGCAGGCACAATAATAATATTAATATCTACCATTCACTCGATATTTTATGCATACTAGGCACTGTGCTGGGCAGTGAAACACATATCTAATTGGTAAAAACACCTCTGAAACACAGATTTGACCACCTCTGTTTCACAGATAAAGATAACACCAAGGCTTCCTGGGGCCTCACACATGAAGGCGGAGGCGATGGAACTGGGGCTCCAAGCGGGATCTGCTGACTTGGGAGAGGAGCCCTGCGTGCTACCCTGCACTGCCTTCCAGGAGCAGCCTGGCTAGCCTGCACGCAACTCCATCTGTGCTGGGATCGCAGCTGCCTGGGCCCAGAGCCTTCCTCTTCCTCACAGGCCCCACGGTGAACAGCTGAGCTGGTCCACAGCTGTTTCACAGCAGCCTTCCCTACCTCCTGGGGATCTAACAACGACAAAGAAAAAAAATCCTGAAGCACAAGATACAGGCAAAGCAGCCTTCAGGCATGGGTCAGGGTAATGGCGAGCAGCCGTTAACTAACGCCCGCTTCTAGACAAGTCTGCCCAAGCCCTGCGTTTAGGGCCAACTAGTGGGGGTAACACTCCTGAAGTTTCTCTTTAGACAGAGATAGCCACAAAAACCAAGTATAACATGACTCAAAAACAATGTTGAAGGGTTACACATAAAGGGCCCTGTTAATGTTTACTATGCAAGCAAAGCTTGATCTTCTGAATTCTTTCCAATAAGACCTCAATTGCCTTTACTTTTTTCAAACTTAAAATGCAACAGTGCTTCTGGTGGTTAGCCACACTACAGCCTGGGCCAGGACACCTAGACCTCGAACAGTCCCTGGGTTCATTGGATCCACCTGCAATCTCTACCCGCAAAGGAAATATCAGTATAAACCTCCTCTCATTAAGATGTCAGGTGGCCACTGATATATTAGCCCAAACAGCCAACTTCAATTAAACTGGGCTGGCCTCAGTGATTGTGTGTTTCTTTTCCAGGAGGAAATGGTGGAGCCCATAACACTGCCTGGAAATGCTGCATGCCAACAGGGCCTGGATATCCCGTGAAGAATCGCCCAGCGACTTTTTGGGGTGGAGGATATGCTCAGGGTAGAGCAATAAAGAAGATTATGGTTAGATTGGTAAAGCTGTCTTCCAGCCCATTTGGAGGATTCTGAGATACTGCCTTGATATCAAATCAAATACTCACTTCTCAGCCTCATGTTCAAGGTCCTCTCACTGTCTGGTCTCAATTTCACTTTCTACCATTATTTCTTACTCTCCCTGTACAAACTCTACACGCTGTAGAAACCAAACGACCTAAGCTTTCTCAGCTCCATGCCCTTGCTCATGCTTTTCTCTCCACCTCAATGCCCTTTCTTCATCCTATGGTTTCAATCTGGTTCTAACCAAAACACCTGGCTCTTTAATTCCATGTCCAATGCCACTTCTCTGTGATCTTTCCTAAAGCCTCTTTCCACCCTCTCGTACCCCTCGCCTCTGCCCACCCCACCCCCACTGATGTTTTTCTCTATTGGTCTCTCCTGCCATTTCAGAGAATATTGCATTTATCTTACTCTTAAGCTGCCTTATCCTATACTTGACTGTAAATTAGTAAAACTCCATTTTGAAAAACAAAGGTACAGCACACCTTCCTACAAACACCTACTCTCCTGTGTGTAATCTTCTGGCCCCAGGCGCTCTTGAACACAAATTTATTTTCCTTAAGTGGCCTGGCATCTAGTACAGGCTCACCAAATTCTGGTTTACTAAATAGTGCAGAACTTCTCTGGCACAGGATCTTCCTGTCCCTGACTAAACAGAGTCCTAAACCTTATCGTATCTGGAGATGAGTGCTGGAGAAATCGGCCCTGCCCTGTTCCCACATTGGGAATGGGATTAGCTTTGGTTTACATAACTTTTGCAGCTGCAATCCGGATGGGCTGGGTAGGGCATTTAGTCTACAGAGTGTTCAAATGGACATGCCAGCTGCAGTGGTCCCCTCCTCTTCAAGTGCTAAATTCATCTCTTGAAAATGTTCCGGGGAGACAGATCCAGCCTGCTTCAAAGTCAGCTTCCTCCTAGCAAGAAGCTTTCAAGGGTAGTACTTGAACATTCCCTGCATGTTTACCCATCTTTGAGAGACACATTCTTCTGCCCAGGAAGACATGTCACAGGTCACTGAAAAATATTTGGGCACATATTTCTAACTATTCTATAACAATGGCTATGAAAGGAACCTGGGCCTCAGACTCCAAATGTTTTCTCCTCACTAATCTCTCTTTGTTTCCTGAACCACCTAGCCCTCTGCCGGGCCAACCCAGGAATGTGGGATGGGCAGAACGCTTCTGTGGGGAGATCATTCGGTCTTCCTGGGAAACACAGTAAGAATAATCACGAGCAGCGGGAAACAGAAAATCTCCCTTCTGATCCCCTTTCAGCAGCTTCTCCCAAAGCCCCCTCCCCCCAACTCAGGATCTTCCCTCTTCCTCCTGAAAACTCATAGGAAGCACTCTAGCTCTTCTGAAGCATCTTCAGGGTGAGCCTGGCTCCCTCAGTGGGGCTGATGGGATCCAAATATTTCCAAATAGCTTATCATTTCTAGGAACCGCCTCTCCCTCAGTCCTGCTCTGCTGGGCCTCCACCCTCCAGATTAACCATGAGTGGACCTGTCCTCTGCCACACAGGCAGGAAGACCCCTGACCTGGCTCGCCGGCACCTGCCTCCCTCCCAGTTGTCAGAAACACTCTGGTTGAAGTGCGAAGAAAGCAGGGCAGCCCTGGCCCACATGCTGGCCTGGGCGTCAGCACCCAGGGGAGCACGGGGGGCTCAGCCAGCCCAGCTCTCCGAGACGTCACGCGGCCTTACCTCATCCCACTCAGAGGCAAAGGAGGGAGACTTCTCCAGCCTCTTCTTCCCGATGCTGCAGTTGGACAGGGACTCGCTCCGGCTCCCCATCGTAGCGTCCTCCGTGGGTGAGCAGGTCAGGAGATCAGAGTCAGACTTGGACAAGCTGCGGCTGAGTTTGAGCTCAGCTTTGGGTCTGCCGGTGGGAGGGGCTCGGCTTCTGGCCCCGCTCCGGTCGCCTTCTTCCTCGGCACCCCAAGGGTGTGGAGATGCGGTGCGCGTGGAAGTTTCAGGGTGCGTCTGGCTGTGGGCGGGAGGCAGGTTGGACGGATAGCCCACTCTCTTACTCTGGTCCGGCATGCGGGGCGCGGAGGCTCCAGATGCGCGCCCACCCGTCTCCTCCAGCTGCATGCCTGCCTCGGGGCGGGCACCCTGTGCGGGGGACCCTTCTTGATGGCTCTGGCCAGGGGCTGGGAGCAGCTGGAAAGGGTCCTGCCCGGCCTCACACACTGGGGAGGAGCCGTGGAGGAGACCTGAGAACTGCTCCGGGACCTGCCCGTCCTGCCCTTCTGCAGAGTCCTGGCTCCGGCTGCCGCTGCTCCGCCTGTGGTCTTGGAGTGGACGGAGAGACAGAGAAATAACAAAATTAAACACGGCAAAACCCAACAAAGTTCCAATGCAGCAAGCGCACGGCCAAGCAGAGGAATTCAAAAGCAGAGGGAAAGAGAGAGAAGCTGGATCGGCTGGGGAGAGGGCAGAGGGAGAGAAGGGGAGAGAGGAAGGCAGAAAACAGTTTCATATTGTTCTTAATGTCCAATTTGTACCCAAAGTCAGAGCATTTATGAAATTCCAAACACTGGCCTGATTAATGCTATCTGGCAGCCTTCCTTGTTGTTAGATTTCTGTTAACATTAACGACCAGACCTTGCTATATAAGGCGACAAGAGGTGCTAACTATATCCCACAGAAAGGACACAAGTGAGGAGAGAGTGAGTGAGCACGGAGCAAAAGTGAGAGAGAGAGAGAGAGAGAGAGAGAGAGAGAGAGAGAGAGCACCCGCGCGCGAAAGAGAGCAAGCAAGCACAAGCAAGCGAGACTCACTCCTGGAACATCTGATACATTTCCATAAAGGCCAAAGTGTTATTTAGAGCCACCCGCCCCCCAACCCCCCGCTTCCTCTGGCAAGCAGCAACAGAGGGAAAAAAATGGAAGTCATAATCCACAACCTGCAACTTCTGGAATTCCTTAACTGAAAGTACAAAACAAACCAGCAGAGAAATAACTGCTTCCTTCCTCAGAGGGGGGCGATTCAGAGTTCCACGCCTCATCCTTCCTTCCTCAGGGAGCACAGACTTTTCTACTTTTTTTTTTTTCTCTTTCTTTTTCTTTTCTTTTTTCCTTTTTTTTGAGAATATACACATCTCACTCCTTCCAAAGCCTCCCAGCTGCTCCTATTTGTTTAAGTTTAACCTTAGTTGATCCACCGAAATCAAAATGGTCTGATTTGTCAATGCCAAGAGACATGTGCAGTTCTCCTGAGACGGCCCTAACATCCCAGAAACCTGACACTACCGGCTCGTGAGGCCAACTCCTACTGTACACTCCCCCGAGGTATCAAATACCTCTGCCCTGAGGTAGCATAAATAATTGATCAAATCAGAGTCCAATATCAGTATCACACTGGGACACCCAAGGGGCTCTCCCTGCATGAACTCAGAACCATTAGAGATTTTAACCCACATCAGCAGGGCAGATGACAACCCTGTGTCCAGTACTAGCTCACATTCCACAGCTAATATTCAACTCTACTTTCTTTGTGAGTGGAATCTACGGTATATACACCAAATGATTCCCTAGTCTGCCCCAAGCTCTCCAAACTGTTCATGAGAGCAGAGAATCTTGGAATCCAAAGGGTCAAGTTCAACTATTTTTACAGATGAGAAATCTAAGGCCCTCAGGCCTTCTGTGGTTTGTCCGGAGTGGTGGGGGAGAAGGCTCTAACCTAGGCATTTGAGCACCTGGCTCTGGTCCTGCTGTTCTACTCTCTTGCTGTGTGGCCTTGGCAGTGATCACATCTTGCTGGGCTTCAGTATCTAAAATAAATAGGTTGGCTGCATGGTCCTTAAAAATCCCTTTTATGTTCTGATAGTGATGAGAAGCCAAGTCTCCAGCGTACTGTGATGGCACACTTCCCCCTTGGGGCGCTGCAGAGCCCCGCCTGGATGTCTCTCCCGGGGCTGCCTGCAGAGCACCCTCCCTCCCTCATCATGGCCTGCAGCCCCAAGGCAGTCGGGTGAGAGGGGCACGCTTCATAACCATGACACTTTGCTGCCCAAGCATGATGCCAGGGTCCTACAATGCTGGCTCTTCCAGGGCAGCGTTTCAGGAAGGGCCCCAACAACCAGCTCTCCGAATGAGCCCACTGCCCTGAGGTCTAGGCAGGGATACGGTTCCACGCACCCCACCCTCTCAAGAACAGTTTGGTCTCCACAGTCGGCTCAGCTTTTGGCAACTCTGCAGAGGCTGCTGAGGGGGCAGCCAAGTCCACTTTATGGCTCTGATTACTTACCCACAGGAGCCCAGAAGTATGAACTTTGGCATCTCCTTCCTCTATACTTGACTGCTTCAGGACTTTCACACCCCGAACTCACTCACCCCACACCCCATAGGTCAAGTCCAGAGCACTGAACAAGCACTGAACATCCTGAATCATGTCTCTAGGGAAGAAGATGTGCTGAGTACGTAAGAGTTCCACACAGCTTCACTCAGGCTTCAGGAAGCCCTGACTTCCAGGCTATGAACACCACGTATGACAACTGACAGCATGCAAGAAGTGCCCTGTGGGGCTGCACAGTGGGACCACATGACCATCTAATGGTGCTTCGGGACAGCGGGACTTCCTAGGAGAGGTTGATGGGGAGGGTTAACCAGGGTGTGAAATTCGTCACCTCCAGGACTATATTCTGATGGCTGACTTCCTCCAGATTCTGGCCCAAGGTGCAGTGTCCCCCTGACTGCCTCTGAACTCGAAAGAGAGCGCTGATAACAGGAGCACAGGCTTCTCTTCCTTTCCACCAGCTTCTAGCTCCTTATTTAACAATTTTTTTGAGGAGATGGGAGTCCAACAACAAAAGAAAAACACCAGTCCAGAACTGGGAGTGAGCCGGGCTCACACTGCCTGGGTGGACCTCGGAACCCAGGCCACAGGGAATGTTCTAACTGCTGCTGAGGGAGCCAACAATGAAGGCCCTGTCCAACAGCCACGCATTCATGCGAGTCATCAATGGAGAAAGAGGGACAGATGCCAAGAGCTCAGTACCAGACAGATGCTGGAGGAAGGAAGTGGGCAGAAAGAAGGAACTTATGGAACTTATGGAAGGAGGAAATATGTGAAGAGCAAGAATTTCTGAGGGTCATAATCCCATTAGAGAAACCACAATCCACCAGAGTAGAAGAAATCATGGAAAGGGATGTTCATAATGAGACAACTTACCCAGGCAATTCCCTAGGAAAGACACCTTGGTATTTAGAAAGCTTGTCAAGATCTAAGAACCTCAGGATCTCAACAAGCTGGTGTTCTCTGTCCCATAAAAAACTATATCCAAGGCTAAGCTACATTTCCTGACAAATCAATGAGTGGGAAAAGATCTACTCAATGGTCCCTTCCTTCTGTAAAGTCAGGATAATATTAGGTCTCTTAGGGACAAGGTGTTAGCAATATAATGTACTGATCAAAAGCTAGATTCCAACCCCCACCACCCAAAGCCAGATCTTGAGCAAACTACTTTTCTGTGCCTGGTATTGTCATCGATAATTTTGGGATCTTAATAGCACTTATTTCATAAGCTTGTTATGAGAATTAAATTATATATGTGAAGCATTTAGGACCATGCCTGGTACATGCCAGCTCTCAAGAGATGGTAACAACTGTTATTCTCCACACAGGATCCATAACAACATATTCTGCTCACAGATGAGACCAACTACTTCTCTGTTCCTCACAGATTTGTCACAAGGATCGTCAGCGACAGTGTACGTGACAAGTACCAACATCCATTGCCTTCATCATCCTTATAACTCTCGACAGCAGAAGGAGGGGACAGAAGGTAATACAGTGAGAATGCTGAAATGAGAAACTGAGATAGGCCCCAGAATTGTCACTGTGACCACCCATTCCCACAATCCGCATGTGCACAACGTCTGTCTTCAGGGGGTACCTGAAGACATAAAGATGAAGACAAGGACTTTGCTCCACGAGCTTACCAGCTATTGGAAGAGACCAGCATATAAAGAAATGACTAGAATGCAAGGCAAAGATTAATAGATGCTTTAAGAAAAGTATAAACCAAATGCACTGTGCAGTGAGCAGAAAGGAGAGTGTGATAACTTTGAACCAGGAGACTTCTCAGAAGAGGTAGATTTTTGAGCTGGGTATTGAAGGAGAAGAAAGGCCTTGACAGGCTTAAAGAGAAGTGGAAATATTTTAGAAAAATCAGTGACAGGAACCTTGTGCCCAGGGGCTCGTGGACTCGCAGGCTCGCAGGAGAGAACCCTCAGGCCCAAGGTCTTCCTTCAACTGAGAATCACTATGCTCCCACCCTGGGAACTCCACAGCTTTTCCAACCCTCCTCCTATGCTGCCCCCAGCACTCCTCACAACCTGCCCTTCTAGGAGAGAAACTAAGAGGGAACAGGACACGGGGAGGGCTGTGTCCTTACTCTCCCCATACATCAAGGCCAGCTGCTCCACTGAATACTAGGACACCCCAGTATGCTAATTCCCAGTCCCTTCGACTTTCCATTTTTATTCATTCTGGGTGTGCATTTTTCTTTTACCCTGTGACCTGCTGAAGCAAGGGGTCTTCTATGCTGCGTTTTAATTACTATCATGATCCATGGGGATTCTCAAGGGCTTCTGAATAATAACATTTTAACATTTACACATTATCAGTCACCTCTGCCCATTTAAATGAGGGCTGAAAAATGCAGCTCATGTGAGGACTTGCTACGTTAAATCAATCCTCAGGCTCCGAGGAGAAGGCTGGGATACTCCAGTTTCCTGGGCTGTTCTGTTTTCTTTGTTCCCTTAGGATTGGAACCTTCCAAATGCTTAGTCACTGTGGTGATCATCAGAAACTGTGTGTGTCCAGGGAACTCCCAAGTCCATGGCTGCTTTTGGAGGGTCACCGTGCTTTCCTCAGAAAGAAGGCACCGAGTATGTTATGGAGACATTTGCTGGAGATCATGATCTGATAAGACAAATAGACTGAGAGTCCTTTCTGGTCCATGACAACCAGAGAAATAGAAGAAGATCTGGACCGGGATTCAAGAGGTCCAAGTTGGAGCCCCAGCCCTGTGACTTTTCCTCTTTGGGTCTCTTTCAAAAAATGAACGGCTGGGATGCATTCTCTAGGGCTTTGAGATTTAGTACGGTTTGAATCTGTGATTAGATGACCTAAGTTCCCTTCCAGCTCTGTGACATTAAAACATGAATAGTAGCAGGGCTTCAGGGGAAATGATTTAACCTCATGGTTAAACGGGCTTTGGATTCGGCCACGCTAGAGCTTAAGGGCCAGCTCTAATGCCTAACTTTTTCTTCCTCATCTATTAAACAGGGATAAAAACAGCCTCTACTCGGAAGATTTGTCTTGAGCTATTCAATGACCTAATCAGTGTAACTGAACTCGGCACGCGGCTGGCCCATAAGACGCGTTCAGTTAATGTAAGCTGCCATCATTATCATCATTTTTCATTTACGACCATTTCCAAACTGCTCTTCAAGCTAACACTGAACAGTCTCGTTTCCTTTCTCCCGACTCTACAAAGGAGACAGAGTTCTTCTAAGTGGCCCTATGAACCAGGCAAAATAAAACTCAAATGCCAGGGAAGGTCCAGCCGTCTTGCAAGTTTGGTTCAGGGTGATGTGTAACAGCACGGTGGAGGATGCTCAGGTCAGGAACCACCTCCACCCACGGCAGCACCCATGGGCACAGCCCAGCTTTGGGACTCAGGACTGTTCTACCTGGACTTGGTCCTGATTAACTGACAGCTCCCCTATTTCCCTAAACTCTTCCTGAAGAGTCTGTTCACTGCCTGCTGTTGGACCCCCTGGCCCCTCAGACTCCCCTATTCAATATTACCAGCTCTGCCTGGATCAGTTTCCAACCGGCCATAATATTTAACCGTGCCCGATTTAATAGCACACTTGCCATCTCTGTTTCCCTTGATCTTCTGCCAGTTCCAACACTGGGTATTCACAACCATTTGCTTTCTCTTCTCCAGTTGCTGGAATGTTGAGCCCTGCTGAATACTCAAGAAACAACTGACTGAGTCCTCTACCAATGTATTTAACTCAGCTGTCTTCTATTAGCTACCAAGTATTAGGTACTAGTTCTTCTGTGCCGGACACTGTGCTAAGCATGTCCTTTTTTAATAGTCACAGCAACCGTGAGGGAAGAATTTGTAACCCTACTTTACCTGTCGAAACTGAGGCTTAAAGAGGTTAAATGGCTTCCTCAAGGCCTCCAGCCAAGAAGTGGTAGACAAGAATTCAAACGTGAGTCTGACTACCAGGCTCAGCCGTCCTTTTATTCACCTTTTGAAAACTATGACATCCCCGTAAGATCAATTTCTCGCCTCTGCCACTCTTTTCTAATCGTCATCTTTCCCATAGCACCTATACTCTTGGAGGATAATCGCACCAATTTCCTGAGAAGGTTTAGGTCAAACTTCCTGAACTATTTTCAACATGATATCAAAATCTGGGGATAATTTCATCTCTTCCCAATTGCCTCAGAGAAGTACCTCCCCATCTAGGATTTACCAATGGTCAATTGTCCAATCCTTTTTCTACTCTTTATCCTTCTAGCTCTTTCTGTATCATTTGAAATTGTTTACCAGTTGTCCCCAGTACGCACTCTCTCCTTCCTTGGTCATGGGATTTTTTTTAGATTGGCTCACAGCCACCTAGAATACAGACTACATTTCTCATCTTTGTGGCTAGGTGCAGCCATGTGACCAAGCTCTGGTCAATGGGTTTTATAAGTGAGAGTGGTATGTGCAACTTTTGAGAGCTGTCTTTAAAGTACTCTTCTTCTCTCCTTTCCTCTGGCCTTTGCTGATAGCTTGAACTTGAATAGTCATCCTGACCTATGAGACGGCAGAAGGAGACCGGGTCCTTGACCATCATGAACTGCCATACGAGCCCTGGACTCCTTACTTTTGGACTTCTATCTTGTTTAAACCACAGTGATTTTGGGGTTTTTGGAAGTTCCGTGATGGCTTCTAAGACACTGCATTATCCTGGTTATCTTCCCATGTTTTTCCTTTATTTTCCTCTAAAAGTAAGTTCTATTCTTGACCTCTTCAATCTCTCTAGTCTTTCCCTCAGCAATTTTCTCTTATGTTATCCATCACCGCAATGTGGATGATTCATGAATCTGTATTTCTAATCCTTACATCTCTCTTGAACATCAGACCCACATTTCCAAGTGCTTATGGAGTATTTTTAGCTGGATATTCTGGTACCTGAAACATCTCAAACTTAACCTGTCCAAAATTGAACTTAACATACTTCCTCAAATGTGCTCCTCCTTCAATTCCCTATTCTGTTAGTTGCACGATATTTCCCCAATTAACCAGGCTCAAAACCTTAGAATCATCCTCAATACTCTCTCCTCCTCTTTCATCCATATTTGGTTGTAAGATCCTGTTAATGCTACATCTTCAAAACCTCTGCTATCCATATTCTCCTTCCTATCACTTTCTATTATCCCCCTAGTTTGGGCTCTAATTTCCTTCAAGAGATTCCTTGAAGTCTCTTGACTTCAGGGTATTCCTGACTCCAGTCTCTCCCAAGTGCAATCTAAATTCTACAATTATACAAACAGTCAGCCCTCCATATCCATGGATTCTGCATCTGTGGATTCAACCAATCACATATTGAAAATATTCAGAAAAAAAAATTTCCAGAAAGTTCCAAAAAGCAAAACTTGAATTTACCATGTGCCAGCAACTATCGTACTTATATAGCATTTACATTGTATTAGGTATTAGAAGTAATCTAGAGATGATTTAAAGTATCCAGGAGGATACAGGTAGGTTATATATGAAAACTGTGTCATTTTATATAAGGGACTTGAGCGTCTGAGGATTTTGGTATCTAGGGGGTGGGGGGGTACCCTGGAACAAATCCCCTGAGGATACCAAGTGACGACTGTACTTAAAGTGTGGCTTCTATCCTGTCACCTCATTCAAAAAGCTTCAACAATACTTCATGGTCTTTGGAATAAAGACTGCCATTGACATCCAGTATTCTATGACTAGTCCTTTGTTCGAGCCAAACTGGATTATTTTCCATTCTCCAAACATGCTATCATCTCCTGTCATCTTACTGTTATTAATGCCACTCCCTCTGTCTGGAAGGCCCTCTCCTTCCTCCTTATTTCTGCCGATCAAGTACAATTCTCTGTTTTTGGGTTAAGCTCAAATGCACTTCTTTCATAAAGCCATCCCTGATCTCTTACACTGACATAATTTATTCCTCTTTGAACTCTGAAATTACTTTTATACCACTTTACATGAATTTAACATATTCTGCCCTTTTATGATTATTTTACATATGTCTCATGTATACATATTGTATATAATGGCTGTGGATACATTTGGTGAAAGAAAATATAGATGCATAGCTGACAAAGTTCTGACTTGTTCCATAATGGAAAGAAAAGTAAACTATTCCAACTCAGAAATATAAATTGATAAGGGCAAGACAGTTATATAGTAGGGCTCCTCTAATGCAAGGGGTGAGAGAAGAGGAAGCTGCTAAAGATGAGGCTTAATTGTTAAACTCTCTCATTTACATTTTTTGCCTTTGGGAAAAGCACCCAAATTTACACCTTGGAATCTATCAAGAATATCTAGCCTGGACTTCCCGGCAAAGATGATGGACTGAATACAGGTACTTATTTAATCTTCTTCCCAAAGTCTTACTAAACTAATAGTAAAAGTGGGCCTCCTACTAAAAGATGTGCAAATGAAAGCACCCCCAAGAAAACTCAATCCCAAGCTGCCAAAGGGAAAAGCCAAAATTCACACTATAGAATTCCCCGAAGGCTCAGAAATTGGCAGCCCTTTGGATGTGGGAGTAGAGGGAGAAGCTAAAATAATATTTTCCTCCCCTCCAAGAAGACTGAGGTCTTCATACTAGTGCACAAACTTCACGTGGACCTAAATGCACAGCTCTCAGGAATACCGATTTAACTGCATCTTAAAACCTCCGCAGTGTAGCTGTGTGCCAAAGAGTCCACGTGTATCGCTGTCTTCAGATAATCATGCATCACTGTCCTAAGTTAAGTAACCACTTCACCTGGACCTAAGCACTACTAGTGGATGCTGCAGAAAAGCACCACAGAGAACAATGACTTTTAGAGCTCCTGCTACTTTCCTATTTGCTAGCAAACCTGTAAAGTTGTCCACTGTTTCTCTGGGAGTAGCAGGCCCCCAATGTCCAGTGGGCAAAGAGTTAAACACTACAGAGAAATAAGTGATACACAAAACATTGCTCTGCTATGCTAGTCCTGTATAAAGATTTCAGAAGACTTTTTCTACATTGGAAACAATTGAAATAACAGAGGAATATCTAGTCGGGTAAAACTGTCATAAAATCTGGGCCTAGTGCCTTCGTGGGGGAGGGGAGATGGGCTTTCTACTTCACGGATCTATTAAAGCTTTCTCCTTCTGGGAAGATTTTTCACTGTGAAGGTTTGTCCTGCATGGCGCAAGATGCTTAGGATTCCTGGTCACTGGGCACTGAATGCCAGTAGTAACCCCTCCTCAGCTAGTCATTGTGATGGACCAATAACTCACCCAGACAGTTCATCCCAGGAGGATGGTAGCAACTTCTAACTAACCAAATTAAAAAAATTATTCTTATAAATTCTTTCTATTTATTTTTAAAATCTCTGCATTTATGGTTATATATTTCTTATATTATTCCTACATGTTGTATTTCCCTTTTCTTGATCAGAAGTATCGAGATATTTTAAAAAACAGACAAGTTTTCATTGCAGTATTCAAGTCTATTGCTTTTTTCGTTTTTTAATTTCATTCTTTGTTTTCCTTTTTTTCTTTCTGTGTTTAACTGAGGTGTACATGCATACCATAAAGTAGGTGATATGTACTATCTACTTTTATCTTTATTAATTCCTCTCTGATACTTTCTTTTGGTTAAGTTTCAGTCTTTCTTATTTTTTAACAAATGAATTTAAGGATAAAAACTTTCCTCTGAGTGCCACTTTGGTCAAATATTATCGGTATTTACACAAAGTATGTCTACTACCATTAGTTTCTAAGTAGAAAAATGGAAAGGAAAAAGATAGGCAACTCATAGACTAAACATATAATACTAATCAACAAGATAAGGTGCTCAATTTCACTGGATCAGGCAAATGCCGAATTCTAAAGTCACTTTTTTTGCTTACCATGGTGAAGAGCATTAAAAAGTGCTAATATTGGGCCTCCCTGGTGGCGCAGTGGTTGAGAGTCCGCCTGCCGATGCAGGGGACACGGGTTCGTGCCCCGGTCCGGGAAGATCCCGCATGCCGCGGAGCGGCTGGGCCCGTGAGCCATGGCCGCTGGGCCTGCGCGTCCGGAGCCTGTGCTCCACAACGGGAGGGGCCACAAGAGTGAGAGGCCCACGTACTGAAAAAAAAAAAAAAAAAAAAAAAAAAAAGTGCTAATATTCCATGTTAGTAAAGGTACAGGGAAAAGAGCATGCTCGTTCACCATGAAGGAAGGGCCATGTGGCTCCACCAATTAGATCTAGACATGTACCTACACTTTGACCTACTAATTCTACTTTCTATCAATGTCTTTTAGAGAAATGCTTGTATAAGCATGTAAGAATGTCTGTATGGAATGTCCACAGCCGCATAAATTATAACAGAAATAATACTGAAGACAACTTAAACATACATCAGCTAGAGAATAGAAAAATGAGTTATGGGATATTTAACAAAAATTTTAAAAGAATAAGGTAGACTTTAGGACTGTGACAAAACTGTATTTATGATCTATGAACAAGGTAAATTGTAAAAAAAAAAAGTTTGCAAAACAGCTTGTAAAATATGATCCTACTTTAGGTTAAAAACAAACAAAATCTCACATGGTCACTTTTATATTAAGATAGCAAAGGGCCTGAAGCATACAGCATACTTTCAAACTATGGCCACCAATGGCAACTGTGGGTAGCAGAAAATCTGAGCATTTTGTGTGTATTCACTTTTCTATTATTTGAAGTTCTTCTTTCCAGTGAGCTAAAATGAATGTAACTTTAAAATGTAATTTAAAAAAAATCTCCTATCCCAGCCCTCACATTGTAGTTTCCTCAATCATAAAGGAGGAGCTGAAAGCTCTGGTAGTCTCATTAACATGGCCTTTTTGAAAACTGATGAATTAATTCACAAAAGCTGCCTAAGATAATGACATTAGTGGAAAAGCGGGCAAAATTTAATATGTACTAACATGCGACATCATCTGCTGACTTGCCTCACTTTTACCAATCCTAACAGGCATTTCTTCCAGGCTACTGAGAAATTGGCAGAGCCTATTTTCATATTTAATGTCTCAACTCCTTTGTCTGAAAGCTCTTTGAGTGATCTAAGCAGCTAGCCTGGAGGCAGGCACACCTCCCACGCTGTGGTTCAATTAAATCTGTTTCCCCTACTGCCCACTCTCAACAGTTAGCCCAATGCTGCAGAGCTGGAAGAAATCAAAGCAAAGGAGGATGAGATGTGAGGTCAGAAATCCTCCTTGGTAGTTCTCTACTTAACCTGGAGATTTCTTAACCTGAGGATAGAAGGGTACTTGGCCCCATTTATGAAGTTCATCTGGGAAAGTTTCCCCTTTCATTCCTTTCAAAGGCTGAGCCAGCTATCTTGTAGGGGTTCCAGATCAAGCCTTTGAAAGAAAGAATTAGAATCTCACTCCTCCAGGATACTAAAGATTCTTCCCTAAGAACCACTTTCAAACAGAGCATTAAATTAACTGAGAACTTGTTCTTCAAGGGTTAATTTCAGTATGATTTATTACTAAACAACTAGAGTAGGCATCAATGCTCCACTCCACTCTCTTTAAAGCTTTAATTAAAAATCCACCAACATGAGTGGAAGACTTAATACAGTTAAGATTTCAGTTCTTCCCAAACTGCTATAGAGTAACTCAACACAAAATTCCAAGAAAAACCCCAGCAGGATTTTTTGTAGAAATCAATAAGCTGATTCTAAAATTTTGTCTGGAAAGATAAAAGAACTGGAATACCTAAAACAATTCTGAAAAAGAGTATAACAAAGTAGCAAAGGCAATTCCATGGAGAAAGGACAGTCTTTCCAACAAATAGTGCTAAAACAATTGGACATTCATGTGCAAAAAAATATATCGCTACCCATACCACACACCATATAAAAAAATTAACTCAAAATGAATCATAGATCTAAATGTATACCTAAAGCTATAAAATTTATAGAAAAATATAGGAAAAAATATTCGTGACCTTATCTATGAAAAAAAGGATTAACCGAGCTTCATCAAAATTAAGAAACTCTGCTCTTCAAAAGACACTGTTAAGGGAATAAACAGACAAATCACAGACTAGGAGAAAATAATATATCTGATAAAGAACTTATATCCAAAATATATAAAGAATCTTTACAACTCAATAATAATAAACAACCCAATTTTTTTGATGAGCAAAAGATCTTGAAATGGCAACTTCATTAGATACAAGGATGGCAAAGAATCACATTAATAGACACTCCACATCATTAGTCATTAGGGAAATGCAAATTAAATCCAGAACG
This sequence comes from Phocoena sinus, assembly GCF_008692025.1. NCBI lineage: Eukaryota > Metazoa > Chordata > Mammalia > Artiodactyla > Phocoenidae > Phocoena > Phocoena sinus. The sequence continues at coordinate 64,927,462 of NC_045773.1, read as the reverse complement.
AAATATCACTACACACCTATTAGAATGGCTAAAATTTTAAAATACTGACAATATTAAGTGCTGGGGAACACACATAGCAATTGTAATCCTGACAGGAATGCAAAATGGTAGAACCATTCTGGAAAATGGTTTCACAGTTTCTTATAAAGTTAAGCATGTATTTATATAGGACCCAGCAATTTCATTTCTTGCATTTACCCAAGAAAAATGAAACCTATGTTCACACAAAAATCTGTATGTAAATGTTTATAGTAGCTTTATTTGCAATTGCCAAAAACTGTAAATGGCCCAAATGGCCCTCAACTAGAGAATGGATAAACTGTGGTATGTCCATACAATGGAATACTACTCAGAAATGAAAAGGAACAAATACAAATTACTAATACATGCAACAAGTATGAGTCTCAAATGAATTATGCTAAGTGAAAGGGACCAGACTCAAAAGGGTACTGGAATATCGTGATTCATAGGAAATATATATATATATTTGGCCATTCGGATGACCAAAATATATTTCTCAGATACACCTGGTCTTCATCCATAGTTCCTGGCTTACAGTTCCCAAAACCCAAGGAATTTTCTGATTGATAAGCTGTTAATGAAGGTGACTTTTGGTTAGTTGGTTGGTTGGTTGGTTGGTTGGTTTTTGGCTGTGCTGTGCAGCTTGTGGGATCTTGGTTCCCCAACCAGGGACTGAACCCAGGCCACAACAGTGAAAGTCCTAACCATTAGACAGCCAGGGAATTCCCTGAAGGTGACTTTTGGATACCACCCCAGGGTGGGGGCTGGTTGCCAGGAGAACCAATCATGTGATTAGAGGGTTGGAACTTTCAGTCCCATCCCGATTTCCCAGGGAAGGGAGAGGGGGTTTGAGGTTGAATCAATGCCATTAGCAGATGATTTAGTCAATCATGACTGTGCAATGAAGCCTCCATAAAAACCAAAAAAGACAGCTTTTTGGTCCCTTTTTTTCCCCAAGGGCTTCCACATGGGGGAAACCAGAACACTTTTGCATGCCACCATGCCAGGCCCCAAGCTCCAGGAGTACAGAAGCTCTGTTCGGGACCCCACCCTATGTATCTCTACATGTGGCTGTTGATTTGTATCCTTTAATATCCTTTTATAATAAATAGGTAATCTAGTGAGTAAATGGGTTTTCCTGAGTTCTGTGAGGCATTCTAGCAAATCAATTGAACCTGAGAAGAGGGTCGTGGGAACCTCTGATTTATAGCTAGTCAGAAAATGATATATCTGATAAAGAACTTATATCCAGGTTCAAGTCCAGGTAACAACCTGGACTTGCAACTGGCATCCTGAGTTGGAGGGAGTCACTGGAGCCTCCAATTTGTAGCCAGTTGGTCAGAAGCACAGATGTTAACCTGGGCTTGTGATCAGCATCTGAAGTGGAGGGCGGTCTTGTGGGACTGAGCCCTTTACCTGTGGAATCTGATTCTATCCCCAGGTAGATAGTGTCAGAATTAAGTTGAATTCTCATACACCCCACTGACATACACACAAACACACACACACACACACACACACACACACACACACACTGGAACTGGGTCTGGGAACCCTTTTCAGGTACGTATTATATGATTCCATTTATACGACGTTCTGGAAAAGGCAAAATCATTGCGACAGACATTGGCGCAGTGACTGCCCAGGGTAAGGGAGGGGGGCAGGACTGACAACAAAGGTACACAGGAGAATCTTTTGGTGATGAAACTGTTCTGTATCTTGATTGTGGTGGCTGTCAAACGACTGTATGTACCAAAACTCACAGAACTGTACACAAAAAGGGTGAATTTTACTGTTTCTAAATCATAACTTTTTTTAAAAGCTCCAAATGGAAACCATTAAAACAAATCAAAACAACTACCATGAAAATAACCACAAAATTTCTGCATTTAAGGAGGAGAAACTTTTACACAGGACCATTAAAAATAAGGTCTGCAGTGTCAGACACATCTGCACACGTTCTCTTAGCCACTCCTACCCTGACAGGCCTAGCAAAGGGTACTTCAAAAGACACCACTGCATCCCCCAGTCTTACCTGAACCATGGGCTGTCAGAGGACTGAAGGAAGCAGTAATAATAGCCCGTGAAGGACCCGGGACCTGCAAGCGACAGAGAGCTGCGAGAGGCCGCAGGAGTTCCTTCAAACTGCAAGGGGAATTGCACTGCCCCTTCTTGTTCTTCCTTAGGAGACAGAGGTTGTCCCAAATGCTCCAGCGGTGCACACTCACCCCTGTCGGGACCACGTTTACCCCGCCTGGCTGGTTCTCAGTCCTGCAGCCCTCACCCCTCGCGGAGGAAACTGAATTTTGCAGAGGCGATGAAAGTAGGCCAAGGCGACAGAGCACTCCAGTTACCGGGTGGCAGCCAATCACGGGCCCCTCCCCAGAAGTGTCTCAGTCTGAGGTCAGGACTCAAAGCAGAGTCTGTGCCGGCAGCCTGAACCCAAGGGGAATGACTTGTTGGGCTTGTTTTTCCACCACATTAACTTGAGGGTTTGTGATTTGAGACCCCAAATCAATCTCTGCCACAATGCTGGCAGCCTCCCCTCCACGGCGCTCACCTAGTCTGACCCAACCTTTTCCTTGCTGCACATGCTGAAAGGTGACAAGACCACTCCAGCCCAAGGTATTGAAAATGAAAGGCCATCATACACCCACTGCCCAGACTGCCCTGAAACCCAACTTCCCCAGCCCAAGGAACACCATCATCTCCTTCCGCCCAGGATCACAAACTTTAAAAATCCTTTCAGGACTTCCCTGGTGGCGCAGTGGTTAAGAATCCGCCTGCCAATGCAGGGGACACGGGTTCCAGCCCTGGTCTGGGAAGATCCCACGTGCCGCGGAGCAACCAAGCCCGTGTGCCACAACTACTGAGCCTGTGCTCCAGAGCCCACGAGCCACAACTACTGAAGCCCACGTGCCTAGAGCCCGTGCTCCGCAACAAGAGAAGCCACTGCAATGAGAAGCCCGTGTGCAGCAACGAAGACCTAACGCAGCCATAAATAAATAAATAAGTTAATTAAAAAAAAAAAATCCGGGGCTTCCCTGGTGGCGCAGTGGTTGAGAGTCCGCCTGCCGGTGCAGGGGACACGGGTTTGTGCCCCGGTCCGGGAGGATCCCACGTGCCGCTGAGCGGCTGGGCCCGTGAGCCATGGCCGCTGAGCCTGCGCGTCCGGAGCCTGTGCTCCGCAACGGGAGAGGCCACAAGAGTGAGAGGCCCGTGTACCGCAAAAAAAAAAAAAAAAAAAAAAAAAATCCTTTCAGAGTTGTTTCTGCCAGGAGCAGGGGTGGGGGCTCTACCTTTTGTCTTTCCGTCCACGGATGCCAGCTTCTTTGTCTCTGCTGTCAGCAGTAGCTCATAAGGATGCTCGTCCTCCTCCCTGGCTGCGCTCCCCTGAATCCAGGGTCTCACGGTCAAGACCTAAGAGAAACAAACACCACGGTACTTCTCAGGTGGGGGTCTAACACCCAGACAGATTATGTCAAACAAATTTGAGATTACCGGCTCCTTTTTCATCAGAGGGGAAGAGAAGGTAAATACGTCAAGTGTCACAGGGAATCAAAATGCTTTCCTGGCTTCACACCTGGACCTCAAATCTCAATGGCCTTGGATTAAGATATTCCCCTTTCCTCCCCTCATTTCATCCTTCAAAATGCCATAAAATCCAAGATCCTACCCTCCCCTGCCTCTTCCCTCTTCAGTGTTCTGCAGGATCTCTTTTCTGTGGGTAACACCTCCCAAGCAGTTTTTAGCCACCATGCATCATAAGGCCTTCTTTCTTCATGCTTCTTTCCTAATATGCTCACACAGTACCCCAAGGCTGGGATCCTTCCCCTCTTCTCAAGAGGGAATCAGCATGACTTCTGACTGACCCTGATTGACTGATATTTACTAAGAACAAAGCATTCTGTAAATCCTTCTCTATTTTTGTAAGCCCTTCCTCATAGGCCCTGTGGGTTATAGATGAGGATTTCCCCAAAGCTGGCTTCCTACCACACCTATGAAAATGCAATTTTAGATCAATTCCACCAATCTCTGTTCTGAAAAGAGGCAAGTGGATGGGCAGTAAGAATTTCAGTGGAGAAAAAGCAGCTCTGTCTCCTGAGAAATTCCTAACCCAGGCAGCCAAGTGTCTCTGATGAAATGACTGACCAGAGCTGGCCCCTACACCTGCCAACTGGCTTGAGTCAGCTGGGGGCCTGGTGGCCACAGCCAGTCACGGTACCAGAGGGGCCAGGCATCTCGAACCAAGCCAGAAACACCACGATCAGTGCTACAGTCACACTGAGAGAGAGAATGGAGATACCTGCTTTAGAGGATAATTCTAGCTCATCTCTCCTAAGAAGCCAGTGTGTTTCACAGGCAAATTAAGAATAATCATAGACTGGCAATTAGGAAAGCCAACCAAAGCACAAAATCTCTTCTTGAGCAGTTTGGCTAGAACAAGTAATATATTATGAACGAGGGGGTGAGCGGGATTCACAAGTCCACCTAACAAACAATGGGACCCTACAAGTGTGGCACTGTGGTGCCACTGAAACCTCCTCCTTCACTGGTGTGTCCCACGGCCCACCGGAAACAAAGCAGGTTTGTGATTCAGTAGGATCTTGCTTCTTGGAGGCATAGCTCACAGCGTTACAGCCTAATGAGACAACACAGATTGTAGCAGCCTCAGACTCAGTGAGAGACTGCAGCTCCTGTTTTGTTAACAAGGCTGCCACTCCAAAGGCAGGATGGTGGTCTCTCCAAAATTCTGCTAAGCACAGCAGGAACCTCCACTGACTGAGAGCCACCTGGAAGCTAAAAGCTATTTCATTACAATGAGCTACTTGCCTGTATTACTTATTCCTTTTGCTTCTTCACAGGAACACAATTAAGGGAACAAAGAGGGACCATTAAGCAGTTCAGACAGTGTCAACTTAATACCACAGGCTTTACTGACAGGAATTTGTGTTCTGCAAGTTTACACACCCAGAGCCATCACTTAGGCAGAGCCCTGGAAATCTGATTCTGCGAGTGTTCTGCACACAGCAAGAGCTCTCACATAGCCCCAGGCAGACTTCTCTGAGAGGTATCTGACAGCCTGGGTGCCCGGCCTATAATACCCTTTCTTCCCAAGCAGGACGGGTCTGATGACTTCCATCTGGAAAATCAGACCCACTGGACCTGTGTTTGCTGCGTGCCTGGCTCTTGTGCACAAGTGGAAGCAGGGAACCAGCAAACGGCAGAGCTGGAGGGGACCCGAACCATCACAGTCACAGCTAGAGAGTACCTGGTTCCAGCTTGTTCCTTTTGCAGGTGACAAAACCCGGTTACCAGAGAGGTCTAGGGACCCGGTTACACAGACAGCTCCCAGCAGAGCCAGGGCCATAAAATTCACTCCCCTTGATTCTGGATCAAGCTGGCCTCATTTTTTTTTCTGGAAAGTGTGGTTTCTCTACCCAATTCAGAATCCTCTCCCTCCTTCAGATGTCTAATGAGTGTCCCCTGCTCATACCCACACAACTCGTAGGGTGATCTTTTCCTCTTGGTCCTGGCCTCTGCCAGCTATGGGATTAAAATCTCACAAAAAAAGCAATAAACTGCTTTTCTTCAAGTCTTCCTAGCTCCCACTCAAGAAGCCCTGTGTCATAGTGAATATGGCAATAACTGATTCGCAACAGAAAGGATTCTGCTCTTTACTTAATTACTCCTTAATCTTTTTCCCCTTTCTTCCAGGGCTTGCAATAAATCAAAACCAAAAAAAAAAAAAGTATTCTCTGCTACATGGAAAGCAACATTTTTGCTGCAGAGAAAAGCGACTACCAGTTACCACCCAACTGTGACCAATGGAATGGCCAGTTGCGGTGTGGGCAGCTTTCTGGGAAGAGATACCACAGCAGCTGCAACTTCCCATGAACATTTAGCACATCTGAGCATAGAGAAGGCACCGGTCAGTCCAATGCAGTTGGCAGCCCCTTTGGTGGGGTGAAAACAGCTAACTAGCTTGTGTGTGTGCACACGCATATGTGAATGTGTTTAATTTTTTTTTAAGACAGTTTCATGATCTGGTCATGACTGTGATCAGCTCTCCTGGAGTCAGTATACTCAGCTTCTCTTAAAGGCTTTCAAGGGCCATCTGACAATGACAAGCCTCAAGAACAGTAAACGAACACTGGGTCAGATTGCTCGCCTGCTAGGATATGAATGAGGTTTAGGGTATTAAAGCTTTGAGAGTACAAGAAATGAAGATGGTGAAGAATACAGTCCAAAAAAAAAAGTCTATTTCAGGAGAAGACTTATCCACTCAGACTATAGCAAACAGAATCTGTCTTGATCATTAAAAGGATAATAATCCAGAGCACATCACCCCTATATTTATGTACTTATAATCATTACTTAGGAAGCAAAGCCAGGGTTCTCAGGGTCTTCCAAATACTGACTATGGTTGTCCAACTGATCCAGGATTCCAGGCTATTCGGAGGCGAGTCCTAGAAGATGTAGCTCAGACACAGTCTCCAATCCAGGAGAGTAATAGGGATATTTCTCCCCCTACTTTTTTTTTTTTTTTTTTTTTTTGCGGTACGCAGGCCCCTCACTGCTGTGGCCTCTCCCATTGCGGAGCACAGTCTCCGGACGCGCAGGCTCAGCGGCCATGGCTGATGGGCCCAGCCACTCCGCAGCATGTGGGATCTTCCCGGACCGGGGCACAACCCCGTGTCCCCTGCATCGGCAGGCGGACTCTCAACCACTGCGCCACCAGGGAAGCCTTCCCCCTACTTTTTGATACAGTATTATTGCCAAACTGTATGCCCTAGAAAGTCCTGGGAGAAAAGAAAGTGCTGGTTATCCAATAGTTCTTTAGGAGCCTTGCCCTTATCCTTGGGCACCAGAAAATTTAATCCAAGTCCTTGTTAAAGAGGTGGTATAGGGCATTTACATAGACCCAGCCCCAACTGAATACGCTCTATATTACTAGGTTTCTCCTTGTAAAAAGGGAGTAATAAAGCAAACCTCTACATAAAAACGTGTAGGGGTTTACTACATGCGCTTGTATCTGCTGGCAATGTATTATTACCTTAGAGCCTGTAATTCTAGAGACCCCTTAGTTGAGTCATGATAGTATTTTGTAGTTAAGGGATAGAAAGAAATAAGGACAGAATTTGTACCTAGCACAGAAATCATCCCTATCTCCAACGCTGACTTTACATTCTAAAAAGGGCTTCCTTGTATTTATACATTTTGTCAAACTGATGTCATCCTTCTGGTTGCATACGTTTATATTAAATAAAAGAACTTGTCTCACTGGATGGCCCATGGCAGTAAAAAAAACTTAACTCCGACTTCTGGGGACAAAGTAATGAGACTTAATTGACTAGTTTATGTTAGCTGGTTTTTAAGTTAAAGAACAATAGGGCATTGAATGAGCTACAAAAAACTATTGAAATTATATAATATTTTGAATAAACACTCAATAAATATATTCTCTGAATGGCAGGAAGTGTTAAGGAGCATTGTGAAGATGAAAGATTAAGGAAAACATGATTTTCTTCATATACCTAAGTGAGAAGGTTGACTATTTATTTGCCCCAGGATAACATTTCTTTTTTGAAAAGGTGAACTATTCTTTTCAAATTACCTCCTTTGATTTCCCCTGCCCCCATGACTCTTATTTCTCTTCTAGTTGAGTTTTCATGACATTTTCCATGTCTGTCCTGGTGCAGATTCTTCATATGAAATGAAGAGGGAAAATGCAAAAACAGAAATAAGGCCTTTTGGGTCACAAGCATCAAAGCTTGCTAATCTGACCCAGTCTAGAGAACAGTGATTAGGGGGATACTCCACACCTTGTATCAAAAGACAACACAGGTACAAGAGCCAAAAGTGAGACTGTTTAGCCTAATGGAGCCAGGAGAATGTGCATGTTTGGCTTCCCATGTGGCACGGCTGCCCAATAATTGGCCCATCTGCTAGAGAGCCTAGTAAAATTCCTTGCTCAGTACTTTTGAGTGAGTTTGAAAGGTCCTATTTTGGATTACTGATATACACAATGCAAATTTACTAATCCAAAGAAGTGATTAAAAAAATGACAAAGCAAAGTCTTCTTTAAGCACGCATTTGATGCACTTGCCAAAAGATCATATTACAGTGATGGGAGTAAACCTTCAACCCTCTACCTCAGAAGCTGTCAAGGGAAAATACTTCTTATCTATGCGGTCTTCCTCCTCTTCATCGGGTGGTGGTTTTGCTGGAGGCGGAGGACGTTCCCTCTGTAGAAGAGAAAAAATAAGTATTTTACTATGTCTTTTTTCAAGAATTTAACTCTTTGGTTTACTCTTATCTCAGTCTTTGGAAATAAAAAAGAATAATGTAAAGAATTCCCCTGCAAGACTAAACTCAAGGTTTAGTAACTGAACAAGATGGAGAACCCTGCACACATACACAATTCAATTAGCATTGCTCTTTGATGTTTGTAGCAGAGACTATAAACACCTCTGTCATATCCTTGACCACAGTGAGAAATATCAGCACTGAAAACACACAACTACCTCATCAGAAAATGTCCTTCATGATACTGATACACAAACTCGAGTATAGGAAAACCAGTGGCTCAACTTCCAATCTACTCTAAAAAGAGGAACCACTAAATCAAAAGAATCAACTTGTCAGAGTTCTAACAAACCAAAATTATTAGGGAAGTAATGAGGAAAGCAATCAAGGACAAAAACATCAACTCCTGCTCAAACCTGAATGTTATTCAAACCTCAGAACTGTCTCTTATCCTTGGTCACCTCCTTCAATGATTACTATTATGTATTATTAGCATATGAAAACCCTATTTCATCTCAGCCCATTTAAAAAAGGACTATTTGTCAGTTATCTGCCCTTGCAGGGGTTGGCAAGCTTTTTCTTAAAGGGCTACACAGTAAATATTTTAGGGTTTGCAGTAAACTCTGCCACTGGGGCACAAAAGTAGCCACAGAAAATATGTGAATGACTGGGCATGGCTATGTTCCAAATACAACTTTATTCACAAAAACAGGCAGTCGTCTGTGGGCCTTGGTTCACCAACCCCCTACTCTAGAGCAAGAAACTCACTGAAGACGGGATTATCTAGATCATGGGTAGACAGTTTCAGGAATACACAGAATGATCTTTGGTGAAAGAAGGCTGAAGAGAGTTTTGCCACTGTCCCTGCTGTACTTTTAGTGTCTTTATATCCCACAGTCCTATTTTTGCCTGAGAGTCAATGTTCCTACAGGGAAGGGGGTGGGAACCTGAAACAGGAGTTGACCTGCCAGCTCCTTCCCTGGCTTGCAGGTTAGTCCACTGTGTTGCTAGAATGAGAGTATTTTTACACGTCGGTGTGGAGGTGAGTGTTGAATTATGTGACAGCCTCAGAGAAACCTGCAAGGAAAGACACTTCTCATGTTTTAGGAGCCGCTGGGTTAGTTAGCACTTGGCATCCATGATCTCTCTGTTAAACACGCTTTACTGCTTGGTATTATATCTTGATACGACTCCAAAACAAGTTCATATGGTCAAGCCGAACAAAGTTTTTTAGGTCAGATTTCCCACTAAGTCTACTTTCCCCACCCTTCTTTGCTCCAGAAGCGTAGGAACAAGCCTGGTCCAGGGCCACCTTGTAAGGAGGGGAACAGCAGATGGAGCAGGCTCATAATCTCACCAGTTATCCAACTGTGGGACACAAAGAGCTGAGGAAAACCAAAATGAAACGTAACAACAACAAAAATGACTCATCCTAGAAGCCTTCCCAAGGCTAAAGGAGCCTAGAAAGAACAATGTGAAAGGCTCTTGTGGAAGAGGTAATCACCAGGGACCCTGGAAGGAAAGAGAAGTATGGGTCTTTCACGGTCTTTTCTACCGTGAAAACTATGGCCCAGGGGCCTGGAACTATGAAGCTGATTTACAGATACCACCCGCTGTGTTTACCAGACGTAGAACAGTCCCTTGGCCACAGTTAATTACCAAGGACCAGGAAGGCAGCACAGCAACAACATAGTCAAGTAAAACTGGCAAAGCATGCACCCCAAGATGTATCAGTTTCTACTTAGCAGGACCATAGGAGGCTAGATTACTACAGTGGGATGAACAAAGAACCTGTGTAAATCAGTGGCTAAGCCTCACAGGAACTTGCTCCTTCAAAGCTTACTTCAGGAATCCCGTGTTCTTCTTGCAAAGCCTCCAGCTCCCTCTAATGGGCATCACCTGTAAGTGCCACTGAACGCAACACCTTCCTCCACAGGTTGGATTTCCCTAATTCATTTGTACCTAACAGTGAAAGAAGTGGAAACAAACAAACACAAAAAAAACCCTAGCTCTGTCTGCAGAAGCACTGTGTGAGCGGTGCTCGGCATGTGCACTTGCTTTCACCACCGACAAGGAGTTTCATCACAGTCCTCGATAACACCCACTCTAGGGGGTCTACCACAAGACTGGTGGGCCTTTCCAAAATCCATACTGAAATGCTGGGACTATCCCAGGGTAGGGCAAGGAGCCGAACAAAAAAGAACACCAAAAACAGCAGGCCATTCCCAGGGCATTAATGAAAAGCCTGAGGATCACCAGGCAGCCAAAGGATCATCAAAATGGTCATAAGCCAGATTTGCACCAAAAGGGAAGGGCCAGCCTCTCCAACAGGAAGAAGTAATATACACCTGAAAATATGCCTCAAGGTGGGACTATCACTGGGATCCTGTTAGAGCAATGCCTGTTCATTAAAAGTGCAATGCTCAAAACCTCAACAGTGCAGGAAGGAAGGGCCATGGGACCACTGATTCAGGCTTAGGCTCACAGTAAAACCCTGGGAGAGAAAATGGGGGTAAGGAGTCTGGAGAACAATGTATAAGGCTAGAAGTAGAAGCAAGTGCTAGAGCGACTTCCCTGGTGGCACAGTGGCTAAGAATCCACCTGCCAGTGCAGGGGACACAGGTTTGAGCCCTGGTCTGGGAAGATCCCACATGCCACGGAGCAACTAAGCCCGTGTGCCACAACTACTGAGCCTGCGCTCTAGAGCCCACGAGCCACAACTACTGAAGCCCATGCGCCGCAACTACTGAGCCCACACACCAAAACTACTGAAGCCCATGTGCTCTAGGGCCCGCATGCCACAACTACTGAACCTGCGTGCTGCAACTATTGAAGCCCGCACGCCTAGAGCTCATGCTCCGCAACAAGAGAAGCCACTGCAATGAGAAGCCCGTGCACCGCAACGAAGAGTAGCCCCCGCTCGCCACAACTAGAGAAAGCCCACGCTCAGCAAAGAAGACCCAATACAGCCAAAAAAAATAAATAAAAATTAAAAAAAAAAAAAGAAGAAGAAGCAGCAGCAAGGGCTAGAGAAAGAAGCAGTCAGATGGGAAGGTTGACCTTTAGAGGGAAAAATTCAGGGTTGTCCCCATCTTACTATTTCAATGGCTGGAGGGGTTATAACTATGGGAAAAATAGGAATGTACATACTAATACATACACTGTCTGATTAAGCCTTGCTACAACCCTGCTGAACACAGAATCTGTCCAAATACAAATGGATAAGTTTTTGAGGGCAAATGGAAGGTGAACATGTACTCAGGGCTCACAGGAACTTATTTAGCAAGCTCTTTCATCGACGGAACTGCACTCCCGAAAGAAACAAACAATATATAGCAAAGACCCCAAAGACAGAAGCAGCAGTGAGGCTAAATAGAAATAAAATGCTTCAATTTACTCTAAGGCCAAAAAAGTAATAGAAGGATGCAAACAGGTTATATTGAAACTGGAAAAATTAAAATTCTATCTCAACGCAAGCTGTAGAGTTTGACCACACTAAGCAAGAGGGAGATGGTGCAGAGCCCCCAGGAGAATAGGGTGAGTGGGACCCAGGCCCCTGAAACACAGCTGGCACTGGGGGTCGCACGTCCTCTTCTCCCGCTCCCCAGCAGAGCAGAGGTGGACAACAGAACCCCGGTGCAGAGGGTCAGCCACGTACAGGCCTCACTCCAGCAGCTTTCACTCCCGCCGTCTCGGCCTCCCTGCTCACGGAGTCCCGGTCAGACGAGCGCCCGCTGGCCGTGCTGTCCAATGAATGGCAGGAGACAGCATTGTACAGCGCCTCGTAGGGACCCTCCTCTTCCATGTTGGTGTCAAAATCGATGATCAGTTCAGTCACTGCTTTCTCCACATCACCTGAAGAGGGGTTAGAAGGCAAGAGAGTCGGTGAGAGGACAGCACAGTCTTGGACTTCCCACCACAGGAACAACCCAAAGCCCCTTCGGCCACCTGAACTTGACCAACGTTAACCTAGAGCAGGAAAATAAATCAGGCTTTCTCCACGGACAGGAATAAATATAGAGAGTTTCATCTGCGCTTCATACTCTGAGAAATAAACAGATTTTTCTCCAATTCAATATGGAACCTTTGACATCTATGAAGGACATCTCCCAAGATCGTTATAAATTCCCAAATACCTCAATGCCATGACAGCATAAACCTAAACCATAAGATGTAGCAAGGTACAACTGGAAAACTTCAGTAATCCCTTTAAATTCTTAACAAGAACCTCCATGTGCCCAAGCAAAATAGAGGGTGGTGAAGCCTTTCTGAGATGAAGGCGCTGTGCAGCTACAACTCACTCACTAGACAACTACGAACCTCAGAGCGCCTGGGATCCAAATTTGTGACTCTGCAAAGTAACCAGGGATCTGGTTATAGACCAGGGATCTCTGGGTCACTTGCAAAGAGTCAAAACTGTAATTGTAAAATCCCTGAAAGCTAAGAGCTTAGTGAACTACTGATCCCATTACCAGCAAATTATGAGGTCAAGAAAAAAAGTGTGACCAGGGGAGGGGAACAAGGACTCTACAGTAAAGACAGGCTGAGAACCCCTGAACCCTTGCATTTCTCTGAAAAATCCCTTTCCTTTTTCAGTATCTGGCTTTGCTCTGTTTCTCGAGCCTTCTTCATTGTGATCTGTATCTGGGGGAGGTGTCGGCCAGTGTTTTGTCTTTCTCATTCATCAGACCTAGGACCCAAAAGGCTGCTCAATCAATCTGAAAAGGTGGATCCTGGCTAATGATGGAGAGGCTGGACTGCCCAAGCTAGCACCCAGACCACATTTGTTGGACAAATGATAGACTACTAAAATCTGCCATATACACATCTACCAACCAGATGACACTCATTAAATATTTACTGTGAGCCAGCTATACTCAAGGCACTAAAGTGTGTGTTAGAAGAAAAAGGTTTCACTGAGATTTGAGTTCATCTTGAGATCATCCTGTCTACCACACATCCCAGGATAGCTCTCATAGAGCCAACTCTAAAAGCAGAGAATAAAATAAAGTCGGAAAGAAAAAGTCCACCATCATGGCCTAAGCTTTGCCCAAGAAAACTTCATATAGTAGTTGGAAAAAAATGAATTTGAATATGAACTTACTAAGTACTCCCAATCCCCCGAAATAATTATTTAAATTAAGATTTTCCATTCTGCCAAAGAACGTTCAACTCTTTTCAAGCTGAGAGCCCCTTCGCTGGCAGAAGAGAGCCGACTCACCCTGAGACTTCTGGGATATGGAGTCCATGTTGGAGATGAGAGGTGGCTGGGTTGTGGGGGTTTTATCTACCTCTTTTGCACTTCTTTTTCCAGTCATGTGATCTACATGGAAAGACCAAAAAAAGCTGCACCAAATAGCAGTGGCTTGGTTCAGCCAGCATGTCCCCTGGTCCCTGAGGCAGGGAGATGGACCCATACCTTCGATCAGTGCTGCTATCTGCTGGCTCTTCTGAGATGGCAGCTCCCGGACAGTGTCTAAGGCAGTCAGTCCACGGTTATCTTTTATGTTGACGTCAATTCCTAGAAAGGCACACCAGGTGGACCAGGGGAGTGAGAATTTTCAAGCCAGCCTCAAAGAGGGTCAAATTCCAGGATACCTAATGCTCCTGGCAGCACAACCAACGTTTTCATCCAAAGATATTTTATCCAGCTATACAAGAACTTCGTACATTTGCAATCAACCAGTGGAGACATACACATATTAGGTTCAAAGGCAGCCAGTAAAAGTCCCCCTCCAGGGATCCTGGGGGAAATGATCCCAACCCTGGCATGCTGTGTAGACAAGAGCGCTGCCAACCTCTCACCTGCAGCCAGCAGGATTTGCACCACATCGGTCTTGCCAAACAAAGCAGCCTCATGCAAAGCACTGCCCTTCTCCGTCTGGAAAGCAAATGAGAGCGCAGAGCAGGATATCATCAGAACAGTGACCCAGGTTTGGCATGGCTTCACACGACAAACGGGACGTAGACAAGAAGGGACAGGAAAATAAAATAAACCACACAAAGTCCTCTGTCATTATCTTTCCCACTTTTCTTGTCTGGATTCCAAAACCACAATCGTGGCCCATACTTGGGTGTCTGATGTGCCACCAGGAGGCCACACATGAATAACGGCACTGTCACCCTTGGAACCACCTATTGGTGACACTCCTAAAAACCCCACCTTCCTGGGTGGAAGGAATGATGAGAAGAAAAGTACAAGGCGGGGAAAACACCTTAACTTCAAATGTGGTCTGGTGGATGCAAAGCCTAAGAAATGGCCATTCATCTGAATGGAGAAAGCTACCAACAAAGGGAAATGTTAAGTCTCCTGTCGGCAACATCAAGTTGATGGGACTTTGGAGGCGCTAATGGTGGCAGTGGGAACACAGATATAGGAAGATAATGAAAGTTTTCTAATTTCAAGAGAGAGTCCATAAGCATGTCTTTTCAGGGTATAATGACCATGTATTACCCCTGAAAAGAAACAAAAAATAACAGACTCACTGGAGGAGTTTCTTTGTCTCTAAAGTTTCTCATTACAATGAGTCAGCAAATGGAAGCATCTGACATGTGATGTGAACCGTGCTAAATAGGAACACAGCCCAGCAGCATGGCGCTTGTGCCTTTTCCAAAATGACTAGGTCCCTTGGGCCTGGGAGGTACGTCCGCCCCACTACCTGGTAATTGCTATCCATGCCGGCATCCAGGAGGACCTGGACCACGGCTTTGTGGCCATTCCTTGCTGCCAAGTGCAGAGGGGTGTGCTTCTTAGTGTTGCAGCTCAGGAGGTTGGGGTGTGCGTTGAGGAGCATCTTCACCACCTCCAGCCTCCCGTAGAGTGCAGCCAGGTCCAGAGGCGTCTCAAACTTGTTGTTGCGCATGGTGGGGTCAGTCAGCTCCTCTAAGAGGACCTTCACCACCTCCGTGTGGCCATACTGTGCTGCGCAGTGCAGGGCCGTCTCGTTGTCATTGTTCTAAAGAGTCAACAGGCGGATGATGTCAGAAAGGTGACCAGCAGACTGGCAGACGACTGGGGTAATCACACGTAAAACCATTGAAATTTAAATGAGAAAAATAGCAGCAACACTTGGGGACTAATAGAACTATGTCAGAATCCCGCAAACAAGCCCGACTGCTCCAGTCAGCCTCATCTGCCCCAGTTACTGCCAGAGGGGAGCAGTCGGCACCTCAGCCTTTGTAGTCTCCTCTGTGCCAATGTAGACGTGTCTCCAGATGGCAAGGAGAGCCACCTTGGGAACACAGCAGGTCGCGGGGAGAAGCCCTGGCACAGATGGATGCCCGTAACATCACTGCCATTGACTCAATTTAAACTTCAACTGGTTTTACAATTTCTGTTGAGCCAACCCCGTGGTCCTGATTCTGGATCTGCTGACCATCCATTGCCTCGCACACAAGCTTTTTGGAAAGAGTTTGTCATCTGCGTAGCTCCATGCATGCAAATCAATTGGCCAACATTGAAAGTTACAGAGCAGAGCACCCAAGATCACTCTCAACATATCAGCCAACAGCCACTGCCAGGGGACTGAGGCACCTGAGCTCAGTCACAGAGTAACGCGGTACCCAGATGCCACCCTGAGCCTGCTCCAGGAGCCTGCCCCAGCCAATGCATGCAGGACCTACAACTGTGCCAAGAAGGGTTTCTTAGGTAAGAAAGATACAATCAGACACCAGAATGTTTTGTGTGAGAGGTGCAAAATATTCAAGATTGTAACATTGCCATTAATTCAAATTCACAACCCCACAGGTCCTCTGATGTCAATTTTGTTTCAAACTAAAGGGAGAACCTGAGATAAAGCAGGAGAAGTTTGTGCTTTATCAACCATCAGAAGCAAAATGTTAATCATTCCAATTATGCTCTTTCTTTTACTACTACTGACAATGTATAACTAGAGCAGGCATAGAGGAATTTCCATGACCTCTCCATTTTTAGAAGCCTTAATGAAAATAATAATTCTCCCACAAGATTTTGAGATTCCTGAATTTATCCAGGAGGCTTCTGCCACTTTGGGGAAACAAAGCTTCTGAGGGCATGTGTCCTTCAGGTCAATATTATGCACCTTTCAGTGGTCAAAAGGTAAAGATTAAATGTTTCCACAATTGCGTCAATTCTATTAATGATATTAAAAGTAACAGACTAGAAGTTACCCAAACATGCATGCAATTCCATCTGCTTTTGATCTGGCATTTAACTGCATCATTTTTTCCAGCTACACCAAGTGTATCAGAAAGATCCAGGGCTACTAGGCGCAAGGCCTCAAAAGGCCAGAATTATAGCAAAGAAATTTTTTTTTAATGAAACAAGGACAGAAGGGGTGGTAGCAGGAGCCACATGCAAAGATAAATGCACACAGATAAACAGAGGAAGCAGCACTGAGCTCCAACACAGCTCCAGGAGAGCAGCTGCTGAGAAGGCGCAGACAGACTTCTCTGGCCACAGAACACAGCCAGTTAGCAATGGCCTCCTGTGATACAGCTGGGTCCAAGGGGCGAATTCCATGTCAACCTGAAAGTCTGGAGGGCAGGAGAAACGCTGGGCTGGAAGTAAATCCTTGGGGCTCCCTGTGCCAAACAAACCTTTCAGGCCACCCATATGCCCACTTCCTATTAAGCTATGGCATGAAAAGCTTAGAGCTGTCACCTCGTTTTCTCATGAGAAGAAAAGAGAGCTACAGCAATGAAAACTCACAGGAGCTTCCTGTAGAGGGATCCTGGGGCAGAGTTGAAACTCAAAGAAGTTTAAGAGGATTCTCAGCGTTTTATATCTCAAGATTAGCATGACAGCAAGGGCCAAGAAAGTCAGCTTATTCTCATTAAAACTCCAATCCAAAAAAACTCGTTTACTCTGAAGTAGACACTGCTATCTCTTTTATATCCAAGTTGTCTCCCAACAAGCAGAATAATCTGTAAAAAGTATGTCATTAGGGCCTGAAGAACTGTAAACCTCTAGGGATAAAAAGCCTTCTCTGGGTTTTTGCCAGAACTAAAGCAGCTACCACAGAGCTGCCTCGCTAAAGGCATGGTCTTGATCACTACCAGGCAAACTGCCTGCCTATGTTAAAAATGGCCTAACCACAACTCTGCAGTTTATATCCACAGTGTAGGAAGCATCTTATTTATGTTTCAGTCTTGCCAGACATGCTCTGGTAACTACAATACTCTTGAGTTTACGTCTGTGGTGACCACATCTCTCGACTACTGAACACAGGCCATCACAATGAGCTCTTACTACCGCTTCCCCTTGGAGCCTAACAATTTTCAGGGCAAGAAGTCACTAAGTTTTGGATTTATGGACCCACAAGAAAAAGAGGGATTTCAGGGAGGGTACAAACTCTCAACCACCTGGAATCCCTCTCTTTCACACCTTTCAAATCACACCATGGGTGCTTACAACACCCCAAGAGTTCACAGAATCATACTACTACGAATCTCGACTAAGGAAGGGGACTGAGATGAAATACCCCAATTTTCCCCCAAGGCTTCGCACAAAATCCCCATTCCTACTCATCTTGAGACCCACTTTCATTTTTTCCTTGCTAGGTCATTACTTCTAAAAAAAAAAAAAAATATATATATATATATATATATATATATATATATATCCCTATACCCTTTATATCTGGAGACCCCATTCAATGTATAAATCCATTACTTATGTGTTTTATATACATACACACACACACACACACACACACATAAACTACAAACAGCAGAAAACCATCTAGAAACACTCCCGTGACTTTTCTCCTCTGGGAACTATTCAAAACCATCACCTCCCAGTGCTTGGATTACAGCCCAACTGCACTCTTGTCCACCGTTGACAGATATCGAAGACCAGGGCTACAGCTCTCTGGAGCAACGATGGTATAGTCTCTAGAAATATACCCAAATTTGAACAAAAGGACAAAGTGGGTCTACAAAGATTTAGAAGACACAGGAAAAGCATGAGAACCAAGTTCCTCATGTGGAGGAGGAGTCAGACTTACTCTGCAAAGCTCTGAAGGCAGAACTTTGACCAACAGATGGAAGGTTTAGGAAAATAGATATCAATCAAGCATAAGAAACCAAAAATCAGTGGAATCCAAAAAGAGGCTGCCAAGAGTAATTCTGCTTGCTACTAGGAGAAACAAACAAACAAATAAAATAAGGGGTAGATGGCCTGCGTTTTAGGTGAGAAAAGAGGAATCCTGCTCTAGTGGAAAGTTAGCCTAGATCAGTGGTTCTTAAACAAGCTTCGTTTTGGAATTACAAGGGAGCTTAAAGGTAACTAATACTGAGCCCCATACCAGGTCTGCCAAGGTAGCACCTCAGAGGGTAAAGCCCAGGAAGACTAATATTAAAAAGGCTACCAGCCTAGCATACACCAACTTAAACATCATTCATCATCATCAAGAACAAAACAAACTGACATCATGTGCCTGGTGATGCGATGCACTAAAAAGGAAGGACGAACATCACTCTTGTGGCATTACTGCCAAAAATGTATAACCTGAACCAAATCAAGAGGAATTATCAGACAAACTCAAACTGAGGGCCAGTCTACTAAACAAACGGCCTATGCTCTTCAAAAATGTCAATGTCATGAACGACTAGAAAAGGCTGAGGATAACTGTTCCAGATTATGTATGATACTGGACTGTATCTTGGACCAGAAAAAGAAATTGCTCTAAAGGACATTATTGAGACAATTGGTGAAATTTGAACATGGATTTCTTTTTTTTTTAATTTATTTATTTTATTTATTTATTTTTGGCTGTACTGGGTCTTTGTTGCTGTGCGCAGGCTTTTCTCTAGTTGTGGCGAGCGGCAGCTACTCTTCTTTGTGGTGGGCGGGCTTCTCATTGTGGTGGCTTCTCTTGTTGTGGAGCACGGGCTCTAGGCACACGGGCTTCAGTAGTTGTGGCTCATGGGCTTTAGAGCGCAGGCTCAGTAGTTGTGGTGCACGGGCTTCATTGCTCCATGGCATGTGGGATCTTCCCAGACCGGGGCTCGAACCCATGTCCCTTGCATTGGCAGGCAGATTCTTAACCACTGCACCACCAGGGAAGCCCCTGTGGATTACTTTTAAGTGTCTGGAGAAACAGACCTACCATAAAACGAATTTGACTACTGCTCATCTTATGATATTCAGACTAAGTTAAAATTGTTTTAAAAGGGGGTAAGTAAACAATTTTAATAGTTTCACCTTAGCTAAGGATGATGTACATTTGGACTGGTTTATGCTGACTTGCTGAAACAGGAAAAGGTCCATATGGTGAAGAGGAAGATAAAAGCTCATGAAAACCACCTCTGCTCCCAGGAAAGGCATCTGCAACTTCTTAATTTCTACAGGTGCTTGATAGGACTTAGCACACAAATGTATTTTAGCAAAAACAATTTCTAGACACACCAGGTCAATGAACACCCATAAAACCTAGGGAGGTTAGAACTGAATCAGCCTGAGAAGAGTCTGCATTCTTAGCACCACCCAAACAGCCTTATCCCTTAATGGAGTTTACGTCACTTGGCCTTTGAGGGGGTGGTGAGTGGGGTGGAGGCAAAAGGGTAGTACAGTGGGCCCTCCTAATCCACGCGTTCTGCATCTGATGAGTCACCCAACCATGGATCAAAAACATTCTGGGAGAGGGACTTCCCTGGTGGTGCAGTGGTTAAGAATCTGCCTGCCAATGCAGGAGACATGGGTTCAAGCCCTGGTCTGGGAAGATCCCACATGCTGCGGAGCAACTAAGCCCATGCGCCACAACTACTGAGCCTGCACTCTAGAGCCCGTGAGCCACAACTACTGAAGCCCATGCACCTAGAGCCCATGCTCCACATCAAGAGAAGCCACCACAATGAGAAGCCCGCGCACCACAACGAAGAGTAGCCCCCGCTCGCCACAACTAGAGAAAGCCCACACACAGCAACGAAGACCCAATGCAGCCATAAATAAATAAATAAATAAATAAATAAATAAATTTAAAAGGTAATGCTTAAAAATAATATATTCCAGGGGAAAAAATCTAGAAAGTTCCAAAAAGCAAAACTTGAATTTACCAAGTGGCAACTATTTACACAGCATTTACATTGTATTATCGTATTACACTGTATTATTAGGTATTATAAGTAATCTAGAGATGATTTAAGGTGTATGGGAGGATAGAAGTAGGTTATGTGCAAACACTACACCATTTTATATAAGGGACTTGAACACAGTATCCACAGAGGTCCTAGAACCAATATCCTCTCAGATACTGAGGGAAGACTGTATTTCCAAAGAGAGAAGTAAGTTCTTATTCCATTTAGACGAAGTTTCTTTTATGTGTGCAAAATCAAGGGATAGGAAAATGTGCTTTTAAGAAAAAAAGTCTTACCCTTTAATCAGAGCTTTATAAGCTAACTAAACTAACCACCAAGTCGGGAAACAATCACTTCAAGGTGCTTCCCCCCAAAACAAAACCCTGAATGGACCAATACAGCAATGTTGCATTAAGCTTCACTCACTAGTAACAAAGAATAAATTCCAAAACGCCCTTTCAGAAATACCACATGGTATATACCTTTTAAAATTAGGACCTTAAATATTACTAGTAACCAGATATTTTTACTTCATGTACATGATCTTATTTGAACTCCAAAATAATCCCGCCAGGTAGATGGTATACCCCATTTTATAGAAGAGGAAACTGAAGCTCAGAGAAATTAAGTAACTTGTTTAAGTCAACACCTGTAAGTGGCAGCACAGAATTCAAACTTGGGTCTGACTTGATCTGTGAGGGTTTTCCACTCTGCTGCACTAAAAAAAATGAAGATGAAGTATCTTCCTATCTTGAAGATTAGAAAACAGAATTGAAAGTGTGGGCAAACTAAAACTACTGTGTTCCTCCACTCCAGATCAAACTGCTTTTCCACGATTAGGGCCCAAAAGCTGAAGGAAATCTCCCGTAGAGCCTGCCGAGGTCCAGCCCATAGGGACCTTCATTTGCTAAATCAGTATTTTCAAAGAAAAACATGAAATATCTGCCTTGCATTTGGAAATGTGCAGAAGGACCTTACATTTCCCTTCCCAGCAGCTGCTGTATTATTCAGAGCCAAGTGAAAGGTAGCTGATGTGAATAATGCAGTGACTCAACCAAACTCCAGATTGTTGCCAAAAAGCAAACCTCATCTGAATGAAACCTTGAGTCAAAAACAGCAGGTGAGAGCGCAGAGGAGACAGGCTAACACCATCACCCAACCCACCAGCTTTGCCTCCAGAGGCAGTGGAGGGCCGAGGCCCGAGGCTGGACGTTCATCACTAGGCCCATCAGCCCGTTATTTATCCCAGCCTCACGGGGGAGGGAGACTCAAGGCAAGTGCCCTGCTTGGCCCTGCAACTTCATTTCCTATTTCTGAGCTGTTCCAAGGGCCAAGAGTGACCAAGCAGAGAGAGAAGCTAATGGCTGGGGAGAAGGGACTGAGGCTTCAAAGCCCCAGGCACAAACTCAAGGAAAAGAGACGGGAGCCACACCAGCAGCTTTTAAGAGTAAAATGGAGTCACCCACGCCCTGGCTGCCACACCTCCACCACAAGCTATTGTTCGGATTCCATCTCAAGAGAAATATCGAAAGCAAACTTAAAAAAAAAAAAAAAATTAATCTAGGAAGTACAATTTAATCATTTTCTGTGCTTATTAAAAAGTAAGCTACTTTGCGTAACATCTTTTAATTGCACTTTTCTTTTTTGAATTTAAATGATCTTAGAAATCACAATAGTAAATTATGCCCATAATATGGTTCCTTCTATTTCCCCAGTTCTGCCACTTCTAAGCTTTTCAGCCATTCCAGGAAAAGAACCCAAGCTTTCCAGAATTGGTATGGGTTTTAAAAACAAAAACAAAACCCACTGAAGCTTCGTTTTCCCATTCCCAGGCAAGCCAGAAGCAGATGGGCTGAAGCAGACAAACGTCAGGTTGATGAAGAAGAGTCTGAGTGGATGAGAGTGGAAGCCAGAGAGGACTGAAGAGAAAGTGCAGCTTGGAGAAATGATGCAGAGAAATCCTGGCAGCGAAAAGTACACACCTTGGCATTGATATAAGGGTCAAAGGGGCCGTACTTTTTGAGTTCTTTGATCTCAAGAGCACTCTATAAAAAGGAGAGGAAAAGAAAATGTGATGATAAAATGGATGAAATATATCAAAGCAATGCACAGCCCCGAGGGGGCCCAACACTAGACAACTTGGATCTGCCCTTTGGGTGCCTCAAAAGGAAGTTAATGGGGAAGACAACCTCCAGGGCACCGCGCTCATCACCCCTCTCATCCAAGCTTCCAACTGAAGCAACGTTAATGGTTTTTAATAAATCAGTGAAGTACTTGTAACCACTGCCTAGATGCATTAGGTTTTTCGAGCTATTGCAGACGTTGTGCCCAGCCCCTGCCCCACCCACCTGCCTGCCAGATACGCAAAGCACTGGGCTGGGTCCCACTTATCAATGGACACTCCAGGCGGGAGGCGGCTGTAAGCAGGACAAGCTAGCATACTCAAGTGGCTCAAATATCCAAGCAGCTGTGTTCCAAGGCAAAAGTGAGCAAAGACAGGATTAGAAATGGTGGCTGAAAATTTCTTAAACGAGAACGACTTTAATGGGTGACTAGATTTTTCCACATTGAGGAATATTAGTTAAAAGCAAACCTCTTCTATAAATTTCCTCCAGATAAGAGAAATTACTGTCACATTAGCCAGGAGGAGTAAAGTTGCATTTAGGTCCTAAAGAGGCAATTCTAAAGAGACAATTTTCCTTCCTAATGTTATAAAACAAACATCCTCATTGATGATCTTGAATGTCTGTTGCTCACCTATCCAGAAAATACAGCCAGAAGGGGGAAAGGGAGGCCGACGAACAGCTGTACACAAACAATCTCCAAGTGGAGAGAGCTGGGAGCACTGCTGTAGTTTTCTCACCCCTCACAGTGAAGCTGCCCTTCTCTGAATCAAAAGTGTGCTCTTAACAGCTCACTGAGAATGTGCATGGTCTTGCTGACAGGGGGACTTCAAGAATGGTTTCCTATTTTTTTGAGGAATAACCCTGATCTAATCCTACAGGTAACTGAACAATCTCCTCTCAGCAAAGTCACTAGTGAAACAGTCCTAAGCTTACTGAGAAAGGGCAGCATCTCTCTCCTTCAAGCAAATAAGAAAAGTATCCACTTCAGTTCAGAGCAGAGAGGGCAACAGGAGAATGGCTTGTCATTCAGAGAGGGCCCATCTCCTCGCAAATCGACACCATCTCAGATCCAAACTACAGGGAGGTGTATTTTATGAGAGGTTTGTCTAGAACTTACATAATTCAAATATAACTTTCCCAAAGGAATAAATATAAAGAAGAGAAGGTGCAGTCTCAGAGTACCTGAATCCATGGCCAGTGTGTGGTGTTTCTGCTCAAATGCTGCCTTTTTTATTTTTTAAGAATTCTCTCTGCTTTGTCAAAGCATGGTCAGTAGTACATGAACATTAGAGGACACATGGAAATGACCTTCATTCTGCTGAATCACCTCAGACCTCCACTCACATGTCTTTGTGAGTTCATTTTTCAGCACTAGCACTCGTACCACCACTTCTGTAAGTTCCGATGTACGTAAAACAAGGGCATGGTTCACATAGTACCAACACATGCTGGGAGTATTTCTGTTTACCAGCTAAAGCTGCACTGCCACGTTGATGGCAAAAGCCCCCCGGTTTGAAATGAACTCGGGGCAATTTTGCAGGATTTGCATTATTTCCAGTTTTGCACGTGAGGTGAGTATTTATAACTTTGTTACAGTACTATTCCAAATCTGCACGATTCAAATGCATATGAAATGCACCCTTCATGGTACAAGGTTTCCCTGACGCACTAGAAGGAGTAGCGCTGGGAAGAGGGGAATCACCCTTAGGCCAGGGAAGAGCTGGTTCCCTGAGATCTGAGTTACGGGACTGAGACGGTGATGGGACTGCCAAGGTCTGGCTGTAGCTGAGTGGAGAAAGCTTCCCTTCCCTCCAACCTGTTCATTGACTTTGGTGTGTGAGGGCCCTTGATGGATGAGCAATCGCACTATCTGGGCATCTCCTTTCCAGGCTGCCAAGTGCAGAGGGTAACAGCCTTTAGAGTCAGCCACGTTGGTCAGCGCGTCGTTCCTCAGAAGAACCTCGACCACATCCCTAGAAGGCAAAAATCGATCATGAGTTTGCAGAACCCACAAGTCTTTCGTACTAACAGTTCTGCACATCTGTTTGGCACAAAGCCCTTTCACAGAGATTATCTCACCTGGCTCCCCATCTCTACCTGAGCTCACCACCCAGCTCTTCCTTTTATTCCATGAGCTACTTGTACAGCTGTTGACAGCAGCTGAGCCATCTTGAGGCACACTACACTGACTCATCACCTCCTGGTGTATCTGGGCTTTCTACATAATCCATCTATTTTCCATTATTTTGAAAACGTCTGGTCCCCTTGTCTAAACCTTGCAATGTTTCCTTGTTTGTGATGTTGAAACAGCATTCAGGGATAGAATTTACATAAAAGCAGTCATGCAAAACAAATATCATTATTCACCACATTATTCAGAGCACTTAGTGATGTGGGAGCTGGAAGCGGACACGCAGAGCAGAATTAAAGTGGTTGCAAACATAAGCCAGATGCGTATGGTATCACTTGATACATCCAGAAAGAAGGACTTGGCTTCCTTCTTGGTGACACCACTAATTAAGTAGATATAAATGTATAACTATCCCCACGCACATGAGGTCAAAGAAAATCTCCACTGTAAATAAAAACAGCATCTGGAGATGAACTTGGCTAACAAGCTACAGTCATTTAAGTCTGAGATTCACTTGAATTCAGGTTACCCCACCATTTAAGATGGAGGGAGTCTCTACAGATTTTCTGTTAGCTTTGTCTAAGATGGTTATAGAAAAGACCACATTACAGGAAATGATCACATTCCATATATCTTAGAAAAGTTTAATGTAGAAGGAAACAACCATTGCTTCTTTCCGGCACATCAGCATCAATTAGGCTGGGCCAAATATTGCAAAAGTGAAACAGAATACCATGAGGTGGTAGGGCCCTGTTCTCGCTCGGAAAAATCTAAATGGTCCCAATAATCCTTCCCCATAAAAACTAAACTTCTACTGCTTATCTCCTTTAGTATTAGGCCTCAAACTCTCCCCGATGCCCTGTCTTCCGTTACACTCTGGTTTTCATTCTTCCTGGCAAATCTACGTACTGTACTCCACCACTCGGCCTGCTCCTGCTCTGAGCCTTGCCATTCTACCTCACTTGAAGGGCAGCGCCCTCTTCAAGCTGCCAAACCACTGAAACCTGTGCCTTCTCTCAAACCACCACCCACCCCCTTGCCAAAGCACACCTTCTCCAGAAAACTTCCCAGACAAACCCCACACAAATCACAAATTCCTGATAACCTCTCTATACTCAAGGGAATTAAGTAGGCCATATTATTTATTTATTTTTCCCCTTAAAAATGGTTCTTGTTGTGGACAAGGCTAATTTTATGAGGAAAGAGTGGCAAGCAGAAAGATAAAGTCAACAGAAAGAAAGTTTCTCATGACCACTCGATCTATTTTCAGTTTATAAAGGGACTGGTTACATAATACATCATCCAGCACCATTATGTTCTGGCTGCCCCACATCTGAGCTTTGTATTCAGATCATTGCAAGGCACTGTCCCATTTCAAAGGGGAAAAGAATAAGCAGAAGAAAGGTAAAACTTAACCTTTGGTTAAAGTTATTTTGGGAGTGGGGTGGGGAAGGATGTTTATATTATACACTAAAGAGAGACTCAAGAATTCTGGATGCACTAAATTTAGTTTTTCTCTGTTCTTCAGCATCCCTGCTTTGTACACCCTTACAGAAGGAAAAAATTTAAAAAGACAATCTGAAGGCCTGGGTTCTGAAGAGTGGGGCAGGAATGTAGCACGTTAATACTTACTTATGGCCATTCAAAGCAGCATGGTGCAGAGGTGTATACCCAGTGCTGTCAACACAGTTCACATTTGGCCCTCTCCAGATGCTATAGGGGGAAAAAAAAAAACTGAAGTCACAAACCAAATTTAGAGACATCTAGCTGCCTGGAAAAGAATTCTGTGTGGTGGTTAACCAAATGGGTTACTTCCACATGACTCCTGATAAAAGAAAGCAGCTATTTACTACAGAAATGCACAGCACTGAGGGTACACAATGGGGTGCTGAACAAGGAGTCAAGTATCAAGACAACCGTGTCATCATTTCAGAGCTTGTTTTCCTGTATCATTCTCCTCATTGGTAACTTTCCTTTTTTTTTTTTTTTTTTTTTTTTTGCGGTATGCGGGCCTCTGACTGTTGTGGCCTCTCCTGTTGCGGAGCACAGGCTCCGGACACGCAGGCTCAGTGGCCATGGCTCACGGGCCCAGCCGCTCCACGGCATGTGGGATCTTCCCGGACTGGGGCACGAACCCGTGTCCCCTGCATCAGCAGGCGGACTCTCAACCACTGCGCCACCAGGGAAGCCCCTCCTCATTGGTAACTTTATTACTCACTCAGTCTGGGACTCGTGTCTCTGAATACTGTCAGGATTGTAAGAACAGCTCGTTGAAAGGTCATCAAAAATATCACTGAACCAGGGACTTCCCTGGTGGCACAGTGGTTAAGAATGAGCCTGCCAATGCAGGGGACACTGGTTCGATCCCTGGTCCAGGAAGATCCCACATGCTGTGAAGCAAGTAAGCCCATGTGCCACAACTACTGAGCCTGTGCTCTAGAGCCTGCGTGCCACAACTATGAAGCCTGCACGCCTAGAGCCCATGCTCTATGACAAGAGAAGCCACCGCGATGAGAAGCCCACATACCACAACGAAGACCCAATGCAGCCAAAAATTTTTAAAAATCACTGAACCAAACCATTCAGTCAGTTACAGGTACTGAGTACCCACCTCTACTCCTGGTGACTGAAGTCTTGAGAGAAACTCTAGACCAGATAATCAGGATCATTCAACCACAAGGACTAAGATCAAAGAACCCACATTCATAAAAGCAGCAGGATACATGTGTTAAGATGCAAGGGACAATTCTGTCTTTCCTTTGTGAATATGTCTTATTGGTAATAAAAAGAATAACAACAGAATCTACAATTTGAGTGCCTTATTTGAATCAGAAATATCAGACTAAGATGGTTGAAATGTCATCTCATTTAATCCTCAAAGCCTTAATTCTGACTTCTGTTTCATACCTTACTACATTGGCCAGAGCTTCTAAAATACTATTAAGTAGTAGAGGGAAGCCTTGTTCTGTCCTGCTAATGCTATTGGCAGTTAGTTAGAGGTAGACACTCTGTAACATGTAAAGGAAGTATCTTATTTTTTTCCCTTTTAAATGTATTAGAAATACTGTTTAATTTAAATACGTTTTTGTATCTATGGATAATATCATAGTTTTTCACAGTGAACCAACTAATTTTTTTTTTTTTTTTTGTGGTGCGCGGGCCTCTCACTGCTGTGGCTCCCCCACTGCGGAGCACAGGTTCCGGACGCGCAGGCTCAGCGGCCATGGCTCACAGGCCCAGCCACTCCACAGCATGTGGGATCCTCCCGGACCGGGGCACGAACCCGTGTCCCCTGTATCGGCAGGCGGACTCTCAACAACTGCGCCACCAGGGAAGCCCTATCAATAGCTTTCCTAATGTTGAGCCATTCTTTCATTCCTGGAGTAAACCTTATTTGGCCATTATCCATTAGGGCCATATCAGTGACTTCTACTTGAGAGTATTTTACTTAGCATTTTCACATCTTCATTCATAAAGGAAGCTGGTCTAAAGTTTTTGCTTTTTGTGCTACCATTATTGGGTGATATCAGTATTAGGTTTAAGTCACAGATCACCTGGGCAGCTATCTACGCATTTCTATATTCAGGAATCACTGACATAGAGCACTAAAATTTTTTTCTTTTTTGAGAAAGAATTACTTTGTTATTTATTTATTTTTAACATCTTTATTGGGGTACAACTGCTTTACAATGGTGTGTTAGTTTCTGCTCTACAACAAAGTGAATCAGTTATATATATACATGTTCCCATATGTCCTCCCTCTTGCGTCTCCCTCCCTCCCACTCTCCCTATCCCACCCCTCCAGGCTGTCACAAAGCACCGAGCTAATATCCCTGATAGAGCACTAAAATTATAATCACCAGTAAAACCATCTGGGCCCAGAGCCTTTATTACACAGATGTTGGAAGCAGCATTATTTATAACAATAAAATTTTAGAAATAGCCTAAAAGTCCATCAACAGAGAAATGACTATGATAACTAAGGTGGAGACAGATAGAATATTATATACTATTTATATTGCTGTGTAATAAGACAGAATAGAGGTTACAATGTAATGCTAAGGAGAAAAAAGAAAAAAAATTGTAAATATTGTAGAGAAAAAATATATATGAGAGACATTTATCACGACTGTAAATTGAGTGCACAAGTTTACCCCATCTCCTGTCTAAAGTTGTATGAAGTGAAACGATTCCCACCCTACACCACAGATAATTGATGGACATAAAACAGATAGAGAGATTCAGCCTAAGAAAATAAGAAAAAATGTTATCAAGTAACTGGCAATGTTGAGGGATTCCTAAAAGGCAGAAATCAGACAAGGCTATATCTACAGAAACACAACCTAGAAGAATGCCAATTAGAATAATCACATACCACTTTTCACCTATCAGACTGACAAAAATGAAAATGATGACGTTATAAAACGCTTGTAAAGATCAGGGAAACAAACACTCTTAAATACCACTGGTACGAATTTAAATTGGTGAATTCCTCTGGGAAGACAATTCAGAAGCACCCACCAAAACCAAAAATAGGCATTCACTCTGGGCCAGCATTTCCACTTCAGGCACTATCCAACAGAAACGCTTGTACACACGCACAAAGACACATCCTTGTTCAGGACTGATCCACTGTAAGAGTAAGAACTACAAATTTAACGTCCACCTATAGGTAGGGAGTTAAATACCAGGTACCCCCATAAAATGAATTATTACGTAACAGTTAACAACAAAGGAAAATAACAAGTTGGACTTACTTGTCCTGACGTGGAAAGATTTTATAAGATATGCTGTGTTACAGTAAAGTGAAAAAAAAGAAGTCATTGTATAATATTCAAAAGATAAGCCCTCATTTTATAAGTACACACATGCACACACACGCACACGCACACACCCTTGGATGGCGATGGGAAGCATGTTCATCCAGTGTTGACAGTGGTTCCCTCTGGGGAAGGAAGCGTGTGTCGCGGGGGCACCACAGAGTGGTGAAGGGGGACTTTCACGTTCTGCTCTGTATTCTACCACACTATGTAAAACACAGTGAGAATACATTCATGTAGTAGTCTTTTCAGAATATTTTTTTTAAAGAGGGGAAGGAACCTATGTACAGGGAAAAGAAGAGAAAAAAATGAAATGTTAATAATAAATGGTTGTATATGTGTGACATGGGTCACTTTAATAAGCATGTAGGTATTTGGCTTAAAAGCTTAAGATAAATTTTAAGTGAAAAGAGAGGACATGTGTACTGACAGCTACATTATTTGTTCCTTGTCAACTAAGGAAGCTGGTGACAAGGTCAGGAGCTTGAGTTTCTTCCTGGTGTCCCCATCCTCCATTAAGCTTGGATTCCTATAGCACCTTCCAAATGAAAAGTTAAAAGCAATGATCTCTTTGTCACAATTATACCTCATTTCCTAAACCAAAAATAATATACCTATGCCTGACAATGAATAGAACGATGGAAAGTGAAACAGATCTGGAAAACCTAGGAGGTACAATTTTCATACTTAGTTTCAAATCGCCCCACAAGACAAAAAATCATCATTCTATTATAAACTAGGTGACACTAAAACCCAAAAACAAATTATTTGCCCCAAATTACAAGCCAAATCAGTGGCAGATCCAAAACTCCCATTTATGGTGCTCTTGGCCTTTGGCCAAACAGGGACTTTGTGATCTAACCGGATGACAAGATGAAGTGAAGATGCAGTCATACAAGGTCGCACACAATAGCAAGATGACTGGAATAAACAAGAGGAGTTGGGAAAAAGGGAATAGTAACACTGGTTAAAGCATCTGGGAGCTCAGGTCTGTCAGCTCCTAGTACTGCATTAGGAATCTGCTACCTCTTCAACCATCTCAATCCAGGTCCCAAAGTAACCTTAAAACTGAGGTTTAAACTGCCCTTGCTTTTAACAAAAAGGCAGAACTGAGCAAGCCCTCTGTCATTTTCTAACTTTTACCTCCATGTCTCCGGTTTAGAGGTGATTAAGTTTGGATATCCCATACCAGCACTAAAACTACCTCAAAACAATTAGAAAAGACAAGGCAGAAAGATAAGCACTTTCCTGCAACTTTCCCAACTGGGTAAGGCCTTTTCCCCTCCTTTTGCTCTAACTAGCATTTCTTCTAAATGCTCATGGGGAAAAATTTGGGGGAATGGGGAATATATTAAATAAAACCTAAATGAAGATAGAGAACTGTCATCTCTCTGCTTGGAATCTTAGCTTCAGACAGGATGGTAGTAACATCCCCCTCCACCCAAGTTTCTTCCCTTTTGGCAGCCCAAGAAAAGAGCTATTTACAATCTAGGCCTTCCTCCCTATCACAGCTGTCCTATTAGGTTTCTCTAAAGCAGTAAGTACCAAAGGGCTGATCACTAACAAACAAAAGCAGAGCACAAAGCACCAAGAGAACCAGGAAAAGAAAAAGAAAGGTACAGGAGATCCCTAAACATTTAGTGCACCATCACCACAGCACTGGTTACATTTGACCTTGGACCACAGTGAATTCTTTATGCTGCGCTTCCATACTATATATTTTAAGCCGTTTAAGGGACTCCTTCATGTTTCCTAGAGCACAGCACTGTGCAAGGAACTGCCCAGGGCTACCAGTTTGCAACTTCTAACATTCGGTTTTTCCTAAGCTGCGACCCCAGTGTGACATGATCTCTGTGTAGTGTAATGAACCTGCTACTCTCTATCCATTAAAAATGGCAACAATCTCTCGATGGGACATGTAAGCATACTGCATCTGAGATATCTTTACATAAAACACAGAGACAGAAGAACCGTAAGTTGGAACCAAAATGGCCAGTCCACTTTCATCTGTGACTACTCTGTGGGATCAGGACTAAACGATATCCTACAGTGGCTCTTAGCTGTCAGCAAGCTTGCTTCATGTTGTCCAGTTACCTAACTGCTTACTTCACACAGACAAGTAATGGCATCTCAATGGGCTGGCAGAGTGTCCAATCCAGTTCAACTGAATAAATGTTTAGGCACTATCTTCCATACGCCAGAAAGTTATAGTCTCCACCCTTGAGGAGAGTGGGGAAGTCAGACGAGTAAACAAACGACGATACACTGCATGAATTCTAGGAAGTATGCAAAGCATAGCTCACGCGGAAATGGGAATAAGGGAGGCTTTGCAGACAGACGAGACACTTAAGCTGAGCCTTTAAAGCTTAGATGGAATCAGCCAGGCAGGAGAAACAAGGAGGAAACGCCCAAATTCAAGGTCTCCTGAGTAGTCCCAGCAAACTGGGGCAAGTGCAAGTACCTGTGAGTGGCTGGAGCATGATGGTGAATGCGAGGATGGAGAGGCAGGCAGAGCCCGGTCATGAAGGGTCCCGTGGGCCACTGAAAGTTTCAAGCAGGGAATGATAAGATGTAAGTTTTACAAAAATCCTTCTGTTGACAGCTGGGAAGTGGGAACTTAGTGAATTTGTTATCCACCATACTGTTGATGGTTTTAAATATTTCCGAATTTGAAAAAAAATCATTATGCTAAGCATTTGTATAGACGATAGACTGGAAGAAGTGTGTGACTAGATCCAGGGAGCCCAGCTACCAGTTAGCAATTCAGGCATGAAGTAAGGACCTGAACAAAGGCAGTGGTAAGGAGCGCTGAGAAAAAAGGATAGATTCAATAGAAAAGACAGGATCTGGTGACCAAATTGGGCGGGGGGTGTGTGTGTGAACAATTCAGTGGCTAATGAGAGAGTAATTTGAGGAGGAAAACCCGTGTTGCTTTGTTTCGTGATTGTGGCAGTATGAGGCAGGGGAAGGGAGGAGGCACAGGGAGTTTTGTTTTGGATTAGTTGAGGCTGAAATGAATTTGGACTCCCATGTGTAGATGTTCAGTCAGTAGGCAGATGAGGGTCTGGAATACCATGGTTACATGGTTAGTTTAAAATGACAGTGCTCAAATGTTGACAAACATGTATGTTGCCCTTACAACGATATTATAAAGTAGGGAATACATGTTGTTATTTCCATCTTACAGGTAAGAAAACTGAAGTCCAAATGACTTACTGATTGTCATATAGCTAATTAATGTGGAACTGAAACAAAATCCCACGTCTGACTTCTAATGCATATTCCTTCTAGTTTATTCAGGCTCTTGACCTTAACTGTTGAGACAAAACAACTTGGAGGGACTTCCCTGGTGCCTCAGTGGTTAAGAATCTGCCTGCCAGTGCAGGGGACACAGGTTCGAGCCCTGGTCCGGGAAGATCCCACATGCCATGAAGCAACTAAGCCCGTGCGCCACAACTACTGAGCCTGCGCTCTAGAGCCCGTGAGCCACAACTACTGAGCCCACGTGCCACAACTACTGAAGCCCACATGCCTAGAGCCCGTGCTCCACAACAAGAGAAGCCACCAGCCCGCACACCACAATGAGTAGCCCCCACTTGCCGCAACTAGAGAAAGCCCGCGAGCAGCAACAGAAACCCAATGAAATAAATAAATTTATTTTTTTTAAAAACTTGAAGCTCTGTGGGTCTCCTCCTGCATTAGTCCTTAGGAAGTCAAAGACTCTCAGAACACCAAGTCGGAAAAGGGCCTGCTCCATCACTGACCCTGAGGGAGCAACGGCAACAAACTTGAGGGGGAAGAGAGGTTCTGGGCAGCTCTCCATCAATTCTTCATTAAATCATTAAGGTCTAAACAGGAGTTTGTCTCATCAGCCTTTTTCTGCCAAAGGCCTTCTCTGTTTTCCTCTTTTAGTTATCCTTGCAAAGGCAGATTTATCTCTGAACCTCAGGAAGGACTGGCAGTTTTCCAACAGAAGGAAACACTGTCCAAAGTCAGTCTAATTTTAAAAAGACTTCATCTTACTCAAATGAATTTGACACGTCCTTACTAAAATGCTTTCTACATAATTAACTGTTGAGGGTAAAAGGAGAGATAATAAGGAGTCTAGGAAACCATTCCCATTGTCAAAGAAGCTTGTGATCTTTGGAGAAAGACACAACTTACAGACATGAAATGATCAGACAAGAAACCCCCAAAACAATGCCAAAGGAATTCTAGTTGACTGGGAAAAACTGAACATGTATTTTTATTTTTGCTCAATCCTGAAACCCACTAAAATGAGAGTAAAAACAAACAAAAAAAGAATACGAGAAGGATAACAGTGAACATAAAATGTCAACATTTTTGGAAGATGAAAAGTAGATAAATTGGCAAAGCTAAGAAAGTGAATCCCTGCACCCAGGGAAGGGGATGCCAATTCACACAAGCACCCTGGGAAGGGTCAGTGATTAGAAGTACCTAGTGGCACAGGAGACCAGAGATGAGGAGGGGCTGAAAACGAGGACTTGATACAAATTCTGTATGCAGCAGCATTAGCCCTCTCCGGTCACATGCAGGGCAGCCAGTAGACTATTGCCCCTGCACCCAGGAAGGAGAAGGTGGATTTATTTTGTGAAGAAACTGAACCAGGTGGGCTCTAAACCCAGGGACTTTAGGAACAGCAGGAGTTAGGAAGAGGCACTGTACCGAAAACAAAGGCCCTAAAAGGAAGTTTACATCCTGAAGGACGAGGTTCCAGACCTGCTCACCCACTTGGCTCCCAAAATGCTAATAGCCCTACCCTCCACTTGCAAACAGAAGGTTAGAAGATTTTTTCCTGTAGAAACCAAATGACTCCACAGAACGGTTCAATAGATGCTGACTTTCAGGGATTCCCCAACAAAGCAGGTGGATTCCTGCCCAAACACCCTAGATAGAGCATATAAAACCCAACCCTGACAAGTTCATCCCACCTGTATATAGACCATCCAATCGGCTTTTTTGGTGTCTCACTTTTAAATTAAAATGACAACCAAGGATCACCATACATTTGAGGAACCATACATTTGAGGAAAGCATTCAACATGAAAAGAGAGAGCACAAAACAAACAGGATAAAGGGACTCTAAGGAACCAAATAAAACTTCAACCAAAAAAGCCTATTATCACACAAGAACTGGATTAGAAAAAATTGGAACAATCAGTGTAAAGCTTTTGGAAATTAAAAAATTATAGTAGTGGGACTTCCCTGGTGGCACAGTGGTTAAGAATCTGCCTGCCAATGCAGGGGACATGGGTTCGAGCCCTGGTCCGGGAAGATCCCACATGCCGTGGAGCAACTAAGCCCATGAGCCACAACTACTGAGCCTGTGCTCTAGAGCCTGTGAGCCACAACTACTGAGTCCATGTGCCACAACTACGGAAGCCCACGTGCCACAACTACTGAAGGCTGTGCGCCTAGAGCCCGTGCTCTGCGACAAGAGAAGCCACCGCAATGAGAAGCCCGCGCACCGCAATGAAGAGTAGCCCCCGCTCGCTGCAACTAAAGGAAGCCTGCGCACAGCAACAAAGACCCAATGCAGCCAAAAATAAATAAATAAAATAATTTTTTAAAAAATTACAGTAGAAATATAAATAAAGAGCTAGATGATAAAGTTCAGTAAATCCTTCAGAAAGTGGAACCAAAAAAGAGATAGGAAATTCCAGAGAAAAGATAAGAAAATTAGAGGACCAAGAGTTCCAGAGAAAGAGAGGAGAAAATTATCAAAGAAATAAATTTTCCTAGAACTGAAGGATATGAACTTCCAGTTCAAAGAGTCCATCTTATACTTAGTACAATAAATAATTTTTAAAAAGACCCATCCCAAGGCACACTGTGAAATTTCAGAATACATGGGATAAAGAGAATACAGTCTCCAGAGAGGAAAAACAGTTCACATACAAAGGACTGACTGGCATCAGAATTTTCAATAATTTCAAGACTTTCAAAAAGTCTTATGGCTTTCGTTTCTGTAAGCCATAAGACAAAGGAGCAATGCTTTCAAAATTCGAAGGTGAAATGATTTCCAACCTAGAATTCTATAGCAGACAAAGAATCAGTCAAGTATAAACAGAGAATAAAGATATTTTTAGACATGCAGAGTCTTAAATTTTACCTCCCACACACCCTTTTATCAGGAAGTGACTGGAGGATGCGCTCTACCAAATAAGCGAGCAAACCAAGAGAGAAGACAGGCATCCAGGAAACGGGACAAAAAAAGGCAAAGAGAATCAAGTGTACAGCAAGCCTCAGAAATACCCAACCATCGCTGGAGGATGCAGGGCTTTGGCATCCGTGGGAGAAAATAAAACTGACAAGATCAACTGATGGGTCCGCCTGGAATGTGGAAAAGAATATTTAGGGATTTAAAAAGTATGGTTTTAGTTTGGGGATTAAGGGTAAGCTGGACATAGGAAACTCAGAAAACCAACAAGAGAGGCAGAACGAGAAAAAAAAAAGAATTGGAGTATATTAGTTGGTTCAGCAGGTGAATAATACTAATAGCATAATAATATAAACATTAGATACTGATGTAACTAAAAATTGTGACACATCTGAAGGATGAAGGGGGAGGCAGTGGACCGAGAGAGTGCAAGAAAGCTAAACCCTGCTCTTCCATAACAAAGACTGAGAGAGAATGTGTAAAATTTTTAAATCAAGAAACAGCAACATAAGCATAATAATCAGAAATATGGCGGAAACACCTGAAGCTCAGAGCTAAGAGCTAGAAGTGGCTGCTTTCCCAGAAAAGAACTGAGGTGTGTACAAATGCCCCTTGGTAAGGATGGTGCAGAAACGATTCTGACACAACACGTCAGGCTAGACAAGTCCTTGTCAACTATGAAATGTATATTTCTGGTCACCTTGGCTTTTGTGGCCATGAGTTTTGTGTTTCAAACATGTGACGAAAGGCAGTGACTTTGAAGGGTTTATTCCCTTATGAGACAGAAACACAGTGGAAAGGCAACGCCCCATTTTAACCTCACAGGTGACACAACTCACACAAAAAACTTGGAAGAATGGCCCCCTTTTTCCACAAGGCCAGCAAGGAGCTCTCCCCTCTCCTGCCAAGAACAAGGGTCTTCTGTTTCTAGTCAGTAATCTGTGCACACACAATACCCACCCCTCCGCCCACCACACATACACACAAACCAGCAAGTTCCTGGAGAGCAGGGACTGTTAGAAACCTTGTACATTCACGCCAGTAACTGCTATTTTCAATCACTGCCTCCCTATCAACGCCGGGAAGGGGGAATGGGAATGGTGGCAAGAGGGAGCACAGTCTCAACATGGACATGGATATGACAACCTGAGACAAGATACCACCGCGGGAGCGCGCTGCTCTTACTGCAATGCAGTCATGAGGAATAATGTATAATCACATTTTTACAAGCCATATTTCCCTCACCGTTTACGCTATTACTTTGGGGGCCCTTATCTTTTATTTGATTCAATTTACCTTAGCCTGGCTTCTTAACACTCCAGCATTCACTGTTTCTGTTCCACAACAGCAGGAAAAGTCACAGAAGTGCTGAACTGCATGAAAATGGTCTCCAGAGTTCAAAATTCTGACTCCTGTCACATCGCATGCTCCATGATAGCAAGGACCATGCCCATCTTGTACCACCTTCCCAAACATGCAAGCACACAGTACAGGGCACAGAGTAAATAGTCAAATATTTGTGGGGAGGGGAAGGAGCAGAAAAGCCACTGTGCTATTCTAGGTTCCTTATAATAAATAAGACCAAGCCACTGCCCTAAAGAACCTCAGAGGCGTAGAAGCAAAAAATTATAATGCAGTGAGATTCATGCTATAAAAAGAACTGCAAATGCTAAGGGAACATGGGTTACTGCTCGGATGAGTGGCATCCGTTCTCAAGAAAAAGGGATGAAAGGGCTCTGCAACCAGGGCGAAGGGTGTGTGATCACACTGCAGCCAAGGTGATCTTTTAAGAGCAAACACTTCCTAGTTTTCTGCACTCCTAATGCAGGCTCTTCTTTCCTAGAAGGTCAGGCTCCCTCCTGCCTCCTCCCCAACCCCCCGTTCCCTCCTGCCTCTTCAACTCCCCTTCAGCATTGAGCAAAGCTCTCCTCCTCAGGGAACTCTTTCCTTTCCTCCCCAGGCCAGGCAGGGCTCTTCATGAGCTACTTGTAGAGCTCCTTGTACTCCGCCTTGATGACAATGATCTCAGTTCAGAGCTCTGTATTTGTCATTATTTGATTGCCTTTCTCACTAGACCACAAGCAACTTCCGGGCAGATCGGAATATATTATGTTTACCACCGTATCCTCACTGTCAAGAAAGCACTGCACCGGGCACATGCAGTAAGAGAAATCTACACATAAAGGTGTGAGAAATCTACACAGGTAAGAGAAATCTACACATAAAAGCATGAGGGGGCCTAGCTATTTAAAGATGGCTATGGTGAATTACTTTTTTAGATTATGGAAACTATTTCTAAGAACTCAAATATCCTGTCAAGTTATTTTTTGAGTAAAAAACAATGTACAGATTTGTCTAAATATATGTGCAGATTCATATTCTAGTAACATGTTACCTGGAAAGAAAAAGCAAGGTTTCTTGTATTGTTCAGTGAGTATATGACAGAGAGAGAGAGAGAGAGAGAGAGAGAGAGAGAGTGTGTCTGTGTGTGTGTGCGTGCACACGCAGAAAAGCTTTTAAGAATGATTTGCTCCTTGGCTTGTCAAAGTCCACAGGCTTAACTGAGCTGGGTAGGAAGGCAAGATGCCTTAATCAGTCACATTTGGGGGCAAAGATGCCTCCAACTTAGGGAAACCATAAATCCTGGCTTATATCTGTTGTCCCAGCATAATTATTAACAGAATCCTAGCCTGGACAATAAATTATATGGTCACTTTACTCCATCCAGACTTTGAGACCCTTTTCTTGGTATTTTGAGTCTAAACGGCCTGGAAATAACAGCCAATATTAAATGTTTGCTATGAGCCAAGTATACTTTAAGTGGATTAAACAACTCACTGTTTACTTCTCACCAGAACCCTATAAGGGAACCCTAGGAAACTGACAGGTACAGGGATGAATAACTTAACCAGAGTCACAGAGCTGGAATGGGTGACACTGGTTTAACTCCAAAATCTTAACACTGTGCTATATACAACTTCTTGAAAACCACTCTCTCAGCTGTTTTTTCTCATTCCTGAATAAGATGAATTTCCCACAGCTCATACACTTTCACTTCCACCATGCTTCACATTCCCCGCCCCTCATTCATTCTGTCTTACTCATTTTTTTCTCTCCAGGGTTATAGGAAACCAATGAAGAGTCTTGAAAGAGAGGCACTATATTCTAGGTAGGAACCAGGTCCCAGAGAGAAATGAATAGAGGTAGTTAACCAAAAGACTCCTATTAACATTTCCAGAAATCCAATTAGCTGACAAATCTTGTTACTTAAGGTAACTACTGAAAGCATCAACATTATAATGAAAGCTACAAGCTGACTGAATTCATTTAATCTTAAAGTATTTAAAGATGATAATTTTGTTGTTTTAAGGAAATTAAAATAACAAAATTTCAAGATAGAAATTAATAATGTAAAAGTGATATACACCTCAAATGAAATTTATTATCAGATTCTAGGTCCAATACACACCACATATATTTCCTAAATGTCCCAAGCATCACAACAAAAATAGTATTCTGAATGTTGCTAATTTGTAAGCTGAATGTCAAAGATCTAATTTTTTTTTCACACATGCAACTGACCCATATGAGTGAATCCTGGATTTGACACATTGTATTAGCTACAAAATCTCTAGTAGATCATCTAAACTTTATATAAAGTAGACATGTCACTTGTCCTATCCCTACCCTGAGAGAGTTGTTTTATGGAATAAATGGGATAACGTATGTGAAAAAAATTATAAACTGGAATTTAAAATATAAGGGTTTGGCATCAATATCTAAAGTGAAGCAAAGTATTCTAAAGAATGAGACCAGTGTATATGTGCTGACATGAAAAAACGTGGAAGATACATGAAGTGGGAAATGCACCTGCATAACAGTATGTAGAGTATGATCTCATTTCTGTAAGAACAGTGTATTTTTCTAAGCCTATACTAACATATGGAAGGCTATATACCAAACTGTTGAGACTGATTTGTTCTAGGGGTGAGGCATGTATTACTTTTCAAATAAAACACACACACACACACACACACACACACACACACACACACACACCCCTCTCTCCTTGACCAAATTTTAGTCAGGCTCCTCTGAACACTCTTTTCAACTAGGCCTTGACTTTGGTCCCCATCCTATCTTTGACCTGCTCAGCCCAGTTTTAGCAAGAATTCTGTTAAGTAAGTTTATCAAGAGTTCTCCCACCCTTGATATCTGATCCAGTTCCTCATCCCCCCTCTTTGATGTCTAAGTCCTTGGCCTGCCTATAGCAAGAATCCTGTTAGGTCAGTTTAGCAAGAATCCCCCTATCCTTGATGTCTCCTCTTAGAAATTTTCCATCCACTGACTCACTCACCCTCCTCTTTGGCCAAAAATCCCCACTGGTCCTTGTTGTATATGAAGATGAGCCTGGTTTCTCTCCCCTATGGCAATACTCCTACTGCACTCGTCTGAAAATCTTCCTTAATCTTTTAACAAGTGTCAGAACAATTTTTCCTTTAACAGCACACACATCCACTTTTTTTTTTTTTTAAAGTTGAGCCAGATCTATTCCAGAGAGATGGGCTTCCAGTTACAAGATTCTTAAGAGAGTTCTTTTAAGAAGGGGTTCTGGAGTAAATTTATTTCTGGATTTGGTCTCCTTTTTAAAAACCCTCCTGTGGTCTCTGATTTTTCCAGCCTCTGGAGGATGAAAATCAATTATTCCCATTTGCTTCTGAATGGAGCTCTTCAATTACAGAGGCTTAAGAACAAGCTTGCCCAAATGACAGCAGTAGCAGTCCCCAGAGGAGGGTACCAAATAGGTCAGTGATTTCAAACGCCGGTGGATTTTAGAACACATTATAGGAATTGTACAAAATGGTGGCCTACTGCTAGTTTAAGTGATGGTGAGATCAGGGAGGTGAATGAGTCAACAGGGGGTTACCAAATCCCAGATAGTCTACATTCTAAAACAGTTCACAAATTTGTCCCTTCCTTTTCATTTCCAAAATCATTGCCTTATGCCTGAAATAACCTCCAAAATGATCTTGACTGCCTTAAGTATCTTCTTCCATTGACAAAATCAAAATACACTCTTTCCAAAATGCAGCAAGTGATCCCCCACCTGCAGCGAACCCCTGCCGTGCCAGGCAACTAGTCCAGGGCAAAGACTTCCGATTCAAGCAACATCGTTTACTCTGAAGCAAGACAGCTATGATACAAGTAACCACCCCCTTCGCAGAATCATTTTATTAAGAACCTCCTCTCTGCTTTAGTTCTGTGTAGCCAAGGTGACTTCTGCAAGCAGATTATTTCCTTTCTAACAATTACATCCTGTTCTTGAAAGAAACATGGCAATTATTATTATTTTTTAACATCTTTATTGGGGTATAATTGCTTTACAATGGTGTGTTAGTTTCTGCTTTATAACAAAGTGAATCAGTTATACATATACATATGTTCCCATATGTCTTCCCTCTTGCTTCTCCCTCCCTCCCACCCTCCCTATCCCACCCCTCCAGGCTGTCACAAAGCACCGAGCCAATATCCCTGTGCCATGCGGCTGCTTCCCACTAGCTATCTACCTTACTACATTTGTTAGTGTGTATATGTCCATGACTCTCTCTCGCCCTGTCACAGCTCACCCTTCCCCCTCCCCATATACTCAAGTCCGTTCTCCAGTAGGTCTGCGTCTTTATTCCTGTCTTACCCCTAGGTTCTTCATGACATTTTTTTTTCTTAACTTCCATATATATGTGTTAGCATACGGTATTTGTCTTTTTCTTTCTGACTTACTTCACTCTGTATGACAGACTCTAGGTCTATCCACCTCATTACAAATAGCTCGATTTCGTTTCTTTTTATGGCTGAGTAATATTCCACTGTATATATGTGCCACATCTTCTTTATCCATTCATCCGATGATGGGCACTCAGGTTGTTTCCATCTCTGGGCTATTGTAAATAGAGCTGCAATGAACATTTTGGTACATGACTCTTCTTGAATTTTGGTTTTCTCAGGGTATATGCCCAGTAGTGGGATTGCTGGGTCATACGGTAGTTCTATTTGTAGTTTTTTAAGGAACCTCCATACTGTTCTCCATAGTGGCTGAACCAATTCACATTCCCACCAGCAGTGCAAGAGTGTTCCCTTTTCTCCACACCCTCTCCAGTATTTATTGTTTCTAGATTTTTTGATGATGGCCATTCTGACTGGTGTGAGATGATATCTCATTGTAGTTTTGATTTGCATTTCTCTAATGATTAATGATGTTGAGCATTCTTTCATGTGTTTGTTGGCAGTCTGTATATCTTCTTTGGAGAAATGTCTATTTAGGTCTTCTGCCCATTTTTGGATTGGGTTGTTTGTTTTTTTGTTATTGAGCTGCATGAGCTGCTTGTAAATTCTGGAGATTAATCCTTTGTCAGTTGCTTCATTTGCAAATATTTTTCTCCCATTCTGAGGGTTGTCTTTTGGTCTTGTTTATGGTTTCCTTTGCTGTGCAAAAGCTTTGAAGTTTCATTAGGTCCCATTTGTTTATTTTTGGTATTATTTCCATTACTCTAGGAGGTGGGTCAGAAAGGATCTTGCTGTGATGTATGTCATAGAGTGTTCTGCCTATGTTTTTCTCTAAGAGTTTGATAGTTTCTGGCCTTACATTTAGGTCTTTAATCCATTTTGAGCTTATTTTTGTGTATGGTGTTAGGGAGTGATCTAATCTCATACTTTTACATGTACCTGTCCAGTTTTCCCAGCACCACTTATTGAAGAGGCTGTCCTTTCTCCACTGTACATTCCTGCCTCCTTTATCAAAGATAAGGTGTCCATATGTGCGTGGGTTTATCTCTGGGCTTTCTATCCTGTTCCATTGATCTATATTTCTGTTTTTGTGCCAGTACCATACTGTCCTGATTACTGTAGCTTTGTAGTATAGTCTGAAGTCACGGAGCCTGATTCCTCCAGCTCTGTTTTTCGTTCTCAAGATTGCTTTGGTTATTTGGGGTCTTTTGTGTTTCCATACAAATTGCGAAATTTTTTGTTCTAGTTCTGTGAAAAATGCCAGTGGTAGTTTGATAGGGATTGCATTGAACCTATAGATTGCTTTGGGTAATAGAGTCATTTTCACAATGTTGATTCTTCCAATCCAAGAACATGGTATATCTCTCCATCTATTTGTATCATCTTTAATTTCTTTCATCAGTGTCTTATAATTTTCTGCATACAGGTCTTTTGTCTCCTTAGGTAGGTTTATTCCTAGATATTTTATTCTTTTTGTTGCAATGGTAAATGGGAGTGTTTTCTTGATTTCACTTTCAGATTTTTCATCATTAGTATATAGGAATGCCAGAGATTTCTGTGCATTAATTTTGTATCCTGCTACTTTACCAAATTCATTGATTAGCTCTAGTAGTTTTCTGGTAGCATCTTTAGGATTCTCTATGTATAGTATCATGTCATCTGCAAACAGTGACAGCTTTACTTCTTCTTTTCCAATTTGGATTCCTTTTATTTCCTTTTCTTCTCTGATTGCTGTGGCTAAAACTTCCAAAACTATGTTGAATGAGAGTGGTGAGAGTGGGCAACCTTGTCTTGTTCCTGATCTTAGTGGAAATGCTTTCAGTTTTTCACCATTGAGGATGATGTTGGCTGTGGGTTTGTCGTATATGGCCTTTATTATGTTGAGGAAAGTTCCCTCTATGCCTTTCTGCAGGGTTTTTATCATAAATGGGTGTTGAATTTTGTTGAAAGCTTTCTCTGCATCTATTGAGATGATCATATGGTTTTTCTCCTTCAATTTGTTAATATGGTTTATCACATTGATAGATTTGCGTATATTGAAGAATCCTTGCATTCCTGGAATAAACCCCACTTGATCATGGTGTATGATCCTTTTAATGTGCTGTTGGATTCTGTTTGCTAGTATTTTGTTGAGGATTTTTGCATCTATGTTCATCAGTGATATTGGCCTGTAGTTTTCTTTCTTTGTGACATCCTTGTCTGGTTTTGGTATCAAGGTGATGGTGGCCTCGTAGAAGGAATTTGGGAGTGTTCCTCCCTCTGCTATATTTTGGAAGAGTTTGAGAAGGATAGGTGTTAGCTCTTCTCTAAATGTTTGATAGAATCTGCCTGTGAAGCCATCTGGTCCTGGGCTTTTGTTTGTTGGAAGATTTTTAATCACAGTTTCAATTTCAGTGCTTGTGATTGGTTTGTTCATATTTTCTATTATTTCCTTTCTAACAATTACATCCTGTTCTTGAAAGAAACATGGCAATTATTTTATTTTATTTTTTTATGGCAATTATTTTTGAAAATATATACTTACAGGTTAGACAGACTGAATTTTGCTGCCTTAAGCTTTTTTGTTTAAACTAATTTTTTAAAGTTATTTCTCCATAATTTAGTAAGCACTGTAACCACTTCCATTAGTAAAATTAGCTGAACAAGGCGTATTACTTTGGAAAATTAAAACAAAAGAAAAAAAACACACACACACAACAAAAAGTTGGTTTTAACTAAGTCCAAGTTTTCTCACTTTCTTTGTCCCTATTTGTAATATGTTTAGATTTAGTTTAATCCCAGAGCCTTTCTCAGAGACTCTATTGAGATCTATATTTAATCAGCCTCCCAAATCTGCTCTATTTGCCAGATTCCTTTTCTAGC
Organism: Phocoena sinus; assembly: GCF_008692025.1. NCBI lineage: Eukaryota > Metazoa > Chordata > Mammalia > Artiodactyla > Phocoenidae > Phocoena > Phocoena sinus. Next base: position 64,883,173 of record NC_045773.1, on the reverse strand, counting down.
TTTCCCAAAAAGGCACTCAGTATCCTGTTCTTGGAGTCAATCCAAAAATAAGCACTCATTTTGGATGACTAAGAACCTTAGCAAACACCTGGCCAAAAAGCAAGGCCATGCTACATACATGTAGCATCTACCAACTGAGGAATACAAGACTTGATCAAGAAGGTTACAAAGAAGTTTCCCAAACTGGACAGCTTTCCCACAAATAGCTTTTTGCTTCTCAAATTTTAAATGTACAAGAGGACTGCCATTTACAGTAAACAAAACCTCTATATGGGAAGAAATACAGCTTCATATATCAAAGAACAAGAGGAAAAGCCCTATCATCTACTAATGGCCTAGAAAATGAAGACATCCAGAAAGCCTTTAATGAGTCTAATAGATGTTGTCTTTTAGTACAATAACTACAACAGAGAGTCTACTATGAGCTAAGTAGCATGCTAGAAACCTAATATGTATTCGCTCTATTTTTCATACTAAATAGTGAAATAAGAACTTGCATTCTGGGCTTCTCTGGTGGCAAAGTGGTTAAGAATCCACCTGCCAAGGCAGGGGACACGGGTTTGAGCCCTGGTCCGGGAAGATCCCACATGCCATGGAGCAACTAAGGTCATGCGCCACAGCTACTGAGCCTGCGCTCTAGAGCCTGCGCGCCACAATTACTGAGCCCTTGTGCCACAACTATGGAAGCCCACATGCCTAGAGCCCGTGCTCCGCAACAAGAGAAGCCACCGCAATCAGAAGCCTGCGCACCGCAACAAAGAGTAACCCCCGCTCACCACCACTAGAGAAAGCCCACACAGAGCAATGAAGACCCAATGCAGCCAAAAGTAAAATAAATAAATTTATAAATAAATAGAACCTAAGATTTAAAAAAAAAGAACTTGCATTTTATAAACTTTAACACGCTCAGAGAGATGAAACTAAAAAGAGGTGAAGCCACTTGTCCAAGGACACACAGCTACCCTGAAGAACCAGCATGAAAACTTGTTCTGCCTGACCCTTAAATCTACATTACTCGATTTACCACCTACCGAAATCAACAGTCTGATTTAAATAGCTATTGTTTCATATAACCATTCTGTTAATAATGAAAGCCTTAAAAAGTCTATGGGGCTTCCCTGGTGGCGCAGTGGTTGAGAGTCCGCCTGCCGATGCAGGGGACACGGGTTCGTGCCCTGGTCTGGGAGGATCCCACATGTCGCGGAGTGGCTGGGCCCGAGATCCATGGCTGCTGAGCCTGCACGTCTGGAGCCTGTGCTCCGCAACGGGAGAGACCACGGCAGTGAGAGGCCCACATACCGCAAAAAAAAAAAAAAAAAAAAAAAAAAGTCTATGGACTCTAAAAAGTTCTACAAATATCTCTGTGTTGACTCCTAATATGTATGCCTTTGTGCACACGTATGCTTAGCAATTACTGACAAAAATTTAGAGACTGACTTAAAGCCAAGACTTATTATGCCTCTAAACTGTAATACGAACCAAAAATACCACACTCCAAGCTGGTTCTTTGGAAAGATCAATACAACTGATAAATATCTAGCTGAGCTAACCAAGGGGAAAAAAAAAAAGAGAAGACACAAATTACTACTATCAAAAATGAAAGAGGGGCCATCACTACCAATTCCATGACTTTAAAAAGATAAAAGAATATTATGAACAATATGCCCACAAATTTGGTAAATTACATGAAATGAACTAATTCCTACCATAATTCACACAAGAAGAAATACAGCATCTGAATGGGCCTATATCTATTAAAGAAACTGAATCAATAATTAATAACCTTACAAAGTACCCAGCCCAAATGCTCACATTGGTGAATTCTAAGAAACACTGAAGAAATGATACCAATTCTCTGCAATCTACTCCAGAAAACAGAACCAGTGGGAACACTTCCTAACTCATCCTATGAGGGCAGAATCAACATAACATTAAAACCAGACAAAGACATTAAAAGAAAGGAAAATGACAGACCAATATCTCTGATTCAACATTTGAAAACCAGTTAATGTAATCCATCATGTCAACAGGATAAAGAAGAAAAATCATATAGGATCATAGCAACATATGCAGAAAAAGCATTTGACAAAATCTAACACCCACTCATGATAAAAATTCTCAGAAAACTAGGAATGGAGAGGAACTTCTTCAACTTGATAAAGAACATCTATATATAAACTTACAGCTAACATCATACGTAACGGTGAGAAACTAGATATTTTCCCCCTAAGATCAGAAACAGGACAAAGATGTCCCCTCTTACCACTTCTATTTAACATGGTACTGGAAGTCCTAGCCAAAGCCATAAGAAAAGGAAATAAAAGGTATTCAGATTGCGAAGGAAGAAATAAAACTGTCTTTGTTTGCTGATGATATAATTTGCTATGTAGAAAATCCTGAAGAAGCAATAACAACAAAAAATCTCCTGGACCTAAGCAATTATAGCAAGATTACAGGATACAAGATTAGTATACAAAAGTCAACTGTTTTCTCACATATCAGCAATGAACAATTAGAATTCGAAATTAGAATTTGAAAAACATAACACCATTTACATTAATTAGCACTAAAAATTAAATTATTTATTATAAATCTAACAAAATATGAACAAGACCTATATGAAGAAAATTACAAAACTCTGATAAAAGAAACCAAAGTCTAAATAAATGAAGAGGTATTCCATGTTCGTAAATAGGAAGACTCAACATTAAGATATCAATTCTTCCCAACTTGATTTATAGATTCAACACAATCCCCATAAAAATCCCAGCACGTTATTTTGTAAATATCAACAAAATGATTCTAAAGTTTATATGGAAAAGCAAAAGATCCAGAATAGCCAACATAATATTGAAGGAAAAGAACAAAGTTGGAGGACTGACACTACTGGACCTCAAGACTTACTGTAAAGCTGCAGTGATCAAGACAGTGTGGTACTGGTAAAAGAAAAGTCAAATAGATCAATGGAAGAGAATACAGAGCCCAGAAATAGACCCGCACAAATCTGGTCAACCGACCTTCGACAAAACAGCAAAGGTAATTCAATGGAGAAAGGCTAGACTTTTCAAAAAACGGTGCTGCAACAACTGGACAACCACATGCAAAAAAATGAATCTAGACATAAACTTTATACCTTTCACGAAAATTAACTTAAAATGAACCATAGCCCTAAATGTAAAATGCAAAACTATAAAACTTCTAGAAGGTAACACAGGATAAAATCTAGGTAACTCTGGGTTTGGCAATGATGCTATAGATACAACACCAAACGCACAATCCTTGAAAGAAAAAATTGATAAGTTGGACTTCATTAGAATTAAAAACTTCCACTCTGTGAAAAACACTGTTAAGAGAAAGAAAAGACAAGCCACAAATTGGAAGAAAATCTTTGCATAACACATATCTGATTAAGGACATGTATCCAAACATACTAATAACTCTTATAATTCAACAATAAGAAAACAGGGACTTCTCTGGTGGTCCAGGTAAGACTCCGCACTCCCAATGCAGGGGGCCCAGGTTCGATCCCTGGTCGGGGAACTAGATCCCACATGCATGCCGCAACTAACAGTCTGCCGCAACTAACAGTCTGTGTGCAGGATTCCCCTGGTGGCGCCGTGGTTAAGAAACCGCCTGCCAATACAGGGGACACGGGTTCAAGCCCTGGTCCAGGAAGATCCCACATGCCGCAGAGCAAGTAAGCCCGTGCACCACAATTACTGAGCCTACACTCTAGAGCCCACGGTCCACAACTAGTGAGCCTGCGTGCTGTAACTACTGAAGCCTACACACCTAGAGCCCATGCTCCGCAACAAGAGAAGCCACCGCAGTGAGAAGTCCGCACACCGTAACGAAGACCCAACGCAGCCAAAAAAAATTAAAATAGATAATAAGACAGATCAACTGTTCGATGTGGAAAGGTTTCCAAAACATAAAAAAAAAAGTCTGCATGCTGCAAACAAGTAGTCTGCATGCCGCAACAAAGATCCCACATGCCACAACTAAGACCCGGCAGAGCCAAAATAAATAAATAAAATATTTTTAAGAAAACAAACAACCCACGATACAAAAATCAATATACAAAAATCTTTTGCATTTCATATACACTAATAATGAATTATCAGAAAGAGAAATTAAGAAAACAATCTCATTTACAATTGCACCAAAAAGTATAAAATATCTAGGAATAAATTTAACTAAGAAGGTGAAAGACTTGTACACTGAAAACTACTTTAAGACACTGATGAAAGAAACTGAAGGCACAAACAAATGGAAAGATACTCTGTGCTCATAGATTGGAAGAATTAACATTGTTAAAATGTCCATACTACCCAAAGCAATCTACAGATTCAATGCAATCTCTATCAAAATTCCAATGGTTTTTTTCACAGAATTAGAAAAAACAATTCTAAAATTTGTACAGAACCACAAAAGACCCCAAATAGCCAAAGCAATCTTGAGAAAGAAGGAAAAAGCCAGAGGCATCATACACTCTGATTTCAAATTATTATAAAGCTATAGTAATCAAAACACAATGGTACTGGCATAAAAACAGACACACAGATCAATGGAACAGAATAAGAGAGCCTAGAAGTAAACCCACGTATATATGGCCAATTAATTTATGACAAAGGATCCAAGAATATACAACGGGGAAAGGACAATCTCTTCAAAAATGGTGTTGGGAAAATTGGACAGCCACATACAAAAGAATGAAACTGAATTTCTATCTTATACCATACACAAAAATTAACTCAAAATGCATTAAAGAGTTGAATGTAAGACCCAAAACCATAAAACTCCTGAAAGAAACATAGGCAGTAAGCTCCCTGATGTTGGTCTTGGTGATGATTTTTTTGGATCTGACACCTAAAGCAAAGGCAATAAAAGCAAAAATAAACAAGTGAGACTCATCCAATTGAAAAGCTTCTGCACAGGGACTTCCCTGGTAGTCCAGTGGTAAAGAATCCACCTTACAATGCAGGGGACATGGGTTCGATCCCTGGCTAGGGAACTAAGATCCAACCTGCCATGGGGCAACTAAGCCCATGCACCACAACTACACAGCCCACGCACCCTGGAGCCTGCAGGCCACAACTAGAGAGAAGCCCGTGGGCCACAACAAAGAGCCCGAGAGCCACAACGAAAGATCCCACATGCCTCAACTAAGAGCCAACGCAACCAAAAAAAATTTTTTTTTATAAATAATAATAAATCTTTAAAAAGAAAAGCTTCTGCACAGCAAAAGAAACCATCAACAAAATAAAAAGGCAACCTACTGAATGGAGAAAACATCTGCAAATCATGTATCTGATAAGGGGCTAATATCCAATATACAGAAGAACTCATACAATTCAATACCAAAAAAAATCTAATTAAAAAATGGACAGAAGATCTGAATAGACATTTTCCAAAGAAGACATACAGATGGCCAACAGACACGTGGAAAGATGTTCAACACCACTAATCATCAGGGAAATGCAAATCAAAACCATAATGAGATATGACTTCACATCTGTCAGAATGGTTATTATCAAAAAAACAAGAAACATCAAGTTTTGGCAAGGATGTGGAGAAAGGGGAACCCTTGTGCACTGTTGGTGGAAACGTAAATTGGTACAGCCACTATGGAAAATAGTATAGAGGCTCTTCAAAACTTACTGTGGTGATCATTCCACAATGTATGGAAATACTGAATTATTATGTGTACACCTAAAGCTAATATAATGTTATATGTCAATTATACCTCAGTTAAAAAACAAAGAAGGAGGGCTTCCCTGGTGGCGCAGTGGTTGAGAGTCCGCCTGCCGATGCAGGGGACAAGGGTTCGTGCCCCGGTCCGGGAAGATCCCACATGCCGCGGAGCGGCTGGGCCCGTGAGCCATGGCCGATGAGCCTGTGCGTCTGGAGCCTGTGCTCCGCAATGGGATAGGCCACAACCGTGAGAGGCCCGTACAGCAGGAGAAAAAAAAAAAAAAAAAAAAAAAAAACAAAGAAGGAAAACCAACCCGATTTTAAAATGGGCAAGGACTGGGCTTCCCTGGTGGCGCAGCGGTTGTGAGTCTGCCTGCCAATGCAGGGGACGCAGGTTCATGCCCCGGTCCGGGAAGATCCCACATGCCGCAGAGCGGCTGGACCCGTGAGCCATGGCCGCTGAGCCTGCGCGTCTGGAGCCTGTGATCCGCAACGGGAGAGGCCACAACGGTGAGAGGCCCGCGTATCGCAAAACAAAAACAAAAACAAAAAACAAAACAAAAAAAAAAAGGGCAAGGACTTCCCTGGTGGCGCAGTGGTTAAGAATTTTCCTGCCGGGCTTCCCTGGTGGCACAGTGGTTGGGAGTCCGCCTGCCGATGCAGGGGACGCGGGTTCGTGCCCCGGTCTGGGAGGATCCCACATGCTGCGGAGCGGCTGGGCCCGTGAGCCATGGCCGCTGGGCCTGTGCTTCCGGAGCCTGTGCTCTGCAACGGGAGAGGCCACAACAGTGAGGCCCGCGTACCGCAAAAAAAAAAAAAAAAAAAAAAAAAAAAAGAATTTGCCTGCCAATGCAGGGGACACGGGTTTGAGCCCTGGTCCGGGAAGATTCCACATGCCGCGGAGCAACTAATCCCGTGCACCACAACTACTGAGCCTGTGCTCTAGAGCCCGCGAGCCACAACTACTGAGCCCGTGTGCCTAGAGCCTGTGCTCTGCGACAACAGAAGCCACCACAATGAGAAGCTCGCACACGGCAACGAACAGTAGCCCCCGCTCAACAAAACTAGAGAAAAGCCCGTGTGGAGCAACGAAGACCCAATGCAGCCAAAATTAAATAAATTTATTAAAAAAAAAAAAAAAAGAATCCGCCTGCCAATGCAGGGGACACGGTTTCGAGCCCTGGTGCAGGAAGATCCCACCTGTCGCGGAGCAAGTAAGCCCATGCGCCACAACTACTAAGCCTGTGCTCTAGAGCCCGTGAGCCACAACTACTGAGCCTGCGTGCCACAACTACCGAAGCCTGTGCGCCTAGAGCCCGTGCTCTGCAACGAGAAGCCACCACGATAAGAAGCCCACGTACCACAACAAAGAGTAGCCCCTGCTCTCCGCAACTAGAGAAAGCCAACGCTCAACAACGAGGACCCAACGCAGCCAAAAATATATAAATAAATTTTAAAAAATAAAAAGGGCAAAAGATCTGAACAGACACCTTACCAAAGATATACAGATGACAAAGAAGCATATGAAAAGTTGTGCTACATCACGTCATTAGGGAAGTGCAAATTAAAACAACAACGAAATACAAGTACGCACCTATTAGAATGGCTAAAATGCAAAACACAACAGCAAATGCTGGCGAGCATGGGAAGCAACGAGACTCATTGCTGGTGGGAACGCAGTGAAAACAGCCAGTTTGAAATCTCGCTTGGCAGCTGCTTACAAAGCTAAATATAGGTTTACCACATGATCCAGTAATCGTGCTCCTAGGTATTTACTTATATGAGCTGAAAATTTATGTCCACACAAACACCTGCACATGAATGTCTATAGCAGCTTTATTCATAATTGCCAAAACTTGGAAGCAATCAAGATGAACTTCAATAGGTGAATGGATAAACTGTGGTATATCCAGACAATGAAATATTGTTCAGTGATAAAAGGAAATGAGTTAACAAGGCAAAAAAGACATGGAGGAACCTTAAAAGCATATTACTAAGTGAAAGAAGCCAATCTGAGAAGGCTATACATACTGTATGATTCCAAGTATATGACATTCCATTAAAGGCAATACTACAGAGACAAGAAAAGATCAGTGGTTGTCAGGGGTTCAGGGGGTTTTGAGGAAGGATGAACAGATGAAACACAGAACATTTTTATGTCAGTGAAACTATCTCGTGTGATACTGTAATGGTGGATGCATAACATTATGTATTTGTCGAAACCCAAAGAACTGTACAATACCAAGAGTGAACCCTGGGACTTCCCTGGTGGTCCAGTGGGTCCAGCGCTCCCAATGCAGGGGGCCTGGGTTTGATCCCTGGTCAGGGAACTAGATCCCACATGTGGCAACTAAGAGCCCACATGCCGCAACTAAGACCCGGCACTGCATGCATGCATGAATGAATGAATAAATAGAGTGAACCCTAACAGACTTTAGTTAACAATAACATATCAATATTGGGTCATCAATTACAACAAATGTTCCACACAGTCAAGATGTTAATGCCACACACACACACACACAATATTAGTAATATGGGAAACTGTGGGGGTGAGGGAGAGAAGGAACATAGAGGAACTTTCTACACTTTCTGGGCAATTTTTCTACAAACCTAAAGCTGCTCTAAAAATGAAGTCTATCAAAAAAAACCCACACTCCCTAAAAATGAACACTAATGCCAAGAAGTAACAATGTACAATGTATAATCCAAAACATGTGAAGAAAAGAATCAGTATCAGGATGAACCAACAAGAGTGGCACAATTTAAATGCAAGTCAGGATCCTAACCTTCCATCAGCTGCTTGCAGGCTTCAGTTCTCAACTGAGGGATCAGTCAAAGAAAAGTAGATGCAATTACACAAAATCAAAATATTAGAGATAAAAGAAACTGTGAAGATCACCTACCCCACTCACTCACTTTTTAGATTGAGAGCATGAAACCTAAATGTTTAAACTCCTGTCTTAGCTCCTAGAAGCCAATAGATCTCATCTCTGTTAAGCTACTAACCTCAAATCTAGACCATAAACCCAAGAGACTTTTTGAGCTCTAGCCACTTGTAATGACTGTTCATAGCAATCTCCAATTACTCTGTCATGTGCTGCTAAGTCATGAGTTGTTCTAGAGAGAGCTGGTAAAGTAGAGAAAAATCTCCCTTGGAATCTAGTTCCTCAAAGAAATAAGAGATGGCCAAGGTGTGGCCTAGTGCTCAGAAGACACCAAAATATTTTCACTGAAGGATGGCATGAGAAATTGCCCCTGACTACTAAACTACTCCCAAAGGACTATGAAAGGAAATGAAACATAACAAGCTCCAAAAACTAAAGGCAGCCACAGTGCTTAAAACCCCTCTGCACGCAAAGGTTACAACTAGGACAATGTTATTCAGAATCTAATACTTTGTAGGCTAGGGATATTATGAAGCTCTAATGTAATGTATCACTTCTAACAACCACAACAACTATAATGAGAACAGCTCCTGCAAGAGCCAGTTCTCAATTCAATTCCCCCGACTCCATACAGGGTGTGGTCAGTCCCATTCCCAGCACAACTTGACCACGTCCCTCTCAGGTTTCCTAGCCCAGGTCACACACTCTGCTGCTTCGTGACATCTTAAAAATGTCTTTAAAGAATGAGTAGCGGACTTCCCTGGTGGCACAGTGGTTAAGAATCCGCCTGCCAATGCAGGGGACACGGGTTCAAGCCCTGGTCCGTGAAGATCCCACATGCTGCAGAGCAACGAAGCCCGTGCACCACAACTACTGACCCTGTGCTCTAGAGCCCGCGAGCCACAACTGCTGAAGCCCTCACGTCAAGAGCCCATGCTCTGCAACAAGAGAAGCCACCGCAATGAGAAGCCTGCGTGCCGCAACGAGGAGTAGCCCCTGTTCACCACAACTAGGGAAAGCCCGCGCACAGCAACGAAGACCCAACACAGCCAAAAGTAAATTAATTAATTAATTTAAAAAAAAAAAAAAAAGGATGAGTAGCTGTCAATTTTAAAGAATGACTAAAGTTATACCAGGAATGTCAGGAGTTTTGAACATCAGAGAATCTGATGTAGCCATTAACTAGATTAAACAAGAAAAACCATATGTCCCTTTCATTAGATATAAACTACTTTATGATTCAACACTCATTCATGATAAAAACTTCTTCAAATTAACTAATGTCAATAATATATTCAATGAAAAAACAAGTTGCAGATATGTATCACCATTAAAACAAAAATGGAATAAATTTGTCTAAGCATGGTAAAAAAGAAATCTGAAAAAAATATACATAAAACTGCTGGAAGGACTGAAGGGAGGAAGAGACACTATGGATTGTTATACTTGACTTTTTCGATTGTGAGGATGTATTCGTCTAACAAATTTAAAATGATATTTTTGTTTTAGAAAAGTTAGACTCAATAGTATGCCTAATCATGGCCCATTTAACTTTATATCAAACGTACAGAAAAGACCATCTACTAAGAATCATCAAGAGAAAAGTATTTCTCAATTATATAGATCAGTGCAAATTAAATCATCTCTCATTTCCATTTTTCCTCCAAATCCTCATCTTCGTCATATGTGTCACATGCAGCCTCCCACAGGCGCCTCAAGGATAAAGGTCATACCACGTATATTGCCCTGAACACTGTGAACATTGATTAAATACATTTTTCAAGAGAAACAATATGAAACAGCACATTCCAGGCTTCTTGGATCCGTCTTCAGGTCAGTGAATTATACCGGTCAACTCAGAGTGCTCAGCGAGGTTAGGAATGTCTAATTAATCTTTTCATTATCTTCCAAATTTATGGGCAGTTGTTTTCCAGAACTCACTATGTGGAATCTCAACTTTAGAGACACAACGTACTCACCAGACAGTGCACAACACACTCTGTTCTTAAAACCACATAGCTGCTTATCTTACGGCTATGCTTGGCTCAAAAGACAAGTGAGAAGTGTCTGAGAAGTCTGAAAATGAGAACATCGGTGGCCATCTAACCAGGACCCAGATGACTGAAACTCATTAAGCTGCACCACCGCACTTCCTCCAAACCCTGCTCAAGTGGCCTCAGCCATTGCCCACAAGGGTTGGAAGCAGAAGTCATATTTCTTAGATGAGCAAGATGTGAAAAGCCCACAGAAACAGAAAATGCTCCCGACTCTTCAAGCATGCCGTGCCTCATTTTTGCACTATCAACTACTTTGCAGATATTTCTTCTAAGCAGATCGGGAAACCATTAACAATACCATGTGAATAAATGAAAAGCATACAGTATCCTTAGCATATTCCCCCAAACTTTTTATTTCTGATTACTTGAAAGCAAACAGTAGAAGGCAACTAAATACTTCACCATGGTGCATATTATAATATTGCTAAGACAAACTGGGCTAATTCTTGATGAAAATATTTATCAAATGCATAGTGCAACTTACATGTCCATTGAATCAACAGCAAATTTCACAAATATGATGAAATAGATACTAGGATCAAATTAAGTAAGTCTGTCAAGAAGACGTGCGAAATCACTCCATAAAGCTGTTGAAGAGACTTCCATTCCCCTGTCTGCAGGAGGCAGCATGCATTCTGATCTGTTCCATCCCAAGAAGCAAAGGGCCTGCCCTGCAGGGAAGGGCCCCTGTGACAGCTCTTGCTAGTGATTAGGCCCTAAGCCTGTCTGTTCTAGATGTGAAAGTTAGGGAGCTTATTTGGCTGCAGATCAAGGCCACAATTGTCAAGCACCTTTATTGGTAATAAAAGTGATATTCCTATCTCCATCTGTCTGACTGTGTGAATTTCACTCTCTTTTCAATTGTTTCAGAAACAACTAAGAAGAGGTTATTATTTTTTTTATGTATAGAAGCACATCTCACTTTACTGTATTTTGCTGTATTGTGCTTCACAGACATTGCAGGTTTTTTGTCTTTTTAATTTTATTGAAGTATAGTTGATTTACAATGTTGTGGAGAGGTATTCTTTTTTTTTTTTTTTCCGCGGTACGCAGGCCCCTCACTGTTGTGGCCTCTCCCGTTGCGGAGCACAGGCTCCGGATGCGCAGGCTCAGCGACCATGGCTCACGGACCCAGTCGCTCCCCGGCATGTGGGATCTTCCCGGACTGGGGCACGTAGCCGTGTCGCCTGCATAGGCAGGCGGACTCTCAACCACTGCGCCACCAGGGAAGCCCGAGAGGTATTCTTTAATTGGCTTCATCACACCTCATAAAACCCACCTCCAAAAGAACCTAAAATCAGTGCTCTTAGCCCTTATATAATCTACGATCAAATGTTTTTAAAACAAAAATTCATAATTTTTAGGAGAACCAGTTTATAATGCTGTAACTACTTATGAGATGAGTTTCAAAGACACACAAGTTCATCAGGTTCTTCGAAACTCAGAGAGAAAAACAAAACAACAATAAAAAAAAACCAGCAATATGCAAACAACTGGAGTATCCCAAAAGTCAGAAAACAAATAAAACTGAGTAAAAAATTAAAATTCAAATGTGATAAACATCTGTCTGTGGGCAGGGGGAAGAGGATGATTTGTGCCAGGGCAGGGACAATGACACAGGCTTTCTCCACAGAACCATTTCACACCATTCCTCAAGGGAGAGGACAGCTCCCTTTGGGGTAGACACTGGAGACCTCCCCTGCCCCTTAATTCTAAAAAAGCCTAATACGATTGATTTTTTTTTTTAAGGCTCAGCTGAATAGGCCTAAAAGGATTGTTCCCTAACTGCTTGATGCCTGAAATTCTTCCAAGAAAAAGAAAAGCCTTTTAAACTGCAATTAGAAATAAATGGCTTAAAATGTGCTTTAAAATGGTTGAGAAGTAATGCATTTGCTACATCTCTATTTTATCTAATTACGAATAAATGACATCAGAGCCATCCTGGCTTAGATGGAGGGAAGGAGATGAGAACACAAGGTCAATATGTGCCTTTAGTGGGAGAGAGGTCACTGCAGAGGGAGGTGCAGGTTGGGGTGGGAGAGAAGGATGTAAAACCATTATTTAAAATGATGATGTACTAGAAAACTCAATGACAAAGGGAAGTGCCCATGACACATACCAGACCAAGTTATAGAACAGGAAAGGCTACAAGGGAACTGACTTAGTTCAGGCCCTGGGACCTTGTCCTAATAAGTTTCCCCAACACAGATACCATAAAGAGTGTTGTCACGGGCTTCCCTGGTGGCGCAGTGGTTAAGAATCCACCTGCCAATGCAGGGGACACGGGTTCGAGCCCTGGTCCGGGAAGATCCCACATGCCGCGGGGCAACTAAGCCCGTGCACCACAGCTACTGACCCTGCACTCTAGAGCCCGTGAGCCACAACTACTGAGCCCACGTGCCAAAACTACTGAAGCCCACGCACCTAGAGCCCATGCTCCACAACAAGAGAAGCCACTGCAATGAGAAGCCCACGCACCACAACGAAGAGTAGCCCCCGCTCACCACAACTAGAGAAAGCCCGCGCATAGCAACGAAGACCCAACAAAGCCAAAAATAAATTAAATTAAATTTTAAAAAGTGTCATTAGATTAATTTTCCTAAAGCTGGAGTCTGATCATTGCTAGTCCACTCCAAAACCTTCAGTAGCATCCCTCATCCTTCGAAATGAGGTCAAAATGATTCAGTGAAGGATTGATGACTTGCGTGAACCAGCCACAACTTATTTTTCCCAATCTTATTTTCTTCTTTACTACGTTATACCCCATTGCTTCAGCAAAATTTAGCTTTTCTCCAAATACGCACAGTCTCTTCCACTTCAGTGCTTTCCTCATCCACCTCTCTCCCCAGACTGCCCTATGCCTCAATTCTCTTCCTTCAAAGGCCACAGTTCACACTTCAGCTTCTCTGGTCCTCCATCCACCGAACAAGGCCTACTGTGTGTCAGGTACTCTGCTGAGGCTGTACCTAAATTACATTATTCAATCTTCACAACTACCCTGTGAAGTAGGTACTTTTTTTTTGCGGGGGCAGGGGGGCGGGGGGCTGTGCCGAGCCACTTGTGAGATCTTAGTTACCCGACCAGGGATTGAACCTGTGCCCTCGGCAGTGAACGCTCGGAGTCCCAACCACTGGACCACCAGGGAACTCCCCTGAAGTAGGTACTTATCGTCCCTAAATACCAGAAGAAGAAACCGTCTTAGAGAAATAAAATACTGTAGTCCCCCCTTAGTCATAAGGGATACGTTCCAAAACCCACAGTGGATGCCTGAAACCACGGACAGTGCTGAACCTCACGTATACGATGTTTGTTCCTATATGCACATACCTATGATAGAGATTAATTTATAAATTAGGCACAGTAAGAGAATAGCCAAATCGATAGCATCACTACTCTTGCACTTTGGGGCATTTCTGGGGGTTTTTTTTGGCTGCGTTGGGTCTTCATTGCTGTGCGTGGGCTTTCTCTAGCTGCAGCGAGCGGGTGCTACTCTTCATTGTGGTGTGCAGGCTTCTCACTGCGGTGGCTTCTCTTGTTGCAGAGCACAGGCTCTAGGCGCACAGGCTTCAGTAGTTGTGGCACGAGGGCTCAGTAGTTGTGGCGTGTGGGCTTAGTTGCTCTGCGGCATGTGGGATCTTCCCGGACCAGGGCTCGAACCCATGTCCCCTGCATTGGCAGGCGGATTCTTAACCACTGAGCCACCAGGGAAGCCCTGGGGCCATTATTAAGTAAAATAAGGGTTTATCACACAAGCACTGCGATGCTGCAACAGTCGATCTGATAACCCAGACAGCTTCTAAGTGACTAATAGGCAGGTAGCATATACAGCGTGGATACGCTGGACAAAGAAATGGTTCACATACCAGGTAGGATGGAGCAGGATGGGGTAAGATTTCACCACACTACCCAGAACAGTGTGCTATTTAAAACTTATGAAATATTTACTTCTAGAATTTTCTATTTAATATTTTTGGACAGCAGTTGACCGTGGCTAACAAATCACAGAAAGCTTAACCACAGATGGGGGGGACTACTGTAACTTGTCCAAGGTTCCTACAATAATAAGCACTAAACCAGGATTTGAATCCAGGCACTCTGACTCCAGAGCCCAAAGCCATAACCACTGAGCCTTTCAGTGCTACATATCCAGAAGGACTCTCTTCTCTCCTCTCAACTTCCATTATCCTTTATCTGCTTACACTAGTTAATAACAGAGTAAAAAGTGAGGTGATATGTATGTATCCATATGCATTTTGCACATGTATGTAATATGTATATATGTGTCTCTCTAGACTCTAAGGCACTTGAGACCAAGGTCCATCCGTGTGAGATCTGTTTTTGTATCTGCTTGGTATCCAGAACAGTGCCCTGCTCATATAGGTGCGTACTGGATAAAATGTTCTATGAATAAATGAAGCTATGTTATCAGTCCTGTGCTCTGTTTTTCAAACAAGTAGTTTCTTACAAAAGTTTGGCTCCCAAGGTGTTTACTTATCTAGGTGTCAAGAGGGATATATTTCACATTAACTGATAGCAATGAAGCCGTTAGTCCTATACAAGTTGGGGATGAGGTGAATGAATAGTGAAGGAACTAAATATCCTTAAGAGCTATTGCCTCTATTAAAATATATTAGAGACTTCTCCTAAGAATTAGAAACCCCAGGTTGGTTTGAAATTACGGTAGTGCTTTGACCATTAAGGAAGGAAACACATCATAGGCAGTGGATTAGTCTGGCAATGGAAGCAAATGAACAGTTGAAGGGGGATTTGAATTTTTTTTCTCCTCTGCCTAGAAAGACTATAGAGAATTGTATGTCAAGGTAATGACCTCAATATTATATCCCAAGTCATCAACAGCTGGAGGTCCTTCACCAGCCTCCCACTGACAGTCACAGACCCCTGTGTTCCCATCTGCTGCAGAGGCAACAGGGCTCTTCAGAGGAAAGGCATAGTCAGAATCTTATAGTCTCCAGACTCTCCACCTTGATGGCAGCAGAGGTCACTCTACTTCTGCAGACACACTGGCCTGTATTTCCCCCCACTGGAGATAAGGGTTCACCAGCATGATGTGTGCTCTTTCAATGCACCCTACAGATCGTGGGGTGCTGAGCACTCTAAAATAAGCTCCTGAAGCCCCTTATCAGTCGCTAGGGACATGCTAATCCCATCACCACTTCACCAGGGGGGTATTTTATTTTATAATTAATTTTTATTGGAGTATAGTTGCTTTACAATGTTGTGTTTCTGCTATACAGCAAAGTGAATCAGTTATTCATATATCCACTTTTTTATTTTTCTTAATTTTTATTGGAGTACAGTTGCTTTACAATGTTGTGTTGGTTTCTGCTGTACAGCAAAGTGAATCAGCTATACGTATACATATATCCCCTCTTTTCTGGATTTCCTTCCCATTTATGTCACCACGGAGCATTGAGTAGAGTTCGCTGTGCTATACAGTAGGTTCTTATTAGCTATCTATTTTATATACAGTAGTGTATATATGTCAATCCCAATCCCCCAAAATTCATCCCACCCCCAACCTTCCCCCAGGGGGGTACTTTAAATAAATAACTTGCACCTTCTTTCTTTCAAGGTTTTCCTTACACAGCTGGTAGCCAGAGCTATTTAGGGAGTATCAACGATAATTTTAATATTGAAATACTGGTGTGTATTTAACCCAGTGGGGCTTTTAACAACGTATATTAATTTAAAATGTTTATGTTTTCAGGATTTGCTTAAAGATAAGAGACAACTAAAGCTACAGGAAAGAGGAGCCCAAATATTAAGCCGTTCCCTTTCTCATACGTCAAGTACAAATGACAAAGTCCAACAACGTCAGCAAGTCCTGGCTCCACCACTCATCTCAGCAGTTTTTAATACAAACTAACACAAGGGTAGTCTCACTTCTGATTCAGAAGATGGGGCATTAAAAAAATGTAAACAAGCCCATCCCTGTGCAGAGAAGCATGAAAAGAGAGTCATGTCCAAAGGACAGAACCCCAAAGGTTTTTCTTACATTAGAGACAACACGAATGGCCTCACATAGCTACTCCTCTAAGAAGGGAAATAAAAGCAGATAGAAGAAGAAACCTGAGCGGCCTGATGTTTGAAATACCTAGAAAAAGTGATTCACAGCAGTCTTGTCAAATAAAATGGGAAGGAAGAAGAGGGGGATAAGGCTGGGGGGGGGGCAGGGGAAGATGATTGTTTTAGCTGAGATGTGGACAGTTTTTTTTTCTTTAAATACCTTAGCCAAGAGAAACAGGTTTCACATGCGTAAGAGCAAGGAAAGCTTGGTTCACAGCCAACTTGTCATGAAGCCCAGTTTCCAACACTTACTAAGAGGCCAAGTTGCAAGGATGTTTTTTCTTGCATGAGGTTCCGGGGGAGGGGATGTAGGGAAGCCCCTTAAGCTACGTGTAAATGCAAATGAGAAAATGAACAATAACTAGACAGGGTCCTAAATGCAAATGAGAAAATGAACAATAACTAGACAGGGTCCTTGAGTAAGGCCAAAACAGTTTAAAGCTAACCAAGCTCTAGGCAAGATCCAAAGACTTCGGTGAATAAAAAAACTATTTCACCCAGTGTTGTAAGTATCCTGGGAGCTAAAGTGAGGGCTACTGTCCTCATCGGCTCTCTGGAAAATGCTTCAATTTGTAAGGAGAGTAAAAGAATAACCAAAGCTTTCAACTCTCCAACATACATGGTTAGACAGTTAGTTATGGAGGTTCTTCAATTCTTTTCCCCTTCTCCAAGCCAGTCCGCTGGACACCATAGTATAATAGTCTAAGGCCACAATTTCTGGAAGAGCTGTCATAAAATAACAGCTATTGACTACCTAAAAAAAACCTCACAGTATCCTCAAATGAAAGTAATGTTTAGTTACATTAATTTCCATTTAATTCGTTAGTATTTTTCAAAGGCATTAGCCCTGAAAACTCTTTTGGAAGATGTCAGTCAAAGCCACAAACAAGTAGAAGAAAACAGACATTGGTATGATATCGAAGGAAGTCAAGTGCTTGAAGGAGGGGCAGCTGCTTCCAAAACACTTACACTGTTCCCGTGTATAAATCCAAAACCACCTTCTTCCCATCACTCTATGCATGACCCCTCTGCCACCTTTTGCATTTAAAAATCTTTTTAAGCTTCCATTTCTAATAGCCGACTTCAAAAAAAAATCCGTTTAACCAATGACCTTTAGTCTACAAAAGCAGTGATGGAACGATCAGTGACATAAAGTTAAAATTCCAGACTGCTATGCTAAACAAAACTTTCAAAGAGGAACCACTCTTTCACCTCAACAATAAAAAAGATAAATAACCCAATTCAAATATGGCCAAAGGATTTGGAAAGGTATCACTCCAAAAAAATATACAAATGGCTAATAAGTAACATGAAAAGTTACTCAATAACATTAGCCATGAGGAAAAAGCAAATTAAAAAAATCACTTTATATCCACTAGGATAGCTAAAATATAACAGACAAGAACAAGCGTTAGGAAGGAGGTGGAAAAACTGGCACCCTTATACATTGCTGGTAGGCTTGTAAAATGGTTCAGCCATGGTAAACAATTTGGCAGATCCTCAAAAAATTAAATATAGTTATCATACAACTCAGCAATTCACTCCAAGAGAAATGAAGGCATATGGCCACACAAAAACTTGTATATAAATGTTCAAAGCAGCATTATTCATAATAGCCAAAACATGGAAACAATCTAAATTTTCATCAACTGAGGAATGAATGAGTAAAATGTGACATACCATACCATGGAATATTTTTTGTCAATAAAGAAGAATGAAGTACTGATAGTTGCTACAATATAGATGAACCTTGAAAACATTATGTTAAGTAAAAGAATCCAGTCACAAAAGGCCACATATTGTATGATTCCATTTATGTGAAATGTCCAAAATAGGCAAATCCATATAGACAGAAAGCAGATTAGTGGCTACCTGGGGAGATGGAAGGAAAATGAGAAATGAATTCTAATGTGTATGGGGTTTCCTTTTGGAGTGATGAAAATGTTCTGAAATTAGACTGTAGTGATGTTTGTACAATTCTGTGGCTATTTAAAAAAAAAAAAAGAACCCACTATTTGACTGGTAGTTATGACCAGGTTAAAGACAAGAATAACGCGCACACACTCACACACACACACACACACACACATTATAGCTTATGAATCTCTGTCTATCTTGTCTGTTATACAAGCAGAACGCAAGGAATCAGGAATCGGAAGCTCTGGAGCTAGAAGGGATCTGAGAAAGCATCCGGACCATCATCTTACCCGTGGAAAAAAGCTATGGTCAAAAGGGGGAAAATGACCCTGTCTAAGGCAGACTTGAGGCTAGAACTGAAGTCAAGGCCTTACCGGTGCCAGATCCTCCAGTCTCTCTCTCTCTACCTTAAAATTTGTCAGAACTATCCCAACTGGGTCACCCAATTGGCTGCTGGAGGCCTCAGCCTCTACGGTGCACCTCAGCCCTTCTCCAGAGGCTGCAATTGTTTTAAGGCAACTCTCTTGTACCTGTAACATATATTCATTAAACTTTGAATATGGAAAAGGCTAATCACGCACTTATTAATCTTTTACTATTTTGTGCTTCTTCCTCATCAATTTTCCTGCCCTTTAGCTCTTTGGAAGTGTCCACAACAGAAAGAGGTGTTATTTATTGAGCCATCTAAGTGTGGATTTTTCCCAGGCTTGCACATAGATTACAGGAGACGTTCCTGGATGAAGGAAAGGAGATTCAGCAAACTGGTTCCATCCCTTGCCCCAGACTGGTTGGAAGAAAAGATACAGTGGTTCCCTCCTCTAACCATTTTGAATCACTCAGGTTTTATAAGATTTAAATACCCCTTAAGACTTGGTGGCTCCTTGAAATAATGCCGTTTGTGGAGAGTTAAAAAAGCAGAAGGGGAGGGGGCGGGGGCTCTTCTACACAAAGATAAAACTTGCTTCTGAGAGTCCTCAAAGCTAAGAAGGCATGAAGGTCCAAGACCGAAAACAGCCTTTATTTGAAATTAGCGTAAAATCCTTCCCTCGACCAAAGTCATAAGGAAGAAGGGTCATTGCTGATGGGCAGCTGACCAAGTAGGAAGGAGACTCAGCTATACCTGTGACCACAATCATGGGAATGAGGCAAAATGATACTTCTTAGGAGATACAACATTCCTAAGTTTGCAAAATTGTGGTTAATTTCCATGAGGAACCTGTACGAAGGCTGAGAAGTTGCCTTCCTCAGAGACAAGCAGAGCAGGGAAGAAAGCCAAAGGAAGCGGGGGAGACAAATGAGAGTCCCCCACACCCCCTACCCCCATCTCCGTCATCTCCATCAACCCTGAGGCAGTCAGGTGTGGTAGAAGTCTGCATCCCTATTTTACAAAAGGAGTCTGGGATTTAGAAGAATTAAGCAGCCTACCCAGGTCACACAGAGAGCATGGGGCAGGCTGGAGTTTGAATCCTGTTCCACTGGACTCCACAGCCTGGGTTCACAACGTCACATGACCACCTGCTCACCTTCCTTCCCATAGAAGCTTCTCTCTCTCTCCATCCCTTTCCTGTGCATTATCTATCAATATTTATGTTGTTGACCCTCCAAACACAGCCCAGGAGAGATGCACCTAGCACCCCCTTGCTAAATCCCTCCCCGCAATAAGTAACGAGAAAAGTTCTATATTATGAATATTCCAACAGACTGGGAGAGTTTAGGATCATTGGGAAACGATCCCATCAGATGTGGAAACCAACTTCTTGTGCTGGAAACTACCCAT
This sequence comes from Phocoena sinus, assembly GCF_008692025.1. Lineage (NCBI taxonomy): Eukaryota > Metazoa > Chordata > Mammalia > Artiodactyla > Phocoenidae > Phocoena > Phocoena sinus. The sequence continues at coordinate 64,862,753 of NC_045773.1, read as the reverse complement.
TGACTGGTATAATAAGAAGACCAAAACCTTTCATTTAATTAAAATTAGTCTTCTGGAATCCAACGTGGGGAAGGAGAGAAGGGGAGACAGCTATCGATCAAAGATAACTGAAAAGAAAAATCTCATTCATGAATTTCAAGAAATCATACAGTAGGAACATGGAGATTAAGCCGGAACTACAGGGGAAATAACAGGATAAAAGAGACAAAGCAGTTTAGGGGTTTGGGTCTCATAACTAAAAGTAATGGTTAACCACTATGATCTTTACAAGAGAGACAGAGATTAAATATTTCAAAAAGATAAAGACAAAAAATTTAAAGCAAAGCAGCAGATGGCTAAATACTCCAATAACAATGATGAAAAACAAAACTGCCCCACCAGGATAGATAATCTGCATGGTAAGGCAAGGCAAGTCACTTACCTATATATACATATATGTACATATGTACACTAGAGAAAAACGGGACCTTTTCCCAGGCAAATAGCTGCTACACAAGAAAATCAAACATGGGTCAAATACACTTACTCATCTGTTATTATCAAGTCCCTACCATACAAGGTTCTTTTGCTTAGGAGAGTCAAAAGTATATGAAATCTAACCAAAGAGGCCTAAATGAGACCCCCACCACAACAAAAAAAGAGTACTGGTTAAACACAAGTGCTGAAAAATGTACTGAAGCATAAAAAATATATATGTTGAAAGCTGGCTTGTACTAATAATATTGAGCATTTATTACATTCCAGATATTGTTTTAAGCACTTAACTGTAAAGCATTTACAGAGATAAGAATTATTATCTTCATTTTACAGAGGAGGTTTAATAACCAGCCCCAAACCCCACGGCTACTAAATTCTAGGCACTTTACAAAATCTGTCTCACTTCTTCATGACGGGTCTTAACTTTGTTACACATATTTAAAAACCGAGGCTCAAAGAGGTTAAGTGACGTGCCCAAGGTTACACAGCTAATAAGTGGGTACAGCCAGTGTTCAGGCCAGGTCTATAGCACTCAAAAAAGCATCTGTTCCCTCTTATGTTACCATGTGACATTCCTAAAACAAATTCTTGAGTGGAACTAAAAAGAGGGAACAGAAAATGCCGTCTTCAAAATGGTGGCTCTGGCTAACAGAAGGGAGACCATTAAACAAGGTGATTAGGAGCAGGGGCCCTAAAGCCAACCTGCCAGGACTCAAATCCCAGCCACAATACTAGGTGTGCAACTCTGGGCATGCTGTGCCTCCGTTTCCTCAGCTGTAAAATAGGATAACAACTGTACCCTCTCAGAGGGGTTGTTGTGAAGATTAAATGAGCCAGTACTTGGAAACTTGGAAAATATTAGAACAGTATCTGACACAAAGCAGTGAGGGGAGGTCAGGGAGGGTGGTAGAGGAAAAAGAAAGAAAGTGGGGGGGAAGGCTGCTCAAAAAAGAATAATTGAAACAAAGCAAACATGAGGAAGGGCCTTAGCCCAATCCACCCTGCTGTGATAATGCTTTTATTGGGGCTTTTGGGCTAAAACCCTGGCCTAGGGGAAGCCAGGGCTCTTCCTTATCGTAACATTGCAGCTTCCCTGTGCCACAGTGCTCCTAACAGAGTGATTCCAAGCATGAAAATCTGAGACATTTCAGATGATCCTAGGACGCCTGGGGCTCTAAAAAAAGCTACTCTCTTCTTCCACGGTGTTTCTTCCTTTACAATCTCAAAAGCAATCACATCACCGGCAGAGCCTGACCATGGTAGCCGAAAGCTTTACAGGGATTTGAAACAGCAGACGTATGTGGTTTGTGAAGGAAAGGGAAGGCAATATTCCCAACCTCCTCCAAAGTTCAGAGGTTCCCTTATGGAAAACAACGCTGAAGCCCAAATACCACCTGATACTGAGAAGCCCGTGACTCAAGAAGGTCCAGGGAAATAGGCAGTAAAGTTGAGCAGGAGCCACTAATAAGTGCCAAGTCTGGGCCCTACATCCTGTGGAGTTGGACGCTCAGAGAATGAATGGGGGAAATGGAAGCCTCGCCTCCGGCTACCGCGCTCAAACTTCAGCCCAAAGGAAGCCATCTCGGTTCCGGGAACGGGGCCGCTCTTGGGGCTCCTCTTGGTTGTTAGGGGTCATTACCTTCCTGCTCGTCGCAAAACCTTCCCCTAATCTGCTCCTCCTCTCCACTCTCCTCTCTCTGACCACTATTTGCACTGCCATTCAGACAGGACTGAAGACTCAGGTCACCTTGCACCTGTCTCCCCCGTGTCTCCATCAGTCATCAAATCCTATGTGTCACAGCACCACCTCAAACACTACCTGCGCCGACCCCTTCCTCTATGCCCATAGCCATCACTCAGTCCCGATCAAAAAGAGGTGAACGATCAGAACAGCTTCCCGGCGGGCCTTCCGCTTCCTGTCGCTCACCTCACTCCAACCCAAGCTGTGAGTCTCCAGTTGACTCATTGGCTTAAATTTCCAGTTCCTGTGTCAGTCCACAGCTATGTCATCCCCTGGTCACCTAAATGGCCCCTGGTGCCCCTCTACAAAAACTAACCCTTAGATCTATGTTAGAACTCTGTGATCACTCCCACCTCCCACGCCCCAAATCACATACCCCATCGAATTTCCCATTACCCTAATCAGTTTCCTTACAGCTTCTAGAACACATCAAGTCCCTTCCTACTTCTGTACCATTATGCACATTTCTTTGCCCAACTCAAGCCGTCAGCCCGTTTCAAGCCCTGCCAAGGAAGGCTCTCCTGACCACACCTCCCTCAACTTGCCCTCTCCTTCCCTGAATTCCTCTAGCACTGATGTTCTGCACCACATCACTTTCTGTACAACAACACTGCTGGATGCTTAGTATGTGCCAGGCGCCATTCTAAATGTTCTACGTTCATTTACTCCTTATAACAACCTGATGGAATTACTCTCATTTTACAAACAGACAAACTGAGGCAAACAATGGTGAACTAGCCCAGGGCCCACAGCAGAAGTCCGGAAGCCAGGAGTTAACCTGGTGCCAGATCCCACACTCCTCACCATATATGATAATTACAGACCGCTTCATAGGACATTGTGATGATAAGTTACTCAATAGTGAGGACACAGCCCTTCCTCAAAGCTGCATATGAGCTAATATCCCATAACTGAGGAGAGGAAACAAGGTCAACCCCCGATCAGGGACCGGGCTTGTACCTGATGCCTCACAGTGCCTGAAAGAGGAGCTTTTCTCCTCCTGGGAGGCTGGGGGGCACCGGGATAACGAGGCAGCGAGCGAGCTGGAGCGCCCTTGAAACTACCACCTGATCATGGGAGTATTCCAGTGTAAAATCCACCTCGAGTACCAAGACACTCTGTCTGCCTTTGCCTGCACACGCTGCACCTCAAAGTCTACATCTTTGGGGTCCCGGACGCTACGGTGAGAAATACCTGTTTTAAGGAATTCAAATAAGTTACGTGACACAAATTAGAAGGGGTCACAGAACAATTCAAAAGGTTCCATTTTGGAAACCCTATGAATAAAACTATGGTGTCTCCTGAGAGGAAGGGTCTTCAGCTTCATGAGCACCCCTCTGTCCCCCACTCAGCAAGTCCAGGGACAGAGATCATTATCTCTAATACCACTGGCCCCAAGAGGAATGGCTCTCAGAGGTTGGGAACATTACATTTTCAGAGGGCTCTAGAAGGTTTTTTTTTTTTTTTGGCTGCAACTCGCAGCATGCAGGATCTTAGTTCCCCGACCAGGGCTCGAACCCATGTCCCCTGCATTGGGAGCGTGGAGGCTTAACCACTGGGAAAAGGGAAGTCTTCACCGCCAGGGAAGTTCCTAGAAGGTTCTGAGAGATTGTGTTTCTCCATTAAACACATCCAATCAAAGGCATGGATAGTCAAGGGAGGCTACCGGTGGCCCTCAAAGAAGTTTCCCCAGTACCACAGGTAAGTTTCCCATGCTGCCACTACCCAGGGAAGAAGGATTTGCCCCGAAAGCACTGAGACTCCCTCACCTGTGTCCCCTGCAGGGTAGCATGCCAGTGACTGGGAATGTTGAAGCTTCTTTACTACACCATGTGATCATCAGAAGATATAAAAAACACCATATAAACTACACAAACACATGAAGAAGCACAGTTCTTCTTCATGTTAGCCTAGGGCACGTGTTAATACAATTATCTGTCAGTATCCACAGGGGACTGGCTCCAGGAACTCCCAGATATCAAAATCCACGGATGCTCAAGTCCCTTATATAAAATGGTGTCGTGTTTGCATATAACCTACACACATCCTCCAGTACACTTTAAATCATCTCTAGATTACTTATAACACTTAATAGAATGTAAATGTTATGTAAACAATTGTAAATACAATGTGAATGTTATGTAAATAGTTGCTGGAGTGTGGCAAATTCAAGTTTTGGTTTTTTGGAACATTCCGGAATTTCTTTTTCCAAATATTTTCAATCTGCAGTTGGTTGAATCCACAGATGTGGAACCTGCAGATACAGAGTCTGTATGTATAATAAGATCTGAGCCTTTTTACAGCCTCCTCTAGTTTTACTTCCTAATTTTAATCCACTCCTGATGAAAATCCCACAAGGCTCTCTCTAAAGCAGGGATTCTCAACTTTAGCACTATTGACATTTTGGGCCAGATAATTCTGGGTTTGGGGAGGCTGTCTTGTGCACTGTATGATGTTTATAGCATCCCTGGTCTGATGCCGGTAGCACGGCTCCCTGACTCCCAAGCTGTGACAACAGACATCACCAGCATCAGGGGTTGGGGAGGATCACCCCTAGCTGATAATCACTGCTCTAAAGAAACTAAAGAAGCTCAATTTGGTCTGAATCCCAAACAGCACTCCCACCCACCCAATTTCAAGTTGAAATTACATTTCCCCCAGTTTCCCAAACCCCAGATAGTGCTCCCCAGAATTCTATTGACAAAATCAATAAGATTCTCCAACTCCTGGCAAGAAGGATCTTCCTTCTTCCCATCTGTCACTTAAGCCTCCTTCATGGTTTCTCAGCTATTTCTCTAGAAAGGCTGTAATTTTCCTACTCAGTCACCCCTGGGCCCAGCAGCTTACCCTTCCATCACAGAGCGCATGAAGGCCTCTGCCCCAAGGCCCAATTACATGCTTATTATCTGGTCACAGACAGGGGCAAACCAGACTCTTTCCTGGCACCCTCAATGTCATTTGCCATATAGGACTTCAGGAAAGCCATTCTATGAGCAGAAACTAGAGGGAGAAAAATGTACTAAAAGAGGGTTTGTGAAAGGCCCCAAATAAATGGGCTTTATTTTTTAAAAAATCATTTACAGAAGATAGAAATCAAGAGTCTAAGACAGTCAAGGCTTCTGAGAAAAAGAAAAGGATAATGTGAAACTGTAACTAATACAGACAAAAACAAAACACAAAAAACAGACCATAAAAAAAAAAACAGACCAGAAAAGGGACTAAGAATTAAGTCTCCTTGCAAATAACATGTAAGAAAGAATATGAGAACACTTGAAAGTCCAATAGAAATAAACTGCAGAGTAACTGCTGAGTTGCCAATTAAAAAATTTATCTTCAAGAACAAAGAGGCAAAAGATCTACATAATTAGGTAGGAAAAATAAAAATGATACTAGAGGCAATTAAGACTTCTAAGATCAGATAATATTAATAAATGTACTAACAGATTCGTATGCCTTTGTCTCTCTAATCATTTTGCCTCCTCCTCTACCTCCTTGATCATCTCAGACAGATTTTCTCCAAACGGCAGGAACCACCCATTTGGAAATCCAAATGTCCCCGTGCCAATGGCTGCCAAACCACATGCAGAAATAGCAGTGCTGCAGAGAAACATGAAACTTAACAAATTACCCCCAAAGAATGTCTCCTTTATAAAGGGTTAAAGGCTGAGAAAAACAGGAAACTGCACTTGAAGCTTTTTTGGAAGGCAACTATGCTCACCCCCATAGAAGCTTTCTGGAGTAGAAAATGTGTACAAATCTTCAACGATTTTATGAAGACTGCAGTGCATACTGCGGGCACAGGTCTCTGGGACCTATAAATAAGAACACGAACCTAAAGCTCGTTGAAAGAAAGGCTAGAGGAAAGTGTATCTAAAAACCAAACCCTGACCAACTTCTATCAGACTTTATAGACCTGGCTGAATGGTTCATATTAACATCCATAAATACAGGAGAAAAGAAAAATATGCACACCAAAACCCCTCCACTCAATGCCAAGTACAAACAGATTCTGGGAGGCCGTAGGGCTGAGCCAACATTACCAGTGCATTCACTGTCCACCGAGCTGACTTTTTAAAAAACTTCCCCTAGGTGTCTAAAGCCCCTGCCTCTGCAAAAGGACTTAGATTATTTAAAAAAAAAAAAAAAAAACCCACAAAAACAAACAAAAACTGGCATCCTTCAAACAGCTTGAGGCTCTTTGAGGATGGAGCTGGGGGGAGCCGAATGGAGTCCAACACTGGGCACAACACAGGCACTTAAATAAGCGTCAAAGAGTTGATCCATCTTCCTCTCCAACCGAATTCAGCAATCCTTTCCTAGGGTCTCAGAGGAAAAAAAGCACCTCTCTCCTCAGACTCTATCTCCCCTATAATCTGTTCACTCCATTATACCCATGATGTAGCTTGATAGACTCAGTTTAAAACTAAACAACTTTGTAGCCTTCTGAGCTTGGCCAAGTGGCTTAAACTCTTGTTTCCTCTTCTGTAAAAGAGGGGTTGACTCCCTAGCTCCCATGGTTGCTGGGGAATTAAACAAGATATAACAGGAAACGTGCTTCCCCCAGTACCTGGATACAGGAAGAATTCAGTCTGTGCTGTTAACATTATCCCAGCATCTTCAGTTGCCCCCTTTCTATCATGTTCTTCCATCGCCTTCAGATGTGGTCAGAACACAAGGCAAAAGGCTTCACTGAGTCCCACTGCTCCAAAGCCATCTTACTTCAATTCTTCCTGTCCTTGCTGAACTCTGGAAGTCAGTGATCTACACCCACTGGCCTCACAATAGACTCCCTACCCATTCACTGCACAGACCCTCAAGGCAACCATCAGCTTTTCACCTCCTTAATGAAACAGCAACTCACACAGTCCCCAAATGCAATTTCTGTTTTCATTTTCCACGATCTCTGAAGTACTCGACAGTCGATCAAACTTTCCCTTAAATGTTCTCTTCCCTTGATCACTATAGCATGGCCTTCCCAGACTTCCCTTCAGCTCTTGCTGTTTCCTCCGGTGGTGGCTTCTCTGGTGTGGAAATGCTGGGGGCTCAGTACTCTTTCCCCTCTTTCTCTGGACATGCTTGCCTTCGCCATCTTCCACCAGGACGAACCCCACGGTTACCAGGGCTGACTGTCAGGGAGCCTAGGCAGAGTCTTGTAAGTATGTGAAGGAAATCCTGCCAGGACAGATTTGATCTCTGCGAATTTGCTGAAATGCAAAGCCAGGAGTACTGGCCAAGGTGGGAAGGCAATGTTTGTGGCCGAAACAATGTGTGAAAACAACAGCTTGAAGTGATAGGTTGACAAAATGTCTACATTTCTCATGACATCCCAGCCCTGACAAGTACAGTGTGGTGGTTAGGAATGTGGACTCTGGGCTCCACACTGAATCCTGACTCGTCCACTAACTAGCTCTCTGACCTTGGTCATGTTAGCCTCTCTGTCTTAGTTTTCTCATGTGTAAAATGGGGATAACAATACCTATTCATACGGCTTTGTGAGGATTCAATGTAAAGTATTAGCATGGTGTTTAGAATATAGTAAGTGCACATGAAATTTTAGCTGATTTTGCCCTCTACTTACTCTGTGTTCAGTCTTAGTCTAAAAAAGAATGTCAAGTAGGATGCCCCATCACTGACAAGGGGGAATAATCCACACAGGAAACAGAGTAAGGAACAATGCTCTGAATTACCTGCATATAATAACCCAGAGGAGGGTATCGATTTATTCGGAGTCTCCCCCAAAACCTCTAATGCTCCTAACACTTGTTTAACAAAAAAAAGTCCCTGATTCTTTTACTAGCCACCAGCTGCTAACAACACTGAGTCTGCAAGTTTGACTAGATGGACTCACTTCCAAAAAGAACTTCAAGATTTTGCGGCTCGGGTTGTTGTGAACTCCAAACATCAGTTGTTTTAATAAATAAGCCAGGGCTTCCCCAGTGGCGCAGTGGTTAAGAATCTGCCTGCCAATGCAGGGGACACGGGTTCAAGCCCTGGTCTGGGAAGGTCCCACAGGCCATGGAGCAACTAAGCCTGTGCGTCACAACTACTGAGCCTGCGTGCCTAGAGCCCGTGACCCACAAGAAGAGAAGCCACCGCAATAAAAAGCCCGCGCACCGCAACGAAGCGCAGCAGCCCCCACTCGCCGCAAATGGAGAAAGCCCGCACACAGCAACGAAGACCCAACACAGCCAAAAATAAAATAAATAAATTAAAAAAAAAATAAAGAAGCCATCACCTATATCACCTTCTGACCAGAAAGCTTCACGTTGTACTTGTTTTTGAATATAAGTCATCACACAAGTGCCTACATTAGAAAAAAAAATTTTTAATAACAAAATTTTTTAAAGATGTTAGCATTTCTGAAAGAGTCTCTCTCCTTTCTCCTGTTTCTTCAGCGTTTTTATAGAATTTCAGAGCTGGAGGGAGTCTTCGATATTTGTGAAGCCGAGGCTTTCATCAGCAGCTACATTTGCAAACTCCTGAGTCCTCGGCTTGGGTGAGCGGCTGATGACAAACCAGAAGAGAAGGGGACTCCTTTGGTGTCATGCAAGTCTGCCAGGCCTACTGCACTGGAAACGGCTCAGCCGGTAGGTGCTAATTAGTCATATGAGAACATGCCATTCCTTGGCTGTTTTTTTAAAATACGCAAACAGAAAATTTAAATGTGATGATGTTACAAAAGCTGGTACTCTAATGATTCTTAGCGAAAAAGCAGATGTTAGGGGGAAAGGGGGGATTGGGATGAACTGGGAGATTGGGATTGACATATATACACTACTGATACTATGTACAAATTAGATAACTAATGAGAACCTACTTGTATAGCACAGGCAACTCGACTCTGTGCTCTTTGGTGACTTAAATGGGAAGGAAGGAAACCCAAAAAAGAGGGGATATATGTGTAAGTATAGCTGATTCACCTTGCTGTACAGGAGAAACTAACACAACACTGTAAAGCAGCTATATTCCAATAAAAATTAATTTAAAACATAAAAATTTTAAAAGTTTGGGACTTCCCTGGTGGCACAGAGGTTAAGAATCTGCCTGCCAAGGCAGGGGACACAGGTTCGAGCCCTGGTCCGGGAAGATCCCACATGCCGCGGAGCAACTAAGCTCGTGTGCCACAACTACTGAGCCTGTGCTCTAGAGCCTGCGAGCCACAACTACTGAGCCTGCTCACCTAGAGCCCGTGCTCTGCAATAAGAGAAGCCACTGCAATGAGAAGCCCACGCACCACAACGAAGGGTAGCCCCCACTCGCCGCAACTAGAGAAAGCCCGTGCACAGCAACAAAGACCCAACACAGCCAAAAATAAATAATAAATAAATAAATGTTTTAACAAAATTTTAAAAATTAAAAAAAAATTTTTTTAAAGCAGATGTTGTATTATTCTGATTCATTAGCTTATCTTACTACTTTCAAGGCCAGCTCTAGTCCCAATAAAACTTAGTTCCAAGCCCACCTGTGTTTTGTTGTTTAAAGAGCCATGTTCAGAAGAGAGGTGGAAGCTATTCTTTGACAAATGGTTTTGAAAGGAAGTCTTTACATAGACTATCCTTTGGATACGCTGTGTTTTTTGTACCAATCACAGATCCAGGTGGCCCAGAGGGAATGATTAGTTCTTTTTTTAACTTTTGGACAAACTAAGAAATGAAGCTATAAAAATAGATGTTTCTCTGCTCTCTCCTCCCCAGTGTTGCCAAGCTTGTTGCTTTTATCTGTAATCCTTATCTGCCTGCATGACAGTCTTACTGTTTTGTGCTATTAAAATATTACAGTTGCATAATATAAGATCACATCCAACGCAGCATCTTCCCAACAGAAAGAATCAATCCCTTTAATGATCACTTTTGAGGTCTAACTGTACTGCTCCCCAGAGAAGAGGCAATAAGGCCCTGGGACGGTAGCTGTGGGCAGGGAACCAGCCGACCAGTCCCCAGCAAGGCAATGAGCACAGAACAAAAACAGTAGGTGCCATGAAGCCAGACAGGCCCAGGTTTAGAGTCCAACTCTGATATCTACCAAGCTGAATGACTCTGAGCACGTTACACAATTCTTAAATGGGTCTATTTGCCACCTAACTCGGAGCTGAGGGTGAATTCAATCAGAACGTATCTAAAGAGCCTACTGTAATGGGACAAGGAAGCTTAATGAATGTCTTTTTTCATCCCCAAATCATGGTGCATCTTTAAAAACTGTCCTAGTGAGGGGAAGGGGAAACACTTGAACCTCTTAGCTCATGACAAAACAGGCAAGCAGACCCATTCATCAAAAAATCAACAGCAATTTAGTTAAGGACTCTTAAAAATGGGGGGTGGGGGTGGGGGAGAATACCTACCTTAACTTCTTAGAGCAGGTAGAGGAAGGAAACAATGTCTACCAGGCAACGGGGACACAACTGTGGCCAAGAAAAGGAACCTACATACCGTCAAGGGGCCTGCAGTCCAGAAGTGGACAGAAACAAGAAAATGGGAAATTACAATACAGCACGATAAAAGTAAGAGCAGGACTTACAGAGCAGGCTCTGGGAGCACACTAGAATCAGAAGACTCCCTGCAGGAAGCAACATATCACAATAATAATAATAGCTAACTAACACTTGCTGAGAAGCCGCGATGTGCTAGGAATACGCTAACTGCACTAGTGGCTTACCGCCTGTAATTCTCAGAACAACACTGCAAGACAGCCACTATTATTACTGCCATTTTAAAGGTAAAACAAAGAGGTTAAGAAACCTCCCCAATGCACACCACTAGCGAGTGGAAGAGCTGGGATTTGAACCCACTTAGGCCGACCCCAGAGTTTAGGTACTTAACCACCACACCTACTGCCTTTTCTACGATGAGGCCAGAAGCTGTCAAACATCAGAGCCTGGGAAGTTTTGTAGACGCAGAGGTGTGTGGTACAGCTCTAGATGCAAGTCAGCACAGGGCCCAGGCTCATGGGAATTGCAAATGGGCACTTCATACGTGTTAAATTAAGTAATTCTGAAGCCTCCAGTGCAAAGCTAACAGTGGTGAGCAATGAGGAAAGAGGAATAAGCCAGACTGCAAAGCCTCAAAAACACATGAAGGAGTTTGGGAAGGACAAGCCAATGATCCTGAAACGGTGCTCTGAGCCAATATTCAATTTCCTCTTAGAAATAACAGTCTCCTGGGGGAAGCTTCCCAAGAGACAAAATTCCAACTTTTCCTATAAAGAACTAGAAACATTGTAGTTCACCAATCATAACTGATACTCATTCAGGATCAAGTTTTTTAAGGAGTATATAAAATTCAAAATGTAACGGTAACTTGCCCAATTCACATTTAATGTTATAGTTACATGGTTTTCTGTAAAAAAGAAAATGTTTTTTTCATGCTTGCAGTCAACTTTTTCCTTCAATAAATCAGAAGGCAACAGGATACTTTTAATGAGACTATAAAGTTCAGTAAACAGACTTAGTAGCCATCTTTAAGAAGACCGTGAGACGATGTGCTAATAAATGTGAAGGCTTTTTGTGAAACTGATCCAGAGATACCTTTTGCTGCCTTCTTCTCCTCACTGTGATTTTCTACACAGAAAGCACAGAGGCGCATTGGGGATGAACTTGTTGGCGCCCATGTTATCAGCCCCACAGCTTCACCTTATACGACAGTTACAAAGCTCTCGTTTAATAAGCACATACCATGTTCCAGGTGCTGTGCAAAACATGTTATCCTCACAAAGGCCCTCTGAGGTACAAGGTACTATTGTTATTATTCCCATTTTGGAAGTTAGAAAACTGAGGTACAAAGAGTTTAAATAAATTACCTCTAAAGAGAAAGCTGGCTTTGAACCCAGGTCAACTAGCTCCAAAACCTATGCTCCTAAACACTGAGCACCTTGCCTCTCCCAAGTCCCTCCTGCCTTCAAATGGCATCACCAATCCCGATCCACATTGGCAGAGAATTCAACACCCTCTGACTCTCAACCAGAAGGTGTTCCACACCCACAAACTCAAGGCTTTGATTTCAACGACGACGGCTAAACTTGGTCTCTGGAAGGAACAAGTGGGGCAGGTTCTAGGGACAGAGCAGAGACGGTGGAATGAGAAACAGGAAAAATATTTCTGGAGTGAGCCTGAGGCAGCAAAACTGAGGGGGAAAAAACAGGTGCTCCCAGGTGGGGGAGGGAGTTGATAACAAGAGACAGCCTCCTCCTCTCTCCAGGGATTGTCCAGTCCGGGAGTTCTGGAAGTTGCTTATCAGCTCCCACCCACAGCTCCACCCTCAAAAACTGCTGTGACCCTGGCCAGAGCAGAAACACCTCGAATTCCCTAAGCAGAGCAGCCAGGGGTGGGGAGGTGGGGAGATGGGGCCAAGCTGGGCCAGGGGCCTCCTGGCCTGAGGTTTGGAAAAGAAGCCAGAGAGCAAGGGGGGAGGGACAGGGAAGTCAGCAGTGGATTCTCTAGGGACATGATGTCCCTTCTCCTCTAGCCAGCTGGAAGAAGACAAAGACCCTTGACTCAAAAAAAGATCTTTACCTACAAGACACCATCGCATTTGTTGGTTAGTTGAACAGACAAGCAGAGTGAGACAGGGCAGATGGCCACTTCATTTGCACTTCACTGTGAATCCTCTTACAAAAACTGACTTTCTAACATCAGGTTGAATCTAGCTACACAGTGGTTACAGGAATTCTGACAGGTAACTTGGAACACGGGGCAGGGGGAAGGGGAGCTTGGCTGGATGAGAAGAGAAGAGGTCCCATAAACGAAAAGGTGCAAAAACAAAAAAAACAACAATCCATCACTGACATCTCAATGTACCTGAGTGAAACACACCTCTCCACAAACAACACAGGAAGAGCCACTCAGCCATGGGTCAGCTCCCAGTTCTCCGTCTCCAGCAGCTCTGGCCAGCAGCTGGGGCAGCAGGAAAGCTGCAGGCAGGCTAGCAGGCTGCTGGGGCAGCCCATTAAGCCCCCAGCTTCTCTCCAGCTTCTCTACCAGAGTACACAGGATAGGACACCTGGAAGGCCCACAGGGCAAGGTTTAGTGGCGGACCAGACAAAGGAGGGTTTTATGTTGCCCTTCCCCCACGCCAATTAGGCACCAATTAGAAGAACCTGTGTCTCTAACTATAAAGGGAGAGGCCCCACCCCCACCCCGCTTAATTATTAGCCATTTAACCCTATTACTCCAGGTAATGCAGGAGGGCTGGGGGGCACACCTTTAATAAGGGATGATCACACTGCAGGCAGCAGGGAGGTTGCCTCTGCCTGAGCCAACACAGAGCAGTGCTTGTTCACAGCAGGTACTCAATAACTGGTGAGTCAAAGACCAAGATGGAGTATACTTGACAATTTAAGAAAATTTCCGCAAACTCTGTAGTCCAATAATGTGGTACTTTTTGCCTTTATGTTTATGAAATCAATTCCCAGCTGAACCATGTAGAATTATAAGCCCTACGCAGATGGGATGGGGAACACGCTGAAACTTTTTTATTTTTAAGTTACATGGGGGCAGAGCGTATTTCAGGGTCAGAAGGAAGACTTTTTTTTTTTTTTTTGGCTGTGTTGGGTCTTTGTTGCTGCACGCAGACTTTCTCTAGATGCAGCGAGCGGGCGCTACGCTTCGTTGCGGTGTGCGGGCTTCATTGCGGTGGCTTCTCTTGTTGCAGAGCATGGGCTCTAGGCATGCAGGCTGCAGTAGTTGTGGCACGCGGGCTCAGGAGCTGTGGCTCGTGGGCTGTAGAGTGCAGGCTCAGTAGTTGTGGTGCACGGGCTTAGTTGTTCCGTGGCATGTGGGATCTTCCCGGACCAGGGCTCGAACCCGTGTCCCCTGCATTGGCAGGTGGATTCTTAACCACTGCGCCATCAGGGAAGCCCCAGAAGGAAGACTTTTACAAGAGATCAAATGAGGAAATTTTTCTTTAAAATGAGACATCTGGCAAACCTGGCAATTCAGTTTTTATTTGTTGATGAAAATTTCTTGGACCTGGGTTACTCTCTGAATCATTCTTCTTAAAATAGAGGCTTTAATAGAGAGCATTTTGTCTGATTTTTCTTCCACAGCAGGCTCCACTGAGCACACAGAGGAAGCAGCAGCCTCAGTCCAAAGTAATTCCATTTTCATATTAACTAACATTTTAACTCCAATTCAGCAATATTTGTAGAAAAGTGTATTGTAGTTGAGACGCCGGTCTCATCCTTTCCTAAAGCTCAATATCCAGATATTCCTCAATGTGTTAATAAGTAAGAGGCAGACATGATGCTCCTCAAAGGCTTTATATTGGCTGCAAGGAAAACAGCTCTGACCTGGAACCAAATACTTTCTCTGAGAAGATGGGAACAGAGACAACCAGCTCTGCCTTAAATTAGGAGTGGACCCCAAACAGAACAGAGTGGCTTAGAGATCAGGGCTTCAAGAATGTGCCAGCCCACCGCAGAGCAAAAACCAGTCAGCCTTTCCTTTCACTCCATTATTACATTCTCATCAAGCTGAAATAAAAAGGAAACCCTCTGGAAGGAAATCTTAGGAATGTAAAAACCCAAACTGTACTTTATTAACAACAACAAAAAACACCTGCCCAGGACTTCCCTGGTGGCGCAGTGATTAAGAATCCGCCTGCCAATGCAGGGGACACAGGTTCGAGCCCTGGCCTGGGAAGAATCCACAAGGCGTGGAGCAACTAAGCCCGTGCACCACAACTACTGAGCCTGTGCTCTAGAGCCCGTGCTCCGCAACAAGAGAAGCCACCGCAATGAGAAGCCCGTGCACCGCAACAAAGAGTAGCCCCCGCTCACCACAACTAGAGAGAAAGCTCGCGCGCAGCAACGAAGACCCAATGCAGCCAAAAAAAAAACCCAAAACCCACAAATCTGCCCAGGCCTGAAGTTCCAAGATGTTAACCAATACAGATCTATGCTTACAGGAAGGGTGTCTGCATTTTTCCCAGCTGCCTACAGCACTAACTATGGGGTCCCCTTCGTTCATCAAGTATCTGAGTATCTACGAAGCTCTAGCACTGCCACAGGGGCAGGGGACACATGTAAGCAGAAAGAAATACGTGGCCTTGGCCCTCGTGGAACTTATATTCTGGTGGGTGAGACAGACTTCAACGATCCCAGAAATAAATGACATAAAGAGGTAGCTAATGCTTCCCACCACAAACAGAACATGATAGCCCCAAATACCCTTCTAGAGTAAAATATCACCCCATTTTACGGCTGAAAAAAATGAGATACATGAAGCAATGTGCCCAAGATCATACAACCTACAGCCTCAATTTGGCGAGGTCTCGAGTCCACAGCCTCTCACCAAACCAGGTCACCTCTGCCCTCTTCCTGCTGCTTCCAGAAGCCTTCAGTAAGACCCCAGGGAGAAACAATTCTACAGCCTATCGTGCTGCCACACTCAGAGCCTTTGGACAGGCCTATGTTCAATAAACACTCTTTTGGGGTTCAAAGTGCAATATTTTAGTGCTCTTCTCACTTCACTTATGGGGAAATTTTCCTTCTTCAGAAATGGAAGAGTCAATAACGCAGGTAGCCCAAAGGCTTCCTTCACAGAATAAACCTAAAATGACTACTGGGCCCTGGAAGATTTCTAGCTGCCCAAGAAAATGGGCTGGCACCTTACTCTCTGTTTCCTGTCCTGGCCAATTCAATACTGAGTAACAGAATTTCAAAACCATTTCCTCCCCAATCTTAGAAAAATCTTACAACCTCCCAGACCAACTTACATTCACACTGAACAGTGTCTTCCTGAAAACACTGTATAAATCAAATGATGATGACTAAATCATTCTAGACCCATTAGTGACAAATATTTTTGCTGAGCAAATTATGAGTACTTAATTAAGGACTTTAAATTCTGATGTTTTGAATCACCGAATTTTCATAAAGTAGCACAGTCTCAGAATCATTTGTATAAATTTTTTAAATGTTTGTATAAATTTCTTTGAGAAGATACCATCCTTCCTGACTGATTAGTTTTAGATTCAAAGACTATTTTATGTAGTCTTTCCTAACCAGTGAATAGTTGGCGGTCAAGAGACCGAGGCTTAGTTCAGCCACTATTTTGATGTGTAACCTTAAACAAGTCAGTTCCTCTCTCTGTGTCTACTTATTTGTCTTGTGGACACATGAACAGTCTTTCTCCATTTTACAGAGGTGGTGAGGCCAAGGAGATGACACAGGTCAATGCAAAAGGTATTATTTAAAGTCGAGATATTTGATCATCCTTCTGTACCCAGCTCCTAGCGCAGGGCCTACCACAGAGCAGAAACTCAGTAAATGTTTGAAGTATGAACAAAGTTCACTTCTGCAGAAGCTGACAGCATTCATCGAGTACAGGAAAGGAAACCTAACCTTAGGGAACCAAATGGTGGGTCAGGTTAACCACAATAAAAATAGGCAATACACACTCAGCCAGCAGGACCACAATAAGGTTCTGCATCTCATCATCAAAAACAGAACCACCCATCCCTACATACCATACAGATACACAAAAGCAGGTCAAACACGTCACTCAGAACTAATTCTGTTTCTCAATCCATCCCAAATGTATTGTTTTCAATGATCCTCTAACCAAGATATCAAAGTATTCTTACTAGTATACATTTTTCTAACCTAAAATCATCTTTGCAGTAGAATAAGGTAGTTCCTAAAAAATAACTGTCTATTAAATCCTTACTATGTGCTAGGTGAGAGATTTTCAGTTATTTCAATTCCTACTCTTTAATAAAATGTGTTGTCAACTCCTCTCAGAGGTGAAGGGGGCTCTCCCACCCCTGGGCAAGCTACCCAGTGTCAGGGTCTGAGGCCCCGCCTCCCTGAAGACCCCAGACTCCCAGAACACCTGGGATCAGGGAGAAGCCGCAGAAGCTGCTCTGAGGTTGAGATCAGGCCGGGGAGAGAAAATGGGGCTGAGGACCACCCTCTCCCTCCAAGGGGCTCTATGTTTTATGTTTAAATACAGGGGAACCAGAGCACACCAGTGATAAGGATCAGACTACACGAGTATCACCGGAAAATGCTGACACTGATGCTAATTATAGATGCCGGAGAACAACGAATTAGTAAACAAGAAACTGTGAAATTTTGATTTGGCCATGTAAAAATTAATACTAATTACAGTCACTTACGTGAATTGCTTACCTAATTACCACGCAGCACAATAATGATCGTGCGCATCAATAAAGGCGTCAGACTAGCATAACTTTGATTTCATCACAACACTGAACTGAGGTAACAGCTGGCGGCTTTCATAAATTGTCGCTCAGCCAGCACGCTTTTTTTACTCACAACTTAAAAGCTGAATTGAACATCCCTGGGTGAACAAGAACTTGCATTGCTGTAAAAGCAAAAACAGTCCCTGGGCACCACCTGAAAACTGGAACAGCAGAGATTCCGTGGTGACTCAGAACACTGCATAGAGATTCCAGGGGCAAGAAATACATCTTGCATTTTATTATATATGACTCTGTAGCCAAACTGCCATTTCTCTTCTACTCATTTGAATGAGGATTCTCCATCCCACATACCACCATCCTTCATTCTAATCTGTCAGAGATTTATAGTAACAGGAAATTTGGAGCTGGGGCTGGCAGATAAATGAATTTTGGCTGACTGGAGAGAAAAGCTTCCTCTCAGCAGAAAGGGTGTGGTTTGGGTTTCTTAATGACCATTCAGGGTTAGGACTCCAGACACTGCCAATCACAAAGCCCAAGCAGCTTGTTTTGCCTTTTCTAGAAATTTCCAGTCCTACGTACATGGTCCTTGAGCTTCACAAGGACGTATTCTCATAGCTAAGGACCAGGACTGTTTGTGAGGAAGTGCTAGGCCCTAGATAACAGCCCTGTGGGTTAAGGATCCCCCTCACTGCTATCCTGTGCACATCGAAGAAGCTTATTCCAGCATATCACAGGCCAAAGCAAAGACAGGGTTAGCATTAAACTTTATAAAAACCTTAGAATCAAATCTATACACCACCCTGCAAGAAGTGCCGGTTTGGCTTTCTGTACACATATCAGTAAATAAACAACTATCCTGAAAGGAGTAAGAAGCCTTTTCCTGCTTTCCGTATCACTAGTCACCCCCAGGTGCAAGCGTCCACGGGTCTTCTCTGTGGGAACACCCATTTGGAGCTTTAGCTTTCACCGCAACAAACAAAGGACGATTAAAACAAGCCAAAAGACTGATTTATCTGCCCGATTTAAAAAAAATTATCATACAACTCTAGGCCTTCATCTCCAAATGCCTATGCACACAGAAATAAGTAATGGGGCTATTCTAAAGCAAACACTTCCCTTCTGCTGAAGAGGGAAAAAAGTATTTCGTTTCAGTTATGACTTACGAAAATCCAGTCCTAAAAATTCCACTTTCTTATTTTACATTGTAAAATCCTATTTAGTCATAAGAGATTTCAACCTCTTGCTTTGTAAATCAACTGCCAAGTCCTGTTCCTTGCACCTTCTGAATATCTTTCCAGTCCAGCATCCTCTCCATGCCCATTGTTACTAGTCCTAATAGCTTTACACGCCTAATCAATTTTGACCCCTCTGATCCACTTCCCCAAAATCTGAGGTGACCTTTCGAGATTGCAAATCCATCATTACCTTCGGTGTAAAATCCAAGTCCTCAACGTGGGCCTGACGGTCTCGCCTCTGCCTGCTACTCCAAGCCCATCTCTCCCCAGTCCCAGCACCCCTCCTCTGCCCTCACACCAGACAATCGCCTGCAGTTTTCTCCATCCTTTGCACATGCTGTGCACTCTCTCTCCAGCTTGGATGAGCCCTCACTTTCTCCTTTGCCTGCGCAGCTCCTATTATCTCTAATGTGCCACTCAGACGTCACTTCTTCAAGGAGGAGCACTTCCCTCACACACTTAGAGTGCCCCCCTCACCCTCACCCTGTCCCTTGGTTCCTCCATGATCCTCCAGCATCCCTGCTTCATAGCACTCATCACCTCCTATCTGTCTCCCTCGTTAGAAGATTAGAAGGCGGGGACCGAGCCTTTCTTTCTCTCTAATTCCACAGGCTCACACAAGGCCTGGGACTCATTAAATGAAGAGCCATCGTCCTTTGGTTCCAAATCAGCACAACTTCCCGTACTAGAGAGTTACACATGTAAGCTACTTGCGGGGGTGGGGGTGGCAGGGGAACTACTAAGGTGACTTCTCATTAATGATGATGATAATTATTATGGTAAATGTCAGCTGAAGGCACAGAGCATGGTACAATGGAAAAAACATGGACTCTGCAGTCAGTGAGATATGAAACCGAATTCAGATAAGTAACATAAGCCCAGGTCTGTGGGGGTTTTTTTGTTTTTTGTTTTTTTTGGGGGGGTACGCGGGCCTCTCACTGTTGTGGCCTCTCCCGTTGCGGAGCACAAGTTCCGGACGCGCAGGCTCAGCAGCCATGGCTCACGGGCCCAGCCGCTCCGCAGCATGTGGGATCTTCCCGGACCGGGGCACGAACCCGTGTCCCCTGCATCGGCAGGTGGACTCTCAACCACTGCGCCACCAGGCAAGCCCAGGTCTGTGGTTTTATGGGAGAATTTATTTAAGTCTGGGAATGTGTCAAGTATAGTATTCGGCACATATAGACCCATCCCTGCTCCCACCCCACTGTACCCTATGAGCCTGGGTGTATGGTGGAGAAAAGGAAACACATTCCCAGGCAAAAACCTATGGTGATAAAGGCCAGAATGGTAGTTACTGCAAGGAGGGGCATTTTTGGCTGGGAGGTGACATGAGAGCCTTTTGGAGTACCGGAGATGTTCTATGTCTTGATCTTGGTGATGAGTACACAGATGTATACTAGGTAAAACACATTGCTCTGTACACTTACTATCCGTGCATTCACTGTATGTAAATTATACTTCAATAACTTTTTTTAACTAATAAAGGAAGTACACTCTCCCTATGATGGAAGACAGCCTCAAAGATGAGGCCTGAAGTCAAAGCATGTTTGCACGCTGAAAGCCCCTGGTCACCCACAGCAGTGATTCTTAGCCCCAGGGCTACAGTGTTATTATAAAGGGTCAGCAAATGCATTTGTACACCAGGCATTGGAAGCAGGCAGGATAAATGTCTCACATGCACGTACATATCACAATGTCCCAAAGGTACAGAGAAGCTACCATATTTAATAAAACACATTAATTTCAGAGTGTTACTAACTTTAGAGTCACTCTGTTATAACATAGTTTCTCAATCAACAAACACTCAAAGTATAGCTACAATCCTGTTGGGACTAAAACAATTTTTTGAAGTGTCATCTTACTCTCAATCTCACATTCTCTCACACTCTCTCAGGCCTAAAGTCTAAACACAATCAAGCCAGCAGCCTAGGGGTATACGGAGTGGTGGAGAGGGGTCTCCAGACCACCCTAGTCCATTACCATCTTCTCTTCTTCCAACCTCCTTTAGCACCAACTATCTACATCCACAGCTAAACAGTCAAGTACGTAAAAGGTGGTTGGACTTCCTCTTTATAAATATTAATATTGGCAGCTGCCATTACTATGTTCCAGCCACTGTTCTAAGTATTTACATGCATAACTTCATTTAATCTTCACTCAGTCTTAATATATGGGAGATATTATTATTAGAGATGAGGAAACTGAGGCCAAGAAATTAAGAAAGTTGTCTATTTTCTCTCAATTGGTAGGTGGCAAAGGCAAGATCTGAACCCAGAGAACTTGACTTCAGAGCCACTACCTGACATGGCGTTTGTGTGTTTACTTTTTATTCTGACATAATTTTAGGTTTACAGAAGAGCTAAAAAGATAGTACAGAGCTCTTGTGTACCTTCCCAGCTTCCCCTTATGTTATCATCTTACATAACCACGGCACATTGATCCAAACTTAAGAAAGTAACACTGGTACAATACTATTAACTAAACTACAGACTTTATTCAGATTTCTCCAGTTTTGTTTATTTTAATTTTTTTTTTGGAAGTATAGTTGATTTATAATGTTTTTACACTCATGCCCTTTTTCTGGTCCACTTTACATTTGTAGGCATAATTCCTTAGTCTCCATTCTTTAATGGTTCCTCAGGCTTTCCTTGTCTTTCACAGCCCTGTCACTTTTAAAGAATACTAGTCAGATATCCTGTTGAATGCTCTTCAGTTTGAGTTTGTCTGTTTTCCCATAATTATGGATTTTGGGGGAAGAACATAAGAGGTGAAGTGCCCTTCTCATCACATCCTATCAGGGGGTAAGTGACATCAACATGACTAAAAATGTTAACCTTGACCTCTTGGTTAAGGTGGTGTCTGCCAAGTTCTTCCACTGTAAAGTTACTGTTTTCCCTTTCCATACTCTATTATTTGGAAGCCAGTCTCTAAGACCAGCCCACATTCAGGAGAAGGGGAATTAAACTCCATCCCCAGGAGAGGAGAGTTTCAAAGAATATGTGGACATGGTTTGAAACCACCACAGTAATTAATAAATACTTTTGGACGATGCTTTAAGGCCATGCTAATATTCTGTTTCTCCTTAAACTGTCACAAACTAATTTTAGCCTTCATTGGTAGATCTTGCCTGCAGCAATTATTACTGTGGTGTGCTAATGGCGATTTTCTATTCCTCTCATTCCTTCTACATTTATTAACTGGAATTCTTCTGAAAAGAAGAGCTATCTCTTCTCTCCCATTTACTTACTTATTCAATCATTTATATCATTAACTCACAGATGTTTATTTTATTCTTTGGCTTATAATCCATTACTATTGCTTTTTATTTTGCTGTTCAGATTGTTCCAACTTTGGCAATTGAGAGCTCTTTCAGGTTGGCTTCTGTGTTCTTTTGACATATTCGTCTTTTTTTTATTTTCCCTGCCCCAGTACTAGAATCAACGATTTCTCTGAGGAGATCATGGGGCCATTTTATCATCACTCTAATCAAGTCAATCTCTTAAGGGAACTGACCAATTTCGTATTCCTAAGTATCTCCTACAGCAGTATGCTTGACATACAGGAAAGTAGTTGTTTATGAAAGCTTCAAGGGCAGAAAGAGCAATGGCCCGTTTGTAGACTCACATAGTTGAGGCGACAGGCTTCTTCCTCTCCTGAGCCACCCTGCGGGACAAGGTGTAGAAAAAGCCACATGGTTCCTGGCACACAGTAAGAGTACAGTAAGCAGTAGGTCCTTTCCCCAGTCTGTCTCTGCAGCTGCTTTAAGACGTGCTGATGCACCTTCCTTGGGACCTCTGTCAGGAAACGCTACAAACGTGCCCCCCTTTTTTTTTTATGGATGGGAAACTGAGGTGCAGGAGAAGTAAAAAATATTGCCAAGGGGCTTCCCTGGTGGCCTAGTGGTTGAGAATCCGCCTGCCGATGCAGGGGACACGGGTTCGTGCCCCGGTCTGGGAAGATCCCACATGCCACAGAGTGGCTGGGCCCGTGAGCCATGGCCACTGAGCCTGCGTGTCCGGAGCCTGTGCTCCACAACGGGAGAGGCCACAATAGTGAGAGGCCCACGTACCACAAAATATATATATATATATATTGCCAAGATCATACAACTAGAGAATGGCTGAGGTAATTCTAGGCAGAAGGCCCCTGGGGGCCTGCTCTCCCATGCCCTTCCCCAGAGGCAGCGTGCACCCTGAAGGAGGAAGCTTCCTGGAGACCATGTTCCCTGTAGACTGATTTTTCTGTCTAACCCTCATCCTCTTCCCTTCAGAGTTCAAGCACGGAGAGGCTGACTAAAGGGTAAAACTAAGAGACCTATGTGCTTTCCAGACCCCAGGGTTCCAGACAGTCCTAGACCAACTCTACAGACAAGAAGAACTTAAGACTTAAAGATTTTGTCTGGGTATCTACAGATCAAATAAAAAGCTAACATCAAAATTAGTGAAGGAAGGAAAGACAAGATTTAGATTTTGTTCCACTCAATCCCAGATGGCCACACGAACCAAAAGACCAATCCTAAGTGACTAGTATAAGTATGAATACTAAGTGGGCAATGAGAAACAAATTAAACACATTAAAACGAATGTGAAACACAATCAAAACAATGTTAAAAAGCAGACGGTTAAGGCTACAGGTGTCAAAATCTTGCAAGTCCCAGTACCTGGTAATGAGGAACCCTGATGCCAGCCAGATTCATCACATGAAGTCAGCCAGTGACTTCATTATTTCATCAACAGAAGGAAATCAGATAATACCTTGAGCAATAGGAAGTGTTCACACACACACACACACACACACACACACACACACGGCAATAATGTTGGTTATTACATTATTATATAATCACATTTTTTCAGATATATAGCTGACTGAAGAGTAAATATTAAAAAGTGAGGGAAACAGAAATGATGTTAACTAAAGACAAAGAGTCTAACAGATCATGATGGTTAAAGAAAAGACATTTTTAAAAAGACAGCTCTGTCTGAAAAAACTTAAGTTGGTTGAAAAAACTTAAGTACTGGATCCTGATTTTGTATACACTCTCCAAGAAAGAAAAAACTGTTAAACTTTAAAGTGAAACACTAAACCCTCGATCATTTACTTAAAAACCTTTCTGAAAGTCTGCTCTGGGTCTGCTAAAGACAGCAAAAAGGCTGCTGGTTAAGAGTGACTAACAAGAAGACTATTCTCCAGCCGAGTTCTTAAACATATAATAATGGAGATAGCAACAAATTAAAAAGTAATGAATCTGGAATCTCTGCCAATTTCAACATCTGAGGTATTTTCATTTGTAACAGATAAAAAGTAATAGAGTATTCTATTACTGCTAAGCATATAGGACCCATAGGTGTTTTCAGTACCACTCAGCTAGAATACTATCTTTTCCTTCTACTTCTACAACCTGGGGACTCAGACATCTTGGCAGCCATGATCTGCACGTAAAATAGACTCTACAGGCCTCGCAAATGGAAAATCCCGGTCTTGGGCAAGTCACTTTAACCTTTCTCATCAGTAAAATGGTCACTAATACCAATATCACAGGATTGTGAAGATTAAAGCACCAAGGATTATGGAAGTAACATTTCCTGTCCCATAATCCCAGGTTTCAAACTACTATCAACAATCATTTGAACCAGCCAGACAATACTCTCTGAAAGTCATTTTATGGACAAACTATTGTTTGGGAATGTAAAATCTGGTCATAAACCACTAATGAGGCAGGGGAAGGGGAAGGAATTGTAAAAAAGCAGAATGGGTAGCAATAGCTAGAAATAATTTCAAATACACAGGCCTCTAGTTTCTTGCCAATTGTTTAGATTTACTTCCCTTGCACACCCTTTGGCCTCTGTGGTACATCCCACAGGCATGTGTCCACAACAAATCTTTATCACTTTAAAATCTGGTGGGGGAGGGGAGGGTACTGAATTTTCTCAGAGGCGAAATTCATGAAAGCATTAACCTGCTTGAGAGGAAGGTGAGGATTTTCTAGAAGAAAAGTTTGAGGAAGTTTGAGAATAAGGGAGGCTTTTTCCTCTTCGTGAGCTGCACGGCTTTCCCTATATCCTCTAAACTAATATATTATTTGGCATAAGTTTAAAGACATTCCCCTCATCTAACTTTCTTATATTCCAAGGAAATTGCCAATGATTTAAAAAATAAGCCTCTCACTTTATGTAGTCAAAGTGTTCCAAAGGGCTTTTGTATTACACTCTTAATAAAAGGAACAATCCCCAGTTGCATAAAAGCTAAGACTAAGGACTCCGGAGCTAGTCTGCCTGGGCTTGGAAGCAAGCCTCAGCACTTCCCAGCTTACTACAGTGGGCAAGTTATTTGATGGCTCCAGGCTTTGGTTTCCTCATCAGTAAGATGGCAATACCACTTGTGCCCTCTCCAAAGTGTTGTTATGAGGATGAAATGAGCTAATATTTGTAAAGTGCTTAAGAACTGTGGATGGCACAAAGTGTTATCAAAGCAACTATTAAATTAAAATAAATAAATCCCTAATTTGGGGGGTAAAATTTTACCTAAGCATATAGTAAGGGGTGGTTTGAATTTCTTCCAAAGACACAGTTCTCCAAGTGATCAAACGCAATGCTTTACAAGCAGAAGTTTGGGGAGTCAGACTCCTGGCTCTGCCATCCTCCATGTGGCCCTGAGCTGGTCACTTTAACCTCTCCCTGAACCTTTGCTTCTTCATCTGTAAAATGTGGATAATAACAATTAGCTAGCAGGTATGCTGTGAAGATAGACTGAGAAAATATAGATGTAAAGTTCTGGGTACAGACAGAGGAAAGTATTAAGTGCTCAAGAAGTAAAACTCTTCCCCAACATGTACATCCCAACCTACCATAGAGTCTGTAGCGACAGCTCTGAGCTGCTGTGAACTAACTTGTGAGTGAACTACCTCAAATACTGCAATCTGAGCTGGGCTTTTGTGGAAGTTTTATCAGGGCTGTGGGGCAACCTGAAGAAGCAAGAATCAGGCAGGTGAACCGAACCAGGATCCAGAATCAAGCTGGATCATAGGAGGAGGAGGGAACATGACACCAACAGTTATGAGGCTCCTCTCCAGGCCCAGCAAAGAGCTAAAGATCGAAAAACAAGCCCCAGAAAGAATTTTCCAGGTAAACAGCCCTTTTGAAATGATCTGTTCTGAAAGCTCTTCTGGCCACTGGACTTCTTAGAAGTAGGTCTCAATTATAATTCAAAAGGAAAAATAACTTGAGAAATGGATTGTGTTTAAAGAAAACTGAAAAGAAAAATCACAATGAAGGCTTATTCAGGTGAAAGGAAAACAAAGTCAACAGGTTGGTTCACTCAGACAAAAAGGGCTGGGGTACAGGCAGAAACTCCCTTTAAGAAGGGTCCTCCTAAGGTTAAATAAAGCACCACCTCCAAATACACTAGCTTGTGTTCTCTAAGTATCTGATACCTCAAGTAATAGAACCACTATCTCTACTTTTTCACAGGTAAGAAGAGAGTTTCCAATTTTTTTTAATTAAGAAAATTAAAATCCCTGAGATTTTAAGCTTTCGCTATGACTGAAAAGAATTGTAATTAGGAGATCTGACTATACACAAGCAAAGGTGAAAGTCACAAATTCAATAAAAGGAGGGACAATAATAAAAAAATTTACTTTCTTAATCTTAGTAAGAACAAGCACTTAATAATGCCCTCCAAATTAAGGCTACTAATCCAGTATCAGTGAATGGTCAATAAATGCTGACTACTAGTACTATTATTAGTGGGACATACATTTGGAGCTGCTTTTCCAGTCACATCGAGTCCTCACTGGCAGGAATAAGCCAGCGTGCAACCCTGACAGAGGACAGACCCCATCACGTGGAGGCAGAGGCACAGCCTCGGTCTTGCAAGAATTACACACCATCCAACTCGACAGTGTGAACTCCTTGGCACTGTGAAGCTCAAGTGTTTTAAGATACATTTTCCTTTCTCAGTAAAGTCAAACATATTTCTTCTCTTGTTTTTGTTTTCATTTTTCATCTTAACTCATGACAATGCTCTTTAAAGAATCTGAGAGCCCAACATGACAGTGCTGTGGAGTGAGTAAGATGGAGCTGGATGCTGTCATTGCCTAATAGAGGCCAAGATCCCTCTGAAGTAGAACCCTTACTGTCCCAACAACTGTCAAAAAGAAACAAATAAGTGGCTCCATGTGCTGCTTTTATCAATTTTATATTGACACTACAGGTGTAGCATTTGTACATCTGGCTGGTCAAGGGGGGGAATCTGAGCCAAAGCAGAAGGACCCTGACCCAGTCCTCCCACCCCCACTCCAAACACATAAAACCAATGGATAAAATAAAACAAAAGAAATACTTTCATATATAGTTGAGCTCCAAACCAAGAAAAGAAAATATACAGATGGCAGAACAGGAACTCAAAATCGGACCTGTGAGTGGGAGCTCTGAATGCAATAGCTCAGGAGTCAATAATGAGACAGACCTATGCTTAGTATACTTAACGAAAGACAATTCAACTGACTCTTCAATGTTTATGTAAAAAGTGTGACACCATGAAACATATTCAGAGTAACATATGAGACTGAATAAGTCACAACTCACCTTGACACACCTAGATTCTTATCTAGAGCCACCCCATAAACCTGGTGGGAAAACACCATTTTTAGTGGGTTTTCCATAATTAAAATCTAAAGAAATTTGGTCTCTAAAGTCTCTAGAGTATCTTTTTAAGGCTTTGTTACCTATAGGGCCATGTATGGCCAGCAGGAAACTTAAAAAATTAAAAGCCATCTGAACTAATCCAGACTCTGGAAGATTAGAATCCTTGATTTGCAAGTGACCAGAAGAACCAGCACAAACTGGAGGACTCTGAGTAGAAATAGCACTCAATTAAAATACAAACAACACCACTTCATTACAAACCAGTTCAACTGCTCTACATAGTAAAGTAAAACTGTCACAGTCTAAATGTCTCAGAGCACATTTTAGAAAGGTTATTACTGAAGCACAAATAAGCTTAAAAGTACGAGTTCACAATGATTATTCACAAGAAACTCATTGGACACGTCTGAAGACTACTAGGAAACCAACTTGATCTGAAAACTGGTAAATAAGGGAAAAGAATCAAGCATTTAATCCATCTTTCCTACACAAACTCTACCTCAGGGTAACCAAGTAGTTAATAACATGAGGTTTGTCTATAAAGTTTCTCTCCAAAAAGTATTCCAGTTAATAAATGAAGAAGGTAAAATAGAAATGAAAAATCACCATTTTGCAAACTCTAAATCATGGCTTTAGACCGTGATCGTCAATGGCTGCCGACATCACAAAAAAGAAGACTAAACAGAAGGACGTACACAACATCCCCTAGAAAGAAATCCTGCCAGAAAATCTGAACCTGAATCAGACCAAGCCTAGATCTGATTTCCAGCCCACAGGAAATACAGGGGACAGATGAACATGTTGAATGATACTTCAGAGATGCAATCAGCGAAACCCAGACTCTGGGAAATGGGGCAAATGACCTTTTTTTCTTCAACAAATAAACTGGAATGAAAAAATGACAGAGATGAAAGCCACAGATTTAAAGAGACTTATGAGACATACCAACCAAATGCAAGGTATGAACCTTGTTTGAACACAGATTTGAACAAACCAACTATAAAATATAAAATAAAATATTTTGGGGAATTCCCTGGTGGTCCAGTGGTTAGGACTCCACACTCTCTGAGGGCCTGGGTTCAATCCCTGGTCAGGGAACTAAGATCCCACAAGCCAAGTGGCCAAAATAAATTTTAAAATAAATAATACAATATTTTAGGCCATATGGAAAATTTGAACCCTGACTGACTAAACACTTGATGGTTTTAAGGAACTGCCATTTTCAGGTGTGATAGTGGTATTTTTAATATTTTTTAACGAGTCCTTATCTTTTAGAGATACACACTTAAATGATATATAGGTTTTCTTCAAAATAACTGAGTTGGGGGGGGATGATGATAAAAAGAAACAAAATTTGCCATAAGCTGATAATTGTTTTATGGTTACTTAAGGTATGTGAGGATTCATTATTTTATTCTCTCGACTGCTATATGTTTGAAATTTCCCACAATAAAAGCTAGAACAACAAAAGGCAAAAACAAAATGGATTCTGTCTCATTCTGCTCGAAGCATATTGCTCTACGCATTTGTATTATTAATGGCCCTCTTCTAAACATTTTGCCTCTGAAGAAGGACCCAAGAGGCCCCAACCTGACTAATAAAAATCCTGTGCCTGCACAAAGGTACCTTTCTAAATATAAGTAGCATTTAGCAGCCACAGATCAGTACATTACTTTCCAATCAGAAGGACCCAGGAGATGTAAGGGGCCTTAGAATTATTGTGAGTCCTCAAATTCAACTGCACATATGTGATTTTTGCAATGGTTAAATACTCAAATTACATCTACTATCCTACTGAGTATATAAAATGTCATAAGCACGAGCACGCACAAACTCATCTACAAGGATGTACATCACAGTGTTGTTCCAACAGCAGAAAACTAAAATCAAACTCATGTCTAATGGTAGGGAAGGGGTTAAATAAATTACAGTTCATACACACTATGGAATACCACTTACCCATTTAAAATGAGGTTGAGGGCAAAAGAAAATGATGGGGAAAATGTTCACAATATAGCAAGGAGAAATTTGAGACAAAGTACATACAGAACATTGTCTGTTTTGAAGAAAAAGTTTGCATAGAAAAAAGACCAAAGTATATACACCAAAATTGCAACAGTTGGGGCTTCCCTGGTGGCGCAGTGGTTGAGAGTCTGCCTGCCGGTGCAGGGGACACGGGTTCGTGCCCCGGTCCAGGAGGATCCCACATGCCGCGGAGCGGCTGGGCCCGTGAGCCATGGCCGCTGGGCCTGCGCATCCGGAGCCTGTGCTCTGCAACGGGAGAATTCTCGACCACAACAGTGAGAGGCCCGCGTACCGCAAAAAAAAAAAAAAAAAAAAAAAAAAAGCAACAGTTAATTTCTTTAGGTGGTAGAACTATAGATGATTTTATTTTCTTTGTGCTTTTATGTGTCTAGCAATTCTTCTATAATAAAGGCAGAAGTCCATAATCCCTTGTCTACAATTCAGGAATCCAAAAAGTTATGAAAATAAATTTTCGAAAGTTAGCGGCAGACTTGGTTAGGTGCAAAACTGATATGGAGCTGCTTCATATTTATCCCATTTAGTGTGAATATTAACAGGTTTCACTCCAAAATTTAATGTTTCAGAGTGCTGCCCCAGATCCCAGTAGGAGCTCAGTATCACCCTCCAGCACCCCCAAAATTCTGGATTCTAAACCCCAAGATTTCAGACAACAGATTGTGAACCTTTATCAGTTTGTAACTTTGCCACCGTTACCATTTTTAGGCTTTTAAAAATGGGACTCATATTTGAAAATGTTGGGAGCCTCTGCTATCAATTACTATAAATTTTTAAATGGGAACATTAAAAACAAAAAACACATGTCCTTAACAAACAGGATTATCATTCCAGATTCATCAAAGGTGGCGAGCACTGGGCTCCCATCATATAACTGTAGTAGCCCAGGTTCACCAAGCCCTTGGCATGTGCCAGGCATTATGTGTCTTATACATCTTAACTCATGGGATGCTGCCTCAGGAGGTAGGTACTATCCTAGGCCCATTATATATATGAAAACACAGATGCTCAGAGAGGTTACATAACTTGCCTAAGTCACAAGGCAGAGATGGATCAGAGCCTGACCCTTAGCAGCCATGCTAAACTCTCACCAGTTAAGTAAGCCAGAGGGCTGTTCTGCTTCTTGGATCATCTCCACTGTTTTTAATAGTGGTAAGCACATCACAATTAAAGCAGAGACAACTGACGTTTTAAAAACTCTTCTTTGATTTGTAAACTAAACAAACTTGATCTACAAATTACTGAGAAAGGATAAATATGAAGCCATACCATAAAATTTCTAGTATTACTACCATTAACTCTAACCACACCAAAGTTATTTGAAAATGTTCTATGAATGTAACAATATAATTTTCTATACCACAAAAAATCTCCCAGTAATCTTTTGGAAATCGGTGTGGGTAACATTTTCTGAGGGCTCTCCAGAAGAGACCCAGTTCCTGCCCACAGGAGAGCCTGACATTTCCAAGAACAAACTCTCCACTATCTACTTTTGGGGCTTCCTTGGTGTCTCTGGGCTATAAAACCCAGTAATTTACTTTCCCTACTGAAGACTAGGGCAGAAATAGCCTCGACTTCCTTTTGCAAAACAAAATTCATAGCTGTTTGAGGTGAACAAACCAAGGAGGGTGAGGGGTAGGGGGAAGAACCTTCAAAGGGATTTTTCTGGCCAAAGATGCAACTTTCACTGGGACCAGAACCTCCCGGGACAACTGAACAGGTTGAAGCTGACTAGATACAAACCAAATTCTTCACAGGATTGTTTCACTGTTTCCTGTCTCTAATTTTTGTAACTAAGACACTCAAAACTGAACTTCAGGGACTTCCCTGGTGGTCCAGTGGGTAAGACTCCGTGCTCCCAATGCAGGGGGCCCAGGTTCAATCCCTGGTCAGGGAACTAGATCCTACATGCATGCCGCAACTAAGAGTTTGCAATGCTGCAACTAAAAAAGATCCCTCATGCCACAACGAAGATCCTGCATGCCGCAACTAAGACCCGGTGCTGCCAAAATATAACTAAACAAATATATATATAAAATAGATTCTCTTTTTAAAATTTTTTTTCAAAACTGAACTTCAATCAGAGAATTAAGGGAGATCGCTGACTTAAACTTATGTTAAATTATCTTTTACTACCAGTAGATGCCTTACCCAGTTTAACATTAGCCATGCTCTAGACGTTTAGATATAAAGTAACCATGCTGCAGTCATTCCCAGGCATGCCACCTTTTTTGTTTTGTTTTGTTTTGATTTTTTAACAGGGGGACCACATTCTGCTTTTGAGAAAGCAAAAATGTACAGCAATTCCAAATGAAAGGAAAAGGGTTGCCATCCCAATAAAATTATACTTAAAGAAGTATTTTAAGAAGTTCTTTAAAAACCATTTTTAATGAATTAAGAAGGTTTAGTGGAAGATCCAGAAAACTGCTATCCTAGTAAATAGTTGTGTTTTTTTGTTGTTGTTTTGCTTTTGCATTCTCTTAGAAGAGCAGGAACTTAGATCACACAAATCCATGAGTTCCTGCTTCTAAGGCCTCCCATTCCACATCCTTACATGGTCAGTGTTACACTCCTCAGGATGTTAAAATCATCTTGCTCAAAATAGGCACATTCAAAAGAAATCTAGCCCAGTAGGAGGGCAAAAGTAAAAGGGTCAGCATGAGAAAAAGCTGTCATGTCACTATAATTTCCAAGCTACACATCCATTCTTGGGGGCCATTTCAATAGAATGGTTAGGGTAATCACTCTTTTTTTTTTAAAGTATGAATTCCTTAAATAAACATCAGGAATCCTCTTTTTTTTTTTTTTTTTTTTTGCGGTACACGGGCCTCTCACTGTTGTGGCCTCTCCCGTTGTGGAGCACAGGCTCAGCGGCCATGGCTCACGGGCCTAGCGGCTCCGCGGCATGTGGAATCTTCCTGGACTGGGGCACGAACCCGTGTCCCCTGCATCGGCAGGCGGACTCTCAAGCACTGCGCCACCAGGGAAGCCCAGGAATCCTCCTTCTTTAAAACAATGAATAACTTTGTCATATCTTCTGAATTTGGAGAGAACCCGTTATTGTCCCTCAAATGGGATCCAATTTTCAAAACTTTCCATTCTTCGGGCTTCCCTGGTGGCGCAGTGGTTGAGAATCTGCCTGCCAATGCAGGGGACACGGGTTCGAGCCCTGGTCTGAGAAGATCCCACATGCCGCGGAGCAACTGGGCCCGTGAGCCACAATTACTGAAACTGCGCGTCTGGAGCCTGTGCTCCGCAACAAGAGAGGCCGCAATAGTGAGAGGCCCACGCACCGCGATTAAGAGTGGCCCCCGCTTGCCACAACTAGAGAAAGCCCTCGCACAGAAACGAAGACCCGACACAGCCATAAATAAATTACTTTTTTTAAAAAAACAACTTTCCATTCTTCATTCCTTATTTCAGAACCTTTTCATATCTTTGGGAAATTCATGACTGTCTTTGGATAATCTCCCCACCACCCACAGTAGAGTAAAAATCTAGTTTATAGTCAAATTTATTGCTACTGTCTATAAATTTTCAGATTTCTCCAGCAAGCCTCCTTGGCTTCTTTTCTTATTCACTCTTCTCATGCTTAAGAAATCAGGTATATAGGGCTTCCCTGGTGGTGCAGTGGTTGGGAGTCCGCCTGCCGATGCAGGGGACACGGATTCGTGCCCAGGTCCGGGAGGATCCCACATGCCATGGAGCAGCTGGGCCCATGAGCCATGGCCGCTGAGCCTGCGCGTCCGGAGCCTGGGCTCCGCAACGGGAGAGGCCACAACAGTGAGAGGCCCGCGTACCGCAAAAAAAAAAAAAAAAAAAAGAAATCAGGTATAGAACTTCCCTAGACTATGACACAATCTATTCCTCAATTACAACCTTTGGTCTGTTTTTCTGTGCTTCTGAACCTCAGGAGTGCATTTCACTTTACATCATTCACATTGACACATATCAGTATTTAGCTCATAATCCACTTCATAGTTTTAAGCTAATGAATTGTTTTCTTTTAACTTTTCCTTTCCTCAGAACTTTCTTCCCTTAGTTGTTAGAACACTTTTAATCCAAATCTTACTGTATTCTCAAACAGAAGTTGCTTTCCTGAAAATCAGTAGTTTCACTATAGCCATAAACATATTAAACTCTCCATCACATGAAAATGTGAGTGCCCTACTATGTGCCCAGGGCTGAAAAATACCATGTTTAAAAAAAAAAAAGGTTTAATACAGAGCCTGTCTCAAGCTACAGAATAAAGGCAACCATTCAACAATTAGAAAATGAGACAGTATTATATAAAGTAAAATCCATGCTATTCAGAACCTCTGTAGGATTAGGCATTTTAGATAACTATGCTTTCTAGATAATCTACTGCTTGTCCTTTGAAATAACAAATATTATATTTGAATCATTTTAGACAGAAAACTATAATTTTTTGTACTTTCATTAACAAGCTATACTGAACGTAGTTTAATCTTTATTTGATTGGCTAAGAGTCACAATAAACAGATACTACAGCACTAAGCTATAGTGCAGTGATGTTTGGGGCCTAACAAGGTGTGTAGGGCTATATTCATCTATGTTAATAGTCTCAAATTACTGGCGGTGGGAAAAATTATGCTAGCCTTTTATTGCTTTTTCTCTTATTTTGCCAATCTGTCATACAGACATATCATACTACTATAAACACTACAAGGGAACAGACCTTGTATTGGGAGAGGACTAATTTTGACAGACTACCTACTATGTGCCAGGCCTGAGATAAATTTTGCAGTGCATCTAACAATTGGCCTAGCACAAAGCAGAGGATGGGTAAACATTTGGTGGGTGAATGGCATTAGTGTGCCTGCCTGAGCAGGGCCTCTCCCTTATTTACTATTTCTAATCTGCCGTGGCTTGGAAAACAGATACCCAAGAGTAAAAGAACAGCACTTAAGACATGTCTGGCATGGCACTTTGCACGTGGCAGGTACAGCATGGCAAAACTGTACGTGCTCAACGGAACTGGGGAAGCCTAACAGTGAGCGCTTACAATGTGCCAGAAACTGTGGTGAGCTTCTTCCACACATTATGTAAGACAATACCTATAAAACAGATAATATTCCCCCCATTTCACAGATGTAGAAATTGAGGCTCAGAGTGGTTGAGTAATTCACAGAAAGTCAAGCAGCTAGTCAGTGGTAGCAGCGAAATGTGAATCCAGGCAGTCTGACTCCAGAACAAGTGGTCTGAAGCGTAATACTATACTGCTTCTGAATAAGTATACAGTAAATAAGTGAAGGTCAGAAGGACATGAAGTTCACAACCACTTTTTTTCCTAGTAGAAGTCTTCTTTGCTGACTTTCTGATCCTCAGCAGGTATGTTCTCAATTGGTGAGGGTTACTATATGTAAAGCAATAAACTGTGAAATCTAGGCAAGCAAAGTATGAGTTGATGTGCTACTGTTCACTACAGATAATGGGTTCCAAAGTAGAAGCCTGAGAGATCTGTGTGTATTAGGGTCATCAGGGAGGGCTTTAAGAGGTTAAGATCTAAGCCCAAGCAGTATAAGAGAAAAGGGATGGGTGAGACAGGAGGCATTTTGTAGCTTAAGAATAAGCACAAAGCCTTTGTAGAATGGGGGTGGGGGGTGGGTTGGGTCATAAACATATGAGTAGACAAACATACTTGTGATCCAGAACATTTATATCCACTGCAGCTGTAAGCTCCTATTCCTGCCTGCTTGACTTGGTCACTCCAAACAGCTGGACAAATGTAGGCTGCAATTGACAATACTAGTGGGGTAGGATATGGCAGCTAATGCAGGGGCCAAATCTGAAGCTACGATTCCACAGCTCTCATTAAATAACCCAGGGTCCTTGAGGTGGGGTGTGTGGGCATAGGAGACCTACCCTCTACTATTTCCAAACCTAAAAAGGGAGGATATGCTGACCTAGGGATTATCTAAATGCATGGTTTCATTTTCTCAGAAATCTTTCACTAGGTTTAATCAGAGTCACCTCTAATTAATGACATACCTAGTGTAACTAGCGCCTGCAGATCCTCCCTGCCCCTAGGAGTCACAGGGATGAGAGACCGGGACAGCTCTGAGGCCATATACCATCTCGACAACAGATACAGGAGCAAGTCAGAAGGAGTCAGCTCTCTTACACAAGGGAGTGGAGACAACATCCACCCTTTATGACAGAGACTGGACATATTAACATGAGGCCCAAAGTAAAAAAAAAAAAGAAAATCAACAAAGATTTTCTAGTCTTGCTTAACTACAAGGTAGTTAAGGGGGGGGGGGGGGCGGGTAAGGTATCTCTGGCAAACAGACAAATGCTGTAGCATTCAGCTCATTAGAGACAGGCACCTCCAAACCCGTATGGTCTTTCTCTCATCTCTCAGACATCAGAAGTGCAGGAATATCAAAGTAATCCAGGTAAGATTCA
The DNA here is from genome assembly GCF_008692025.1 of Phocoena sinus. Taxonomy (NCBI): domain Eukaryota; kingdom Metazoa; phylum Chordata; class Mammalia; order Artiodactyla; family Phocoenidae; genus Phocoena; species Phocoena sinus. The sequence continues at coordinate 64,827,028 of NC_045773.1, read as the reverse complement.
AAACCCAATTTATGCATTCGAAGTACATTTATTGAACACCTGTGTCAGGCACTGATATAGGAACTGGGAATATAAACATAAAGACTAAGTCACTCTGAAAGATGGAAGTATAGCCATCCATTATTATTATTTCTTTTTATCACACCCAACCTCTTAAGGCTCCAGACAGAAAGTTCTTCTAGTGACCCACTGGCACCAAATAAGTCTCCTTTCCCACCTCAGTGCCCCGATCATGGTGTGCCCACTTGGAACGCTCTCATAGTACTTCACCTACCCAAATCCTCACATCCTGCAAATTCAGCTGAAGTCCCCCTCCTCCTGGAAGCCCTGATCTCCATCTCATCCCACAGTGATGTCTCATTTCTCTGAACTACTAACAGTGAGTACCACCATCAGTTTACGTAGAAATGTATCATTTCCTAATTGATACTTTTATTTATTCAACAAATCCTGACTACTAACTATGTGACAGCACTGTTCTAGGGGCTGGAAATTGCCGCAAATGGTACTGGTTTTTGCCTCCCCAAAAGAACCCCCTGGGAGAGTTCTCTTAGACTGCTTTTTAATATCTTCCTGTATAGACCTGGGTTTGCACTCAGTGCTTAATACCTAACAATTTATTAGAGCCTTGGGCTTTTTTGGTCCAAGCTCACTCAAATTGAAGTTACATAAACTAATGGGGAACAAAAGCGAATGAAGCCATTTCTAAATGAACTTCCACTTCTTAAAAACCTCAAAAGAACAAGGAAGGAAAAGAAAACCGGCTATGAAAGTGCTGCTGAAACAACACATTTTACTCACACTGACAAAGCACCTACAATCCCCCCTCCAAGCCACATAAAAACGACCTTTTTCTCTCAATCCCTACAGCTCCAGATTCAAGTGTTTATTTTAACAACAGACCTTGGAAAAGTTTAAAGCACCCCTCAGCTTCCTAAACAAGTCTTTCTAAAGCTTTATTTTTTGATGAATAAACCCCCGATGAACCCTGCATATGCCACTTAACAGACTAATCCAATGAGATTCACTATAAGGAACCAGAATGGAAGCTTCAAGCACAAGAGGGGCTCAAAGAAGAACACTTTGAGCGTGATAAACCCAGAGGCAATTTTAATATAAACAACAAAAGCCACGTCCTGCAGAGCCTGGTGGAAGGTTCCAAGTTCCCAAAAGAAGGGAATCAAGAGAATTTCCTCCAAGGGAACCGCGAGATTCTGCAAGGCGTGGGAGTTTCTGCAGGAGATGAGGGAGATTTAAAATATACCTATTTTCTGCTCTAAAGTGGCTTGTGAGATACAACAGCTGGCACCCAACAGCGGGCGAGGGTGAAACCCGGCTGTGCCATGCGGCGGAGGCTGCCACCTGGGCACTCCCACCATTCTTCGCTGCCGGGTTAGGCGAGACGAGGAGAGCCTGACGCCGCGCGGACCCGCACCGGCGACCCTCGCCCCTTGGGCCGCCTGCCCTCGCCCCAGGGCACCCCGCAAACCCACCCCACCAGGGCCTCCGGAGCCCCGATCTCTCTGGGGACCCAGGAGACGGGAAGGGGAAGGGGGGTCTCCAGGCAGCTGCCCAGCCCCGTAGCGTTACCCACCTGAGCAGGCTGGAGAGGGGATGGCTCGAGGAGCCGAGACCACCGCCGCCGCCGCCGCCGCCGCCGCCTCCCCCTGAGCCCCCGCTGCCGCCGCCCCCGAAGCCTGAGGAGAGCCGCTTCCCGGACAGCAGCTTCTCCACGGCCGGGAGGTGTCCGGTGCGGGCCGCCTCCAGCAGCTCCTGCTCCTTCCCCATCCCCAGGGCCGCCGCCCCCTGGACCCCCTTTCCGGGGCCGCCGCCAAGCCTGTTCTGGCTCGCAAACTTTCGGTCTCCGGGCAACGCGCCCCCCAAACCGGCCGGGACACCACCCCCCTCCCCCCGCCTTTTCCCCCAGGAGCGCGTCACTTCCGGGATCCGGCGTCACGCGTCAGAGCGCCCCCTAGCCCCGCCCCCTTGCCCACCTAGCTGGGCGGGGCTCAGCGAGCGGGAGCAGGTGGTTGTGATCTGCGCCAAGTGCACCCCGCTGCGCAGAGATAGGCCTCCCAGGTCAAGAGGAGAGCGTCGCAGGGTCACCCGCTGTATAAGTGGAAGGGAAAAAACGTGGTTCACCTGTCTGCGCCTCCCGAAGTGCGCTCCTTTTCCAAAGGTTTTGGGAGCTCGCAGGACACAAAATACGGTAATTCATCCAGGCGTGTAGAAACAAAGAGAGGAATATGGTAACGCGCAACTACATTTCCAAGGCCATTCCTTCTGAACACATAAATATGTAATGGGTGTGGGAATCTAGTGATAAAGACGTGAGTAAAATGCCCCCCTCCGTACCGCAATGAAGAAAGAGAGAAAAATTTTAAAAGGGAAATATCCTCACTTCATGCTCCCAATCCCTGAAATGGCTCGTTAAAGCGAAACACTCAAAGGAAATATCTCCCTCCCAGTAGGATTTGTTTCCCCTTATTTTTTTTTTTTTTAAGCCGCCCCCGAGGCATGCGGGATCCTAGTTCCTGGATCAGAGATCGAACCCGCCCCTCTTGCAGTGCAAGTGCGGAGTTCTAACCACTGGACCGCCAGGGAAGCCCCTATTTCCTCTTACTTTTTTTTTTTTTTTTTGCGGTACGCTGGCTTCTCACTGATGTGGCCTCTCCCGTTGCGGACACAGGCTCCGGACGCGCAGGCTCAGCGGCCATGGCTCACGGGCCCAGCCGCTCCGCGGCATATGGGATCCTCCCGGACCGGGTCAGGAACCCGTGTCCCCTGCATCAACAGGCGGACTCTCAACCACTGCGCCATCAGGGAAGCCCTCCTCTTACTTTTGATGACATTAACCAAAGTGACATTAAAAGTCAGATTTGTAAAACCGACCCCAATCTTGAGTCCTCGTGAATTGGGAAAATCATACAATTGTGTAGAATCCGCCTGTTTTTTGTTTGTGGTGCTAGGGCTGTTCCTGGCTCGAAGTAGACGCTCAGTAGTTGTGGAGTTAATACTGCATTGTTTAAATTCTGTTCAAGCTGTATGACTATTTTCTTTCTTTTTAGGTGCTTGAGGAACGGAAGAGAAATGCTGGCAATTCAATGTTAACACAAGCCCGAGGTCTCTGTCCAATTGAACTGTAAGAGGTTGAGTTCCTGCCTGCGTTTGCCCGGTAGCCGCATCCCACAACAAGGGCGAACAACGGGAATTGAGTTTTCTCCTGTCCCCAAACTTTACTCTGAGGAAAGCGGATTAAGGACGGAGTTCACTGACACTGCGTTTTGAGAAAGACGGAAAGGAAAAAGAAGCCCTTCAGTAAACAACAAAGCTCTCCTTTACAAATGCTGGTTTCCCAAGGTGGAAAATCCACAAACTGATTTTCGTGCCCTCAATTTTCCCTCTCCCCACCGCCACCAAATCAGAAGTAAATCGGATCCCTGAAGTCCTCTAGGCGCGCCTCTAAATGACCCCGCGGAGGAGCGGTATGGGTGATGTCATAGCAGCGCGACGACAGGAAGTAAGCTCCTGGGCTGCGGTGCTGCGCGGAGTTCCGAGCTCCTGAGTCTGACAGCATCGTGATCTCCTCTCCCATCTTCTTCTCGCCGCCATGGATAATGCCTGCGAGTCGCCCACGGAAAAAGGTGGAGAGACAGGGGAGTCAGATGAGACGGCCGCTGCTCCTGGAAGCCCGGGGGTTACTGACGCGGACGGAATCCCGGAGGAAACTGACGGAGACGCAGATGGGGAATTGAAAGAGGCCTCGGCTGAAGAAGGCGAGGTAGGGAGAGATGTGTTGATGAGGCCGGAGGAGTTGTGTCACTGGCTGCTTGACAGGCTTCTTGGTTGGTCCCTCCCAAGCTAAGATAGTGACCCTTTGGATCTGCCATCGCGGGGTTGGGGGGAGAGAGGAGACAAAACCTTCAGAGCCGGTTCAGTTCCAGAGACCCAAGCACTGGGTCAGTATTTTTAATCCCTGCCCTTAGGCGTTAAAGCTACTTCTAAGGGAATTTCAAATTGCCTCTTGGTTTTCCTGGTGAGGAAATTGAGGTCAATGCCAATCAACACTGAAACTTAGGGCAAAAGCTAGAACCCAGGATTCCTAGTACCACTTTCACCCCAATATGGTTTCTTAGATATTGCTTAAGTGTAACTTTGTCATTATAGGCTGCGGAGTCGTCAAAGGGAGACTTTGAGGTAGTTACTAATTTAGTCACGTTCTTATTCTCTTCGGACATTTCACTGCTACCAGTGACCTGGGTGCTAATGTCCAAGGGTCTTTATAGCACCAAACCTATCAATTGTGCCATCCCAAGAGTTCAGCAGTGTTGCTCCGCTGAGCATCAGTCAGGATACTAGAATCTCAGCGTTCTCTAGGTTCCATTTCTAAAGGTAGAATCTTGGGGTCTTAGAGCTATAATTCCTGTTTGAATGTAAGTGTGAGAGCATGGGTGAAGACATTGAATTAAATGGAAACAGCCTTTCAGAGCATAAAGTTGTATCAAAATATATAAAGTTAAGAACTTTCAGAAAAAGAAAAATGTGACAAAACTACTTTAAGAAGGAACTTTTAAAACAGATCTCAAGGACAGAAAGGATTTAAGTAATAATTAGCTTAGTCCAGTAAAAAGCTCACTACATACAGAAATTTGCACCTAGAAGATAAAAAAAATTTCTGATGCTTGTGAAACACTTTTTTAAATTGATCATATACCAGACCACAAAGAAAAGCATAAATTCTTAAAAGCAGAAATCATAACAGATCATATCCTGTTAGTACAGTGCAATAGAACCTGAAATTAAAAACAAAAATTTCTCCCACTCCCACTCCCTCCAAAAAACTAACACCTGGACATTTTAAACTAGCTTCTAAATAGCCTTTGGATTAAAGAAATTAACAAAGAGAATGCCATGTCAAATCCAATGGGATTTGACCAAAACTTTATTTAAAGAAAAATTCATAACCTTACATATTTTTACTAACAAACAAGAGATACTGAAAATAAGCACCCAGCTCAAGAAACCAGAAAAAGAACAAAATAAACCAGAAGAATGTAGGAGCAAGGAATTAATCAGGATGAAAGTAGATGTCAATGAATTAGTGCTTTAAAAACATAAACAATAAAATTAAGACCTGGTTATTTGAAATGTAAATGTACAACATTATGAAATAAGAAAGGGCTATAGGCACTGATACGGAGATCTTTAAGCTTTAAGAAAATTTGATGTTCAAGTTAAGAACAAGTAATTTTGAAACTTCAAGAAAAATGGCTCATTTTTAAGGATAATATAAATCACCAAAATTGAAGCACAGAGAAGTTAGAAAATTTGTATATATCAGTAACTAGAGAAGAAGTTGAAAAGGTTGTTAAAGATTTACTGCCTTCGCTCTCAACGTACTTCTCATATTCCTGTATGAGTTTAAATGTGAGCTTTTCTTTAAGGAAACAGAAGTTAAATCTCATTAATGAGGTTTGTTGTATCCTTAGATTCTATATTGTTGGAGGGGATGAAGTTTGGATTTTTTTGGTCATTATTAAACAGATATTAAACATCTAGTATGAGTAAAACAATGGTAAATATTTATGTGAGGAGAGATAAATAAGAGACAAACCTATCTTCAAAAAGTTGTCAGTCTAGGGGCTTCCCTGTTGGCGCAGTGGTTAAGAATCCGCCTGCCAATGCAGGGGACACGGGTTCGAGCCCTGGTCCGGAAAGATCCCACATGCTGCGGAGGAACTAAGCCCATGTGCCACAGCTACTGAGCCTGCACTCTAGAGCCCGCGAGCCACAACTACTAAGCCCGCGTGCCTAGAGCCCGTGCTCCGCAACAAGAGAAGCCACTGCAATGAGAAACCCGTTCACCGCAACAAGGAGTAGCCCCCAATTGCTGCAACGAGAGAAAGAACGCACACAGCAACAAAGACCCAATGCATCCAAAAATAAATTAATTAAAAGAACTAAAGAATAAATAAAGTTATCAGTCTAGTAATGGGAAGTAAATATTTGCATGATACAGTGGTATTGAAAGATAGGAAGAAAAGAGCCCTACATGTGGGAGAAGCTCACTTCAAAGTCCCAAATTCAAAAAAACACTGCTTTGATGAGAAGGTGCCTCCTTTTTAATATTCTTTCCACATGGAATCATCATCAGTAAAGAGATCTATAGATTTAGACGAAGAAGAGCTGGCTGGGTGGAGAGGACTTTTATGACATCCCCTCTAAAGAATGAGGTCAGGAGAAGAGGATCAGGGGGAGAGTGGTTTTCATGATCCTTGGCACTACATTGCCCTTGTAAACAGATAACTGGAACTAGGATCATAGCTAACCTGGAAAACTGGACTATTTAGTAGGTTTTCTTTCCACAGCTGGGCTGAAAACTCCTTTAGGAGAGACAGGGTAGCTTATATTTGATGGTACAGCCAATGCCTGGAACCAAAAACTACAGAAATAAATGGATTTGTTGTGTTGTAATGAGAAATGATGTCTTCTTACCTTACCCAAGTCTGGGAAGTAGACCAAATATATAAAGGGTTTCTTTTGTCTTCTTAGCTCAAGAGTCAGGATATCTCAGATTTAACAGCAGTTGAAAGGGAAGACTCATCATTACTTACTCCTGCAGCCAAAAAACTGAAAATAGATACCAAAGAAAAGAAAGAGAAGAAGCAGAAAGTGGATGAAGATGAGATTCAAAAGATGCAGTAAGTCACTTTTCTGATCTTTCCCGTTTCAAGGCTCTAACCTGACCACACAAAGTTAATACATTTTTCTTGTCCTTAAATTTTTTTTTTCTTTTTTAAACTCAAAAGAAAATAAAGCACTTAATATTTTATTATGTTATGGTATAGAAAATATAAGTAAAAAGAAAAATATCACCATACCACCAAAATAAACACTGTTAATATTTTGATGTATATTCACCAAGATATTTTCTTTACACATATAAATCTATAAATTAAATTAAAAATTTCAAAGATGTTAAAGACTGTTTGTAACCTGTTTTCTACATTATATATGGTAAATGTTTTCCATGTCATTAATTATACATCTAGGTCATAATTTTCTTCAAAATGGAAATAGATTCATTATGTTTTCTGATTGTAAAAATGGTATGGGTTCATTGCAAATAATTCAGAAAATACAGAAAAATAGAAAAAATAATTACTTATAAATCCACCACCCAGAGTTTACCCAGGGTATATATTTGGGTATATACCTTTTCAGATATATTCTTTAATGTTTGATATATCAGTATATAGCTAAATATTTTCATGTCAGTAAATATGCCCATAAATCATCATTTTTAATGGCCGCATTGTATTCCATTATGTGGATGAACTATGATGTAATCTATTTCTGTAGTTCTGGTTTTTTTTTCTCCTCTTTTGACATTATGATCAACATCTTTGAGCACATCTTTGCATACTTGTCCATTTACTTCCTAAAATAAACTCCTAGAAGGTAATTGATAGTTTAAACAGTATGAACATTTTCAAAGGATTTTCATTTGTATTTCCAGATTCTCCAAAAAGGTTGTTCCACCTCACAGTCTACCAGCATGTATGAGTTTGTGTCCTCCCATCCTCACTAATATCATGCTTTTTAATACTTCTTTATCTGTTTTATGAAAAATGTTAATCTTTCTTTAGTTCATCATTTTAATTTCTTTAGTTAATACTGAAGCTTAATTTTTTTCCTCTCTATATATTGGCCATTGGTATATTTTATAAATTTCCTATTCACTTCCTTTGCTCATTTTCTAAAATTGGTATGGCCATCTTTTAATTTATTTGAAAATTTAACTATATTTTAAGATTATTAACCCTTTTCCATATATTTTATAAAATTTCCCCTTAATCTGTTAATGTTGGAAACTACTGGTTTGAATATAAATTTTCATATTAAATTTTTATCTTTAATGTGAAGTGTAGTGAGGTAGCCTTATGGGGAGAGAGAACCTAATGCTGAAAACATAACCTGTATAGTGTGATTCAATGACCCAACATTGTTGTTTTTGTTCTTAGTGAAGTAAGAAAGGAACTCGTATTTCACTTATTGTCAAGTTCCGTAAGAGTAGAGATGCTTTCTCTTCATTCCTCATAAACACTAAGCCTAATACTATTGATCCCTTGAAAAATTTATTTTTTAAATATCTGAGACTTGCTTTTATTGACATAATAATATACATCTTAAGTATCCATTCTTATAAGTGAACTTAATTATCTGAATCTTTGTCTAGAATCCTGGTTTCTTCTTTTTCTGAGGAGCAGCTGAACCGTTATGAAATGTATCGCCGGTCAGCTTTCCCTAAGGCAGCCATTAAAAGGGTAAGGATGGACTACCACACTCATTTCCATGAGCTATGAGAACTGAATGAGACTCAAGAGCTGTATCCATTGGCATTTTGAAGTGAGGTGTTAGGCAAGTTGGTGGAACATTTAGGCAGGAAAATAAAAATAGCATGCCCCTCAATAATCTGACCAGTTGTAATTTTGTATTCTAGGGATAGGGTCTCAACAAATAGAATAGGCCATTATACACCTGAATCCTTTTGTTTTACTGGTGTCAATTTCAGATCCAGCCTTTAGTGAACTCTTTCAGTGCAGAGCTCTTATGGGTACTATGTTCCAAAGCCAATCCTTGACTACCTTAATCACAGTCTTTTGTCCTTCTTTCAAGCTGATCCAGTCCATCACTGGTACCTCTGTGTCTCAGAATGTTGTTATTGCTATGTCTGGTATTTCCAAAGTTTTCGTCGGGGAGGTGGTAGAAGAAGGTGAGTGGTGTTGGTCTAAATACTGGATTGAGCCTGTCGTGGTCTTATTTCCAAGAATATCTATAGTGAGGGACTTATTAAGGCACCAGTGGTGGTTTCCATTTACACTATAAAGGGAGCCTTGCATTCAAGAGAGCATGAACATTATTCCTTGAAAATTTCAATACTGGAAGGCCTGGAAACACCTAGGAAATCTGCCCTCCTGATTCCTGTCCTCAGCCCAGGGTGACAGAAGCAGACTCTGTATTTTCCTCCAATGGAGTTTGCTCATTTCTGCTGCCAAAAGTAAAGGTACAAAAAAAAGCAGTCACTGGGGCTGACCAGTGTGGTATGGTGAGTAGTTGTCCCTGATGTTATGATCCCTGGGAACTGCCCCCTGTCCATCAAGTAAAGAACCTGGCTGCTGCCCACTGCTAATTTCTAGCTGGTGAAATACCTATTCTTTTAAGGAGAAGATATGTTTTAAACTGTTGCCTATGATAATACCTGATGTGGGATATACTAAAGCTAACATGATACATTTTATAGCATTCTCTTAAGAAGGGAAAATGTGTTGGTTTATTTCTTTCGCAAGCTTAAGAGAGTTAATGAGAATTACAGGACTCAAAAGGATTGTAATACATAAGCTCTTGTGTGATAATGAAACTCTCTCCTTGCCCTCTGTTTAGCACTGGATGTGTGTGAGAAGTGGGGAGAAATGCCACCGCTACAACCCAAACATATGAGGGAGGCTGTTCGGAGGCTGAAGTCGAAGGGGCAAATTCCCAACTCGAAGCACAAAAAAATCATCTTCTTCTAAACCACAGTCTAGAAGGGCCTGGTACTGAAGGAAGAAGTACTCATTCCAGACTTCCTATTGCATGAGACTCTCAGTCCTCGAAGGATTCCATGATGCTTTAATCTCTTCCTCAAAACGCTCATATTCATTATACCTTGAAGGCATGCAGCCTGTTTCATACTTGCCTTGACTAAATCTTGGGACCTCTGAGGGCATTCTGAGGCATTTAACTATTACTGGATAGTTGGAAGAAGAAAGGTTGGTTGATGAACCTTAAGCATCTTCTGGACAGGAATGCTGCTTTCAGAAAGAAAACCCTTCCAAGACGGTTTGACGGTTTCACATTGAAGCCTGAAGTTGCAATGACTTAGGTTGTTTCTTACATTTGGTTTTAAGTAAATGAAACAATCAGAAACTTTTGACTTGTGATACTCTACCGTGAAGGACACGGTGACAGCAGGAGTAGTGGAATAGTCTGTCCTTGTAAACATTTTGGTGAGTGATCATTAAACTGTTTTCCAACTTGCTATGTTTGCATTCATTTTCTGTCTAGCAGGTTGGAGTGGTGGGGAGAAGTTCATCGTTCTTTTTTGGTGTCAGAATAAAACTGGTCTTGGCTTTTTTGTGAAAATTTGAGCCTTCCCCATTTCCTACCAGAACCAATAAAATTTTACCTCATAAAAGAGTACTTAAAGTACTTAAAAACAATGTAAAAACCCGTATGTTTCAATTGCTATAAACAGATATACCAGAACCAATACTGTTTAATAAGTTTAATTTGCTTTTTTCAAGTGGTTCACAGAACCAGTACACTCAAGGTTTGATGAGATACTGCAACATTAATATTTCCCAATACTGACCAATATTCCAGTTCATTGGATACATTCTCATTGTTTTCCTCACGTAGAGGGGAATGGAGTGACCTTTTATTGACAGTGATTAGCAGTAATAAGGCTACTGTAATATAATTGGCAATCTCCAAGAATTCTTTCCTCTCAATCATTTGGTGTCATAAGGAGAGGGGTTTTGAAGCTGTTCTCTTTTGAAGCTTTCCTGAGCATGTCCTAGTAAAGATTCCAATTCTGTTTAGCACCCTGAGTGGGGGAAACAGCTTGGACACACAAAGTTGGGCAAATACGAATTTTAGTATCTTACGTTAAAACTCACGGCTTTAAACATGTAGTTAGCCAATGGAGAAGACACTTCAGTAGTGTATTCCACAAAGAAATGCTGTAAGACTCAGGCTAAATCTTGACCAAAAACTAATATATTGAAGGGAGAAACAAAAACAGATCTCTTAACTCTCAGAGGGAGCTTTTTAAGTGGTTATAAGAACTATACCTATTGCAATTTGAGATACTGGATATGGCTGAACTTTAAAAATAATAAAGAAGGAAGTTCACATCCCAAGTCTAGCCACTTAGCAAAGCCTCACAGTTTAAGGTTATCTGAGAGTGTTTCCCCTTGTATCTGTTGTAAGAGAGGGAGAAAAAAATCCCCATTCAACAACAGCTACTATCCATACCTACCCAGAGGTGAATGGGAATATTCCTATTCTAGCAGAAGGTGGGGGAAGATCCTGGGGAAGGCCATAGTCCCTGAAAGGATAGGACATCACACCAGAATCTCTTGAAACAGTAATTACTATGGTAAATCACAAGGCAATGACACAGCTCTTGCAGTTCTCAAATAACCATCCTACTAGCTTGTGTAGCAATGTTGTTTCCATAGTTCTGTGATACTACTGTAACTGTTTTTGCAAGTTTAGGCAAGTATTAACTAGGGGAGAGAAAAAAAAAACAAACCCTTAGTTTAAAGGTTTGGAGTGGAAACTTCCCATATCACTATGTTCAAACTATCTCTTCTTTCCACTACCCCCTGAACTAGCCTATGGGGAAACTGATGTAAATGGGTTAAATGGAAGCATTTAAGTTATGGGGTATGTGAGGGGTGGCTTATCCCTTGTATATTCCATAGACAGGAACCATTCCTTTCAGAACCATGAAAAAGGGTACGTAAAGGTTGAGGCCTGTGGCAAAATGAGGGTCAGATTAAATACACGGCAAAAAGCAGCCATCACGAGAATAGAAGAACCTACTCCTTTTGTCCTAAGTCTAATAAACTAGGTTAATTATTCCAGTGAGTTGAAAACAGAATTTGAGATTGATAACCGTCCCTGCAGCTCAGCTAAGAGATTTAAACCAGTCCATATGCACTAAAGCACATCTCTAGTATATCTGTGTAAACAGGAACTCTAGACAATCATAGATGATACATAGGTGTAAATGCTTCACAGCTGAAATGGTAATGTGCGGTGGCTGAAGCCTTTTGAGGGAGAGCGGTGCTATCACTCCAGACATTTTCTTGAGGTATTGTTATTTCTTGTTCACAGAGTCTTAGAGCTCCAAGGCAGAAATTGTAAGCAGTCCAAAGGAGCTGATACTACTATGTTTTCCTTCTGCCTTTTTCCTTTACATTTATCCTGAGGACTACCAACAAGGTCACATTTCTTCATTATGAAAGTCATTCTTCCCCCAATGAATAGGAGTATGAAGTTATACAAGATGATTTTTACTAAAATTCTATGGGACATTGACCCCAACCACATTTCCTGAGGCAAGAACTTCAAGACACAATGCCCAAAGCTGTCACATAAGGAAATTCAAATTCTAGGGCTCCATTTGTCACATGGACAGGAGTGCCAGAGAGCCCAGAAACCTGACTGAGCTCTGCTCATTAAAGGGGTGAACCTCAGTGCTTGCCAGATTTGTTTCTATTGCCTCCCACCAAGCACAAGCTTAAAGTGAGGGTGTACCAAGCAATTCTCTGCATGGAGGGACACAGTGGGCAGAAGACGAGGGGAAAGGAAGAGAATCAGAATGTGATTTTATACCAATTCAGGTGAACCTAAGGTTGAATAATTCTATTCTCTGGCTACTGGCTCTCCCTCCTCCCCCTTTAAACACATTAGAAATGCCATACTTGAGAGGAGCAGTGATTCTTTTTGTTCATCATTCTGCCTTTGAAAGAGGCACTTAAGGGGGAGTCTGTGGAGGGATGCAGTTACCCTCTCCGTTGTATATCACCAAATAGCCCTAGTTTTCCATAATTCCTCTTGGAAAACCATCATGCAAGGATTCCTCTTAAACCTTCTGTACCCATACAGTTTCTGCCAGCACCACTTCTTGAACAATGACCTCTAGAAGTTTCTGATTTGCTACGAGAAGTGCTTTCTTTTACCTAAGGCTAATAGGTACGGCCCTAGAGCTAGTATTTTGGGACCTGAAGAACATGTCCCTGCTCTTGACTGAATATCTGATCTAACACTACCCTCAGCTTTCATCTTTCCAGAACTGGAGCCAACATTTTAAAGATGTGTCCACATGTGGAAGTACCTCCACCACCTGATAATTTTTGCTGTTCTCTGGACCTTTACTCTCTTCACCATATACTTTGTAAATAAGGTCACTAGAAGTGCACAGATAATTTAAGACATTACCATGGCCTTGCATGAGGTGCTGTTTTCTGTGTTGGCTCCACGTGCCCTTCCTGATGACGCAGTCGGGCTTTTGGCCACAGCAGCACACTGACCCCTCCTCCCTCTCAGCAATGCTTAGGTTTCTTTCCTGAGTTCTAACAGAGCTCACTGCCTCGCTGGTTGCTGATTCTCCCATAAGTGCATTACTTCACACTCACACAGAACCTCACCTGCCACTTTCCTGAGTATTCGCAGCCCAGTCTGTGAATCTTCTGCAACTTAACTTCTTTTTTTTTCCATTTCTTCTGATTTACCTTTCACTGCCTGGAAGCAGTGACATTTGATTGCACTGTAATATCCCACTTTCAGGTTATTTATAAAATTCTTAAATGAGGTTAAACCAAGCATCAACCCATAGGGAAATTACCCTGTTAACATTCTCTCTTGAAAGGTGTTTATTTTTAAGTCTCTTCGTTGTTTCCTAAGCATGACAGAACATTCCTATAATCTCATAGTAATTGTTGTTTTTAAGATTACCTTAGTGACGAACCACAACAAAAAGTCTGTAAAAGTCTGAGCAAATTAGATCTTGTTCCTTCTTGAACACACTTTTCTTTTTATCCTCAAAAAACTAGAATATACAAGTCAGGCATGATTTCCCATAAAGGAAACCATTTTATCTTTCCTTCAGTAGGTCATGTGTGGCTAAGACTTTAGTGACACTACTAAATCACTATTTTGCCATCTTGCCAATTCACGGTGAGTTAGCTGATGAACTTCTGTCCAACACAGCTTGAAGTATATCACAGAGCAGTATGGATGAAGATGGAGTGTTGGTAAAGAATTTGGTAGTAAAGAAAAAGGGGGAAATAGCTCTTTCATCAGGCAGGGGCAAAACCTAGCTAGGTTGAAGGGTTTTGTTTTGCTTTGTCTTTTACTTAAGTCAAACTAACATGATTTTAAAAAGCCACAGCGATAGAGGGGGGTGAGAGGAAACAGGCTGAGATGTTAATGTTACAGTTTAAAACACATTTTTAGCTCCCAGACAACCAAGTGCTAATGAGAGTGCTGGTAGAAAGTCATAGTGCTGGGAAAGCAGATGCGCCAGGGACCCCGGGGAGACAGGAAATAACCTGTGAGGTGCAGCTGTGGAAGAGAGACAGGACACGGCCAGCAACAGTGGCGCAGAACCAAGCTCCCCTACAGATCCTCACCATGTCATGCCTTCAACCTAGCTCAGGGTGAACAGTTGCTTCTTAAATTTCAAACAAATTGCGTTATAGAAGGGAAAGATGATACAAGTGAGCTGCTACTGCTGTTTACTTCCTACCACAGCATCACAGCGATGAAAGCATCACAGAAAGAAAGCTTAACCCTGAAATATCTGATTGTAATATGAGCCAAGATGACATGAGCTTGGTTTCCTTTCCAAACAAGGCAGAATCCATGTCTCATTTATTCTTGTGCCTCCCCAGGCTCCCGCCTTGCTGGCTATTTCCTGTTCCACTCTACTACCGTGGCCGAAGCTCAGGCCAAGGACTTCTCAGGTCGACTACAGGAAGCTCTGGAACATAGAATCTTTGATGGCTCTGTGGGTGACCAACTGAGGAGATGGGTACTCTGCCTTGTTCACACAGGTGGAGCAAGCAAATGTCTCTGCTATGAAACCAGACGGTGAAATGACCCTACAGTGTTGAGGAGATTCCACCTAGTGTGCAGAGGGCCAAAAGGCTTTATACAGGAAATACGTGATGCCTGAGCCACACACAAAGCTGCCCCCAACTTCCTGGAACGTGGTAATATTTTGCCCTGTCTTCCATCCAAGTCAGAACTGCTAGTAGAAAGGACACCACGAGGAGTGAGTTGAGCATCCTTAGCTGACTTGTCCAACCCTGGATGGTGCCTGTCGCAGGTGGTGCGATTGCTGGTGATCTCCTCCTCTCTCCTTGGCACAGATGGCTGAGCCATTGCTGTCAGAGCTCAAAGAGGGGGTTATATTTCCTAATCTCCTGAAGAAGTTTCTCTTTATCCTGGTTGGCATGAGCCAATGCTTGTTTAGTTTCTATAAGTTCCTTTTGTAGGGTAGGCAGTTCTTGTACCTGAGGAACAATTAGTAATTCACAGTGAATGAATAAGGTAACACACCTTGCAGAAACATCCAGTAAGGGAACGAGGAGTAAGAATTCAAGCAGAACAACCCACAAGTTTGGTCAATGATCAAGAAAACCCAACTAGATATTTCCTAAGAGCCTAAACCCCTCTTCAGAGTTCATCAGTTGCAGGGACAGCAACAGGTGGAAGATGTCATCAGCAACTATTCACCTCCAGCTCCTGACTTACATCCTCTGTTCAGCACTTCTAGAAGCTGCTGCTAGGTGACAGGAGCCCAGACCACCCAGCTGTACCCAGCACAAGCAACCTTTTCAGCCCTCTGAGTTTTACCCGCTTCTGTGATTACAGCCCCTAAGGGTTTATGGGAAAGGTACTGTTCAGTTATATCCTCACCTGTGAACCAAAAGCCTCCCCTGTGGGCACAGGAAACACCTGTTCTTTTGGGGGCTGCCTCTTCTCACTTTTAAGTACTTCGGCTGATGGTCCGTCCTGAGCAGCAGCTGGAAAAAAGTAAAGGTTCTAAATGACAAGCTGCCAGCAACGTGCAGACTATTCCTAGTTGTCACCGATTCCTTTACAGGAGCAAAAAGGCAGAGAAGCCGGGAGGCTGACAAGCCCAACTCACCGCCTATGTGGAACACACCATCGTCACTCCGCTTCAGCACAACGTGCTCCACGGCTAGAGTGATGGGGATGGGGCCTGGAGAGGTCGGATAGATGGGGGGGATATCGTCCTATAGGAAAGAGAGAAACCACAAGATGCCCCCAACCAGCTCAGAACAACTTAGGTAACAAGCCATGCTTCTACCATTAGCTGGAAGCACTTTTATGTCAAATGTATGTTCATCCATACATTCTTGTGAGATGTGAGAGGCATGATTGAGTCTCTCCCACTCTAGAGGTGGTGAGACTGAGGACCTGATAACCTAATGGGCTTGCACAGTCATGCTGCATGCCAAGGTCAGGGCTAGAGACAAGATCCCCTCAGTTGAATTCAGGACTCTTTGCCAGCAACACATTTTTATGTACTACTGTAACACTGACAAAGAATGCTAATATGCATTTCCTCACTTGATCCTCATTACATTTTACAGGGACAGGAGAAGAAGTTAACAGCTGTCACTGCCAGAATCCCTTGCCTGACTAAGTCTAGGGTAAAACCCCAAAGTTCCTCTCACCTTTAGAGTGATCCTGGAGTTCAGGAGCTCAATCTGCATGGGAACTACCAGTGGGATCTCCTCATCCTCCAAGAAGGGCCCCAGGCCACTGAGCACCGAAGTGAGCAGCTCAAGGTCACAGCCCTGAAGCAAGAAACGTAGGAAGCCATTCTGTGTGGCCAGAGGGGAATGAACAGCTGCACCAGGCCCCACCTCAAAGCGAAGGCCTACAGCTGGCCTGACGTGGCCAGTCTTCAAAGTTGAGGCTTCCTGAAAGCTTGTGCCTTTGAGAAGAAAGACAGAAGGAAAACATATTAATTAATTACTAGCCAGTGATTGCTCTAAGCACTTTTTATATATTTAATATTCCTAACAACCCTGGGCCAGAAGTATTATTATCATTCCCATTTTAGAGATGAAAGAACTACGGCACAGAGAGTAACTTGCCCAAAGTAACACAACTTGTAAGTAGCAAGGATACGACTTGCACGCAGGCAGCCTAACTGCAAAGACTGTGGGCTTGGCTACTTTGCTCTAATGCCTCTCATGACAGAAGGGATGTTAAGGACCAATAAAAAGCTAGTCTTGCTATGAATCAGAGGCACTGGGCTGATGGCCAAGGTAAAGCTCTTAAAACAGAGGACCCTTGGGAATTCCCTGGCGGTCCAGTGGTTAGGACTCGGCGCTTTCACTGCTGTGGCCGAGGTTCAATCCCTGGTCAGGGAACTAAGATCCCGCAAGCCACACAGCACAGCCAAAAACAAACAAGCAAACAGACAAACAGAGGACCCTCAACTCTGCTAAATTTGATCACCGCTTCCTTTCTCCAAGTCTTGGTCTTCTCACCTCTCTCTGAGGAAGCCAAGCGGGATCTATGCTAATTTACTCAAAATTGCATAAAGAATAATCTTAGGTGTAGTCAAGGCTATGAAACAACTTACATACCTATATAAATGCAAATTGGTACAACCATTCTGGAAAACAAATTGGCATTATCTACTAAGGTTAAAGCTATACCTACCCTAATGACCTAACAATTATTTTCTCAGGAATATAAACCTGGAGAAACTCTCCAACATACATATCAGGAGACATGTACAAGGATGGGCATGTCAAGACAGCCCTATTTGAAATAGCAAAAAATCTGGAAACAACCCAAATGTCTGTTCAGAATAGACTGAAGAATAGTAACTAGAGTAATGGGTACAAGAGATATTTTGGGGGTGATGGTGATGGTTGTAGAACGCTGTAAGCTTACTAATATTTATCAAATTGTGTACTTACAAGGAGTGAATTTCATAGTACGCATAAGCAGTTTTTAAAAAAGCAAAAAGTGGTATATTTCTACAATAGAATATTATATAGTAGTAAAAATGAATAAATTGGAGTTAACAACCTAGAAGAATCTGAAGAATATCATGGTACTTGAAATCACAAAAGAATACAAACTATGATTCCATTTAGAAAAACTTGAAAAACTGCAAAGCTAAATAATACATTGATACAAACACATGCAGAAGAATTGTAAAGCAAGAGAATGAGAAATACAAAATTCAGGACAATGATTCCCTATGATAGGTGAGAGGCAAGAGGAAGGTTCTGGAGAGGGACTCCCGGGGACTTCAAAGTTAATGGTACTGTTCTATTTACTAAACTAGGTAGTGGGTACATGGGTTCATTGTACTGTTGTTATTTTATACCTTATATATATTTTACAAGTATTCTTTAGTATCTACTCAATATTTTTAAAAAAATTTTTAAACAAAGCATGTAGCTTAAGCCCAGATTTTTGCTGTCATCTTTTAAAGTATAAATGATAATTCACATCAAAGGACTGAATCAGAAGTTCCCTGATCAGATATAGCTTGATGTTAGCAGCCTCACAAAGAAGTGGACACAGTCCTCATGTATAAGCATAAGGAGCACCTGGGAGGTGAGGACGCAGACTAGCCTACTGAGTACAAAACCCCAGAAAGAGCTCTGGGAGGCTCCTTGCAAGGAGGCCTCATTAGACTTCTTCCTCCCCCTAATCGCTGCTGGAGAGAAGCGCCAAAGGCTTGGCACTAAGGTAGCTGCCCTTGGAGCACAGTGACAGGAGCAAGTTAAGCTATGGATGCCCCAGAAAAATCCCACCAGCTCTCCTGCAATCCCACCATCCTCACCTGGGCACTGTCGATGAAGGAACTGCCAGAGTCCCATGGTGCCTAGCTGCTGGAGGGTCAGCTCCTCTGCTTGCAGGGCCACAGTCAGGTCCTCACCACGTACCTCAATCCCCAAAGACACCTCATTCACCTTCAGGACCAGAACTGAGACCTGTAAAAGGAGACTCCCTTAGCTGAGTCCCAAGCTTCCAGCTTAGAGCCTACCCTCTGCAGAGAAGAAAATAGAACAGCTGACCAGGTGAAGATGGAGGTCTTCCCCACTGGGTGAGGCTGAACTCTTGGCCTCTGGTGACCCCTGGCCATAACTATCCGCAACAGGGCTCCCTTGAACACCAGCACTGTCTAAGACATTGGGAAGAGATCCTGGAGGAAGAGATTCTCGACCAGACTCTGCATTAAGAAAGATAACAAAAGAATTTGAGAGTCAAAAAATTCTATTCAAATCCAATCTCTAAAAACAGTGACAACTGTAAAAATAAAACATTTATGACACTCATGAGACAACTGGAAATTTGAAGACTAACTAGATATTTAATGAATTTAGGGAATTATTGTTAATTTTTAAAAAGACAATGGTATTTGGTCACCTTAAAAAAAAAGTCTGTAAATGGAAGCAAACTAAGTGTCTATGGACAGATAAATGGTTAAACAAAATGTGGTATAAACATA
The DNA here is from genome assembly GCF_008692025.1 of Phocoena sinus. NCBI lineage: Eukaryota > Metazoa > Chordata > Mammalia > Artiodactyla > Phocoenidae > Phocoena > Phocoena sinus. Next base: position 64,807,896 of record NC_045773.1, on the reverse strand, counting down.
CAACAAATAATGGTCTTAAAAAGGAAGGAGGGGCTTCCCTGGTGGCGCAGTGGTTGAGAGTCCGCCTGCCGATGCAGGGGACACGGGTTCGTGCCCCGGTCCGGGAGGATCCCACATGCCGCGGAGCGGCTGGGCCCGTGAGCCACACCTACTGAGCCTGCGCGTCTGGAGCCTGTGCTCCGCAGCAAGAAAGGCCGCGATAGTGAGAGGCCTGCGCACCGTGATGAAGAGTGGCCCCCCGCTTGCCACGACTAAAGAAAGCCCTCGCACAGAAACGAAGACCCAACCCAGCAAAAATAAATTAATTAATAAACTCCTACCCCCAACATCTAAAAAAAAAAAAAAAAAAAAAAATCTATTAAAAAAAAAAAAAAAAAAGGAAGGAAATTCTGACACATGCTACATACAACGTAAATGAACCTTAAGGACATTTTATGTGAAATGAAACAAGCCAGTCACGTATGGTTCCATTTATGTGAGGTACCCAGACGGTCAAATTCATAGAGACAGAGAGTAGAATGGTGATTGCCAGGGGCTGGTGGAAGAGGGAATGAGGAGTTATTGTTTAATGGGTATAGAGTTTTGCAAGATGAAAGAGTTCTGGAGATGGATAGTGGTGACGGTTGTGCAATGATTTGAAGGTAACTAATGCTACTAAATTATAGTTTAAAATAGTTAAGATGGTAAATTTTATGTTATGTGTATTTTACCATAATTTTTAAAAAATTTTAATATTTAAAAAATTTGTATTTTCTAGAGATGCATAATGAAAATATTTATGGATAAAATGATATGTTTGGGATTTGCTCCAAAATAATATGGGAGGAAGGGAAGTGGGCAGAAGAATATATAAAACAAGAATGGCCATGAGTTCTTAATATCTGAAGCTAGGTAATGGGTATATGAAGGTTCGCTATTTGATTCTATTTTTTTTTTTTTGAGGTACACGGGCCTCTCACTGTTGTGGCCTCTCCTGTTGCAGAGCACAGGCTCCAGACGCGCAGGTTCAGCGGCCATGGCTCACAGGCCCAGCCGCTCCGTGGCATGTGGGATCCTCCTGGACCGGGGCACGAACCCGTGCCCCCTGCATCGGCAGGCAGACTCTCAACCACTGCGCCACCATGAAAGCCCTGATTCTGTCTATTTTTAAATATTTGGATTTTCCCATAAGAAATTAATAATAATAACAAAACAAACATGGATATATACCATCCAGCTTAAGAAACAGTACATTCTCTTTTTATTTTCATTTAGATACTCTTAAGGGGCGATTTTAAAAGTTTTCATTTCAATAAGCTGAAAGAACTAGTGTTAACTCCTAGTGGTGATTAATCTAATGCCTAAAGGTTACTTGTTTTATCATAGACAAAAAGCTCCTAGTTATTTTCCAACAATAAAATACATAGTTTAGGCAAAAAGCAGACAACAAACACACACACCATTGATACAGCCACAGAATTAGTCTTACCGCCACAGCTACATGGCTGTAAGACTAGCGCTCTCTTCTTTGAGTGTTGTTCTGTGATAAAGGTCAAGTACTAATCAATAACCTAGAAGATGTGGGGATAAAGTCAGAGCCACAAATCCACTAAAATTTCTCCTCTTTTGGTTTTTTGATTAAGAAAATGTCTACTTTATCAAATCTCAGCTCCTTTTGCATCCTGCTGGTCTGAATACAGGCATCAGAAAGAACACTCTTGGGGCTCTACAACTCTGCCCGGCTCTGCTTCCACTTACCAGACTCCAAGAGCATCACAAAGCTCTCACTGCCATCACTGTCCACTGAAATCCGGTCTTCAGGGCCACTGTTATCCAATGAGACACCATCAAATGACTGCTGAGATACTGTCCTCTTCATGGAGAAAAATCGGAGTCGGGCAGCACCTCCACCTACAGAGGCTGCCACCCCCTCATCTATCTTGGCCATGGGCTCCCTGTTTAAAAAACAAAAACAAAACCCACAAATGTGGCTTAGGAGGTATGTTGTTCCATTCCTTTGCAATACCCATCCTTTTCAGCCCAGACCGTTATTGTATACATAAACTTTGATGTCAATTATTACCCGCTACAAAACCACTTTTCAACTGCTGGCCTTTCTGAATCCCCATATTCCAGCATTTCAAACTGCATAGGCAGTTCTCCCATATCAAATGTCAAGGTTATTCAGAGTCATCCCATGTACAGAAGAGACCAACTACCTACAGCCCTGGTGCTTGTGAATGGTACCTGAAACCCATGTTCATTCCTCAAGTACTTACTGAATAACCTCTGCATACAAGGCACCGGGCAGTGGTGGGGAGTGATGAATAAGACATCCCCGGTCCTCAAAGAATGTACATTCTATCAGGAGAGAGGAGACTTATACACAAATAACCTTATATGGTAGTAAGTCACACACACCGTAAGAGGGACAGGGATACAAGCCAAAGGCTAGGCAATACCAAAGAGGGGAAAGGATGAAGAGAACGGCTCTGTGGAAAGAGATTATGTTTGAGGTGGTCCTTGAAGGACTGTGAAAGAGATGATGAAGAGGGCCTTCCATGGGGAAGGAACAGCATGAGCAAAGGCATGGAGCCAGAAAACGAAATGTACCTTTGGAGACTAGTAAAGAGCTCAGCTCAGCTGGAGCGTAAGTTTTGTCGGGGGAGAGCAAAAGAAGATAAAGTTAGAAAGGTTTCTTTAAAGAAACCTTTAAAGACCTTATGTGCCCACCCTCTGATTTTATTTATAGGTGAAGAAACTAACTCAGTCCCAGTTAAAGGTAGAATTAAGAAGAACCCAAGTCACCTGACTTCTTGCTAAGTGCCTTTTTCACTTTACCACATGAGTGGCAGCCACATTATAGAAAACCCTGGACAAAAGATAATGCATGAAAGTGCTCTGAAAACTGTGAAGTGCAGGAGGCATACAGGAAATCTCTGTACTGTCTACTCAATATTGCTATGAAGCTAAAACTGCTCTAGAAAATAGTCTATTTTTAAAAACTGTAAAGTGCCATATGGATATATCATAATAACTGATTATGCCACACTAAGAAGTTCAAACTCAATTCAGGGAGAATAAAGAAAAAGCCAGAAGGCTTTAGAAAAGGGAAATAACAAGATCATACCTGTGGTTTAAGAAGTTTGACCTGGGACTTCCCTGGTGGCGCAGTGGTCGAGAATCTGCCTGCAAATGCAGGGGACATGGATTCGAGCCCCGATCTGGGAAGATCCCACATGCCGCAGAGCAACTAAGCTCGTGTCCCACAACTACTGAGCCTGCGCTCTAGAGCCCGCGAACCACAACTACTGAGCCTGCGTGCCACAACTACTGAAGCCCGCACGCCTACAGCCCGAACTCTGCAACAAGAGAAGCCACCGCAACGAGAAGCCCACGCACTACAACGAAGAGTAGACCCCGCTCACCGCAACTAGAGAAAGCCCGCGCGCAGCAACAAAGACCCAATGCAGCCAAAAATAAATAAACAATTAATTAATTAATTTTTTTAAAAAAAGAAGTTTGACCTGCCTTTTCCAAATATGCTAGCGAGGGAAAGATATCCAATGAGGAAATCAACTAATAGTTCACTAAAATAGTCCCCATGTGGGAGCAGACAGGAGAAACAGATGTGAGACTCCCTAGAGCTGTGCTCCCAGCGTCATCCTCAGAGGAACATTATCATCTAAAGGGGAAATCATTAGAAATGCAGCTTCTCAGGCTCTGTCTCAGACCTACTGGACGAGGAACTCTGGGGACAGGGCTCAGCACTCTGTGTTTTAACAAGCCTCCAGATGATTCTGAAGCATGCTTAAGTTTAAAAGGATGGTCAGAACCTGACAAATGCCTGGAAGAGGCAGAGCTTGAATGAGCAAAGGAATGATGCCACCATAAAAAGAAAGAAAAAGAGAACTGGCCGGGGGTGGGAGGGATAAGGAATTTATTCCTTTATATATGTGAGGTTCAAGGCACCCCTGGGAGATCAGTGTGGAGCTATGGGCAGTAGATAGTTTTAAAGCAAGAGCAGGGGAGAGGAGGGAAGTTAGGACTGAAAATAAGGACTCTCGCAGATGTGAGGAGATGGACAAAATAACCTAGAGCGAAAGTACAGTTGATCCTTGAACAACACGGGTTTGAACTGCGCAGGTCCATTTATATGCAAATTTTTTTCAAGAGTAAATACTATAGTACTGCACAATCCACAGATGGTTGAATCTGTGGATGCGTTGGAACCACTTATATGCAGGAACCTCTTATAGGTAAAGCCAACTATAGGTTACATGCAGATTTTCAACTGCACAGAGATTCAGTGCTCCTAATCACCACATTGATCAAGGGTCAAATGTATTCAAAAATGCATTTGAGTGATATAAACCTTCTGAAAGTTTGGCAAATACATCAAGAACCTTAAAATGTTTGTAGAGGGCTTCCCTGGTGGCGCAGTGGTGGAGAGTCCGCCTGCCGATGCAGGGGACACGGGTTCGTGCCCCGGTCCGGGAAGATCCCACATATCGCGGAGCGGCTGGACCCGTGAGCCATGGCCGCTGAGTCTGCGCGTCCGGAGCCTGTGCTCCGCAACGGGAGAGGCCACAACAGTGAGAGGCCCGTGTACCAAAAAAAAAAAATGTTTATAGTGTTTGTCCCAATAATTCCACTTCTGGGTTTTATTCTAAAGATTTAGATATGCATAAAGAGTAATGTTCACAAAAATAGGGATGTTTAACACAGCCTTGGTTTTACCTGAGAAAAAATTGGAAACAGACTAAATGATGCCCCCTAGAGAGTGGACTGGATGAATAACTTATGATACATCCATCTGCAAGAATATAATAGAGCAATTAAAAATTATATGTTCAAATACCTCATGAATGGGGAACTATTCACAATAAATCATAAAGAGAATAAACCTGGAAATTTTCTATATTATATAGAAATAATATAAATACACAAATATTATAAAATAATATTTGGGTATTTTATATGAGTAGGCACATGTAAGCATTCGCATGGATACACAAATATGTATAGAAAAATTGGAAGCAAACAGATGCAAATGTAAATAATGGCTATCTCTGGATAGTGTCATTACACGTGACTCTTAACGTTTTCTTCTTTCTTCTTTTATTTTTCCACACTGTCAACGAAATGAACACAAATCATTTTTATAAGTTAAAAAATAAAAATTATGACAAAAGCGATCAGAATATGGACAGCCTAGTGCTGTGGAACAGTTCCATTTACAGGATAAAAGGAAAAAGAGAGCAGCCAAGGGAAAAGAAAAGACTCCTTCCAAGAAGTGCGAGGAACTGGGTGGGTTACAAGTGCCCAGAATGAACTGACCAGCAAGGCTGACTGCACAGAGGAGTCCTGGAAAAAGATGACTGAGAAAAGGCCACTGGCCTGGGCAGTTAGGAAGTCACTGTTGGTGTTTCAAACAGAGTTTGTATCACACACCTTTCTTTTCTCCTTTTTACCTCTCCTCTTTTCCCATCTCCCTTACTTTTCTCTAATTAGAAAAGGCAGCACATTAGGTGACTGGGAGTCCAGGCTTTCAATCCTCACCCCACCACTCACAAGCTGTGTGATCTTGAGCAAGTTTCTTACCTCTCTGAGCCTCAGTTTTCTCATCTGTAAAATGTGGAGTGATATTAGGACCTGCCTTATAGGGTTCTTACAATAATTCAATGCATTAATATTGTTAATATTTAGGACAAGGCCTGACACATAGAAAGTACTCAATAAAAGTTGCCTAGTATTATTACATAATTAATCCTTTAAGCTTTCCTCTTCTTTCCTCCTAGGCTATCTAGGCCTAGCAGGTACTAGTATACCCACAGGTATTGCTTTGAGACACACTTAAGAAAATCCACTTAGACAAAAGTTCTAAAGCCACTGATCTTCAAACCATGGTCCCCAAACCACTAAGTGTCCCAGCAAAGATTTCCCATAGTTTTCATTATCTTTCCTAAAACCACAGGCACCCATGGAAAAATCTATACCTTCCCACTCTTCTGACTGTGCATTTCTGTGTTTTCTGCTTACTTCCCACTGTAGCCCCGGCGTCTAACACAGAGCCTGGCACACAGTAAGGGCTCAAAAAATACTTGTTGAACGGATGAGTGAAATTCTTCCTTCTCTATTACTCTGACAGATATTGATAAGGTGTACCAGAAAGAGCAAGTTCAAAGCCCCAGCTTTTCTAGTTATAAGATACAGGATCCATGGGCTCATCCTCTCTGAAGCTTCCATTTCCTCAGTTATAAACTGGGGATACAAACATCTGCAACGACCTCCCCGAGCTGCTGTGGGGATTACATCAAATAAAATACTATATGAGAGCCCACTGAAAAGAATAAAATATCATACAGGTGCCAGGTATTATTATTCTGATACAGCATAGCTGTATCAATAACAGTGAATCAGAGAAAGAGGAGATAGCTTGATGCTAAGAAGCAATAAATGTTGACTTGAAAACTGCCCAAGACCAGGCTAAGATATATGGAGGCATGAGAAAATCCATGGGATTTTGTTATTTTATTGCAATTTCTGGTTCTTCCCCTATCACAGAATTAGGTGTAGTCCTGAAAGTAAAGTCCCTCTGACTGGTATGCCTATATCCTCTAAGTAGCCTGAAAGTTCTTCCGCTGCTCTACAGGCAGCTCTGAAAACTAAAGGCTTTGCCACATTAACTAGGCCATTCCATATACGCTCCTGGACCACGCGGTGCTTCCCCATCTACAAGTGCACATGGCAGGAGGCCTGAGCCCAATGGCCAGAGCTAGGAGGGAGAGAGGAGGTGAATGAAGGAGGCAGAGAACCACTCACTTGGCTGGGGGCAGAGACAGCATCTTGTGCATGGTGGAGGTCATTCGGTCTCTGCCCAGACTGAAGGCATCCTTAGTCAGAGACATAGCTTCCTTGGTGAGGTCCATGGTGGCATGTAGAGCCTCCTTTGTGGCATCCTTGGTCATGTGAATAGCACTTGATAATTCTCCCTCAATGTTCTTCAAGGGGATGAGCTCGCCCTGTCCATTCACAGCAGTATCCTTGCCCCCTGGGGGCTTCAACTCAGCTGGTGAGCTAGGAGCCTGGGCGCTGCTCATTCCCTTATCCTGTAAGGACTCAACTGCCTCATGGCCCTTCCCTGCCTCCTGCTGTGCAAGAGAATCCGAGTCCTGCACTTCTCCATTGCTATGGACAGGCAGTGGCCTATCCTGGGATGCATCCAGATTTTCAATGTCAGTGTCCTCCAGAACCTTCCTGGGGCTTGCTGGGTCCTGTTCTGAGGAGGCATCAGACTTCAGCTCCCTATCCTCTGAAGGAGACAGCTCTGAATCTACAAGGCTCGTAGTATCTGAACCCTCAGAGTCAGCTTCGACAGCCCCAGGGACAGGATGCATGAGCAGAGCCACCTCAGCACTGGGGAAGAGGACGCCAATGCAAGCTGTCTGGTCCTGCAGAGGAGACCCAGTCATGGCCTCGGTATCCTTAGTAAGCTGCTCCTGAAGACCCTGGAGCACCTCCTTCAGGCGGAGGAGAGCCAAGTACTGGTAGTGGTCAAGCCTCACTCGGACATGCTCAGGCGAGTGTACGAGCACATGCACATCTGCCGCGTCCTCCAGCTCTGTCAGAGGCCCTTTGTTATCCACACTACTGCTGCCTTCTTTCAGAATTTCCATGACTTCTGTAAGGCCTGATAGGCTTTTCAAATCATGCTCAGTCTTTGACCTCTGATGGGACACAGTGTCAGGGGCAAGGGCCTCAGAATGGACAGGACTGCCAAAGCTGGCGGATGCTTTCAGCCTCCCTTCTGTGGCCATAAGGAGCTTTCGTGCCTTGGCTTGCTGCCAGCGGAGGGGTAGGCAGGCCCAAATCGACAAGGGGAAGGGGGCCACAAAATTCAAGGAATGGCCTTTGAAGTTCTCTGTTCCCTCAAAGTCCAAGGAGATCTGGGTGAAGTGGATGGACCAGAGATCCTGGGAAGCCTTAAGCCTCTGGGGAGGGAGGGCACTAGATTGAGGGAATCGGGAATCCACCTGGAAGGCGTGATGCAAAAACAGCATGTGCAGAAGGCTAAAGCCGCCTGGCACCTTGGGAAACTGAACATAATTGGAATGAAAGAACTCAGCAGCAGCAAAACCCCGGAAGAGACTCTGAAGGTCTGGACAGCTACAATGTGGGGCGTGACGTGTATTGGTGGCAGTCACGCCTGATGCAGAGAAGACAAGGGCCTGGGGACGGTGCAGCCCAGCCCGCTCTCTCTTCTCCAGCGGGAAGCTCACCTTCAGAGAGAAAATGAAACCCAATTCAGAATGGCCAGCTGAGCAACTCTGCAACCCACCATTAATACACACGTGAAAGACCATTTGGGCTGTAAAACTGCTTTCCTTACTTCTATCAAATGTACAGAGCAGAACCTTGGATTATAGCCGTGGTAGAAGTGCAGCTGTGGCTGCCAACAGGGAACAAAAATCCCACTCTCTACCCTACCTTCAACCAGAAGGCATCCAGTCGGATGTCCAAGTGTTCATCTTTCTGGCTTGAATCTTCCAGTTTGTAGATAGCTTTGAACTGCTCCAAGCTGCGGTATAAATCCAGGCAGAAGAGGTTTCCCCAGAGCAAGCTGACAGGATCCATAGTAAATGTCAGACCATTTAACTGAATGTAAAGATTGGGACAGGGAACTGGAAAGCAGAGAAAAAAAGAAACCATGAATGAAGTAGCAGCTCGACTCTCACTTATCAGCTAATATTCATTTTATTATCAAAGGTATATATTTACACAGGGAAGAGTTTTCAACAAAGGTGTGCTAAACTAACTCAAACACTTAAAACTCCAAATGACAAACAGAATATAAGCAGAGAGCCCCCGAGGCTGACAAATGCGAAGAGCAAGAGCAAGACAGTAAGGACTGACCAGAGCAGATGCTTACCTGGCAGCTCCTGATTATCGGGGAAGTAATACTCTGTAAACTCAATATGAATGGCAGAGACCTGAGTGGGGAGGTTGTGAAGTTTCCGACTGCAGGAAAGGAGTGCTGATGGCTTCTTACTTGGCTGTCCAGCTGTAGAAACCTATGCAATCACGAGTTGCTGTTAGCATCTATACAGCACCCAGAATAGAATTTCCTCAATTTCCTCTGAGATAGGAGGATAAAGCCTCTACAACTCTTCCAAAGTCTGTCACAGGGAGCAGAGTGCTCTTCACGCAGATTCCAGGCATTCTCACACCTGACTAACACTATTTACAAGTTCGTTTTTTTCAGTGAAAGGTTTGTAGTGGGGTATTCAGAGGAAAGTGAGGAATCCCAAGTCCTGATCTCAGCAGTCACACTCAGAAAGAAACAGACCAAAGTCTCAAATCCACCTGGAAGGGAAGGAAGCAGCCTCCAAATTCTACAACCTTGATCACATTTGTTGCGTTCCAAATGAACTGCTCCACCCCTTTCCAGCCCTGTTTCCCTGTCATGGGCTCCTTACCTGGTGGACGTCCAAGTCATCCACCCGTATTACCAAGCAGCTAGAGCGTAGGCGATTCCATGCTGGAGGCCGAAAGACAGCCTGTCGGCCCTGAGAGGGGCTTCTCTCAAGGGGGTTCTTTTGAGGACTGGAGAGAGAATCTAAATAAAAATAAGGAGGTGGGAAAAAGAATCAGATACACTCAACTATCATCATTAATAGAATTCGGAAAGTAAAAACCCTAAGATCATTAATGCTATATGTAGGAAAGAGTTTAACACTGGCAAGCTCCAGGACGGAACTCAAAAACTATTCTCTCCTTAAGACCAAGGCAACGGCCTATTAAATAGAGAAGCTAACAACCTCTCTTCCACACTGCAGCTATCCCTGGAGACAAACAGGACTCCGTAAAGAAAAAAGTCACAGATGTCTCTCCGTGGGATAAAGTTGGAATAATCAGCCGGGAGTAAGTTGGGATAATTAGCCAGTCTAGTGCTTTATTGCCACCGGATACCTAAAGGTAAATGTCAAGAGGCAAAGCAACAGGAGTCCTCCAGCTCCTCATAACCCACCTGCTTTCCTCCGGAAGGGAGAGTCTACCCCCAGGTGCCAGGGTGGTTTCAGACCTGTCTCCTCATGCCACTTCTCCATTTTACTCTGAAATTCCATCACCAGCTTCTGGGCCCACTGGCCTCGGGTCTCCATGGCCTCACAGTGACGTACCCAATGTTTGCAGCTATCGCCTGTGCAATAAAGCAAAAAGATTTTAGTCTAAGATCATGACCCAATGTTACAAATTTTCTTTTCCATTGGTATAGTTTTCCATAATTCAGAATCTGACCCCTCACCGCCAATCCAAAATTCTCTGGGATAAGTAAAAATTATCTAGTGAGAGCACTCAAGTTCTTCTGGATTCTATATGTGATTTTTCCCTAGGGTTCCCTAAAGGCCAGCTGCTGACTTTTGCCATCTTTGACCATGGACCACTGGAGAGGCTCTAAAACTAGTGCAAGTAAGGGGTAGAGCACAGAATCAAAAGCAACATCTCAGACACTGCCTCCCCTCCTACTACTTCTCATTAACAGTGGACCCTGCAAGTTTCCAGAAGATGTCCTCTTGAAAAGGACTATTGCCAACACCTCTCTGAGCATGTGCTGCAATCCCTGGCACCCTTCTGCTGGGCAGTCAGGGATGAACCCAGGCATATGGCCTCAATACCTAGGCCACGCTAAAACTGCACCCATTCAGAATTCTCCTACCTGCCCAGTGGAAGGGGTAATAGTCAAATGCCATCTTGCGAAAGGTAAGCTGCATTGCACCACCCATGAGTCTGTTTGCGGAGACACCTACAAAGAAAAATAAAGGTGAATAGCAGCAGAAGAAACAGAGGCCTAAACACCACTTGAAGCACTTAAAAGTCCTCCTAAGGGTCAGCTTCAAAGACTGGCTGATACATAAGTGTAGCCGAAAGGCCATGATGTCAGGTGATTTGCAAGGCTGAGGCCCTCCTCTTTTTTTTTTTTTTTTCTTTTTTAGCGTTACGCGGGCCTCTCACTGCTGTGGCCTCTCCCGTTGTGGAGCACAGGCTCCGGACGCGCAGGCTCATCGGCCATGGCTCACGGGAGGCCCTCCTCTTTTGAATTGCAATGGACATGCTCTAAAAGATTTTTTTTAAAAAGCATATTCCACTGTCTCTGTAAATGGCTGTCAGATTTCTGGAAAGAAAAAAGAAACTGCAAAACTCAGCAATCTGGAATTCCAGTCCTAGGTCTCCCACAGGCACACTTGACAACCTTGATTGATTGGTTCCCCCAAACCTGGCAATACTAGTATTGCTGCCCCGCTGCACAACACCTGGAGAGGCATAAGCCAAACTCCCCAAAAAACAGGACCTATATTACTTCCTTTCATATCTTAGCTAAAGCTGTGATATATAAGACTGTCATTACACACTGTACATATGAAGTACCATGGAACACTAAAAACACTGCACTAACAAGGACATTATAAACATACAGAATAGTGTAGATAACTGAATTTTTTTGCAATAAGTCAAATATTCTATTGTTTATCTTGAATTTACATTTAATTCTTACTAAATGAATGAACTTTCCATGTTTCTGTCTTATCTCTCCAACTAGACTCTAAGAACTGTAAGAACCAGGACTATTTCTTCTACATATGTGTGTTGTCTAACCTACCCTGTTCTGCACTTCCCTCCTATCCCTTCCATCCTATTTCCAGGTGAAGGGAAATACCATGGGACCTTCTAGCTGTAAGCTGGTACATCTACAACCAGGAGGGTCATTTCCATCCACTCTAGATATCACCACACCAAGGTTCTGGACTAATCACCATCCTATTAGGAGATACACCTACACCTGTGTTCCTGTTGCTCAACCTTTTTGTCATAATTACCACCTCATAGGAGCCTGTTTAGCTATTTTTTTCCTAATTGTCCCTTCTCCATGAAATTTAATACCACAGATATACTGTATATCTTATGTACTATATGTCTACCTGTGCTTTATACATAATAAGAATAAAGCTTATTCCTTTTATTCAATGTCAGGTTAAGAAAGACTAAATAATTCTTTTAAGTTAAAAGTTAAGGGACTTCCCTGGTGGCACAGTAATTAAGAATCCACCTGCCAATGCAGGGGACACGGGTTCGAGCCCTGGTCTGGGAAGATCCCACATGCCATGTGGCAACTAAGCCCGTGCGCCACAACTACTGAGCTTGCGCTCTAGAGCCCACACACCACAACTACTGAAGCCCGCATACCCTAGAGCCCAGGCGTCACAACTACTGAGCCCACGCGCCACAACTACTGAAGCCCGTGCACTCTAGGGCCCATGTGCCGCAACGACTGAGCCTGCGTGTTGCAACTACTGAAGCTCACACACCTAAAGCCCATGCTCCACAACAAGAGAAGCCACTGCAATGAGAAGCCCAAGCACCGCAATGAAGAGTAGCCCCCCGCTTGCTGCAGCTAGAGAAAGACCACCACATAGCAACGAAGACCCAAAGCAGCCAAAAATTTTTTTTAAAAGGTTAAAAAATAAAGTGTGAAAAGTTAAATTTAAAATTTTAAAGCTATTAATATTTAACTTAAGTTTATAACTATATCTGCTGAGTAACTTTATATATATATTATTTATTTATTTATTTTTGGCTGCATTGGGTCTTTGTTGCTGTGCGCAGGCTTTCTTTAATTGCGGCGAGTGGGGGCTACTCTTCAATGTGGTGTGTGGGCTTCTTATTGCGGTGGCTTCTCTTGGTGCAGAGCACAGGCTCTAGGCGAATGAGCTTCAGTAGTTCTGGCACGCGGGCTTCAGTAGTTGTGGCTCACAGGCTCTAGAGCGCAGGCTCAGTAGTTGTGGAGCACGGGTTTAGTTGCTCTGCAGCATGGGGGATCTTCCTGGACCAGGGCTTGAACCCATGTCCCCTGCATTGGCAGGCGGATTCTTAACCACTGCACCACCAAGGAAGCCCTGCTGAGTAACTTTTAATGTAATTTATTTCTTATATAAATTATAATGTATAGAATCACATATGTAATTTAGTAATTTATATAAATACATAATAGTGACATAATCAAATTTTAATTATTCAAAATTATTTTTGAATAAAATAAAGTTTTTAAATTAATTTCTTAAAATTATTATTTTGTTAGCTTTTAACTTTTGCTTAACATGAGAAAATAACTTTAGCTTAACTAGGTGCTAGATATTCAGATAGTGTCAGTATTTTTCTTTTTCAACATTTAATTAAATTATTCATTGTTGAACAATTTGTAGAATTAAATAATAAAATATAAACTATTTTTATTTAATTCTCAAAGTTCAAATCACAAAAGTACTAAGGATTAAATATAAACAACACTGATGAGGCAGCCAATGACAGCTGCTAGCTATGTACAGGCCACCTCTCACCATCTGACTTTGAGATCAAGCAATAGATAAAGTCCTCTAATCACAGCCATCTGTTTGCCATAGTTTATAGCCCTGATCTTCCATGAACTCAACATCAGTGTTGCTCATATGATACCCAAGAAAACTCAATAAGAGAAATTAAATACTAAGAAATAAAATTCTGTCAATAAGGTTGAGCACTGTTATATCTAAGATTTTTTTTTCACCCCCACCCCTCACCAAAGAACCAATTTTCAACGTCCAGAATAGGCAAACATCAAGACAGAAAGATCAGTGGTTGCTTAGAGCTGCAAAATGGGGACTGTCATCTAATGGGTACAGAGTTTCTTTTACGGATGACAAAAAGGTTCTAAAATTAGATTGTAGTAATGATCACATAACCCTATGACTATACTTTAAAACACTGAGTTGTAGGGGCTCCCCTGGTGGCGCAGTGGTTGAGAGTCCGCCTGCCGATGCAAGGGACACGGGTTTGTGCCCCGGTCCGGGAGGATCCCACATGCCGCGGAGCGGCTGGGCCTGTGAGCCATGGCCGCTGAGCCTGTGCGTCCGGAGCCTGTGCTCCGCAACGGGAGAGGCCACAGCAGTGAGAGGCCCGCGTACCACAAAAAAAAAACCACTGAGTTGTATATTCTAAATGGGTAAATTGTACGGTATATGAATGATATCTCAATAAATATGTATCTGTTTCAAATAAAAGAGTGGATTTTTACCTGCTGTGGGGAGGTATCATCCCAGTTGAACATGCATGACCTAGGCTACTGGAGGGAGAGGGTTTCACAGCCATGCTCCCTCTATTGGATTTATTTGGAACTAAAAGAACAATAAACTCTACGACTGAACATATTAAAATAAGGTTTAGAATAGAAATCAAATATAATTACCCATTATCAACATATTTAATTATAAACACATAATCATATATGACACATAAATGGTAAATAGTGTACATAAATGACTAAAATTCTCCAGTGAGATGGTGGGAGAGGATAGCCTAGCCTGAAGAGAGATGAAGAAAGCTTTGGCTCACAGCCCTTATCCTGAGAGAGATAACTAAAAAGAGGCAGATGACCCTCTTTTCCCCATCAACCACCCTCCTTCTCCCAGAAGCCTGAAGGGTGAGCTGCTCCAGTTTGATTTTAAGAGACAGTGCTGCCCCACTGCAAGCCAAGCCGTCCCCAGTTACCCACCAAGTTTCCAATAACTTCACCTCCAATACCAAGGCTATAGTGTCCCTTAATGAAAAAGCAGACAGATGTAGCCTTCAAGAAGTCCCTAGAGCAGCATTATCCAAAAGAACTTTCTGTGATGATGGACATCTTCTATGGTCCATAGATTATAACGAGTACTTGAAATGTTGTTGGTATAAATGAGGAACTGGATTTTTAATTTTATTTAATTTTGATTTTAATTTAAATAGCCACATGTGGCTACTGGCTACCATTTGGACAGAGAGTTCTAGAGCAATGCTATCCCATAGAAATGTAACATAAGCCACATAAGTAATTTAAAATTTTCTAGTAGCTACATTAAAAAAGTTTTTTTAAAAAAGTGAATTTAATTTTAATATTACACATTATTTAAACCAATATACTCCAAATATTATCATTTCAACATGTAATCAATATGAAAATAATTATTAAGGTATTATACACTCGTTTTTTGTACGGTATCTTCGAAATCCCAGGTGTATGTTACACTTGCACCCCATCTCAATTTGGATCAGCCAATATTTCAAGTGCCCAACAGTCATATGTGGCTAGTGGCTGCCATATTGGACAGGACAACTCCAGAGAATCTTAGCACCCTTTCCATAACACCTAGTTCTCCCTTCCCCTTTCTTCCCAAATCCAAGGAGAAGAATCAAAGTCACAAGAACTCTTTGTGTTCCTTGCCTCTTCACAGAGTCATCTGCCACACCTGGGTATGGTTGGCTGGGATTTATCCCTCTATCTAAAACTATCTTATCCAGGGCTTCCCTGGTGGCGCAGTGGTTAAGAATCTGCCTGCCAATGCAGGGGACACGGGTTTGAGCCCTGGTCTGGGAAGATCCCACATGCCGCGGAGCAACTAAGCCCGTGAGCCACAACTACTGAGCCTGCGTGTCTAGAGCCTGTGCTCCACAACAAGAGAAGCCACGACAATGAGCAGCCCGCGCACCGTGATGAAGAGTAGCTCCTGCTCGCCGCAACTAGAGAAAGCCTGCGCACAGAAACGAAGACCCAACACAGCCATAAATAAATAAATAAATTTATTTTAAAATAAATAAAATAAAATAAAAATATCTCATCCAAAACTTCCCTAAAATCCACCAAGTAGATTCACTTAGCTTAATAAATACATGGGGGCTTCAGGGAAGGCTAGTCATTCACCTCTGATTGCAGGACCCTGTTAGATGAAGAGGACAGTGCTATACGCCCTTATCAAGCAAAAGGACGAAACTCTCAATAATGTATTTTTGTTTGTTTGTTTGTTTTTTGGGTTTTTTTGCGGTACGCGGGCCTCTCACTGTTGTGGTCTCTCCCATCGCAGAGTACGGGCTCCGGACACACAGGCTCAGCGGCCATGGCTCACGGGCCCAGCCACTCTGCGGCATGTGGGATCTTCCCGGACCGGGGCACGAACCCGTGTCCCCTGCATCGGCAGGCGGACTCTCAACCACTGCGCCACCAGGGAAGCCCTCAATAATGTATTTTTAATAAAGATTTCTGAAAGGATTAAAAACAAAACAAAACAGGGACTTCTCTGGTGGCGCAATGGTTAAGACTCCCCGCTCCCAATGCAGGGGGCCCGGGTTCATTCCCTGGTCAGGGAACTAGATCCCACATGCATGCCACAACTAAGAGTTTGCATGCTGCAACTGAAAAAGATCCCGCACGCCACAACGAAGATCCTGCATGCCGCAACTAAGACCCAGTGCAACCAAATAAACAAATAAATATTTTTAAAAACAAAACAAAACTGCAAGGTCTTTATAGTAACACTTGGAAGAAACAACCAAACAAAACAATAATTGTTTTAGCAAAGAACTTCCAGAACTAGTGGCTAACAAACCAGTGAGCAATTTATTTTCTGTGGTGGCAAAAGCAATCTTTATGCTGTCACTGCTCCTTTCAGCTCTTTCATATTGGGAGTGGAGAGGGGCTGAAGTCACTTCAAGACCAAGGTATAGCAAAGCAAGAGAGGCATTGGCGCTTGGTGTCCCAGAAAGAAAAGGTAGTAGGTTTCCCCAAGGAAAATGAATCTAGGTCTCATTAAGAAGCAAACGTAACCTCCAGAGAAGAAAAGGCAGCAAGAACACAAGCTTCCATAGGACGACATCTAAAAACAAGAGCTGGTGGCAGAGGGGTGTAGAGGGGGAACAAAGAGTATTGAAGGAACTGGTAGCAGAGAAATAATAATACCGAATACTGGCCTATGACTGATGTCCTCCAAATTCAGTATATTGTGTCATTTGAGCCTGATAACAACCTATAAGGTAAATGAGTAAGATATGATTTAACTTAAGTTCACAAATGAAGAAACTCAAGAGAGGTGAAGTGATTTCCCTAAGGCTCATGAAGGAAAGAAATGAGTCAATTATTTTTTCATTCTGAATAAATGTGTATGTATACTTAATACCAGTTGCTCTAGTGAGTCTCAAATGGGCAGAGATGTCTGCCAAAAAAGCAGGTGCTATTTGTTTATGCTCTGCTTAGAGCACCACAAAATAAAAGCAATGTCTGAAGGGCTCTGGGCTTGACTTTCCTAACGACCACTCCACTCTGCATTAACGCCCTCTCTTTATTTAAAGATGGCTCTCCTATATCCTGTGTCTACTCTTTTTCATATGAAATATCCCTGTGTCTTTCAACTCTTTCCTGCTATGCTATGGTTTCCATAGCATTAAACAACCTGCACACCCTTCCTGGGATGCTTTCTCTTTGTTAATGTCCTCAAGGACAGCATCAAAAACAAGGCTTAGAGTTCCAAATGGAGTCTACAAAGGTGCCAGAGAAGAATTTCCAGAGTTCTGGAACCCACACTTCTATTGATGCAGTTTAAATTAATATGTGATTTAGGGAACACCATGTTAAAAAAAAAATTGCTCTAATGAATGAAAAAGCATGACAAGAACACACCATAACCCCTCTGCTTGGGAAGAACACATTTATACATAATAACTATTTAAATTGACTCAAAGATCTGAAAATTCTGAGGTTTCCTATAGTTGAATTTACTCTCCTGAAAGCTTATACCAGTGGTTAGCATTGCCCAAAAGATTCTGGGGAGGGAAAAAAAAGTATACACTGCTTGGGCTCTACCCCTGAAGATTCCGATTTAGTGGGGGCTGGGAAGAGGCCCAGCTCCTGTGTCTTACTATCTCACAGGTAGTTCTGCTGCATCCTAAAAGCTGAAGAGCACTTGCTGACAGAGCTGCCACAGGAGCACAGAGGCCTGAGGAAGGCCTGTGATTAAGGGGAGCCAGACAAATACCCCACAGAGTCTTGAAAACAGCCTTCCATCCCCAAGCTTTGCCCAGAGCTCCAGGTGGTGATGGACTACCCTGCACAGGCTTAGGCCTCACGGGGTACCTGGCTCTCGGGACTGGCTATCATCACAAATGTGCAGATCCAGGCGGGAGATGAGCAGATGGTAGGAGGACTCTTTCACATCAAATTTCTCAAAGTACTGGCTGAGGCGGCTGCTGCTGCTGTTGCTGCTGCCCTGGCTGCCACCGAACGCCTGGGCCCAGGACTGCTGGGCACTGGGAGCAGGTGGGGTGATCTACATGTGACAGAGAGAAACAAGAAGCCAGACCCAGACAGCCTCCTTGCTGGCTTTCTTTAAGCTTTAGTTCAGCCTGAAGAAAACCACAATTTGACAAGGTGTCCCTTCCTTCTCATAACTATTCGCCTGGTATCTCATGTAGGTCTATCCCACTTAAATAACCCAAACTCCAAGAAGCCAAATTATAATTAATCTAGTAACTGTCAGAGTCCTGTTCTGAAATTTGAATTGCCTTCTAAGCTCCCACCCCCCTAGAACTTAGCTGACTGATGCTAAAACACCTCCTCCAGGAAGTCTTCCCTAAATGCTCTCTTTCAGCCCAGGTAGTTGGATCCCTTTTCTTTGTGCTCTCATGGCACAGTGTTTACCTCTATTACAGCATCATATTGTAATAACTTGTTTATAGTCCATATTTTAAGACAGCAAGGGTTCCAAGGACAGGAACAAGAGGCTTTCCAGTGGCTAACACTGTATACCTAACACACTAGAGGCACCCAAAGAACAGAATAACTGAATAAATCAGAGGCACAGGCAAAGCCTATGTACCTACAGAAGTGAATGACAAATTCCCCCAAATAAGCCTAATAAAGTCTAGGCTCCACATACGGTGGAGGTGTGAATTAGGTCCGGCCTACCATCTCCCCACTGCCACCAAGGGTCTCTGTTTCACCTCTAACCTGTACAGGTTCAGGGGCCAGGCTCTTTCTCTGCTGGGCTGACTTCTCCATGGCCTCACTCAGTGATTCTGCATATTTCATCATAGCCTTGAGTTGTGAGTCAGTTAGCACCCAGAGCAGGTCATCCAACAGGAACATCAGCTTGGAGGCTATCACATTGCAATCTTTGGTCTGAAGGGGTCACATAGAACACAGGGTTCAACATCTGGTACCATCCCAACTACTCAAAGTGACCACTGCCCAACCAATTGCAGAGATGGCTTTTCAATCCCCAATACACGAAAGTATCAAGCACTGTGGAGAGTCAATTTCTTACAAAACTACTAAAGTTTTCTGTGATTAACAAGAAGCAGCAATGATCAACTGCCTATGTGTCCCTATATACAGGTAAAAATCGTGGTTTTCAAAATTAAAATGACAGGGAGGTAGAAATGTTTCCTCATTAGCAGATACAGTGCAACACTGAATTGCAGGTCCTCCCCTTTCAAATGTCATTCCAGGGGCGGGCAACACTCAAAGAGGAGGAAACGCCATCTCCCATGCTATCTGGGAGAATAAAAGATGGAAGTTTTCATGAGGACAGAGAACACACTCACTCTTCTCTTGAGGGCTATTTGGATCCTGCCTTGGTTGGTAATAAGCCTCAGTGGAGTGGTGACTGGGTCCTGATCACCATTGTCTGTAGCATCTGCCTCAATTCGAAGTGTTTGCCAAGTTATTTCCTTAAATGTTAAAACCTAGAAGGAAAGAAAGTAAAATCCCTTAATTCTGTGGATGAAATGAATCAAGAGGCAGGAAGTCCAAGGGGAAAAGACTGGCAAGGCAGAGACCCCCACCATTCTCAGCTGGGATCCTACCCACAGAAGGCAGTGGATCAGAGATCCATAATTGAGGAAACAATGTAACAGTAACACTGGACAGAAGGGATTCTTGGGTTCCCAAGAATGGGGGAGACTTTGAGGAAATCCCCAAAGCAGGAATAACATCCTTTAAGAATGAGTCCTATTTTGAACCCCCCATTCTCCCTTCTCAGAATGCCAGGGCTGTCACCTCTCCTCGGCGGGGGTCAGTGATACGGGTGAGGCGGAGGTCACTCTGCTGCCAGTTGGGGTTCACACTATAGCCCTGGAGCTGCCACAATTCAAAAGAAGCGTGGAAGGCCTTGGAGTGAATCTTGATGGTGATGGAATTGACGACGATGAACATCCCCTCCACCACCTTCTCGGCAAAGCCATACTCACTACAACAAACAAGGCAGACCAGCATTCAGGATCATATGAGATTTGACACACACTCTATTTTTTTTTTTTTTTTTTTTTTGGCCATGCCGTGCAGCTTGCGGGATTCTACTTCCCTGATCAGGGATTGAACCCGGGCCCTGGCAATGAAAGCGCCGAGTCCTAACCACTGGGCAGCCAGGGAATTTGTAGGCATACTCTTTATACTGGAAGACATAAGACAAGACTCTTAACAACGCCTCTCTTTGGATGCTAGAACTGTGGATGACTTTTTTTTTTTTTTTTTTTTTTTGCAGTACGTGGGCCTCTCACTGTTGTGGCCTCTCCCGTTGTGGAGCACAGGCTCCGGACGCGCAGGCTCAGCGGCCATGGCTCACGGGCCCAGCCGCTCCGTGGCATGTGGAATCTTCCCGGACCGGGGCACGAACCCGTGGACCCTGCATCGGCAGGCAGACTCTCAACCACTGCACCACCAGGGAAGCCCGAACTGTGGATGACTTTAAAAAAATTTTTCTCCTCCCATTTCTGCTTTATATTTTTTACATTTCTAAAAATTTTTATGACCATGTAGTACTCTTTCTGATGAGATTTTTTTTAAAGAATGGAATAAAAGAAAGAGTTGACCTAGAAACAATCTCTGGTTAGAAAGAATAAATTGAAAAAAATACTTTCACAGTCCACAAACTACCTGAATAAATATTGAATATTGTCTGTGAGGAGAGCTATAACAACAGAAAGGAAACACTAGGTTTCTATAATATCTTCAAAGACAGAACATACTCTGCAAAAGTAGTGAAAAGAGGAAAGAAGTACAGCCAGGTTAGCATGAGGTCTAGTACTGTGAAATCTAGTCAAGAACAGTCCCACCTCTGCCCTGTCAAATCTATCCCAAAGAGCATAGCTGTGCTTTATAGTGAGACGCAGAAACAGCAGGGAGAGGAACAAAGGCCATCCTTAAAGTCCTTCAGGACGTGGAAAACACAGACATTCTTAACATGTAGGTGAAACAGTTCTCATTACAAGAGATTAAAAAGTCTGGGAATTACAAACTGGAAAAAAAAAACTTTGCAATTTATATCACAAAGGGTTAATATCTCTAATGTATAAAGAGTTTCAAAAAACTCAGAAGAAAAAGACCAAGAGCCCAATAAAAATGGGACAAAGTAGGGACAGTTAACAGAAAAATAATGCAAATAGATATTAAACATAAAATGATGTTCAACCTCACTCATAAATAAAAACTACACTGAGAGTCACTTGATTTATGACAAAAGTGACAATGTAGTAGGGAAAAAAAAAGTGCTAACCATAAAGGGAAAAATAGTTATAAAGGACGGTATTAAATTAATCATTTCTGGTCAACAAAAAAGTAACATTAGCAGTGATAGGGAACCCACATAGTAGGAGAAGATATTTGTAATATATGTATATAACCAAGGACTTGTTTCCAGTATAAAGAACTTCTACAAATTAATAAGAAAAAGACAAATAACCCCCAAAATAACCCAAAAGATAAATGGGGGCTTCCCTGGTGGCGCAGTGGTTGAGAGTCCGCCTGCCGATGCAGGGGACACGGGTTCGTGCCCCGGTCCGGGAAGATCCCACATGCCACGGAGCGGCTAAGCCCATGAGCCATGGCCGCTGAGCCTGCGCGTCCGGAGCCTGTGCTCCGCAACGGGAGAGGCCACAACGGTGAGAGGCCCGCGTACCACAAAAAAAAAAAAAAAAGATAAATGGGCAGAATACATCAATGCTTTGTGAAAGAGGATATTTTAAATTCTAATAAACAAATCCTCAAAAAAATGCAAACTAAAATCATAATGTGATACAACTACACACGTATTAGATGGCTAAAATAGAAAGAGAGACAATACTAAGTGCTAGCAACACTGCCAGGGGGAAAAGTGGTACAAGCACTTTGGAAAACTGTCCAGCAGTATGAACTAAAGCAGAAAATATGCACAGCCTATGACCCTGCAACTCTACTGCTAGATATATACAAATCAGAAATGTGTACATATGTTCACCAAGAGGTATGTATAAGAACGTTCACAGCATCACTATTCTTTTTTCTTACATATTTTTAATTTACGTATAGAAAAGATCATTCTTTGTGGTGTACACGTCCAGGGTTTCGACAAATGCATAGAGTCATGTATCAACCACCACAGTCATGATAGAGAACAGTTCGATGTAGCATCAGTATGCTTAATAGCCAGAAACTGCAAACAAATCAAATGTCCATCTACAACAGAATGGATAATTGTGGCATATAATGGAATAACATACAGTAATGAGGATGAATGAATGATAACTACATGTAACCACATGGATGACTTTCACAAACATCATGTTGAGCTAAAGTATGTAGACACAAATGATGACATAATTTGTGATTACATTTATATAACTTTAAAAATAGGGAAAACTAACGTGTGGTGTTAAAAATCAGGATAAAGTTATCTTTGAGGGTTTGTATGACTAGGAAGGGTGCAGGAGGCTTCTGGGTTTCTGGAAGTGGTCTGTTTCTTCTTGTAAAGAATCATTAATCTATACACTTATTTGTGTACTCCAATATAACTTACCAAAAAACTACACAGAAATACCATGTGTTATCTTTAGACAAAAATCCTAAAGTTTGGAATTCCCTGGTGGTGCAGCGGTTAAGTATCCGCCTGCCAATGCAGGGGACATGGGTTCGAGCCATGGTCTGGGAAGATCCCACATGCCACAGAGCGACTAAGACCGTGCGCCACAGCTACCGAGCCTGCACTCTAAAACCCGCAAGCCACAACTACTGAGCCCACGTGCCACAACTACTAAAGCCCGCGCGCCTAAATCCCATGCTCTGCAACAAGAGAAGCCACCGCAATGAGAAGCCGGCGCACCACAAAGAAGAGCAGCCCCACTCACAACTAGAGAAAGCCCGCGCGCAGCAACAAAGACCCAACAAAGCCAAAAATTAAAAAAATAAGAAGCCTAAAGTTTGAAAATATTGTCTATTGGCAAGGCTCTTGGAAAACAAGAACTCTTACAACATTGCTGGTGGTAACACGAAATTACAAAATCCTTACGGAGGGTAATTTAGCAACATCTATCAAAATTATACATGCATTTGCTATTTGACCCAGCAGCCCCACTTCCAGGAATCTATCCCAAAATATGCTAGCAAAAAAAGTGGAAACAAACCAAATGTCCATCAACTGACGAATGGATAAATAAAATGTGGCATATCCACACAATAGAATATTATTCAGCCATAAAAGGAATAAAGTACTGATACATGCTACAACATAGCTGAACCTTGAAAACGCTATGCTAAGTGAAAGACACCAATCACAAAAGACCACATAATATATGATTCCATTTATATGAAATGATCAGAATAGATACAGAAAGCAGATTTATGGTTGCCTAAGGCTAAGGCAGGGGAGAATGAAGAGTGACTGCTAATAGGTATAGAGTTTCTTTTGGGGTGATAAAAATGTTCTAAAATTGATTGTGTTGATGGTTGCACAACATGGTGTATACACTAAAAACTACTGAATTGTGTACTTCAAATGGATGAATTCTGTAGTATGTGAATTATACCTCAATAAAGCTGTTTTAAAAAATATGCTGGAAAAATACTAAGTAACTTACGAACAAGGTCATTTATTACTGCACTACTTGTAACAGCAAAAACCCTAGAAATAATTCAAATGTCTATCAACAAAGAACTGGCTATATGAACAATGACGCCTCTATAAAATATACTGAGTATTTTGCAGGTGCAAAAAGGAATAAGAAATATCTCTCTACATACTTCTATGAAGTGCTCTCCAGGATACACTTTTAAAAGAAAAAAGCAATGTGGAAAGTGTTTATGGTATGCTACATTTTGTGTAAGAAACAGAGTGGGGACAATACAAACATACATACATATAACATGCCTTGTGTTATAGTTTTAACTTTGGAACTATGTAATTTTACATAGGTTAAAAAATAAAAAGAATTTAAAAATTTAAAACAAACTGATATAAAACTCCTAGAAGATAACATACGAAAAAACCTAGATAACCCTGGTTATAGCGATTACATTTTAGATACAACACCAAAGGCGCTATTCATGAAAGAAATTATGGATAAGCTGGACTTCATTAAAGGTAAAAATCTGCTCTGTGAAAGACAAGGTCAAGAGAATGAGAAGACCGTCCACAGACTGGGAGAATATATCTGAAAAAGACACATCTGATAAAAGACTGTTACCCAAAATATACAAAGAACTCTTAAAACTCAACAATAAAACAAACAACCCAATTAAAAAATGGGCCAAAGACCTTCATAGATACCTTACAAAAAATGATATACAGATAGCAAATAAGCACGTGTCTTATAAGCTCTACATCATATGTCATCAGGGAAATGTAAATTAGAACAACAATGAGATTCCACTATGCACCTATCAGAATGGTCAAAATGCAGATCACTGACAACACCAAATGCTGACAAGGACATGGAGCAGCAGGAACTCTCATTCACTGCTGGTAGGAATGCAAAATGGTACAGCCATTTTGGAAGACAGTTTGGTGGTTTCTTCCAAAACTGAACATACTCTCACCACAGATCCAGCAATCATGCTCCTTTGTATTTACTCAAAGGAGTTGAAAACTTAATGTCCATAGGAAAACCTGCACATGGACATTTATAGCAGCTTTATTCATAATTGTCAAAATTTGGAAGCAACCAAGATGCCCTAATAGGTGAATGGATAAATAAACTGTGGTATATACAGACAATGAAATATTATTCAGCACTAAAAAGAAATGAGATATAGAGTCCTAAAAAGACACGGAGGAACCTTAAATGCATATTACTAAGTGAAAGAAGGCAATCTAAATAGAAGGAATCATCCTGGAAAAGGAAAAACTATGGAGACAGTGAAAGGACCAGTGGTTGCCAGGGGTTGGGGCAGGGAGAGGGATGACTAGGTGGAGCACAGAGGATTTTTAGGGCAATGAAAATACACTGTATGAATCTATAATGGTGAATATATGTCATTATATATTTGTCCAAACCTGTAGAATGTACCACCAAGAGTGAACCTTAATGTAAACTATGGACTTTGTGTGATTCTGATGTGTCAATGTAGGTTTATCTATTGTAACAAATATACCACTCCAGTGGGGGATGTCAATAATGAGGGAGGCTATGCATGTGTGAGAGCAGGGGGTATATGGGAAACCTCTGTACCTTGCTGTTAATAGTACTGTTTAAACCTAAAACTGCTCTTATACTGTCTTAAAAAAAAATGAAACAAATGAATGCCTCTGTATGTCAAATTGGTATCCAACCATAAGAAGAATGATTTCAAGTAATTTTAAAACACAGTATTTTTTTTTTTTTTGCGGTACGCAGGCCTCTCACTGTTGTGGCCTCTCCTGTTGCAGAGCACAGGCTCCGGACACGCAGGCTCAGCGGCCATGGCTCACGGGCCTAGCTCCGTGGCATGTGGGATCTTCCCGGACCAGGGCACGAACCCGTGTCCCCTGCATTGGCAGGTGGACTCCCAACAACTGCGCCACCAGGGAAGCCCTAAAACACAGTATTTTGACAATACATCCCTAATAGGATATATCATAAGGTTAAAACACACATACACACAAAGAAAGCTACTGCATTCAGTAGTCGTATCGATAGTTATAATACTGATTTTCTTATTTTTTGACACTACTGTAAAAGTAAATCATTTATTATATTATTGTAGTTAGGAACCAAGATTCAGTATATGAATAAAAAATACAGGGACTTCCCTGGTGGTCCAGTGGTAAAGAATCCGCCTTCCAATGCAGGGGACGCGGGTTCGATCCCTGGTCGGGGAACTAAGATCCCACATGCCGCGGGGCAACTAAGCCCGCATGCCACAACTACTGAGCCCGCACGCTGCAAACTACAGAGCCCACATGCGCCACAACTAGAGAGAGCAAACCTGCACGCCACAACTAGAGAGAAGCCCATGCGCTGCAAGGCAGAGCCCGCGCTGCAATGAAAGATCCTGCACACCTCAACAAACACCCCATGTGCCACAACTAAGTGCTGACACAGCTAAGAAAAAAAAAAAAAAAGAATCCAGCATTTATCCTGACATTCCTGTACAAACTGTATTTCAAATAGTTGGTGAAAGAAAGTTCTTTATAGAAAATCACAACTAATAAATGCAATAGGAAAAAAGAATTATAAAATCTCTATTTTCTATCCTACAATGATATAACAGATCTACAGACAACCATCATCAATGATCCTTAAACCATGAGGTAAGAGGTAGATGAGGAACTTATCATAACGGACAAGTCAGGCCAACATCATCTGAATCCACTGATTAATCCTAACCAAAGGAATATTATGTGCCTCCCGTTTCGTTACAGTAGGAAATACGTGGTACCATTCATGAAGTATTTTTACCAAGAAAACAAACAAACAAATGAATCAAATCCAGCCTTTAAATCTAACTACCAGATTAAACAAGAAACATTTAAAATGACACCTCGAGGACACAATCAGCCAAAATATAAAATGTGGGAAATTCTTTAGAAGAAATACTCCAGTTTCTACAAAAAACAAATGATATATAAAAAAGTGTAGGGATGGGGGACTGTTCAGAGTTAAAGAGCTTTAAAAGGCATATCCCCAAATATAAGGTGTGGAGCTCTGTGGAGCCACACTGAATTGTAAAAAAATATTTCAGAGACAATTCAGGAAAACTGAATATGCAGTAAGTATTAGATGATATTAAGGAATCCCTATTAATTCTATTAATTGTGATAATAGTACTGTGGGGTGTTTTCTTTCTTCTCAATCCTGTCTGTTAAAGACACACAATACAGAAGTATTTACAAGTGGAATGATATGGCACCTGGGATTTGCTTTCAAGAACTACAGAGTGAAAAAAAAAAAAAAGAACTACAGAGTGGGGCTTCCCTGGTGGTGCAGTCGTTGAGAATCCTCCTGCCAACAAAGGGAACACGGGTTCAAGCCCTGGTCCAGGAAGATCCCACATGCCGCGGATCAACTAAGCCCGTGCACCACAACTACTGAGCCTGCGCTCCAAGAGCCCGCGTGCCACACCTACGGAAGCCTTCGCACCTAGAGCCCCTGCTCTGCAACAAGAGAAGCCACCACAATAAGAAGCCCGCACACCGCAACGAAGAGTAGCCCCCGCTGACCGCAACTAGAGAAAGCCCGCGTGCAGCAACGAAGACCCAACACAGCCATAAATAAATAAATAAATAAGAACTACAGAGTGTGCGAACACACACACATACACACACATACAGTGGCAGAAGAAAGGTAGAAAAAGAATGGTAAAATGTTGAGAATTGTGAAAGTTAGATCTTCAGTGCATGGGGGTTCAGTACACTATTCTATTTCAGTGCATGTTTGAAATTTTCCATAATAAAGTTTTTATTTTTTAATTAAAAGGTGATCCGAACCAGTTAATATGTTGGAAATAATAGGACCCAAAGCAACTAACCTCTGCCCTGAAGCAAGGGCAATAGGAGACTGTCCATTGGGGGACCGAGGCTCTTCACATGTCTTCATCTCCACCTCTACCTTATCCAGACACTGAAATAAAAGTCACAGAGAGCTAAGCATCTGCACAAAATCCCACACAGCACAGACTGTGTCTTACCCATCTCTGTGCTCCAATACCTAGTCGAGGGCTGTGCCCACAGTAGGCAGATAATAAATGTCTGTCGAATGAATGAATGAACAAACTGAAATACAAAGAGAGCCCTCATCTTCCCCCTTCCATTTCCATTAGCAGCAGAACTCCATGACAAGCATGGGATTAGCTCACAGCAGAAAAAGAAAACATATATCCAAGTTACCGAGATATTACTATTCCTGGGGACTCCAGTCCTTGGGGTAAAGATATGTATCAATCAGTTCCTGGAGGGCTTTCAGCTGATAATCACCCAACAGTCAACAGGAACTAAACTTCTAATTTTTCCTCTGTCAGGAGTCCAAAGGAAATGTAAAGGTAGAACCTGGGCAGCAAAACTTGTTTTAAAATAAAAACGAAAATCAAAATAAAACAAAACCAACTCAGGACTCCAGGGTCTTGTGTCTCAGTGCTAACTGCTATGTTGCACAGCAGTTCCAGAAAAAGCCCAGACAATAGTCACTCTGTCTCACAGAGAAGCTCGCAAGCCAGACAGAAGAACCCACACTCCCAAAAGGGACAGCCCATCAGGGCTCCTCCCCATCTTCTCTCAGATCTTCTAAAACCTTACCCCGGCCATCCCCATTTGATTACTTGCAATCAAGAAAGGCCATTACCAAGCAAATTGGGTGTGTCTTCAACTTTGTCCACTGGATCTGAAAGAGGAAAGCAAAGACTCAGGACTGTGGGAGTCACCCCTCAAGAAGGCAGGCCTGCTGTCCAAAGAGAGCAGCAGTACTCTGACCCCCATTCTCACCCGGATTGAGGCCCTGTTGCAGTAGACCCGAGTGATGGCTAACCAGGTGGGAAGCTCCAGCACATTCTGTAGAACCTCTTCATCCAGCTCCAAGTTGGTCAGCTGACCCTCCCCTTTCAGGGTGCTCAAATTGATTTTGTCCGGGGAAAGATTCTTAGTGAACCTGAAAAGAGTGATGATAAGAAGCTATTATTTCCACAGAAATCTGCACATGGGCATTATAGCAAATAACACTTCTCAATTTAGAGAAAAGAGAAAGTTAAAGAACAAATGGGGACTAATGGCCACACTGTCTCTACGCCATGTAAGATGTTAGGTGAGAACTTCCCTGGTGGTGCAGTGGTTAAGAATCCACCTGCCAATGCAGGGGACACGGGTTTGAGCCCTGGTCCGGGAAGATCCCACATGGCACGGAGCAACTAAGCCCGTGCGTCACAACTACTGAGCCTGCGCTCTAGAGCCCATGAGCCACAACTACTGAAGCCCGTGCACCTAGAGCCCGTGCTCCACAACAAGAGAAGCCACCGCAATGAGAAGCCCCCTCACTGCAATGAAGAGTAGCCCCCACCTGCCTCAACTAGAGAAACCCCATGCGGAGCAACAAAGACCCAATGCAGCCAAAAATTAATTAATTAATTAATTAATTTTTTAAAAGATGTTAGGTGAGACATTTCATTCTGTCTCGACTGTGTCATCTTTCTACTCAAGAACCTACAATGGGAATTCTGGAGAAATGGCTATAGCAGTGGCAATAGAGCCTTTTGATATATCTGAATCTCCATATAAAACCAGGACTAGATAGCAACTAAAAAACCCATGGATAACATTTAAAACAAAACTAGAAGATAAAGCATCCTCATAAACCCTCATACACAAGCAGGCAGGGAAAAAACATTAACAGCCACAAGACATGAATTCTATAAGCAGCTGTGCAGATCAACACAGAGGAAAACAATAGGGCATCAGACAGATCAGAGAACAGAAGAATCCCAAGATAACCAAGTACTCAGCGAAAAGCAATGTGGGC
The DNA here is from genome assembly GCF_008692025.1 of Phocoena sinus. Taxonomy (NCBI): domain Eukaryota; kingdom Metazoa; phylum Chordata; class Mammalia; order Artiodactyla; family Phocoenidae; genus Phocoena; species Phocoena sinus. The sequence goes on along the minus strand of NC_045773.1, from coordinate 64,778,352 downwards.
CAATTTGAGAATAGCAACTGAAACTGGAGGGATTTGGGGCAAGGGGCCCAAAGGAGCTGAAGCAATCTAACCCTATAAACTCATGAAACTAACCAAGGCTCCTTCCTAGGACAGGGTACTGCTGGGAGAGGAATCAAAACTGAGCAAGACAGAAATGAAGAAAAGAGATGGTCCAAATAAAAGTGGGGCGGGGGTGTTGGGGGGTAACAGACCAGGATATCTCAGAAAGCAAGCCATTATACTTTTTAAACACTATTTGAAACAGCAGAAGAGGGAGCTCTATGAGGTTAGAATATAAAACAGTAGCAGATTAATTATGGGCTTGTTAAGTAGGGTAAAGTGAAACCCCAGATCCTTACACCTACCTTTACTGATGTGACAAAAGAACACACAACCACTTACAGACTTGCCAAAGGGACTGAACCTGAATCTCATCACGCTACTGGGTCCAGCTGCTAATTTGCAGGAAATACAGAGGAAAACTGCTGAACTGCACCATAAGTGTGCAATCAGCAAAATCCAGGCCATGGGAAACTCTACAGATCAAGGGGCCTGGACATAAACAATGCACACAGGCCCATCCTCTCCCTTTTCCACAGTCACTGTCTCGTCTTTGCTCATGTGCTCTTGCCACCCACTCCTTTTCCTGGAGCACCCTTATCACAATTTGCCATTCAAGGTCCAACTCCAGACTTCTCACTGAGGCTTTCTTTCCCTAACTGCTTGAACTCACATTAAACTCGTACCTTCTACATCCCTGGAATCTGTAACACACATTTAGGTCATAATCAGAGAGGGTCTTAGGGTGTTCTCTAATTTTCCCATGTGTAACTACTGCTGCACAATTAGATGTTGAGCCCTTTGATCAGGGGCTTAGTCTTAGCCATCCCTCCTAATAAAATGGTTCCCTGACAGGATGCTGGGCCTACATACCTCGTAGCTAACTGCCCTGTTGACTGACTACTCCCAGCTCCCTTCTCTCATCTTCCTGGCTGGATCAACTTAAGGCCATTGCCTCACAGCGTAACCCCCTCTCCTGTATGACAAGTTGTCTAGATGAATCTCACCCATATAAGTTCTCACTGTTGTTGCCTCACATAGCCACTATTTTCTACCCCAATAATGAATTCCATTTCTCCTTCCATCAGTAACTATACTTAGCCCTTACATATATTAGATGCTAATAGCTGACTTTAGAGTTATATGTTGTTTACCAGCTTTTTTTTCACACATATCCTTTCCTTTTACTAAGCTATGTTTTCAGTCTTTGTGGTTTTCCTTGGACCATAACATCATGACGGGCAAGAATTTTATCTTTACAATTTTCCCCTACAGTGACTAACATGGTATTCGGTTGGCCAAAAAGTTCATTCGGGTTTTTCAGTAAAGTGTTATGGAAAACCCGAACGAACTGTTTGGCCAACCCAATACTATGTAAAAGGGCTCTGTAACTATTTTTTAAATATAGTAAAAAAATTTTTAGAAGTTTATAAACACACAGTACTGTATGATATTAACAGGTACACAGAAAGGCACTGGCATGATAACAACAAATTCAGGGAAATGCTTACTCATGGGACAAGAGGAGGAGACCACAGCAAGTGTCACCTGTATGGACAATGCTTATTTCTCAAGTTGGGAGGTGACTGTATGGCTATTCATTATATCACTCTCTATACCTTTCAGTATGGCAAGTATTTCACAATAAATCTACCTAAGATTTCTATCAACGACCTACCGTATAAACTTCCTGTTGAGAGAGCTACTCCTCCCATGGGTCTCTCACACTCCTACATGTCTTGGTGGGTAAGAAAAACACAAAACACATGACCCTGACTGCTCCTTACCCAGGCCACTTCTCAGGATTCTGTTTGCAAAGCGTTTTGAGGGATGAAGTAATGTCCCCCTCCAGGGCAAAGAGCAGGCTTGTGTACCACGTACTATAAAAGCAATGGATTCCCCAAGCTCAATGTTCCACTCCTACAACACATGTACAGGCATCCATCGGGGCCTGTTCATACCACGCCCATGGGACCTGCGGGGGCAAGGGGAACTAGTGCAAACCTGTGTTTATGCTGCTTGCTGGGCCATGAGTAATAAAGTCCTTTGTCTCTGACCCAGGAGCCTCGTGCTCTGCCAGCAACCATGAACTGCAGCAGGCTGTTAGCTTCTAAATAGGATAAAATAAAATCCCAGACCCTTACACATACTTTTACTGATTTTAATTCATTAAAAAAAAATTAATCAACATTTACTGAGTATGAATCAATTTTATTCTAGGAACCAAAAGAACAAGTTTTCTATAATGGCTCCTATTCTCTGAAAACTAACTTGCCACAGAGGGAAAGAGAATTCTTCTTTTCCTGTAAAGAAGGGCCACCTACTAGGAAACAGTACTGGGTGTGAAAGGGAAAAGTGAACACCTTAAACACTTCCACTATGTCAAACAACAACAACAACAACTGAAAGTAAAGGAAGATACAGTGCACATCCCTGAGTAAACTGGAGGAAACACAGTCCTGAAGGAAGGAAAGGAAAGCAGAAGACAGAACTCAACGTTATTTGTAATCACTAGGTACCAGCAGGCTTTGTTTTTCAAGCCCCTTTTGTATCTAAAATATTACAATTATTTCCCCCCAGCAACCCTTCCTTTACTCTTTAAGTATTCAGGGAAGCCGCCTCAGCTCAGAAATGGGGGCAGGGCATCCATCAGAAGAATTAGTCTTAAAGATAATAATTTTTGAAGACATAAAATTAGTTTTGAGGACTGTGTGTCTCCCCTCTCCTCTGCACAGATTCTGATAAGACCCCACCTCCCCACCTCAGCTGAGAATCACTAAGATAAGCTACTTTTCCTTCTGATAAAAAGCTATTTTCAAGAAAAAAAAAGTAATAGGTACTTTTTCAAATATGTTTCTCTCTGAAAAAAAGAGGAACATACTTCAAATAAAATGAATAAGTTACACTGCTTATAGCACTGACATTCTCAGAGTGACTGTATTAAATAGGTAGCATACATCTAACTTCTATACTGTATTCTATGCAAAATCTAACTCTATTTACAGTTCCATATAAAATAAATGTCATTTTTCATTTTTTCAAGCCTTAAAAAAATAAAAAAGTATGACAACATTTTACTTTGTACCAGGCACTGAAAAGGAACTTAAACACATTATCTCAATTAGTCTTCGCAATATCCCAAATGAGGTATGCATCATTATCCCCATTTTAAAGAGGAAGAGCAATGGTTCTGATGAACCTAGGGGCAGGACAGGAATAAAGACGCAGACATAGAGAATGGACTTGAGGACACGAGGAGGGGGAAGGGTAAATTGGAACAACTGAGACAGTAGCATTGACATATATACACTACCAAATGTAAAACAGATAGCTAGTGGGAAGCAGCTGCATAGCACAGGGAGATCAGCTCGGTGCTTTGTGACCACCTAGAGGTGTGGGAGAGGGAGAGGATATGGGGATACATGTATACATATGGCTGATTCACTTTGTTATACAGCAGAAACTAACACAACATTGTAAAGCAATTATACTCCAATAAAGATGGTAAAAAAAATAAAGAAGAAGAACATGAGGCTCAGATGTGAAGTCATTTGCCCAAGGTGACAGGGCAGGAAGAGGCAGAGAAAAAGCATGAACCCAGCTCTGCTCACTGGACTGTCTTACTTCTAGTAACATTTTCACTCAGTAATATGTTCCTCTAAAACACATCTGGCACAGAATGAATTTATAAGCTATCTCAGAAATGGTTAGAGGACATCTTTTCCCTTTTACAACCTACCATGGACTGCTTAACCTGTATAAGAAGAATAAATCTGTTTGGGGGGGGTAAAGTTATAGTGTAACTCCATCAAAAACTTTTCTGCACTTCGCCAAACAAATCAGATTAATAAAATCTTTCTTAAGTATGCCCAGGGCTAAGTCACCACCATACCAGCAGTAATGCCCAGTCCCTACCAAGACACTGACAAGAGACCACACAGGTTACTGTGCCATCAGCTCAATGATCAAATATGCAAGTAAGTTAGTAAGTAATCATCAAAAACTGAACACACAAAACCAAGAGTTCTTTACTTATGCTCTAAGGACGGCTGACAGTACGGGCGGGTTATGCTGGACCACCACAGGCTGTTCTCCCATAACAGTAATAATGATATAACATGGATTTGCTTTTTAATTTATCAATTTACTTTTAGGAGTCAACAAAAAAATGGCTATTACCTTACCAGCTTCTCAAAAATGCAGTAAGGGGCTTCCCTGGTGGCGCAGTGGTTGGGGGTCCGCCTGCTGGTGCAGGGAGCACGGGTTCGTGCCCCGGCCTTGGGGGGATCTTGCGTGCCGCGAAGCGGCTGGGCCCGTGGGCCGTGGCCGCTGGGCCTGCGAGTCCGGAGCCTGTGCTCCGCAGCGAGAGAGGCCGCAGCGGTGAGAGGCCCGGGTAACGCAAAAAAAAAAAAAAAAAGACAAAAATGCAGTAAGAATTCCTCAACTGATTTTGTCCACATTTTATAATAACAAAGAATAGATGAAAAGGTGACCCATGGGGCCAGTCGTGGGGGAGGTTTGTGGAGGTCTACTCAACCAAAGAAACCACTGATCTGAGATCTAATCGGAAACCATCCAACAACCCCTGGTACAAATTTCATTCAGCATTTGTGCTCCTAATAGAGGATGACATCACTGAGTCCAAGGGTGGCTGAAAAGGCTAATGGAAGCCTGCTATTTATTCCACTTCAAGAATGTGGGAAAACATTTTCTGGCCATCTGTTACTGTTACAGAGCATAGAAGCTAAGATGAAATCAAGATGGAAAAACAGATTTTGATCAGGTTTCATTTCTGCCAGAGAACTGCAATCTGCCAAAGAGACAACAGAGAAAGGCTCTCAGACATCTTTACATGTACCACAATGATGGGAAGTGAGAATTCTTAGATTTGCAGTCACAGAATTTCAGAGCTAGAAGGGATCTTAAATAATCACTTAGTCCAGGGACTTCCCTAGTGGTCCAGTGCTAAAGAATCCGCCTTCCAATGCAGGGGACCCGGGTTCGATCCCTGGTCAGGGAACTAAGATCCCACATGCCACAGGGCAACTAAGCCCCCGTGCCACAATTACTGAGCTCACGCACCTCAACGAGAGAGCCCGTGTGCTGCAAACTACAGAGCCCATGCACTCTGGAGCCTGCACACTTCAACTAGAGAGAAGCCCATGTGCCACAACGGAAGATCCCATGTACCACAACTAAGACCCAATGCAGCATGCATGCATGCATAAATAAGTAAATAAATAAACATAGTCTTTTTCTCACCTTCCATTTTTTTTTTTTTTTTTTTTTTGCGGTACGCGGGCCTCTTACTGCTGTGGTCTCTCCAGACGCACAGGCTCAGCAGCCATGGCTCACGGGCCCAGCCTCTCCGCGGCATGTGGGATCTTCCCGGACCGGGGCACGAACCCATGTCCCCTGCATTAGCAGGCAGACTCTCAATCACTGCGCCACCAGGGAAGCCCTCACCTTCCATTTTTAAAGGACATTTTAGCTGGATATGGAATTCCAGGCTGAGTTTCTTCCTTTAAGCATTTTAAAGATACCATCCCATTGTCTTCTTGCCTCTTTCGTTACGGATGAGAAGTCAGCCATTAATTTATATCAATGTTCTCCTTTCTGTGATGAGGCATTTTTCTCTGGCTGCTTTCAAGTTTTTCTCTTTATCTTTAGTTTTCAGCAATGTAACTGTGATGTGCCTGGGGTGGTTTTCTTTGGATCTATCCTGCTTAGGGTTTACTGAGCTTCTCGGATTCAGTAAATCTGTTTTTCACCAAGCTTGAACATTTTTAGACATTATTTCTCCCACTCTCGCTCTGTTACAGCTCTTTTGAAATATTATTAACATACCATATATACATGCATTTAAAATGTACATTTTTTTAGTATATTCACATAGTTGTACAACCATAAGCTTAATCAATTTTCACTACCTCCCTCAAGGAAAAAAAAGCCATACCCTGCAGCTATCACCCCCAATCTCCCCATCCCTCCCAAAGCTAGACAACTGTCATTCTATTTTTTTGTCTCTATAGATTTGCCTATTCTGGACATTTAATATAAATGGAATCGTACAATATGTGGTCTCTTGTGACTAGCTTCTTTCACTTAGCATACTGTTTTCAAAGTTCATCTATGTTGTAACATGAATTGGTACTTCATTATTTTTTATAGCTAAGAATATTCCATTGCATGAATATGTCACATTTTGTTTATCCATTCATCAGTTGATAGATATTTGGGTTATTTCCACTTAGAGAATATTATGAATAATGCTACTATGAAAATGCAAGTACAGGACTTCCCTGGTGGTCCAGTGGTTAAGACTGCACATTCCCAATGCAGGGGGCCCGGGGTTTGATCCCTGGTCAGGGAACTAGATCCCACATGCCTCAAATAAAAGTTCACATGCTGCAACTAAAGATTCCCCATGCTGCAACAAAGATCCCACGTGACGCAACTAAGACCCAGCACAGCCAAATAAAAAAATAAATATATATTTTTTTAAAAGCAAATACTGGGCTTCCCTGGTGGCGCAGTGGTTGAGAGTCCGCCTGCCGATGCAGGGGACACGGGTTCATGCCCCGGTCCAGGAAGATCCCACATGCCATGGAGCAGCTGGGCCCATGAGCCATGGCCGCTGAGCCTGTGCGTCCGGAGCCTGTGCTCTGCAACAGGAGAGGCCACATCAGTGAGAGACCCACGTACCGCAAAAAAAAAAAGCAAATACAAGTTTTTTTGTGGACTTACAAATTTTATTTCTGTTAGACATACACTTAGGAGTAAAATTGCTGGGTCAAACAGTAACTGTTTTACTTTTTGAGGAACTGCCTATTTTCCAAAGTGGTTGTACCATTTTGCAATCCTACCAGCAGTATTTGAGAGTTCTAATTTCTCCACATCCTCACCATCACTTGTTATTATCTGTCTTTTTCATTATAGCCATCCTAGTAGCCACTGTGGTTTTTGGGGTTTTTTTAAACATCTTTATTGGAGTATAATTGCTTTACAATGGTATGTTAGTTTCTGATTTATAACAAAGTGAATCAGCTATACATATACATATATCCCCATATCTCCTGCCTCTTGTGTCTCCCTCCCACCCTCCTTATCCCACCCCTCTAGGTGGTTACAAAGCACCAAGCTGATTTCCCTGTGCTATGTGGCTGTTTCCCACTAGCTACCTATTTTACATTTGGTAGTGTAGATATGTCCATGCCACTCTCTCACTTCATCCCAGCTTAACCTTCCCCCTCCCTTTGTCCTCAAGTCCATTCTCTACATCTGCGACTTTATTCCTGTCCAGCCATTGTGGTTTTGATTTGCATTTCCTTGATGGTCTCATGATGTTGAACATCTTTTCATGTATTTATGGCCATGTCTATTCAGATACTCTGCCCATTTTTAAATTGGTTACTTGTATTTTTTTTATTATTTAGTTGTCAGCCATTATTCAGAAGTTTTTTGTCTTGTTTTAGTTATCTACTGCAGCATAACAAAGTACTCCTAGTGCCATAAAACAGTAAGCATTTTATTAAGCTCACACATTCCGTGCATTAGAAATCCATTCAAGGGATAACTAGGGTTGCTTTTCTCTGATTCATGATATCTGGGGCCTCATCTGGGAAGAGATGAATGGCTAGGAGCTGGGATTACCTGGAGCCCTCTTCATTCACATGGATGGGCCCTGAGCTGGAATGTCTCAAAGGCTGGGCTCAGCTGGGACTGTTGACTGCACACCTACATGTAGTTGCTTCGTGTAGCTTGGATGTCACTTCCACCCCCATTCAGTTGGTTACAAGAAAGCCACTAGGGCCAAGAGAATAACATGTAAGGTGAAAGATATCGTTGTAGCCATCTTTGGAAAGTATAATCTGCCATGTATCTTATCCTCTCTTCTCTCCTTCTAGGACTCCAGTTACACATATTTTAATATTGTTCCATAGGCTGAGACTGTTTTTGTTTTTCAATCTTTTCTGTTCTTCAGAGTAGATAATTCCTACTACTCTATTTTCAAGTTCACTGACCCTTTCTTTAGCCATTTCCAACCTGCTGTTGAGCAAGACCAATAAATATTTCATTTCAGATACTGTACTTTTAAGTTCTAGATTTTATATTTGGTTCTTTTTATACTTTCCATTTCTCTGCTCACATTCTCCATTTGTTATCAAGTTTGCTTTAAAGTCCTTGTCTGATATTTATTACTACCAAGTTTATTTACTACTACCAAGTTTGCTTTAAAGTCCTTGTCCGATAATTCCAACATCTGAGTCATCTTGGGGTCATTTCTACTGACTGCCATTCTCTGGACAATGAGTCACATTTTCCTTTATTACACATGTAGTCATTTATTATTGCATACTGGACATTATTGAGATTCTGGATTCTGTCAATCTTCCTTTGAAGAATTTTGTTCTGTTGGGCAATTAACTCAGCTAGATTCATACTCCAAACTCTGTCTTCCCTGTGGTGGACAGAAGCTGAATCTCAGCTCAATTCTTTCAGCTTTCAACCATTGCCTTTCCAGGCTCCATGGAGTCTTCCCCCATGCATATCAAGGATTAAAGCAGATTTTAGGGCTTCCCCTTCTTTTTTTTTTTTTTTTATTATAATTGCAAATCTCTTTATTCTTTTTTTTTTCTTTTTGGCTGCATTGGGTCTTCATTGCTGCACACGGGCTTTCTCTAGTTGCAGCGAGTGGGGGCTACTCTTTGTTGCAGTGCGCAGGCTTATCATTGCGGTGGCTTCTCTTGTTGCAGAGCATGGGCTCTAGGCATGCGGCTTCAGTAGTTGCAGCACGTGGGCTCAGTAGTTGCGGCTCACAGGCTCTAGGGCACATGGGCTTCAGTAGTTGCGGTGCATGGGCTCAGTAGTTGTGGCTTGTAGGCTCTGGAGCGCAGGCTCAGTAGTTGTGGCACACAGGCTTAGTTGCTCTGCAGCATGTGGTACCTTCCCAGACCAGGGATTGAACCCATGTCTCCTGCACTGGCAGGCGAATTCTTTTTTTTTTTTTTTTTTTGCATTACACGGTAATGCAAAGGAGAGATACTCCTCTCACTGCTGTGGCCTCTCCCGTTTCGGAGCACAGGCTCCGGACGCGCAGGCTCGGCGGCCATGGCTCACGGGCCCAGCCGCTCCGCAGCACGAGGGATCTTCCCAGACCGGGGCACGAACCCGTGTCCCCTGCATCAGCAGGCGGACTCTCAACCACTGCACCACCAGGGAAGCCCAGGCAGGCGGATTCTTAACCACTGTGCCACCAGGGAAGTCTGCTCCCTTCTTTCTGAGATTTATTCCCTCATTTTCCAGCCCCTCTTATAGCCCTGAACTCTACTCTCTGACTCCCCAAGCTAGTAAGACTGCAGACTTTTGCTTGAGTGCTAGCCATCACCCACCATGCAAACTGGGGAGTGTCCTCAGGCAAAAAGTTATATAAGTAAGAATCTTACCCAGTGCAGTTCCCATCTTTCAAGTTCCCTGTCAGTTTCTGCCTCATTTGGTCACTTTCCAAAGTCTTCCAGTTGTTGCTTTTTACATACTACCCAGAGTTCGTAATTGTTACATGAGGGAGGGTTAGGTCAATATAAGATACTCCTATATTATTAGAAGTAGAACCCTTTTCTACCTCTGTCAAGCCAGTTCCTCAAATGAAGTGAGTTCCTGAACACTGCAGCCCCTTCTTTCGCTCAGGTTAAAAAACAGAAATTTCAAAAAAAGAGACACAGAGAGAGAAGAAAGAAAAACAGATTTCTCTTAGAAAAGGGAAATGCATATTTTCAGCTCTGCCTGGGAAAGCACTACACTAGATGGCATGAGGAAGTCAGCTTGAATGAACTTAGCCTATCCCTATCTGGATTGTCTACATTTCAGAACTCGCCAACTTTCAAATGACCCATATATACTACTGCCCAGACCCCTGCTGCCCAGACCCCTGCCCCATCCTCAGTGCCACTGCAACAAAAACCACTTTTGGAAAATAAAAAACAAACTTGGAGCTTCCAGAGTATCTGTGGATTGAGGAGCTATGAAAGTAAGAGTAGCTTAGGGGAGCTGACCCTGTAGGACATATTATGAATTAGAGTTGATCTAGTTAGAATAGCATTCCTGCTCCCAAATATGTTCTCTATTCCTCCCCTTGAGCTGGGTGAAATCATATATCCTGTTATTTTGACAGGGAGCAAAGCATCACATCTATTCCAAGCAAGAAATGTTATGGGTTAATGGTTACAAATTACCCTAATTATTTTCATTGAACCTCCCAATTTGAACATTTCTCCAAAAAGATCTGTTTTCAAGGTTCTGACATTTGCTTGTGACTCAAATTTACAAATAAATCAGAATTTGAAAATTAAACAGAGGCAAAAATAAAGTGGCCATCTGGTTTACCACAGATGAAGTAAAGAAATTTTCAAAACATACGCATCAGAATGACTAAAATGTCATGAAGAACCTAGGGGTAAGACAGGAATAAAGACACAGACCTACTGGAGAACGGACTTGAGGATATGGGGAGGGGGAAAGGTGAGCTGTGACAAAGCGAGAGAGAGGCATGGACATATATACACTACCAAACGTAAGGTAGATAGCTAGTGGGAAGCAGCCGCATAGCACAGGGAGATCAGCTCGGTGCTTTGTGACCACCTGGAGGGGTAGGATAGGGAGGGTGGGAGGGAGGGAGATGCAAGAGGGCAGAGATATGGGAACATATGTATATGTATAACTGACTCACTTTGTTATAAAGCAGAAACTAACACACCATTGTAAAGCAATTATACTCCAATAAAGATGTTAAAAAAATAAAAATTTAAAAAAATAAAAAAATAATAATAATAATAAAAAAGAATGACTAAAATGAAAAAGATAAAAAATACCAAGTGTTGGCAAGGATATAGAGCAACCAGAACTCTCATACATTTCTGGTGGAAGTGCAAATTGGTACAGCCACTTTGGAAAACTGTTTGGTAATATCTATTAAAATTTCACATATACATATCCCACAACCCAGAAATTCCACTCTTAGGTATATCCCCAACCAATATGTATACATTTGTTCACCAAAGGACGTGTACTAGAATGTTTCTAACAGCACTATTCAGCATAGCCCTAAACTGGGAAACTATCCAAATGTCCATCAATAGTAAAATGTATAAATGCATTTAGGTATATTCACATAATAGAACACTAGACAGCAATGAAAATGAAAAATCTACAAATTGATACAACAGAGATTAACCTCACAAAAATAATGTTGAACTAAAGAAGCCAGACATGAAAGCATACATTCTGTGATTCCATTTATATAAATTACAAAAAAAGACAAAACTAATCTTTGCTGTTAGAAATCAGGACAGTGGCTACCCTTTGGTAGAGGTACTGATGGGAGGAGACACAAGGGTGTTTCTTGGTGCTGGTAATATTCTCTTCCTCCACGTGGGTGCTGGCAGCAGGAGTATGTTCAGTAGATGAGAAGCATTAGAGCAGCAGAGTGATTAAGGAGCCCAGCTCTGGGGACTTCCCTGGTGGTGCAGTGGTTAAGAATCTGCCTGCCAATGCAGGGGACATGGGTTCGATCCCTGGTCCAGGAAGATCCCACATGCCGCAGAGCAACTAATCCCGTGTGCCACACTACTGAGCCTGCACTCTAGAGCCTGCACTCCGCAACTACTGAGCCTGTGTGCTGCAACTTCTGAAGCCTGCATGCCTAGAGCCCATGCTCTGCAACAAGAGAAGCCACTGCAATGAGAAGCCCATGCACTGCAACAAAGAGTAGCCCCCACTCACTGCAACTAGAGAAAGCCTGTGCACAGCAACGAAGACCCAAAGCAACCAAAAATAAATAATAAATAAAATTTTAAAAAATAAATAAAATAAAACAGATGATTAATAAGGCATTTAAAAAAAAAAAAAAAGGAGCCTGGCTCTGGAATGGGAGTGACTGCGTTAGAATCTCAGTTCCATCACTTACTAGTTATGATTTGCGGCAAGTTATTTAACTTCTCTGTGCCTCATTTCTTCATCGATAAAATGGGCCTAATGTTTCCTTCACAGGGTTAGTCTGAGGATTAAATCATCATAAGACTTGTAAAATGCTTATTCTGAAGCAATGCAACAAGATGAGGAAGGAAACAAATACATCTATGATTGCACTATTGCCGGAAAATGCACAAAATAATTATTGGGGAAATGAAGATGACAATCAGTAAAGTCTAGTATAAAGGGGCGTGATCTGGAAGCTGAGACTAGGCCTAGAAACCTTCACCTAAACAGACCCTGGGCAAGCAGGGCAAGCCTCTCTGAGCCTGCAGCTCCCAGCAGTCCACCAGAGGCTGGCCCAGTGATCTCTCCAGGATGATGAGTATAAACGAGTGGAGGCACTGATCAGAAATGGAGAGGGCTGAGCTCACAGTCAGGCTCTCTTATTCTCTGAAAGGACTCTGAAATCTTCTAAGCCTCTGAATTTCACCTAATGCTTATGTTTTTTAAATATCTATCATGTCTATCAGCCATGTCTTTGTCACTCGGGGTCACATTTCCCACAGCCATTCTGAGTAAATAATTCATACTTCTGATGGGTTTCTAAAAGAGCCAGTTGGATTAGTTGCTGTCACCCATACCACGGAAGTGTATTCTCTGGCCATGTGATAATAGCTACTCTTTACTAAACGCTACTTCCACGCCAGGCACTATAATAAATATTTTATCCCCAATTCTCAAAAAATTCTGCAAAGCACGTAGTATTCTTCCTTATTCTCATCCTTTACAGACAAGAAAACTAAGGCTCAGAAAGGCTGCCCTGTTCATTAAGTGGCAGAGCTGGAAGGTGAATCTAGCTTGTCTGGCTCCAGAAAAAACGCTCTTTTCCTGAGCCATAGTCCCTTAACTCACTTTACAATCTATCATATTTCTTCTTACTTGTATAACAAAAGGTCTTAGCTAAGGTGTTCTAAAACAAGAATAATCTAATTCGGTGAAAAATCAATTTTGGATATTTTTTAAATGTTTACTTTTGTTTCTAAGTAAAGGTCTCCTCCTGGGTTTATTTAAATGAATACTGTACATTGAAGCTATTTGTATTAAACAGCAGTTATCCAAACCATAGGTTAAAGCCCTTAGAAGAGATTTATACTTCTTTCCTCCTGAATCCCCAGTGCCCAGATCAGTGCTTGGCCTAGAGAAGACACTTAACAAAAGTATCTTGAACATCACCTCCTTCAAATCTTGTTTACCAAAATACTCTACTAACAAGTAGGATGCATTCCAACAAGAAACTTTAGTACCTGAAACTTCATGACCAAAATTAAAAATAATATGCAAGTCACTGGGATATCCTTCCTGCTATAGGATACTCTTCGGTCAAGCGGCACTGTCATCATCAACAAGTAATTATTAAACACCTATAAATATTTACTTAATATAGTAACCCAGTACCCCTTCTCCTCTCTCCTTCCCCATCAGGTTTGGCAAGACATAGAAGCTATAGTTCCCCTCCAGGCAGGCCGGCCTCTGTACGTGTAGTAGAGACCATACAAAGACACAAATGTCACATGTGATTAAGGCAGCTTTTCCGAGTTAAACCAACAGAAAGGCCTCAGGAGTTTGACCTTTCCCCCAGTTAGACCCATGTCCTAGCACTTTTCCAGGAGCCCTGAAATTGCAGCCCTGAATAACCTTCTCCCCCCACCTCCTCAGTCAACCACACAACCCTGAGGAAACAAGAAATTTCTCCCAATGTCTGTCATACCTATTCCTAATTCATCTAAAAGAGATACTTTGTTCACTAAGGATTCACTGAATGTGTCAGCATATACTATTAAAATTTTTCTTTAAAAACTCTATCTTCATAGAGGGTGCACAGAATATGAGTACCCTATGGAGAAAGTATACCAGAATTAGAAAGGTGGGTTCTATTTCTCTACCTTTTTTTTTGGCCGGGCCACGGGGCTTGTGGGATCCTAGTTTCCGGACTAGGGATTGAACCGGGCCCTTGACAGTGAAAGCGCTGAGTCCTGACCACTGGACCGCCAGGGAACTCCCTCTATTTCTCTACCTTACCTTCCACTGCAACTTAGGCAAGTCATTTATCCTCCTAGGCTTTACCTTCCTCAGCCATAAAATGAGAGATTGAACTAGTCAAGGATTATTCAGGGCATTCACTCAAGATGCCTTATGGGGTTAAGGCATGTGCTTTAAGGGGTTCTTAACCCTCCCCCCCCCGCCAGGGAACTTATATAAAAAATTACTTGTTTGTGTATGTGGATTTTTCTGGAGAAGTCTATGGCTTATATCAAATTGTCACACAAGTTGTGGCCCCCAAAATAGCCATATCTCATGTTTTATTGAGCACTTACTATGTGCTAGGCACTGTACCAAGCCCTTGTGTATTAACTCATATAACCCTCACAATAACCCTTTGGGTTAGATACTATTATTATCCTCATTTTACAGTTAAAGAAAGTAAACTAAAAGGACTTCCCTGGCGGTCCTGTGGTTAAGACTTCACCTTCCAGTGCAGGGGTGAGGGTTCAATCCCTGGTGAGGGAGCTAGGATCCCCCATGCCTGGGGCCAAAGAACCAAAACATAAAATAGAAGCAATATTGTAACAAACTCAATAAAGACTTTAAAAAAGAAAAAAAGAAAGAAACCAGAAAGAGGCTGGGCTTTTAAACACAGTGCTATGTTAGGTAAGGTCATCTCTAAACTTTAAAATTCTCTGATTCTGTGTTCACTCAAATTAATGGTTTTCCTTTAGTTAAATTTTGTCTCATTTCACAATCATTAGTCCTACACATAAGTCTTTACACAGAACAACCAAATTTATGGAACACCCAAATGAATGTTACCTGAAAAACAATATACTAGGGAGTTAGTTAACCAAGTAAAGGGTCCAAAGGCACTTTCCAGCTCCAGCCTCCAACCTGCTTTTACTTTTAAAACATGGTGTGGTGATTAACCAAAAGATGTATCTGAATCTAATGACTAATTAAAGTCGAAAATCAAAGTAACAGTAAATTGGCCAGTGTCTGCCAGAAAAGGAGATGCAGTGACAGGAACAGTGTCTCACACACCACTCACCAAGGCAATGAGAAGACCAGGAAAGGCACATGAGTGCAAGGTCTTGGGTCCCACGTTGACTGGCTTCTCCCCCTACTCACACCTCCTGAAAACCACTGACCACTGTGGAGCCAAGGACTGGATCACTCTCCACGTGACAGACAACGGCTGTCTAAAGATATTAAGGTATCACCAAGCCCCGCTTGGAATAAGGAGTGAAAACGAACTGAAAGGCTAGCTTCCAATTTTTGTGGACACCAGTTCTGACAACCTGCAATCGTTATCAGGGGTCAGCAGTCACCCAATTACACCTGAATTGTTTTGCCTGTCACCTGGCTCGGGTCCAAATGACTTGAGGGACATCACATTGCTTAATAAATGACTGCAAAGTAGAAGTGGGCGTTGTTAGCTCTTTTCACAGGCTGTCAAAAAACCTCCACATCTTAAAGGGAAGGTTGTTGAAACTTTATGCCCAACTCTCTTGGCCCTACTCCATTTAGTCTATATAAGGAGAAGAGAAGCAAAGGAAGGAGAAAGGAGATCAGAGGAACGGCCCTGGTGGGTGCAAGGATTAGCTTTTTCAAGGGTGATGCAACAGGGTCAGCCAGACGATGAAGAGGAGGAGCTGGGTGCTTCTTGGAAGGCGAAACCAGTGTCGGGGTTGGGAATCTGAACGGAATATGGGTTACGCGGGACTGGGTGACAGGGTTATTTAGAAGGGGCCGGGGAAGAAGGATCTAGCCCGGAGCAGAACTAGGAAGAGGAAGGCCGGGGTGGCGGTGGTGGGCGGGTCAAGAGGCGGGCAGACGGCCCCGAGGGAGGGGCAGCGGGTCCTCAGCCGAGAGGAAACACAGCAGGGCGGGCAGGAAAGGATGGAAACCGCGGGGTCCACGGAGTGACTGGCAGAGGGCCCAGGGGGCATGCAAGGGAGGACGGGGTGACCTGCCCGGCGGTGTGGGAACTGAGGGTGCGCGCAGCCGGTCGGGAGACCCTTGGGGTCGGGAGAACCGGGGGGCTGTTAGGCTGGGGAGGAGAGCCTGGGCACCCGCGCAAGGGCAGGGGCGCCGGGTCCCGGAGGGCCCAGGGCCAGGGAAGAGCAGAGTGGTGACAACGTTCGGGGCCACCGGAGCGGGGAGGCGGCCATCCGGCTCGAGTTGAGGCAGGGATCGCCGCCGAGTCCCGGCCCGGGCTGAGGAGAGGGAGGCCGGCCAGGAGCACGGCGTCAGGGAAGAGGGTCGAAGGGGGAGAGGAAGGGCCCGGGACCGCTGGGGCCGGCGCTGGCGCTCTCACCGGGACAGGTGCTTCAGGATCTGCTTCTTAATGAGCCCGGCCATGCCGGAGCCGCGGCCCGCGTGGAAGGAAGGCGGGCAGCTGTGTTCTCCTCAGCTGCCGAGAAGAGGCGGCCCCTCACCTCGCCGCGGCGCGGGGACCGGACGCCGCCGCCACAGCTGCCGCCATGGCGCCCTCCCGCCCCTGCCTCGGCGCCCCGAGCTCCGCCACGATCCCACCCACCCGCGCGGCGACAAGGAGATCGCGCGCCTCCAGCCTGGCTCGCGGCTGCCCGGAGCGCGCGCTGTGGGTGGGGCGCGCGGCGGCGGCGGGGGCGCGCGCGGCGAGGGGCGGGGCGGGCGAGCTCTGAGCTCGCTCACTCCCCTCAGCCCCGCCCGCTGTCTGAAGCCGACAGAGATCTGAAGGACTTCGCCTCTGAACTGCAGGAGGTTCACACGCCGCAGTCTCCTTGAAGCATCAGGGAAAGGCGGCGTGTCTGTAATTTTTTGCAGGAATTAGCTAGATAATTCCACACCTCCTGGTCCGCTTCTCATTCATTTCCCTCACACGTTAACTCATTTGTTGAGCACCAGCTAACTGTACTGCAGGAATCGGGCTGGGGAGTGAAAAGTAGTCTCAAGGACCTCACAGGCCCGTAGAACCACTGCGCTCTGCTGCTTTGTGCTGAAGAGTGAGAGGGGGGCGCCTCGCCATCCTCTATGTGCCCCTCTTAGCCTTTACCTGGTTAACCAATGGATAAATGTTTACTCAACACATATGAGATGTACTGCAGAGGTACCCACTCTCAAATGCTGGGGGCAGCTGAAAATAAGGCAGTAACTTTGACCTAGGGCTTTAGAGATCAACTTTGTTTTACAAATAAGGAAACTGAAGCCCAGGGGAAATAGTTGAAAGAGCTTACAGAAGGTCACAGCTACATAGTGAGACAAAAGACTAGAACCCAAGTGTTCTTACTCTCAGTCCAGTGCTACTTCCACTCAGTCCATACACTTAAAAGTGTAACCTATATGCCGGGGACACCTGTAGATTCAGGCAAAGGTGGGAAGGTGGCAGTTTTCTGGACTTAAACCATCAAGCAAAAACCTAAGCAAAATACTCTCCGAGACAGGCTTATAGGAAATCTGGCCACCGGTTAATTTTAAGTTTACTCATTCTTGTAAATAGATAATACATTAACATAATACAAAAATCAAGATAAGCCTCCCCCCTCCCCTGTCCCTCAGCCATTCAATTCCCTTCCACTAAACAACTGTTACCCCTTTCCCAAATTATGTTTTTGTTTTGTTTTAATTTATTTTATTTTATTTATTTTTGGCTGCATTGGGTCTTCGTTGCTGCGCTCGGGCTTTCTCTAGTTGCGGCGAGCGGGGGCTACTCTTCGTTGCGGTGCGCGGGCTTCTCATTGCGGTAGCTTCTCTTGTTGCAGAGCATGGGCTCTAGGTGCATGGGCTTCAGTAGTTGTGCTGTGCAGGCTTCAGTAGTTGTGGCACGCGGGCTCTAGAGTGCAGGCTCAGTAGCTGTTGGCGCACGGACTTAGTTGCTCCATAGCACGTGGGATCTTCCCGGACCCGGGCTCCAACCCGTGTCCCTAGCATTGGCAGGTGGATTCTTAACCACTGCGCCACCAGGGAAGCCCCCAAATTATGTTTTTAAAAGGGAACAAATCATCCTCAGCCTGGGTTCTCTACTATCCACTTTCCTCCATCAAGACTGCATAATCTATCATTATTTGTTCCTCTGTACACTTCTCACCAGAATACATACCAGGGACCAATAGACCCCACGGAAGAAGAGATTTCTTGCCAGGATTATTGACCATAATAGCTCCTTCCCAATTCGGCTGTCACCTGCTGGGGCCTCAGGGCAATTTCTTGCATTTCTTGCTCCTTTTCCTAGAGCACCCCAGCAGCTGACTGGATATCTGACATTAGCTATGTAAAACAAAACTTGCCTCAAGCTCAGAGACTCAGTATCCTTGTTGGATGATTCATCATGCCTGATGAATTAGATATTTTTATTGAAAGCAAAAACTCATGCTCTAAAAAAATATGGCCCTTCTAAGGACCACGGAATAGGAGAGTTCATACTCTCACCAATAGTATCGTGTTTACCTTTCCCTGCAATGCTAAGAATACAAAGCATATAAAAACAAAAGGGATTTGGGGCCGATCTGTATTTTTTTTAAGGTTAAACATTTCATTTTGAAATGATTGTAGATTAACATTCAGTTAAAGTAAGAAATAATACAGAGATCCCTGTACCCTTTACCCAGTTCCCCCCAATGGTAACATCTTGCAAAACTTTAGTACAATATCACAACCAAGATATTGATATTGATATATTCAGTGTACAGAATATTTCTTCCTGATATGAATCCCTTTTATTTCCTTTCCTTGCCTTATAGAGTGGGCTACCACTCCTGGCACTTTGTTTAATAGTACTGGTGAGAGCAGACATCCTTTCTTTGTTTCCAAACTTAGGAGGAAAGCATTCATTCAGTCTTTCACCATTAGGTATAATGTTAACTGTAGATTTTTTTGTAGGTGCTCTTTTCAACTTAATGAAGTTCTCCTCTATTCCTATTTTTTCTGAGAGTTTTTATCAAGAATAAATGTTTAAGGACTTCCCCAATGGTCCAGTGACTAAGGCTCCACGCTTCCAATGCAGAGGGCCTGGGTTCGATCCCTGGTCAGGGAACTAGATCCCACATGCTGCAACTAAGAGTTTGCATGCCGCAACTAAAGATCCTGTATGCAGCAACTAAGACCCGGCACAGCCAAATAAATAAATAAATACTTAAAAAATAAATAAATAAAGGATGTGTCTTAAAAAAAAAAAGGATAGGGACTTCCCTGGTGGCAGAGTGGTTAAGAATCTGCCTGCCAATGCAGGGGACACGGGTTTGAGCTCTGGTCAGGGAAGATGCCACATGCTGTGGAGCAACTAAGCCCATGTGCCACAACTACTCATCCTGCACTCCAGAGTCTGCAAGCCACAACTACTGAGCCCACATGCCACAACCACTGCAGCCCGTGTGCCTAGAGCCTGTGTTCACAACAAAGAGGAGCCACCACAATGAGAAGCCTGCACACCGCAACAAAGAGTAGCCCCCGCTTACTGCAACTAGAGAAAGCCCACGTGCAGCCAATAAATAAATAAATTAATTTTTTTAAAGGAATAAATGTTTAATTTTTTTCAAAGGCTTTTTCTGCATTTAATGTTATGTAATTTTTTTTTAGCCTGTTATCATGATGGATTACATTGTTTGACTTTTCAAATACTGAACCAGCTTGCATCCCTAGAGTAAACCCCATTTAAACATGGTGTATAATTACTTTTATATATTGATGAATTCTACTTGTCAATATTTGGTTAAGAATTTGTGTATACTTCCTCGATGGCTAATAATGTGGAATGTCTTTTCATGTGCTTATAGCCCATTTGTAAATCTTCTTTGGAGAAATGTCTATTCAGATCCTTTGTCCTTTTTTTTTTTTTTTTCATTTATTTTTGGCTGTGTTGGGTCTTCGGTGCCATGCACGGGCTTTCTCTAGTTGTGGAGAGTGGGGGCTACTCTTCATTGCAGTGTGCAGGCTTCTCATCGGGTGGCTTCTCATCGGGTGGCTTCTCTTATTGCGGAGCACGGGCTCTAGGTATGCGGGCTCAGCAGTTGTGGCACACGGGCTCACTTGCTCCGCGGCATGTGGGATCTTCCCGGACCAGGGCTCAAACCAGTGTCCCCTGCATTGGCAGGCGGATTCCTAACCACTGCACCACCAGGGAAGCCCCCCTTGTCCATTTTTAAATTGGGCTGTCTTTTTATTATCAAGTTGCAATAGTTCTTTTTGTACTCTAGATACAAGTCCCTTATCAGATATATTATTTGCAAAAATTTTCTCCCATTGTCTTTTCATTTTCCTGACTGTAAACTTTGAAGCACAAAAATTTTTAATTTTGATATCATTTATCTTTCTTTCTTTTATTGCTGTGTTTTTTGTGTTGTATCTAAGAAATCATTGCATAATCCAAAGTCATGAATATTTACATGTATGTTTTCATCTAAAAGTTGTATAGTTTTAGCCCTTACATTTACTTGAAATGATCCATTTTGAGCTAATTTTTGTATATGGTGTGATGAAGGGAAACAATCTCATTATTTTGCACGTGGATATCTAGTTGTCTTAGCATCATTCATTGAAAAGAATATTCTTTCCCTATTGAACTATCTTGGTGAAAATCAGTTGCCATGTACCAGGAACTGACATAGGTTGTAGGTCAAAAACAAACTCATAGAAAAAGAGATCAGACTTGTGGTTACCAGAGGTCGGGGGTTGCGGGGGGGATGGGGAATTGGATGAAGGCAGTCAAAGGTACAAATTTGTTATAAGTAAGTACTAGGGATATAATGTACAACATGATAAATATAATTAACATTGCAGCATGTTTTATATTAAAGTTGTTAACAAAGTAAATCCTACGAGTTCTCATCACAAAGAAAAAAAATTTTTTTCTATTTCTTCAAATTTGTATGTTTATGAAAGGATGGATCTTCACTATACTTATTGTGGCCATCATTTCATAATGTATGTGAGTCAAATCATTATACTGTACACCCAAAACTTATACAGTGCTGTATGTCAATTATATTTCAAAACTGGAAGTAAAATAATAGAAAAGCAATTGCCAATATAAGGGTTTATTTCTGAACTCTTAATTCTATTCCATTCATCTATATGTCTAATCTTATGCCAGTAACACAGTGTCTTGATTAGTGTAGCTTTGTAGTAAGTTTTTGGGGTTTTTGTAATAAATTTATTTTATTTATTTTTGGCTGCGTTTGGTCTTCTTTGCTGAGAGAAGGCTTTCTCAAGTTACACAGCGAGCGGTGGCTACTCTTTGCTGTGGTGCACGGTCTTCTCATTGTGGTGACTTCTCTTGTTGCGGAGCACGGGCTCTAGGCACGCAGGCTTCAGAAGCTGTGGCATGTGGCCTCAGTAGTTGTGGCTCATGGGCTTGTAGTAAGTTTTGAAATAAGGAATCTATAGTGTTTTTGAGTGTATAGCTTATAGTTGTACAGCTTTTGTTTGTCTAGGTATTACATTATTTATACAAACCTTATCACAGTCTACTGGTATTGCCATTTACCAGACATAATGAAGTATAGAAACCTTACCTCCCTTTATGTTCCTTTTTTCTCCTGGAGGTATAATTGTCTTAAATATTTCCTCCACATATGTTTAGAGCTGCATTAATCAGTGTTGTGATTTTTGCGTCAACCATCAAACGTAATTTAGAAAACTCAAGAAAAGTATAGTCTACTGTACTTAACCATATTTTTGCTTACCATAGCCTTCCTACCTGATGTTATGAGATTCATTCATTTATTGTTTCCTTTCTGTTTAGAGAAATTTTTGGCCCTTCTTTTAGGGTATATCTGCTGGCAACAAATTCCCTTAGTTGTGCTTCATTGGAGAACAGGCTTATTTCCCATTCATTCCTGAAACACTATTTTCACTATATAGGATATAGAATTCTGGACTGATAGGTCTTCTCTTTCAGCACTTGAAAACTGTTTGCCACTTCCTTCTGGTGTCCATGGTTTCTGATGAGAAACTGCTGTCCTTCAAATTGTTTTCCCTCAAAAGTAAGGTGTCATTTTTCTCTGTGTGTTTTCAAATTTTTTGTTTTTAGTTTTCAGAAGTTTGACTGTGTCTTGGTGTAGATTTCTTTGAGTTATCCTGGTTGAGGTTCACTTCATCCACTGCAAACCTTTGGAAAGTTTTCAACCATTATTTGTTCCAGTACTTTTTTTGGCTCTTTCCTCTTTTCCTCTCCTGGAACTCTGACAATATGAATATTACATCTTCAGGGACCCACAGGTCCCTACAGCTCAGTTCATTTTTTTTTTAAGTCTATTTTCTGTTGTTCAGATTGGGTATTTTTATTGTTTTATCAAGTGTTCTGATTATTTCGTGTTCCTGATTGTTTGCTGTTGAACCCATCCACTGAAATTTTTTACTTATTTGGGGGTTCCAAAATTTCCATTTGGCTCTTCTTTTTGCCTTCTACTTCTTTGCTGAGATTTTTAAAAAAATATTTATTTGGCTGCACTGGGTCTTAGTTGCGGCATGCAGGATCCTCCTTGTGGTATACGGGATCTTTTTTTAGTTGCGGCATGCGAACTCTTAGTTGCAGCATGTGGGATCTAGTTCCCTGACCAGGGATCGAACCCGGGCCCCCTGCATTGGGAATGCGCAGTCTTAACCACTGGACCACCAGGGAAGTCCCCTTTGCTGAGATTTTCTATCTCTTCCTTTGTTTTGAGCATGTTCTTAATTGCTCATTGAAGCATTTTTATAATGCCTGCTCTAAAATCTTTGTCAAATAATTCTAGCATCTCTGTCATCTTGGTGTTGACATGTATTGATTGCATTTTTAAATTCAGTTTGAGATCTTCCTGGCTCTTGGTATGATATGTGACTTTAAATTGAAACCTGGATATTTTCATATTATGTTCTGAGACTCTGGATCTTATTTAAACCTTCTGTTTTGCTGACTTTTTCTTGCAATGGCCTGGCAGGAGAAGTGGGGAGGTGCCCTCCTGTTACTATCAGGTGGAGATAGGATTGCCCAATTAGCCTCCTTGGACACCCAAGGGAAGGGCTCCCCATTACTGCTGGGCTAAAGTGAAAGTTCTGGCTTTCCAGTAGGCCACAGCTAATACTTTTCCAGTGGGCAGTGACAGAGTGTTGTTACTGCTCCCCACAAGGCTTCCACTGGCATGGGGGTATGTGCAGCCTCATCACCACTGGGCATTGTTGAAAGTCCTTAAAGTCCCGACTAAGCATCTTCTGAAACTATATCAGTCAAGAGGGGGCAATGCCTTGTAACTGCCAGATAAGAATGATAATCCCAGCTCTTCTCTGATACCACCCTGGCAGGAACTTGGGGCACTTCATTATAGCCTCACAAGGGTGGAAGTGTAAGCTCCCCACTTGCCCTTTGTGGCATGGGTTGGGGTAGGGTAAGGTTTTTTCTACAGTGTTTGGCTGGAGTGGAGTGGTTATCGTCTAAAAGTTTTCTGTCTTGCTAAGCTGCCTCTTTTCTGGTCCTCTGGCTATCGGGAGCAGGCTTTTCTTGGGGAGTTTTTTGTCTGTTGCCCATTGGAGTTTCCTGGTTACCAGCTTCTTCAGCTCCAAGTCTGGCACCTTTGAGGCAAAAAGAAAATCCAGACAGGTCACTGTGTTGTTCCTTGGGTCCCAGGTTCCCTAGCAGTTCTGTCTTCTTCTCTCCACCTTTCAGAGTTCCTTATGCTTGTTTTTTAATATAATGTTCAGGGTTTTAGTAATAAGAATAGAGAAATGTACACCGATTCCATCTTTCTGGAAGCAGAAGTTCATACATTTTAAAAAACTTATTTCAAAATAATTATAGATTCACAGAAAGTTGTTAAGATAATACAGAGAAGCCCCATGTGCCCTTCACTCACTTTCCAGCAATGGTTATATTTTACACAACTACAGTACAATATAAAACCCAGGAAACTGATATTGGGGGGTGTGTGTGTATAATTCTGTCATTCATTATGTGTGTTGACTTGTGTAACCTCTAGCACAATAAAGATACAGAACTATTTCATCACCACAAAGATCTCCCTCATGCTACCACTTTATAGTCATTCCCTGCTCCCCGCTAACCGCAACACCATTCCTAACCCTTGGCAACTACTAATTTCTTCTTCATCTCAATAACTGTGTCATTTATATAGATGGAATCATGCAGTAGGTGACCTTTTCAGACTGGCTTTTTTCACTCAGCATACTGCCCTTGAGATCCATCCAAATTGTATCAATAGTTCATTCTTTTTTACTGCTGAGTCATATTCCACAATCCATATAGTTTTAAAAGACCTAGGTGATCACTTTATTTCAGACCCAGTAGCTTCACTCACCTGCTTGGCAGGACAGCCACATCTCTAAATTCATGATTAGGGACTTCCCTATTGGTCTAGTGGTTCAGATTCGGTGCTTTCACTGCCATGGCCCAGGTTCAATCCCTGATCAGGAAACTGAGATCCCATAAGCCGTGCAGTGCAGCCAAAAAAAAATCATGATGAAATATTCATTTGTACATACTGTGCTTTGTATGGAACAAAAGAGGACATACACAATGCCCAAACAAAGATAAGACTATGCAGGGCTTCCCTGGTGGCACAGAGGTTTAGAGTCCACCTGCCGATGCAGGGGACACAGGTTCATGCCCCGGTCCTGGAAGATCCCACATGCCACGGAGCGGCTGGGCCGTGAACCATGGCCGCTGAGCCTGTGCGTCCGGAGCCTGTGCTCTGCAATGGGAGAGGCCACAACAGTGAGAGGCCTGCGTACCGCAAAAAAAAAAAAAAAAAGATAAGACTATGCAAACAAGGAAAGGTAGTTTTATAGAAGACTCAAGAGCAAGAGGGTTGAGTAGCAAAGAGATGGTATTGCTGTCTGTAAGGATTCTTGAGAGCAGTTTCTAGTTTGTGGTAGTTATGACTTTAAAAACAACTTGAGGGGAGCTGCCCTGGTGGTGCAGTGGTTAAGAATCTGCCTGACAATGCAGGGGACACGGGTTCAAGCCCTGGTCCAGGAAGATCCCACATGCCGCGAAGCAACTGAGCCTGTGCACCACAACTACCGAGCCTGTGCTCTAGAGCCCGCGAACCACGACTACTGAGGCCAGCATGCCTAGAGCCCACACTCCACAACAAGAAAAGCCACCCAATGAGAAGCCTGCGCACTGCAACGAAGAGTAGCCCCTACTCACAACAACTAGAGAAAGCCCACGCACGGCAATGAAGACCCAACGCAGCCAGAAACAAAAAATAAATTAATTAAAAAACATATATATATTACTTTCCTCCTGGAGTATCTCTGTTATCAGTCAGGTAGGTTCAGCTGCATGTAACGGAAAACTCAAGATAATGTGTGACCTTAATAAAAAAGATGTTTACTTCTCTTCCAGGTAAAAGAAGTTTAAGGTAGAAGTACATGGCAGCTCTTCAATCTTTAGGACCTATGCTCCTTCTATCTTGCTAACACCATCCTTAGTTGCCAATTCATGGTCCAAGATGTTGCTTGCATTTCAAGCAAACATCATATCCACATTCCTGTCAACAGAAAAGAGAAAGGGCAGGAAAAAAAAGGCATGTTCTCTCCTGCCACATGGCCTCACCTAGTTACGAGCTGTGGGAAATGTGCTACCACCCATTGCCGATGGTCATGCATACTGATAAAAATTAGGCATTCTCTTATTAAAGATACTAAGAGATACTGGGGTAGGCAATTAGTAATGTCTAGCTGCCACTCTAGGCTCTATTGTTATTCTTTTTGTCCTCCTCACATGCTTCTCTCTCTAGCAGAGCCCTGAGAGATAAAAGGGATGATGAGGGGGAAAATATAGCATTTGAGTGTAGAGGTAAAATTCTTTGTCCTACTTTTTATTTCTATATTCTTTCAACAAGCATCCCCAGAAAGTACTAGGATGTGATGTACAGGCAAAGAGGAGGGGGGAAGGATTAAGAGACCTGTTTCTCAGGGTCATTGTGAAAGCTAAGTACTTACAAAGGGCTTTGAGATCTTGGCCTCCGGTGCTGAGTTCAAAGTTGCATCATCATATGAGGACGTAAGTCATCTTATGGGCTTTTCTTTTTCAAGAATGTGAAACCAGTTTGCCTTTATTTTTTGGCTGTGCCACACAGCATGTGGGATCTTAGTTCCCCAAGCAGGGATTGAACCCACACACCCTGCAACGGGAGCTCGGAATCTTAACCACTGGACCGCCAGGGAAGTCCCCTTATGGGCTTTTCTTTTTTTTTTTTTTTTTTTTTTTTTTTTTTTTGCGGTACGTGGGCCTCTCACTGTTGTGGCCTCTCCCGTTGTGGAGCACAGGCTCTGGACGCGCAGGCTCAGCGGCCATGGCTCACGGGCCCAGCCGCTCCGCGGCATGTGGGATCTTCCCAGGCCGGGGCACGAACCCGTGTCCCCTGCATCGGCAGGCGGACTCTCAACCACTGCGCCACCGGGGAAGCCCTATGGGCTTTTCTTAATTGGCAGCCGGGGAAAGATACTTATTCAAAAGGAACAAGTATGGAGAATTTGGACAATCACCTGGTAGGTGATCAAAATTACTGTTACCAATGAGGGGCGGATGCCTGTGTGCCTGCCTACAGATGTGATATTCCAGGGATGCAACTGAGGACATGTACCAAACTGTAATCATGAGGAAACATCAGGCAAACCCAAAATGAGAAATGAGGAACATCCTATTAAACAAAAGCCGGTGAAATAATCAGTGTCATAAAAGACAAAAGAGAGGCTGAGGAATTGTTCTAGATTAAAAGGAGACTAAGGAGATGTGACAAAAAATTAAAGTACATGATTCCAGAGAGGATTCTCTACAGGAAAGGGGAAAAAAATACAAGGACAATGTTGGATCAGTGGGCAAAAATGAAACATGGTTGGTAGATGAAATTTTTTTTTTTTTTTGCGGTACACGGGCCTCTCACTGTTGTGGCCTCTCCCGTTGTGCAGCACAGGCTCCGGACGCGCAGGCCCAGCAGCCATGGCTCACGGGCCAAGCCGCTCTGCGGCATGTGGGATCCTCCCGGACCAGGGCACGAACCTGTGTCCCCTGCATCAGCAGGTGGACTCTCAACCACTGCGCCACCAGGGAAGCCCTAGATTAAATTATTGAATCAAGGTTGATAACTAAACCACAGTTGTATAAGAGAATATACTTATTCTTAGGAAATACACACTTAAATATTTATGGTAAAGGGTATGATACAAGCAATTTACTCTCAAATGGTTCAGAATAAAAAAGAATGTATATATATGGAGAGAGAGAGAGCACAAGCACAAATGATAAAGCAAATGAGGTGAAATGCTAACAGGTAACAAAAGGTGATGGGTGATTCTGATTAAAGGGTATGTAAGTGTTCGTAAGTGTTCTTTGTGCAGTTCTTAAACTTTTCTGTAAGTTTGAAATCTACCACCCTGACCCTTAAAGAGCAAGAACAATAAGGATCATTCGGACTTTTTTATTCCTGCATTTGTCTGATGAACTATTCTAGATGCTGAATTTGATCCTGTGCCAGAAAGTCTAACCTTTAAATTTTCAATTGGCAGGGAAAGAAATGTCTTCAATTAGTTAATGTTTATTAAGGTTTTCATGTAAAACAATATACCAGGCAAGCCTTCGGGACACCTCTGTCAGAGGAACAAGTATGGAGAATTTGGACAATCAACTGGTAGGTGATCAAAATTACTAGAGTAAATAGTAATTTACTGAATAAATTACTATTAGTAATAGTGATTTAGTATTAGTAGATAGTAATTTACTAATACTAATTTACTAATAAATTACCTTAGTAAAATTACTAAGGTAGGCCAGGCTTTTTTCTTCTGTTCACCAAGTGAAAGATACCATCTGACCGAAGCTATGTAATTGGGACAAGCACTTAATCATCACTGGACTTTTTCCATACAGGATGACCAAGTTAGCCTGTGGTTCTATGCAAGGATCCCATTTCTCATGCAGCCTGGAATCAAGAGGCCTGGCATGCTGACAAAACCATTAAAGCCATGCAGTAGACATGATGACAGCTTGGACTTTTTTTTTATACAGCAGGTTCTTATTAGTTATCCATTTTATACATATTCGTGTATATATGTCAATCCCAATCTCCCAAATCATCCCACCACCACCCCCCTGCCACCACTTTCCCCCCTTGGTGTCCATACGTTTGTTCTCTACATCTGTGTCTCTATCTCTATTTCTGCCCTGCAAGCCGGTTCATCTGTACCATTTTTCTAGGTTCCACATACGTGCGTTAATACACGGTATTTGTTTTTCTCTTTCT
The DNA here is from genome assembly GCF_008692025.1 of Phocoena sinus. Taxonomy (NCBI): domain Eukaryota; kingdom Metazoa; phylum Chordata; class Mammalia; order Artiodactyla; family Phocoenidae; genus Phocoena; species Phocoena sinus. The sequence continues at coordinate 64,750,051 of NC_045773.1, read as the reverse complement.
GACTTACTTCACTCCATGACAGTCTCTAGGTCCATCCACGTCTCTACAAATGACCCAATTTTGTTCCTTTTTATGGCTGAGTAATATTCCATTGTATATATGTACCACATCTTCTTTATCCATTTGTCTGTCAATGGGCATTTAGGTTGCTTCCATGACCTGGCTATTGTAAATAGTGCTGTGTACCTATACAAATGCTCACATTACAGTTGACTCATATTTTAGAATTAAAACCAGATGTCTAAAGGCATAAATCAATAGCAGTAAGTTTATCTTCTTTATAGCCTCTTACAAAGGAAATGTCTTATGATCATTCATTATAATAATAGTTTGCCCTAGAAGGAGTTAATAAACAAAATAAAAAGAACCTTCCTTAGAACTATTTATTCCTACTTTTGTTCACTGTAGTTAAAACTTGTTAAACTTTTAAGTCATCATATTGTTTTTCTGAAGCTATGTAAAACACTTTCTTCAAAGACTAGAAATGTTTCTAGGGTGGATATTCAACCTTAAAAACATACTGTGGAAAAAGCTTCCTTTTAGGAAAACCTGGGTTGTTTTCTGTGTATCCAGAGGCTCTTTACCCTGAGCCTCACAGAGCTATACAAAACAGAAACTTGCTGAGTCATATATAAGCTCGCTTGGCACAGTTTCCCCTAACAAACCGTTAAGTCTGCAGAAGATTTTAAAAACAAATCTGAGCTATAAAAGTCACATAAACTATCAATTTCTGAGACTTAAGTCCTCCTTAAAAAGATGTGACAATAAAAAACTAAAAGGCAACAAGTAGTCCTAGCAAAAGCTCAGACTAGGAAGTTGACTCAGCTCCTACAGAGGCTGGGCATAAAGATCATCTCACTGTAAGGATATCTATTTCTAACCTCTTGTTTACCTAGATATGGTGATTTATTTGCCTAAATTAGCTTCTCTTCAAAATATTCATGAGTTTCTAGGGGAAAAAAGTAATCTACCCATTGTCATTTTAATTTCTAGCTACAAATCTTTTCAAAATTATAGACACATACATAGAGTTATACTCTTTTTTTCTTTTAAATTTATTTATGTGGTTGGGCCGCATCTTAGTTGCAGCAGGCGGGCTCCTTAGTTGTGGCATGCGAACTCTTAGTTGCAGCATGCATGGGGGATCTAGTTCCCTGACCAGGGATGGAACCCGGGCCCCCTGCATTGGGAGCTCGGAGTCTTAACCACTGCGCCACCAGGGAAGTCCCCAGAGTTACAATCTTGAGTAAAATAGATCCTAAGACAGAGTTTGCCAAACCCACTAATAATAATCAAAATTTCCTAGGGAGTTTTCCCAAAATGCAAATTTCCTAACCCTAAACCAGATATATAGAATCAAAATCTGGCATCTTTATTTTGGAAAAGGTCCTCCATAATTCTGATCACCAAGCCAGGTTGTAAACTGCTGGTTTAGGGCACCCTCTAACCATCACTATAACAATAACCTCAGACGGGAAAGGTGGCTTCTTTTGTTTTTTTTTTTAAATAGCTAATGATTCAAAATCCAAAAGATAGAAAAAGGTGGCAAACCTTTCTCCTTCATCCCTGTCCCCCAGCCACCCATTTACTCTTCACGGGCAACCAATATCTCCAGCTGCTGATCTGTCCTTCCAGAGATCCTTTAAGCACACACAGGCACATACAGGTATCTCCTTTACAAAAGGATAGCAGCAAACAATACATTATGTGAACAAACCAAAGTGCAGGGCAATGTGTATCTCGGAGTTCTTTCCCTATCAGTATAGAACTTCCTTATTCTGTCCCAGCCACCCATTTACTCTTCATGGGCAACCAATATCTCCAGCTGCTGATCTGTCCTTCCAGAGATCCTTTAAGCACACACAGGCACATACAGGTATCTCCTTTACAAAAGGATAGCAGCAAACAATACATTGTTATGTGAACAAACCAAAGTGCAGGGCAATGTGTATCTCGGAGTTCTTTCCCTATCAGTATAGAACTTCCTTATTCTGTTTCAACAAGCATGGTACATGCCACTTCGTGGATGTCACGTACTTGATAAATCAGTCCCCTTTCACTGGACACCTATGTGATTTCCAGTCTCTTGCTATAATGCATAATCTTGTACACAAGTCATTTCATACATGTGCAAGTCTACCTGTAGGATAAATTCCTAGACATAGAAACACTATGTCAAAGGATACAAGTATTGTAATTCTGAGCGATACTGCCAAATTGCCCTCCCCAGAGGTTATACAATTTTCACTCCTACCTGTAGTATGAAATAGTTTAGATTTTACACTGAGCTGAATATGAACAGTGGCGATGGCTTACTTTCTAGATGCCTCCCTGAAAATATCCTCCTTTTATAGCCTAGTAACAAATAACATTCTGCAAACACCTTCTGCACCATGAAAATCCGCATAGTTTTCTCATTACTAATAGAACATTTTCTGACTATTTGAAGTCCAAGAAAAAGAGGAGCTGAGTGAAAGGAGGTTAAGGCAATTCTTGCTGCTGTAGCTTACATGCGCTCACCGTGAAGCCTTTTTCCCTACTTTAGCATAAAAGAATTAAAATTTTCCACTCACTACACAAAGTATTATTAATGTGAAAAATTAACCAGGTGCTGTTTATTATTTTAATCAACAAAAGCTCCACAAGTGTTGGATTTACCAGTTTTTGCACAAGAGGACTTTACTAAATAAAGACAAGGTGCCCAAAGGGACCCACTCTACAGCTAAGGGAAAATAATGTCATACAGAGGGCATGCTGAAGAAAGAATGAGCTAGAGAAACACAACTGGACTCTCTTTTATAATACAAAAAGAATACAGAAGGGAGAAAAAAGGGAACACATTTTTAACTAAAAGAATTGACAATTTTATTTTCACATTTCACAATACAAATGAAAATTGCTTTTTCTGTCCCACCACTCCCCTCCAAAACTACTCTTTGATAGGAAGGGGGAGCAAGTCTTCCTTGTCATCCTGTTAGAAAACATCCCGAGTCACAGCACCATGATCTCCTGGTGAAGTAATATAAAACTGATATAAAGAGGTTCCCCAATCTCCTTATCTGTCTGGTCGAGTCATTCCTGGCCGGGTGGGCACCATCATGGGACGGGCAGGAGGTCTCATCATTGGGGGCCCAGGCATCATTGGCATGTGGCCTCCCATAGGCGGCCTCATTCCAGGAGCTGCAGGTAAAACAAAGAAAAGGAAAAAAGACAGTCAAAAATACTACTTAGGAGAGCTTGATGGGACTTCAATAAAAGACAAAAAAGTAGCCCCCCCCTGCAAAATGCTGGAAAAAAGACATACTTGACAGAAGAAATGCAACAAATTCATCACATCTGTAAATTACTGAGACATTCTCAAACAAAAAACAAAAAGGTCAACACAAGAACCATATGGGAATCATGATCTAATGATAGTAAGGGGGAAACTATTAATAGACTGCTTTCCAGAAATCACCAGGGACTAGTTCCCTAAATTGACCATTTTTCTCACTCAGGGAAATTCACAACTAAGTCACATGTTAGTCAGCTCTTTTAATCAGTTCTATCCACCATATAACCAGGAGCTATTTCATGAATGTACACAGGCACGGAGGACAATCTTACCACTAAGCGTTTGTTCGGAGCTGTAGGAAAGGTGAGCAGGAGGCCCATGCTGAGAACCTGTTAGTAACCATACTTAGCTCAAGTCAAGAAAAATAATAGGCAATAATGTGATTTATAGCAATTAGCACACACACACAAATCTGATTTTTCTAATACATTTCAGAAACTATTAATGAGTTTTTTTTAAGTGTCCCATCAATACACCAGCCAAATAAATGAGTCAGGGAAGGGAGGGCAAGCAGACAGGTGAGGGTTGGGGAGGAATACAGGCAGCTTCACGGGAGTGGTAATGTTCTACTTCCTCAGCTGGGTGGTGGGTTCATGGTATTAATTGTATTACTACGCCTTATAATTTTCATGTTACATATCTTCTTTTTAAATATCAAATTTTACCTAATTATTTATTTTCAACTAAATCATTTTGATTAAAGGCTTGCAATAAATGCTTCAAAAGAAAACTATATTTAAAGTTGAATATAGCCTTATCACAAAAAGTAAAACACAACTATATTTAAAGTTGAATATAGCCTTATCACAAAAAGTAAAACACAAGGATATGCAAAAACACAAAATCCAACAGATACAGAACTGAATTTCAACAGAAACAGAAAATACTAAAACTTCTAAATATCTTATTAAAAAATCCCTCCATGACATAACCTGTATTCAGCATTTCTTAGAAGAAACTGATCTAGACCAAAGACTGAAAATGAGGCCCCTGAAAACTTTTTCTTTGGTCTCCATAATGCCTTAAATCTTAATTAGTTGTCAACACTGGCAATTAATATGTCTTGTTACTAATAAGTAATTCTAGACTTCTTTTTTCATCTTTTTATTGTGGAAATGTTCAAACATACACAAGCATAGAAAAAAAGAATATAATGAACATCCATGTACCCATCAACCAGCTTAAACAATTATCCACCCGAGGGCAACCTTGTTTTATCTTATCCTCACCCACCCCCCAGCTACTCAATTACTTTAATGCAAATCCCATAATTTTATTATTTTATCCTGGCTAAAAACAACAACAACAAAATACTCGGGCAAATTGGCAACACTAAGCCTGTATTCTCAAATGTCAACCACAGGTTGACCCTGAGTTCTAGAAGGCTTCTTTGCATGTGACAAGCATTCCCCAATTCACATCCCTAACCCCTCTAGGGATGTGAATCTGTGATCCCAATTTAAGAATGCAAAAGACATCTGAGTCACTTAGATTGTGTTTTGGATTCACAAGCCAGTAAAGCACGAATTCTCTTTATCTAAACTCTCCCACCCCTAAATGATACCCACAGCAAGCATACTGAATGTTTCTGGCCAGGAAGCTACTCTAATGCCTTTGCACCTTGTCTTACCAGTTGAGTTGTAGGCTTCTTATGTCAGTTGTATTTACTCTAATTACATAATTTAATTATTCTGCAAACTGATGAAATAAGAATGTAGAAAAAGAACGATTTCTATAAAAACTAAGCTGATAATAAGAAAGTCTCAGGCAAATCATTCCCCAAAAGTACTCACAAATTTGGTAAGCGAAACGATCATAAAAAATAGAAACTAAATTGCCTCACAAGGTCTCTAATCACTTCAAAGAAAATGAAACTGAAGTTGGTAAAGGACACATTATGAGTATGGCTTTCTGGTTTATGCAAGAAATATATGGTGTTCCAGTCAGTAGACTCATTCTCAAAGCAAAGGCCCTGACCATGTATCAGAAAACTCTGCAAATTAATGTACATTTATGTTTATGTTAAAATAAAATGTTTGAGGCATAAGTTTTTTCCCCTTCCTGAATAAAAGACTAACTACCAGGCCTAAGGTCTTTTTCATAAATACTAATTAACCTAGTTAACTTGCAAGATTAAATCAGCAATAGGCGGTAGCTCTGCTCCAAATCAAAACCAAGAAAAGCAGCAGCACAAATATATATCTACCCTTCTCCGCATTATAAATGGCCAAAAGTCAGGAGGGGGTGAGGAAACAGGAGGGACAGAGGAGAAGGAAAAAAGAGGCAGTCTTATCCTGCTTTCAGTTGCACAAGGTCTTTGGATACCATCCAATTACACTGATAAACCAAGTATTTCTTTTTATCAGTATAGATTCACCAAATGTAATTTGTTGCAATACATTTAGACAGCTAATTAAGAATTCTATTTAAATGGAAAGCTAAAACACAATGGAGCATCCAAGAAGGAAAGAGATTCAAACTTACCAGGTCCCACTGGCATCATCCCAGGAGGAGGAGGGCCCATCATTGGCATCATGGGAGGGCCCCCCATGTGGGGTGCTGGCATCATCCCAGGGCGAGGAGGACCCGCTGAAATAAAGAATGGGGCCTGAGGCTGAGATATGCCTATATATTAACATTTTCTCTTCTCAGTGAAATAGGGCCTCATGATCTGGCCCAAATTCTGTAATAGTTCTGTAACTTCTTATGGCTTCTTTTGTAACAGCAGATTCACAAAAATCAGTGGGCTACACAACTTTAGTTACATTATGACTAAAAAACAAGAACAAGCCTGCCTAGACAGAAGTGTAAAATAAAGATAAGTTTCCCAGGGCTTCCCTGGTGGCGCAGTGGTTGAGAGTCCACCTGCCGATGCAGGGGACACGGGTTCATGCCCCAGACCGGGAAGATCCCACATGCCGCAGAGTGGCTGGGCCCGTGAGCCATGGCCGCTGAGCCTGTGCGTCCAGAGCCTGTGCTCCGCAACGGGAGAGGCCACAACAGTGAGAGGCCCGCGTACAGCAAAAAAAAAAAAAAAAAAAAAAAAAAAAAAAGTTTCCCAGGTTAAAAAGATTCCAACAGTTTAAATTTTTAAAAGAAGGGTATTATACCCCTGATGAACTTAAGCCACAAGTACCTAATTTCAGATCTTTTTTTTTTTCCCAATCAAAACTATGTTTAAGAGAGTCTTTGGAAATACGAAAATGTTTCCGCACAGATATTCCTGAACAATAACAATCTGGAACAACTTAGATGTCCAACAATAAGCAAATGGTGAGACTGATCATGTACATTCATACCACTGACTATTCTACCATTAAAAATAATGCAGTTGAGTGCTAGCCAGTCAGGATAGAGTAGGAGAGCAAGCCTGTGATCCTGATCAGGTCCCAGGATGGCAGGATTCCAAGAAGGGTTTGGTGGGTCACTAGTGGTCTACCTGCATTAGTGTGCAACTATTATAAACAGCCTACTTCTCTGTGTTTATATCCATGATAATTTACAGGACTGAGTTTAGGTCTCTGAGTTCAATTTTAATCTGAACCCTTCCAGGAGGGCCAAAGAACTTATGCCCTAGTTGCACAATGTCCTCCTGTCTGTCATGCAGAAACAATAAGCCTTCCCAGAGAGTAGAGTCCTTTGATCCACTCCTCTTTTAACTATGCAATTTTTGTCTTTCACAGGTATATATATTGGTTTTAGATGAGTTACAAGGTTGGGAGAGAGACTGAGGAGTTTATCAGCTACATCAATCCTCCAGTGTTGTATTCATAGCAGTAAACAACTCAGCAGCAATACCTCTTTATACATCAGCTCATCTAATCACAGGTACATTCTGAGCTTTCCACTGACTCTATCTCAGACCCATTTGAGATGTCACAAATATAATACCCTAATAATAAGGTAATCAGAAGGTAACTCTAAAGATATTTCAGAAATTATACCACTGAAGTTGTTTTCTATTACTGCCTATGTATTCATTTAATGAACATGTGAAAGCCAACTGTGAGATAATCTAACAAAATCAAGGGTAATCTGCCCAGTTACACCCCTTAAGATAAAAACTTTATAAACTTACGGAGACTGGGGGGAGGTGGAATCATTGCCCCTGCAGGAGGAGGAGCAGAGAATGGAGTAGGAGGTATCTTTCCTTGTTGGAATGCAGCAGCTTTGGAGAGTGAGGAAAAACACAACAAACAGTGAATGAGAATTCAGCAACCCATTTATTTACTAAAATAACCACTTTCTTTTAAATTTTTAACAGTCCCATATTTCACTCTAAAAAGCATTCATCTAAGATTACTACATCATGGTCTCCACAGTTTTTAAATCAACTTTACGTACTCACAAGCTACAACTGCAATTAATTGGTTTACTGATCTGGGTTTTTTAACCTGTTTTTATTTCATCAGCATTCCTATGGATGAATTAACTGTGAGAGACTAGTTAACTACGAGTGAAAACCTCCCACCTATAAATGTCTTACCAAAGAGCAGCAGTCATCTTTAATCTGTACATGTAGTTGACACTCAATTCAAGCTGCTCATAGTTTTGTTTGAAAAATGTGTGATAACTGCCCAGAGGCCAGGCTTTGTAAAATTTCAATCCTTCCTATATATGCTTGCCTCCATCAAAACAATATACCATTTTGGTTTACCTGTTTTGAAACTAATGCACTGAGGTAAGAGATGTAAAAGAAACAAAGATTTCAAAGCAAGAGCCTGCTCCGAAGGAGATGATGATCTTGAAAAATGTCCAATAAAATTATCTTTTTATTTTTCTTTCAGACAATATGAGGCACAAATGAAAACAAAAGAAATTGAAGATTGTTTATATTTGGTTTGGGAAAGGAGTCATACATAAATACTAAAATACACACTCATAAATTCTATTCCTGAATTTGTTAGCCCTTCCCAATTCAGTGCAGCCTGCAGCCCAGACACTCCCCCATTCCACTCCAACCCCACAAGTGCAAAGGAGATCAAATTACTCAAGTAGATCACTGGTAATTCACGAGAACCAGATCCAAAAAATGACCTAGAGTAGAGATTTATGAACAGCTATCATATTCCTCCAAACAGAGCCTGTGCTCTCTAAGGGATCACATCCCCCAGCAAAAGCCTTTTCCAATCAAAAGTCACCTCCCACACGTTGTGTAGGACAGCCTGTAAAGGCTGAAGAGGGAGTGGCTAAGTAGCGGACTCAACATCAACATAACCCTGAACATGATGAGGTAAGCCCCCAAGGGCTTGCTTCTTATCCTCTAAAAATCCTCCATCAAAAACATTTACTCATCTTAAATTATTCGGCTGAGCACAAAAAATAACAAAAATGCTGCTAACCTCTAATGCAAGAAACTTCCAACATCTTTACAAATAGAGGAGAAAATGATTACATTATATTTTTTCCCAAATGAAATGAGACAATGTCTGAGATTTGCTCCTTAATAATCCAGGAGGGGAAAGGGAGTAGACTGCCTCAACAAGGGGCAATTCTGTCCCCTTGGGAACACCGGGCAATGTGTGAAGATATTTTTAGTCACAACTGGGCATTGCTATTGGCATCTAGCAGGTATAGGCCAGGGTTGCTGAACAGTCTACAATGCACAGGACAGCCCCCAACAAAGAATTATCAGGCCCCAAATATAAATAGTGCTAAGTTTGAGAACTTTAATATAAATGAAACAAGACTGCCGCAGCAGAGTGATGCGGGTGTGGCAGCCATGGGAGGTTTATTCTCTAAAGTTTTCCTTCTATTGTGCTTAAAATTTTCCATGATAGTTTTGCTTTTTTTAAAAAAAAATAAAATCACACCACAATCAAAGTCCACATTTGCCTGCCAGTTCTGGGTACAATGAACGATCAGGAAAGGCCGTGTTTCAAATACACCAGGATGATCTAACATAAAAATGCAGTATCTCTTTCTGTCAGTGCCTTGGACCCAACTATCCTGAACAACAAAAATGTTCTTAATTAAACAAAAAGAGTATGGCATGTATGGCAGCGGTCCAAAATATACCCAAACTATTCTGTCACATCAGTTACTTCCTTTGTGACCAGTTATCTTTGCCAGGACAACAAAGAATAAAAGTGTCTCAAACTCTTCAAAGAGAGCTACAAACTCACCCCCATCTTTTCCTATTACAACCAGAAAACAGATCTAAAAACCATGGCTCACTACAAAGGAGGTTCTGCATAAATGTGCTACAAAATCTGGTCCACATCAATAGTGAAATATTAGGCAACTCATTCTTCTCTGCCCAAATTCCCAGTCTAATCAATACCTGATTGCTCTAACCTCAAAAATTAATATTAATGTTTTCCTATATCCCTGGGAAACCAATGACCTTCCACTTCTTTGATTCAGCACATCAGAATACTCCTATTTATCATTCAGAATGAGTTGCTTCTGTGAAAAACAACAGAGACAGGGACGAGAAAGAATGGAACCATTCTACCACATCAGAACAAGAGACTGAAACGCACTTGTTTTGTCAATCAGGCTCTGAGCCTGCTCTTCCATCCATTTCTGATAGTAGTCTTTCACATTCTCTTTGTGTTTCCTACCACTGCAGTGTGTCTTTCTCACAGATGGCTGTAAAACAAAAGGTTGTATCAGTCAGAGAAACAAATATCCAAAACCAGAAAATTTTTAAAGCCTTACCTTTTAATAGGTAACCTGGCTACCTCTAGCAGCCTTAGCTGGTGCCAAAGCATCACTTAAAAACATTATCCAGCAATGTACTGTGGTAATTTACCTACTGTATTTATTATGTAAACCAGGGGTCAGAAAACTATGGCCCATGGGTCACCCACCTGATTTTGTGGAAAAAAAGTACTAGAACACAGTGGTGTTCATTTGTTTATGTATAGTCTATGTCTTGTCTCTACAACAGCAGAGTTGAGCAGTTGCAACAAAGACTGTTTGGTCCACAAACCCAAAATAATTACAAACTGGCATTTGAAGAAAAAGTTTACAATCCACTGATCGAGAAAACAATATCATATAATGCCCTTTCTTAGGCCATTCTACAGCAAAATAATATAGCTTATATACATTTAAATAACACTGTTTATGGGAGTATATTCTTTTAAAGGACGATGGGTCTAGAAAACAGACTCCATGTGAATCACACACAGACCTTTGTCTCTAGCCCACTAATCCTTTTGTTCTTTCTTTAACAGTTTTATTGAGGTAAAACTGACATAAGATAAACTCCACACACTTAACCTTTTGGTTTTTTAAGTTAACATTTATTTAACTCTTACTACATGTCAGACACCATGCTATGTACTTTACAAGGAGTGCCTCAATCTCTATAGAAATCACACGTGCATGGTACAGTGGAATACTAATCAGAAAGAACGAATCACTGATACGTGCGATTCGGACAAATCTCAAAAACGTGCTGAGCAAAAGAAATCAGATACACACAGAGTGTATAAGGATCCATTCATATGAAGTTTAAAACCAGTAATAATGATCTTTAGTCATAAACACCAAATCAGTCAGTGCCAGGGGTGCAGGGGACTGATTGCAAAAAAACACAAGGAACTTTCTGGAGTGATGGAAATGTTCTATATCTTGATGCATACATGAAGTTGTAATCATTTGACAAGTCATCAAACTGTACACTTAAAATGTGTGCATTTAATTGAATATAAATTATAATTCAATACAATTGATTTTAAAAATCACAAGGTTGGACTTCCCTGGTGGTGCAGTGGTTAAGAATCCACCTGCCAATGCAGGGGACATGGGTTCCATCCCTGGCCCAGAAGATCCCACATGCCGCAGAGCAACTAAGCTGGTGCGTTACAACTACTGAGCCTGTGTTCTAGAGCCCGCGAGCCACAACTACTGAGCCCGCAAGCTGCAACTACTGAAGCCTGTGCGCCTAGAGCTTGTGCTCCACAACAAGAGAACCCACTGCAACAAGAAGCCTGCGCACTGGAACGAAGAGTAGGCCCTGCTCACCACAACTAGAGAACAAAAGCCTGCACACAGCAATGAAGACCCAATGCAGCCAAAAATAAAATTAATTAATTAATAAAAAAATTAAAATCACAAGGTGATTGGGACTTCCCTGGTGGTCCAGTGGTTAAGACTCCACACTCCCAATGCAGGCAGCCTGGGTTCGATCCCTGGTCAGGGAAGTAGATCCCACATGCCGCAACTAAGAGTTTGCATGCCACAACTAAAGATCCCACATGCCACAACCAAGACCCAGCAAAGCCAAATAAATAAATTTTTTTTTAATCACTAGTATGTATAAAATAGATAACATGAGAACCTGCTCTATAGCCACTCTACTTCACTTCGCTGTACAGTAGGAACTAACACAACATCATAAAACAACTATACCCCAATTAAAAAAAAAAAAGTTTAAAAAATTTTTAAAAATAAAATGTTTGGTTCTACCGGAAAAAAAAAAGAAATCATCCACTGCACGCAACTCAATTGTCAGGCAGGACATTTGAATTTTTTTTAATTTATTTATCTATTTTTGGCTGCATTGGGTCTTTGCTGCTGTGCGCAGGCTTTCTCTTGTTGCGGTGAGCGGGGGCTACTCTTCGTTGCAGTGCGCGGGCTTCTCACTGCGGTGGCTTCTCCTGTTGTGGAGCAAGGGCTCTAGGCACATGGGTTCAGTAGTTGTGGCTCGCGGGCTCTAGAGCACAGGCTCACTAGTTGCGATGCACGGGCTTAGTTCTTCCGCAGCATGTGGGATCTGCTGGACCAGGGCTTGAACCTGTGTCCCTTGCATTGGCAGGTGGATTCTTAACCACTGCACCACCAGGGAAGCCCCAGGACATTTGAATTTTCACAGAAGAAAAATAAGAAAATAAACCCATTACCTACTTAAAAAGAAAAAAATCACAAGGTTATTATCTTCTGTTTATGCTTAAAGACTCGTCTCAAAACACATAGATGGTAAGCAGCAAACTAAGGCCTGGAATCCAGATCTCATTCAGATGCTCCTCACAGCTGCCTTCCTCCCTCCTAACTCTCTTCACGTGACTGCTTCAGCAGCAGCATATACGACCAACGTCGTGTGAGCAAAACTGTCTTTTTTATAGTCTGTATCTCAAAATACTGTTCCCTGTCACCCAACCACTGCTTACACTAACACCATAATGATGCCTTAAGCCTAATAACAAAATCATGCCTAAGAACCAGCAAAAGCTCAAAAGTTAGAGCACTGAATGTTTTATACATTCATACTGAACGTTTTATACATTTCAAAGTCCACCACAGGGACTGCTTCAATCACTACGGAAACTTCCTATTTTCACAAGGTATCATGTTAGAACAGCAGTATTACAAGGATTCCTGACAGTTCTCATAAAGAGATATTTATTATAAAGAGACACTTTTCCATTCTCTGAATTCTAGCATTACCAAGATGAGTGAGTATATGACAATATAGCACTGGAAAAGGGTAGAAAGGCATAGCCCCCCCATACTAACAACTTCAAAAAATTATGACTAGGGGTTTGACCTAGAGAAGGGGTTAGGGATACAAAACCAAAACAAAACAGAAAGATGGGGGATTTATAGGCAAGCTACTACCACTACCAACTTACTGGAGGAGTCTCCTCCAGGACAATCTATAATAATATTTAGAACTATTATTTCTTCAAGAGGAACCACCCTACTTACATGTTCCACAAATCTATTAATGCTGAACTACATCTAACCATGTGTTAGAAAGAATTCCAAATGAAGTGACAACAGAGAAATTATTGGCTAGGTTCTTGCAGCTACTATTCAAGATGACATCATGATCGAGTTCTAATTTCATCAGGTCTCTGCAGAGGCAGCAAAGTAGAGAGCTGCAATTCTGAAGGTATGGCTCACAGACACCACTCAAAGTGAAAGACAGACCAGTGAATTTTAATGTTAAAAGAGTGTATGACATCGTTTCAGATTCCACACTGCAACTAGCCATGTGCTGAGTTTTCGTGCAATAATATAAAGTAATAAAGAATATCCACGCTTGTCTAAAAATGCTATTAAAGTACTCCCATATCCATGTGAAGCTGGATTCATCATATACTTCAACCAAAACATAGTGTAATAGATTTGAAGTAGAAGATGAGAATCTGCCAGCTTCCATTAAGTCAGATGTTACACAGGATTCCAAAAATGTTAAAATGCCATTCTTCGTACTTAATTTTTTTGTTTTGGAAAATAGCTATTTTTCACTTTTAAAGTGTTATTTGTATGACAAGTAAAAAGTCTGTTATCATTACCTTTAAATGAATTAATAAGCATTTTTTAAGCTTAAGTTTTAACTTCAAATACAGCAAATTTTAATGGATATAACCCACCTTTTTTTCTCTTTTTGAATAATCCAGTAATTTGTAAGAGTGTAAAGGGACCATGAAACAAAAAAAGTTTGAGAGCTGCTGGCATAGAAGCTCTGGAGTTAGACTGCCTAGATTCATCTTCCAGCTCTATACAACTTACTGGTTTTGTAACATCCAGTCAGTTATTTATCCACACTGCCTCAGTTTCCCCCTTTGTAAAATGGGAGATAACACCAACCTCATAGGATTAACATAAGCATTAAACAAAATCATACATGGAAAGCATTTGGAACGCTGCCTGACATACAATAAATATTCAATCTTAGTCGCTCTTATTTGTTAAGCAGTTTTTAATCAAATCAAAGTATTTGGTTTAAAATTTAGGCATTTCTTTCCAATTTAATCAGTCAAACATTTAAGAGCCTTGACACAACGAAATATTTGAACTTCAGAACGTTTTCCTAGAATTTTTACTTGTCATATACATTTTTTTCATCTTTAAACTTGCTAAAGCTTTATTATTTCAGGTCTCCACTGAAAACACTGACTGATGGAAGACTAGTAACTTTGAATTATGAAGACAGTTACAGGAAGAGTGGAAAAACAAACACCCCAAAGTATTTTCTCCAAGCATTAGCCCTTAAACCTTAGCAAGATGAAATGCACAAATTACAAAATTTTTTTTAAATCTAATTTAGGGAGTTCCCTGGTGGCCTAGCAGTTAGGATTCCGGGCTTTCACTGCTGTGGCCTGGGTTCAACCCCTGGTCAGTGAACTGAGATCCCACAAGCTGCACAGTGCAGCCAAAAAAAAAAAGCCTGATTTATTACATATAAGGCTTTTCTTAGGTTTCCTTTTGTTAAAAAAATAACTTTATTGGGCTATAATTCACAGATAATACAATTTACAAATTTTAAGTGTACAATTCAACGGGTGTTCGGTATATTCACAGAGTTGGGCAATCATCACTACAATCAATTTTTTTAAAATTATAGTTGATTTACAAATATTATATTAGTTTCAGGTGTAAAAGACAGTGATTCAATATTTTTGTAGATTATGCTCCGTTTAAAGTTACAAAATAATGGCTATTTCCCCTGTGCTGTACAATTAGCTACTTATACACAGTAGTTTATACCTCTTAATCCCATACCTCTATTTTGCCCCTCCCCACTTCCCTTTCCTCACTGGTAACCACTAGTTTGTTCTCTAAATCAATGAATCTGTTTCTGTTTTGTTATATACATTCGTTTGTTTTATTTTTTTAGATTCCACATACACGTGATAACAGAGTATTTGTCTCTGACTTATTTCACTAAGCATAATACTCTCTAGGTCCATCCATGTTGTTGCAAATGGGAGACATATACGGTTTTTTGAAGCTGAAAAGAAACACTACTTACAGAGTCATGGGTGAGGTATGTATCGCAGTAGTCACAATAAAACCTGAAAAGAGAAAAAGTAGAGAAAGAGAAAATGACAACCCGTTAATAGATGCCCATCCACCGAGGTGCTGTTTACTGAAGGTAAAATAGAAAATAAAATAAAGTAAAAGACCTATTCACGATGAGAAGACATCAAACAGAGCGTCCTGACACAAGCCAAGCTTTTGGGTTGCCTTACGGAGAGTCGACCTCCACACTCGTAAAGAGGTATCTAGAAATCCGGGTCTCCCTTCCTCCCCAGACCCTCTCGCTCCCCCAGAGGCTCGTGGAGCCAGAACCCGCTCTGTGCTCCCCCGCAGGGCCACAATCAGTGATCGAGACCGCGAACACCCCCATATTCAGGGGCCCACTCACTTAGGCATGTCGCTCGGCAGGCCTTTGGCAATTCCGTTCCGCGCCGCCCGGAAGTGACGCGCACAGTGAGCGCCGACGCGGCGGAAGCGATGAGTCAAATGCGACTGCAGAAGCCCCACCCTGTCATCCAATCCACCAGCTGCGCTGCGCCTGCTGTACGGCTTTGTCGGCGGAGCGAGAGGCGGGGCTTGTCCTGCTCTTCCCTTCACCTAGAGGAGTGTGGGGAGGGGAGTATCAAGTGTCCCTGCGAGGTTCAATGCACGCGCTTGTGGCTGCGATTTTCGATTCTCCTAGAAGCGTGTCGTTCATCCTTTCTTTCGACAGTTATCTAATGAGTGTCTGGTATGTGCCAGGCACAGCTATAAATGCTAAGAAGCCAGCAGTGAACAAAACAAACAAAAATCCTTGCTTTCTTGGAGTTGACATTCGAGTTGGGGAAGACAAATATAGTAATAAAGTCAGTATGTAGTGGGTTAGATGGAGCCAAGTGCTATGGGGAGGGAGGGAATGTAGCATGGAAGAAGGGAGTTCAACTTTAAATAAAACAGAAAGCTTGCTGAGAAAGTGATGACTGAGAAATGATAGGTTCTTAAAGCAAAAAAGCCAGGCGCAAGCCATTTTACATAGTGTCTCTTTTTTTGAGACTCATTAACCACTGGAGGTGGCAGAATCCCCAGTTTCAAATCTCGTGGCTGCTTCCTAGCTGTGCTGCATGTGCAAGTTATTTAATCTTTCTGACTGTTCACTCATCTGAAAAATATGAATAATAGTTCTTACTTGTAAGCTTTGAGGAAGAATTAGATGTGAAAATGCTTGTAAAGCTTTCAGTGCAATGTCTGTACATACTAAGCCCTCCACAAATGGGAGTTATGGTTCCACAGGAGGAAACTGTTAGAAGAAACTTGTCCAGGGAGTTCCCTGGTGGCCTAGGGGTTAGGATTCCAGGTGAGAAATGGAGTATTTCCTACCATATCAGTAAACAAAGGATGTCATACTCATCAGCAATTGCAGCCCCCACTGTCGTGAGCTGGTGAGCCCTGAGGGAACTGAGGAAGGAAAAAATACCTGCCATCTAGCAGCCATCAGATTGCATTCACTCCCTACGGTGAGCCCTGAGGTAACTCAGGATGTGAAAACACAGGCCCCCAGATAGCTGATGTGCATAGCAGAGGAAAGATTTCAGTGAGCCCAGACTCTTGCATCTTCCCATACACAGAAAAGTGCTAAATTCCTTTACTTGGAATATCTGATTTTCTTTAATTAACAATAATCTTTTGATGTTCAGACTACCTGCCCTTTGTTGCAAAACTGCTATATAACCTGGCTCCCTGCCTTGCCTCCTCCGAACAGTTCTCTCAGGGTTACTTGAAATGCTGCCTCCCGGGCTTAAAGTCCTAAAAATTCCAGCTGAATAAAACCCAACTCTCAACTTTTAGGTTGTGAATATTTTTTAAGTTGACACAGCGTTTCACAGTCGTGGCCCAGGTTCAATCCCTGATCAGGGAACTAAGATCCAGCAAGCTGCGGGGCAAGGCCAAAAAAAAAAAAGGTAACTTGTCCACAGGGATAACCCATTCTGGCAACAAGGCCAAACTTCCAGCCTGGTGTATCAGACTCCAAAATGGCCTGACCCCTCTTTCAGAAAAGGGAAATAGGACTTCCCTGGTGGCGCAGTGGTTGAGAGTCCGCCTGCCGATGCAGGGGACACAGGTTCGTGCCCGGGTCCAGGAGGATCCCACATGCTGCGGAGCAGCTGGGCCCGTGAGCCATGGCCGCTGAGCCTGCGTGTCCGGAGCCTGTGCTCCGCAACAGGAGAGGCCACAACAGTGAGAGGCCCATGTACGGCAAAAAAAAAAAAAAAAAAAGAAAAAAGAAAAGGGAAATAGTGTTGGGAACTGGGGAGGAGGAGCTTTTGCTTCTTTTGTTCCATATTCTCTGACGGTGGAGTTGCAACCAAAATAATAAAACCTGGTGCTTTATTGGAATATTTACTATGTCCTAGTGAGGCTGGAGATAGATGGGCCCCAGGCCGAACAGTGTGGACAGAAACTCCATAATAGCAGAAACTCCATAAAAGCAGGATGATGGAGGAAGCTGGGCCCTGCCCACATAAGAGATAAAAGACCAGATATTCCTCATTCTCAAAGTCAAGGAGACCTCCCTGACTACACATGCACAGAAAGGCTCCTTGGAGATCAAAAAGGGAGGGGGTGCCACCTCATAGTAAGTGATGCCAACTACCCATAGGCCTCTTCACTAGAATCCATCTTGGCTAAGAGGTGCGCACGCACACAGGGGAGGACCCTGAGATATACCAAATGTGGACTCAGAACCAGGCAAAGCAAGATGATTGGACAAAGGAAGCCCAGAAGAAATGCCCCATAAAAGTGATTCAAACTGCCACAAGTATGTGGCGCTCTCTCTCTCAGCCCGCCCGAGTGTCTATCCACACGTACTGTACTCTTTTTCCTTGTAATAAACACTTTATTTGCTTCACTGCTTTCAATCTCTATGTGGAAATTCATATCTTCATAGCTGATGGGTCATGGCCTTGTCACTGGCCACTGGTCCCTGGTGGTCTAGTGGCTAGGATTCAGTGCTCTCACTGCTGCTGCCCGACCTCAATATCTGGCTGGGAACCGAAATCCTGCTTCAAGCCACTGTAGACCAAGGCCACCCTAGATCACTAGGTGCTTTTGTCAACTGACAAAAAATGCACAGGGACTTCCCTGGTGGCACAGTGCTTAAGAATCCACCTGCCAATGCAGAGGATATGGGTTCAATCCCTGGTCCGGGAAGATCCCACATGCCGCGGAGCAACTAAGCTCGTGTGCCACAACTACTGAGCCTGTGCTCTAGAACCCGTGAGCCACAACTACTGAGCCCGTGTGCTGCAACTACTGAAGCCCACGCACCTAGAGCCCGTGCTCCACAATGAGAAAAGCCACTGCAATGAGAGGCCCACGCACCGCAACGAAGAGTAGCCTCCGCTCACCGCAACTAGAGAAAGCCCGCGCGCAGCAACGAAGACCCAACACAGCCATAAATAAATAAATAAATAAATAAAATTAAAAAAAATAAATGTGAACCTCGGGGCTTCCCTGGTGGCGCAGTGGTTGAGAGTCCGCCTGCCGATGCAGGGGACACGGGTTCGTGCCCCGGTCCGGGAAGATCTCACATGCCGCGGAGTGGCTGGTCCCGTGAGCCATGGCCATTGAGCCTGTGCGTCCGGAGTCTGTTTTCCGCAATGGGAGGGGCCACAGCAGTGAGAGGCCTGCGTACCGCAAAAAATAAAAAAGAATCCACCTGCCAATGCAGGGGACACGGGTTCGAGCCCTGGTCCGGGGAGATCCCACATGCCTCGGAGCAACGAAGCCCACGTGCCACAACTAATGAAGCCCGCGTGCCTAGAGCCCATGCTACGCAACAAGAGAAGCCACCGCAATGAGAAGCTCCTGCACCACAACAAGGAGTAGCTCCTGCTTGCCACAACTAGAGAAAGCCCATGTGCAGCAACTAAGACCCAATGCAGCCAAATAAATAAATAAGTAAATAAATAAAGTTATATTAAAAACAAGGTGTTGGGTATAACATATAAAAAGGTCCTACAAAACAATAATGAAATGACTATCGACTCAGTAGAAAAGTACAAATGGAAACTAAATGTAAATGTCTTTTAAACATATGGAAAGATACTCATCCTCATTCATAATAAAATTAATTCTAATTGAGTCACTCAGATACCTTTTATTACTTACTGGATTGGTAAAAAACCAAATGATTGAAAACTCTTAGAATAGGCATGAATATGGGTAAATAGGAATTATCATACATTACCAGCATATATAAATTGGAACAATTCCTACTGAGGGCAATTTGGCAGTGTCTACCAAAATCCCATATGTATATACCCTTTGACTAAGCATAGGAATTTATCCTACAGTTTTAGTTGCAGGTGTGCAAAATGATGTATATACAAGGTTTTTCATTGAAGCAGTGTTTGAAAGATAGAACAAAAATCTGAAAAGTTAAATGTCTATCAACAAGGCCCTAGTTGAATAAATTGTAAGACACCATAGTGGAATATTATGCAGCTATAGAAAAGAATAAGAAATATCTTTGTGTGATATGGAAAGAAGTGATATGGAAATCTCTCCAAGACATATTGCTGTTTGAAAAAAAGCAAGATGCTAAGCAATGTTAATAGCAGATACCATTTCTATAAAAAAGGAGGGAGATACTATGTATTTATATTATCTTGTAAATGAATTAACAATCTCTTAAAGGAGATGCAAGAAACTAGTAACTGGTTATCTGTTGTGAAAGGTAAAGGTGGGAAAGATATATTTCATGGTATTTTTTCAAAACTTTGGTATTCAAACTTAATGAATTAAAAAAATTAAGTACAATTTTTTTTTGCTGTTTCGCTTATTTATATATTTATTTTTATTCAAACAGAAAGTCACAAAAATTACCATCATCCTCACCAGTTCACTCAGTCCCATGTAATTAATTTTTTTTTCATCTTGATCTTTTGTTAGCACTTTTATGAATTTATCAGTTTTCCATTAGAGTTCTGAAAATGCTTATTCATTTAATTCAGCAGTATAGTCAGTTACAGAAACCTGTACTTGTCAGTCTTTTCCATGATTTCCTTGAAGATGAAACTCTTTTATAGGAACATTTTTGCAAAAGCATCAGAGTACACCCAGGCTGTCTGTAAATGACAAAGACTTGTAAATGACAAAAGACTTAGAAATGACCACAGTTAAAGATTTGATGAAAGTTCATAATAATGCAATTGACAAGGAAATTTAGTTATTTCTGAGATATACATTTTAAAATAATAACTACAGTTATGACTTATAACATTATACCAGAACATACAAGATTTTTAGGAATTTCATGTAATGTCTGAAACATTTATATTAACATATTTCCATACAAATAACCCAAAGTTTAGTATTAGTTTTTTTTTTGAATTTTATTTTATTTACTTTTTTGTGCAGCAGTTTCTTACTAGTCATGAATTTTATACACATCAGTGTATACATGTCAATTCCAATCGCCCAATTCATCACACCACCATCCCCACCCCCCCATGGCTTTCCCTCCTTGGTGTCCATAGGTTTGCTCTCTACATCTGTGTCTCAACTTCTGCCCTGAAAACCCGTTCATCTGTACCATTTTTCTAGATTCCACATATATGCATTAATATACGATATTTGTTTTTCTCTTTCTGGCTTACTTCACACTGTATGACAGTCTCTGATCCATCCACATCTCAACAATGACCCAAATTCGTTCCTTTTTATGGCTGAGTAATATTTCATTGTATATATGTATCACATCTTCTTTATCCATTCATCTGTCGACGGGCATTTAGGTTGCTTCCATGGCCTGGCTATTGTAAATAGTGCTGCAATGAACATTGGGGTGCATGTGTCTTTTTGAATTATGGTTTTCTCTGTATATATGCCCAGTAGTGGGATTGCTGGATCATATGGTAATTCTATCTTTAGTTTTTTAAGGAAGCTCCATACTGTTCTCCATCGTGGCTGTATCAATTTACACTCCCACCGACAGTGCAAGAGGGGTCCCTTTTCTCCACATCCTCTCCAGCATTTGTTGTTTGTAGATTTTCTGATGATGCCCATTCTAACTGGTGTGAGGTGATAACCTCATTGTAGTTTTGATTTGCATTTCTCTAATAATTAGTGATGTTGAGCAGCTTTTCATGTGCTTCTTTGCCATCTGTTTGTCCTCTTGGGAGAAATGTCTATTTAGGTCTTCTGCCTATTTCTGGATTGGGTTGTTTGTTTTTTTAATATTGAGCTGCATGAGCTGTTTATATATTTTGGAGATTAATCCTTTGTCTGTTGATTCATTTGCAAATATTTTCTCCCATTCTGAGGGTTGTCTTTTAGTCTTGTTTATGTTTTCCTTTGTTGTGCAAAAGCTTTTAAGTTTCATTATGTCCCATTTGTTTAGTTTTGTTTTTATTTCCATTACTTTAGGAGGTGGATCAAAAAAGATCTTGCTGTGATTTATGTCAAAGAGTGTTCTTCCTATGTTTTCCTCTAAGAGTTTTATAGTGTCCGGTCTTACATTTATCCACAAGTCTATTCTTACTTTTAAAAATTATTATTTTAATTGATATGTAATTGACATATAACATTCAGGAATACACCATAAAGACTCCGGGACTTCCCTGGTGGTCCAGTGGTTAAGACTCTATGCTTCCACAGAGTCACGTGGGGGACGTGGGTTCGATCCCTGGTCAGGGAACTAGGATCCCACATGCCACGTGGTGTGGCCAAAAAAAAAAAAACACATAATGACTCCATATTTGTAGATACTGTGAAATGATCACCACAGTAAGTCTAATTAACATCCATCACCATACATACTTACAAATTTTTTTTTCTTGCTATGAGAACTTTCAAGATTTACTCTCTTGGCAACTTTCAATATACAAGCCAGTATTATTAACTGTAGTCACTGTTGGTTTGCAAACTTGGGAGTTCCTCTGGTGAAATCCAGGACTGGTCCCCATACACAGAGGGCAAGGGGAGAGAGCTTTTGGACACTTGATGAAGAAAAACAGTAGTTCATGTTTGATGAGATCTGGATAAGACTGCTTGTCTTGAAGAATCTCCTGGAGAGGTGAGGGGGAGTGGCCGCAGCTCACCCTGGGGACATAGGCAGTGGTGGCAGACATACTAGGGATCATTCACCCACATGAACACTGTTGATATTGGCAGATGGCATATTGGTTCCATAAATTTATTCTGGCATCAGTAAATAACTATGTAAATAACTGGGAAAGAAGAAGGAAATTTTCCTAATAGCACTTCTATCTTTTTAAATATTTATTTATTTATTTTGGCTGCACTGGGTCTTAAAATGGATACTATCTGGACACTTACCAAATTTTGAATATGGATTGTATAAATTTCCTATGGCTGTGGAAACAAATGACCACATGTTTGGTGCATTAGAATAACACACATTTGTTCTCTTACAACTCTGGAGGTCAGAAGTCCAAAATCAGTTTTCACTGGGCTGAAATCAAGGTGTTGGGAGGGTCCTAGTGCCCCTGGAGTGGTAGAGCACACAATGTCTCCAATTTTTTTTTGCGATACGCGGGCCTCTCACTGTTGTGGTCGAGAATTCTCCCGTTGCGGAGCACACGCTGCGGACGCGCAGGCTCGGCGGCCATGGCTCACGGGCCCAGCCGCTCCGCGGCATGTGGGATCTTCCCAGAGCGAGGCACGAACCCGTGTCCCCTGCATCAGCAGGCGGACTCTCAACCGCTGCGCCACCAGGGAAGCCCTCCAACTTACTTTTGAGTAAATCAGAAATATGTATATAAAATGGGACGAAGTATCAACAATTAGGAAATCTGGATAAAAGGTGTACAGGAGCTCCTAGTACTATTTTTTTTTTTGGCCACCCCACAGCTTGCAGGAATCTTAGTTCCCCACCCAGGGATTGAACCTAGGCCACCGCAGTGAGAGTGCCATGTCCTAACCACTGGACCATCAGGGAATTCCTGCTCCTTGTACTACTTTTGCAAGTCATTAGGTTTGATTATGCTAAAATTTAAAGGTACCGAAAAATTAACTATTAGGGATAATAGAGGCAGGGATATTGATGCCAAAATATTGGCTCTCTCTGTTTTTTTTTTAATATTTTAATTTATTTATTAGCTGTGTTGGGTCTTAGTTGCGGCACTCCGAGTATTTCATTGCAGTGCAAGGGCTTGTCTCTAGTTGTGGCTCTCTGACTCCAGAGAACGCGGGCTCAGTAGTTGTGGCGCTCCGGCTTAGTTGCCCCAAGGCATGTGGGATCTTAGTTCCCTGACCAGAAATTGAACCTGCGTCCCCTGCATTGGAAGGTGGATTCTTAACCCCTGGACCACCAGGGAAGTCCCCCAAATTTTGGCTCTTTGTGCACTGATGCCAAAAAGAAATACGGAGACAGAGTTTTGGAGGAACGAGAAAAAAGTAGCTTTATTTTTTGCCAGGCAGAGAGAACACAGCAGGCTACTGCTTCAAGAACTGTACCCCTCTCCCTGGGGAATAGAGAGAGGCTTATAACCCAGAGCTTGTGGTCTGGGGTAGGTGATAAGGCTCAAAGGAATGAAGTCTTGCTTTTTTTTTTCTTTTCTTCTGTAAATTCATGGCCAAAGCTGGCATCAGGTGGCTCAGCAACGGGGTCTGGTGTCCCTGAAGTTATTGGACTGTGACCTTTTTTCTGAAATGACGAATGCTACAAGGGAGTGTAGGGGGAGAAGATGCCAGGTACAGAGTGTAATTCATATGGAGTCAGAGAGTAATTAGCTTTGTGAAGGCCAAGTCTAGCTACAAGTGTTTGTAAGTAGTAACAGCTAAAGAATAACCGAGATTGCTTAACTCTTTCAGGACTGTTTATGCTGTTTCTAAGCCTGTTTATT
Organism: Phocoena sinus; assembly: GCF_008692025.1. Classification (NCBI taxonomy): domain Eukaryota; kingdom Metazoa; phylum Chordata; class Mammalia; order Artiodactyla; family Phocoenidae; genus Phocoena; species Phocoena sinus. The sequence goes on along the minus strand of NC_045773.1, from coordinate 64,726,150 downwards.
GTTTCCTTATTTTCCTTGTTTATCAGAAAAGAAAAGCCTCATTTCTATTTTTGCTGCAACAATATAAGAAAAAGTTTCATGCCAGTTCTAAGGTCAGTAGGATAGATTCCTAACCTGAGGCAGGAAAATGAGTTAGGTAATAATACTTCTTTGCATTTGGATGATGCTTCTTTTCCAAATTATGTCATAGCTATTGTCTTATTTGATCTTTGCAATAACCCTGTGGGGCTGGAAGGGCAGATCTTTTTATTCTCATTGGACAAATGAAAAAACTGAGTCATTTAAGGGACTCACCTAATATCCCACACAAGCTTAGTGGCAGAGTTAAAGATTTGAAATTCTCTCCAGGGACTTCCCTGGTGGTCCAGTGGTTAAGACTCTGCGCTTCCAGTGCAGGGCACACGGGTTCGATCCCTGGTCAGGGAACTAGATCCCACATGCCGCAACTAAAGACTCGGCACAGCCAAATAAATAAGTAAATAAACAAATATTTTTAAGAAAGAAAGAAATTCTCTGCAGATCCTTCTGTGCTAGTTGTAAGGAGGTGGTTAAGATTGGTTGAAGTCAGACAGACCTGCACAAAAATCTTGGCTACAACTCACCTAGCTGTTTTACTCAGTGTAGGTAGGTTATGCAGTAGTGACAAATAAACCCCTGAAACGTCAGCAGCTTAGCACAACCAAGGTTTATCTGTTATTGCTGTTACAGTGTAATGTACACCAGTCTGCTCCCTTGAGACACTCTCCTCCAAGCAGTTACTCAGGGGTCTGGGCTCTGTCCTTGCGAGGGAGGAGGGGGCGGGGTGAGTCCTTGGCTTCTAGCTGTGCAAATAAGAAAGAGAGAACGGAAGTTTGGGTGGACTGTTCTAAATCTGGAAATGGAGTATATCACATCTACCTCTGTTGACCAGAACTCAATCACGTGGTCCCATCCAAACACGTAGAGATCTGGAAAATGCAGTCTTTCTGTGTGGTCAAAAGGAAAATAAAACAGGTCAGTGAACATCCAGCTCTGGCTCTGCCATACTGACTATGTAAACTTGAGCAGTTTATTTAAAATCCTCGGTTTTCTCATTCATCAAATGGAGACAATAATACCACACAGGGCTGTTGCAGTAATTGAAGCACATAACGTACATGACATGTAGCAAAGTGCCGGGCACTTAGTAAACCGTAAACGCTTATTCTTAATGTCAGTTAACTTCCCATGTCTCTTATAGCATTAGTTCTATCAATTCCCTGGCTAGTGGTGGGGAATATTCATTCCAAACCTTTCCACATGCTGCCCATTTGTTCATTGCTCTCTGCCCATAATGTAATGTAGATTTGTTTCATCAGAAAGAAAGACCAAGGTCTTGGAGCAGGGCCCAGGAGGCAGGATGTAACATGAAGAGCAATGGGTTACAAAGTGTCATTTTGCAAAATATACCTCAATGCAGAGGTATATTGAGGTGTATATATATATATATATATATATATATATATATATATATATATTAAGGTATATATATTGAGGTATATATATACATATTGAGGCAGTGAAGGCACCCCTGAGCCCCCTGGGGTTGCAGAGATGGCCCCTCTCATAACAACAGGTGTTGGCACACTTACAACAAAGCTGGCTAAGAGGTCTATTCTCTACTCCGGAATTTAGAGGAAGACGAAGGAGTGGTGTCCAGGGGAGGTCAGATGTAACAGCTGTCCAGAGCTCACAACTTTCCCCATACTCTAGGCCACAGTACTTTAAGGTGGCCCAACTAAGGCCTGTCCAAAGAGGCCCAGCGGGGGACATTCTGGGCCTCCTGGTGACCTGAAAAACAGAACACTGCGAGCTATGAACAGGAGTCGAGTGGACTCCTCCAAAGAGGCATGCGTGATCATTTCTTTTCTGCTCAATAGAAACATCCCTTTCAGTCTGGAAGTGGACACCTGCTGCCAGAATTTGGGACCTGCCGCTTGCATAGACCTTACTCCACTTCCTACATACAATTAAACCATGATTTGTCCCACCAGCACAGAGGGTGGTTTAATCTTCCAGTTTGTGACCAGAGCTGAGAAGTTTAGCAAATTTGGTAAGCAATGTAATTCATGATGGTGTAGCGATATTATTCTTCTTTTAGATTAGTAGATGTCCAGATTCTCTTGGTTTTTACAAACTAGCAGATTTAGAATGCAGTAAAGTTAAAACTCAAGACTCCAGATCAAAGAAAAAATTTTTTATGTTTATTTATTTATTGGCTGCATTGAGTCTTAGTTGCGGCACATGGGCTCTTCATTGCAGTGTACAGGCTTCTCTCTAGTTGTGGCACAAAGGCTCAGTTGTGGCACACAGACTTAGTTGCCCCAAGGCATCCGGTATCTTAGTTCCCTGAACAGGGATTGAACCTACGTCCCCTGCATTGCAAGGAAGATTTTAAACCACTGGCCACCAGGGAAGTCCCTCCAGTTCAAAATTTGAATCCACTTGAAACAGATTGCAACTTTTACTGAAGCCTTGTGTCGAACTTGCAACTTTTGCTCATTCTTGTGAGATGCCCTCCCAGCATTTCCGGTGGTGATTTGTAGGCCTTGGACTTCTTTGTGGCTCAGGTCATCATGAGTGGGTTCAGAGCTCGTCTCTTCTCCATGTAAGACCAAAGTCCAATCAGCCTTCCCTCCACCCAGGATCAATGTTAGGCTCTGCTTAATTGTGCTATCTGCTGACTAACTCCCGGACTCTGGACCTTACCTGTCTCATCTTACAGTCCCATTCCATTTCCCTGTTACATTAGTCATTTCTGTGACTTGAATCCTTTCTGCTGGTACCTGCCAGATCCTGGGAAGTCCTGTTTTCTTACCACTTCACATCACTGGCCCCAGAATTTCCGTAATAGGGGTTCTTAGGAGGGGCAGTCTCTTTGGAAGGTGGTTAGGCAAGTCTCCCTTCTTGTTCAATTCCTCCATAGTGTTCAATTCAATTACTCTATATTTTACATAAATGATACCCCTTGGAGGTATGAAACTCGGGGACTCTGATTTTTGGAAATTGTTGTGAAGTTGCATTTCCCTAGCACTCTTTCTACTTAAACTGTGTGTTTATTTGGAGAGGTTGATGGGTCGGGAGGCTAAAGTTCTCCCCAAGTCGCCTCTTGTTTCTGCCACTACCACCCATGATTGGACAGGAAAATAAATGTGGGAAGAAAATTTGAAATCAAAGGTGTGGAAGTTTGCAGTTACCACCAGCACCTTCAGAAGGGTCAAGAAGTGACACAGCAGAAGTGAGACTAAAACGAAAACCAGAAAAGGTAAGACGGGAATTCCCTGGCAGTCCAGTGGTTAGGACTTGGAGCTCTCGCTGACTAGGGCCCAGGTTCAATCCCTGGTCGGGGAACTAAGATCCCACAAGCCACTTGGCACGGTCAAAAAACAAAAAAAAAGTAAGAAGAAAAGAGAAAGAATTTTCCAGAAGCAAACCTAACTCTAATGCCTCTTAATCCCTCTCTATTCGTTAGGATGATGGCTCATGAAACCCTGTTGGTTAAAAGGCTTTTCTGGAAGAAGAAGGCATCATGGGGCCATAAGTCGGGTGACACAACTGAACTTCTAAATTCCCCAGCTTCCAGTTACTGAACCCTGAGGGAATTGCTTCCCTTTCCCAGGGAGTATCCTGGTCTGGAGAAGAGGACCCAGCCCACCTTACAAGTTGCTGTGAAGCTCAAGCCTGAGGTAAAATAATGATGTGGGAGTGTAGTGAGGGGTTTGGTTTCAGTTTACCTAAAAGCTTCTAGGATTCTTGGAATTGCCTATAGAAATTTTAAGGAACCTGAAGATCATTTCGAATGCAACTTGTTTTTGTAAACTCCCCTTCTTCTTCCCAGATATATCTGTGTCCAGAGTGGCCTTTATAAAAGTCCCCTTTTATAATGCTAATGACCCTGGGGAAAAAAACCCACTGACACATTTCCAGGTAACACATCAATTGTCCATAAATGCTTCAGCTCAGTGGGGGAATGAGATGTGGGATGGTTTCCTGTGAAGGAAAGGAGGACAAACTGAAGGTTCAGAGATCTGATAGCAGATGAGGTACAAAGCAAAAGTAGTTTGCTTCCCAATTTTGCAGAGGGAAAAGCCAGAGAGAGCAGGACGATATTTCAACAATTTTGTTATATGTGCCAATAACTATCCAAAGGGGTGGAATCATTTGTTTTTCTCTCTGCGATATGTCTATATTTGTAAATGTGTATGTATAAATTATATTTAATCCAGTCCCTTAACTGACACACCACAAATGGCTAGATTGGAGTTGGAATCTGAGGTTTGGCTGGGGGATTTTAGTGCTTTGTCAGCCCCTAGTTCACCCATGAGAAATACTGAATAAAATATGAAGGGACAAGGAAAATATTGAACGTTCTCAGGAGAAAAGCTCAGAATTGTTCTTTTCTACTGGGGAGGAAGCTTGGACATTTTTTTAGAATTTTATTTATTTATTTTTGGCTGTGTTGGGTCTTCGTTGCTGCACGCAGGCTTTCTCTAGTTGCAACAAGCGGGGGCTACTCTTCGTTGCAGTGTGCGGGCTTCTCATTGTGGTGGCTTCTCTTGCTGCAGAGCACAGGCTCTAGGAATGAGGGCTTCAGTGGTTGTGGCATGCCGGCTCAGTAGTTGTGGCGCATAGGCTTAGTTGCTCTGCTGCATGTGGGATCTTCCTGGACCAGGGCTCGAACCGTGTCCCCTGCATTGGCAGGCGGATTCTTAGCCACTGCACCACCAGGGAAGTCCCCCATGATAATTTTTAATCAAACTTAAAAAATTTAAAGTATAACTGTATATAGCAAAGTGTGAAAACCTTAAGCTTGAGGACCTGCCTATACCCCTGTGTAACTCCAGATCAAGTTATATACAGGACATTTCCAGCACCCTAGAAGGCTTTCTCATGCTTCCACCTACAATCAATAGCCATTGTCCCTTCCTCCCTGTCTTCCCAGATAATCAACGTTCCAACCTCTATCAGCAGAGAGTAGTTTTGCCAATCTTATACGTGGAATCATACACACCATGCTTTCCTGCATTATGTCTGTGCAATTAATCCATGTTGTTTCATACAGCAGGAGTTCATATCTGTATTTAGTATTCCACTGTGTGGATAGATCACAATTTATCCTTCCTACTGTTCGTTGGCATTGGAGTGTTTCCAGTTTTTGGCAATTATGAATAGCACTGTTCTGGACATCCTTATATACTTCTGTTGGTGGACATAAACACTCACTTCTCTTAGGTATACACCTAGGAGAGAAGTTGTTGGATCAGAGGGTAGGCATGGATTTAGCTTTACTAGAGCTGATACGTTTTCCAAAGTAGTTGTACCATTTATTCCGACTGGAAATGTATGGATGTGCTACTAGCTCCATGATCTTGCCCACATTTGATAATGTCATTCTTTAAAATTTTTGCCATTCTAATGAATATACACCTTGTTTGCGAATTTTAATTTGCAAAAAGCATCTTAAAAGGTACATAGGTTTATTGGAAATTTTGGATATGTCCTGTGAAGTGCTTGTTCAAGTCTCTTGCCCAATTAACTATTGGGGTGTCTGTCTTTTACTTAGTTATTTGTAAAAGGGTTCTTAAAATACATTTTGAATTTGAGTCCTTTACTGGATGCATGTATTGTGAATATATTCTCCCAGTCTATGGCTTACTTTTTCACTCTCTTAATGGTGTCTTTTGGTGAACTGCATTTCTTTTTTTTTTAATTTTATTTATTTTTTATACAGCAGGTTCTTACTAGTTATCTATTTTATACATATTAGTGTATATATATCAATCCCAATCTCCCAATTCATCACACCACCACCACGACTCCCCGCCACTCTCCCCCTTTGGTGTCCATACGTTTGTTCTCTACATCTATGTCTCTATCTCTGTTTCTGCCCAGCAAACCTGTTAATCTGTACCATCTTTCTAGGTTCCACATACATGCGTTAATATATGGTATCTGTTTTTCTCTTTCTGACTTACTTCACTCTGTATGACAGTCTCTAGATCCATCCACATCTCTACAAATGACCCAAATTCGTTCCTTTTTATGGCTGAGTAATGTTCCGTTGCATATATGTACCACATCTTCTTTATCCAATTGTCTGTTGAGGGGCATTTAGGTTGCTTCCATGACCTGGCTATTGTAAATAATGCTGCAATGAACATTGGGGTGCATGTGTCTTTTTGAATTATGGTTTTCTCTGTATATATGCCCAGTAGTCAGATTGCTGCATCATATGGTAATTCTATTTTTAGTTTTTTAAGGAACCTCCATAGTGTTCTCCATAGTGGCTATATCAATTTACATCACCACCAACAGTGCAAGAGGGTTCCCTTTTCTCCACACCCTCTCCAGCATTTGTTGTTTGTAGATTTTCTGATGATGCCCATTCTAACTGGTGTGAGGTGATACCTCGTGGTTGTTTTGATTTGCATTTCTCTAATAACTAGTGATGTTGAGCAGCTTTTCATGTGCTTCTTGGCCATCTGTATGTCTTCTTTGGAGAAATGTCTATTGAGGTCTTCTGCCCCTTTTTGTATTGGATTGTTTGTTTTTTTAATATTGAGCTGCATGAGCTGTTCATATATTTTAGAGATTAATCCTTTGTCCATTGATTCGTTTGCAAATATTTTCTCCCATTCTGAGGGTTGTCTTTTTGTCTTGTTTGTAGTTTCCTTTGCTGTGCAAAGCTTTTAAGTTTCATTATGTCCCATTTGTTTATTTTTGTTTTTATTTCCATTACTCTAGGAGGTGGATCAAAAAAGATCTTGCTGTGATTTATGTCAAAGAGTGTCCTTCCTATGTTTTCCTCTAAGAGTTTTATATTGTCTGGTCTTACATTTAGGTCTCTAATCCATTTTGAGTTTATTTTTGTGTATGGTGTTAGGGAGAGCTCTAATTTCATTCTTTTACATGTAGCTGTCCAGTTTTCCCAGCACCACTTATTTAAGGGACTGTCTTTTCTCCATTGTATATCCTTGCCTCCTTTGTCATAGATTAGTTGACCATAGGTGTGTGGGTTTACCTCTGGGTTTTCTATCCTGTTCCATTGATCTATATTTCTGTTTTTGTGCCAGTACCATATTGTCTTGATTACTGTAGCTTTGTAGTATAGTCTGAAGTCAAGGAGTCTGATTCCTCCAGCTCCGTTTTTTTCCCTCAAGACTGCTTTGCCTATTCGGGGTCTTTTGTGTCTCCATACAAATTTTAAGATTTTTGTTTTAGTTCTATAAAAAATGCGACTGGTAATTTGATAGGGATTGCACTGAATCTGTAGATTGCTTTGGGTAGTATAGTCATCTTCACAATATTGATTCTTCTTTTTTTTAAATAGATTTATTTAATTCATTTATTTTTGGCTGCATTGGGTCTTCGCTGCTGCACGTGGGCTTCCTCTAGTTGCAGCAAGCAGGGGCTACTCTTCCTTGCAGTGTGCAGGCTTCTCATTGCAGTGGCTTCTCTTGCTGCTGAGCACGGGCTCTAGGTGCACAGGCTTCAGTAGTTGTAGCACGCAGGCTCAGTAGTTGTGGCTCACGGGCTTAGCTGCTCCCCAGCATGTGGGATCTTCCTGTACCAGGGCTCGAACCCGTGTCCCCTGCATTGGCAGGCAGATTCTTTACCACTGCACCACCAGGGAAGCCCACAATATTGATTCTTCTAATCCAAGAACATGGTATATCTCGCCAACTGTTTGTGTTATCTTTGATTACTTTCATCAGTGTCTTATAGTTTTCTGAGTACAGGTCTTTTACCTCCTTAGGTAGGTTTATTCCTAGGTATTTTATTCTTTTTGTTGCAATGGTGAATGGGGTTGTTTCCTTAATTTCTCTTTCTGATCTTTCATTGTTAGTGTCTAGGAATGCAAGATATTTCTGTGCATTAATTTTGTATCCTGCAACTTTACCAAATTCATTGATTAGTTCTAGTAGCTTTCTGGTGGCATCTTTAGGATTCTCTATGTATAGCATCATGTCATCTGCAAATAGTGACAGTTTTACTTCTTCTTTTCCAATTTGTATTCCTTTTATTTCTTTTTCTTCTCTGATTGCTGTGGCTAGGACTTCCAAAACTATGTTGAATAATAGTGGTGAGAGTGGAGATCCTTGTTTTGTTCCTGATCTTAGAGGAAATGCTTTCAGTTTTTCACCATTGAGAATGATGTTTGCTGTGGGTTTGTCATATATGGCCTTTATTATGTTGAGGTAGGTTCCCTCTATGCCCATCTTCTGGAGACTTTTTATCATAAATGGGTGTTGAATTTTGTCAAAAGCTTTTTCTGCATCTATTGAGATGATCATATGGTTTTTCTTCTTCAATTTGTTAATATGGTGTATCACATTGATTGATTTGCATATATTGAAGAATCCTTGAATCCCTGGGATAAATTCTGCTTGATCATGGTGTATGATCCTTTCAGTGTGTTGTTGGATTCTGTTTGCTAGTATTTTGTGAGGATTTTTGCATGATATTCATCAGTGATATTGGTCTGTAATTTTCTTTTTTGTAGTACTTTGTCTGGTTTTTGTATCAGGGTGATGGTGGCTTCATAGAATGAGTTTGGGAGTGTTCCTTCCTCTGCAATTTTTTTGGAAGAGTTTGAGAAGGATAGGTGTTAGCTCTTCTGTAAATGTTTGATAGAATTCACGTGTGGAGCCATCTGGTCCTGGACTTCTGTTTGCTGGAAGATTTTTAATCACAGTTTCAATTTCATTACTTGTGATTGGTCTGTTCATGTTTTCTATTTCTTCCTGGTTCAGTCTTGGAAGGTTATACCTTTCTAAGAATTTGTTCGTTTCTTCTAGGATGTCCATTTTATTGCCATAGAGTTGCTTGTAGTAGTCTCTTAGGATGCTTTGTATTTCTGCAGTGTCCCTTGTAACTTCTCCTTTTACATTCCTAATTTTATTGATTTGATTCCTCTCCCTCTTTTTCTTAATGAGTTTGGCTAAAGGTTTATCAATTTCGTTTATCTTCTCACAGAACCAGCTTTTAGTTTTATTGATCTTTGCTATTGTTTTCTTTGTTTCTATTTCAGTTATTTCTGCTCTGGTTTTTATAATTTCTTTCCTTCTGCTAACTTTGGGTTTTGTTTGTTCTTCTTTCTCTAGTTCCTTTAGGTGTAAGGTTAGATTGTTTATTTGAGATTTTTCCTGTTTCTTGAAGTAGGCTTGTATTGCTATAAACTTTCCTCTTAGAACTTCCTTTGCATCCCATAGGTTTTGGATCATCGTGTTCTCAGTGCCATTTGTCTCTAGGTATTTTTTGATTTCCTCTTTGATTTCTTCATTGATCTCTTGCTTATTTAGTAACATATTGTTTAGCCTCCATGTGTTTCTGTTTTTTAGGTTTTCTTCCCCTGTATTTGATTGCTCATCTCATAGCGTTGTGGTCGGAAAAGATGCTTGATATGATTTCATTTTTCTCAAATTTACCAAGGCTTGATTTGTGACCCAAGGTGTGATCTATCCTGGAGAATGTTCCGTGCGCACTTGAGAAGAAAGTGTAATCTGCTGTTTTTGGATGGAATGTCCTATAAATATCAATTAAACGTATCTGGTCTATTTTGTCATTTAAAGCTTCTGTTTCCTTATTTATTTTCATTTTGGATGATCTGTCCTTTGGTGTAAATGAGGTGTTAAAGTCCCCCACTATTATTGTGTTACTGTCAATTTCCTCTTTTATAGCTGTTAGCAGTTGCCTTATGTATTGAGGTGCTCCTATGTTGGGTGCATATATATTTATAATTGTTATATCTTCTTCTTGGATTGATCCCTTGATCATTATGTAGTGTCCTTCCTTGTCTATTGTAACATTCTTTATTTTAAAATCTATTTTATCTGCTATGAGTATTGCTAATCCAGCTCTCTTTTGATTTCCATTTGCATGGAATATCTTTTTCCATCCCCTCACTTTCAGTCTGTATGTGTCTCTAGGTCTGAAGTGGATCTTGTTTTTGTATCCATTCAGCGAGCCTGTGTATTTTGGTTGAAGCATTTAATCCATTCATGTTCAAGGTAATTTTTTTTTTGCTATATGTGGGCCTCTCACTGTTGTGGCCTCTCCCGTTGTGGAGCACAGGCTCCGGACGTGCAGGCTCAGAGGCCATGGCTCACGGGCCCAGCCGCTCCGCGACATGTGGGATCTTCCCGGACCGGGGCACAAACCCGTGTCCCCTGCATCAGCAGGCGGACTCTCAACCACTGCACCACCAGGGAAGCCCAAAGGTAATTATTTATATGTATGTTGCTATTACTATTTTCTTAATTGTTATGGGTTTGTTTTTGTAGGTCCTTTTCTTCTCTTGTGTTTCCCACTTAGAGAAGTTCCTTTAGCATTTGTTTTAGGTCTGGTTGGGTGGTGCTGAATTCTCTTAGCTTTTGCTTGTCTGTAAAGCTTTTGATTTCTCCATCGAATCTGAATGAGGTCCTTGCCGTGTAGAGTAACCTTCGTTATAGGTTCTTCCCTTTCATCACTTTAAATATATTGTGCCACTCCCTTCTGTCTTGTAGAGTTTCTGCTGAGAAATCAGCTGTTAACCTTATGCGAGTTCGCTTGTATGTTATTTGTCATTTTTCCCTTGCTGCTTTCAATAATTTTTCTTTGTCTTTAATTTTTGCCAATTTGATTACTATGTGTCTCGGCGTGTTTCCCCTTGGGTTTATCCTGTATGGGACTCTCTGTGCTTCCTGGACTTGGGTGGCTATTTCCTTTCCCATGTTAGGGAAGTTTTCGACTATAATCTCTTCAAATATTTTCTCGGGTCCTTTCTCTCTCTTCTCCTTCTGGGACCCGTATAATGCAAATGTTATTGTGTTTAATGTTGTCCCAAACATGAAGACAGCATGTGTTTCATGCTGTCTTCATTTCATTTCATTCTCTTTTCTTTATTCTGTTCTGCAGCAGTGAATTCCACCATTCTGTGTTCCAGGTCAGTTTTCCATTCTTCTGCCTCAGTTATTCTGTTATTGATTCCTTCTAGTGTATTTTTCATTTCAGTTATTGTGTTGTTCATCTCTGTTTGTTTGTTCTTTAATTCTTCTAGATCTTTGTTAAACATTTTTTGCATCTTCTCAATCTTTGCCTCCATTCTTTTTCTGATGTCCTGGATCATCTTCCCTATCATTATTCTGAATTCTTTTTCTGGAAGGTTGCTTATCTCTACTTCTTTTAGTTGTTTTTCTGGGGTTTTATCTTGTTCCTTTATCTGGTACAAAGTCCTCTGCCTTTTCATTTTGTCTATCTTTCTGTGAATGTGGTTTTCCTTCTACAGGCTGCAGAATTGTAGTTCTTCTTGCTTCTGTCTGCCCTCTGGTCCATGAACTGCATTTCTTAAATTTAATATAGTCCAATTTATCAATTGTTTATTTTATGCTTGATACTTTTTTGTATCCTATGTAAGAAATTTTTGCCTACTCTCACTTTTTAAAAAACAGGAAATTATTCTTTTCAAAAGTCCATTGTAAAAAAATGAGTACATATAGATTATCTAAAAGGAGAAAAATAGGGAATTCCCTGGCAGCCCAGTGGTTAGGACTCTGTGCTTTCCCTGCCATGGGCCCAGGTTCAGACCCTTGTTGAGGAACTAAGATCCTGCAAGCCGGGTGGCACTGTCAGAAACAAATAAATAGGGCTTCCCTTGTGGTGCAGCGGTTAAGAATCCACCTGCCAATGCAGGGGACACGGGTTCGAGCCCTGTTCTGGGAAGATCCCTCATGCCGCTGATCAACTAAGCCCTTGCACCACAACTACTGAGCCTGCGCTCTAGAGCCTCTGAGCCACAACTACTGAACCCGCGTGCCACAGCTACTGAAGCCCACGTGCCTAGAGCCCGTGCTCCACAACAAGAGAAGCCACCGCACTGAGAAGCTCGCACCGCAAGGAAGAGTAGCCCCCGCTCGCCGTAACTAGAGAAAGCCGCACGCAGCATCGAAGACCCAATGCAGCCAAAAATAAATAATAAATTAATCTTAATAATAATAATAATAAATAAATAAAATAAAAGGAGAAAAATGATCACTTATGATGCTCCCATCCTGAGATATGACCTCTATTAACATTTTGGTACCTATTTTAGCACTTATAAATGTTTATATATATAGTTTTTTTCAAAAAAGTGGGATGATACTGTACTCATTTTTTAGTTAGACTTTTTAAACTTATATTTTATATAAATATCAATTTCTTTTGATTGAGACTCATTTGAGAAATCTACCACAGGGTTAGAATTTTAGGCTCACGTCTGCTCTTAGCTCCAGGCCATAGGAAGGTCACTCCCAGTCTCTCCACCCTGGAATTCTGAATGTCTGAGGATTCACCCATAACAGAGACTGTTGCTATGTGTCTTTTCCTTCTCTAGTGTTTTGACTGACTCACTTGTCATCCAAATGACCTCTTAGGCCAGAGTAAACAAAAACCCTTGGGGAACTGTGTGGTAAGGTAATCATGTCCTTGAAGCAGAATGAGTGTAGTGGCTAGACATCACAGCTTTGCTTAAAATCATCTGTAGTTGTGTGACCCTAAGGGACTTCCCTGGAGCTAAGAAATGAAACTTCGCTTTTTATCAGAAGAAAGGTGGTTTAAAGAGTTAAGGACTTTCCGGGGGAAGTCAGTACTATTTTTAACTCTCAAAAAGTCAGGAGGACGAACTGAAGATTTAAAAAAGGTACCGTAAGAGGTAAAAGTAAAAAGCATTGCAAAGATCTTTTACTAAGAGAGTAGAGCGGAGGAAATACTGTCAGTTGAGTTACATGCAGAAATATCTTCTTGAATTACTGGGTGACAGTTAAAGGTCTGATCTGGAAAGTAAGGGTCAGAAATCTGAATTTTGGTTGGCTCATATGTGTTCGCCACATCACTGTGGACCCATCATTCTCTCTGAGCCTGTCTCCAGGAAATGTTAGTATCTCATAAGCTTGTTGAGATGATTAGGAGAGATAAGTGGCTTGCAGCAAGTAAAGACCTTGGCCAGCCTTAGCACGTGGTAAGCACTCAGTTTTTTCCTTCTGCAATTAAAAACAATCGAGATAAAATTCACATTCCATAAAGTTCACCATTTGAAAGTGTAAGGTTTTTCATGTATTCACAAGATTGTGCCATCAGCACTACCTAATTCCAGAACTTTTTCATCACTCCCAAAAGGAACCCTGTACACATTAGCACTCACTCTCCATTACCCCTTTCTCCCAACCTGTGGCAATTACTAATCTACTTTATTTGGTTTTTATTTTTGGCCACGTCACACGGCATGTGGGATCTTAGTTCCCCGACCAGGGATCGAACCCATGCCTCCTGCAGTGGAAGCATGGAGTCTTAACCACTGGACTGCCAGGGAATTCCCTAATCTACTTTAAATCCTTATGGATTTGCCTATCCTGGACATTCCATATAAATGAAATCTGCAATGTGTGATCTTTCGTGACTGGCTTCTTTCATTCAGTAATATCAAATACTTGATATTATTGTTATTGTCATTCTTCCTATTTTCTATGACTCAGATAGCATGAGAATCAAATGACATAATGGATATGGAACCTCTTTGTGAAGAAGAAATTGCTCTGGAAACACAAAGACGGATTTATCCATTGGGGTATTCACTCTTTTGTGGGAATGGTGAGGTGCCCACAGGAACTTGCTAGAAGGAAAATAAAATTGTAGAATTCAGAAACATGATAGGACTGAAAACATCCTCTATTATTAAAAAATAAATTACTCATTCGAAAAATGTTCAGCAGAATTTTCTCCTAAAGCTTTTTGCTTGCTCGGGTAAGCAAAGCCCCCTACCACTAGCCCAAGTCATCAGTTTCCCCAATCCTTTGAGCCAAGCTATGCCTGAATGTACAACACGGAGGCAGGGCTTGGGAGGATCTTAAGAGGCAGCTGTCAGCCGTTGTTCACAAGCCCAGCTGTTACAATGGCCTTTGACCCACCCAAAAGGATTGTTGGAGGCCACCAACAGATTTGGAGACAGATATTCCGTTTGATTTCTATCTAATCTTTAACATCACTCTTGTGTAGAGAGAAGCTTGGAGTTATTTTTTATTTCATTTTTGTGGATTATGACTCATTCAGGAATTTGCCCGTTCAAATGGTCCTGCTGAAATGCAGATAATTTAGCAACAATCAAAACTCTTGGGATTATTAGCTCAGACTCTAAATGACTTCACTCATAGAACTAATTATTCTTCTTTGCATTGCCTTCCAGAGAATTTCTTGAAGACTTGAGGCCTCAGAAGAGTCTTTTCAGAGTTTACTGTTTAATTTATCCTCCTCATTCCAAGTGACAGCTAACTTGGCCTAGTGTTACCACTGTGTGGTGATGGTGGATGGTCTCTAGGTCTGGGCAGGGCTCTCTGGATTTTGCCACATGGTCTGGTGGGAAATTTAAGCATTTCCTTCCAATAGCAAAAGAAGCTTAGGAAAGAGTGGTGAACTGCTTTTTTCACTGACCTGTGTGATGCTAGAGGATTTACCTTCCTGCTTGGTCCCGTCTCCCTTTTATTTAAAAAAAAGTTTGACGTGTTTCAATAGGCAGTAGGGAGACTTCCCTGGAGGTACAGTGGTTAAGAATCCGCCTGCCAATGCAGGGGACACGGGTTAGATCCCTGGTCCAGGAAGATCCCACATGCCGCAGAGCAACTAAGCCCATGCGCCACAACTACTGAACCTGAGCTCTAGAGCCTGCGAGCCACAACTGCTGAGCCTGTGTGCCACAACTACTGAAGCCTGCGTGCCTAGAGCCCATGCTCTGCAACAAGACAAGCCACCGCAATGAGAAGCCAGTGCACCACAACGAAGAGTAGCCCCTGCTCACTGCAACTAGAGAAAGCCCGTGCGCAGCAACGAAGACCCAATGCAGCCAAGAAAAAGAAAGAAAAAGAGGCAGTAAGGTTTGGTTGTTAAGAGATGAGACTCGGAAACCAGACTGCCTTCAAATCCCAGGATCACCATATTGTCACCAAATATGTGACGTTGGGCAAGTTTCTAATCTCTGTAAGTTAGTTTTCTCAGTTGTAAAACGGGGGTAATCATTGTAATTACGTTATAGGGTTGTTGAAATGATTAAGTTAGTTAATACAGGTAAAGAACTTAATAGTACAAATGACATAGTAAGCACTATATAAATGTTTTCCACTTATATACATATATATATATGCATAAAGAATAATATAACAGGACTTCCCTGGTGGTGCAGTGGGTAGGAATCCGCCTGCCAATGCAGGGGACAAGGGTTCGAGCCCTGGTCCGGGAAGACTCCACATGCCGCGGAGCAACTAAGCCCGTGCACCACAACTACTGATCCTACGCTCTAGAGCCCGCAAGCCACAACTACTGAGCCCACATGCCACAACTACTGAAGCCCACGTGCCTAGAGCCTGTGCTCTGCAACAAGAGAAGCCACCACAATGAGAAGCCCACGCACCGCAATGAACAGTGTCCCCCACTTGCCACAACTAGAGATAGCCCGTGCGCAGCAATGAAGACCCAATGCAGCCAAAAATAAATAAACAAATAAATAAATGTATATTTTTAAAAAGTTAAAAAAAAAGAATATAACAAACATCCAAGTCCTTACTCACATCCTAACACTATGCCATATTTGTTTTTTATATTTTTAAAGAAGTCAGATATTACAGAAACAATTACACACACACACCCAGGTATCCCTCCCTTATTATATTCCCTTCTTTTTCTTTCTTGAGATAACCATTATCCTGAATTTACTATTTATTATTTTTAAAGTTGATATATATGAATCCATAGAAAGGATATCCTATTGTTTCTCATGTTTGTAAACCTTATACAAATGGTATCATATTGTATGAATCTTTCTGCCACTACTTTTTCCATTCAGCCTCGTGGTTTTGAGATTTACCCATGTTGCTTCATATGGATAGTTCAGTCAGTTTAATTGCTGTAGGTGTTTGACTTCATGACTGTATCACAATTGATCTATCCATTTTCCTGTTAATGGACACTGAGATTGCTTCCAATTTTTTGCTCTCAGAAGCGTTGTTGCAATGAACATTCTTGGGTCTCCTTGCCACACATGTGAGAATTTTCTAGGGCACATACCTAGAAATGGACTTGCTGGAATGTAGGGAAAACCACCTCTTCAACCTCCCTAGACATAGCAAATCGTGGCTATGCCAAGTGGTTGTCCCAAATTTCACTTTCCTGGGAGAGGATGAGAAGTCCTCTGCCTCCACACCCTCAGCAATACTCACGAAGCTTGTCAGTTTCTTCATCTATAAGAGAGAAAACCATATCTATGATAATACATCCAAAAGGTCTTCTATAGGGAATTCCCTGGCCGTCCAGGGTTTAGGACTCCGTGCTTTCACTGCCATGGTCCCAGCTTCAATCCCTGGTTGGGGAACTAAGATCCAGCAAGCTGTGCGGTAAAACAAAACAAAAAACAAACAAAAAAACCAAAATGTCTTCTATAAATGAAAAAATATCTTGTGAGATGTTATTGCTAGCCCACTACGTGTTGGCCACCATGCCAAGTGCTTTATTTACCTTGTCTTATTTAGGTCTCCTACTGACTATAGGAGGGAGATGCTAGCGTACAAGATTTAGAAGGAGTAATTAATTTGAATTTGTCTGATGTCACATATCTGGTAGGTGACAGGGCTGGGGTTTGAACTCAAGTCTGTCAGACTTCAGGGCGCCTATGATTGCCCCAATGCTGAGCTGCATGCATAATCTTTAGGAATAACATTAAATCAACTCTTGGTTGTGGTGTTGCGTTTCTGGTAGAATGCCTTCTTTTTTTTTTTTTTTAAGCATTTATTTATTTATTTTGGCTGCGCTGGCTCTTAGTTGTGGCATGCATGCAGGATCTAGTTCCCAGACCAGGGATCGAACCCGGGCCCCCTGCATTGGGAGCACAGAGTCTTACCCCCTGGACCACCAGGAAAGTCCCTAGAATGCCTTCTGAGGGTGAAAAATCTGGAGATATAATATGTCTGGATACTGGGTTTTTTTTGTTTGTTTGTTTAATTTTAAGTGGTACATATTATGAATCATAGCAGATTTTCATGTAAATTTTTTGTTTTTTGGCCACGCCATGCAGCATGTGGGATCTTAGTTCCCCGACCAGGGATTGAACCCTCACCCCCTGCACTGGAAGCACGGAGTCTTAACCACTGGACCACCAAGGAAGTCCCTCATGTAAATTTTTAATGTATAGAATCATGTAAAGTTTTCATGTAAATTGAGAGGAAAAATGTCACCCACATTCCAATGACTAAACTTTATACACTATTGTCACTGTTAACCCTGTAGTTATTTCCGAGTAAGCATTTTGTTTTAAGGAGAGTTTGTAGTCACCTTAGAGCTTGAAGTCATGGCAACACCACAGATGAGAATTTACCCATAATGAGCCATGTCTAAATGCCAGACATTTATGCTAAGTGTTGTACATATGTTAATTCCTGTCTTTTTTTAAAATTGAAATGCAATTCGAATGCCATAAAATTCATCCTTTTAAAGTGTACAATTCTTTCTTTTTAGATGAGGAATTAAGAATGAAATATCTTTTGGTGTCTATGAAAATCACAGAGGTCCAATGCCAGTTTCATGTCTGGTACTATGTTAACAGTAGGAGTGGGTAGGCAGGCATAACTAAAACAATTTGGCTGTTAAGTTGATAATATTGAAGCCAGGTGATGTATACATGGTAGGTCATTATATTATTCTATCTCCTTTGGTTATATGTTTAAAAACTTCCATAATAAAAAGTTAAAAAAAGCAGTTTTTTTTAAAAAGGTCTAGCTTTATGCTTTAATAACTAATCTTTGCATACCTGAATTTATGTCTCTGATATGAAAATCAAGACTTAATAATACACTAACTTCATAAAACATTTTATAGTTTACAAAACATTTTCCACATTTTATCTCACACTTACCCTCTGAGGTAGACAAGGAAGATATTACCATCCCCATTTGAGAGAAAAGAAAAGTGAGGTTCAAAGCTGTAGATCTGGGACTTCACCCCACTCCTCAGACATAGAATTCAGTGGCCTGTCCCCTTCTATTCAAAATGAATACAGCCTTAGGAGTAGGGGATTAAAAGATACAAAATACTCTGTAAAAAATAAATAAGCAACAAGGATATACTGTACCACACAGGGAAATATAACCATTATTTTATAATAACTTTAAATGGAGTATAATCTATAAAAATATTGAATCACTATGTTGTACACCTGAAACTAATATAATATTGCAAATTGACTGTACTTCAATTAAAAACAGCAAAAGGTATACAGCCTTATTGCTTTTTTCTGATTACAAAAATAATGTGCATTATTTTTAAAGAATTTAGAAAAATTACAGAGAAGAAAAATGTATATGACCTATAACCATAACAACCAGAGATAATTACTGTTAACATTTTGTATTTTATCCTTCCAAATCTTTTGTTTTTTTAATGAAATATGGTAAAATCTTTCTCAATGAAATACTGTAAACATGTTTCTATATCAATAAATATCAATCTCCATTTAACACACGGCACTGTTATAACTTAGTTAACAATCTCATGTTGTTAGACATTTAGATGATTTCAATTTTTCATTATTATGAACAATGGCAAAATAAACATTTTTATAACATAGTTCTTGGCTTACTGATTATTTCCTTTAGATACATAACTAGAAGTGGAAAATATGAATCAAAGCATTTAGAAGGATTGTTTTACACATTGCTGACAGTTCCAGAAAGGTTATATGGATTTACATTCTCAACCATCCAGTGTTGTTGTTTGTTCGTTGGTTTCTTCACCAGTTCATAATTGCTTTTCTTGAGACAGATGTAATTCAAATATACCAGTGAAAATATAGAGTTTAATTTGTTAACTTATAATCAAGTTAAACTATTGAGCAAACCATTAACAAACAACTCACTGTATTTGTTTAAAGTAATGGTCTTCAATCTTTAGTGAGTAAGAATCACCTGGTGATTCCTGGGCTCCATCCCAGACACAGTGACTTAAATTCCAGAGATCTGGATCCCAGGAACCAGCACTGTTAACAAGAGCACCCTTCCTTCAAGTGCCTCTGACGTAGGTACTCTAGGTAATTAGACTCAGAGAAACACTGGTTTGGGACTTCCCTGGTGATCTAGTGGTTAAGACTTCGCCTTCCAATGCAGGGGGTGCAGGTTTGATCCCTGATCAGGGAGCTAAGATCCCACATGCCTTGCGACCAAGAAACCAAAACACAAAACAGAAGCAATATTGTAACAAATTCAGTAAAGACTTTTAAAATGGTCCACATCAAAAAAAAATCTTAAAAAAAAAGAAAAACACTGCTTTAAGAATACACACAGGTGTAAGTTGAGAGTTTGCTGATTATGGACCTTATTACCTTTTGGTCATGGGAAGTCTGGTAAGAAATGGAAAATTCACCTGCTCTCTCTTATCTTGGCCTCATTCATATCATTCTCTCAGCTTCTCTCTCTCTCTCTCTCTTTCTCTCTCTCTCTCTCTCTCTCTCTCTCTCACACACACACACACACACACACACACACATTTCTGTAGACAAAACAAACAGTTTGGTTTTGGAGATGCCTTTATTGCAGGCTGCCACGATCAGTTACAGACAAATATTTGATTTATAGAGATTCTTCCTTCTTTAGGGCTTTCAGTTTTGTTTTGTGTTGTTCTCTTTTGCAAGCAACCACCTCTGACTTTTCTAATCAGCTGAGCATCTGAAAGTCACTTGTCTGAAGAAACTGAGATGGTCTTTAAAGTGGTCTCGGAGATTCTGTGATGGGAGGAGGTAGACCGAAGGCAGAGGAGGTAGACCGAAGGCGAATGAGGTAGTTGAATTTTATTGGACCTCTGAGGCAGAGGGGGCCCTGGAATTGTTATCACCTGGAGTCCTTCTCAACCCTTCAAAATCTGAACTAGGTTTTCCAGCATTTACCTTTCCAGGAATTGCTCCCCTATGCCTAGCTTCAGGAAACAGCTTTTGTTTTTCTCCTTGAAAGTCCATTTTTGACACAAAGTCTTCTTTCTCATGGAACCATTCAGCTTTTACACGTGTGGTGGCATGGTGAGGGCTTCAGACATGTGGTCCTCACAGGCAGGTCTGCCTTTGAGAAACGTGCATGGAGGGGAGGGCCTCACTGGTCATTTTCCAATAGTATAGCCTAGTTTGCCTGTTGAACTTCATATGAGTGGTATTATGCAGTCCGTATTCCTTTGTGTCTGGCTTCTTTTGCTCAATATATTATTTTTAAGACTCATGCATGTTGTTGTATGTATCAGTACTTCCTTCCTTTTGGTTGCCGAGTAGTATTCCATTGAATGGCTACATCACAATTTGTTTACTCAGTTTCCTGTTGATGAACATTTAGGTTGTTTTCATTATTTGAATACTACAAATAAAGCTGCTATGAACATTCATGTACAAGTATTTGTATGGATGTATGTGTTCATTTCTTTTGGGTAAATCACCCAGGAGTGGAATGGCTGGTTTTATGGCAAGTATATGCTTAACTTTTTAAGAAATGGGGCAGTTAAAAAAAAAACTCTTTTTTAGTTGTCAGGTCCGTATCTTATGTCAGTAATTCCAGCTTCCTGTTCCTGTGGTCTAGTTGGAAATAATACTGTTTTGAGAGTCAGAAGTCTGGGGCTTGGCCTGAGCAGCTTAGTTCTAGTCTCGGATATTGAAAAGGGGGTCATTTAGCTTCTCAGAGCTTCAGTTCCCTAATCTTTAAGTTGGGGTTAATATTTCTTTTTTTTTTTTTTTGGCCTCATGGTGCAGCTTGTGGGATTTTAGTTCTCCAACCAGGGATAGAACCCGTGCCCACGGCAATGAGAGCACAGAGTCCTAATTCCGTGGGAGCCAGGGAATTCCCAATAATTTCTATAACAATAAAAAATTGGAAGTAGTCTCAGAGTCCATTAACTGGAGACTGGTCAAGTAAAATACATTCCTAAATTAGAAAACTATGTAGCCAGGGGAGTGAGGGAGGGATGGATTGGAGTTTGGGATTAGCAGATGCAAACTGGTCTATATAGAATGGATAAACAACAAAGTCCTACTGTATAGCACAGGGAACTATATTCAATATCCTGTGATAAACCATAATGGAAAAGAATATTAAAAAAGAATGTATATATGTGTGAGTCACTTTGCTGCACAGCAGTAATTAATGCAACATTGTAATTCAACTATGCTTTAATAAAAAATAAATTTAGAAAAGAATACTATGTAGCCATTAAAAATGATGATGTAGGGCTTCCCTGGTGGCACAGTGGTTGAGAGTCTGCCTGCCGATGCAGGGGACATGGGTTCATGCCCCGGTCTGGGAAGATCCCACATGCCGCGGAGCGGCTGGGCCCGTGAGCCATGGCCGCTGAGCCTGCGCGTCCGGAGCCTGTGCTCCGCAGCAGGAGAGGCCACAACAGTGAGAGGCCTGTGTACCGCAAAAAAAAAAAAAAAAAAAAAAAAAAAGATGATGTAAAATTATATTAATTGATGTGGAAAGCTCTTTTCAACATACTCTGAATGAAAAAAAGGTTAGAGAAGCAGATACAGTATGATACCATTTAGGCAAATTATACAAATGTAGAGATATATGAAATGCATATTTACTAAAATATTAATAGTGGTTATCTATGGGTAGTGGGACTTAGGGTCCCACTTTTTACTTCTTTATAATTTTCTATATTGCTTAATTTTACTTGCAACAAGCATGTATGAGTCCTTGCAAAATAATAAAGCTATTAAAAATATAAACTAATACATTGTGTTTTTCCTGAATGAGATGAAAGAATGGATGGATATGTTGAAAAATTATAAGGTGTTATTACATAAGTGTAAGACATTAGTATTAATATTAGTATTTATCAAATTATCAAAGTAAGAGAAGTAAGAGGAAGCAATGACAGTTCCATAGAAACACAATCAAGTTGAACATGGGGAAGAGGTAAACTCCTTAGAACTGAAAGAAATCTAGAGTAATGAGGAGGGCACAGGTTTCTTTCTGAGTTTTGGGCTTAAATCCTGGCTTTCTCAATATCTGTGTCTCCTTGGACACATTATTTAAACCCACACTCTCCATTTCCTTATCTTCAAAACGGCAGTAATAATAATATTGATCTCATTTTGCTGTGAGGACTAAATGTGTCAAAGTTCTTAACAGTGATGGACATTTGGCACATTGTAAGGGTTCATTATATATTTGTTCCCCTTTTCCTCCTTTTCCTTCTTACCTCTACTTAGGATGCAGGCAGCAAGATGCTTTACACATTGTGACCCAGTTGGAGAAAGACTGAAAAGAGTGATTATAATGAACAAGAGGAGTTGTGAGTGTTTTTTCTACATGAGGGAGAGGTAAGGAGTTGGTGTGTTCTTAAAAGATGTTTTGGCTCGGGTAAACTAAAGGGACCAAGAAAAGAAGAAGAAAAAAAGAAGAAAAGAATGGACTATTTCTGGATGTATCTAGGTCAAGGGACCGAGGGACATGAGATAAAGACAGGTTTTCTTTTCCATTGTCCCATTCACCACAGTAGGATAAAAGAGACCCAGGGCATCAGATGCTGTGTCCAGAAGAAAAAATAGTACAATAGTACAACAGGTTGGTGCCTTCAGTTTTTGTATCTCTTGAGTAGAATGATAGAGGAACTGGAAAAACCCCAAATATGAGGGATCTGGTCCTTTCCCATCATGCTCTGGATGGATGTTGAAAGTAAAGGTACTCCTCACTGCAGGAGGCTGCTCTTCAACTGTACCCATTCATTTCCCAGAAAGAATGCTCCCTCCAGTACACACAGAAATGCAAATCAAAACTGCAGTGAGGTATCACTCCATACCCATTAGATGGCTACTATCAAAAAACAGAAAATAGGGACTTCCCTGGCCATCCAGGGTTTAAGACTCCATGCTCCCAATGCAGGGGCATGGGTTTGATCCCCGGTTGGGGAACTAAGATCCCACATGGTGCATGGCATGGCCAAAAAATAACCCCCAAACAAAACAAACAAACAAAAAACCAGAAAATAAACAGTGTTAGCAAGAATGTGGAGAAATTGGAACACCTGTGCACAGTTGGTGGAATTGAAAATAGTTCAAGTACTATGGAAAACAGTATGGAGCATCCTTAAAATGTTAAAAATAGGACTACCATATGATCCAGAAATCTCACTTCTGGGTATATACCCAAAAGAACTGAAAGGAGGGTCTCGAAGAGATATTTGCACATTCATGTTCACTGCAGCACTATTCACAGTAGCCAAGAGGTAGAAGCAACCCAAATGTCCATCAATGGATGAATGGATAAGTAAAAAGTGATATATACATAAAATGAAATATCGTTCAGCCTTACAAAGGAAGGAAATCCTGACGTGCGCTACAGCATGAGTGAAACTTGAGGACATTATGCTAAGTGAAATAAGCCAATCACAAAAAAGACAAATACTGTATGATTACTACAGGACTCACATTCATAGAAAGAGAAAGGAGAACGATGGTTGCCAGGAACTGGGTGGGGAGGGTAAAGGGGAATTGTTGTTTAATAGGTACAGAGTCGCAGTTTTGCAAGATGAAACAGCTCTGGAGATTGGTTGCACAATAATGTGGAAATGCTTAGCTACTGAACTGGACACTTAGAAATGATTAAGATGGTAAATTTTATGTTTTTTATTAAGTACACATATTAATTAAAACAACAAATGCCTAAATGACTTTGTCATAATGTGTACCCTCACCAGCCTGCTCCTCAAACCATGTGGAGAATCACCCATGGCCTGGGGAAGGTAGGCTTGAAGTCCTCTCTGAGCATCCCAGCCCACCCTCCACTCTTCCCTCCTCCCAAGTCCTACCACGTCTTTGTCTACTGCTCATTTGGCACTTGAACATATGCTGCTTTGCACTGTTGGCTATTTTTATGTAGTTATTTACAGAAATTATGTCTTTGTCTCTCCCATTGTCCTGTAATACCTTAACATGTAACATTTGCAATCACTTATGCCCATCTCATTTAAACTTCCAATCTTGGGAAATAAGCACAATATGAAAGTTTTGGCTTGTGGTTAGGTTTATGTAATTGTACCTGTAGGTTCAATTTCAAGTATTTTTTTCTTTCTTATGTTTGATTTATTCTTTACTCCACTTTGGTGGTTTTTTGCAGCGTTCTCTATACAGAGATGAAGAAACTGAGGTCTAAAAGTAAGTATCGATAGTTTGTCTACATTCACACAGCACAAGGATGAAGGTTCTCTTTCTGAGCTAATGTTCCCAACTCAGCCTTGCTCATAGTAAGCCAGCAGACATTTGCTTGCTCAACTGAATAGGTCATTTGACTGTTATCTGCTTCCTAGGTTTTGTAGCTTACAAGGTTTAAGGCAGCTGACATGGGGAGTGAGGATGTGAAGAAGTAAAATGAACTCATATTGGGGCTTCCCTGGTGGCGCAGTGGTTAAGAATCCTCCTGCCAATGCAGGGGACACGGGTTCGACGCTTGTCTGGGAAGATCCCACATGCCGCGGAGCAACTAAGCCTGTATACCACAACTACCGAGCCTGCGCTCTAGAGCCCGCGAGTCACAACTACTGAGCCTGTGTGCCACAACTACTGAAGCCCACGCACCTAGAGCACATGCTCTGCAACAAGCCACCATAATGAGAAGCCTGTGCACTGCAACAGAGTAGCCCCTGCTCGCTGCTACTAGAGAAAGCCCGCGTGCAGCAACGAAGATCCAATGCAGCCAAAAATAAATAAATAGAACACATAAATTAAAAACTCATATTGAACTATATTACTGAAAAAAACAAAGTAAGGATTTTGTCCATCCCTGCCCACACTTTTTATTTTTGGAACAGTTTTCCTACTCGTGGACATTGGTGCTATTTCCAGCTTTTTAACTTTTCATTATTATACGTATTATAATACTTCTATGAAAAGCTTATTTATAAACCTGGGATTTTGGGGCTAGAGTATATGAATATATTACAGGTTCTTCATACCAAGTCATCTAAATTCACATCTACTCACCTTTAGGAAAAATTATATCAATTTATATTCCCAGAAGCAGTGGTGTTTGAGACTACCTGTTTCCCCACACTCTTGCCAACAAAAGCTGTTATACATTTTTCAAAGCTTTGCCACTCTCATTAGGCAAACATCATACTTTATGGTTGTTTTAATCCATTTCTTTATCTATGCGTGGCATACATCTTTCAATATGTTTATTGGCTATTCGTATTTCTTCTTTTGTGAATTGTCCATGTCCTCATTTTTCTTCTTCTTTTCTTTTTTCCTATAGGGGTTTCCATTATATTTAAGAGTAGGATGTCCATTTCTATCTAGAAACCAAATAATCACTTTATTTTCTTTTTATTTTAAATGACTTGATTCTTTCTTTGACTTCATCCAGGAGATAATGTATTTTTAAAATTTATTATTATTATTATAATTTTTTATTTTGGTTGCACTGGGTCTTGGTTGTGGCATGCGAACTCTTAGTTGCGGCATGTATGTAGGATCTACTTCCCTGACCAAGGATCAAACCCAGGCCCCTGCATTGGTAGCATAGAGTCTTATCCACTGCACCACCAGGGAAGTCCTGATAATGTATTTTGAATGGAGCCTGGAGAATCCCATGGAATCTAGGGAAGCCGAACAACCAGGACTCAGGATGACAGGAACGTCTTTCTCCCATGCCTTCAGGTCTCTTATCTTTGCTTCTGCTTTATGGCTCTCTTACTGCAGGTGGGCATTATCTCTTTTTCATGGGTGCCCCACAAAGATCATCTCATTTCGTGTATTTCTGTAATTCACTTTTAAGTAAACAGCCTAGGCCTTGTCAACTGAAAAAAATGCACAACGTGAGAGTTGTGAATTAAGTTTTATTTGGGGCAAAATGAAGACAATAGCCCGAGAGACAGTATTTCGGACAGCTCTGAGAAACTGCTCCAAAGAGGTAGGCGGAAGGTCAGTGTTATATATGATTTTAGTGAAGGGGGTGTGTGCAAACTCAAGCACACATTTTGGCAGAGGCTTGCTGCTAGTCACGAGGAGCAGATGTCACTGTTAATGATTTTAGTGCTTTTCTAAATACGAGATGCAAGAATTGGGCTCATAAAATCTCCTGAAAATACCTGTCTGAAGATCTGTTCTGCCAGTTTTTTCCAGAGCACAGAGTGCCTCATTCCTGATCTCCACCCTGAACTCCTTTCAGGGGCTGTTGTAGGTCAGCAGCTGCAATGGCTAATGATTTAATCCTTGTAGAGGTAGATGGCAAGTGCTAATTTGTAGTTGGCAGCCTATTCCACCAACCCATTGAGTTCCAATTCCAAATTCCTGAGAGAGAGAGAATCTGATTGGCTTATCCTGGGTCAGGTGTCTCTCTCTTGTCCAATCAATGAAGGATAATGGACATGGTTATGTGGGTCAGAGATGGCTGCTGAGGGCCAACTAGAGGGTTGTTAAAGGTCTGAAGAGAAAGGAGGTCATCATAGTATGGATGAATACCCAAAAGTTTTCTACTACAAGTTGCTATTATCATATAATGTATCCTAACATCAATTTGGACTCTGTTTATTCTCTGAATCAGTTATGCTGTGGCATAATCTTCGTACTAGCTGGCCTTGGCAAGTCTGAATCTTAAGGACTTGGAGATATGGAGGCAATCTAGGCTGCTCTGGTGAAATGAATCACTTTTCTCCTAGACTTTCAACTTCTGAATGACAGAATGCCTTAACTTCCTTAAGAAACCCTGAAATTGACCTGGTCTGGGGATCTGGGATTAGTCCAAACTTTTTGCATAAGATCACCAGCTCAAGAAATTTGGAAAGAAAGTGGCAGGTCTTGGGCATATTCCAGGCAGTGGCATGTTCGAGCATATTGCCTGACATGAGATGGTGCCTAGAAGCTCTTTTGGAATAGTGCTTGTCAGCTTTCCTTCCTTAGGGTGGTGCTCAGCAACTTGTCCTTTTGCCTCTCAACCAGTCCTTCTCCAGGCCCTCTTCCCAACAAAACAAAACAAAGCTGCAGAGCCATCAGGCCAGGACCACAGGTGTTGTTATATAACCCTTCAGACTCAAGTGGAGATTCACATTTCTGAGATTCTCCTGACTGGGTAACACCTCGGTTTCCTCTGTTTCATATCCCACCCCACAAAAGAATTTTTCCATGGGGGCGTAGGGGTGGGCTGGTTCTTCATATCTAATGTGCCAGCTACCTTGGTCAGTGTACACAGTGGTTAGGGATGGGACAGTTTTTTTTTCTTTTTGGCTGCACTGTGCACCTTGCAGGATCCTAGTTCCCCCACCAGAGATCGACCCGTGCCCCCCTGCAGTGGAAGCGCAAAGTCCTAACCACTGGACCTCCAGGGAAGTCCCAAGGGATGGGACAGTTTTTTATTGGGCATGACTGTCCCAAGAATTGTAGATGATTAGCATTTCTGGTCCTCAGGGAATGAATGGCCAGGAATTAATACCACCCCCAATCTCATGAGAATCAAAAATGTCCCCAGAAAGTTTCAGAATTCATTTGAGGAGTAGTTATCCTCCTTTGAGATAACTCCCATCATGAACTGACATTCTGAGCCATTTGGGTCTCTTATTTGCAAGAATCTTTTCGTATTATGCGGGCTGCTTAGGTGAGAGCTAAGACCCTAGTACTGCGTGGGGTTGGCCAAGAGCTTTTAATTTCCTTTGGGTCAGCATTCTAATAGAATCATCAGATTCCAATAACATTTTTTTCTTTTAGACCCTTGGTCAGCACAACTTTAATCCATGAATGTTGCAAGTTAAAACACTTCCAGAGAGTGTACAGTCTAACATCAAATCAGGTCTTGGATCTGCATTTCAAATTATTTTGTATGTAAGGCCACATTGAACTCAAAGTATAAAGGGAATTGTAGCAGGATATAGTGGATAGAGCACTAGACTGGGAGTTTCTGTGATTACTAGCTGTGTGATTTTGGGTTAATCATTTCTCCTCTCTTGGTTTAACTCCTTCATCTGTAAAACGAGGAGGTTAGATTAGACAGTCTCAGTTCCTTTCAGCTCTAATGTTGGGATTTTTATAATCTTTCTGTGTTCCCATTCCATCATCCAAAAGATTGGGACAGTATGTGCTCACCTGAGGGAGACTAAATTTTCCTTAATAGTAGTGAAATATTCCAACATTATGGCCATCCAAAAATTAGGCCCTGGCAATGATCTAAGCTTCCACAGAGATCTTAGAGACCCAAGAACAGTTTCTTATAAAATGTTTATAACTAGTGTCTAATACGAGTTTGTAAGTATGCTGTTAAAGGTGTCTGTTTCCCATAAAATACTCCTGTTGGAGGAAAAAAATTATTAGAGAGAGAAAGGTTGGTCCCTTATTAAGAAAAGAGAAAGGGCACATATTTCATATTTTAACGGAGGGCCAGTAAGGGAAGTGAAGTAGAAGAGGGACCAGGTGAAGAAGTAATCCCCGCCTACTTGTATCACTCTCTAACCCCACCGTCATCTCAAGTTTATGGCCAGAATACTAGTCACCATTTCTTAAGTGCTTCTTATGGAGCAGGCAGGGTACTGAGCTTATATATTGTTACCTCGTTTAATCCTCACAACAATCCTGTCTGGGCAAGTACTATGATTACCAATAACTGGCAGAATGAGAATTTGAATCTCCAATATGTGTGACCCCAGAACCTAGGCTTTTAAAGCCATTGTTTTAGTCTTATATGGTAGTGGGACAGAAGGAGGTAGACCGTTTTCCCTTTCCAAAATCTCATGGCACCCCGGATACTACTGGTCACTTATTCTAGTTGTCTGCTTGTTGAAACTGTTATGGAAAACATACTCCATTAGGAATGAAAGATGGGTTCTAGTTTTGCTGCTCTGTATTTTTGGACAAGGCATACAAACTTTCTGCATCTCACTTTCCTTATTTGTAAGACAGACAAAGAGCCACTTAAAGGCAGGAAACCGTTTCTTATTCGCCTTTTCCCCGTGTGGATGTGTTAGGCAAATCGTGGTGAAAGAAGGAATGAAGGTAGACAAGATGGTCCCTATGCGTCCTTTCTCATTCTTTGATCTTGAAAAGGGGCCTTGACCAGTTAGGTGTACTATATGTACCGTAACACTTTAAAAACTTAACAAGGCAACGTCAAATTCTCGGGACTTAACCTTTATTTTGAGAGGCTTGGTCTTGACGGAGTGGGTGTAAGATTATATGCGGTGTTCGTCTGGACCTGTGATTGACGTTTGTATCGAGGCCTCCCTTACTTTCCGGAAACTGGAGACTACCGTTGCGTAACAGAAACA
The DNA here is from genome assembly GCF_008692025.1 of Phocoena sinus. Classification (NCBI taxonomy): domain Eukaryota; kingdom Metazoa; phylum Chordata; class Mammalia; order Artiodactyla; family Phocoenidae; genus Phocoena; species Phocoena sinus. Next base: position 64,696,858 of record NC_045773.1, on the reverse strand, counting down.
GCACGGGTAAACTGTGGTAATCATCACCGAGGGTGGCCAGGAGCCTAGGATTTTAGGGCATTAACCCTCTGGGAAAGCAGCTCTAGAAACTTATGCAAACAAGTCCGTCCAAAGCGAGGGGCAAAGCCCTGGCTGGGAGGACTGGGTCTTGTATGCCATCTGGTACTTGACCTTGCCCTGGCCTCTGTTCTTCCCCGACTTCAGTTTCCTCACCTCCCAAACGCTGCCGTTGTGGTACAAGAAGATCCCGGAGCTTTTCCCCGCCAACCCCGGGCTTTAACTCCTCCCTCTCAGCGTGGGGGCGGGGCGAGGAAAAGGTCAGGCCAGGAGTCACCTCCCCGCGCCGCCCGGCCGTCCCCTTCCTCCTTCCCACTGCCCGCCCCCTCGCTCCACCGCGGTGAGGTCACGCGGGGGACGTCACGGGTTTCTGTCGCCACGGAGGGGCGGGACTCCGGGAGAGGAAGGGGCGGGGCTAGGCGGGCGACGCTTGCGCAGTGGGCGCGGCGCGGGAGGAGGCGGAGGCGGCATAGAAGCGAGAGGCGGCGGCGGCGGCAGCGGAGGCGGCGGCACTGGGGGGGGTGGGAGGGGGGGGAGCGCCAGAGTGAGTGAGTGGCTGAGTGAGTTTACCCCTATGAGGCGGTGAGAGGCCCGGGGCCTACCTCAGAGGAGCGGGGTCGCGGCGCCAGCTAGCAGCGGGCCCCCTCCCGGTCCCCGGGCCCGGCGGTGCGGCGGCAGCTCAGTTGTGAGGAGGCGGGGAAGCGAGTGTCCGGCCCCAGCCATGGAGGGCATGGACGTGGACCTGGACCCCGAGCTGATGCAGAAGTTCAGCTGCCTGGGCACCACCGACAAGGACGTGCTCATCTCCGAGTTCCAGCGGTTGCTCGGCTTCCAGCTCAACCCGGCCGGCTGCGCCTTCTTCCTGGACATGACCAACTGGTGAGCCGGCCCCGCCGCGCCAGCCCTGGCAGCGGCCTCGGGGCCCCGAGGGGAAGGGAAGGGACGCCCAAGCTCGGCGGCCGGGCGGGACGGTCGGGCACTGAGGGGTACCCCCTTTCCGGGGCGGGGAGGGAGTGTGGGGAACCCTAGGGGCCTGGAAGAAATTTGGGGGCCGAGCAGGGCTGGAGGGGGATGTATGAGGAGAGTTGGGGTCCGTGGAGGGCAGGAGAGGCGGAAGGGAGATGGGCGGGGGTTACTCCTGAGGTTCTGCGGAGTATTAGCGGCCGAGGAACGCGGGAAGAGAGGGAAAGACTCGAGGATCGAGGCACGGGGTCGACCTGTGAGGAAGAGCGCTGTGGTGTTGGCTAAGAGTAAAAAGCACAGAAAATCTGAATTTGGGGAGTGGGCAAAAGCTTGGGGTATGGAGTTAGGGGCTGAGGATGACAGGGATTAGGGGAAACTGAGGGAGAGAATTAGGTACTATGCAAGAACCTGGCGCGCGGGTGAGACTTGGGAGTTAAGAGCTGAGAAGAACAGATTGTGTGTGTGTGTGTGTGTGTGCGCGTGTCCATTCGAAAACAGATAAAGAAAAGGGAAAAACTTTATGGGGGAGGACAAGTGAGTACGGTAAGAAAGATAACTTTCCCAAGAGCTGTGCCAGGGAGCGGTGGGATCTACTAGTGGGATCCGCTAATGGAGGACCGGGAGTGCTAGACCTGGGGCACGGTGTGGGAAAAACCTTAGGAAAAGTGAAGGAGAGAGATTATCTTGGGGGAGGGAACTTTCTGAGGGGATTGGAGCCCTGGGCTCCAGAATGCGGGAATGGAGAGGGGCTTATCCAGAGGGGCTTACCGGAAAGAAAGCTGGTTGGTAGATGTTTGCGAAAATGGAGAACTTGACTTAGGCTGGGAACCAAGTATTTTTGGCTTGGAGTTTCCTTGTAGAAGACTGAATTGGGACAGAAGACCATGACAACTTAGACTAAAGGAGTATTTCTTGGCTTTGGGTGGAGCACTTGCTATTTTTGATAAGCAAGGCTTCCCTTTGTTCTCTGAGGGGTTGTTGAGTTCACTCAGGGTGAGTGATTAAGTGGAGACCATTAGACTTCCTTTGAAAGGATTTCAGGTGAAAGAACTCATCTTTCTTTGGTCTTAAAGCCATGAGATGATTGCCCTTTGCTCTCTGTGTTGGGCATGTGGAATCTTGTTTCTCTTGGCATCACTTATACAACCAGCCTCCCCTTTATTCCCTGTCCACTGGATGCCTCAAGCAATGCCAGAAAAAGAGGCTGTAAGCCTAGTCTTGATCCCGTTACTCATCGAGCCCTATCCTGAATGATGCCCATCTTATTAGTGGGAGCCTTATAGCTGTGGTGACGTGTGAATTTTTTTCTGTGCAGCATCATTGGTAGGTCCTGTTGTTTATCTTTAAAGTTGATTGTTATAGTAAGAGTGGGATTGAGTTTTTAGATGTTTAGAAAACTCTTTGAATGCAGGAGATAGTCTTTATAATTAAAGAAGCATTTGTGACCCCCACTTGTATCTTTTATGTCCGGGATGATCTCAGACAGGGACTACAGCCTGCAGTAGTTTTCTGAACACCAGCCTATGTGTTTAATAGAGAGTGACAGGGGTTATTGAAAACACCAAGAAGAGGTATTACACTGGTGAGATTTAGAAGTAAAGCTATATCTTGAGGAGTGTTGTACCCTTGCCTGCCTGCTTCCCACCCCCAGCTCCTTTTCTTCCTTGTTTACGCTAGTTCAGCATAAGAGACTTGGCATATTGTTGCTGCCAGTTTGGTAGGGGAGGATCATTATTTCTCCCCACCCTCTTGTGAGTTGTATCATTTAAATCCTGCCCTAATAAGTTTTTAGTTTTTTAGAGTCAGTATTTATTAGTACAATTATTAATGGCTACAGAAACAATGTAATGAATTTTATATGCTTGAGGTGTGTGTGTGTTTAACATCTAAGATTGTTTGTTTTTGAGTGTTGTGAAAGGTGAGGCCCAGTGTGGATGAGAAAAAAAAAAATTATGGTTGCATTATAAAAATTTTATTTGAATTTTATGTAAAAATTATTAAGCTCAATGACACTGAGTAGCATGTGTTCTGATGAGATGTTATCTCTATAAAACAAGGTGATATCAGCATTCCTGAACAAAGGAGTGAGCCATTAAAAAATGTATTCTGGTTTTAAAACAGAAGTCAGTAGCTTCTTAGGAATCCAGGCAATTAAGTGATAACTCAGCTTTAAGTACGTTACCTTATTTTTTGACTGTAGAAGTCATGTTCTTTCTTTTCTTTGATTATAAAATGAAAAATTTGTGAACTGAAGGAAGTAAGGCTTGTTATGCTTTTCTTTCTAACGAAAGCAGTTAGTTTCATAATCCAATATTGTGTTTTGATTCCTATGTTGACCTGGCTAAATTTGTCTTTGTTTTAAACAAATACTCATCATAATTAATAAAATCTAGTTAAAATACATACATGAATGCATACCTGGTCAAAATATTTGTGTGTTAAATAAATATCTAAAGTCTAGAAATGTATTTTTTTAACATGTTTATTGGAGTATAATTGCTTTACAGTGGTGTGTTAGTTTCTGCTTTATAACAAGGTGAATCAGCTGTACATATACATATATCCCCACATCTCCTCCCTCTTGGGTCTCCCTCCCACCCTCACTATCCCACCCCTCTAGGTGGTCACAAAGCACTCAACTGATCTCCCTGTGCTATGCGGCTGCTTCCCACTATCTATTTTACATAGAAATGTATTGTTTTGTTTGTTTTTTTTGAAATGTATTGTTTTTAAGTGTCATTTAATGTCTGACTTCGGAAACTGTCGAGATAGTCCCGGTACAGGTTGCCAAAATTTCTCTCAAATTGCTGTGGTTAACCTGTTGAATTTGAGATGATTAACCCTCCTGTGACTTTATAAGTGCCTGCTTTGGGTTGTAATAAATAACCAGTTGTCTAGTGATTGTTAAAAAATAATGTGGTAAAATAAAAATGATTATTTTAAAATGAAGGCCACGAGTCTTCTAAAATGAAACCCTACTTGGAAAGGTTTGTTTTCAAAAGTAAGAATTTATTTTTGTTGTTGGTAACAAACAACTTTTTAAGAAGCTGTTGAAAATTGGCTAAATTGAGGTTTTGGCCTTATAAGTTACCTATGTGTAAACATAGTTTTTTTTTTTTTTTTAGTCTTAGGTTGGATATGCATTATATAGATATTTCTATTTAATTTAGAACCCAGTATTATTTCAGTTTTGTACTGTTTATACCTGAGCTGGCAGCTATGCTGCTGGAGATTGGTGGAACTGACTCTTAACAAAAGTAGTTAATTTTTAGTTCCTAAGTAAGTACATAAAGCGCATAAATGGTGTGGTGAAGGAACCCAATATCTGAAGCTAAGCTGAAATGACTTGTAAATTAGAATAACTTTCTATAGGTGGAATGTCTTGCAAAGACACTTTTGGGCTGTGAGTATAGAACTTGGAATTCTAAAACTGGAAGCTGGCTTAAGATTCTCTAGTTCATTCTAGTTTTTCCTGCAAAATTGCATATAACCCTTCCAAGATAGCTTTTCTTGCATCCCTGAGGGCAGAGATTTGCATGATACCTTATGGTAGTGTTTAATTACCTTTCTAGTTAGAATTATGTCAAAACTGAATCGTTCTTACTGTAATTAAGCTTTTTTCATTTGCTTATGTCCTCCTTGGAGATGAAGAATATCTAATAAACACGTTCCTTAAGAGGTCAGAAAGCTTCTATTAATACAAATCACTAGAAATTTTCAACCATGTGTCATTTTAACACATTCAGTTTAATGGTTTCTCACTCTTTAATGTAGTCTGATAGATTTATATATATTTTTAAGTGGAAACCAACAGGATTGAGAGGAGAGCTTAATAGTGGTGAAATATACATAACGTAAAATTTACCATTTTTAGTCAATTCTCAGTGTTACATGAGATTTTAAATTCAGTTGTGGCCCTCAAAGTCATTTGTCTCTGTTATGTTTTAAAAGTGAGTTATTCTTTAGTGTTTGTGACAAGAAACAAATAACACTTGTAGATTTTTTAGAGAATGTTAACGTAGGAGTTATTTCTCATTATAGGGATAAGTAATTTATCTTTGACCAGCATGTAGACAATGTTGGTTGTTTCTGTCCCTCCTATTCATTAAGCTAGTGCTTTGCAGTTTTGGTGCAAAACTGCAGAAGTTTTGCAACATCCTAGGTTGCCTTCAGGTATCTTCAGGAAGCAGCGTGTATTTTTTGGAACACTACACACGCCCATCATGGATACAACAGATGTTTTCTAGAAAAATAACTCAGGAAAAACATTTTTGTAAAATAATGTCCTATTGACTTTCTCAGTATTGTCAGAAGCACCCTTCTGGATAAAATGAAGGTGTAACCACTAGGCAATGAAGTGAAATCAGAATCTCGATGTGAAAATCCGTTGTACATCCTATCTGATCTCACAGTGCCTCCCCTGCCTGATCTTAATCCATTTCTCAGTCACCTGCATGCTAAATGAGTTTCTGATCCACTCTCTGGTTTATATGTATGCATCTAGGAAAAGTCTCTTTATGACAGATAAAACATGATATTAATAATGATCTCCTTTAAAAATGTGTGCCAAGCAGCAGCTTTAGGAAGAGAGTAGGAAGGGTTGCGTAACAATGACAGTGTTGTGCACGCTATTGCATTTTTAAGAAGGTTGGGAGTTCTTGGTTTGGACCTTCTTCTTTCCCACTTTTTTTGGCCTTTTTTGAGTGGCACACACAGGTTGGGACTCTGGGTATAATATAAAATAGTTTACAAATAGAGCATCAAGATTCATTTTATATCAAGTCACAACTAATCTCCATTATCGCCAGGGTGGGTGGAGGTGTTTCTTTACCATCTCTTGTCTTCCGACTCCCCCACCCCAATTTGTCTAGCACATAACAGCAAAAACTCAACCAAACAGTATTTATTTATTTATTGGTCACAAGGCTTACGGGATCTTACTTAGTTCCCCACCAGGGATTGAATCTGGGCCCCGGCCTTGAAAGCACCAAGTCCTAACCGCTGGACCACCGGGGAATTCCCTCAACCAGACAGTATTTAAAGAAATGTACTTTGGATAGACCCCTGGCAGATAGTGTAATACAACAGCAGAAGACAGCCTCTATCATAATTTGCTCTCTGACAGGAAAAGAACATGCCTGAAACTATGAGAGAAAAAGTTTGGGGATAGTAAGGAAGCAGCATTCATATGTTAATGCTGAATTAACTGAGTAAAATTTCAGAACAGGTAAGAATGGACTGAATCAAACAGAACCAGTGATTCACAAATATTGAGTGCTTGCTGTGGGTAGGTTGCTTTCTTAGAAGGTTTGAAATGGTTGGGATTTGAATTGATGGAAAAGTTGTGTAGTGTTAGGTGGAGGATATTTCCTGAGTGAAACCAGGAAGGAGCAATTGGAGCAGAGCTGTCTGGAAGATTGGCTTGGCAAGAATGTGGTTAATGGGATCAGAAGTGATGAGAGATGGAGCTTATTTTTATTTTTGCTTTGGAATATTGTTGGTTTTTAAAAAATTGGGGTGAAATTGACATAAAATTGAACCACAGTAAAGTTGACAATTCAGTGGTATTTAGTGTGTTCACAGTGTTGTGCAACCACACCTCTGTCTAGCTAAAACATTTTCTTCACTGCAAAAGGAAACCCGACACCCATCAAGAAGTTGCTCCCCATTCCCTTCTCCCCCCAGCCCCTGGCAACCACCAATATGAATTCTTTCTCTATGGATGTATATGAATGGAATCATAAATATTTTTACTTTTGTGTGTGGCTTCTTTCAAGCTTCATCTTGTGTATAGCATGGATCAGTACTTCATTCCTCTTAATGGCTGTTTAATATTCCAGTGTATGTGTATACCACAGTTTGTCCATTCATCCATTGGTGGACATTTGAGCCATCTCTACCTTTTGGCTATTGTGAATAGCGCTGCTGTGAACATGTGTTTAGGTATACTTGTTTGAGTACCTGTTTTCATTTCTTTGGATATATATGTAGGAGTTGAATTGCTGGGTCATATGGTAATTCTATATTTAACTTTTTGAGGAGCCACCAAACTATTTTCCACAGTGGCTGAATCATTTACATTCCCCTAGCAATGTTTGAGGGTCTGTACCAATTTTCCTACAAACTTGACAACACTTATTTTCCTTTTTTAAATTATAGTGAGTCTGCAGTGGTACCTCATTGTGAGATTGATTTGCATTTCTCTGGTTACTAATCGTGATGAATGTCTTTTCATATGCTTGTTGGCCATTTGTATATCTTTTTTGGAGAAATGTCTATGAAAGTCCTTTGCTGGTTTTTTAACTGGACTGTTTGTCTTTTTGTTGTTCAGTTATAAGGGTTCTTTATATATTTTGGATACTAGACCCTTATCAGATATTTGATTTGCAAATATTTTCTCCAATTCTGTGGATTGTTTTCTTCACAATTAAAAAAAATCTATTTATTTATTTATTTTTGGTTGCGTTGGGTCTTTGTTGCTGTGCGTGGGCTTTCTCTAGTTGTGATGAGCAGGGGCTACTCTTCGTTGCGGTGCATGGGCTACTCTTCGTTGCGGTGCATGGGCTTCTCATTGCGGTGTCTTCATGTGTTGCGGAGCACGGGCTCTAGGCGCGTGGGCTTTGGGAGTTGTGGCTCACGGGCTTAGTTGCTCTGTGGCGTGTGGGATCTTCCCGGACCAGGGCTCGAACCCATGTCCTCTGCATTGGCAGGCGGATTCTTAACCACTGTGCCACCAGGGAAGTCCCCTATGGATTGTTTCTAAAATTTTCTTGTTAATGTCCTATGATGCATAATTGTTTTTAATTTTGGTGAGGTCCAATTTATTTTATTTTTTGTTGTTGCTTGTGCTTTTGGTGTTATAGCTAATAATTTATGCCAATCCAAGATCATGAAGATTTACCTCTATGTTTTCTTCTAAGAGTTTTATGGTTTCAGCTCTTATATTTAGGTCACTGATCCATCTTGAGTTAATTTTTGCATATGGTTGAGGTGGGAGTCCATCTTCATTCTGTAGAGTTTAATTTTGATCATATTATATGCTCTGGAATTGGCTTCTCATTGACTCTCCATTAAGTATATCCTTTACTTGTATTAAATATGTACTGTACTTGCTTTGGCCACCACTGAAAATTGGGCCAGAAAAGTGTGCAAGGTTTTCTGATGGGGGAAAAAACTTATGCATGTTCTATTGGCACCAAAAACTAAATGTATGTTCAAAAGGTCAATCCTCCCTGCCCCCAATCCTTCAGCTTTTCTTTCTGACTTTTTCCTGTTTCATTAATAGCTACAGTGGTCTTCCAGACATAAGGCTTGAACTGTGTTATTTCCAGTGCCCTCTCTTTCCTGGATACCCCAGATCATTTGCCAAACCCAGCTCATTTCCACTCTGCAGTGCACCTCCCAACTGTCTCTTTTTTCCATTCTCCTTGCCATCACCTTAGCTTATATAGATTATGTTACCACTTTAACAGGGTAACATAGGAATAGTCTCCAAATTGGTTTTCTGCACCAGGTTCTCCTCCTTCCAGTCCATTTTGTGGACATACCCCTACCAGGTCAGTCTTTCTGAATCACAGCTTTAATCAGGGCCCTTCTTTTCTCAGAAACCTTTGTGCCTTGTTGCCGACCAGGTAAAGAGCAGAGAGCTTTAGCTTGACATTCAGGACCTTCCATAGATTGATCCAGCATATCTTTTGTGATGGATATCCTGCTCTTCTCTGCCCCATTCTGCTCCTCTCTGCCCCATTCAAGCTGGCCTCTGCTCATTTCCCACACATACTTTTGCTTTCCCAATTTTTTTTTTTTTTTTTTCGGTATGCGGGCCTCTCACTGTTGTGGCCTCTCGCATTGCGGAGCACAGGCTCTGGACGCGCAGGCTTAGCGGTCATGGCTCACGGGCCCAGCCGCTCCGCGGCATGTTGGATCTTCCCGGACCAGGCACGAAGCTGTGTCCCCCGCATCGGCAGGCAGACTCTCAACCACTGCGCCACCAGAGAAGCCCTGCTTTCCCAGTTTTTAGCTTTTTTCTTCTACCTAGAATACTGTTATTTCCTTTCTTTATACCTCATGAAATCCTATTGTTTTTTTTTGAAATTGGGACACGAATTCTTGGTAGTGCTGCCTTCTCTGAACTGCACTCTTGCCTTTTTAATAACAGTTATCATATATGATACACAGCATGGAGAGGAAAATGTCCCCTAACGGCCTTTGTTTCTTCCTAAGCGTCTGATGCAACTCTTTGTATGTAGTAGGTGCTCAACAAATATTTGTTGAAGTAGTACCTGAACGTAGGTGGGAATAAAGATTTTGTTTTTATGGAAGTCTTGAAGTCTAGTGCTGTTAGAAGAAACAAGTTCTATAAACTAAGCTTTTCAGGCTCTTTTGTTTGTAGGTTTAATTTGGACATACATGACATAAAACCAAATTAAAATTTAAGTAACAACAAGAATATTGTTTCTGGAAGCAATCTGAGCCCTCTGCAGGTTGGCCCCACCTTGTTATATACCTACCTTTCCAGGCATGTCTCCTTATACTAAATATCTTTTGTAATCAGTTTATGAGAGAATGTATTAGTCAAAGTTAGGTAACAGTTATTTAGATATGAATGGAGAAAAATATTTTGTAAAATCGCTGAAGTTCTCCTGGATCTTTGCCAGTATTTTTTATTGAGGAAAAACTGTAAAAAGCAGCATAAGCACATAGTAAGTTCAAATAGTTTAGAAGGGTCTAAGCGGGAGTTGCAAACTAAAATGCTTATAGATGTCAGGTGGGGGACACGAACAGTTGAAGTATGTGTGAGCTAGAAAGCACTTGCCTTTTATAAAGAGGATGTCTGATACTTGCCTTAAGTCAAATATTGCCATGCTGGAATGGGGGCCCAGCGTTCTTAGATTTTTCCACTTTTTCAAGAGAAGCCAGAAATTCAGATTTTTATGGGAAATTTCCTGATTTTCAAACATTGGCAACTATTTTAAATACTTTTAAAACATTGTGTGGGCCAAATAAACTACATCTGTAGGTGGGACGTGGTCCTTGGGCCGCGAATTTGCAACCTGTGGATGAACAGTGGAAAGCAAAAATCCCCTCTCCTTTCTAGATATAGCCATTACTATTTCTTCTGTACCTTTTAGAAAATGTTCATGTCTATAGACTTTTGTACATATACACAGGTAATTCTTTTTGCATGTGTGTATATGTATATGCATATATAAAAAATTAAATGTATATAAAAACTTTTAATAGCAGTGGTATTGCTATTTGAATAATTATTCTTCCTATCCAGACTAGTGGGTACCATATCTCTTGCACCTTCTTTGCTTCAGTGGGCAGTGAATTAGCTGTCAAGGTACTTGGATAGGGTGATCAAATAGATACACTTTTTTAATTAACAATGCAGTGGTGAAACTAATATATTGTAAATCAACTGTAATTCAATAAAAAAACACATAATAAATACCAACGAAAAGCAACGAAAAACCCGTGCAGTGGTGGATTTGGTCTCTTCAAATATAGTAAAATTTCTTCACTGTATTAACAGACTCTCATCTAGTGATTACCTATACTTATTAAACCTTTGTTTTGCTGTGTTAAGAGCAAAATGTGTTAAGTAAACTACCTAGCAGTGAGCTTATCTGAATTTACTTATGAGGTACTGTCAGAGAACACATTTCATAATTTGAACTTTTTAGGGACCCAAAACACAAAACTGAAACTCACTTTAACTCTTTATTAAACCATCTTGTAGAGATAACGCTAATACATTTTTCACTCTGTGGAAGGGTAGTTGATTTTGTAAGTGATTTTCTAATGATTTGCCGAAGTTAATGTATGTCTTGAGAGGGGTAGCAGTTTATTCCAAATATGGAACTCAGCCTCATTGAATTTACTATGTACTGGGTTTGAAAAGACTCACTTTTAGAAATGAATGGTTACGTTTTCTTAAACTGTTTGAGCCTCAGGTCTGTACAGTGTTTCCAGGAGTTTGAACTTGAATTATTGTGCTTGAGGTCAGTGATTCATAGCCTATAATGTAGCAACAGCTTACTAATGATTGATTGAATGATATACGATGTGCTTCTAAAATGCTTTGTGGTCAGCATTTATCTTCTAAAGTAAATTTTGCTTTTTAATTAAAAAATACTTTGATAACAGGCTTTGAGTAGTGGAAATCATTAGCCGAGGGATGGGGTTTGCATACACCTGTAACTGGGAACTACTGCCTTTAAAATATTTTAAAATTAAAAAATAGTAAGAATTGTATTATGACATAGATCTTACTGCATATAAGCTAGAAAATACCAAAAAGAAAAAAATAAGCCATACTCGTGGGACCCAGAAATAAGCAATTTTAACCTTTTGATCTATATCCTTTTAATACTATTGTGTGTGTGTGTGTACCTGTGTTTGCTTTACAAAAGTGGAGTATTTACTATATTCTGGGTATTGTTTTAAGTGATTAAGTTTAATATATAATTTAATGTTCATAATAATTCTGGGAAATAAATACTGTTATCTTCATTTTATAGAAAAGGATTAGAGACTCAGTGAGGTTAAATAACTTACCTAAAGTTATGTGGGTAATACATGGTAGAAGTAGGATTCAAGTATAAGCAGCCTGGGACCAGAGTCTGTGCTCCTGATTGTTGTGTTTTACACGCTGTATGGGTTTCTAGGACTGCCATAACAAATTACCACAAGCTGGGTGGCTTAAAACAAATTTATTCTCTTACAGTTCTGGAGGTTGGAAGTCTGAATTCAGGGCATTGGCAGGGCTATGCTCCCTCTGAAGATTCTTAGGGAAGAATTCTTCCTTACCTCTTCTTAGCTTCTGATAGCTCCTGGTGTTTCTTGGTGTTCCTTGGCTTGTAGATGCATCACTCCAGTTTGTCTCAGAAGTCACATGACCTTCTTCCGTGTGTGTGTGTGTGTGTGTGTGTGTGTGTGTGTGTGTGTGTGTAGGGGGGTAGGGGGTGGGAGGGTGGGGGTATGTGTCTCCTTAGAAGGAAACCAGCCAGTTGGATTTAGGACCCAACCTAATCTAGTATCACCACATCTTAACTGATTATATCTGCACAGACTCTGTTTCCAAATAAGATCATGGTTCTGCGGTTCTGGGAGGACATGAATTCAGGGGGATACCCTTCAACCAATATATACACTATTTGTAGTCTGTTTTCACTTAAAAATATGACCATTTCTCCATTTTTAAAAAAGATTTATTTATTTAATTATTTATTTATTTACTTAACCTATTTTTGGCTGTGTCTGGTCTTAGTTGCAGCACGTGGGATCCTCGTTGAGGCATGCGGGATCTTTCGTAGTGGCGCATGGGCTTCTCGCTAGTTGTGGCAGCATGTTTTCTCTCTCTGTTTGTGGCCCGCAGGCTCCAGGGCACGTGGGCTCTATAGTTGTGGTGCGCGGGTTCCAGAGCATGTGGGCTCTGTAGTTTGTGGCACGCAGCCTCTCTAGTTGAGGCACATGAGTTCAGTAGTTGTGACATGCGGGCTTAGTTGTCCTGCAGCATGTGGGATCTTAGTTCCCTGACCAGGGATTGAACCTGCGTCCCCTGCATTGTAAGGCAGATTCTTTACCGCTGGACAACCAGGGCAGTCCCCATTTCTCCATTCTTAATAAATATGATTCTGCACTTTTATTTTAAAGGCTTCATACTATTCCTTTACATGGAAATAGAAATGTTCCCCTCCCCAATGCTTTAAAACAAACTTTTATATGTTGTTGAGTATGGACTTTAGGCCAAGCCATTTCAGGTCAATCATCCACCTCAGTTGTCAAGATTTTTTTAACTGGGAGAGCAGGATATGGAGGTGCACCATCTCACTTATAGAGGTCTTATCCCCTTCTTATTTTAAAACACACACACAAATGGAATCACGCTATACATACTGTTCTTAGGTTAGCTTGTTTAACTTTACAATGTGGACATTATTTTTCTTTTTTTTTTTAATGGATACATGGTGTTCCATTGTGGCTGACCACATTTTGTTTAACCGCTTCCTTACTGATGGACAGTTTCTAGGTATTTGCTTTTATAAAGCTGCTCTGGTATAGGTATCTTTATACAAACTTGTTGATACAGTCCTAGAAGTGGGATTGCTGGGGCTAGGTGTATGGCCAGTATAAATTTTGATAGGTAGTATCAAATTCACTTCAAATGTATTGTACCAGTTTTCATTTTTACTGTCAGTATACAAGAGTGCTTGTTTTGCCACCCTCTTAGCCATGGAAGAATGGTCTTTATACATTGTTGCTGGTCTGATAGGTTAAATATATATTCATTTTAATTTGTATTGCTTTAATTATGAGTGAGGTAGGACATCTTTCCTTATCCTTATTGGCCATTTGTATCCCCCCTCCCCCCCCATTTTGTTGAGGCCATTTATATTTTTCTGTGACTTTTTTGTGTGTTTTTCTCTCTACCTCTATTGGATTGTTCTTTTTTCATTGATTTGTGTGAGCTCTTTGCATATTAAGGAAAATAGCTTATTAAATACTTACCTTTCCTCCAGTTTGTCTTTTAACATGGTTTATGATTTTTGTTTTAACTGTGTAGCATTTTTTGGTGAATTTTTGTGAAGTTGAATCCAGCAGTCTTTTCCTTTTTGATTTCTGCTTTTGGTTTCATGCTTAGAAATCCTTCCCCCACCTAATCATTATATAATTATTCACCTTTGTTTTCTTTATGATTGCATAATTTACATATAAATTTTTTATACAGATGAAACTTATTTGGCAGTGTGCTGGGGTTTATATCTAACATGTTTTTCAGATGGTTAGTCAGTTTTCCCATTTATTGTGAAATTCACATTTCCCCCCAATGATTTGAAATGCTATCTTTATCATATATCAAATGCTTATGTATATATTTGGGCTTGGTTTTGAGATTCTTCCTCTTGTACTGGTGTGTATGTCCGGTTTTCTAAGGTTGGATAAGAATTTTAATGTTCACTTAAAAAATATTTTTAAAGGGAAGTACATTTTCTTTTATTTATTTATTTACATATTTTATTTTATTTTATTTTATTTTTTCGGTACGCGGGCCTGTCACTGTTGTGGCCTCTCCCGCTGCGGAGCACAGGCCCCGGATGCGCAGGCCCAGCGGCCACAGCTCACGGGCCCAGCTGCTCCACGGCATGTGGGATCTTCCCAGAGCGGGGCACGAACCCGTGTCCCCTGCATCGGCAGGTGGACTCTCAACCACCGCGCCACCAGGGAAGCCCCATTTTCTTCTTACAATTTTCATTTTATCTGCATTGTAAAGGCACATAGTTTAAAGGGTAAGGTAGTTCTACAGGCTTGTTAAAAGGAACCAGGGATTCTAGAGTCCTTTTTTCTTACTCATTTCCAAAGGCAGTCTTTTTAAATTCTTTCAGCTGATTTTTTGGGTTTTTACCTCCATTGATTTTTTTTTTTTTTTTTTTTTTTCTGTTTTGACCATTATCTGTTGACTTCCCACAGGGAGATGAGGATGTTATTCTGTGAGAGGCAATGTCGTGGTAAAGAGCAAAGTTCAAAGCTTCTGCTATTTACTATCTGTGTGACCTTTGGCAAGTTATTTTACTCTCTCTGTGTCTTGGTTCCTTATATGTAAAGACAATATCAGTTTTTACCTGAGAATTGGATAAATTAATATGTGTAAAGATTTAGAGCTGTACCCAGCACATGGTAATTTTCAGTTACACTCACCCTCTCTCTAATGCTCCCATTTTAATTATTTGTGATTTGGTTAAATCAGTTTTCAGTGTTTATGTTGTTTTAACTATTTAAATCCTTATTGACACTTGAGCCATTAGTGTACTGGGATTCATTTTCCTTTTCTGCACGATCTTTTGCTGTCCTAGGGGGAATCATTGTCTTGATTTTTTGGTTTGCTCAGTTTCTTAGATAGTTTTAAAATGCTTTATTTATTGTTTCAGGTATACAGTATTATAGTTCAACAACTGTAGACAACATCTGTATACAGGATATACAAAAAATTCTGTTTTTTCTGTATAGGGATCAGATTTTTAAAAAAATTTATTTACTTATTTATTTGGGGGTCTTCGTTGCTGCACACAGGCTTTCTCTAGTTGTGGCAAGCGGGGGCTACTCTTCGTTGCGGTGCGCGGGCTTCTCATTGCGGTGGCTTCTCTTGTGGAGCACGGGCTCTAGGTGCACGGGCTCAGTAGTTGTGGCACGCAGGCTCAGTAGTTGTGGGTCGCGGGCTCTAGAGTGCAGGCTCAGTAGTTGTGGCGCACAGGCTTAGTTGCTCCCTGGCATGTAGGACCTTCCCGGACCAGGGCTCAAACCCGTGTCCCTGCATTGGCAGGTGGATTCTTAACCACTGCTCCACCAGGGAAGTCTGGGATCAGATTTTTAAAACTAAGTTATCCTCAAACTCCTTACTGTCTATGAATCTCTTCTCAGTAGGTTTAGACACTTCAGGTGTTCTATTGGTTTTATCTTTGTGAAGAAGTCTTCCACCGTGTTTGACCCACTATGACTGGACTGGTAGAACTCTAGGTCTGCTGCACAGCTCCCCTGGTACCCCGGGGATTTCTTTCATACTTTCCCCACTTTGTTGGAACCCCTGTTTCCTGGACCCCATTTTTTAAAACTTCCTGAGAGTGCAGAGGAGATAAAATTTGAGACTTTCGTATTCTGAAACTGTATTTTACTCTGATGTTTAGTTGATAATCCCAGGTTTGGTTAGGTAGCAGTTTGAAGATTGGAAGTATTTTTCTCAGAATTTTGAAGGCACTGTTCCTTTGTTTTGTGTTTTTCAGTGGAAATGTTGAAATGTGATGCTGTTCTGATTCTTTCTTCTTTGAATGAATTCTGTTTTTTCCCTTTCTGGAAGCTTTTGGTAACTTTGCTGTGTCCCCAGTGTCCTGAAATTTGACAGTGATGCATTTCAGCCTGTGTTCTCATACGTTGTGCTTAGCCTTGGGGAGCCCTTTTAGTCTGGAAACTGTCCTCTGTTCTTGGAATGTTTATTTTTTTTCTTCCAGTTTTATTGAGATACTACACCACTGTATAACTTTAAGGTGTACAGCATAATGATTCGACTTACATACCTCATGAAATGATTATCACAGTAAGTTTAGTAAACATCCATCATGTCATATAGATACAAAATTAAAGAAATAGAAAAAATTTTTTTCTTGTGAGTGAGCTCTTAGAATTTAGTCTCTTACTAACCTTCATATATAACATATAGCAATGATAATTATATTTATCATGTTGTACCTTACATCCCTAGTGCTTATTTATCTTATATCTGGGATTTTGTACCTTTTGACTGCCTTCCTGCAGTTCCCCCTTCTGCCTCTTTGTAACCACAAATCTGATCTCTTTTTCAATGAGTTTGTTTGTTTTTGAAGTATAATTGACCTACAATAACACTGTTAGTTCCTGTTACACAATATAGTGATTTGGTATTTTTATATACTTCAAAATGATCACCACAGTAAGTCTGATAAGTCTAGTTATGATATGTCACCATACAAAGATATTACATAGTTATTGATTATGTTCCTCACACTGTACATTTCATAACTGTGGCTCATTTTTTTGCAGCTGGAAGTTTGTTCCTCTTATCTCCCTCATCTATTTCTTTCCTCCCCCTCCCCACCCTGCCACCACCTGTTTGTTCTCTTTGTCTATACCTCTGTTTCTCTTTTCTTATGTTTGTTCATTTGTTTTGTTTTTTTTAGATCTTAGAAATTTTCTTGAATTAATTCTTTGATTTTCTCTTCTTCATTTTCTCTGTTCTCTTTTCTTAGATCTCCTATTTTTCAGACACTGGATTTTCTGTTCTGGTCCTCTGTCTTATCTTTTTTTCCCCCTCTTTTAATCTTTTGACAAAATTTTTGCGCTCTTTTCTGAGATCTCCTCGGTATTGTTTTCTTCAGGTTGCGTTTTCTGTTTGCTTGCTTTAGTTTTTTTCTATCATATTAGATACTTTACCTTACGTACTTGCTGTTTATTAGCTATCTACTCGTATTTAAGAGTAGGACACAAAAAGTGGTTTGAAAGTTGTGGGCCTGACTGTAGGGTTTGTTAAATGAGGGCTTAACAGCTCCACCCATTTCCTCCAGGGTGGGGCAGTCACCAGCTATGCAGTGTTTAGACTGTATTGAGGATCTGAGGTCTGATGCATAGTTTAGGCAAATGCATAACTTCTGTTTTTATCCATGTCTTTACCTTCACTTGTAGGGTACCTGGTGCTCTTAATTTCTGAACCTTTTGGGGAATCCTCATTTTAAGTTGGATTGCTTCTCTACTTGTCCCCACTGCTGGCCGAGGAGGAGTCATCTTTCTCAGGTCGGCTAAGTCATTTACCACTTGTCTCTCTGCTTTCTAGCCACCCAAATATTGCCTCCTCACTTGTTCATTTGGTCCTTGTGAATTTCTGACTTTTTCCCACATTTTTCTTCATTCAGGCTGCTATAACAAAAATATCATAGATTGTGTGGCTTGATAAACAACAGAGATTGATTTCTCACATATATGGAGGCTGGGAAGTCCGAGGTCAGGGTGCCAGCAGATTCAATGTCTGGTGAGTGTGCGATTCCTGGTTTACAGATGACTGACTTTTCACTGTAACCCCATGTGGTGGAAGGGGCAAGGGAGCTCTCTGGGATGGCTTTTATAAGGACACTAATTCCATTCATGAGGGCTTTACCCTTGTGACCTAATAACCTCCGAAAGGCTCCACCTCCTGATACCATCACATTGGGAGTTAGGGTTTCACAGTGAATTTTGGGGGGACACAAATGTGCATTCAATCTGTAGCACTATACCTATATTTTAGGAGGGTTTTGGGAGAGAGCTGAGGCTAGTGTGTGAAATTTTTTTTTAATTAGTTAATTAATTTAGTTTTGGCTCCATTGGGTCTTCATTGCTGTGCGTGGGCTTTCTCTAGTTGCGGTGAGCAGGGGCTACTCTTCGTTGTGGTGTGCAGGCTTCTTATTGCGGTGGCTTCTCTTGTTGCGCAGCATGGGTTCTAGGTGCGTGGGCTGCAGTAGTAGTTGTGGCTCATGGGCTCTAGAGCGCAGGTTCAGTAGTTGTGGCACATGGGCTTAGTTGCTCTGAGGCATGTGGGTTCTTCCTGGACCAGGGCTTGAATCCATGTCCCCTGCATTGGTAGGCGGATTCTTAACCACTGAGCCACAGGGAAGTCCCTGAAAATTTTAATTGGAAGCTGAAAGGAAGTATTGGATTTTCATCTAAAATTTTTTATTCTGCCTTTTTATTCTTATGATTTGTGTGATTGTTTGGATATGATGTAAAATTTTAGTATACCAATTGAATAATCAAGTTGTGATGATGTTGCATTTAGATAGCGTTCCTTCGCCAAAATGGATCTGCATTTACCTGAAGGATAAAAAACAAGCTACAAATACTTATCTCTGGCTATGAGATTATGAAGTTGTTTTTTATTTTCTTTTTTATACTTTCTTTTTCACTTTAATTCTCACATTTTCTATAATGAATATGTATTACTTGTGTAATTAGGAAAAAATAATACCTAAGTAGAGAAAAAATTGTTAATCACATCCTTAGATAAAAATTTGCCCTAGGTTCCAATATGTTCTTCTTTTATTTAATCCTAAATCTATCAGAGTTGTGCTCTGTCCTTTACTTCTTTTAGGTAATCTACAGTTAGAAACACTAATTTCGGGGTGAGTGTATGTGCTTTGCAGAGGTCATTCTGATCTGTCCCCCAACTTTTTAGTTTGAAGACTTTCAAAACTATAGAAGAGTTGAAAGATTAGCACAGTGAATACCTGTATAATTGCCATTTTACCATATCTGCTTTATTTTTTAAGTATCTTTATTGAAGTATAATTTACATATCATAAATTAACCCATTTAAAATAGATAATTGAATGATTTTTAGTAAGTTTACAGAACTGAGCAACCATCACTACAATCCAGTTGTATAATATTTTCTTCATTTCAAGACTTTGCCTGCCTATTTATAGTTAATCACCATTCCTACTTCCAGCCTCAGGCAAACACTATTTTTTTTCTGTCTCTAAATAATTGCCTTTTACTGTTTATATCAATGGAATCATAATAAGGAGTCTTTTTTTATTTATTTTATTTAATTAATTTATTTATTTTTGCGGTACACGGGCCTCTCACTCTTGTGGCCTCTCCCGTTGTGGAGCACAGGCTCCGGACGCGCGGGCTCAGCGGCCATGGCTCATGGGCCCAGCCGCTCCACGGCATGTGGGATCTTCCCGGACCGGGGTACGAACCCATGTCCCCTGCATCGGCAGGTGGACTCTCAACTACTGCGCCACCAGGGAAGCCCAGGGAGTCTTTTTTAAAAAAAAATTATTTATTTATTTAGGCTGCGCCGTGTTTTAGTCATGGCATGCGGGATCTTCGTTGCGGAGTGTTTTAGTTGTGGCACGCAGACTCTTAGTTGCAGCATGTGGACTCTTAGTTGTGGCATGCAAACTTGTAGTTGCGGCATGCATGTGGGATCTAGTTCCCTCACCAGGGATTGAAACCGGGCCCCCTGCATTGGGAGCACGGATTCTTAAGCTACTGGACCACCAGAAAAGTCCCATAAGCGATCTTTTGTATCTGGCTTCTTTCATTTAGTGTTTTGTTTATGAGGTTTATCCATGTTTTAGCGTGTATCAGTATTTTTGTTGCTGAGTAATTTTCCGTTGCATGGATATACCACGTTTTATCCATTTACCAGTTGATGGACATTTGGATTTTTTTCTACTAGGCTATTATGAATAAAACTGCTATGAACATTCATTTGCAAGACTTTAGATGTGTTTTAATTTCTTCTGGGTAGATACCTAGGAATTGATTGCTATTTTGTATTGTAAAATTATGTCCTTTTAAGAAACTGCCAAACTCTTTTCCAAAGTAACTACCATTTTTCATTCCCACTGGCAATGTGTGAAAGTTCTCTCTCTGGATTTTATTTTATTTTTCTTCCCTGAACCATTTGAGATAAATTGCAGACATCATGACATTTCACCTCTTAGTCCTTCAGCAGATATCTTCTAAGAACAAGGGCGTCATGCTGCATATCTGCAATGTCATTGTCACTCCCAAGGAATTTAGCCTGGAAATAATAGTGTTATCCAATATACAGTTCATATCTAGATTTTCCTATTGGTTCCCCAGATGCCCTTTATAACTTTTTAAAAAAAAATCCAGAGTCTTCTCAAGCATCTCATGCTATGTTAGGTTGTCATGTCTTTAACCTCACCTTTGCCATTTGCTTGTTTTATGACATTGACATTTTTTTTTTTTTTTTTTTTTTTTTGCGGTACGCGGGCCTCTCACTGTTGTGGCCTCTCCCGTTGCGCAGCACAGGCTCCGGACGCGCAGGCTCAGCGGCCATGGCTCACCGGCCCAGCTGCCCCGCAGCATGTGGGATCTTCCCGGACCAGGGCACGAACCCGTGTCCCCTGCATCGGCAGGCGGACTCTCAACCACTGCGCCACCAGGGAAGCCCTATGACATTGACATTTTTTAAAAGTCCAGGCCAGTTGTCCTCTGGAGTGTCCCATATTGTTGATTAGTCTGTTTCCTCATGGTTAAATTCAGGTTAAACGTTTTGTTGTTGTTAGAAATGTGTCTTCTGTTGCATCACATCAGGAGGCATCTGCTTTTGTCCCATTATTATGCTAAATTTGAGTATTTAGTTAAGACAGTGTCCACCTGTTATTCTTCTTTGTAATTAGTAAGTAATCTGTGATAGACTGTCAGAATATCCTTTTCCCCAGCAATCTTTCTCCTGTTATAGTATCCATTGATGATCCTTGCTTGAGCTATTTATTGCCTAGTGGTTGCAAAAAGGTAATTTTCTAATTCTGTTGTTCCTTCTGTGTTTATTAGTTAGCAGTCTTTTGTAAAGATATTGCTAATTTTTAAATGGAACTTGTCAGAGTCATGAAGGATTTTATGGAGAATGAAGCAGATTTTGGTTGCTTGTCTTAATAGTGTTGAGCTAAGCGTATTTACCTTACCCTCAGCCACAGAGGATCCAAAGAAACGGTACTGGAGAGAGAGAGATATCTCCTTGACCTTTGCGAAGCTTGAAATACATAAACTTTTTGACTGTGTTTACATTATTTGGGGATGTTTGCTGCTTTTCTCTCTTTGAGAGACCACTCTTTTTAAGGAATAAGAAAAAGATACAGAAATGGTTTTTCTTAAGCTTTTGTTAGTTTTTCTTTGTAAACCAAATTAGTTTTTTTCCCCCCTTGTTTGTTTGGATGGTTTTGTGATTTTTTTTTGATAGTAATTTAACTGGTGGTAATTATGCAGTATCATGCAAAGTAGCTATTTTTAAAAATTCTTTTCTTCTGTAATGTAAAAGAAATGCCATAGTTGGATGAGCTGTCCAAACCTGACTGCTTCTTATGTGCAGTTGGTTGCCCAGACATGAAAACATTAACAGAGTATGTGAGACTGTCTGCAAGTGTCATAGGACTTTTACAGGAAATATTCTTTACATGTTGTCTTCCTTGTTTGTTCTCAGGGATTAGTTACTACTAAAAATGACATCTGACATCATTTATACTGTCATTTTATTAGTTTGTAAAATAAAGGGGGGGCTGGTCCTCTCAGGTTTATGAACTGTGATAAAATCTGCCTTTATCCTAGTCTTTTTTCAAGTTCTATCCAATTTAATTTAGTCTTCCAGCTGTATGTAGCTTTTTAAGGTACCTATCTCACATGTACTAGAGAACAGCCAAATATAGCTGCAGAGTATTTGGAGATGGGTTGGCTGCAGAATGAGCAGAGTAGGCATTAAGGCTATGTGACATTATTTGGTGGTGATGATAACGTTGCATTGGCTTTGTTCAACATATTGCATAGAACTTGGCCAAGTTTTATTTACCTTTTTGTTTTTAGAGGACAGAATAAGATTCATAACATAGGGTCTTAGACACGTACCCAAGTATGCAATTTTGGAGGTGAAGTATGCTGAGTCTTACTGTTGTGTTCCCCAAAGACGGTGTGGTCAGCGTGGTTCTTCAGGGGCGATGAAACTGAAGAGGCTTTGAAGCTGGCCCCTGTAGCACACCATCAGGAAATCTCTAGGCAAGACATATAAGACAGGTGTGGAGCATTTTAATCAAAGGTATATGTAAAAGGTGTGTGATTTCTTTTAGAAGCCCCTGCATTTTTTTTCTCTGTATGCAGAAACAACAGCTAGATTTGAGAGTGGAATGCTGGCTTACAATTTAGCTTTTTGGCACTTTTCCCTTTTTTAAAAATAAAGAAAAAGTTGCTAGTATTTTTTAGAAAACAGATCTCTGACTAGGCTGTAGGATAAGATGCATTTTAACCATTGCTGGCTTATTCTAAGTTCCTTGTGAGGTAAACACACTTTTGAAAACCATACTTAATTATAGATTTACTTGATCATTTCATAACTGCTACTTTAAATTATGTCCCAACGAAAGTTCCATGAACAACAGTAAACCACAAATGTTTTGTTTATGAAGTTAGTTTTGTTTGAATCACATTTTCTGTTTGTCATTCTGGGACTTTTTGAGTATTTTACATTTTCATGGCTACTCCGCGCATTTCTACTCTGTTCTAGTATCTTCAAAAATTTCAGTTAGCACTGAACCTAATGATTATTTACCTTTTTAGGAAGTATCCATGACAGTTACATGGCGGGTGTGGGGGTGGGGTGGCGGGAGGCAAGAAGAATAGGAGTTAACTTCTAAGTGTGCATCTTTAATGGATAATTGAGTTCTTGAGAGCCGAGTTATGATGAAGGAAATGACTCAGCAGAAAATAGCACCTTTTTATTTGTAACCTTTTAGTTTTTTATATTCATAGTTTTCTTGTATGATGAACATTTTCAAACATATAGTAAAGTAGAAAGAATAATATAATGAATAGCCATTGTATTAATTTTTTGCTGTTGTTAATAAATTACCACAAACTTAGTGGTTTATAAAAACACCAGTTTATGATTTTATGGTTATGGAGTTCAGAAATCCAAAATGAGTCTCACTGGACTAAAATAAAGGTGTATCAGGGCTGTGTTCTTGCTGGAGAGCTCGTTTCTTTGCCTTTTCCCACTTCCAGGGGCCACATACCGTACCTTGTCTTATGGCCTCTTTTCTCCATCTTCAAAGCCAACATGTTGTGTGGGTCCTTCTCACACTGCTCTCTCTCTGGTTCTGTCTTCCAGTTCCCTCTCACACTTAAGGAAGTGATTACATTGAGTTCACCTGGATAATCCAGGATAATGTTGCTATGTCCAGGTCACCTGATTAACATCCTTAATTCCCCTGTGCCATTAACATAACATATATACACATTGTGGGGATGATGAAAACATGTTCTGAAACATGGTGATTGTGTTACAATTCAGTAACTTTACTAAAAATCATTGAATTGTGCAATTGAAATGGGTGAGTTTTATGCTGCATAAGTCCTACTTCAGTAGAGTTGTTTTTATTAACCTTTAGATGCTCTCCTTTGCATTTAGGAGTTAAGTCCAAATTTCTTATTGAAGCATATTGGTCTCATCCTAATTAAAATTTTCAAAAATTGTGGTTAAATACACATAACACAGAATTTACCATCTTAACCATTTTTAAGTGTACAGTTCAGTAGTGTTAAGCATGTTGTGCACTTAATCTCCAGAACTTTTTCATTTTGCAAAACTGAAATTCTCTACCCATAAACAATAACTCTTCATTTCCCCCTTTCCTGAGCCCCTGTCAGTCATCATTCTACTTCGTTTCTATGAATTACTACTCTGGATACCTCATATAAGTGAATACAGTATTTGTCTTTTTTGTGACAGCTTATTTCTCTTAGCATAATGTTCTCAAGGTTTATCCATGTTCCAACATGTGACAGTTTTTCCTTTCTAAGTTTTAGTAATATTTCACTGTATGTGTATTTTAATCCATTTCATCCGTTGATTGACATGTGCTTTCATCTTTTGGCTATTGTGAATAATGCTGCTATGAACATGGATGTGCACATTTTTTTTGTGACTCTGCTTTCTGTTCTTTTGGATATATACCCAAAAGTAGATTGCTGGATCTGAGTTAAGTTTTAATTTACCTTTCCAGTTCCTCTTCTGTCTCTTGTGACAGACTTTGCACCAGACTTGCAGACTCTATCTCTGGACCACACTCTACAATTTTGAATTAATCTGGGATTATTATGTTGCAGGTAACAAACTTACTTCCAACTAGATAATGCTAAAGGGGTGGCGGTATTTTAAGGATGTTTCTATGTTACACAGAACCCAAAGGCAGGAATAAGTTTGGGCTTCCAGGAACAACTGGAACCAGGGACTAAAAAACCCTTCAGGTTCCTTTCTATGTATGTTTTATCTAGGTGTTCGCAGTGGTCTCCTATCTCTGCTGAAGAGAACGGTGACTGTCAAAAGCCCCCAAATGTGTAGTTTATAGCCCAGATACTATGAGAAAAACTCTTTCTAAATTTCAGTTTCAAATTTCTGGGTGTCCCCACCCCCACGTCAACTCTGGAATGACCTCACTCTGTATTAAGGAGTTCTGTGTGCAAGTGGGGGCATTGCCAAACAAGTAACAGCTACAAATGCTCTCATCCCCCCTTCCCGTGGGAGATGACCCCTAGTCAGGTCCAGCTATCATAATTAAGACTTTTGTTGTCCCAGGTGCCCTATCCCACCAACTGAAGGTCTTTGGGTGATAGCTGTGCTTTCCCTAATGTGGTCTTGATTGGTTCAGGTATACATTTGCATGATCCTGCACTGTATAGGCTAAATGATACATTTCTTTGTTGTTGGCATTCCTCTGCCCTCTGTTATATTGATATATAGGCATACATTGGAGATATAGCTGGTTTGGTTCCAGACCACCGTAATAAACTGAATATTGCCATAAAGCGAGTCACACGAATTTTTTGGTTTCCCGGTGCATGTAAAAGTTATGTTTAGACTGCACTGTAGTCTGTCAAGTGTGCAAGAGCATTATGTCTAAGAAAACAATGTAGATATCTTAATTAAAAATTCCTTTATTGGCAAAAACCACTAACCATCATCTGAGCCTTTAGCAAGTTGTAATGTTTTTTGCTGGTGGAAGGTCTTGCCTCCATGTTGATGGCTACAGACTGATCAGCCTGGGAGTTGCTGAAGGCTGGGGCAGCTTAAAGTAAGAGAACAATGAAGTTTGCTGCATTGACTGACTCTTCCTTTTACGAGCAATTTCTCTGTAGCATGCAATGCTGTTTGATAGCATTTTGCCCACAGTTGAAATTCTTTCAAATTGGGAGTCAGTCCTTTCAAACCCTGCCATTATCAACTAAGTTTATGTAATATTCTAAGTCCTTTGTTGTTATTTCAACAATCTTCACAGCATCTTCACCAGGACTAGATACCATCTCAAGGAGCCACTTTCTTTGCTCGTCATAAAAAGTTAACTCCTCATCGGTTAAAGTTTTATCCTGAGATTACAGCCATTCAGTCACATCTTCAGGCTCCGCTTCTAATTCTCTCGCTACATCCACCACATCTGCAGTTACTTCCTCCGCTGAAGTCTCGAACCCCTCCAAAGTCATCCACGAGGGTTACAGTCAGCTTCTTCCAAACTCCTCTTAATGTGGATATTTTGACCTCCTCCCATGAATCACAAATGTTCTTAATGGCATCTAGAATGGTGAATCCTTTCCAGAAGGACTTACTTTGCCCAGATGCATCAGAGGATTCACTATAGCCTCACAAAATGTATTTCTTAAAGAACAAGACTTGAAAGTAGAAATGACTCTTTGATCTATGGCTACAGAACGGATGTTGTGTTGGCAACCATGAAAATCTCGTTGCATATCTCCAGCAGAGCTCTTGGGTGACCAGGAGCACCGTCGATGAGTAGTAACATTTTGAAAGGAATCTTTTTTTCTGAGCAGTAAGTCTCAACAGTGGGCTTGAAATGGTCAGTGAAGCATGTTGCAAACAGATGTACAGTCATCCAGGCTTTGTTGTTTCATTTACAGAGCACAGGCAGCGTAGATTGAGCATAATTTTTAAGGGCCCTAGAGTTTTCAGAATGGTAAATGATCACTGGCTTCACCGTAAAGCCACCGGCTGCATTAGCCCCTAACAAGAAAGCCTGTCCTTTGGAGCCAGGCACTGACTTCTCCTCCTTAGCTATGAAAGTCCTAGATAGCAACTTCTCCCAATATAAGGCTGTCTTGTCTACATTGAAAATCTCTTGTTTAGTGTAGCCCACCTTCATGAATTTTCTTAGCTGGATCTTCTGGATAACTTGCTGCAGCTTCTACATCAGCACTTGCTCCTTCACCTTGCACTTTTATGTTATGGAGAGGGCTTCTTTCCTTAAACTGCAAGAACCAACCTCTGCTAGCTTTAAACTTTTCTTCTGCAGCTTCTTCACCTCTCTCAGCCTTCACAGAGTTGAAGAGAGTCAGGGCCTTGCTCTGGATTAGGCTTTGGCTTGAGGGAATGTTGTGGCTGATTTGATCTTCTATCCAGACCACTCAGACTTTCTCCATATCAGCGGTAAGGCTGTTTCACTTTTCTTATGATTCGTGTGTTCACTGGAGTAGCACTTTTCATTTCCTTGAAGAACTTTTCCTCTGCTTTCACAACTTAGCTGTTTGGTACAAGCGACCTAGCTTCTGGCCTATCTTGTTTTTTGACATGCCTTCCTCACTAAGCTTAATCATTTCTAGCTTTTGATTTAAAGGGAGAGATGTGTGGCTCTTCCTTTCACTCGAACAGCTAGAGGCCATTGAAGGGTTATTAGTTGTCCTAATTTCAATATTGTATCTCAGGGAATAGGGAGACCCAAGGAGAAGGGAGAGAGATGGGGGAATGGCTGGTTGGTGGAGTGGTCAGAACACACACATTTACCAATTAAGTTCACAGTCTTATGTGGGCACTGTTCGTGGCACCCCAAAATAATTACAATAGAAACATCATATATTGCTGATCACAGATCACCATAACAAATATAATAATAATGAAAAAGTTTGAAATATTGTGAAACTTACCAAAATGTGACACAGAGACACAAAGTGAGCAAATGCTGTTGGAAAAATGCACTGATAGACTTGCCTGCAGCAGGATTGCCACAGACTTTCAATTTGTAAAAAAGCAATTATCTGTAAAGCACAATAAAGCCAAGTCCATTAAAACAAGGTATGCCTATAGTCCCAGTATAAAATTGTGAGGGGAAAATGTGATGAAAGGAAAAATATAGTTGACCTTTTAACAACTCAGGGGTTAAGAGTGCAAACCCTCCATGCAGTGGAAAATCTGTGTATAATTTGTAATTTGGCCCTCCACATTGGCAGTTCCCAATCCGTGGATTCAACCAATCTTGGATTGTGTAGTACTGTAGTATTTACCACTGAAAAAAATCTGAGTATAGTGGACCCGCCCAATTTACCTCATGTTGGTCAAGGACAGCTGTACTATATTTTGGTCAGTAGCATATTCCAGTCAACAAATATATATTAAGCACCTTCTATATGCCAGGCACTGTTCTCAGCCTGGGGGATAGAAGCAGAAAGAATTACGAGTGTACACTGTCTTCTGTAGGGCAGCAGCAGTAAAATACAGTCAGCAAGTCTCCTGGTCACCTGTTAACTTATTTCATCGGTGAAGAACTGAAGGCCTTGGCCTAGCTTACCCCAGAAAGATTTCCTATGTCTGATATTCTTCATGACCTTCCTTGAGAGGAGCACAGGAGATGTAGGGGCAGGGTGGGAGAGTTCCTTTATGAGGGCCATGCTGCTTTAGCTTTCCCTTCCAATACGATGCTACTTTTGGGACCTAGGGCTTGACCAGGGGTATAATAATTATAGGCTCCTAATAATAGAACTCCTTTAAAACTTAAGTTCATTGCTTATCCACTTCGTATTTGGACATTCCCTTTGATAAATAACCAAGTCCAGTAATATTATAATTAGATTTTAGTCTCCAAATTGCTGAAGAGGATTGCTAGGACCGGGTTAGGTCCCTTAGCTCTGCTTATCTTTCCAGGTTAAAGATCTCTACTCAGGGCATGGGTGGATAATTCTGGATTTAGAGTTTTCTCAGATATTCTGTGGAATGTCACCCCCTAAATTTCCCCTCTCCCAGCTATGTTTCTTTTAGATATGGCTTATAATGAAGGGGGGAGGAGATGGCAGTTTGGGGGATCCTGGGAGAAGTGTTTGAAAGGGGCTATCTACATTGTATTCATCAGTGTCTCACAGTTTAAGTGATGCAGAGAGTTCAGGTGCTGAAATTCAGCAAGTCTCTTAATTATCTAATCATTAGAGGTTTCAGATCTCTGGCTTTGGGCAGAAAGTTATATTCTTATCTTGTATGTCATATCTTCTTTCTGGAAAACCAGATTGGGTTGGGTTGTGTTTTGCAGGTTGGATTGTCTTGAAAAACTTTACTGAAGTTTGCAGAGTGTTCTGTGGGCAATTTCCTTTTATGGTCCAAGCTCCAAAAGCTCCATCTAGCTTTGGAGTGCATATGGAGTATAACCAGTTGCTTTGCTACATACAGGGACTGCTAGCTTGCTAAGCCCAGATGGAGGGGAGCCCGTTTCCTCCATCTCACCTTGACTTTTTGTTTGTTTGTTTATTTGTTTGTTTTTAAAAATATTTACTTATTTTTGGCTGCGTTGGGTCTTCCTTGCTGCTTGCGGGCTTTCTCTAGTTCTGGCGAGTGGGGGTACTCTTTGTTGCGGTGTGTGGGCTTCTCATTGTGGTGGCTTCTCTTGTTGCAGAGCATGGGCTCTAGGCGCTCGGGATTTAGTAGTTATGGCTTGCAGGCTCTAGAGCGCAGGCTCAGTAGTTGTGGCGCATGGGCTTAGTTGCTCTGCGGCATGTGGGATCTTCCCGGACCAGGGCTCAAACCTGTGTCCCCTGCATTGGCAGGCAGATTCTTAACCACTGCTCCACCAGGGAAGTCCCCTTGACTTTGTTATGCATTGTGGATTTTTAACTTTTGCAATACTTTAGTCTTGTATCAGTTAGGACTGTACTGGAGGTGAACACAACCCTGTCTTAAACTAGCCTGAATAAAAATGAGAATTAATAAGGATACAGGAATATCTTAGAACTTAAGTTAGCAATTCATTTGGGCTTCAGAAACAACCAGAACCAGAGACCTGAATGTTGTCAGGCCTGTCTTTTTCTGGCTGTTGGTGAGTTTGTGGTGTTCTTGTGATTCTCATGCATTTGTGTGCCTTTGCATATAATCTCCCTCTGTCTGAAATGCCCCTTCACCCCCTTCTCAAAGTGCTTAACCAGTTCATTAGGGTACAGTTTTTTTTTTTTTTTTGGCAGTACATGGGCCTCTCACTGTTGTGGCTTCTCCCATTGCGGAGCACAGGCTCCGGATATGCAGGCTCAGTGGCCATGGCTCACGGGCCGAGCCGCTCCACGGCATGTGGGATCTTCCCGGACCGGGGCACGAACCCGTGTCCCCTGCATCGGCAGGCGGACTCTCAACCACTGTGCCACCAGGGAAGCCCTAGGGTACAGTTTTGATGTTACCTGGTTGATGAAGCTTTCCCTGAATTCCTAAGTTTGAGTAAGGTATTTTCTTTTCTGTACTTTTGTAGTCCTTGGTTATATTTCTTCCCTGAAATTTACCTCATTGAATTGTGATTTCTTGTTTCTAAATCTTTCTTTAATAGACTTTGTGTTCCTTGGTAGCAAAGACTGTCTTATTTATCTTTACGTTTCTATTACCTAGAGCATGAATGAGTGAAAACTTAAAAGAAATATAAAAGAAGTAAATATTATATACTAACTGATTGGCAGATAGGGAAAACGTTTTTGTACTGATAATTTAGTTTGATTCTGAGCATAAATGTTGTTGGTTCTTTCAGTCCTGGAAACTGTGTTTGGGAATAGGAAATATATTTTTTAGGGTGATCAGAGCATAAGCATACCATACTTGAGTTATGGTGAGGTACAGTGCATGTCTCAATTTGTTCACCCACTCAGTTTCCCATGTCTGAGCTTTGCCGTTTATTGCACTTGACATGGAAGTGTCCCCAAAGGCTAGCAAGGATCACCCATAGGGCAGAATCCTACTCATACCCAAGAGTCTGTCCAACTTCTTTTTCTCTTAAAAATGTTTCATCTTCTTTAACACATGGTGCTGGTACAACTGGATAACCACGGGCAAAAGAATGAAGTCAGACCCCCTACCTCACTCTTTATACAAAAATTAACTGAAAATTAGTGACCTAAATAAAAGTAAAACAATAAAACTATTAGAAGAAACATAGGGATAAATCTTCATGATCTTGGATTGGGCTACTGATTCTTAGATTTGATGTCAGAGTCAAAGCAACAATGAAAAAAACTAGATAAATTGGACTGCAACAAAATTAAAAACTTGTTATGCATCAAAAGACATTATCAAGGAAGTGAAAAGACAGTCAACATAATGGGAGAAAATATTTGTAAATCATATATCTGATAAGGGTCTAGTATCCAGAATATATAAAGAATCCTTACAGCTGCACAATAGGAAGACAAGCAACTCAGTCACAAAAATGAGCAAAGGATTTGAATAGACGTATCTCCGAAGAGGATATACAGATAGCCAAGTACATGAAGAGTTGTTTAAGATCATTGGTCATTAAGGAAATGGAAATCAAAACCACAGTCAGATATCACTTCACACCCACTAGGATGGCTATAATAATAAAAAAAAAAAAGAGGGCTTCCCTGGTGGCGCAGTGGTTGAGAGTCCGCCTGCCGATGCAGGGGACATGGGTTCGTGGCCCGGTCCGGGAAGATCCCACATGCCGCGGAGCGGCTGGGCCTGTGAGCCAATGGCCACTGAGCCTGTGCGTCCGGAGCCTGTGCTCCACAACAGGAGAGGCCAGAACAGTGAGAGGCCTGCGTACCGCAAAAAAAGAAAAAAAAAGAAAAGAAGTGTTGGTGAGGATGT
This sequence comes from Phocoena sinus, assembly GCF_008692025.1. Lineage (NCBI taxonomy): Eukaryota > Metazoa > Chordata > Mammalia > Artiodactyla > Phocoenidae > Phocoena > Phocoena sinus. The sequence goes on along the minus strand of NC_045773.1, from coordinate 64,665,900 downwards.
CGAGAAATAGGAACACTTGACTTGTACATTGTTGGTAGAACTGTAACATGGTTCAGCTGATGTGGAAAACAGTTTGTGGTTTTTCAAAAAGTTAGACATGGAATTACATGTGACCCAGACGTTCTACTCCTAGGTATATATCTAAAGAAATGAACACATATGCCCACACAGACATTTGTATATGAATGTTTATAGCAGTATTACTCAATAGTCAAAAGGTAGAAACAATCCAAATGCCCATCAGCAGATGAATGGATAGTCAAAATGTGGTATGTACATATAATGGAATATTATTTAGCCATATAAAGGAATGAAATACTGATCAGCATGCTACCATTTGGGATAAATCTCAAAAATATTCTGCTAAGTGGAGGAAACCAGACACAGAGGTTGCATATGGTGTCATTCCTTTTATATAAATTATCCAAAATAGAGAAATTCATAGAGACAGAAAACAGATATGTAGTTGCCTGGGGATGGGGGGGAGGGAATAATGAAGACTGATTACTTAATGGATATGTGGTGTTCATAATGGGTATGAGATGATTTAAAAGTTTTGAAAGTAGAGGTGGTTGCACAACATTGTGAATGCGGTAAACACCATTGAATTGTATACTTTCAAGTATGTAGTTAATTGTATGTTATGTGACTTTCACCTCAGTTTTTTTAAAAGAGGGGAAATAGTTTGATCTTGACACAGTCAAAGGCACTCAGAAATTAAAGTCTATGATGCCAGTGTCAAATTGGTGTAGGCTCAAAATCTGCCCCTTCCCCTGCCCACTTTTTAAACAATGAGCCAATTGTATTTTCTCAGATGACAGCGATACCCAATGTAAGATGGCTCTGGGGTTGCCTAATTTAGTGGTTCAACTATATCATCAAGGACACAGCAATTTTATTTCCCTTTCTGATCTGTCATTGTCAGCATGTCAGCCTCATCCTCATTAGGTCTCCTGAGGATCGCGGTAGGTTCCTTAATGTTCCCTAGATGGCTGAAGTAATTCTTTGCACCTAATTTTTTTTTGTATCTTCCAGTGGTGGGAAATAAGATACCTTTTCTTTCTTCTGTTTTTGTTTTCATTTACCTTTTTTATAAACTATTCAAACCTACAGAAAATTTTTTAAAAATCAGAGTATATACCCTTATACTTGCCACCTAATTCAACAACAGTGGTTAACATTTTTGCCATAATTTGTTTTCTCTATGTAAAAATTTTTTGAATCATTTGAAAGTTGTAGACATCACGACCCTTCATCCTTAAATATTTCAGCATGCTTCTAAAAAAAAGGACATTCCTTTACATAACTACATAGTAAGGCACTAAGATAATTTACAAAAATTCTTTAGTACTAAAAAGATATCCAGTACATATTGTAAGTTTGCTCAGTTCTTCCCAAATGTATCATTTTTAACCTTTTTTTTTTTAATAGAATCAGAATCCCTTCAAGGACCTCAAAGATCATATATTGCATTTGGTTGTTATGTCTCTTTGAATTTTTTTGTGTTTGGGGGTTGTCAACAAGGCTTGAGGGATCTTAGTTCCCTGACCAGGGACTGAACCCAGGCCACGGCAGTGAAAGCGCCTAACCCCTGGACCCTCTCTTTAAATCTAGAACAGTGCCACCACCTTGGGTTTTCATGGCAGAATGCTAGTGTTTTACTTTCTCTTTGGAAAAGGTATAACTGCTGATGTTAGAGGGACCAGTTCTAAAAAGTATTAAAATTAATGGATCAGTAAATAGCCAGGAAAAGAAGAGGAAGAAACAGTCTTAGGCTTGCTAGGGCCCTGAGAAGTGGGTAAATACTGGTGTGAACTTTGTTGCTCCTCTTAATGAAATCTTCCACAAGTTCTTTCTTTCTTCTTACTGTCTTCATGTATTAAATAATATCATCTATTAGTTAATTTTTAGGTTTGAAAGTATTTTAAGTCTTCTTTAGCCCAACTTCTGTTCCCTACCTGCATTCATCTTTGTTTTAATGAAATTCTCAGTTTCTTCTCAGTCCTTAAAATTCACAAGTACACGTTTTCTGGCCTCTTTTTTTGGTCTTCCATGTTACATGCTTGCTGAGTTGATGTTGGAAAGCCCGGGTAGATGTTGGAAAGCCCAGGTAAGAACTGACATCTGTTTTGCTGATCCTTTTTCTAATCAGCTTTTTTCAGTCATTCAAAGATAGTGAGGTCTTTCTGATCCCTGATGAGCTTGTGCCTTAGGAGCAGTATCATTGGTGCTCCACAGGTGAGGGAAACTTCTTGAAGTTCAGGATAGGTACTGCTTGAAGCCTGAGGAAGCTACTGTTCATGTTTAACTAGATTGATTCAGTATTCTGACTTCCCATTTTAATTTATGTCCAAATTAGATGGATAGTTTTTTTTCTTATAAACAATTTGGACCCTTTTGAGTTTCTTACTTGTTCAGAGAGTGGAAAGAGAAGGTGTCTAATTTTATTTTGCTGAGAGTCTGAGCTAATACTTAGACTTCCGGCATTCCCTCTTTAATTCTGATTTCCTAGTTTTCTTAACTGTTTTCTTCTACCCCCGTATTTTTGGGATTATGTTCCTGACTGTATATTCAGTATATAGATGATTTTTCTTTATAAGACTGTCAGTTTGACTTACGTTTGTATAAATAGTACAAAAATAAATGTTTTGTGTTTGTGAATATATGCAAGATTAGGCATTTGACCACTTTCAGGAATTCAGTTTAATGAGAAGTTACAATTAATTCATTTATAGAATTCATGATGGTACTTAATATGTTCTTAAGAAAATCAGATGTTCAGAGCATTAGTAGAAAACTGGAAAATTCTGGGTAAGGTAAAAGTTTTATGCCTTTGAATAGATGTGGTTCTGATTTGTACTAATAATTGACTGTCTAGCCTGGGGCAAGTTATTTACCTGTCAGTGCATCTGTGGCCTCATCTATAAAATGAAGGTTGGACAATATTGCTTCTTAGTTATAAAACTGCATTTCATCAGGAAACACATATCAGCATCACCAGATTCTTCTACTCCAAATCAGGTTAACCTGATTATCAGTGCAGTTGAAACTGTATTGTGCACCAAGCCCATTTTTTTTTTTTTACCCCAAGATGGAAAAGCTGCCTTGGGCTGATAAGCCTCAGTGTGAGAGATAGTTGTAGTTACCCTTCTTTGAGTGTCCCTGGTTTGCTGCAGTCTGCTAGGCTTTGTAACGGAGAGGGCCCTTGTCTGTTTTGCTGTCTGTTCTGTCCCTAGACCCAGGCCGAGTGCCTAGAACATGGATAAATGCTCATTAATTAAATATTTGTTGAATGAATGACTGCCAACCTAGGGCATTGGCATTTACACACATTGCCTCATGCAGTCTTCACAGCCAACTTTATAACACCCAACTTTGTAATAAAAAATATAAGCAACCTTACAATAAAAAAACTCAGTTTTGCACGTGAGCAAACTGACACAGATGCTTAACCACTTGTTCAAAGCCCCACAGCCAGGGGTTAGGAGCTGCCTCCAAACAAAGCCATTTAAAATTTTACCATTTTATAATCAAATGGGACCTAATCAAAAACTTAAAAGCTTTTGCACAGTAAGAAAACCATAAGCAAAACGAAAAGACAACCTATGGACTGGGAGAAAATATTTGCAAACAATGCAACTGACAAGGGCTTAATTTCCAAAATATACTAACAGCTCATACAACTCAATGACAAAGAAACAAACAACCCAATGGAAAAATGGGCAGATGACCTAAATAGACATTTCTTCAAAGAAGACATACAGATGGCCAATAGGCACATGAAAAGATGCTCAATATCGCTAATTATTAGAGAAACGAAAATCAAAACTGCAATGAGTTATCACCTCACACTGGTCAGAATGGCCATCATTAAAAAGTCTACAAATAACAAATGCTGGATAGGGTGTGGAGAAAAGGGAACCCTCCTACACTGTTGGTGTGAATGTAAATTGGTGCAGCCACAATGGAAAACAGTTTGGAGGTTCCTTTAAAAACTAAAAATAGAGTTGCCATATGATCCAGCAATTCCACTTCTGTGCATATATCAGGAGAAAACTAATTTGAAAAGGTACATGCACCCCCATGTTCATAGCAGCACTATTTACAATAGCCAAGACGTGGAAGCAACCTAAATGTCCATTGACAGATGAATGGATAATGAAGATTGGTAAATATATACAATGGAATACTACTCAGCCATAAAAAAGAGTGAAATAATGCCATTTGCAGCAACATGCATGGACCTAGAGATTATCATACTAAGTGAATGAAGTAAGTCAGGAAGGCAAATACCATGTGGTATCACCGATATGTGGAATCTAACATATGATCCAAATGAATTTATTTACAAAACAGAAACAGACTCACAGACGTAGAAAACAAACTTATGGTTACCAAAGGGGAAAGGGGGTGGGGGAGGGATAAATTAGGAGTTTGGGATTAGCAGATACAAACCACCTGATAAACAGCACAGGGAACTATATTCAGTATCCCGTAATAAACCATAATGGAAAAGAATATGATAAATAATATATATATCTGAATCACTTTGCTGTACATCAGAAACTAACATAACATTGTAAGTCAACTATACGTCAGTAAAAAAATAAAGTAAAATTTTACCATTTTAACCATTTTTCAGTGCACAGTTCTGTGGCATAAAGTATATTCACAATGTTATGTAACCATCTCTATCATCCATCTTTGCCTGTGCCCTTTTTCCCCCTATTAACACTGCCTCCCTTTGTTCTTTAGGGCACTTTTAACTTTTTAAAATCAGAGTAAAAACTTCTCTTGAGCAAAAACACTGAAGGAACCTGGAAGTTTAAACTTTCAGGCTGGGCTGCATACTGAGTCAGTGTCCTCCCTTTCCCATCTCCTCAGCCAGCTCTGTTTCATGTAGAGTTTTTTATTGGCTAATAATAGTTGGGTATGTTGTTTTGAACAGGAATACATGCTATCAAGTCTGCTGTTCTCACACTGAATAGGAGCTGTTTAGTCTTTTCCTGCGGTTCCTTGGCCCTGTGAGGCAGTGATCTAAATGGTCCAAGTGCTGAGGAGCTGTGTACCTGCCTGATGGGTTAGAGCACCACCGGGCTAATGTCTTCTCTCCGCCTTGTACTTGGGAAATGATTGTGCTTTGTCATCCTTCACTTCTTCGTCCTGATAGGAGTCCAGTTCACTACTTTCAGTTTCACTTTGGGCTTTAAAAGTATTCCTTAATCTTTCTCTGGTTGAATTTTCTGTATAATACAGGTACAAGTAAGCAGTTTTGTTGGCTTGGCTGTGGGATGAGTTGGAATATGTGAAAGGAGATTTGGGAGGGGGATGGATCTGCCTAAGTAGGGTAGCTGGACTTTTCCACTTGCTAGTGTTTCTCCTGTGCTGGTCTCGAAGTCCTGTTTGATATCAGGCAGAGCCAAGTGGCGAAATATGACACAGGCTGAGGATGAGCATTGGCAATTGTCCTGAGTGCACAAATAGTCTCTTCCCTCCCAAGCATATTTTACAGCCAAGTGAACAGAAGACAATTCAGGCTGTTTGCCTGAGACCTTCGGCAGAAAAATTATCTTTATAAAAAAGTGGCCACTTGGTTTTTATAAAAAGTTTCAGAAGAACAAAATGCAACCTAGGCTTATTTCTCTCTCCCTTGTTTTATCTCTGATCCCTAAGTGTAAGGCTGATTCCAGATGTACTCCTAAGTCTGTTTGCGGGTGGTAGGGTCTGGGCATCCCCAAGTTCGACCAGTCACATATTCTTCACTTGAGATCAGTGTCAGCTAGATAAGGAAGTTGCCGGAAAAACTGAAGTCTAAGCCTTCCTATTGAATGGTCAAGTAAACAGGCACAGTTTGGACCCTGGCCCAGTTCTGCTCCATGTAAATTTTATCTAGCACACACATGACGGGCCAGCAGTTGGTGGTGGTGTAATTCCAGTCATGACTCACTAATAACTGCAGGTCGCCATTGCATGAGGCTTGACCTGAGGTAGCTGCTCTAAATATAGCCTTCCTTTCTGGCAGCTGCAAACACCTGGAAGAGCAGGCAGGCCCCCAGCAGAAAAGTATTTGCTGTTAATAGCATGTCTGTTGAACAGTTGTGTACTGTCAGAGCTTATTTCATGCTATGTTTATACATAATTAAAAACAACCCACTGTATCCATTGGCTTATGGTTGGGTTATGTTTAGAAAAATGCTATTTGTGTTGTTATTCTGTGGGGACTGGGGATGATGTCACTAGTTTGAGGAAGACCATAAGAGAAATGGTTAATGAAATTACTGACAATTTCTTTGATCTTTAATGAACACAGCTAACTTAAACCCCCTTAGCGGCCTTTGGTCTCTGGCACTGAAGAACCAAGCTGTCAGTCGTGTGATTCTGTTCAGTTAGGGACTCTGGTTTGTGTGCTTGGTAGTCCTTCTGACCTAAGGGGGTTTATAAGTAATTGAAAAGAACACTAGGGACTTCCCTGGTGGTCCAGTGGTAAAGAATTCACCTTACAATGCAGGGGACATGGCTTTGATCCCTGATCAGGGAGCTAAGATCCGACATGCCGCGGGGCAACTAAGCCCGTGCGCCAAAACTACGGCACTTGCACACCTCAACTAGAGCCCGCGTGCTCTGGAACCCGCGCGCCACAACTACAGAGCCCATGTGCCCTGGAGCCTGCGTGCCACAACTAGAGAAGAGAAAACCCACATGCCACAACTAGAGAGAAGCCAGCACACCACAACGAAGAGCCCACGCGCCACAACGAAAGATACCGCATGCCTCAACGAAGATCCTGTGTACTGCAACTAAGACCTGATACAGCCAAAAATAAATTAAATAAATAAATCTTAAAAAACAAAATAAAGAACACCACTATTTACAAAATGGTGTTAAGACCTCACCAAGATCTTATTTTTTACCTGTCAGATCGACAAAAATCCAAAATGTTGGAGAAACACTGTTGATGAGCAAGTGGGGCAATAGGCACTCTCATACATTCTTGGTGGGAGCATTCATTAAGTATGTAACTTTTTTATTGAGGGAAGTTTAGATATATCGATTGAAGCCACAAATATATGCCCTTTGACCCAGTGGTATCACTTGTAGGACTTTATCCTACAGATGCACTTGTATGTTAAACTATGTGTGCTTAATCTTATATATGGAAGAATTAAAGATTGGAAGCAAACTCAAAAGTGGATTGGTTACCTAAATAATGATATATCTATACAGTGGATACAGCTATAAAAAACAATGAGGATATTCATTGTGTACTGACTTAGAAATGTCTTCATGATACAGTGTTAAGGGAATAAAGGAAAGGGCAGTGTGTAATATGCTACCAATTGTGTAAGAAGGGGGGAATGTATATCATTTGCTTGTATGTGCGTAAGGAAGTTCTGGAAGGGTATTTAAGAAAGTAATATGAACGAATGATTACCTGTGTGTGTGTAGGAAGGAAGAGATAAGATGGGTATTTTTCATTGTATGAAACTTTGAATCATGTGCATGTATTGCTTTTTCAAAAAAATAATTAGATTTTTTTTTTTTAATGGAGCTTCTTTGGATTTTAGTCACAGCTACAGAGGAGCTCTCTTTTAATTGACTCCCTTACCAATACTTGCTGTCCTTATGGGTAAGAGGGGGATTTCCTCACATTGTTGCTGATGGTGCTAATAATGTTTATTACTTTCTATGTGGGTACCTTGGGAAGAAAGTGATGCACAAGTTTTTCGTCCTGCTGTTTTTCCTGTTGTTCCTTAGCCAGAATCAACGACTCTGAAGATTAACATACCAGGAGCCGTCTATATACCTTCTATATATGGGTTCTATAGGTTCCTTTTGTTTGACAATTAGGATAATATGCTCTGGAGAGGACTGAAGTCTTTTGCCTTTTCTCTTTATTTGTAGGAACCTACAAGCAGCAATTGGCGCCTATTATGACTTTGAGAGCCCAAACATCAGTGTGCCCTCTATGTCCTTTGTTGAAGATGTCACCATAGGAGAAGGGGAGTCGATACCTCCTGATACTCAATTTATAAAAACATGGCGAATCCAAAATTCTGGTAAATGTATAACGAGCAATCTTCCTTGCCCAGTTTTCTTTTTCTTAGTAGTTAAAAGAAATAAGGAAGTGTTTTAGCTTAAATTATGTGATTGTGTAACTCTGAGCTTTTCCTTATACATGATGTAGAATTTTCTGTTACTGGTATGATGACCCAAACACCAATAAAATACTCCCTAGATTAGGAAGAATTTAGGTCTTGATGACATTTAAACACAATTCAATATTCTTTTGATACCAGGAACTAGGCCTGTGTGTGGTGGTGGTATTGTCTCCACCTGTACAGTTCTACTCCATCATTTTATTTCTGCTCTAATTAATCTTCCAGTTATTTCCAGCAAGCTAGAGGAGGTACATCCTTGAATGGAACAAGGTAGTTAGAGTTGTGAGCATCTGCTCTTTTGAAAGCTTATTTCTTTGCAACCACAAGGATGATTGTATCTGAAATTTTCATTGAGCTATCTATTTGAGATGTTAACATCACTTTGAAAAATTGGGTAAGAAGTGTAGGGATTTGCTCAGAATAGAAAAGATGGAAAGATTGAGAAATTGCTTTTTTTAAAAAACATTGTTTTGACGTACTGCTGATTTAAGAAAAATTTAACATAAGTTAACCGTAGTTCTTTGAAAATAGTATCTGAATATGTATTAGTAAATGTTTATTATCACCTTTTACTTGTTAATTCTTTTCGAATGACTTTTTAAATTTGAGTGAGTTTAGTATTTCTTGTCTCATCCAGTAACAGTTTATGCTGACTAGGTGAGGATGCTTTAACTTCCTTATTAATGAGGATTTACAAAAGAAATTCTAAGAGATGGAAAACTAGACAAAAGGAATATTTAGCTAAAAGTTTGTTGGTGTCGGGGAACCATGTCTAGTAAGGTAATCTGATGTGGAATGATATAAAACTCTGGGGACTCAAACCTATAAAAGTGACCTTTTATTGGACCCTGTTTACTTTTCAGTTCTTTATACTTCAGTTCTTTTATGATGGGGAGAGACTGGCCAAGCTAGCCTTTTATATAATAATTAATGTACCAAATTATTATTCTTAGTTTTTCTGGCTAATTTGGAAGTAACTTTACCTTGGATGGTGTGTCACTGAGCAAAAGCACATAATCTGGATTGACCCAGTATTGTAGATGACTGGGGACATCAGTGGCTTTGTAAATTTTCATTAGCTTCTTTTCTCTTTTGGTTATAACACTGTTTGGTGCATTGTTAGTTTGAGAGGCACATGGCAATACAGGAAAACAGCCATTTTTCTTGAAATTCTTGTTCCAAGTTTGATTATCTTTACATTGTCTAATTTCTTTCTCACCTTGCTTAGTGTTGTCTGCTTTTAAAAATATTAAAACAATCTCTTTAGGTCAGCTTTTATTCATTATATTTCTTATCTGAATTACTAAAATCTGTGTTACTGGTCAAAAATGCTTTTGAAACCTAGCCATGAATTTTTAAAATGAATAACATTTGTTTAGAAAGTATAGCTTATTAAAAGTTTTGTTTATTTAAAAGAATTAATCCAAGACCTTGTTTACTTAATGGTGAAAACACTGGAAATGGTCTGGCTTTCCATGGGTTCTTTATAGTGTTTTTAAATATTGAAAGTTGTTAGAGTACTGTTGAAATGTTTTAAATACCATCTTGCTGCAAAATAACCATTTTATATTTCAGAAAGCCTCTTGAAATATCTACTCACTCACTAGACAGTTCCTTGGGTTAATGGGAGATTGTAAGGGTTTGATATAAAATGGCGAGAATGTCAAATCAGAACCCCAAAGAGCTTGCCTTTCACCTTGACTTGGAGAAAATTTGTTTTAGTGTCCTGCTTTTGCATAGTAACTCCAGTTTAAAACAGTCTCTGGGTCTGCAGCCTGTCTTCCTGTAAAAGGACATTTTTGTTCCTGTACACCTCTTAAAAACTGGGCAACAGTTGCTAGAGATTTTACCTTTCGAGGTACTTGGAACAGGTAGGTTTTTTATTCTTCTGGAAATCGTTCCATCAGTTGTAAAATAGTTTTGTGTCTGTAAACTAAATGCTTTCCATTTGATTAAGAAGAAACTGGCCTCACATAATTAAGTGACAGGTATGTTATTAGAGAGAGAGATAAGGAAAGCATGCACAGGCACTGGTTCTTTGGTGTCATTCTAATCTGGCCTGGGTTTTTTCTGGAAATAGAGTGGTAACACAAAGAAGTAGGGTAGGCCGGGACTTCCCTGGCAGTCCAGTGGTTAAGGCTCTGCTCCCAATGCAGGGGGCATGGGTTCAATCCCTGGTTGGGGAACTAAGATCCTGCATGCCGCATGGCGTGGCCAAAAAAAAAGAACTAGGGTAGGGCTTAGCTGTTTCTCCTCAGGCTCTCTTACTCTCATTCATAACCTTCCCTAAGAGATAAGTGCTCGCTGAAAGAGTTTCATAAATAATTTTTCACGGTGCTTCTCTACTGTCATGTTTCAGGCATATCAGGAATTCAAATTTACAACAGATGAGATTGATAGGAACTGCATATAGCTGTCCCAGCACCTTCCCCAAAGAAGATAAATGTCACACACTGTTTAAAATTAAACACCTAATATTGTTTAAGTCCTTACATTCAGATCATAGAAAAACGGAAGTGAGACATTTAATGACATAGATGCAGAATCCCAGGATCCAAACTTTTGGTACTGTGTAAGTTTTAGAAGTTTGGGAAACATGACCAGGAAACTTTACAGTTGGAGTTTAAAATGAAAATTTGAAACTGTCCCTCTGAGGATGAAAGGAGACAATTCTCTTTACCAACACTTACAGCTTTTCAGTTGTTATAGCCATGCTCTGCTGTCCAGCTGTGGTGAGTGTTAAACTACGCATATTATAACTCTGGTGTTTCTCTGACTTTAATGAAGTAGTTATGATTGTTATATGAGAGAGTGACATGAGAGTCATCTTTATTTTCTAAACTACATAGAAGTGAATATGAAACAACAGTTGAGGGAAAAAAAGAAGCTTGAGAAAGAACAACTATTCCCTCCATTTTTCTTTTGACTCCTTAAAATAAGTTTCTTATGTTCCAGTCACTTTATCAGGTACAGGAAGAAAATGGCAACAAGATCAGTGAAGGTCCCTGTTTGCATGTAGCTTAATTTGAAATGCAATCTCTAAAGCTACAGGGGTTAAAAAGAGGGAGGGGGTCTTCACTGAGGTTTGTCTTTGGTCTTGCTCTTTGGATGTTCCTTGTTGTCTCCAAACTATTTCTATAATCACTTATACCTAGTAAGTCTCAGACTTTCTGGAACTGATGGACTTTTATTTCATTTTTGCCATGCTCTCTATCATCTCAGAATTGCCACATGACAGGTTTCTTGTTTTGTTTTGACTTTTTATGTTTTTTAATAAAATTATATTCCATGATAACTGGAGAATCACAGCCTTAGTCATATGTGTGCTTGCGATACTTAACTTGGAAAGTCATAAAACACAGATTAGTCTTTCTTTTGTTCTTATATATATCTACCCCCCCCCCCCATTAAGCTAGTTGTAACAGACTTAATTTGAAGTGCTATTGTGTTATGCTTCTCAAATCCAGATTTTTCCAGTATGCTTAGCCTGGTAGGCCAAGTAGCTCATCAGTGTTTCCCTTCCTTCTGTATCAAGAGCCAGTATCAGTGACCTTTTCAGAACTACCTGACCTGACAGTTGGGGGCTGTAAGAACTATATGTCATAATAAACTGTTGGTAACTCTCAGAAGGCAGATGATTGGTTCTTCATTTTATAGCAGATTAACACTTCATAGTTGATGGTGTATAACTCTTCCAGTTTTTTCAAGAGGCTCTCGAAGAACCACATCAGTAGGGTCTGATGTACTAAAAAGATCAGGACCGTAGCCTCATAATTGTTAATCATTTAACATTTTACCAACTAACTCAGTATCCTGGGAATACAGCAGTACTCCCTCTTTTGCACAGATGAGAGATCCAACTGTCTCAGCTGCTTGTGCTTGTCTGCCTAGGACAGCCAAGTATTTTCCACACCCAGACAGTCTTGGTTTCCCTTGTTTTCTTTAAAGTTGGAAAACAGACACATTCTTGGATTTTCATATAAACATTGTCTTGTTATAGATGTGTGTGTGTGTGTGTGTGTGTGCATGTGTATGTGTGTCTTTTAAAGAATAATTGTGAATTCAGCCCTATAATAGTAGTTTAATTTTCCTCTTGGATCTTGGTCTTTAAAGAGACTGACATTTTCCAAGGTACTTCACATCAACTGCTACTATTCTTGACTAAGACAAATATGCTTTTGCCGGGCCGTAGGCCCCAGAAATGAAAAAAAAGAATTTTCACGTATTGCCAGTGTATCATCCACAACCTTTTCCACAGCAGCAGTTGCCCTTTATAGTGTTAACTTTAAGAGGGCACTTTGCTGGCAGGATTTTTTTTTTTTTTTTTTTTTTTGCGGTACGCGGGCCTCTCACTGTTGTGGCCTCTCCTGTTGCGGAGCACAGGCTCCGGACGCGCAGGCTCAACGGCCATGGCTCACGGGCCCAGCTGCTCCGCAGCATGTGGGATCTTCCCGGACCGGGGCACGAACCCGTGTCCCCCGCATCGGCAGGCGGACTCTCAACCACTGCGCCACCAGGGAAGCCCAGGATTTTTTTTAAAGAGGGTCTGACAGACATAGTGACCACTCCTCCATCTGCTACCCCTAAAAAAAAAAAAATCCAAGAGCCACAGCAGGTGCCGTTCATTATGGGGCTGAGATCTCAGCAGTAGAGTGTTGGTTGCTTTTCTCTCCAGTTCTCTTTTTCAGTAGTAAACCAAGTATATCAAAACCGGCCTGGCACTTCACAAACAAGGTACAGAGGAATCCTAGAGTGTTGTTAGGAGATGAGTTTCAAGCATGCTGAAAGTCCTTCCATGTCCAGCTTTTCATGGTGATTTGCTTTTATAATGAATGTATGTATCTCAACAAAAAAATAGAGAGAGCTTTCTGTATATAGTAAAAAGGAGTCTGTTGGAGGGACTTCACAGGAAAGATCGCATCTAGTCACTGTGTGGCCACCTATGACTAGTCAGAAGTCAATATATTGATTTCTCATTTGAGTTAGTTTACGTGAAAATATGTGTACAGGAGTGGGAACCAAATAAGACTGTTCCCACTTCCAAAGGAGGGAAAGACATTCCTGCCAAAGCCATTTCTCTGTCTTGCCATTCCTATTCTTTCTACAAGCACCTCTTGCTGGTATCATCACCCCTGAGACAACGGGTCATTGTACTGTTAATCAGGGCCCACTATTCATATTTTCCCCACTACTGTTTGAACCTGAAAATGAAACTTTCATTTGACTCCTTTGTCTTATTTGCAGTCTTTGACCCTCGATCTTTTCATTGTTAGGAACTCCAGAAGAAAAGTCGTACATCAGGGAAAAAGCAGTTCTAAAATGAAAATAATACAGAAACTATTCCTCTTTCCTCAATGGAAAGTTTCATCCTCTTTCCTCGATGGAAAAACTGGGGACAGTCAGACATATTTTTACTTTGAATGTCAGTTTAAAAGGTCAAGTGCAAATGGGTACGTGTTCTTAGTAGAGAAAGCAGTCTTCCAAAGATGTGGGCCTGAGCTTCATTTCCATGGCTCTTTTCTGACATCATTCTTAGGTTCTACAGATTCAGTGTGATGTGTGGCCTTCCCTGGGTCACCCAAAACACATCTGCTTGAGGAACTGCCTTGCTTTTGCTGTGTGTGCTTTCTGTTAGGGATAGACTGCTGTTCAGAGGTTGCTGACTCTGATTCTTTCTGACCAGTGAGGTGTTACATAGCTCAAAGATATGTGGATAGGTTTACATATGTGTGAGAGACAAAGAGACCTCTTCTACAGTTTTGTAATGAACTGCACTCAGCATAGGACCATTGATTGCCTAACATTTTTTTCTTTTGCTTGAACTCAGGGGCAGAGGCCTGGCCTCCAGGGGTTTGTCTTAAATATGTCGGGGGAGACCAATTTGGACATGTGAACATGGTGATGGTGAGATCGCTAGAGCCCCAAGAGATTGCAGATGTCAGCGTCCAGATGTGCAGCCCCAGCAGAGCAGGAATGTATCAGGGACAGTGGCGGATGTGCACTGCTACAGGACTCTACTATGGAGGTGAGTATGTCCCTGTGCAGCCCAGGGTGAAGGAATTAATGTAACATCTTACAGCATCCCCGGTTGCTCACAGAGCCTGTCAAATTATGTAGCAGGGTGTGGTCCCTTTTAAAAAAAACAGCGACCCCATGCGGGTAAATGACTTGAATTTAATGACTAATTGGTTCAGTCTAGCGGTCTCCTTTTTATACTAGGAATTTAGTTAAAATTTAGTGAAGTGTAATGAGATATATATTGCATTCTAAACAATGATTTAGTAGTGCTGCTATTTTTATTATATAATCTAGTAGGTGCTGTAAGAATACTGAAGGCAGTCCTTGTTCTCACAGTCTCTAGACAGAAGTTATATAAAAAAAGATAATGCACAAAATGTGCATACTTCTCTCCACCTGATGACCTGTCAAGATGCTAGTACCTCTCACTCTTTCTTTTTACTGCCATACTTTTTGGACAGAGTGATTTACACTCATTGTCTCTTTTTCCCATTTACTTTTATTTTTCAAACTAGTCAGTCCTTTACCCACTCCAGTGATGTTTATCAGCAACTACCCAGTTTCCAAATCCAGTAGCCACTTTCCAGTCTTCATACTAACTGACCCTCTATCATTTGGCACCAAACTAAATGTTTTTTGAAGTGTGTTCCTTCTTAGACTCACATGGTACCTCTCTTGTTTCTTCTCTGAATGTTCTTTGTCTAGTCTCATTTTTGCCATGGGACTACAGACATACCTTGATTTATTGACGTTCACTTTATTGTGCTTTACAGATAATTTTGTTTTTTACAAATTGAAGATTCGTGACAACCTTTCGTTGAGCAAGTCTGCTGGCACCGTTTTTCCAACAGCATTTGCACACTTTGTGTCTCTGTGTCACATTTTGGTAATTCTCACAAAATTTCAAATTTTTTCATTATTATTATATTTGTTATGGTGACCTGTGATCAGCAATCTCTGATGTTTCCATTGTAATTGTTTTGGGATGCCACAAACTGTGCCCACATAAGACTGTGAACTTAATTGGTAAATGTGTGTGTTCTGACCACTCCACCAATTAGCCATTCCTCCATCTCGTTTCCTTTCCTTGGGTCTCCCTATTCCCTGAGATACAATATTGAAATTAGGACAACTAATAACCCTTCAGTGGCCTCTAGCTGTTCGAGTGAAAGGAAGAGCCACACATCTCTCCCTTTAAATCAAAAGCTAGAAATGATTAAGCTTAGTGAGGAAGGCATGTCAAAAAACAAGATAGGCCAGAAGCTAGGTCGCTTGTACCAAACAGCTAAGTTGTGAAAGCAGAGGAAAAGTTCTTCAAGGAAATGAAAAGTGCTACTCCAGTGAACACACGAATCATAAGAAAAGTGAAACAGCCTTACCGCTGATATGGAGAAAGTCTGAGTGGTCTGGATAGAAGATCAAATCAGCCACAACATTCCCTCAAGCCAAAGCCTAATCCAGAGCAAGGCCCTGACTCTCTTCAACTCTGTGAAGGCTGAGAGAGGTGAAGAAGCTGCAGAAGAAAAGTTTAAAGCTAGCAGAGGTTGGTTCTTGCAGTTTAAGGAAAGAAGCCCTCTCCATAACATAAAAGTGCAAGGTGAAGGAGCAAGTGCTGATGTAGAAGCTGCAGCAAGTTATCCAGAAGATCCAGCTAAGAAAATTCATGAAGGTGGGCTACACTAAACAAGAGATTTTCAATGTAGACAAGACAGCCTTATATTGGGAGAAGTTGCTATCTAGGACTTTCATAGCTAAGGAGGAGGAGTCAGTGCCTGGCTCCAAAGGACAGGCTTTCTTGTTAGGGGCTAATGCAGCCGGTGGCTTTACGGTGAAGCCAGTGATCATTTACCATTCTGAAAACTCTAGGGCCCTTAAAAATTATGCTCAATCTGCGCTGCCTGTGCTCTGTAAATGAAACAACAAAGCCTGGATGACTGTACATCTGTTTGCAACATGCTTCACTGACCATTTCAAGCCCACTGTTGAGACTTACTGCTCAGAAAAAAAGATTCCTTTCAAAATGTTACTACTCATCGACGGTGCTCCTGGTCACCCAAGAGCTCTGCTGGAGATATGCAACGAGATTTTCATGGTTGCCAACACAACATCCGTTCTGTAGCCATAGATCAAAGAGTCATTTCTACTTTCAAGTCTTGTTCTTTAAGAAATACATTTTGTGAGGCTATAGTGAATCCTCTGATGCATCTGGGCAAAGTAAGTCCTTCTGGAAAGGATTCACCATTCTAGATGCCATTAAGAACATTTGTGATTCATGGGAGGAGGTCAAAATATCCACATTAAGAGGAGTTTGGAAGAAGCTGACTGTAACCCTCGTGAATGACTTTGGAGGGGTTCGAGACTTCAGCGGAGGAAGTAACTGCAGATGTGGTGGATGTAGCGAGAGAATTAGAAGCGGAGCCTGAAGATGTGACTGAATGGCTGCAATCTCAGGATAAAACTTTAACCGATGAGGAGTTAACTTTTTATGACGAGCAAAGAAAGTGGCTCCTTGAGATGGTATCTAGTCCTGGTGAAGATGCTGTGAAGATTGTTGAAATAACAACAAAGGACTTAGAATATTACATAAACTTAGTTGATAAAGCAATGGCAGGGTTTGAAAGGACTGACTCCCAATTTGAAAGAATTTCAACTGTGGGCAAAATGCTATCAAACAGCATTGCATGCTACAGAGAAATTGCTCGTAAAAGGAAGAGTCAGTCAATGCAGCAAACTTCATTGTTCTCTTACTTTAAGCTGCCCCAGCCTTCAGCAACTCCCAGGCTGATCAGTCTGTAGCCATCAACATGGAGGCAAGACCTTCCACCAGCAAAAAACATTACAACTTGCTAAAGGCTCAGATGATGGTTAGTGGTTTTTGCCAATAAAGGAATTTTTAATTAAGATATCTACATTGTTTTCTTAGACATAATGCTCTTGCACACTTAGACTACAGTGTACAGTAAACGTAATGCACTGGGAAAACAAAAAGTTCATGTGACTCACGTTATGGCAGTATTCACTGTATTGCATTGATATGGAACTGAACCAGCTATGCCTCCAAGGTATGCCTGTCTTAGATTGTGAGCTGGGCCCTGTTTATGCTCTGTGACCTCATCCACCCACCTGGCTTCATCTGTCACCAGTACGGCATACATGGTGGTACTCGAAGTCATATCTGTGGTGCAGACTCTTTGGAGTTTCAAACCTGTATTTAAGTGCTTGTGGACAGAACCTCTGGATATTCTGTAGAGTTTTGTATTTTAGTATCTCCTAGGCAAAACTTATATTCGTGTAATTGTCATCCTACTGAGATGATCAGGCCAGAAGCTTGAGTCATCTTTTGTTCTGTCTTATCATCCTTAATCACAGACCAATTCCTATTTGTTTCTGTATATCCTGTGTCCTAGAGATCCAGAGAAAAATAAATTAAAAAAGAGTTCCTGTCCTCAGGGAGCTCTTAACTGGGGACTCATGGCCAGTGGGACCTTTGGAGTTATTTAAAGGAGTCCCGGAATTAATTTTCTCATATATGTTTTTGCAGCCAGTGGAAACTTGAAGTATTTCTCTGACTGAAAAAATTATAATGTTAGTGTCATCCTTTGTAACATCATTCTTTGCCGAAAACCTTTGTGCCTCCTGTAATGGAGCCAAACTCCTTGGCACAGGGCTTAAAGCTCCTCATGGGGCTTCCCTGTTGGTGCAGTGATTGAGAGTCCGCCTGCCGATGCAGGGGACACGGGTTCGTGCCCTGGTCCGGGAAGATCCCACATGCCACGGAGCGGCTAGGCCCGTGAGCCATGGCTGCTGAGCCTGTGCTCCGCAGCGGGAGAGGCCACAACAGTGAGAGGCCCGCGTCATGATCTGGTCTGGTCTCATTTTCACTTTCATCCTTAGTCACCTCTTTACTCTCCACAGCCAGTCCCCAAAGACACCACATGATTTCACTTCTTCATGCCCTTGCTCATGTTGTTCCTTTTGCCTGAAATACCTTTTTCTTTACAACAAACCCCTGCTCATCCTCAGCACCCTGGTGAACTCACCTTTCCTCCTTCCCTCCTCCCCACTTCTTACTCCTCTACCGGAAGGAAATACCTACTTCCCTTTTCACTTATATTATGCACACGCTTGTTATTTTAGTTAACACATTGTGTTTTAGGTGTTTGTTTACTTATCCTTTTCTCCTACTAGATAGTGAACTATCTGTTGAATACAGAATCAACATCATGTAACAATCATCTATCAGAATGCAGAGAGATTATTTCTCCCCTCTTCTCAGGCCACCTCTCCTGAGAATCTTCTTACTTGCAAATGGTTTCTCCCATTGCTGAGCTCCATTTCATAATCTCTTTCCCTCTCCTTTGCCTCTCTTTGGCACTTCACCTCTTTCTGCCCAGTTAATTTGATGAATGTCTAATATCGATTTTAAAACGTAAGGTGATACATGTCTCATTTATCTTTGTAACTCTTGAAAAAGCTGAGCCAAGTGCAGAGTGGAGAGTGGCTACTCAAATTTTAAAATGCATGTCAGTGTTTTTAAAGGAGGAGGAAGACAACATACATGACTTTAAAAAAAATTTTCTTTGATGCAAAGATACTGTTTCATAGTGTTTTCCCATGCTTGAGAGCTCTAGTCTTATTTTGTGCGTGTGCTTTATTGTTAAATTAAAAATAATTATCACTATATGTGACATTAAAATTTATACTTTTAACATCCCTCTCAAATTCTATAAGTAGGTAGAGTATAAATATACCAGCTCTGAAGGCAGTAAAAACTTCGAAGCCTTTCTTGGTCATATAATCTGTGAGTTGTTTTTCAGGACTTTGAAATCTAATACCTACAAGGGATCTTAATAGTTCATCTGATTCCATGGTTTTCAAGCATTTTTCTTAATCAGTGGAACCTTTTCTTGATAAAAGTATATGTGAATGCCTCCTCCAAAAAACAGAAAAGATAAAACTGAAACTGGCTTTGTTGAAGTGGGAGCCTCCTTGGCCCGTGTTTCCCTGCCTTCTGTCTGAGGTGACCTCCAGGGCTGTGTGGAGTATAGTTTGCAAACCCCATCTACTCTAATAAAGAATTTAATTCCATTTACAAGCTACTGTATTCCATTGAATTCAGTTTAATGTTGATTATAAAACATGTCATGATAGCAGAACTGTTAAATGACTGGCAGAAAGTGAAATATACACAATATACATAAAACTACAGCTGTGAACATGTGAAAAAAATAAGCTGCTATGTTAACCTTGGCATGAATGGCTCTTTCAGTTTTTCTGCTCACTCTTAGCTTGCTAGTGCATTGAGTATAGTGTAGTGGTAGGCGTTTGGAATGTCGGACTACATTGCCTGGGCACAAACTTGGGCAAGTTAGGTAACTTCTCTATGCCTTATCTTTCTGCTTTTTTTTTTTTTAAGTTTTTTTTTTGATGTGGACCTTTTTTTTTTTTTTTTAAGTCTTTATTGAATTTGTTACAATATTGCTTCTGTTTTATGTCTTGGTTTTTTGGCCAAGAGGCACGTGGAATCTTAGCTCGCTGATTAGGGATTGAACCTGCATCCCCTGCATTGGAAGGCGACATCTTAACCACTGGACTGCCAGGGAAGTCCCTCATCTTTCTGTTTTAACAACAAAGCTTGTTTTGTTTGTTTGGTTTTGGTTTTGGTTGGGTGGTCTCTTCTTGAGTCTTTAATGGCTTTTTCTAGAAAGAATCCATTCTCCTTATTTTTATAATAATACTTATGTTGTTTGAACTCATTTCTCTTCCTAAAAGGAATTCTTGCCATATTTAATAATTTACAAAGTCTTCTTCCCTCATTTTAGATTGGTTGTACTCTTTCAGTCTCTCAACAGGAGTGTGCTATTGGCATATTGTATGGACAGTTCTTCTTTATGTGGGGCATATTTATAAGACCCTTGGCCCTCTCACTAAATACCATGTTCATCTTTAGAGCCACCCCTCCTCGCCCACCACACACATTTCTAACTCCCTTGGTTGAGTACCACTAAGTATTTTATTCTTGGCAGAGTTATTTTCAAGCTCAAACATTTTATTTTATCTTCTTTCTACAGACTTTTGCTTCTTAGATAAAAACAACCTGTTATCTAATGCCTACTTTATGTCAGGCATTGTACTGGGCTTTTTCATATAAATTATATGGGAAATATTAGCTGCACTTTATGGGTGGGGAAACTGAAGACCAGAGATAATTAATGACTTGTCTAAGTTTCAGTGAAAGTTATAAATTATAAATTAGCTATAAATTATAGTTATAAATTAACAAAAGTAGTTTTATGATCTTTGCCATTGGAGACTACTATATTGGGTTTACAGGGAAACTTTGGCTCCAGGTTGTTGGTACTTGGCAGAGTTTAGGGAGACTGGGGTATATGGTCTACAAGTCCTCTCCATTTCCGGAGTGAGTGGGAATGAGGGTCAGGCTGAGATTGGCAAGGTGACTCTTAGATGGTTGAGTAAATACCGGTGTTCCCCAAGGAGTTCCTGCTTTCCAGGAGATATACAGTTCCTGTAGGACACTTGACTCTTGGAAAGGAGTAAGCAGCGTGGGTGCTTGTCACCATTTTAGCCTTGGTACAAACATGCCTCCCCTCTTCCTAGTAGAGTACCGTCTTTCAAAGTTCCACAGGAGACGGACTTCCCTAGCCGTCTAGTGGTTGAGACTCCATGCTCCCAAATGCAAGGGGTGCTGGTTCAGTCCCTGGTTGGGGAACTAAGGTCCCACATGCCGCACGATACAGCCAAAAAAAAAACCACCCAAAAGAAAAAAACCCAAAGTTCCACAGGAGAGCAGTACCCCTGCACTTGATGGTTCCTTCTAAAGCAGAGGGGTTCTAGTTGTGAAGTAGGCACTGAGGTCACGTGATACTCTGGTTATCACATGCTGATGAGGGTTTCTTCCACTTGAAATAGCTCTTCTTGTTAAATGGCTTCACGTGGTTCCTTAGGGACAATTCACATGTAGATTAAATACTTATATTCATTTAGTTTTCTCAGAGGTTAGAAATGGAACTTCCCTTATTAAGCTCCCAAATCATACTATATAATATAGTCCCACAGGTTAGGAAACTTAATGGTTGCTCTGTGTAAACCACACAGTTTATTTCTTTAAACCTTCGTAAGTTCCTCTTTCAGCTTCTCCAGTTTATGGAATGTCCACCTTAACCAGATAGTGTGGGACTGCTCCTCCTCATTCTTCTCCAGTGTTTTAACTGATGATGTTGTAAAAGAAGCTCTGGTTTCATAGATGTCCTCTAGACTCTACACAGGTGTCTTCTATTTAGATGCTGTTCTACTTGGCATCTCTACCAGCTCTCTTGCCCTTTTGCCTATTGATCCCACCTTTAGAATGTCTCTCTTTTATGTTACACTCAAAAAACCTGCTTCATTTGGTTCTAGAAGATCCTCAATAAGATACTCTCTGCAAAAGGAAGGGAGGGAGGAAGGAAGGAAGGAAAACCACCAGCAGCAGCAGCCGCAAGCCAGATTAGAGCTCCTGGAGCAGTCAGCCAACATGGTGCCATTCTAGCCCCCTAGACTTGTGTATCATTTAGCAACAGCCTGTGGAACAAAAACCACATTCACAGAAAAATAGACAAGATGAAAAGGCACAGGGCTATGTACCAGATGAAGGAACAAGATAAAACCCCAGAAAAAAAACTAAATGAAGTAGAGATAGGCAACCTTCCGAAAAAAGAATTCAGAATAATGATAGTGAAGATGATCCAGGACCTCAGAAAAAGAATGGAGGCAAAGATCGAGAAGATGCAAGAAATGTTTAGCAAAGACCTAGAAGAGTTAAAGAACAAATAAACAGAAATGAACAATACAATAACTGAAATGAAAACTACACTAGAAGGAATCAATAGCAGAATAACTGAGGCAGAAGAACAGATAAATGACCTGGAAGACAGAATGGTGGAATTCACTGATGCAGGACAGAATAAAGAAAAAAGAATGAAAAGAAATGAAGACAGCCTATGAGACCTCTGGGACAACATTAAACGCAACAACATTCACATTATAGGGGTCCCAGAAGGAGAAGAGAGAAAGACCTGAGAAAATATTTGAAGAGATTATAGTCAAAAACTTCCCTAAAAAAAATGTCATGAAGAACCTAGGGGTAAGACAGGAATAAAGACGCAGACCTACTGGAGAATGGACTTGAGGATATGGGGAGGGGGAAGGGTGAGTTTTGACAGGGCGAGAGAGAGTCATGGACATATACACACTAACAAACATAGTAAGGTAGATAGCTAGGGGGAAGCAGCCGCAAGGCACAGGGATATTAGCTTGGGGCTTTGTGACAGCCTGGAGGGGTGGGATGGGGAGAGTGGGAGGGAGGGAGACGCAAGAGGGAAGACATATGGGAACATATGTATATGTATAGCTGATTCACTTTGTTATAAAGCAGAAACTAACACACCATTGTAAAGCAATAAAGATGTTTAAAAAAAAAAAAAAAAAAAAGAATTCCCTAACATGGGAAAGGAAATAGCCACCCAAGTCCAGGAAGCACAGAAAGTCCCATACAGGATAAACCCAAGGGGAAACACGCTGAGACACATAGTAATCAAATTGGCAAAAATTAAAGACAAAGAAAAATGATTGAAAGCAATAAGGGAAGAATGACAAATAACATACAAGAGAACTCCCATGAGGTAAACAGCTGATTTCTCAGCAGAAACTCTACAAGCCAGAAGGGAGTGGCATGACATATTTAAAGTGATGAACCTACAACCAAGATTACCCTTCCCAACAAGGATCTCATTCAGATTTGACGAGAAGTCAGAAGCTTTACAGACAAGCAAAAGCTAAGAGAATTCACCACCACCAAACCAGCTCTACAGCAAATGCTAAAGGAACTTCTCTAAGTGGGAAACACAAGAGAAGAAAAGGACCTACAAAAACAAACCCAAAACAATTAAGAAAATGGTCATAGGAACATACATATCGATAATTACCTTAAACGTGAATGGATTAAATGCTTCAACCAAAAGACACAGGCTCGCTGAATGGACGCATATATATGCTGTCTACAGGAGACCCACTTCAGACCTAGGGACACATACAGACTGAAAGTGAGGGGATGGAAGAAGATGTTCCATGCAAATGGAAATCAAAAGAAAGCAGGAGTAGCAATACTCATATCTGATAAAATAGACAAAGTAAAGAATGTTACAAGAGACAAGGAAGGACACTACATAATGATCAAGGGATCAATCCAAGAAGAAGATATAACAATTATAAATATATATGCACCCAACGTAGGAGCACCTCAGTACATAAGGCAACTGCTAACAGCTATAAAAGAAGAAATGGACAGTAACACAATAATAATGGGAGACTTTACCACCTCACTTACACCAATGCACAGATCATCCAAACAGAAAATTAATAAGGAAACACAGGCTTTAAATGACCCAGTAGACCAGATAGATTTAATTGATATTTCTAGGACATTCCATCCAAAAACAGCAGATTACACTTTCTTCTCAAGTGTGCACAGAACATTCTCCAGGATAGATCACATCTTGGGTCACAAATCAAGCCTCAGTAAATTTAAGAAAATTGAAATCATATAAAATGTCTTTTCTGACCACAATGCTGTGAGATTACAAATCAATTACAGGGAAAAAAACCCTAAAAAACACAGACACATGGAGGCTAAACAGTATGTTACTAAATAACCAAGAGACCACTGAAGAAATCAAATAGGAAATCAAAAAATACCTAGAGATAAACGACAGTCCAAAACCTATGGGATGCAGCAAAAGCAGTTCTAAGAGGGAAGTTTATAGCAATACAAGCCTACCTGAAGAAACAAGAAAAATCTCAAATAAACAATCTAACCTTACATCTAAAGGAACTAGAGAAAGAAGAACAAACAAAGCACAAAGTTAGCAGAAGGAAAGAAATCATAAAGATCAGAGCAGAAATAACTGAAATAGAAACAAAACAGTAGCAAAGATCAATAAAAGTAAAAGCTAGTTCTTTGAGAAGATAAACAAAATGGATAAACCATTAGCCAGACTCATCAGGAAAAAGAGGGAGAGGACTCAAATCAATAAAATTAGAAATGAAAAAGGAGAAGTTACAACAGACACCACAGAAATACAAAGCATCCTAAGAGACAACTACAACAACTCTATGGCAATAAAATGGACAACCTGGAAGAAATGGACAGATTCTTAGAAAGATATAACCTTCCAAGACTGAACCAAGAAGAAATAGAAAATATGAACAGACCAGTCACAAGTAATGAAATTGAAACTGTGATTAAAAATCTTCCAACAGGGCTTTCCTGTTGGTGCAGTGGTTGAGAGTCTGCCTGCTGATGCAGGGGACATGGGTTCATGCCCTGGTCCAGGAGGATCCCACATGCTGCGGAGCGGCTGGGCCCGTGAGCCATGGCCACTGAGCCTGCGTGACCAGAGCCTGTGCTCCGCAGCGGGAGAGACCGCAGCAGTGAGGCCCATGTACTGCCCCAAAAAAAAAAAAAATTTCCAACAAACAAAACTCCAGGACCAGATGGCTTCAGAGGTGAATTCTATCAAACATTTAGAGAAGAGCTAACACCCATCCTTCTCAAACGCTTCCAAAGCATTGCAGAGGTAGGAACACTCCCAAACTCATTCTGTGAGGCCACCATCACCCTGATACCAAAACCAGACAAACATACTACAAAAAAAGAAAATTATAGACCAATATCACTGATGAATATAGATGCAAAAATCCTCAACAAGGGCTTCCCTGGTGGCGCAGTGGTTGAGAGTCTGCCTGCCGATGCAGGGGATACGGGTTTGTGCCCCGGTCCGGGAAGATCCCACATGCTGTGGAGCGGCTGGGCCTGTGAGCCATGGCCGCGCAGCCTGCGCGTCCGGAGCCTGTGCTTCGCAAAGGGAGAGGCCACAACAGTGAGAGGCCCGCGTACCGCAAAAAAAAAAAAAAAAAAAAAAACCTCAACAGAATACTAGCAGATAGAATCCAGCAACACATTAAAAGGATCATACACCATGATCCCACTTGATCATACACCATGATCAAGTGGGATTTATCCCAGGGATGCAATATACGCAATATATGCAAATCAATCAATATACGCAAATCAATCAATGTGATACACCATATTAACAAATTGAAGAAGAATAACCATATGGTAATCTCAGTAGATGCAGAAAAAGTTTTGACAAACTTCAACACCCATTTATGATAAAAACTCTCCAGAAAGTGGGCATAGAGGGAACCTACCTCAACATAATAAAGGCCATATATGACAAACCCACAGCAAACATCATTCTCAATGGTGAAAAACTGAAAGTATTTCCTCTATGATCAGGAACAAGACAAGGATGTCCACTCTTACCACTATTATTCAACATACTTTTGGAAGTCCTAGCCTCGTCAATCAGAGAAGAAAAAGAAATACAAATTGGAAAAGAAGAGGTAAAACTGTCACTCTTTGTAGATGACATGATACTATACATAGAGAATCCTAAAGATGCCACCAGAAAACAGAGCTAATCAATGAATTTGATATAGTTGCAGGATACAAAATTAATTCACAGAAATCTCTTGCATTCTTGTACACTAATGATGAAAAATATGAAAGAGAAGTTAAGGGAACACTCCCATTTACCATTACAACAAAAAGAATAAAATACCTAGGAATAAATCTACTTAAGGAGACAAAAGACCTGTATGCAGCAAACTATAAGACCCTGATGAAAGAAATTAAAGATGATACCAACAGATGGAGAGATATACCATGTTCTTGGATTGGACGGATCAGTATTGTGAAAATGACTCTACTACCCAAAGCTATCTACAGATTCAGTGCAATCCCTGTCAAATTACCAATGGCATCTTTTACAGAACTAGAACAAAAAATCTTAAAATTTGTATGGAGACACAAAAGACCCAGAGTAGCCAAAACAGTCTTGAGGGAAAAAAAACAGAGCTGGAGGAATTAGACTCCCTGACTTCAGACTGTACTACAGAGCTACAGTAATCAAGACAAGATGGTACTGGCACAGAAAAATACATCAGTGGAACAGGATAGAAAGCCCAGAGATAAACCCACACACCTATGGTCAACTAATCTATGACAGAGGAGGCAAGGATATACAATGGAGTAAAGACAGTCTCTTCAGTAAGCGGTGCTGGGGAAACTGGACAGCTACATGTAAAATGAAGTTAGAACACTCCTTAACACCATACACAAAAGTAAACTCAAAATGGATTAGAGACCTAAATGTAAGACCAGACACTTTAAAACTCTTAGAGGAAAACATAGGAAGAACACTCTCTGACATAAATGACAGCAAGATCTCTTTTGATCCACCTCCTAGATTAATGGAAATAAAAACAAATGGGACCTAATGAAACTTAAAAGCTTTTGCAAAGCAAAAGAAGCTACAAACAAGATGAAAAGACAACCCTGAGAATGGGAGAAAATATTTGCAAGCGAATCAATGGACAAAGGATTAATCTCCAAAATATATAAACAGCTCGTGCAGCTCAATATTAAACAAACCAGCTAATCCAAAAATGGGCAGAAGATCAAAATAGACATTTCTCCAAGAAGACATAGAGATGGCCAAGAAGCACATGAAAAGCTGCTCAACATCACTAATTATTAGAGAAATGCAAATCAAAACTACAATGAAGTATCACCTCACACCAGTTAGAATGGGCATCATCAGAAAATCTACAAACAACAAATGTTGGAGAGGGTGTGGAGAAAAGGGAACCCTCTTGCACTGTTGGTGGGAATGTAAATTGATATAGCCACTATGGAGAACAGTATGGAGGTTCCTTAAGAAACTAAAAATAGAATTACCATATGACTCATCAATCCCACTACTGGGCATATACCTAGAGAAAACCGTAATTCAAAAAGACACATACACCCCAGTGTTCATTGCAGCACTGTTTACAATAGCCAGGTCATGGAAGCAACCTAAATGCCCCTCAACAGACAAATGGTTAAAGAAGATATGGTACATACATACAATGGAATATTACTCAGCCATAAAAGGGAACGAACTTGGGTCATTTGTAGAGACGTGGATGAATCTAGAGACTGTCATACAGAGTGAAGTCAGAAAGAGGAAAACCAATATCGTATATTAACGCATTTATGTGGAACCTAGAAAAATGGTACAGATGAACTGGTTTGCTGGGCAGAAATTGAGACACAGATGTAGAGAACAAACATATGGACACCAAGGGGGAAACGTGGTGGTGGGGGAGTGGTGGGATGAATTTGGAGATTGGGATTGATATGTATACATAGATATGTATAAAATGGATGACTAATAAGAACCTGCTGTGTAAAAAGGAAATTAAAAAAAATTCTTTATCTCTTTAAAAAAAAAAAAAATACTCTCTGTTTCAGTTTTGATCTCTAGATCCCTCCAGTATCAGAAATAGGAGTACCCCTTGAAAATAAGAGATTTCTTTTTTGATTAAAAAAATGCTATCCTAAGCTGATTGTGATTTGTATGGGAAGTGTTTTTAGAAGGGACATTTCAATATGTAAATGAGATCAGAAATCCTGAAATATCTTTACCTTATAAGGTCTACATTAAGTTTAAAAGGCGATGGGCTATTTTGGCTTCAGAGAAGGAAGCCTGCAGGTTTGTACAATCCAGTTGGTTGTACTGACACCAAGTGGTCATTTGTTTGGTGGTCGTGTCCAGGTAGTTCCTCAGGAGACACAGGCAGTGTGAAGTGGCTCTACTGTTCAGATTAATCTCTAAAATGCAGTCATGTGGGTCCTGAACCTCTATGAAGCATCGAAATCAAGAGATCAGGTGAAACAGTGATAGATCTTTAAAGTGTAGTAAATAAAATATTTGCATGTCTAGGTACGAAGCGTCAAATATTTTAACTACTTGAAAATTGTGATGTGAGTAGTTTTAATGTGAACTGTTCGTGCTAACACTGTTTCCTTTATAATTAATTGTATTATTTCTCAGTAGACCAAATATATATCTAAGGGTTTAGTGGAAGTGCAAAAATATAATTTCAAAGCAGCATGTTTTTTCTTATGGTAGCCAGAGCCGTTTTGATAACGGAAATGTCTTTGATCTGGAATGTTAGGTTCCAAGGATTCTGAATTTAAGGATCGACAGTTCCTTAAAAATTTTTAACCAAATTTAATTATTTATTAATATCCATGTACTTATTGTTAAACAGAAAATAAATAGTTGTAAAACCACTGACCATTTAAAAAATAAATACGTAAGCATAATTGCTTTTTAAAAAAATATAATTCTTGGAGGCAACTGCTCAGATCTCTCGGGGGAGTCGCGGGGCAAGGGCTGGCGGGCAGCGAGCGGGGCTGGGAGCGCAAGCAGGAGTGGCTGAGGAGCCGGCAGCAGGCGCGCGGCGGGCTCGGTCCAATGCGGCTGAAGCTCCCGCAAACTTGGGTGCGTGCTCGCACTGCTGTGCCAGCGGCCTGAGTGATGAAGATGGTGGCCCCCTGGACGCGGTTCTACTCCCACCGCTGCTGCCTGTGCTGCCATGTCTGCACCGGCTCCATCCTGCTTGGCGTCTGGTACCTCATCATCAATGCCGTGGTACTGCTGCTTCTGTTGAGCGCCCTGGCTGATCCAGATCAGTATCACTTTTCAAGTTTTGAACTCGGAGGTGACTTTGAGTTCATGGATGTTGCCAGCATGTGCACTGCTATTGCAATTTCTCTTCTCATGATCCTGATCTGTGCGGTGGCTACTTATGGAGGATACAGGCAACACGTGGCCTGGATCATCCCATTCTCCTGTTACCAGGTCTTTGATTTTTCCCTGAACACCTTGGTTGCAGTCATTGTGCTTGTTTATCCAGACTCCATCCAGGAATACATACGACAGCTGCCTCCTGATTTTCTTTACGAAGATGATAGCGTGTCAGTGACTCCTACCTTGTTTGGTCTTTATTATTATTCTGTTTATCAGCATTATCTTTACTTTTAAGGGGTACTTGATTAGCTGTGTTTGGAACTGCTACCGATTCATCAGTGGCAGGAACTCCTCCGATGTCCTGGCCTCTGTTACCAGCAATGACACTACGGTGCTATGCACCCCTGTACAACGATGCCACTGTGAATGGCACCGCCAAGGAGCCGCCACCACCTTATGTGTCTGCCTAAGCCTGGAAGTAGGGTGTAGCTGAGAGTGACAGCTTGACTTTCATACATCAGGGCAATAGGTCTTTAATTTTACTTCTGAGATGAGCTTCTGAGCTTATTTTTTGCTGAAATGCTATAGTTTAAAATTTTAGATGTTAAGTTGAAACTCTCTGTAGTTTGAAACCTATTCTTTAGCTAGAGCACCGTGATAGAGTAACTGTAGAATTCTTTCTGTGGGGGTTGCGGTGGGCTCCCCTAGTCTCAGCATTGAAACTACCCAACAATCCGGATGAACCTTTTGTCTGAGGAGGCTGTTGTACGTGCTGAGCCCCAGAGTTGAAGAATTTATGACACTTTTCTCTCCGTTCCCTCCTTTCTCTTTTGAACACGTAAAATAAAATCAAAATTATATGATGCTTAGGCCATTCCAGTTTATAGAACAAACCTTAGGAGAAGAGGAATGTTAATCGTGTAAGTAGTCCATATATACATATACATAAAACAAGTATTTCCTTAGATCCTTTATGATTTAAATTCAGTGACAATTTGAGTTTGCTGGTCAAGGATTTTGTCCATGGGCCAAATTGAAGCCCTTTGTCGATTCCTGACAGTGAGGACAGTCAGTCGCCACCCCGGTGGCTGCTCTTGTACACCCATGTCTGGGGTCACGGCATGGCGTGTTAGAGGGGAACTGGTTGATACTGTGTGGTATCTGGTTCTCCCTTTCTCCCAGTTTCCCTTCCCTGCTCAGAGCCCCCTTTCACTAAGAGTTCTGCCCTAGCCTGACTCAGGGAGGACATCCATCAGCCTTTGTCTAGTGGAATTGCTGATATGTATTTACCCAACAATCTGAAAAAAGGTTTTCTTCTCTCCCTGCAAGGCACATCCTACTACTTTGAACTTCTGAGTATGTCTCATCATCTTTTAAAATGAGTGTAAAACAGTCTTCAGAAAAATGGGAGGTGGCGGGGGTGCTTTCCTTGTGAAATGCCCTTATCTTGACTACCTGAATTTCAAGGGACTTTTATATATTCATATGTTCAAAAGTCACACCTCTCCTGCTTGTTCATTATTGAATGTGCTGTAAATGAAGCCATTTGGAATTAAAGTGAGATTTGCCCACATCCAAGAAAAATATATATATATAATTCTTAACTTTTGTGTGTGTATGCATTGGTAAGGGCTATAGCTTAGGTAGAATCTAGTTAAAAAAGTATTTCGTTACGTAGAGAGTATATCCCTATCATAGTGAAACATAAACACATAAAACTTCCTGCACTTCTTTGATTTTTTTTTTTAACATGTTGACTGGAGTATAATTGCTTTACAGTGGTGTGTTAGTTTTTGCTTTATAACAAAGTGAATCAGTTATACATATACATATGTTCCCATATCTCTTCCCTCTTGCGTCTCCCTCCCTCCCACACTCCCTATCCCACCCCTCTAGGTGGTCACAAAGCACTGAGCTGATCTCCCTGTGCTATGCAGCTGCTTCCCACTAGCTATCTATTTTATGTTTGGTAGTGTATATATGTCCATGCCACTCTCTCACTTTGTCACAGCTTACTCTTCCCCCTCCCCATATCCTCAGGTCCATTCTCTAGTAGGTCTGTGTCTTTATTCCTGTCTTACGCCTACGTTCTTCATGACATTTTTTCCCCTTACATTCCATATATATGTGTTAGCATACGGTATTTGTCTCTTTCTTTCTGACTTACTTCACTCTGTATGACAGACTCTAGGTCCATCCACCTCACTACAAATAATTCAATTTCGTTTTTTTTTATGGCTGAGTAATGTTCCATTTTATATATGTGCCACATCTTCTTTATCCATTCATCTGTTGGTGGACACTTAGGTTGCTTCCAACTCCTGGCTATTGCAAATAGAGCTGCAATGAACATTTTGGTACATGACTCTTTGAATTTGTGGTTTTCTCAGGGTATATGCCCAGTAGTGGGATTGCTGGGTCATATGGTAGTTCTATTTGTAGTTTTTTAAGGAAACTCCATACTGTATCTTCATAGTGGCTGTACCAATTCACATTCCCACCAGCAGTGCAAGAGCGTTCCCTTTTCTCCACACCCTCTCCAGCATTTATTGTTTCTAGATTTTTTGATGTCCATTCTGACTGGTGTGAGATGATATCTCATTGTAGTTTTGATTTGCATTTCTCTAATGATTAATGATGTTGAGCATTCTTTCATGTGTTTGTTGGCAATCTGTATATCTTCTTTGGAGAAATGTCCATTTAGGTCTTCTGCCCATTTTTGGATTGGGTTGTTTGTTTTCTTGTTATTGAGCTACATGAGCTGCTTGTAAATTTTGGAGATTAATCCTTTGTCAGTTGCTTCATATGCAAATATTTTCTCCCATTCTGAGGGTTGTCTTTTGGTCTTGTTTATGGTTTCCTTTGCGGTGCAAAAGCTTTGAAGTTTCATTAGGTCCCATTTGTTTATTTTTTTTTAAATTTCCATTTCTCTAGGAGGTGGGTCAAAAAGGATCTTGCTGTGATTTATGTCATAGAGTGTGCTGCCTATGTTTTCCTCTAAGAGTTCGATAGTTTCTGGCCTTACATTTAGGTCTTTAATCCATTTTGAGCTTATTTTTATGTATGGTGTTAGGGAGTGTTCTAATCTCATACTTTTACATGTACCTGTCCAGTTTTCCCAGCACCACTTATTGAAGAGGCTGTCCTTTCTCCACTGTACATTTCTGCCTCCTTTATCAATGATAAGGTGACCATATGTGCGTGGGTTTATCTCTGGGCTTTCTATCCTGTTCCATTGATCTATCTTTCTGTTTTTGTGCCAGTACCATACTGTCTTAATTACTGTAGTTTGTAGTATAGTCTGAAGTCAGGAGGCCTGATTCCTCCAGCTCTGTTTTTCGTTCTCAAGATTGCTTTGGCTGTTCAGGGTCTTTAGTGTTTCCATACAAATTGTGAATTTTTTTGTTCTATTTCTGAGAAAAATGCCAGTGGTAGGGATTGCATTGAATCTGTATATTGCTTTGGGTAGTATAGTCATTTTCACAATGTTGATTCTTCCAATCCAAGAACATGGTATATCTCTCCATCTATTTGTATCACCTTTAATTTCTTTCATCAGTGTCTTATAATTTTCTGCATACAGGTTTTTTGTCTCCTTAGGTAGGTTTATTCTTAGATATTTTATTCTTTTTGTTGCAGTGGTAAATGGGAGTGTTTTCTTAATCTCACTTTCAGATTTTTCATCATTAGTGTATAGGAATGCCAGAGATTTCTGTGCATTAATTTTGTATCCTGCTACTTTACCAAATTCATTGATTAGCTCTAGTAGTTTTCTGGTAGCATCTTTAGGATTCTCTGTGTATAGTATCATGTCATCTGCAAACAGTGACAGCTTAACTTCTTCTTTTCCAATTTGGATTCCTTTTATTTCCTTTTCTTCTCTGATTGCTGTGGCTAAAACTTCCAAAACTATGTTGAATAAGAGTGGTGAGAGTGAGCCACCTTGTCTTGTTCCTGATCTTAGTGGAAATGGTTTCAGTTTTTCACCATTGAGGACGATGTTGGCTGTGGGTTTGTCATATATGGCCTTTATTATGTTGAGGAAAGTTCCCTCTATGCCTACTTTCTGTAGGGTTTTTTTTTTTTTTTTTTTCCCCCGGTACACGCGCCTCTCACTGTTGTGGCCTCTCCCATTGCGGAGCACAGGCTCTGGACGCGCAGGCTCAGTGGCCATGGCTCACAGACCCAGCCATTCCGCGGCATGTGGGATCTTCCCGGACTGGGGCACGAACCCATGTCCCCTGCATTGGCAGGCGGACTCTCAACCACTGCGCCACCAGGGAAGCCGTCTGTAGGGTTTTTATCATAAATGGGTGTTGAATTTTGTCGAAAGCTTTCTCTGCATCTATTGAGATGATCATATGGTTTTTCTCCTTCAGTTTGTTAATATGGTGTATCACGTTGATTGATTTGCGTATATTGAAGAATCCATGCATTCCTGAAATAAACCCCACTTGATCATGGTGTATGATCCTTTTAATGTGCTGTTGGATTCTGTTTGCTAGTATTTTGTTGAGGATTTTTGCATCTGTGTTCATCAGTGATATTGGCCTGTAGTTTTCTTTCTTTTTGACATCTTTGTCTGGTTTTGGTATCAGGGTGATGGTGGCCTCGTAGAATGAGTTTGGGAGTGTTCCTTTCTCTGCTATATTTTGGAAGAGTTTGAGAAGGATAGGTGTTAGCTCTTCTCTAAATGTTTGATAGAATTCGCCTGTGAAGCCATCTGGTCCTGGGCTTTTGTTTGTTGAAAGATTTTTTTTTTAATTATTTATTTTATTATTTATTTATTTATTTAGGCTGTGTTGGGTCTTTTGTTGCTGTGCACGGGCTTTCTCTAGTTGCGGTGAGTGGGGGCTACTCTTCGTTGCAGTGCACGGGCCTCTCATTGCGATGGCTTCTCTTGCTGCAGAGCACAGGCTCTAGGCACATGGGCTTCAGTAGCTGTGGCACACGGGCTCTAGAGCACAGGCTCAGCAGCTGTTGCGCACGGGCCTAGCTGCTCCGCAGCATGTGGGATCTTCCCAGACCAGGGCTTGAACCCGTGTCTCCTGGATTGGCAGGCGGATTCTTAACCACTGTGCCACCAGGGAAGCCCTGTTGGAAGATTTTTAATCACAGTTTAAATTTCAGTGCTTGTGATTGGTCTTTTCATATTTTCTATTTCTTCCTGATTCAGTCTTGGCAGTTTGTGCATTTCTAAGAATTTGCCCATTTCTTCCCGGTTGTCCATTTTATTGGCCTAGAGTTGCTTGTAGTAATCTCTTATGATCTCTTGTATTTCTGCAGTGGCAGTTGTAACTTCTCTTTTTTCATTTCTAATTCTATTGATTTGAGTCTTCTCCCTTTTTTTCTTGAGGAGTCTGGCTAATGGTTAATCAATTTTGTTTATCTTCTCAAAGAATCAGCTTTTAGTTTTACTGATCTTTGCTATTGTTTCCTTCATTTCTTTTTCTTTTATTTCTGATCTGATCTTTATTATTTCTTTCCTTCTGCTAACTTTGGGGGTTTTTTGTTCTTCTTTCTCTAATTGCTTTAGGTGCAAGGTTAAGTTATTTATTCAAGATGTTTCCTGTTTCTTAATGTAGGATTGTACTGCTATAAACTTCCCTCTTAGAACTGCCTTTGCTGCATCCCATAGGTTTTGGGTTGTCGTGTCTCCATTGTCATTTGTTTCTAGGTATTTTTTGATTTCCTCTTTGATTTCTTCAGTGATCACTTTGTTATTAAGTAGTGTATTGTTTAGCCTCCATGTGTTTGTATTTTTTACAGATCTTTTCCTGTAATTGATATCTAGTCTCATAGTGTTGTGGTCGTAAAAGATAGTTGATACAATTTCAATTTTCTTAAATTTACCAAGGCTTGATTTGTGACTCAACATATGATCTATCCTGGAGAATGTTCCATGAGCACTTGAGAAAAATGTGTATTCTGTTGTTTTTGGATGGAATGTCCTATAAATATCAATTAAGTCCATATTGTTTAATGTATCATTTAAAGCTTGTGTTTCCTTATTTATTTTCATTTTGGGTGATCTGTCCATTGGTTAAAGTGAGGTGTTAAAGTCCCCTACTATGAATGTGTTACTGTCGATTTCCCCTTTTATGACTGTTAGTATTTGCCTTATGTATTGAGGTGCTCCTATGTTGTGTGCATAAATATTTACAATTGTTATATCTTCTTGGATTGATCCCTTGATCATTATGTGGTGTCCTTCTTTGTCTTTTGTAATAGTCTTTTTTTTTTTTGGCGGTACGCGGGCCTCTCACTTTTGGCCTCTCCCGTTGCAGAGCACAGGCTCCGGACGCGCAGGCTCAGCGGCCATGGCTCACGCGCCCAGCTGCTCTGTGGCATGTGGGATCTTCCCAGACCAGGGCACTAACCCATGTCCCCTGCATTGGCAGGCGGACTCTCAACCACTGCACCACCAGGGAAGCCCTCTTGTAATAGTCTTTATTTTAAAGTCTATTTTGTCTGATATGAGAATTGCTACTCCAGCTTTCTTCTGATTTCCATTTGCATGGAATATCTTCTTCCATCCCCTCACTTTCAGTCTGTATGTGTCCCTAGGTCTGAAGTGGGTCTCTTGTAGACAGCATATATATGGGTCTTGTTTTTGTATCCATTCAGCCAGTCTATGTCTTTTGATGGGAGCATTTAATCCATTTACATTTAAGGTAATTATCGATACGTATGTTCCTATTCCCATTTTCTTAATTGTTTTGTGTTTGTTATTGTAGGTCTTTTCCTTCTTTTGTGTTTCTTGCCTAGAGAAGTTCCTTTGGCATTTGTTGTAAAGCTGGTTTTGTGGTGCTGAACTCTCTCAGGTTTTGCTTGTCTGTAAAGGTTTTAATTTCTCCATAAAATCTGAATGAGATCCTTGCTGGGTAGAGTAATCTTGGTTGTAGGTTTTTCTCCTTCATCACTTTAAATATGTCCTGTCCTGCCACTCCCTTCTGGCTTGCAGAGTTTCTGCTGAAAGATCAGCTGTTAACTTTATGGGGATTCCCTTGTGTGTTATTTGTTGTTTTTCCCTTGCTGCTTTTAATATGTTATCTTTGTATTTAATTTTTGATAGTTTGATTAATATGTGTCTTGGCGTGTTTCTCCTTGGATTTATCCCGTATGGGACTCTGTGCTTGCTGGACTTACTTCATTTCCCATATTAGGGAAGTTTTCAAGTATAATCTCTTCAAGTATTTTCTCAGTCCCTTTCTTTTTCTCTTCTTATTCTGGGACCCCTATAATTCGAATAATGGTGCGTTTAACGTTGTCCCAGAGGTCTCTGAGACTGTCCTCAGTTCTTTTCATTCTTTTCTCTTTATTCTGCTCTTCAGTAGTTATTTCCAGTATTTTATCTTCCAGGTCACTTATCCATTCTTCTGCCTCATTTATTCTGGTATTGATCCCTTCTAGAGTATTTTTAATTTCATTTATTGTGTTGTTCATCGTTGCTTGTTTCATCTTTAGTTCTTCTAGGTCCTTGTTAAATGTTTCTTGCATTTTTTCTATTCTATTTCCAAGATTTT
Source organism: Phocoena sinus (assembly GCF_008692025.1). Taxonomy (NCBI): domain Eukaryota; kingdom Metazoa; phylum Chordata; class Mammalia; order Artiodactyla; family Phocoenidae; genus Phocoena; species Phocoena sinus. Next base: position 64,629,495 of record NC_045773.1, on the reverse strand, counting down.
GGATCATCTTTACTATCATTATTCTGAATTCTTTTTCAGGTAGACTGCCTATGTCCTCTTCATTTGTTAGGTCTGGCGGGTTTTTATCTTGCTCCTTCATCTGCTGTGTGTTTTTCTGTCTTCTCATTTTGCTTATCTTACTGTGTTTGGGGTCTCCTTTTTGCAGGCTGCAGGTTCGTAGTTCCCATTGTTTTTGGTGTCTGTCCCCACTGGCTAAAGTTGGTTCAGTGGGTTGTGTAGGCTTACTGGTGGAGGGGACTGGTGCCTGTGTTCTGGTGGATGAGGCTGGATCTTGTCTTTCTGGTGGGCAGGTCCACGTCTGGTGGTGTGTTTTGGGGTGTCTGTGGCCTTATTATGATTTTAGGCAGCCTCTCTGCTAATGAGTGGGGTTGTGTTCCTGTCTTGCTAGTTGTTTGGCATAGGGTGTCCAGCACTGTTGCTTGCTGGTCATTGAGTGAAGCTGAGTGTTGGCATTGAGATGGAGATCTCTGGGAGATTTTCGCCCTTTGATATTACGTGGAGCTGGGAGGTCTCTTGTGGACCAGTGTCCTGAAGTTGGCTCTCCCACGTCAGAGGCACAGCACTGACTCCTGGCTGCAGCACCAAGAGCCTTTCATCCACACGCTCAGAATAAAAGGGAGAAAAAGTAGAAAGAAAGAAAGAGGATAAAATAAAGTAAAATAAAATAAAGTTATTAAAATAGAATAATTATTAAGAAAAAAATTTTTTTATTAAAAACAGAACAAAACAGAAACGGACGGACAGAACCCTAGGACAAATGGTGAAAGCAAAGCTATGCAGACAAAATCTCACACAGAAGCATACACATACAGACTCACAAAAAGAGGAAAGGGGGAAAAATTAATGTATCTTGCTCTCAATGTCCACCTCCTCAATTTGGGATGATTCGTTGTCTATTCACGTATTCCACCGTTGCAGGGTACATCAAGTTGATTGTGGAGATTTAATCCGCTGCTCCTGAGGCTGCTGGGAGAAATTTCCCTTTCTCTTCTTTGTTCGCACAGGTCCTGGGGTTCAGCTTTGGATTTGGCCCTGCCTCTGCGTGTAGGTCACTGGAGGGCGTCTGTTCTTCGCTCAGACAGGACGGGGTTAAAGGAGCAGCTGATTAGGGGGCTCTGGCTCACTCAGGCTGGGGGGAGGGAGGGGCACGGATGCAGGGCGAGCCTGCTGCGGCAGAGCCCGGCGTGACATTGCCTTGCCTGAGTCGCGCCGCGCGTTCTCCCGGGGAAGTTGTCCCTGGATCACGGGACCCTGGCAGTGGCGGGCTGCACAGGCTCCCGGGAGGGGAGGTGTGGATAGTGACCTGTGCTCGCACACAGGTTTCTTGGTGGTGGCAGCAGTGGCCTTAGCGTCTCATGCCTGGCTCTGGGTTCCGCACTGATAGCCGCGGCTCACGCCCGTCTCTGGAGCTCCTTTAAGCAGCGCTCTTAATCCCCTCTTCTCATGCACCAGGAAACAAAGAGGGAAGAAAAAGTCTCTTGCCTCTTCGGCAGGTCCAGACTTTTTCCCGGACTCCCTCCTGGCTAGGCGTGGTGCACTAACACCTTTAGGCTGTGCTCACGCCGCCAACTCCAGTCCTCTTCCTGCATCCAACCGAAGCCCAAGCCTCAGCTCCCAGCCTCGCCCGCCCCAGCAGATGAGCAGACAAGCCTCTCGGGCCAGTGAGTGCTGGTCAGCACCGGTCCTCTGCGGGAATCTCCCTGCTTTGCCCTCCGCACCCCTGTTGCTGTGCTCTCCTCCGTGGCTCCGAAACTTCCCCCCTCTGCCACCCGCAGTCTCCGCCCGTGAAGGGGTTCCTAGTGTGTGGAAACCTTTCCTCCTTCACAGCTCCCTCCCGCTCATGTTGGTCCTGTCCATATTCTTTTGTCTCTGTTTATTCTTTTTTATTTTGCCCTACCCAGGTTCGTGGGGGAGTTTCTTGCCTTTTGGGAGGTCTGAGGTCTTCTGCCAGCGTTCAGTGGGTGTTCTGTAGGAGTTGTTCCACGTGTAGAGGTATTTCTGATGTATCTGTGGGGAGGAAGGTGATCTCCGCGTCTTACTCTTCCACCATCTTCCCCCTCCTCACTTATGTGACAGTAATTTTAATGTGCATCATTGGTTTAATGACTACTTTTCTTGTGAGGAGAAGGGAAGAGCATTGTCATATTAAATGAACATATTTGATCATATGATACATTTTGATTTCAGAAATATTAAAAATGAGGTGAAAAGTAAGACTCACAATGGAGGAGATATGTCCATTTCCCGGTCACAAAAATGTTTACATGTATGCTGAAATTGTTTCAGATGAGTAATTCTTAAGGTTTTACTGAATTGTTATGTGATGGGAATTTTTAATAAGTGCCCTTGTGTACCCTTGCCACTGAATCATTCAGACCACAGCATGTCTCTTACAAATCAGGAAGCAAGCATAATTGCTTCCTATTCAAATCATGGTGAATATCTAATTTATCAGTACAGTAGTCCCCCTCTTGTCCTTGGGGGAACATTCCAAGACCCCCAGTGGATGCCTGAAACCACGGATAGTGCTGAACCCCATATATACTGTGGTTTTTCCTGTACATACATACCTATGATAAAGTTTAATTTATAAATCAAGCACAATAAGAGATTAACTAATAATAAAATAGAACAGTTATAACAGTATGCTGTAATAAGAGTTATGTGAATGTGGTCTCTCTCCCTCTCTCCTTCTGTCTCTCTCTCTCAAAATATTTTATTGTTTGTAATCACCCTTCTTGTGATGATGTGAGATGATAAAATACCTACAAGGAGGATCATTTGCTTTGGGTGATCCTGGATCATCAAGCCATGACAATGTGAATGGTTGGATGTCAGGAGCAGATGATGTCGATGGTTGGGGGTTCTGGGTGGGATGGAGTGGGAAGGCATGAGATTTCATCACACCACTTAGAATGGTGTGCAGCTTAAAACTTATGAATTGTGTATTTCTGGAATTTTCCATTTAGTATTTTCAGATTGAAGTTGGCCTTGGGTAATTGAAACTACAGAAAGCAAAACTGGGGGTGTGGGGCTATATAACTACTGAAAAATATGTGGTTATTTTATTTTAACAGAATGGTGATTAGTGTCTAAAGTAATTGAAGTATAGGGCTTTTAAGCTTTATCTGATATTTTAATTTTTTTTTTTTTTTTTTTTTTTGTGGTGTGCGGGCCTCTCACTGTTGTTGTGGCCTCTCCCGTTGCGGAGCACAGGCTCCGGATGCGCCGCCTCAGCGGCCATGGCTCACGGGCCCAGCCGCTCCGTGGCATGCGGGATCTTCCTGGACCGGAGCACGAACCCGTGTCCCCTGCATCGGCAGGCGGACTCTCAACCACTGCACCACCAGGGAAGCCCTGATATTTTAATTTTTATGATGCAGTTTATATTCCTTAATTATTGCTCGAAATGTAGCTGTTATTTTATTTTTAAAAACCTCCTATTAGGGGCTTCCCTGGTGGCTCAGTGGTTGAGAATCTGCCTGCCGATGCAAGGGGACACAGGTTTGAGCTCTGGTCTGGGAAGATCCCACATGCCACGGAGCAACTAGACCTGTGAGCCACAACTACTGAGTCTGCGCGTCTGGAGCCTGTGCTCCACAACATGAGAGGCCCGCACACTGCGATGAAGAGTGGCCCCCACTTGCCGCAACTAGAGAAATCCCTCGCACAGAAACGAAGACCCAACACAGCCATAAATAAATACATACATACATACATACATACATACATACATACATACCTCCTGTTAGTCTTGCAGTTAACTGTAGGAATTTTTGAAGAGGGTATCTTTTTACTGAAAAGCAAATTCCATTCTCTTCCTGTAATGATGCTTTGACATTAGCCACACAGTGCTCTAATGAGTTTTTCCTTGGAATGGCAAAGATATTTATCACTTAGAAATTGGTTCATTCTGTAATCTTTATCTTGAAAAACAAAATGCCTTTTTAAAAAACCCTCTTAATTTTTCTCCTTTTTTTTTTTTTTTTTTTTTTTTTTTGGGGTACGCGGGCCTCTCACTGTTGTGGCCTCTCCCGTTGCGGAGAACAGGCCCTGGACGCCAGGCTCAGCAGCCATGGCTCACGGGCCCAGCTGCTCCGCAGCATGTGGGATCTTCCCGGACCGGGGCACGAACCTGTGTCCCCTGCATCGGCAGGCGGACTTTCAACCACTGCGCCACCAGGGAAGCCCAATTTTTCTCCTTTTAACTTTAAAGAGCTTATGGTTTCCTTTCTTTACAGAGAGAATGTCAATGTCAGACATTTGGCTCCAGGTAGGAATGCTTTGAGCCTCTGGATTTTACTTGGTAGTGATCAATGTCCTTCCAGTTTCCTCTTATGATTTCTAAGAGTTTTGCTTGTACTTTGTTTTGAGATGGTCTTGAAAGTAACTGAATTCTACAGTGGGTCAGGCTTTGGCTTAGTAGCCACTTCAAAGTCATTTTTTCCTTTTTTAGTTTTACAGTTGTCTTTTGTATTTAGAAATCAGAAGTGAATAGGAAAGCAGACTTTATCTGACCTAAGTCTTACTAAGACTTTAAAGAGCATTTAATACTACATTTTATTTAACTTGGTATAGCCCAAATAGTATCATTTCAACGTGTGGCTGTAGTTCCACTTCAAGCACTCAGTAGCTACATGTGGCTAGTGGCCTGCAGCTCTATAAACTCTGGTATGTTGTACCAATTTTTTTTGTTTTCTGTAACAAATTGTGTAGAATTGGTGGCCATCTTCTTCTAAAGAATTTGCTAGTGAAACCTGGGCCTGGACGGTTCTTCTTTCTTTCTTTCTTTATTTTTGGCTGCATTCGGTCTTCGTTGCTGCACGTGAGCTTTCTCTAGTTGCGGCGAGCGGGGGCTACTCTTCGTTGTGGTGCTTGGGCTTCTCATTGTGGTGGCTTCTCTTGTTGCAGACCACGGGCTCTCGGTGCACGGGCTCAGTGGTTGTGGCTCGTGGGCTCAATAGCCTAGGCTCAGTAGTTGTGGCACACGGGCTTAGTTGCTCTGGGGCATGTGGAATCTTCCCGGACCAGGTCTTGAACCCATGTCCCCTGCATTGGCAGGCGGATTCTTCACCACTGAAGCCCTTCAGTTTATTTTTATAGTTATAGATCTGTTCAGGTTATGTTTCATCTTGGGTGACTTTGCGTAATTCCAAGGAATTGATCCTTTTCACTAAATCATTGAATTTATGTTTGTAGAATTGTTTGTACTATCCTTTATTATCATTCTAATGCTTTCTGTGTATATAGTGATATCCTCTCTTATTCTTACTTTTTTTTTTTTTTTTTTTTTTTTGCGGTACGCGGGCCTCTCACTGTTGTGGCCCCTCCCGTTGCGGAGCACAGGCTCCGGACGCGCAGGCTCAGCGGCCATGGCTCACGGGCCCAGCCGCTCCGCGGCATGTGGGATCTTCCTGGACCAGGGCACGAACCCGTGTCCCCTGCATCGGCAGGCGGACTCTCAACCACTGCGCCACCAGGGAAGCCCACCTCTCTTATTCTTGATATTTTGTGTCTCCTCTCTTTTTTCTTTAATAATCTTGATAGATTTCTTAATTTTAATAAAACCAGCTTTTGGTTTCATCGATTTTCCTCTGTTTTTCTGTTTTCAGTTACATGGATTTCTGCTCTTTTTATTTATTATTATTATTATTATTATTATTTTGGCTGCGTTGGGTCTTCATTGCTGTGCGCCGGCTTTCTGTAGTTGCGGCGAGCAGGGCTACTCTTTGTTGTGGTGCGTGGGCTTCTCATTGTGTTGGCTCCTCTTGTTGCAGAGCACGGGCTCTAGAGCACAGGCTCAATAGTTGTGGCACACAGGCTTAGTTGCTCTGCGGCATGTGGGATCTTCCCAGACCGTGGCTCGAACCCGTGTCACTGAATTGGCAGGTGGATTCTTAACCACTGCACCACCAGGGAAGTCCCTGGATTTCTGCTCTTAATTTTATTATTTCCCTCCTTCTGCTTGACTTGGGTTTATTTTTTTCTTTTTCTAGTGTCTTAAGATGGAAGCTTGGGGTCATTGATTTGAGACCTTTCTTTTATAATGTAGGTATTTAATATTATTCTCTTAGTCTGTTTGAGCTGCTGTAATAAACTACTATAGACTGGGTGGCTTGTAAACAACTGAAATTTATTTCTTACATTTCTGGAGGCTGGGAAGTCTAAAATAGAGATGCTGGCAGATTCAGTGTCTGTTGAGGGCTAGTCTCCTACTTCGTAAGGTGGCCTTCTTGCTGTATCCTTTCTGGGATGTTTTAAAATAAGGATGCTAATGTCATTCATGAGGGCTCTACCCTCAGGACCTAATCACCTCTCAGAGGCCCAACTTCGAAATACACTCACATTGGGGATTAAGTTTCAAAATAAAAATTTGGTGGGGGGAGGATACAAATGTTTAGTCTATAACAACTGTAAATTTCCCTCAGAGTGCTGCTTTTAGCTGCCTATCATAAATTTTGAAATATTGTATTTTCATTTTCATTCAGTTCAAAGTATTTCCTAATTCCCTTGAGACTTCCTGTTTGACCCATGGATTGTATTGAAGTATGTAGTTAAGTTTCCAAATGTTCGGTAATTTTTCTGTTATCTTGTTTGATCATTTCTAGTTTAATTCTATTATGTTAAGAGAGCATACTTTGTATGATTTCAATTCTTTTAAATTTGTTAAGGTGTTTATGACCCAGGAGATACACCCAAGAGATATTGTCTGTCTTGGTGAGTATTTCATGTGTACCTCGAAAGGATGTGTATTTTGCTATTGTTGGGTGGAGTGTTGTATAAATGTCAGTTAAATGTAGTTGGTTGATGCTGTTGTTCAATTTCTCTATATCTTTATAGATTTTTATTGGGGGGATCAACTAGTTGTATCTATTACTGAGAAAAGAGTGTTGAAGTCTCCAACTTCAGTTTAGGACTTATCTGTTTCTCCTTTCAGTTCTGTCAGTTTTGGGTTCATGTATTTTGAAGCTTTGTCGTTAAGTGCATACACATTTAGGATTATGTCTTCAAGGTGCGTGACCCATTTATTATTGTGTGATGTCCCTCATGGTCACTGGTATTTTCTTCACTCTGAAGTCTGATATTAATATAGCCACTCTGGCTTTCTTTGATTAGTGTTTGCATGCTGTATCTTTTCCTAGCCTTTTACTTTCAGCCTACCTATATTATTATATTTGGAGCTTCTTATAGACAGCATATAGTTAGGCTATTTTTTTTTCCTTTCTGACAATCTCTTCTAATTGGTGTGTTTAGACTATTCACATTTACTATAGGTATTGATATATTTGAATTTAGTTCAACCATTTTATTATTTTAGGACTTTTAAATCAATTACATCACTAAACTTATTTGTGATTAAATTTTTTAAAAAATGTATTTGTCCTGATAATAAAAGAAATATATGACCTAGAAGATATAGAAAACATAAAGAAAACAACATTTATTCTGAAATACAGATATAGACACTGTTAGTGTATGTATCCAAATATTAAAAGCATAAAAAATTTTGTTTTTCAAATTTGGTATTGTGCTACATATAATTGTATAACCTACTTTTTTCCTATTAACTAATATTTTAGAACCTTCCCCCTACTATTAACCAAAATGTTGTAGATTGTTCTTTCTTTTTCGGTTGAGATAAAATTCACATAACAAGTTAACCACTTAAAGCATACAATTCATTGGCATTTAGTACATTCACAGAATTGTACAGCCATCATCTTTTTAGTTCCAACACATTTTTATTACCCCAAAAGGAAACTCCATACCCATTAAGCAGTCACTCCTCATTCATAGAGCCCCTGGTGACCACTAATGTACTTTTTGTCTCTATGGATTGATAATTCTTTTTGCTGTGTTGGGGCAAGGTATATAAATAGTGATCAAAAAAATAAAATATATTAGACAGCCATCTCAAAAACAGAATCTGGGCTGCTTACTAAGAATGAACAAACCATAATTTACTTGGCTCACTTACAGTTAAATTCTTAAATATTCTTCTTTATTAAAGAAGGACAGTAGAGTAGCAGCGTGAACCTTGAAGTCATACCATCTGGGTTTGACTTCTAGTTCAACAGTGCAGTAGCACTGTGACCTTTAGGAAATTATTTTATCTTTCAGTGACTCAGTTTCTTCACCTATAAAATAAGGAAAACGGTCCTCACCTCCTGGGGTTTTGAGGGAATTTGAGGAGTTAATGCATGTGAAAGCTTTTAGAACAGCACCTGGCATGGTAAGCAATGAATAGGTGTTAGATGCTGCAGCTGCTACTGCTTCTTCTTGTTGTTGTTGTTTTTCTTTTTATATATAAATTTATTTATTTTTGGCTGCATTGGGTCTTCAGTGCTGCACACGGGCTTTCTCTAGTTGCCGTGAGCAGGGGCTACTATTCGTTGTGGTGTGTGGCTTCTTACTGCAGTGGCTTCTCTTGTTGCGGAGCATGGGCTCTAGGCACGTGGGCATCAGTAGTTGTGGCACCTGGGTTCAGTAGTTGTGGCTCCTGGGCTCTAGAACACAGGCTCAGTATTTGTGGCACACAGGCTTAGTTGCTCCACGGCATGTGGGATCTTCCCAGACCAGGGCTCGAACCCACGTCCCCTGCATTGGCAGGTGGATTCTCAACCACTGCGCCACCAGGGAAGCCCCTTCTTCTTGCTATTAAAAGATATGACTATATTGTGAAACCTTATGTGGTAATCCTTCCTCAACTGTTTACTTGTCTTGTAAGGACCCTCTTAGTAAAGATTCCTTAAGGTTTTTCCATGTCAGATATTTCAGTGATCTCTTGACCTGGTGGCATCTTCAGGGTGGAGTCAAAAGATTCCAGGTCATAAAACAAGAAAGGTGTTAAACATGTGGAATACCCAAGGCAGAAGAATATGCAGCTTAATGTGCACTAAAAATTATGCAGAGAATTAAAATTTACCAGAGCAGAAACCACCAGTGGAAACCTGTGGGAACCACTACTGGGGTAGAAAAACCAGAACTGTAATTGACAAATTACTGGAGGCTCAGTGTGGACAAGCCTGAGAGATGAAGACTCTAGGAGTGTCCCCACACTTTTGTGATTTTACCTCAAGAATCTCTACCAGGTTTTTCCAGTGGATATTGGAGGAAAAAAATCCCCTAATTCTTCTGGCAGGGAAGGGGGAAAGTAACTGTTTTGAAATTACCCGGAATATTGTCTGGGTAATATCTCCTGCCCTCAGGAGAAATTATTTTACCAGAGCCTTACCTGCTGTGGGTTTATCAGAGCCTAACTGACCTAGAGGAAGGGAAGTGCCCAGCTCCAGTCCCCTTAGCCATCCTGTCCCATAAATGGGGAAGAAAACTGAGAAGCACTGATGAAGTTCATAGTCCAGGGGCACAGGCTCACCAAAAGACTGAGACCTAATCATAGGACTGCAGAATGCTTCTCCTCCCCCTACACCTAAAAGACTCTTTTCTGCAGTTCCTTTTACACAGTATATTCACGTACACCTTTCAGCAGAAAAGGAAAAGACGAAAAACACAGTTTGAAGAGACTGAACAAGCCTCAGAACCAGAGTCAGACATGACAGGAGTGTTAGAGTTATCATTCTCCTCAACTTTTGAAGGATAACTTTGCAAAGTACCAAATCCTAGGCTGGGAGGTTTTTTTTCCCCCTCAGTATTTTAAATATTTCACTTCACTCTCTGCTTCCTTACATGATTTCTGAGAAGTCATATATAACTTTTATTTTTTTTTCTCTGTCAGTAAAAGGTTTTTCTCCTCTGGCTTCTTTCAAGATTTTTTCTTTATTGTCAATTTTCTGCATTACGAATATGATTTACCTATGTGTAGTTTTTTGAGCATTTATTTTCCTTGGTGTTCTCTTAGCTTCCTAGATCTGTGGCTTGGTGTCTGATGTTAATTTAGGAAAACTTTCAGTTATTATTACTTTAAATATTTCTTCTGTTCCTTTCTTTCTTCTCCTTCTAGTATTCCAATTATGCATATGTTACATCTTTTGTAGTTGTCCCACAGTTCTTGGGTAGTCTTTTCCATTTCTTTTCCCAGTCTTTTTTCTCTTTGCTTTTTAGTTTTGTTTGTTTGTTTGTTTGTTTTTGCGGTACACGGGCCTCTCACTGTTGTGGCCTCTCCCGTTGCGGAACACAGGCTCCGGACGCGCAGGCTCAGCGGCCATGGCTCACAGGCCCAGCCGCTCTGTGGCATGTGGGATCCTCCTGGGCCGGGGCATGAACCCGTGTCCCCTGCATTGGCAGGTGGACTCTCAACCACCACGCCACCAGAGAAGCCCTGCTTTTTAGTCTTGAAAGTTTCTACTGACATATCCTCAAGCTCAGAAATTCTTTTCTCAGCTGGGTCCAGTCTACTAATGAGCCCATCAAAGGCATTCTTCATTTCTGTTACAGTTTTTGATCTCTGGCTTTTTTGGTTTGTTTTGTTTTCTTAGAATTTCTGCCTTTCTCTTACATTATCCATCTGTTCTTGCATGTTGTCTGCTTTTTCCATTAAAATCTTTAGCATATTAACCAGATTTTAAAAATACAAAGAAAACACATTGGAGAATGAGTAAGTGAAGGTAGGATTAAAAGTCTTATTCTTTTAAAAGTTTCTTATTCTTGTTTAAAAATACTTTACTTTGGGGGACACATAGTTTTCAAGGGTAGGATTCCTCTCTGTCCCCCTTTGCCTGGCAAAGCAATGAAGCTATTCTTTTCTACTTCAACCAAAACCCTATCTCCGAGATTCGATTCGGCACTGCTGTACAGAGGCTGAGCTTTCAGCATCTGTGGGAGTGGATGTTAGTAATGTATGAGGGTTAGGAACAACACGGTGTTGAGGGATAACAATGTTGTTTATTGCTCAGAGGTCCTGCACAAATCTCTATCCTTGGCCCTTGGGTTTTATCGCTGATAAAATAGGACTGTTACAGAGGCTAGTACAAGGGATGATGAGAGCTTGAGCCTTGTAATCTTCTATGATGGGCCTTATGCCGTGAAATACTTCATTACTTACAGAATATTGATTAATTGGGGGAGGAGGTTTTGAGGGATCTTTTTGAATGCTGATGGGAGGTGTGCTGTGAATTTTGCTAACATCATTTGGAGATTTTGCCCATAAGGAAATGGTAGCTGATTCAGTAGGAACAAATGATCAGTGTTTCCAGAATCTGCTCTAGTACCATCAGAGACCGAACAAATAAAGGGTCATTTAATTCACCTAGTGTGTTACTTTGATGACTACTGTCAAATTCTAGAATTATTTCTCCCAAATTCTAGCATACTTGTCTAAGAAGTCTCAGCATAATAAATGGGTAGGGGTGGATGAACTAAAGAGAACAGAGTAAGTATCTCCCAAAGGGCCTAAACAAAAGGGAGCAGGTTCAGAGACAGGAACCTCTTGCGGTTCATCAGAGATCCTCCCCATTCTAGCTGTTTTAGTACTAAAAGGCAGTGGCTGTTTTATAGTAGTATGGTTGAGCACTGAAAGTTTGGCTCAAGTGTCAGCTAGAACTGGAAGAGATTCATCCCTAATCCGTAGAAAAGTTCTACCAAGCTGATTAAGAGGGAGGATTGGGAAGAGTGCCTGTAGTTCCTCACAGCCCCATCATTGAGAATTGGGAGGAAGGTGGAATTAAAAGAAAAAAACCCAAAAAAACAAAAAAACTTTACTTTGGGCTTCCCTGGTGGCTCAGTGGTTGAGAGTCCGCCTGCCGATGCAGGGGACACAGGTTCGTGCCCCGGTCTGGGAAGATCCCACGTGCCATGGAGCGGCTGGGCCCGTGAGCCATGGCCGCTGAGCCTGCGCGTCCAGAGCCTGTGCTCTGCAACAGGAGAGGCACAACAGTGAGAGGCCCACATACCGCAAAAAAACCCCCCAAAACCCTTTATTTGTTTGTTTATTTAATATGGCTGCGCTGGGTCTTAGTTGCAGCACATGGGATCTTCGTTTCTGCGTGCAAGGTTTTCATTGTGTCATGTGGGATCTTTAGTTGCGTCATGCAGGATCTAGTTCCCTGATCAGGGATGGAACCTGGGCCCCTTGCACTGGGAGTGTGGAGTCTTAACCACTGGACCACCAGGGAAGTCCCTATTTTTCTTATTCTTAATTGATCTAATATAACAATTTGTTCAAAATAATAACAGCAACAGTGTAATCAATTATGTATGCTTGTGTTCAATTATATGTGTTTGTGTGTATAAACCATTTACATACATATATATATATACATATGTGTATACATACATATATATACGTGTGTGTGTGTGTGTGTGTGTGTATGAATAAGTGAAATGAATGACAGCAGTGATACAAGGGACAGGAGGGAGCGATTAGGAGTATTTTGCTATTATATGATACCTGCACTATCCATGAAGTGGGTAGTGTCATTTATGATTTCACTTGCATTAGTTGTTAATGTACATTGCAAACTGACAACCTCATTAAAAGAAAAAAAACTAATTGTTATACTAAGAAAGGAGAGAAAATGGAATCATGTAAAATGCTCAATTAAAACCTAAAAGGCAGAAAAAGAGTAGAAGAGAAAAATCAGAACAAAGAACAAGAGCAATAAATAGAAAACAGTAACAAATATGGTAGATATTAATCCCGCTATATCAGTAACCACTTTTAAACCTCAGTAGTCTAAATGTACAAATGAAAGAGATTGTCAGAATGGATCACAAAACAAGACCCAACTCTACATTGTTTTCAAGAAAATTCTAATATAAATGTACATATACATTAAGAATAAAGGGATGGAGAAAGATGTACTGTGCTAACACTAATCCAAAGAAAGCAGAAGTAGCTATATTCAGTCAGAGCAGACTTCAGACCAAAGAAATTATCAGGGATAAAGAGGGATAGTATATAATGATAAAGGGGTTAGTACTCCAGGAAGACATAAGAATTCTTAATGTATATGTGCCTAACAACAGGATATCAAACTCTGTGAGGCAAAACTGATAGAACTGAAAGGAGAAATAGACGAAGTCTCCACTATTTTAGTTGGAGACTTCAACACTTCGTTACCAGAAATGGACAGACCCAGCAGGCAGAAAACCATAAGGACATAGTTGAGCTCAACAACACCATCATTATGCTGGATATAATTGACATCTGCAGACTACTTCATCCAACAGCAGCAAATTCTTCTGAAGCTCCCATGAAACTTTTCACCAAGGTAAACCAGATTCTGGGCCATAAAACACCTTAACAAACTTAAAAGAATAGAAGTTATACAATGTATACTCTTACACCACAATGGAATTAAACTAGAAGGCAACAACAGAAAGATAGTGGAAGAATCCCCACACTTCTGAATAACATATGGATCAAAGAAGAAATCTCAAGAGAAATCTAAAAATACTTTGAACTAAATGCAAATGAGAATAACACCTATCAAAATTGTGAAATGCAGCTAAAGCAGTTCTCAGAGGGGAATTTATAGCATTGAATACATATGTTAGAAAAAAAGAAAAACCTAAAATCTATAATATAAGCTTCTACTTTAGGAAACTAGAAAAATAAGAACAAATTAAATCAGAAGAAAAATATAGAGTAGAGCAGAAGGCAGTGAAATTGCAAATAGAAAATCAATAGAGAAAACCAATAAAACCTAAAACTGGTGTTTGGAAAAGGTTGATTTAAGTCAGTAACCTCTGGCCAGGCTAAGAAAAAAAGGTAGAAGATACAAATTACTAAAATCAGAAATGAAAGAGAGAACATCACTACAGATCCCATGCACATTCAACGGATAATAAGGAATATTATGAGCAAGTCATGTTGGTAACAAACAGATGTAATGCCCATAAATTTGATAACTTAGGTGTAATGGACCAATTTCTTGAAAGGTGCAATCTGCCAGAGCTCACCCAAGAAGAAATAATCTGTATAGGCCATATCTATTAAAGAAATTAAACCAACAATTAATAACCTTACAAAACAGAAAGTGCCAGGCTCAGATGAGTTCACTGGTGAATTCTACCAGACATTTAAGGAAGAAATTTTGCCACTACTCTGGAATCTCTTCCAGAAGAGTGAAGCAGAAAGAATACTTTCTGACTCATTCTGTGAGGCCAGCATTACCCTAATGCCAAAACCAGACAGACAGTACAAGGAAAGAAAAATCATAGACCATTATCTCTCATGAACATAGATGCAAAAGTCATCAACAAAATATTAGCAAATCAAATCCAGCAATGTGTAAGAAGAATAACATATGCTATGACCAAATGAGATTTATCCCAGACATGCAAGGCTGGTTCAGCATTCAAAAATCAATTAATATAGCCCATTATATGAACAGGCTAAGAAGAAAAGTCACATGTTCTTATCAATAGATACAGAAAAACCATTTGTTAAAATCCAACACCTATTTGTGATTAAACTCTCAGGAAACTAGGAAGAAAGGAGGGGATCGCTCTTTACTTGATAAAGACTATTTACAAAAAATCTTTAGCTAATATCATACTTAATGATGAGAAATTAGAAGTTTTCTGCTCAGATCAGAAGTGAGGCAAAGGAAAGTCCACTGCTTTTCAACATCGTACTGGAAGTCCTAGCTAGTGTAATAAGACAATTAAAGCGAAATAAAAAATCTTCAGATTGGGAAGGAGGAAATAAAACCATCTTTTTTTTGCAGATGGCAAAATTTGAAAGAATCAACAACAAAATATCCTGGAACTAATAAGCAACTATAACAAGGTTGCAGGATACAAGATTGATTTATAAAAATTAAACACTTTCCTATAAACCAGCATGAACATGTTCAATTTGAAATTAAAAACACATTACCATTTATGTTTTTATCCCCCCAAAATAAAGTACTTAAGTGTAAAGCTATCCAAGTGTGAACTAGATCTATATGAGGAAAACAACAAAATTCTGATGAAAAGAATCTGAGAAGAACTAAGTAAGTGAAGAGATATTTCATGTTCATGGATAGGAAGACTCAGTGTTTTCAAGATATTAGTTCTTCCCAGCTTGATGTGCAGATTGAACACAGTCCCAATCAAAATCCCAGCAAGTTATTGTGTGGAAATCAACAAACTGATTCTAAATTATATACAGAAAGGCAAAAGACCCAGAGTAGCCAATTCAGCAATGGAGAAGAACAGAGTTGGAGAACGGACACTCTGACTTCAAGACTTCCTATAAAGTAACCAAGATATTGTGGTAATGGTAAAAGAATAAACAGATAGATAATTGGAACAGAAGAGAGAGCCCAGAAATGGGCTGACACAAATATAGTCAACTGATCTTTGACAGAGGAACAAAGACAATACACTGGAGAAAAGGTATTCTTTTCAACAAATGGTGCCAGATCAAATAGACATCTACATGTAAAAAAATGAATCTGCACACAGGTCTTACATCCTTCACAAATATTAACTCAAAATGGATTATAAATCTAAACATAAAATGCAAAACTGTAAAACTCCTAGAAGATAACATAGGCAGAAACCTGATGATCTTGGGTACGACCATGACTTTTTGGTTGTGCCTCACAGCTCATCAAACCGGAGCCCTCAGCAGTGAAAGCATGGAGTCTTAACCATCGGACTGCCAGGGAATTTCCCATGACTTTTTTTTTTTAATTGAAGTATAGTTGATTTACAATATTGTGTTTCAGGTGTGCAGCAGAGTGAATTGATTATAGGCAATGACTTTTTAAATGCAACACCAAAGGGGCATGATCTAAAGAAAGAATTGATAAGCTGGAGTTCATTAAAATTAAAAACTTAAGTGCTCTGTGAAAGACAGTGTCAAGAGAATGAGAAGACAGGCCACAGACTGGGAGAAAACATTTGTAAAAGACACATCTGATAAAGGACTATTATCCAAAATACACAGAAAGCTCTTAAAACTCAATAATAAGAAAACAAACTACTCAAAAAACAAGCAAAAAAGAGTTGAACTGACATCTCACCGAAGAAGATATACAGGTGCAAATAAGCATATAAAAAGATGTTCAACATTATGTCATTAGAGAGTTGCAAATTAAAATAAGTTACCACTACCTACCTGTTAGAATGGCTAAAATCTGGAACACTGTCAACGCCAAATGCTGGCAAGGATGTGGAGCAACGGCAACTCATTTATTGCTGGTGAGAATGCAAAGTGGTACAGTCACTTCGTTAGGCAGTTTGGCAGTTTCCTACAAAACTAAAATATTCTTACCATATTTATAGCAGTTACATTCATAATTGCCAAAACTTGGAAGCAATCAAAACATCCTTCAGTAGATGAATGGGTAAATAAACTTCGGTACATCTAGATAGTGGAATACTATCCAGCATGTAAAAGAAATGAGCTTTCACTTCATGAAAAGATACAGAACACCTTTAAGTGCATATTTCTATGTGAAAGAAACCAATCTGAAAAGGCTACATACTGTATGTAGCCAACTATATAACATTTTAGAAAAGGCAGAACTGTGGAAATAGTGGTTGCCAGGGGCTGGGGGAGGGAGGGATGAATAGGCAGAGCACAGAGGATTTTTAGGGCAGTGAAACTATTCTGTGATACTACAGTGGTGGAAACATGTCATTATACATTTATTAAAACCCATAGAATGTGCAACACAAGAGTGAACTCTGACATAAACTATGGACTTCGGGTGATAATGATGTGTCTGTGTAGATTCATCAGTTGTAACAAATACACCACTTTTATGTAGGATATTGATAGTAAAGGAGATTTTATGTATGTGGAGGCAGAGTATATTATCTTCTCAGTTTTGCTGTGAACCTACATCTTCTAAAAATAAAGTCTTAAAAATAATGAAGTCTATTAAAACTTATTTTCAGTAATAAAAAATAGTAAACATTAGGAAATAATAACTTTCTAGGTCAAATGGTGTCTGAAGGGGCTTTCCCAGATATGCAGTATTTTAACTAAAAAGATTCAGATTGGTGACAAGGTATCACATTTCCAGATTGCAGTAAATAAGCATAAACTCTGGTTGATCATGACTAATGCAGTTTGGCATGAGTTGAGGGTTCTGTGTGCAAAAGAGTGGGAGGTAGATTGAAGGTGATGGTACTCTGAAGCATATTTACACCCACAGGTCATCTGGAATAGAGATGAGTAGCAGAGTGTCATGGCCCAGACTAAAAGGCCCAATGCATTGTACCTCTGCTGTGAGAGGGTGGCGAGGGCGGCTCCCTTTGTAGGACTGGGAAGTCCCAATGGCTATGAGTGAGTCCCAAGACCCACTGTGTGTGGATGCTGCTACTTCAGTCTAGGGATGAGTAGTCATTCGTTCCCTCAAAGCTCTGTGCCCAGATTCAAGCCAGGAAAATTTTGGGCCTGTTAATAAGTGCCTGCAATGGAAATGAAGAGGAAGGGATACTTAGGAAGATTGGGTAGGACCAAAGAGATGAAGAAAGTGAAAAATGAAAGGAGAATGAAGAAACATTTAACAAGTTCTGCTTTGTCTCTGTCTGACTCTGACTTGTCAGTGAATGTGACGTCTGTAATGTAGTTCTCTTAGGAGAGAATGTTGAGGGGAAGGGGTATCTATTTTCTTTGTATCGCTAGTTCTCACATTGGTCCAGCTAGGATGATGATGTTGACTGGGAACAGTTTCCCTGAACCCAGAAACAAAGCCCATCCTCTTTTAGGAGGAGGGGGAAGGGAGAGTTGATGTAGTACATTATCAGAGATCTCACCAAGGTTAACTAATTACCATCAGTAATGCTGTTTTACCCTTTTTGTCCATGATTATGTCAAAGATAGCGTTTGAGTTTTTTAAAAAAGACGGGGCTATGTCTTGTTATTAGGCTTTTTAGTATTCAGAACATACATAGTACCTCTGCAGAAAGATATCAGAGTCTTAAGTTAAACCTTACCTTAAAGCACATGTACCAAGAAGAACAGACCTCTTTCTCTCTTTTTTTAATGGAACTACTTAAGGTTGAATTAAGTAAATCAGTTGCTAGTCTAAAATTTGACTTTCTGGTTCTTGAACTAATTACTTGGAAGTACTTCTTCTGTTCAAATATTCTATTTTAAGTTACCCTTTGGTAAAAATACTACAGATATGAAGAAGCACCAAGTGTGTCACAATCTGATTGGTTGAGAAATGCAGTAGAAGTAGTGAAGGAATGAGAATTCCAGCCATTTTTCTCCCTATTTGCATGTAAAATGAACAATAAATGTTAAGCCCTTTTATCCAATGTTACATTTAAGTGCTTTTCAAAGTAAATGCAAAACGATTGTTAAAATGCCAGTTTTAATCTGTATATTTTTTTCCAGTTACATACGTTTGGCTCTTAATGTGCTATAGTTTTGATTCCCTGTGTTACCCTTAAAACATAATTATACTTTGAGATTTAAATTAGCAATTTAAGTTGCTTAAATGTACTTTCATGCTATATCTTCTGCAATTGTGCTATCATCCACTCAGTTATACTTTATTAGTAGGCTATAAAATTTCAAATTATTAAGATGTTAGTATTTCCATCTTTTCTGCCAGGAATAGTTGTCTCCATAAGTACCCTTTCTTTCCTGGTTGGTGGAACATTCAAAACTGACCAGGGGTAGGGGGAAAAAAAGTGCTGCCTGATGTTATAGATAAGTACTAGTCCAGGAGTTAATAGATCTGACCTCTGGTTTTGAGTCTGCCACATAATAGTGAGTGACCTTGAGCAACTAATTTAAAGTTACTGGGCCTCAGGGTTTTGTTTGAATTGTGGTGAAATACACATAACAATTTACCATCTTAACCATTTTTAAGTATACAGTTCAGTGGCATTAAGCTCGTTCACATTGTTATACAGCCATCATCACCATCTATCTCCAGAACTCTTGCAAAACTGAAACTCTGTACCTATTAAATAATAACTCCTCTTCTCCCTCTCCCTCCAGCCCCTGACAGCCACCATTCTACTTCCTGTCTCTGAATTTGACTATCTGGGTACCTCATATAAGTGGTATCACACAGTTTTTGTCCTTTTGTGACTGGCTTTTATATCAGTTCATGTTAAAGGTTCATCCAAGTTGTAACATGGCTGAGAATTTTCTAACTTTACAAGGCTGAATAATCCATTGTATGTATATCCCACAGTTTTAAAATCATTTATCTATCAATGTACACTTCGATTGCTTCTACCTTTTGGTATTATGAATAATGCTGTTATGAAAATGGGTATACAAATATCTCTTTGAAACTCTGCTTTTAGTGCTTTTGGGTATATACCTAGAAATGGTATTGCTGGACCATATGGCAATTCTATTTTTAATTTTTTAAGGAAATGCCATACTGGTTTCCATAGTGGCTGTACCATTTTACCCTCCCACCAATGTGCAAGGGTTCCAGTTTCTCCACATCTTGCACAGACTTGTTATTTCCTGTTTTTTTGACAGTAGCCATCCTAATGAGTGTGAGGTAGTATCTCATTATGGTTTTGATTTGTAGTTCCCTAATGATGAATGATATCGAGCATCTTTACCTGTGCTTTTAGGTCCTTCAGTTTGTTCACGTCCTTTGCCCATTTTTCCCTCCAGCTTGAATACTTTTATATAACTGAGGGAAAATAAGCCACATATTTTGAAGATGAATCCGTTGAGAAGATAACAGTAAATTTTTAAAAGGAGATTTCTGTAGTCAGTTGACTATTCCATTCACATTAAAACTCTCAAAATTGAAAAGGGTTTTTGTTTTTGTTTTAATGTACAAAGAGCTAGCATTGTTTCTGTGGTAAGGTAGATGTCCTGGATGACCCATTCAAGAAGTTGGCTTAGTCCAACTTAATGAAGCCCATCTCCTTCGTGTACTGTTGGAAACACTGGTGGTACACATTGAGGCTGTACTTTTGGATCGTACTGTGCAGTTTTGAGCAGATGCAGCAAGAGCAAGAACCCTGGCCTGATTTTCTTGGATGGTTCCATTAGAGCTGCTGGTGACCCATCTTGCTTTCTCATATGCAGCGAGGCAAAAGGCCCTTCGCCCATTTTCAAATCAGGTTATTAGTTTTATTTTGTAGGAGTTCTTTATATATTTTGGATATTTGCCCATTATCAGATATTGATTTGTAAATATTTTCTCCATTCGGTGTTTACCTTTGCACTCTGTTGATTGTGTCCTTTGATGCACAAAAGTTTTAATTTTGATGTAGTCCAGTTTCTTTTTTCTTTGGTTGCCTGTGCTTTTGGAGTCAAATCCAAGAAATCACTTCCAAATCCAGTGTCATGAAGCTTTCCTTCTGTTTTCTTCTCAGAGGTTTAGTTCGTACGTTTAGATCTTTGATCCATTTTGAGTTAATTTTTGTATATGGTGTAAGGTAGGGATCCAAATTCATTCTTTTGCATGTGGATATCCAGTTTTCTCAACACCCTTTGTTGAAAAGACTTCCCTTCCCCATTGAATGCTCTTAGTATTCTTGTCAAAAATCATTTGACCATAAATGTGAGGGTTTATTTTTGAGCTCTCCATTCTATTCCGTGGTCTATATGTCTGTCTTTCTGCCAGTACCACACTATTTTGATACTGTAGTTTTGTAGTAAGTTTTGAAATCAAGAAGTGTGAGACCTCTAACTTTGTACTTCTTTTTCAAAATTATTTGGCTCTTAGTGATGCTGAGATCAATCAAAGTGTTCAAGTGGTGACAGTCTGATCCCTCCAAAGCTCCTCCCCATCAACCAACCTTTTGTCTAATGGTTTTGTTCATTGATTATTGCCTGAATCATTCCAATTAGGGATTACAAAGTGGCAATTTTTTCCCACATATATTAGCTAGAGTAGTTTTGGGCGGAGGAAACATTTATTTATCAACAATGACTTATTTTCCTGAAATTCAGTTTTACAGATAAGGCTAGATTAAATGCTTAATTCTTTACCTTTAATTGCCAGTTCTTTAGAGTAAGGGTTTGGTGCTTTATTTACTTTCAGTGAAACTAGTGAATGAAGAGGAGGATCAAATATTATATTCCCTTTTTACAGGTATCATAAACTCTTAGATTTTATATAGGAAACCTGTTTTACTGTCATTGGTAGAGTCCTCCAGCGACAGTTAGACATAGGCAATCATCAGACATTACTCTTAGCATTGAATCTAACTTCCAACAGTGCAACACAGTAAACATTTTTTAATGTCACACTGCTAAGTATTTCTGCATAAATAATTTTCTTTTTTTAAAAATAATTTTCTATTGAGCACCTATTCTGTGTCAGTCACCATCCTAGGAAAATTATTATTATTATTATTATTTTTTTTTTGCAGTATGCTGGCCTCTCACTGTTGTGGCCTCTCCCGTTGCGGAGCACAGGCTCCGGACGCGCAGGCTCAGCGGCCATGGCTCACAGGCCCAGCCGCTCTGCGGTATGTGAGATCCTCCCGGACCGGGGCACAAACTCCTGTCCCCTGCATTGGCAGGCGGACTCTCAACCACTGCGCCACCAGGGAAGCCCGGAAATTTATTTTTAATCTCCAGTTCTTAACTCTTGTCCCCCTTTGACCTAGCGTGTTGGTTTTTTTGTTTTTTGTTTTCTTGAGTATGTAGAACATTTCTATGATCCTAAGTCTCAATTTAGGAATGGTGTATTTAGAAAGGTCTCCCTCCCGTTCTGTCCCCTTCAGATAGTGCCTTCCTCCTCCTATAAGTGCTCATTTTTATTTATTCATTTATAGATTATCCATTCAGTGTTGCATTTTGTTTTGTTTTGCAGACACCAGCAAATGTATATAAATGTGTCCTTTTTCTTACAAAGAAGTGTCATAACTATAGATATTGATCTGCATCTTACTTTTTTTCACTTCATAATTATATTCTAGAGATCACTGTAGAAATATTCATTCGTTTTTATGGCTGTGGCGTATCCCCTCAGGTAGATATGTCTTCATTTTTCTAGCTTAGTCCCCACTGATGGACATTTGAGTTATTTTAAACTTCTTCCAATATAAAATTAAAAAATCCTTTGGAGAGGAGCTTCCCTGGTGGCGCAGTGGTTGAGAGTACGCCTGCCGTTGCAGGGGACGCGGGTTCATGCCCCTGTCCGGGAAGATCCCACATGCTGCGGGGCGGCTGGGCCCATGAGCCATGGCCGCTGAGCCTGCACGCCCGGAGCCTGTGCTCCGCAACAGGAGAGGCCACAACAGTGAGAGGCCCGCGTACTGCAAAAAAAAAAAAAAAAAAAAAATTCCTTTGGAGATGTAATGTTGGCACACATTATTGTTTTACATGCCTTGAAACAATAACTATAGATTGGATTGATTAAAAAATTTTTCTTGCTTTTACATATAATGTAATATTATTAATTTTCCTCCTCCAGCTTCTTCCCCATTTCTCTGCTCTCTTTCAGAAGTCCTTCAAACATTTAGTATCAGTAATGGCTATCTCCACCTCCTGTTTCCTAGTCTCACGAATTTTTTCCATTCAGGCTTCTGTCCCTACCATTCCACTAAAACTGCTGCTCTTTTCAAAATCACCAGTGACCTGCATGATACTACATCCAGTGCCTTGTTCTCAGTGTTCAACTAACTTGATTTATTAGCTGGATTGGACCCACTTAATAACTCTGTTTTCCTTGAAACACTTTTGTCATTAGACTTCTAGAATACTATATACTCCTGGTTTTTCTTTATTCTTGGGGCTGCTCCTTCTCTTTCTTTTTTTGACCTCCTTATCATTGAATTCACTCCTTTTCCTTATATTATCAGCTGGTGGGGAGGGCAGTTGTACAGGAAGGGAAGACTGGTAGGAAGGGGTGGAGTCTCTGCTTCTAGGAGTTGAGGCTGGGAGGGGGAAGGGAGGAAGGCGTCTGGGTTCAGAGATCACCTGAAACAAGCCTGTAGTCTGACAAAACCAGATAGACATACGTGGTGAGGGAAGACACTCCAGGTGACCTGTGGGATGCCGTGCAGTAAGAGGGAGGAGGGAAGCAGCTTCTGTAAGGTTGGGTTCCTGCTGAAGGATTCTGAGGAGGCTCTAGGGAAGTGGGATCAATTTTGGATTGGCTGCTGTTTCTGAGGCAGGACTAGAAGTGAGGATTAGTTAGGGCTTGGGTGCTATCGTGGGTGGCAGTTGGGTATCCTTAGTAATAGATGGCTGTAACAAAGCTGGTCTGGGGGCGTCGTTGGTAAGAAAGCAGTAGCCACTCAGAGTGGGTCATTATAGCATTTTACAGCTGCTGTATGACCTTGGGGGAAATAGTGTTTCCTATTTTCTTTGTACCTGCCTTTATCTCTGTCTGTCCTCCCAGCCCGATTAATGGCAATTTGGGTTTTTTTCCCCATTCTGAGCTGATTTCATCTTTTGTCTCAGACATGTTTTCACTCTTTGTTTCATGGCACTGATCTTACTGGGTTTGGGAAGTAGGGATCCTTATTTCCTCAGACCTGAAGTAAATAACTAAGTGATTCAATGATCGCGATTACCTGCCCTCCCACCCCCGCCACACATACAAGTTAAGGCAAAAGCTCATGTTTTGTTTTTTTTTGTAATTTTTATTTTTGTCTGCATTGGGTCTTCATTGCGGTGCGGGTGCTTCTCTTGTTGCAGAGCGCGGGCTCTCACTGCGCGGGCTCAGTAGTTGTGACTCGCGGGCTCTAGAGCACAGGCTCAGTAGTTGTGGTGCAAGGGCTTAGTTGCTCCGCGGCGTGTGGGATCTTCCTGGACCAGGGATTGAACCCATGACCCCTGCATTGGCAGGCAGATTCTTAACCACTGTGCCACCAGGGAAGTCCCTCATGATTATTAAATAGGGCATGATTTGAAAAAATTGTGAAGAGGAATAGTCTCTTTTTTGTTGCCATTTCTGCTTTTCTTTCTGAGCCCCTCTTCCTATTCTGGGCACTGGGGACTCCTTACTGTCTTGTCTTATCCAGGCTTCCAGTGCTCTTTCCTGGGCTTCTCTTTATCTTCTCCCCTTTGTGAACTTGTGCCCGTTGGTTGATCTGATAATGGAGTTAATGTAGCTTACTATGTTCCTTTAGGGGGCATTTGCATTTTAAAATGAAATTCCTGAGAATAATATGAAACTAAGGAATAAGCCTTTAATGCACACTGTGGCAAGATGGGGTGGGGAGTGAGAATGGGTAGGGAAGCAGAGCTGAGTAGAGACAGCCCTTCAACAGTCACTCTGCAGTAGAAGGGGCCTGGGCCCCAGAAAACAGGAGTTGTCCTCTGAGGAGCTAATGAACTGGAGTCTGGCTGTCCCATCTTCCCCCGTAGATGCTGAGGTAGGTGTTGTGTTCATAGAGAGTGAAAGTATCTGAGTGCCTGGGCAGGTGTCATGAGAGCCAGGCATGTGTTGAGTAAACAGTGTAGAAAAACAGACTGGAAGTTGAGACTGGAAAGAGGCAGACACAAAAAAGATACTCATAATGTTGACCTTTGCGCTACTTACTGTCAGGGCATGTTTCAGGCCACTAGTTTACCAGTGCTCAGACTCTCTCCTTTCAAGCCTCTCTCACTGAAGCCAAGCAGCACATATCCAGCCTTCCTACTCTAGAAATGAAATGTGAGCCCGTAGCTTGTAGCCCAGCAGCTGACTAGAGCCTGTTTACCTCTACAGACCCAAGTTGTTTCTTAATTCTCAGGGGAAATGTGGGGTTCCTGTTGTGCTATGAAGATGAGTTGAGCTTTAGGAAGGATTTGAATTTGCAACCTCCAAATCTAGAAGTGGCCTCCCCGGTTATCTTGTAGGTACATGCAGGCTAAAGCTAGCCTGTGTCTCCTGGTGCTCTTACAGCTCTTAGGGACGAGCCCAAGGTAGTTGCTCTAGAGATCAGAAAGAAGCCTGTAAGATTTCAGTCCTAACCACAGTTGGAATTACTTTGAGGTGTCCTTGTAAACTGGATTTTTGAAGGTGGTGCTTTACCGACTCCCCTACCTTTCCCCTTCGGAAACCCAGACCAAGTGGAACCTATTAATGTGGCAGTTTATTGCTTGCTTTTTGTGGCTTCCATTTGCATATTCTGTGCGCCAGAGGCAGGCTCTGGAACTGGTCAGGCAGCTTCAGCCGAACATCCATGTCAAGATGGTTCATTTGTGCAGTCATTGCTGTTCCCCCTGTTTGAAGACTGTTAATGTCTTTATGGCACTGCTGAGAAGGGGTTGCACTGGAAGGGCAAGATCTCCCTGCAGATGGGAATGACTTGTGTGTCCAGTTGATGATGTGGTCTTTTTGAGGCCTCTGAAGAATTGAGTGCGTGACAGCCCCTCCTGCCTGCCCTGCTACAACCTTGTTCTACCCCCTGCTAGATCAAAGCACTCTCCTTTATAGTCACTTCACTACAGAGAGAATTGTTTGTGTTGGCTGTGTTACAACTTTAACTCTTAGTGTTTGAAAGTATACTTTTTTAATGCTATACTAATTTCTTTTAGTAAACTTTACTTTGGAACAATTTTAGATTTACAGTAAAGTTTCAGAGGTGATACAGAGTTCCCATATACCCAGTTTCCCCCATTGTTAGCATCTTACATAATCATGGCACACTTGCTAGAATGAAGACATCAGCATTTGTACATTACTATGAACTCAACTGCAAACTTTATTTAGATTTCATCAGTTTTTCCACTCAGGAATCTTCTGTTCCAGAAACCAGTCTAGGGTCCCATATTGTACTTAGTTGTCATGTCTCCCAGTCTCCTCTGGTCTGTGACAATTTCTCAGTCTTTTCTGTGTTTTTCACGAACCCTGATAGTTTTGAGGAATACTGGCAAGTATCCTTTATATAAAGTATCCTTTATAACAGCGGACCTCAACCTTTTTGGCACCAGAGACCAGTTTTGTGGAAGACAATTTTTCCACGGATGGGGGTGGCTGTGGTTTTGGGATGATTCAAGCACATTACATTTATTGTGCACTTTATTTCTGTTATTATTACATTGTAATATGTAATGAAATAATTATACAACTCACCATAATGCAGAATCAGTGGGAGCCCTGAGCTCGTTTTCACTTGCCACTCACTGATGGAGTTTTGATATGAGTCTGCAAGCAGTTGATTTATTATGGTCTGTGTGCAGTCAGACCTCTCTGCTAATGATAGTCTGTATTTGCAGCCGCTCCCCAGCACTAGCATCACCGCCTCAGCTCCCCCTCAGATCATCAGGCATTAGATTCTCATAAGGAGCAGGCAACCTCGATCCCTCGCATGCGCGGTTCACAGTAGGGTTCGCGCCCCTCTGAGAATCTAATGCCACCGCTGACCTGACAGGAGGCGGAGCTCAGGCGGTAATGCGAGCGATGGGGAGCGGCTGTAAACACAGATGAAGCTTTGGTTGCTCACCTGCCATTCACCTCCTGCTGTGCAGCCCAGTTCCTAATAGGCCATGGACAAGTACCAGTCTGTGGCCTGGGGGTTGGGGACCCCTGCTTTATAATGTCCCCCAGTCTGAGCTTATCTGATGTTTTCCACATGGTTAGACTGATGTTATGGGTTTGGGGAAGAATGCTGTGATGGTGAAGTGGCCTGTGGGGGTGGAGGGTACTTGATATTTGCATAACATCACTGGTGATATTAACCTTGGTCACTAGGTTGAGTAGTTTGCCAGTTTCTCCACTGTAAAGTTACACCTTTTCTCTTTCCCTACTCTATCACTAAGATAGAGTGGGTTGGAGGGTGTGTAGAATTTTGTTATTTTTAAAAATATTTATGCCCTGCCGGGTCTTGCAACATGCGAGCTTTTTTTCGTTGCAGCATGTAAACTCTTAGTCTCAGCATGCATGTGGGATCTAGTTGCCCGACCAGGGATTGAACCCGGGCCCCCTGCATTGGGAGCGCAGAGTGTTACCCACTGAACCACCAGGGAAGTCCCTGGGGGGTGTATAGAATTAAGCTCCACCTCTTGGAAGGGAGAGTATCTTTATATATTATTTGGAATTCTTTGTAAGGAAGTTTGTCACTTCTCCTTCATTTATTTATATAACTATGGACTCATAGTTAATAAATATACTCATGTATATTTATTTTATAGTTGGAGTTACAGTCCAGTGCTACATTATTTATTTTGTTGCCCAGATTGTTCCAGCTCCAGAGGGAGCTCTTTAAGGTGGCTCCTGTATCCCTGTAACCTGCCCCTATCCTTTTGTGTTTTGACCACTTCCTTACTTTCTGGTACAACAAGATGTTCCAGGCTTTTCTTATATTTTCCATGCCCCAGCCCTAGAATCAGCCATTTCTCCAAGAAGCCCTTGTTCTTTTTATTGGAGAGTAGTATTTAGAAACTTCTGAGCACTAGGTATGTTCATTGCTAGCGGGGTATCATTACTTCTAGGCCATCTTATCAGATAGGGCTAGATAGTATATGTATACATACTAACCTTTGTATACAGACATATCTATAATTGTTTCTATGTTTCGTTTATATTGATGTCTCTGGCTTTAATCCAGTACCACAGGGTTTATTTTAGAATTCCGTCTTTGCTTGCTTTCCTGTAATATCCTTCTTTGATAATGAAAAACCTTGCTTCCACCATCCATTTACTTATTTGTTCAGCCCAGTATACCTGTACCCTTACTGTACATATATTGTAACCTGTATTCCCACAAGAAACAAATTTACCAGTTCTAATATTGTACTGTTTTTAACAATTCTATTTTAGTGGACAAATCATAGGTACTTGTTTACATTTATTATGATGTGATTTGACCCATGATGCTAGCTTTTAGATATATGCAAATGTTTTTAATATTCTTACCATAATCTGAGATGTCTTTGTGTGTCAGCATGATTGATTAAGATTATGGACTTGGGCTCAAAGTAAAATATTTTCCTTTTATTCTACACTTCTCATAGTCTAAACTTAAGAAATAAAAGGTTATGTTCTCTCTTCAGTAATTTATTACACATTTCTACAAAAGGAAATGTATACTTATTATTAATAAGGTTTGTACTTATTATTAAAGGTTTTATCATATGTAAAAAGGACAAGTTGAATAAAATAATATTTACAGTACCTTCTAGCTCCAAAGTTCTGTCTCAGGTGCTTTTTAAAAATTACTTTAAGGCAAGACATTCTAAAATTGGTTTCTCCGTTGGCTTACTAAGCCCTGACTGTGTAGGCTTGGCACTTGGTTTTACTTTCTTGGCTACTTTTCTAGGACACCATTCTTGTTTCATATGTCTGTCAGTAAAGATACTAAAATGGGACTGACTTAACTATAGGTTTCGTTCCCTGGGCACTTGGCTTCCCAAATTCCTGTTGGGAAGAAACAAGTATGGGTTTAAAAAGCTATACTAAGAGCTGGAAGTTCTTGGTCATCATCATGGCCAACTTCTAACTTGAAGTCTGATCTTAGGCCCATCACTTCAACCTCCAGACCTCAGATCCTTCATCTAGAAAGTGAAGCAGTTCCATTAGATGCCCCCTAAGATTCCTTACAGCTGTGATTTTATCATCAGCAATAGTGAAATATCTGGCTGGCAGTTTTAATCTTAGTAATTAAGGTGTTTTGACAAGAATTGGAAATGGTCAACCTCTGAAATAAGCTTATTGGGCTCATCTTCATCCTTTTTATTGTTTGATTAAAAGAAACCCTCACACACTATGTGTGGGATGAACACGTTCCGAAATGTGAGGTCTATAGGTAGTACCTGGAGGGCTCAGAGAGTACCATGTAGAAGGCATGGTGTACTGTTCATAATGACCCATCACGATAGTAACTTTGGAGGATCAGAACTGGAATTTAATTATTGGTGTTTATAAATCAGTGACTTCTTAAGTGACATTCCTTTTACAGCTACTATGTAGAATCTGTGAACAGTACAGAAAAATAGCCAAGGTGAAGAGAGTGTGGTGGCTTTAAGTATGATAAGGCCCAGTGAGTTGTGTTAAAGAAGCTTTAGTTCTCAAAGCCAGGGGGGAAAATGTCATTAGTCTCGTACTGCTAACAGCCTTCAGAACAGTCTGTCCTTTCTCATAAGCATTTAGTTTCCTGAGCTAAGAGAACAAAGACTATTACCTGTAGCTGAGTATGCTAAACATACCATGTACTTACAAAAGGATTTTGGAAAACAGATGGGTGGAAGACAAAAGTAGAAATTAATGTACTGTAAGACAAGGCGTATCCGCCTGGAAGAAATGAATAGTAGAGTGAAGGAATGTTGCCTTTGGTTAGAAAGCCTAGAATAAGAGAGCACAGAATGAGTCTCCCTCAGGCTGCCTGCCATTGAATTGTTTTTTAAGGCCCATATCATATTGGTTTATGAGATTGAGCAAGTCTTCAATAAAAGTCATCTGACCCACCATTACTGGCACTGTTACAGATTTCTAAGTGAAAAGGTACTCTGCCTGTCTTTGTTTACAGTGTTAAATCAGCAGGTTGGACTTTCTTTTTTTTCTAATAAATTTTTTTATTTTTATTTTTATTTATTTTTGGCTGCGTTGGGTCTTTGTTGCTGTGCGCGGGCTTTCTCTCGTTGTGGCAAGCGGGGACTCCTCTTTGTTGCGGCGCGCGGGCTTCTCACTGCGGTGGCTTCTCTTGTTGTGGAGCGTGGGCTCTAGATGCGCAGGCTTCAGTAGTTGTGGCTTACAGGCTCTAGAGCGCAGGCTCAGTAGTTGTGGCGCACAGGGTTAGTTGCTCCATGGCGTGTAGTATCTTCCTGGACCAGGGCTTGAACCTATGTCCCCTGCCTTGGCAGGCGGATTCTTAACCACTGTGCCACCAGGGAAGCCCAGGTTGAACTTTTATGATACTAGTTTACGTAAAGATTCACATTTGCTTTAATGGTAAGTGTGTCTGGGATGTATGCCTATTCCTGTGATCCATACTAGTGTTGCTAGTGGCTTTCTTCCTCTTCACAGGAGGTAAAAAGAGTTGCTCATTATAGAAGTGAACAGTAGATGTCACTGCATCTCTACTTACTAAGGTTTTGGCTCATAGCTGTTTGGATACAACCAAGTTCTTAATACAGCTTCCAAATCACTAACCTTAAATCGAGTATTTATGGCTCTCTGACACTTAAGATCCCCTTCCTCAGCTGTAGAACCCAGATTGAAAATTGAGAACAAACACAGCCCAAGAGTTTTCCTTAGTTTCCTTCAATTTCCTTTTTAGTGTATTTGTTCTAGGCTTATATATTATACAGTAGTCCACCACTTATCTGTGGGGCATATGCTCCGAGACCCCTAGTACGGATGTTGAAACCACAGACAGTACTGAGCTCCATATATACTGTGTTTTTTCCTGTACATACCTACCTATGATAAAGCCTAATTTACCGATTAGGCACAGTAAGAGATTAACAACAATAATAATTCAGTTGAACAGTTATAACAACATACTGTAATCAAAGTTATGTGAATGTGGTCTCTCTCAAAATATCTTATTGTCCAAATTTAATGCCTTTTCCATCTTAACTAAGCACTTATCATTCACTGTGGCTCTCACTTTTGCAGTACCCGATTGTGATTGTCAGTCTGATAACTTAGATGGCTACTAAGTGACTAACGAGCAGATAGCGTATATAGCGTGGATATGATGGACAAAGGGATGATTCATATCCAGATAGGATGGAGCAGGACAGTGAGAGATTTCATCACACTACTCAGAACAGTGCGCAATGTAAAACTTATGAATTGTTTACTTCTGGCACTTTCCATTTAATATTTTTGGACCACCATTGACGTGGGTAATTGAAACCATGAAAAGTGAATCATGGGTAAAGGAGACTACTGTATTTCCAGGTAGCTAACTGATGAAGTTTTATCTGCCTCTTCCTGTCAACCTTATACCACTTGTTTAGGAGCCTGAACAATTTTTCATATTTGTTTTCAACAAGGTTCACACTTAAAAGCTTCTTGGCCTTTCTATAGCTTGCTTTTTGAAAACCTTCCATCAGGAAAGTAGATGCCACTGTTCTCTGAATTGAGGTGCTGAACATCAAATTGAAGTGCTGCTTACTTTATTCATTTCTTTTTGAACCCATGGCTTTGACAGTTGAGGAAATAACTGAATTATGACCAAAAGTCTGACGGTGCATCTTTTAAAACAAATCTCTTATGGTTTCAATGTAGATGGTAGGGTTTCCCTATCTGACAGAAAGGCAAAGTTGGTATTAAATTGGATTATTTTATCAATAGAAAGTCTCAGGCATACTAAATTTTGCTATCTTTTGAACGCATAGATGGTGAAAATAGCCAGGGTGATATCTGTTCTAATATGTCAGGATTAGTGCTGGCTTACAACTGTGTCCTGGTGTAATTAATAACTCCCCCTTTTACTCTCAGTTGTCCTAGTTTGGGCAGGTCACTCTAAATTGCCCCAAAGTGTGTGTGGGGGGGGTGTTGATAAGTTGCAGTTTTAGTAAATATAAGCATTGTTTTTGACTCAAGAATTATGCCTGCCTGAGTTTTCTGAGTTAACCATGTACAAAATAAAGCAAAAACCACAAAGAGCTTGTAATTCTGGAAAAATAGCTTTTGGGTTTCTATATATTGATCATTGTTCTCTGGAGTGATGATTTCCAAAATATGGTTATGCATCAAAATCAACTAGTAACCTTTTTACAGATAGTTTCATGGGTCTCACCACAGACGTCTGCTGAATTTGTACCAGAGTATGAATTTGACGTTACCAAAAATGTAGAACTGCATGCAATGCAAATGTACTGGATAACTTTGTCAGTAAGCTTCTAAACTAGCATGTAGAGAAACATTTCATCTTATGGTTTGGGTGGTGTTTGGGGTTCTCTGTGGTGGCTGCTTTGAGCCTTGAGGGTATGCCTGGCATTGACATGAATTGCCTTTTTGTTTCAGATGTCATCTGGGTCATTCTCAGTGTGGAGGTGGGTGGACTTTTAGGAGTAACGCAGCAGCTGTCATCTTTTGAAACGGAGTTCAACACACAGCCACATCGCAAGGTAGAAGGAAACTTCAACCCGTTTGCCTCTCCCCAAAAGAACCGACAATCAGATGAAAACAACTTAAAAGACCCTGGGGGTTCCGAGTTCGACTCGATCAGCAAAAACACATGGGCTCCTGCTCCTGACCAAACCGAGCAAGATGAGAATAGACTCTCACAGAACTCTGTAAATCTGTCCCCCAGCAGTCACGCAAACAACTTATCAGTAGTGACTTACAGTAAGGTAGGTGCCCTCGGAGAAGAGGAGAAGGGGTAGGTGGTGGGCCTTGGGATTTGTGATACTCCTTCATGGCAAACCTAGAAGCCTAGAATGTTCTTTAAGACTGCTTAGCTCTCCTGCCAATGCAACAGCACAAAAACCTACCCCTTCTCCCCTCCCCCCTCCCCCATCTCCATGTCCTGTGGATGTTACTCCATCCACATTTATAATTTACTGCTGTCTCTCTGCTCTGGTTTGGGTGCTGAAAGAACAGAGTTCTTTACCTTTAGCTTAAAAAAAAAAGAAAGTCAAAATATCACCAGCCATTCTTCCAGTGTAAATGCATATACCAAGTGTAGAGCAACAGCACACCTTTGGAATTTGTTCCTACTGTGTTTTTTTGGTTTTGGGTGGGGTGTTTTTCCTGAGGAAATAGACCCAAAAAAAAGCTCAATTATTTATCCTAATGTTGTATCCTATCCAAATGTTGTTGGGCTTCCAGTTTATTTACCTAGTTTGCATGTCTTCTTGTTGATGTCTTTCCAGTCTCTTATGGCCCATCTACCTCCTCACCTACAACCCAGAGTGGCCCAAGTGATATTTTGACTTTTCATGTGTGAGGAATAAGTGAGAGAATTGTTTGTTAAGTTAATCATGATTTTAAATATTCTGATTGTTCTAAGACAGTCTTCTAGGTGTTTGATTTCTTGATCTGTTTCGCTATGCTTGATGATTAAACAGCACGCACCTTCCATACTCCGCCGAGTTGACTATGGTTCCTGGTTGTTGGTTTTGGTAGGTTGAATAAAGCCCTGATGCTAAGCGCTAACTGTTGTAGGTGATTTGTGTGGCAGGGCCTGTGAACATTCCTGTTCGTTCTTCTCTGATTAATAATGTGGTGTATTAGGCCCAGCCTCCCACCTATATAATCGTATAACTGTTAAGTCTTTCCTTGCTTTGTGTTGGCATTCACCCTCAAATTTTTAAAAATAATGTTTATTTGAGGGACAACTCACTCTGTTGTAAGAATGGCATTTTTCTGACCAGTGCCTTTATATGTGGTCTAGATCCAGAGGCAAATTAAGAAAAGAAACTTGGTGATATGAATTCTCTTTCTCCACAGGGACCAGTAAGAGGGACTTCATTCAACAGTAGTGCAACAGGATTGATTTATTGGTTGGATGGTCATTATAAAGGATTGTGTGGAATCATGTTAGTCATACAGGATATGAGAGAAGTAAATTGGCAAGGCAATAAATGGCTTATATTTGAGGAAAGACTTCACATCTTAATACTCCAACAAAAGATTTTCCACTAAGTTCCTATTGCTCCAGATTTCTCTTCCTTAAATTTAACCCTCCAGGGTATGACTGTTCTGGGTGGTATAGGCCCTAGGCTAAGCATGCCCTGTTAGAAGGAGAACTTTAGGGCAGTTGAGTGTAATGGGAAGATGAGAGTTGGAGGAGGCAAAGCCAGTTGCTCCAGTGCTTTCTGTAATGGAAGCCTCTTCACCCGACTGTAAACTCCCTGGCTTAGCTATCACTGTAGTCTTAGGAGAGGGCTGGTGTTCCTGGCCAGTGCACTGCGCTCGTTTTCCTGAGTTGTGAGCCTGTTAGTTGTTTTTCACTCCTTTAGGGCTTTAGGGACTGATACCTTTTAAGTCTGTCATTGCCCTGGCCCAGGGTGGGGTGGGGGTTGTCTGAATGGATTACCTACCAGCCTTAATTGAGGTCCTGCCATGCTGCTCTTTTTTGGAAGGGCTGGGCTATGGTGAGGCTATTGAGATATTTCTTGAGGTTGATGAACTCATGGTATGTTATGTAATTTTTTTCATGAACTCTGTAGAATCATTTAGAAATAGCATTTTCAAGAACCACAGAGAAAAGGTTCTCATTGGAGATGATATACAAGACTGTTGCCTATAATGCATTGAGAATATGGCACTTGGACCCCAAAGAGAAATCGGAGCCTCCTTTTCTTCTTAAGTTAAGCAGTCCTCTTAAAGCAAGTCCTCTGAAAGCATTTCTGGCTAAAGTTGAGTCAGCTCCACCTCTTAGGGCTCCTTAGAAATGGGGTAGGGTATAGTTATCAGTAAGTTATCAGTAAGTATTTATTAACACATTTATTAACACATTTCTGCACTGATGTACAGAGCAGTGTAGACTATTGAGTAAGGGAACTTGAAGAATAAAAGAAGTTATCCCTACCAACCAGCAGCTCACAGTACAGTAGGGGAGATGAAACACACATACAATTCAGTCAAGGTGAAGTATGAATTTGGTCAGTAGAGCACAGCACAGTCAAAATGTATAATTTGTGTGCATGGCTGGGGGTTAGAGTTACGGAAGGCAGAGATGAAGTAGAGGTGGAGTTGATGGAAAGGGCTTTTCAAAGAATGGACAGATTTGGAAAGACAGGAAGGATGATGGTAGGAGAACAGTTGAAGTGCTGAGGGCAGAATACTGAGTAAGGGATGTGTTGTCAGGAGATACGGGTGATGGACAGTGGGAGATACATTCAGTTGGTTGCAGTGTGTTCCTTTGGATGAAGTAATTTGATGAAAAAATTTGGGTGAAATAATTACAAATGGCTTCGAAAAGAATTGGAACTATACTTAAATGAATACCTTAAGGCAGAGATAATTCATGATTCTAAGCATTTGTGTTTGGCTTGAGAATATAGATTTATTTATTTTTAAAGGCAAGAATACTTGAGGTTCTGAAGGGCTATAAGTGGCAAGATCAGGTATATACTAGAGTTATTTTTTAACCGTTCCTATGTGCCAGGTAAGTGCCAAGTACTTTACATGTATCATCTTCATATTTTGGTAAGAAAATAAAAGCTCCGAGGGGCTAAGTAACTTACCTCAGTATCACACAGCTAGCAAGAGGCAGAGCTGGGATTCACATCCAGGCACCACGTTACTAAAGGTATTAGTAGGTGAACCTGGGCTTTCCTTAGATCTTCCTGTTGGGATGGAGGCTGTGTTGAGCGAAAGCATTAACTGAGTTGATGAGCAGTGTCATCAAGATGTGAAAGAAGCAGAGTTGAAATAAGATAAGTGGCTCTAATGTAAACTGAGGATTGCCTGTGGCGTCTTTTTTTTTTTTTGAAGAGTTCCCCTGTTTGTTGAGTCTTTAAAGTAGTGATTTCTTTTTCTGGTTGATAAAAATAAAAACTTTTTAAACTCTCAGGGTGTACCAACCATGTGGGCTTAATAATAAATAGCCCTTTTTATTTATGAGTGAGTGGAAAGGATGAGAGCCCCCTAGAGCGCTAGAGCTGGGGCAAGTGTGTTCAGTTCACACCAGGTGCCATCTTTATTGGATGGGTTGGAGGAGTACCTGATGCCCTGGTATCAGGGATCACTGAGTTGGCAATAGATTTGATTTACTCTAAAGAAATTCCCTGCCTGCCCTGAAGGCTGGGAAAGAACATGACGCTCTTGGAAGCCCATGACCACAGTTTTAGTAGGCAGATACAGTTTCCTGCTGCCTCCATAGTTACAGTTTAACTTGCTAAGGTTGGTAGGATGAAATGAAAAGATTGCTTCATGCATCTTATGTGAGGGTTGGGTGAATGCCAACATAATGGCCCATCTGTCAGTGCCAGGAACTGGACACCCCTGGAGCCCTTCCCCAGCTACCCTTGAATAACCCATAAGCTCTCCGGACCCAGTGCTCTGTGCCACAGGCAGGGGTGGTGGTGGGGAGAATGGGGGAGCTCTGGGTGGGAACGCCTGTCCTAGCTCCATCCCACAACATCCAGAGGGCCTGGGCCTTCCCTGTGTGAGAGCTGTCAGAGGGTCAGAAAGGTGAGCAAGTATATGTTGACCTGCTCCAAGGATTCATAAATCTGACTCCATGCTTTTGTTAAAGATTGGCTGGCCTCATTGTCAGCTCAGTTGTGGCTGACCTGTCCCAGGTGAACAATCAGACCAATTATTGGTGAAGGTTAGGTGCTGTTTTAATGAACGCTTTTTATGTGATTAGCCCAAGAGCCTCTGAGGACAGTCACAGTAGGGTAGGTGTTCACTCTGTGGACTCAAGGCTAGTCTTGCAATGAATTCTAACTGTGACTCATCTCTGGAGGCTGGGACAGCTTCTGTTTGGACAGTGGTACAGTAGCAAAAAACAATCTGTAGAGGTGTGGAAGGAGAGAATAAGTCGTATTGAAATTAGGTACTTCTTTTTCTTACTTGCCAGTAATTTTCACAATTTCTCAATGTTTTCTAAGAAGGCCTTACAGAGGAATAAGACACCAACCAAATGGTCTTATACAGGACAGCTGGGAATAAGAGTGTGATACCAGGGTGTTCTTCAGGACAACCCAAATGCTTTGCTTTCTTTCTCTGAAGAGTAATGATTTACACTGGGGGAGCTGAAAAGAATCCCAAATTCATTTATTTTGTTACTTGGACTATGCGTCTTATTTTGTGTTTGCTCTCATTTTTTTTAAAAAAAACGTTTGGAGCTGGTGTTTGTCATACACTCCTCCTTTAAACTGATTACAGCCTGAGCCACTGTTATTACTTCCGCCAAGTGCTGGTTCAGAAGGAGAAACGTGTTATTATCTTTGGGAGAGGTTCCTCATGCTTGTCGAGCGTCAGCCCCTGCCGAGTGCCATCTGCCCTGCCTGCCCACGTTTGCACCTGCTTCTCCTCCTCTCTCTCTCTGACAGTCACCCTTTAGTGTGTTTTGGATCTGGAGCTAGAGAAGTTAGTCTGCTTTTATTATATCAGAAATCAACTCTTCTAACCTGCTGCTGTCTGTGTTGACTAAGGCATGGAAGAGTTAATTTCTCTCTGTTTAGGTTTAGAAATGTAGTAGAGGTTACAGGGAGAGGTTTGGAAAAGGCAGATATTTTGCTATATGGGCCTGAGGATGTAATGGCTTATGGATCTTATTATCTACTTTGAAGTAGCCAATCAGTTTAATATAATAATAAGGGATGAGTTTAATAAGGATGGGCCCAACATCTGCTCAGTTCAGAGCGCACTGAATTTGACCCAAAAGCAGGTGGTTGGTGTCCTTAGCTGAGCTAATGGCAATAGAGGGCAGTATAACCTTCCCACTGCCATGAAACCTGAGTCTTCGTTCTCAGGTGCAGACCCTTTCCTTGAAAGGTTTAAAGATGGCTCAAAGAGAAGCTGGAAGGAAAACTCGTGTCACTTGATATTCTATCCAACTTGTGTTCTCCTCTGGCAAGGGACAGGTAGCAAATGCACATTACTCCCAGGTGGCGGCCACGGGAGTGCAGTAATCAGAGCTGTAAAGCTACCGTTCATTAAGCACTTACTATGTGCCAGGCACTGTGCTGAGGATTTTTTAAATTTAATTTTTATTGTTAAAATGATCGATGTACATAATTTAAGGAGTCAAGTAGATCTACAAAGTTTATTACAAAAAACGCTAGTCACCTCCCTGCCTCCCAGCCCCCAGTATTTGTTCCCCAGAGGCAGACGCAGCAGTTTGACATGCATGACTTCATTTAGTCCACACAACAGGACAGGCACTGTCATTATCCCTATTTACAGCTGCTGAGACTTGAGGTTCACAGGTTTCATGACCTGCCCAAGGTCATGCAGCTAGAAAGTGGTAAAACGAGGATATGAACAAAACCAGTTGTTTTTGACTCCTGAGCCTGCTCTCTTACGATCCACTACATTGCTTCCTAGTTACAAATAGTGTTCAGGTACGTATTTTTATCAGCTGAACTGACAGCTGTGGGCTAGGGAGAGCATGCATGCTTTCTGTAGTACACTGCTACATTTCAAATGAGGATCAAGCCAATTATTGGCCAGCTATTATGTGACTTCTCTACTGCTAAACCCCTTCTCTCCACAAGCTGTTATCTATGGAAGCTACAGAAATCAGCCTTTCTCTCCAGCCTCTATGAAGGGAAAATATTCCCTAGAACCTCCATGGTCACTTGGGTTTAGATTTTTGGTTACATTGAAGTTTCCGTTAACTCACTTTTGTGACAGCAGCACCTATACCTCTTGAAGTCACCTGTCTATTCCTGATTGTGGCCAAAAGATACAGTCTCTGGAGTTTTCCGTTTTTCTGTAATGAATTTAACATCTCCCTTTGAACATACTTAGTATTTTAAAACTAGAACATACTTAGGGGCGATCTAACTCCCTTTAAAGCCAGATTTAGTTTCTGCAAAGGCCATCTGGAGAAAGAATATTTTACAGTCAGTACAAGTCCTGAGGTGGAAGTTCACCTGGTTTGTTCAAGACCAGAGTGGGTAGGAACAGGATAGAGGGAAATGAAGTCGGGGATGAAAACCAGATCATGGAAGGATTTGTGGCCTTTGTGAAGCTTTGGGCTTTTGCACTGAGGGACAGAAGGAACCACTGAAGGATTTTGAGCAGAGGGGTGATGTGGTCTGACTTCATGCCAGAGAGTAAAAGGATCACTCTCTGGCTCTCTTGTGGAGAGTACAGGGCAAGGATAGAAGCAGGGGACCAGTAGGGAAGTTAGTGCAATCATCTAGGTAAAGAGAATGGGTGTTTTGGACCAGATTGGTAGCAGCAGAGGTAAAAGAGGTCTGTGTCTGGATCTGGTTTGTTAGCTAGCACTAACAGGATTTGCTAATGGGTTGGAAGCGGGGTGTAAGAGGGAATAAATGATGACACCAAAGTTTTTGGCCCGAGCAAATAAAAGGGTAAAATTGCCATCCACAGAGAGAAGAAAGGCTATGGTAGAGGTGGGGAGAGATCAGGAATTCATTTTGGGTACATTGGCATCCAGATGGGAGGTATCAAGTAGGCTGCTGTATATCCAGATTGGACATAGAGTTTAGGAGAGAGGGTTTGGGTGGAGATAAAAAAATTGGGAGTCATTTCATGTGGATGGTATCTAATGCTATGAGCCTGGCTGCAATCCACAAAGTGATGAGTCTATGTAAAGCAGGGTTTTCTCAGCCAACAGAGTAAGCCTATTGACATTTTAGGCCAGATGCGTCTTCTTTTGCTTCAGAGGGCAGTGTGGTATGGATCTTATGCATCGTAAGATGTTCAGCAGCATCCCTGGCCTTTACCCACTGGATGCCAGTAGTACCTCACTAGCCCCAAGTGTAAGAGCCAAAAACATCTCCAGACATTGCCAAATGCCCCCTGGGGCAGGAGCAAAACTTCCCTACTTGGAAACCACTGGTATAGATGGAGAAGAGGTCCAAGGACTGAGCTTAATGCTATCTGTCTAACATGTAAAACTGCTGTTACTCAAAGCACCTCTACTGCATTTATTCTTATTCTTAATTCACGACACTCTTGTAACTTTTGTAGTTAGTTATACTCTTCATTTGACAAAACAATAAGGAAGTTGTAAGTGACTTGCTCACATTCACACAGCAAATTGGGGATGGGCCATGGGCTGGAACCCAGGGAACCCAGTTGGAGCCTCGTGTTCTTCTACACCACACTATGCTGAGGCTTGCTGGCAGAAGCAAAGTTTGTTTGCTGTTCTCTGAAGGTAGTTTATACACTTAGTGTCAGGTTGTAGAGACCTTCTTGTTCATCTTCAGGAGCTACGAAAGAATTTGTGACCAAGAAGGAAGCAGTGCCCAGCAACTGAGGAACCTGCCCCTTTTCGCTGGCAAATTAGCACATTCTGTACAGAAGGGGTTTGCCAGGAAACTCTGGTTTAATGATATTAAGATGTCTCTCTTTTGAAAACCCTGAGGAACCAGCAAAGTCCTCCCAGCCTTGTTGGTGTTTGCATTGGCATGGGTCATGTGTGCATTTTAAAAATAAATCAAGCAAACACTGTGAGCCTTAGAAAATGTCTTTTGTTGTTTGTAACATTACTATCTGACTGAGAATAAAAAGTATTTCCAGGAACTCTCTCTTTTGTACCTCAACAGCTTCAAAGTAGAACGTTCAGCTCCATCTTCTTTGCTTTGGGACTCTGAGCATTGTTATAGGCTGAGCTGATGCTGGGCAGTCTTGTAGCTGAAACAGAGCTAGTGTTCCCAAGATAGCATATTTTACTTCAGTTGTAACGACGTATTCTTTTCCCTGTACTCTGAATTTAGCATTTTAATTTCTGATGAAAATTCTCAAAGTGGGACTGGTGAAATTCAAGCAGATAAGTATAATTCAAAAGTATGAGGTTACATAGCCTTATCCACCAGAGGGCAGACAGCAGAAGCAAGAAGAACCACAGTCCTGCAGCCTGTGGAACAAAAACCACATTCACAGGAATATAGACAAGATGAAAAGGCAGAGGGCTATGTACCAGATGAAGGAACAAGATAAAACCCCAGAAAAACAACTAAATGAAGTGGAGATAGGCAACCTTCCAGAAAAAGAATTCAGAGTAATGATAGTGAAGATGATCCAGAACCTCGGAAAAACAATGGAGGCAAAGAACGAGAAGATGCAAGAAATGTTTAACAAAGACCTAGAAGAATTAAAGAACAAACAGAGATGAACAATACAGTAACTGAAATGAAAACTACACTAGAAGGAATCAATAGCAGAATAACTGAGGCAGAAGAACGGATAACTGACCTGGAAGACAGAATGGTGGAATTCACTGATGCAGAACAGAATAAAGAAATAAGAGTGAAATGAAGACAGGGCTTCCCTAGTGGCGGAGTGATTGAGAGTCCACCTGCCGATGCAGGGGACATGGGTTCATGGCCCGTTCCGGGAAGATCCCACATGCCGTGGAGCGGCTGGGCCCGTGAGCCATGGCCGCTGAGCCTGCGCATCCGGAGCCTGTGCTCCGCAACGGGAGAGGCCACAACAGTGAGAGGCCCGTGTAATGCAAAAAAAAAAAAAAAAAAAAAATGAAGACAGCCTAAGAGACCTTTGGGACAACATTAAACGCAACAACATTCGCACTATAGGGGTCCCAGAGGAGAAGAGAGAGAGAAAGGACGCAAGAAAATATTTGAAGAGATTATAGTCGAAAACGTCCCTAACGTGGGAAAGAAAATAGCCACCTAAGTCCAGGAAACTCAGCTAGTCCCATACAGGATAAACCCAAGGAGAAACACGCTGAGAAACATAGTAATCAAATTGGCAAAATTAAAGACAAAGAAAAATTATTGAAAGCAGTAAGGGAAAAATAACATACAAGGGAACTCCCATAAGGTTAACAGCTGATTTCTCAGCAGAAACTCTACAAGCCAGAAGGGAGTGGCATGATATACTTAAAGTGATGAAAGGGAGGAACCTACAACTAATTTTACTCTACCCGGCAAGGATCTCATTCAGATTCGACGGAGAAATCAAAACCTTTACAGACAAGCAAAAGCTAAGAGAATTCAGCTCTACGACAAATGCTAAAGGAACTTCTCTAAGTGGGAAACACAAGAGAAGAAAAGGCCCTACAAAAACAAACCCAAAACAATTAAGAAAATGGTCATAGGAACATACATATCGATAATTACCTTAAACGTGAATG
The DNA here is from genome assembly GCF_008692025.1 of Phocoena sinus. Classification (NCBI taxonomy): domain Eukaryota; kingdom Metazoa; phylum Chordata; class Mammalia; order Artiodactyla; family Phocoenidae; genus Phocoena; species Phocoena sinus. The sequence goes on along the minus strand of NC_045773.1, from coordinate 64,588,050 downwards.
GATTAAATGCTCCAACCAAAAGACACAGGCTCGCTGAATGGATACAAAAACAAGACCCATATATATGCTGTCTACAAGAGACCCACTTCAGACCTAGGGACGCATACAGACTGAAAGTGAGGGGATGGAAAAAGATATTCCATGCAAATGGCAATCAAAAGAAAGCTGAAATAACAATACTCATATCAGGTAAAATAGACTTTAAAATAAAGAATGTTACAATAGACAAGGAAGGACACTACATAATGATCAAGGGATCAATCCAAGAAGAAGATATAACAATTATAAATATATATGCACCCAACATAGGAGCACCTCAGTACATAAGGCAACTGCTAACAGCTATAAAAGAAGAAATGGACAGTAACACAATAATAATGGGAGACTTTACCACCTCACTTACACCAATGCACAGATCATCCAAACAGAAAATAAATAAGGAAGCACAAGCTTTAAATGACAAAATAGAACAGATAGATTTAATTGATATTTCTAGGACATTCCATCCAAAAACAGCAGATTACACTTTCTTCTCAAGTGTGCATGGAACATTCTCCAGGATAGATCACATCTTGGGTCACAAATCAAGCCTCAGTAAATTTAAGAAAATTGAAATTATATCAAGCATCTTTTCTGACCACAACGCTATGAGATTAGAAATCAGTTACAGGGAAAAAACGTAAAAAACACAGACACATGGAGGCTAAACAGTGCGTTACTAAATAACCAAGAGATCATTGAAGAAATCAAAGGGGAAATCAAAAAATACCTAGAGACAAATGACAATGAAAACACCACAATCCAAAACCTATGGGATGCAGCAAAAGCAGTTCTAAGAGGGAAGTTTATAGCTATAAAAGCCTACCTCAAGAAACAAGAAAAGTCTCAAATAAATAATCTAACCGTAACACCTAAAGAGACTAGAGAAAGAAGAACAAGCAAAACCCAAAGTTAGCAGAAGGAAAGAAATCATAAAGATCAGAGCAGAAATAACTGAAATAGAAACAAAGAAAACAGTAGCAAAGATCAATAAAACTAAAAGCTGGTTCTTTGAGAAGATAAACAAAATTGATAAACCATTAGCCAGACTCATCAAGAAAAAGAGGGAGAGGACTCAAATCAATAAAATTAGAAATGAAAAAGGAGAAGTTACAACAGACACCACAGAAATACAGAGCATCCTAAGAGACAGGCAACTCTATGCCAATAAAATGGACAACTTGGAAGAAATGGACAAATTCTTAGAAAGATATAACCTTCCAAGACTGAACCAAGAAGAAATAGAAAATATGAACAGACCAGTCACAAGTAATGAAATTGAAACTGTGATTAAAAATCTTCCGACAAACAAAAGTCCAGGACCAGATGGCTTCACAGGTGAATTCTATCAAACATTTAGAGAAGAGCTAACACCCATCCTTCTTAAATGCTTCCAAAAAATTGCAGAGGAAAGAAAACTCCTAAACTCATTCTATGAGCCCACCATCACCCTGATACCAAAACCAGGCAAACATACTACAAAAAAAGAAAATTACAGACCAATGTCACTGATGAATATAGATGCAAAAATCCTCAACAAAATACTAGCAAACAGAATCCAACAACACGTTAAAAGGATCATACACCATGATCAAGTGGGATTTATCCCAGGGATGCAAGGATTCTTCAGTATATGCAAATCAATCAATGTGATACACCATATTAACAAATTGAAGAAGAAAAACCATATGATAATCTCAATAGATGCAGAAAAAGCTTTTGACAAAATTCAACACCCATTTATGATAAAAACTCTCCAGAAAGTGGGCATAGAGGGAACCTACCTCAACATAATAAAGGCCATATATGACAAACCCACAACAAACATCATTCTCAATGGTGAAAAACTGAAAGCATTTCCTCTAAGATCAGGAACAAGACAAGGATGTCCACTCTTACCGCTATTATTCAACATACTTTTGGAAGTCCTAGTCTTGGCAATCAGAGAAGAAAAAGAAATAAAAGGAATACAGATTGGAAAAGAAGAAGTAAAACTGTCACTGTTTGCAGATGACATGATACTATACATAGAGAATCCTAAGGATGCCACCAGAAAACTACTAGAGCTAATCAATGAATTTGGTAAAGTAGCAGGATACAAAATCAATGCACAGAAATATCCTGCATTCCTATACACTAATGATGAAAAATCTGAAAGAGAAATAAAGGAAACACCCATTTACCAGTGCAACAAAAATAATTAAATGCCTAGGAATAATCCTACCTAGGGAGACAGAAGACCTGTATGCAGAAAACTATAAGACCCTGATGAAAGAAATTAAAGATGATACAGATGGAGAGATATACCATGTTCTTGGATTGGAAGAATCAATATTGTGAAAATGACTGTACTACCCAAAGCAATCTACAGATTCAATGCAATCCCTATCAAATTACCAATGGCAGTTTTTACAGAACTAGAACAAAAAATCTTAAAATTTGTATGGAGACACAAAAGACCCTGAATAGCCAAAGCAGTCCTGAGGGAAAAAAACAGAGCTGGAGGAATCAGACTCCCTGACTTCAGACTATACTACAAAGCTACAGTAATCAAGACAATATGGTACTGGCACAAAAACAGAAACAAAGATCAATGGAACAAGATAGGAAGCCCAGAGGTAAACCCACACACCTATGGTCAACTAATCTATGACAAAGGAGGCAAGGATATACAATGGAGAAAAGACAGTCTCTTCAATAAGTGGTGCTGGAAAAACTGGACAGCTACATCTAAAAGAATGAAATTGAACATTCCCTAACACCATACACAAAAATAAACTCAAAATGGATTAGAGACCTAAATGTAAGACCAGACACTATAAAAGTCTTAGAGGAAAACATAGGAAGAACACTCTTTGACATAAATCACAGCAAGATCTTTTTTTATCCACCTCCTAGAGTAATGGAAATAAAAACAAAAATAAACAAATAAACAAGCTTAAAAGCTTTTGCACAGCAAAGGAAACCATAAACAAGATGAAAAGACAACCCTCAGAATGGGAGAAAATATTTGCATATGAATCAACAGACAAAGGATTCATCTCCAAAATATATAAACAGCTCATGCAGCTCGATATTAAAAAAACAAACAACCCAGTCCAAAAAGGGGCAGAAGACCTAAATAGACATTTCTCCAAAGAAGACATACAGATGGCCAAGAAGCACATGAAAAGCTGCTCAACATCACTAATTATTAGAGAAATGCAAATCAAAACTACAATGAGGTATCCACCTCACACCAGTTAGAATGGGCTTCATCAGAAAATCTACGAACAACAAATGCTGGAGAGGGTGTGGAGAAAAGGGAACCCTCTTGCATTGTTGGTGGGAATGTAAACTGATACAGTCAGTATGGAGAACAATATGGAGGTTCCTTAAAAAACTAAAAATAGAATTACCATATGACCCTGCAATCCCACTACTCGGCATATACCCGGAGAATTTCACAATTTAAAAAGGCACATGCACCCCAGTGTTCATTGCAGCACTATTTACAATAGCCAGGTTATGGAAGCAATCTGAATGCCCGTCGACAGACGAATGGATAAAGATGTGGCACATATATATGATGGAATATTACTCAGCCATAAAAAGGAACGAAATTGGGTCATTTGTTGAGACGTGGATGGATCTAGAGACTGTCATACAGAGTGAAGTAAGTCAGAAAGAGAAAAACAAATATTGTATATTAATGCATACATGTTGAACCTAGAAAAATGGTACAGGGGCTTCCCTGGTGGCGCAGTGGTTGAGAGCCTGCCTGCCGATGCAGGGGACACGGGTTCGTGCCCCAGTCCGGGGAGGTCCCACATGCCGCTGAGCGGCTGGGCCCCTGAGCCATGGCCGCTGAGCCTGCGTGTCCGGAGCCTGTGCTCCGCAATGGGAGAGGCCACAACAGTGAGAGGCCCGCGTACCGCAAAAAAAAAAAAAAAAAAAAAAAATGGTACAGATGAACTGGTTTGCAGGGCAGAAATTGAGACACAGATGTAGAGAACAAACGTATGGACACCAAGGCGGGAAAGCTGTGTGGGAGGGGTGATGAATTGGGTGATTAGGATTGACATGTATACAGTGATGTGTATAAAATTGATGATTAATTTTTAAAAAGTGTGAGGATTTGTGTCTGGTGTAGATGCTCAGGTTTCAGTGACTTGTTCTTTGCTAAGTGTGCTCTGATTGTATTCCAGCAGGACCAGGTGCACAATGTAAAAGGCTGCTGTACATCAGGGGAAAGTATGGGCTTCCTTAGAGCTCGACTGAAAGCGAGACCCTTTTCAAAGCTGTGGACATTCATCAAAACTACTTTAACAGGGGCTTCCCTGGAGCGCAGTGGTTGAGAGTCCGCCTGCCGATGCAGGGGACACGGGTTTGTGCCCCGGTCCGGGAAGATCCCACATGCCGCGGAGCGGCTGGGCCCGTGAGCCATGGCCGCTGAGCCTGCGCATCCAGAGCCTGTGCTCCACAACGAGAGAGGCCACAACAGTGAGAGGCCCATGTACCGCAAAAAAAAAAAGTACTTTAACAGAGAGAGGTTTGATATTATTTAGTCAATAAGGGAGGCCTCCTAGGTTCCTCAGCCTGTGCTAATACTTCCTTATTGTCAAAGAATTTACTGTCTGATTACTTAGATGTGACTAGCTCATAGGAAAGAATGAGACCAGTAAAGATGGAGTATATTGAGTTCCAGATGAGTTTTAAGTGCTCTTGAGTTTGGAGGAAGGAGAAAACAATGAGGTTTGGAGTAGCCAGGAAAATGATACCTTGGTGAATGATAGGTTCAAGCTGGGACTTCCCTGGCAGTCCAATGGTTAGAACTCTGCATTTCCACTGCAGGGGGCACAGGTTCGATCCCTGGTCGGGGAACTAAAATCCCACATGACATGCAGTGCGGCCAAGAGAAAAAAAAGAAAGAAAGAAATGATAGATTCAAACCGAATTGGAGGGAAAAGGAGTCACATGCAGGAAGGCCCAGAGGCATTCACAGGCAGGGTGTGTTCAGGGGATACTGGCCAGCCTGATTGTGGTGAGTGAGGTGTGCTTAAAGAGGATGGGGTGAATTTTGGAGGAAGACCTTTGAAAGCCAAGCAAAGAAGAGTTCACCTTTAATGGGAGAGGAATCAGAGTGCTAGCAATGCTTTTGAGCAGGGGGGTGGCAAGATGAAACCAAATATGGCTGAAGGAAAGACAGTTTATTCTCCCTCAATCAGCCAGCCATTGGCTGGGGTGGAGGTGCGGGGAGGTGATACTGTGAATTAATTGTAAGAGAGGTGGGGGAGACAGTGGCATGTAAGGAAAGTGTACAGGAGCTTGAATGGAAATTCTGAGAGGAATTGGGACCAGCAGCCTCACCCTGTGCCTCAGGACTCCCATAGTACAGCACCAATGGCCACATGGCCGGGAACTTGGATAAGTGTTCTCTCCTTTTAGGTGTTCTCCCCAGTGAGACTCTTATCACTTCTTTCTTCCTTTCTAGGAATCTCCTCTACCCTAAGAGATGGCCATGAGAGAGCCTGCATCTCACCTGGATTCTAGCACACTTGCTATTACATGAGATCTTGGGGACTAGAATTTCAAATAGCAAATAGCCTTTTCTGAAGTTTTTAATGAAAGGGAAGTCAAACTCAACCAACATCCTTCATCTCCTTGTAGGACTTTAAATAATATCTTTTCATTCACAATTATGTTTGAGTCTTATTCTTCCTGGTGATTTTCTTGATTTGTCAGGGGGTAGGTGAAGGCTCTGGGAGTTCCCTTTGGCCATGGGGAGCTTGGGGGGATGGGAGAATGAATGACAGAGGAAGAATGGAAGGAAGATGGAGGATGTCTGGAGGGAGGATGGAAAGGTGGATGATGGAGGAAGAACAGAGGATGGATGCATGGCAAAGGATTGGATGGGTGGTTAGAGGGAGGATGGATGGATAGATGTGAAGGTCCCCAGCAGGACTGTAGAAGTTAGTTAAGAGCAACAGAAAAACTGTGTTACAGGGATAAGTATAAAAAATGCTTTTACAGGGCTTTTTAAACAGTTCACCACGCTTATAACTGAGTTACGCTTTTAAGCACAACTTGGCACAATCAGTAGGCTGTGAACTGAGCCTGCCCCATGAGCAGCCTTCATGCATAAAAGTACGTTTATTTTCTTTTCTTTGGCTTGTTCTCATACTTGTCTTCAGCCACTGCATCTTTGAAATTTTGAGGACTGTCACTTGAAAGTGACTTGAACACCAGTGTTAAAGCATCTGCAGAAGTTCCCATCATGATGATCTGGCCCTGATATTCCACCAGCAAGCCTTCTTGTGCGGTCAGCATCCGTCGAGGGAAGGGCGCTGCTTTGAGTGCTCCTGAGAGAAGAGTCCTCATTGCCCTGCCCATTACTCCAGTACAGACTTGATTTCTAATTAATGAGAGACAAGTGGGTTCGATCAGGGCTTGGTCAGTCTCTGGCCCTTGCCAGCCAAGCCAGCCCCATGAGCAGGGCCTCACCACACCATGTTTGCAGTACAGGATCAGGACAGAACTTAATACTAAACCCTGTATTCTTCTGTGTTTGCATTCAGTGTACATAAATGATACAAAAGGAGCACTAGGTGGGCAAAGCGCAGACTGGGACTGGCCCAGGAAATGAGAAAGGAGGAGGAGGGCCCTGGTGGTGTTATCTGATGCTGCCATCAGTATACACTTCGAGAGCATATTATTTCACAGTCATGCAGCAAACGCTCCTCTCTTTTTATTAACCAGTGTGAACCTTTTTATTTATTTAAATCAAATCACAAATAAAAGCAAAATAAGACAGGTATGTGAAAGTTTTCATGTTGTGGTGCTTTATCTAAACAGGCTTTCATATAGAAAGAGTACCCTCAAAAGCCCTCATAAGACATTGTTGTTTCATTAGGAATTTTAGCCTTCTTTTTTTTTTTTTTCTCCTGGAAGGTTAAACAGAGATGGCTCAGCAGTGCAGAGTATTTCACAGTTCATTCATTCATTCATTTTACTGACACTTGTGTCTTACTATGTGCAAGGTACAAATAACTGGCAGAAACAGGTTTCACTGGACTTTCCTGACGGTCAGTCCAGTGGTTAAGACTGTACTTCTAATGCAGGGGGTGTGGGTTCAATCCCTGGTCAGGGAACTAGGATCCCATGTGCCACGTGCGTGGTACGGCCAAAATAAGAAAAGAAAAGAAAAGAAAAAAAGAAACAGGTTCCACTGTCGTAAAAGGGCAGCTTTCTCTTCTGATAGCATTGTACTCCCTACTGCTGAACATTGATGAGTAAATGTCTAAAAATATTCTAGCTGAGGGACTTCCCTGGTGGTCCAGTGGGTAAGACTCCATGCTCCCAGTGCAGGGGGCCCGGGTTCAATCCCTGGTCAGGGAACTAGATCCCACGTGCATGCCAAAACTAAGAAATCCTCATGCTGCAACTAAAGATCCCTCGTGCTGCAACTAAACATGCTGCAATGAAGATCCCGTGTGCTGCAGCTAAGACCCAGCACAGCCTAAATAAATAAATAATTTTTTTAAAAGTTCTTTAAAAAAAATACATTCTATCTGAAACAAAATAGTTTCCTGTTTTTTTAGTACTCCTTTTTGGAAAAGTTATTTTGATTTCTGTATAATTTTAGGAAGAACTTTTAAGTTATTGTAGGTACCCACTCACATAAGATCAGTGATAACCAAATCACCGGCTGGGAGTGACTCTACTATTCCACAGGGGCAACTATAAACTACTGTGAAAAACAAATCAAAAAGATAGTTTTTATTTTTAGTTTGCTTTGAGGACAGGCCCACAAGTACTGGATCTTAAATTGTCCTTTCAGGAGATTGTGATGAGTGAAACTGAGCTTGCTTGTCTTTTATAAGTGTTCTCTCTTAAAAATATTTTAGAAAATTAGCCAAATTATGACTCACAGTAGTTATTCCATTGCAGAAGTTCAGCTCAGGACCTGGCCCCACTACCGTAATCATTGAGCTGGCTTGAAGTCAAGGTCTCTTCCCAGACACCCACGAGTAGGGAGGCCCCTCTGTCTTAGCTGGCAGGTATGGAGCTCCCAGGCTTTAAGAGGGCTCGCCTGCCCTCTAGCCAAGTCAAATTTAGGTCCCAGGGCTCACAGCCATGACAGCTGTTCAGTGAAAGCTTAGGGAAGACTGAGGCAAACAGGCAACACCTCAACCCCTGTGGACCTAAAGGCTGTCTCTCCTTCGCCAGGAACACTTTCTTGTCCCCTAGCAGATGTGGGGCTACTCCCAAGAAATGTAGCCTTTGAAAAGCCATTTCTGTGCAAGTTGACCCTGGGGAGCTGCTCTTTAGACCTGGAGTCAGATAGAGGAGTTCTTTTCTTGGCTTGGTCATTTACACCCTCTATTAATATGCATAAATCCGGCCTTGCTGCTAGTCCCTATGTGGTGAGAGGTGAATCCTCATAGAGAAGAGGGTGGTTTTCTGCATCAAACTGAGTTTTGTATTCATGCTGTGATGGCCTCCATTTCTGCTTGTAAGAGTTTAATTCAGGGCTTTGTGTGGTACCATCTGATGCATCCATCCCTTGATCTGTTTTCCTTATTAGTGGCACACCTGTTATAGGAGAGATATCAGGGATGCCACCAGGTTAATGAAAATGTTTGGCATTTGCTTTTCCTGTGGGTAAAAGTTGAAGAGTTGTTAGGCTCCAGAAGACAGTGAACACTATCTGTATTGCCAAACCCTACTTTTGGGCTTGGGTTGGAGACATTAGCCACCAGAACCTGTTACATGGGGTCTTGGAACTCCAGTGGAACCTGAAAATGTGGATGGGCATCTCGTTTCAAATATACCTTCATCCCACTCTTAAGAAAGGCACTTCCTGCTTGGCCTCCTGCCATCGGATGCCCTGGACAAGCTGTTCTTGGAATCTCCGCCAGGCTTTTTCTCTATAACTGGTGTTGCATTGCCTGTGTTCTATGATCCACTTGTGACACCTGTAATCCTGCATGTGGGGAGTCTAGATGATAAAGTAATTCTGAGATAGAATTGGCTCCCTCTCTCTTTCTTGAAGTGATAGTAATTTATTTGGGGGGGAAGGAAAATAGAGGTTGTTCCTCAAGCCATGTTTCTGCGCCAGTTAAACATCAACAACTCCAATATGCCATTCTCTGGATGAAAGGGAATTAGATAGCATTTTTCTTTCCAAAAGGCACAGCACCTCAGTCAATAAATAGAGGATCAACATTAATTCTTAATCTAAACTAGTTAAATACTACACTGAATGGTCTAAGGGCCAGGGCATTCAGGTGGAAATCTGAAAATGCCCATGTCTGTATTGCTGTCTCTGCCAATTGCATGGGATCCATTTATCTGTAAAATGGGAATGCACGACAGCTCCTTGGCAAAGTCATGAACTCCCTTCTCCAAGCATTCCAGACAAGTCACAAGGCTAGTGCTTGCTTTATAAAGGCCTATGTGAAGAGTGTGGAGCTTTGGTCTGGAAAGCAGGTAAATTTAGGGTAAAGGGGGAAAAAATTCATAGAAAACAAATGCTGTTTGTTTTTCTGCTTTCTTTTCTCTGTGCATGTTTTCCTGCACAAAGACTTTTGAGCGTCTTATTGGTTCTAAATCGTATGGGAATCTGAGCCTTTGTTGCTCTCCTTGGATTGTTGGGATGAATGAATGTTGGTTGGGAAGTACTGAGAGCAGCTTGTGTTTTTTTTTGTTTGTTTGTTTTTTGTTTGCGATACACGTGCCTCTCACTGTTGTGGCCTCTCCCGTTGGGGAGCACAGGCTCCGGACCCGCAGGCTCAGCGGCCATGGCTCACGGGCCCAGCCGCTCCGTGGCATGTGGGATCTTCCCGGACCGGGGCACGAACCCGCGTCCCCTGCATCGGCAGGTGGACTCTCAGCCACTGCGCCACCAGGGAAGCCCAGCATCTTGTTTTAAGCTTCTTTAATTTCCATCTCTGGGGCCTGTGACCCTCCAACCAGGCCCCACAAAATGGAGTCTGAGAGCCTTTAGCTGGTCCGGCCCACACTTGTTTGAGTGGGTGGGTCTCTGACTACTGACATGGTTACAGTCTCAGCTCGCCTGCTGGAGGCATGGTTGACTTGGGGCTGGCAAACGTGACATTTTAACGACCACTGCTTTGCTTACCAGCTCTGTGCTCTTGATCAGGTTACCTCACCTCTCTGAGCTTGGAGAGCATACTTGTCTCAGTTTATCTTTGTGAGAATTAAAGAGAACATGTTCAAGTGCTCCAGCAGCACCTGGCGGCACGTAGTTGATGCTTTTTCAGTGTTGGCCTGCCTGTCTCCCACGTTCAGCTCTTCAGCGATACCACCAAGCAGCTTGAGGCCTATTTCTGGTCTCTTGAGGCTTTTTATGGAGGGAGAAAAAAAAAAAGACAAAAGCAATTTCAGTGCTTTCCACTGAAAAAAACTGGGAGCTTTAATCTCATGCTCCCTATTTTTGGCAGCTTTGACCTCTGGTCTAAATAAGCATGACCAAAGGGCATTTTTTTCTTAGAACACTGTTTTTCAACCTCCTGAGCTAGGTACTTTATGTCAACTCCTAGAACCTTAAATCTGGAAGTTTTAAGGAGGAATCTGAGATCCTATGAGGGGAAGGGACTTTATTCATGGTCATTTGGTGTGCTAGTGCAAAGCGGGGATCAGAACCCAGATCTCCTTCTCCCACTTCTGCGTGACCCGCAGCCCATTGCAGTGAAAACTGTGAAGGTTGTGCATCTCTAGCTGACCACTCCCAGGGAGCCCAGCCTCTTCTGGGACCTGGGAGGCTGTGACCAGGTGGATGGCATGACACAGACACTTGTGTCCCCAGGCCTAAGCGGCTGTTTAAAAACTTGGTTTGGAAGGGCCAATATTCTTGTGACTTCGAAGGGTCTGGCACTCCAGGTAGTAGTCAGAGAAATACCTGTTCTCTTTCAATTATTAATTCAACAGTACTTGCCGGGTGCTTGCTCAGGGACAGGTGCCATGCTAAGTGCTAGAGAGATGGCAGCAAACAAAGTCATACTGGAAAGGGATTCTAATCATTGGCAACCCTGCAACCAAGCACTTACATTTCTTTTCAAAGACAAGTGTCATTTTTAAAAGATAATCAAATTCTGACTGTCCACATCTTACCAAGCTAATGGAAAATGTCATCTCAGTCATTCTTGTGCCTCCTCACCCCAGTTGTGCCTAGATTCAGGATTCTTACTTAACGTAGCTGTCAAGCATCGGGAAACCCCTCTGGTCATTTGTCATGATTATGGCTGTGCCACCTGCTCTCCGTACCCATTTGGTCCCCTTGGTCCAAGGGCCCTCTGCTTCTGGGCCAGTTTGGGGTGTAGGACCTTTAGTGAGGCTGGTTACCAGTTACCTTTGCCCTCCCAGGTCTTGGCATTGACTGGGTCTTTTCAAGGAGCACACTCCACAGAGATGTGAAGGTGGAGGGAGGCACAAGACATCCTCCAGCAAGTTTGTGTGGCCACTTTTTGTGTTGGCACATCTTGGTGTCTCATTCTTAACATAAGGGAAAAGTGAGACTATGATGCCTTCTCCACCAGCCAAGCAGCATAGAAAACACCTTTGGGAATTTGGAGTACACCTTATCATCATGTGGCAAGGGAGAGGCAATGTGAAGAGAGCAAAGATCAGACTTGGGTTTGAATCTTGGCTCTGCCTTTTACTACCCATGTGGCTTTGAACAAGTCTCCTAATGTCTGCAGTCAGATAGGCATCAGTCAAATGAGTGTAATAATACACCTAAAGACAGTGTATGCAGACCCCCTGCTGCCATGTCTGCACTAGGTGCCCGGTGGACAGTTGCTTTTTCTGCTCCAGTGTGTGTGTTGTTGATATAAGTGCCATCAGCCAGCAGTAGCCTGCACCTGAGGTTAAGGGTGCAGAAAGTGGTGTCCAAGGATCTTTAGCAGAGGTTAAGATGTTGTCAAGAAGGAGGGCAGGCTTTGTGACCTGGGTGGAGGAAAGTTGGCACCAGTTGATCTAGAATTTGAAAGATGAAGAATCTCTCCACCAGCCTCCCCTCTCTTGGATGGTGTGTTTGCAGGAGAACACTTAGCAAAAACTTGAAATGTGCTGATATGTGGCCTCCTGAAGATTTGCATGGCAAGGACAACCCTCAAGCCTTGTTTGTGCCTTGGAGCTTCCTTCGGGCTCACTGGGAACCGTAGATTCTTTTACTTGGTTTGGTTGTCACATTGTACCTGCTGTGTCTGCCATCACTGACTGTGTTCACTCTCTTCCAGGGGCTCCACGGGCCTTACCCCTTCGGCCAGTCTTAAACGGGTGTCAGCAAGAAGAAAAATTAACAAAAGACAGAAGGCTTGACTCTGGGGGGGAGGGCAAGGGGTTCCTCTGGATTGCAGACCACATCGCACGGACCCCTGGCTCTGACCCCCATCCTGGAAGAAGAGGAAGAATCAGAAAGACTAGTTTTGAGTAAACTCAGTGTGCGTGTGTGAATGCCGAGTCGCAGGAGTGGTGTTGAGGCTACCAAGAAGAAATCCATGCAGCCAGTTTGGGTTTTGTTTATTAGGTGTCAGTCTAACAAGTCATTAGGTTGCTCGGGAAGGAAAAAAATGTTTAAAATGGGGGAAAAAAGCCATCTTTTTAAACAAAAATTATTTTGCCTACAGACAGGTTGTAGTTTTGAGCACATGTTAATTTTTTCCCCTTTCCCCACTATTTTTGTTTTTTTTTAGATAAGGGATAACATGCTGTTTATAGAATGCTTGCTCTGGAAGCAATTCAGGTTCAAAACTGGCATGGCCTGCTTGGGGACTCTGCGGGTCAGTGCTATAGGAGGACACCTGCCGTGCCACCTGACTCCATGAGTCTCCAACCCCATTTGCTTTTAATGGTATCAGCCCATGAGTTATCACGCTTTTCCTCTTCTTTTCTCTTTAATCTTCTGTTGATTTACACCTTTGACATTTGTATTTGTCAGCCCTGTGGCTTGTTACCGTCAGAACCTCTCTGAAGACCAAACTTCCCTGTGTGGCCAGCAGAGGAAGCCTTGAGGACAGATCTCGGGTGACGTGGGAGTTTGTGAGGCTGAGAGGTGTCCTCCTGCACACACTTGTAACAATTCGAATTGCTTTCCTTCCATGTTTCTCTTGGCGGAGAGAAATGCCATCACGCTTACTGCTCTCTTGGATTCTTGGTACACAGCGGCTCCACATTCACTCTGGGAACGCTGCCTCTGTGCTGCGTATATGTGTGTGCTGTGTGCACACACACGGGTGTTGGTGCAGCTCACCAGCGAGTGTGCAGCAGGCGAATGTGAAGGTGTCCCCTGCTTCTCTGTTGTCACACAACTCCCTTCCCTGTGTTTCTCTCCAGTTGTCCTTTGTGGCGTTTTTGCAGCCTGTTAGTGGAGGCTGAGCTGTTAAGGTATGAAAATGTAGCCCCAGATGGGGAATTTGCCATGGGGAAGGGCCACGCTTACTGACTGCGTGATATTGGAGACCACATTTTGCTGGGAATGAAAGGACCCCCGCCCTGAGCAGGATGCTTAGTTATTGGGAGGTGGCGGGCAAGGGACAGCCCAGCCGGAGCACAGGTTGATTGGCTGGCTGCTCACTGGGACAGGTAGCCCCACTGGCATCCTGTGGATTCCGAGCAGGTTGAGATGTGGATATCTCCATGGGAAGCTTAAACCAGGCCAGAACAGCTGTCTGCCAAAGATACAAGAATATGCAAAGTCCCTCTTCTCTTCTCACCCCCTCCTTCCCTCGAGTCTTGGTTCGTTTGATAGCCGGGGGATATGGATCTAGGGTGCGGTTGCTGGGTCACCTGCCTGTTACCACACCCCCACCCACCCCGGGGGTGTGAGACAGCAGGGAGTCCAGGTCGATGATTGGCTGCAAGGGGTCATATAGCCTGGGTGTGAGTGAGGGTCTGCCTGCCTGTCTGTCTCTGGGTGTCTGAGTTCCGAAAACATGTGTTGTTTGTTCCTCCTCATCCTCTTCTGAGACTGTTGCGTTTTCCAAGCTTGATTGTGAGAGAAAAGCTTGTATGAAATTCCCCCTTTGCCTCCCCACCTCCCCCCAAATAAAAGGGGGAGTAAACATTGGTCCACTGGAGAAGCCCCAGGGGAGGGTAGAGACTGCCTGCTGAAAGGGCAGTGCAGCTGGGTCTGGGGCTGGACTAGAGCTCACACTGGAGCACCTACTTTCTATGCACACAAAGAGCACCCCATTCCCAGCAGAGCAGAGGTGCCCAGGCCACCACAGGTCCAAGCCAGGGGCTCACAATGGCTTTTTGTTTGAGGGCCCTATTGGGCCCAGACTGCCGCCACTGTTGGTGCCAACCTCCTGGGACACCGCCACCCTGGAGCCCACACATGCCCAGCCGTTCTGCTCACTTGATAGCCCTCAAAGCATCACATCTCCATCTGCCCCTGCAGGATCATGGGAGGCTTTACGTCCCCTGGTTTCCAGGCTTCCTCATCTGCCCCACACTAGGTGCCCCTTCCCCTTTTCTCCGGAGGGGGTGCCTGCCGTTATTCAGCAGTGGCTTCATAGATCACCGTCAGTGGGTCTGGCCCTGCCAGAGGGATCCTGCGCCTCCTCTTGCTTTTAGGCAGTCTCACCTGGCAAGGTAGTTGTCCCAAGCACGTTGGCTTCCCTCCCAAGAACAAACCATTTCTGTACACATCTTTGGAGAGGTGAGCTCCTTGCAGAGGCCAGAGCGAGTGCAAGCCATGGAGTAGGGGCGGAAGGAGTCCATGTTTCCCCCAAGACCTGGCGGCTGTTAGTACCATTCATTCTGCCTCTTCTCGCTGGTTTGGGTTCTGAGCAAGTCCTTAGAGCCCCTCTTTTCCACTGCCTGGTGGGGTGGCAAAGGCTACCCTCTCAGCCCCAGTAGTCTCAGTTCCTCTTGGACTCTTTACCAAATGACAGGCTGCCTCTGGGCAGGACCACCAGTGTCTGGCACCCGCGAGGTGAGGCAGGCACCATCCTTAAGGACCTGAGCCCAGTGGGGGAGGCAGAGGGGCTCAGGCTTGGGAGGAACCTGTCTGTGTGCACGGAGTGAGGTGTGTGTGGATGTGTGTGCACGTGTGCATGCTTTTTTTCTTTTTTCCCATGGGGACAGTTGAATTTGGGGCATTTTCTACAAGAAACAGCCTTCTCTTCCCCCAGCAAGGACTGGCCGTTTCCTAAAGTCCATCAAAGGCACTTCCAGCCAGGAGAGAACCTCACCAAGACAGCTGGAGTGGCCCGAGGGTGGCCAAGGTGGGAAGTGGGCATAAGAATAAGCACCTCCCCAAATTCAATGTGAGCCCCAGCGGGAGAGGGTGGTGGGGTTGCCAGGGCCCAGAACTGCAAGCTGATTCCCCACCCCTCCCTGCCTCGCCTTTTCTTTGTTTCCTCGTGTGAATGCTGGAGCAGCAGTAGCTGCCTTCTCCACCTGGACAGTGGTGTGCAGCAAGCAAGCTGGGTGGGTGTTTGTGGTGGGGACTTATGGTGCCTGGGAGGAGATGAAGATGAGGAGGTTTTTCCTTACTGTATAAATGAATATTTGTATGATTAAATTAACACACACCAAAAAAAACCCTGTTTTCATGTGTGTCAGTGAGTTTATTGCTCCCTGAAGCCCTGTGTACCTGCTTGGCCCCCCAGTGGCTCTGTGATATGCGCTTTTTGGTCTCTGTGTCTCTCCTTCTTGCATATGGGAAAACTGAGACCCTGCGGTTCATTATATGTTTGTGAAATCAGTCCTGGGATTATCATTAAATCTGCTGCCGTTCCTGGTTTCCGGTGACCAGAAAAGTGAAACTCTTTCCAGTGGCCTCCGCAGGCTACCTACCATGCGTCTGTTGAGCCCTACTCTATCCCCAGCACATAAGCTGTACCGGCCAACTTAGTGTGTATCAGCCAGCAGGCATTGTGTGGGCACTTACTGTGTGTCAGGCACAGCGCACAGGTGTGAATGCAGGAATTGCACAGGATGAATGCAGAGCACCATGGGCATCTTCCTACTGGGGAAACAGACAAGGCCGAGTTGGGGAGTCCTCAGAGCCAGCTGGGACTAGATTTAGAAGAGGAAATGCATCTTTCTTTAGTGGCTCTGGTGGATTACGGATTAGGTACCTTTTTGCAAATTGGTCTGGGAGCCCGAGAGCCAGTTAGGGACCACACTCCAGGCAGTTGACAAGCTAACTTGGATCCTACCCCCACGTACTTATGTGAGACAGGCCTATCACCTTGGCCTCTGGAGATGGGGAGGTGGGTTACACGGTGGTCCATAGCATGAAAGAAACTTAATTGACAGATACATCAGCAAATTGTGGGCTCACTGTATTCATCCCTTCATGTCTGCAGGAACTCAGAACTCAACTGTGTCCTCAGTCACATCATCACCCTTTCTGTGTTGAAGGGAAAGTGAGATCACAGGGGGAAGGGAGTTGCTTGTCTTACAGGCTTGGACCCATGGCATCGGTTCCCAGATGCTGGTATTGTTTTCACATAATTGCAGACTCCCAAATTGGGTCTTCACCCTGACCGGCAGAGCTGTGTGTTCTAAATGATGGTGGCCCTGGCACTGAACCAGGGGGTCTAAGGTGTGGGAATTGGGGGGAGGGGATTTCCCGGCCATCTCTCTGCAGGCAGCTCAGTGAGGGAACCTGTGGCCACAGATTGCACAAGACAGATGGAAGCACCGCAGAAGAACTGGTCTCTGCCTCAAGGCCCCAGGGTCTGTATATAGCCTGACACAGAGCCCAGCACAAGGGAGCCTGGGAGACTGGCCCAGAGACCCCTGGGGTGAGCCCCCTCGCCTCTGCCTCCAGTGCTGTGACAGTGCACTTGCATCCTGCGTCCTTCCAGATGCCCACGGCTATTTGTTTTCTGCAGAAGAAGGGCCCCCACCCTGTCACCTGGGTCTTCTGGCAGCTCAGACCCACTCCCAGGCCTTCCCCAGGGCCCCCACTGTTGGACAGTTATTTGCTTGGCAGAATGTGTTTGTCTTTGGGGCTGTAACCTATGAAGAAGTCACCAGGCCCCGGGAGAAAGGAGCAGATTTGATGGTAGCTCCTGGCCTGAGCCATTCCCACGGGGGCTAGGTGACAGGGAGGGGGCTCTCAGCTGAGCTTTTGTCTGGGGGTGGAGGTGGGGAGACAGTTGCAGTGGTCTGGGCCCAGCCCTCCAGGCAGAGCAAACAGGTCCTCTCGGCCACCTCTCTGCCCCAGCTCACGTTGTACTGGGTGCCTCCCACCCTGTTCTTGGGAAGGCCTCTCCCTCACCTGCTTGCTGTGACCTGGCTACTTTCCCAGACACCACCTGGTGTCCAGGCCTGTCTGGCGGCCAAGAGAACAGGCACCAAGGGCACCCGTGGCAGCCTTTTATTTCAAAAATGGGAATGGAGCAGGTGAGGCTGCTTGAGACATGAGAGGGTGTGTGAGTTTGGGAGTCAGGGTGTCCAGAGAATGGATTCTGACAGGTTAGCATGACTGCCTGATGGGTCTCAGGTGCCTCCTCTATAAAATGGAGATGCACTGGTTTAGAAACCAGGACTTGGGTGGAACTCACAGATTTTTTTAAAGTATCCTTTTTAGCCCTTTGTTCTAAGATGCTGTCTGTGATCTGGGGCAGTGCTTCTCAAACTTGAATGTGTTAAAATGCAAATTCTGATTTAGTAGATCCTGGGAAACAGGGCAAGATTCTGCATTTCTAACAAACTCCCAAGTGAGTGGATGGCTGCTGGTCCTCAGACCACACTTTGCCTGAGGATAGTAGGGGGTGGTCTGAAGGGGTTCGCTGCCCCCCCCCGCCACCCGGTCTATGAGACTGAGCCATATCTAGCCAGGGCTGTGTTGGCCAGGCCCACTAGAATTTGAGGGAGCTGAAGTCATTTAGAACAGTGATGTTCCAACTGGGCTATGGTTCCCCAGCATTTCCCAGGGTTTATCCAAGGCTGTGATTTCTGGCTTAAATGTTATTTCTAGTGTGCTGCTTTTCCATCACAAACAACAAATGTCTGAGTGTCCACTATACTTATGATAATATTGGCTGACCAACTCCTATTAAACTGTTTATATGAATGACTTTATTTAATCCTCACAACCATCCAAAATTGCGAGCAGGCTGGCCTGGTGTTCAGTTTGTGAACAAGTAACTCTGAAGTGTCAGGACTCCCATGGAAATGGAAGTGCAGGCCGGGAATATGTACTAAGCAACCTTGACTTAGTCCAGGGGTGTATGGGGGGCTTCTCTGAGCAAGCTGAGACCTGAGGGATGGAGAGATGGCTGGTGGATACACAGTCTGCAGTTCAGTGGGGAGGTTGGGGCAGGAGACACGGTGTGGGAGTCATCAGAGATCAGATGAGATTTAAAGCCTCAGAACTGGATGAGATCATCAAAGGAGGGACAGCAGTCTTGACCCCACGTGTCACACGCTCCCTCAAATTCTGCTGGTTGCCCCAGCTCCCTCTGCGATGATCTGTGACCAAGAAGACCCCCGCCTCAGACTCAGCGTTCTCATGGCTGCAGCGCACCTCTCTCCTGTCCAATCCCCGTCCTGTCCCTGTACCCTTGTGTCCCAGCTCTCTCTCTGCAGGGCACTCCTGCAGATGGTTATAGAGTAGACGAGGGACTAGATGCACCCAGGGATGGCCCCCACCTAGGAACCAGGTGGCGGGGGCCTGGAGGAGTGAGGCTGGAGCCCCGGTAGCTTGTAGCTTAGTTCCTGTGGTCCTGTTCTCCCAAAGACAGTCCAGGCCCCTGGAGCCAAGTTCTAGGAGTTCCTCCTGCTGGGCTGTGGGAAAGGGAGAAGTCTGAGGGAAGAGGTGGGGCTGTATCTGGTTGGGGGCCCAAGGAGCAGGGTCCTGTGGCTCCATGCTTACCTGCACCTATCCCCTAGCCCTGGTCAGCAACCAAGACACCCCAGATCCCTGACAGGCTGGGCTGTCATTGCTTGAGGCCTCTGAGCAACCAAGGCCCCCACACATAGAGGGCAGTGGGACAACAAGGGCCAAGGGGGGACTGTGGCCAAGCTGTGAGGGATGTCTTCTCAGGGTATGGCTGCCCTGAGCTGCGTTGTAGGTGGGAAGGGGGAAGTGTGGAGGGCAGGAGTAGTCCCTTAGGGGTGCTGGGAGTGTGGCCACCTCAGAGCTGGTGCAGGTGGGCCCGTGGCCAGCAGAGGGCACCATGTGGCCCAGGCCTTGTCTGGAAAGGATGGACACTGCCCTGGCCGGCTCCCCTGCCAGTATGTTTTCCAAATCCCCAGGGCTCCAGGGTGAGTGTTGCCTCTGCTCTCTGCTCCAGGTAGGCGAGCTTGGGCTTGAATCTAGGCCCTGCTGTTTGCTGTGTGACTGTTCAATTTATGTCAACCCTCAGAACCTCAGTGTCCCAATCTGTAAATGAGGACAGTTCTTTTTTCCGGAGATGGTCATGAGAATTAAAACCCTTCATAAAAGTTTAGCATCGTATACCCGTCACAGGTAAGTGTCCAGTATGTGGTGACCATTGTTATATTTTTGTGACCCTCCAGATGTGGGAAGTCTGCGCTCCCGAGGAGAGGGAACTGGGGCACTGGGCATTTGTGAGGCAGAGTCCAAGAAATCCATAGCCTGCTCAGGAGTCTCTCCCTGGACCACAGCCCTTATTTCCAGCAAATCCTTGCCCTGAGGGTATTTCTTGGTCTGGGGTGGGAGTTGGGGTGCAGGAAAGGACCATTCTGGAAGAGAGTCTAGTTTCCTCTAAGAAGAGGCTCTAGGGGAAGGAGGCTGTCCTCAGTGACTGCGTGCAGTAGGCTCTCAATACACATTTGTTGAGTGAAGAAATGAACGAAAGTGTAGGAGAGACTGCCTTGTACTGGACTGGCCTGATTTCTGGAGGCAGACACCGCCCAGCCCAGACCCCAGACAGTGCAGGGGCTCCTGGAGAGGGGTCAGTGAGTCACAGGTGTGCTGGAGATTGAAAATGACAGCCTAGAAACCTATTCCTGGGAACTGGTTTGGCCGCGGTGGTTTACCACTCCCGAAGGGCAGAGCACTGGGGCTCACACATTTGCTTCCAGGTGCCTGCAGGGACCCGTATCAGTACCAGAGCCAGGGACGCAGGCCAGGCCCCAGGTAGGCACCAAGGCGGCATTTGCATCCCATCATGGCATTTACTGGCGTCAATGGCACCCGGATCCTCTGAGCATCTCCAGCTCTTGCCTTCATGCTATTGTCTTAACCTCTCTCTTCCCCCACATCCTGGTTTCCTGGTAGTTGAGCACACTTTAGCCAAGAGGGTGTAGGCTTGGGGCTGGGGGTCCCACAGAGAGCTGGTGGGTTTGGGGCAGTTGTTACCAAGATGGGTCAGAAAGGCTATCCGTGTGTGTGTTGAGCCCCTGCCAAGCCCCCCTATGTGGGTCATCCAGGGCTGATGAAAACACACGTCCTTGTGCAGGAGATAGGACCTAGGAGACGGGAAAAGTGAGCACCGGTGGGAAACGGTAGGCTGAGCATCCTGTGAGTGGGGCCCATGCAGGAGGGTCCGAGAAAGCCGGGCCTCCCTCCAGCGCCTTGGGTTGGGGACAGTGACTATTCAGTGAATCCCTAAACATGAGACCAGAAAGGGCCTTAGATCCCAGCCAGAAAGGGCACTGCCTTCCCCGGAGTCCCACAGCCAGTGTGAGCCGCACCCAGCCCAAGCTCTCTCCAGGACACCGGAGCCAGCAGGGAGAGGCAAGGTCCCCCAGAGAAGAGGAAGAATCAGTGGTTGGGAAACAAGAAACAACTCCAGCTGGCTCAGATCCCCAAGCCAGGCAGCCAGGCTTGCAGGGGTACAGTGGGGTCCAGTCATAGTGGTGGTGTTTGGGCCCCAGGGGAGGCAGCTTGGCCCTGGGGACTCGTTTGCATGGAGTGAAGTGGAATTTGCATCTTTGAGAAGTTACAGCTGTGGGAAGGGAATGGGCAGTGGGAGCTGTTAGGCAGGGCTTCCATCTCCTGCCTCCCTCTGGATGGGGTGGGTGTGGGGCATCAGGCCCTGTGCCAGCCAGCCCCCACCTTACCTGGTGTGAGGAGCACAGCTGAGTCCCAGTGCCCTTGGCTCAGCATTCAGGCTGTCCCGTGTAGAACACACGGCTTCAGAGAAATAGAGGCGTCTGCATAGCTGCATATGCATGCACACACAGCATGTGATCCAACATACCTGTGCAGTACTGTGCACCACTCACACGCAGGAACATGTTCACAAAACACACGTGCACCCACGTACTACACAGGTGCCCACTCATGACCCTAGTTCATACACAGACGCGCCAGCACACCCTGGGAGTCACGTAATCTCACACCAGCATGTGCCCACACAAAAGTTCACACCCATTTCCCACGTTCATACTCAATAATAGTCGGTATTTTTTTACTAGTTTTCCCTGTAAGTCAGGCATATTTGAAATTCTGTTCCATCCTCACAACAACTTTCTGAAGTACGTACTGTTTTTTCTTTGTTACTAATGTACTTTACACACAGTAAGGAACACAAAGCTCACGGGTTCGCTTGATGAACTCTTTTTTTAAAATAAATGTATTTATGTAGTTTTTTGTTTATTTATTTTTGGCTGCGTTGGGTCTTCGTTGCTGCACGCGGGCTTTCTTTAGTTGCGTCGAGTGGGGGCTGCTCTTTGTTGCGGTGCGTGGGCTTCTCATTGCAGTGGCTTCTCGTTGCGGAGCATGGGCTCTAGGCACTCGGGCTTCAGTAGTTGTGGCACGCAGGCTCAGTAGTTGTGGCTCACAAGCCCTAGAGCGCAGGCTCAGTAGTTGTGGCGCGTGGGCTTAGTTGCTCCGCGGCATGTGGGATCTTCCTGGACCAGGGCTCGAACCCGTGTCCCCTGCGTTGGCAGGTGGGTTCTTAACCACTGCACCACCAGGGAAGCCTGATGAACTCTTTCTTAAGCACATGATGCATAACCATCATCCAGGTCAAGATCTAGAACATGTCCACTGCCCCAGCAGGCCTTGTCCATCAACAGCCCACACAAGAGGAACCAATGCCCTGTTAAGGCAAGCGCCATTGTTATTCCCTTTAAGAGATGAGAAAACTGAGGCTCAGACCCATGGTCACATACTAAGCAGTGGCCAAGCTGCAGGCTCTCTGACTCTAGACTACCACACCACTTAGATAGCCGTTCTTATCCACGTGCACACCCTCCACTAATAGAGGGCCATGATCACAAAAGGGGTGGAAGGGCCTGTCTTGTTTTTTCCATATGGAAAGCAGCAGAGACAATTTAAGCTTTGTTTTTGATCTGCCCTTAAAAAGGGCATGACTTGGCTCACGAAGGATCGAAGGATCCGTGAACTCGGTGAGCTCAAGGGCTGCAGCTCCTGCGCTGGGGCACAGTGTATCCATGGGGCAGGGGACGCATTTGAGGACACTTCTGCACTAGAAGAAGCCATTCAAGGCATTTTCTTCGTGCCCTCCATCAGCAGAAGCACTCTCGGCAAAGCTTGACATTCATTCTGTTAATAGATACGTAGTGAGCACTTACCTGCCTTGTGACCAGCCCTGTCCTAGGTGCTGAGGATGCAACAATGCAACAGACACAAAATATCCCCGCATCATGGAGCTGACATACAGTGAAATATATGGTATTTTGGGTAACGAAAAGGGAGAAACACAAGAGGATAGGGCAGAGAAGGGGGAGTGCAACTTTAAATAGGTCAGGGCAGCCCCCACTGAGAAGGTGATGTTTGAAGAAGGATGTAAAGCAGCTGAGGGAGCGATCATTGTGGATATCTGGAAGAGCATTCCAGGCAAAGAGAATGGCCAAACAAAGCAAAAAGACAGCACCCATTGTGTTTAGATGCCAATTGTGGGTTATGTGAATTGCAGACTCTGGCATCTGCTCCCCTCCCCGACTCGTGCTGTGTGACTTTGGTGGATTCACTCTTTCTCTCTGGGAAGAGAGAAAGATAATGAGCTTTCCTGTCTACCCGAGCACTCTTGTCCTCAAGGACCTGCCCTAACCAGTGGAGGAGCATCTGTGGTCACCCAAGTTATGGTCACGGGGCCTGGCAATGTTCCACAGCAGTGCCTCTGGCCTGGCCACCCTCACTCCAGGGCTGGCCATAGACTCAGTCCAGGGCCCTGATTCCTCTAGATGCAGTGGCCAGGGGTGGCAGTAGAGGAGTCCCTGGCATATAGTTCCTTGATATTAGAGCATTTTCAAATATTGGCTATGTGTATTTTCGGAGAATGGGATGGCGTTACTGGGGATTTGTAGGTGCCTTGGGTGTCATATGTTTATCTGCATATTTACTGTTGAGGGGAACAGTGGATGAGTCTAGGGTCCCTTCAGACTCCACCTTCCCTGGACACTCCAGGCCTGGCTTATCTCTGAAGGACCTCTCTCCTGGGGACCCCCTGACCTCCTCCTAGGGTTGGCTTCACATCTAGGCCCTGTTCCCCTTCCCTTCAACCCCTTAGCTTCTCAAAGGCCTCCTTAAGGGAAATGGTCGCCCAAGACCATCTAGACAAAGAAGGAGATATTAACAGGCCCTGTTGAGTCATTTAGGAATTGCAATCAGCTGTAAGTAACATAGTCCTGAAAGACAGTGGTTTAAACAAGATAGGGATTTATTTTCCTCTCCTTAGATGTAAAGTCCAAAGGTAATTACTGGGCTGACTTCCATCCTCAAGGCTTCCTTGTCACAATGTAGCCACCACAGCTCCAGCTATCACATCCCAGTTCCAGGCAGAAAGGAGGAAAGACTGCATCAGTCCCCTTTTAAAGGAACTGTCCTGGAATCCTTACCCAACAACTTAATTTATATCCCACTGGCCAGAACTTGGTTAACTTCCTTCTGTCTCCAGGGGATGCTGGCATGACTTCATCCAAGATAATTGGGATTCCATTAGTAAGAAAGAAGAGAATGGATATTGGGGAGGCAACTAGCACTCTCTTCCGTATATATACCCTGTATTTTTTCATCTCTGTGCCTTAAAAAAACACACCGTTCCCTCTACCTGCGAAGCCTTCTACCCTCACCCCCAGTCATCTATTCCCTGGTAAGGAGCACACAGCACATTTTCTGAACGTACTGGGGTTACTGTGATAGAAACCCCCCAGAGTTGCTCAAGTGAAAGGGGGAGGGTGGAGTTCATTGTAAGAACGCAGAATACCAGCCTATGGTGTCCGTCGTAGGGAAGGGGCAGGGCCTCCCCACTCCCCTGCTCAGCAGAGGTCAGAGCTGGAGACACAGCAGTGGACAAGCCAGGCCAGTCCCTGCCTCCAAGGAGCTGACATTCTGATGGGGAGAGACAGTCATCATACAGACCAAAACCTAAAGAAGATTGGTTCAGGCTGCCCTGAGTACCGAGAAGATAAATCAGGGAAAGATGGTAGATAGAGATTAACCAGGTGGTCAGGGAGCACCAGGCACACAGCCAGCACTTAATAAGTGTGTGTTGAATGTAGCCCTCAGGAAAGTGGCCCAGATTCCAAAGGCTGTAGACTCCTGAGGGGCAGGGGGTGAACACAGCTCCACATGGAACACCCCAGGGCAGGTGTCAGGTGCTGGAGGTCTCAGCCCAGGCGCTGGCCCAAGCCTGCAGAAGAGACCAAAAAAATCACAGCGGAGTGTGTGTCGGGGGTCCTGCATCAGTGCTGAAGCTGTTCAGAAAAGCTGCTGGATCCAGACACTTAGCAAATGCCGAAGATCCAAGACTGTGGTTCCTGTGGGCCACCCTGAGTGGTCCTCCCTCGCAGACCGGGTCCCAGGTGTGTGGTTGAACGGACTCCCGGAGGCCTGATGAAGGAGGCAGGGCCTGCTTTCCCCCAGACCCTCACATGCCAGGCAGACCTCCTGGCAGCCCACTCAGCTTGGAGGGGAGCCAGCCCTACCCCTACTGGCCGTGGGAGAGAAGTGGCTTTCACCACTGGGGGCAGAGACACTGTGCCCTGAGCACTCTTCTCCTTAGAGAAAGTGGCCTCAGCATGCTGGGGGAGGAAAGAGAACCGGCTGGTTCCTCAAGTCGTCCCTTCCTGCAAGTCCTGCTGTCCCAGACCTTGTCTCTCACCATAACATTTCTGAGGCCCTTAGGAAGATCAAGTGAACTTCTCAGTGAGGAGATAAGGACTGATTCTGCTTAAGGGGTGATGCGGTTATTGAGTAACAATACCATATATGTATATGATGCCTTTTCTCCCACCGGGGCTCCCTGGAGCCTCCATGAACCCCCTACAGAGAATGTTGTCTGCCCCCACCCCCCGCCACCTAACACATGAGAACACTGAGGCTCAGAGAGGAGATGGACTTGCTCAAACTCCCCAGAGGAAAAGGGGCAATGGCCAAGGGGGGAGGGCCAGAGCTGCATCCTGCGGTCAAGGGTCTTGGATGCTGGGGTAGGACTTTACCCTGTGGGGTCATTGACTACAAACACACATGGTAGAAACACCCCCACATCCCTCCCTGGGACTCCTGCCCTTGTGCACAAATACTATCTCAGCTTCTGACAGCATTCACAAATACTGTCTTACCTGTTTCTCCCATCAATTGGCCCAGAAGATGTACTGTATCCCCATTTAACAGTACAGAAAACGGAACGCTAAGGAGGTAGAGACCCTTGCCCAAAGTTTCAGGGCATCTGGTCCAGGTCCTCTGGTTCCAGGCCTGCCCTTGGTGCCCAGCGCCCCTGTGTCAGTGCTGAGAGGCAGGTAGACGAGTAGGACATGGGCTTCATGCCACTTATACCTGGCCAGGTGTGATTTGGGTCAGTTCACTGATCTGCTGGGCCTCGGCGTCCCCACCCATGAAATGGGGCTAGTTCCTGCTTCACAAGGTCTTCGTCAGACTGTACTTGGCTCATGCCCACCTGAGGCCCCTGCCCTCTAGGGGCCAGGTAACAGCTGGGGGGCAGCTTTTCACTGTGCCCTGGTGCCCCCTTCCCCGCCCTGGGCCTGTGCCAGCTAGGCCCGCCCATGCCACATCTTCCAGATGGTACCATAAATCCATACCCAAACCTGGGCTGCCCAGGAACAAACAGCCCTTCCCGGCCCCTCCCAGGAGGCCCCACCCCACTGGAGCCCTCACCAGCAGGATGCCTCATGCCTGGGGCCAGGGGTGAGGGGCAGCCACTCAGGGCCAGGGCTGTGGTCTGCCCTTTCTGAAAAGGTGGAGGGGAAGCCAACCTGAGAGACTGAGGCCAGGGCAGGGAGCTGTGAGAACAGGCCTCAGGACCCCTGAGACCGCCCCCTCCCCTTTCTCTTCCTAACCCTCCTTCCTCTCTCCTCTCCTCTCTGTTCTCTGCTCTTCCTCCCCCTTCTCAAGAGAGACCCACTTCCAATCTGCTCTGTGACCTTGGGCAAGTCACTGAATCTCTCTGAGCTAGTTTCTCCATCTGTGAAGTGGCCCCTTTCCTGGGCTGGCTGTAGAGGCTGAAGAATGCTTCGGGAGGCCTCAGGTGAAGGGCAGCCTGCTGGCCTCTCATCTGCTACCCCCTACTGTTGGGGGGCGGAGGAGGGGTGATCCTTCCCTGGGTGAGCAGGGACTGGAAGTTTGGAGAGCTAAGGTCCCAGGCCAGGCAAGCAGGGTCCATGTCCCCTCCTTCTGGCCCCCCAGGAACTCCTCCCTTCAGCTCGAGAGCCCCCACCCTTCTCAGAGGGCCCTGCTGGACAGAGCTCGGGCCTCATTTTTCCTATCTGTGCAGTGGGATGGGCAGGGTTGGGGTGGGGGGAGGGAGGTGGGCTGGGTAAAGTGCCTGGCCCTATGGGGCTCAGCCCCAGTATCTCGAATGGATCAAATACCTGTACCGGCAGACCTGTGCCTCAAGCCTGATGCACCTCTCCCAACACCTTGGTCACCAAGGCTCAGGCTTTCTTCTCTGAAACTTTGATCTCCTCCCTGCTCAGCTTCCCTCCGGCACAGAGAGTCTGTCTTGTACAGTGAAATTCTTAATTACAGATTGCCTGTGTGCTATTGTTTTCTTTTGTTTCATGTGTGTTGGGAGGGATAGAGCACAGTAGTTCTCTGGCCAAGCTGCCAGGGTTCAGTCCTCACTCTGCTTGCTGGCTGTGTTACTGGGAGGTAATGTGGCCTCTCCTCTGCCTCAGCGTCCTTATCTGTAAAATGGGGTTGATAGTCGTAGTGCCCACCTCATAGGGTCAATATACAACGCTAATGTTAAAATGTGTAAAGTGCTAGGAACCGTGAGGGTCTGTGCCTGGGCTCATCGTTACTCTTCTTGTCCACCTGGTCCCAGAGGGTTCGCCTTGATGCATGCCACCAGCCCCTGCATCTAGAAAGGCTGAACCACAGAAAGATGGCCCCAGGCGGTGCATGGCCACCAGGCAGGCGAGTGAAGACACCTGTCCTGGAACCTCCCTCCGCAGGTCTGGTGGCTGGAGGACAAGCCAGTGGTGGTCTTTTCTGGGCCAGGTGACTGCCCGCCCTGGGAGGAGAGACAGGGGCATGGAGATCTGGGTTCCTGATTCTGCCTGCTCACCTCCCCTCTGTGGGGTCTTGGCTGCCCACTTGCCTCCTCTGGGTCTCAGTTTCTTCATCTGTAAGCAGGAAACGAGAGCTTCCTCTCGAGGGTATGTGGAGATGAAATGAGACAGCATGTATGAAGAGCCTGCCCGGTCAATGTGAGTGCTGTTGAGGACAGCAAGGAAAGTAAACTCAGCAAGGGGCAGGTGGGTCCCTCCCACAGCGAGGGGGCTTGTGGGCAGGCACTAGGAGGGCCCACAGGGACCTAGTGACTGACTGTCTAATCCAGCCTCTCGGCGTTCAGAAGACCAGGCTGAGGCCCAAAGGGGGAAAGGAACTTGTGGAGTTTGCACAGCAAG
The DNA here is from genome assembly GCF_008692025.1 of Phocoena sinus. Classification (NCBI taxonomy): domain Eukaryota; kingdom Metazoa; phylum Chordata; class Mammalia; order Artiodactyla; family Phocoenidae; genus Phocoena; species Phocoena sinus. The sequence goes on along the minus strand of NC_045773.1, from coordinate 64,560,237 downwards.
TCAGGCTGAACTGGGGCTAGAGCCAGGTCTTGAGCCCCCTGGCCCAGGCCCTTGGCCTGCCCACCTTGAGGGGTACAAAGAGAGGGTCTCCAGCCTCTGCTCCCCTCCAGCCCTCAGGCTTCCCGCCCACTCCTGCCTCAAATGCCCTAGGATGCCTGGTTAGGCAGACCCTCGCTCTAAACAGCTCTGCTACTGCCCAGCTCTGGGCAGGTCACTTCAGTTTAGAATAGGACCCTGCACAGGATTGTCATGAGGACCCAGTGGGTGATCCACCCCCACATACACATGTACACACAGTACTTCCCACCCCACATGTGTCAGCGAGACTTATCCTTACCTCAGCCTAAGAGGCCCAGGGAGGTGGGGTGACTCACCTGAGGTGACGTAGGTTGTCTGTCTCCCTGCCCACTCATGTATCGGCTTACGCGAGAGAGCCAAGCACAGGGCCACCTCAGAAAGCTCAGCACATTCCTCCCCTCCTCATGCCTCTCCAAGTCCTAGCTGGTCCCTCGAGGCCCAGCTCCCGGCCGCCTCTGCCATGATGCCCTCCCAGCCCCCTCCTCCTGCCCTGGAGTCCTTCCTGTCTGCCCTGTCCTGTTCACACTGGGCAGCTGGCCTTGGCTCACCAGCCAGACCATAAGCTACCTGAGGGCAGGGCGCTCCGCTGGGCACACAGCTGTGGCTGAACAAGAAGTAGTGAATGAGCGTGGGGGTTGGGGGGGAGCATGTGAGGGAGGGGTTGAGCCCTGATGGCAGGGTGAAGGTTTATGAGTGATACCCGAGATGCTGGGTGGGTCCGCTTCCTGCAGCTGCTGCCAACTGCATCCCAGACTGGGCGCGGGGATCCTGGCTTCCCCTGCATGACGCAGGAGCAACATCAGATGGCCGAAGGGGGCAAGGGTCATCATTTGGGGGTAGGGCAGCTTCTGGGGGCCACCAAGCTACTGAGCCCAGTGAAAGGTGCACGTGGCAAGCTGTCCACTACGGTGAAGGGTGGGGCTGGACAGAACGACCTTGCTGGGACCGACTGACTCTGTGACCCCTTGAATATCCCAGCCCATGTACAGGCCAGACGGAGCTGTGATCAGAGTCTGGGCTTGGCTGGCTTCGCATCCTGGCTGTTTCTTACTAGATATGTGTCACTGGGCAAGTTAATCAACCTCTCTGGGCCTCAGTTTTCTCATCTGCAAGTGGAAGTATGATACCTACCCCATAGGGTTATTATGAGAATTAAATGACATTATGTAGAAAAGGCATTTGTTCACAGTGCCTATACCATAGATGGGGTTCAACAAATGCAAAAAGTGATATTATTGTATTTATTAGCTATAGGCACAGAGACCATGAGAGACTGAATTGAAGCCCCACAGCAGGCAAAGCCAAGGAGGGACCGAGACTCCTACTTAGTAACTATAGCAAGAGGCAACAAAGCATGGGGCTGTGCATGAGACCCTGAAGCCAGGCTGCCTGGTCGTGCAGGTCAACTCTGCCACTCACAAGCTGTGTGACCTTGGGCAACTTCCTTAACCTCTCTGTGCCTCATGTGCCCATCTGTGCCTCGTTTTCTCCATCTGTGAAATAGGGGTTATAATAGTGCACCTGCCTCATAGAGTTGCTGGAAGGATTGAGTTAATTTGTGTAAAGTGCATGGAAGAGTTTCTTGTACTGAGGAAACACTCCATAAGCTCAGCAGTTATCGGGCTATGTGACCTTGAGCAAGTCCCTTCCCTCTCTGGGCCTCTGCTTCATCTCTGTAAAATGAATCATGAGACTAGTTCAGCTGGAGGCTCCTTCCTTCCAGCTTTGAGACCCGTAGTTCTGGGGAGTGGAGGCACTCCCCAGAGCCCTCGTCCCACACACAGGAGGGCAGGACCTGTCCTCAGCCTCTATTCCTCCCTCTCTCCTTTCTCCTCCTCCAGGAGAGCCAAAGGAGCCAAAGAAGAGGGGCAGCCTTGGTGGTGAGGAGGCGGGGAGGCAGTCACAGGGTTGGGACAGTGGGGAGGCGATGCATCCCCCCTCCCACCAGCCCTCTATCCTGTTCCCACTGCCCACTGGTGCCCCATGGATGGGCAGCTGGGCCAGGCCTCTGCTCATCTCTGACCAGGTTGGGACCCACAGAGGCAGAGCTGGCTTGCCCCCTCCATTAGGAGGGAGAATCCCCAGAGAAGCCCCCTTCTTGGCTTGGCAGAGCCAGGCAGGCCTTGCCCAAGAATGAAGACAGCAGAGGCCAGGAATCAAGCCCTGACAGCTGTGGGACCTCAGGCAGACCCCTGATTCTCTCTGAGCTTGTCTTGGGGTCTGAGCACAGGAGGGCAATGTCTCGGCCCCTCCTGGACCCTGGTGACAGAGAGCTCATAACTCAGGGCGGTAAGAGCTCAGTGTCCCCCTCCCCCAGGGGCCTGATGCAGGTGGTCTTATCGCACACCTCACCTGCAGCCCTCCCCACCTGGCTGGGCTTGAGTCACTTTAGGGAATGGTGCCTCTGACCAGAGCCTCAGGGTGAGGTGGGAGCAACTGGAAACCCTACACCAGGAAACAAAGCCTATTCTCTGTCACCCCTCCCATGACCCTCCTTCTTCCCACACCTGTGGCCATTGTTTTCCAAGGAAATCAGGCTTCACACGGGAACCAGGAGGAGGGAACCTGGCCCTGCATCCTCCCCACACCCTCTGCACTCCCCAGGGATATTCCCAGGCATACCTCAGCCCCATCTCCCATTTCCCTCCCACTTCCTGGTTGGTACCCCTAGCCCCAACAAATTCCATCCATCTATCCATCCATCCATCCATACCTTTATTCCATGCATAGCTATTTGCCAGGCACTGCACTAGAGTCCAAGGATGCCCAGCAAGTAAGACAAAGCATCTGTCTCTATGGATTCCCAGCCCAGGGCAGGAGACAGACTAGGAGGACTATTTGATAAGGTGGGATTTGTACCCTGATCCCAGGGCCCTGACACTGGCAGGATCAGGGAAGGCTTCTCAGAGGACACGATGCCCATGCTGGATTGTGCAGATTAAGAACAAGGGCATGTGGAGAAGTCTGGAAGCAAGAGCTACCGTCAGCCCCACAAGGGCAGGGCCCGTTTTGTTCATTGTTGTGTCACTAGTGTCTAGAACAGTGTGACATGCCATAGATGCTCAGTAGGTGTTAGAATCAGTGTTTGGGCAGAGCTCCCTAGACCTGAAGCGGCAGCTGTGATTGTGAGCTGAAGTGGCGTGGGCGATGGGGGCAGGACCACGCCGGGCCCACAGACCCTGTGCACTTGCTCTGAGGGCAGTGAGGAGCCATGGGGGCTGTAAGCAGCCGAGTGACACTCCGCCTAACCCTCCGTTCCCTTCCCCTGACTCTGACTCTCTGAGCCCCTGCACGGCCCAGCTGCAGCTGCCCCTTCCCTCATCCAAGTCCATGTCTGTTGGTTTGTGGAAATAAGCACATATTAAGCACCTACTGCATGCCAGATGTTTTGCTGTGAGCTGGAGGTGAATTGGACAGTATTGCCCACACATGTACCCACAATCCAGGACAGGGACTCTTTTTTAAAAAAAAATTTTTTTTTAATTGAAGTATGGTTGATTTACAGTGTTGTGTTAGTTTCTGGTGTACAGCAAAGTGATTCAGTTATACATATATATACATTATTTTTCATATTCTTTTCCATTTTGGTTTATCACAGGATATTGAATGTAGTCCCCTGTGCTAGGGGACCTTGTTTTCTATCTATTTTATACATAGTAGTTTGTATCTGCAAATCCCAAACTCCTAATTTGTCCCTCCCCCACCCCCTTTCCCCTTTGGTAATCATAAGTTTGTTTTCTGAGTCTGTTTTGTAAATAAATTCATTTGTGCCATATTTTAGATTCCACATATATGTGATATTGTACGGTATTTGTCTTTCTCTTTCTGACTTACTTCACTTAGTATGATAATCCTTAGGTCCATCCATGTTGCTGAAAATGGCATTCATTATCTCACTCTTTTTTATGGCTGAGTAATATTCCGCTGCGTGTGTGTGTGTGTGTGTGTGTGTGTGTGTGTGTGTGTGTGTGTGTGTGTGTGTGTGTGTATATATATATATTCTTTATCCATTCATCTATTGATGGACACTTAGGTTGTTTCCAGTGAACACTGGGGTGCATGTACCTTTACTAATGAGAGTTTTGTCCAGATATATGCTCAGGAGTGGGATTGCTGGATTATATGGCAACTCTCTTCTTAGGAGGACAGGGCCTCTTAATCTGGGGTTCATGGAGGGGCTGCAGGGGGTCTGTGAGCCCCTGGAATTGTGTGTGTATTCTGAGGTGGGAGATCTACAGCTTTTAGTAGATTCTCAAGAGTGACCAGCTCCCCACACAGGTCAAGGCCCACATGTGTAGGAAAGAAAGTTGCTTTCCCAGCATTGCATCTGGTTACTGTTGAGAGACGTCAGGTCCCAGGACCTCCCAATCTTAGCTTAACCCTGACTCTGCCCCTGGACCCCAAACCCTCCCAAGCCTGTCTCAGGAGCTGGCCATTCCTGGCAGCAGATGAGAGCCCCAAGCACTTCCTGCCTGGTGGTGCAGCTGCCTGGCCGGGGTGTGCCGCCCACAGCCCTGGCCCCTGGAGCAGCTTTAGCTGTGTCAGCTTAGGATGGTTCTGGGAACCTGTGACTGCCACTGTATCTGGAAAGTCACCATGGGGGAGGGGCAGGACTCAGGGTCAGGGCATGGGCAGTAGGATCTGAGGACCGGATCCACACAACCAAAGGGCACAGCGGCTCCCTGACTGCAGCAGCTGGCAAAGGGACATCTTTCAACACTAAGTCCCACCCTACCCTCCCCCAACCTCTCCCTGCCAGCCCTCAGAAATGCTTTATATTTTTTTCTTTTTTTTTTTTTTTTTTTTGCGGTACGCGGGCCTCTCACTGTTGTGGCCTCTCCCGTTGCGGAGCACAGGCTCCGGACGCGCAGGCTCAGCAGCCATGGCTCACGGGCCCAGCCGCTCCACGGCATGTGGGATCTTCCCACACCGGGGCGCGAACCCTCATCCCCTGCATCGGCAGGCGGACTCCCAACCACTGCGCCACCAGGGAAGCCCTATTTTTTTCTTTTTATATCCCTTTTCCCCTTTTAGCATCTTCATTCATTTCATTCACTTATTCATTTCTTTCATTTATTCTTGAGCACCTAGAAGGAGAATAGGAGACTGACTAGGAGCACCAGGCTCGTACGTCACCAAGCTGGGCTGGAGGAAGCACTTGGTGGGGGGTGACGGGGAGAGGAGGCCAGGGGAGGCCAGCAGGGAGCATGGGGCCAGCCAGGGTACTCCCCACGGTGTCCCCAGGCATCCAAGCTGGAGCCCTGCAGGGAGGTGGGGGCTGAGCCCATGACTGTAACCCCCTGAGCTGAGCTACAGAGCATGGCAGGGGTGGGGTGGGGCTCATGTGGGAACCTCATCATCTAGGGCTCTGGAGCAGAACAGGAGTCAACTGGAAGAATGTACCCAATGAATCTCCAGCATCATTCAGTGGAGAGGATGCCCTGCACCCTCAATTGTGCCTCAATTTCCTCATCTGTAAAATGGGGACAAGTTGGGGGCAAAGTATAGGAGGATTAATGTGAGAAATAAGGGACTTCCCTGGTGGTCCAGTGGTAAAGAATCTCCCTTGCAATGCAGGGGACGCAGGTTCGATCCCTGGTTGGGGAACTAAGATCCCATGTGCTGCGGGGCAACTAAGCCCGCGTGCCACAACTACTGAGCTCGCACACCTCAACTAGAGAGCCCGCGCGCCACAGCTACAGAGCCCACACGTCCTGGAGCCTGCGTGCCACAACTGGAGAAGAGAAAACGCGCATGCCACAACTAGAGAGAGGCCTGCGCGCTGCAATGAAAGATCCTGCATGCCTCAACGAAGATCCTGCGTGCTGCAACCAAGACCCAACACAGCCAAAAATAAATAAATAATAAATCTTTTTTAAAATGTGAGAAATAAATGAATTAATTCACGTAGCATTGCTGGTAATAACCTTGTTTCTGGGTTGGCAGTGGGTTCCCTGTGTTCATTGTATGATTAAAAATTGAGGGCTTTACTGGTGGCACAGTGGTTAAGCATCCGCAGGGGACCGGGTTCAATCCCTTGTCCAGGACGATCCCATATGCCGTGGAGCAACTAAGCCTGTGTGCCACAACTACTGAGCCTGCGCTCTAAAGCCCGCGAGCCACAACTACTGAGCCCAAGCATCACAACTACTGAAGCCTGTGTACTCTAGGGCCCGTGTGCTGCAACTACTGAGCCCACATGCTGCAACTACTAAAGCCTGTGCACCTAGAGCCCGTGCTCCGCAACAAGAGAAGCCACTGCAATGAGAAGCCCGCGCACTGCAACAAAGAGTAGCCCCCACTCGCCACAACTACAGAAAGCCTGCATGCAGCAATGAAGACCCCAACACAGCCAAAAATAAAAAATAAATTAAAAAGGGATATCCCTTTAAAAAAATTTTTTTGAAAGGGCCATGCATGGACTCTTGGTGAGTGTGGGTCATAGACCCAGGATTATGGTTAATCCAATTAACATTGGTCCTAAAAAAAGCCTCTAAAGTGCTTGACACATGCTGAGTGCTCCCTAACCCTGGCCACAATGTAGATGACAGAGACAGAGGTCCCCACAGGGAGAACCTTCCAGTGTCGACAGGGCCTGGCTGTATGCCAGGCACTTGCACTTTCTCTCATTTGCTCCTTACAGCATCCCTTTGAAGAAGGAATCCTTGTTCCCCTTTCACTGAGAAGAGAAACTGAGGCTGAGAGGGGAAGTGACTTGCCCAAGGTCACACTGTGGGACTGCAGCAGAGCTGGGATTTGAACTCCATTTCCAGACTCAGTGCTCTTCCCCAGCAGCCCAGATGCTTCGGGCTTCTCCAGCTCAATAGAAACAGTGCCCTAAGGGTCTCTGGACCGCTTCCGCCACCACCCCAGGGCCCTGAGGGGATGGCCTACCCAGCAGCCCACTAGTTTGAGCCCCCTCAGCTCTGTTTTCTCATCTGTCTCCTTGGAGCTCATCTGGCCTGAGCCAGCCCCTGGGGTCTGCCCATCCTGGCCCCATGACTGCACAGGCCACCATGCCCGTGGCTGCCCCTTCTTCCCTCCAGGCCACTCATCCTTCGGGAGAGCAGGTATGTGTCAGGAGGGAGGGGGTTGAGGGGTAGAAAGGGGCTTCTACTGGAAGAACATGCTGTCAAGGTCAGGCCGTTGGTGGACCTGGACATCCAGAGGCAGATGGAGAACACAGAGGGTGGTAAGGGAGCCAGAGGACCATGACACTGGGCAGCGGGCACTGAGGGCAGACCCCCCAGCCCACAGCACCATCCACATGCACCCTGCAGTCCTCCAGCCAGGGCCTGGGCCCTGACCCTCAGCCTCAAACACGACCTGGTGGGCCCCTTGTCTACAAAAGGCAGAGTCAAATGGCTGTGAGTGCTGCACTCCCAGGCTCAGCCCAGCCCCCAGACTGTCCAACAATGGCCAGACTGTCCTGCCCAGGGCCCCAGCAGTGCCCCAGGCTGGGGGCAGCAAGCATGCAGAGAGAGATCCTGGCTATCTCTAACTCCTGCTCGGCTCTGCTGCCATTGTGCTGTGTGACCTTGGGCACTTCATTGCCCTCTCTGATCCTCAGTATAAAGGGATCTTGGAGGACTGGTTGATCTCTATCCTCCTGGCTCAGCCCTTCTGTGTCTGTGATTCTAACCCCACGGAGGAAGAGAGTTAGAATCCTTCAGGTCTTGATTCAAATATCACCTTCTCAGGCAGGCTTTCCCTGACCCCTAACCACCACCCCACACACACACACACACACACACACACACACACACACACGCTTAAAATTGCCCGACACTTCCTATCCTACACCCCTGCTTCATTTTTGCCCCATTGTACAGTCATCACCTTCGGACACCCTCTTAGCTTACTTATTTGTGTTTATTTGTTGTCTCTCCCCATGGGGGAGTAAGACTGGGGGAGTGAGATTGGTCTGTCCCTTCACTGCTGCGCCCCAGCGCCTGGCGGGCAGCAGGTGCTCAGCAAATAAACGTTTGCTGAGGGTGTGACTGGGGGGTCGGCCATGTAACAGGCCTGGGCGGCCAAGGAGGGGGACTGGAGAGTGGGTGCTGCAGTCTGGGCGTGAGGTGCAGTGTCAGGGCAGGGTGAGAGGGGGCGCCTGGGCAGGGTGTCCCTCTGCCTGGGAGGCGCCCACCGGGCAGTGACTGGGCAGCCTGAGCCCGTGTGAGAGAGGGGCCCCTTCCCAGCTTGCGGCCCCCCTCATCATCTCCTGGGGCGGGCGAGCGGGCGGAAGGCAGCCTCCTGGTCGGGACACGAAGGCCCGCCTGCCCCCCGCCTGCCCCCGACTCGGAAAGCACGCAGCCCTGATAAGGTGGGTAAATTTCAAAGGGGCTAATGGGGCAGGGCCGCTGATAGCAGGACCGGGGCGCTGCCAGCGGCCTCCCCTCACTTCCCACCACCCCTCGGCCCAGCCCCCCTGCCGGCCTGCGAGCAAAACAGGTTCAATTGTGCTCTTATCTGGGCCTGCGGTTTTGTCAGGCCTGCCAGCCCCGCACTAATGGGGAAAAGGCAGCAGCCAGCTCGCGGGCGTGGGTAGTGACGCGGCCCCTCTACCTCCACCCCCCACGAGGGGCCGGGCCAGGGGGTGTACCTGGCACCCGGGAGCGGGGTCGGGAGGAGCGACTGACGCACCGGGGTGGGCGGGGGGGGGACTGCCACGGCCGAGGGCCAGGCTTGGCTTTGGCTCCTGGCTCCACGGCTCGCCAGGTGAGCTGCCTCCCTCTCCCTGCCTCAGTTTCCTGACTGATGTTTGAATAGGGACACTGATGAGAGGGGTGCTGCCTCCAAGGGCTGTCAGGACACTGACATGAGTTACGCTCTGTAGAGCAACTGACGTGGCCCCGGGCTCATAGTGAGCCCCGGATAAGGGAGGTGCTTGGCAGGAGGACCCGGGAAATTGAGGGGCCAAGGCTTCCAGGCCCTGCCATCTGGCTCCATGCTGCCTCCCTGGCCTTTTCGCTCTCCACTCCCCGCTCTCTTCGCAAGCCACACCGGCTTCCTGACGTTCCTCAAACACACCAGGCACGAGCCCACCTCAGGGCCTTCGCTCAAGCTTTGCCCCTACCTGGAATGCTTACAGGTAACTCAGGGCTTCCTGTTTTTGCTCAAATCCCACCTTCTCAAGGAGGTCTGCCCTGACCACCATATTTCATGCTGCTCCCCATGCCCCACCCAGCACCCCTGACACCCTGTTTTTCATGGCACTCATCAGAGTCTAGGGTACTATATGATTTACTCATTTATTACTTTTCCTGTTGACTATCTTTCTCCTCTAGAATGTAAACCAACCAAAGTTCAGTGCTATGTCCCAGGGAACCATGCCTGGCCCACAATAGGCCTTCAGCACATATGTGTGGAGTGAATGGATTCAGAAGGCAGAGATCAGGCCAGGGTTGAGGTTGTATCTTGGGACAGCACCCTGCTGTACCATCGCAGGGGCCTAAGGGGGAGGAGAGGATGTTCCGTGTGTGTGTGTGTGTGTGTGTGCGCGCGTGTGTTTGTGCATGTATGTGTGTGTCTTTTTGACCCCCAGATAGGCCTGCAGGGTTCTGCAGGCTTGGAGCCCATCTCTGGCAGGAGCTCTGCATGACTCAGTTCACAGGGAAGTCTGGGGACCCTGAGAGCTGTGCTGGGGCCCTGGGGTGGAGTGAGGCCTCCTTAGATGGCATCCCAGGTGTGAATCAGTGATGGGGTGGGTGGATGAGGCTATAGGCAAGAGTGTGTGTCGGGGTTGGAAGGGTGGGTACAACCAGGCCTTGGACACAGGAAAGACTGGCCCATCTACTCAGCCACGGTTGGGGGGAGTGTCTGAGGAAGAGGAGGAGATGGCATTGGTGAGGAAGCCAGGGCCTGGGGAGCCAGGCCCCGAGGTGGGAAAGCCTTTGGCATCTCCTACCTTTTGGTTTTTCCCAGAGTGGAGAAGTTCATGCACACAGTAAGGTGCTCCTGAAACCAGTAACCCACAGATGGGAGAGATGCTGGAGGTCATCTGTGCCCTCTGAGGCCACCAGGCCATGAACACCTACAGGACAGATTGTGCCCGGCGACCCTGCCCCTAGTGCCTGTCCAGGGCCTGGCACAGAATAGGTGCTCAGTAAATGCTTGCTGGCCTGCGCAGAGCACCATGCCATGGCCCAGGGGGCCCTGCGTGCTCCAGGTGATGGAAATGCATGGGTATGTGGGCCTGAGGACACAGCCCCCCGCCCGTTGGCTATTCCTGGTCTCCTCGTCCACCATCCAGCTGCAGTACAGTGTCCTGGAAAGAAGACTCCAGCAGACCCAGCCCGAATCCTGCCTCTGCCACTTCCCAGCCTTGACTTTGGAGCCTCTGTTCCTCATCTGCCGTGAGAAAGGTCAGTGAAGCCGCCAGTTGCTGGACTTACTAGGATGAGATGAGATAGTGCATGCCCCCCTCCAGAGCATGGTTGGGGTCTGGACTCAGATCCCCACCCTACTGTGTGTCCTTCAGGTCTGTCCCCTAGCCCCTCTGGTCTCAGGGGCTTCCTCTGGACTGCAAGGGCTGGGTGGTCTCTGGGTCCCACAAACCAGGCTTTCTGCCCACACTGCCCCCACGGCCCCATCTGGGTGACCAGCCCCAGACTCTTCAGCAAGGGAGCCCTTTCCCAGGCTGTTCCCTTCTCATAGCTGGAGTCTGGGGCAGGGCAGGGCAGGGCCTGGTGTCCACCAGGCAGGGGGAGGGCAAGAACCAACTGGAAGCCCTGTCTCTCTGTGGCTGACGCAGGTCCCAGCCTTGTCCTTGCCATCACTCCCAGGCTACAGCTCCTAGGAGGGTGGGGATCCAAGGAGATGGAGGCAGCAATCTCACTGACCAACTGACCAACAGACAAAGAGAGACTGCCCTTTCCAAAGTACATCCACTTCCTTTGTCATTTGTCATTCACGCATCACAAGGCCCCACCAGGATCCCCCAAGGCAGGATCAGCAGGGCAAGTATTATTTCCATTTCACAGGGGAGGTGAGGGAGGCCCAGAGGGGGCTAGTAAATGGCAGCGCCAAACCAAGCCCTGGGGCCTGCCTTCCATCCAGTGCTCTTCACTCTCTGATGGACTAGTGCAAGAGAGGATGCACGCAGGGAGGGAAGCTCTGGAGCTGGCTGCTCCAGAAATCATAATCTGTGTTGGGTCTGAGGCTGCGGGCAGCTCGAGGGTCCCTGCCCTCGAGGAGTAGAATCTTGGGAAGAAAAGAAACACTGGGAAACAATTAGAGCACAAAGAATTGGGACATGTGAGGTCTGCAAGCACTAGAGGGGATGTGGGAAAGCTTTCTGGAGGAGAAAGCTCTTGAGATGGGGCTCGAAGGATGAGGATGCTTTCAATCGAAGTAGAAGAAACTCAGCTCCATTTGAACAACAGAAAAAGAGCTAATCCAGGTGTTCATGGAGTGATGGCTCTGCCAGGCTCCTTCTCTGGCTGTCTCAGCTCACACCCCCTGGAGGTGACAGCTCCCAATATTCACTCTCAAGGCTTAGAAACCCCAGTGACCAGAGGGAATGTTATCTCAGTAGGTCAGAGCAAAGTTCCAGGATGGAGTGGGTGATGTGTTGGACCCCAGGTCTGCAGCAGGTGATGTAGAGAAGGTATTGCCCATAACAGATGGGTGGGGTCTGGATGGGGGAGAACAGGAGGGGGCACATTTCACCCCCTGAGGGTTTGGCCAGAGGAGAATTGAAGAGGAGGACCAGCCTTGAGGAGCTGTGGGCAGGAGGCAGGAGGTCTAGTAGACCAAATGACCTGTGCGAGAGACCTGGGACTTGACCCCAAGGGGACAAGGCGGGTAGTAAGAGGGTCCTATCAGGCGCAAGGTGATTGAGGAAACTTCAGATTTGAGCTTATATCTGCTTCCCAGCTATGACCTTGGGCAAGACATTTTAAACATTTGGGCCTCAGTTTCTTCACCTAAAAAATGGGCACAGTAATAGTTACCTGGAAGGGCTGCTGTGGGGAGTAAGATGACGTGGCCTGTAGTTGGTGGTCAGCAAGCCCTGGAACTTGCTTGTTCACAGAGCACTTTCACAACATTATCTCACCCCTCACCACAGCTCTGAGGGTTCCCAGGGCATGGGCAGAGGGGAGTCCAGCAGGTTCCAGCCAAAGTCACAAAGCTGGAAGGTGACAGAACTAGGATGTGTATTCGGGTCAGATCCTGAGCTGGTGTCACAACACCATGCTGGATGGATCAAGGTGCTGAGGGGTGTGTGTCACCCAGAGTCCCCTAATTGGCCCTCCCTTCCCCTGGAGCCCACCGGAGTTGCCCCAGGTGGGCACCAAACCTGCCTTGAGCCCACCACTGACATCCACCCCAAGCAGCCTCTTAGCACCTTAGCCCATGTGAGCCCCAGCTGAGCAGATGGAGAGTCCTCTCCTTGCTACCTCTTGGATCTTTCCAGCTTCCAGAGGCACCCTTTGTTTCCTTACTCCAGGCCTGGGCTGGTAGAATCACAGTCCATGCTTAGCACAGCTTAGTCTGATCCATCCATTCAGGCCTACCCATTCCTGAGGACACCTATGAAGTGCTCCTTTGGTCCCAGAGCAAAGCTGTACCAGCATTCAAGGGGCAGCCTTCCCAAAATCAGGGTTTTCTGTAGTATAATCAGTCCCCTTACAAGTGCCACCCAGCAGTGAAATATCCTCTCTGGCTGCAAGAGTATTCTATCTTCATCTATCTACCCATCTTCTGGTCTATCTCAAATAGAATCAGACTGGGCTTTGAATAATAAAGACCCCACTTAACAAAAGCCAAAGGTCTATTTTTCACATAAAAGTCCTGAGGCAGGCAGTCCAAAGCCAGTTTGAAGGTTTTATGCAGTCCTCAGAGACCTAAGCTCCTTCCAGCTCACTGCTCCTCCATCTTGTCTTCATGGTCCAAAATGGCAGCCAAGATTCCAGCCATCACAGCTGCATTTTGGACCATGAAGACAAGTAAGGTCTTGTCTTGAAGACAAGACCATGAAGGCAGTAAGACAGAGGAAGGATAAAGAAGAAGGAGGTGAATGGTACATGCTAGTTTACTTTATTTTTTCTTGGTACTTTACTTTTAAGAAAGATTCCTAGGGCTTCCCTGGTGGCACAGTGGTTGAGAGTCCGCCTGCCGATGCAGGGAACATGGGTTTGTGCCCCAGTCTGGGAAGATCCCACATGCCACGGAGCGGCTGGGCCCGTGAGCCATGGTCGCTGAGCCTGCGCGTCCAGAGCCTGTGCTCCGCAATGGGAGAGGCCACAACAGTGAGAGGCCTGCGTACAGCAAAAAAAAAAAAAAAAAAAAAAAAGAAAGATTCCTAGAAAATGACACATGACACTTCTACTTAGTCACACAACTAGCTGCAAGGGAGTCTGGGATAGTTTTAATTCCAGGTAGCCAAGTTCCCAGGTGAAAAGTAGGGTTTGTTTACAGAGGAAGATGGACATTGGGGGTAACTATCTCTGATACCCCATCCCTTCAATAAGCATTTATTGGATACTCCTTGTACTTACCCATGCTATAGTACTAATATGATTAATACCTTAGTATCTCATGAGCTATGAACAGTGCCTGGCATATAATAATTGCTCAATGGCCATTAGTATTACTGCATCAGAGTGCTGATATAAGCACAAGCTTCTGTGAGAGTGGAGAGGAGGTCCCACCTGGGAATGTAGGAGGTCTTTCTTTTTGCTTGATCCTGGAGGGCTGAGATGGTCAACTGTAGCCACTTTAGGACCTTGTGTTACCTCCCTGACCCCCATCCCATCCCACCTCAACCTTCTCTGGGGAACGACTCTGATAACTCTGATAACACCTAAGCACAGGCTCTCCAGGGTGAAAAGTGCAACCATATGTTGGAGAAATTTGGCATCGGTTAAGGTGAGGGGGCTAGTTCTGAAGACCCTGGAATCTTCCTGAAGCCCTAGAATACTCATACTGTAGGCAGTCACACAATTACTTCTGAAATTGGAAAATAACACTAAAACGCCTCCATCTGACAGCATGGGGGTTGCAGATGCTCTGCGCCCTTCTAAGGTGATCCAGAGGAAGGAAATGCCAGACTCTGCCCTCCGGGGACAACCCTCAACCCAGGGCAGGATGAGGAAGAAGCTGAGAGCTCAGCTACACGGCCTTCCTCGGACTCGTGGAGGTGGAGGAGCCTGGGCAGTGGGTGCCTGGGCTTGGGTACCTCCTTCCCTCCCTCTACAGGGACTGTGGAGAGCAAGCTGCTGCTGGCTGACCGCCACTCCAGGCCTGGGAAAGCGAGCTACCAGTCCTTCCTGAGCACCAGTGTATGACAGGCCTGTGCCAGGCCTGTGGGGCACAGAGAGCATGGGGTGGGTGAGCCCATGAGCCTCAGGTCCCTTTCCCCAGGATTCTCTGAAAGCTCCCTCCATCCCTGACCTGGGGATCCAGATAACACCTCCTCCAGGAAGCCCTCACTGATTTCCCTTGCCAGGTGCCCACCCTCATTGTTCTCCCACAGCCCTCCACTGGGCTTTTTCCAATGCTGCTTGCTCAACTGTCCCCCACCCTTGGCTGATCCCTCTCAATATATCCCCAGTGCCTTGCACATGAGATGAGCTCTGTAGCTATGCATCAACTAATGAACAAGTTGACAACAACTAATGAACTAATGAATGAGTGAATGAGTGAGTGAGTGAGTTCCCTGGCTGCCAGGGTGTAGGTCCCCCAGCAAGGAGGCAGAGGCCTGCAAGGGTTAACCAGGAGCCCGCCTGTAGTCTGAGGTAAGCAGGGAGCGTATTTGTTCAGGTAAATAAGGAAGGATTACTTATAATGGGAAATCAGGCCCCGGCCAACTCTTCATCTCATGCTGCCTGACTTCCTCCCAGCACATTCCTGCACTCTGCCCGTGTCCACACTGCCCCGCAGACCCAGTCCCCTGAGCCCACCGTGGCCTCCCTCATAAGCCCCTCTGGCTGGGTCTTGCTGTGGTGTCAGCAGGTGGCCCTGGACTGGGGGCAGGGGGCTCCCTACAAGGGCACGCAGCCCTGAGATCTCAGAGGGCCACACCTCGAGGGTGGCCAGGCCCCCAGCGGCCCACCCGATTGCCACCTCTGACCCCAGCCCTGCTGGCCGCTGGTACCACTGGCCCCCCAGATGCCTGGCTGAGACGCAGCAGTGACCCAAGCTGCCCACACCTCCTCCTGGCCCCTGAGGTTGGCACTGCAGCGGACGACTCCTTGGGCACCAGGCAGCTAACGGGTAAGTCCAGTGGGGGGCAGTGCCCTGCCATGGCGGCCTTCCCCTGCCAGCAGTGGGGAGGTGGGTGGTTGAGGGTGCTTTCAAAGCCAGAACTGGTCTCCTGGACATCAGTGACCCTGATCTGGGTCCTTCACCTTCAGAAGCCCCTGATCCCTCTGCATGCTGCCCAGTCTGCCTCCCTGGGCTGACCCCAGAGCCTGGGTGAGCCCCCCTGGCCTGGAGAGGCCTGGGGTACCCCATGTCTGTGATGACCCCATCTGGGCTCCACATTGAGCCCAGCCTTGTCCAGCCTGAGGGGAGGCAGCTTTGTAGGTGCGGAGCCGCAGCCCTGAGACCGGGCCAGTTCTGCTTGGCTAACGAAACACAAGCAGCCTTTCTGCTGCTGCCAGCCACAGCTGCTCTGCCAAGGGAAGGGTCTCTCTGGGGCCTAGTCACGAGTTGGCAGGGGTTTGCTGGAGCCTAGAGGCTCAGGGCCAGGGCCAGGGTCCAGGTTGCAGCAGGGGGTACAGTCCCAGAGCCCAGGGGCTGGGTGGGGCAGTGGTGGGCACAGGAGCCAGGGGATCTGAGAAGCTGGGGAGTAACCACCTGGGTGCTTGGGTCCCCAGGGAAGCATGGGGCCTGTGGACCGGAGTCTGGGCACGTGAGGAAAGCAATGGGTTGGTGGGGGACAGGGGTGCTTGAAGGTGCTCATTTCTAGATTTGCCAGATGCCTCCTGTGGGGAGAGAGGGAAGTGGGTGGTGAGGATGACAGGGTAGAAAGCTGAAGGGTCTGGATGGCTGGGGGCTCCCCCTAAGCTGGACAAGGTGTGTGCATGCGTGCGTGCTTGTGCATGTTGGGGAAGGGGAAGCACCCTGAGCTAGTCCCGGGCCTCTCACCTCGCTGCCCTCTGGGCCCAGCCAGCAGCCCGCACCCAGGCCACAGGCGTCGAGTGGCCTGTCCCCTGTATGATGGTCATGGCCTTTCTGTTCCTTCTTGCTTAGGCCTGGGACTTGGCCTCATTTCCTGCCCCCACCTCCCCAATAAACAGCTTCACAGCAACCCCCAATAAAGCAGCATCTCCCCACACCAGCTGCTTGGCTGAGTAACAAAGCCAACAGGCATCCGAGCTGCGCCAGTCCCAAGGTGGCGGGCAGGGATGGGCAGGAGACCCCCCACCAGACGGGGGTGCCCAGGCCACGGCTCAGCCTGGCTGGCCAGTCCCACTCGACCCCTGCCCACCTGGGGGAGGGGTTGGAGCCAGGAACTCCCAGCTTGGAGCCTCCCCACCCCCAACTCAGGGAACTTCGGGGAGAGGGAGCATCCTCAGAGCCCCCAGGGAGGTTGGGGTGGTCTCTCGCGGGATGGGGGACCACCCTCCCCTTTGAGAGCCTGACAGGCGCTATGAGGGTCCCAGAGCTGAAAACTCAGTCCCTGCCAGACTTGGTTATTGTATTACTGATTATAAAACACGTTGGCAGATGTGATGTCATTTGGTTGTCACAAGGACCCTCTGAATTATAGAACTTCTCTTGTCAACCGAGCCTGAGAGAATAGGGTGGCACTCAGTAGATGCTCAGTCAATGCAGAATGTGTGATGCTGGCAGTAAGTAGAAGAACCAGGAGAACCCACTGTCTGCCACTGAGGTCACTGCAGTTAAAACATTAATAACCCTGAAACAACTAGAGCACAACTTTGTGCTAAACGACTTGGTGCAGCTTGAGCATAACCTGGGGACAAGGCCCTCTGGTGGAGGGCAAGAAGGGGCGGGTTAGGACCCACAGTGTGTGACCCTAGGCAAGTCACTTTTCCTCCCTGCACTTGCAGCTCCTTGTCTGTGAAATGAGAGGGTTGGACAAGGTGGCCTCCTTTGTTAACGGAGGCTTCATGGAAGAGGCAACCTGGAGTGGGGTTTTGAAGGCTGTGTAGGAGCTGGTGGAGGCAGGCTGTCTGTCTGGATTTGCCAGCTTTACAAGACTTGTGTGCTTTCCCAGCCTTGTCTCCTAGGCTGAGGTCAGGGGAGGTAGGGGACTCTGGCTCTGGCTCCTCCTAGAGGCCAGGGAGGAGTGAGTGAGGCCAGCAGCTGCCCTGGTCTGGGCTAGAGAGCAGGCTGACCTCAGAGCAAGGTCCAGGCCTCTCCCACCACCATTTTCAGCTCTCCCCCAGACTCTACCCTTTGGCCCTGCCCCTCCCTCCACCATCACCACCTGCTTCTTCCTTTATTCCCCTCACTCTTCACCTTATTACCTTTCCCTCCCCTCTTCTCCAGCCCCATCGCCTCACCTGCTCCCAGGTGCCACCTTCATGCCTGCTCAGCCCATCATAATTCACAAGGAATTTCCATTTGCCCTCCCCCTCAATCACCACAACCCCTTTAAGACATGCTCTTGACAGACAATTCAATAGATGGGACAACTGAGTCTCTTGCCCCAGTGCCAGACCTAGAGAGCAGGGAGTCAGGGCTCCAAACAGTACGGGACCCTCCCCCTGCCCCCACTCACACCACATTTCATGCCCCACCCTGTGCCCCCAGCCAGGTGAGTGACCTGTCGGGTGGAACAACTCTTCCCAAAGCAAACTTTGCACAAGCCGAGTTGCCCTGGGCTCTTCCTGACATTTAATGCCAATCTCCTTCCCCTGCCTCGTTTGCATGTTCCCAGCCCAGGAGGTGCCCCCTGCCAGATTCTCCTCTCCCACTTCTCAGGGTCCTCCGGACTAGGGGAAGGTGAGCCTCCTCTTCCCTCTGGATCACTCCTTCCAGGCCAGGGACTCTGGTGGGGGCCTAATGGACCAGACCCCAGCCCAGGCTGTAGAAAGGAGTAATGAGGTTTCTCTGGGCACCACCAGAATCCAAGGGGCCCTTCCTTTTCCCTCCAGCTCTGGGGTTGAGGAGAGTGGTCTGGGTTAGGGTCCCAGCACCTGGGACTGGTGATAGGGGTGGGGCCCACGTCTCTGCTCTTGGGGCAGCGAGTTGGTCTGAGGGCTGCTGAGATCCAGCTCTTCCTGCCTCTGACTTCCATTCCAAGTCAGGCTGACGGGCAAGACGGAGGGCATGGGGTCATAGACTCCAGACAGTGTCTGGGCCAGAAAAGCTCTGGGAGATGACTTACCCAGTGGGAGAACAGAGGAGGAGACTGAGGCCCAGAGGGGACCAGGGGCTGCCCAGGGCCTTGTATATGGTGGGAACAGGGCAGAATATGAATCCGTATCTCCAGATGCTGAGGCCTCGAGTTCTTTCCAGACCACACACCCTTTGGAGCAAACTCAAATACAGGGGTGAGCTTGGGGCTGAGGTGGGTCCCTGTACCTCCAGGCTTCAGGCATTGGTGCCACCCAGACCCCCCCCAGTGCGACTTTTGTGGGGCTGGGGTTTTCTAGGGCTGGGCCCGCAGGTAGCCTGAGCGAGGCGACAGGGGTGGTCAGCAGGGGTGATCCTAGAGGTCGGAAAATGCCAAGTCATCAGCACCATCTGGAAAGAGGGCACCTTGAGTTCCAATCCCTGCCCAGTCACCATGGACACGTGCCCTGAGGCAGCCACCACCCCCTGCCTGTCAGGTGGGAATAATCCTGGCTGCGCCACTGCCCCAGAAGACAGTGGGAGAGCCAAAGCAGTTTATTTAGTTGGACTTCACTTTGTCCCTGGAAGAGTTGGAGGCGATGTCAGTGGCGGGGTGTATGTGGGGGGATTGGGGGTGTTGGATGCCCGTGGTACCCACACCACGGGAGCAAATGGGAGACAGTGCTGGTACAAACATGCCTTCGGGCTCCTGGCTGCCCCTGGGAACTGTGGGCAAAGCAGACCTGACCATAATTCCTTGATGTTCCCTGACTCGTTTGTTTCCTGTCCCCCATCCTCCTGCTACCTGGCCCTGTTCCCTAACTCCCTACTCCCAAGTCTCCCTGGGCCCGTGGGCTGGCTCCCCAAGTTAAATCTTCCCAAGTTGAACCTTTCCTCCTGCTAATTGGATCCAGCTAGTTTCTTTTCTTTTCTTTTCCTTTTTTGCCCGCGCCACGCAGCATGTGGGATCTTAGTTCCCTGACCAGGGATCAAACCCGCGCCCTCAGCAATGAAAGCGTGGAGTCCTAACCACTGGACCGCCAGGGAATTCCCTGGATCCAGCTAGTATGAAGAGCAGTTTCAAAGGACGAGGGAGCTGGGTTTTCATGGGAGGGCAGGAGTTGTCCAAGGAGCAGTGAGGGGGCTGGAGGGGGAGTAGCAGCGTGGGAAGGGAGTGTCTAGGGGAGCAGGAAGGCTGAGGCCAGAGGCAGGGAGGGTTCAAGGAAGCTAGACAGGTGCAGGCAGGCCCAGGGCACTGGATTGGGCAGGCCCGGCTTCTCTCCAAGGTGCTGACCAGCTGACTGGGGGTTGGGGGGACAGGCCCCTGTGGCCCCTGCCCACTCTGCATGGCTCCTGGCCAGGTCCTGATCGCACCCCCAAAGCCCCCTGATTCCAACCCATGAATGCAGGCCCAGAGGTTTGGAGGGAGGGAGGGAAGGGCTGACAACAGTGGGGAAACTGGAGGAGGTCTGCCCCCAGTTGGTGGAGTAGGCGGCTCTGGGCAGAGTGGCAGGCTCTGTCTCACCCTGGCCCCAGCCTCTCGCCCTCAGCGCTCTTCTCACGGGGCCTGCAGCTGGGGTGCTGGGCTCTGGGCAGACTAAGGTTGTGTCTCAGGATTGAGGTGGGGGCTCAGGCATATTTACCCTACCCACCACCCCCTTGTGGGTAAGATCTGAGCCTGGATTGAACAGGACGTGAGAGACAGGCTCCAACCCCATGACAGCCCAGGGCCTTAGTAAAGACTCTGGTAACTCCATTTCCCTGGGGCTGTGGTTTCAGGAGATATCTGAGCATCTTTTGCATGTCAGGATGGGAGTGAGAACCTGGAGGCCGGGGAGTTGCCTCCCAAGGGGCAGGAAACAGCTGCTGTAAGTCTCTAACTTTGGGTCCCTCTGCCTTCTCTCCTTGCTCTGCCTTCCTGGGAGAATGCGAGGCACTGAAAAGAAGTGGCCCAGGTGGCTAATCCCTCTGGCTGCTACCCTGCAAATCCACCTCGTTTCTGGGCCTTGGCCTCCGCCAGCTGTTATCAAATTTCTTTGTCTGGAGTCAGAGCCAGTGCCTCTGAGGCAGGAGGGAGGCAGGACATGCTGAGCCTTAATCCAAACACGTGGCTTAATCCAGAAAAGACCAGCTCGAGGTTTGGAAGCTGGAGCCATCGCTCAGGAGACGGGTCAGCCCCTCGGGGCCAGAGGCTGTCAGGAGGGACCTGGACCTGGCAAAGCCTGGGCTTGTCCCAGGACCCTAAGCCTATGGTGCAGTGGTCCTGGCTCTGCTGTGTGACTGTGGACACATCCCTGCCACTCTCTGAGCCTTATTTTCCCAGGGCACATGTGTCCCCATGGGTAGACAATCACCCATGAATGTAATCACAGCTGAATTGCGTGGCACAAATGGGGAGAGCTGGAAAGTCAGAGGAGAAAGCTGCTGGGGACGGCTCCCTGGGGGAGGAGGGTTTTGGGCTAAACTGTGATGAGAAGAAAGGGGCATCTTGGGCAGGGGGACGACAAAACAAGAGAAAATAGCCATGTCATGCCCACAGCACAGGGGCCAAGGGAGAAGCACCGTTCTCATCAGAGCCTGGATATGTGGTCACCATGTTGATCTCTGGTTCTGGTCCAGACCCTGCCCTTAACCACTGAATACATCTGTTTCCCACTCTGGCCTTCATTGTTCCCATCTATAGGGATCACATAGTATACGGTCCCTTCCAGCTCTGATTATCTGGCTCAGAGGTAGGCGCCAGCCACCAGGATCAGGCAGGGCAGGCAGTGGGGAACCATGGGAGGTTCTAGAGCCCAGGGGTGCCTGATGAAAGGGTTTTGGAGGGAAATGAACTTGACAGTGCAGTGGAGTGAGCAGCTAGGAGGCGGGCATGAACTTTGGAGGACCAAGCTGCCTGATCAGGAGGTGGGCAGGACCCTGGGAAGATGGGACCGTCCGGAGCCTCAGAGGGAACGTGGTACAATGAGCAGAGCCCGCACGTGGCCAGCTGGGGACCTTGGGCAAAAGCTGCACAACCTCTCTGAGCCTCACAGTCCACGTCTATAAAACAGGGCTCTCGAGTCCCCTGTGGGTAGTAAAAGGGTAACATGTACCAACGCTCTGGGCCCAGGAGGTGCTCCCCGTGTGTTCTCTTCCCACCCAAGTCCAGCCCTAGAGCCTGGAGGAGGTGCCAGGTATGCAGGCTGGGCACACCAGCCCCTGGCTCCCTGATCAGTAAACCCAGGTCCCCCACGCTTGGCTGCCGGGGTCCGAGCCTTCTGCACCACCTCCCCACCTGCGGACAATCGGCTCTTGCCTCCTGCCGCATGGTTAATCATTAACTTTTTTTTCACTAGATAGGTGTTGGAGCTGGGACCAAGCCTTGGTTGAGAGCAGGTTCCTTGGCGTTTAGGAGCAAGGTGACGGGGAGCTGGAATGTGGGGTGTGGAGGAGGAGGTGGGAGTTCTCTGCTGGTGAAGGAGCCCCGGGCCAGGAGCTGGAAGTCGTTTAGTTCTCTGCACCATAACTTCCCCACCACAGCGTAGGAATGAGCCTAAGGCCTGAGCTGCCGCTCTCGCGGGAGGGAACGAAGGCGAGGGCTTCAAAGCTCACTTGACAAATGTGTCAGGGATGTGTCATCACGTCCCCACCTGGCAAATGCTGCCACCTGTCCTGCCCATTCATCCTCACTGACCCCTCACACCACTGTGCCCCGAAACACAGCAGCTGCCTCCCATCCTACCTGTGGCCGAGGCCAAGCAAACAGGAGGGCCACGAGGGAAGCAAGTTCCCCTGCTTCTTGGGAAAGGTTCCGTCTCCCTGGCACCCGGCCCAAGGTGTTGGCAGGGACTGTCCTAACGTGGCAGGCCGGGGAGTTCTGGGGACGTGGATGGGGCGGGAAGCAGGAAGGGGGTGATGAGGGAAGGGTGGGGTTGAGAGGGGGCTCTCCAGGGATGGGGCCACCCAGGAGGTAGGGTGTGGACACAGGCTGGGGCGGGGACCCAGGGATAGAGCGGGCTGTTGGCTCTGCTTGGGTAAATAATGTGGACCCACAGCACACACGTGTGTTTGCACAGAAGGACTTGAAATGATTCCAGGCCTGCCCTCTGTCCCCCGCAAGCCCGGCTCCCCGATCCCTGCCCACCCCACCCCACCCTGACCTCTCCTTCCTTGTCACTTAAAGGAGCCCTTGAAAGGGAGATGCAAAATGAAAGTGAACAAACACTCTTCTCTCTTTCTTGCGTTCTCTCCGCCACGGAAAAGCAGGGCCGCCGTGTACAGTTGGGAAGGTTGGGCACTGCACAAGATGGGGGACAAGGGTGAGCTGAAGTTCCGCTTGGGCTCCATTCACCAAGCCACGCCACCCAGAGAGAAAAGGGCATCATTTTCTGAGTTGTACGCAGTTGCACTAGCTGCGGCCCTAGAGAAGCCAGAGCCTTCCAAACAGGGTTCTCTCTCTGCCTCACTTGCACGTTGAGGCTGAGCAAGTCAGTCTCACGAGGTGACTGGAGAAGGGCCAGGGAGCCCCCGCCCCACGGTCCTGGTGCAGCGCAGCAAATCCCACCGTTAGAGAGTCTACCTTCTTTCCTTCCAGTAAAGCCTACCCCACTTACTGGCCAGATGCCTTCAAAGCAGCAATTTGCAAACTTGAGCACTCATCAGAACCACCCAACGGACCTGTAGAAACGCATCGCCAGGAATTCCCTGGCGCCACAGTGGTTAGGACTCTGTGCTCCCACGGTAGGGGGCCCAGGTTCAATGATCAGGGAACGAAGTTCCCACAAGCAGTGCGGCGCAGCTAAGAAAAAAGAAAAAAAAAGAAAGAAATGCATTGCTGGAAAAAAAAAAAAAAAAAAGAAACGCATTGCTGGGCCTCCCCCCGCCCTACTTCCCCCTCCCACCCCCCACCCCTGAGCTTCTGATTCAGTTACTCTGATGAGGGCCTAAGAATTCAAGTTCCTCAAAAGTTCCTAGGTGGTGCTGTTGCGGCTGGTCCTGGCACCACATTTTGAGAACACTGTTTAAAATGTAAATACCCCCAAGAAAGGACACACATTAACTTGCCCTTAACAGGTTTACCTGCTCCTTTCCTCCTTTCGGAATGATCCCCTGTGTTATGGGGAACATATGTTGTTGGTAATCTTCCACCTCTGTCCTGATTTATTCTTGAGTTTTGAGCCCACAAATCATGGAAATATCCCAGGGACCCCAGTTCTTTGGTGTATGTACATCTCGCAAGTTCCCTGCCTCACCCAAACCACGGACTCCAATATGGGGCTCAGAGAAAAGGGTCCAGGGGAAGCAGAGCCTGGGGACCCATGGGGAGGGACACTGTAGTTCCTCGTGTTGAGGCCAAATGGTGCCCCTTGGGAGGCATTGGGGCGGCAGGTAGGAGAGGAGTGGGGTCTGACTTGCTGAGGGACTCATTTGTCCCCCAAGGCCTGGGCCTTCTGACCAGCCCCTGCAGCTGTGGGGAAGGTGGGCCTGTAGGTCTGCACCTGGCACCTCCCACCTTGGGAGCTGTGAGTTCTTCTGGGCGTGAGGGGAGAGAAGAGGGCCTGGGAGCTGGGAGGGGCTGGGGAAGCACCTTTCAGGAAAGGACAAGGAGGGTAGGTACCAGGAACCCAGCCCTGAGTAGGGGCGGGGCCAAGCACACCTGTACGTTGTTGTTCAGTGACCACCTCAGCAGCGTTAGGCCGGGAATTTATTCGCACCCGCCAAGTGGCCCTGTGGGAGAGGAAGGGGGTCCGCCTCCCCAACCTGGGAGGAGATTCTACCCTGCCACACCCCTCACTTGCTCCTTTCATTCTTCACCCAGCTGGTGGAGATGATGGTGACCTTCTCCCTTCCCTACCCGCTCCAAGGGCAGAGTAAAAGAAAACAAGCTTTGCTACAGCAGAAAAGATTAGGTTAGCTCTTAGAAGGAGCTTCCTCGACAGGACAGGGGACTGGGATCTGGGTGGGGGCCGGCCCAGGGACAGAGGGCTGGATATTAAAGGCGTCTTGTCCAGGCCTCAGTTTGCTCATCTACCAAATGGGACTAATTGTGCCTTCCACTGTGAGGACTGAAAGAGGTCAAGAACCTCAGAAGATTGTTTTAAACAGGCTACACGTGTAAAGATTTGCTGCTTGCAGCCAACCTGGCTTCCCTGGGGAGTAAGGGAGCTGTCTGTTTACCGTCCTGCCCCCACTCCCACCCCACTGGCTTTCCAGCCACAAGACCTGTCTTCCCAGCCCTGTCCTAGCTGCCCAGTGACCCGGAAGCCCCAACTCTCTCCCAGGCCCAGCCACTGCCCGCTGGGCTCCTCATCTCTGTAACCAGCGTAGCAGCCCCCATGGGGATGGGGAAGCAGGCAGGACCTGACTCTCCTTCCTTTTTTATTTCTGTAGACGCAGCCGCCAGCCCAAGCAGCAGCGGCATGGGCAGCGCCAGCCCGGGCCTGAGTGGCGTCCCCACAAGCCGCCTCCTGCTGCCCCCCGACACTGTGCTACGGACTGGCCTGGAGAAGGTGGCAGTAGGGGCAGGGGCAATGGGGCCCGAGAGACGGGACTGGAGCCCCAGCCCACCTGCCACACCTGAGCAGGGCCTGTCCACCTTCTACCTCTCCTACTTCGACATGCTGTACTCCGAGGACAACAGCTGGGTGGCCAAGGGCCCCGGGGCCAGCACTCGGGAAGAGCTGCCCGACGAGCCCGAGCAGTGCCCCGTCATCGACAGCCAAGCCCCGGGGGGCAGCCTGGACCTGGCGCCGGGTGGGCTCACCCTGGAGGAGCATTCACTGGAGCAGGTGCAGTCCATGGTGGTGGGCGAGGTGCTCAAGGACATCGAGACGGCCTGCAAGCTGCTCAACATCACGGCAGGTGAGCCCCTCCTCACGCCCCCCTCCGCCAGGGGACACAGGCCAGCGGAGGTCACAGGGAGGTGTGGGGGCACCGCCTGGTGCACTGTGGTCACCCCCAGAGATGCTGGTGCTTCTACACGTACACTCAGTCCCTAACACACAGCAGCTGCGAGCCTGGGATCCAAGGTTCCCACTCTCTCTGTGCCCCAGCCGCACCAGCCCAGCGTCCCCACTTGGTAGGTGCCGGGTGAAGCAAATACGAGCTCTACACCATCTGGCCCACCTCCTCCTCTCACACTTAAATCCACTCTACCCTTATTCACTCTGCTCCAGCCACTCCTGCCTCTTTGCTGTTGCCGCAACACACACACCTCAGGACCTTTGCACTTGCTGGTCCCTCAACCCAGAGCACTCTTCCCCTACATACCTACCTGGCTCGCCCCTCACCTCCTTCAGGTCTTGATTCAAATGGCACCATCTCGATGAGGCCTTTCCTGACCCCTCTATTGAAATTGCTCCCCATACCCCCACGTCTTATTCCTCCAACCTGCTTTATTTCTCTCACGTTTCCTACCATCTGATATGCTGCATATTTATCTTGTTTACTGACTGTTTCCCCCACTGGAATGTACATGCCCCAAGGGCAGGGATTTTCATTTGTTTTGTTCACTGCTACATCCCCAGTTCCTAGGATGTTACCTTGTACATAATAGATGCTCAATAAACAATAACTTAATATACCAGGCCCTGTTCTAGCACTGGGGAATTCAGCGTGAACATAGCACAAAGGCTCCTTCGTTCACGAAGCTAATGTTACAGTGACAAAACAGATCATAAATAAATAGGATAATGTATCACTGGTCCAGTGGGGATGAGGGCTCTGATGAGGGGGGCACATCAGGAGGCCAGGCACGTGTCTGTGAGGGCCTGGAAGGTGTGGTTACGGAGCTTATGCTACTGGTTGAGGGGCTGCTGGGTCTCCAGTCCCCTGTCCCTCCATCATCTCTCCAGCTTTGGGCAAGCCTGACCCGTCTCCTTGGCCTTTGGGCCCTGGCATCTGAGACTCGCACACAGGAAGGGTCTTCAGGCATCGCTTAGGCCTGGCTCCTCCTCCTCAGTCACCCAGGCCCAGCCCCTGCCACCTAGTAGTCCCAGCTGAGGTCCCGCCTTGAGGCAGCTCCTGCCCAGGCCCCATCCTCCAGTGGCCCAATGCCAGCCCCCAACCCAGGAGCTTTTCCCACGGTGCCTCCGCTCCCACACCGAGTTGGGGAGGGCCCTGCCCTCTAAACAATAGGGACAGAAACAAATTGCTTTGACCCTGAGGAAGAAAATAGGTTTATTAAGTGAGGGCAGGCCAGTCTGCAGGTCACCCAGCTTAGACCACAGTGTTCACTTGGAGGCCCCATTGTGTCTGTGCCTGCAGCTTGGCCACCACCCACGTGCCCTGCTGGGCTCGCCCCAGGGCAGCTCCCCAGGGAAACTTATAGGACCAAGCCAGCCACTCGCCTCCGGGCCTTGGCCCCACGGCCACCCTGTACCCTGCCACCGCTCCCCCACATTTGGTGCACGTGCACTGAGCAGCTCCCCAGCCCCCAGCCCTTTGTTAGGTGTTGGACGAGGGGATGGAACTCTCTCTGTGCCTCAGTTTCCTCATCTGTAAAATACAGTGTGGGCGGAGAGTGGGGTTTGTAGAGCTAATTCTTGGTTGGGTTTTTCTCTGGTTCTTTGAAGGGTTTGGGGAAGGCAAGAGGCATCTGGGAAAGAAAGAAGCTTGGGTGTTTCTGGTTTAATGTCACTGTCCCCTCCAGGGCTGTGGTTCCCCAAAAGGCCCTTTGGAGGGGCTGGAGGGGTCTGGGAGGACCTGAGGTCCAGGTGAGATGGGGGTGCAGAGGCCCCAGGCTGCCCTGCCCTGAGCCATGTTTGCTTCAAGGGCCCTGGTTCCTTCCTGTCACTGCCCCCTTCATCGGTACCCCCTCCACAGAGCCCCTCAAGGCCCCATGTGGCCTGGCCTGGCCCCATCTCAGGAGTGCATGGTCCCAGGCCACCAGTTCCTATGGAGGCTGCATCAGAGCAGAGGGGCCACCTTGGGGGTGGTGCCCTCAAGCAGCCTCCAGGGCTGAAGGAGTGTCTCTTGCCCAGACCCTGTGGACTGGAGCCCTGGCAACGTGCAGAAGTGGCTCCTGTGGACAGAGCACCAGTACCGGCTGCCCTCCGTGGGCAAGGCCTTCCAGGAGCTGGGGGGTAAAGAGCTGTGTGCCATGTCGGAGGAGCAGTTCCGCCAGCGCTCGCCCCTGGGCGGGGACGTGCTGCACGCCCACCTGGACATCTGGAAATCAGGTGGGACAGGCGTGGGTAGAATGCCCCACCCCCCACCCCCCACTGCGGGCTCCAAGCCAGGGACACCAAGGGGAACAGTTAGGTCAGCATGCCTGTCTGGAGGCTACACTCCACTGGGTAGGCAGCCCCTTGTCCCAATCTGGGTTCTGTTCTGAATCCCAACCCCAATGACAGCTGCCTCCCCGGATCCTGGGTGAACTCTCCAGCTCTGACCCACTGCCTACCCTGGTCAAGGCCACAGAACTTAGGACAGAGCACATGGGAAGTTAAAAATAGAAGTTAGACTGTGAGGACACAGGACATCAGATACTCTAAGTCCTTCTTCTTTGTCCTTTCTAAAATTTTGTGTTTGTTTTGTGTTGTTTTCATTAAAGAAGAAATGAGGTAATAAATGTGCGGGATTTTTTAAAAGACCATCGTGAACAACAGTGTACCATGAAGAATAATCCTCCCTCCCACCTACCCCGGCCCTCCAATCCCCCTCCCTAGAGGCAACCACTGTTGCCAGTTTTGTGAGTACCTTGCCAAGGAAAGTCTATGCATATACAAGCAAGAGTAAGTGTGACTTCTACCCCTTTCTAACGTGAATAGTACGGGTATCACGCTGTTCTGTACTGAACAGCGTATCCTGGGTCTTGTTTCCCATCACTCTCTATACAGCTGCCCCAGTTTTGATGGCTGCGTGCCAACCCCTTAATGTTTACTTGGTCTCAATCTTATCGGGCGCCCAGTGTGCCCTGCACAGAGCCGTGCACTTCAGAGGGGTCAGTCCTCGCTCCACGAGTCAAGGCCCCTGCCCCTCAGGGCCCAGGGTGAATAAAAGGACAGGTCCCACTCTCATGGCTCAGAAACCAGTGTCCTGCCCCAGCCCAGGCCCCTTGCCGGGGTCTGGCAAGAGCAGTGGACAGTGCCAGGCTATAAGCCGGGTGGTGGTGTGGACAGAAGCTGGCAGCTTCTGCCTCCCACTGCTTGTCTGGGGAGGGGGTCAGGTGGAGAGCAGGAGGGGATGGTGGTGCTCGGGGAGCTTGGCAGCTGGAGGGCAGGGAGTGTTTTTATTATGCTGGGCACCGTGCAGGCTTCACCACCCTGCATCCTTGCAAGACCTGTGAGGGGGTGTCCCAGCCCCATTTCACAGGTGACAGAAGGGAGGCAAAGCAAGGCTTGACTTCCACTCCTCTCTGAACAAGGGGCTGCCTGCAGGGCCTCTAAGGCCCCTCCCAGCTCCGAAATCCTACCTGTTCTTCCAGGAGGAGGCTTTGTAAACAGCTGGTCTTCACAGGCTGGCGGGAGGGAGGGAGCCACGGGGGGGTGCTTCTCTGGCCCCACAGTTCCACCCAAATGCCCTCCTCCTCCCTTGGGGGGGTCTCTCTGGTCCCCAACTTCCTCTCCTTGTCCCGCAGCGGCCTGGATGAAAGAGAGGACGTCCCTGGGGGCGATTCACTACTGTGGTGAGTCAGGCAGGGCAGGGAGGCGGCCGGGGCTCTGGGGTCTGGGAGTGGGCTGGGGCAGCCATTGAAGAAGGGGGCTCCCCACTCACCGCCACCCTCCCTGGCTGCCCAGCGCCGACCAGCGAAGAGAGCTGGGCGGACAGCGAGGTGGACTCATCCTGTTCCGGGCAGCCCATCCACCTGTGGCAGTTTCTCAAGGAACTGCTGCTGAAGCCACACAGCTATGGCCGCTTCATCCGGTGGCTCAACAAGGAGAAGGGTGAGCAGTGCCAGGGGCAGGAGGGGAGGGGGCTGCTGGGAGCCTGTGGTCCTGCCAGGCGCTGGGCAGGGAGGGTTGGGGGCAGGGCAGAGGGCTGGAGCTGCCCCCACCTTTGCCCTGAATGCCACACACGCACTCTTACTGGACCGGCCCAGGGTCTGTGTGCCGTCTGTGTCCACACGTGTTCCCGGGCTGGGCTCTGCCTGTTGAGGGTCCCCAGTGACACACAGTGCCTGGGACATAGCAGGGCCTTAGAACTCTGCTGAGAACCGGACACGGTCTTTACCCTCAAAACATCAGAGCTTGACGGAGGAGACTGACGGTATCCAATGAAAACTACAGTGCGGGCAACAGAGGTAATATTAGATTTTCAAGTAGCCACAATTAAAAATTTTTTTAAACAGGTGAATTTAATTTTAATAATACATCTGTTTAATCCAATGTTATAAATTCATATAATTTCAACATATAATCGATACAAAAATTATTAATGAGATATTTCCTAAGTCTTTGAAATCGGGTATACATTTTATGCTTACAGCACACCTTACTTCAGACCAGCCACATTTCAAGGGCTAAGAGCCACATGTGGCTAGTGGGGACCACATTGGACAGCAACAAGGCTGGATGGTGTGCGGGTGTGTGTTTTAGAAAAGGCTCGGAGCCAAGAAACCTGGGTTCTAGGCCCCCTCCTGCCATTAGTAGCCGTGGGCTCCTGGACCCCAGTCTTCATGTTTGTGAAATGGACCAGATTCATTCATCCAGCAAACCTTCCCTGTGCACCTCCTCTGGTTCCACACTTGCTCAGCCGACATTTATGGAGGGTTACAGTGTCCTGAGGGTGTGGGGAGAATTCAGCGGTACCCCATCCTCCAGGGACCTACAGTCTTGTAGGAGAACCAGCAGTGAAATGAGCTGGTGTGCAGAATGTGTTGGGCTGTGATGGGGTCAGCCGTGCCTGGGTCCAGGAGGGCTTCACAGAGGAGTGACTTTGGGGCTGAGTGTGGAGCACGGGAAGGCGTTAGGAGGGGTGGAAAAGTTCCTGCACAAGGTGTGGTGATCCCATGTGTATATTTGAGACTGAGAGTGAGCCGGTACTCCAGGGAGACTGTCCCATGAGGGCAGGGAGATCAGGGAGGGTGGGGTGGTCTGGGGAGCCTGCCTGGAGAGGGTGTGCTGACCTGGGCTTTGCCAGGTGGTTTAGAATGAGAACTTGGGGTATTTATGAGTAATAGTTCATCCTAAGGGGTACTTCCTTCAGGCTCTGCTCTAAGCGCTTTCCGTACCCACTCAACAACATGACCACTACAACCCCCTCTTACTGACAGGAAAACGGGGTCTCAGACAACTTCTAAAGGTAGAAAATGGCAGAGCCAGGATTCCAACCCAGGTCAGCCTGGCTCCAGATCCACTCTTTCCACCATCTCCTACCAATTAATCCTGCCAGAAAGGGCTGTGTGGGCTTGAAGTGTCTGAGAATCGCAAAGCGGTCTTTCAGGCTCGGGAACTGCACGGGTGACCTTGCCAAATGAGCCATGTCTGCAGCCCGGAGCCCCGCAGGGCTTCTGCGTGGGGTGTGCACACCCCACACTTAGGAGCAGAGGCTGGCAAGGATCAGGCCCTCAGGGCCCCAAGTCGCCAACCAACGTAATGCAGGTTCACCCTGCACCAGGAGGTCTGTGAGTCCGTGGTAGGATTTACCACTTCCTGGGCCCTGTGGAACACCCTTCCCACATGTTCCTTTAACCCTCACCACAACCGTGGGAGAAGGTATCATGGCCCAGCGCCTGGCCCTACCCCGGGCGACTCTAGCCCCCCTGGCTGCGAGAGACTGACCTGCTGGTCTTGGTCTTTCTCCTTCCTGCCGCCCCGCCTGCACTGCTGGCTCTCTCTGGGCCCTCCTGCTGCCCCAGGCATCTTCAAAATCGAGGACTCCGCGCAGGTGGCCCGGCTGTGGGGCATCCGCAAGAACCGCCCCGCCATGAACTACGACAAGCTGAGCCGCTCCATCCGCCAGTATTACAAGAAGGGCATCATCCGCAAGCCGGACATCTCCCAGCGCCTGGTCTACCAGTTCGTGCACCCCGTCTGAGCGCTGCGGCCAGGCCCTGGGCCCGAACCTTGCCCTCGCCAGACCTCCCCGCTGCCTGCCCTGCCTCAGCCAGACCCTGAGCTGGGGGACAGGGCAGTCTGCTGGCATCCGTAGTTCAAGGTCAGGGAGGGGATGGCCCCTCGCTCCACTGGTGTCAGTGAGCTCTCTGGGGCCCGAGGGACCCCGGGGTGGGCATGCTTTCTCTTTGGGCCTCACTGCTCCTGCGCCCAGTCCACTGGAGGACGGTGGAAGCCAGGGCTGTTCTCAGTGTTCATGGCACCCCAGGGAAGGCCCTCCCTCCACCCAGCCTCTGACCCCAGAAGTTCCAGAGCAGAGCCGACAGAACGGCAGTGACTTGGCCAAGGCCACTCGCAGTCCAGTGCCCTCTGCCACCCATTCTGTACCATGCCTGGCATGGTGCAGGGACCTACACCCCCAAGTTGGGAAGCCAGGGGTGCCCTGGGGATGGATAATAAAGATACTAGAGAATTGACATGGCCCCAGTGTCCTACGTACGGTGAGAGAGTGGCACAGCCTGGAGGCCATCAATGCTCAAAAGGCTGTGGTCACAGGAGCCTGGGGTGGTCAAGGGAGGCTTCCTGGGGGAGGTGGCATTGAGCTGAGCCTAAAAGGAAAGGGGCAGTTGATTGGTAGAAGCAGTGGGAGAGAGGCAGTGAGTCCTCAAGGCCAACGAGGGGCTGGACTGGCCCTCATCTCCCCTGACCTGGTGTCAGCTGGAAGGAGGGCGTGGGCTGGGGCTGAAAAGGGTCTACGGCAGGACTGGAGAGATGGTGGCGTCCTTCCCATCCTCCTGCTCTGCTTTAGATCAGGACTTTCCCCTGGGGTGGGCCGAGGGCTGCCCCTCTTGTGAGGGGGTCCACAGCCCTTGCCTCTGCTTGGCCACCTGAAGGGGCTCTGGGCTGGGCAGCAGGGCTGTGGGAGAGGATGGAGCCTTCACTCTTCCTCATGGGACACTGGCTCTGCAGCAAACAAGAGTGGAAGAGAGGTTGGCTTGCTGGCAATTCCTCTCTTGAGAGAAGCCACAGACCTCCTCAGGGGCCCGGAAGCTGTGAGCCCTGCAAGCTAGGTGTGAGGGGCCAGGGCTCCTGACGGGAAAAAGGGGTGGGTCTGAGTGTTCATCTGTGTGCTGAGGGAGGCGGAACCCACTGCCTTCTTTCCTGGGCAAAGCAACTCGGCTTCCTCATGCTCCCCTCACGTTTGTTCATCCAGCTCAGCTGACCTGAGGGCCGACTAGGCAGCCAGGTGCTTCCACTGCTCTTTGTCATGAACCTTCCCAACAAAACTGTGAGGTAAGGGTCACCCCCCCACACACGCTACTTTGCAGCTGAGGAAACTGAGGCTCAGAGCAGTTAAGTGCTCGCTCACAGTCACACAGCCAATCAGCGGCAGAACCAAGAACTGAACCCACAAGGACAGGGCTCTCTCTCCCTGTTCCTCCATGCCTCCTGCTCTGTCAGCGCCCTTAGCCTCTGTAACGCTTAGCTTCTGATGACAGGCTTCCAGGAGACAGCCCAGCGCCACCCAGACCACTGAGGGTTAAATGCTGCCCTGTACTGCACCTTCTGCCCTCAGCAATTTTATTGTCTCCAGAAGAAAGTTTACTCCTGGCAGTGAGCAAACAGCACCTTGGCATCTGTCAGCTGGGATTGCACTGGGAGGAGGAGGAGGCCCTGCCCCAGGCCAGTGCCTCGCTGGGCCCCTGCTGTCTGCCCACCCCCGGGGAGGGGGCAGACTGGGCCCTGGCCAGAACCCAGCTCGGCTCTGCTGAACTGGTTTTGTCTCCAGCAGGCCCAAGTCCCTGGAGCCACCTGCTTGCAGGTCCCCAGCTAGGCCTGGGCCTGGAGAGGCCTCGGATCTCAGGCTGGGGCTGGGAGGGAGGGAGGAGGATTAGGGGTGAGGAGTGGGGAGCTGGAGGCGCTCTAGAACGCGGAGCTGCGGGGGGGGCTTGGGTGGGGCAGCTCCCTGCTGTGTGGATCTGCATGAGGCACAGAGGCACACACGCATCCAGTGACACCTCGCGTGCTGGCAGCAAACTCCGGAATCCTTTTTCTCCTTCACACACCTGCCTGTCAGAACTCCATCTAGCCTAGGTACTCCCTGACCTTCTGCAGGGGAGCCTGCCTCCAGGGCTCCCCATAACTGCATGGAACAGCCTGTCCAAATAAGGCAAACTTTTATCTTTACTTGAAGAGTCCTCTGGCTAAAACCAGGGGTTTGGCCCTGGAGGTGGATCTGGGGGATGAAGAATACGGGGGAGAGAACAGATCCAATCCCCAAATGGACCTTTTCTCCCTGCCCTGAGCATGCCCCAAGGCTGGGGGAAAACAGTAGGGGTGAGGGGACTATAGTATATTTACCTTGAACGAGGGTTTGTGTCAGGACCCTGTCAGGCTGTCAAGGCCAGAAGGGCCTTAGAGAGACATCTAACCAGACGGGGGAGGCTGAGACCCAGGGTGGGGACACAGTGACCTGATGGCAGGACTGGGACAGGGACTCCTGCCCTGCCCCAGAGGGGATCTGGCCGGAGTGGGGAAGCTGGAGCAGGGGCTAGGACTGGAGCTGAAGCTGGGCTGGGGGCTGAGCCCCGGTTATAACAGAGTTAGGAGCCCAGAGCCCCTGTCCTGCTCCACAAGGGGCCCCACACAGAAGTGCTGTCAGAGGTCAGGCAGGACACAGGAAAGTGTGGCATGGCCTGATGTCACACCACGGGGAGCCGGGACTGTGAACACCAGAAGCCACAGGCCTCAGCAGCCACTTTTAGAATTTTGCTTTAAAAATGGAAACCTATTTAGGGGTCAAATTCATCCTTAAACCATGAGTTTGGGACCCCAGGTGCCCCAGGTCTCCTGGTCAGTGCTCATGACCAGGCACCCGGATTCTAAAGGGCACAGCCTTGGAGCCTTAGAGAGCATCAGGTGTGACCTTCCCTGTACAGACAGGACCCAGGTCCCTGGAAGGTGAAGGGACCAGCCCTCAGGCCCCCAGCCCGTGGCGGTCGCCAGGACAGTACCCAGCGTGCTCCCCAACAGACGTCCAACCGCAGGCAACTCTCAGAGCGCTCGCAAGACACACAAGACTCAGGATGACAACGTCCAGCCAGGTTGACACAGTTCTGGATTTTATCCACAGTCATACAGTCACAACTTATATATATATATATTTGTATTTATATACCTTTAAATTACACAATCATGTACAAAACGGGTGCATTGCTGAGACCACGGAGTTTCACAGGTGTTGGACTAATGGAGTCAGGAAGCCTAGGGTGGCAGGCGGCGGGGCAGCCCCGGCTCCTCGCAGAGCCAGGCCGCAGAAAGGGCGCTTAACTGGGGACAAAACACGGTACACACCGAGCCCCGCAGAGCGCCCTGCGCAGCATCCAGGGGGCGGACAGGGGCTGCGGGAGGCGGTGGGCGTTGAGTGACTGACACCAGCACTGACAGGTGGGGCTCAGGGGGACTTCCGGGTGGGAGACCCTCCTGCCCTGGGGTCCTGAGGAGCCTGGGGACTGAGAGGGAGTGGTGTCCCCAACAGGGCCGTGGAGGTGGTTGCTCAGAAGGAATGGGTTTCGAGTCCCTGCCCCGGAGTGGGCTGCTAGAGTGCTGAGGGGGACAGGCCTGGGGTCCAGCCAGGGCCACAGCCCCTCCCCAGGTACCAGGAAGCCGCGGGCACAGAGAGGGGGAGCCCAGACCCAAGGTGCAGATGTGCTCGCTTCCTGCCTTCCAAGGGGCAGAGGCCTCCAAGCCCAACTCCTGCCCTTGCGGAGAGGCTGAAGAGGCTTTTGTTCTGGAGTCCGAAGGCCTGAGGCTTCCGAAATCTTAGTTCAGGCTCTGAGGGGCCTAGGGCACATCCCAGGCTGCAGCAGAGGCCCAGAAGGCAGACAATAACAAGAACAGGGGTGCTGAGAGGGGAGTCTGCCCGACCCTGGGGGTGCCATTGTCCCCAAACCCCCAACTCCCCTGGCCCCAAAGGAGGCCTGCACCAGCTCAGGCCCCTGTGACTCTGCCCAGGTCCTCACATGACCAGGCTCAGGGCCCTGAGGCTGGGGTCTGCGACCTCCTGAGTGGGCTGCTGGGAGAAGCACGGAGCAAAAGAGGACGGAGGCTGATGGAGGGGCTGGGGTATCACACTGTCTTTACCTGGAGGCCCGGGGTCCAGGGGCTGCTGGAGCTGAGCGGGTAGGGTGTCTGCAGGCCCGAAGCTCAGAAGTGGCGTCAGCTGTGAGCAGTAACCTCACCTGGTGCTGCAGGAAGCCTCAAGGCCTCACCCCGGAGGTTCCCGAGACGCCTCTTCCCATCATTCCCCTACCTCATTGGGTCTTGTCCTGCCCTGGTCGGCTTCTCAAGCACCCTCGCCCCACTCCTATGGGCAAGGCTGGTTGGTACCTGGTACGAATACCTGGTAATCCAGCACCACTTCCTTTCACCAACCACAGGAAACACTCCTGCTCTTGCAGGAGGCCCTTTGCCTCCTCCCACCCACAAAAGTTCTTTAACTGAGAACCAGGCTTGGAGAGATGGAGGGGCTGCCAGCAGGAGGGGCTGCCAGGGGCTGGGGTTGGGCGAGAGGGGACAAGGAAGAAAGACCTGGCGACTGTCCTGCTCCTGAGGCCGGGGCTCCTCCCTCCTGCAAACCCATGCCTCTCCCATTGGCC
Source organism: Phocoena sinus (assembly GCF_008692025.1). Lineage (NCBI taxonomy): Eukaryota > Metazoa > Chordata > Mammalia > Artiodactyla > Phocoenidae > Phocoena > Phocoena sinus. Next base: position 64,524,269 of record NC_045773.1, on the reverse strand, counting down.
ACAGGCACCGGGTCCCCAGTGCCTCCCCAGGCAGGCCAGAGCAGGGGAGAGAGGCATGGGAGGCCAGCTTAGCCCAGTGGTTCTACAGTTTTAGAGGGACATGGAGGGAGGGAGGGAGGGAGGCAGGGGGGGCAAGAGGCCCTCCTCCCCAGGAGGCTGCTACTGTTGTTGGCTTTGCGCTGGGCTTTGGGGCCCCTCCCCACGGCCTAAGGCCTTACAAGAGCAGGGGCGGGGGTCTGAGGAAGAGCCTGTGCCGGAAGTACTGACAGCTGCAAAGAAGGGCCCCAGCAGGGTCCCGGTCCTTCCGCTGACCCTGCTCCCCGTTCACTCACCCTCCTACACCCCAGTCACACTGTCACCAACTCCAACTCACCCCTCTTCATGTCCTGGGGAGTCTAGGGACCCCTGGAAAGCTCTATGGGAGAAGAGGGTGACTATCCCTCCTCCAGCCCCACCAGTCCTGAGGCGCAAGGCTAGGAGAAGGGTACTCCCCAGGCAGAGTGGAAGACTAAAGAGGAGGCCCCCTTCTTGGGGGTCTGCAGGGGAGGTCTTTCACAATAGGGAGGTGGTGGGAGGGGAGCAGGGTGGGGCTGGAGGCAGAGGTCATAAAACCAGGCCCAGAAAATGGAGGCAGGTGCCGGCAGCCTGGGGTGGGGAGGGGAAGGCTGGGGGGACTGAGGCAGGATGAAAGGGTCCAGGAGACACCCCTCTGGGCTCAGGAGACTCTCTGGTGGGATCTGAAGAGAGGATGTTGTGATGTCGCTGTTGGGCTAAGTCCTAAGACCCTCACCTACCCTGGGGCCATCACCCCAAGTCCCACCACCCTGGCCTCCAGGCAAATGCTCTGTCTCTTAGTATTTTTTTGTTTTGTTCTGTTTTGACTTTTAAAAAAATAAAAGCTTGATTGGAAAATATGTCTGGAACTCTATGGCGAGGGGAGGAGGACAAGAGTGGGCAGGGAGGGGAGGCGGTGGGTGAATAGTGGGAGTGATGTGGAGGGGAGCAGGGTAGCTAGATGGCCTCCACGTAGTTGGCGGGATAGAGGCCCAGCTGCCCGCTGTCCAGCCGCCCGCGGCACCAGCCCTGCTCGTCCTCCTCGCCAAGCTTGGTGAGCTCATCTCCTAGGGAGGGGACACAGAGGAGCTGGTTGACAGGAACTCAGAGAGGACTGACCCCCACCCCCACCTGCTGGGTAAGCCCTCTGATTACACTGGGCTGACCCCAGTGCCCCTCCCATTACTGCCCGGTTGCCAGCCCCCCCCCACCACCACCACGAGATCAGCCCCACCCACACCTCAACACCCACGGGCGGCCCAGCCAACCACCTAATCTCGGCTCCACCCCAGAAACCCAGGCCCCGCCTCCAGCTTCACTGCCCTAGTCCTGTCCGTCCTCCTGGCAGCCCTGCCCTCAGGCTCCGCCCCCAATACTTGTTCTGGCCCTACCCCCACCCTATTCTCGGGTCCAGATTCTGCCCCTGGCACCCAGTTGCCACTCTCAGGCCCTGCCCTTGCTCTCCAATTGAAGTCTTGCCCCCGAGGCACAGGTCGCCCTCCAGGTCTTGGCCGCGCCCATGCGCCAGGCCCCACCCCAGGTTCGACCGGCCCCGCCCCCTTACCAGCCTTGAAGCTGAGCTCGTCCTGCTCCTGGCCGTCGTAGTCGTAGAGCGCCCGCACACGCACTCCCTTGGCGTCTTCATCGAAGGGGTTGGAGCCCCCGTTGGCTTCATTTCCCCCAAATGGATTCCCGCTCTCGTCGTCCGACCACTCAGTGGCGTAAGTCTGGCCCCTGTCGTAGCTGCTAACACTGAGAGGCAGAGAGAGGACCCAGCATGAGTGGCCTCTCACCCTGTCCTTAGGGCTGCCCCCTCCTCCCAACCAGAGCCCTGACCCTAAAGTCCACCAAGGCTGGAGCAAGGACGGGCCTTGTAAGACGGGGTCCGGAGCCAGTGACCCTCACTGACAGCTCTTTAACCAGATGGGAGGCAGGACTATTAGCATTACTCAGCCCTTGAGTGAGGTGGTGCTGAAGGAGACCCCAGAGAACATCTGACCCCTCATCTGAAAGGGGTATTACAACCCAGTGGCTAAGAGTGAGGATTACTAGTACTAGGGATGTAATGTACAACATGATAAAGATAATTCACACTGCTGTATGTTATCTATGAAAGTTACAACAGTAAATCCTAAGAGTTCTCACCACCAGGAAAACAATTCTTTTCGAATTCTTGAACTTTGTATCTATATGAGATGATGGATGCTCACTAAACTTATTGTGATAATCATTTCATGACAGATGTGAGTCAGACCATTATGCTGTACACCGTAACCTTATACAGTGCTATGTATCAATTATATCTCAATAAAACTGGAAGAAAAAAAAACAACACAAGAAAAGAAAGAAAGAAGGCCAAGGCAAATATATGAGTGAGGATTCTGCAGCCAGACCTCTTGGGCATCATATCTTGGCTCTGAGGCTTACTAACCAGCTGTGTGACCTTGGGCAAGTCACTTAACCTCTCTGGGTGTTGATTTCTCCATCTGTAAAATGGGAATATTTACACACTCCTCAGAGTGCTGAGAGACATCAAGGAGCTAATTTATGGAAAATGCTTAGAACAGTACCTGGCACACAGTAGGTGCTCTCATGGGGTTATCTATCACTACCTTTGAGAGGAGCCCAAGCTTGCCATGATTTAGACCATTTCTTGTCTCCTGAGGTAAAACTCAGCTGTCCCAGGATGTGGACCCCCCTGGCCCCCAGGAAGCTCCGTAGGAGGCACTTACCTGCCACGGTCCCCAGCCTGGGATGTGGACTCCACCATCCCAGCAGCATTGGTCAGCACTACCCCCTCTGCCTTCTTGGGCTGTTTCTCCTTCTTGGTGGTGGTGTGCGGGAGGTCTGGGTTCCACTCCTGGGGGGTGTCAGGGGAGCAGTCAGGCTGGGGGGCTGCCCCCCGAGGCTCCTTCCAGCTGTTTCAGATTCCCCTTCCCCATCCCCACACATCCTCACCTCAAACTGGGGCCAATTCATGGGCATGCCAGGGCCGCTGGTGCTGCGGAACCATCTGAGGTCGTCCTGGGCGTCGGCCCCCCGGATGGCCTGCTCCAGCTCCCGGTACACTTGAACGTAGCTGTGCACGGGGGAGATGGAGAGGTGCAGGGCAAGATGCACCATGGCCCCATCTCAGCCTCAGTGAGGGCCAGAGCCTGTTCAGGAGACCAGGGTGCTGGCGTGCCCCCCAGCTGGGAATCAGGCTGCTTCCCAAGGAGCAATCTCTGAGTGGGCAGCTCCAGGTATGCCCAGTGGGCACCTTTCTCCATCCCCACCTTAGCCACTCACCCATCCATCCAAGCATGTTTCTTGAGTATCTGGTGTGCGTCAGCTTACACCCAGGCAGCTACTGGCCCCTGCAGCTCCGCCCTCCCCTTCCTGTCACTATAACATAGGGCCCAGGATGCGCTGCTGCCTCTGCCTGTGCCCACCGTGCCGCCACGCCCAGCTACCTGCTATTCTCAGCTAGGTTGAGGTGACGTTTGATGTCTAGCAGCACCTCCTTGAGGAAGACCAGCCTCCTTTCCTCAAATTGCTGGCACTGTTCAAACACCTGCTCCATGCCCTCCATGTACTGGGGTGTGGTCTTGCCCACGTCATCCAGCACCTTCTCATACTTCTCCTGTGTCTATAGGAACCAGGGCAAAGTGGGGGGTGGTGGTGAGAGCCAGGCCTGCAGCTCCCAGCTGCCACCCACTCCAAGGGGCCCTGAGACCCCAGCCCGACCAGCACCTTCTGCACATCCTGCTTGCACTTGTCCACTTTGTCCTGCAGCTTCTTCTGCTGCTCAGGTGTCACCGACTGCTCCGTCTTGCTATTCATCTCCCGGGTCATGGCCAGCTTCTCCTCTTTGCAGGCCAGATGGTAGGCCTTCTTGGCTGCCTCTAGCTGTGGGGAGGGGGGAGAGGGGGCAGGGTGTAAGCAGAAGCAAACGTGTTCACTTTCAACCCCTCCCACCTGCCCACTCCACCGGGAGCTGTGAGCACACATTCTTAAAAGGCGGAAGGGATGCAGGCCCCAGCTCCAGGTATTCAGGAGCAGTGCCCACCCATCTGTGCATTTCCCTGCACCGCCTGCCCCTATGGACACCCTCCCCTCGGGCACTGCAGTGCCTGCCCCATCTGTGGGTGTTTCTCTCTGGCAGGCAGTGCTGCTCTCCTGTGGGCCCAATACCAGCGGGCAGTGCACTGCCTGCCACATCTGTAGAGACCCTCCCTCTGATCAGTCTGCCCCTCTGAGCCCAGCTGCCCAGCCTCGCCCCTTCCGTGGCAGCCGCCCACCAGGCACCTCCTTCATCTTCTTGGCCCAGGGCTTCTGGGCCTTGCGGAAGCCGTCTTCAGCCTCCTTGGTCTCCTTGAAGCCGCCCATGATCTGCTTGTGATAGGCATCCTTCTGCCAGTTCTTGACCTTCTCCAGGTCCTCGTTCAGCAGGCTGTTCTTCACCTCCTGGTGCAGTTCGCTCACCTTGTCCGCCTCCGTCATCATGGCACCCCAGGCCCGTTCCAGGCTGCCATACTGTGGGCCTGAGGAAATGGCCATGTGGTCACGGGGTCCTCATTACCCCTGGCCCAGAGGCTCGCCTCACGCCTCCTTTCTCTAAGGCTTTCCCCATACTTCCCATGGCAGCAGAAATGCCCTCCTCTGCTCTCCCTACAGTTTTATCCATCTTCCAGGGCCCATCTTCCAGGGCCCAAGAACAGCCACCTCCTTCGGGAAGCCTTTTCTGAGTACTCTATCCTCACACACCTCGGCCTCCAGCCCTCATGAATTCTTCTTACAGCGTCCATCTCTGGGCCTACTCCCTGTCTCCCCCATCAACTTGTCAGCCCCATGGGCGGCAGCCTGGACCCCCATGAGCTCTCACAAGCCAGCATAGCACCAGCCACACAGTCGGTGCTCCAGGAATGTTGACTGAAGGTAAAACTGAAGAACCAACTGGTGACAGATAACAGGAAGCCACCGGGACCAGACATCCCACAGGATCTGGACCAGCAAGAACAATTGCTATAATAAAATTTGCATATGGGCCACATTAAACGCCCTGAATTTGATAGCTGAACTATGGTTATGTAAACAAATGTTCTTATTCTTCGGTGATACATGAAGAATTTAGGGTGAAGGGGCATGTCTCTAACTTGAATGGTTCAGAAGAGCTATGCCTATAAATAGAGAGGGAGTGAGAAAACAAACGTGCTAAAATGTGAGCTGGTGAGTCTAGGTGAAAGGTATGTAATTCTCTGTACTATTCTAGCAACTGTTCTCTAAGCTTAAATTATTTCAAAATAAAAAGTTATTTGTTTTTAATCCAACCTAAAATTGCAGAAAGTAGAGTTGACCGGGGACAGGGAGGCCTGCGTGGTTTGGGAGGGGAAGTGTGCAGAGGCAGGGCGCTCCCGGGACCCAGACAGTGGGGGGCCGGTTAGCGCCTGGGGTGTGCGCGAGGGCTGGGCATGGGGCAGGAGGGGGAGGGGCACCTTTCTCGATGAGCTGGCGCCAGCGCTTGGCCCAGTCGGTGAGCTGCTGCGCATACGCCTTCTCGATCTTGGCGCGCTCCTGCACGCAGTTCATCAGGTCGTTGCACAGCCGGTGCCCGTCATCGATGCGCTTCACCGTCCGCTTGTAGTTCCCCACCTGGCGGCCGAGCAGCGAGCACGACTCCCGCGGGCTCCCCGCCTCGCCCGCCCGGCCGCCCTGGCCACCCTGTCCTGCAGGGGGCGCCCGCCGGGCCACCCGGCGCTCACACCCTGGGGGCTCTGGACCCTCAAACTGATGGAGACTTGGACACCCCCCCTCACACCCCACCGTCTATACACTGCCTCATCCCACTTTAAACAGAATTTCCTCACTGCCACCAAGTGCAGAAGGATATTTATAATTTGGACTTAGATGAATTATTCATTTTGTACTTGCCGTGCTAAATCTATTATATTTATATAGAGTCATATAAGCGTTGAGCTGATCTGCAGCTTCCTGACACAATATTATGTTTTGTAGACATCTCATTAAACACTTATTAATTTAGGTTTGGCAGTTTTTACTTTGGGTTTTGGAAGCCGATGGAAAATTTCTTTCTGGGTCTCCAATATTTTGGAAGGCTCCTGCAATGCTGACTCCACCTCTTTGTCGCTGCGGGGCTCCCTGAACTTGTACCACTTCTGTGACCAGTGCTCCGCCCCCTGCCCACTGCATAGGGTAGGAGGCGGGGCACGGCTGTGAAAGGCCACGCAAGCTGTAAAGTGCTGCACCTGCCTGCGTGAAGCACAAGGAGTCTGAGCCGCGGCCCCCAGAGCAGAGGGTCAGGAGGGCCCTGTTCCACATCATAAATTCCACAGGATCTCTCCAGGGGCAGCTGTGAGGCAGAGGGGCTCTGGGCTCAATGGTCTGTAGGAACCACTTGGTGGCAACAACTGCCCGCTGGACACGGAGGGCTTTGGAGGGGTCCGTGGGGCTGGGGAGCAAGATCTGAGGTCACGGGTGGGTGGGAGCCTGGACCTCCACGCAGCCAGGCTGCCTGGTCCCCAGGACCTGGGGAGCATCTAAGCCTCACCTCCCAGAAGCTGTCGGTGGTCTCCTCTGGAGCGAGCGAGGCCTCATCGTAGGAGCCGGACATGGTGTGGCCGTTGCGGGGTGGACAGGTGTGGAGTGGCGGTCAGCAGGCTGGCTGCTCATGTGCTGGGAGGGCAGGAGAGAGATCCTGGAGATGAGGGCAGCTCCCCGCATGCCCCATTCCAGGCCTGGGGCCCCAACTTGCTGTGGGGGCTCTACAGGCATGAGCTCGCATTGGATGGGGGCTTCCTGCCCAGAGACTGGCTCCCCATCCCTAGGGTAACCCCAAGAGCCACCCTATAGCACCCCTCGTGCCCACCACTCGGTCTCTCCACCATAAGCCCTTCACTCCACATCCTGTCCCTCCCCTCTCCCCTAAGTCCGTCATCCATCTCAAGCGTGAGCACCTCTTCTCAGAAGCCTGCTGCAACCACCAGAACCATGGTGCCTTGCAACTGTTTTTGTGCTCCTGGACTCTTAGAGCTAAAACCTAGGGCCACGTAATTACATATTTGCTTTATATAAATCCGCAGTTTGCTTCACAGACACACACAACTCCTCAAAGCCAGCAATCAGACTTATCTCTGTGCGTGTCCTGCACTCCCTCCCCAGGACCTGGCACCCTGGGGCTCAATGATGAACCGTAGAAGGCTTCTCAATCTGCCCACCTCGGTACTGCCCACCCTGACATAGCTGAATCCTTGCACCTTGTGCAAAAGACCCACCTCAGCTACCCCCCAATCCCCAATTGACGCAGAACCCCTGGTCTCAGCCCCTAGAACCTCCCTGAACCCCCCCACCACCACCTGAAGCCTGGACCCAAGCCCCTTGGAAAGCTGGCAGCAGGGCCCCTCCTACCTCCCACCCAGGCTCAGCGCCTCCTCAGTTCTCTGAGCTACTGGGCTCCTGTAAATGCCCTTCCGGCTGCCCTGGTGCCCAGCCTCAAAGCCTCCATTAGCCGCTTACGTATCTCCTGAGTCCCAGACATGTGGCTTCCTGGCCCACAGGTCAGAGCACCGCAATCTGCGTGAACATCAGGGTGGCTGTGTGTGCCATGGATCTGTCAGCAGGCATCACGGCTCTTCAATCTAGGCCATGTGCTGCCCCCGGGCCAGGGCAGGCACTGCCCTACTCCCATCCCCCAGTCCTCATTGCCACCCTGGACAAGAATGGCTCAGTAGTTAGGAGACAGGACTCAGAGAGCTAGGGGTCTGGTCTTCAAAGGGGCAGCGAGTCCAGGCTGGGCCTGACTCTGAAATGGAGCAGGACCCTATGATCCTTGCTGCCCATGTCCTCAGCCTGCCTTTTGTCTGTGGAAAAACTTTAGCCAAACAGTAAAGTTTAATCAGATAAGTGAGAAAATGCAGAAACAAGACTAAAAATCTGAGTCTAAACAAGTCCAACAAGAGAAAATAGTAATAGTTTAGTCATTAAGCATAGTCAAGGACCTTTAGTTCTTCTTCAAGGGCTATAGATAATATTCTGAGCCATATCCTGTGAGCTGTCTTACAGATACTAAAACCCCCACCAGGTGGAAGAAGTTAACTACATGATGACCAGGCTGTAGCCATGACGTAAGCTGCCACAATTCCAAGAGCTGGCCTCAAAGAAACGGGAACAAACCGACCCTGGAACCGAAGACTAACCGTACGTAATCAAGATGACACTGGTCAGGCCACCGATGACCAATTTCAAGATGACTGTCACAGCTGACTGTGCTGTTTCTGCAAGTAGCCCCTTCCCTTCACCTATAGAAGCTCTTGCCCACTGATTGTCAGTGGGGGAGAATTGGCCTTTGGACAGGAATCCGCCCTCCCCCCAGGTTGCTGGCCTCCAAAATAAAGCAAACTTTCCTTTCCACCAAACTTGCCTCTTAATTGGCTTTACAGCAGCGAGCAGCCAGATCCCCAATTTCGGTAACAGTTTTTGGCACCCGACGTAGGGCTGCCGCACTCTCACAGCATCTGGCTCCCCGGGGTTTTCCCGAGCAGACCCGCCCACCATGACCGTGTGCTGGGATGGCTGCGAGGAGCCCGCTGCTTGTGGCTAGCTGGTCCTGAGAGAGGGATTTGTGGGGGCGTTCCTACCCAAAACCATTTGTTTCAGGAATCCTCCCTGTTTCTCCCCTGCTCAGCACTGGCTGCCAATGTACGTTTTTCCTTGGTGGAACGGAAACATGCATCTAGACGAGCTGACAAGCTCCAAGACAGAGTAAGTCCACTGGTGTGTACCCAGGCAAACTTCTATTTTGAGCACAAAGTGCTATCTGGGCATTTTGCCAATTGGTTCTGACATGTGTCTGACACTGAGGACCATTTGTGTTGGGGAAATATTTGTTTGGGACTCTGTACCAGTCATCCTCTTGGAGGATTTGTGACAGTTCTGTCTTCTGGTGTGTGAGTGTATATATATTCCATTTGTGTGACTGGAAAAATTTTAGCTATGAGATTATGGCTAAAGAAAAAAGACAATTTTTTTTTGGCCACACTGCTTGACATACAGGATTCTAGTTCCCTGAACAGGGATTGAACCTGTGTCCCCTGCAGTGGAAGCACAGAGTCTCAAGAACTGGACCACCAGGGAAGTCCCAAAGATACTTTTTGTTACCAATATAAGACAACAGTATTCTTTAGACTCTGGAGAAAATTGGTTAAGATGAAACTCTTTTGAAATTCCAAGAGTTTTGAAATTCTTCTGGTTCTTTCTGCATCTGCAGTTTGAGAAAGCTAGCTTGATAAAATACTCTTTTCAGAATTCTGACCCTCAGAGAACAAAAATATGCCTAGGAGAAAACTTGAAGTTAACTCTTATCATGTCCTTGGAATACAAACACAGCCCACTTTGCCTGAGACTTCAGCCTTGGGTTAATTAGTAGAACTTCAAAAGATGTTTGGGTTTATTAAACATGCATCTTGTACCACAATAAAGAGAAACTATGCTATGCGAAAAAAATGTGAGTTTTTAGAGGTTATGGAATATGTTCTTTTAAAAATTAATTATTTTATTTTTGGCTGCGTTGGGTCTTCATTGCTGCGTGCAGGCTTTCTGTAGTTGCGGCGAGTGGGGGCTACTCTTCGTTGCAGTGGACGGGCTTCTCATTGTGGTGGCTTCTTTTGTTGTGGAGCATGGGATCTAGTTGCACAGGCTTCAGTAGTTGTGGCGGGCGGGCTCAGTAGTTGTGGCTCGCATGCTCCAGAGCGCAGGCTCAGTAGTTATGGCACATGGGCTTAGCTGCTCCACGGCATGTGGGAGCTTCCTGGACCAGGGATTGAACCCGTGTCCCCTGCATTGGCAGGTGGATTCTCAACCACTGTGCCACCAGGGAAGTCCCAGAATATGTTCTTAAGTTTGCCAGTCAGTAAATGCTGGTATAACAGTTCAATTACTTATTTCTTGGTTTTGTTAAGGCTTTTAAGTGTTAAAAACTGAAATATGTAATTAAAGCTACTCAAAATGATAAGGGAAGCATTTCAGTGTGTAAAGCAAGTAGGATATGCATGGTCGGCAGAGAAGGTATAAAGAATGGAGATATTTTTGTTGAGGAAAGATGATGGTAATAATCTTGTCCTAGAGCTGGTTATTTCTGGATGGGGAAATCATATGGATACAAAAGTGATAAAAGGTTTGCAAAAAAAGGGAACCTTGAGAAAAGAATTTTGTACACTGTCAGGAGTGATTAAGATTAGATTGGATTTAATTAGGTAAATATCTATAGTAAGCTGGTAAAGACTGGAATTTGGTTTCTTTCTCCCTGTTAAGAGAACAAATTTTCCTGGAATACTGAGCTGCTTTTAATAACAGATTATAAGTTTCTTTCTTTTTTTTTAAAATAACACCAATATTTTTTAAATTAATTAATTAATTTATTTTTTGGCTGCATTGGGTCTTCATTGCAGCGCATGGGCTTTCTCTAGTAGCAGGGGCTACTCTTCGTTGCAGTTTGCAGGCTTCTCATTGCGGTGGCTTCTCTTGTTGTAGAGCACGGGCTCTAGGCGCGCCGGCTTCAGTAGTTGTGGCACACAGGCTCTAGAGCACAGGCTCAGTAGTCGTGGTGCACGGGCTTAGTTGCTCCACAGCATGTGGGATCTTCCCGGACCAGGGCTCGAACCTGTGTCCCCTGCATTGGCAGGCGGATTCTTAACCACTGTGCCACCAGGGAAGCCCATAAGTTTCTTTCTCTAGCCAACTTTGAGTATTCCAAAAGGCCCCTAGGCATCTCAGAAGAAATATTAAAGCAACTAGGATTTCGTAAGTTAAATTATATGGACAACATTTGATAACTTTCAGATCATACTGCTGAACTGGGTAAGAAATTTAAAGAATTCTAATGAAAAGCTATTGTTTTGCTTCAAACCATATACGTATATATGTATTTGGCTGTGCCGTGCAGCATGCAGGATCTTAGTTCCCTGACCAGGGATTGAACCTGTGTCCCCTGCATTAGGAGTGCAGAGTCTTAACCACTGGACTGCCAAGGAAGTCCCTAAAACCATATTTTTGACCCCAATGCTCAGGATGGAAAAAATTGGCTAGTTAAGTTATCATAGAGTATAATTACTTATGATGTGTATCACTGCTGGCTTTAAGTTTACTACTAAAAGCACATGTACAGGGACTTCCCTGGTGACACAGAGGTTAAGACTCTATGCTCATAATGCAGGGGGCCCAGGTTTGATCCCTGGTCTGGGAACTAGATCCCACATGCATGCCTCAACTAAGAGTTTTCATGCCACAACTAAGGGGCCCTCGAGCCGCAACTAAGGAGCCCACCTGCCGCAACTAAGACACAATGCAACCAAATAAATATTTTTTAAAAATAAAAGAATATGGGGCTTCCCTGGTGGCGCAGTGGTTAAGAATCTGCCTGCTAATGCAGGGGACACGGGTTCGAGCCCTGGTCTGGGAAGATCCCACATGCCGCGGAGCAATTAGGCCCGTGAGCCACAACTGCTGAGCCTGCGCGTCTGGAGCCTGTGCTCCGCAACAAGAGAGGCCACGACAGTGAGAGGCCTGTGCACCGCGATGAAGAGTGGCCCCCACTTGCCACAACTAGAGAAAGCTCTTGCACAGAAACGAAGACCCAACACAGCCAAAAATAAAAATAAATAAATTAAATGAAGGCTCAACATTAAAAATATATATATTTGAAAAAAAATAAAAGAATAAAAAATAAAAGCACATGTACAGTGCTTGTGTGACAATTAGGTATTAGTGCTAAAATGTGTAGCATATAAAATGTTTCCCCATCAGCATACCCCTGTATTAGTTTGTTATGTCTGATTAGTTTTCCCCCATCATGGATAACTAGGCCAATATATAACCAAAAAGTAGGTCTAGCACTGAGGGACATGAATGAACCCAGAGCAGGCAATGGAGCTACATCTGGCAGTGCTGGAAAAATATATTGATTATCAATGCTTTCTATGCAAACATTTGCAGTTAAAGTGGGGGGGAAACGATGGAAGAAATTTTCACATATTGAGGTATGGGGAAGTCATTCTGGCTTACACATGATTTAATATGAACTTTAGACTAACCAAAACAGCCTGTTTGTGGCCTAGTAAACATACATTGTATATCTGCTTTAACGATTAAGGGAAAAAAAACAACAACACATTCAGAGAATAATACAAAGATGCATTTTTACTGTTATCCTCATTGTAATATGTCTACTAATTTTCAAATGTTTGTCCAGGTACTATGACAAGTAATCAAAGAGAGAGTTAATGTTTTCATAATATAAAATGTTGGGGACTTCCCCAGTGGCGCAGTGGTTAAGAATCTACCTGCTTGGGCTTCCCTGGTGGCGCAGTGGTTGGGAGTCCGCCTGCTGATGCAGGGGACACGGGTTCGTGCCCCGGTCCGAGAAGATCCCACATGCCGCGGAGCGGCTGGGCCCGTGAGCCATGGCCGCTGGGCCTGCGCGTCCGGAGCCTGTGCTCCGCAACGGGAGAGGCCACGACAGTGAGATGCCCGTGTACTGCAAAAAAAAAAAAAAAAGAATCTACCTGCCAATGCAGGGGACATGGATTCGATCCCTGGTCCGGGAAGATCCCACATGCTGCAGAGCAACTAAGCCCGTGCGAGACAACTACTGAGCCTGTGCTCTAGAGCCCGCGAGCCACAACTACTGAACCTGCGTGCCACAACTACTGAAGCCTGCGTACCTAGGGTCCATGCTCTGCAACGAGAAGCCACCACAATGAGAAGACCGCACACTGCAACAAAGAGTAGCCCCCACTTGTCACAACTAGAGAAAGCCCGCGCGCAGCAACGAAGACCCAACGCAGCCAATAAATAAATTTAAAAAAAAATGTTGATGCTAAGCTTGCAACTTGAGATTATTTCCAACTCTGTGTCCATTCCCAAAATGAGGCAGGACTATGCCCCACTTCAGCAGGAAGTAGCGAGAGCAGTTGTTGCCCCATTCACTCAAAGATTTGGGGGAAACTGGAACAGAAATGGGACTAAAACAGAATTCCTCTACCAAGTTTACAATTAACCTCTCTATCCAAAACTTTATTCCCTTTCTTGTTTTGTACCTGACCCTCCTCAATACTAAGGAGTATCAAAAAAAACGGGGTATTGAAATGGAGCAGGACCCTATGGTCCTTGCCCCACATGTCCTCAGCCTGCCTTTTGAGTGTGGAAAAACTTTAGCCACAGAGTAAGTTTAATCAGAGAAGTGAGAAAATGAAGAAACAAAGGAAAACAGTCCAATAAGACTAAATAATAATAGATTAGTCATTAAGCATAGTCAAGGACCATTAGTTCCTCCTCAAGGGCTATAGATAATACTCTGAGCCATATCCTATGAGCTGTCTTATAGATACTAAAACCCCACCAGGTGGAAGAAGTTACCTACATGATGACCAGGCTCTAGCCATGACATAAGCTGAGAACTGGCCTCAATTCTGAGAGCTGGCCTCAAAGAAATGGGAATAAACCAACCCTGGAACTGAAGATTAACTGTAGTTAAAATAATCAAGATGCTCTATGTCAAAAAAACAAACAAGCCAATCAGAAACTGGACAGAAGATCCAAATAGACATTTCTCCAAAGAAGACACAGAGATGGCCAAAAAGCACATGAAAAGATGCTCAATATCACTAATTATCAGAGAAATGCAAATCAAAACTACAGTGAGGTATCACCTCACACTGGTCAGAATGGCCATATCAAAAAGTCTACAAACAATAAATGCTGGAGAGGGTGTGGAGAAAAGGGAACCCTCCTACACTATTGGTGGGAATGTAAATTGGTATAGTCACTATGGAAAATAGTATGGAGGTTCCTTAAAAAAACAAAAATAGAGCTACCATATGGTCCAGCAATCGCACTCCTGGGCATATACCCGAAGAAAACCATACTTCAAAAAGACATGTGGGCTTCCCTGGTGACGCAGTGGTTAACAGTCTGCCTGCCAATGCTGGGGACACGGGTTCAAGCCCTGGTCCGGGAAGATCCCACATGCTGCAGAGCAACTAGGCCATGCACCACAGCTGCTAAGCCTGCACTCTGGAGCCCGCGAGCCACAATTGCTGAGCCCGTGTGCCACAACTACTGAAGCCTGCGCGCCTGGAGCCCGTGCTCCACAACAAGAGAGGCCACTGCAATGAGAAGCCCGCGCACCGCAACGAGGAGTGGCCCCTGCTCACCACAATTAGAGAAAGCCCATGCACAGCAACAAAGACCCAATGCTGCCAAAAATAAGTATATATATAAAAAGACACATGCACCCCAATATTCATTGCAGCACTATCTACAATAGCCAAGACGTGAAAGCAACCCAAATGTCCATCCACAGAGGAATGGATAAAGAAAATGTGGTACATATATACAATAGAATATTACTCAGCCACAAAAAAGAACGAAATAATGCCATTTGCAGCAATATGGATGGACCTAGAGATTATCATACTAAGTGAAGTTAAGTCAGACAGAGAAAGACAAATATCATATGATATCACTCATATGTGGAATCTAATTTTTTTTAAATGATACAAATGAACTTATTTATAAAACAGAAACAGACTCACAGATTTCTAAAACAAACTTATGGTTACCAAAGGGGAAACATGGCGGTGGGGGGGAGGATAAATTAGGAGTTTACGATTAACATACACACACTATTATATATAAAATAGATAACCAACAAGGACCTACAGCACAGGGAACTCTACTCAATATTCTGTAATAACCTATATGGGTAAAAAATTGGAAAAAGAACAAATATACTATATGTATAACTGAATGACCTTGCTGTACACCTGAAACTGGCACAACACTGTAAATCAACTCTACACCAATAGAAAATTAAAAAAAAAACAACCAAGATGACGCTGATTAAACCACTGCATGACCAATTTCAAGATGACTGTCAGAAGCGAATGCTGTTTCTGCATGTAGCCCCTTCCGTCTGTCTATAAAAGTTCTTGCCTACTGATTGTCATTGGGGGCGGGGGGTTGGCATTTGGACAGGAATCCACCCTCCCCCAACAGGTTGCCGGCCTCTGAAATAAAGCAAACTTTCCTTTCCAGCAACCTTGCCTTTTAGTTGGCTTTAGAGTGGCGAGTAGCTGGACTCCACTTTCAGTAACAACACTACTAGGAGCTGTGAGCCTTGAGCAAGGGACAGCTCACTTCTTCTGCACCGCAGCCTTGGACACTGTGAACCCTGACCAGTGAGGATGCTGGGCTCTGCAAGATTCAGCCCAACCAGGGGATCCAGGCTGGCCCTCAGGCTCTGGGCAGACACGTGGCACCAACACCTAAGGATACTTGGTCAAGGGTGTCCCTCCCCTTCTCGGGCCTCAGCTTCCCCATCTGTTCAGAGGCTGGTGCTCTTTTGCTCCTTGCTCCTCTCAGGCACTAAATATATTTTGTTCCTTTTGCCTTAGCAAAGCCTCAGACACACCTTCCCACACTCACGCACAGTGGTGGTAGGTGGGCAGGAAGGCAGCTGAATTCATCAAGGGACAAAGAAATGAGTCTAAATTTTTTTTCTTCTTCATTTGGCACTTTTCACTTATAAAGCAGTACTTGCTTCATAAAGAACATTTTGAATTTAGGTTTGAAGAAGTAAAGGGCAGGGATATTTAATGAAAGACTTAGACCATCTAGAACCCTTGGAGTCACAGAGCTCTGCTCTTTGGGATCTCCAGCACGTACAGCTGTTAGCAGCTGGCGGTGGGGGCGGGAGGGGGGGTAGGGACATTTGGTTATGGGAGCAACGGCGACACGGTTGAACCCACCCCTGGTAGTGGGGAAGTGACTCCACACAACCTTGACGGAGGGCAACTTGGTGCTCTCTCCCACCCTTAGAGGCACACACCCTTCACCCAGCAGCACCACCCCTAGGAATTTACCTGGAAGGTAGTGCCACCCAATTTTATCTACTGCAGCACTGCTTGTAAAAACCAAAGGCTGGAAACAACCCAAATGTGCGGCCGCAGGGGACCAGTTAAGTAATTTACCATGCAGGCCTGCAACACAATGCTCCGGTCTTGAATGGAAGGAACCCTCCAAGCCATGTCACTAAAGCAGAACGAGCCAGGTTCAGCACAGTGTGGCTGGATGCTTCCATTTTTATGGGGGGAAACATATGAGCAGAGAATATTTTTGGAAAGCTGAGTAATGGTAGTTGCCTTCAGGGAACTAGGTGGCTGGGGAACGGGAACAGGGAGGGATTTTTCACCATGGGTTCTTTTGTGTCCTTTAGATTTTGCCTTGCATAAATTGTATATTTTTTTAAAAGCCTCCAGCCAGTGCTGGAGAAGAGCTGAGGGAGCTGGGAGCCAGGATCGAGGGTGCACTTGAGCCGTGGAGGGAGGGGACAGAGCAGTGCAGATCTGGCAAGTCAGGCTAGAAGGGAATGCAAGAAGGCAGAGGCCACTCTCCACCTTGTCCAGATCCAGGGAGGGTGGGACTGGCTGCGGCCCCACCCTGGGTGTAGGCAGGGTTTCCCAGCCTCCCGGCTGAGGTAGCACGTCTAGTAGAAATAGCTCTACCCTTGGGGTCCCTGCTCTGCCACCAAACTGCTGTGTGACTCACATGGCCTTGCTGTGAAATGTGGGTGATGCAATCAGACTTAAGGATTAGATGAGCCAGCGGTGAGGGTCCAGCCCACACCCTGGGAAAGACCCACACAGAGGTGGCCCAGGAAGACAGGCAGGCAGCGTCAGGGAAGGGACGTGGGAGGGGGCATGGGAGCACCCCATCACCCCGTGGCCAGACATGCCACCCCACCCCGCCCTCCTCCAAATCGGCCGCACACCGGCACCCAGGGGCTTAACTCTGGCAAATGCCAGGTCCTTCCTGAATGGCGGTCAAGGGCTGCCATCACTGAGAGTGCGGCATCTCTCAGGTCAGGAAGCTGGCGTGGCCGCGATCTGCTGCTCCCGGTGGACAAGCCCCATCCGCTCTCAGCTGTCCTCAGCCCACCTAACGGGCACAACGCCTATCTGACTTTTCTCATTGTGGTTGTAAAGCTACTGTGGTCCTGGAAGCCCTGTATCGTTAATAATAACAGCTGGCATTTATGGAGCACGGACTTGGTGCCAAGGCCTGTCGGCATGTCTCAGTGCCTCTAATCCCCACTGCAGCCCTGTAAGGCGGGGGCCGTTCTCACCCCCACATTGTAGATGAGCGCCCAGAGGCTGAGACCCGACTGAAAGAGCCTGTCAGCTCTCACTTCTGATTTGTCACCTCTGTTGCTGGAATAGGGGTGAGAGTCCCATTTCAGGATGGGCCCTCTCTGTCTGTGGAGCCAGGGAAGGTGCCGGGCCTTTCTCACCCCCGAGGATGCTGTAGCCCTTGGCACACATGTGGCACGGGTGGTATTGGGCTCTGGCCCCAGCTTGACCTCTTTTACCAGTGAGATCTCGGCCGGGTTGCGTCATGGGTGTCTCAGTTTTCTTACTCGTATGATGAGAAAACAACACTTGAGTCTTCAAAGAGCAAATGATAAAAGGGTGGTAAGTTCTTTTTGAAAAACACAGATCACTATGGAAATTTGAAGTTTTAATGCAGGCCTTGAACTTGCCTTTAAGGAGAAAAGAGCCTGAAGGTGAAAGGTGTTCCCCCTCAGGCCCCAGGCCCACTGCCAGCTGCCTCTAAAAGACCTTGCGGGGCAGAGGCCTTGGTCATGTTCCCTTGACCCCTGGCTTGGAGAAGGGATAGAGAAATTAAAAGCATGAGCCCAGGGAGGGCAGGGGGCTGTGGACGGCACCGTGTAGATTCCTAGGCATTAGCCACTAACAACCACAGGCCTCGGAGTCACCCAGCTCCTCTTTCTTCTCGCACCCCACACCCAACCCATCAGCAGGTCCTGAGCAGTGCCTGGCACGTAGTAAGTGCACGATCCTTATTTGTAGAATGATGAATAAATGCTAAGGACCTTCTGGAACATTCCTTCATTAAATAGCAGAAACACTGAATTCTGTACCCTAGAGCCAAACATAGTCACCTGCACACAGTCGGTGTTCAATCAATGTTGATAATGATGGTGACACAACCAAGAGCCAAATCCCAGAGGAGGGGGTCCCAGATCCCTCCTGTCCTCTGTTTCCGAGCCCCTCCTCTCCTCTTGGTCAACCCTCAGGGTCCAGTTCCAGGGTGTCTTCCTCCTTGATCCTCCGTGATGATTCTGCCCTCGGGATGGTGCCCTCCATCCCTAGGGATCCCGCAGCACAGACAGAATAGGTAGCAATCGGGCTGTCACGTCACCCTCTCTTCACTCTCTCTTCATATTAACCACAACCATTTTTGAATACCTACTATGTGCCAACCTCCTGATGCACTTTATTTCTAATTCTCATAACAACCCATTGAGATGGGTGGTGACTTCCCTGCCCTCTCTGAGACTCAGAGAGGTTAAATAACATGTCCAAGGTCACACAGCAGGGAGGAGGCAGAGTCGGACCCAGACCCTGACACGTTGACAGGTGCACGGTCCAGAGCCCGTACTCCATGGGTGTCACCCCAGCCCTCCTGGCCTAAGGGACTGGCTCAGCTCAAACCTGGGCGGGGCCATGAGAAGCCAGAGCTGCCTCCCCCTCACCCAGGGTGGGTCTCCGATCCCACAAACGTTCCCAGCAGCTCCCCCACCCCTCACCTCACCCAGAGATGGACGGGCTCACTGTGCCTGACGTGGGGCCGCCCAAGGACCCTTACCAGCCTCTGCTGGGGCTTCAGATGCAGCGAGAAGGATCCAGGTCAGCTGGAGTATGCTGTCCTTCCACCCCTCCCTGTGATACACACCCCAAGCTCATTCCGGGCTCTGCTCCTTTGCTCACGCCTTCTCTCCTGCCTGGGGCGCATGCTATCCTCCCTCCCATGGATCACCCCTCCCCAGAACAACCCTGCTTCCCTTCAAGGGCCAGCTCAGTCCCCCACCAGAAGCCTACCTCAGCCCCCACCCGGGTGCGGTTCCTCATCACACCCCGCCGTCAACCACGTCCTGCTGGCTTCAGGATGCAGCCTGCTCTCCCGACATGCACAGCACCTCCCACCAGATCAGCACCACGAGCAAATTAGTTAAGGGCCCTCCCTTGGGGCCAGACAGAGCGACTGGGTTCAAATCCCGGCTCTGCCACTTTACTGGCTGTGTGACTTTGGCAAATTGCTTAAACTCTCTGCGCCTCAGTTTCCTCATCTGCAAAATGGAGATGATGATACCACCAACCCCATGGGGTTGGCGTGAGGGTGAAATGAGTAGCCACGGGAAGCACCATGTTAACTGTTATTATTACTATGGGTTTTATTACCCGCTCTTGCCACAGCTGCAGAGCTTCCAAAACAGGAGACCGTCTGGATGATCTCTCTGGATGACCTCATGTCTCCTTCTCCCCTCTTTGGACTAACATATCCCCACAGACCTTTGCTAAGGATTGACTTGTGTTCCCCTCCAATTTATATTTTGATACTCTACCTCCGCAAAGTGACTGTATTTGGAGATAGGGCTTTAGGAGGTAATTATGGTTAAATGAGTTCATAAGGATGAGGTCCTAATCCAACAGGATTGGCGTCCTTATAAGAAGAGGAAGAGCTCGCCCCCTCTCCCCGGGCTCAAGCAGAGGGAAGGCCGTGTGGGGACACAGAGGGAAGGCTGTATCTACAAGCCCGGAAGAGAGGTCTCACCAGGGCCCTGATAGGCTGGCATCTTCATATTGGACTTCCAGCCTCCAGACTGTGAGAAATAAGCATCTGTTGTTTAAGCTGCCGAGACTGTGGTATTTTGTTACAGCAGCCTGAGCTAAGACCACCTTCCATGACGGTTGGGTCTCGTCTGGAACCCCAGGTCTCCAGGTCCCCTGTGAAGAGAAGATCCCAGGCCCGGCTTTCTCTTGCCTTCTCTTCGGGTCTATAAAACAGGCTCCCCAACCTCCATCTCCTGTGAGGTAGGTCCCCAGTGCAGTCCCCAAAGCGTCCTGCCTTCAGAAACAATAAACTCCAAGGTGGGGAGGCAAGAAGAGGATGGAGGTAAATGGGGAGACTGAGGGAGGCAGAGCCTGGGTCTCACTTGAGGCTGGAGGGCCCCAGAGGGACGCAGAGCTGAGGGAACGGGTGGGCCACGGGGTTCGTCCCTGTGGGAAAGGGTTGAAGGCACTGCACCCCAGCCGCCCCTGGCTGGCCTCCCCTCCCCTCCTCCCGGCCACTCCCCTGACTCCAACATTCAGCCCTCACCACCCCTATCCTATGCCTTCTCCCTGCAGCCCCATCAGGCCCCAGGCCCTCTCTCTCCTCCAGAAAATCACCCCCAAAGGCAGCCCCCCGCACTCTCCTGCTCCCAGGCCGTGGATGGGGCCACGTCTCCTTAGGCCCACCCGTCTCTAGGGAGCCTCTAAGACCATTCTAGGTGCTTCAGGCTCAGCAGGGAAGGAGACCAGGCCTTCCCCCCAAGGAGCCTACACCCCAGTGCAGACAGGAAGCCAAGCAGTGGATAAACATCGCCACATTCGGTGATTAACATTAACAACAGCTGAAAAAACCAGGCAGGGAAGAGGGTGGTCAGGGGCAGTCTCAAGTAATGACCGGTGGAACAGGTGTACACACACCCCAGCTCCGCACCTTCCTGGCTACACTGACTCTCAGAGGTGCCCAGTGGGATCGAGCCCCAGCTGCCCACAGTGGGAACCGGCTCACTCAAGCTCCCTTCATGCCTCACCTCCACACTCTGTGTTTCCAGGGACCACCCCCCAATGAGCCACTCTGATCATAGCCTTGTCTCAGCCTCCACAGATGGGGAGGCAGGAGTGGGAGCTGGTGGGAAGACAGGCCCCCATCCTCCCTGCTCTGGATGCGTCTCCTCGAGGCCAGTCATCCCACACATGGGCCCTCTGTCCTCACAGGGTGTGTCCTGTCCTGAGCCCTCTGCATCTGTGGTCTCCTGGAGGGCAGGAACCAGGTCTGCCCACCCTGTGGATGATGCTCCTGGTGGGTGCACAGCAGGCTTTCCCGAGGCACAGAACTCTGACCAGGAAGAAGGGGCCCTCCGTCTTGAGCAGCACTGGGGGGTGGGATGCATGCAGCCCACTCTTCTCCCCTTCCTGGCCGGGTAGAGCTGTCCTGGCCATGGCTGGGTCAGAAAAAGGCAAGAAGTGTGCACCCAGTCCATGCAGGACATCCGGTCCAACTCGATGCCCTGGGGCAACTGCCCAGCCAGGGGGTCATTGCATCCCTTCCCCTGTGAGGGCTGAAACCATTACAGCACGGATGCAGGGGGCCAGCCACTGAGGCAGAGACTCCTGGCTTTAACTGCAGCCCTGATCATCATAGTGCAGCTCTGGGCTACAGCATGAGCAAAGCAGAAACCCGCCTGCCTCATGGAGCTGACATTCTAGAGGGCTAGACAGACAAGAAACCAGATGAAAAAGTAAATGATCAAGTGCGGTAGAAGGTGACAAAAGCTCTGGAGAAGAATAAGGCAGTGAAGGGGTCAGGGAGGGATGGTGGGGACTTAGGAGCAATGCTGTTTTACACAGGCTGGTCAGAGAAGGCCGTTCTCAGAAAGTAGCATTTGAGCAAAGACCCGAAGGAGGTGAGGGAGGGCACCATGCAGATATCTGGGGGAAGAGCATCCAGGTTGAGGGAACAGCCAGTGCAAAGGCCCTGAGGCACAAGCATGGCTGTCATGGTTAAGGAACAAGGGGGCCATGTGGCTGAAACAGAGGGAGTGAGGAGAGGGGAAGGCTGAGGTCAGAGAGGTTGGTGGGGAAGGCGGGGAGAGAATGCAGACACGTGATGCCTTGTAGGTCAGAGCGAGGCCTGTGACTTTTCCCCCATCAAGTGAGATGGGAGCTACTGCAGGGTGTGAGAAAAGGTGGGATGTGATCTGGCTTAGAGTTTTTGTTGTTGTTTTTAATATTTATTCATTTATTTATTTGTCTGCACCGGGTCTTAGTTGCCGCATGCGGGATCTTTTAGTTGCGGCATGCGGGATCTTTTAGTTGCGGCACGTGGGATCTAGTTCTCTGACCAGGGATTGAACCCAGGCCCTCTGCATCGGCAGTGTGGCGTCTTAGCCACTGGACCACCAGGAAAGTCCCTGGCTTAGGTCTTAAAGGATCCCTGGCTGCTGGGGGCATAGGAATAGGGGACTACAGGGGGCAAGAAGTACAGGGCACCTGCTGCAGGTGGCTGTAGCCCTCCCATCAGGGAAGATGGGGGCTCAGACCAAGGTAGTAATGCCAGAAGCAGGGAGGGGCGAGTGGGGTGGTACTCTGACGTGGGGCCAACAGAATTTGCTGATGGTTTGGCTGTGAGTGCGAGAGGGAGGAGGAGTCAAGCGTGGCATCAGGGTTTGGGCTGGAGCAGCCGGCAGGTGGGGTGCTGTTTCCTGAGCTGGAGAGCACAGCAGGAGGAACAATTTAAGGGAGGTGGGAGCTCAGTTTTGCCGCCCTGAGAGCCAAGTGGAGATGTTCCTTCTCCCCAGAGCTCCTGCACTGGGGGCACGTGGGGAGGGGCCCCCCCTGGGCCAAACTGTTCCTCTAGTCCTGGGGTCCCGGCCTCTGAGTGATCCTGGGGCTTCCCTTCAGCTCCCTCTGATGCTGGGAAGGCTGCTGGAGGTGGGGGGCATGTGCCCTGGGCTGTGAGCCCACTGGGGGTGATGGGGTGGGGCTGGGAAATGGGCCCCAGGAGGCCATTCTGCTGGCTAACTGCCCCAGAGCCTGGGGGCAAGAAGGGTAGGAGAGAGACAGAGCAAGCAAAGACAGACCCCAGCGGGGCACGGGACAGAAAAAAACTGAAGAGAAGGGGAATGTGGCCTAGAGAAGGCCAAACAGGAGTGGGGGCGGGGCGGTGGTCAGGGCCAGGCCTGAAGGGCCTGAGGAAGGGACACATCCTTCCAGCTCTTGACCTCCAGGCCTCACGGGCCCTTGTTGTGGCCGGGATGGAGGCTGGCCCAGCTGTAGGAGGTGAAGCAGGATAGATGCTAGTGCCAGCCCCAGGCCCTGATCTGTGCCGGGGCTCAGAGAAGCAGGGGGCAGATGGTGACGGTGCACACGGGTTACTGGACTGCCAGCTTCTGGGCAGATCTGCAACCCTCACCCAAGCTCCTGCCATCTGAGACCCGCCCTCTCACCTCCTGGGCCCTTAACCCTGAAGTGGGAGGCCCTTGTGCCTATACTCAGCAGGTGCAACTAAGGTTTGCAGAAATGAATGGAGCCACGTCAGCCTCTCAGCACGTATTCCCCGGCCCCATCACGCTGGGCCCTGTCCCGGGTGCTCTCACTCCCCAAGTGCCCGAGAAGGGGAAGCTCCACAGAGTGGTACCAGGACCCAGCCAAGCTCTCAGGGGGTGCTGGGGACGGAAGGCAGGCAGGAGAAGGGGGCAGACCCTCCAAGGCCCAGGCACCCTAGGCACGCCTGAGATTGCACACACCACCCCCGCCCCCTCAGGCTGGGATCTCCTCCCCACGCCGGCCGAGGCACTTTAGCTGTGGCCCAGGGCCCGCCAGGACCAGGTGCACTCCACCCACTGCGCTGCTGCAGGCCCTCCTGCCCCCTCTGTGCCCAGAGCCAGGCAGTGCGGCCCAGCTCCTCCCCAGGCCCGGCCCCACCCCCTCCTGGGCAGCAGGCAGCGGCGGCTCTGCAGTGCCCCGAGCTCCCCCAGCAGCAGTGGAGTCATCCCCAGAAGCAAAGCAGCAGAGGCACAGAGAGAGGGGGAGGGAGGGCCACAGGCACCCCCCACCCAATCAGGGCCCGCTCTCCTATACCCCAGCATGGGGTCCCTGGGCTTGCTGGGGCGGTGGGACAGGGGTCCTGGGGGAACTGGGTCTGCAGGGGAACAAGGAGGGGTAAGGGCCTCAGCTTGGGGGAGAAGAGAGATGCCTCTCCCCTGACCGGGGCTCTAAGCCCAGGGCCTGAGAGCAACGGGGCCAGCAGGGAGGCTGCTGATGGTGGTGGTGGTGGGGTCTGCTGGTTCCAAATGGCCAGGGCCCAGCAGTGCCCTGAGCGGGGGCGGGGGGTATCCTCACCCACGCCCCCCCGCCCAGCCTCAGAATAGGGAGCAGTCACTTTGGGTTCCTGGGAGTTCCAGCCCCCTTGGCCTGCTCTGCCTGGGAAGAGGCATTTCTCCAGTCGGGACCTGTGGCAGGGGTGGAGAGAGGGACAGAAGTGCAGAGGAGGAGAGGTAGCAGGGGCACAGTCCTCCTGATGGGGAGGACCCAGGTTCTGAAGAGGCCTCTCAGGATGCAGGCTGCTCCCCACCAGTTCTACTGGCCCTGGCTCCTCGGCCCCTGTGCTTGCCACCAGGTACTGCCGGTAGGAGGGCAGGGCAGCCCCGGGGCCCCACTCTCCGTGCAGCCTCTTCTGGCTGTCCCCACCGGAATGCCTACCTGGGCCCGTCTGGGCACCTAGCCAGGGGCACGTAGGAGTGCACTGTCCCCACTGGGCCAGGCCAGGGCCGGAGGGGCCGGCTGTCCTCCTCCTTCTCCGTGGTGGCGGGCAGGGAGGGGGCCTGGCGCCCGGGCCGGCAGCTCTGTCCTCTTGGGTTCCCTCCACCGCTCGCTGCTCGGGAAGGCAGCAGCGCCCGAACTGCAGAAGCCAGCTCCCCGCCCCCACGGCCGCCTCCTCCCCCTCCCGCCTCCCGACCCGCCTCCTTCTCCCGCCACCCACCTCCTTCTCGTGTCTATGGCAACCGGGCAATGCTCGCTCAGCCAGCCTCCTCCCCGCGTACACCCGGGGACGCCCGCCTACGTTGCGGCTCCTGCATCCCCGGGCTGTTGGGCACGCGCACACTTCACCTTCCCAGGCTCTTGCAACCACGCCCCACGGGGGGGGGGGGTCCCTGCTCCAGCCCCGTCTCCTCTTTCTGCCTGAGACCCTGCTCCCCCAGCATCCCTTCAAGGCACTGTAAGCTGCACCTTTCCACATGCTTCCCTCAGGTCCTTAAAATCTTACCGCGTGCCTCTCTGTAAAACATTTCCACTTGCTTAATCATGTATTCTCATTCAGTCATTCCTCAATTCCAAACTTCTATTCTGAGATTTTTCTGTGTCAGGCCGAGTGTGAGATGCTCGTCTACAATCTCATTCCATGAGATTCCATACCCATTTTACAGATTGGAAACTGAGGCCCGCAGTAGTGAAACAACTCGTCTGGGCATCCAAGGCTCCTGGGCTTGTTATTGGCAGCAAGGCTTTGTGATCTGAATTCTGATGCTGCTCCCACAGGCCACAGCTGTCACACACCCCGTAGAGCAAACATCTAGGCTTGTACCACACACGTATGACTCATTAGCACCAACGTGTCCATGCACATGTGCACCCCGACACATATATACACACATTACGTGTATTTGCACATGTGCATTTCCACAAATCTGTGGATCTACCTATACACGCACAGGTAACACACACACATACTTACACATAACTCTAACACTAATATCAGTGTACACACATCTACACGGATCCAGAACATGTATCACACAAACCCTTCCTACATAAAATCACAGCTATACACGCAAGCCCCCAACCCTAGCCTTATGGGACGGATCGGTGACACCAGTAAGTGTCCCAACCAGGTGAGGATCTGTCTGCCCACCGTGTCTTAGCTTGGCTGCTGGAGGGACTGGGGTTGCGAGGAGACGGGGTTCACCCTCCCCCACTCCCTCTCCCTCATTCTGAAAGTCCTCTGCCTGGTCCAGACTAGATCCTATCTAGAGCCCCCTCAGCCTAGGAGGCTCACAGATATTCCCCCCACCCTCCTAGCTGCTGTCCAGTCCTGGTACTTGGAATTATGACAAGATTGAGTAAAATGGGACCCTCCTCCCCCGAGGGAGTTCCAGGCTCAGACAGCCCTGCCACCCCCTCCTCCCCAGGAGGGATAGCATGCAGTGGGGGCCAGAGCAGGGTCTGTAGATCAAGTGGAGAAAGGGGCCCGGGACACACAGTGTTCCCCACAGGATGTGCTGACCCCAGCCCAGCACTGCCTCAGAAAGACCTCAGGCAGGATCACTGCAGCCCCTGTGCCCTAGGGTGATTCTCAGGGACCCCACACAGCCTAGAGAGGGCACACACAATCAGAAAGAACCAGAAGCCCACCAAAAATTAAGCCAAAAAGTGCCTGTTGATAATGACAGCCTCTTCCATAGTTCATCCCATCTGAGACCCGTCTCAATCATAAGACTGCTGCCAATTAAAACGAGACATGCTATAAATTGTATGAAGCATCCTAATGTCAGTGATGTCAAATGTGAGGGGAGATCATCTTAGAATAGATGAAAATAGGGCATTTCATTCATGCAACCGATATTTACTAGGCACGCACCATTGTGCCACGAACTGTTCTAGGTGCTGGGACACAGGCCGTGGGCAAAACAAAGTCCCTGCCCTTAGGAGTGATGAGCTAGTGGATTTACTGATTCCAGTTCTCCTGTAGCGTCTCCGTCTCCGTGTCCGGCTGTCACGGCAGCCCTGCAGATGAGGTCACAGGACTGATTAGGAAACAAAGGCTCTGAGAGATTGAGCAATTTGCCCAAGGGGACAAAGCCAGAAAATGCCTGGGCTGGGACTTGAACCCTATGCCTGCCAAGCTTTTCCCGATGCTCTATGTTGGTTCCATTAGGAAAGATCTGATTAGGAAACACAGTAACAGCCACCCATTTTCTAGGAGTTTCACAGCCAGGGTGCTTCTCATCCTTAGGTCAAAGGCAGGACAGGGTCATAAGTACCTGAAGTGCCAGTGACATAGTGGGCGTGAGTGAGGACCCCTCCCCCAAACAACCTCAGAGGTGACTTCCAGCCTGGCCTACTTGGGCCAGAAGCCTGACGCTGCGTGTCCCCAGGACTGGAGGTCCTCAGTAGTCAGTGAGGTCGACACCCAGGCCAAGAGGGTGGGGATGCCTGGTGCCTGAGAGCAGATTCCCGGGAGAGCTAGGGGGTGGGGAGGGATTGAGTTCCCAGGCCCTGTAAGCAGAGCCCCCTGCCCACCTGCCAGTCCCCAGCCCCGGATCATCTTTCTCCTAAAGAGCCGGTTCCATCCAGGGATACCAAAGATAGCTGCCCCCGACCCACCGCCATCAGCCTGATCCAGCCCCATCTGCTGCCTGGTGGACCCCTGAGTTCTGCCCTCCCACACTCAGGCAGGTTCTGTGCTTCTGAGAAGCTGACCCCTTCTGTCGCCCCCCACCTTTCCCAGGCCAGAGAGCATCCACCCCACCCCACCCTACTGTCAGCCTGATCAGCCCCATCTGCTGTTGGGAGGGCCCCCAAGACAGGTATCATAGGGGTAGAAGACAAGATTGGGATATCCTTAGTTTTTGTCAAAGTTGACATCGATAAGAGGCTCCACCAAAACCAGCAAAAATACGGGTAATAGGTTACGCCATGTCAGCCTGTGCCCTTTGAAACTACTCCGTCTTTAACTATCTCCTACCTCCCTCGTCTCCTTCTTCCCAAGTGAACCCCATTCAGGGGAAAATTGTCCTCTGCCACAGTTTTGTTGCAACTTTCCTCTGCATGTTAATTGGGCTAGAAAAATATCAAGGAGTCGCCATCTGCAGCCTCCACTCCCCTACTTGTAGGCCCTGGACAGGCCCAGGGACACCCCCCATGACCTCCCCCGCCCCCACACACACACCATGCCCGACCTCAGCCCCTACTCCTGGACCTTAATCGTGTTCCAGTCCCACAGGTGGGATCAGTCTACAAATGAGGAGGGGGCCTCACCCAGGCCACAGGGCAGCTGCTCTCGTGCCCCCCAGGAGCAGCCAACCTGTTCTGTCACCACCTCCTTGTTCAACCCAAAGAGTATAATTGCCCCCCTCCCCAGCCCAGCAGTTATCCTCCGTGTTCCCCAGTGCTGGGCAAATGCAATCAGGGTTCATTAACTGCTGCTTTGTATCTCATTTGCATAATGCCCCCATGACTGTCAAAATGCCAGAATCCTCCCAAAACCTCTGCCCATGACAGGAGAATGGAGCAGATTGCTCGCCAGCTATGGAGAAATAAACTGGACAAGGCTCTGCTGAGGGTCTGTGTAGAGGACTAAACACATGGGGATGGAAAGAATCAGAGCGAGAAAACCAACAACTACTGAGTTTCAGACCCTGAAAGGTTCCCCAGAGGAGGGGCAGTTGAAACTTACTGAGTGTGTGCTAAGGCCAGGCACCATGCACAGTGCTTTACACACTTCACCCACTTGTTTTCAACAATGAGCCATTTTACAGGTGTGGAAACTGAGGCTCAGAGCAGTTACGGCCTCACTATTCAAAGCCTGGGTCCCAGGTCCCACAGCTTGGGCATCACCTGGGAGTTGGTAGGAAAGGCAGAATCTCAGGTCCCACCCCAGACCTCCTGATCAGAATCTGCATTGTCACAAGATCCCAGGAGATTACAGTCTAAGGGACTTGGCCCGTGATATAGCTTGAAGTTGATAATGGTGTCAGAACTGAGGCATCTGACCAAATCCCATGTCAGTGTCTTTAATACATTTAACAAACATTTCCTGATCACCTACTACGTGCAGTGCTGCTCTAGGCAGCGAGACACAGCACATAACCATGAGATAACCCCATGGATGTTTCATGCCAAAGTGGGAGACACTCAACAAATAAAGAGTAAAAAGTTCAAGTGATGATGGGAACCATCAAGAAAAATAATGTGGGTAAAGGGATAGAGAGGGTAAGTGGGGGCCATTTTAGAATCCCTCTTTGAAGAGATAACATTTGAACAAAGACTTATATAAAGGGGAAAAGGAAGTATGTGATAACTTGGGGGGAGACTGTTTCTGGCAGAGGGGACAGCAAGGGCACATGTCCTGAAGTGGGGGTGAGCTCGGCACACTGAAGGCACCCAAAACTGAATGGGTGGGTGGACAGGTGGGTTGGTCGGTGAAGCGACAGCAGAGAGGGGAGTAAACAAGGTAGGAACAAAGAACAGGCAGGGGCTAGATCCTGTAGGGCCCTGTGGACCATGGTGAGGATCTGGTTTTATTCTAAGCAAGAAAGGAAGGCACTGGTATTTTTGAGCAAGGGTGGAGAAGAGGTCCAGTTAATGTTTTTGAAAGATCACTGTGGCTTTGATATGGAAAAGTTACTAGAAGGAGGCAACAGGCTAAAACAAAGAGACCAGTTAAGAGGCTTTTGCAATGTTTATTCCCAACAGAAATGAGTGTTTGTGGTCACTGAAACGAATGACCAAGAGCACTTGTAGCAGCTTTACTCATAGTAGCTCCAATCTGGAAGCAACCCAAATGCCCATCCACAAAAGGACTGATCAAAAATTCGTGTGGGGGCTTCCCTGGTGGCGCAGTGGTTGAGAGTCCGCCTGCCGATGCAGGGGACACAGGTTCGTGCCCGGGTCCAGGAGGATCCCACATGCCGCAGAGCGGCTGGGCCCGTGAGTCATGGCCGCTGGGCCTGCGCGTCCGGAGCCTGTGCTCCGCAAAGGGAGAGGCCGCGGTGGTGAGAGGCCCACGTACCGCAAGAAAAGAAAAGAAAAAAATCATGTAGTTATTGCATGCAGTTGAGGCAGTTTGCTTTTTCACTGCTGTCTAGGACTCCACTGTGCAAATGCTACCGTGTGGTTTGCTTACATAGTTGAATACTATACAGTAATGAAAAGCATCCAGCTACACACAACCACATGAAAAAAATCTCAAGACGTCATGATGAGCAAGAGAAGCACAAACTGAGAAGAACATACACAGTGGATTCTATTTTTTTTTTTCTGAGCAGGGGTCAAGTGGGGAGCCTTGCCTGGCAGTAACCAGTGCCCCATCCCCTACCACCAGGGTGTGGGGTGGTGGGTTCGCTGGGTGGTGCTTTCCCACATGGCCTCAGCTGGGGCTAAAATGTCCAAGACAGCTTCTTCATTCACACAACTGACCCTGTCCCTCCCCCTCCCCCCTTCCCTCTCTGCCTTCCCTCCCACGTGCTCTCTCCAACGGGGTACCTGGCCCTACTTAACATGATAGCTCAGGGCTCCAAGAGCACACATTCCAAAAGGACAAGTTCTAATGTGTGGCCACTTACCTATCAAGCAAGCCTCTGCTTCTATCACGCTGGCCAGTACCTCACTGGCCAAAGCAAGTCAACATGGCCAAGCCCAGCGTCCATGTGGCAGGTGGACAGGGGTGGGGAAGTGGGGGGAATTGGGGGGTGAGGCTTACCTAGGGTGTGAATAGCAGGAGCTGGGGCTCACAGGTGGGGTTAGGGAGCACCAGTGTACCCGACCACCACAGTAGGTCTATAACGGCCCAAGAATTGGCATTTTTTATGACTTTCTTTCCACGTAGCTCCCCATTGTGATACAGGCAGCCCAGTGAGCACACCTGCAGCACTGCTCCTATCCTATAACACCTATTCCATGACACCGTCATCGAAGAGGCTTTTACACCTCCCCACCTGTCTGGGCACCGATCTAAAGGAATGCCACAATCGCTGTCCTGGGGGGCAGACAGCCCAGGACAGACACACACACACTGTGACACAAGAAGCCTGTTCAGACACTGGCCTCTCCCACAAGCCTAGGGCTCTGGCTTTTAGTCCTGACTCAGCCCCATCCCAGCCCAAAGCCCTGGCATGGGTCTCCCCTCTCTGCCGGTATCAGATTCTTCCCTCAAAGTGAGGGGGTTGGACTAGATTATCAATTTCCAACTTCTGCACCACTCAGGGACACTGCATATTTTTTGACCCAAGGAACCCCACGTTTTGAAAGACTTTTGTCTACCAAACAAACCGCACATGCTAAGTAATTTTTTCAACTGGAAAACAAATTGACTTTTTTTTTTTTTGCCGCACCACGCACCACGCAGGATCTTAGTTCCCCCAACCAGGGATCGAACCCACACCCCCTGCAGTGGAACACAGAGTCTTTTTTTTATTATTATTAAATTTATTTATTTTATTTATTTATTTTTGGCTGCGTTGGGTCTTCTTTGCTGCACGCTGGCTTTCTCTAGTTGCGGCGAGCGGGGGCTACTCTTCGTTGCAGTGCCACGGCTTCTCA
Source organism: Phocoena sinus (assembly GCF_008692025.1). Lineage (NCBI taxonomy): Eukaryota > Metazoa > Chordata > Mammalia > Artiodactyla > Phocoenidae > Phocoena > Phocoena sinus. The sequence goes on along the minus strand of NC_045773.1, from coordinate 64,493,214 downwards.
TTGAGGTGGCTTCTCTTGTGGCAGAGCACAGGCTCTAGGCGTGCAGGCTTCAGTAGTTGTGGCACAAGGGCTCAGCAGTTGTGGCATGCAGGCTCAGTATTTGTGGCTTGCGGTCTCTAGAGCGCAGGATCAGTAGTTGTGGCGCACGGGCTTAGTTGCTCCGCGTCATGCGGGATCTTCCTGGACCAGGGATCGAACCTGTGTCCCCTGCATTGAAAGGTGGACTCTTAACCACTGGACTGCCAGGGAAGTGCCTTGACTTTTTACTCAATTAATTACCAGGTAGCGTTCTTGACCGGTATGGTATAATCAACATTTCTACGCTGAACTGAGAAAATTCTCACCAAAAGCAAAGAGCTCTGAAATATTGGGTGGACTGAGCTGCCTCAGCTGGGAAATGCTCAATGTTGGGGCAGCTTTTCACAACATTCAAAACAACCACGCCTCAGGAATTCCCAAGCAGTCCAGTGGTTAGGACTCGGCGCTTTCACTGCCAAGGGCTCAGGTTCAATCCCTAGTCGGGGAACTAAGATCCCACAGGCCGCATGGCGTGGCCAAAAAAAAAACCAAAATAACCGAGCCTCTCTCTGGAATCTGGGGCCGGTGGGCAGGGGATGCCAACTGAGATCGGCTGAACAGGGAATCCTCTGAGTATGAACCCATCCAGCTCTAAGTAGTCTGTATGCTGAGTGCTTCTCGGGGCCCACCACAAGCCAGCACACTGTGGAGAACCATGGGGACAACTCAGGGCATCTAAGGTGATACGGTCCATCCAGTTGCCACTGTCCATTCAGTTAAATAGATTTAAATAAATTTGAAAATTCAATTCCAAAAAAAAAAATCAATTCCTCAGCTGCACTAGTCACATTTCATGTGTTCAACAGCCACATGTGGCTAGTGGCTACCATCTTAGTGCAGAAATAGAACATTTCTGGGCTTCCCTGGTGGCACAGTGGTTATGAATCTGCCTGCCAATGCAGGGGACACGGGTTCAAGCCCTGGTCCGGGAAGATCCCACATGCCACAGAGCAACTAAGCCTGTGCTCCACAACGACTGAGCCTGCACTCTGGAGCCCGCGTGCCACAACTACTGAGCCCGCGTGCCACAACTACTGAGGCCCATGCGCCCTGGAGCCCATGCTCCGCAACAAAGAGTAGCCCCTGCTCACCGCAACTAGAGAAAGCCCACGCGCAGCAACAAAGACCCAATGCAGCCAAAATTAATTAATTAATTGCTTTTTAAAAAGAAATAGGGCTTCCCTGGTGGCGCAGTGGTTGAGAGTCCGCCTGCCAATGCGGAGGACTCGGGTTCGTGCCCCGGCCCGGGAGGATCCCACGTGCTGCGGAGCGGCTGGGCCCGTGAGCCATGGCCGCTGAGCCTGAGCGTACGGAGCCTGTGCTCTGCAAGGGGTGAGGCCACAGCAGTGAGAGGCTCGCGTACCGCAAAAAAAAAAAAAAAAAAAAAAAAAAATAGAACATTTCCATCATTGCAGAAAATTTAAAGAGACAGTGCTAGAAGGTAGTCCATACAAATGCAGGCATGTTCCAGTGTCACACACTTGATGGGGCCCAAAAGACGAGTTCCCTGCACATTACGTTCTAGTTGCTCCCCTGCTCATACGACACGATGGGGCTGCATTTCTTAGACCAAAAAAAAAAAAAAAAAAAAAGAAAATGGTTCCAAAACAGTGCAAAAGTCACATTTAGGGATGTAGCCAACCTTTAAAATGGTATGTTTACAGAGAGATGATTAATCTCCTGACAAAACTGCATGACCAATAATATTTGGAGCAAAAGCCACCAAGTATGACCCCTGTCAACACCCCCCTCCCCTGGCCAGGATCCCCCCCCACCACCACCAAAAAAAAGGAGAGAGCCAGGGGCTGTGTGTTTGCTCCTCCTGACAAACAGAAACTTCTTTGACCCTGCCAACCCCATTCTTTGTATTTCTCATTCTATAGTATTTCTCTATTTCTAAAGAAAGGGCTTCGCCACAAGGGGGCAGGGTGGGAAAGATGGTGGGGATGTCTGATTTATTGTGAAAGTAATTTCCAGGAGCAGACACTGTTGGTTCTGTAACCAACAGTCATTCCTCTTTGGCTCTTGCTGACCAGAGTCCTGACTACATAACAAGTGACTCAGAAGAAATGCTGACTGGCCTAAGACAGGGTCTCTCAACTTCAGCACTGTGGGCACTTGGTGCTGGATAATTCTTTGTTGGGGGGTTGTCCTATGCATTGTAGGATGTTGGGCCTCTACCCACTAGATTTCAGTAGCACCTACCCCCCAGTTATAACAAACAAAAGCTTCTGCAGACGCTGAATGTCCCCTGGGGGGGGCGAAATCAACCCAGATTGAGAACCACTGGTCCAAGATACAAACTCTAAGCCAGTGGTTCTCAAACTTGAACATTCAGCAGAATCACCCGAAAGACTTGTTAAAACAGATTGCTGGGCCTCACCCCCAAAGTTTCTGATTCAATAGGTCTGTGGTGGGGCTCAAGAATTTGCCTTCCTATTGAGTGCTCAGGTGATGCTGATGATCCTGATCCTGATGCGGGGACCCCACTTTAAGAACCACTGCTCTCTAAGTGATTTGTGGCACACCTGTTCCCCTGGCCAGTGAGACCAGAGAGAAAGACTTTCCAGGAAAGGATTCCTTGTTGATGATAAGAGACATTTAGGAAGAAATAGTCTCATCTTCTTAGACATTGTGGAGTCTGCATGTGATGTCTGGAGCTGTGGCAGCCTAATAGGAGCTAGGAGGAGGGCCGGAAAGAAGTGGTTTCTGGAGGTGATTGAATCACAGAACTAACCAATGCTGGAGATGTCCTCGGGAGATCCTGGTAACCAAGGTAATGAGTCTCCCTTTTTGTTTAAGTAAGCAGTTCCCAAACTTTGCTGCCCATTAGAATAACTGGGAAGCTTTAAAAACTCACCCCATACGAATTAAGTCAGAATCTCTGAGTGAAGGACCCAACGATCAGCATTTTTTAAACCTCCCCCAGGTATTTCAGCCAAGTTTAAGAACCCTTGCTACTGAAAGTGTGGTTGGGAGACCATCAGCATTAGTATTACCCGACAGCTTATTAGAAATGGAGACTCTCAGGCCCCACCCGACACTCTGAGACCTACTGACTCAGAGTTTGCATTTTAACAGGTAATATGTGATCTATTTACACAATAAAATTTGAGTCACAATGATTTAAACCATCTTGAGTTGTTTTTTCTGTTACTGGCATCCCAACTGTTACCATCTGCAAGGCTCACACGTCTGAACACAGGGTTCACATATTTTAAAATATCATGTTGAAATAATTCTTTCAAGAGACCCCAGTAGTTTCCCCAACACTGGAGAGTACTGTGATGGTGGGCACACATCACAATGGTGGGTCATAAAGTTGACCATGCCCATTCCAACAACTTAGGATTCTACTTCTTGGCATACATTCTTGAGAAAATCTTACGTCCTCAAGAAAACAAACACAAAAATGTCCTTTGCAATTTTGTTAAATCAGAAAAGGAAGAAAACCTAAATGTCCATAGTGGGCAAAATTGATAAATTATGGTATATTCATTACCATAATATTATCTAACATTTACTGAGCAGGAACTGTCCTAAATGCTTTAGATGGATGGCCTTGTTTAACTTCATAGCTTCCCTATAAGGCCGGCATTATTATTATTCCCATTTTATAGATGAGGAAACTAAGGTACAGAGCAGTAACTTGCCTAAGTTACTGCACAGAACTCACTGAGCTAGACAGGATTTGAGACCAAGCAGTCTGGCTCTAGAACTGACCGAATCATTACAGTAGCCTGCCTCATGGGGAAAAAAATCTTCCCTGACCCTCTGACCTTTTTACACAGATATGCCCATCCTTTCCACATACACACTCATGTCTATCCCAGCACCTGTAGTACTTAACTGCAACTATTATTTTCATACTGGTCTGCTGGCCCTTCTTAGAGTGCTCTCAACCCAAACGCACATGAGAATCACCTGGAACACTTTTTTTTAAAAAACTGTGGTGAGGGAATTCCCTGGTGGTCCAGTGGTTAGGCCTCCGTGCTCTCACTGGCAGGCGCTAGGGTTCCTCCCTGGTTGGGGAACTAAGATTCCGCAAGACACGTGGTGCGGCCAAAAAAAAAACCTGTGGTGAAATATATATAACATAAAATTTACCACTTTAACCTTTTTTTTTTTTGCGGTACGTGGGCCTCTCACTGTTGTGGCCTCTCCCGTTGCAGAGCACAGGCTCCGGACGCACAGGCTCAGCGGCCATGGCTCACGGGCCCAGCCGCTCCGCAGCATGTGGGATCTTCCCGGACCGGGGCATGAACCTGTGTCCCCTGCATCAGCAGGCGGACTCTCAACCACTGCGCCACCAGGGAAGCCCTTTAACCATTTTTAATCGTACAATTAGGTGTATTCACATTGTTATACAACCACTACCACAATCCATCTCTAGAGCTTTGCATCACCCCAAACTGAAAGTCTGTACCTATTAGAAACTCCCCATTCCCTGCCTTCCCTCCAGCCCCTGGCAACCACCATTCTACCTTCTGTGTCTATGAATTTGCCTAGTCTAGGAACCTCATATTAGTGGAATCACACAATACTCGTCCTTTTGTGTCTGGCTTCTTTCACTTAGCATAATGTTTTCAGTGTTCATCCATGTTGCAGCATGTATCAGAATTTCATTCCTGTTTAAGGGTGAATCATCTTTCATTGTATGGATTTACCACATTTTGTCTAACCTTCATCCACCAATGGACATTTGGGCTGTTTTCACCTTTTGGCTATTGTTAATAACGCTGTTATGAACAATCGTGTTTCAGTATCTGTTTGAGTCCCTGCTTTCGATTCTTTTGGGTAGATACCTAGAAGTGGGATTTTGGATCATATTCTATGTCTAACTTTTTGATGAACCATCAAACTGTTTTCCACAGCAGCTGTACCCGTTTACATTCCCATCAGCAATGCAGAAGAGTTCCAATTTCTCCACATCCTCACTAACACTTGTTATTTTCTGCTTTTTTTGATAATGGCCATCCTAATGGGTGCGAAGTGGTATCTCATTGTAGTTTTGATTTGCATTTCCCTAATGATTAATGATATTGAACATCTTTTCATGTGCTTATTAGCCATCTGTATATCTTCTTTGTAGAAATGTCTATTCAAGTCCTTTGCTTATTTTTTAAACCGGTTGTTTGGTTCTTTGCTGTTGAGTTGTAGGAGTTGTTTATACATTCTGAATATTAATCCCTAACTAGAGATATCATTTGCAAATATTTTCTCTCATTCTGTATGTTGTCTTTTCACTCTCTTGGTAGAGTTTTAAATTTTGATGAAGCCCAATTTATTTATTTATTTTTTCTTTTGCTGCCTTGCTTTTCGTGTCATATCCAAGAAATCACTGCCAAATCCAATATTATGAAGATCCCCCCCTTCATTTTCTTCTATGAGTTTTATCACTTTAGTTCTTACATTTAGGTCTTTGATCCATTTTTGTATATGGTGTCAGGTAAGAGTCCAACTTTATTCTTTTGCATGTGGATGTCCAATTTTCTTACTTATGACTCTTTATTTTTTTTTAATATCCTCAAGGGTTTTTCTTTTGTTTTTTTTTCTTATTTTTGGCTACGTTGGGTCTTCATTGCTGCGCGTGGGCTTTTCTCTAGTTGCAGCGAGCAGGGGCTACTCTTCCTTGCGGTGCGCGGGCTTCTCATTGCGGTGGCTTCTCTTGTTGCGGAGCACAGGCTCTAGGCACGCGGGTTTCAGTAGCTGCGGCTCGCAGGCTCAGTAGTTGTGGCTTGCAGGCTCTAGAGCACAGGCTCAGTACTTGTGGCGCACAGGTTTTGTTGCTCCGCGGCATGTGGGATCTTCCCGGACCAGGGCTCAAACCCATTTCCCCTGCATTGGCAGGTGGATTCTTTCTTTCTTTCTTTTTTTTTGCGATACGCGGGCCTCTCACTGTTGTGGCCTCTCCCGCTGCAGAGCACAGGCTCCGGACGCGCAGGCTCAGCGGCCATGGCTCACGGGCCCAGCCGCTCCGCGGCATGTGGGATCCTCCCGGACCAGGACACGAACCCATGTTGCCTGCATCGGCAGGCGGACTCTCAACCACTGTGCCACCAGGGAAGCCCTGGCAGGCGGATTCTTAACCACTATGCCACCATGGAAGTCCCTTACCCATGACTCTTTTAAAACTCCTCAAGTCCATGCTGCACCCCAGACTCTCTGTGGTGGGGCCCAGGCATCAGCAATTCCAAGGTCCTCAGGTGGTTCCCAAGAGCATCCCAGGCTGAGAGCCACTGTCCTACTGCACTGAAGCCTTCTTAGTCCCAGGCCATCTCGTGTTGGTCTCTGTATTCCCACTTTCTAGCACAAGGCATGGTCCATGAGACATTCAATGGGGTTTATGCTGGGCTTGGGGTGATCATGGGAGACTCTAGCCCTGGAACTTCTCAAACACATGGGCTTCTCAAACACATGTCCAGGCCCAGGGCTGTGACAGGTGCATCCAAGGAGATGAAGCAGGATCAGCCAGAGGCTCAGCCCCAGGGGAGCATGGGTGGCCTCGGGAGAAGTCACAGAGTCCAATGGAAACAGCCTACTGGACGGTGTGGGACAGGCTGGAATCAGAGAGGTCTGGCTGCTGGGGAGGGCTGCCAGGGGCAGGGCTGGGGTGCAGGCTTGGAGGGGCAGGGAGGAAGGGGAGCTCAGGGCAGGAGGAGCTTGAGCAGAGATGTAGAGGTGAGCTCATATGGAGCAAATGGGGGAGCCTCCCAAGGAGCACAGAAGGAGTAATCTTAGCAGCAGCCGACATCTGTTGGAAACCTGTCTGCTTTCCACCATTATGTTTCCTCATCTTAAAATGGGGGTGATGGCAGCACTGACCTCACAGGGCAGCTGGGGGGACAGGAAAAGTCCCAGAACCGTGCCTGACGCAGAGGAAGCACTCAATTATGCCAGCTACAGAGTCCATTGTTATTATCCCCTTTAATCTCAAAAACAACACTAAGAGATGTCTACCATTATCTTTTTTTTTTTTTTTTTTTTGCGGTACGTGGGCCTCTCACTGTTGTGGCCTCTCCTGCTGCGGAGCACAGGCTCCGGACGCGTAGGCTCAGCGGCCATGGCTCATGGGCCCAGCCGCTCTGTGGCATGTGGGATCTTCCCGGACCGGGGCACGAACCCGTGTCCCCTGCATCGGCAGGCAGACTCCCAACCACTGCGCCACCGGGGAAATCCCTATCTTTATTTTTTAAAGAGGAAACTGGGGGTCAGGAAGGTGAAGTCAGCAGCCCAATGTCACACAGCAGGAATGAGCCATGATTCAAACTCTATTCTGACTCCAAAGCCCATGCACGAATCTTCCACAAAACTGGGGCACCAAAGGCTGGATTCCTGGGATCCAGATCTGGAAGGGCCACTGTGTCTGGACCAACTCTTTCGTTTTGTAGAGAAAGACAACCAGAGAAGGGAGGTGAGCACAAGGCCCCACAACATGTCAAGCTGGAGGGATCTGGGGCTGAAGCTTCTAGAAAGACCAATGAGCAGAACCAGTCACTGCCCCCGCCAGTGGTCACCGCTCACCAGGTCAGCGAGCACCACCTGCCCTGCTTCCAGCCAGCTCAGCCCGGAGAGTGCTGGGGAGCTGGAGCGTCACCCAGGGGGAGGAGGCTGCCTCTGCGCTGAGAACTCACCACCTGCCTCCCCATTCAGGCTGGCAGAGATCACCCTGAGCGGGCTCCCAGCTCCCAACCCCCTCAGTCGGGGCCTGCAGCCCAGAAACCCCTTGACAGGCCCCCACTGCAGCCCTGTACTCGCCACAGGGAGGAAGCAGGGCAATTATAGATGACCTTTGCAGGGAGCAGAATGTAAACTGGAATCCGTTTGCCTGTACAATCTTCATCGTTACCACAGCAATTATCTGCAGTGAGCCATTGTGACCAAGGCTTCAGTGCAGGTGCTGGGCCCCAACACGCTTTAGCCCCTGCCTTCCCCCTCACAGGCTGTCCTTTGTCCCACGGCATAATCTCCTGCATCTGCACGACCGGCTGCCTCTCCAGCTACAATGGCAGGGTGGGCTGGGGGGCTCAATCATCAACCTAGGTTTGGGAAATGTTAGGGGGTACAGGAAGGGATTCCTGAATATTTCCTATTCTTTCCCTCACTGTCAACTTTTCCAACAACTGAAAGCTCCTTTTTGTCCCACATCTAAATAACCACTGGAAGAGTTAAGGGACAAGATGTGAGTCATTCACACTCTAGTATAATAAGTTTACACAGCCAGCTTTCTGCCTGATGCCTAGCTGACATCCTGCCCATTTGGGGATCGGGGTGGAAATTAGGAGTGTTGATAGAAGAGGAAAGAGAAGAGAGCAGGAAGTGGGAGAGGAAAGAGGTGCTCCTGAGAGAGGTGTCAAGAGTAAGGGACTTTGAACTGAGCCAAATGACTTGAATGGTACATCCCATAAGGGGAACTGGAGACAGGCTTGAACTTGTAGTAACTAACACTCATGCCAGAATCCAGACAGTAACTAACCAGTGTTTGCCCACGTTCCAGGAGGCATTCCAAGTACAGCATAAAGACCCGCCTATAAAGCCCTTGGCTGGGAAGTGGTCTGAATCCTCACCACCCGAAGTGTGGTCCATGGACCAGCAGCACTGACATCACACGGGAGTTCGTGAGAAATGCAGAATCTTGGGCCCACAAGACCTCCTAACTCAAGATCTTCGAGCAAGGTCCCCAGGAGACTGCTGAGAACATCAAGGTTGGAGAAGTTAGGCCCAGAGAGGCCTTGGAATTACCTGCTTCTAAGAGGACCTTGATGGGCAACAGGCAGGGGTACACCATGAAACAAGGAAGGGGGTTGCTGTGGGGCTGGCCCTGAGTTGCTTTCTAAAGGAAGGGGGGAGCCAAAGGCCAATAAAACTAAGAAGGAAATCTGGGGCCCTGGACTTGGAATCCACTGCTGGGTTCATGGTCACTTTGCCACTAACTTGCTGCATGACTTTGTACACGTGATTAGCCTCAGTTTCCCCTTCTGTCCTATGGGGCTGATACTATGTTCTCTTGCTGCCTTTGGGGGCTGCTGTGAAGCCCAAAGGAGCTCGGATGAGAAAGCATTTTGGAAACCATGAAACACTGGACAGGGTGCGTCACCGTGGATGCTTCTGGCTGTCCTCATGAGATCCACAGAAGCGTGGCCTCACAGGCAGCAAAATTGACCTGCTTCTTTCCACAACCCTTCAGAGCTGGAATCTCAGGCTGAAAGGAGATGGCCAAACCAAGTTACCTGAGGGTGTTATTATCTGATAGCATTTTAATGTATCTGCCAGGATTTGGTTTTGGAGAAGACACTTGGAAATGAATATCAGGTACAGTCAAGTGGGGGTGGTCCTGGAATTCCCTGGCGGTCCAGTGGGTAGGACTCGTGCTTTCACTGCCAAGGGCCTGGGTTCGATTCCTGATCAAGGAAATAAGATTCCACAAGCTGCATGGCACAGCCAAAAAAAAAAAAGTGGGGGTGGTCCCAGGGCTCCCCAAATCTCATACCCACCCACCTGCCAGGGAGCAGTGGTTTCCCACCCTGACTGCACATAAGAATCACTGATGTCTGGACCACCAGAATGGCTAAAATAAAAGGGCAGACAATACCAAGTGTTGGTGAGGATGCAGAGCAACCAGAACTCTGGAACACTGCTGGTGAGAATATAAAATGGTGCAGAGGACTTCCCTGGTGGCGCAGTGGTTGAGAGTCTGCCTGCTGATGCAGGGGACGCGGGTTTGTGCCCCGGTCCAGGAGGATCCCACATACCGTGGAGCAGCTGGGCCCGTGAGCCATGGCCACTGAGCCTGCACGTCCGGAGCCTGTGCTCCGCAAAGGGAGAGGCCACAACAGTGAGAGGGCTGCATACCGCAAAAAAAAAATAAAATTAAATTAAAAAATGGTGCAGCCACTTTGGAAAACTATTCAGCAGGGATTTCCCTGGTGGTGCAGTGGTTAAGACTCCGTGCTCCCAATGCAGGGGGTCTGGGTTCAATCCCCGGTCAGGGAACTAGATCCCACATGCATGCCACAACTAAGAGTTCGCATGCCACAACTAAGGAGCCAGTGAGCCGCAACTAAGGAACCCGTGAGTCACAACTAAGGAGCCCGCCTGCCACAGCTAAGACCCCATGCAACCAAATTTAAAAAATAAGAAAGAAAAAGAAAACTATTTGGCAATATCTACTAAAGTTCACCAACCCTGCCACTCTCGAGTAGACACCCAACAGTAACGAGTGCACACGGCCACCGAAAGACACGTACACGAGGGACATTCCTGGTGGTCCAGTGATTAAGATTCCACACTTCCACTGCAGGGGGTGTGGGTTTGTTGGACCATGGTCAGGGAACTAAGATCCCACATACCGTGGGGCGTGGCCAAAAAAAAAAAGGGCATGTACACAAATGCGCACAGCAGTCGGATTCACACTAGCCCCCAAACAACCCAAATGTCCACCAATACATGAAAAACTAAATATTGATAAATTGTGTGCTGGGCTGTGTGCTGCGCCGCCCAGAAGCCCTGCTTCAGGACAAAAGTATCCCCCAGCTGTGGGGAATATTTACTGCTGACAAGTCTCAGTCCCTCCCCAAGGACTGCCCTCCACCTTACAGCCCTGTCGCAGGGGAAGCTCGCATCCAATAACTGGTTGACACGGGCCTGGATCCCTGGATCCTTAATTCAGGACGACTCTGAAGCACCATCCCAGCCTCAGCGCTCCCCAGGCGATCAAGTGAGGCAGGTGTTAAAAGTGCACCGTCGGTCCAACCCCTCCCTCTCTCTGGCCTGTCCTGCTTCCCTGCCCTCTTACAACCAGAGCAAGATCCCATGACCCTCCCTCGCACAAATCATTTCAGAGTCTGTTTGCCCGGAACCCAACCTAGCCAGTAGCTCTAGGAAGCAGCCCCTGAACAGTGGGATGGAGCTGGGTCACCCACTGATGGCGGGCAGTGAGGACCACAGCTGGGGCAGAACTGGCAGCCTGCAAGTAGCAGCAATGAAGCTGCGAACACCTTTCCAGGTTGGACTCGGAGGGAGCGCGCTGAGGGGGCGGGGAATTTCTCTGGAGTTTGAGAGGCTAGGGGAGTCATAATTAATTATAAAGCCCAAGGAATGGGCCGGCTCTTGCTGGGGCTCTTATGCACCGGAGAAAGACAATTCTAAAAGGCTGAGAGTGATTAATCACTAATTTAAGGCCAAACGTGGAAGCCAAGGACCTCCTTAGCTGCATATAAATTCTCTTCTCCTGCAGGTGCAGGGGAGGGAAAAGCTGAGGGGCAGGCGCAGGGCTTAATTATAAGCAGAGCAGAATGTCAGAGAAGGTTGAAGTCTCAGCCAACAATGAGTCTGCAGCACCAAGGTCAGGCCCTGCTCCGGAAACAGTGGAACTTGGAAGTGACCCCTCAGAGCACAGAACACGCCCTGCTTGAGGATGATGCTGAGGAACCTCCCTTAGAATTGCCCCCCTCCTCTCCTGGCCACCAGAGCAATAGCTAAGGTAAGTCACACCTCAGCCGGAGGCTTGAAGGAGCCCTGCATTGGCAGAACCAGGAGAGCACAGGGGATGCGATCTAAGGGGCTGGATCAAGGTTGGGGGTGGGGATGTAGAGCCGGATAAGGGAGAGTTAATACCATAAACAAGCACTGACACCCTGACAAGGACCCCGAACGATGGTGTTAGCACATTGCTTGGAGAAAGTTGTATCCCAGGGAGTTCCCTGGAGGTCTGTGGTTAGGACTCCACGCTTCCACGGCCAAAGGCACGGGTTCGATATCTGGTTGGGGAACTAAGATCCCGCATGCTGCGCAGCGGAGCCAGAAACAAAGTGGTATCACAGCACAAGAAGTAGAAATGCCAGGGCTGCCAGGTCAGACGGTGGAAGAGGGGCCAAAAGGCTCAGAGAAGTCACAGTGTCAGGTGAATATGGCGTGTCAGGCTGGAAAACCCACCAGATGTCCATCTTCTGCAGGACAGTCTGATCGACTCTCCATTTGCCAAAGCCATAGGAAAGTGCTGGTTACGGGGCAGGGGGTGGGTGCCAGCAGCCTGACAAGCTCAGGGATGAGTGTCCTCTGAGGACCTGAGACTAGGAGCCGCTGTTACGGAACTGGGCACCCTGACAGCAATGGAGAGGACAGGATGCCCAAATAAGGAGCCAGGTGGCAACACATACTGATCAGAAGCAAGGTGAGTGCATTTATCACAGCTTTTGGCGAGGTCAGAGGGCAGTTGGGAGGACCTGACATGCACAGCTTTGGAAATGGTTACTAGAACCGGCATCCCTAGAGGCAAGCCAGATGGGCAGCCAACCGGGACACTGCCCACTCTCTATAATCAAAAGAAACCAAGGCCTGGGAATTCCCTGGCGGCCCAGTGGTTAGGACTCAACGCTTTCACTGCCAAGGGTGCAGGTTCAATCCCTAGTGTGGGAACTAAGATCCTGCAAGCCTCGCGTTGTGGCCAAAAGAAAGAAAGAAAGAAACCAAGGCCTGATGATCTGGATCTGAGGGCTGCACCCCAGTAAAAAGTCCTGATCCTTTGCCCAGTTTCCACACCTGAGCAAGGTTTCAGGTCCAACTGACTGAAGGAGAGCGAGGGCCCTGCGACCCCAGAACAAGTATATATGGTAATGATTCCATCAGGCCCTCCCCAGAGGGACTCACACAGCCATTCATTAGGGAAACCACCAGTGGAGAAAGAGGATACCCAAATACACAGGCAATTCAAGGACTATTAGACACAGGGTCCAAACGGACCTAGGTACCAGGGGCCCTGAAAGTCATCATGGGCCCTCGTTAGGATGGGAGCATATGGGGACCAGGTGATAAATGGATTTCTGGCCCAGGTCTAGCTCCCAGGGAGTCCACTGGGTCTACCCTGTGTCCCTCTGTATTATGTGGGGGCAGTCACCTCGCTGTCTGGGTCTGATGTCTGCCCTGCAGGTGAAGGGCTGCCCTAGGCGGAGAGGCTGGAAGAGTGGGATGTAGATTCACATCCTGAGATCCACCCTCCCCTGTGAACACCCAGAGGAGTGTCCTTGGAACCCACCAGACCCTGTTCAAAATCCCAGTCCTGCCCCTTCCTGGCAAGTGACCCTTGATTTCCTCATCTGCAAAGCGGGGCGAGGACACCTGCTCCACACAGAGGCCATGAGAACCATGGTGAAGACCAGCGTTTCACACCACCTCCTCCTCCCGAGCTCTCAGCTGAGGCTGTGACGATGATGCTGAGAAAACAGGAGCCTAAAGAGAACGGCCCACACTGGCTCCCCCGCCACTGCTCCCCACCCCCAGGCTCCGCCTCCCTCCCACTGGGCACCAGCCCCCCCCAGCTCCCCAACTGCATCGCCCCAACAATTCTCTCCCCTCCCCCACATGATCGGTTTTTCCCTCATATAGGGAAACTTTCCCATCAAGGGAGAAACGGTGGTTTTTCTATCACTAAAAAAAAAAAGTCTCTCCGCAGACTGCAAGCTGCCCTCAGCCCCTGCCCGGTGGGACTGATCCTTGGCTCCTAGAGGACACCCCTGGGAAGGCCGCCCACCCGCCCTGTCTCCACCCCTTCCCAAAGCCCCTCCAATAGGGCTCTGGCCCCCACCGTGCCAAAGCACCCCGTCCCCGTCTAATCCTCCTCCTGCCGTGCTCAGCGGCCACCCCATCGTTGGCCCTGAAACACGTGGCCCCTCAGCTTCTCTGACACCACGCCGCCACCTGGGTCACTCCTTGGTCTCTCCAACCTCTAAGCCTGCGCACCCAGCCCGGGCCTGGGGCCCCTCGTCTTCCCCGTCTACACCTGCTCTCAAGGGGAGCTCATCCGGCCTGTGGCTTTAGTACCTCACTCATATTTCCAGCCCCAACTCTGCCGCTGAATTCCAGCCTGTAAACCCAACCACCTCCTTAATGCCCCATTTGGATGTTGAACATGTAGACACGTCCCAGTGGAACTCTCTATCGCTCTGGTCTTCGCCCTTCAGAAAAGGACACCACTGTTCACCCACATGCTCAAACCAAAGACCTAGGTTCCTCTCCTTCCCTCACCCCCATAGCCCCCACTGACTCTCCCTTCACCAGACCCAGAATCCAGCCACCCCACATATACACAATGGAATATTACTCAGCCTTAAAAAGAAATGAAATTGAGCTATTTGTAATGAGATGGATAGACCTAGAGTCTCTCATACAGAGTGAAGTAAGTCAGAAAGAAAAAGACAAATACCGTATGCTAACACATATATATGGAATTTAAGGGAAAAAAATGTCATGAAGAACCTAGGGGTAAGATAGGAATAAAGACGCAGACCTACTGGAGAACGGACTTGAGGGTATGGGGAGGGGGAGGGGTGAGTTTTGACAGGGCGAGAGAGAGTCATGGACATATACACACTAACAAACGTAGTAAGGTAGATAGCTGGGGGGAAGCAGCCGCAAGGCACAGGGATATTAGCTCGGTGCTTTGTGACAGCCTGGAAGGGTGGGATGGGGAGAGTGGGAGGGAGGGAGACGCAAGAGGGAAGACATATGGGAACATATGTATATGTATAGCTGATTCACTTTGTTGTAAAGCAGAAACTAACACACCATTGTAAAGCAATTATACCCCAATAAAGATGTTTAAAAAAAAAAAAAAAAAAAAAAAAAAAAAATAATCCAGCCACCCTGCAGCCCCCTGCCATGGACGGTGGGTCCGCACCACCATCGTCTCTCCCCTGGAGGATGTGTAGTTTCCTAAAAGGTCTCCCTACTTCCACCCTTGCCCCTTCTGTCTGTTTGCATGACAGTCATCTTTTTAAAATATAAGTATAATTTTGACGTGTCACACCCCTGCTGAAACCCCCCAGTGACTCACCATTTCACTGAGAACAAGTTGCTCAGGCTTGCCAGGCCTACAGGCCAATGTGGAATGGACCGAGCTGTTTGTTTGTCTTCACCTCCGACCTCTCCCCACACCCCCTCACTCCCCTCCTGGCAGTTTGTCCTTACTGTGTCCCTGACACAAATCAGGCTCTGCCCTGCCTCCGGGCCTTCGCATTTGCTGCTCCCTGTGCTGGGCTGCCCTTCCCCTGATATCCACAGGCTTATTCCCTGCCCTGTTTAGGTCTCCGATCAATGTCCCTGACCCCCCCACCTCATCTAAAACAGCCAGCCCACCCCCATGGCTCCCTAGCCCCTTTCCCCTGTTCTATTTCTCCATTGTAACACTTATCACTCCCTGATGTTACTTTTTTAAATTAACAGACTTTATTTTTCAGAGCAGTTTCAGGTTCACAGCAGAACTGAGCAGAAAACAGAATTCCCACATAGCCCCCCCGCCCCCACCAACACACACACACACATATACTCCCCTGCCCTCAACATCCCTCATCAGTGTGGTTCATTTGGTACAATCCACGAAGCAACACTGACATATTATTATCAACCAAAGTCCATCCTGTACATTAGGGTTCACTCTTGATGTTGTAGTCTATGGATTTTGGCAAATGTATAATGGCATGTATCCACCACCACAGTATCATACAGAACAGTTTCATTGCCCTAAATATCCCCAGTGCTCCATTTATTCCTCCCTCTCTCCAAACCCCTGGCAACCATGGCCTTTTTATTGTCTCTGAAGTTTTGCCTTTTCCAGAATGTCATATAATTGGAATCATAGCGTAGGTAGCCTTTGCAGATTGGCTTCTTTCATTTAGTAATACGTCTTTTAAGGTTCCTCCATGTCTTTCACGGCTTGATAGCTCATTTCTTTTTATCATGGAAAAGCACTCCATTGTCTGGGTGTACCACAGTTTATTTATCCATTCACCTATTGCAGGACATCCTGGTTGCTTCTAAGTTTTGGCAAGTAAATTCCTTAATGTTCACAAATACACAATAGCGAGCTAAAGGCACGGATGAGTCCTGCAGTAAAGAAAATTCTTTACCTTGGTTGAATTTGCTTTTTCCCAAATTTGACCACTGACAATGTGTCCAAGTGCAGCTTCCCACCTCCTGGAGCTCATCCTAGGAGGGCCCTTCTGGGCTAGGGCAGCCAAAGTAGGGTTTTCCTTGAAGGAGAAGAGCTGAGAGCAACAAAGCAGAGTGGGAGGCACCCAGGGAAAGGAAATGGTTGAGTTTGGGGGTTTGGAGGATGTGGGTTGGGCTGGAGTGAGGACCCCAAGAGAAGCTATGGGAACTAAACTGGAGACCTGACTCTGGGGCCCTGCAGCCACATAGCAGCTGGGTGCCCCTGGGCAGGCCACCTCCCTCCTCTGTGCCTCAGTGTCACTGTAAGATGAGGCCCTACTGCCCAGAACTGCTGAGGCTATAAGTGAGTCCTTAGGTTGGTTTCTAGAATTCAAAAAGCCTAATGCCTCCAATACCCAGACTGAGTCTCAAAGACCATTCCCCGTTAAATGGATCCACAAGGAAAAGACAACCCACGGAAATGGGGAAAAAAATATTTGCAAATCATCTATCTGATAAGGGGCTAGTATCTAGAAAACATAAAGAACTCTAACAAGTCGACAATAAAAAGACAAATTACCCAATTTAAAAACGGGCAGGGCTTCCCTGGTGGCACAGTGGTTGGAAGTCCGCCTGCCGATGCGGGGGACACGGGTTCGTGCTCCGGTCCGGGAAGATCCCACATGCCGTGGAGCGGCTGGGCCCGTGAGCCATGGCCGCTGAGCCTGCGCGTCCAGAGCCTGTGCTCCGCAACGGGAGAGGCCACAACAGTGAGAGGCCCACGTACCGCAAAAAAAAAAAAAAAAAAAAATGGGCAAAGTATATGAAAAGACATTTCTCCAAAGAAGATACAAAAGGCCAATAAGCACAGGAAAAGATGCTCAATATTATTAGTCCTTAGAGAAATGCAAATCAGACCCACAATAAGGGGGAATGTAAATGGTACAGTCTAGAGAACAGTCTGGCAGTTCCTCAAAAGATTAAACATAGAGTTATGAAATGATCCAACAATTCCACTCCTAGATATATATCCAAGAGAAATGAAGACATGTCTACACAAAAACGTGTATACTAGTGCTCACAGAAGCATTATTAATAATAACCAAAAAGTGAAAACAACTCAAATGTCCATCAATGAATGAATAAACAAAATGTATATACACACAATGCAATATTATTTAGTCATAAAAAGGAATGAAGTACTGTTATATGCTACAACATGGAAGACCCTTATAAACATTATGCTAAGTTAAAGGAGCCGGACACAAGAGATATGATTCCACTTATATGAAATATCCAGAACAGGCAAATTGACAGAGACAGAAAGTAGACTGGTGGTTGAGGAAGGGGGAACTGAGCAGTAACTGCTGATGAGCATGGGGTTTCTTTCTGGAGACATGGAAATGTTCTGGAATTAGATAGTGGTGATGGGTGCACAAATTCGTGCATGTGCTAAAAGCCACTGAATTATACATTGTGAAAATTATGGTATATGCATTATATCTCAATTTAAAACAACAACAAATTATATATATATATATATATATATATATATAATCTCCAGCTCTTTGGAGAAATGGCTGATTGCAGCTCAGATGAGCCAGGAACATCTTCATTCCAGAAAGCAAGGACACTTCCAAAGTTGTGTGAATGGATGCCAGAGTCAACTTCAAGAGGCTCCCATGGCCAAAGATGGGAAAATTTGAGCATCACTGAGAATAATGAGTCCAAGGACTGAAACTCATAAGATTTATAAAAATCCATAATGATAATCAAAATCTAAAAAAAAAAACAAACCCCAAAAAGTCCGCTAATAACCAAATATCTGCAAGAATGTGAGCACTGGGGACTTCCCTGGTGGCACAGTGGTTGGGAATCCGCCTGCCAATGCAGGGGACACAGGTTTGAGCCCTGGTCCGGGAAGATCCCACGTGCTACGGAGCAACTAAGGCCGTGTGCCACAACTACTGAGCCTGTGAGCCACAACTACTAAAGCCCGCGTGCCTAGAGCCCTGGCTCTGCAAAAAGAGAAGCCACCACAATGAGAAGACCGCACACTGCAACAAAGAGCAGCCCCTGCTCACCGCAACTAGAGAAAGCCTGCATGCAGCAACAAAGACCCAATGCAGCCAAAAATAAATAAGTAAATAAAATTAAAAAAAAAAAAAGAATGTGGAGCACTGGGATCCTGCACACACTGCTTGTGAGTTGGTACAACCACTTTGGAAAACAGTTTAGCATTATCTAGTAAATTTGAAAATACACATTCCCCATGACCCAGCAATTCCACTCCTAGGAATACACCCTGCAGAACTGCACGCATGTATTTACCCAGAGTCGTGCATAAGAATGTTCTGAGTAGCATTTTTCACAAGAGCCACGGTCAGAAAACAATCCTGATGTCTGTAAACAGTAAACTGGGTAAGTAAATCATGATACATCTACATATCAGAACACTATGCAATGATAGAAAACGAAAGGACTGGGACTTCCCTGGTGGTCCAGAGGTTCCTGTGCTCCCAATGCAGGGGGCCCAGGTTCAATCCCTGATCGGGGAACTAGATCCCATATTCATGCCGCAACTAACAGCCTGCATGCAGCAACTAGAAACATGCTGCAATGAAGATCCCGCATGTCGCAACTAAGACCCGGTGCAGCCTAAATAAATAAATAATAAAAAACAAACAAAAAAACAAAAGGACTACCGCTACAAAGAACGATGTAGATGCATGGTAAAAAGAAAATGTTGATTGAAAACAACAACAAAAAAAGACATAAAAGAATACATAATTCCATTAATTAAAATTCAAAAAGAGACAGAGGGCTTCCCTGGTGGCGCAGTGGTTGGGAGTCCGCCTGCCGATGCAGTGGACACGGGTTCGTGCCCCGGTCCGGGAAGATCCCACATGCCGCAGAGCGGCTGGGCCCGTGAGCCATGGCCGCTGAGCCTGCGCGTCCGGAGCCTGTGCTCCGCAACGGGAGAGGCCACAGCGGCGAGAGGCCCGCGTACTGCAAAAAAACAAAAAACAAACAAAAAGAGACAGAAAGAACTATTCGGTTTTAGATGTAGACTTACGTGGTAGAACCAAAAACAAAGCAGATAATAAGCCCAACTATTTAGAATGGTGGGTCCCTCCAGGGAGAGAGAGGGGCTTGTGGTGGGGAAGGGTCCATGGGAGTCTTTTGAAGCAGCAGCAATTCTCTATTTTTGACCTAAATGGTGGGGACATGGGTGTTGGCTTTATATTAATTTGTTAAAATGTGTAACCTATTTTATATACTTTTGTATTTTAAAACTAGGAATATTACTCACTGGTCACCTTTGGAGGTTGCTAAAGCACCAACTCATTTCTCTAAAAAATGATAAAGGGAAAGAATCAAGCCTTTGTCCTACTGTATATGCCATATTTCAGAATAGCACAATCGGTAAAGAGGGAAATTTCTTTATAGAAGTCCAGCAAACGAAATGATCAAATTAGAAAATTCACCATCTGGTGGGAAGAAAAATGTGCTGGAAATCTGACGTTAACTTGCAGCGAAGGTGGGAGGGCCACGGCTCTCAGGGCTACTCCCGTCTTCCAGACCCTGCATCCCCCCTGCTGACTGCAGCCACGGTGCCCAGGCTGTGAGCAGACTACCACTCCAATGGTCATGCCAACAGGGAGATGGGCTTACCTGCATGCGCTTTCTATGGTATTTTGTTTGCAAAGTTTGCACAAATATTCTCAGAATTCTGCCAAATGGGGCGGGGGTGGGGGGGCAGGCACCTCCTTAGCATGGCCCCTGGAGGAAGCCTCCAGGCCTGAAGCAAAGGACAGAGGCCCGGCCATCACGGCCCAGCACAGCTGAGCAATGGTTCAGAGCAGCCTAGTGGTGGGGCAGTCAGGGGGTCCTAGGAGGAGCAGGGGACTGATGCAAGCTGGGGTGCCCACCCCCATTCTACTGCTTCGTAAGTCCCCATCACCGAGGCAGCCTGAGGGGCCCTCCCCACACCTCAACCCCTCAGGTGGAAATGTCGTGACTTGATTTCTCCCTGCTGGGCTTGTCTTGGCCCTGCTTGGGGAGTTTTGAGAAGGGAAGGAAGCCCCACTGTGATTTGCCACCCCGCCCCTGTGGCCCTGTCCAGGGGCACCTGAGCCAGCTTTGCAGCTTACCAGGCCAGCTGGTGTGAGGGGGGAGGGGCCCCCAATGCCCGGGCCCAGCTGGGGCTGGCTGAAGGGCCACTCAGTCAGTCGGGGCCAGTGACAAAGGTGCTGGGAACGGGGGCAGAGGCAGGGATCCTGGGCCCTGTATGGTGGGGAGGCCTCCCATCAGAAGTGCCCCAGCTGGGGCAGGGCCAAGTGGGGCAGGTGAGATGGCAGCTGGTCACCTTACACTCGGAGAGCAGGCACCGGTGGCAGCCTGGTGTCCGATGGAGCTGCTGATAGAGGTGACACCAGATATCCTTCTGTAGGTGGGGCCGTGGGAGGGGAGGCAGGAGTGGAAAGAGCAGTGTTCAGAGGGCTCTATAACACACTCATGGAGGGACCTGGACTAGGAGCCTTAGGCCCCTCTGCAGCCTCAACTTACCCATCTGAAAACGGGGCGCTGGGAAGGTGAAGCGAGCTCATCAACACAAAGAGCCTTACACAGTGCCCAGCACATAGTAAGTGCTCAACAAACATCACATGCTGTCATTATGGAAGCTGGCGCTGCTGAGGGCTCAACAGGGGTCAGCAGGGGGCCAGAGGGGCGGTCAGCTAAATGCTGGCAGATCCAGAGTGAAAGCTCCAGGGGGCAAGGACAAGGTGGGTTTCATTCACCACTGAATGGCCGGTGCAGTTCAGCCTGGGCACACAGCACTCAATACATATTTGCTGAATGAATGCATGAGAGTAAAACAATGATCCAGTAGCCACTAAGACAATTTATCAACTAATCAGGGGATCCCAAGTAAGAATGAATCGAATCCCAGGTCTGCCCTGTTCCTGACTGTCCAACCCCAGGCAAGTCATCCCTGCTCCCAACCTCAGCTTCCTCTTCTATCAAATAGGAATAATGCTAATTAATAAATACCTTCCTCACAGGCTAATGGCAGGGCTCAAAGCAGAAAATAGATATGAAGGTGGAGGAGGTACTGTCAGCAGTCCTTTATCATATGGGGTACCATCCCCAAGCTGCTGCAGGTGGCTCACAGATGCCCCCTTCTCCTGAGAGATGTTATTTTTTTATTGAAGTATAGTTGATTTACAATATTAGTTTCAGGTGTACAGCATAGTGATTCAGTATTTGTATCGTTTATACCCCATTAAAAGACATTATAAGATAATGGCTGTAATTCTGTGTTATATAATATATCCTTGTTGCTTATCTATTTTAAACATAGTAGCTTGTATCTCTTAATCCCATGCCCTTATCTTGCCTCTCCCCCTTCCCTCTCCCCACTGGTAACCACTAGTTTGTTTTCTATATCTGTGAGTCTGTTTCTGTTTTCTGTATACATTTGTTTGTATTATTTTTTAGATTCCACACATAAGTGATATTATATAATATGTGTCTTCCTTTCTGACTTTATTTCACAAAGCATAATATTCTCTAGGCTCATCCATGTGGCTGCAAATGGCAGAATTTCATTCTTTTTTATGGCTGAGTAATATTCCAGTGTGTGTGTGTGTGTGTGTGTGTGTGTGTGTGTGTGTGTGTGTGTGTGTATACACCACATCTTCTTTACCCATTTGTCTGTTGATAGGCACCTTGGTTGCTTCCATATCTTGGCTATGGTAAATAATGCTTCTATGATCACTGGGGTGCATGTATCTTTTCAAATTAGTGTTTTGACAGCGGCTTATAGGTGAGCAGCCTCACCTAGAAGTGCCTGGGGGGTTATGCCCTCCCCCAGGCCTGATAAGAGGGTACAAAGGCCTGGCCCCTTGCCTCAAGGAAGGCCAACCCTGCACTTGCTGCTCCCACTCCAGAGCTCCCTGTGGGATCACAGCTAGCCTTAGCTGAAAGCACATCTTTCTCCAGCTCCTTCCTGGCCCCATCAGGCGCCCTCTCTCCCTTCCGTGCGCATGCCTGAAGGAAACGAGTGACCCAGGAATCTCTGTCCTAGGTACGGCTTCCAAGGAATCTGATCTAAGACAGGAAGTATTTTGTAAACTATGAAGTGCCACGCGCAAGTACGGGGTTGTTTTATTTTCCAGGAAATGCTGGAAGGAGAGGAGCTGACAGGGAGGGATCTAAGTGGCAGAGGAGGTCTGCTCTGTGGGCAGAGTCGTGCCGCCCTGCCCTCATGGGACTCACAGGCAGGTAGGGGAGACAGACCAGAAACTAACGAGACTCTAACACGAGGGATGCATAAGTGCTATGATGGAAAACAGAGCAGGGTCAGGGGATGGAGAATAACAGGGGCTGTTTTAGATGACGTGCTCTGGGAAGGCCTCTCTGAGATGACATGTGCAGGGATGCGCCATGTGGACCTCTGAGGCCAGGCACAGGGAAGAGCAGTGCAAAGGCCCTGAGGCAGGAGGATATTTGATATGCCCAAGAAATGGCTAGGAGCCCAGTGAAGAGGGAATGACACGACATGAGGTCAGAAGTACTGGACAGCCAGATCACACAGGGCCTTGTAGGACCTGTTATAGGACTTTAGGTTTTATACCAAATAAGAGGGAGTCATTGAAGTTTTGAGCAGAGGAGGGATAGGATCACATTTAGGTTTTATAAGGATCTCTTTGGCTGCTGGGGCAAGGGGGTTGCACAGAGACCAGTTAGAGGCTGCTGCAATGATCCAGGAGAGAAATGGTGGGGGCTTAGAGGGAGGGCAACAGTGTAGGTGGTGAGAAGTGGTGGGATTCTGGGTGTCTTGAAGATAGAGCTGGAGGATTTATGGGTGACTGCACAAGGAGGGGTCAGAAGAGGGATGAACCCAACTACCAATTTACAGAGGGGACAGAGGAACATGTTAAACTGCACCATGGGGATGCAATCCACAAAATCCAGACTGTGGGAAATCCTATGAGACAAACAACCTGGCTTCTCCAACAGATAAATTGCCAAGGACAAAGAAAAGGATGGAGCGGCGAAAGTATGGATTAATAGAGACTAAGACTTATCAACCAATCACACTGTGTGTGGACCTGATTTGGATCTTGAGTCAAACTAGATGTAAAAAAAGACATGTCTGTGACAACAGGGAATGTGAATGCTGAGTGGATATTTGATGATATAAAGAAATGGTTTCTTCTTAGGTGTGATGATGGTATTGTGATTATGTTAGGAAAAG
Source organism: Phocoena sinus (assembly GCF_008692025.1). Lineage (NCBI taxonomy): Eukaryota > Metazoa > Chordata > Mammalia > Artiodactyla > Phocoenidae > Phocoena > Phocoena sinus. Next base: position 64,469,948 of record NC_045773.1, on the reverse strand, counting down.
TCCTCATCTTTGAGAGATATATCTTGATATACTTATGATGAAATGATGCCTGGGATTTGAATTATTCCAGGGTGGGGGTACAACAAGACTGGCCATGAGTTGATAGCATTTGAAGCTGAGTGGTAGGTACATGATGGTTTATTACACTATTCTCTCTGCTTTTGTAAATGCTTATATTTTTCCATGATAAAAAGTTTAAAAATAAAAGAGGAGGAAACCAAGTCCAAGGGGGGGGGTGTTGAATGTCCCAAGGCCCCTCCGTATGTCAGTGTCAGGTACAGGACCTCACCCTGGGCCTCCTGACACCCAGCCCTTGCTCCTGCCCCACCTCAGCTGTCTCCCCTCTCGGGAGGCCAGTCAAGGCTGGACACAGGCAGGCCAGGAATAGGGTGTGTGGTCCCAGAGAAGGCCCATGTGGGGCAGAGTGGGCCTAGGGATGCTGGGCCTCTGCCAGGCCCTGCAAGGAGCAGGGAGAGCCCTGGGCCACCTGCCCCAGCCAGGCCAATGAGGCCAATCACCTGAACTATCCAGCACCTGCCCCACCAGCCCCATCTCCCACTTCTTCCTTCGGGTTCCTGTGCTGATTCCTCCCCTGCCCCAGTGTCCACCGCTCTGGATCTACCATCTTTTCCCTCCAGGTCTACTCCTGCCGAAGACCTGCCATGATCAATCACCCCCAGCCTTAGGGAGCAGGGCCTGCCAAGGACTCTCTTCTCTGAGAGTGGTCATCTCTACTCCCTAACGAGAAGGGCTGTGGTCTCCAGGTTAAGAGCACAGCCTCTGGATCCAGACTGCATGGGTGTGAATCCTGCCTCAGCCACTTACTTGCCAGCCAGTGTGACCTCAGCCAAGTCACTTAACCTCAGTTTCCACATCTGTAAAATGGGATAACCTCATAAAGTTACTGAGACAACTAAACGAGTTAATAAACATGAATAAATAGAACAGTGCCTGGCACAGGTCAGAGGATCTCGGCCCCCTCAGGCCCCCTGGCACTGCTGTCCAGGGCCTGCCTCCCTTCTCTGTGCCCTCCTGATACCCACACTTAACTCCTTTCCCATCCCACCAGTTTTCATCCACCCCAGGATTGGGAGGAGGAAGGAGAGGAGAAACAAGCCCATGAGGAAACCAGTGAGAAACCAGCCACAAATAAAAACTCTTCAAACCCAAGTGGCAGCATCCGACTCAAATGGCATCAAATTTGCATTTGAGGGGAGTGCAATTCAAACGCTCACTTTTTTTTAGATTTCCAAGAAAAATCCCAGGTATTATGAAGTAGAGTTTTAACGACGTTTTGTAGGAGCAATGATGTTTGCTGTATAAAACGCAAACAGCACAGGGCGCTAAAATAAAGAGGAAATATTCCCCCTCTTGCCTGGCATTTGACCTCCCAATACCTGCCCCAGAGATAAGCTCTAATAACCATCAGGTGTGCAGCCTTCTCGACATTTTTACGCAAATGTGAACACAACATACATATGTATATTTCGTTAAGTGGGATCATACTATACACATTGTTCTACAAAGCTACTTGCTTTGACTTGCCAATACGTTCTGACCATCTTTCCACCCTGATATTAAGCTCTGCCCATTCTTTTCTCTGGGTCCCCAGCACACAGAAAACATTCAGTCCACATTCACTGACCAAATGAAAGAATGAACAGCTGCCAAAATCACAGCATCTCGCAAGGTCCTGATACATCACCAGCCCTCCTGATGGACGTTTAGTTTTGCCACACAGACCATTCCACCCAGCTCTCTGTATCCCACTAAGGGGGTGCCTGTAGGAGAAATCCTGGGACGTGGAACTGCCAGGTTAAAACTTTGGTGGCTACTGCCAAAGAGGTAGTGCCGACCTATCCTCCAGCTGATGGGAGAGTTCCAGTTTCCCACACCCTCTGCCACCTAAGAGCTTTATTATGATGATGACTTTCATTTCCTCAATGGATTAGTCTTATTTAGTGACTCCACCCTTGATCATCAAATCTCCTTTGTCCCTCCTGAATAAATAATGGGATGGATCAGTTTATTATTTCTGAGCAGCTCTGGGGAGCCAAAATCCACAAATGGGGAGTTACTCTCTGGACAGTGAACAGAAACAAATGCAAAATTTTACAGGTGCAGGGACTTCCCTGGTGGCACAGTGGTTAAGAATCCGCCTGCCAATGCAGGGGACACGGGTTCAAACCCTGATCTGGGAAGATCCCACATGCCATGGAGCAACTAAGCCCATGGGCCACAACTACTGAGCCTGCGCTCTACAGCCCATGCACCTCAACTTCTGAGCCCACGTGCTGCAAATACTGAAGCCTGCCCGCCTACAGCCCATGCTTCACAACAAGAGAAGCCACTGCAATAAGAAGCCCAGGCACCGCAACAAAGAGTAGCCCCCCGCTTGCTGCAACTAGAGAAAGCCCGCATGCAGCAACGAAGACCCAACGCAGCCAAAATTTAATTAATTAAAAAAGATTTTACAGGTCCAAACATTTACAGATGTAAAATTTTTAAAATCTCATTCATTTCTAATAATGGACATGTTAATTTTTTTAAACTGTCAACTTCAAACAAGTATCCATCGACCTTCCCCCAAAACAAAAGAAGAGAAAATTAGGACCCCCAGGCTCCCTCCCTCTCTCTCTACCCCTCCCCCCAGCCCCCCAGCCCCCCAGCCCAGTCTAGGGTAGGCAGATTTAACAAATGAAAATACAGGACACTCAGTTAAATCTGACTTTCAGATAAACAACATGGTTGGGACTCTTTTCTCCCAATAAATAAATATTAAAAAAAAAAATTTTAGTACAACTATGTCCCATGCACTATTTGGGACATACTTATACTTAAAAAAAAAATTTCAGATAACCACCAAATTTGTTGGTTATCTGAAAGTCAAATTTAACTGAGTTTATCTGGCAAGCCGACCACAGCCCCCACCCAGTATTTAAGTATCAAGTAATTTTTAATTTTTTTCATAAATTTATTTATATTTTATTTATTTATTTTTGGCTGCGTTGGGTCTTTGTTGCTGCGCATGGGCCTTCTCTAGTTGCAGCAAGCAGGGGCTACTCTTCATTGCGGTACGTGGGCTTCTCATTGCGGTGGCTTCTCTTGTTGCAGAGCAGAGGCTCTAGGCGAGCGGGCTTCAGTAGCTGTGGCACACGGGCTCAGTAGTTGTGGCTCACGGGCTCTAGAGTGCAGGCTCAGTAGTTATGGCACACAGGCTTAGTTGCTCCGCAGCATGTGGGATCTTCCCAGACCAGGGATCGAACCTGTGTCCCCTGCATTGGAAGGCTGATTCTTAATCACTGTGCCACCAGGAGTGTCCCAAGATCAAGTAATTTTTATTTTTTTGGCCACGCCACATGCCATGTGGGATCTTAGTTCCCCGACCAGGGGTCGAACCTGAGCCCCCTGCATTGGGAGCACGGAGTCTTAACCACCAGACGGCCAGAGAAGTCTCAAGTAATTTTAGAATAGGAGCTGAGGGACTTCCCTTGTGGTGCAGTGGTTAAGACTCCGTGCTCCCAATGCAGGGGGCCCGGGTTCCATCCCTGGTCAGGGAACTAGATCCCACATGCATGCTGCAACTAAGAGTTTGCATGCCACAAGTAAGGAGCCAGCATGCCGCAACTAAGGAGCCGGCGAGCCGCAACTAAGCAGCACATGTGCTACAACTAGGACTGGGGGCAAACAAACAAACGAATATTAAATGCAAAAAAAAAAAAAAACCCCACATAATTCTCAATTTTAAATAAATAAATAGGAGCTGAGGCCCCCTCTGCCCTCCCAGTCTTTAGGCATCCTGCTACCCCCACACCCAAGCTCGAGGTCTCCACAGGCATCCCCCAACCCCCACTGACAGGCTCCCCACCCAGAGATGCCCCACCAACTTCCTTGGCATTAGAGTTCCTGTCTCCCCAGAGCCACCTGGGGCCAGCTTCCTGCTGGTCTTCTCCATTCGGCCCATCTCCCGCCTTCCCACCCATCCTTTCTGTTGGGGGTGCAGTCAGCACATGACCCTCAGGGATGGCAGCTGCTGCAGAGCCACCTGCCTAAGGGCACACCGTGGGCCACACCCAGTGCTGAAAGGATGCTGAGGTCCTAAGGCCCAACCATTCCAAAGCGACTGGGAAGGGCCCCTCCAGCTCCAGAGCGCCCTGGGGTTCCCTTTTGGGCCTGCATCAGAGCTCCACTTTTTAAAAATCTATCTATCTATTTAGTTAGTTAGTTAGTTTGGCCACGCTGCATGGCATGCAGGATCTTAGTTCCCCAACCAGGGACTGAACCCGTGCCCTCTGCAGTGGAAGCGTGGAGTCCTAACCACTGGGCCACCAGGGAATTCCCAGAACTCCACTTCTCTTTCCACCCGTCCTGCTTCCTTCCTCTGCTATGCACAGGTCCGGGGACCACTCCCCTGCCCGCATAAGTCCCAGTCCTGGGACCCTCACCTGCCCCACCAGACCCCAGTCCCCACCTCCCCCTTCCAGTCCACGGGTCCCTGGCTAGAAACCAGCCACAAAGTGCCCACAAGTGGGTAGGTCTGGTGCTAGCTAATAGTTTTTTCTAATCTGGCTTTCCAGTACATTCTAGATTTTCCACACAGGCACATATTACTTTGGTAATAAAAAAAAACCCAATAACCATTGTAAAGCAATTATACTCTAATAAAGATGTAAAAAAAAAAACCAATAATAAAAGCCTTTTTTTTCTTTAAGAAAACTGTAAAACCAAACCAAGCAGCCCTCCTCCTATCTGACTCGCCCACTCCTCCCCCCTCCCTCCTACCTGCTTCCCCAGGGAGAACTTCCCCCAGATCAGCCAACTCCCACCCCAATGCCTCCCCTGTCCTGCCAGGCCCACAAGCAGTTGCACTTCTCCACTGAAGGCTTTCCACCACCAGCCCATCCTTGCTGGGGGTGTTATAGGCAAATTCTGAAGGGGTCCTTAGCTCCTCTTGGGAGGAGAATGCTAAAAAGTCCTGAAATTGGTGAGGAGAGAAAGTGTATGAGGGGGACCAATATTTGCTAACTCATCCCACAAGTAGGAGCTGGGCTACTGTGTGCTAGGCACTGGGGACTTTGGGAACAGGACACAGACCCTGCCCCCAAGGACTCCACAGCTGGGGGTGGGTGCGAGGAATGAAAAGCCAGAGAGGATATTGTGTGAGGTGAGGTGAGCTAAGTGTGGGGAGGAGGAATTCATGGAAGCTTCTGGAAGGAAGAAAAGTTTCAGCAGACTCCTGAGGGTGAGGAGGAATGGGTAGGGAGGAGGGGGGAGGGAGCGTGTTTTAGGCAGGGGATCAGCCTGTGCAAAGGCCTGCAGGTGAGAGAAGTGTGATTTATTTGAGGAACTAAAAGCAGTTCAGAGCAGCTGAGGGCAGAGGTGGGGTGAGAAGGGCGAGGAAACCCAGGCTTGCGGAGGGCAGCGGGGCCACAGGAGGGAGACTGCACTTTGTGCTCAGGGCAATGGGGAGCCAATGAAGGATGCAGGGCAGGGGAGTGACAGACTCAGATGTGCATCTTATAAAGATTTCTGCCTGCCACACAGTAGGTGCCCAAAGAGCCCCACTACCATGGGTGTCATTATTCTGGGCATCCGAAACCACCACAGTCACGCTTAATTATGCACACACTACCTACACGTGGGGACTTTAGCCACAGAGTACCTGAAACCTGTGTCTCCACAGAGACGAGCCCTTCAGCAGTAAGGTCCACAGCCCTCTTGCTCTTGCATTAGGGAATGTATTAGGGAAGAAAGGACTCTGGAGCCTAGGCTCAAATCCTAGCTCCTCCAATTTCAAACCGTGTGACCTTGGATAGATGACCTCTCTGTGCCTCAGTCTCCTCATTTGTAAAATGGGGGTAATAGTAGTACCTACCTCATTGGGCTAATGTGAAGACTGAATGACTCCATTCACGAAATAGTTGCCTTCTGACACGCGGCAGACGCTGTGCACTGTTAGTTTCTACTGTTTTTACTGTATCCCTCCCCGAAAGGCCCCCAGGGCCAACCACTTGCAGGCACTAACCTAACCACCCTCCACCTCCCCCCACTAGCCCTGAAGCAACACGCCCTTACTCTCCATTACTAGGGGCCAGGACAGAGCCAGACGGGACTGAGGACAACTAGACACTCTGACTGGGTCTGGGGCCTCACCCCAGCTCCCTCGAGCCCAGTGGAGAGAACACTGGACTTGGGGCCAGGAACTGAGTGCTGGCCCTGGCTCTGCTGCTGACCCTCTGTGGGCCTCAGTCTGCCCCTCTGTGAGATAAGAATAAGAACATCTTGCAGGTATTTTAGCAGCATGGCTGTCAAAGGAGCAACAAGGGCTGGGGAAGCTCTGAGGATGTCCCTGTCACAGACAGAGCCTTGTGGCTGGGCCAGAACCCTTGCTGGCAGCCTCCTCTTCTGGCCTGGGTCAGCTCCTCCACACAATCTTAAGATCTATTCAGAACTCACTATGAGGACCTCAGAGGCTGAAGATGATCTGGCTTGGGCCTCACAGACGGCCCCGATGCTGACCGGGACCCTCCCAAGGGCTGGGACAGAGACAGAGACCCTGGAGTGAGCTTAGCACCCCAGGAGAAAAGTGCCAACCCAGGGGTCTGAGGAAAGCCAGACCTTCACCAGGGCCTTCCACCAAGCCTGGACCAGCCAGGGACTCATACCAGGGGCCCAAAAAGACCCTTTGGAGCCCTCAGGACTGCAATGTTGATCTCTGAATGCCGTAGATGCGCACCACTTCTAGGCCCAGGAAGGGCCTGAATGGGAGTGTCTGTTTTTGGTAGCTTTTCGGTCCTGGGGGATGGGAGGAAAGCTCACGATAGCCTCACCCTCCTCCTTCAGGTTGCCAGCTATTTCTCAGAGTTCAGGTTGATTCATTCACTCATCCCACATTTATGTGGTGCCAGACCCTGGTCAGGTACAGGGATGATGACAGATAAATGAGACACATTCCTATCCTAAAGCACTTCCAGTGCAGTGGGCGACAGACAAGGCATAAATAACCAAGCCACAGGCAGACTAGGCTGGAGAATGCAGGGCAGGAGGCAAGGATCTCACCTGGGGTATCAGGAAGCTGCCTGGAGGGGGGGGGCTTGTGAGTGGCTTATGGACCTGTTATGGGAAGGCCAGGTGGGTGAGGGATAGAACCTCCAAAATCATTGACAGTTGTTTGCACACCCGCCATGCCAGAGCGGGTACAACGTGAGTTATTTATGGTTGTGCCCAGAGAAAAGCATCCATGTGTGTCACTGCACGTGGGGTGCAGAGCTGGGCAGTGGAGTGTGGGGGGCAGCTGGTGCTTGAAATTTGGACTGGCCAAGCTCTGTGGTTTGTCTCTGTGTCTCTCACACCCTGATGACCTTTTAATCTCTTCATGGCCTCCCCTAAGGCAAAAATAAGGAAGAGAGAGAGTTCTAACCGGCAGCAAGTGGCCCGGGGGTGGGGAGGAGGGCAGTGCCAGACAGACCCTGGCTTCTGCTGCATCTGCGGGCCATTCATCGTCACCTCCTGTTCCTCTTCCCCCCTCCCATCCAACTGTGGGGGAAGGGGTAGACGGACAGAAGAAAATACCTTTAATTGTAAACCGGACAGGACATAGGGCACGCATCAGCTGCTGTGTTTCTCCCCAGCCCACTCTGGTCCACGAATAGCCTACGCACCAAGCTGGCATCAGCCGACCCACCCTGCTGGTACCGGAACAAGCCAGGCCAGAGACTCGGACAGGACCCGGGGTGTGCGTCCCACCTTCCCAAGGAATCTATTTCCTGCGTTTTCCCCCAGGTAAAGGTCTCCGCCAGGTCCCTCTCCCAGGGGGCCCAGCTTAGGGATACCCTGATACTACCCGGGTGATGCCCGCGAACCCCGGCGTTTGCAAAGCACCCCCGGCCGCGCGCTCACCTCTCTGCAGGTAACTGTCCAATTCTCCCCTGTCAGTCTCTGCGCCCACCGCACACACGCACCCCCTGACTGGAACCCTCTCTCCCCACCCTGTAGCCAAGGGCCAGACCTCCTACCTGGGGGCAGGCGCGCCCGGCACCATCCGCGGCGCCGCGGGGCCAAACGGCGCGTCGGGGACCCGGCCTCAAGCCCGGACGACTTCCCGGGGGAAGAGAGGCTGCGCCGCCGTCGCCGCCACCGCGTCCCTCCAGATCTCGCGGGGGCTGCGCTAAGGAGGAAGGTCAGAGCCGAGGAGGAGGAGGAGGCGGAGGGAGGAGGCGCGCACAGATGGGCGCAGATTAGCGAGGCATTTTTAGCGAGCCAATGGCGGCGCGGCGCAGGGCTGCGCAGGTGAAAGCGCTGCGGCTGCTGAGGCGGCTGCAACCTGCTTAGGAGGTGCGGGGGCGGGTCGGGGGAGACACGTAGCCCCCCCAGCTCGCAGGCCGGCGCCCTCCTCCGAGGGGGTGCTCGGTGGTGCGCGGGCAGAAGAGCTTTGCGGCGGGCGGGTGCAGAGAGCACCTCCCTTGCACCCTCCTTCCCAGCCCTCCAGCGGGAGCATTGTAGACTCCGGGGTGTCTCTCCCCTCCCCCTCTTTGCCCTTTCCCTACTTTTTAGGACATTCTTCCGGCCCCATCTGTTTCTGCCCTCTCTTAATCCTGCGTCTTCTGGTACATGCGGGGGCGTGTATGATGGGTACGTCTGGCGCTAGTGTGTGTGTTTGGCGGGGGGGGGGGGGGGTGCTCTGGAGTGAGTGCCCCTCCTCCACCACCATCCCACCCATAACCCCCACCCCCACCCCACATCAGCTTCGCCCAGAAATGCCCCATTGACCCCAGGGTAGTCACTAACCCTCCTGCCCTGCTTCTAGCTGGCCCTGCTGTCACCAAGACAGACCAGGCCACCTCCTGAGGGCTCTTTGCGGGGCTCGTTCGTTGTGACCCCCAAAACCTTCACCCTTCCTGTCTTGAACCCTGAATGCTTCCGGAAGCCTGGACACTGCAGCGGGCCCTGGGGCAGCTCTGTTCACTGCAGACTTGCAAAGAACTGTCTTGGATTTATAAATAGGATTTATTCAACACCTATCTATTGTGCAGGGCACTGATGAGAGGTTGGACTGCACCAGAGTACAAAGCAGACAAAATGGGGGCGGGGGGGGCGGATAAATTGGGAGATTGGGATTGACATGTACACATTACTATCTAAAATAGGTAACTAATAAGAACCTACCATAGAGCACAGGGAACTCTACTCAATACTCCATAATGACCCATATGGGAAAAGAATCTTTCAAAAAAGTGGATGTATGTATGTGTATAACTGATTCACTTTGTTGTACAGCAGAAACTAACACAACATTGTAGATCAACTATACTCCAATAAAAATTACTCGAAAATACTTTATTGCTAAAAAATGCTAACCATCAGGGGGGAAAAAAAGCAAAATCTCTGCCCTTAGGTACTTCACATTGTGAGGGGAGACATGTTAAATAGTATGTAGTGTATGCTTTAAAGTGATATGCACAGAGTAGGAAAATAAAGCTAGAGAAAGGGCAAGAAAGTGAGGGTGGTCAGGGCGAGAATAGGTCCCAGCCATCTGCGGGGAGTGGGTGCAACTGAATGTGATGGTAAGCCCCTCAGGGGAGCACGCAGACTCTAGTTTGCCACAGAGCTCACCACTCCCTCATCTCTGCACCTGGGTTTGTCACGCATTTGTATTTCCTACCCTCCCTCTCCATCACCCTCACCAGAGGCACTGAAATTCATGACCCCAGTGACCCAGGGGAGTCCCCAGTGCAGCATGTATTCCTTCAAAAAGAATTCTCTGAACACTGATCATGTGTTAGGCGTTAGAGTCTAAAGGAACTCAGTACCTGGTGGGGGAGGCCAGATGGCAGTACCTACCCCAAGGACGAACAGGACAGCCAAGCGAGTGGACAATGTTCCAGAGAAGGTCAGATGGCTCTGGGTTAAAGCCATCCAGGAGGCTTCCTGGAGGAGGCAGCATTCCAGTGGGGTGCTGAACAATAGCTGTGATTCTAATGAGCCAGATGGGCAGGAGGCAGGGAAGGATTACTGGGAGAGGCCAGCAAAGCCAAGGACTTTTGGCAGGTGGCTGGAGTTGGGGTCCTGGAGCATTTCTGGACACCCTCTGTGTCAGGGGTATGCTGATGTCTGGAGCTGACGAAGTCCCACCCCTATCTCCACCCCAGAAGTTCTTGGTCCCAGCTGCCCTCACCTCAACCTGGCATTTTCCATTGCCCCAGGTGGAGGCATGGTGAGCATGTAGTGGGGAAAACATAGACTTTTCTCCATTGCTTGTTTGCTGGGTAAAGATGGACATGTTACTTAAACTCTCTGAGGTTCAGACCCCTTATTTTATTTTATTTTATTTTTTCAGACCTCTTATTTGAATAGCTGTGTGACAACTTACTTAACTGATCTATGCCTTGGTTCCCTCGTTTGGAAAATGGAACAGCAATAGCACCTACCTCCCAGGTTGTGTGTTAACAGGACAATCCAGGTGAACCACTTAGCATGTAAGTACTCGGTTAATTTTGTTGTCTCTATTATGATGATAATTAGACTTGCCTCATGGGGTTGTCGGAATTAGATAAAGAATGTAATGCACCTGGCATAGTGCCTGGACCCTCACAGTTGTGCAGTTATTGGTGTCGATTATATTATCACTAACTACAGGTTAGTGATAATAAATCTCTCCCTTTTGGTCTCCTTCAGTGCTATGAAATTCCCGTTAGACAGAACTTTTTTTTTTTTTTTTTTTGGCTGTACAGTGTAGCATGCGGGATCTTAGTTCCCTGAACCTGTGCCCCTTGCACTGGGAGCGCGGAGTCTTAACCACTGGACCACCAGGGAAGTCCCAGACAGAACATTCTTTCTGTGAGAGGCTAATTCCCCAAGAGGGTCTTAAAGTGCAATCTAGGATGGAAAGACTAGAATATCTGCCCCTCCCCTACTATACGTGTGTCATCCGGGGCTTTGGTGTAGATGGAATGGAGCCCAGGAGGGGTAAGTTTTGAAAAGGCAGTGAAGTCCAAAACACGGGACACTCAATGTCCCTTGGCAGCCGGGCATTTGGTGGAGGATGGCAAGAGCAGGAAGGGTGCAGGTATTCACAGGTGATGGGGTCATAATTCAAAGCGCTCAGAGAGGCTGGAGACTGGAGGTTCACAGAAGCTGGACCGGTTTGGGGCCGTCGTGGGGTGGGTCTTGGAGGGGGAGACCTGATTAAGCAGATGATAGAGAGGGGGGGTAGGTGGTGGGGAGAGGGGGTGATGGAGCAGAAGAGCTGGGCTTATTCCATTTGAAGTTGAGGTATGCCTAGCATTGAATTAAGACCTTAGCAGCCCCAAGCCCTGAAAAAAATGAGTGGAAAGCACACACACACACACACACACACATCCCTTGCCCATGTGTAATCCAAAATAAAATGTTATTTTGGAAACTGACACAGAACTTCCATGCTTCCTAAAATTAAACTAGCTTCCTTCTAGATTTTCTGACTGCAAAACTTAGCATTCATCAAAGCTAAACTAACCCCCCTCCCCATCTCCCTCTCTTATTGTTTTGTGCCCTTGTCCAGAGACTAAGACTTTCTCCCATTTTCATAGTTCTTTTCACTTTCACTTTTTTCTTTTACTTTTTCTTTCTTTTTTTTTTTTTTTGGCTGCACTGCACAGCTTGCAGGATCTTAGTTCCCTGACCAGGGATTGAACCCCAGCCCTCGGCAGTGAGAACCCGGAATCCTAACCACTGGACCACCAGGGAATCCCCTCTTTTCACTTTTCAAAGTGCTTTTCCCATCTCTGATCTCCCCCAAAACTTACTTTTCTCAGTCTTATTAAGTTCTTTTTTTAAAAAAAATAAATTTACTTGTTTATTTATTTATTTTTGGCTGTGTTGGGTCTTTGTTGCTGCACGCGTGGGCTTTCTCTAGTTGCGGCGAGCGGGGACTACTCTTTGTTGCGGTACGCCGACTTATTGTCGTGGCTTCTCTTGTTGCGAAGCACGGGCTCTAGGCATGCAGGCTTCAGTAGTTGTGGCACGTGGGCTCAGTAGTTGTGGCTTGCAGGCTCTAGAGCTCAGGCTCAGTAGTTGTGGTGCACAGGCTTAGTTGCTCCGTGGCATGTGGGATCTTCCTGCACCAGGGCTCAAACCTGTGTCCCTTGCATTGGCAGGCAGATTCTTAACCACTGCACCACCAGGGAAGCCCTCATTAAGTTCTGATCCATCTGGGATTCCATGGGACCTTCGTTTCTCACCTGGAGCCCCGAGCCATCCCTCAGTCAGAGGCCTCCTCTGCTAGACTCTCCATGCCATTCAGAGCAAGGAGGCAGGCACAGCCCACTTCAGAGGAGTTTTGCAAACAAGACAGAAAGGACGTGTAGACAGGAGGGCAGACCAGCACTGAACATGCATGTGGATTCAATTAATCAACGAGCGAATTGGTGGTTAATATTGCATGTTTAGCCTGGGAGAGATGGAAGGAGGTGGGGAGGATTTCAATTCCCTTTAATTCTGTCTGATATGGAAGGCTTCAAGGAGGAGGTGACATTTTGAGGAGTTCCTCTATTCTCACCATATCTCTGGTTGGAAAGGAAGGACAGGGAGTGTGTCCCAATTTTGGCAGAGCAGGACTGAAGCCCAGAGAGGAAAAGTGACTCTTTCAAGGTCACACAGCACATCCTTAACAGAGCTGGGCTAAAAACAGATCTGACTTCCGGTCAGGTGCTGTCGTCACCAGATTCCTCTACCTCCCCCGCAAATCTGCATGGAGGTGGGGCCCGACCCAGCGGGAAAGTGATTGGCCCTGTAGCCCCAGGGTGTTTCATTTTCTGAGCTGCCTCCCAGCAGTAGGCACAGAAGTGAGCAGCACACCCCCAAGGAACAAAAGTACTTTAAAAAGAGCCTCACAGGGCTTCCCTGGTGGCACAGTGGTTGAGAATCCGCCTGCCAATGCAGGGGACATGGCATCGAGCCCTGGTCCGGGAGGATCCCATGTGCCGCGGAGCAACTGGGCCCGTGCGCCACAACTGCTGAGCCTGCGCTTTGGAGCCCGCGAGCCACAACTGCTGAGGACCGTGTGCCTGGAGCCTGTGCTCCGCAACGCGGGGAGGCCACCGCAATGAGAAGCTCACGCACCGCGAGGAGTGGCCCCCACTCCTCGCAGCTTGGGGGGGCCTGCGAGCAGCGACGGAGACCCAACGCAGCCAAGAAATTAATTAATTAATTAATTAATTAATTAATTTTAAAAAGAGCCTCACAGCCCCTTCGGCCCCCTCCTTGTCTTCCCACCAGCTGGCTTCACACTTGCAAATTGGTTTCTATCACCTGCCTGGTGGACAGAGGCTGTTGCCAGCTATACCTTGAATCCGGAGACCAGGGTGTTAGGACTCTTGGAATTGTAGCTTTCTCTGTCCATGACTGATGCCAGGGGTGTTAAAAAAGCCCTGAAGACATATGATCTTGACAAGGCACTGAATCTTAGGAGGTGCCCAGGATTAGGACCCAGACTATGCTTGAGAGAGGGTTCACCCCAGCACATACATAGACAATGGCAAACTCAAAGCACTTTTCTTGGACCAGGCACTTGTAAGCACCTTACACATATAAACTACGATTACTAGATCCATTTACCAACAAGGAAACTAAGGCCCAGAGAGGCTAGGTAATTTGCCCAAGGTCACACAGCCAGTAAGTAGTGGAGCTGGGATTCAAACCCAGGCATTCTGGTTCCAAAAGCCAGGGTCATAATCACTCAGCTAGGAAAGAAGCAGACATTTACTGAGTGTCTTGCTATGCACAGGAGGATTTTACATGATCTTAGTACTATTATCCCCATTTTACAGATGAGGAAACTGAGGCTCAGCGGGTCCTTTGGTGAAGCTGCTCAAAGTATAAAAAGGAAGGACATTTCAGATGATCCTTAGGGAATCTGCTCTGGAATAGACTTCAGGGCCTGCACACTATTGCCACCTAGTGGCATTATATCTTAAATGCAGGCAGAATACCTAAGCAGATGCTGGGTGCCGAGTTCAACATAGATTTTGTATTTGTGTTTGCTTTGGTTTTTTAGTTTCTGTGTCCTGAACAACAAAGAGGTGTGGTTTGCTCATAATAATCTTTTATAATGAAGACGTGGTTGTGAGCAGAGTTCAACATTTGTAATATCAGCTTCAGAATTAATACCTGGGGGAAAGGGAATCTGTATGATGTGTTGATTTTTAGTTTTTTCCAAGGGCTTCCATATACATTGTCCCATTGGACTCTTACTGCACCCCGCATTACTTTGACTCCTACTTTTTTTGATGAGGAAATGAGACTTGTCAAGGAAGCTCAATTGCGTTGGCATTGGAACCTACCCCTGGTGGCTCCAGAACCTGGATCTTGTGACAGGAAAGGCCCATTGGGTCAAAGCCCCCACTTTCAGGCCCAGAGAGTCTGGGTGACTAGATCTCGTGAGTCAGTGGCTGTCCTGGGTCTCGATCCTGGGCCTCCTCAATTGTAGGGCTGAGTTCCTCTCCAATCCTGGGCAGTGTTTCAGCTTCTACTTCCTCCAAAGCAAACCTCACCTGAAGGAGAAAATGAGGTCAGTCAAAAGCACTGCCACGAGGCTCACTTCTGCAAAGGACTACTCCAGCCCATGGTCTCTGCTTTGCTTCTTTTCAGTCTGAGCCTGGGGTCTTCCTTCCTCCCGTTTCTCCTTCCTCATGCAGCCAAGTGTTAGACCAAGGAGAAGAAAACAACAGCTCTGGTACATTTGCCTTCTCAACACCCTCACCCTCTGGCCCCCATCCCTTTTCATGCCAGCTCCTCCATGTCCCAGAACCAGGAGGCCCAAACCCAGATGAGATGGGAATACATCATGGGGTGTAGGGCCGGGCACTGCCATCTGATCCTGGTTCTGCCACAAACTCACCACGTGGCCTGGGGTAGGACATTGCCTCTCAGATCTCAGTTTCCTCACCAACACAATGGGGATGCATCATAACATAGTGTGTTAGAATGAAGACTGCAAACCACCTGAGTCCCCCCATGGCCGGTTTCTTAGACACATCATGGTGCAGCCATGCAGTGGAATATTATACAGCTGATAAAAAGAATGAGGGCTTCCCTGGTGGCACAGTGGTTAAGAATCCGCCTACCAATGCAGGGGACACAAGTTCGAACCGTGGTGGGGGAGGATTCCACATGCCACGGAGCAACTAAGCCCGTACGCCACAACTACTGAAGCCCATGTGCCTAGAGCCTGTGCTCTGCAACAAGAGAAGCCACCACAATGAGAGGCCCATGCACTGCAGCGGGGAGTGGCCCCACTCGGCACAGCTAGAGAAAAGCTCGCGAGCAGCAATGAGGACACAATGCAGCCAAAAATAAATAAACTAATTAATTAGTTAAAAAAAAAAAGACTGAGGCAAAAAAGTGATGCAGAAAAGGCTTCTGACAAAATTCAACATCCATTTATGATAAAAACTCTCCAGAAAGTGGGCATTGAGGGAACCTACCTCAAAATAATAAAAGCCGTATATGACAAACCCACAGCAAACATCATTCTCAATGGTGAAAAACTGAAAGCATTCTTTAGTGGACAAGGATGTCCACTCTCACCACTATTATTCAACATAGTTTTGGAAGTCCTAGCCATGGCAATCATAGAAAAAAAGGAATAAAAGGAATACAAATTGGAAAAGAAGAAGTAAAACTGTCACTGTTTGCAGATGACGTGATGTTATACATAGAGAATCCTAAAGATGCTACCAAACACTACTAGAGCTAATTAATTTGGTAAAGTAGCAGGATACAAAATTAATGCACAGAAATCTCTTGCATTCCTATACACTAATGATGAAAAATCTGAAAGAGAAATTAAGGAAACACTCCCATTTACCATTGCAACAAAAAGAATAAAATACCTAGGAATAAACCTACCTAAGGAGACAAAAGACCTGTATGCAGAAAACTATAAGACACTGATGAAAGAAATTAAAGATGATACAAACAGATGGAGAGATATACCATGTTCTTGGATTGGAAGAATCAATATTGTGAAATTGACTATACTACCCAAAGCAATCTACAGATTCATTGCAATCCCTATCAAATTACCAATGGCACTTTTTACAGAACTAGAACAAAAAATCTTAAAATTTGTATGGAGACACAAAAGACCCCAAATAGCCAAAGCAGTCTTGAGGGAAAAAAACGGAGCTGGAGAAATCAAAATCCCTGACTTCAGACTATACTACAAAGCTACAGTAATCGAGACAATATAGTACCAACACAAAAACAGAAATATAGATCAACGGAACCGGATAGAAAGCCCAGAAATAAACCCACACATCTATGGTCAACTAATCTATGACAAAGAAGGCAAGCATATACAATGGATAAAAGACAGTCTCTTCAATAAGTGGTGCTGGGAAAACTGGACAGCTACATGTAAAAGAATGAAATTAGAACACTCCCTAACACCATACACAAAAATAAACTCAAAATGGATTAGAGACCTAATGTAAGACTGGACACTATAAAACTCTTAGAGGAAAACATAGGAAGAACACTCTTTGACATAAATCACAGCAAGATCTTTTTTTTTTTTTTTTTTGCAGTACACGGGCCTCTCACTGTCGTGGCCTCTCCCATTGCAGAGCACAGGCTCCGGACAGGCAGGCTCAGTGGCCATGGTTCACGGGCCCGGCCACTCCGCGGCATGTGGGATCTTCCCAGACCGGGGCATGAACCCGTGTCCCCTGCATCGGCAGGCAGACTCTCAACCATTGCGCCACCAGGGAAGCCCAGCAAGATCTTTTTTGATCCACCTCCTAGAGTAATGGAAATAAAATCAAAAATAAACAAATGGGACCTAATGAAACTTAAAAACTTCTGCACAGCAAAGGAAACTATAAACAAGACGAAAAGACAACCTTCAGAATGGGAGAAATTATTTGCAAATGAATCAACGGACAAAGGATTAATCTCCGGGGCTTCCCTGGTGGCACAGTGATTGAGAGTCCACCTGCTGATGCAGGGTACACGGGTTCGTGCCCTGGTCCGGGAAGATCCCACATGCAGCGGAGCGGCTAGGCCCATGAGCCATGGCCCCTGAGCCTGCGCGTCAGGAGCCTGTGCTCCGCAGCAGGAGGGGCCACAGCAGTGAGAGGCCCGCATACCGCAAAAAAAAAAAAAAAGTATTAATCTCCAAAATATATAAACAGCTCATGCAGCTCAATATTAAAAAGACAAACAACCCAATCCAAAAATGGGCAGAAGACCTAAATAGACATTTCTCCAAAGAAGACATACAGATGGCCAAGAAGCACATGAAAAGCTGCTCGACATCACTAATCATTAGAGAAATGCAAATCAAAACTACAATGAGGTATCTCCTCACACCAGTTAGAATGAGCATCATCAGAAAATCTACAAACAACAAATGCTGGAGAGGGTGTGGAGAAAAGGGAACCCTCTTGCACTGTTGGTGGCGATGTAAATTGATACAGCCACTATGGAGAACAGTATGGAGGTTCCTTAAAAAACTAAAAATAGAATTACCATATGATGCAGCAATCCCACTACTGGACATATACCCAGAGAAAACCATAATTCAAAAAGACACATGCACCCCAATGTTCATTGCAGCACTATTTACAATAGCCAGGACATGGAAGCAACCTAAATGCCCATCGACAGACGAACGGATAAAGAAGATGTGGTACATATATACAATGGAGTATTACTCAGCCATAAAAGGAATGAAACTGGGTTATTTGTAGAGATGTGGATGGATCTGGAGACTGTCATACAGAGTGAAGTAAGTCAGAAAGAGAAAAACAAATATCGTATATTAACGCATATATGTGCAACCTGGAAAAATAGTACAGATGAACTGGTTTGCAGGGCAGAAATAGAGACACAGATGTAGAGAACAAACATATGGACACCAAGGGGGGAAAGTAGAGGGGGTGGTGTGGGGGAGTGGTGTGATGAATTTGGGAGATTGAGATACATACACTAATATGTATAAAATGGATAACTAATAAGAACCTGCTGTATTAAAAAATAAATAAAATAAAATTCAAAAAAGAACTACAAATAGCTAGAAAATATCATGTTAGATAGTGATTAAAATAAAAAAGAATGAGGCAGTCCTTAACATTCTGATATGAAACAGTCACCAAATATCTGCTTCAAGAGGAAAAAGCAAGGTGCAAAGCTGTGAGTATAGTCACTACATGCCTATATATATGTTCAAAGTGATGGTGGAAGAATATATATCCATATTTGCTTGTAAATGCAGAGGGTGTTCCTGGCAAGACACAAGGACCTGGAAAGAGTGGACACCTCCCCAGAAGAGAATTGGGTGGCTAGATGCAGGGCAGGGAGACTCCGCTCTGTGGACCCTCGTATTCCTTTTTGATGTTTGAACCGTTTGAATGTATCACCTATTCAAAAAAATTCAATTGTACATTTAAAGATAAAAATGAATACAAGGGGAGAGTAATGATAAGCACCGTTCACATGGTCTTGCTCTATCCTCGATCCTATTCCAAGTGCGCCACAGCCAATATCTCACTTAGTTCTCACAACAAAGCTATGAGGAACTCGTTATTATTATCCTCCCATTTTACAGATGAGGAAACTGGGGCACAGAGAGGTGGAATAGCTTGCCCAGGTCATGCAGGAAGGAAGCAGTGGTGCTTGGTCTGGCCTCACACTGCTGTACTGTCTCACATTCACAGCCAGTCCACGCCCCTCACGGGTATGTGATGAGAGTGGGCACGAAAGCCCTTTGAAGAGTCGAGTGGCCTGCAAAGTGGGAAATCTTTATTTATCTTGGCTGTGACTGAGTGTATTTTCCCAAGCTGTCCCCAACAATAGCTCCCATCCGCGTGCTCATCCAAGTGGTGGGGTCTGTTTCTCCACCTGCCTTCATTCTGGGTGCCCAGTAACTACTTGAGATGGCAGCTCAAGTGTTGTCCGAGCTCCACCCCCTTGTCTCTCCTTTTGCCCTCATAGTCTGGTGGCACCATCACACCATCTCCGGTCTTGCTGACCATGTGCCCTGCTGCCCCTAAGCCATAAATCACCACTTTATCGCATCAGTAAGTCAACCAGTGGAGCGGAGGCTGCTCTGTTGGTTATCTGTCTCCCTGGGAATACTGGAAGCTCCTTGGGACTTGGCCTATCCTCAGGGTGGAGTGGGATGGTTTGGCCCCATCATGTGGGCCCTGGACCCTTCTCCATCCTGCATCATTTCTCTCTCTGTCTAATAAAGTTCCTTGTGATTTTACTCATAGACTAACTAAGACACAAATACAGATTGGTAGCATTCTATCCAAGCCATACTTCATTTTTTCCTTGATTCCATCTATTGAGGGCCTACTGTGACCCATGAACTGTTCTGGGTGCTGGGAACACAGTCATGAATACGACAGTCAAAATTCTCACCTTCACGGAACTCACAGTCTGGTAGGAAGATAGATGGTAAGCATCTACACAAATAAATATAAAATAATGTCAGGTGGTGATAGTGCTATGAAGAATAGCAGGGGTTCAAGAGTTCGAGACGGCATATTCTTTGTAAGGGAGGTCAGTGAATGTTCTGAGAAATCATCAGTGCATCAAAACTTGACAAAACTCACATCTGCAAAATTTGATCGGGGAAATTACACTTAGTTGAAATACAACCACAAAGAAAACTCACAATTGCAAGACCTCTAAACAGTGGAACTTAATATGTACTCTCCCCCAGGAAAAAAAAAAAAAGGCAATACATCATATGGAATTTTTTAAATGATTAGAAAAGAATGGATCCCAGTGACAATAATCTCAGCGTGGTAAAAATCAAAATGGAAAATTTTTTACTGCATGCTATAGAAAATTGCTCGAAAAATGATCTTGTGTTAATACCATTTACTCTGGAAAATATTTTCTCAATGATAATTGACAATGGAAATAAATCTGTTTAAAATTTTATATTAAA
Organism: Phocoena sinus; assembly: GCF_008692025.1. Taxonomy (NCBI): domain Eukaryota; kingdom Metazoa; phylum Chordata; class Mammalia; order Artiodactyla; family Phocoenidae; genus Phocoena; species Phocoena sinus. The sequence continues at coordinate 64,450,009 of NC_045773.1, read as the reverse complement.
AAAATAAGGTCAGTTGACAAATTCATAGAGACAGAAAGTAGATCAGTGGTTGCCAGGGGGTGAGAAGAGGGGTGAAGAGGGAATAACTGCTAAAGGGTATGGGATTTCTTTTGGGGGTGATGGAAATGTTCTGGAATTCGGCAGTAGTGATGGTTTCACAGCATTCTGAATATGCTAAATGCTACTGAATTATATGCTTTAAAATGGTGCATTTTATGTTATGTGAATTATCTCATATAATTTATTATGTTAAGTGAATTATATCAGTTAAAAATGGCAAAAACCAGTCAGATTTTTCCCCTACTCTTTTTTAATTAAAAAATGTTTAAAAATTTTTTATTGAAGTATATTTCTTGTACAGTAATATTACATGTTACAGGTATAAAATATAATGACTCACAATTTTTAAAGGTTATACTCCATTTATAGTTATTATAAAATATTGGCTATATTCCCCATGTTGTACGATATATCCTTGTAGCTTATTTTACACCTAATAGTTTGTACCTCTTAATCCCCTCCCCGAATATTGCCCCTCCCTCCCCTACTCTCTTGATAGTGTCCTTTGATGCACAAAAGTTTTTAATTTTTTTTTTTTTTTTTTTTTTTTTTTGGCTGTACCGCGTGGCTTGTGGGATCTCAGTTCCCTGACCAGGGATTGAACCCGGGCCCCAAGCAGTGGAAGTGCCAAGTCTTAACCACTGGACCACCAGGGAATTCCCAAAAGTTTTTAATTTTGATGAAGTCCAATTTATCTATTTTTTCTTCTGTTGCCTGTGCTTTTGGTGTCATATCCAAGAAATTATTGCCAAATCCAATGTCGTGAAGATTTTCCCCTACGTTTTCTTCTAAGAATTTTCTAGTTTTAGCTCTTATGTTTAGGTCTTTGATGCATTTTGAGTTAATTTTTGTACATGGTGTTAGGTAGGGGTCCAACTTCATTCTTTGGTGTGTGGATATCCAGTTTTCCCAATGCCATTTGTTAAAGAAACTGTCCTTTCCCTATTGCATAGTCTTGGTACCCTTGTCGGAAATCATTTGGCCATATCCACAAGTGTTTATTTCTGGGCTCTCTATTCTGTTCCATTTGTCTCTATGTCTGTCTTTATACCAGTACCGTACCATCTTGATTACTGTTACTCCATAGTATGTTTTGAAATCAGGAAGTGTGAGATCTCCAACTCTGACCTTTTTCAATGTTGTTTTGTCTATCTGGAGTCACTTGAGATTCTATATGAATTTTATGATGAGCTTTTCTATTTCTGTAAAAAAACACTATTGGGCTCTTAACAGGGATTACACCGAATCTGTTTATCATGAAGCCCCTTTTCTTACCTCTTTGAGGCCCCCTGGCCTGTCCAGGAGAAGCCTGCACAGCGTTGGGCCCAGGTGGTCCTAAGCCCTCACTCTGGCCCTGCCACATGCTGGCAGTGTGAGAGTGAGCCTGGGCCCAGGCTGATCCCCCAGGGCTCAACTTTCCCATCTGAAAAATGGAGTGAACAGCTCAGTTCACTTTGCTGTGTTGTCAGAAGGACTAGCAATACTGTGAGGGCAGAGTCGATGCTCCATAAAATTGCTCTGCTATTCGAGTAGGCACTCCACCTCCTGAAGGGAAGGATCTTTCTCCTGGAAACTTGGGATCTGTACTGGGAAGGAGAGTGTGACACTTGCTGCAGAAAAGAGTCCCTCTCCCTTCTTTCACTCGTCTCTGCCTCTGGGTTCCTGTCCCAGACAGCTGAATCTGCAGTAGCCCTAAGGGGAGGGAGGCTGGGCAGGACATAGAGGCACTGAGCCTCATCAGTTCCCCTCACCCCACTTTGTCCCCTTCACCCCACCTGCAGTGCATCGAGTCAAGGAAGGAGCTGCAGACTCCGGGTCCCTGGGCCTGGACCCCAGGGACTGAGGCACATGTGACTGTGGCCTGGGAGCCGTGTCCTCCTCCTGGCTCTGGTGCCGGATTGGGGGGTGGGCTTAGACCTGGCATCTCCCCACTCTGGGCCTCAGTTCCCTTCGGGCAAAAGGAGGCGCTCGATTTTTGATAGTCATGATATATGCATGGATCAAATGCTTTGTGATTATTAACTAATTTCATCCTTACAGCACTCCTATCTGTGAGTCCCATTGTGCAGATGAGAAAACTAAGGCACAGAGAGGACAAGTCATTTTTCTAGGGTTGTTTGGGTTGCCCAGCAGTTTGATTTCAGGGTCTGTTTTCTTTTCTTTTTTATTTAAAATTAATTATTTTTGGCTGCGTTGGGTCTTAGTTGCTGTGCGCAGGCTTTCTCTAGTTGCGGCGAGCAGGGGCTACTCTTTTTTTTTTTTTTAATTTTATTTATTTATTTATTTTTGGCTGTGTTGGGTCTTCGTTTCTGTGCGTGGGCTTTCTCTAGTTGCGGCAAGCGGGGGCCAGTCTTCATCGTGGTGCACGGGCCTCTCACTGTCGCGGCCTCTCTTGTTGCAGAGCACAACCTCCAGATGCGCAGGCTCAGAAGTTGTGGCTCACGGGCCTAGTTGCTCCGCGGCATGTGGGATCTTTCCAGACCAAGGCTCGAACCCGTGTCCACTGCACTGGCAGGCAGATTCTCAACCACTGCACCACCAGGGAAGCCCCGGGGCTACTCTTTGTTGCGGTGTGCTGGCTTATTACTGTGGTGGCTTCCCCTGTTGCAGAGCATGGGCTCTAGGTGCGCGGGCTCAGTAGCTGTGGCTCGCAGCCTCCAGAGCGCAGGCTCAGTAGTTGTGGCTCACGCACTTAGTTGCTCCTCGGCGTATGGGATCTTCCTGGACTAGGGCTTGAACCGGTGTCCCCTGCATTAGCAAGCGGATTCTTAAGCACTGCACCACGAGGGAAGCCCTAGGGCCTGTTTTCTTAAGCACGACATCTAAGACAAGAAATATTACTGGGCTTAAGAATTACTTGAGGACTTGTTTAAAAAGCAGCTTCCTGAACCTCTTCTGTAGGTATTATGATTCTAGAGGTCTGGCAAAGCCCAGGAATTTGCCTTTTTTTTTTTTAATGTTTGCATTTCCAAATGTAAATGAGTTCCCTTTTTTAAAAAAGTTGTGGTAAACACACACACACACACACACACATTAAATTTACCATCTTCACTAGTTTTTAGTGTACAGTTCAGTCGTGTTAAGTATATTTACATTGTTGTGCAATAGATCTCGAGAACTTTTTCATCTTGCAAAACTGAAACTCTTAAAAAAAAAACAAAACTGAAACTCTATACCCATTAAACGCTAATTCCCCTTCTCCTCTCCCCCAGCTCTTGGCAACCACCATTCTATTTTCTGTTCCTATAATTTTGACTACTTCAGGTACTTCATATGAGTGGAATCATACAGTATTTGTCCTTTTGTGACTGGTTTATTTTGTTTAGCGTAATGTCCTTGAGGTTCATCTATGTTGTACCATGTGACAGAATTTCCTTTTTAAGGCTGCATGATACCCCATCACATACATACATACATACCACTTTCTCTTTATCCTTTCATCCACTGATGGACATGTGGGTTGCTTCCACCTCTTGGCTATTGTGAATAGCTGCAATGAACATGGGTGTACAAACGTCTCTTTGAGACCCTGCTTTCAATTCTTTGCGGTATATACCCAGAAGTGGGATTGCTGGATCATAGGGTAATTCTATTTTTAATATTTTGAGGGGGCTTCCCTGGTGGCGCAGTGGTTAAGAATCTGCCTGCCAACGCAGGGGACACGTGTTCGATCCCTGGTCCAGGAAGATCCCACATGCCGCAGAGCAACTAAGCCAGTGTGCCACAACTATTGAGCCCGCGTGCCGCAACTACTGAAGCCCGCACACCTAGAGCCGGTGCTCCACAAGGAGAGAAGCCACCACAATGAGAAGCCCTGGCACTGCAACAAAGAGTAGACCCCCGCTCGCCGCAACTAGAGAAAGCCCACGCGCAGGAACGAACACCCAACACAGCCAAAAATAAATAAATAAAATTTATTTTTAAAAAAAAAATTTTTGAGGAACCTCCATACTGTTTTCCATAGTGGCTGCCCCATTTTACATCACCACCAATAGTGCACTAGGGTTCCCATTTCTCCACACCCTCACCCACACTCTGTTTTCTGTTGTTTTTTTAAATAGTAACCATCCTAACCGGTGTCAAGTGGTATCTCATGGTGGTTTTGATTTGGAAGCTGACATTTTGTAAAGCTCCCCACGTGATTCCTTGATGGCACCTGGGCTAGCGAGAATCAGAGCTGTAAGGTGTTTCCCAGTTCAAAACAACTCAATGACACCGAGTTTGGGGGGAACAAGCCCCACAAAGGGAGGAGGGAGCACGGAGCTCCCACAGTTCAGGGTGCTCATCCGCGCTCATCTTTGCCCCCTCTGGTCCTCCTGACAACAAGAGCCTGCCGGCAAAGATATCTGGGGAGTTCTAGCAGGAGGAACTCCCTGTTTCTGCTTCTTAAGGACGAAAGGCATAGCCTGTGGAATCTGCCCGGAGGCAGAAAGTCAAATCTTCAACTTGAAGGCACAGAAAGACAGCTGGAACGGCTCTCCAATCTGCTAAAATCCACTTCTCTTGCTGAGGACGTGGAACTGCCATATGGCCTCAGCCTTGCCGGCGCTCCGAGACAGCCGCAGAAAAACGCTGAGGTGTCAGAGAGGAAAATGCCCTGCCTTTCGTCCATCACAATGTCAGGGCTCCAGGCGGACTTGTCTCCACACTCAGTCAGTAGGCTCAGCCCCACGCGCGGAGGAGCAGCGAGGTAGGAACAGAATCGTGACTGCTGGAGTGGCCCTTACAAGTCGTCAAATCATCTTCCTTCCCTTTCAGCAGCCCCGGCCCTGCAGACCACAAGGAGCTAGTCTGCCAGGCGGCGTGGTCGAGGGAGGGAGCCCAGCCTGGATACTCCAAGGCCGGTGAACCGGGACCGCAGAGCTGCCACGCCGCCCGGGAGCGTTAACCACGGGGTTGTTCTGCGCCTGCCTCCTGCTCCATCTGGCTCTCCCTGGCCGGCCTCCCGGCTTGATTTACCACCGGCAGGGCCATATGTCCTGCCAGCCCTCGAGGGCCTGTAAGTGACAGGGGTTGAGAGGAAAGTTGAAAGCTAATTCCTTTCCTTTGCACAGCGCTGGCCCCGCGGGAGGAGGGCCCCACCCATCCCCCTGTACCCCAGAGCCCCAGGTGGAAACTCCATACCGGGTGAAGTTGAACACTGGAATTTCCTTCTGGGACTGGCGGCCACGCATCCCTCCCTCCCCACCCCACCCCTTAGTGGCTGGTGCAGGCCTCCGTTGGTCCCAGTCTCCTTAAGGGCATCAGCTTGGGCTCCGGTTCAGACCAGCCGGCACCTGCTGCTCCTCCCATGGTGGGTGGGGGTCTGTCTCCTCCCCTGGAATCTGGGCGGGTCTTGTGACTTGCTTTGATCAACCGAAGGGAATGAGAGTGACCTTTCTCGGATACCTAGCAGCTTCTGCTTCTGCACTCTCTCCCTGGGAAGCCACCACCATGCTTTAAAGAAGCTTACATGACTGAACGCCCAGCCTCCACGTGGGGAAGGAAGGCCACGTGGAGGAAATGCCAGGTGAGGCCTGCTGGACCTTCCAGCCTAGCCCCAGACACCAGCGGAGGGAGTGACCCTAGCTGTGACCAAAAACCACAAACAAGGTTCACAACGCAATGGGTGACAAGCTGTCTCCATGAAGCTTAAAATACAAGGGTGAGGACAAAGCAGGGACAGCTACAAGACTTGCATCTGTGGGGGAAGAAGCAGAAGGAAGCAAGGGGGTATGGTGCAGCATCTGGTGACCTGGAAACAGGAGAACCCCAAAATAAGCAACAGATATTCCTGGTAAAGCACCGTGCCAGTTTGAGAAGAACAGCTGACACCAGAGTGTGGCTCAGAGCAAGGGGCTTGAAGGGGCTGAGCGGTCGAGGTGCTATAAACTTCTGAAACAGCCCCAAGGCTCCCTGCCCTGTGAGGACAGAACCCCACACTGGAGAGAAACTGCTGCTTGTGGAATAAGATTGAGCTACAGAATAGGGACAACAGAAATGAAAGAAAGAGAAGAGCCAGAAAAAAAGTGGAGTGCCAGTGATGAATATATTGCCTCTCAGCTCCAACACCCCTTTTCTGCCTCATAGCAGAGGAGCTCACAAGGAACTGTATATATTTCCTAGTTCTGTCCGCCAGAAAGCTAGACACAGTGATCGACCCAACAGCAATGAGCATCACTAGAGCCCAAAATGTGGTCTTGAAATACCATTTCCTATGAAAAGAAGTCAGGAGAAAAAAGAAAGAGAAAAGGAAAGAAAAAAGAAATTACAAAATGAAAAAAGAAGACAGGGCTTCTTAGAGAAATGCCTTTTTCAAGTCTGGAGCGGGAAGGTACAAAATACAAGATTAGGCTGGACCACCTTGATGTAGCAGCTAGCTGGAAACTCTTGAAGGCTAATAGGATGTCAAAAGGACTCAGAAGCCAGTTTGAAGAAGCTCCCACTGGCCCATGTGAGCTTTAATAAGGATAAGAATTGCAATGGATTCAAATCAATCAAATATGTTTAAACCTGTGGTTCATAATGCTATTAAAAATTAATTGGTCATCTTGATAGGGAGGCAATTTATTATCTTGGAAACAGGTAAATAAAAGAAAAGAAATGAATCAGGACTTCCCTGGTGGCTCAGTGGTTAAGAATCTGCCTGCCAATGCAGGGGACACGGGTTCGAGCCCTGGTCCGGGAAGATTCTGCCTGCCGCGGAGCAACTAAGGCCATGCACCACAACTACTGAGCCTGCGCTCTAGAGCCCGCAAGCCATAACTACTGAGCCTGCATGCCACAACTACTGAAGCCCATGTGCCTAGAGCCCGTGCTCCGCAACAAGAGAAGCCACCGCAATGAGAAGCCCATGCACCACAACAAAGAGTAGCCCCCGCTCACCACAACTAAAGACAAGCTTGCATGCAGCAACAAAGACCCAATACAGCCAAAAATAAATAAATGAATAAATTAATTTTAAAAACAAAAGAAATGAATCAAGCATTTATCCTGCCTTCCCAATATGACTTATGCCACTGGGTAACCAAATAATAGATAAGGGGAAGCATCTCTTTATAAAAGTATTGCAACCAGTAAATGAAATAATAGAATTAGGACATCATCATTTTGTTACCCTCTGTGAATTAACTGGTGTAGACATTGAACATCAATGGCTGCTAACATCACAAAAAGAGAGACAGCCAGACACCATGTGCCTCCCAAGGGAAGACCACGTCACCACCTGAAATGTTGCCAAAAGGATCCAACCTGAGTCTGATCAGTCCTCGGGGTCCAGCTGCCCGTTTGCCAGAAATGCAGGTGACAGAGGAGCATGTTGAACTGCACTGTGTGTACAATCAGCGAAATCTAGACCAAGGGAAAATCTACAGGTCAAACAACCCAGATACTCCAACAAATTAATTGTAAAGGAAAAGAAGGGCGGGGGGGGGGGCATGGAGAGTATGGCCAACATACCCTAACTGACCCCCCCAATGAGTTGTGCCCTTGTATAATCTCTTCCTCTTGAGTGTGGGTACGACCTGCAACTTGCCCTTAACCAATAGACTATGGCAAAGGTGAGAGGATGGCACCCCCATAAGCATGTTTTGTTATATGACTCCATCTTAGCAGACTGGAAGGGGAGACTCCCCTGTTTGTTTGGTTTTTTTCTTTTTCTTTTTTTTTTTTGGCGTTACCACGCAGCATGCAGAACGTCCCTGACTAGGGATCAAACCCACGCACCCCCTGCAGTGGAAGCACGGAGTCTTAACCATTGGACCACCAGCAAAGTCCTCCCCTATTAGTCTTAAATAAGAAAACATCCAGGCTATGAACAGCCTATGGAGAGGGCCACATGACAAGAAATTTGGGGCAGCTTCTAGAACTTAAGGGCCGTCTCCAGGAATCACTGGGAAGCATCTGGAGCCCACGGTTTTGCAGTTGCAAGGAAATGAGCACTGCCAACCAGCCAGAATGAGCTTAGAAGTGGATTTGTCCCTAGTTGAGTCTCCAGATGAGAATGCAGCCTGACCAACACCTTAACTGCAGCCTGTGAGCCCCTGAGAGGAGGATCCAGCTCAGTGGTGCCCAGGCTTTTGACCCATGGAAGCTGAGAGATAATATATGTGTGGGTTTTTTTTGTTTCTTTCTCTTTTTTTTTGGCTGTGCCTCACAGCTTGCGGGATCTTAGTTCCCCGACCAGGGATTGAACCCGGGCCCTCGGCAGTGAAAGCAAGGAGTCTTAACCACTGGACCGTCAGGGAATTCCCTATGTGTGTGTTGTTTTAACCCACTAAATTTTTGATAATTTGTTACACAGCATAGAAAAACTAATACAGAGGGAGAACCTATAGATTAAAAGAGACTTAAAAGACATCAACTTTTTTCTTCTATCTCATTCTTTTTATTTGTGCCCTTTTTTGTGTGTGGATAAACCTTGAGGACATTATGCTAAGTGAAAATAAACCAGCCACAGGAGACAAACACGTATGATTCCATTTATATGAGGTACTTAGAGTAGTCAAAAACATAGACAGAAAGTAGACGGTAGTTTTCAGTGGCTTGTTGGAGGGGCAAATGGGAAGTTATTGTTTAATGGGTATAGAGTTTCAGTTTTGTAAGATGAAAAGAGTTCTGGATGGTGGTGATGGTTGCAAAACAATATGAATATACTTAATACCATCGAACTATACACTTAAAAATGGTTGAGCTAGTAAATGTTGTGTTGTGTGTATTTTACTACAATTTTTTACATTAAGGGGAAAATATATGCAAAAAACGTCAAGTTTTTTTCTTATCTCATTCTTTTTCATGTGCACCTTTTTTTCTCTTTTTTCGTTTTTAAGTAGACCTTGTGTTGTAGAGCAGTTTTAGGTGGATAGCAAAATTGAGCAGAAAGTACAGAGAGTTCCCATGTACCCCCTGCCCCTCTCCTCTCAGCTTCCCCCACTATCAAATCCAGTACCATAGTGGTACATTTGTTACAATCAATATTTGTACAATTTAAAAATTTTTTTATTTTGAACTAATTTTAGACTTAGAGAAAAGTTACAAGAATAAAGAGTTTTCTGATATCTTCACCTTGCTTCCCTTAATATTAATATCTATATAATTGAGAATAGGAAGTTAACATTGGTATAATATTATTCATTAAACTACAGACCTTACTTTAATATGAATTTCCCACTAATGTCCCTTTTTGCTTCCGGGATCTGATCCATGATCCCACATTGCATTTAGTTGTTATTTCTGCTTAGTCTACTTCAATCTGTAAGCTTTCCTCATCTTTTTTTTTTTTTGCCACGCTGAGCGGCTTGTGGGATCTCAGTTCCCTGACCAGGAATTGGACCTGGGCCCTTGGCAGTGAAAACACGGAGTCCTAACCACTGGACTGCCAGAGAATTCCTTGGAATTTTTTTCTTGAATTTTTTTTTAATTGAAGTACAGTTGATTTACAATATCGTGTTAGTTTCAGGTGTACAGCACAGTGATTCAGATCTATCTATCTATATATATCTTTTCCAGATTCTTTCCCCTTATAGGTTATTTTAAAATATTGAGCATAGTTCCCTGTGCTATACAGTAGGTCTTTGTTGGTTATCTATTTTTCCTCATCTTTTATGACACAGATCAAAATACTTTTTAACGAGCAAGCCAAAACAATTTTCTTTTAAAGGATGAATGAAGTTGGAAGACGTATGCCACCTGATTTCAAGTCTATCTATAAAGCAACAGTACCAAGAAAGTGTGCTGTTGGTGTAAGGATAACACTACAGATCAATGGAAGAGAAAAAAGAGCCCAGAAGTAGAGCCACTGATGTGTGATCTATTAATTTTCAACAATGCGGAAAGAGTAGTCTTTTCAACAAATGATGCTGGAAGAACTAGATATTCATTTGAAACAAAAAGAATCTCAATCCTTATACCACACACAAAATTTAATTTGAAGTCGATCATAGACATAAATGTAAAAGTTAAAACTAAAAAAATTCACAATGTTCATTGCAGCTCTATTTACAATAGCCAGGACGTGGAAGCAACCTAAGTGTCCATCGACAGATGACTGGATAAAGAAGATGTGGCACATATATACAATGGAATATTACTCAGCCATAAAAAGAAACGAAATTGAGTTAGTTGTAGTGAGGTGGATGGACCTAGAGTCTGTCATACAGAGTGAAGTAAGTCAGAAAGAGAAAAACAAATATCGTATGTTAACACATATATATGGAATCTAAAAAAAAAAAAAACAGGTCATGAAGAACCTAGGGGCAGGACAGGAATAAAGACGCAGACACAGAGAATGGACTTGAGGATACGGGGAGGGCGAAGGGTAAGCTAAGACGAAGTGAGAGAGTGGCATGGACATATATACACTACCAAATATAAAATAGATAGCTAGTGGGAAGCAGCCGCATAGCACAGGGAGATCAGCTCGGTGCTTTGTGTCCACCTAGAGGGGTGGGATAGGGAAGGTGGGAGGGAGACCCAAGAGGGAGGAGATATGGGGATATATGTATATGTATAGCTGATTCACTTTGTTATACAGTGGAAACTAACACACCATTGTAAAGCAATTATACTCCAATAAAGATGTTTAAAAAAACCCCAAAAAACTAAAAAAATGGGAATCCCCTGGTGGTCCAGTGGTTAGGACTCTGCGCTTCCATTGCAGGGGGCATGGGTTCTATCCCTGGCCCAGGAGCTAAGATCCCACAAGCCATGCCGGGGGTGGAGGGTGGGTACTAAAAACTCTTCTAAGGAAAACGTAAGAGGATATTCTCGTAAGCTTGGGCTAAGCGAAGATTTCTTAGGACACAAAAAGCACAGGTCATTTAAAAAAATTAACAAATTAGTCTATTAATAAATTAATTAATTGAAAACTTCTGGGGATAGCAGCCATCTTGCCTTCCATCAAAGGAGCCCCGTCGTGCCCGGGGAAGGAAGACAGAAGATGAAAGAAGCATGTGAAACAGTGGCAGGGACCCAGAAACCCTCTTACCCTCCTCCTGTATTGTGCCTTCCCTAGAGCACAGGGAATGTTATTCCATCTGTCTTTGCATTGTTTTGTGATATGAGGCTAAAGAGGAGTTGGGTAGTTGTTTGCCTTGTGTATTAGTATCTCTGGAGTGGTATTCAGAGACATTTGTGCCACTTTTATAAACGTAAAAAGTAACCTGATTAAAATAGCTTGATGCTTGTCAATATTAGATGTTCAGATTGAAATTCAATTTAAACAGGCAGAAAAAAGCCCTACATGTTGAACAGTATTCATATTCTTACATGAATAAAATTATATCTTTGTGTTTAAAAAAAAAAAGAAAGAACTTCTGGGAGATTGGGATTGAGATACACACTCCTACATATAAAATAGATAACTAATAAAGACCTACTGTATAGCACAGGGAACTCTACTCAATACTCTGTAATGACCTATATGGGAAAAGAATCTAAAAAACGAGTGGATAGGGAATTCCCTGGCGGTCCAGTGGTTAGGACTCTGAAGTCTCACTACCAAGGGCCCAGGTTCGATCCCTGGTTGGGGAACTAAAACCCCACGAGCCACATGGTGCAGCCAAAATTAATTAATTAATTTTTTAAAAAGAGTGGTTATACGTATATGTATAACTGATTCACTTTGCTGTATACCTGAAACTAACACAACATTGTAAATCAACTAGACTCCAATAAAATTTATTTTAAAAAAAAGAAAGAAAGAAAGCTTCTGGTCTTCAAAAGCCATTGTTAAGAAAATAAAAAGATAAGCCACAGACTAGGAGAAAATATTCATAATATTTACATATATCTGAAAAAAAGACTGGTATCCAGATTATATAAATAACTCCTATAACTCAATATTAAGAAGTAAAATGATCCAGTTTTTAAAACAGGCAAAAGACTGAACTGTATACTTAAATATGGTTAAGATTGTAAATTTTATGGTGTGTATATTTTACCACAACTGAAAAAAAAATTTTAATGGGCAGAAGGTTTGAAAAAATCTTTCAGAAAAGAGGATATCAAAACATCAGGCCTTAGACCTTAAGTATATACAATGTTTATTTGTCAATCATACCTCATTAAAGCTAGGGGGAAAGTTTTTTTTTATTTAAAGTAATATTAATAACTGACTTTCTTGAGCACCTGCCACATGCAAGGCATAGCTCCAAACGCATCATTTATACAAACTCTTTGAATCCTTCCCACAACTCCACCAGGTTGGTACTGTTATTTCCAGCAAAGAAATGAAGAAAGCAAGGCACAGAGAGGCTAAGAGGCCCCACAGCTACAAAGTGGCAGAGGTTTGCCAGGCAGTGTAGCTCTCGATTCTGTGCTCTCAATTGCAGAGGTAAAGAGGCTCCAATGGGCAATGGGAGAGGAAACCCTCCCAAGGGAAGTGTGGCTGCCTTGCTTGTCCTGGTGGACTGTGCTGAGGAAGGAGGCCCAGCAGGAAGAGGAAATCGAGATAGACGTTTCAAAACCAAAATGCATCACAAGCTTCATTCATTTCCTAAAGAAATATTTATTGAGCCTCTCCTGTGTGCCAGGCACTGTCCCAAGCTGCTGAGGGTCCAGCCATCAGCACCACAGGCACAAATCCGTGCCCTTGTGGAGCTGAGATTCCAAACCTTCCCATGCCTCAGTTTTTCCAGCTGTAAAATAGGTACTCAAAAATGTATTGGGTTGGCCAAAAAGTTCATTTGGTTTAAATAAAAATAAAAAACACATTTTTCATTTTCACCAAGAATTTTATTGACTAATGTATTCACTAACTGAACAAACTTTTTGGCCAACCCAGTAGTTAGGCAGTGAAAAAGAAAACAAGGGAGTATAAGAAATGCTCAGAGGGTTACAGGTGACAATGGATGAACCAGACCTCGACAGCAACATGGATCACCTCTGCAGGCAACAGATCCAACAGGCTGTCAACAGGTGGCATTCCCTGAACTCTGTCTGCAGTTTTTGCCTCCACATTGCTTATTATCAAATAATTCAGGAAAATAATCACGGCAGCCTCAGGCAAGTGAAGTCAGAGAAGCTGCCCCAAACAATGACAGGCAAAGAGGTGGTAGTTGATTAGGGAGAGGTCGTCTGCGGTGTGGTTTGCCCATGTGGAGGGGAGGGTCAGGCTCCATTTAGAGAATAAATCACACCCTCAGCCCCCTGGCAACAGATGTGGGTGACGTGTGTGTGTGTGTGTGTGTGTGTGTGTGTGTGTGTGTCCGGGAATGTGTCAGCAGCCATCTACCTACAGATCACAAACTCATATATGCCTTGGGAGCTATAAATGAAAATTCACAGCAGAGATGGCTCTTTCGAGGAGCTTTCTTCTGGAGTGGGAGGAGGTGTCATGCTACAGCATTAGGAAGCTATTCTAGATAGTGTCTATTGAGGACATCTGGTTTACTGTTGTCACAGCCAGGCCCTCACTGTACCTGGGCCCTAAGAGGGTGCCCTCCACTCTGTTCCCTGAGTCACAGAAATAGAGGCCACCATGCTGACCACTGAGGGCACTGCTCTCCAGGACTCCTTCCCTTTCCTCTGTGACCGGGGAGATTTTATTCAAGGCTCTGGAACCTCAAAAGAAAAGGAACTGCAACTAGAAAATCTCTACAAGGTAGTTTATTCATTTCCAATCTGGGGGGACTCCAGGGGGTCTCTGGGGACCTAGACCCTGACTTCCATTCTTCCATCTTTCCAGCAGCCCGCAGGATTTTATAGCTTCGCAAAGTCGGTGGTTCTCAATGTTGGTGGCTTTAAAACTGCTGCTGCCCTTAAAACTGCTGCTGCCCATACCCATGTTCACCAGTAAACATGTCGAAGTACATCCTTAGCAGTTTTATTTGTAAATGCTGGAAACCACTTAGGTGGTGGTCCATCAACTGGTAAATGGATGAACAAATTGTGCTGTAGCTGTACAATGAAATGCCACTCTGCAACCAAAAGGAACAAAGTACTGATGCCTGTGACGGGGATTCTCACAGACCTGATGATGGAGAGGGACGGGTAGCCAGACACAAACCAATACGTACTGTGGTGACATCAGGATAGTGTGTATCTGGGAGTGGGGGTGGGGCACTGACCAGAAAGGGAGACTTCTGGGGTACTGGTCAGATCCTCTCTCTTGATCTGAATGGTAGTTAACATGGATTTACACACACACACACATAAAAATACATTGAGTTGTAACCTTAACATTTGTGCATTGTACTGTAAGTATACTACACATCAAGAAAAATTAAAAAGCAAAATAATGGGGGAATTCCCTGGTGGTCCAGTGGTTAGGACTCTGCACTGCCACTGAAGGGGACCCAGGTTCCATCCCTGTTCAGGGAACTAAGATCCCACAAGTCTCGTGGTGCAGCCAAAAAAAAAAAAAGCAAAATACTGATGCCTTGACCCCACCCCCTGTGTCTGACTTAACTCAGTCTGGGGTGTGGCCTGGGTAAATGGATTTTTAAAAGCTTCCCAAAGGGTTCTACTGAGCAGCAGGCATGAGACCAAACCCTGCAAGAGCCGGAGCCCTTCCTCTCACTTTTCTGAACCCTGGGCTCTGGCTCCCTGCCCCTGACCTTGGCCCCAGGAGGAACACCCCATTGCAGAGGGGCAGCCTGAGGTAGCAGGAAAGGCTCCGGGCTCTGCAGACAGAGTCCAGTTCCATCAATTCTTACTTCTGAGACCTTGACCAAGAAACATCTGTTTCTCTAAGCCTGTTTTTTGTTCGTTTGTTTTTTGGGTTTGTGTGTGTGTGTGTGTGTCCTTAACACGGGGCAGGTGATAGACCTATATCTCACGCACAATACAGCGCAGGAGTGGTAAAAATGGGGCTGGTCTTTTTAACGGTAATCTCTTTAAAATATACATCTGATACTGTCACGACTGCCTGAAACCTTTCCGTGGCTCTTCATTGCACTTTGAATAAAATCCTACCTCTTCCTGAGGCCACCATGCCTGTCCAGGTTCGCCATGCTCACCATGTCCTGGCCGCTGGCTTGCCTCTCAGTTCAAGCCCTTCTTTGCAGCAGGGCCTTGCAGTGGAATTGTTCCTCCTGGTTTTTCTCAACCCAAGCTCTGGGTCACCACGCCCTGATCCTTTTCTTCATAGCTCCCAGTACATAATAGAGGTATTTGTTGCCGGGCGTGGGATCCGAGTGTGTTCTTGCCTCCACTTTTACCCCATCACCTGGCCCAGGGCCAGGTGCCTTGTGCCTCACTGCTGAATGGAATTCAGTGAACTCAAGGGTGCGCTGTCATTTGAGAAGTCTTTTCTAAATGTCAGAGGGTATTATTATTCGTCCTCCTTCCTGACTCAGTAACCTCTAATATCCTCTGCTCACCATGAGTTTGCTGTTTACTCCTGAAACATTTAGTATCCCAATCATGTGTGAGACATCATGCTAACTGCTGGAGAGGACAAAGAGAGGAGCAAGACACGGCCTCTGCCCATGAAAAGGCTCCATCCAGGGCTGGAGACACCACAGGAACCTCATCTGAGGATGAGCTGGGAAGTGCTGCAGTGTCCCTCCGCATCCTCTTCTCACTCCACATCCTCTCCAGGTGATCTCAGAGCCTCACAGCGTCTTAGGTGATTCCCTGACCTAATGTAATGCAGCTCTCTCCCACAGGACAAATTCTGAGCTCTTTATCTAAAATCAGCCTGGGGAACTCTACCCACCACCAATCCCTCCCATCAGGAAGTTTGCACAAGCCTCTTAGATAGCCTCATCCACCAGAGGACAGACAGCAGAAGCAAGTAGAACTACAATTCTGCAGCCTGTGGAAGGAAAACTACATTCACAGAAAGATAGACAAAATGAAAAGGCAGAGGACTTTGGACCAGATGAAAGAACAAGATAAAACCCCAGAAAAACAACTAAATGAAGTGGAGCTAGGCAACCTTCCAGAAAAAGAATTCAGAATAATAATAGTGAAGATGATCCAGGACCTCCGAAAAAGAATAGAGGCAAAGATTGAGAATGCAAGAAATGTTTAATAAAGACCTAGAAGAATTAAAGAAAGAACAGAGATGAATAATATAATAACTGAAATGAAAAATACACTAGAAGGAATCAATAGCAGAATAACTGAGGCAGAAGAATGGATAAGTGACCTGGAAGACAGAATGGTGGAATTCACTGCCACGGAACAGAATAAAGAAAAAAGAATGAAAAGAGGTTAAGACAGCCTAAGAGACCTCTGGGACAACATTAAATGCAACAACGTTCGCATTATATGGGTCCCAGAAGGAGAAGAGAGAGAGAAAGGACCCGAGAAAATATTTGAAGAGATTATAGTCAAAAACTTCCCTAACATAGGAAAGGAAATAGCCACCCAAGTCCAGGAAGCACAGAGAGTCCCAGGCAGGATAAACCCAAGGAGAAACACGCTGAGGCACATAGTAATCAAATTGGCAAAAATTAAAGACAAAGAAAAAATTATTGTTGAAAGCAACAAGGGAAAAACGACAAATAGCATACAAGGGAACTCCCATAAGGTTAACAGCTGATTTCTCAGCAGAAAATCTACAAGCCAGAAGGGAGTGGCAGGACGTATTTAAAGTGATGAAAGGGAAGAACCTACAACCAAGATTACTCGACCTGGCAAGGATCTCATTCAGATTCCACGGAGAAATCAAAAGCTTAATAGGCAAGCAAAAGCTAAGAGAATTCAGCACCACCAAACCTGCTCTACAACAAATGCTAAAGGAACTTCTCTAAGTGGGAAACACAAGAGAAGAAAAGGACCTACAAAAACAAACCCACAACAATTAAGAAAATGGTAATAAGAACATACGTATCAATAATTACCTTAAACATGAATGGATTAAATGCTCCAACCAAAAGACACAGGCTCACTGAATGGATTCAAAAGCAAGACCCATATATATGCCGTCTACAGGAGACCCACTTCAGACCTAGGGACACATACAGACTGAAAGTGAGGGGATGGAAAAAGATATTCCATGCAAATGGAAATCAAAAGAAAGCTGAAGTAGCAATACTCATAGCAGATAAAATAGACTTTAAAATAAAGAAAGTTACAAGAGACAAGGAAGGACACTACATAATGATCAAGGGATCAATCCAAGAAGATATAATGATTATAAATATATATGCACCCAACACAGGAGCACCTCAATACATAAGGCAACTGCTAACAGCTATAAAAGAGGAAATCGGGCTTCCCTGGTGGCGCAGTGGTTGAGAATCTGCCTGCCAACGCAGGGGACACGGGTTCGAGCCCTGGTCTGGGAAGATCCCACATGCCGTGGAGCAACTGGGCCCGTGAGCCACAACTACTGAGCCTGCGCGCCTGGAGCTTGTGCTCCGCAACAAGAGAGGCCGCGATAGTGAGAGGCCCGCGCACCGCGATGAAGAGTAGACCCCGCTTGCCGCAACTAGAGAAAGCCCTCGCACAGAAACGAAGACCCAACACAGCCAAAAATAAATAAATTTATAAAAAAAAAAAAAAAAAAAAAAAAAAAAAAGAGGAAATCAACAGTAACACAATCATACTAGGGGAGTTTAACACCCCACTTTCACCAATGGACAGATCATCCAAAATGAAAATTAATAAGGAAACTCAAGCTTTAAATGACCCAGTAGACCAGATAGATTTAATTGATATTTATAGGACATTCCATCCCAAAACAGCAGATTGCACTTTCTTCTCATGTGCACATGGAACATTCTCCAGGATAGATCACACCTTGGGTCACAAATCAAGCCTTGGTAAATTTAAGAAAATTGAAATCATGTCAAGCATCTTTTCTGACCACAATGCTATGAGATTAGAAATCAATTACAGGGGAAAAAAAACGAAAAAAACACAAACACATGGAGGCTAAACAATGCGTTACTAAATAACCAAGAGATCACTGAAGAAATCAAAGAGGAAATCAAAAAATACCTAGAGACAAATTACAATGAAAACACGATGATCCAAAACCTATGGGATACAGCAAAAGCAGTTCTAAGAGGGAAGTTTATAGCAATACAATCCTACCTCAAGAAACAAGAAACATCTCAAATAAACAATCTAACCTTACACCTAAAGGAACTAGAGAAAGAAGAACAAACAAAACCCCAAGTTAGTAGAAGGAAAGAAATCATAAAGATCAGAGCAGAAGCAAGTGAAATGAAAACAAAGAAAACAATAGCAAAGATCAATAAAACTATAAGCTGGTTCTTTGAGAAGATAAACAAAATTGATAAACCATTAGCCAGACACACCAAGAAAAAGAGGGAGAGGACTCAAATCCATAAAATTAGAAATGAAAAGGGAGAAGTTACAACAGACACCGCAGAAATACAAAGCATCCTAAGAGACTACTACAAGCAACTCTATGCCAATAAAACGGACAACCTGGAAGAAATGGACAATTCTTAGAAAGGCATAACCTTCCAAGACTGAACCAGGAAGAAACAGAAAATATGAACAGACCAATCACAAGTAATGAAATTGAAACTGTGATTAAAAATCTTTCAACAAACAAAAGTCCAGGACCAGATGGCTTCACAGGTGAATTCTATCAAACATTTAGAGAAGAGCTAACACCCATCCTTCTCAAATGCTTCCAAAAAATTGCAGAGGAAGGAAAACTCCCAAACTCATTCTATGAGGCCACCATCACCCTGATACCAAAGCAGACAAACATACTACAAAAAAAGAAAATTAAAGACCAATATCACTGATGAATATAGATGCAAAAATCCTCAAATAAAATACAAGCAAACAGAATCCAACAAAACATTAAAGGATCATGGGCTTCCCTGGTGGCGCAGTGATTGAGAGTCCGCCTGCCGATGCAGGGGACACAGGTTCGTGCCCCGGTCCGGGAAGATCCCACGTGCCGCGGAGCGGCTGGGCCCGTGAGCCATGGCCGCTGAGCCTGCGCGTCCAGAGCCTGTGCTCCTCAACGGGAGAGGCCGCAGCAGTGAGAGGCCCGCGTACCGCAAAAAAAAAAAAAAAAAAAAATTAAAGGATCATACACCATAATCAAGTGGGATTTATCCCAGGGATCCAAGGATCCTTCAGTATATGCAAATCAATCAATGCAATACACCATTGTAACAAATTGAAGAAGAAAAACCATATGATCATCTCAACAGATGCAGAAAAAGCTCTTGAAAAAAATTCAACAGCCATTTATGATAAAAACTCTCCAGAAAGTGGGCATAGAGGGAACCTACCTCAAAATAATAAAGGCCATATACGACAAACCCACAGAAAACATCATTCTCAATGGTGAAAAACTGAAACCATTTCCACTGAGATCAGGATGTCCACTCTTGCCACTATTATTCAACATAGTTTTGGAAGTCCCAGCCACAGAAATCAGAGAAGAAAAAGAAATAAAATGAATACAAATTGGGAAAAGGAAGTAAAACTGTCACTATTTGCAGATGACATGATACCATACATAGAGAATCCTAAAGATGCCACCAGAAAACTACTAGAGCTAATCAATGAATTTGGTAAGGTTGCAGGATACAAAATTAATGCACAGAAATATCTTGCATTCCTATACACTAACAATGAAAGATCAGAATGAGAAATTAAGGAAACAATCCCATTCACCACTGCAACAAAAAGAATAAAATACCTAGGAATAAACCTACCTAGGGAGACAAAAGACCTGTACTCAGAAAACTATAAGACACTGATGAAAGAAATCAAAGACGACACAAACAGATGGAGAGATATACCATGTTCTTGGATTGGAAGAATCAACACTATGAAAATGACTACACTACCCAAAGCAATCTACAGATTCAATGCAATCCTTATCAAATTACCAGTGACATTTTTTACAGAACTAGAACAAAAAATCTTAAAATTTGTATGGAGACACAAAAGACCGCAAATAGCCAAAGCAGTCTTGAGGGAAAAAAATGGAGCTGGAGAAATCAGACTCCCTGACTTCAGACTATACTACAAAGCTACAGTAATCAGGACAATATGGTACCAGCACCAAAACAGAAATATAGATCAATGGAACAGGATAGAAAGCCCAGAGATAAACCCACGCAGCTATGGTCAACTAATCTATGACAAAGGAGGCAAGGATATACAATGGAGAAAACACAATCTCTTCAATAAGTGGTGCTGGGAAAATTGGACAGCTACATGTAAAAGAATGAAATTAGAACACTCCCTAACACCATACACAAAAATAAACTCAAAATGGATTAGAGACCTAAATGTAAAACCAGACAATATAAAACTCTTAGAGGAAAACATAGGAAGAACACTCTTTGACATAAATCACAGCAAGATCTTTTTTGATCCACCTCCTAGAGAAATGGAAATAAAAACAAAAATAAACAAATGGGACCTAATGAAACTTAAAAGCTTTTGCACAGCAAAGGAAACCATAAGCAAGGCGAAAAGACAACCCTCTGAATGGGAGAAAATATTTGTAAACGAAACAACTGACAAAGGGTTAATCTTCAAAATATACAAGCAGCTCATGCAGCTCAATATCAAAAACAACAAACAACCCAATCCAAAAATGGGCAGAAGAACTGAATAGACATTTCTCCAGAGAAGATATACAGATTGTCAACAAACACATGAAAGGATGCTCAACATCACTGATCATTAGAGAAATGCAAATCAAAACTACAATGAGGTATCATTTCACAGTGGTCAGAATGGCCATCACCAAAAAATCTACAAGGAATAAATGCTGGAGAGGGTGTGGAGATACGGGAACCCTCTTGCACTGTTGGTGGGAATGTAAATTGATACAGCGACTATGGAGAACAGTATGGAGGTTTCTTAAAAAACTAAAAACAGAACTACCGTATGACCCAGCAATCCCACTACTGGACATATACCCTGAGAAAACCATAATTCAAAAAGAGACATGTACCCCAATGTTCATTGCAGCACTATTTACAATGGCCAGGACATGGAAGCAATCTAAGTGTCCATCCATAGGTGAATGGATGAAGAAGATGTGGCATATATATACAATGGAATATTGGTCAGCCATAAAAAGAAACAAAATTGAGTTATTTGTAGTGAGGTGGGTGGACCTAGAGTTTGTCATACAGAGTGAAATAAGTCAGAAAGAGGAAAACAAATACCATGTGCTAACACATATATATGGAATCTAAAAAAATAAATAAAAAGGTTCTGATGAACCTAGGGGCAGGACAGGAATAAAAATGCAGAAGTAGAGAACGGACTTGAGGACATGGGGAGGGAGAAGGGTAAGCTGAGATGAAGTGAGAGTAGCATTGACATATACACACTACCAAATGTAAAATAGATAGCTAGTGGGAAGCAGCTGCATAGTACAGGAAGATAAAAAAAGAAAAAAAAATCATCCTGGGTTTTTTCACCAGTGTGTCTCACAGGCACAGAATGCAACAAAATCTAAAACTGAATCCATCTCTCCTAAACAATTTAGTGATATTTCAGATAAAAGCATAGTTTATTGAGGTAATGATGCTGAGAAACCATCTTACCCTGTGGAGGGAAAATTTTTACACCAGAAGACATTCCAGGAGGATAAAAGATTTATTTTTTAATTAATTAATTAATCAATCTTATTTTTGGCTGCGTTGGGTCTTCGTTGCTGTACACAGGCTGTTCTCTAGTTGCGGCGAGCAGGGGCTACTCTTCGTTGCAGTGAGCGGGCTTCTCATTGCAGTGGCTTCTCTTGATGCGGAGCCCGGGCTCTAGGTGCATGGGCTCAGTAGTTGTGGCTCTTGGGCTCTAGAGCACAGGCTCAGTAGTTGTGGCACATGGGCTTAGCTGCCCCTCGGCAGGTGGGATCTTCCCAGCCCAGGGTTTGAACCCGTGTCCCCTGCATTTAGCAGGCAGATTCTTAACCACTGCACCACCAGGGAAGTCCCTAAAAGATTTAAACATAAACAATTTAGTCATGTAAAGACTTTGAATATTTTTGTAAGTGAACTGGGGAGTCCTTGGAGGATTTTAAGCAGAGGAGTGACATGGTCTGATGTTGTAGCAGGATCACTCTAGCCACAGTAACGGAAGAGACCTGCGAGACTGTATTTCAGTAAACTGCATCCCAGAGCTGCTGCTGGGAAGTGAGCCATCACCCCTGTGTCTTCCTGCTGGCTGCTTTCAAGGTCTTCTCTTTGTCTCTGATGTCCTGCAAATTCATTATGATATGTTTAGGCATGGATCTATTTTTATTTATCCAGCTTGAGATTTGATGATCACAGTGACTCTGAAGTGTGTTGTCTTCCAAGAATTCTTGAGGATACTGACAGTGTCTCTTTCCCATATTCTCTATCATTTTCTTATGTGACTTCACATAGACATGTATTAGACTTTCCCTCTCTATCCTTCACACCTCAAATCCTTTCTTTCAACTATCCCATCTCTTTTTTTTTCCAGTTATATATATTTTTATTAAAAACTTTTTTTACTGACATATAGTTGATTTACAATATTGTGTAAGTTTCAGATGTACAGCACAGTGATTCAGTTATACATATATACATATATTCTTTTTCTGATTCTTTTCCCTTATAGGTTATTATGTAATATTGAGTAGAGTTCCCTGTGCTATACAGTAGGTCCTTGTTAGCTATCTATTTTATACATAGTAGTGTGTATTTGTTAATTCCAGCCTCCTAATTTATTCCTGCCCGCACCCACTTATTCCATCTCTTTTAATCTCTGGACTACATTGTGAATGTTCTGTTTTTTCACATCTATCTTCCCTTTCATGATTTTTCTCTTCAAGTGTGTCAGATCTATTGTTTATTCTTTTTTTAAATTGTTTTAAATTTCAATCATTTTAGCTTTCATTACTAGGAATTTTATTGTATTCTTTTCCAAATCTGCTTTACCAGTCCTTAGATTATGTTTTTCCTTCTTCCTTGTTTCTTGTTGTCCAAGATTTTTTAAAAATTTTTCTGTAAACATGTTATGAATACTTATTTTTTAACTTGTGACAAAATACACATAAAATTTACCGTCTTAACCGTTTTAAGTGTACATTTCCGTAGCGTTAAGTAATTCACATTGTTGTGCACCCAATCTCCAGAATTCTTTCCATCCTGCAAAACTGCCAAATACTTATTTTTAAACAGTGAAACCACAAAAATACTTGAAACTATAGGTGAATATTTTTTAAATTAATTTATTAATTTATTTATTTTTGGTTGCATTGGGTCTTCATTGGCCCCCGTTGCTGCGCGCGGGCTTTCTCTAGTTGGGACCACCTGGGGCTATTCTTTGTTGTGGTGCACAGGCTTTTCATTGCGGTGGCTTCTCTTGTTGCAGAGCACAGGCTCTAGAGCGCAGGCTCAGTAGTTGTGGCGCATGGGCTTAGTTGCCCCGCGGCATGTGGAATCTTCCCGGACCAGGGCTCAACCCCACCAGGGCTCAACCCCGTTTCCCCTGCATTGGCAGGCGGATTGTTAACCATTGCACCACCTGGGAAGTCCCCAGGTGAATATTTATATGATATTCAGATGTGGAGTGACTTTTTAAGCATTGTACCAAAGTCTGAAACCATAAAGATTTGAATACAAAGAAATGTGAAAAAAAAAAGTGAAACTTCTTCGAAATACTATTTAAATTGAACAAATGAAAAA
Source organism: Phocoena sinus (assembly GCF_008692025.1). Classification (NCBI taxonomy): domain Eukaryota; kingdom Metazoa; phylum Chordata; class Mammalia; order Artiodactyla; family Phocoenidae; genus Phocoena; species Phocoena sinus. The sequence goes on along the minus strand of NC_045773.1, from coordinate 64,426,400 downwards.
AAAACTGCGAGAAATTCTTGAAAAATATGTGACAAAGCGTTAATAGCTTTAATACATAGAGTAATTTCAAATCAATAAGAAAAAACTTAATAGGACAACAGGTAATGGAAGTGAATTTATAAAAGAAGGAACACAAACACCTAAAAAGAAAAACTATTTAACCACATAAGTAATCAAGAAAAGCAAATCAAAAGAGCAATGAGATTAATATTTCTTATCTATCAGACTGAGAAAAATGAATATCCAATGTCGGCAGGGTTAATAATGAGGAATTGAGCCTTGTTGATAACAGCTGACCAGAATGTAATTGATAACGCCTTCCAGAAGTCAATGTGGCATGTGTCAGAAACCTAAAAATGTGTACTTTGTTACTCAACAATTACACTGCCAGGACTTTGTCCTAAGGAAAATATTTGAGAAGTGTGCAGGTGTGTGGCATCGTTAGTTATAATAGTGAAAAAATTCTAAAATATATATCCTGTCATAGAGTGTTGATTAAACCATCCATCAGCGGACTACTACATAGTCATTACAATTGAAGGTATTAATTAACAAGAAGAGATTCATGATGTATTAGTAAATGAAAAAAACAGGTTTCCAAACATCATACCATAACGTACATACAAAACATCCCATTTTTGTTAAAAAATACACTTCCTTTGAGTTTGTAAGAATATATACCAAAATGTTAATAGCGATCCTTCGGTTGATGGGATTCTATTTCTATTCTTTTATTATTATTGTTATTGCAGTTATTATTTCGTCTGGTTTCTCTTCCCCCCCCCCACAAAGAGCATATATTATTTACATAATAAGTTAAGTTACCGACGGGAAACAAAAGAAACACGTAACGACTTTCTAAAGGGCCTACCCACGCAATAAAAGTGACCATTTATTGATAAAGCACGCAGTGTCAGAAGCCCCCAGCGGCGGTTTCCACGTGCGTTCGTCCTCAAGGCAGCCAGGGTTCGCGGTCGCCCGGAGACTCCAGTCCCTCAGGCAGCGCCGAGGCCACCTCAGGCAGCGCGCGGGTCCTGACAGGGGGCGGGGCACGGCAGCCCGGAAGAGACGCCGCGCCGCACATACTCCTTCCTTTCCAGCTCCGGCCCCGGACCCAGCAGTCGTCGCGGTTAGTTCCTCTGGAGTTCGGGTTCCATCGGCCCCCATCCTGGCCTTCTCGCCATCGTAGTCGTTGCTCCTCCCCGGGGTTGTGGCGGAGGCTGCTCGCTCCCGCTCCCCTCACGTCCGTTTCTGAGCAATGAGAGGAGCCAGGGCCGCACTTCGCTGGGTAGTGGGGCCCTGGCAGGCGAAGATTGGCGTCCCGATAGTGGAAGGCGGAGGGGAGAGGAAGATGAAGCTCCTGCGTGGCGGGGAAGATCCGGGCGAGGCTAGGGAGACTGTGCTCCTCTTGCACGTTGTTTTTCGGGGCAGAACCCCGCACCCTGAGTTGCCTCTTTGCCTGGTCATGGAAGTTTAGTTTGGGAGAAGAGTGGTAGGCTGTGAAGGTTTCAGCCCTTTGGTTTGGGGTCAGCGGCCTGTCATGAATCGAGGGCTTTCCTCTGGGTCATTCCCGCGCACCTGAAGGTACCGCCGCGCCCATTCCGCATTAGGTACTGTTGCTGATGGTCCCCAAATAGTCCGAGCGTACAGGGTCTGCTTCCCGTTTTATACCTTTGTTGTGAGTGTGAAGGTCTTGCAGCGAGTATGTACCTCCATCGTTTTATTTTAACGTCCTGGCAATTTCTCACCTGAATCGTGTTTTCGAGGGTGGGGGAGGGAACTAGTCACTGTTGGACTTAAGTTAGCGGAGTTTGAATTCTTGTTTTTCATGGTGTGTTTGAGGTTTCAGTCCATTGGGCAGTGATTTGTGTGTGTGTGTGTGTGTGTGTGTGTGTGTGTGTGTGTGTGTGGTCTTTGGGGGTGATGAACTGGGTTACCGGCCCGTGGCCACACTGCTCAAAAATGCTCTTGATAATCGCTTCCTTCTGGCAGATGTTGATGCCTAAGAAGAACCGGATTGCCATTTATGAACTCCTTTTTAAGGAGGGAGTGATGGTGGCCAAAAAGGACGTCCACATGCCTAAGCACCCCGAGCTGGCAGACAAGAATGTGCCCAATCTTCATGTCATGAAGGCCATGCAGGTAGCGGGGGTGGGGGGGTGGCTGCTGGAGTGGGGTGCAGATGGAGCGATTTTCCACTGGTGTTCAAGGCAAATTCCAAGGAGAAGTCAGGACAGCCAGAGCTGCTTGCTGCCTTGAAGGGCTGTGAGGTAGATACACCGTGAAAATTTGTCTACTGTGAAGTTGAGCTTCCCATTTGCACTGCTTTTCTAGCCTCTAGTTATGTCTTAACCGTGGTTTTCTGTCTTACAGTCTCTCAAATCACGAGGCTACGTGAAGGAACAGTTTGCCTGGAGACATTTCTACTGGTACCTAACCAACGAGGGTATCCAGTATCTCCGGGATTACCTCCACCTGCCCCCTGAAATCGTGCCTGCCACCCTGCGCCGCAGTCGTCCTGAGACTGGCAGGCCGCGGCCCAAAGGTATAGCGCCCACATAATGCCTCTGAAGGCATTCTCTGAAGTTGCTCTTTCTGAGGAGAGAGGTGAAACAGTGGGTTTCTTTGTGTGGGGCATGGAGGTGGTCTTAGTAATATAACATTGGAATCAGCTCTTGAGGGACTCTGACACGCAAGACCTAGGTCAAGTCCTAGAACCTTTAATGGAACCGGACTCAGGTCTTTAGGCAATCCCTAGAAATGGCATTAAACACAGGATATTATTCTGTGGCAAGATAAATGTGATAAGAGTATTACTGAAATTTTCTCCTGAAATTTTTCCAGTAGAGCGAGGTGCTTATCCCCCCCAAGAAGTCCAAAGCAAAGTTGTTTACCGTGTGAAATACATGAAGAGTTGTCTAGAGTTTCTTGGCAATGGGAGCAGAAATAATCATGACAGATAGGGGAGAATGGATGTAGAGAGTGCGTGTGTGTATATTAGCAGTGTGCAAGGGGTCTGTGTGTGGGGGATTACCTTCTGACTCGAGGTCATTGTTGGCTTACAGTTGGCATTTTTCAGGGCTATGGTTCCTTTTCCTTAGGTTTTGAAAAAATTTGTCACTGGAACTTTGTAGAAAGAGCAGTTTGTGAGTTTGATGAGGTGAGATGCAGAGATTCCTAAAAACAGATGATAATCAGACTGTCAGGTTCCCTGGAATGGCACTTCATGGAGCTCAGGAATCTGCATTTTTTATGAAAGCTCCCTAGGTGGTTAGGCAGGATTACATGTCTTTAGAGCAAAGGTTCTTCACTGCATCTTGGAATCTTTGGGGGCATGGGAGTGTTGCCAATGCCATTGTTTGTTCCCACACAGATTCCAGTTTGCCATAGGTGGGGTCTGGCGTTTATTTACTTTGGCCACTTACTACAGATTCAATCTAAAAAAGTCCATTTTCAAATCATGAACTCTATAGGTAAATTTTCCAGCATAACAAGGTAGAGAGAATACTAGATTAACCTTTCAGTGTTCATGAGAATGTTATCCCACAGCCTAGTGAGACACGAGGAGGAGCTAGAGGATTCTCAGTGGCCTCTGTATTTATATACTTATATTGGAGGTGGGGCTTGCAGCTTATGGTGCCTCCTTTCCTGTTTGCACAGGAAGTTTTCCATTTCAGAGATGGGTCAGGTTCAAAATTTTGGCTATTCAAATGTTTGTAGAAATGGCTGGATTTCTTAATTTGCCAAGGAATTGGAAAATGTGTGTTTATGCTGAGAAATACAGAAGAAAGCAAACTTTTTGCAGGTGTACGACATTTTAATTAAGATGTGCGTTTTCCTAGGTCTTAGAGGAGCCAAAACGTCAGCGATGGCAGGTTTCTACCTGACTGTTGTGGGTGTAGGAGTTCCTGTCCCCATTAACCCATCATAACTAAGTGTTGCCCAGTGAGAATGGAGAGCAGTTCGTTCTTTTGGCCTGAAGGGAACAGAGTTCCCACGTTGCCCTGTGTTCATACTGTGGTTTAATTTGTGTAGGTCTGGAAGGAGAGCGACCTGCAAGACTCACAAGAGGGGAAGCCGACAGAGACACCTACAGACGAAGCGCTGTGCCCTGTGAGTAGCATCATCTGTATCTGGGTATTGAGGTAGAATCTTGGGATTCTCCTCTGGCTGGGGCTCGGCCCTTGTAGATGCCAAGGTAACCAGTAAAGATCCTTCGTTTCATCTCAGATCATCTCCATCTGGAGTCCTTTGTACTTCTTGTCTTATGCAGGGATGGGGATTAGAAGGAAAGCCCTTTGAGCTGGGGACACCGAAGACTTTAGTTGAAGACCTTTAGAGCAAAACTGAAGACTTTTAGGAAAGCAACATGCTTTCTTTGTTTTGTAGTTGTGTTCCTGTGTTGTGCTTGAGGGCAGGGCCCACTCACATCACCTTTGTTGCTTTTTTATTGCAAAAATAGTGCAAAATCTTATTTTTAAATAGCACATGTTTGCACTGATAGGAACAACAGACGTCTGTTCATTCAACAGATATATACTGAGTGCCTGTGGTATGCCAGACACGATTCTAGGAACTGGGGGGCTAGTAGTGTACATGAGAGACAAAAGGCCCTTCTCTTGTTGAACTTGCATTTTAGTAGTAGGGGGTGGATAAACAAAAATAAGTATATATCATGTCCATCGTGGGTGCTATGGGGGCGCGGGGTGTGCAGCTTCCAATTGGATTTTTAGGGAAAGTTCTGTCAAAGTGAGATTGAAGCAAACATTTGCAGGAGGTGAGGCTACCTGGGGGAAGAGCATTACAGGCAAAGGTCCTATGGGGAAGGCACCTGACTTGTCTAAACAGAAGATAATGGGAGAGTCAGATAAGGATGTAGGTCTCATAGTTCTGTGGGCCATGGTATGACTTGGGATTTTACTCTGGAATAAGGTGGGGAGCCATTCAATTTGTTTTAAAGAGACTCTGTCCTTGCTGCAGAAGCAGTTAATTGTGATATAAAAGAAAGGTGTAAAGGGAATTTTTACCAACTTTTACTGCTCTTGCCTCCTACTTGTGGTGCCTGATTCTTCAGGTGTGAGAAGTGAGCGATTAACCTAAATAGCTTATAGGATAGTAGTAAGAAAGATTTCCTCCAGCAAACAGGCTCTCAGTTCAGAGAAAGTTCGTCATCGCTTTTATTAGAAGTCAAACCACACAAGGAGTCAGCCAGAGGATGTGACAGTTGGTCCCCAAGTTGAGGGTGGGGGAGTGAGCATTTCAGGGAGAGATCGGCATGAACAAAGGTACGGAGTTGGGGAGGATACTGTGGCTCTGGTCAAAGGACCAGGGGGTGAGCAGACAGGAGCCTGTGGTGGGTGTGGTCAGAAATGGGCCAAAGGGGGGCTCCGATTTGAATAAGATTTACTGAAACCGCACTGACTGTTAGCCCTGCCCCTCAAATGTGAATTGTAAAATTTCCTAGTGGTCACATTTAAAGCAAATAGAAATGGTTTATGTGGATATTAATTTTTTTTAATCCCAGGGTATTTTGAAATGTTATTTTAATATGTAACCTGTATAAACATTAATGAGATATTTTGCATTCTCTTAAGTCTTGAAATCTGATGGGTAGTTTGCACACATCTCAATTTGGGCTAGTGGCTGACATATAGGACGGAGCAGCACTAGATCTTTCATCTTGTTTGCCACTTTCCCTTGGTCATAATAAAGTTGCTTTTTGCTTCTGTGGGCCCTTCACCTCTTAGTTCCCCCTTCATTGAGCTCCCTCTGAGCTAGGTGCTGGTCTGAAGCATGGAAGTAACTCAGTGATGGGAAGTGCCATATAGGAAGTGCACATAATCCAGACTTCATGGTCAAGGCAGCCTTCCTGGAGGAGGCAATAGTTTGGGCTGTGAGTTTTGTAAGGTGACTTAAGGAAGGCTGCCCCCAGAGAGGGATGGGGCAGAGGTGGCTCAGAAGATGTCTCCCCACTGCAGGCTGTAATTTACTTGTACTTCATGGTACCTTTGCTGACATGGCTTTTCTTGCAAGATTGGGTTGGGTGACTTGTCCTTGTTCTGTAGTGGATCAGATCATCTGATGAATCTAAATCGGTGTTTCTCATTCCAGCTGGTGCCGACAAGAAAGCCGAGGCCGGGGCTGGGTCAGCAACCGAATTCCAGTTTGTAAGTATCCCCTTTTTGCTCTTCATAAGCAGTCACTATTCTGGTCTCAGCCCTTTGGATCTGCATATCCAGAGATGCAGTATAGTGTGGTGGGTCCCACCCCTCTTCCCAAGCACATATTCCAGATAGGTTTTTATATTAAGGCACAGTGTGCAAACATCTGTAAATATATAAATTACTGAAACACGTCTCACAGAACAATACTGCATGAGGCATAGTGGTATTTTCTGGTTCATTAATGGCCATCATAGGCTCCCTGGATTAGTTTCGTGAACCAAAACAGGGTTGAAACCTGAACACTGGGGATTGAGCAGGCTCTAGACTCCAGATGGTGTGATCTTCGGCAGGTGCCCCTCTGTGCCTGTTACCTCATCTATAAAGTAGTAGCTATCTCAAGGTAGTTGTGAGACTAGTTGATCCAAGGAAAGGATTAACCCCGGGGATGGTGTATCACTGTTGGGACAGCAGCTGTCCTGGGCAGCAGGAAATGGGCCTAGGAGGTGAATGTGGCCCCAGAGCCTGTAAGAGGCAGGGCTGGGTTCTCTGAGCCCTTACATATGGGGACCTCTCCAGTGATGATGAGGCCTGCTGCCCGGCATACCACTTACGCTGATGTCATGTGCTTTCTCTTGCAGAGAGGCGGATTTGGTCGTGGACGTGGTCAGCCACCTCAGTAAAGTTTGGAAGAGATTGTTTTGTGTTGAATAAACGTGTAGCCAGAAAAAATTAATCTTGTGTGCCCTGTTTTGTGCGTTATGTAGCCTGAACAGGACTGGTTTAAGGATCAGAGTGTTAAGTGGGGTAAGAGCGGATTGGTTTTGGGTGTTGTCCTTATCCAGGGTGACATCACTTGTTGCTGTTAGAGCTGCGGTACTTGGCTTTGACCTGGACCCTCTTTGCTCCAGCATAAGCCTCCCTGTGGGGTCCTGTCCAGTGTGGTTAACCGTTCTGGGAGGTGGTTGGAAAGCTGGGCGTCTTTACCACACCAGTCATGCTGGCTCAGTTGCTATTCTGGACCTGGAATTATTAATCTTCAAAGCTCAGGGTTTTCAAGAATCAGGGAGAAAACATTGCACAAAAACACCCTAAAGGGACTGCCCAGCCTCCCGCCAGGAATACTAGACAACTGGAGGTCTTGCCGTACCAGGGCTCCTTGAAAATAGGAAATCCACTGTCCCATTTTCCTGGGGTTTGTCAGTGATGAGCCGGCATACGACATGAGTACAATGGCAAGAACAGTGTGTTAGTTTTTCTCTTGGTGGGGCCAAGTGTCATGTAAGTATCCAGAGGGGTTTGATGGGACCATTTCTGTGGGCCTGCACTGGAATCACCACCTGCCTGGTGCAGTGCCAGGAAGTGAGCCTTGAAGGTGCAGCCCAGTAAGAGTCCAGGGGCACAAGCCTGCAGGCAAGTTTGCTGGCTGAGATACCAACTTTGACTTGCAGGTCAAACCTGGGCTGCTGATGGTTGCAGTAAATCTGCACTTCATGCTCAGAGGTCAAAGCTTTTGAGGCAGCAACTCTGGGTCAACCAGCAGGCCCACCAAGGTAAGGAAAGCCAGTAAGATGGATAACTAATAGAAGTGGCTCTTCTTAAGGGGTATGGGGACTTGGGAATAATTTGTGGGGTACTATGGGCCAAGCATTGTATGGAGAAGGCAGATAATTAACCAGGTGAAACTGATAACTGATAAAAGTCCTCAACTGCACAGGTGGTTTTGCACTGGTAACCACCTATTTCAGTCCTGACCGGCAGTTGTAATTTAGACCACAAGGTGGCAGCGGACAGCAGCCCTGAATGTGTACTTACACTTATTCCTGGGAGGTGAGCTTTGTATTCTGAACTGCCAATGAGTAGAAGCTTGCTTTGGCAGAAGGAGGTGGTGTTGGGGGAAGCTGTTTCAGAGCAGCCTTGGCTGCCTTGCCAAAGATTGCTTTATATCCAATTTTTCTGCTGGCTCAAGTGATGTCAAGTGGTTTGCCCGTGTTCACATGCCTTGTGATTGTTTAACCTGGATTCTACTGTGAAATGTTAGCTCTCAGCTTTACTGTTTCCCACCGAGGCCAGCAAGTGAGCAGATGGGTTTCCTCTCTAGCCTTGGTGATTTTCTAGCCCTAAAATGTCACTTTTTCAGCTACGGCTCTTTGCCAGACTTTTCCCTCGTGATTTAAATTAGTTGCAGAATGTGTTCTCCAAGATTACCCATGGACTCTGGGAAAACCCAAGGAATCTACAAAGTAGAGTCAGAGCCTACGGATAAAAATATACAGATGGAGGTGGTTCTTGCTGCCTGTCAGCCCCCCTCCCTCCCCCTCCCTTGGTAAATTGAATGGCCCCTGCCAATCAATAATCATTGACTAGCTCCTTGGGGATCAATGCTGATAAATGCTCTGGGAAACAGAAGGCTTGAAATTTGCCTTTAAGGACCTAACTGTCCAGTTAGGAAAGCAAAACCAAAGCTCTACAATTGGCAAGTTCTTAGTCTAGAGTGAAAGGAAATGCAGGGCAGGGGCAGTGAATGAAAGCTGAAGTGACCCAGAGGTGGGGATGTAGAGCAGGGGAGGGGTGAGACCAGTCAGTGTCTTGAAGAGGTTTGATTGGAAAAATAAAACTGTCAGGTGGTGTCTGTGAGGTTATGAAGCAGATGTCAAAAATTAAGGCTTTTTTTTTTTTAAATGAGTTTGGGAAAAACAAATGTTTGCTATTATGAATGCCTGAGAAAGTCACTTGGGGTGGGTGGAGTCCGAGGGGCAGAGAGAGGTCCCCCTGACCACCTGCATGGGCACATCCATCACTGGGCGAAAGCTTTGGAGAAGTTTTGGCCTCTTTTCCAGGGTTGGTTTCGAGGCCCATGAAAGCCTGGCATCTGCGCACCAGCCCCATATATGGCTCACCAGCTAATCCCCACCACCTCTACCAGCAAAAAACAGGCGCCAAAGGATTTTTAAGGGATTTTGGAAGCTGACAGCTGAAGGTACATTTTACTAATACAAACTTCCCTATATGGACACAAATCCCCTTTCCCTGAAAAATACGGTCCCCTTACAGGGAGTGCCAGTAACAGCTTTAAGTCTCTTGGTGGGGCCAAGTGCCATCTCACAAGTGCCCTGGTTCTTTAGAAGTCCAGATTTTGGTTTGATTAATTTAATAGACCTTTGAGAAGCAGCTACCATATGCCTATGTTAGGTGCTGGGAGACAAAGATGTTTTTGAGAAGGATACATCCTCTAGCCCTGAAGACATGAGGGCCCACTTGGACCCTCCCTCCACGAGTGCCTGACCAGGCCTCCAGCAGCGCAGTGTGGGTCCTAGGAATTCCCCATCCCTACCCTTGTCTCCAGAAGCCAGGCCTGTTCAGTGAGAACTAAAAGACAAGAGGCATGCCTGTGCCCAGACTGTTCTCCAAGCTTTGGGAATGCAGCCTGTAGTAGCCGCACAGCAATGCAGGGTCATGGGCTCCCACCACATCTGCTTTGATGCTGAGCCTCAAAATGGATTTATCAGTTCTTAGACCTGGGAGAAATGAGATGGGAGAAAGGAATCTTGCTGATAGCGCTAACTAGGGCAATTGTTTCAAAGCCCACAGATGAAGCAGACCTGGTTTAACCTGTCCTGGGACCAGGTTTGCCCGAGTTTTCAATGAACGTAAAGCACTCTTGGCTCTCAGAGGATGGATCAGTGACTGAGGTGAGAGATGGCCTTTTGAAAGGTTGGGCTTTCAGGACAAAGTCTCAGCATGTTATGGAGGGAAGTGGGGGTCTGCTGGCAGGTAGGTGACCAGGCTGGGTGTCGGGGCAGGAGTGTAAGACATCCTTCTGACCTGGTCCTCTGTCCTCTACCTTGCCTCGTGCCACCATGAACTTCCCCAGAGCCAGTGCAGTGCCCTCCTAAGAGGTCCCCTGCCTCTAGCTTTGCCTTGATTTCAACTATTGTCCCCACCTCAGCCACAGTTATTTTTCAGAAACAGATGTGAACAAGCTACTCCTCATCTTAAAATCCTTCCAAAGTTCCATGTTGCCTTCTAGAGTCTTCTAGAATCTAGACGAATGCCAGGCTCCATGCACGGCATAACAGTTTCATCTGCCTACCAAAATAAGGCTCCAAGTTCCAGAATCCAGCTACACTGACGCCCTTTCTCAACTTCAGGTTTTTTTGCATGTGGTGTTACACATGTGGGGAAACTCTCCCACCCCCACCCACTCGGGTCTCTTGTTCATTCTTCAGATTAAATATCTCCTCTGAGAAGCCTTTCCTGACGAAATCCACCTGACTGCAAAGCCTGGCTAGGGGTTCCTCCCGTGCGTGCCTGTGACGTCTCAGCTCTCGCAGGCTGGGTGGGAACTGTTTGGACACTGGTCCATTTTCTCTCTAACACTGAGCCTCGCTCCAGTGGCCTAGCTCAGAGTCTCATAGGTAGTAGCTCCTTTTTTTTTTTAAAAAAATATTTATTTATTTTGGCTGTGCAGGGTCTTAGTTGCGGCACAGGGGATCTTTAGTTGCGGCATGCGAACTCTTAGTTGCACCATGCATGTGGGATCTATTTCCCCGACCAGGGATTGAACCCAGGCCCCCTGCATTGGGAGCGTGGAGTCTTACCCACTGGACCACCAGGGAAGTCCCTAGTCTTCTTTTTTTTAACTTTTTATTATTTTATATTGGAGTATAGTCGATTAACAATGTTGTGATAGTTTCAGGTGTACAACAAAGTGATCCAGTTATACAGTTTCCCATTTAGGTTGTTACATAATATTGAGCAGAGTTCCTTGTGCTATACAGTAGGTCCTTGTTGGTTATCCAGTAGCTCCTTTGTAATTGTTCACTGCATGAATGATGTCCTGGAGGGAGTTATCTCTGAGAAGCCTCCCCCTTCTGTAGAAAGAACAATGGTGGGGAAAACAAAAATCTCTGCAGGAGCCTAAATTGGGAATGCAAAAGTGACTGTGACACATCCTGACCGTGGAGGTTCTGCCGGAGTTGGAGAGACAGACCTAGAAACATACACCAAGTGGTAAGTGGTCCAGTGGCTATGGTTGGAATTTAACTGGTGACTTCTGGGGATGAGGGAAGCAAACATTATCAGGAGGAAGTCCTCCCGTAGTGGGCCACTATGACCTTCTGAGCTGAATCTTACAGTTTGAACTAAAGTAGCATGAGGCTGGCCCAGGTGATGTCTCACAGAGTAACTGGAGAAGCAGCCTGGGGCTCCCTTCCCCAAGTCTAGGAGTTTGTATTATTTTTATTCTTTTACTTACTTTCTTTCAGCTTTGTTGAGGTATAATTGACATGTAATAAAATACATATACAGACATACTTCAGAGATATTGCAGGTTCAGTTCTAGACCACTGCAATAAAGTGAATATTGCAATAAAATGAGTCACACGAATTTTTTGGTTTTGCAGTGTATATGAAAGTTATGATATGCTATTAAGTGTACAATAGCATTGTGTCTATAAAACAATGTACATATCTTAATTTAAAAATGCTTGGGCCTTCCTTCGTGGAGCAGTGTTTAAGAATCCTCCTGCCAATGCAGGGCACACAGGTTTGAGCCCTGGTCCGGGAAGATCCCACATGCCGCAGAGCAACTAAGCCCGTGCACCACAACTACTGAGCCTGTGCTCTAGAGCCCGTGAGCCACAACTACCGAGCCCGTGTGCCACAACTCCTGAAGCCCGCATGCCTACAGCCCGTGCTTCATGACATGAGAAGCCTGTGCACCACAACGCAGAGTAGCCCCTGCTCGCTGCAACTAGAGAAAGCCCATGCGCAGCAACGAAGACCCAACGCAGCCAAAAAAAATTTTTTTTTAATTTAAAAAATTTAGAAAAGCTTTATTGCTAAGAAATGCTAACCATCATCTGAGCCTTTAGTGAGTCATAGTAGTAACATCAAAGATCACTGATCACAGAGCACCATAATAAATAATATTAAGAAAGTTTGAAATGTTGCAAGAATTGACAAAATGTGACAAAGACATGAAGCGAGCAAATGCTGTTTGGAAAAATGGCACTGATAGATTTGCTTGACGCAGGTTTGCCACAAACCTTCAATTTGTAAAAAAACGCAGTATCTGTGAAACGCTGTAAAACGAGATATGCCTGTATTTAGAGTGTACAGTCTGATAAATTTTGACATTTATAAGCCAATGAAATCAAGACAGTGATTGGTAATCCCTCACCCCACCCCCAGGCTTTCTGCCTGATCTGCTTTCTGTCAGTATAGGTTAGTTTGTGTTTTCTAGAGTTTTATAAAAATGTAATTATACAGTATGCACCCTTTTATAGACTGGCTTCTTAGCAACATCGTTTTGAGATTCATCAGAGTCATTGCGTGTATCAAGTTCCTTTTTATTGCTAAGTAGTATTCCATTGTATGGATATAGCACAATTTTTAATCCATTTACCTGTTAGTGAGCATTTGGGTTGCTTCCTGTTTTGGGCTATTGTGACTAATGCTACTATGAACATTCACGTTCATTTGTGTGGACATGTATTTTCACTTCTCTTGGGTATATACTTAGGAATGGAGTTCCTAAGTATATATTACTATATGGGTCATATAGTAATTCTGTAACATTTTGAGGAATGACCAGACTTTTCCAAAGTGGAAAGTTTTCTAAAGTGATCTTCCTTGCGGCATGTAGACGCTTAGTTGCGGCATGCAGATGTCTCATTTGTGGCATGTGGACTTCTCAGTTACAGCATCCATGTGAGATCTAGTTCCCTGACCAGGTATCGAACCTGGGCCTCCTGCATCGGGAGTACAGAGTCTTACATTTTACATTTTCTGCCAATAGCATGAGTTTCAATTGCTTTCATCTTCATGGGTACTTGGTCTGTTAAGTCTTACTATTTTAGCCAGTCTAATAGGTGTGAGAGTTGGGATTTTATCCTGTAGATTGATAGTAAGGCAATTAACAATATAAAGGTGAGGACTGATGTAGCCAGGAGTGCTGGATGCTTGGCAAACACTTGAATCCCCACTGCAGGAAATTGTAGACTGAATCTGGGTCTGTGCAGTGACCACACTGGGGCACTGAGTGGTCATGGGTAAACCACTCAGTCAATAGTGACCACAATACACATTCAGCCTGCTAATGGGAATGGGGAGGGGGGGAAGTCCATCATTTGATTGCTCAGTTTTAGAAAGGGAAACTAGGACAGAATGAGGGCATTAAGGGGAGAGAAATGAAAGGAATTGTTTAAAAAGTTACAGCCCATAGAAAGCCTGGAGCCCATTTCTATTAAAAGTGCTTTATTGGAAGCCCGTGATAAATGCATGGCACAAATCCAAAAGAACAGCCACTTGAAAAATAAGCCCTGCATGGTTTACTGACATATCAAAGAGGCCATTGTGAGGAGAAAGGCATCTTTAAAAATAAATATTAAATGGGAGAGGATACCCAAGCTGAGGGAATAAAGAGACCTCAAAATGGGGCAAAACTTGTAAAAGCCACAAATCAAATGACATTAAAAAATTCTGAAGAGTACCAGCAAGAAATGTCAAAGTAAATTGTTCTAGTTTATTTAAGTGCATGAGAAGCAGGAGGTCAGTTTGAGAATATAGGGTCATCAGATCATTAATGTGCAAAGAGTGTACGAGAGAGGGGAGGGAGGGATGAACAGTCAAATGACTCTGACATCTTGGCCTCCATCGCAGAGATTTCCCCTTCTGTTAAAAAAATATATATATTATGGAAAATTTCAAGCATATATAAGGTAAACATAAGAGTGTAATAAACCACCATATATCCACCACCACCGGGCTTCAACAGTCATCAACATTCTGCCACTCTTGTTACATCAATCCCTATACCCACTGCCCTCTTACCCCTAACTTGATTGTTTTTTTGTTTTTTTTTGTTTTTTGCGGTACACGGGCCTGTCACCGTTGTGGCCTCTCCCGTCGTGGAGCACAGGCCCCGGACGCGCAGACTCAGCGGCCATGGCTCACAGGCCCAGCCGCTCCGCGGCATGTGGGATCTTCCCGGACTGGGACACGAACCCGTGTCCCCTATATCGGCAGGCGGACTCTCAACCACTGCGCCGCCAGCAAAGCCCAGTTCTCAGTTTTGATAAACATATAGGCGTGTAACCACTGCCACAGCAAAGCTATGGAACTTTTCCATCACCCTAAAAAAGGTCCCCTATGTTGCCCCTGTGTGGTCAGCGCTCTGACAATCAGTGTTCTTAGTCTCCATAATTTTGCCTTTTCCAGAATATCAGAAAACTGGAACCATACAATATGTCCTTTTTCCCCCCCATTTCTTTACTTATTTATTTTGGCTGTGCCGGGTCTTAGTTGCGACAGGCAATATCTTCCTGCGGCATGCGGGCTCTTAGTTGTGGCATGCGAACTCTTAGTTGCAGCATGCATGCGGGATCTAGTTCCCTGACCAGGGATCGAACCCAGGCCTCCTGCACTGGGAGTGTGAAGTCTTACCCACTGGACCACCAGGGAAGTTCCAGTATGTCCTCTTTTGTGTCTGACTTCTTTCACTCAGCATATGGTTTTTTGTTTTTAATTAATTAATTAATTATTATTGTTTAGCTGCGTTCGGTCTTCATTGCTGTGCACAGACTTTCTCTAGTTGCAGCGAGTGGGGGCTCTTCGTTGTAGTGCATGCTTCTCACTGCAGAGGCTTCTCTTGTTGCGGAGCACGGGCTCTAGTTGCACAAGCTTCAGTAGTTGTAGCTAGTGGGTTCTAAGCACAGGCTCACTAGTTGTGGCTCACGGACTTAGTTACTCCGCAGCATGTGGGATCTTCCTGGACCAGGGCTCGAACCCGTGTCCCCTGCATTGGCAGGCGGATTCTTAACCACTGCACCACCAGGGAAGTCCCAGCACATGGTTTTGAGATTCATCCATGATGCTGCCTGACTAAGTAGTTTATTCCTTTCTGTTGCTGAGTAGTATTCCACTATGTGGATGTACTACAGTTTGTCTACCCACCTCATTACAAATAACTCAATTTCATTTCTTTTTATGGCTGAGTAATATTCCATTGTATATATGTGGCACATCTTCTTTATCCATTCATCTGTCGATGGACACTTAGGTTGCTTCCATGTCCTGGCTATTGTAAATAGTGCTTCAGTGAACATTGTGGTACATGACTCTTTTTGAATTATGGTTTTCTCAGGGTATATGCCCAGTAGTGGGATTGCTGGGTTGTATGGTAGTTCTATTTTTAGTTTTTTAAGGAACCTCCATACTGTTCTCCATAGTGGCTGTATCAATTTACATTCCCACCAACAGTGCAAGAGGGTTCCCGTATCTCCACACCCTCTTCAGCATTTATTGTTTGTAGATTTTTTAGATGATGGCCATTGTGACCGTTGTGAAATGATACCTCATTGTAGTTTTGATTTGCATTTCTCTAATGATTAGTGACGTTGAGCATCCTTTCATGTGTTTGTTGGCAATCTGTATATCTTCTTTGGAGAAATATCTATTTAGGTCTTCTGCCCATTTTTGGATTGGGTTGTTTGTTCTTTTGATATTGAGCTGCATGAGCTGCTTGTATATTTTGGAGATTAATCCTTTGTCGGTTGCTTCATTTTCAAATATTTTCTCCCATTCTGAGGGTTGTCTTTTCGCCTTGCTTATGGTTTCCTTTGCTGTGCAAAAGCTTTTAAGTTTCATTAGGTCCCATTTGTTTATTTTTGGTTTTATTTCCATTACTCTAGGAGGTGGATCAAAAAGGACCTTGCTGTCAAAGAGTGTTCTGCCTATGTTTTCCTCTAAGAGTTTTATAGTGTCTGGCCTTACATTTAGGTCTTTAATCCATTTTGAGCTTATTTTTGTGTATGGTGTTAGGGAGTGTTCTAATTTCATTCTTTTACATGTAGCTGTCCAGTTTTCCCAGCACCACTTATTGAAGGGGCTGTCTTTTCTCCATTGTATATCCTTGCCTCCTTTGTCATAGATTAGTTGACCATATGTGCATGGGTTTATCTCTGGGCTTTCTATCCTGTTCCATTGATCTATATTTCTGTTTTTGTGCCAGTACCATACTGTCTTGATTACTGTAGCTTTGTAGTATAGTCTGAAGTCAGGGAGCCTGATTCCTCCAGCTGCATTTTTTTTTCTCAAGATTGCTTTGGCTATTCGGGGTCTTATGTGTTTCCATACAAATTGTGAAATTTTTTGTTCTAGTTCTGTGAAAAATGCCATTGGTAGTTTGATAGGGATTGCATTGAATCTGTAGATTGTTTTGGGTAGTATAGTCATTTTCACAATGTTGATTCTTCCAATCCAAGAACATAGTATATCTCTCCATCTGTTTGTATCGTCTTTCATTTCTTTTATCAGTGTCTTATAGTTTTCTGCATACAGGTCTTTTGTCTCCTTAGGTAGGTTTATTCCTAGGTATTTTATTCTTTTTGTTGCAGTGGTAAATGGGAGTGTTTCTTTAATTTCTCTTTCAGATTTTTCATCATTAGTGTATAGGAATGCAAAAGATTTCTGTGCATTAATTTTGTATCCTGCTACTTTACCAAATTCATTGATTAGCTCTAGTAGTTTTCTGGTAGCATCTTTAGGTTTCTCTATGTATAGTATCATGTCATCTGCAAACAATGACAGTTTTACTTCTTTTCCGATTTGGATTCCTTTTATTTCTTTTTCTTCTCTGATTCCTGTGGCTAAAACTTCCAAAACTATGTTGAATAATAATGGTGAGAGTGGGCAACCTTGTCTTGTTCCTGATCTTAGTGGAAATGGTCTCAGTTTTTCACCATTGAGAACAATGTTGGCTGTGGGTTTGTCATATATGGCCTTTATTATGTTGAGGTTAGTTCCCTCTCTGCCTACTTTCTGGAGGGTTTTTATCATAAATGGGTGTTGGAGTTTGTCAAAAGCTTTTTCTGCATCTATTGAGATGATCATATGGTTTTTATCCTTCAGTTTGTTAATATGGTGTATCACATTGATTGATTTGCGTATATTGAAGAGTCTGATTTTCTTTATACAGGCATTCGGGGTCCAACTGACCTTGTAATATACAAATCCTAACTCCACCGTTTTGACAAATGGATACAACCATGTAACTCACTTTTCTGAGAAGGAGAAAAGCAGTCCCTGACATCCAGGAACTGGCCTGACCCTCACAGCTACGCCTTGGCATGTTAGAAGTTGGCCTGGCACTCACAGTTAAGGCCCTGTCACTCTCCTGTTGGATATAAACAATGTCATCAAACATCAGCATCAGACAAGGTGACTTTGTGACTCAGAGTTAAAAAACTTTATAATCCTGTCTAAGCACAGACCAAAACAAGTTAACTGTACAAAGCACTAAAATATAAAGCATGCCCCTCTCCCAGATGATATGAGGGACTGCTTCTCTACCAGTTATGTCTTTAGTCATGTTCTCCCTTCTTCTAGGAAAGATTTTTTAAGATACCCAATCATAGAGTTACCCTGCTTCCTGACAGCATCCGATCCAGAACAAAGCCCTGTTTCCTTAAAACCTCCCCCAAATCACCTCAGGCATTTTAAAAATCACCTTTCTGAGATGCTCTATGCTTCTCCATGGTATGTGTTTTCCATCATTGTAAGGAGCAAAAATCCCAACTTGTTCAACTACAGGTATATGCTTGGTTTTGACCTGGAGGGCACTGACACTCTTATCCGGATGCAGAATATTTCACTTTCCCATAAAATTCTCTTATGTCTCTTCCCAGTTAATGCACCCCCTATCACGATGGAGTTCTGTGTTGTTTGGCTGTTACGAATAAAGCAGCTGTGTACATTTTGTACAGGTCCTTTTGTGGACATGTTTTCATTTTTGCTACGTGTGTTAGTTTCCTATTGCTGCTGTAACAAATTCACACACATTTAGTGGCCTAAAACAACACAAATTTATTATCTTACTGTTCTAGGGGTCAGAAGTCCTAAATGGGTCAGCAGGGCTGTGTTCCTCTTGCTGCTTTGGGGAGAATCTGTTTTCTTGCCTTCTCCAGCTTCTGGAAGCTACCAGCATTCCATGACCCCTTCCAACATCTTTTTTTCTTTTCAAATTTATTTTTGGCTGTGTTGGGTCTTCGTTGCTGCACGCGGGCTTTCTCTAGTTGTGGCAAGCAGGGCCTACTCTTCGTTGTGGTGCACAGGCTTCTTATTGCGGTGGCTTCTCTTGTTGCAGAGCATGGGCTCTAGGCACACGGGCTTCAGTAGTTGCAGCACATGGGCTCAGTAGTTGTGGCACGCAGGCCCTAGAGTGCTCGGGCTTCAGTAGTTGTGGTGCGCAAGCTCAGTAGCTCCATGGTGTTTGGGATCTTCCCTGACCAGGGATCGAACCCGTGTCCCCTGCATTGGCAGGCGGATTGTTAACCACTGTGCCACCAGGGAAGTCCCCTTCCAACATCTTAAAGCCACCATCTTTAAATCTCTCTCCCTCTGACCTCTACTTCTGTCATCACATCTTTTTGTCTGTCTCTGACTCTCCTGTCTCCCTCTTTCCCTTATAAGGACCCATATGATTACATTGGGCCCACCCAAGTAATACAGATTAATATCCCCATCTCAAGATCCTTAACTTAATCACATCTGCAAAGTCCCCTTTTCTGTGAAAGGTGATGTATCCATAGATTCTAAGGATTACAACGTGGACATGACTTTGGGATTGCTTTGAATATACAGATCAATTTGGGGAGAATTAACTTCTTAACGTGCTCAAGTCTTTCAATCCATTAACATGGTATATCTCGCCATTCATTTAGATATTCTTCAATCTGTCTCAACAGTGTTTTGTAATTTTTAGTGCAAAATCTTTTGTTAAATTTATTCCGGAGTATTCTAATGGTATTTTAAATGGAATTGTTTTTTTTTTTAATTTTATTTTCTAATTGTTTTCTTCTAGGATATTAAAAATCATTGATTTTTAGCCCTTTAAATTAAAATGTAATGAATATACAATAAAAATGCACAGATTTTAGATATTCAGTTCATTGAGTTTTGACAGTTGCATACTCCTATATAATCACTGCCTAAAACAGGAGATAAAACATTTTTATCCCCCGGGGATGTTTTTTCCTGCCCTTTTCCAGCCAATTCCTTCCCCAGCATTCCTACAACCACTGTCAGATTACTATCACCACAGATTTGTTTGGTCTGTATTTAGATTTTATAGAACTGTATTTCTATAGTATACACTTTTCAAAATGACTAGCTTCCTTCACTTATAATGTTTTTGGAATTTATCCATATTGTTGCACATATCAGTAATTTAATTTATTGTTGAGTAGTATTCCATTGCACAAATATACCATTATTTATCTATTTTCCTTTTGACATTTGGGCAACTTCCAGCTTGGGGTTATTATGAATAAGGCTGTTGTAAACATTCTTTTGTTAAGTTTTTGTGAACATTTGTCTTAACTTCTGTTGGGTAAATGCTTAGGAGTGGAATTGCTGGGTCATAGGCTAGATCTGCCTAACTTAATAAGAATTTTCCAAAAGGTTCTTTGGAGTGGTGTTTCATTGTACAACCAGCACACAACCATTGTATCAGAGTTTCATTTGCTCCACAGCATAGTCAACATTTGCTGTTGTCTTTTTCATTTTATTCATTCTAATGAGTGTGACATTGTATCTCATTGTAGTTTTAATTTATAGTTACCAAATAATGATCTTAGACATTTTTCTATGTGCTTGTTGGGCATTTTTGTCTTATTTTGTGAAGCATCTGTTCAATTATATTTTCCATTTTTTAAAATTGGGGTGTTTTTTGTTTTATTGTTGATTTCTGTAAATATAAAAATACAGCTTGGATAACAGTCATTTGTTTTTTATATATGATGTCTTGTTTATTATTTTCTTAATGATGTCCTTTGACAAGCAGAAGTTTTAAATTTTGATGATGTCTATTTTTGGGGGGGGGTTGATGCTAATTTTTAAAAACTATTTATTTATTTATTTATTTACTTTTGGCTGCATCGGGTCTTTGTTGTGGCATGCAGGATCTTCTGTTGCAGCATGTGGTGCAAGGGCTCTGTAGTTGTGGTGTGCAGGCTTAGTTGCCCTGCGGCATGAGGGATCTTACTTCCCTGACCAGGGATTGAACCCTTGCCCCCTGCAGTGGAAGGGCAAAGTCTTAACCACTGGACCACCAGGAAAGTCCCAATTGTTAGGTTTTCTTGAAATGTCTCTACCTCTGATGGTATTCCATTTCTGAAGCAGACAGGAAAAAAATCCTCGTCAGGTGAGAAGGGCTAGAACCACATAGAGGTAAATGTAGTGACGTCAAAGTAGGTGGAGGCATGGGCCAAAACTTGTGACTAGCCCCATGGAAGGGATGAGTAAGCATGTTTGATTCCCTAGCTCTATTAAAAAATTCACCCTCAGGCCTAATGTGGAGCTTGAAATATATTTATTAGAGCTTTACCCTACAGGACTTTTAGAAAATTGAACATTTTTAGTAGAATGACATATTTGTTAGGATTAATTTATTTGATTTAAATCTATTAGCACCCATTATCACCTAAGGAAGCGTAGCCACTTCTCAAGAATTATCTCCTTCCCTGCTGTTAAGTATACTGTCTGGGACATATGGACAATGAATGAATGAATGAATTACAGGTCAGGCAACTTTTTTTGTTGTTGTTGCGGTACTTGAGCCTCTCACTGTTGTGGCCTCTCCCGTTGCGGAGCACAGGCTCCGGACGTGCAGGCTCAGTGGCCATGGCTTATGGGCCCAGCCACTCCGCGGCATGTGGGATCTTCCTGGACCAGGGCACGAACCCATGTCCCCTGCATCGGCAGGCGGACTCTCAACCACTGCACCACCAGGGAAGCCCAGGCAACTTTTATTAAAGTTGTGGTAGGTAGCTTCTCATATGGCCCCCAACGATCCTTGCATCCTGCTATTCATGTCTTTGTGTAACCCCCTCCCACATTGAGTCAGGCTGACTTAACGTGATCAGTAGAAAGCTATGGAACCGATAAAGTGTGACTTTCAAGGGTAGGTCATAGAAGGCATTGCAGTTCAGTCTTGGGATATTGTGCTGTTCTTTTTGGGAGGAATCCAGCCACCGTGGCATGAGGATGCTCAAGCAGCCCGATGGAGAAGTCCACACAGAAAGGTGGACTTCCAACCAGAATTGGATCCTCCTACTCCAGTCACGCCTTCAGATGACTGCAGCCCCAGCCAACATCTGACTGCAACCTTATGAGAGACACCACACCAGAACCACTCAGCCAAGCCACTCCAGGATTCTTACCCCATAGAAACCATGAGAAATTAGAAATGATTCATGTTTTAAGCTACTACGTTTTGGGGAGCAAAAGGTAACAAATACAAAAGCAAAGATCAGAAACAGAAGGTGCTCCTGGGGGACTTAATGGGATGGACAAGGTAGTCCTGGGAGGCGGGAGGAGTGAGAGGCATGTTAAGGGAGCAGGGTGGAGTAAGGAACCTGTGAAAACCAGTTTTCTGTTTTATTTGCCATTTCATCCAGGATTGGCTCTAAAAAGTTGCTACAGATGATCTCCAAAATGTGTAATCAGGAGAATGCTGTGTGATCTTCATTCAGAAGACTGATTTTACATGTGTCATAGGGGATATTCCTGTAGACAGGTGAGTGTCATTCCATACTGGGCAAGTGATTGAGCTCTCTACTAAAGGTCAGGTTCTAGAAGGGCAACAGCTGTTCTTCCATTAACAATTTTGTTTTTTTTTTGAGATGTGTCTGTGTCAGGTCCTGGGATAACTGCTGAGCAAGATAAGCAATGATAGGTGAGACACAGACCCTGCCTTCAAGAAATCTGAAATATGAGATTGGCAAGAAAACAATGACAACAGTATGTGACAAATAATGTAAAAAAGCAGGACAAACCTAGGCCAGTAGGAAGCATAAAGGCAGTTAGGAGGGCTTTTAACCCGCATTCTGAAGAATATAAATAAATATAATTTGGTCTCTGGGTGGGAGTAGAGGGACAATGGAATGTGTGAGGGTTTTGGAAGACGAGTCCTCCAGACAGCAAGAAAGCATGTTCAAAAACTTGCAAGGCTGTCTGGAGGTTCAAGAAACCATAGTTAGTTCAAAAAAAAAAAAAAGAAACCCCAGGTAGTTCAGAATGACTATAGAGTAAGGTCGGCAGGGGCCAGCTCTTGCAGGGTCTTGTATTTCCTGGTAGAATTTGGATTTTATCTTCTTCAGATCACTGAGGAGCAACTGTAGGTGTTTCTTTTTTTGTTTGGTTGGTTTTTTTTGGCCTTGCCACATGGCTTGAGGGATCTTATTTCCCCGAACAGGGATAGAACCCATGTCCCCAGCAGTGGAAGCGTGGAATCCTAACCACTGCACCACCAAGGAATTCCCCAAAATAGACTTTTTTTTCCTTATTTTATTTGTTTATTTTTTGGCCGCACTGCGCGGCTTGCAAATGTAGGTGTTTAATCAAGGCCATGACTTACTCAGATCTTCATTTGGGAAGGATTCCTCTTGCTGCAGTGGGTGAATGGGGCTGAACAGGGCTGGATGGGAGCCAAGAAGAACACTGTTTAAGCAAGAGGGAGAGTCTTAATGAAGTAATGGCAGAGGGCAAAGAGGGAAGGGGTTGAGGATGTCCAGAAGGCAGAAGCATTGGAGTTTATTATCAATGGGATGGAAGGTAGGAGATATATTGACTCCCAGCTTTCTGGCTTAGGCACCTGAAGAGTTACCTTACTCTTTACTATGGTCATAGTGAAACAGGCAACATTTTACATATTAATTTTTTCTTATAGGACTTTCAGAGAAGAATTTAACTGGAATAATGTTAATAAGTACAATTATTTTATGAATTTAAATCTAGTATTTACCCATTATCTTCCAGGAAAGGGTGCAATTCTTTGGTTAATGTTTCCTTTTTTTTTTTTTAAATTAATTTATTTTATTTTTGGCTGCACTGGGTCTTCGTTGCGGTGCGCGAGCTTCTCATTGCAATGGCTTCTCTTGTTGCGGAGGACGGACTCTAGGTGCACAGGCTCCAGTAGTTGTGGCGTGAGGGCTCAGTAGTTGTGGCACACAGGCTTAGTTGCTCCACGGCATGTGGAACCTTCCTGGACCAGGGCTCAAACCTGTGTCCCCTGCATTGGCAGGAGGATTCTTAACCACTGCGCCACCAGGGAAGTCCTGGTTAACGTTTCCTGAATGAAGAAAAATTAATTATTACTATTAAGGATCTGGGAGCAATCTAGTGAGTTCTTGCAACTAAAGAGGCCCACAAAAGGTGGAGAAGGAATTAGAAACCAACAGAAAACCTCCATCCATCTAGTCAATCAACATTTACTGAGCTCTTGTTTTGGACAAAGCCCTGTGCTAGGAGGTGGAGATATCCAGGTAAATGAGACACAGTGCCTGCCTTCAAAGATGTGACAATTTAACTTGCTTATTATCTTTACTGTGGTGTGCTGAAACCTGGAATGCCATTTGCAGTTCTGCTCTCTACCTTATGAAAGGGGCAGACGGTACGGTGCAGCTCTGTAGCTACTGGTGTAATTGTACTCATACAAGTTTTCTGGGAAGCCTTTGACGAAAAGCAGCAAGAGCCGCCAGTGTGTTCCTACCCCCCTTATCTGCCTCTGGGAAATTATCTTGAGGAACTATCTGAGTCAGAGACAAGAATTTATGTGCAGGGATGTTTGTTGCTGTTCTAATGAAACAGGAGGGAAATGGTAAAATTGATGGTTCATCCCTATGGGTGAACTATGGACTATTGGGTAGTAATTAGAAATGGTATTTAAAAAAAAACCCTTAATGACATGGAAAAGACCAGAAAAAAAGCAGGATACAAATCTCTACAGAATGTGCTCAAAGATATCCATAATTTAGGGTTTTTTTTTAAGTCAAGTGTCATTCCCCTCACATCCCCCCCCATAAGTTATTTTTTTTTAAATTAAAAAAATACTATGGGGACTTCCCTGGTGGTGCAGTGGTTAAGAATCCGCCTGCCAATTCAGGGGACATGGGTTTGATCCCTGGTCCGGGAAGATCCCACATGCCATGGAGCAACTAAGCCTGTGCACCACAACTACTGAGCCTGCGCTTTAGATCCCGTGAGCCACAACTACTGAAGCCTGCCCGCCTAGACCCCGTGCTCTGCAACAAGAGAAGCCACCGCAATGAGAAGCCTGCACACTGCAACGAAGAGTAGCCCCTGCTTGCCTCAACGAGAGAAAGCCCACACGCAGTAACAGAAACCCAGTGCAGCCAAAAATAAATAAAATCAAATACTATGTTTTTTTCAAATTTTTGACAGTGGGCATGTTACAGTATTTCTACAATCAGAACTTTGGGCTTTATCTTTTTTTAAAATTAGAGACATATGGCAGAGGAGAAGGCTAGAAAGACAAGCAAAATGACCAAGATTTTTGGAATTCTGTCGCATGAAGATTGACTAAAACTAACTGAAATTCCATATCTTATGTGTCAAGGGCTTAGTGAAATGTCAATAACATTACAGGCATACCTTGAAGATATTGCTGGTTCAGTTCCAGACCATGCAATAAAGCAAATATTGCAATAAAGCAGGTCACAGGAATTTTTGGTTTCCTATGGCATGTGTTTATACTATACTGTAATCTATTAAGTGTGTGATAGCATTATGTCTAAAAAAAATGTATATATCAATTTTAAAATACTTCATTACTAAAAAATGCTAACCATCTTCTGAGCCTTCAGCAAGTTGTGGTAGTAACTTCAAAGATCACTGCTCATAGGATAATGAAAAAGTTTGAAATATTTCAAGAATTACCAAAATGTGACACAGAGACAAGAAGTGAGCAAATACTGTTGGAAAAATTGCAATTGGATAAAAGTTGCTTAGTGCAGGGTTGCCACAGACCTTCAATTTGTAAAAAACAAAGCAAAGCACAATAAATTGAGGTATGCCTTTAGTTACAATGTATAGAGTGAGTACTATGTGCCAGGTGCAAAATGAGTTTATTATCTCTATTTTACAGGGGTAAATAAATTATGTAAATGGGATTCCAACCTAGGTTTGTTTGGTTTCAAATCCTGATCTTTTCTGACTATGCTAAATATAAGCAAATTCAAAAAAGGGTAATAAGCAATCCACAGACAAATCCTGCACATGATTTTCAGCATGTCCAGGGCATTGGCATGGTACTAGGTTTGGTCTGGGCTGCTGAGAACTTTCACAAGTCATACTCCCTTTTCCTTGCTGGAGGGCATCTGGCTCTATGTATATCCTTCCCTGGAGAATCTGTTTCACACCACAATATATCCTCCTCCTTTACTGCCCAAAATGATGATGCCTTATGATTTGCATTGTGTGTACACATACACACACGTACAAACACACATACTCTCTCACTCTTTTCTGGCCCTTCTGTATACCTAAAGAGGAAGCATTTGCTTTTTTGCACCAATAAAGGAATGCAGGATAAACATCTGTTATTTCAATGTACTACATGCCCCAGCCCATAAGACGTCCAGAGCTTCTGGATGTCAATGCACACCCCCCCCCCACCGCCCCGTTTCCCTTCAGTGCTTAATCCAGGCATCTCAGGTTGCGCTCTCCGTTGCGTTTAACTGCATCCCACCTTTACCTCTAGACCTTCCCCCTCACCCGCTCCCAAATGGATGGGCAAAGCCAAGGCCCGGGCGCCGTGACCCTGGGCAAATCCTCGCTTCCCCCTCCTCAGCGGAGCTGGACGGCCCTGCACCCGCATCCCTTCTCCCCCGGCTGTCTTCAAGCGCGCCTCACCGTCCCCACCTCTACGCTATTGGCGTAAAAGCCACCTCCAGTCGCGCGGCCCTCTCATTCCATACGCTCGTTTACGCTGCGCGGAATGGGAGGGCGCGATTCCCGAACGCGGCCTGCGCTGCGAGCGCGCGGCCGTCCGGCAGGCCGGCGCGACTTTACGCCCCTGACGCAGCGCGCCCAAGATGGCGACGCAGTCGTCGTCCGGGGTGGCGGCGGCAGAGGGGGCGGCGGCCGTGGCGGCAGCGGCGACGGCAGCCGTGACAGCGGCGACGGCGCGGGGCCTGGGCTGGGGGAAATGAGACGGCCGCGGCGGACCAGCGGCGGAGCCGTGTAGCTGAGAAGCGGCACCCCTTCCCTGCTTCCCTTGGCCGAGCCGGGGGCGCGCGCGCGCGCGGCCGTCTGGAGCGGACTCCCCACCCTCGACTCCAGCGACCCGCACCTCACCCCCACCCGGGCCCGGAGGATGATGAAGCTCAAGTCGAACCAGACCCGCACCTATGACGGCGACGGCTACAAGAAGCGGGCCGCGTGCCTATGTTTCCGTAGCGAGAGTGAGGAGGAGGTGAGGCGCCGGGCCGGGCGGGCCTGGGGTCCCCGGGGTCGGTGGCCGCCTCGGGCCGAGGCGCGGGGGGCGCGGCCGCTGGAGAGGGTTTGCCCGGGCCCCGGGTTGGGCCGCTCCTCTCGGCCCCAATGAAGTTCCGATGGAATTTCCTGAGGCGAGGAAGAGGAGGAAGAAAAGAGGACGGTGGGCGGAGGGGAAGTGGGTCTGATCGTGGCCATGCGGCACGGGCCGGGCGGGCGGGCGGCTGGGGCACTTTGGAGCGGGCCGCCTGTCACTGCGGAGAGTGGCGGCGGGTAGAAGGCAGTGGGTGGGAAGAGCGTGTGGCTTTCGGTCCAGGCCTGCGGCTTTGGATCCAGAAAGGGCAGCTCCGCACTTGTCAGCCCAGCACATGTGTGTAGAGGCCTCCGTGCACGAGGCTCGGGCCGGCCCTTTGTGACAGAGAAAGAGTCCACTTCATTGGCAGGTTGGGGGTTTGCCGAGGGATTATGTGCGTCTGTGAGGCGGAGTGGGGGTGTCTTAGGAAGATTTAGGGCGTTGTGCAAAAGCCAAAGCCAGTTGTTTATTTTACACTGCTCTGGGTTGCCCTTAGGGTGTAGCCTGAGAAGAAAGGACATTTGATTAGATAATCTTTGTGTGTTGAAAAATTTTCATTTTAATTGGGAAGGCCAAAAGCGGTATTTAAGATCTTTGCCCTGACATTCCTCCACTGCCCTATAGGAAGGCCTTTAGGATTAAATTTGCTTGCAGAATAGAAATGCTTAAAATCAGTTTCTTTTTGCATAGGGTACTTAAAAAAATCTCAGCTCCTCACAGCCGTTTCTGTGGTGATAAAGGGAATTCAGAGAAGGCAAATGTTTTGTAAATCCTCACAGAATAGCTGCTTCGGAAATTCATAAGATGCCTGTGGGAACGCGTTTCTCTCGTCTGTATGGTGGTAAAATGGCAGTTAAACTGAAAACAATAAAGGACAGTGAAATTCAATATGCTGTATTCCGGCATTCAGCAGTGGGCTATCGTGGCAGGGCTGCAAGTACAGTACGTCGTGTTGAAATGGGGAGAAAAGAACTTGACCCGTTAGTTATGAAAAGAAGTTGTGATGAAAGACACAGATGGGTTGCCAGAAGTTGCTGTCCAAAGATGTTTAGGAGGAAGTGGGAATTTATTGCCTGAAAAAAAAAAGTTAAAAGCACTGTAATTGTGCTGTTGAGAGATTTTGTGTGTTCCCTTTCAGCAAAACAGTAGGAAACTGCATTTGGAAATGTATACTTGTGTCCTAGAATACATTGTAAAAGTCCTCAAAACAGATGCGTTGTAATAGCCTGTTAAGCAGGGCCTTGCTGTAAATTATGTACTTGTTTTGGAATATATGCTTGAGTTACGTAGAATTATTGGCGATGTTTACTGCTCCAGAGGCTTTGTTCTCTTCATTGTCATATCATATTATGGGAAATCAGATGAGATGACAAGCTGTTAACTAGAGGGAAAACGAATTAGCATAATAACATGTCTTACTATAACACTATGGTTAAATCTGTGAGCACCCCAATTATAAGTAGAAGGGTGTATAATTTACTTGTATGAATGATGCAAGACTTTGTTAAAAAAATCATACTAGAAATTGAGAACACGTGAGTATTTTGGGTAAGTTGGAAACCCTTTATATATCATAAGCAAAGTAATGAAGACTTGATTTTCCATTTTCTGTTAAAGTTTTATGTACTGGTACAAGCAGCATCATTGTTAAAACACTTGACTGATCATGGAGTTTGCTGAATTTCTTTTTGAACATTGGTTAATGAGCAGAAGATTGATGCAGATCTTTCATTCAGATTCAGTAGATGTTACAGCTAAAGCCTAGGAAGAATGAGAAAATAATGAAATGGAACCTATTTTAGATTTGTTCAGTTAAGCAAATATGTATTAAGAGCCTATTGTATAGGCTCTTTTGTGTGTTCCTATACAGAATGCTGTATAGGTGCAGCATTCTGTAATGTGGGATTTAAAGATTTACATCCCTCCCTGCCCCCAAAAGTTGAGTAGTTATCGATTGGAACCCTTAATTGGGAGGGATTTTGTACCACAAAATAATCTCTAGGGTGCCATTCAACTCTCAGATTATATAATTGTGTTGGAAGGGAAGTAATTTGTTAGTTCCCGGAGAACTTTTATGTTCTCAATAGTAGTGCTAGAAACTGGAAGTATTAGCTGCCACACATTGTGGGAATGTGAAATTCAAACTCAATAGGACATTCAACCCAATTTTATTTTTTAATAAGCACTAATGGCTTTAATCAAGATAGAATAGGTTACAGAATACTATTAGCATTAATACAACAATAATGTAAGTATGAATAGGACCCTGATTTATAAATTTAGTTAACCAATGTCAGGAAACGTACTTACAATGTAAAGAAAAAGAGATGGAAAGTATTAGCAGATAACAGAGCATGAGTCAAACCTTCTAACATTCCATTTTTCCAGCCCCAGAAAATTTTATTTATAGGCCAGCAGTAATAGCAGCTATAATACTGATCTAGGTTAGGGTGTGTGAACATATCCAGCAAGTTTACTGAGCAAGTTTATTGGGCACTCACCAAGTGTCAGGTTCTGTGATACAGTTAAAAGGAGACAGACAGTGAGGGAGCTTAGAGGCTAGTGGGACAGACTAAACAACATGATGAAAATGAGTTCCCTTTCCTTCAAACCTCTGGCTGCTTTTCCTGTTGATAAGAAAGCATCAACTGCAGGAAAATCCTCCTCCTTAGACGTTTTACTAATTATGGTGACACATTTTGATAAATTAATATCTTTAGGTTGGGGCAATCCTGATAACTAACATTTCTTTTTTTTGTTGTTAAATAAGTTTATTTACTTATTTATTTATTTATGGCTGTGTTGGGTGTTTGTTGCACGGGCTTTCTCTAGTTGTGGTGAGTGGGGGCTACTCTTCGTTGTGGTACATGGGCTTCTCATTGCGGTGGCTTCTCTTGTTGCGGAGCACGGGCTCTAGGCACACATGCTTCAGTAGTTGTGGCTCGCGGGCTCTAGAGCGCAGGCTCAGTAGTTGTGGTGCACGGGCTTTGTTGCTCCGCAGCATGTGGGATCTTCCCGGGCCAGGGCTCGAACCCGTGTCCCCTGCATTGGCAGATGGGTTCTTAACCACTACGCCACCAGGGAAGTCCAACTAACATTTCTTACAGTGCTTTGAACCTGATGTACTGTGGACAGTCTCTTGCCCAGCCTCTGTTTTAACCACTTGGTGCCCTGAACACTTGCTTTTACTCTGTAAGCTGCTGGGCCTGACAGGCCCCGGAGCATGTGGCCTCCCAGCCAATCAATCATGTGTTTACAAAGACTCAGTTATATTTATCCCTATATCTGTTTATGTTCGTTGTACTTGTTATTGTAGTTATGCAGTGTAATTAAATATGACGTCAGCTGGTGAAATTTGAGTTCAAAAAGAATGGTTTTGTGAGAAGTGTTTCAAATGCTTTGGAATGGTTTTGTGAAAAGTATTTCAAATGTTTTGGAATAATTTCAAGTCATTAAAAATATTGCTGCTCAATTAATATGGATTAGTATACTGAAAAAGATGGAGAGGGAAGGAGTCTTAAAAGTCTAGAAGGACTCTGCACATAGATAACTTCATGAATGTTTTCAGGTTTTTCTTTTTTTTTAAATATTTATTTATTTATTTGGTTGCGTCGGGTCTTAGTTGCGGCACGTGGGCTCCTTAGTTGTGACACATGAATTCTTAGTCGTGGCATGCATGTGGGATATAGTTCCTGGACCAAGGATTGAACCTGGGCCCCCTGCATTGGGAGCGCGGAGTCTTAACCACTGTACCACGAGGGAAGTCCCAGGTTTTTTTTTTTCTTCATAGAAACTAAGTTGGGTGATACGACATTTATCTTTGTCATGTTATTCACCTTGGGCCTTCTTAAAGCACTTCCAGTGAAATTTTCCCTCTTCCTCCATTCCTTTCCTTTGGCGCCTCCATGCTTACAGAAAGTGAGAGATACTAGGGGTGGGATTGCTTGTGCTCTGTGTGCCCTCCCTGGACTGGGGGTAGGGGAGTGTAACACAGGCATTTTCGACAGTTGGAGTATCTAGCAATGTGCAGTACTCTTAGAAAGTCTGGTGGTACTGACTGTACATTGGATGGCATCACAGTGCCTGGGAAAGTTGAAGTTGCTCCTAAGGGGTCTGTGTTTACTGAGGGAGAAAAGTGAATACTGATAGGATCATCTCAGTTAGATTTCCCTGTGCATTACAACTGTTTCTAAAAGGAGAGGACAAGTGTCCTTAAAGGTCTTAGTTTTGCTTGTTGAGCTTTTCCATCAGGAGCCCTGCATCTCTTGGCATGGGGCTCCTGGTTCTCATTTTCTCAGATCCTTGAGCTCACTAGGTTGGATGAGAAGATGATTGACATCGAAGATCCTCAGTGAGTGGAGTCTCTGGTGGCCTGAGTGTCAGTAAAAATGCCCAGAGGAGCAGGTGGAAGGACGTCCCTGCCGAGTATACCTTCCCCCGGGCTCTAGAGTGGGGAGTAAGGCTCAGGTGGCAATCCCAGGGGCAAAAACCATGACAAAGGGCTTCTAGTGGATCCCAGGCTGGTTGGGGAGTCGTTTTTCAGCATATCTTGGTCGTGTACAGTATTACATTGTTCTAGGATCACCATGTGTGCATGGATCCAGTCATCTGACTGGACACTTCTGATCCTCATTTCTCTAAATCTTTTCTGAGGCTTTGTGTGCGTGTGTGCACACGCGTGCGCACACACACACACACCCTTTCCCTTGTGTCTGCCTAATAAATACGGGTTAGTTAGATGTTTTTCCCATTACCTCCTTTTCTACCTACTTCCCAAGATGTGAATTCTGGTCTGAAATTGTACTGCAGTCTTCATTCTTCTTTTCCACTCCTTGCCCTAATCTTTTGCTTTTGGGTGATTCTCATTTCTCAATAAACAGAGTGTTATGTGTATACTGGGTGTGAAGCAGTCTATATTCTTTTTCATAAAATAGTACAAAAAGGAAGGGCTCTTGTTCAAGAATGCATTTGTTTATTCATTCCTTCAGCACACTTTTTTTTTCTTTTTTGGCTGCACAGCTTCCAGGGTCTTAGTTCCCCAACCAGCGATGGAACTCGTGCCGCCTGCAGTGGAAGCGTGGCGTCCAAACCACTGGACTGCCAGGGAAGTCCCTCCACTGTACTATTTTAGCCTAACCCATTATTGCCTCTTTCCTGGATTATTGCTTTATCTTCCTAACTTGTCTCCCTGCTTCTGCCCTTACCCCTCTAGTCTTCACTACTACAGCTGGTGGAGTGATTCTTCTGACACAGAAGTCAGGTCATGTCACTCCTCTGCTCCAGTGGTGTTCTGTCTCAGTAAATCCAAAGTCTTAACCATGATCTTCAGCACTCTGGATGGTCTGGTCCCCTGCCATAGCTCTGACCTCATCTCTCACCACTCTCCTTCTTACTCATCCCTCTCTTCCAGCCCACTGGCTTCTGTGCTGTTTCTCCCCCATATTATCTGCATGGCTCGCTCCTTCACTTGAGGTCTTTGTTTAATTTTCACCTTATCAGACAGGTCTTTAATGATCACCATGTATAAGATAGCACCAGTCCATTGTGCATCTCTTATGCTTTTTTTCTTGGCATCACATGTCACCATCAAGACATGCTATGTATTCATCTATATATTGTCTGTTTCCTCTCAAGTGAATGCAAGCTAGTCCCTGAGGACAGGAATTTTTGTCTCTTTTGTCTGTTTTATTCACTTCCGTGTCCTCAGTGGTTAGAACAGTAGTAGATGCTCAATATTATTTGTTGACTGTGTGAATGAATGAATGAACACATAGTCCCTACTTTCAAGAAGCTTGCAGTCTAGTGGAGGAACTGAAAATAACCAAAATATACCGAATGCTAGTGTCTACCAATAATGTGTTGGTATGTAGGTTTCAGAGAAGTCTCCCAGTTCTTTTCTTATTTCCAGTCTTAGTGACAGGGTGTCTGATAACCTTGAGTATCAGCACATCAAAAGTATGTGTGTATTTGGTTGTAAACACTTTCAGAATCTTATTGGATCATCCCATCATAGGACATTTAGGATTTCTTTCAGATGCTGAACTTGAGAGTCTGCCATCTCACAGGATTTGTGTTGGCTAATTGATATAATGTGCTGATCCCCAGCCCTAGTGGTGCAGTACCTGAGGGAAAAGGATTTTCATTTTGCTCATAGCCTGGGACCCTTTATTAATAAGTAAATAAATGCACCAACAGACTACAATCAAGTAGTGGATACTGTTTTAATGACTTGTTGGTAGTGGTTCATAGCCAACAATGTATGTCAAATCGATATTCTAAAGTTTAGTTAATATTAACGTAATTAATTTGAAGATGAAGGTTGATAGGGATGCCCATAAAATCTTCCTGTCATTATTGCTTTGTTCTTTATGTAGGTCAGAGTAAGAGAAACACAATGTAAAGTTTATGGGTGCTGAGTCTAAAGCATTTGATTGATGGTGGTTAACGTGAAACAGAAGAAACCATCATAGGCAAAAAAGATAATAAGATGTTATGCGGTTAAAAGAAGAATAAAGAATTGAATTTGGAAATAAGGTTCAAACTTAAAATTTAGTAATAAAACATATGCACCTGAGTTTCTGAGTAAAATCCTCGCAACACCCAAGAAAACTTCTTGAATCCAGTTTGAGAATTTCTGCCTTAAAGTAACATGGGTGCTCGAGTGTTCACAATGTTTTTCCCAGCCTTCTTGAAGCCTTTGCTTCCTCACCCTTTGCATAGGGAAAAGTGTTTATTCTTATATTCATTCATTCATTTACTCATTTGTTCTACAGACTTTTACTGAGTGCCTACTTCCAGGTTTGACACTGTTCTGGGGACACAGTGATGAACAAGGTGGAATGGAAGTCATTGCTTTTGTGAAGCATCTGATATAAATGCCAGGAGACAGTAAATGAGCAAAAATATCATCAGTGAACTTGATGATTTTAGGCAGTGGTGGGTGCTGAGCAGAAAGTAAGTGTAGGATGTGGCTGACATTGGGGTCGGGGGCGGGGGATTGGCAAATTTTGATTGGATGGTCCCTGAAAGGCAAGGTAGATGGAAGAGCAATTACAGAGGCCCCAAGTGGAGAATGAGCTTGGGAAAGAGGAAGAACTGGAAGCCAGCCAGTATAGCTGGAGATGTTAGAGAGGTGGGAGGGAACCAGATCCTGTGGGGCCTTGTCACCTTTCCAGTTTTCCTGGCTCTCCTTTACCCTGTCCTGCAAAGCCAGCCAGCAAACAAACCAGTAACATCCCGTGAAACCACCTTCCTTCCTTTGAATATGAGGTGTAAAGTGAATAGGATGGTAAAAGAGTTTATGAGAGAAAGCTGTATTTAAGTAATATCCAGGTGGAGATAAAATAAAGTACTGTAATCTTTTCAAGAGATAAGTCTGAAAGGACCCGAAGTAGAGACCCTAAAGTTTCTTTACACTCTTTTCAGGGTAGTTTACTCAGAAAGACTATCTTGAATAGGTAATATATATGCACACACTACAAAATTCAGAAGGTACAAAGGATATGGAGTGAAAGGTAAATCTTCCCACCTGTCTTCTCTAGCCACACCGTTTCTCACCCTCAGTTCTTCTTTCAGAGGTTGTGTGTGTGTGTGTGTGTGTAGTAGGCAGTTGCACACAAGTCAGGTAGTTAGCTTATAAAAGTTAGTACTGCAATGCATTGCTAATAAAAGGTTGGAGGACATTTTTTGTTTAATAGAACAAAGGCTTGCCAGTTTATCCTAGAAATGTATTTGAACCCAGGCCACTCGAGTATGTATGACTTTTCAACACTTACCTAGTTTTATTGAGGGTTTGGTTACCTTAAGTGCCAGGGATTCTTCTAGAGTGGGGAACTGCTGGGAATGGAGTGGTTTGTGTGTGTGTGTGTGTGTGTGTGTGTGTGTGTGTGTAGGTTCAATTCTTGCGAGGCTGGGGATGTGTTGGCAGTGGGCTGTGTGTGTTAGGAGAGTGCTGTCACGGGGAAGCTACTTGCCTTCAAGCTCCTGAAAAGCAGCTGAGCAGTCGTCCGAGTCAGACTGGGTTTGCTGATTTCTGAACTCTCATCGTTTAGACTACTCAGAGTTGATTAAGCCATAGTACCTTCCTTCTCAAGGTAATGTATGAGCCTAAATATGATAGGATGCTGTACACTTTAGCCATGTGCCTTTGTCCCCAGCTGTGGAATGGGGAGCAAGTAGAATTCTGAATGGAATTGTGGCTTTTCAGCTCTTCTTGAGACAGGCTGTGAGTTAATAGAAAATATATATTGATCTCTGTCCCCGGTTCCTGGCATAGAGCTCCTTAAACCCTTGTAATTTCCTAAGTGACAAGAACAGTAGGAGTGTCTCTTAATCTAATATTAGTCTTTGACCTCTGTTCCTGACACAGGGCTCCTGAAACTCTTGTAAGTTCCTGGGTGATAGGAGTGTCTTTTGTTCTGACGAGGCAACTCTGGGTGGGCACCTGGATGGCTCCTGGATGAGGACTGGTCACTGGAAAGACCAAGCCATGATTAGAAGCTTGGCATTTTCAGCCCTGCCCCCCATTCTCTTGAGAAGGGAGATAAGCTGAAAATGGAGTTAATGATTGATCATGCCTATGTAATGAAGCCTCTGTGGGGTTCGGTGAACTTCCAGTGGGCAAACACATCCACACTGGGAGGGTGGTGTACCCAAACTCCATGGAAACAGAAGCTCCTGCACTTCAGGATCCTTCCTGACCTCACCCTATGTATCTCTTCATCTAGCTGTTCATCTGTATCCTTTAATAAACTGGTAAATGTAAGCAAGTGTCCCCTGAGTTCTGTGAGCCGCTCTGGCAAATTAATGGAACCCAAGGAGTGGGGGTGATTGGAACTTTCGATCTATAGCTGGTTGGTCAGAAGCACCTGGGCTTGTGACTGGCGTCTGAAGGGGGAGAGGGACAGTCCTGTAGGACTGAGCCCTTAATCTGTGGGACCTTCAGGTAGACACTTCCTCTGGGTAGATAGTGACAAAATTGAGTTAAATTGTAGGACACCCAGCTGGTGTTCAGAGACTTGCTTGGTGCGGAAAACCCCACACGTATTTGGTAATCAGAAGTCGTCTTAGAAGTCAAGCATTCTTTTTTTCTTTTGGCTGTGTTGGGTCTTTGTTGCTGCGCACGGGCTTTCTTTAGTTGCCGCGAGCAGGGGCTACTCTTCACTGTGGTGCATGGGCTTCTCATTGCAGTGGCTTCTCTTGTTATGGAGCATGGGCTCTAGGCGAGCGGGCTCAGCAGTTGTGGCTCGTGGGCTCTAGAGCACAGGCTCAGTAGTTGTGGCTCATGGGCTTAGTTGCTCCGCGGCATGTGGGATCTTCCTGGACCAGGGCTTGAACCCATGTGCCCTGCATTGGCAGGCGGATTCTTAACCTCTGTGCCACCAAGGATGTCCCAGAAGTGAAGCATTCTGTGTGAGTAGTAAAGGAGACTCACAGGGAAGAAATACACAGCAGGGAAGAACTAGGTTTTTCCCTACTCAAGAAGGAAGAAAACTGGATTTTTTTCCTTCTCATAGACCATGCCTTAAACTTCTTTTCTCTCTCTTCCTAACACTCCCCACAAAGTGCCAACCCAGAGCTGGGTATGGGAGGACTTGACAGAAAAAGGTCATCACAGTGCAACCTCCTGATTTAATTGGAAATAAAAACAAATTACTGAATGATACACCTATATTCAAATGTAAGCACCAAAAGTATTTCAGAGCAAACATGAGTGGGTTTTTTCCTTTTTTTTTTGGACATCTTATCGTTTATTTATTTTATTATTTTTTAAAATTTATATTTTTGTTTATTATTATTTTTTTGGCTGTGTTGGGTCTTCGTGTTGCACGCAGGCTTTCTCTAGTTGCAGAGAGCGGGGGCCACTCTTTGTTGCAGTGCACAGGCTGCTCATAGCGGTGGCTTCTCTTGTTGCGGAGCACAGGCTGTAGGCGTGCAGGCTTCAGTAGCTGTGGCTTACTGGCTCTAGAGCGCAGACTCAGTAGTTGTGGCGCATGGGCTTAATTGCTCCGCGGCATGTGGGATCTTCCCGGACCAGGGCTCAAACCGGTGTCCCCTGCATTGGCAGGCGGATTCTTAACCACTGCGCCACCAAGGAAGCCCTGACATCTTATTTTTTAAATTGTGTTCTGCTGCTGCTTTCTTAGTGTAACCAGATTCGTAGAAACAGTCCACTTTTGGTTGCGTATCTAAGGCAGGGTAAGAGCGTGGTTTTTGTGTGCTTTGTCCAAATATACTTTAAAAAATTGGTAAGCAGTGTAGGATGTTTTTTAACTCCTTTTAAAGTGGAAAATTAGTAACTCAAGTGTCATAAAGCATTATCTCATGGGGAGGGTGGGAGGAAGGGAGATGCAGGAGGGAGGAGATGTGGGGACATATGTATATGTATAACTGATTCACTTTGTTATAAAGCAGAAACTGACACACCATTGTAAAACAATTATACTCTAATAAAGATGTTAAACAAAAAGCATTATCTTACGTTGTGGTAAGTATTTTGTGAGCATTTCTAAAAGGAGATAAAGACAGTGAATTTCTACTCCATCTTAAAAAATTATTACAAGAAGAATAAAAATTTAAAGCAAGTAGAAACAAAATGTTTTAAAGAGAAGAAGAGTAACATAAACAAAAAAGAAATGATCCCTTAGGTAGACTTTCTTTGTATACAGTTAGTTGATGTCTTGTTCATAAAAGGGTAAAGTCCTTTTAAAGAACTGCCTGGAGGGCTTTCCTCGTGGTGCAGTGGTTGAGAGTCCACCTGCCAATGCAGGGGACATGGGTTCATGCCCCGGTCCGGGAAGATCCCACATGCCGCGGAGCGGCTGCGCCCGTGAACCATGGCCGCTGAGCCTGCGCATCCGGAGCCTGTGCTCCGCAACGGGAGAGGCCACAACAGTGAGAGGCCCGCGTACCGCAAAAAAAATAAAAAATAAAAAATAAAAGAACTGCCTGGAAAATCTTTTTTGAGTCTGTTGTTTAACACTCCTCTCATTTGCTTTATGAGAGCAGCTTAGCAATGATGAGCAGAAATGGATATGAACTTAGACATACCGTGCTTTTGCTTCTATAAGAAGGAGGAAGGGTGGTGATGTTTCTTTGAATATTTAAGAATCCTAGTAAAATATGCTATAAGAAAAGTTATGTGCTTTTATAAAACACTTCTTAATAGTGAGTAGTATGAGCTAATATATTTTAAGTAATGACAACTTATGATTATTGAATTTTTCATTTTCTTCTTTGCAGAAATGACTCATTTACTAGACTTACATTCAGTCATCATTTACTGAGTGTGTTGAGCCCTGACTCAGGGTTTTTATACCTATCACTGCAATGCTTATTTCTTCCCAGTAGGTTTTGTAGTTTGAGTAGACTGCCTTTAATAATTATAAGACGAGGGACTTCCCTGGTGGTCCAGTGGCTAAGACTCCGTGCTCCCAATGCAGGGGGCACGGGTTCGATCCTTGGTCAGGAAATTAGATCCCGAATGCCACAACGAAGATCCCAAGTGCTGCAATTAAGAGCCGGCGCAGCCAATCAATCAATAAAATTAAATAAATTAATTAAATAATAAGACGGAACCTTTAGATTTCATTGGTAAAATGAGTTAGGAGGTCTCTGTATGTAATAACTATATTTCTGTGGTATTGTCATGGTGTTGACACTGTTTAATAAGGAGCAAGCTTAGTATCATCCTTCAGCCAGGCACTCTGAGTGACTTTTTCTTTCAAAAAGGAATTTTTTTGTTTAGTACAAAAGTAATTGTATCTATAAAGAACACTTCAAACTGAGGGGTTTAAGGTGTGTAGAATACAGAATCTGAGCTCTTGAGGAGCTTTAAACTTTTGCAAGATGCAGTTTAGATTATAAAATGTAAAATACAAAAGTGATGGAGAAGAATTTGAAGGAGTCTGTGAAGATGAGGTGGAGTATTAGGGACAGTTTTATGGGGTGTGTGGCACCACACCTAAATGTCTTGGTTGGATTTGAGTAGCTGACAAAGAATATTCCAGGTGGGAGACATGGGGCCAGGTAGGCCATGGAAAGTCAGAGGCCTGGATATATAGCCCTTGAAAGCCTGTTTGTCCTAAAGTGTTGTGAGGACCACAAATTGTTGGCTTGTGGCTGTGTTTGGGCTGCAAGATGATTAAAGAATTTTTTTTTATTTTTTGCAGTACGCGGGCCTCTCACTGTTGTGGCCTCTTCCGTTGCGGAGCACAGGCTCCAGATGCGTAGGCTCAGCGGCCATGGCTCACGGGCCCAGCCGCTCCGCGGCATGTGGGATTCTCCCGGACCGGGGCACAAACCCGTGTCCCCTGCATCAGCAGGCGGACTCTCAACCACTGCGCCACCAGGGAAGCCCAAGAATTTTAAAAAATTAGTAGCCAACATACTAATATTGAAAAATTTCAAATAAGAAATCTGGTCTTTAGGGTTTTCTTGAAAAATCAGAAGATCCAGCAGCACTGGGCTAGCATTCCTATGTGAGGACTATGGCCAGAGCTGAGTGGTGGCTGCTCTTTGGACTCTCCGCCCCCTTCAGTTGGCCAACAGCCCTTATCCCATTCCCTGTGGTCTCTGTGATACCAGGGCCCAGGGTCAGCTGCCATTTATTGTGGTGGCTGAGATGTTCTTGCCTTCTGAAGGTAGAGTTAAGAGGAAGGTCAAATATTTCTCGTACCCTTGTAAATTTCTCTCAAAAGTGGGAAGATGGAAGATAAAAAAGGCTACATGTTTCAAGAAAAATGGGAGAGTGCTGATTTCTTTGTGGAGATGAAAATATTCTTCTTACCTCTTTACTTTGGAAACATGATGTGTCTCTGTCAGAATAATCTGATGGACTTCACACACTTATACCCTACCCAGGCCCCATATGGTGGCACTTGAGTTTTGGTGTCTGTGGTGGTGAAGAGCTTGGGCCCTGGAGTCAGTCAGGGAGGGAGCCCTAGCCCTTACACTCACTAGTCTGTGATCTTGAGCCAATTACTTTACATCTCTACACGTCATTTCCTCCCGTGTAATAATAGTACCTTCCTATTTCATTGTAGTGTGGGAAGATGAAGTGAAATGATTTATTATATAGAACACTTAGTCCAGGGGCTGGCGCAAGTTAATATTCAGTGTTAGCTATGTAAATATAAAACCAAGAAAAAGGCAATTTCTACTTCTAACTTGGGGTTGTAGTAAATTGTGATAAGAAGATGGTTTGGGGAGTTTCTGAACCTCAGTTGTTTGTATTTGTTTGTTAATTTAGCTAGTGCTTCTTGAGCTGTAGGCACTGTTCTGTGTTCAGTGAACAAGGCCCCGACCTTCACGTTGTTTACAATCTGACAGTGGAGATAGATAAGCCAGCAATTGCAATATAGTGCGGTATTTGGAGTAGAAGATCTTACAGTAAGTTCAGTGATCCTCTGGTTTCATCTTTTGTGGCAATTTTAGTGTTAGAAAAGGTACCAGACAGGGCAGACAGAGTACTTGGTGATGGTGAGCCCTGTTCATAGGAGCATGGCACTGTAAGTGGTCCACCATCTTTCCTTCTTCACTTAGATCATTGTTTATGGAGAAGCTACCATTGATAAGGCAGAAAAAAGGGAAAGAGAAGCCTTTCTGTGGATAAAGAAAGCTCTTATCCTCTGCCTGCCTCCCTGCTCTGCCCTCAGTCTGTGCTGGGAGAGAGAGAAGTTAAGAGGGACCAACCCAACCAATATCTGGGGTGGGGGGAAAGATACTTTTCCTCCTCATCCCCACGGACTTGAAAACAAAAAGCTCAGCAGAGAACCCTACCAGTTTTGAACTTTGGAGCCGCCGCTGGAACCAGGAAAATCTTTCAAAATTTAACTTATTTTTATTTCATGATGTTAATACGATGTACCATTAAAAATTAGTACTTTATTGCATGTCTAAGAAATAATTTTAAATGCATGAAAGAAAACCAGTGTGACAACTTATATTTATTTAAAATAATCCCTGTGGATTGCTTTGCTTTTTTTTTTTTTTTTTTTTTTGCGGTACGCGGGCCTCTCACTGTTGTGGCCTCTCCCGTTGCGGAGCACAGGCTCGGACGCACAGGCCCAGCGGCCACGGCTCACAGGCCCAGCCGCTCCGCAGCATGTGGGATCTTCCCGGACCGGGGCACGAACCCGTGTCCCCTGCATCGGCAGGCGGTCTCTCAACCACTGCGCCACCAGGGAAGCCCTGCTTTGCTTTTATAATTAAACTTTTTTTTTTTTTTTAAGTAGAAATACAGTGCTGTGGGAGAAAGAAGAACGGAGATGAATTCTTCTTGGGTTTGAGAAGGTGTGTGGCTTGGAAGGACTTGGCAGAGGACTTGATCAGGAGACTTGGGGGAGAGTATGCTGTGGTCAGACTGAGCAGAAGAGGCCAAGGGCAGTTGAGGCAATGGCATACACTGGAGAGCCTCTGGAGAAAAGTTTGGGGCTATGGTGCAGGGATTTGGAGTGTACTGAATGATTGATTTTTCTGGCAGAAAATCAGAGAGCATAGAATAATGTTTCTGGAGTCGTTCTGTGAATAACTTTGGAAGTGGGTGTGTCTCTGGAGAGAGGGGTAAGTGTTTATTATTTCTAGGGTCTCTGGCCCACTCTTCTTTCCTCAGAGCATTCTCTGCTTTTTGGAGAAAGCCCCTCTTGGAGAGGAAGAAGAGCCCACTTACCACCCGAGAAACCAAATGGACCGGTGCGCTAGCTCCCTTCTCTGATGGGCCTGTGTGGGTATAGGATTCAGGCTCCACTAGTTGGCTGCTTAGTGCTTGAGCCTGGGTTCTGAGGAGGCTACTGGAGGGTGAGTGGAGGGCAATGGCTGTATGCTGACCAGATGTCTGTGTTGTAGACCCAGGCTGTGCCTCTTGCTGCCAGCCCTGGAGTGCCCGTGGTATGGGCCCATCTTCCAAACCTGGCCCTATAGTCCCTGCCACTCCAGTTTTCTGAGCCTTTGATGTTTCTTCCACTACATTCTTTTTGGCTACAGACAGCCAGACTTGGTTTCTGTTCTAGCAACCCAAGAACCCTGTCTAATATACCCCCGGGTCGTTTTTTAAGGTAACCTCCTTACTAATCCAGTGTACCAGACAGATGTCTGTGTCCTGAGTCAGAATTTTCATTAATTTATTTTTATGGGAGAGCTTTTTCGTTTTATTTATGGAGCAGACTTTAACATCCCCCCTCCCTTTTTTGTGGTAAAAATTTTTTCATGCTAAAGTTTGTAAAATTTAAGTGGCCAAAAAATAATCCAGTCAAATTAGAGCAAATGTAACTAACACTGACCTGAACTGATATTTTTATGAAATGCTTACCAGCATCATACCCGCCTACCCTTGATGCTTATGGTTTCTCTTTTTAGAGTTGACCTATAGAATATTTGGGAATGTGTGATTTTTTTTTTTTTTTTTTTTTTTTTTTTTTTTGCGGTACGCAGGCCTCTCACTGTTGTGGCCTCTCCCGTTGCAGAGCACAGGCTCCAGATGCGCAGGCTCAGCGGCCATGGCTCATGGGCCCAGCCGCTCCGCGGCATGTGGGATCTTCCCGGACCGGGGCATGAACCCGTGTCCTCTGCATTGGCAGGCAGACTCTCAACCACTGCGCCACCAGGGAAGCCCCATGAGAATGTGTGAATTTTTAATATTTTAAATCTTATGGGTGTCAAGGTCCAGATAAAAAATGAATTTTAAAAATGCAAGCTTATGACAACTGTAGGATGCTTCTTTTTTATTTTTTAATAAATTTATTTATTTATTTATTTACAGCTGCGTTGGGTCTTCATTGCTGCACACGGGCTTTCTCTAGCTGCAGTGAGCTGGGGCCATTCTTTGTTGTGGTGTGCGGGCTTCTCATTGCCATGGCTTCTCTTGTGGAGCACGGGCTCTAGGGCGCGTGGGCTTCAGCAGTTGTGGCACATGGGCTCAGTAGTTGTGGGTCGTGGGCTCTAGAGTGCAGGCTCAGTAGTCGTGGCGCACGGGTCCAGTTGCTTCGCAGCATGTGGGATCTTCCCAGACCAGGGCTCAAACCTGTGTCCCCTGCATTGGCAGGAGGATTCTTAACTACTGCGCCACCAGGGAAGCCCTGTAGGATGCTTCTTAAAATGCACATCGTAACCAAGTTCTATCTTGGTTAACGAGAATTTATTGAGTCCTTACTTTATACAAAGCACTATTCTAGGTGCAGTGATGATTTTTAAAACTGTGGACATGTTCCCTAGTCTCTAGGAAGATGCTTTTCTAAACTGATGAATTAAATTTCCTTGAACACGTGGCTACCGTGGGTCTTGTGTGTGGGGTCAGATAGAAAAATTGAAAAGGCAAGACTTAACTGTACTTGGAGCAAATAGAAAAATATGTAGGAAATTCCCTGGTGGTCCAGTGGTTAGGACTTGGCGCTTTCACTGCTGGGGCCCAGGTTCAATCCCTGGTTGGGGAACTAAGATCCCACAAGC
The DNA here is from genome assembly GCF_008692025.1 of Phocoena sinus. Lineage (NCBI taxonomy): Eukaryota > Metazoa > Chordata > Mammalia > Artiodactyla > Phocoenidae > Phocoena > Phocoena sinus. The sequence continues at coordinate 64,383,425 of NC_045773.1, read as the reverse complement.
TGCGAGGTACCTCCAAAAAAAAAAAAGAGCTGTGTTTTGGAGGTACATCAGGTTGGAGGCAAAATACTGAAAGAGTCAATCTTGGGCTTTAAGAAATGGATGGAATTTAGATAGTTAGGAAGGAGGGGAAAGGGTATGTTAGGAGAAGGGGGCTCACTATGATTGGGGTTGGGAATGAGCTTGTTGCATGCTCGAGACTGAGCGCCTGAGGCTGGGGTGGGGCTAGTGGTGTGGCAGGGTGAAGGGGGAGGTTTATGGTGTAGAGCCTTGATTTCAGAGGATGAGGACTTTGGTTTGAACCCACAGTGGGGAACCATAATTGTCCTTCAAAGGGTTGTTGTGGAAAGGCTTGAGATTGGAATGTAGGATAAACGCTGGGCTTTTCACCACAAGGAACCGTTGGGAGAATGCTACTCTGTGCTAGAATTGAGAGCCATGGCAGCAGGGGAATGAAGTGAAGGACTGAAGTAGGAGGAGTTGCAATCAAAGGAATGGACAGATTTAGTGAAGGATGGTATGTTAAAGATGAAGGGGGGTTTGTTTTTGTTTTTAATATTTATTTATTATTGGCTGTGTCAGGTCCTAGCTGCGGCATGCGGGATCCTTTGCTGTGGTGTGCGGGCTCCAGAGCGTGCAGGCTCTCTGGTTGTGGCACACGGTCTTAGTAGTTCAGGCAAGTGGGCTTAGTTGCCCCGTGGCATGTGGGATCCTAGTTCCCCGATCAGGGATCGAACCTGTGTCCCCTGCAGTGGAAGGCAGATTCTCAACCACTGGACTACCAGGGAAGTCCCTGAAGGGGGTTTTGTTTAAAGATGACTTTAAATTTCTGATCCTGGTTGACAGGAAAAATGGAAATTTAGAAGAGAGGTTGGTTTTGGAGAGAAGATGAGACTTTGGTTTTTGTCATGTCAAATTGGAAGTAATGCAGTGAACTGATGTTGTGGGATTAGAGGAGTGAGAAGTCAAGACTACAGGTAGAGAGTTAGGGACTTAGATGGGGAGAATGGAGAGTCAGCATAAGAGAAAATGCACAAGGAGAAAAGCTGAGGGCAGGGCCTGAGCTTGGGGCCCCATAGCAGCCAGAGAGGGAGGAGAACATTTCAGAAGGGAATGGTGGGCGATAGTGTCAGACCTAGAGCAGTCAAATAGTGTGAACGTGAGATGGAGTAATGGAATGAACGATGGCTATCGAAAGCTGTTCCAGTAAAATGGTAAGATGGACTCATAGATTTGGGTTGGTTAGGACAGGTTTTAGGAAAGAAATGCACTTTCTACTGAGACTGGAGGGTGGATAAAAGAAAAAAACCTAGGGACCTCCCTGGTGGTCCAGTGGCTAAGACTCTGGACTCCCAATGCAGGGGGCCTGGGCTTGATCCCTGGTCAGGGAACTAGATCCCGCATGCTGCAATTAAGAGTTCGCATGCTGCAAGTAAAGATCCTGCATGCCGCAACTAAAGATCCTCCACTTAGCAACAAAGATCCCATGTGCCTCAACTAAAAAGACCCAGTGTGGCCAAATAAATAAAGGAAAAGAAAAAGAAAAGAAAAAAGGAAAAACACCTAGAGCCTGAATTATACTGATGTGAATTTGAGAAAACTCCTTCCAGATGACCCAATCCTTCTGAGAAAGAGAAGTGAAGTATATTTACTGGAAGTGGTCTGGTGATAGGAATTTGAGAGGCAAGAAGTCTGGCAGAGTTGCAGTGGTTTGGTTGGGATTGAAATGATAGTTTCTAAGGTTGGGGGTTGAATGGTATGTATCCTTAGAAACAGTTGTGGGCCTACTGTGTATAGAGCACCATGGAGGGTAAACTATGAGCAGGAGAGACACTTGTAGAACTCTGGTAACTTATAATCTATTGGGCTCAAAAGAGGATAGAGTTGATGGTGTTTAACTTTTGTATATTTCCTTATCCCTTTTCACATAGGAGCTGGAGAGGAGAAGGGGAACAGTGGAGATGTTCCAAGGTCTGGGACTGATTTGGGAGTATCGTGTAAGATCAGAAGAGTGGGAAGCTTAGAGTCAGTTTTTTCATCTGTGAAATGGGAATAAGTCGTGCCTAATTCCTATAGTTGCTATGAAACCTGAGTAAAGAAAGATAGATAAAGTGCCTCCCGGTCCATCTTGAGCACTCAGGAATTGTTAGCCATTGTTACTAAGGCCTGAATCACAGTGGTCAACAGATAGTTGTAAGTATTGTAAGAAAACCCTTTCCAGAAGGCTTTAGGCTACAGAGGAGTGACTAGTGCTGAATTGGGAAGTTGGAAACAGTGGTAAAGAAGTAAATCTGGGTATTGAAGGGTGAGTAGAATTTTGCTATCATTACATTAATGCAAATTGTGCAGGCATAAAAAAAGTCAGATCCTGATCATGACAGCCTAACACAGCTGTACAAAGATAGACTTCGGTGTGGACTGTGATCCAAAAATATAGGAACTGGGAAAGAAAGAACTTAATGCATAAATGGAGCTGTGTGGGTTTACTTTGAAAGGGCTTTATATGGAAGGAGGTAGGACCTAAGTTTATAGAATCTTTAAATTTGTAAACGTAGAAGTAAACTAAGACATGGTCTTTCTAGTCACTTCAGGGAGATAAGGGACCTGAAACCAGAAGGGTGTTCATACCCGTCTACTGTGATATTTCTGGTAAAATAATGTACAGAGGTAGAAAGAATACAAATTTCTTTTGACAGATCCACAAAAGGAGTTAAATGAGTGGAATGGAGAAATTTGAATAAAGATATGTTTCTAAAACTGACTCCCCACACCAGCATTCAAAACAAAACACAACAAAGCAGGTGGAATGAGTGGCTGTGATACAATTATAGGAGCATAATCTGTACCAACTTCAGCAGCATCTGTTGCTCATTGTCACCCTTAGCTGCAGCTGATCATGCATCCGGAGGTAGCATGTGAGTATTGTGGGAAGAAGTTGAATTTATCAGAAACATGGATTTTTTGGGCAGATTTTGAATACCAAAGCGAAATATTTTTGAAGGCAGTTTTATTAGTTTTCTTCCATTATAAAGATATTTCACACTAACTGTAGCAAATGTGGGAAAAACACCCCCTCTTTTGAGCCCACTAGATTTTAAATTACCAGAGTTCTAATGTGTCTCTCATAGTTTATTCTCCATGGTGCTCTTCACATAGTAGGCCCACAGTTGTTGTGTGGATAAATACCATTCAACCTCCAAATAATTTCTTCTAAAACATAAGGAGGAAATTCTTTTCTTTAATCATTATGGTTTTTAGTTTTCATAACTTTGTGATTTATTTAAATACAATTTTATAATTTTTTTCCTGTATAATAAACATTTTTTATAATCTGAACTCTGCATACACATTTTAATGTTTATGTACCCATTGAGTGGATGAAAAGTTTACTTAAATGTTCCACTCTTGTTGTAAATGACATTGTTAAATCACAAAAGAAGATAATATTTGGCAACCTTTCTCCAGGTTATAATTATTGGCTTATCTTTCTCCAGTCTCATGAAGTACACATTTTTTGGAATATGGCAACCAACCATCTTAAAGAATTACCACCCTCCGTTTACCACCCTCTTCCCCTAGTGCTCATTAATAAGAAGCAAATGTGAGATTAGTGAAAAGAGTGGTGGTATTTTACAGGTTTTACAAATCTCTTTAATGTCTGAATTAATTGAAGATAGCTGGGTTTTCATTACTGCATTCAGAATCTTTCAATATAAGTATCTGAAGAAAATTGAGTCTCACACAGAGTATGTAGTGAGTTATTTTGCAGAACGTTCCTTAACTTGTGTCTAATGGTGGTTTCTCATGATTAGATTGAGGTCATGCATTTTTGGCAATAATATCACATAAGTGATGTGCCCTTGTCATTGCATCATATCAAAGGGTACATGATGGGGACTTCCCTGATGGCACAGTGGTTAAGAATCCACCTGCCAATGCGGGGGACATGGGTTCGATCCCTGGTCTGGGAAGATCCCACATGCTGCGGAGCAACTAAGCCAGTGTGCCACAACTACTGAGCCCACAGGCCACAACTACTGAAGCCCGCGTGCCTAGAGCCCATGCTCTGCAACAAGAGAGGCCACTGCAAGGAAAAGCCCGTGCACCGCAGCGAAGAGTAGCCCCCGCTCGCTGCAACTAGAGAAAGTCTGTGTGCAGCAATGAAGACCCAACACAGCCAAAAATAAATAAATAAATAAAAATAAATAAATAAAAGACAAAACCACCATTAAAAAAAAAAGGGTACATGATGTCAGTGTGTCTTATTACTGGTGATATTAACCTTGATTGCTTGGTTAAGGTGAGGTCTTTCTGGTTTCTGCACCGTAACATGTTTTTTCTTGTGATGAGAACTTTTAAGATTTACTCTCTTAGAAACTTTCAAATATATAATACAATATTGTTAACTATAGTCATCATCCTGTACATTACATCCCTAGAACTTACTGATATTTCTCTTAAAACTGAAAGTTTGGGGAGTTCCCTGGTTGCCTAGTGGTTAGCCACGTAGTTCCCTGGTAGCTTTCACTGCTGTGGTCTGGGTTCAATCCCTGGTCGGTGAACCGAGATCCCACAAGCCATGCAGCGTGGCAAAAAAAAACCCCCAAAATCCGAAAGTTTGTACCTTTTGACCATGGGCACCCCACCCCACCCCCACCTTTGTCAGCCACCAATCTGTTCTCTGTTTTTATGAGTTCAGTTTTTTTAGATTTCATCTATAATCGAGATCATACAGTGTTTGTCTCTCTCTGTCTTATTTCACAAAGCATAATTCCCTGAGGTTCCATCAGTGTTACAAAGAGCAGGGTTTCCTTTTAATGGCTGAATAATATTCCCTTGTGTGTGTGGGGGGGTGTATCACATTTTTTTTTCTCGTTCATCCATTATGGACTCTTAGTTTGTTTCTGTGTCTTGGCCATTGTAAATAATGCTGCATTGAACATGGGTGTGCAGGTATCTCTCAAGATAGTGATTTTGTTTGCTTGGGATATATACCCAGAAATGGAATTGTTGGATCATATGGTAGTTCTATCTTTAATTTTTTGAGGAACCTCCATACTGTTTTCCATAGTGGTTAAACCAATTTACATTCCCACCAGCAGTGCACAAAGTTCCCTTTTCTCCATATCCAGTACTTGTTATCTCTTGTCTTTTTAATGGCAGCCATTCTGACAGGTCTGAACTGATATCTCATTGTGGTGGTTTTGACTTGCATTTCCCTGATAATTAGTGATTAGTGATGTTTTCTTGATGATTAGCACCTTTTCACGTACCTGTTGGCCATTTGGATGTCACCTTGAAAAAAATGTTTATTTAGTTCCTCTTCCTGTTTTTAAAATCAGATATTTTATTGCTGTTGAGTTGTATGACTTCTTTATATATTTTGGATATTACCCCTTATCAGATATATGATTTTTTAAAAATATTTATTTATTTATTTGGCTGCACTGGGTCTTAGTTGTTGCATGCGGGACCTAGTTCCCTGACCAGGGATTGAACCTGGGCCCCCTGCATTGGGAGCGTGGAGTCTTAACCGTTGGACCACCAGGGAAGTCCCCAGATATATGATTTACAAGTATTTTCTCCCATTGAATAGATCACCTTTTCATTTTGTTGATGATTTCTTTTGCTGTGCAGAAGCTTTTTAGTTTGATATAGTCCCATTTGTTTATTTTTGCATTTGTTGCCTTTATTTTTGGTATCAAATCTAAAAAATCATCACTAAGATCGATGCGAAGGAGCTACCCCCTGTTTTCTTCTAGGAGTTTTATGGTTTCAGATCTTATGTTCAAATCTTTAATCCATTTTGAGTTGATTTTTGTGTATGGGGTAAGATGGTAGCCCAGTTTTATTCTTTTGCATGTGGCTGTCCAGTTTTCTCAACACCATTTATTGAAGAGACTATCCTTACCCCATTGTATATTCTTGGCTCCTTTGTCATTAATTGGCCATAAATGCAGGGGTTTATTTCTGTACTTTGTATTCTTTCCTGTTGATCTGTGTCTGTTTTGATACCAGTACCATATTCTTTTGATTATTATAGCTTTGTAATATAGTTTGAAATTGGAAGCATGATGCCTCCAGCTTTGTTCTTCTTTCTCAAGATTGCTTTGGCTATTTGGAGTCTTTTGTGGTTTCATACACATTTTAGGATTGTTGTTTTCTATTGCTGTGAAAAGTGCCATTGGAATTTTAATAGGCATTGCATTGAATCTGTAGATTGCTTTGGGTAATATGGACATTTTAACAATATTCTTCTAATCCTTGAGCATGGAATAACTGTCCATTTATTTGGGTCTTCTTCAGTTTCTTTCTTTTTTTTTTTTTGCCTGCGTTGGTTCTTTGTTGCTGCACTCAGGCTTTCTCTAGTTGTGGTGAATGGGGGCTAGTCTTTATTGTGGTGTACAGCCTTCTCATTGCAGTGGCTTCTCTTGTAGCAGAGCACGGGTTCTAGGTGTGTGGGCTTCAGTAGTTGTGGCACACAGACTCAGTAGTTGTGGCTCACAGGCTCTAGAGCGCAGGCTCAGTAGTTGTGCATGGGCTTAGTTGCTCCGTGGCATGTGGGATCTTCCTGGACTAGGGCTCGAACCCATATTCCCTGCATCAGCAGGCGGATTCTTAACCACTGTGCCACCAGAGAAGCCCTTCTTCAGTTTCTTATAGTTTTTATCTCCTTAGTTAAATTATTCCTAGGTATTTTATTCTTTTTGATGCAATCATAAATGGGATTCTTTTTCTTAATTTCTCTTTCTGATAGTTCATGTTAGTGTATAGAAATGCAACTGATTTTTATATATTGATTTTGGACCCTACAACTTTACTGAATTTGTTTAACTTTGGTGGATAGAGTGTTCTGTAAGGTCATGTCATCTGCAAATAGTGACAGTTTTTCTTCTTCCTTTCCGACTTGGGTGCTTTTTATTTCTTTTTCTTGCCTAATTGCTCTGGCTAGGATTTCCAGTACTATGTTGAAAATAAGTGGCGAGAGTAGGCATCCTTGTCTTGTTTCTAATCTTAAAAGAAAAGCTTTCAGTTTTTTGGCCTTCAGTATGATGTTATCTGTGAGTTTGTCATATGTGGCCTTTATTATGTTGAGGTATGTTTCCTCTATACCCACTAAGTTGAGCTTTTTTTTTTTTTTTTTTTTTTGCAGTACACGGCCCTCTCACTGTTGTGGCCTCTCACATTGCAGAGCACAGGCTCCAGATGCACAGGCTCAGCAGCCATGGTTCACGGGCCCGGCTGCTCCACGGCATGTGGGATCTTCCCAGATCGGGGCACGAACCTGTGTCCCCTGCGTCAGCAGGCGGACTCTCAACCACTGCGCCACCAGGGAAGCCCCTCATTGAACGTTTTTATCATAAATGATGTTGAATTTTGTCAGAAGCTTTTTCTGCATCTATTGAGATGATTATATAAATTTTTATCCTTCATTTTGTTAATGTGGTGTATCACATTCATTGATATGCAGACGTTGAACTATCCTTGCATCCTTGGAATAAATCCCGCTTAATCACTGTGTATAAAATACTATTTTTTAAAGAACTTTGAGGGACTTCCCTGGCAGTCCAGTGGTTAAGACTCTGCCTTCCAGTATAGGGGGTGCAGGTTCAATCCCTGGTCAGAGAGCTAAGGTCCCACATGCCTTGGGGCCAAAAAACCAAAAAACATAAAACAGTAGCAATATTGTAACAAATTCAATAAAGACTTTTAAAGTGGTCCACATCAAAAAATCTAAAATAAATAAACAGCAGTAAAACAAACAAAACAAAAAAAACTTTGAAATGATTAGCCTCAGAATGGTACCTCAGTAATAATATTAGAAAATGTCATTGCATAAGACACAATAAGGTAAATAATTAACATCATCAAGCCATCATATTTTTGTTTCTTATTTCAGTTTCATCCAGTTTTCTTGGCATAGACTCCTCTTTCATTAATCAGACAACTCCCTGCTATGGTCAGTTTCATGTTTTTCATCATCTTTCAACGTGGATGGTACAGCTGTGGTTTGAGAAATCATGTCTTCTAACCTTCCTTTTTTAAGGAAACAATTCATTTTTAAATCTAAAAAAGTTATTTTAAACACATTTTCTTTTATTTGGGAATAAAATGTTGTTACAGGCATAAAATGTTAAAATAGCAGTTTTAGATAAAATTTTAAAATTTAGAAAAGTTTAAAAAATTTAAGAACATTGCAAAATAAAACAAAATGTACTGCTTGTGTTTTTGTGTAGGCATAAGCAAAGCTTCAGAATTGAAGTTATTGATATGTATGTTAGACAATATTCAGTTTATAGGAATAGCATGTGTAAGTGATGATAGCTGGTAAGAGTGCAGAACTGAGATGAAACTGAGTTAATCTCTGAAAAACGTATTTGTACCTTAAACCTGTTATCTTAGAAAATTCCAGATAACACAAGACTATACAAGCACACATTCCATTAGTCGTCAGAGTGATGGCATGTAGCCTCTGGAAAACTCCACTGTATACACCTGAGAGAATAAGAGTGGAAAAGGCAGATAACATCTTAGTATTAATATGAAAATAGTACCGGCCCCTCAGAGGCCTGTGGCCCTTCAGGAGTCTTTGAGAACTGCTGCACTAAGTGACTGTAACTGCAGCCAGATGTGAAACTGATGGGAGGAAGGGCATTGTTATTAGTCAAGTGCTTTTTTGCCCAGTACTGTGTTAGGAGCTTTACAAGATATAATATCATTTAATCAAAGTCTTTGTAAGGACTTTGGCAGTGAAATATGAGGATGTGTATCTGGAGTGAGATGGGGAGTCATTAGAGGGTTTTGAGCAGAAGAAGGATATGATCTGAGTTTAAAAGGGGTTTCCCTTCTTTCTGTGTTGAGAATAGCCTATGTCAGCAAAGGGGCAATGATGGGAGCAGGGAGACCAGTTAGGGAGCTGCTACTTTATCAAAGTAAGAGCTAAGGTTGCTTAGATCAGGATGCTGGCAGAGGAGGTGGTATGAGGTCACAATTGGATTATATTTGAAGGTGAGATTTTGTTAATTGGTTGAGTGTGAAATGTGAGTTGGGTCAAGGATGGCCCTAAGGTTTTTGACCAAAGTAACTGGAAGGGTGGAGCTGCCATTTCCTGGGATGGAGAAGACTACTGAAGGAGCAGGTTTGGGATGGGGAGAAATAGCTATACATAGAAATTGGTGTTCAGGGGAGAAGTATGGGTTAGAGATATAAATTTGGAAGTTGTCAGCCTATCAGTGGTATTTTAAGTCACAAGCCTGGACAAGATCACAAAGAGAGTGTAGGTATAGAAGAGAAGACAACTTGAGGACCAAGTCCCTCAGCACTGCATGATTTAGAGGCAAGGAGTTAAAGAAAGAGTAGCACGCAAGGGAGCAACAAAACCAGAAGAGTATGTGTCTTGGAAGCCAAGGAAAGATTGACTCAACCCAGAGTGAATGTCACCATGACAAGGCTACTGATGCGTCAAGTGGGATGAAGATTGAGAGTTGACCATTGGAGGTCATTAATTGGTGACCTTGATAAGGGAATGAAATTCTGTTTGTGGTGGGTTCAGGAGAGAATGGGTAAAGGAGAATATACGGTTATTGTAGACAATTTTATTGAATAACTTTGCTATAAAGAGGAGCAGTAGATAGACGGGGGATGTAGAGTCAAGAGGGTTTTGTTTTTTCTTAAGGGAGAAAATAAAGCATGTTTTATGATGATGGAAATGATTTGATCTGGGAGAAAGGTAAAATGTTATGATGCAGAAGAGAGGGGGGAGAATTGTTGGAGCAATGTCCTTATGTAGGGCAGAGAGAAGATCTAATGCACAGGTGGAGGGTTTGATTTTCACCTGGAGCACAGATAGTGCCTCTGTAGTACCAGAAGGAGAGGCAGGGTGTGTGGGCGTGCATGTAGGTGGGTAGGTGATTGTAGAGATGGAAACATGTGGGTGTTCTATATTCTCAGCAAAACAAAAACCAAGAGATTGAGGGTGGGGCAATTAAGGGTAATACGCAACGTCAAATACAGCTGTGAAAATGGCAAAGAAGCTGCAAAAGGACAGTCTGGGGTAATGTAATATAGCAACAAATTAGCCTACTTGTGAGTTGCACATCTGGTTATCTCAAGTGAATTCTAGGATTAACCATTACAGAACTTCCCATTTTGGTTCAAGGTTCTCACTAAATGAGGTATACTTAAATTTATTTTTTTTTAATTTATTTTATTTTTGGCTGTGTTGGGTCTTCGTCGTGGTGCACAGGCTTCTCATTGCAGTGGCTTCTCTTGTTGCGGAGCACAGGCTCTAGGCGCACAGGCTTCAGTAGTTGTGGCTCGCGGGCTCTAGAGTGCAGGCTCAATAGTTGTGGCTCTCAGGCTCTAGAGTGTAGGCTCAGTAGTTGTGGTGCACGGGGCTTAGTTGCTCCACAGCATGTGGGATCTTCCCGGACCAGGGCTTGAACCCATGTCCCCTGCATTGGCAGGCGGATTCTTATCCACTGTGCTACATGGGAAGCCCTTAAATTTCTTTAAGTTTATTTAAATTTATAACATCTTATCCTCCATGTCAAGGAATATTTTTAAGTGTACTGTCTGATTAGGGTGCAATGTTTTATATGTGCTCCAGATTAGCTTTCACAGTCAGGTTTTACCCTAGAATTATCCTTGTTTTAATGGTCATATTATAACTTACAGTTTTTTTTATAGGTAATGTATAAAAATGTTAGAAAAATTTATTAACAGGAAATCAAAAGGGTAAAAACAGTTGATTAATCAGGTCTGTTTTATATGCTAATAACACTAATGAAAACAGCAACCATCAGTTATATAAAATATGTTTATTAACTTTTAAAAAAATATTTAAATATTTATTTGGCTGCTCTGGGTCTTAGTTGCTGCTTGCAGGATCTTCGTTGCTGTGTGCAGGATCTTCGTTGGTGGCACGCGGGATCTTTAGTTGCAGGATGTGGGATCTAGTTCCCTGACCAGGGATGGAACCCGGGCTCCCCGTGCACGGAGTCTTAATCACTGCACCACCAGGGAAGTCCCTAAATGTGTTTATTAACTTTGATATAAAACGCAGATCTGTAAAACCAGTGGCCAAATGATTTTTTTTTTTTTGGCCGTGCCCCGCAGCTTGTGGGATCTCAGTTCCTGACCAGGGATTGAACCCAGGACACGGCAGTGAAAGCGCCGAATACTAACCACTAGACCACCGGGAACTCCCCCAAATGATTCCTAATGAAGGAAGAAATGCAAACAGATTCATAACTCCCATTTTTGTCATTCCTAGAAATGTTTAAGGACTTCGCCTAATCAATGATTTTTTTTATGCATTTGAACGTATGTTGCTTAATATTTACTCTTTTGAATGAAATCCAAATTTATGTTCATTATTAAAGTGTATAATCAAAGTCAAAGCCTTTAAACAGTTAACTTTAGGAGAAGCAGCAAAATAAACAAAAACCAGTGCTGCCTCTTCCATGCTTTTGCAGTTCTTTCTTTGCTCTTGATCCTTAGCATGTCATATATTATCACGGTTTTTTTGTGTTTAAAAATGATGTTGTAGACTGGTGTTATTTCATATGTAAGTTTGAAAAGACAATGCATAGGTGATTACCCCTTTTTTCTTATTTGGAGAGAATTTTACTGTCTGGCTGAGACCAGGATTTATGGATCTCCTCTTGGTTGGTGTCACCTCTTAAAGGTAGCACAGTGACCATGCTAGGAAAGAGCTGGCTATCCCTGCTGAAGTGATCAGGCTGATCAGCTTACTGTTGCAGTTGTTTCCCTGCCTGCCCCAGCTGTTACATTGTTGTAGGTTGAGTTCTAGTGTCCTTATTAACCTGTTTCTTTTGCATTCTGGATTGATGATCTAGGAGCTTCTTGATAATGATAATTGTCTTGGTTGTGCTCAGGAAGATCACAGCCCTTTCTGCAGAATTGGCACTATATTTTGGACTGAGTAATTCTGCAGCTGGCTGGGGTTAAAGCTCAGACTTCACAGAAAGAGAAAAATAAATATTAATGCATATATGTGGAATCTGAAAAAATTGGTATAGACGATCTTATTTACAAAGCAGAAATAGAGACACAGACGTAGAGAACAAACATATGGATACCAAGGGGATAAGGGGAGGGTGGGATGAATTGGGAGATTGGGATTGACATATATACACTATTGATACTAGGTATAAAATAGATAACTAATGAGAACTACTGTATACCACAGGGAAGTCTACTCAGTGCTCTGTAGTGACCTAAATGAGAGGGAAATCCAAAAAAGAGGGGATATAGGGACTTATCTAGTGGTGCAGTGGTTAAGAATCCACCTGCCAATGCAGGGGTCATGGGTTCGAGCCCTGGTCCAGGAAGATCCCACATGCCGCGGAGCAACTAAGCCCATGCGCCACAACTACTGACCCTGTGCGCTAGAGCCCATGAGCCACAACTACTGAAGCCCACGTGCCTAGAGCCTGTGCTCTGCAACAAGAGAAGCCACCGCAATGAGAAGCCCGTGTACCGCAACAAAGAGTAGCCCCTGCACACCGCAACTAGAGAAAGCCCGCATGCAGCAACAAAGACCCAACGCAGCCAAAAATAAATAAAATAAAATAATTTAAAAAAACAAGAGGGGATATATGTATACGTATAGCTGATTCACTTTGCTGTACAGTGTAAACTAACACAATACTGTAAAGCAACTATACTCCAATAAAAAAAAAAAAGGCTCAAACTTTACCAGAAGAATCATGTGTACAGGCAAAGCTTTTCCCTGGTTCCCTGGGAGTTCAGAACTGGAAGCTGTCATCTAATTCCACCCATAGGCATTATGCTGACAGACAAAGAAATAGAAGACTGATTAAAAAAAAAGTCTATACACATTTTAAGATATTGGCAGGCAAATTGTATTGATACAATGAATTTGACACCAAGTTCTCTACCAAAGAAGTTAGCTCTGTGGAGTGATAGACATGAACAGCCTTCTCAAGGGCTCTGATACTTGAGGCTGGTGTAGACACACTGAATGGCTTACTTAAACATTTGGTCAGTGCCACCATGCATACAATTAATTGTCAGTACAGGATACCTAAGTCTTCTAGTAACTACCAGAGGAAGAGCCACAGAAGAGGGATTACTTAATAAGTGGTCTGTATGTAAGCAGGTTACTCAACATCCAGTAAACACCAGAATGGGACTAATGATAGCAGGGAGAGTTAGTTAAATACAAGGGCAAACATCTGACACCAGTGACAATCAGCAAATAAACACTGTAATAGGCTATTAAGTCTTTCCTTAAAGATGGGCTCCATCTGTCTAAAATTGAAATGCAGCCTTACCTGCAGGAAGAGAATGAGCTAGTTTTCAGAAGGTTTCCCCTCTAGCACTGGTTTTATAATTAGCAAATGATAAAGCAGTCTTAAGAACTCTCCTTTCTAGATAAAAAGATAATTTCTGTTAAACCTTTTTTATTTACTGAACTTGGCAAAAAAGTTTTTTAAAATGCATGAAGGTCTTTAAGTACCCTTATTCAGCTTTTGAGTAAACAGTCTTATAATTTTAGTAATTATTTATTTAGCTGTGCCGTGCAGCATGCAGGATCTTAGTCCCCCGACCAGGGATTGAACCCATGCCCCCTGTAGTGGAAGCGTGGAGTCTTAACCACTGGACCTCCAGGGATGTCCTGGTAATTACTTAATTTATGAAGAATGGTTGCCTCAAAGAAATTCCTTAAGAGGAATTCTAAAATTTGCTTACTTTCCTGCTCTGGTGTTAGAAGCCAATTTTGTGTTCAAAAATATGATTTAAAAGTATAATGGAAAAAAAAAAAAAAAAAAGTATAATGGGACCTCTTTTTTTTTTTTTAAAGAACCTTCTTAATTCAGATTTATCTACCAGTAATAATGCCAGTTAGCAGTTTGAACAACATATTGTGGAGCTTTCTTGATTCACAGATACATATTTACATAGCATTAGAGTGTTCCCTGTCAGCGGGGGGTCGGGGAGGTCCTCCCTGTTTAGCCTTACCTGACAAGAGTGATTTGTAGTTAACACGGATTATTTTCATATGAACAAGTACTTGAGGGTGTTCACATTTTTTTTTTTTTGACTCTACTGTTGATTTACTTCACAGGTCATAGATAGACTAAAGTTAAATTTTTACTTGGTTCCTCAATTATAAATTTGGATTAATGATGTCTGAATTAATTCACGAAGCCTGTGCCAGATGCTTCATGTGCTTTTTTGTCTAGAAGATATTTTGATAAATTTAGTTTCCTTGCTGACCATTTATTTCTTAGGGTCTTAATGGCCCTGTAGTTCTAAGAAATATTGAATTAATGTTCAGGATGTCACTCTCTAGTTAACATGAATTGTTACACTGAATGTTAACATGATAAAATAAAATCATTTAAATCAGATTTAGTTTCTAGCTTGTTTTATGCCTGTCTCCTAGAAGTTTTGATAAAATGAAAAGATAAGCCCTTTTAATGTCAATTTACCACATGATACAAAGTAAATGGCCCTGTGATGATGCCTGGAATATATTGCAGAAGGAGTGTTAGTGGTAATCACAAGGGAAGCAGAATGGAGTGAAGTCCTGGGGCCTCTGCTGAAGCATCCCTAATGGATATCTGCTTGCCAGCCATCTGGAGCAGGAACTGAAAGGAAGTTCCTGGGGTCTGTCAGGGAATTTATCCACAAGTGTCTTCCAGTCCTTTGATGTTGATTTGGGTGAGGGAGGAGGAGAAGCAACTATGAAGAAGAGTGAGACAAGACCAGGGTGTGGATTTGTGTGGTTATTTTTGGTTGGTAATCATGATACTTCCATCACAGGAATGTTGAGTACTCCAATATCTCAAAGGAAAGACTCTCCAAAGGGAATAAATAAGAACGATTTCTCTGTAGCAACTTGAGGGAAACTGAGACCAAAATAACAAATAATTTTTTATAAATTTAGAATGTGTTTTGTTATAAAAATTTGAAAGCAATTCCCTTGGTAGTCTTAGATAGTAATCATTCAACAACCACTTTTAAAGTGCTGGCTCTCTTCCAGGTCCTGTGCTAAATGCTTAGTATTCACTGATAAGCAAAAATACAGACTCCACTCTTATGAAGTTTACAGTTAACCACATTCAGAAATATTTGCTCACAAACTGAGGTGACATTGTCTAGGCAAAAGGAACATCAGTTAATGAGCACCATTTGACAAAAGACCTTGATATGGACATAGTGGGCAGAGGTGTCTCAGGGAGGCTGCCCTGATCTCTGAGTAGGAGTTAATGAAGGCGTTCCAGATAGAGGGAACAGCATGTGCAAACACTCTGTAGTAAGAAGGAGCTTAGAGCAGTTGAAGAATGAAATTAGGCCAGTGCTGCAGAGGTGCAGAGTACAAGCATGAAGTGAGGTAGGTGGGGCCAGACCATGGAATCCTTGTCAGCCATGGTCTGTCTTTGTTTTTTTGGTTGTTCATTATTTTTAAACTTTTTATTGTGGAAAATTTCAAACATATACAGAAGAGAGACACTCAGTGTACTTATCATCTAGCTTTCATCAGTACTTGGTCAATCTTGTTTCATCTGATTATAGTTGTGATTTTGAAAGTAATGGAAGGCATTTGAAGGGTTTTAATAAGAGCAGGAGTAGGTGGGAAACTTGATTTTTGTTTTGAAAGATAATTTGGACTGCAGAGAGTGAGTAGACTGGAGCGGGGAGAGTACATATATTGGGAGACGAGTTAGGCAGTCACTATAGTAGTTCTGTCCAGGTAAATGCCTTGAATCAGGTTAGTGGCAGAGGAGCTGAGAGAAGTGGACAGATTTCAGAGATGTAGAGAGGAAGATCCCAGAATTGGTAACAGGTTGGATATGAGAGGTCAAGGAGAGGGAGAAGTTGACTCTGGTGACTCCTAGGTTTCTGACTTGAATCTAGGATGGCTGAAGGATCCTGAACTTGAAGGATGGTTGGTGGTATCACAGTGTGAAGACCAAGCACAGGAAGAAGGAAGGCAGCCAGTTTCACCATCTTACCAACTCCTTAAACTTCAAATTCTGTGCCTTTCTCCAGGTTATGTGACAGCATGGTTTCTCACACTGAGGCCAAAGAACTAAGCTGAATTGGAACTGTGCTCTCTTAACCCTCTTCAGAGCAAAGGATATGGTCATGTTTGGGTTCAGAGAACATCCCGAAGATGTCTTGTAGAATGGGGCCAGGAAGGCAGCAAAGCGAAGTCTGTCCTAATGGACAGGTGCAAGTAGTCAGAAACATTTTCTTTGGACTTTGAGTAACACTTGCCATGTTCTTTGAGGAGTCATCAATTCTTTAAAATAAACCAGAAAAAAATGTAACACTTTCTAAATATTGTTTCAGGGTCTTATTCAACAATTTCTTTTTAATCTTTCAGGTAATAGACATAATAAACTGCCTCTAGGAAATCTTGGCTTTGTCTCCAAGATTATGAGTATTACGTGTCTTAGCAGAGGCACTTGTGTTAGTCCTTTTAGGGAGAAGTCAGGATTAGTCTCTTGTGTCTGGAGTCTCTACCAGCTAGCTGCTTGTGCTGCTTACGGTTCATGAGAAGACCCTCTTGGCCCCTGCTCAGCTCATGGCTAGCTGTAATCGTCTGTAGAAATTTTTTAAAAATCTCTTCACCATCCTGGGGTGGCATGTGATAAACAAATGATTTTAAGTAAAAGATGAATCACTTTAGATCAATTTATTGGTTTTTCTCAGAGAGGTCTTCCCTGGCTCTCTTTAACATAGTTCTCCAAGTCACACACTGTCACATCATGCTCTTTCATCTTCTTCCTAGCACGTATCACTGTCTAATATTACCATATTTCCCCTTTACATGGCTCCCTCCCCTAACACTGAGTCCACGACAGCAGCAGTCTCCTCTGTCTTGCTTACCAGTGTAGCCCAGTGCCTAGACAAGACAAATACACATTCCCAAGAGATAGTTTTTGAATGAATCAGTGAATGTCAATATATATTTCTACCTTTCTCATTCACATAGTTTAAAATAATCACATAAGAGAAGTGATTTGTCAACAGGTAAATTGTTTGGTACTTAACGCATATTAAAACGCACAGTGAGATGTAGCTATGCATTATGGTTTACAAAATAGACAAAAGTTGCTAACATGATGTTTGGAATTTTTACCATTAAATTAAACTACTAATTTATTTCATTATTTTAGAATAATTTTATTTCTAACTGATGAAAAATGAGAGATTTCAGGATGCTTTTTGCAAGTACAGTATCTTTCAGTATATAACATTGAAGGTGTGAGTAACCTTTAATTCCCACTAGTAAAAAGTCAAGATGGAGATATTACTCATCATTATATTTTTTCTTTTGCTATTAGCTTTTGAAGTATGGGGACATATTCATGTCACATAAAGATTTTGATCTGTTGAATGCAACTTACAGATCTCGTAGAAATAATTTTGAAAGAAACTTACATAAATATATTTATGTTCCTTGTAAACTTACATTTTTATACTAGTGTTCCTTCTCTATCCTGTATTCAACTATAGTAGATTCAATGATCTATTATAGGTTGTGACGTGATAATCATTTGTGTTGATAGGATCTCAAAGGATGGGTAGGATTTACATATTGATTTTTTTGTTGTTTAGATTTAGATGCTGTCATCAATTTTGAAATTGTTGTTAGTAAAAATACATATTTAAAAATATAAGTATTTTTTAAAAAGCTTCTACAGAAGGGAAACAACAGGTTAAACCCTTGTTGGAAACATTGAAAATGGTGCAGGAGTCTTTTCAGTGCTAGAGAACAAAAGGCTTGAGCTTCTATGTGAGAGCAAAACCTTATTTCATTTAAATTTAGTTATATTTGCAGTGACTGACAATAAGGACAACTTGAGTGCTATTACAATTTCCTATGCCAGTCTTGTTTTCTGACTTTTTGCAATCACCTAAACATGTTTCTTGATGTCCAACAGAGGTAGGTAAAAACAGTCTTTGTAATATAGTAATTTGACAGCAGTAGAAAATACCAGCAGAGAAATTTGTGACCTGAAACAAAGTGTGGTCACGTTTAGTCTTACTTGAGAACTTAACTCAATCTGGTTAGTTAGGAAATGGATTCCTTGTGTAGCTTCCCAAGGATGAAGCTAGGAACAGATATTGGGAGACAACCAGGAGTCTCTGCCACATTTCTCTTCTTCCTGCTTTCCCTAGGCTGCCACACCATCACCCCCACCCACAAATCAAGCATGGAGTGTAGAGGAAGTTCCTTTTGACTGGAGGCAGGGGTGCAGGGTGAGTAAAGGTGAATGGTGGGAGTGACAGTTGTAACTATCAAGATGGGTTACAAGGTTCCATCCAGCACAGCAGCAGAATCAGTGCTGGGCTTTGACTACATGATTTTTTCCTTTGTGAGGATGCCTGTGGAGTAGGAATCATTTTTCTGGCATTTCAAGAGACTGATAGCTAGACTAATTTTGAACTGGACATGTGAAAGTTATAAATGTGCAATTACTAAAAATATGTGCTGATCAGAACTCTCACCTAGTGGTGTTTAATACATCTATTTTGGGCCCACTTCCCACTGCCAAGACTCCCTAATCTCCCACAACTGCTGAGTTTGCTACCTACCCTTAAATGACAAGCCTGCTTCCCTCCCTCCTTTTAATGGGCTAGGATAAAAATTCAGTTATTTAACAATGCTGCGGGTGAATGAGGAGTTAAGTCTGCCCTTTGTGTTTTTATTTCCCTTGCTTATTTGTCACTTCTGCTAATATATTTTGCATAGCTACCTTCCTCTAGTGGAAGTGACTAAAAGCCAGTACTTGTTAACTTGCAGAGGGACCCGGGTAACCCCTTATCCTTCTTGAGGTGAGTGTGTGGATCTGGAGGACTCCCAGGCTCTGCTGGCTTGGAACCGAAGGAACCTTGGCACGCCTGCTGGTGTATAATACAGCCTCACAGATCATAAACCAGTTATAAACATCTGTTGGCTTTTGGTTACCCAGAAAAGTGGAGAGGAAGATGATATTCTTGCTAGCTTTGAGTGTTGTGATTGTTACTGTATATGCTGAGCATGTTTTGCAAATTTAAACCACTTGCTGTAGAACTGAAGCTGCAACAAGTGTTATTTGCCCTTTATTCAGCTGCAGACTCCCAGGACTCTCAGGAGTGTTAGCTAATGGATAGTGCTGCAGCCGTCAAATGGAGTCGGGTGTGGAGGAAAGAACATGTTTTATGTTTGTTTTAAAATTTTTTTTTATTGGAGTAAAATTGCTTTACAATTAGTTTCTGCTGTACAATGAAGTGAATCAGCTATATGTATACCTATATCCTCTCCCTCTTGGACCTCCCCCCCTCCGCCGCCACCTAAGTCATCACATAGCACTGAGCTGAGCTCCCTGTGCTATACAACAGGTTCCCACTAGCTATGTATTTTACACATGGCAGTGTATTTATGTCGAACCTAATCTCCCAATTCGGCCCACCCTCCCCTTCCCCCGCGGTGTCCACATGTCCGTTGTCTACGTCTGCGTTTCTATTCCTGCCCTACAAATAGGTTTATCTGTACCATTTTTCTAGATTCCACATATATGAGTTAATAGACGATATTTGTTTTTCTCTTTCTGGCTTACTTCACTCTGTATGACAGACTCTGGGGTCCATCCACATCTCTACAAATGACCCAATTTCGTTCCTTTTTATGGCTGAGTAATATTCCATTGTATATATGTACCACATCTCCTTTATCCATTCATCTATCGTTGGACATTTAAGTTGTTTCCATGTCCTGACTATTGTAAATAGTGCTGCAGTGAACACTGGGGTACATGTGTCCTTTTTTTTTTTTCCGTATGCAGGCCTCTCACTACTGTGGCCTCTCCCATTGCAGAGCACAGGCTCTGGACGCGCAGGCTCAGCGGCCATGGCTCACAGGCCCAGCCGCTCCGCGGCATGCAGGATCTTCCTGGACCAGGGCACAAACCCGTGTCCCCTGCATCAGCAGGCAGAGTATCATACAGAATATGCATGTAAATATAATCTAACTTAATTCTCACAATGACCCTAGGAATGAGATGATGTTCGTGGACATATGTAGGGCGCGGCCGGATAGCCATTACGCATGCACTAAGTATGCCGCTAGGGCGTATGCACCTAATATGCTAATCAGGTTTTGAAGCAGTGGCCTATCCAAAGTCCGGCTTGCGAAATGCGATAACCATACGGACGAATCAGGGACTTACACGAGTCCTTAAGCCCTTATATAAGCAGACAGGCTCGAGCGTACGGGGTCTTCCTTCCATCCGCCCGAAACCAAGCTGTACTCCAATAAAGTGTGATGCGAGAAGAATCTAGCGTGTGGTGATTCGTCATTCTGCTGGTCAGAAGCGGCTCGCCGCAAGTGGTGCCGAAACCCGGGAACCTGCGCGCCCCGCATGGAGGACCGATTCAGAACTCGACACACGGAGTGAACCGCCGTTAAGTAGTCCAGTTTAGGTATGTTTTTGCTGCAATAGAGCCCGAGATTTTTATTTTCGCTTTCGTTCTCTTCGTAGCTGTCGCACTTTTTGTCTGCGTGTGGCTACGGTGCCATCAGCCCGACCGAGTGTGTCTCCCCTGGCCATTAGATAGGTCAGAGATCTTCCCACTTTAGCAAGTTGTTCATATATGAGAGTGAACTATGGGGAATAGTTCATCCGCGGAACCAACCGTTGGATTCCATGAGCCCATCCAAGCCCTTCTGAACGATCGAGGACTTAAGATTTCACATAAAACTATTAGTAAACTGTTGCAGGATATTGATGGTGCCGCCCCATGGTTTGCGGTGTCTGGAAGCCTGACTGTTCCATCTTGGGAAAAACTGGGGAAGGACTTGGCTGATCGTCACAAAATGGGGGAGCTCTCTCGAGGCACGTTTCCGTTATGGAGAATGATACATTCGTGCTTAAGAGAAGGGAAATGCGAAGATATTGTACAGATGGGCCGTAAAGCTCTTAGCATATATCAAGATAGTGCGTCAGAAAGTGAAAATATAGGGACTACGGTAGATAGGCCTAAGAATCCTAGGAAAAAGAGAGAAAAACAAATAGAAAAATCGGATGCAACGCCAGGATTGTATCCACTTTTAGATGAATTTAAAGCGCTTTATTTGTCCCAAGATGAGTTGAATCCCAAGGAGGAGGCGGATCTGGAAGAAGCAGCTGCCGAATATGAAAGAGGACGATATGGCAGTTCCCCATGTGCTCGTCCGCCATTTTGTGCCTCTGCGGGTGCTCGTCCGCCATTTTGTGCTTCTGCTAAATCAAAAGCTTTAACATGTACTCAGACTTCCGCTTTTATTGCTAGCGCCCCCCTTGGCGCTGCGGTTCGGGAACCGCCAAAGTGTACATTCATACCCAGAGAAGTCTGGTCTTAGGATCAAGATCCGATTTGGGTCCCGACAAGGTTAACAAGAGTCGTGGAAGATAATCCCAAGAACGATGTGGAGCGCTCAAGGAGTGACACTGGACTGGATACTGTTGATGAGCTTCCCCCTGCTCAAGGCGGAGATCAAGACGTTTTGGGGAATTAGCCGAACCTGGCCAGTCCCCATCCCCGTTCATTCTCAAAGTACCATTCTCCCAGTATTGTATTCCACTAGCTGTGAGATGAATACGGCTTGTGCTAGGCCACTAAGCACAGATTGGATGCTCTGAATAAGAGCAAGCAGATTGGAGAATTCCTAAAGGGAAATTGGTCCCGCGAGGCGGAGAAGATGATATTTAAGCAGAAGTTGAATATCCTGCAGCTGAATGCAACCAGAGTGGATCCAGTGACTCTTGGAGAATTTACCGCATGGCTAGCTAGAGCATTTTCCTTTTTTAAGGAATGGGTGGGTGTGGGACTGTTCGCAGCCTGCTGTTTGTTTGGGATAGTGTTGTGTCTCTGGTTGGTCTGTCGTATTCGCATTCGAACCCGGCGAGATAGGATAATGCTCACTCAGGCGCTTGTGGCCATCAGTGAAGGCGAGTCCCCCGCAGCCTGGCTCTCCACCCTAAAAAACATATGATCGCCCTTGCACAGAGGGGCCTTGCCGCCCTTGCACCTCTATAGGGGATCGGCCCTAGGGGCTGCCTCTGCACGGAGAGGTCTCGTTACCATTGCACCTCCATGAGGAGCCCATGCCACGTGAAGACAGCCCTTGCACCCTGCAGTTCGATTGCGAGCATTGCACGCAGGAGGGTGTCTGCGAATGCAAGCGGAAACTACCGGTACACCGTGTACATACCCCGGTATGAGCACTGGTACAGGTCAATGTCCGCTGCAATGGTCGAAAAGAAAAAAGGGGGAGATGTAGGGCGCGGCCGGATAGCCATTACGCATGCACTAAGTATGCCACTAGGGCGTATGCACCTAATATGCTAATCAGGTTTTGAAGCAGTGGCCTATCCAAAGTCCGGCTTGCGAAATGCGATAACCATACGGACGAATCAGGGACTTACACGAGTCCTTAAGCCCTTATATAAGCAGACAGGCTCGAGCGTACGGGGTCTTCCTTCCATCCGCCCGAAACCAAGCTGTACTCCAGTAAAGTGTGATGCGAGAAGAATCTAGCGTGTGGTGATTCGTCATTCTGCTGGTCAGAAGCGGCTCGCCGCAGACATATTTCTATTTTACACTTGAAGAAACTGTGGTTTCAAGAGGGTAACTCAGACCTGAAGTACAGACATGACTACAGTAATCAAGACAGTATGGTACTGTCTTGATATTCAGTATCATACAGAATAGTTTCACTGCGCCACCAGGGAAGCCCACATGTGTCCTTTTGAATTACGGTTTCTCAGGGTATATGCCCAGTAGTGGCATATACTGTGGTCATATGGTAGTTCTATTTTTAGTTTATTAAGGAACCCCCGTACTGTTCTCCATAGTGGCTGTATCAATTTACATTCCCACTAACAGTGCAGAAGGGTTCCCTTTTCTCCACACCCTCTCCAACATTTATTGTTTGTAGATTTTTTGATGATGGCCATTCTGCCCTGTATGAGGTGATACCTCATTGTAGTTTTGATTTGCATTTCTCTAATAATTAGTGATGTTGAGCAGCTTTTCATGTGCCTCTTGACCATCTGTATATCTTCTTTGGTGAAATGTCTATTTAGTTCTTCTGCCCATTTTTTAATTGAGTTGTTTGTTTTTTTGATGTTGAGCTCCATGAGCTGCTTGTATATTTTGGAGATTAATCCTTTGTCAGTTGCTTCATTTGCAAATATTTTCTCCCATTCTGAGGGTTGTCTTTTCATCCTGTTTATGGTTTTCTTTGCTGTGCAAAAGTCTTTAAGTTTCATTAGGTCCCATTTGTTTATTTTTGTTTTTCTTTTCATTACTCTAGGAGGTGGGTCAAAAAAGATCTTGCTGTAGTTTGTGTCAAAGAGTGTTTTTCCTATGTTTTCCTCTAAGAGTTCTATAGTATCTGGTCTTACATTTAGGTCTTTAATCCATCTGGAGTTTATTTTTGTGTATGGTGTTAGGTAGTGTTCTGATTTTATTCTTTTACATGTAGCTGTCCAGTTTTCCCAGCACCATTTATTGAAGAGGCTTCCTTTTCTCCATTGTATATTCTTGCCTCCTTTGTCAAAGATAAGGTGACCATATATTCGTGGGTTTATCTCTGGGCTTTCTATCCTGTTACATTGATCTGTATTTCTGTTTTTGTGCCAGTACCATACCGTCTTGATTACTGTAGTCATGTCTGTACTTCAGGTCTGAGTTACCCTCTTGAAACCACAGTTTCTTCAAGTGTAAAATAGAAATATGTCCACTAACATCATCTCATTCCTAGGGTCATTGTGAGAATTAAGTTAGATTATATTTACATGCATAGCACTTGGGACATTCTAAATTGCTATAAAAATGTTAGTTACAACTGTTACTAATAATCGTGTGAGTTCAGATTGAGCCTTTACTGGTCCTTTAAAGGAATCCAGCAATAACTTTTTAAAATATATTCAATACCTTTAAAAAATATTTTAATCCTTTTTTTTTTTTTGGCCACACCGCACAGCATGTGGGGTCTTGGTTCCCCAACCAGGGATCACACCTGTGCCCCCTGCAGTGGAAGCACAGAGTCTTAACCACTGGACCACCAGGGAAGTCCCTAATACTTTTTTTTTAATAGACTTTATTTTCTAGAGCAATTTTAGGTTCACAGCAAAACTGAGTGGAAAGTACAGAGTACTCATATATGTCCTCTGCCCCCACGCACTTATAACCTCCCCCACTATCAACATCACACACCAGAGTGATGCGTGTGTTACAATCAGTGATTCCACATTGATATATCATTATCACCCAAAGTTCATAGTTTATATTAGGATTCACTTTTGGTGTTGTATGTACATCCTGTGGATTTTGACAAATGTGTAATGACATGTGTCCGTCATTAGAGTATCATACAGAATAGTTTCACTGCCCTAAAAATCTTCCATGCTCTGCCTATTCATCTCTCCCTTCCCATAGTCCCTGGTAGCCACTGATCTTTTTTACCATCTCCATAGTTTTGCCTTTTCCAAAATGTCATAGTTGGAATCATACAGTATGTAGCTTTTTCAGATTGGCTTCTTTCCTTTAGTAGTATGCATTTAAGGTTCCTCCATGTCTTTTCATGGCTTAATAGCACTGAATAATATTCCGTTGTCTGGATATTTATCCATTAACCTGCTGAAGGACACCTGGTTGCTTCCAAGTTTTGGTAATCATGAATAAAGCTGCTATAAATGTTTGTGTACAGGTTTTTGTATGGACACAAGTTTTCAACCCCTTTGGGTAAACACAAAGGAGCATGATTGCTGAACCCTTTGGTAAGAGTATGTTTAGTTTTGTAAGAAACCACCGAACTGTCTTCCGAAGTGGCTGTACAATTTACATTCCCACCAGCAGTGAATGAGAATTCCTGTTGCTCTGCATTCTTACCAGCCTTTGGTGTTTTTGTGTTCTGGATTTTGGCCATTCTAATAGGTGTGTAACAGTATCGCCTTTTTGTTTTTTTTTTTTTAATTTGCAATTCCCTGATGCCAAATGAGGTTGAGCATCTTTTCATATGTTTATTTACCATCTGTATATCTTCTTTGGTGAGGTGACTGTTCAGGTCTTTTACCTGTTTTTTAATTAGGTTGGTTATTTTCTTATTGTGAGGTTTTTTGGTTTTTGGGGTTTTTTTTTGCTGTACGTGGGCCTCTTACTGTTGTGGCCTCTCCCGTTGCGGAGCACAGGCTCCCGACACGCAGGCTCAGCGGCCATGGCTCACGGGCCCAGCCGCTCCGCTGCATGTGGGATCTTCCCCGACCAGGGCATTCGGGCATCTCCTGCATCGGCAGGCGGACTCTCAACCACTGCGCCACCAGGGAAGCCCTCTTATTGTGAGTTTTAAGAGTTCTTTGTATATTTTGGATAAGTTCTTTATTGGATATGTCTCTTGCAAGTGTTATCTCCCAGTCTGTGCCTTGTCTTCTCATTCTCTTGATATCCGGTAAATTTTTACTTTCTGGGAGAAAGAGTCTAGTTAGTTGAGGTTTTCTTGGGGTTAGGGGGGGAATAAGAGTTTACTATTTCCCATTCTTACTGGTCAGGCATTCTACCTTCCTTCAGAAGTTAAGTCATTATTAGGACATTCTTTTTTTTTTTTTTTTTTTTGCGGTAGGCGGGCCTCTCACTGTTGTGGCCTCTCCCGTTGCGGAGCACAGGCTCCGGACGCACAGGCTCAGCGGCCATGGCTCATGGGCCCAGCCGCTCTGCGGTATGTGGGATCTTCCCGGACCGGGACACGAACCCGTGCCCCTGCATCAGCAGCCGGACTCTCAACCACTGCGCCACCAGCGAAGCCCTAGGACATTCTTAAAACTAATTTTACCACCTCACACCCACTTTAAGAAAGTGGAAAATAACAAGTCTTAGGATGTGGAGAAATTGGATACCTGTATGTTGTTGATGGGAAAGTAAAACGGTTCAGTCGCTATGGAAATAGTTTGGTGGTTCTTGAAAGTTAAACAGAATTATGTTTGATCCTGCAGTTCCACTCCTGGATATATATGGAAAACAATTGAAAACAGGTATTCAAATATTTGTATACAATGTTCAACACTATTCATGATAGCCAAAGGTAGAAACAACCAAATGTCCATCAATAAATGAATAGATAAAACAATTGTAATATATGCATAAAATGGACTGTTATTAGCCATAAAAAGGAATGAAGTACTGATACATGCTACATTGTGGATGAACCTCAGAAACATGCTGAGTAAATGAAGCCAGACCCTTTGATCACATGTTGTATGATTCCATTTATATGAAATATGCAAAATAGGGAAATCCATAGGTGCAGAAAACAGATTGATGGTTACCGGGGGCTGGAGGTCTGGGGTCTGGAATGAGGAGTAACTAACTGTTTAATGGTTATGAGGTTTTATTTTGGGGTGACAAGAGTGTTTTGGAGCTAGAGGTGGTGGTTTCACAGCATTGTAAATGTACTAAATTCCACCTAATTGTTCACTTTAAAATGCTTAATTTTGTTATGTGTACTTCACCTCAATTTTTTTTAAAAGCTATTTTTTTAAAAGCAATTTTTTTAAGACTGTAGTAACTTTTTAAAAGTATTCTCTTAAAAATTTTCCTTTTAGAGTGGTCTGTTTTAAATAGAAATTTATAATTCATTATAATTTCATGGGTAAAAAGGCTTTGTTTTCTGCATACTTCATTGGGTGGGTGTTGTGAGGCCATTTCATTCTCCAAATGCTTTGAAGTATAATTGAGAGACGAATTTAGCATCAAATTGTTAAAGTTTTAGAGGCACTGCAAAAATATGTTCAGAAATGATGCTTTTCCAGGGTAGGGTAGAGTAATTATTGACTTGGCCTTTTGGTGGTTGAAAAAAAGACTGGCAAGGTTAATTAATTAATTTATTTATTTATTTATTTATTTTTGCGGTATATGGGCCTCTCACTGTTGTGGCCTCTCCCATTGCGGAGCCCAGGCTCTGGATGCGCAGGCTTAGCGGCCATGGCTCACGGGCCCAGCCGCTCCGCCGCATGTGGAATCTTCCTGGACCAGGGCACGAACCCGTGTCCCCTGCATCGGCAGGTGGACTCTCAACCACTGTGCCACCAGGGAAGCCCTAATTTATAATTTTGATATTCTTTACTTTAAGAAAAAGATTTGAGAGAGCTTGCATTAAAAATATATGAAACAGGGACTTCCCCGGCAGTCCAGCGGTTAAGACTCTGTGCTTTCACTGCAGAGGGCGTGAGTTTGATCCCTGGTTGGGGAACTAAGATCCTGCATGCCATGTGGTGTGGCCAAAAAAATTTAAAAAATAATAAATAAAAAATATATGAAACAGATCAGCTAAAAATTAAGAAAGATCTGTGGAAGAGATGTTCCAAGAATGAACAGTTGTCCGCTAAATCTAGTTCTCCCATGCGTTAGCTAAAAAGAAAGAAGAAAAGATGATAGGAGTAATGGCTTTTTAATGTCTGATAAAAGAACACATACAAGTTAATATAGAAATAGACTTTTCCTGACATTACATTTTAAGATGCATTATAGAGCAAATTATCATATGTAGGGAATTTGAACATATGATAATGCCTTAAATGTGGTTTGTACCACAATGAGGTATCACCTCACACCAGTCAGAATGGCCATCATCAAAAAATCTACAAACAATAAATGCTGGAGAGGGTGTGGAGGAAAGGGAGCCCTCCTGCACTGTTGGTGGGAATGTAAATTGATACAGCCTCTATGGAGAACAGTATGGACGTTCCTTAAAAAACTAAAAATAGAGCTACCATATGACCCAGCAATCCCACTACTGGGCGTATACCCTGAGAAAACCATAATTCAAAAAGAATCATGTACCACAGTGTTCATTGCAGCACTATTTACAATAGCCAGGACATGGAAGCAACCCAAATGTCTATCAACAGATGAATGGATAAAGAAGATGTGGTACCTATATACAATGGAATATTACTCGGCCATAAAATGGAATGAAATTGAGTTAATCTGTAGTGAGGTGGTTGGACCCAGAGTCTGTCATACTGAGTGAAGTAAGTCAGGAAGAGAAAAACAAATACCATATGCTAACGCATATATATGGAATTATAAAAAGCGGTACTGATGAACCTAGTAGCAGGGCAGGAATAAAGACGCAGATGTAGAGAATGGACTTGAGGGCACGGGGTTGGGGGGCGGTGGGGAGAAGAAGCTGGGACGAAGTGAGAGAGAGCACTGACATATATACACTACCAAATGTAAAATGGATGGCTAGTGGGAAGCTGCTGCATAGCACAGGGAGATCAGCTCCGTGTTTTGTGACAACCTAGGAGGATGGGATAGGGAGGGTGGGAGGGAGGGGATATGGGGATATATGTATACATATAGCTGATTCACTTTGTTATACAGCAGAAACTAACACAACGTTGTAAAGCATTTATACTCCAATAAAGATGTGAAAAAAAAATGTGGTTCGTAGAAGATTCAGAATTGTTCTTCATTTGGTCATTTATAATGTTTAATGAGCTCTTAAGTTAAATTTACTTTTGAATAGGCAGTACATTTACATGGTTCAAAATTTAAAAGGCACAAGTGGGATACAGTGAAAATTCTCCCTTCCATACTTATTCCCCCAGTTACCCAGTTTCTTTCCACATAAGACAGCCTGTGTTATCAGTTTCTTGTGACTCTTACAGTAGTTGTTTAATTATATAAGATTTATTTAGTGCTTCCCTGGTGGCGCAGTGGTTGAGAGTCCGCCTGCCGATGCAGGGGACACGGGTTCGTGCCCCGGTCTGGGAAGATCCCACATGCGGCGGAGCGGCTGGGCCCGTGAGCCATGGCCACTGAGCCTGTGCGTCCGGAGCCTGTGCTCCGCAACGGGAGAGGCCACAACAGTGAGAGGCCCGTGCACCGCAAAAAAAAAAAAAAAAAAAAAAAAAAAGATTTATTAATACTCATTTTCTATGGATTTGGAGTAATTAAAACATCTTGGGTCTATAATAAACCCCCTCTTCCTACATTTACTTCTATTTATTCTGAGTCTTAGAGCACTGGATTAGTCTTCAAGTAAAGAACTCTTAGCCAAGAATTCTCAATCTTAATGCAGTTGCTACCTAGTTTTCTTCTGTGATTTCTAGTGATACTCCCCCATCTTCCTTTTTATGTTGTTGTTTTTATTTTATTTACTTAGTTTTTTATAGATCTTTATTGGAGTATAATTGCTTCACAATACTGTGTTAGTTTCTGTTGTACAACAAAGTGAATCGGCCATATGCATACATGTATACCCATGTCCCCTCCCTTTTGAGCCTCCCGCATCTTCCTAAATAGAGTAAATAAAGTGTAATTTGTAGTAAAATGGAAGTTTGACAGTTAAATTTAGTTCAGTTAGGAACACAAAAATTTGTGAAATATAGTACTTGAAATTACATAAAACTGTTTTCCTTTTTAAAACTATCTTTCTATCTTAACTCTTGTATAGTTAAATGTTTGTTTTGTTCCTGGTGCACATGTATATCTGGCCCATTTTTTGTTCTTACGATAAGCTGGAGTTCACACACATGTGGTCAGAATTGCAAAAGAACAGTTGTTTATGACCTGCCTGCCCCTGCTTATTGCTCTTCTGGCCCCACCATAAGGCCTGCCTTTCCTGTACATCTGGTTGTGTCTATCTATATCTGGTCAATATAGTTTAGCTGGGCAAACTATAGCCATGAAATAAACCGTCATGGTTTAGAATACATTGGTGTTAGGTAAAAATTTCTTTTTTGCTTTTAAAAGTAATTTCTCTTAGTCCTGTGATTGTGCTTATGTATGGAATTAAGATTATTTTAATAGTAACCTGTAAAAATTTGTTATGACTTCTTTTAAATAATAAGCAATAGGATAGAGTTATATCAGTAACAAAAAACAGTAAACTTAAGAAATGGGCGAGATCTGTGCAAAGGAAACTTTAAAAATGTTATTGAGAGGACTTGAACATAAATGTAGTTTATGGATGTCAGGAATGCTGTTCCTGTGGCGTTGTTTTAATGACCTGAAGAAACTTGAGCATTCTGAATATTTCATTCACTCCGTTTGGCTTTCAGAAATTTCCTAGGGAATAAATGCTTGGCATTCTTCTTGCTCAATTATAAAAGTCTGAAATGCTTGTTCTAAAATATTCAAGCTATACACAAGTTTTTAAAGTGAAATGCCTCCTCCTCCTCAGTGCCACCAATTGTACTGTACAGAGGCAACCACTGTTTCTTGGGTGAATGCTTTCAAATGGACGTTTAAATTGAGATTTTAGAAGTTCCCATAATATACGGAGAGTGTAGGAAGCTTAACTTTTCCTGTAGTATCTTAAACTGTTTTTCCCTTTCCCACCTGCTTCTCTCCTGTATTTCTCTCTCTTGAGAAATGGATATCTCTGTCCACCTACTGACCCCAGTTAGAAGCCATAGCCTCTGCATCCCTTTCACGGTGCCCTAATTTCTGTTTAATTACCAGTTCCTATCATTGCTGTCTCCTAAATATGACTTGAATCCACTTGCTGCTCCCCTTCTCCAGGGACGCGGATTACATCCAGCTCCCTTATCCTCTCTAACTGAACTCTGTCCCACCTCCCGCCCATCACTCATTCAGCCTCCCGATTCAAGCTTCTGAAACACAAGTGAGATTGCCTTCTTCCTCCTCAGAAACCAAGGAGGATTCCCAGTTGCCTTCAGTTGCCATAACTCTTTTTTTTTTTTTTTTTTTTTTTTTGCGGTACGCGGGCCTCTCACTGTTGTGGCCTCTCCCGTTGCGGAGCCCAGGCTCCGGATGCGCAGGCTTAGCGGCCATGGCTCACGGGCCCAGCCGTTCCGCGGCATGTGGGATCTTCCCAGACCGGGGCACGAACCCGTGTCCCCTGCATCGGCAGGCGGACTCTCAACCACTGCGCCACCAGGGAAGCCCTGCCATAACTCTTTGACGTACTTATATGAACTTTTTATACTGGTCTCAGTTAATTTATCAGCCTTCTCTGTTGCCCTCTTCTTCCTTCCCATCATGTACCCTTCACCATATCAAACTACTTGAATTTCTCAGTATTCTCTGGATATAATATACTGTTTCCTGCATCTGTGGCTTTGTGATTGCAGTGCCTCTTGCCTGGAACACCTCTCCTTTCTGGGCTCAGTAAATTTCTCCTCTAGGCCCAACTCAAATGTTCCCTCTTGAGAGGTATTCTGGGACCCTCTCAGAATCTTCTTTCCTTCATAATAGTCCTTGTCAACATGATGTTGTGGCTGCTTGGGCCCTTCATTAGATCAAGGGTTGGCAAACTTTTTCCATAAAGGATTAGATAGTAAATATTTTTGATCTCTGTGAGGACTACTCAACTTTGCCATTGTAGCTTGAAAGTAGCCATAGACTGTTGGTAAATGAATGAACATGGCTGTGTTTTAATAAACTATCTATGGACACTGAAACTTGAATTTCATATCAGGTCACATGTCACAATATTCTTCTTATGATTTTTTTTTAACCTTTTGAAAATGTAAAAACCATTCTTAAGTCATGGGCCATACAGAAACAGGTGGTAGGCTAGATTTGACCCAGGGGCCATAGTTTGCATTAGGGGGTGGGCTGTTCAAGGGTAGGCTTTGTATATTTTTGTACATCACCCCCACCCCAACCCCCCATGCCTCAATTCATTTCTAAGCAAGTAATGACTGAATAGCATTTTTTTGTGGAATAAATGCTTAAGTAAAGAATCACTTGAGATATGTAGTTTCTTTTTTTTTTCCAATTTTTTTTAACTTGAAGTATAGTTGATTTACAGTGTTGTGCCAGTCTCTGCTGTGCAGCAAAGTTACTCAGTTATACACATATAGACATTCTTTTTTTTATGTAGTTTCTAAACAAATGTGAAGATTAATGGAACTTCACATTGAGAATTACTAGTCATTTTTTATATTTATTAATAAACATTTTCAGAAAAGAAAGTGTTAAAAAGTTGCATAATATAGAGGAGCTCGTAGTGCCTCTCTATGTAGAAGACAGCTCTGGCCAGGAAAGATATAATAAGTAAGCAAATAGTCTCTGTTCACAGAAGAGAATAGTGGAAGGGGCTCCAAATTCTTGATTTGAATCAGAGATTAGATTAAAATACCTTCTCCATCCTTTCCTTGTACCTGCCCTGGAGAAAATCATGTCATGGCTTTTATCCAGTGGTGGCTAAGTTTTCAGAAGGTTTTTCATATGCTGCTAGCTACATCATGGATGTAACAGGCTTTCAGTCATCTGGCTGTCAGTCAGGCCAGTAACCTGTGGTTTGAATCCTGGCTCAGTGCTATCCTTTCTATGTCCTTCACCACATCACCAAATCATCTAAGGCTTGGTTTCCTCATCAGTATAATGGCAAGAATTACATAATGCCTGGTTTGTATGATTGTTTGAAAATTAGGGATAGTATATTAAAAATAGAACATGTAAAACGGCAGCACCTGGCACAAAGTGGGCACTGAATAAATACTACCTGCTGTTGTTTTTGTTTGTTTCCCCCAGTATTAGTCTTTTTGTTGTTGTTGTCTTTTTTTTCATTATTTACAAGAATTGTGGGAGGGGAGTTGAGGTTTACAGGAACAACTCAATCATTCCAGTAAGTTATGTTCAGACAGTGTGATCCAGCAACTTTAAGCCTTTGTTTTTATTTTTATATAACCTGCAAATATAGCCAAGTTTACTGGGTTTCTTTTCTTTTTCAAGATTTTTTTTTTGATATGGACTATTTTTAAAGTCTTTATTGGATTTATTATAATATCGCTTCTGTTTCATGTTTTGGTTTTTTGGCCGTGAGGCATGTGGGATCTTAGCTCCCCGACCAGGGATTGAACCCTCACCCCCTGCACTGGAAGGTGAAGTCCTAACCACTGGACTGCCAGGGAAGTCCCTTTACTGGGTTTCTTTAGTCGTCTTTTTAGAAATTAAAAAAGTCATTGAATACCAGGTAATATAAAGGGCTATGTGTGGTTATCTTAACATTTGGACGTTCATTTGGAAAGACAGGGCAGGACACTCAATCACATAGACCTCTAGCAGTATACGCCATACCCTGGGATATCTGTTCTTAAAATACCTTGTTCCTCCCAAAGTAAAAACTGTGCAGAATATCTGGTCATATCACAGTCTTTGTACTAGGCAGAGAATTTCCTCTTTTGTTAAATAAACAACGTGATTAGCTAGATAAAATGAAGGGATTTTGTAAACTGTTTATGTCTACTTGTTCCTCCTTTATAGCAGTATTCTGAGCTCCTGTGTAGGGGAAAAAAATAGCTAAAGGGTAAAATGGCTTTAAAACTCTAAGAACTGAAACTGCTATTGGTTGGCCCTGTGATAATTTACTGATTTAATTTGAACAAGTTATTTCACCTCATACTCAGCATTATTCATCATTTAGACATTTTATAGGGTCCTTGTGTCCAGGAACTTGTGGCAGCTGTTATTTAAAACATTCTGTAAAAAATGGTAAATTTGGGGAATTCCCTGGCAGTCCAGTAGTTAGGACTCCACGCTTCCACTGCAAGGGACACGGGTTCGATCCCTGGTTGGAGAGCTAAGATCCCACGAGCCAGAGAACGCAGCCAAAAATAAAGGTAAATTTATCTGGAATCCGAACAAGTGCAGATAATTATTCACTATTATGGATCTATTTTTTTAAAGTAATTAATTAATTTATTTATTTTTTGGCTGCGTTGGGTCTTCATTGCTGAGCGTGGGCTTTCTCTAGTTGTGGCAAGGGGGGGCTACTCTTTGTTGCGGTGCGCGAGCTTCTCTTGTTGTGGAGCACGGGCTCTAGGCACGCGGGCTCAGTAGTTGTGGTGCACGGGCTTAGTTGCTCCACAACATGTAGGATCTTCCCGGACCAGGGCTCGAACCCGTGGCCCCTGCATTGGCAGGAGGATTCTTAACCACTGCGCCACCAGGGAAGTCTTCTTATTTTTAAGAAGGAACACGTAAACAGTTAGAATGGGCTTAACTGTAAAAGCAGTTTGCAGAGCATGTCACAGATCTGATAAGGTGCAGCCCTTGTGCCATCTGGGCTACCAGCAGAGCTGTCTGGCAGTAATGGCATTGTTAAGGGGCTGTCGAATGCCGGGGGCATTGCGTTGTTGGAAATGAGATTATGTTAGGTGCGTTACTGCCTGCAATTTTCTGGAAATTAGTAATGTGTCTAAGATATATAGCTTGCTAATCAGGATTTTCCATGTTGTAGATTATCACCATAGATAATTGATTTTTTAAGAAAAATATTTCCAGAACTTTAACTTGGAATACCTAGAATATATCTACCCCTACTATACTGTTGGCAGTGAGATTGGAAACTTGCTGGTCACCACGGGGAGTGGAAGGTAAGTAGGGGGAATGGCGATAACTCCTCCAGCTAGAGCTTTGCAAATGCACATTTTCTCCCTTGTGTTTGTCTCTTCCCCTCTTTTTAGTGCCTGTCCAACATTTATATGATTATCTACTAGAAATATCCGTTAGACATCTTATTGAACTCTCAAATTCATATATTCGGAGGACAGCTTCCCTGTGGTTCCTTCCTCCCCCTACCCTTCCACATTCTCCTTGGAGGGCAGCTTCACCATTGACCTGGCCTACATCCTGTCAGTCACCTGGTCCTGTGGACTTTTCCCTTCTGTATATCTGGAAATCTGTCCCTTCCTTCCAACTCCCACTTTTGTCCTCGTTCTTCCTCTGAATCAACTGCAGAAATGTATTTCTGCAGGTCTGCCCATATCCAGCCCAAGTCAGAGTGACCTTTCTAAAACCCAAATTGGGTTATGTCATTTCTTCTGACAACCTCAGTGACTTACCCATTGCCTTCAGGTTTCGATCCAAACTCTTTATAATTGGACCTCTGCCTTTTTGTTCAGCTTCCCTCATTAACCTTGTCTATATGCTCTGCATTCCTTTTTTAAAGTAGTTTGTTCCCTCAGTCAATGGTCCATTCTTTCATTTGCTCATCAAACATTTATTGGCCACCTATATGGGTCAGGCACTATGCTTAAGTATGAGGCAATCAACGGAACCAATCCTTAGACCTTTCACTGATCTTTCACACTCTTAATCAGGATCAACTAGGTTATATTGCCGTGACATTTATCCTGAAATCTCACTGTTTTAACACAACAGAGTTTTATTACTTGTGATGATGCTTATCAGTCATGGGTTTTCAGAGGCTCTGCTCCACACAGGAACTCTCTTCCATTCAAGGGGTTCAGGCTTGTAGCAACACCAGCTGGAACTCACAATGTTCTTGGGCACTGTAACAGAGGAGGAAGGAGACTGGATGGGCTTCTCCCTGTCTCAGCCCAAAAGTGACACGTGTCCCTTCTGCTCATATTTCATTACGCAAAACTAGTCAAATGGTCCCACCTAACAGCAATGGGAGGCTGGGTACCATAGGCAAGAGCATGCAATATCTAGTGAGCATTGTGGTCTGTAGCACAGTCACTGAAATATAATTGGTCCCCTGACTTATTGTCCGTCTCATCCATTGAACTTTATTTATTGGCTGAGTTGGGTCTTCGTTGCTGCATGCAGGCTTTCTCTAGTTGCGGAGAGCAGGGGCTATCTCTGTTGTGGTGCGCGGGCTTCTTGTTGCAGTGGCTTCTCTTGGGGAGCACGGGCTCTAGGCACGCGGGCTTCAGTAGTTGCAGCATGCGGGCTCAGTAGTTGTGGCTCGCGGGCTCTAGAGCGCAGCCTCAGTAGTTGTGGTGCTTGGGCTTAGTTGCTCCGCGGTATGTGGATCTTCCTGGACCAGGGATCGAACCCACGTCCCCTGCATTGGCAGGCAGATTCTTAACCACTGTGCCACCAGGGAAGTCCCTCATCCGTTGAACTTTAAGTTTCTCAAGAGCTGAGGCTGTATCTGCCTTGCTTTGTATCCTAAACACAGGGTCATACAGTAGGCTTCTGATGATTTTTTTGTTGAATGAGTGTCCTTGAACTTGGATTCAACTCAAGTCACTTCCTTTAAGAAACCTTCCCTTACCATCCCCCTACCACCCCCCTGCCAACCTGGGTTAGGTGTCTCTTTCCATTGTCATTGTGGTATCCTGTGCATACCTCAGCCATAGCACTCCTCACCCTGTATTAGTACTTTTTTTTTTTTCTCCTCTGTCCACTAGATAATCAGTTTCTCTAGGTCAGGGACTATGGCTTTCTTTTAGAAATTCATATTTCTAAAAGAAATATGAATTTTATATTCTTTTGAAAATTCGCATTAAACAATTTCAAAGCAATTTTTTAAAACCTAAAAAATAAAACATTGGGCTTCCCTAGTGGTGGGAAGTGGTGGAATCTGGGAAGATTCCACATGCCACAGAGCAACTAAGCCCGTGCACCACAACTACTGAGGCTGCGCTCTAGAGCCCGCGAGCCACAACCACTGAGCCCACTGCCACAACTACTGAAGCCCGTGAGCCTAGAGCCTGTGCTCTGCAACAAGAGAAGCCACCGCAACGAGAAGCCCACACACTGCAACGAAGAGTAGCCCCTGCTCGCCGCAACTAGAGAAAAGCCCGTGCACAGCAACAAAGACCCAAAGCAACCTAATTAATTAATTTAAAAATTACTGAGAATTCCCTGGCGGTCCAGTGGTTATGACTCGGTGCTTTCACTGCAGTGGCCTGGGTTCAATCCCTGGTCAGGGGACTAAGATCTGGCAAGCTGCGTGGTGCGGGCAAAAAAAAGAAAAAGAAAAAAGAAATAAAATATTACTGTTTTAGCTGAAGCCCTTTATGTAAATCTCCCCACATTTCTTTATTTTTTCACTACACCCTTGTCCCTAATCAATATAATGATTTTTCTGTGTCCATGAGGATACTAAGTTGTCCGAGGAGGACCACCTGTGTCATGAATCCAAGAGTTCATATATGGATGGGTGTGTTCTGTGGGTTTGTTTCTCCATCTCTGCAGGGTTATCACCTATCTTGATGAAAAGAGCTTCACAAGAGGTCTAATACACTTGGTTGGCTAGTCCCCCAGTTTGATCTGCCTCAAAATTGCAGAGGTTCTAACCTCTGCATCTCCTGTTCCTGGCTCATTGTAATGCCTAATGAATATTTGTTGAATAAATGACAAAATTTTTTTTCTTAGTGTGTCATTTTCAGAATCTCTTAGGAGCTTTGCCATTTATTTCTTTTTAGATAATTTGTATTTAAAAATCAAGCTTCAGAATAAGAATTTACTGACCAGAACACTACTCACTGTTTTGTAAGGTAGGAGGGAGTAAACCCTCTGGCTAAAATAAAGAATATTTTGTTTTGGTTTTTGCACTAAATTTTCAATGGGTTGTCAAGGAAGCTTACTGAGGCGAAGAACTATTTGCTGGTAATAGTGTTTGCTTTGAAGTATGACTAGGAAGTAATGCAGCTCTCTTCCTCCAGCTGCAGTGTTATATGTATTCTTACCTCATATAGTCATCCTTTGAATGTACAAAGCAATAACACTGGCTAGATTTACTCATTAATATTGCACATTTACTGATATTTAGAAATTAAATTATACTCTGTGGTACAAGTTTGCTTTTCTTTGCTTTAGCTTTGAAATGTCCCTTTAAAGGTCTTTCATTTGGACTATAACCTAATTGGATGGCCCTAGTCAGCCTTTGAAGCAAATGCTTAGGTTTAGAATGGCTGGTAAACACTTTGCCAAGAAGTGGGAAATCTCTAGGAAGAAAGACTACATGTTGTTATTTATATAACAAATCAGTGAAGGATTAACCCATTTTTCTACTTTTTCTTCTTGACTCTCCTTTACAGATTAGATAGATATGACTTAAATGCCATTGTCTAGAGAGTCTTTGGAGAGGACTTTTTAAAAACTTTTTGGCTTGAATTAACAAAGATGGTTATATTTGGGTTTATTTTTCTTTTGATAAGGAATTTTTGAAAATGTAAGATTGGCCACAGTTCTCGAGGAGAATGGGTATGGCAGTGATTCCCTTTTTCCTTTATGGAAATGATTTAATATAGTAAAACTAAGGGTAACCTGAGAGGCCACTCCTCCGGAGTGTAGACTCTGAAGGAGAGTGATGGCGCTGACTACTTTAGCTTGTAAAAAATTACTGTGATCTTAAAACTAGCTTTATTTTATTGAGCTGAAGTTCACATAACATTAACCATTTTAAAGTAAGTCCGTGGCATTTAGCAACCACCACTTATGTCTAGTTTCAAAACACTTTTCATCATTCCAAAATAAAACCTGTATCCATTAAGCAGTTACTCCCTATTCTTCCCTTCCTCCAGTCCCTGGCAACCACCAATCTCTTTTCTGTCTCTATGGATTTACCTATTCTGCATATTTTATATAAGTGGAATTATACAACATGTGACTTTTTAAGTGTGGCTTTCACTTACCGTAATGTTCTCAAGCGTAACATTTATGTTCCTTTTTATGGCTGAAAACTAATCCTTGTATGTATATGCCATGTTTTGTTTATCCATTCATCCATTGCTGGACATTTGAATTATTTCTGCTTTTTGGTTATTGTGAATAATACTGCTAGGAGCATTTGTGTCCAAGTGTTAGGGTACCCGTTTTCAATTCTTTGGGGTATGGCGTATACCTGGGAGTGGAATTGCTAGATCATATGGTAATTTTATGTTTAACTTTTTGAGGAACAGCCTAACTTCCACAGTGCCTAAACTATTTTACATTCCTACCAGCAGTGTATGAAGGTTCCTGTTTCTCTACATTCTTGTCAGTACTTATTATTTAAAAAATTGTAACCATTCTAGTGGGTGTTAAGTGGTATCTCGTGGTGGTTTTACTTTGTACTTCTCTAGTGACTAATGGTGTTGATCATCTTTTCATGTGCCTGTTGGCTATTTGTATATCTTCTTTGGAGAAATGCTGTTTGTCATTTTGTCCTTGAGTTGTATGAGTTCTTTATATATTTTGGATACTGGACCCTTATCAGAGGATTTGCAAATATTTTCTTCCATTCTGTAGGTTGTCTTTTCACATCCTTGATAATGCCCTTCGATGCACAGAAGATTTTAATTTTGATGAAGTCTAACTTATCAAAAATTTTTTGGTTTTGTTTCTCAGGCTTTTGTTGTCATGTCTAAGAATTTGGCCTATGTTACCAAATCCAGGGTCATTAAGATTTACCCGTTTATAGTTTTAGCTCTTACGTTTAGGTTGTTGGTCCACTATGAGTTAATTTTTGTATATGGCATGAAGTAGGAGTCCAACAAAGACTCTTATTTAAAAGCATAATTTCATGAAACCTCCACATTGTACTTTTTAAAAATTAATTATTTGGCCGCACCTTGTGGCTTGCGGGCTCTTAGTTCCTCAGCCAGGGATTGAACCCAGGCCATTGCAGTGAAAGTGCCGAGTCCTAGCCACTGGACCGCCAGGAAATTCCCTCTTGTGGTACTTTTAATATCCCTTGATTAAATATATATACACACCAACCTAAAACTACTGTGGATTTTATATTATTTTAAGCTATTCCATGTTCTATTAAAGCAGAGTTTATATATATTTTTTAAAAATAGTGCTTGTAAGTTTAAGACATTATTTTCTCAGTCCATGGGCTATATATTGGTGACTGTATATGGATTCATGGATTTCCTTCTTATATCTTTTTTTTTTTTTTTTGGTATGCGGGCCTCTCACTGTTGTGGCCTCTCCTGTTGCGGAGCACAGGCTCCAGATGCGCAGGCTCAGCGGCCATGGCTCACGGGCCCAGCCGCTCCGCGGCGTGTGGGATCCTCCCAGACCGGGGCGCGAACCCGTGTCCCCTGCATCGGCAGGCGGACTCTCAACCACTGCGCCACCAGGATAGCCCACCTTCTTATATCTTGTGGTCCCCTCTAAGGGGGTCTGCAGATCATAGATTTTGTAGAAGAGCATCAGGAGAATCTATCATGGCAAGAAGAAAAGGGATTAAAGATGAAAAAAAAGGTAGAATTTCCAAGGGCTCATAGTTGCAGAGACCTTAAGTGGGAGAGAGAATACTGGAAGGTAGGTAACTGGAAGTTAGTGGTGGGATCTGTGAGCGCCAGAGAGGAAGGAGTGATTTCTTTCAGGCAACAAAGATGACTGCAGAGTAGAAGTTAAGTGCTGGGAAGTGGAGGGGTGGGTGGAGAATACGGTTTGGAATAGGGCCTGAAGCCCAAAAGACATCATCAGAAAGTGATTGTTTAGGGAGCAATTGAGGATTCCTTTAGTTTTGGAAATAATGCCAACCCAGTGCTACCTCTGAATTAGGAGTAAAGCTAAC
Organism: Phocoena sinus; assembly: GCF_008692025.1. NCBI lineage: Eukaryota > Metazoa > Chordata > Mammalia > Artiodactyla > Phocoenidae > Phocoena > Phocoena sinus. Next base: position 64,343,152 of record NC_045773.1, on the reverse strand, counting down.
TTTATTTAACATCTGTCCTAGGGAGGGTTAAGGAAAAGAAACTAAGGAAATTCTAGATTTTATTTCAACCATGACTCCAATACTGGTTAAGTTTGAAATAGTAACCTATATTCTGTATCAATATTTTGTGTTTGGTTTCTTTTCATTTCTTTTTTTAAAATTAATTTTATTGCAGTATAGTTGCTTTACAATGTTGTGTTAATTTCTGCTGTACAGCAGAGTGACTCAGTTATATATATATTCTTTTTCATTATCTTTTTCTTTATGGTTTATCACACGATATTGAATATGGTTCTCTGTGCTATACAGTAGGACCTTGTTGTTTATCCATCCTATATATACTAGTTTTCATCTGCTAGTCCCAAACTCCCAATCCTTCCCTCTGCCACTGCTCCCCCCCGCCCTGCCCTTGGCAACCACAAGTCTGTTCTCTATGTCTGTGAGTCTGTTTCTGTTTCATAGATATGTTCAGTTGTGTCGTATTTTAGATTCCACATATAGGTGATATCATACGGTATTTGTCTTTCTTTCTGACTTACTTCGCTAAGTATGATAATCTCTAGGTCCATCTATGTTGCTGCAAATAGCATTATTTCATTCTTTTTTATGGCTGAGTAGTATTCCATTGTATATATATGTACCACCTCTTCTTTATCCATTCATCTGTTGATGGACATTTAGATTGTTTCCTTGTTTTGGCTATTGCAAATAGTGCTGCTGTGAACATAGGGGTGCATGTATCTTTTTAGTTTTGTCTGGGTATATGTCCAGGAGTGGGATTGCTGGATCATATGGCAACACTATTTTTAGTTTTTTGAGGAACCTCCATACTGTTTTCCATTGTGGCTGCACCAATTTACATTCCCACCAACAATTTAAGAGGGTTCCCTTTTCTCCGCATCCTCTCCAGCACTTATTATTTGTAGACATTTTAATCATGGCCATTAAATGTCATTTCTTGATAAAGTTTCCTAGTAAAGGAATTCCAGTTTTATCTCAGCTGAAAGAATGACGAAAAGAAATCTTTCTAGTCCTCATGTCGGTGAGAGAGTTAGGTTCTCAGCACATACTTAGAGCTTAGGGTGATGTGTAGTATCGGCCTATGGCCATCTAATGATGCAGGAACTGGGGCACACAGGAGTGAGAACCTTGGAGGGAAAGTTGGGACTGTGGTGCCAACTAGGGCCAAGGCCAGCTCTTCATAGCACTCACAGGCTCATCAGTGACAATCTTTGTTTTTTGTGTTTTTTTGAGTGTCTTTGTCAGCTGTGTGTTCAAAGGGCTTTAGAGAAACGAACAAAGGAGAGGATAGATTGGACAACTGAGTGAGAGTCTGAGGGGGGAACACATAATGGCCACTGGTTCAGATGCCCTTCTGCTTTTACTAGGCAGATTGTCTGCTTTTTCATACAGAAATGAAAGCTACTTTTCAAGAAGTGATTTGGAGAGGTATCAACAAAGAATGGATCTTAGGTATTTTTTTGTGGTGTTTAAACTCTGAATTTGTATGAATGTGTCTTTTTGAGTTTTTAACTACCCATGTGACCTCTGTGACTTTCAGGTGCTACTCGTGAGCAGTAGTCGCCATCCAGACCGATGGATTGTCCCTGGAGGAGGCATGGAGCCCGAGGAAGAGCCAAGTGTGGCAGCAGTCCGTGAAGTCTGTGAGGAGGTGTGCACTGCGAACAAAGGGCATGGCTGTACCTTGTCATCATGAACCTGTCATGTCTGTGTAGTTCATTAATTTATCACCACTCACTGAATGAACAGACTCATGATCACAGAAAGAAAGCACTTAACAGTTACCACATGCCTCTTTGATTAAAGGGGCAGTCAGGTTGTGACATGGTGATGTTTATCAGGCACTCTGTGCAAGGGGAGGGCTCATAGTAGTGACCGTATGTGATTATACCAGACAGTCCTTTGTGATTTCCTATGGATCTCTTCCCACACTGTCTCTGTTACCTGTGGCAGAAGATCAAGAATCAAATAGTTCATCAGCCCATAGAAATAAGAGGAGTAAGCAGTATTGGTATTAATGGCTTATTCTCATTAACCTTTGGGTGAGGAGGAGGCAGCCCTTGTTCTCCTATGCTCCTTGGGTCCTGGCAATAGAGCAGTGGCTAAAGCAATACTTCTGTTAGCCAGAAGTTGTTAATGGTGCACCTTGAGAGACAATAGTATCTTCTTTTTTATTTGGTCACATGATATTCAACATATATATATTGAGTTCTTGGGCCATGCCCAGTATATCTTACTAGATACTCTAGAATAAGCAGTCAGAAGTCAAATCTCTTGGTTCCCTTACTTTAAGGGCTTAACATTTTGTTGGGGAAACTGAGAAACAAATTGCAATTCAAAACCAGGAGGAAGGAACTGATGTTTCTCCATAGCCTCTTGTGGCAATACCACGCTCTGCTCTGCTTATGCTAATCTCCTTTAGGAGTCCTAACTCAGTGGTGTAAGTTTTACCACCCCCATTTACTTGCCTTGGCTACATAGTGCTTTTTAGATCCATTTCCTTGTTCCAGAAGGGACTTAAGACTGATTCTAAGGACATAAAGTAGAGTTTAGAAAAAGTCTAAATTCTGCATTTCTTTTGGGTCAAGCCCTTGCTGAAGTCTTCTTTGACTAATTTTACTTTGGAATACCCAAGGAATTCTTTCCTTGCTCTGAAGTCCTGCAAACTTGTGTTGACTTGTGCCACTCTCATTTTATCATATATCTGTGTATCTATAACTAGATTGTAACCTCTAAGGACAAAGATTATATTTCCCATTTTAAATCCTCCCTTCTTGTGCCTAGTACACAGCTGGGTGAATAGAAAGTAATTAATATATGCTTCTATGACAGATGGAACATAAAAGTCCTGAAGAAATACCCCAATTGGAAATTATCAGAGTTCTTTCTGGAGGATCTCAAAGGTTTGACTATTCAAATAAGTGTGGTAGGGCCAATTGGTGGACCTAAGCTACATAATTTTGATTTCAATCCAGTTGGCTTCTGTGAGTTCTGAGGTACCTAAGGCAAAAGTGATGTTTGACAGAGTTATTGCGGCTCTGTGGATTCAGACAGGTTGTTGGAAGACCTGAAATAGACTGATGGTTCTAGAATAGAGAGGAAGGGAAAAAATTCAAGAGACCTTTGGGCAAAACTTGCTGCCTGGTTTAGAAGTTTTGGGTGAAGTGTGACAGCTTTACCTCTGTAGAGCACATTTGGATTTGGCATCTGTCTCAGGAAAACTTATACCCGTTGTTGTTACTATTGTTTCGTTGAGTGCTACAGTCGAATTGTCCTTGGGTTATATAAGTGCAACTAAGATGTAGAAAACTAGATGATTGCAATAGGAAGTACATAAGGGAGTTGAAAAGGATATAGGGTTACCCTTTTGTTTCCTGGAAATTACATACCATCCTTCAGTAGGTAAAAGGGGGAATAGAGTGGAGAATAAAGTGGAGTTGGGACATGAGAAGGTGAACAATGCAGCACAGATAATTAAAGTATACTTTTCATATGGTCAGTATCTTACCTACCTCCTGTCTTAAAGGGAATCCCAAGCTTGAAATTAAACGCTGCCTGCCATTCTCAGCCCTGAAGAATCCTGCCTGACTTTGAGCAGATTTTTTACTCTCCAGGCAAGAGTCATATCATACCCTGTTCTTTATTCCAGCATTATTGAGAGGATAAAGAATAAGGTACCAAATAAACCAAATATTCGTACAAACAGTATAAATTAGAGAAATGTGTCATTATAAAGACAAACATTTCCATGGCTTACATCAAAATAAAATGGAGGGGGTGGCTTTTCTAATTCCACATCTATCAACGGAGAATAAGACTTGATCAGAGAGGTTGTAGGTAGATGTTTTTTATTACCCTTGAAGGGTAGCTTTTGTAAGCAGAAACCACTGTTCAGGGGTTTATTTAGTTTTCAAAATGTTATGACTTTTTTTTTTTTTTTTTTTTTTTTTTTGCAGTACGTGGGCCTCTCACTGTTGAGGCCTCTACCGTTGTGGAGTACAGGCTCCGGACGCGCAGGCTCAGTGGCCACGGCTCACGGGCCTAGCCGCTCCGCGGCATGTGGGATCTTCCCGAGCTGGGGCACGAACCTGTATCCCCTGCATCGGCAGGCGGACTCTCAACCACTGCGCCACCAGGGAAGCCCAAGTTATGACTTTTTAAAGGCACACATTCAAAAACTTTGTTCTTTCCTAATGCTTGCAGATCTGATTGCTATATTTATAAGCATAGGAGATTTTTAAGGGGCCTTTGGATAATGCTTAGGCCAGTTCATTGAAGACTTTTAGATGTTTCAAATTACATTTATAAATTTAATTAATTTGATTGCTTTTTAAAGAACGTCAGTTGTCTGACTTTAAAAAAATGAAAACCTTATGAGGCTCTTCAGCAAAAAGTCCTATGAATGTCATGTATTAAACTTATAAATAAGATGAATCTTAAATACTCCCATAGTGTATATAAACTTACTGAGATTTTCAACTTAAAATCACAAGTCAGAAATAAGTTATTCAGTTATACTTTCAAAGTTGAGGTTACCGTCTAATAGGCCAAATTCTTTTAAACATTAGAAAATCATAAAATATGTCTGGTCTCCTTCATCTTTCCTGTTAAATGAGGCCACGACTCAGGGGTGGCCTGTTAGGAAAGGTCGATCCAGTTCACTGCAGCTCAGTCAAGACTATAACTTCACAAGGCTGACTAGTGGTCATGGAATCCACGTGGGTGGTGATGGGTACTGAGTGAGCCATCTGTAGTATCTGGCATACTAGGCTAACTTTGTGCTTCACCCTGAAGGTCTCTTCCTCCATGCAGTCTTCATGATTCCTTCCTGTAGTCTTCATGATTCCTCCCTGCAGACTTGTTCTCCGTATGTGTTTCCATTGCAGTCTGTACTTCTAGCATCGTATTTATCATGTTTTATTCATATCGCTTGTCTAGTTGTCTTCTGTGCTAGACTTTACACTCTGTGTAACCAGGTACCATTCTTTCTTGCTCACTGTTGAATCCCCAATGCTTAACACATAACAAGTGCTGAACAAAATAAGTGCTGCAGTTTTTGGCGTGACCTCTAGAGCAGCCACATAAATGCAATTGAGGTAGGCCCTTTTGGGTTGTCAGGAGTAGACATAACATCTACAGGCCCCTCAGTTAGTTGAGGGAGAAGAATATGGCAGTATCACAGCAGCTGTCCAGCCAGGCTGTGCAGAACTGGAAACTTAGGTCACAGAGCACAGGCAGGCCTTGCTCACAGTGGGTGGATGGATGTGGGAACGCACTGCAGCTCAGTAGCCTGGTCACCATACCAGAGGCCCAGCGCCTCTCTTCCACTGTGGAGCGCTGCCTTTCTAATGTCTTCTTAGCCTCCCAGCTTCTGCTTACCACTTTTGTTTTTTTTTTTTTTTTTTTTTTTTTTTATTTTTGGCTGCGTTGGGTCTTCATTGCTGCAAGCGGGGTTTCTCTAGTTGCAGTGAGCGGTGGCTTCTCTTGTTGCAGAGCACGGGCTCTAGGTGCGAGGGCTCAGTAGTTGTAGCACGTGGGCTTAGTAGTTGTGGCTCGCGGTCTCTAGAGCGCAGGCTCAGTAGTTGTGGCGCACGGACTTAGTTGCTCCGCGGCACGTGGGGTCTTCCCGCACCAGGGCTCAAACCCATGTCCCCTGCATTGGCAGGCGGATTCTCAACCACTGCGCCACCAGGGAAGTCCCAGCTTACTACTTTTTGTTTGGTGTTTTTCCTCCCTTGTGCGTCACTAACCTGTCTGTTGACTCACTCTGTCTGTGTATCTCACATTCAGCCTTCCTGAGAGAGGACTTGATCAGTTTTGCCTACTTACAACCTTCAGAGCTGCCAGGCCACATCAGTTTCTAGCCATTTTGAAGATGTCTGCTTTACCTGTGCATCAGTTGCTGATTTCTTATTCCTCTAACTGAGCTCAGAGTGGCAAGGTCATGTGCTATAAAACATGACAGCCTGGGGCTTCCCTGGTGGTGCAGTGGTTGAGAGTCCGCCAGCCCACGCAGGGGACACGGGTTCGTGCCCCGGTCTGGGAAGATCCCACATGCTGCGGAGCGGCTGGGCCCGTGAGCCATGACCGCTGAGCCTGTGCATCGGAGCCTGTGCTCCACAACAGGAGAGGCCACAACAGTGAGAGGCCCATGTACCGCAAAAAAAACCACAAAAAAACCATGACAGCCTGTGCTTAAGTACTGCCTGCAGCAGCTGTACCAATAGTATGTAGTAAAAAGATATTTAATAACACAGGGAAATATTTGTAGCACATTCCTAAGTGATCAAAGCAGGTTATGAAACAATATTTATGATAGAAAACCATTTAGTGGGGAAGAAATATGTGTGTCTATTTGTACAGAAAGAACAGGTAACACTACTTGTACACTTACTATGTGCCAAGCTGTGTTTAAGGGTTTTGCATATGTCGCCTCATTTCCTCACCAGATCCAATAAGGTAGGAACTGTTATTATCTACATTTTACAGGTTGAGATTCAATGAAATCAAGTAATTTGTCCTGGCACACCAGGACAAATTGTGCCCAGCTAAATGTGCTCAAGTGCTCAAGGTAAGATTTGAATCCAGAACATCTAGTCTTAGCACCCACACTCCTAATGCCTTGAAAGAATGCCCATCACTTGTTCACAGTGGTTATCTTTGGGTTAGCTCTTAGATTATCAAGTATTCTACATTGAACATATATTTGTTACTATAAAAATTTTCTGTATAAACGTGAATGGAATGAGGTTATTAAGTAGTTTATCATGGCATTGTCAGTCCTAGATACCATAAAACTCAACCTGTTCTGAAGCTTTGTTCAACGCAGCTTAAAACTTTTAGCATATTGGCTGAATCTCAGAAACAGATAAATCTGTAGCACTTGAAACATTACCAGTCACATTTAAAGGGCTGAACTTCCGTGGCAGTCCAGTGGTTAAGACTTCACCTTCCAATGCAGGGGGTGCAGTTCTTCCCTAGTCAGGGAGCTAAGATCCCACGTGCCTCGCAGCCAAAAAACCAAAACATAAAACAGAAACAATATTGTAACAAATTCAATAAAGACTTTAAAAATGGTCCACATCAAAAAAAAAAAAAAAAAAAAACCAAAATCTTTAAAGGGCTGAAACATTCCCTTTTGGAAACTAGCTTCCATTTTTTAGCTGCTTCTAGTTAAAGTCCTATTGTAGTGACCCCTCAAAGGGATGAGGCTTTCTCCCAGGACTGACCATGGGCCTTGGTAACAGTGCATCTCTAGCAAAGGCTAGTATGAGCCAGCCATGTGATGCTGTCTGTAATAAAAAAGAAAAGCACTTCTTTGTGTGGTTTTCAGAGCTATTCTTTCTTGCTAATTCAATGGGAAAGGTAAAACTGCTGGCTGACAGGGAAGAAAGAGACGCTGGATCTGAAACTGTTCTGTCCTCTGTTCAGCTGTTATGTTTCCATTTCTTTCATCCATTCTCACCTCAGCCAAACCAAGAATGTTATCACAAAGATACAGTACATCTGAAAACAGAAACAGGAAAATATTATGTGCAAACTTCAACTGCATTCTCTTCAAGGGTGACAAAGATGGGTACCTTCTGCCTTTAGAGAAATGTAGCCAGTGATAGCTGAGAGTGTGGCCAAATGCCAGTTCCTTTTATCTGCTGCCTCATGTCTGGACAAGGTCCATATCCATATCCATTTCTAGCATATAAATTATAAAGATTTTGTAGGCAGCCTGATAATTAACCTGTGACATAGGCCTAGCTTTAAAAAAAAAAAAAGGAACCTGTTCTCTGACTTCCTCACTTGTGTCCTAATATCACACTTCTCTGCTGCTCCTTTGTCTCCTACCACCTGTTGCTTTGCCACATAAATTCACCATCATGGAAATTTTTTCAAGTCAGTGATGTCGCTTTAAACTTCCCTGTACCTTGCTGCCCTCCCTCAAGTTTTTGGGGTTTTTTGTTTTGTTTTGGCCTCACCGCGCAGCTCATGGCTTATATTTCCCCGACCAGGGATCGAACCTGCACTGCCTGCAGTAGAAGCATGGTGTCTTAACCATTGGACCACCAGGGGGGAATTCCGTTAAGTTTTTGATACACTGTCTTATGTAAACATTTCACAGCATGTTTGACTGAATTCATCTTCATTTAAGATAGTTTTTTGAACATCTAGATGCTTTAATCTAGTATCAAGGATCTGGTTGCCTTGAGCCCAGAGCTGCTTCCTGATTATCTCTATTTATGTCAGCCTATCAAGAATTTATTGTAACCCTTCTTGATCTCATTTGTATTTTCAGATAAGACCAGGGAAAATGCCATAGTGAACTTTATTTTTAAAATCTATATCTTCTTATCCCAATTTCTGTACTATGTGTTCCCTGTCCCTGCAAAAAAAAAAAAAAAAAAGGTTGTACTCTCTTTTTTATGTAACATAGCAACCAGAAGGCTCCCGTTGGTATCTCAGAACTGTCTCTGACAGGGAAACAGTGTTTCATGTCTCTTGTTATATGCAAGTAGAACATTTGAAAAGCCTGTGACTACTTGGGAATAATTTGAAATACAGTTTTGTCAGCCTTTTTCTTAGCTCATAGTGTTAGACTCTGTTTGGAGCGGAGAAAAAAGTGAAGGCTCTGGGGCTTCCCTGGTGGCGCAGTGGTTAAGAGTCCGCCTGCCGATGCAGGGGACACAGGTTCGTGCCCCAGTCCGGGAAGATCCCACATGCCGCGGAGCGGCTGGGCCCGTGAGCCATGGCCGCTGAGCCTGCGCGTCCGGAGCCTTTGCTCCGCAATGGGAGAGGCCACAACAGTGAGAGGCCCGCATACTGCAAAAAAAAAAAAAAAAAAAACAAGAAAAAGTGAAGGCTCTGTGTGACTGTGTTGTATTTTCATCTTTACTTTTTGGCCCAGCCTAAACAGTTATGAATGGAAGATGGGGATAGTGTATCACAGAATTTATTAGGGAAATACGTTAATTTTTTTTTTTAATTTAGAACTTTAACCACAAAATATATATCATAATATATTAAGAATAATTTCAGTCATTTCAACATGATAAATAAAACAGGGGGAAGTAATGTAGACCAGGGGTCTCCAGCTCATAAGCTTGTAGGGAAGCAGTCAGGCAGTTGACGGTGGGTGTAGCTCTGGTAAAGTGGGGAGAGCCTACCCTAGACCAGAGACGGTCCTCTTCAGGCCCAGCCGGTAGTTTTCATGTGGCAATTAAGATGCAGTGTGACTGTGCTGTTTTAAGAGAAGCATGAAAGCTGGATTTATTTTTTTATATATATATATATATTTATGAATTTATTTTATTTTTGGCTGCATTGGGTCTTCGTTGCTACACGTGGGCTTTCTCTACTTGCGGCGAGCGGGGGCCACTCTTTGTTGCAGTGAGCGGGCTTCTCACTGCGGTGGCTTCTCGTTGCGGAGCACAGGGTCTAGGCCTGCGGGCTTCAGTAGCTGTGGCTCACGGGCTGTAGAGCGCAGACTCAGTAGTTGTGGCACACGGGCTTAGTTGCTCCGCGGCATGTGGGATCTTCCCGGACCAGGGCTCGAACCCGTGTCCCCTGCATTGGCAGGGGGATTCTTAACCACTGCACCACCAGGGAAGCCCCAAAAACTGGATTCTTATGTGAGATCTCCTGATCTTTCAACGTAAGCAACTAATTTTTTTAAATTCGTTTTTAAAATGTCAATCAAATAATATACGCATAGTAGATTAAAACAACAGCAGTAGTAGTACTAAAAGGCTCATAATGGAAAACAACCAAAAGATGTGTTCTTAATTAGGTGGATGATCTGTTTTGCAGATTTTTACTTTATTTTGAACTGAGAAGCTCCAAGCTCTTGGAAGAAGATAGTTTTATTTTTTAGTCTCCTAAATGATAAATGAAGGCAAATAAAGGTTTTTAACCTTGGGAATACTGCATTGTTTAATAGAAATGTTAATATGAGAAAATATATCCAGATGTAAATTACTGTAAATCAAGAGAGATCACAAACCAACCCCATTTGTTTGTTGAAAAGCAGGCTTTATTTAGGTAGCATTTTCTGAATTTCTATTATTTAATTTTTAACTTTAAAAACCACATGAAAATGAATTATTAATAATAATGTACATGTATGTTATAGATTTATCTTTAAAATTGATTTAAGGGAATTCCCTGGTGGTCCAGTGATTTGAATTCTATGCTTCCACTGCAGGGGACCCAGGTTCGATACCAGCCAGGGAACTAGGATCCCACAAGCCACGTGCCAAAAAATTAATAATAATAAATTTAAAAAATTTTTTTCAAAAGTAGGCAAAGGATTTTTCTATGGTTGAAATTTTTCAAAATAAAAAGTTCAGAAGAAAATAAGCTTAAACACTTATCATTTGCCACCTACACTCAAAGTCTTCAGGTGGATACCACGAAGTACAACAATGATGGATGCCACTTTCCCCAAGAAAAATTGTGTTTTTATAAGTACTACCATGTCTTTATTTTTACTTGGTAAAAAGATAGATATTTTTAGCTTCTTTGGTCAAAGCATTATAAAATGTAAGAGTCATGTCTCTTAAGGCATTATATTTAATTATCTTATCCTGGTAATTTATTCTTTTTTAAGAATTTAATGGGAAATGTGCCTCAGTGGTAAAACATTTCAGGAAAACCTTTGTTCACCTAACATGGAGATACATGTTTGTGTGTGGCAACATGTTTATTCTGTGGTCCTAGAAAAGCATATACACAGAAATATAGCAAAAGAAGTTAACTTTTCCTTAGAAAAAGTCATTTTGAATATATAAAATGATCAGAGAAAACATACCATGTCTTAGGTGGAAAATCGTTGGTGTGAGGCCGTTTTATGTTAGAGTACAGATTGAATCCCGCGGATCTCTGGCAAAGGCCCTTAAGTAAATCCGTATTGAATCTCCTGTTTCTGGCAGCTGAGAACTTAGAAAGGGCCTTTCCTCTCAGTTACAGTTCAGGGATGAAAGGAGACCTTGGCATAGACACTGCCTCCAGTGAAGGGCTTGGCTGAGGCAGCTGTGATAATCCCTGTGCTCAGTTTTTGCTCTGTGCTCACATGACCGAGAATGTAATTCAACTCTGGCCCCAGAGCAAGGGAGGCCTCTTTCTCCTTTCAGAGGAGGACTCCTCTCTGCTCCTAGGCTGCCTCGAAATGGTAAATGGCTACTCCTAGGTTACTTCCACGATGACTTCTGGAGTCAACCTTAAAATGATTGAGAATTTTTAGTGACTGTCATTTTGGCTTTTGTAAAAATACTTAATGGATACTCTTGGCTTTATGAAAAGTGTTATTCAAAATGTTATTACATATTTATGTTATTGACCTTGTTTAAATACACAGGTGCTTTTTTTTTAAAGTTTATTATTTATTTAATTTTGGCTGTGTTGCGTCTTCGTTGCTGCGCACGGGGTTTCTTTAGTTGCGGTGAGTGGGGGCTACCCTTCATTGCAGTACGTGGGCTTCTCATTGCAATGGCCTCTCTTGTTGCGGAGCACAGGCTCTAGGCACGTGGGCTTCAGTAGTTGTGGCGTGTGGACTCAGTTGTTGTGATGCATGGGCTTAGTTGCTCTGCAGCATGTGGGATCTTCCTGGACCAGGGATTGAACCCATGTCCCCTGCATTGGCAGGTGGCACTGCACCACCAGGGAAGTCCTACACAGCTGTTTTTGACTAGGAATTTCCATTAGAGCTATTTGTAAAAATTTTAATATTAAGAATAGAAACAATATAATCTGAACAGGACTCTTATTCTGAGGGCTTTTAAGTGCTCACTCTAGCATTTAGCGATGCTATTAGTGTAGCCAGTTTGATTACTTAAGTAATTAAGCTGGTGACTACTTCAGCTCACCATTTTTCTGGTTATAAAAGTAACACATGCTCCTAGCAGAATGAAAAGCCAGACAGTACAAAGATAATGGTGTGTTACCATAGTTCCTTGGCTGATTAGTTTTTCTCCAACTATTTAATTAAGAAATTTTACAAACACGTAAGTAATATTTTAAAAGAGTGAAACAAACACTGTATATCTTCTTCTAGGTATAATATCTGTTGACTTGTTGTATATTTGCTTTATCTGTGTTTATATCCATACCCTTTTTTTGGCCATTCCGTTTGAAAATAAGCTGTAGCTATCATGGCACATTACCTCTGAGTTCTGTTCTTTATTTAGCATGCATCTCTTTAGAATAAGGCCAGTCCCCTACATAACTATATACCATTGTCACACCTAAGAAAATTCATAATAATTCCATAACATCGTCTAATATTTACTCCGTATTCAAATGTCCCCAACTATCATGAAATGTCTATTATATCTGTTTGTTTCCTCACACATACAATTGGAGGTATGTCGTTTCAGGCTAAATGATATAGATATATTTATACAATAAATAGAACCATAATCTCAGCCTTTTCACACCCTGCTCACTATGATGCTGACTTTTTAAAAGAGTCCAGGATCATTGTCTGATAGAATGTCTCATATTATGGTTTTGTTTGATTGTTTCTTCCAGGTGTCTTTTAACTTATTTCCTTATCCTCTGTACTTCCAGCAACTTAGTCTAGAGCAGTGTTGTCCAGTGGAATATTCTGAAATGATGGAAGTGTTCTATATCTGCGGTGTTCGGTGTGGTAGCCACTAGCCATATATGCCTATTTAAATGAATGAAAATTAAATAAAATTTAAAATTCAGTTCCTTAGTCATACTAGGCATATTTTAAGTTCAGTAGCTACATGTGGATAGTGGCTACCATTTTGAATAGCACACATCTAGAGGCTTGATTAGATTTAGGGTAAGCATTTTTGACAAGTTGCTGCATAGGTGATGTCAAGTACTTCCTAATACTTAATGTCATGAGGCACATAATGTCAGGTTGCCTTGCCATTCGTGATAAAACGTTTGATCAGGTAATAACTGGCAGTCTCTCCATTGTAGAAGTACATTTCTCCTTATATAGCAAAATTGGTAAGTAATCTGTTGAACAGTTCTTCCAGGCTATATGAATCTCTTGTCTCCCAACAACCCAACATTTTTTTTAAAATTTATTTATTTTTGGCTGTGTTGAGTCTTTGTTGCTACACGCGCGGGCTCTCTCTAGTTGCAGAGAGCAGGGGCTACTCTTCATGGCGGTGCACCAGCTTCTCATCTCAGAAGCTTCTCTTGTTGCGGAGCACGGGCTCTAGGCACGCGGGCTTCAGTAGTTGTGGCACGCAGGCTCAGTAGTTGTGGCACACGGGCTTAGTTGCTCCACGGCATGTGGGATCTTCCCGGACCAGAGCTTGAACCCGTGTCCCCTGCATTGGCAGGCGGATTCTTAACCACTGAGCCACCAGGGAAGCCCCCAGCAGTCTTTCAACTAACAGTTTTAGCATCTACTGCTGAACCTTACCAAATCAGATAAAAGAGCAGAGACTGAAGAACAGTGATTTTCTAATTCTTTTTTTTTTTTTAAGCTGAAATTCTTCTTTAAAAGAAAGCCCTCTTCCTCCTCCCTCCCCACCCCCCTTTTTCCTTATTTTAAATAACCCCACTGGAGTAATGGGTTGGTTGGTTAGGACTCCACACTTCCACTGCAGGGACACGCGTTCAGTCCCTGGTCGGGGAACTGAAATCCCATGTGCTGTGTGGCATGGCCAAAAATATATAAATAAATAAAGTCATTGGAGAGAGAATTATCATATAAGTAAATAAATAAGTAAATAAATAGCCTTGGGGGAACGAAGTTGGACTGGAAGGAAGCCTCTGGGAAATTTTGTTTTATCTAATTTTTTTTTTAGTTTTTTACAACCCCAGAGTCTGGGCAGAAACGTGAAGAGTCAAGCAGTTGAAAAAGTCAGTATTTAAAGTGCTTAATGGCATAGCCATAATCCCCCGAGGAATTCTAAGGGGATATATTTGGGTTCAGAAAGATCAAAATTAGCATTGCTGGAATTTTGTTCTGTATTGTCTTCTTAGGTGCAAGGAAATGAAAGCAAAGCCATCGCTGGGGGCAGATGACAAAGCTTCAGTTACATTTTTTGTTTTTATTTTTGCTTTTTTTTAGGCTTGAGACTTGATCTTGTTCTTCAAAGAATTTTTTTTTTTAATTTAAGTTAGAATGGTTGATGAAGCTAATGTTATTGGGGCAAGGGATGGTTCACATGGAGATCATCAAGACAGTTTACTGTTTCCAGATGACTAGATTAATCCTTAAAGGAGTATGAATAGAAGTAATCCATGAAGAATCGTCAAATGTGCTAATCTCCCTGAGAACTAAAGAGTATTGCAGTTGGATAGATTTATGTGAACTCTTTTATTGATGATGCTGACACAGTTGTGTATTTAGAAACAGTTAGTTATTGCTGCCTCACAAAACCTAAAACAAGAATAATCATGCTTTTCTCATAGTTTCTGTGAGACATGAATTCAGACAGCATGCAGCAGGGATGGCTTGTCCATGATGTCTGGCACCTCAGCGGGAAGAATCAAAGATTGGGAACAGAATACTGTTGAGAAAAAAGTTTGAATAACTTTATCTACTAGGCTTCCAGGACTCAACACTTTTCTGATTTTTCTCCTCCATCTGAGTTGTCTGTTGATTCCTCCCTGAAGGCTGACTGTCCTGAAGTTCAGTTCTTTGTCTTTTCTTTCCTTGTCTCTCATCTACTCCTTGGTGGTCTCATCCAATCTCAAGGATTTAAATATAGTAGGTGGGTAGTTGGGTTAGTGGGTAGGTAGGTTGGTGGATGGGTGGATGGATGACCCATCCATCCCCAACCACAGCTCTCCTTAACCTGCCTATTTGGTATTTCCATTGGGATGTCCAGTAGGCATCTGAAACTTAAGATGTATAAAACTAAACTTGTGATCCCATTATCTTCTCCCAAGACTGCTGCTCCTCCAGCAGTCTTCTCCATCTCAGTAAATGTCACCTCCATCCTTCCAGTTGCTTAACTCAAAAAACTAAGAGTCATCCTTGATTTCTTTCTTTTCTCACACCTAGTATTTAGTTCATCAGCCAATTCTGTTGGGTCTACCTTCAAAATACATATATGCAGAATCTAACCACTTCTCACTATCTCTGTCTTTACCACCTTGGTCCAAGCCACTATCACCTCTCACCTCAATTCCTCTGGTCCCCCCTGTACTCTTACCCCTTTAAGTTTATTTTCAGCACAGCAGGCAGAATGATCCTATTTTAAAAACCTGGTCAGATGATGTCACTCGAAGGCCTTCTAAGCCTTAGAGTGGCCTGTGATCTGGCTTCCTCTGGCACCTCATCTCTCACTCCTCTCTCTTGATCACTGTGCTTCACCCACCATGGTAGCACCCTTGCTGCTCCTCCAGCAACAGACTTGCTGTTCCTTCTGCCTGTAATCACCGTGGTATATACAGTCTTAGACATTGAATCTAGAGTAGAGAGCCTCCATCCTGCTGGTTTTTCCAAATGGTTTATATAGTAATTGCCCTTTATTGGTGAAGAAATACCATAGTATTGAAGATGGGGAATAAACAGTTTCAAAAAACAGATATAATGTGTTTGTACTATACCCAGCAGGTCTACACATTTACATCTGTGCCAAATGAAATACCTTTTCCATCTGTCTACCTGACATTCTTGCTCATTTAGAGCTCTTCCATACTAAACAATCCAGATGAGGTGGCAGTTGTTCATTTCATTTGGCTTGATTTTTCCTTCTCTTTACTCCTTTTTGGGGTTGAGGAGTGACTTGAGGACATAAATGGGCTGTCTAGGATGCCATCTGAACAGCCAGTTTTATCAGTTTAGAGATTTGGTAGGGCTCCATGTCAGGCCCTAGAACAGATATGGTTTTGGTTTCAAAGTAAGTCATAAAAACACTAAAAAGGGCTGAGCTTTTGAAGTGGTTTTTTAGAATGGAGAGGGAGGCAGTTAAAGAAGGGAAGGGTATCATTTTCAACCAAGAGCTCCTCCATGACATGGTTTCACTGAAATTTATGAGAGCTGAAAGAAAGACGATCAACTATTTATGCCTGTATGACCAGCAAAGTTCTGGGTGCGAAACTGAATGAGGACCTTGCTGAGAAGATCTGTAGACAGCGGGTGTGCCTGTCTATGGCACTATGTAAGTGCCATAGTAAGGACTATGATGTTAAATGGAATTTATTTTTATAGGGTTATGGAAGCACGTTGTTGAAGAGGACATCAAGAGGTTATCTGGTTTAAATCTACACTTTTGGTCAAGCATAGCTAACATTCAAGCCTTCATTTTTTTCTTTTGAATATGTATGTTTGAAATATACTAACTCTTGTACATTATCTAAATGAGTTAACCTTTAATGCCATCCAGCAATGAAACAACCACTACACACCTATTAGAATGGCTAAAATTTTTAAATGCATGCCGTTCAACAGCAGATGGAGAGTAAGAAATGCAATTGTAGTTTCTTGCTGCTTTCAAATAAACTGTTCATCCCTGTTGAGTGAATTAAATATATGCAGTTTTAAATGTTTCAGAAATAGCAAGATCACCTTTACAGTGATACTTGGCAACATGAAGTTTTTTGTCATTTCAAACTGAAATTGCCAGTTCTGCCTTTAAAATAAAACCTAGATTATTGGTAAGAAAATTGAGGGGCCTATCAGGTAAAGAAAACCAGAATCACTTAAAATTGCTAGACCAGCTTTTCTTAAGCCCCTCCTTTTTAAAGTTGATCCTCATACTATTTTTTTCAGATTCTCAGGTAGTCTAGAGGGCAGATTTATGTAACACACCCTCAGTTATTGCAAACTCAAAAAATGATTTAAGATTCTGTTTATATAATCTTGCCTGCCCTCCAGAAGGTGTCCTAATTTATTCTCTCAGCAGCAGAGATGAGGAGGGCATTGGTATGGTTGGTAGGTGCACGGACTGTGGAATCAAAAGACCCCTACGTCCAAATCCTGGTGCTGCCGTGTAACTGCGTGGCATTGGCAAATTATTTATCATCTCTAAGCATCGGTTTTCTTTTCTGGAACATAGGAATCATGATAATACCTGCTTCATAGGTAGACATTTAGTAAGAACTCAAACACTAGTTGTTATTATTACTGGAAAAGATGAATGATTTGGTCGGAATCACACAGCAAAGCATGACTTGACCACTCAGGTGTATTTGATTCCAAAGCCCGTACACATACCAACCATATTAAAGCCCTCATCTCCCCTACTTCCATTCCCGATACCCTCATCAGGAGGATGCTAGTGAGATTATTGAACTATATGAGCATTTTAGGTTACTTTGAATATATATTTAGGAAAGAAAATTGATTTATATTTTTGGCATTGGGTTTATTTAAATTGTTTTATTGTTGCATTTTTTTAAATGCTCATATGATTGGCAAAAATGCTGCCACCACCACCTTTAAGAGTTTTCTGTAGCATATTTTGTGAAGTGTCAAAAAGATTGAAGTGCAAAGGGGGATACTTTATTTTTCGATTTTAAGATGATTTTTTGTCCTGTAATTTTTCAAGATTGAAAATTTTTCCAGTATTTTATTATAAAAATTTTCAGACATATTGCCACACAGAAAAAATTTTATTGTAAACGTCCATATAACTCACTACCTAGATTCTATCTACCATTAGCACTTTACTGTACTTGCTTTATCACTTAACTTACGTCTGTTATTGAAACCTTAAGAAATAACCAATACACAACAACAAAAAGTCATTTATATTTCCATCACCTAAAGATAACCTTTGTTAACATTTTAGTAATTTCATACATGCTTACACATCTAAAAATATGTGTATTTCTTTTTTAAAATAATACGGGAATTTAGCCATTTCATTAGCTCATTATATTGTGGACATCCTTTTGTGGTAATAGGCTTACATGTGAATGATTATTTTGAAAGACTATATAATAGTCCGTGTTTAAATATACCGTAGTTTGCTTGATCATTTTTTGTTGAGCATTTAGTTTGATTCTAATTTTTCATTATTCTAGACTTTATCCTAGTACTTCCAATAAAATGTTGAAGAGGAATCATGGGAGGGGACATCCTTGCCTTGTTCTTGATCTCAGTGGGAAAGCTTTTAGTTTCTCACCATTCATTTTGATATTAACTGTAGATTTTTTTTTTTAGATGTTCTTTACCAAGTTTTATCAAGTTCTATTCTTTGTTTACTGAGAGGTTTTTTTTTTATCATAAATAGGTGAACTTTTTCATGTGGTTTTTCTGCAACTATTCGTATGATCGTGTGATTTTTCTTCCTTAGCCTGTTGATGGGATGGATTACATTAATTGATTTTTATATGGAACCAGCCTTGCATACATGGGATAAATCCCACTTGCTTGTGGTGTATACTTTTTTTAATATCAGTACATTGTTGGATTCAACTTGCTAACATTTAGTTGAGGATTTTTACATCTGTGTTCATGATAGATAATACCTATAGTTTTCTTTTCTTGTAATGTCTTGGTCTGGTTTTGGTATTAGGGTAATGATGGCTTCATAGAATGAGTTTGGAAGTATTTTCTCTGCTTCTATCTTCTGGAAGAGATTATAGAGAATTGGTATGATTTCCTCCTTAAATGTTTGGTAGAATTCATCAGTGTACCTATCTGGGCCTGATGCTTTCTGTTTGGGAAGATTATTAATTATTGATTCAATTTCTTTAATAGACATAGGCCTATTTAGATTGTCCTTTGTGTGAGTTTTGGCAGATTGTATCTTTCAAGGGCTTGGTCTGTTTCATCTAGGTTATTGAATTGTGGATATAGTATTCCTTGGTTTATTTTATTCCTTTATTATCCTTTTGATGTCCGTGGGATTTGTAGTGATGTCCTCTCTTTAATTTCTGATATTAGTAATTTGTGTCTTCCTTTTTCCTTGGTTTGCCCCGTTAGAAACTTGGTTGTATTGATCTTTCCAAAGAATCAGCTTTTAGTTTTTTTGTTTTTTCTCTATTGATCTTCTGTTTTGAAATTCATTGATTTCTACCGAATTTTATTGCTTATTTTCTTTTGCTTTCTTTGGATTTAATTTGCTCTTCATTTTCTAAAGTGGAAGCTTAGATTATTGGTTTTATATATTTTTTTTACCTAATATATGCATTCAGTGCTATAAATTTACCTTTAAGCACTGTTACTTGTTGCCTCCCACAAATTTTGGTAAGCTGTGTGTTTATGTTCATTTAATTCAGAGTGTTTTAAAATTTCCCTGCGATTTCTTCTTTGACCTATGTGTTTTTTAGAATTGTGTCGTTTAATTTCCAAGTATTTTGGATTTTCCAGCTACCTTTCCTGTTAAAGATTTCTCACATAATTCCATTGTGACCTGAAAACATATATTGTATGATTTCTATACTTTTTAATTTGTTAAGGTGTCATTTATGGCCCATAATGTTGTCTATCTTGGTGACTGTGCCATGTGAAATTGAGAAGAATGTGTATTCTGCTGTTATTGGATTAAGTAGTCTATAAATATCAATTACATCTGATTGCCTGTCTGCCTGCTGATCTGTCCATTTCTGGTAAAGGAGTGTTGAAGTCACCCAACACTAATAATAGTGGATTCATCTGCTTCTCCTTACAGTTCTGTCAGTTTTTGCCTCACATATTTTGATGCTCTGTTGTTAGATGCATGTACTTTTAAGGATCATTATGCTCTCTTGCTGGAGAATTGACCCCTTATGTAACACTCTTATGAAGCATTATGTAAATACTCTTTATCCTTGATAATTTTCCTTGCTCTGAAATCTGCTCTCTCTGAAATTAATATAGATACTTATGTTTTCCTTAGATTTGTGTTAGCATGGTATATCTTTCTCCATCCCTTTACTTTTTTTTTTTTTTTTTTTTTTGCCACACCACGTGGTATGTGGGATCTTAGTTCCCTGAGCAGGGATCGAACATGCACCCCTTGCATTGGAAGTGCATTGTCTTAACCACTGGACCACCAGGGAAGTCCCCATCCCTTTACTTTTAATCTATATGTGTTTTTATATTTAAAGTGGGTTTCTTGGAGACAACATATTATTTTTTTGTCCCCCCGACAATCTGTCTTTTAATTGATATATTTAGGTTGTTGATGCTTAAAGTGATTATTGATATACTTGAATTAATAGCTACCATGTTTGATACTGTTTTCTATTTGTTACCCTTATTTTTTGTTTCTGTTTTTGTCTTCCACCCTTTTCTGCCTTTTGTGTGTATTATAAAGTTGAGTACTTTATAATAAATTATTCCATTTTCTCTCCTTTCTTAACATAACAGTTATGCTTCTTTTTTAGTGATTGCCCTAGAGCTTGCAATATACATTTACAACTGATCCAAGTCCACTTTCAAATAACACTATACCACTTTACAAGTTATGCAAGTACCTTATAATACAAAATAGTCCTAATGCTTCCCTCCCCTCCCTTCTGTCGTTGCTGTCATTCATTTCACTTATCCTCATGCATATGTCTGTGCATACATAGTTGAATACAGTGTTGCTGTTATTTATTTATTTTTAATATTTATTTATTTATTTTTTGACTGTGTCAGGTCTTAGTTGCAACACATGGGATCTTTCGTTGCAGCATTCCTGGCTCTTTGTTGCAGTGTGCGGGCTTCTCTCTAGTTGTGACGCCCGTGGGCTCTGTAGCTGTGGCACGCTTGCTCTCTAGTTGTGGCATGCTTGCTCTCTAGTTGTGGCACACAGGCTTAGTTGCCCTGCGGCATGTGGGATCTTAGTTCCCCAACCAGGGATCGAACTGGTGTCCCCTGAATTGCAAGACGGATTCTTAACCACTGGACCACCAGGGAAGTCCTGCTGTTATTATTTTTAACAAACTATTGTCTGTTAGCACAATTAAGAGTAAGAAAAATAAAGATTTTATTTTACTTTCTTATTCCGTCTCTAATGCTTTTCCTTTCTTTGTGTACATCTGAGTCTCTAATCTCTGTCATTTTCCTTCTCGCTAAAGAACTCCTTTTAGCACTTCCTTCAAGACAGGTCTGTTGGCAACAAGTTCTCTCGACTTTGGTTTGTCTGAGAAAGTCTTTATTTTGTCTTCACTTTGAAGAGTACCTAGATTGATGGTTTTTGCTTTTCAACATGTTAAAATATTTCACTCTATTCTCTTCTTGTTTGGATGGTTTCTGAGGAGAAGTTGGATATAATTATAAGCTTTGTTCCTCTATAGGTAAGCTGTTTCCCACCCTCCTCTGGCTTCTTTTGAGATTTTTTTCTTTACGTTTGATTTTCTGCAATTTGAATATAGTATGTCCAGCTAGATATAACTTTTTGTGTATTTATCCTGATTGAGTTTTCTAGATCTGTGGTTTTGTGTCTGACATTGATTTGGGGAAATTCTCAGTCGTTATTGCTTCAGATATTGCTTCTGTTCCTTTGTCTTCTTCTGGTATTGCCATTATACAGTGTTATACTTTTTATAGTTGTCCCACAGTGCTTGGACATTCTGCTCTGTGTGCTTTTTTCCCCCAATATTTTTTCTCTTTGCATTTCAGTTTTGAAAGTTTCTCTTGACGTTTCCTCAAGTTCAAGGTTTCTTTTCTCAGCCATGTCTAGTCTGCTAATGAGCCCATCAACGATATTCTTCATTTCTGTTGACAGTGTGTGTTTGATCTGTAGCATTACTTTTTTATTCGTTCTTAGAATTTCTCTCTGCTTGTGTTAGCCATTGTTTCTTACTTTTTCCATTAGAATCCTTAGCATATTAATCATGGTTCTTTTTCATGGCCTGATAATTTTAGCATCCCTGCCATATCTAAGTCTGCTTCTGATGCTTTTCTGTGTCTTCAAAATGTGTTTTTTCCTTTTAGTAAGAGTAATTTTTTGTTGAAAGCTGAACGTGATGACTGGATGTAAGGAGCTGTGGTAATAGGCCTTTAGTAGTATAGTGGTAAGTTGTGCATTCTATAGTCCTGTGATGATTAGGTCTCTGTCTTTCCGTGAGCCTGTGTCCTTGGGCTATGAACTTCAGAACTGCTTCTTAGTAGTTCCAGCTCCTCGCCCTCCCACCCCCACTTAAGATGGGACAGGATGGATGGTGGGGCTGTAATTGGGTATTTCCCTTCTCCCAAGTTGGCTAGACTCTGATAAAACCCCAATAGATTAGGCTCTGGTAAAATAGTTTCTCTTGAAGTCAGCCTTTGTTAAGAAGAGCAAAATGTTACGGAGTATTTAAAAATGGCTATTTTTCTCCTCTCCAGAAGCAGGAGGGGATTTTTGTCCAATATTCGCTATGAAAACCTGGTTAGAGCTTCTGGAGGTAAAACACACAAAAAGTATGATGGCCCCCCTTGAAGATTTTAGGCTAGTCCTTGAACCTCCAGTGATTGATCAGTTACAGTTTAGGTTTTCTTCCACCCCACCCCTCACTCCCTTCCCTTGGTGGTTTCTGCTCTGGTAAATTGAGATTCTCTGATTTGGCTGTCTCTCCAATTTGAGGGCAGTGGTTTGCCCTTTGGCTTCACTTTTCTGATAAATCTAAGAATAGTTGTTATTTTTTCAGTTTGTTCAGCTTTTATTTGTTGTTGTGACAATGTGGGACCTTCTAAGCTCCTTACATGCTGGACCAGAAACTAGAAGTCTCCTTTACTTTTTTTTTTTTTTTTTATAAATTTATTTATTTTTGGCTGTGTTGGGTCTTTGTTGCTGCTTGTGGGCTTTCTCTAGTTGTGGCAAGCAGGAGCTACTCATTTTTTTTTTTTGCTGTACACGGGCCTCTCACTGTTGTGGCCTCTCCCGTTGCGGAGCACAGGCTCCAGACACTCAGGCTCAGCGGCCATGGCTCACGGGCCCAGCCGCTCCGCGGCATGTGGGATCTTCCCGGACCGGGGCATGAACCCACGTCCCCTGCATCGGCAGGTGGACTCTCAACCACTGCGCCACCAGGGAAGCCCTCCTTTACTTTTAAATAACACATTTGAACAGGTATTTATTTTTCCAACCAGATAAAACAGTCTACTCACACACACACATAACTAGTATCCTTTTATTGCCCAGCTCTCATTTGTTTCAGTTTGTAACTTTGGGTATAGATTATCATTATTAATAAGATATTATTCTTGAAAATATAAAAAGTTATTTGTTACATTGATAACAACCATAACAATAATTATTTAAATTTAAGACCAATCATTTTTATTGCTTTCATTAATTACAGCTTTTTCTTGCTTTCCCTCCTTGCCTCCAATATATTCTTCTTTCTTGTGTGCTTTTTTTCTCATGCATTATTGGTTGACTAATGACTTGTTGGCCAATGATAATGCTCCAGAGCATGCTTTGAGACCTGGTTTCTTGTCTACTTTTGCCCTTGCAATAGATCAAGGAAGCAAACTTGGAATTTCAAAAAATAAAAGTATTAGACTTCCCTGGTGATGCAGTGAGAGGCCCACGTACCAAAAAAAAAGAAAGAAAGAAAGAAAGAAAATCACTGTTGCTTAAAATTAAGAGTATTATTATCAATATTATGGATATAAGTCTGATACCAGTTTGGTTCTTATTCCTCTGGAGATAACCTATTTTTTCTCTCTTTACCCCTGAGGTTTTGAAGTATCTCATTGATTTGTCTGTAATTTCTATTAATTAAATATTAGAACCTCTAGACTGAGCCTTTACTCTTATTCTTTTTTGGTCATATTTTTCATCTCCTTGTTTTCTTTTATATGTTTTGGGAAGTTTCATTGACTTATCTTCTAACTCTTCTAATCAGTGTTTTATTTCAGCAGTCATATTTTTAAGGTCTAAGATATCATTTTTATTCTTGTTTGCTTTTACATACATTTTGTGCCTGTTTACCTTCTCTAATTTCTTTAAAGGATAACTAATTTTCCCCAAGTTTTCTTCTGTTTCTCGAATTTTTCTTTTGACCAGAGCCAATTTTCATTAACTTATTTTGATCTTTCTTTTGGCAACTTTCCTTGTATGTCTCGTGACCCATGGTTGTCTCATCACGGTTAGGGTTGAGGCAGTAGCAGCGCTGAGTGGGAGCTCTGTGTAAATGGGTGGGTATATAGAATGACCTGGAGGGAAGTGGAGGGAAGTGGAGCAGTTGTGCCAGGACCTTTCTAAAAGAGTGCCACAATAGGAGGGATTTATTCTGGGGATGTGTACAGACATATAAGCTACAGTAGTTCTTTCCAGTTTTTCTGTTTTTCTGCTTCGATTAGAGCCCTCAGAGTTGTCTGGGTGATAGATGCCTGGGTCCAGACCATTCTCCATGTATGGGGATAGTTGTTTGGTATTTAGACCTTTGGCTTTCAGGACCCCTTCTCACTCTCTGTGTTCCTGCCAATCCTATCTTGAATCTCTCCGGAGTCTGGAAGCTAAGCTGGCTTCTTTTGCTTTTTCTTCATCTTTCAACCCTCATTCATCACTTTGCACAGTTCTTGGAATTTTTTTGAAATCTCCTTTCTTCCAGTTCCTCCTTTCCAGTCGTATTCCTCTACTTCCATTTAATGAGGTCTTAGGAGAAAGAAGTGATACTATGGTTAGTCAGTATACCCACTACAGGCACACCCTCTGAGATGTTGTTTATTTGCATTCTGGACCATGCAGTAAAGCAAATAGCACAGTAGAGCGAGTCACACAAATTTTTGGTTTCCCAGTGCATGTAAAAGTTATATTTATACTATACTGTAGTCTGTTAAGTGTACAAGTGGCATCGTGCCTAAAAAAGCAATGTACATGCCTTAAATATTTTATTGCTAAAAGATCGCTAACCATCTGAGCCTTCAGCGAGTTGCAGAAAGTAACATCAAAGATCACAGATCACCATAACAAATATAATAATAATGAAAAAAGTTTGTAATATTTTGAGAATTACCAAATGTGACACAGAGACACAAAGTTGAGCAAATGCTCTTGAAAAATGGTACTGATAGGCTTGCTTGACGCAGGGTTGCCAACAAACCTTCAGTTTGTAAAGAAAACACATCTGCAAAGCACAATAAAACAAGGTGTGCCTGCACGTTAACAAGTTTTTAAATTATTTTTAGGGGGCTTCCCTGGTGGCGCGGTGGTTGAGAGTCCGCCTGCCGATGCAGGGGACACGGGTTCGTGCCCCGGTTCGGGAGGATCCCACATGCAGCAGAGCGGCTGGGCCCGTGAGCCATGGCTGCTAAGCCTGCGTGTCCAGAGCCTGTGCTCCGCAACGGGAGAGGCCACGGCAATGAGAGGCCCACATACCGAAAAAAAAAAAAATTATTTTTAGAATTATATCTCCTCTTTGCCTTTGACTCTGAAGTAATGCTATAAATATTTTTATTTGTTTAAGCTAATCATCTAAGATACTAAATAGGAGTATCTTTCTTTCAATAGATATATCCCCCATCAAAAATAATGCAGGTAGGGCTTCCCTGGTGGCGCAGTGGTTGGGAGTCCGCCTGCCGATGCAGGGGACATGGGTTCGTGCCCTGGTCCGGGGGGATCCCACGTGCTGCGGAGCGGCTGGGCCCGTGGGCCATGGCCGCTGAGCCTGCACGTCCGGAGCCTGTGCTCCGCGACAGGAGAGGCCGCGGCAGTGAGAGGCCCACGTATTGCAAAATAAAAATAAAATAAAATAACGCAGGTAGGTCATGTGTTTATAAATTAAATCATTTTTATTTATGATTTATCTTAAACACTAGCAGCTTTTTAAAAGAATCACTTTTTAAATCAAGGAATTGATATTTTATTTATTTTAAGCTTATTAGGAGAACCGAATTTAAAGGTTAGCTCTCTTACTGCAAATAACTACTCCTAAATTATCTTTCAGCTGTTGTTTTTAAACATTGGAATTTAAAAAAAGATATTTTTTTACTCAATTTATCTGTCTACATTATCACACATAATTGAATGCTACACATTGATAAATAGTTAATTCAGTGGTCTAATGTGGAGATTAGAATCTGCCCAGTTAGAGACTATAGTACTGTATTTGAGCTGGTTTCTATTGGAAACCTGAGTAGAGACTGAATTACTGGGATAGGAGCCAGTTGCCTTCTGCTAAATGAATTGATTCCAGATGACTCTTCCCAAACAGATGTATTTGCTTTCCCATCCAGCTCCACATTCCAGGAAAGGATTTTTAGTCATCAGGAAGTATATTCCATTGACTCCAATACAATTCACAGTGGCTTCAGCAAATACTAAGTGCAATCCTTGCCTCTAGAGACTCCTCAGTCTTTAAACTACCAACAGCCACTGGACCTGGACAGGTCTAACTTATCTGGCTAAAGTGCCACTTAACAGCTTACTCTTAATTCAGTGAACTTACAAACGCAAACTGCCTAGTGCAGAGCTTGCTACACAGGAAGTAAATTTAAGGATTCTGATTCTAACTTATCTCCAAGGGACCCCATGTGGCTCAGTATTAAAGCTAAGTTTCCAGGTTAAATCACAATAAATGTAACTTGATTATATTTAGTTACACTGACTAATTAATAGACACGTACTTAGACTTAAAAAAAAATAAAACTTGCCATATGCTGTTTTCAAACACAATAATACTGAATGACTAAGAATGAACGGCTGGAAAAAGATATATCAGGCAAATACTAACCATAAGAAAACTGAGATAGTAACTATAATATCAGGCAAAACAGAGTTTAGGTGAAAAACATTAAAGGGACAAGAGGAACATTTAATATTGATTAAAAGGAACAATCTGCCAGGATAAGATAGCAGTCATGAACTTGTGTGTACCTGGCAAGCTCTTCATCAGCATAAAGCAAAACTGACAGAGTTATGGGGAAAAGCTGACAAATCTCCAGCCATATTGAAGACTAAAACATCTCATTTAGAAACTGATAGGAAAAGCAGCAAAAAAAAAAAAAAAAAGGATTGAGTAACAATTAATAGGGTTGATCAAATAGCTATATTGAGGAATAATCTTGCATCCAAGAAAGAATATGTAAATTTTTAAGCACACATGAAAGAATTATAAAAAAGTAACCCTATGTTAAGCCATAAAAGAGGTATTAAAAATCCCAGAGCATCCATAATATAGACTATAAAAGAGGTATTAAAAAGAGGTATTAAAAATCCCAGAGCATCCATAATATAGACTATACATACTGTGATATAGTGCAGTAAAATTAGGAATCAATAATAGAGCCAGCTTGACAGAGAAACATACTTGGAAACAGAAGAAAATGTTCTAAATAATCCTTGAGTTAAAGCACAAATCACAAAAACTAGTAAGCAAATAGAGCTGAACAATCATGAAAGTTCATATCATGAAACTTCATATCATGACCTATGGATGCAGCTCATTCACTTTGAGCCCTAGATGATTTTATTAGAAAGCAAAATAGACATTAAATAAACTAAGCAGTTAATTCAAGAAACTAGCATAAAAACAACAGGATACTCTCAAAGGAAGTAAAAGGATGAAAATAACAAGGAAAAGAGCATGGATTAGTGGGGGAAAATAGAAATGATCAACAAAACCAAAAGTGGGATATTTTTATTTGTCTAATAAAATAGACAAACCTCTCACTGAATCCATAAAGGAAACAAGAGAGAAGGCAACAAATAAGCAATAAAAAAGGAAATAACCACAGATATAATAGAGATTTTTAAATTAAGAGAATGCTATGAAAAGCTACAAACAAAAAAATTTGAAAACTTCAATAAAAATTTTCTAGGAAAAACTACCCAAATTTAAGAAAAATTAGAAAGCCTATATGTAGATCATTAATCCTTATAGAAATTAAGTGGTAATCGCCAATCTCCCCAGCAAAAAGATTCCAAGATCAGACGAGGTGAATTTTACCAAAACTTCCAAAAATATATATTCTTACCTTAAAGAACTATTCCAGGGAATGATAACTACACACCTCTTGTAAGGCAAGTGTGATCTTGATTCAGCAAGCAGCATACTTTTTCTATAAAGGGCCAGATAATAAATACTTGAGATATAGAAGCCATATGGTCTCTGTCACAAATGTTCAACTCTGCTGTTGTAATGCGAACACCCTCATAGACAATACTTAAATGAATTACCGTGGCTATGTTCCAGTAAAACTTCATTTACAAAAACGGATGGAAGGGCAGATTTGGCCTGTGGGCCATAGTTTGCTGACCCCTGATCTTGATACTTAAAAGTAGAAAGAACAGTAAATTCTGAACTATGAACATGGATATGAAAATCCTAAGTAAAATAACAGCAAATAGAATCTAATGCTTTGTCAAAATATCATACAACTGGGTTATCCCAAGAGTACAAGGATAGTTCAGTCTTGGAAAATATGTTTATGTAATTTACTTCAGTAAGAGTTTAAAACATAAAATTATCATCTCAGTAAATGAAGAAAAATTATTTATTAAAATTCAGTACCCTTTCATCTTAAAAACTGTCAGCAAACATAAAATAAAAGGAAATTCCTTAACTTGATAGAGTAATAAAACCTACAGCAAACATTATATTTTCGAAATTTTCAAAGCATTCCTATGGCAGACAGGAATAAGACAGTTATGATTGCTATCATGCTGCCATTTGTTATTGAACTGGGGTCCTAGCCACTGCAGTTAAGACAAAAATAAAGATTCAAAAGGAAGAAGCAAATTGTCATTATTTGCAGATGGTGTGACCATTAATTATAAAAAACCAAAGAAACACAATAGAAACTAGTAGAACTAGTAAAAGCATTTAAAAAGGTTACAAGATAAAGGATCAGTATGCAGAAACCAGCAATGTTTCTTTAAACAAGTGATAATCAACTAGAAAATATGCAACTTTAAAAAATATACATTATTCACAATAGCAACAGAACTATACTAAAACTGAAATACCTCGCTGTAGACTAACAGAGTGCAGGATCTTTACAATAAAAATAATAAAACTTCATTAAAGGAATTTAAAAAGACCTGAATAAATGGAGAGAGTCTATTCTTGAATGAAAAAACTAAATATTGTAAAGATGTGAGTTTTTCTCGAATTAACACCAAAATTCAAAAATAAAAGTAAACATCCCCGAAAGATTTTTCAAGAGATCTGAAAAACGGATTTTTGAAATTCGTGTAGAAGAATAAAGGTGAAAAAATGGCTTTGAAGTTTTTGAAAAAGAACAGAGGCAGAGACTACCCTTCCAGGTATTAAGATAAAGCTATATTAGTTAAAACCATGTGATATTAGTACATAAATTAATAACTATATTAGTAAAACAAAGTAATATCCATGGGACTCTTCTGGCTACTTGGGAATAAATTCCCAAATTTATTTTGCTGGATCATAGAAAACATACGGGAGACTAACTTTATGCCATGGGGACGGGGACATGTTTCTTAAAAAGACATTAAACACACACACAAAGGAAAAAGAAGTAAAATCAGCAATGTCTGGTAAAAACATGTTTAGCAAAGGACATTCAAAAGTAAAGATAAAAGACAAATGCCAGGGCTTCCCTGGTGGCGCAGTGGTTGGGAGTCTGCCTGCCGATGCAGGGGACACGGGTTCGTGCCCCAGTCCGGGAAGATCCCACATGCCGCGGAACAACTAAGCCCATGTGCCACAACTACTGAGACTGTGCTCTAGAGCCCGTGAGCCACAACTACTGAGCCCGTGTGCCACCACTACTGAGCCTCACTCTAGAGCCCGTGCTCCGCCACAAGAGAAGCCACCACAGTGAGAAACCCGTGCACCACAATGAAGAGTAGCCCCCACCCTCCGCAACTAGAGAAAGCCCGCGCACAACAGCAAAGACCCAATGCAGCCAAAAATAAATAAAATAAATTTTTTTTTTAAAAAGCAAGTATTGGGCTTCCCTGGTGGCGCAGTGGTTGAGAGTCCGCCTGCTAATGCAGGGGACACGGGTTCATGCCCCGGTCCGGGAAGATCCCACATGCCGCGGAGCGGCTGCGCCCGTGAGCCATGGCCGCTCAGCCTGCGCATCTGGAGCCTGTGCTCTGCAACGGGAGAGGCCACAACAGTGAGAGGCCCGCGTACCGAAAAAAAAAAAAAAAAAAAAAGCAAGTATTGCTCACAAGCCCATGGGGTCAGCTTCTCGTGTCAGCTGGACTACTCAGTTATCTATAGCCAGCTCTGCGTTGAGTTGGCAGCTGTGCTGATCTTGGCTAGGCTATCTCACTTTGGAGGTCAGCTGGCTGTAGGCTGCTTTGTGATATCCTCAGCTGAGACTGGTCTTTCATCCTTTAGGAGACTAGCTCACATGGCAGTGGCAGAGTTCCAAGAGAACAAGTGGAAACTGTAAGGCCTCTTGAGGCCAAGACTTGGAACTAGTGTACCATCCTTCTGCATTTTGTTGGCCAAAGCAAGTCACAAGGCCAGGGGTGGGAAAATAGATTCTCTCTCTTGATAGGAAGAACTGCAAAATTACACTTCAAAGGTTATGGGTACAGGGAGTTAGTGGTCCAGTGGTTAGGACTCCGCACTTTCACTGCTGAGGGCAGTGAAACTAAACTAAGATCCCACGAGCTGTGCGGCACAGTCGGGGAAAAAAAGGACATGGGTACAGGGAGAGAATTGCAGCCATTTCTGCAGCTGATCTACTGCAGAGAGCAACATGATAATAAATGGGAAAATTGGAGGTACTTTTACCCTGTGATTCAGAAATTTGACATTTAGTTATAGACCTTGGAGAAACTCCCACACATGGTAAGTAACAAGGATATCTGTAAGAGAAGTTCTTTTTTTGGCAAATTTTTTTTTTCGCGGTACGTGGGCCTCTCACTGCTGTGGCCTCTCCCGTTGCGGAGCACAGGCTCCGGACGCGCAGGCTCAGCGGCCATGGTTCACGGGCCTAGCCGCTCCACGGCATGTGGGATCTTCCCGGACCGGGGCACGAACCCGTGTCCCCTGCATCGGCAGGCGGACTCTCAACCACTGTGCCACCAGGGAAGCCCGGCGATGTTTTTTATAATAGCATGACTGAATGTCTACCAACAAGTGAACAGATTAATAAATTGTGATAAATTCTTAAAATTATTGATCAAGAGTTAGAATGAATTAACTAAAACCACATGTATTAATGTAGCTAAAAGTCAGAAACATGATATTGAAGAGGAAAACGTTTCAGACTTTATAATCCTTTTTTTTAATCAAGTAGAGAAGCATGCAGGAAATACTATATACCATTACTAGTGGATATATACCTAAGTAGTAGAAGTGTAAAAACATACAGTCGAATGATAAAAACCAAATTTAGGTGAGTAGTAGTTAGTTACTTCTGGCAGGAGGTGGGGAATACACAAGAGGCTTCTGTTGTACTAGTAGTTTTATTTCATAAGAAAAAAATGACATAGAATGATACATTACTATTTGACAAAGCTGGTTAGTGACTACCTGACTACCTGAATGTTTATTTTATTATTTTCTTTACTTTTTTGATATTTGAAATGTTTCATTTAAAAAGCAAAACAAAAAACCTTGGGATGGGATTTCAGTGGACTTAAAACTGTCTTCTCATCTACTTCCATCTGTCTTCACTGTGATTCTTTCCTTCTATAATTGACAAGTTTGGTGGATACCAGAAAGTTATGTGTATTGAAGACCATATATTTTTGTTCATAGGTTTCCTCATATAGACACTTGCATTAGAGTTGTTCCCCTGAGCTCCTTTTGCGCCTGGGCTTATTGCTTTAATAGAGGAAGATTTTATACTACAGCTCCCTGAATGTACAGAATTTTTCTTTTGGGATATGCAGTCTTCCTCAGAGAGCTGCCATTTAAATCAAGGGAAGTAGCAGGAAGCTTTCAGATACAGGTGCCAGCATATCTGACTAAAAGTGGCTTTAACATCACTAATTATTTTTCTCACGTAAGAGGTCCAGGGGTTGGCCATTACCCTGTTGCTTCAGCAGCTCAGCCGTCAGGACTTTGGTTCACTTCTTATTGATTTTCTAGGCCTTACCCTTATGATCACAAGATGACTGTTGCAGTTCCAAGTTTCAGGTCCCCACCTGACAAGCAAGGAGGTATAGGGTTTCTTTTTGTACAGCTCTTTTTATCGTGATGGGAAATCTTTTTTAGAAGCCTCCAAGGAACGTCCTCTCAGGAACCACTGACCCAGAATTGGGTCATACACAGCACCCCTAAACCCGTCACTGCAGAGGGCAGCAGAACTCCCTGTGTGGTTCCAGGTGTGCCATAGCTCTCACCTGAGCAGAATCTGAGTCTTACTGGTAGCAAGGAGGAAGGGAGAATTCTTGTGGACTAGACAGCCATCTGTGTCTGCCACCATATCCACCTGAGAGTGTAAAAATTGGTTTCAGAAGGTGATGGTCCACTTTATGCCCATCCGAACTAAGCAGCAAAGCCAGGGATCTTTGTGGTAGGAGATCATTTTAGGGGCAGGTTCAAAGGCCCATCACATCAGTGCCTCTGCCTAGACCTCAGCTACACACCCCGGGAGACTGCTAGAGGGAAAGAGGGGGTACTGGAGTGTCCCTGGTCAGTCCAGCCCTTTACAGATAAATATAGGTTTGGCCAAAAAGTTCGTTTTTTCTGTACGATGGCTGTAGTAGCACTTAGTTATCTTTAACTTCATTCAAAACAATTTTGTTGGGACTTCCCTGGTGGTCCAGTGGTAAAGAATCTGCCTTGCAATGCAGGGGATGCAGGTTCAATCCCTGGTCAGGGAATTAAGATCCCACATGTCGCGGGGCAACTAAGCTCGTGTGCCACAACTACTGAGCTCACGTGCCTCAACTAGAGCCTGTGTGCTGCAAACGACAGAGCCTACGTGCTCTGGAACCCGTGTGCCACAACTGTAGAGCCCACACGCCCTGAAGCCTGTACGCCATAACTAGAGAAGAGAAAACCCGCACACCACAACTAGAGAGAAGCCCGCGCACCACAATGAAGATCCTGCATGCCTCAACAAAGATGCCATGTGCCGCAACTAAGACCCGACACAGCCAAAAATAAATAAATAATAAATTGTTTAAAAAAAAATTTGTTAGATTGTATTCTGACAGCTGTCATATCAGCGTGCATTTAAAAAAAACCATCAAAATTGGTGAATTTTGTGTAGCCATTTTAATATTGAAGATGAAAGAAAACAGCAACATTTCTGGCATATTATGCATTATTATTTCAAGAAAGGTAAAAACACAACTGAAACACAAAAAAAGATTTGTGCAGTGTATGGAGAAGGTGCTGTGACTGATTGAACGTGTCAAAAGTGGTTTGCGAAGTTTCATGCTGGAGATTTCTCGCTGGACGATGCTCCGCAGTCGGGTAGACCAGTTGAAGTTGGTAGTGATCAAATCGAGACATTAACTGAGAACAATCAACGTTATACCATGGGGGAGATAGCCGACATACTCAAAATGTCCAAATCAAGCGTTGAAAATCATTTGCACCAGTTTGGTTATGTTAATTGCTTTGATGTTTGGGTTCCACATAAGCTAACCGAAGAAAACCTTCTTGACCATATTTCCACATGATTCTCTACCTAAACATAACGAAAACACTCTGTTTTTAAAACAAATTGTGATGGGCTTTGAAAAGTGGATACTGTACAATAATGTGGAATGGAAGAGATCTTGGGGCAAGCGAAATGAACCACCAGCAACCACACCAAAAGCCAGTCTTCATCCAAAGAAGGTGATGTGTATATGGTGGGATTGGAAGGGAGTCCTCTATTATAAGCTCCTTCCGGAAAACCAAACGATTAATTTCAACAAGTACTGCTCCCAGTTAGACCAAGTGAAAGCGGCACTTGATGAAAAGCATCCGGAATTAGTCAACAGAAAACGCATAATCTTCCATCAGGATAACGCAAGACTGCATGTTTCTTTGACGACCAGGCAAAAACTGTTACAGCTTGGCTGGGAAGTTCTGATTCACCCACCATATTCACCAGACATTGCACGTTCAGGTTTCTGTTTATTTCGGTCTTTACATAATTCTCTTAATGGAAAAAAATTCAATTCCCTGAAAGACTGTAAAAGGCACGTAGAACAGTTCTTTGCTCAAAAAGATAAAAAGTTTTGGGAAACCCCAATAAAGATGTTAAAAAAAAAAAGTTTTGGGAAGATAGAATTACAAAGTTGCCTGGAAAATGGCAGAAGGTAGTGGAACAACATGGTGAGTACATTATTCAATAAAGTTCTTGGTGAGAATGAAAAATGTGTCTTTTATTTTTACTTAAAAACCGAAGGAGCTTTTTGGCCAACCCAATACTTCCAATCTCAGTAAAACACCCCAAAAGGAAAAAAGACATTTGTGTTTTCTTCTTTTTAAAAAGTAGCCAGTTACTCAGGTAATTTTTGTCAACTAGACCTCAAGTATTAGAATTGATACTGTATACTTTGAAGTTCAAGAAAGCACTCATCTGCATATGGTTGAATAATGAAGGGCAGTAGATACTTTATTTGGTATTCTTACTACTAGCTAAGATGGGCTTTTAAATAAAGACTTCTCTGGATTAGGGGCTTTTGACAATACAGACAGAAATTGTAACTGCTTTCATATGATTTTTAGAAAAACAGGTCTATACCAGTAAACTGACGGGACCAAACTTACATATACCCTGCATCAAATCTTATCCCCAAATATCTGAGCCAAATATCTGTCAGATGTGACCCTGACACCTAACCTACCCCATCCTGCGTGCAAGAATCATATGAGAGGTAAAAACATCTCTCTCCAATTGCTTGTGGCAGCATTTGAGAGAGAGCTAGGATATGAAAGTTGGACTGTGGAAGATTGTGAAAAAGTAAAATGGTTACAGTGAACTCTGTCTCGGAGAAACTTTGCCTATGAGGAATCTTCCTCTTATCGGCACTATGGCTTTAAAGAACTGAAATCCATTTGCTTACAAAAGAGGAGCCTCCTCCTAAGAAAACTGCTGAAGCCCAGTTTTAAAAACTGGTAAATATAGGAATATTTCTTTGCTTTTTACCATAGATAATCATTGGTAGAATCACCTTAGATAGAATTCTCCCAAGATAAAACTTGAAAGAAACATTTAAGAAATAAAACTAGTGTTGAGTTCGTGCCCCGGTCTGGGAAGATCCCACATGCCGCGGAGTGGCTGGGCCCGTGAGCCATGGCTGCTGAGCCTGCGCGTCTGGAGCCCGTGCTCCGCAACGGGAGAGGCCACGACAGTGAGAGGCCCGCGTACCGCAAAACAGAAAAAAACAAAAACAAACAAACAAACAAAACTAGTGTTGATTAGAAGTGATTAATTAGAAGTGAAAAGGCCAGTGTATTTCAGTGTACGGATGACAGCATTATTTGATTTACTCTAGACTATAAAAATGCATCTAGGGCTTCCCTGGTGGCGCAGTGGTTGAGAGTCCGCCTGCCGATGCAGGGGACATGGGTTCGTGCCCCGGTTCGGGAGGATCCCACATGCCGCGGCAGCGGCTGGGCCCGTGAGCCATGGCCGCTGGGCCTGCGCGTCCGGAGCCTGTGCTCCACAACGGGAGAGGCCACAGCAGTGAGAGGCCCGAGTATCGCAAAAAAAAAAAAAAAAAATGCATCTATTTCATTAAGAAAAATGTTTTTATACTTTGCCCAACTGCCTCTGACACAGAGTAAATCATAGATGCATGTTGATGTTGAATGCAGAAATTACTATAATTAAAAGTTTTAAGTAAATTGTATTGTCATAATATTAAGTTGATTTATGCCTTTAAAATTTGGAGATTATTTCCTTTTCTGCATTTTTGTTTTCTTTTAAGAAAAGTAAATAATTGAACAGTAACTGCTGAAGATAACTTTCTCCACTTTGCAGAAGAGAAATGTGAATGATGTCTTCTGTGAACCTCTATGAATCTTTCCTTGTGCCGCCTCCCCTCCGCCAACCCACCACGGGCCTCCTTCCCCCAAAGCCTGATGGCTCTATTCCCAGGCTCTGTCAGTGGAGGCCTGTGGCAAGAGCACAGGTGACACATCTCAGGAACTGATCTGAGCATGCTTGGGCTGCCTAGGATCAGAGTACAGCATTGGCTTTCCAGATGAGGACAGCCTGCCAGCTCGTCCCACTTGTTCAGGCAGCTTCATTGGTTAATTCATGAAGTACAGTCTAGCTAGTCTTAGCTGGCTGTGGAGTGCAATTATTTCTAAAAACATAGAAAAGCAATATAAATAAGAAAAGGTACACACTTCCATTTAAGTAGACCAAAAGCCACACGGGGAAAAGAATGGATAGGAAAAGAATGGGAAAAGAAATAGGCATGTTGGCAAGAGAAAGGAAAGTAATTCCTTGACAGATAATTAGCAAAAATTAATTTCAAAATATAGCTCATTTAGGAATCTAGGCCTTTAAATTGGCTTCTGTTGTTTCTGTTATTGAATATCTCTAAAGAACTTTTGGAGTACTTATTTTAAATTTTTATTCATTCTGTACAAACTTATTGAGCACCTACTGTCTTTAGAAAGTATATATATATATTTTTTTTTTTTTTTTTTCTTTTTTTGCAGTACGCGGGCCTCTCACTGTTGTGGCCTCTCCCGTTGCGGAGCACAGGCTCCGGACGCGCAGGCTCAGCAACCATGGCTCACGGGCCCAGCCGCTCCGCGGCATGTGGGATCTTCCCAGACTGGGGCACGAACCCGTGTCCCCTGCATTGGCAGGCGGACTCTCAACCACTGCGCCACCAGGGAAGCCCAGAAAGTATATTTGCCTTAATTTTTAATGTATTGTACAAAATAACATGGCAGTTGTAATAGAAAACAAGTTACTGCATCCCCCAGGCATTTCCAGGGAAATCTTTCCCTCACTTCTCACCCCCTCTACTCCTAGCAGAGACAGATATAAAAGGCAAAAGCTAAAAAGACTGCCTGACTCAAAGCAAAGTGGATACCTCCGTAGATCAGTAACAGAGCAGAATTGCAGAACAGCAGAGGAAAGTTTCAGCCTCCATGGCCTTCCATGGCTGGTGGTTGGAGCCCTTGGAGTAAGGGGGAGGCCAAGTACCCAATGGAAAGGACACCAGGAGCTGAGACTTTTAGAAAGATATGGGCCAACAAGAGGCACATGAAAAGCTGCTCAACATCACTAATTATTAGAGAAATGCAAATCAAAACTACAATGAGGTAATCACCTCACACCGGTTAGAATGGGCGTCATCAGAAAATCTGCAAACCACAAATGCTGGAGAGGGTGTGGAGAAAAGGGAACCCTCTTGCACTGTTGGTGGGAATGTAAATTGATACAGTCACTATAGAGAACAGTATGGAGGTTCCTTAAGAAACTAAAAATAGAAATACCGTATGACCCAGCAATCCCACTACTGGGCATATACCCTGAGAAAACCATAATTCAAAAAGACACATGCACCCCAGTGTTCATTACACCACTGTTTACAATAGCCAGGACATGGAAGCAACCTAAATGCCCATCGACAGACAAATAGATAAAGATGTGGTACATATATACCAATGGAATAGTACTCAGCCATAAAAAGGAACAAAATTGGGTCATTTGCAGAGACCTGGATGGACGTAGAGACTGTCATACAGAGTGAAGTAAGAGAGAGAAGTATCATATATTAATGCATATATGTGGAATCTAGAAAAATGGTACAGCTGAACCAGCTTGCAAGGCAGAAATAGAGACGCAGATGTAGAGAAAAAAATGTATGGACACCAAGGGGGGAAAGCGGGGTGGGGGGGTGATGGTGGGATGAACTGGGAGATTGGGATTGACGTATATACACTAATATGTATAAAATAGAGAACTAATAAGAACCTGCTGTATAAAAAAAAGATATGGGCCTAGGTAGGGAGAGGATGCAGATGCAGTGCACAGTAAAGGATGGGGCTCTATCTACAGTATTCACTATATGACCTTGAAGCAGGAACCCTAAATTTTCACTTTAAGACCTGGCTCTGGAGAGCCTGGTGAAAGCAGCGTCACAAGTAAGCCCTTCACCAGTTGGAACGTGAATTTACTTCAGGTAAAATGAATTTTATAGCATGACCTGACAAAGAAGTTAAATATTTTCAGAATGTTCAAAATGTAAATAAAGGAATAACTTCTATTTTAAAAGAACAACAACAACAAAAATCATGGAAGGGCTTCCCTGGTGGTGCAGTGGTTAAGAATACACCTGCCAATGCAGGGGACACGGGTTCAAGCCCTGGTCCGGGAAGATCCCATATGTCACGGAGCAGCTAAGCGTGTGTGCCACAACTACTGAGCCTGTGCTCTAGAGCCCGCAAGCCACAACTGCTGAGCCCACATGCCACAACTACTGAAGCCCGCACACCTAGAGCCCATGCTCTGCAACGAGAGAAGCCACCACAATGAGAAGCCCGCTCACCGCAACTAGAGAAAGCCTGCGCACAGCAACAAAGACCCAACACAGGAATGAATGAATGAATAAATAAATATTTTTTTAAATCATGGAAACAGAGCTGTATGTAATGGAAGCAGGTAGATATGTAAAGAACGAGTAAAGATGAAAAAATCAAATAAAACGTGGACCAGAAATGGATAACTCTAACCAGGATATGGCTGACAAGACAATTAGTAAGTTGGAATAGAGTGAAAAAGTCACCTATAATGCCTCAGAAAGACACAGATCTAAAAAAAAATACCAAAAGGCTGATGGGATAAACAGAGTATATACTACAAAGTCCTAATCACTGTGTAAAGCTGCCCCTCTTGCCTAATTCTCTGTCCATCACATGCTCTGTGCATTCCTGTCATAAAACCTATTATTTAGCAGAATTACCAGATCTTTTTTTTTTTTTTTTTTTTTAATTTTTGTCTGTGTTGGGTCTTAGTTGCAGCACACGGGATCTTTGTTGTGGCACGTGGGCTTCTCTCTAGTTGCAATGTGCAGGCTCTAGAGCGCATGGGCTCTCCAGTTGAGGCATGCGGGCTCAGTTGCCCCTCAGCATGTGGGATCTTAGTTCTGTGACCAGGGATCAAACCTGCATCCCCTGCATTGGAAGGCAGACTCCTAACCACTGGACCACCAGGGAAGTCCCACCAGGTCTATGTTTTTATTGACTTATTCTTTATAAAGCTCCTGCCAGGTGCTGAGCTCTTTTCTAGTCATGCTGGGTACAGACAGCCAAGAACGAGTCAGATAAGGGTCTTGCTCTCATGGACTTTGTGTTCTAGCCTATTCATCACTATACCTCTGGCATCTACACCATTGTCTGGCTCAGATTAGGCATTCAGGGTATATTGGTTCAATCAATGGGTAAATGAAGGAAGTAATTCATACCTCAAAATATCTTTTGTATGGCTATGGCCTTGATTATCTTCCTCTGTTTGGCCAGTTTTGCAGTGGTGAGAGAGACAGGGAAGAGATGAGAGGAATTTCTCTCCCTAGAGCATACCCTGCTGTTATCAGTCTGTGACACAGACGACACACTGGTATGACCCCCACAGACCTGGAGTCCACCTGAGCTGTGTCCTCTCGTTTTTTTACTTCTGTTTTACAAATTGGTCAAGAAGATTCAGAATGAGGGTTTCTTTGGTGGTGCAGTGCTTAAGAATCCTCCTGCCAATGCAGGGGACACGGGTTCGAGCCCTGGTCTGGGAAAATCTCACATGCCGAGGAGCAGCTAAGCCTGTGCGCCGCAACTACTGAGCCTGTGCTGTAGAGCCCGCGAGCCACAACTACTGAAGCCTGTGCGCCTAGAGCCCACGCATCGCAAGGAAGAGTAGCCCCCGCTCGCTGCAACTAGAGAAAGCCCGCACACAGCAACGAAGACCCAACGCAGCCAAAAATAATAAATAGATTTATTTTTAAAAAAAAGAAAAAGAAGATTCAGAATGAGACCAGCCAGCAATGTAAGCAATGTCAATGTATGAATCTTTCTTTTTTATTTTTCAGGCTGGAGTGAAAGGGACATTGGGAAGATTAGTCGGAATTTTTGAGGTAAGTCTGTTAAAATCTTTGGTGCAATTGGTATCATATTAATAACCACGTATATCTTCACCATGGGCCATTCAGGCTTCCGTAACAAAATACCAGAAATTGAGTGGCTTATAAACAATAGAAATTGATTTCTCATAGTTTTAGAAGCTAGGAAGTCCAAGATCAAGATGCCAGCAGATTCAGTGTCTGGTGAGGACCCACTTCCTGGTTCATAGACAGCGGTTTCTCTCTGTGTTCTCACATGGCAGAAGAGGGAATGTCTCTGGGGTCTCTTTTATAAGAGCACTAATTCTATTCATGAGGGTCTTCTATCATAACCCAATCACCTCCCACTGTCCCCTACCTCCTAATACTATTACCTTGGTGGTTAGGATTTCAACGTATGAATTCGGGGGGGCGGGGGAGAACATAAACATTGTCCATTGCAGTCTTAATCTAGGAAAGATGTCATCTTTGTTTCACCAAGTTTTCAAAACAGTGCAGCACCAGCAGAGAATAACATGCATTCTTTTTAAAATCCCATAATCTCCTCCAATCAACTAGAATTATTTGTTAGAATTGTTTTTCCTGTGTCTACCTCTCTTCCTCTCCTCCCAAGATGTGAGGAGGGGTAGGTAAGTGTAGAGGAGACAGAGGAGAAGTGGAAGATAAGTAGCTATAGCACAAGAGACAAACAAGGACATAGTCTGGACTAGAGATTTGGAGAAAGTAGGAAATCAGGGAATAAAGATGAGCAGGGTTAGTAGGAGGAGGGGAGATGTGTGAGATAATCAGCTTGCTCACATTGATGGGACCCCTGCCCACCACAGTCTCTTCTCTTTCTGGTGTTCTGGCTAGTTAAATTTACCTGGTGCCTTTTTCTCAAGAGGTCCCAAATCCTTTTCTCAGTGTTCTTGAGAAGTTGTGCAGAAAAAAGAGGGTAAAGCCTTGGCTTTGGAAGCCCAGGCAAAGAGCTCACCCTCAGATTCAAGTGTGGCATGTTTTAAATAGGCCAGTTGGTGCTATTCCATATCTGATTGTAGGACGTTAAAAAGTGAAAGGAATCCTTGGGTCTAAGCTCTCTGGACGTTTACATAATCTCAGCTGTCTAAGGAAAAACTCTCTCTGTCCCTCTTTGCCCTTCAGAACCAGGAGAGGAAGCACAGAACGTATGTCTATGTGCTCATTGTCACAGAAGTGCTGGAAGACTGGGAAGACTCAGTTAACATTGGTAAGTTATCCCCAGATGGCCTCCAAAGAGCTCCCCACAACTGGCCCTGGCCGTGCCGTAGGTCATTACCCACAACCACAAATGAGAGCCTGATAAAGAAAAGAAATAACAGAAGGATGTCCATTTTTGAACTTGTGAAAGGTACTATTTTGAAATGTTTAAGAGGAAGCCAGAGTTGGGTACATAGTCAACATTTAGAAATGCGGCCCATAAAAATAAGACCTGTTGATTCTAAAACCAAATTGGATCCTCCCAAGCAGGTATTGATCAAGGCCTCCGCAATGCTAGGCCCGCTGCTGGCCATGAACCTCAGGCGGGAGCACGGCCGTGGCTGTTCCTTGCAGTGCTTATTCAAACTGTTAGAGAAAACTGTTGGTTTGGTTGTGTGAGCCCCTCCCTCCAGAGCTGTATAGTAGGTGTAGAGTGATGGGAGTAGTTTCCAGTTATATTCATGTTACCCTTCAGGTGCACGCAACTTTCTCCTAAGGAGCCATTTTCTTTGATCTCAGATCACTGTTGCATGTATATGTCCCTTTTTTTTGTTTTGGCTGTGTTGGGTCTTTGTTGCTGCACATGGGCTTTCTCTAGTTGAGACAAGTGGAGGTTACTCTTTGTTGCAGTGTGCGGGCTTCTCATTGCTGTGGCTTCTCTTGTTGCGGAGCACAGGCTCTAGGCGTGTGGGCTCAGTAGTTGTGGTGCGTGGACTTAGTTACTCTGTGGCATGTGGGATCTTCCCGGACCAGGGATCAAACCCATCCATGTACCCCGCATTGGCAGGCGGATTCTTAACCACTGCGCCACCAGGGAAGTCTGTATATATGTCTTTTGACCTAAAAATTGAGGTGATTTTAATGGTTGGCTCATGGTTTAATCTTTTAGCTCTGAAGGAAAGTATATTCTAGAAAAGTGTAATATTAATTTAACTTCTGTTGTAAATTGGCAAACAGATATAATTCATTTACCAAAGCCTTTCCCTTTATTGTTAGTATATGCTTTGCCATCATGCCTCTCACATTGTTGATCTGGGCATTTCATAGCTCTTCAGCTTTTAATGGCTTTGTGTTTGGTAAGAATGCAATAAACTTAAGTATAAATAAATTCGGGGGGGGGTATTAAAAATAGACTCCTTAATAGCCGGTGCTGGGGCCTGAAAAAGAAACAGAGGTGAGTGGTGTGGCTGGCCCTGTCCTCAGGGTACTCTGTCTGGTGGGAGTCACACACTTGTGATACTAATTTTTAAGGTACCATTGCTCTATTAATATCCAAACAAGCCTTTCACCTGTACTCCCACTGCTGAGAATTGACTCTAATGAAACAATCTGAAATATGGGAATAAGCCTATGAGCCTTCCTTCAGATGAGCCTTTTTCAGATGAAAAATTGGGTCTTAAAATGTACAGGTCAGCAAATGTTAAGTGATCTAAGGTCCATTCATCTGATGGAACGTTAGGCAGCTGTTAAACGCATACTTATGAAAGCTCTACACCATGGGAAAGTGCTTACGAGATCGTGTTGGTGACTGAAAACAGGATATAGAATTGTATATACACTAATTAGAACTACATTAAAATATGAATTTGAAGTGAAAACAAAGATGAGGTACTGGTTTTCACCTAAAGAATTGGCAATGCCAAACAAAAGTTAACAGTGCTGGCAGGAGTGTGGTAAGACTGACATTCCAACACACAAAAGCAGGATTGGGGATCAGTACATCCTTCTGGAAAGCTGTTTGACAGTATCACAAGCCCTATAGTGTTCAAATTTTTTTTAAGTGTAGCATTATTTATAATAACTAAAATTGCAGACTGTTGATGTCCAATGATAGGGAA
Source organism: Phocoena sinus (assembly GCF_008692025.1). Classification (NCBI taxonomy): domain Eukaryota; kingdom Metazoa; phylum Chordata; class Mammalia; order Artiodactyla; family Phocoenidae; genus Phocoena; species Phocoena sinus. The sequence goes on along the minus strand of NC_045773.1, from coordinate 64,300,335 downwards.
ATGGTTAAGTGAATGACATTATATCCATGCTAGATATTATGATGTAATGCAACCATTAAATATCATACTTTTACAACAGAGAAGAATGCTTAAGAAACAATGTGAAGTGGAAAAGAAGCAATAACAACAGTAATAGTAAAGCAAACTCTTACAGCATGTACTCTGTCCCAGGTATTGTTCAAATGCTTTACATATTCGCTCTCACAACAGACTTGTGAGATAGGCATTATTTATTATCTCTATTTTATAGATGAAGAAAGTGGGGCCCAGAGAGGTTCAGTAACTTACCCAAAGCTGTGCAGCTCATTAGAGCCATTGATGTGATTGGAGCCCAGCATATTAGCTTCAGTGTCCATGTTCCTAACAACAGCACTCCATCAGGGCCTCTGAAGATTCCGAGCACCTTAAAGCATGATCCCAATTATAGTTTCTCAAATAACTGTGTCTTTTTCAAATAAGATGAAAGAAAAGCAAATGCACTAAGGTATTAAGAGTAGTTACTTCTGGTTTATAAGATTACAGGTAATTATCTTATTTATGCTTTCTTCTGTTTTCCCAATTTTAACCAATGATCTTTTGTTATTTTTGTAAGAGAAAAAATAATGGAGGATTTTAAAACATGCATTTGAAAAAAATTTTAAATACACTGAAAAGTTAATAATGATTGTGTTGAGATTACATTTTCCTCTTTTTGAGAAAATATTTTCTTTTTTGTAGATATATCACTCTTATACAAAAATTTTAAAATAAATAACTGATTACAAGTCAGCCATCCTGGTAATTCTGGAAGCTGATGCTCATGTCTGTTTTTGCAGGAGATGGGGTTGCTGGCGGGCTTCAGGCACTTATGTACAAGCCGAGGAAGGCCCAGAGGCCCAGGAGCTCAAGAGGAAACCACTAGCAGTGGTTCTCTTTAGAGGGCAGGTTTCACACAATTACTTTCAGCTCTTCAGTTTTCAGATTTCTTGCCTGTTTTCTGCATTAGACATTTGTGTAATATTTGAAGCATATAAAGCGCTTGCATCACCCTTGTAAGAAAAGAAAATAAGGAAAAATAAACTTACATGTTTTTTAAATGTTGATAACCATCGTGGTCATTTTGTGATGTGTAGAAATATCAAATCACTATGTTGTACGCCTGGAACTAACATAGTGTTGTAGGTCAGTTATACTTCAATGTAAAAAAGAAAAGAAAAACACTGATAACCATTGCTTCCATGTTTTTTTCTACATTTTCTCAAAAGTTTTAGGGTCAGAAACCTGCTGCTTTTCCTTTTGTACTGATTTCTTTTTCTCTCTGCCTCGACAGGAAGGAAGCGGGAATGGTTTAAAATAGAAGATGCCATAAAAGTGCTGCAGTATCACAAACCGGTGCAAGCATCGTATTTTGAAACGTTGAGGCAAGGCTACTCAGCCAACAATGGCACCCCGCTCGTGGCCACCACTTACTCAGTTTCTGCTCAGAGCTCGATGCCAGGCGTCAGATGACTGAAGATTTCCTGTAAGAGAAATGGAAATTGGAAACTAGACTGAAGTGCAGGTCTTCCCTCTCACCCTTGCTCTTTCACCTCTCCTCACAGGCCTCCTCTTTCAAATAAGGCATGATGGGCAGCAGAGAAAGGGTTTATTGATAATGTTGCTGTTTGGTGTTAAGTGATGGGGCTTTTTCTTCTCTTTTTATTGAGGGGGTGGGGGGTGGGGGTGTAATTTGTCAGTACTTTTGTGCATGATCTGTCTCTCCCTTTTCACACCCCTACAATTCTCTAAAGAGGCAAACAGCCTTCCCTCTGCCTTGGATTCTGAAGTGTTCCTGTTTGTTTCATCCCAGCCCTGGCCAGATTTTTTTTTTTAATTTTTTTTTTTTATTAAAAGATACCAATATGAGATGAAATCTTTCAAGAATTTGTCCTGTAATGTGCTGTTAAGTCCGGTAGGCTGGTCACTTTCACTGCAAGATACATTTATCTACACATTATATATTGGGCATATAATATGTAAATAAATGACTTTTAGAAGAGGGATTTAATTGTTTAATTTTTCAAAGTTTTGTTTTTTAAATTCAGGGTGTTTCTGAAGTGGAGAGCCTCACAATTAATTTACTTTTTTGTTTCTGATGCTAGTGGCTAGGTAAAGTTCCCTGTCCTCTCTCTTTTCCCAGTCATCGACTGTAGTTATGTAGGGTACGGGAAGAGTTTAGCCACCTTCATAGTGCTCCCAGGACTCATGGCCTTCTCTTCTCAAAGCTGTGTTTCCATGCCAAGAAAGAAACAGGAAGAAACCTATTTTCTTTTTTATTACCAAGCCAGGAGCAAATGGCCTCAGCTCAGATCTGGAGAAACAATGCTAGAAATTGAATTCCTCCCTACATGTTGACAATAGGGATTTGAACTGGATTCTTGGGATTACTATCTAAAAAACTGGAGCGTCGAGCATTGTTTCTATCCTGCTGGTTTGGAGTTTTTTCCATAATGCTACTTATCGCCGACAAAGGCCTCTCTCCCTGTGCATCCATGCCTTACACCGTGCTGAACTGGATATTGTCCTTGTGCTCTGAAGCATCCAACTATACTTGGCAAGTACAGCTGTACAGTCCTGTCCCTGTTCTGGGTAACCATGTTACGTTCCTGAAAAGTACACAGGAGGAAAATTCAGATGTTTGCTTTTCTTTGTAATGTTATAGCACTTGTAATTGCACCATGGAGCATGCTCAGAAATATTAAATATGTCTCCCACTGGGATGTGAAAGGTCCATCGTCCGCTGAGAAGTGGTATGGGAGAATGCTTAATCAGTTATTAGAACAGCAACATAATGCATTGGCTCCCTGCAAACTGTCTTGTTGGGTTTTGATACAGAGTTGATGCTGGCTTCATTTGCCAATTGTGTTGTTTAGCCGAGAAGTAGGCAGAAAAGGGTCTTGAGACCGGGGCTGGGGGTGGGGGGCACTGATCAATCCCTGGCTTGGGACAGGAGTTTGTTGCTATACTCTTAGTGGCATCTCCTTTGTCAAAACATAGCCAAGATGTGAAATTAAAATCGTAGTTCTCTTTATTTAAAAATTCTAGGGCTTCCCTGGTGGCGCAGTGGTTGAGAGTCCGCCTGCCGATGCAGGGGACTCGGGTTCATGCCCCGGTCTGGGAGGATCCCACGTGCCGCGGAGCGGCTGGGCCCGTGAGCCATGGCCGCTGAGCCTGCGCGTCCGGAGCCTGTGCTCCACAACGGGAGAGGCCACAACAGTGAGAGGCCTGTGTACCGCAAAAAAAAAAAAAAAAAAAAATTCTAATAAATACTCAAACTTGGAAAAGCTTTTGCTCTTCCCTCCCACTAAAAGAAATATAGTATCTGGTAGGCCTGTGTCATTTAATGTTCAGTGTTTTAGGGGACATCAGTTGATGAACTTAAATTTTTGCTATCTATTCTCGGTTTGCATCTTCTCTCCCAGTCTTAAAACACGGAGCCAAAAAGCAGTGCTGGCAGTTTCCTTAGGAGACAGCTCTACCTCTGGGAAAGGAATCCTGTCCCTAAGTAAGGTTCCCAGTGGATAGAAAGCACCATGGGATTTGAGTCTAAATGCCAACTCACTGTTCATGTGTCCTACTTAAAAATGAACACACTGCTGCTTATTACCTGATTTAGAGCATTCTGAGGTTCTGTGCAAATAAATAAAGGGGACAGTAAAGTAAGTTCAGCTCAGCACTAAATGGAGTCCCCAAAACAATCTTCAAAATAAATTCTACCTTTATGATATAGATTGAAAGAGCTTTGCAGGAAAACGATTAGTACACTTGAAACAGGAACTGCATTTGTTAATAGTATTTGTGCAGTTTTTAGTGATCTGAAGATGTTTTCACTGGGCTGGTATAATAAATACACTACCCTACAAAGTCCTGTTTGGATTGTTGTTGGCGTCTTTGGGTCAGGAAAGCGAACTATGCCAAGAAGTATTTGTCAGTGACATGAATGGATCCCATTAATGCAGTTAACTGGCGAGGTTGTGCTGATGCTTCCTTAACTGACAAAAGGAGGCTTTGTCCAACACCAGAATTGTTGAAACTGATGCAGTTATCTGTTGCACTGGGATTCTGGTGAGCAGGGGTCGGTGTTTTTCCCTCCCTGGCATCATAAACACCATGGCTGTCTCCTGACGTGTAGTCACAGCCCTTTTGTGATACATTACTTAGACACATGGTTGCAGTAACCTTTCTATCTCCCCCAAAGAAAGCAAGGAAAAACAGAGGAAAGCTCAAAGTTTACCCTACTTGCAGAATATTTAGACAACACTGATTTGCCATTAATTCTGCAAGTACTCGCCTTATTCAGGCTTGGCAGAAACAGGTTCCTGTGTTCAGGGCAGATATCGAGTCTCTCTCACAATGAACGGGCACATCTTAGATTCTGATTATTACCAGAGTGCCCATCAGAGTCCACCATACTCAGGATGGAGAAAGATAGCAATGGCTTTTTTTTAATTAAAATTTGTTTTTGGTTTATAAATTGCAGCCCTTGGGGGAAACAACAGTGAGACCATGCCATTTTTTTGGACCAGGACTATATGTGAGTGAGTGAGTGAGTGAGTGTGTGTGTGTGTGTGTGTGAGAGAGAGAGAGAGAGGAGAGAGAGAGAGAGAGAGAGAGAGAGAGAGAGATAGAGAGGACTAGCAGGAGTTGGCCGCGTTAGGTTTTCTGGTTGCCTCTCAGAACAGTGCAGCCCATGAAAGAGGAGTCTTGATTTTTCTCATGGTAAACATAACAGGATGGAAAAGTTACTGAATTGACTGTTTTATTTTTACACGTGTCTGCTGCCCCATCTGCCCTGTGAGGAGAGGGTTTTCTCACTGCTGAGTCTGAGCTGAGGCCATCTGGAGGGATCAGAGAGTGTGGGAGTATCACCCTGCTAAGGCTGAGCAAGGCCTAGAAGGTGGCTTCGCCACAGGATTTCCGCCCTCTGCATTGCGTTGCCAGTGCTGTGGAAAGTGAGGCACTGGAGGCCTTGCTTCCCGCAGCCTCTGGGGAGCAGGGTGGGTCACTGCCCTCTGAGAGTGTTTGCAGTTTTTTGTACACTGTTGCTACATAGTCAAGTTCCTTCATGGCAGAGAAATATTTTCTGTTTCAGTGTTAGGAGTCAGCCCATGTAAAGTCTCTTAGACTTGCTTAGAAGAAAAAAAAAGTCACCTTTTGCTTTTAGAATTCTAGGAGGAAGAAGTTCCCCATAGAACCACGCTTCCTCCTTCTCCTTCCGCTTTCTCTTCTCCACGCACAGTGCTCATTGGGGGCTTCTTCTAACCCTCCTCAACAGAGGGGAGTAATCGGTCTTCTGATGGACATGGATGTGCGTCTCATACCTTGTACTTAACATATTTGTCATTTCCATCTAGTGCTGTGTTAATATCTTTGTTGATCTCCCCACCTGATCTTTTTTTTAAACAGCTTAGCCTGAGCCATATTTTTGTTCATTTACAAAAAGGATTTAATAACCACAATGTGATTTTTGCCACAACTGTATGATTTTTAATATTTCTGAAGTGTTCTCTAAGCCCATCCTAGTTGAGAGTGGATTTAGCGTTAGAAGAAATACCTGGAGAAATCTCCACAGTGGGATGAATTTTTGCTTAAAGAGAAATGAGAGTTGATAATATAACTCTATATCCTGGTCCCACCTGCATTTCACATCTACATCTTTACAAAAAATAGGAGACATGCAGGATAGTCAACTCAAGCATTTCTAGGGAGAGGAGATTGTTTAATGGTGATGAAATAATGCAGATGGCTCTTTGAGTTCTTATTCTTGAAGACTCTAAAAGAAGTCAGACCTGAGGCTGTGCAGTTTATACTGCCCAGTTGGGGTGGCAGTCGTTTCTTCTGAGCACTGCTGGGATGGAACCTATTTCCCCAAGGCTCTGCAGCTGTCAACCTTAGTGGCGTCAGCCTTGCTCCATCAGGGCACCCCCCCCCACTTGGGGTAGGTGGGAAAGCACCCCAGAGTCAGCCTCTGCACTCTGGGGTGAGCTTGCAACAGAGACCACACCATCCAGAAGAGCTGTGTATTCCACGTCACCTGACATGTCACCTAAAGCAGTAAGACATTTGAGATTTTCAAGTAAATTGTGAATTGCTAAATACTGCAGTCTATAGAATATACTACATCAGGTTGACTTGAGGTCATCACAGGCCCTGGGAACCTACTTTTAGGCAGACTCTCCTTTGGAAGCCAGGAGCCTTCCACTCCTGTCTCTGAAAAGGCAGCTTCACACTTCGACAATGTTTTTGCATTAGCTTGATAACCTTTCAGGGATGGGTGAAGCCTAATCGGGACATTTAAAAAACGATATCTCTCACCTTCAGAGTAATCCAATAGTTTGTCCTCCTAATCCCCTTAAAAAGTAATAAGTAAAAAGAGAAATAAAGAATCCCATTTGGTGTTGATTCTAACAGACTCCTTGAGCTGAGGCTGGCAGTCACGTGATTTGATTTTGTGTGTCTGCTACATGAAGCTTTTGAAGTGAAAAGGGCATGTCTCTCCCCTAAATCTTTGTTGATAGTGATGATCTGTGAGCCTGAGCTTGTCCTAGAAAATGAGACTGTCCACCTGGCAAGGGGAGCCCAAAGAAAAGCCTCCTTAACTCAGAATTGAGCACAGCAGGAGGGCCTCTGCGGAAGAAGGAAGTGCTTTTGGCTGAAAAAGCAAGATTAATATCTAGAAGGTGGCGAGTCATTGCTTCTGTTCCTGCAGCAATTAGGTTGTTGAATTAAATAGGTTTCCTTCAGTTTGCATTCTGAGTTCTTAACCCCAAACAGGGGCCACTAGAACAGCAAAAAAAGAGGCATTTAACCCCCTGGAGATAGGCTTTAAAAGATACAAAAGCAGCAGCCTTGTCATTTTCCAGGTTCATCACCATTTTGATGTGCTATCCGCCCTTCCACCCCCACTGCAGCCAGGCCAGATGTGAAGATTCTATAAATATTTGAGTTGGGGAACATAAATTCTGGTTCTGGAACAATTACCTACTAAATTGCTCACCATCTGTGGACGTTATCCATGGGATGTGCCTTTCAGGGAACATTTCAACAATACAGTAAAATCACTCTTCTGGGCTTGAGGCCCCAGTCAGGCATTAGGATCAAAATCTTAAGTCTTTGGAACTTCTCAGGAAGAAAGCAAGATACCCATTCCCGATGCTGGGCCTTGAGACTGGACTCCCTGTCTGTACAGTGGGGTGGAGTGGCTCACCTTCAGGAAGTCATTTCTCCAGTAATACTGGAAGTATTACTGATACGAGACTGGCTTTCTGGAAGTAATACTGATACGAGCCTGGCTTTCTGAACACTTTTGTGCTGAATTGAAAATGTTAACCTAAAGCAATAGATCCATGTAGCCTCTTCTACCTCATTACTGTCCCATTGGAAAAAAACAGCATTTCAGTGTTAAGGCTTGGTCTTAACATAATAGATATGACTTATGCCAGGGAAGATAGAGGCTGATTATGGAGACATCCACAACCGGAACAGATAGGCCTGCTCCATGTAAGTCCTCCACGGGGGCAGGTTGAAGTTAGGTCTTGGAGAGCTTCCAAAGCACTGGGGGGAGGGGAGGACTTCAAGGGCCTTCGCTCAGCCAGCAGGCGGCCTGTGCTCCTCCCGAGGACATGAAGGATTCGGAGGGAGCTGCAGGCACCTAAGCCACGGTGCGCAGACACAAACCTGCCCTTTTGCCTCCTCCCACGTGACTGAGAGCATTTTTTGCTCAGAATCCAAAGGGATTCTGTCCTCCAAAATCCAGTTTGCTTGAGGTGTTTTGTTTCGCCTCTGAGAACCTCACCCTTGCACTCACCCGTTCACGGACGTAGATGTGCTGCTCAGGGCACAGATTCACGAGGGAGTCCGGGGCCCAGCAGTTGCACAGTGTTGCATTTTGTAGTTAGGAAAACAGTTGGTCCACTCTATTATAAAAGAGACACAGCGTGGGGTGCAGTTTTATAAATGTCAGGTCCGTTTTTATTGTCTCATGGTCTGAAAACATTCAAACTGATTTATAATTGAAGAAAAAGTTGGTTAAAATGAATAAAATGTCAGTTAGTGCATCTATCTTAAAGATAACTACCAGTGTACACCATGTGTTTAAGGAAGTAGGAGCATTTGAGGATGTTGTAAAAGTAAAGCAGGTATCTCTGGCCTACCCAAGTGTTTCAGACGGAGGATGTGGAAGCCTATTAGTAGCATCTTTATATTTGATTTTGTATAAAGAGGCCAGTCTTTATTTCAAGGACCTTTTTCCCACCTACTCAATCACCTTGGTAGGGGATGGGCTCTAAGGAAGAAGCAGTGAGGCCCCAGCTCTATTTGCTGAGCTACAGGGTATGATCTCCAAACAGCATGAGGCGTATTTGAGGGGTTTCCTAACTCTGCTCACCTCCACTCCACTCATCTACCATCAGCACCAGAAGGGTTAAACTCCCTGGGACCATTCCAGTTCTGAAACAGATGAACTAGAAGAGGTGCTTCCGAACCCTGTCTTCACAAGTGTATCGCACAGGTGCAGTCTCCCTTTGGCCAAGTTCAACAGGTGTTTCCAGGGAACCCTTTGGATGGAGATAAAGTAGCCAAGATGTATTGAGTTTAACTTTTTCTGAAGGACAAAGTCTTTGTCCCTTTCCCCTCATGTTTTAGCTGAGACCTAAATGACAAAGTCTCCAGAACTGAAGACAGAGAGCCAGGGGACCATGTACCCAGGGACCAGTCCCCTGGGGATCACAGAGACTCAAACCAGACTATTCTGATTCCACCAGAACTCCACTGCTGTCCCCTTCCATCAGGACCACCCGGAAAAGCAAACAACTTAGCCTTTCCACCCCTAGGTCACCTGGTTCCTTGGTGACCATTCTGCAGAGTGAGAAATGGATCACCTGTTTAGGCAGTGTGCTGTATACTTGTAGAAAGGGTAAAAAGTGGAGTGGCCAATGGGCTGAGTACTCATCCTTGGAGAGGGTAGCAGAATAACCCCAGATGAGCTCAACAAAACCCCAGGGAATCCAAGGAAAGGCGCTTGTGTGGGAGGAGGGGTTGGTTATGGTCCCTTAACCTCTTGGGACCTTTCACAACTGGGGTGTCGCCCTTACCCCTATCCAAATGTGCTCCAGGATGTAGGAGCTCCTGACCCAGGGGTGCATGGTCTTGTTTTCCATTTTTTCGTTTGCAAAACAACCTTGCTTGGTATTGTATGGAAAAGCGCGTTTTCCTCCCTGCCCACTTGGAGCCGCCTGCCCAGGCCTGGCTTCTTCCCCAGTCTCTCAGTGCTCTTAGGAGCTGAGGGGAGCAGAATGGGTCCAGAGGAGGTGGAAGGAAACTGAGTTTTCCTGCACCCTTTCTCTAGGAGGCTGTTCTTAGGCTTCCTTCATACCTCTCTTTCCCGTGGGGGCAGGCAGGTTGTGGGGGAGGGCTGAAAAGAAAGTTCAGGTTTGGGTCTGAGACAGGTGCACAGCAGATGCAAGTCCCCCTTTTCCCCCTTTAATAGCCAGCCAGCCGTGTGTAACCATCCCCTTACTAAAGCATCCCCTCATGTGTGCCGGCTGCAGAGGACAGCAAAGCCCTCCCCCATAGTCTAGCTGGAGCTCTGGTACTATCCCTAAAATCCCACCACCCCTATATCTGACTCCTTTTTGTAAAAACAAATGCTTAAACCTGTGAGTGTGCTGTTCCTTTCTGTGTGTTCATCAGTTTCTTTCCACTTGAACTGTGTGGGAGGGAAGGGCATTGGAACTGTAGGTTGTAATATTGTGCCAACCAATAAAAACCAGTATTTCACACACATCCCTGCTTAGTCTCTGGTTTCTTTCTAAAAGTTTTCTTCGAGTCCTTCTCATCAGTCTTCTTTTGATTTTACCACCACCCTCTGCTGGACTCTTGAGAGTTGCCCCAGAGGTCAGAGGTGGCCACAGGAAGATTTGCTGTTCAGGGAATTCAAGTAAGGAATGAAGTGAAGCCCAGGAAGGTAGTGAGAGTCAGTGCCAGGGACCCCCCCGGCAGACACCCAGTGCTTCACTAGGAGCCCAGAGGGGCATGAGGGGACAGAGGTGAGCCACATCCAGGACAACAAGGGAGCACAACAAGGGGTGCTCTCCTGTGTGGAAGCAGAAGTTGGGCCTGGTGGAGCCAGGACGGGCTGGAGCGGCGTTTTGAAGATGCATGCTGGTAGGACTTGCAGGCAGAGAACAGGCAGGGCGCCGCCAGGGGGAGAGCAACATGAAGTTAGCTGTGCCCCTCCGGCTGAAGACAGATGACAAGCATTATGGGCTGGAAAATAAAGCATGATGAGGCCAAGTTAGGGAAAGCCCCAAAAGCCAGGCCAAGGAGTTTGGCTGCGTACGTGTGAAGTGCTCTTGAGCAGGGCAGTCGTGTAGAATCAGCCATGTTTGAAGAGGAGGCAGGAGAGGTTGGAAAGGAGCCACCTGGAAACTTGTGATGCCAGGCCTTAACGGACTCAAGGAGTGGACCTGGGGATGGAGAGAGGGCTGGAGAAGCAAGAATAAAGAGTGTATCACGATCAGATAAACGCGTTCATCCACTGAGGGCCCCTGGCCTCTCTGGGACTCGGGTGGCGTCACCACTTCGTTCAGCCCCAGGGCCAATTCCCAGTCAACTGGTCAGAGCACCCTTTCCTCCTAAAATTCTGATTCTGCAGGCCTCCTTTATCCCATGATGATCACCGTCCCTTCCTCTATCAAAGGATTCTTTTGCCAGATTTAGCGTGTGTAATGAGGCTGTGAGCTTATGAACGCCGATGCAAGTGATACATGCGGGAAACCACCAAATGGCCACCTCTAATCGGGATCTGGGGTTCCGGAAACTCACCGCTCGCCCACATCAGATCATGATGGGCCGTTCTGAAGGTGACCCATCCCCATCACATTCACTACATGTTGATTGTTCTTCATTCTCAGGGTAAATGCAAACTTTGGGATTACCTTGCTGCAGCCCAGTCTCCTCATAGTCTGCGGGACTCGTGGCAGGAGGGAGGGTGAGTGGGAGAGAAATCTCAAAAGGCCCCAAAACTTTGAGCACGAGTGACCAGAGGAAATCAGCCCAAAGAACACGAATGCCACCCTGACGTTGCTGAAACCAGCACTGGGGACAGTGCTGCAAAATGCATTGCACTTCCTACCCCCTTTGTTATTCTGAGGTGGCAGCTTTGACCAACTCAAGCCAGATTGAGTTGGCAGAATTCCTGCCCAAACCCCAGTCAGGCTGGCTCCCATCCTCTCTGGAGACCTGATAAACCATGCTGAAGAAACCCTGTTGTTATAAACCATGGACTTGTTTGCTTTGTGGTTTCAGACACATTTGAGGTGTGAAAGGTTTCTTTTATCTCCTTGGTCTTGTGACACCCAGCTAACATCTCAGCATCTGCGAGGTAGCCATGAGGCTCCATGTTCTATGGCCTGAATTCCAGCAATGTGCTCAAGCCAGGACATGCAGTCCTCACAGAGGCACCTGCTGGGGCGCCTGGGGGTGGGGTGAGGGGCCGATGGAGAGAGCTTGGGCAGGGGGACCATGGAAGGGTAGGATGAGTAAGGGATTCAGAAAAGGGAGGGAGGATAGGGCGGGCTGCCTGCTATAATAGAAGGTGTGAGCTTTGGAATTAAACCAGGGTTCAGGTCTCCGCTCAGCCGTTGACAAGCTCTGTGATCTTGGGCAAGTTACTGTCTGTGTTCCTTCCTATTCATTGGGGGAGAAGTCTACTTTGTGGGGTCGTCGTGAGCGTTAAATAAGTGAAGGAGTGTATGTGATGCCAGAGTTGGTGTGTGATCGTTAAATAGTGGCTGTGAGTGAACACCTGTTTGGGAAATGCCAAGGACTGTGCTGAGTTCACTAAATAAGACAAGTCACAACAGACACAATCACAATGCAAAGTGACAGATGCAATAAAAAGAAGGCAGAGAGAGTGACTAACTCCATCCCAGTGGAGCCACCATCTGAGAGGATTCATGAAGGGTAAAGGAATTCTCGACCAAGGGGACAGCATGTGCAAGGGTGCTGTGCTCGGTTAACAGCGAGTTTGCGGGGGCTGGAACGTGATAGCCGTGATGGGGAGGGAGGAGGGAGAGCCAGGAGGTGCCACGGGAAAGGCCAGCTGGGGTCAGGTGGCTTGGCTGGCTGTTTGAACTTTACTCCGCATGACTGGGAAGCCAACAAAGGTTTTAAAACAGCAGTGACTACATCGGGTTGGGCATTTGTGGAAGATGATACTACTCTCTCCTGAGTGCTCCTGGGTTGTTGTTCCAGGCCTTTATGCCAGGTGGTGTGTTCACTGCTTTACAGTTTCATCTTTGCCATCCTTGTGACACATAGGACCTTTGGTCATCACCTTCGTGACGGTAAACGAAATGGCAGCCTAGGGAAGCAAACTACTTTTTAAAAGAATTGGAGAAACCAATTCTAAAAATCACAAGGTAGAGTGCCAAGGATGTCTAAGACAGTTTTGAAAAACTACAAGGAAAAACACAGGACTACAGGGAAGTCCTGTGTTCTATCAGTATCAAGACTTTAAAGATAAAGTAACTGAAGCAATGTGATAAATGGGAATAGCTAGATAGAGAAGTGAATTAGGAAACAATAGAACAGGGGACCGAGAAACAGACCTATGCGTATGTGGGAATATGGTAAGAGCCAGAGGAGACATGCACCCGAGTGGGGAAAGGATTGGTCCTTCAGTAAATGGTGTTGGAACAATTGGCTAGACAAATGAAAAAAAATAAATTTAGATCCCTACCTCACACCATACAGTGAAAATAAACTCGCAAATGTGTAAAATGAGTCATAAAGCTTTTAGAAGAAAATACAGAAGTAATACATCCAAGGTCACACAGGTAATAAATGGAAGAACTGTAGTCAAACCCAGGGGGTCTGACTCCAGAACCTGCCTTCTCACCCACTTAGTAGTACTCTCTCCTGGTCACTTTAGAGTGTAAGATGGACCAGAGCAAGCGGAAACTGAAATCAGGGAGGTGGTGAATGAATTTGCATCTGGTCCCCAAACACCTGACATGAAGGGTTGCTGAGGAGGCAGAGGGAGAGACTTCCTCATGTCCTCATGTAATCACCATCACTCAGCCAACAGGTCGGGCACTGATGAGGTGCCAGCACACTGCCAGGTGTCTGTGAGGGAGATCATCAGGAACTCCACGAATAGGTATTGAGAGTGTATGGGTAGCCATGACACTTAAGAAGGTGTGAAGAGGATAAAAATAAGGGAACAGTGGTGAATCATTATGTGGTTAGGCCTGGAAGGATTTTAGGGATCATCTAATACTTTCATTTTACAGATTGGGAAATAGGCACAGTGAGAAGGGACTTTTCACCAGTATTCGAGTTTGGAACCCTGAGCAAAGAATACATATCTCTGGCCATGCTGTAAATAACCAGCTCTTCTGGCTCTGTGGACATGAAAGTATATTTTTTAATGGTTATCCCATTCTTGGCCACCAAACTCTATCTAAGCCGGTGCCAAGTCTAAACCCACGTCCATCACTTCATCACTCACTCACTCACCATTATTTACTTGGTATTTCTTGTCCCCATCTCCTCCCCCTGCAGCCCCCCTACAGAATCCCAATCCTGAATTCACCCCTCCTATGCAAGAGCTGAGCCTGCCCAGAGAAAACCATGTCCTGTGGGGTCACTATGGGTTTATGCGTCCCCTCTAGTGGGCCTCCAGTGCCGCCCATCAATGGCTACTGACTGGCACACTGACGAATCCAAAGGCCACTTATCTTCTCCCTGACTTCACTGACCCCCTCCCTGCCACCTGCCCCCACCACCACCACAGTGTCCTGGCTACACTTCTGGTTCTCCTCCTACCCATAGCTTTCAGAGTAAAGTTCTAATACCCTAGAGTAGTACCCAATATCTTTTGTGATTTGGCCCCTGCCCACCTCTGCAGACTCATTTCTTGCCACCCACCTTGCCCTTCTTTTCCCCTGGCCTCATAGAACATTTTGCACTTCTTCAAAGGTACCATGTACCATTGCACTGCTTCACAATTCACATGTGCTGTGCTATTCTTTGGGAAAGATGTCCAAGATCCTGTCCCCTAGGAGGAGCTGAGTGACTCCTGTGCATGCCCCCAGTCTGAAGGCAGGGAAATATCTCTGTTCTTTGCATCCAGCTGAATGGTTCAGAGCAGGTACCTAGGAAATGCTGGATGGAAGAAGCAAAGAGCCATGGCATTTGGGGATGTCCACAGCACAAAGAATGTCTGCCTAGTGTCACTCTGTTCTCTCAACAACACACACACACACACACGCATGCACACACACACAGACACACACACACACACTTCACTTTCCCCCAGGCCTGAAAGCAAATGTAGAACTACCCTCAGGGATGGGGAGAGAGAAGTTTGGAACAGGTGGAGGTGGGGGTAGTTAAGGGTGATATTCAACCAGCGTGGTGCCCACCAACAAATCAGAACAAACACCATATTGAAGCCTGTCCTCTGAGACCCCTTCCCCAGCTTCCTCTTCTTGCCTTGAACTTGGGAGTTAGAGGGAAAGCAGGGAGGAAACCCCCAGTTCCTGCTACTCCACTTACCTCTCAGCCCAGGATCCGGTGAACTTTCCCAGGTGAAGGGCAGGAGCTAAATGGAAGGCTGGTCACTTTCAGCACAGCCTGTGTCTGAAACAGGCAAGGAAAGCCAAGTTAGGATTCAGACTGGAGAAGGGAGGGGTGGTTATGGGGATTTGCAGTTTGGGGGGGTGGAGTCGAGGGGAATTTGTTTTACTTGGAGGGAACTTGATCTGAGGAAATTGAGTGGACCGATTATAACAGCTAATATTTGACTGTGCTTTCCAGTTTACCAAGTACTTTCCCATCAGTTCAGACAATTCCTTGAACACTTACTGCCTGTACAAGGCTAAGGGCTAAGGGCCAGGACACTGACCTTCACATCTACCCTGAGAGGCAGGTACTTTGATCCCCAGCTCACTGTCGATGGAGCTGGAGCCTGGAGGAGACTGAAGGACAAGGGAAAGTAGATTGGGTGTGGGTAAGATTTAGAAGGTGAAGGAAAGCTGCGGGGAAGCAAATACCTTGAAGTCAGGCCTCTGGTGCTGTCAGGGGCTGGCCAGTAGGGACCCCGAAGTGGAGGGAGCCCCAAACCTCCACTCCTCAGGCTGCCAGTGATGTCACAATGGCAGGTGCGGGAACTGTGGGGTCCCTCTCCACCTCAACCCCACTGATCTTTATCCCGGAATGGGGTGAGGGCCGGCTCCACTAGGCAGCGTCTCAGAAGCTCGGTTTCCACTCCTTCCGGAGCAGCCCTCTGCTCCGCCCTCCAGAAAGAGGCCAATGGGCTTCTGGAAGGTGGAGAAGAACAGCGGAAGTAAAGGTATGGAGGTGGGAAAATGGGATGCATGCAGAAAACCAGGTAACTGCACAAAAATAAATGAGCCAATGTAAGAAAGAGCCAGGAAGAAAGTGGGATTATGAGTAATTTAATTTTCTTCTTTGTGACTTTGTATGTTTTCCAACTCTTGGTAGTAATTTGTTTTTGCAATCAAAAACAATCAGATTGTTTTGTAATCCCTTACGTTTCTGGAGCATGTTATTATTTACCTAATGCTTAAGCCCATAATTTTTTTTTTTTTTTTTTTTTTGGCCATGCCATGCGCAGCTTGCAGGATCTTAGTTCCCCGCCAGGGATTGAACCCAGCCCTTGGTAGTGAAAGCGTGGAGTCCTAACCACTGGATATCCAGAGAATCCCCCATAAATGTAATTTCTTTCAATCAACAATAATCTTATTTATGAGGTGGGCATTATCAGTTACGTTTTGGAGTCAGGGACTCAGGTTCCAAGGTGTTGAGTGACTTAGTTGAAGCCACAAGAATAGCCAGTAGTGGGCTCAGGGCACTTTGGGCCAGCCCGGCAAGGTTGAGCCTGGGCAATGTGATGGTGGCCAACAAGATTCTGCTACAGTCTTGGTTCCTTTTTCTTTGTATGTCTCCCCCTTCCCAATCCCTGGGCATTGGCCTATTGACTCACCTGTCATTAACTCCATTAACTCATTTATAAAATAAATATGCATTGATCCATATTTATTGAGTTATTCTTTACTCATCATATTTTTAAAAACTGTATTGAGGGGCTTCCCTGGTGGTGCAGTGGTTAAGCATCTGCCTGCCAATGCAGGGGACACAGGTTTGAGCCCTGGTCCAGGAAGATCCCACATGCCATGGAGCAACTAAGCCCGTGCGCCACAACTACTGAGCCTGTGCTCTAGAGTCCATGAGCCACAACTACTGAGCCCACATGCCACAGCTTCTGAAGCCCGCGTGCCTAGAGCCTGTGCTCTGCAACAAGAGAAGCCACTGCAACGAGAAGCCTGCACACTGCAACGAAGAGTAGCCCCCGCTCACTGCAATTAGAGAAAGCCCGCATGCAGCAATGAAGACCCAATTCAGCCAAAAATAAATTAATTTTTAAAAACTGTATTGAGCTACAATTAACATAAGCTGCACACATTTAAAGTGTACAGTTTAATACATCTTGACATATGTGTTCAAATGATACTATCATAACCAAGGTAATAGACCTATCCCTCACCCCCAAAATTTCCTTTGTGCCTCTTTGTGACCCCTCTCACCTGACCCTCACAATCCTTCTTCAAGTAAACACTAATCTGCTTTCTGTCACTATAGTTTAGTCTGCATTTTCTAGAGTTTCATATAATAGAATCATACATTAGAATTTGTGTATATTGCAAGGTATGGATTCAAGATGATAATTTTTGCATATAGATAACCAGTTGTTCCAGTACCATTCCCTAAAAAGGCTATCCTATTCTTAGTTTGCTGTGTTTTTGGTTTTGGTTTTTTGTTTTCTTTTGTTTTGGCCACGCCGTGTGGCATGTGGGATCTTAGTTCCCCAACCAGGGATTGAAACCATGTTCCCTGCACTGGGAGCACGGATTCTTCTTTTTTTTTTTTTTAATCATGAAAATGTCATTTAATGCAAGTTTCTATCAATATATACCTCCCATGCTTGATTTCCTAATAGTGTATATTTTTTAAATAAATTTATTTAGGCTGTGTTGCGTCTTCATTTCTGTGTGAGGGCTTTCTCTAGTTGCGGCGAGTGGGGGCCACTCTTCATTGCGGTGCGCGGGCCTCTCATTGTCGCGGCCTCTCCTGTTGCGGAGCGCAAGCTCCAGACGCGCAGGCCAAGTAGCCGTGGCTCACGGGCCCAGTTGCTCCCCGGCATGTAGGATCTTCCCAGACCAGGGCTCGAACCCGTGTCCCCTGCATTGGCAGGCAGATTCTCAACCACTGCGCCACCAGGGAAGCCCTATAGTGTATTTTTGTTTGTTTGTTTCATGAATGTTTGAAAATGTCTTTATCTTCATTCTTCTTTTTTTACCATGAAAATATCATTTAATTCAAGTTTCTATCAATATGTACCTCCCATGCTTGATTTCCTAATAGTGTATTTTTGTTTGTTTTTTGAATGTTTGAAGATGTTTTTATCTTCTTTTCTTTCTTAACATCTTTATTGGAGTATAATTGCTTTACAATGGTGTGTTAGTTTATGCTTTATAACAAAGTGAATCAGCTATACATATACATATGTTCCCATATCTCTTCCCCCCTGTCTCCCTCCCTCCCCCCCTCCCTATACCACCCCTCTAGGTGGTCACAAAGCACCGAGCTGGTCTCCCTGTGCTATGCGGCTGCTTCCCACTAGCTATCGGTTTTACATTTGGTAGTGTATATATGTCCATGCCACTCTCTCACTTTGTCCCAGCTTACTCTTCCCACTCCCTGTGTCCTCAAGTCCATTCTCTACATCTACGTGTTTATTCCTGTCCTGCCCCTAGGTTCTTCAGAACCTTTTTTTTTTTTTTTTTTTTTACATTCCATATATATGTGTTAGCATATGGTATTTGTTTTTCTCTTTCTGACTTACTTCACTCTTCACTCTAGGTCCATCCACCTCACTACAAATAACTCAATTTCATTTCTTTTTATGGCTTAGTAATATTCCACTGTATATATGTGCCACATCTTCTTTATCCATTCATCTGTCGATGGACACTTGGGTTGCATCCATGTCCTGGCTATTGTAAATACAGCTGCAATGAACATTGTGGTACATGACCTTTTTGAATTATGGTTTACTCAGGGTATATGCCCAGTTATGGGATTGCTGGGTCGTATGGTAGTTCTATTTTTAGTTTTATAAGGAACCTCCATACTGTTCTCCATAGTGGCTGTATCAATTTACATTCCCACCAACAGTGCAAGAGGGTTCCCCTTTCTCCACACCCTCTCCAGAATTTATTGTTTGTAGATTTTTTGATGATGGCCATTCTGACTGGTGGAAGGTGATACCTCATTGTAGTTTTGATTTGCATTTCTCTAATGATTAGTGATGTTGAGCATTCTTTCATGTGTTTGTTGGCAATCTGTATATCTTCTTTAGAGAAATGTCTGTTTGGGTCTTCTGCCCATTTTTGGATTGGATTGTTTGTTTTTTTGATTTTGAGCTGCTTGTAAATTTTGGAGATTAATCCTTTGTCTGTTGCTTCATTTGCAAATATTTTCTCCCATTCTGGGGGTTGTCTTTTCATATTGTTTATGTTTTCCTTTGCTGTGCAAAAGATTTTAAGTTTCATTAGGTCCCATTTGTTTATTTTTGTTTTTATTTCCATTTCTCTAGGAGGTGGGTCAGACAGGATCTTGCTGTGATTTATGTCATAGAGTGTTCTGCCTATGTTTTCCTCTAAGAGTTTTATAGTGTTTGGCCTTACATTTAGGTCTTTAATCCATTTTGAGTTTACTTTTGTGTATGGTGTTAGGGAGTGTTCTAATTTCATTCTTCTACATGTAGCTGTCCAGTTTTCCCAGCACCACTTATTGAAGGGGCTGTCTTTTCTCCACTGTATATTCTTGCTTCCTTTATCAAAAATAAGGTGACCATATGTGCATGGGTTTATCTGGGCTTTCTATCCTGTTCCATTGATCTATATTTCTGTTTCTGTGCCAGTACCATACTGTCTTGATTACTGTAGCTTTGTGGTATAGTCTGAATTCCAGGAGACTGATTCCTCCAGCTCCGTTTTTCTTTCTCAAGATTGCTTTAGCTCTTTGGGGTCTTTTGTGTTTCCATACAAGTTGTGAAATTCTTTGTTCTAGTTCTATGAAAAATGCCATTGGTAGTTTGATAGGGATTGCATTGAATCTGTAGATTGCTTTGGGTAGTATAGTCATTTTCACAATGTTCGTTCTTCCAATCCAAGAACATGGTATATATCCTTCCATCTATTTGTATCATCTTTCATTTCTTTCATCAGTGTCTTATAGCTTTCTGCATACAGGTCTTTGTCTCCTTAGGTAGGTTTATTCCTAGGTATTTTATTCTTTTTGTTGCAGTGGTAAATGGGACTGTTTCCTTAATTTCTCTTTCAGATTTTTCATCATTAATGTATAAGAATGCAAGTGATTTCTGTGCATTAATTTTGTATACTGCTACTTTACCAAATTCATTGATTAGCTCTAGTAGATTTCTGGTCGCATCTTTAGGATTCTTTATGTATAGTATCCTGTCATCTGCAAACAGTGACAGCTTTACTTCTTCTTTTCCCATTTGGATTCCTTTTATTTCTTTTTCTTCTCTGATTCCTGTGGCTAAAACTCCCAAAACTATGTTGAATAACAGTGGTGAGAGTGGACAGTCTTGTCTTGTTCCTGATTTTAGAGGTAATGGTTTCAGTTTTTCACCATTGAGAACGATGTTGACTGCGGGTTTGTCATATATGGCCTTTATCATGCTCAGGTAAGTTCCCCCATGCCTACTTTCTGGAGGATTTTTATCGTAAATGGGTATTGAATTTTGTCAAAAGCTTTTTCTGCATCTATTGAGATGTTGATGTGGTTTTTCTCCTTCAATTTGTTAATATCGTTTATCACATTGATTGATTTGCGTATATTGAAGAATCCTTGCATTCCTGGGATAAACCCCACTTGGTCATGGTGTATGATTCTTTTAATGTGCTGTTGGATTCTGTTTGTTAGTATTTTGTTGAGGATTTTTGCATCTATGTTCATTAGTGATATTGGCCTGTAGTTTTCTTTCTTTGTGACATCTTTGTCTGGTTTCGGAATCAGGGTGATGGTGGCCTCGTAGAATGAGTTTGGTAGTGTTCCTCCCTCTGCTATATTTTGGAAGAGTTTGAGAAGGATGGGTGTTAGCTCTTCTCTAAATGTTTGATAGAATTCACCTGTGAAGCCATCTGGTCCTGGGCTTTTGTTTGTTGGAAGATTTTTAATCACAGTCTCAATTTCAGTGGTTGTGCTTGGTCTGTTTATATTTTCTATTTCTTCCTCGTTCAGTCTTGGAAGGTTGTGCTTTTCTAAGAATTCGTCCATCTCTTCTAGGTTGTCCATTTTATTAGCATATAGTTTCTTGTAGTAATCTCTCATGATCCTTTGTATTTCTGCAGTATCAGTTTTTACTTCTCTTTTTTCATTTATAATTATATAGATTTGAGTCTTCTCCCTTTTTTTCTTGATGAGTCTGGCTAATTGCTTATCAATTTTGTTTATCTTCTCAGAGAACCAGCTTTTAGTTTTATTGAATTTTGTTATTTTTTCCTTCATTTCTTTTTCATTTATTTCTGATCTGATCTTTATGATTTCTTTCCTTCTGCTAACTTTGGGGGTTTTTTGTTCTTCTTTCTCTAATTTCTTTTTTTTTTTTTTTTTTTTTGCAGTACGCGGGCCTCTCACTGCTGTGGCCTCTCCCGCCGCGGAGCACAGGCTCCGGACGCGCAGGCTCAGCGGCCATGGCTCACGGGCCCAGCCGCTCCGCGGCATGTGGGATCTTCCCCGACCGGGGCACGAACCCGTGTCCGCTGCATCGGCAGGCGGATTCTCAACCACTGCGCCACCAGGGAAGCCCTCTAATTTCTTTAGGTGTAAGGTTAGGTTATTTATTTGAGATGTTTCTTGTTTCTTGAGGTAGGATTATATTGCTATAAATTTCCCTCTTAGAACTGCTTTTGCTGCATCCCATAGGTTTTGGGTCATCGTGTTTTCGTTGTCATTTGTTTCTAGGTATTTTTTGATTTCCTCTTTGATTTCTTCAGTGATCTCTTGGTTATTTAGTAACGTATTGTTTAGCCTCCATGTGTTTGTATTTTTTTACAGATTTTTTTCCCTGTAATATCTAGTCTCATAGCGTTGTGGTTGGAAAAGATACTTGATACGAATTCAGTTTTCTTAAATTTACCAAGCCTTGA
This sequence comes from Phocoena sinus, assembly GCF_008692025.1. Classification (NCBI taxonomy): domain Eukaryota; kingdom Metazoa; phylum Chordata; class Mammalia; order Artiodactyla; family Phocoenidae; genus Phocoena; species Phocoena sinus. Next base: position 64,279,051 of record NC_045773.1, on the reverse strand, counting down.
TTTGTGACCCAATATATGATCTATCCTGGAGAATGTTCCATGAGCACTTGAGAAGAAAGTGTATTCTGTTGTTTTTGGATGAATGTCCTGTAAATATCAATTAAGTCCATCTTGTTTAATGTATCATTTAAAGCTTGTGTTTCCTTATTTATTTTCATTTTGGATGATCTGTCCATTGGTGAACGTGGGGTGTTATAGTCCCCTACTATGATTGTGTTACTGTTGATTTCCCCTTTTCTGGCTGTTAGCATTTGCCTTATGTATTGAGGTGCTCCTATGTTGGGTGCATAAATATTTACAATTGTTATATCTTGTTCTTGGATTGACCCCTTGATCGTTATGTAGTGTCCTTCTTTGTCTCTTGTAATAATCTTTATTTTAAAGTCTATCTTGTCTGATATGAGAATTGCTACTCCAGCTTTCTTTTGATTTCCATTTGCATGGAATACCTTTTTCCATCCCCTCACTTTCAGTCTGTATGTGTCCCTAGGTCTGAAGTGGGTCTCTTGTAGACAGCATATATATGGGTCTTGTTTTTGTATCCATTCAGCCAGTCTGTGTCTTTTGGTTGGAGCATTTAATCCATTTACATTTAAGGTAGTTATCGATATGTATGTTCCTATTACCATTTTCTTAATTGTTTTGGGTTTGTTATTGTAGGTCTCTTCCTTCTCTTGTGTTTCCTGCCTAGAGAAGTTCCTTTAGCATTTGTTGTAAAGCTGATTTGGTGGTGCTGAATTCACTTAGCTTTTGCTTGTCTGTAAAGTTTTGAATTTCTCTGTCGAATCTGAATGAGATCCTTGCTGGGTAGAGTAATCTTGGTTGTAGGTTTTTCCCTTTCATCACTTTAAATATGTCCTGCCACACCCTTCTGGCTGCAGAGTTTCTGCTGAAAGATCAGCTGTTAGCCTTATAGGGATTCCCTTGTATGTTATTTGTTGTTTTTTCCCTTGCTGCTTTTAATATTTTTTCTTTGTATTTAATTTTTGATAGTTTGATTAATATGTGTCTTGGCGTGTTTCTCCTTGGATTTATCCTGTATGGGACTCTCTGCGCTTCCTGGACTTGATTATTTCCTTTCCCATATTAGGGAAGTTTTCAACTGTAATCTCTTCAAATATTTTCTCAGCCCCTTTCTTTTTCTCTTCTTCTTCTGGGACCCTTATAATTTGAATGTTGCTGCGTTTAATGTTGTCCCAGAGGTCTCTGAGACTGTCCTCAATTCTTTTCATTCTTTTTTATTTGTTCTGCTCTTTGGTAGTTATTTCTACTATTTTCTCTTCCAGGTCACTTATCTGTTCTTCTGCCTCAGTTATTCTGCTATTGATTCCTTCTAGAGAATTTTTAATTTCATTTATTGTGTTGTTCATCATTGTTTGTTTGCTCTTTAATTCTTCTCGGTCCTTGTTAAACATTTCTTGTATTTTCTCCATTCTATTTCTAAGATTTTGGATCATCTTTACTATCATTACTCTGAATTCTTTTTCCGGTAGACTGCCTATTTCCTCTTCATTTGTTTGGTCTGGTGGGTTTTTACCTTGCTTCTTCATCTGCTGTGTGTTTCTCTATCTCCTCATTTTGCTTAACTTACTGTGTTTGGGGTCTCCTTTTTGCAGGGTTCAGGTTCGTAGTTCCCGTTATTTTTGGTTTCTGCCCCTAGTGGCTAACGTTGGTTCAGTGGGTTGTGTAGGCTTCCTGGTGGAGTGGACTGGTGCGCGTTCTGGTGGATGAGGCTGGATCTTGTCTTTGTGGTGGGCAGGACCACGTCCAGTAGTGTGTTTTGGGGTGTCTGTGACCTTATTATGATTTTAGGCAGCCTCTCTGCTAATGTGTGGGGTTGTGTTCCTGTCTTGCTAGTTTTTTGGCATAGGGTCTCCAGCAGTGTAGCTTGCTGGTCGTTGAGTGGAGCTGGGTCTTAGTGATGAGATGGAGATCTCTGGGAGAGCTTTTGCCATTTGATATTACATGGAGCTGTGAGGTCTCTGGGGGACCAATGTCCTGAACTCTGGGAGCATGGATTCTTAACCACTGTGCCACCAGGGAAGACCTCAGCTGTGTTTTTATCATGAAGGGATGTTGAATTTTTGTCAGATGCTTTTCTGCATCTATTGAGTTATGTGGTTGTTTTCCTTTGTCCTGTTAATGGGCTGTATGACATTGATTTTCCTATAGTTGAAACACCCCTTCCATTCCTAGGGTAAATCCCATTTGCTCATTGTGTATAATCCTTTTTACTGTGCTATTGGATTTGGTCTGCTAGTATATTATTGAAGATTTTTGTCTATGTTTATAAGGAATATTGATCTATAGTTTTCTTATGGAATCTTTCTCTGGCTTTGGTATCAGGATAATGTTGGCCTCAAGGAATGTGTTAGAAAGTGTTCCCCTCCTCTAATTTTTGGTAGAGTTGATGTTAGGATTGATGAATTGGATTGATGTTAATTCTTCTTTAAATGTTTGGTAGAATTGGCCAGTGAAGACATCTAGTCCTGACTTTTCTTTGTTGGGAGGTTATTGATTCCTGATGCAATCTTCTTGCTTATTACAGGTCTGTTGAGAATTTCTATTTCCTCTTGAATAAGTTTTAATAATTTGCATGTCTTTAGGAATTTGTTGATTCATCCAGATTATCTTGTTTGCATATAATAGTTCATAGTGTTCTCTTATAATCCTTTTAATTTCTGTTTTCATTTCCGGTTTTAGTTATTTTCATCTTCCATTTTTTTTAGTCAGTCTAACTAAAGTTTTGCTATCTTTTCAAAGAACAAACTGTTGATTTTGTTGATTCTCTCTATTGTTCCCACCCCATTTAATTTATTTGTGCTCTATATTATTTCCTTCCTTCCTTTAGTTTGCCCTACTTTTTCTAGTTCCTTAGGGTTTTTTTTTTTTTTAAACTACTGAACTGTTTTATTTTTCTTTATTTTTTTGGCTGCATCGGGTCTTAGTTGCAGCACGCAGGATCTTTGTTGAGGCATGTGCATGTGGGATCTTTTTGTTGTGGCGCGCGGGCTTCTCTCTAATTGTGGCATGTGGGATCTCTCTCTAGTTGCAGCGTGCAGGCTCCAGGGTGCATGGGCTCTGTAGTTTGCCACATGTGGGCTCTCTCACTGAGGCACACGAGGTCAGTAGTTGTGGCACACAGGCTTAGTTGCCCAGTGGCATGTGGGATCTTACTTCCCTGACCAGGGATCAAACCCATGTCCCCTGCACTGGAAGGTGGATTATTTACCACTGGACCAGCAGGGAAGTCCCTCTAGTTCCTTAAGTTTTAAAGTTTGGTTGTTTATCTGAGATCTTCTATTAATGTAGGCATTTACAACTGTAAATTTCCCACTGAGTACTGCTTTTACTATATCCCATAAGTTTTTGGCATGTCTCAAAGTATTTTCTAATTTCCCTAGTGGTCTTCTTTAATCCACTGTTTTTTTAAGAGTGTGTTATTTACTTTCCGCATATTTGCTAATTTTCCAGTTTTCCTTCTGCTACTGATTTCTAGATTAATTCCATTGTGGTCAGGGAAGATGCTTTGTATGATTTTAATCCTTTTAAATTTATTCAGAGTTCTTTTATTACCTTACATTTACATTAATAAGAGATATTGATCTGTAGTTTCCTTTTGTGTGTTTGTCTGGCTTTGGTATGAGGGCAATGCTGAGTTAGAACGAGTTAGCAAGTATTCCTTTTCTTTCAATTTTTTGGAAGAATTTGAGAACGATTGGTATTAATTCTCCTTTAGATTTTTGGTAGAATTAATCAGTGAAGCCATCTGGTCCTGGTCTTTTCTTTGTTAGGAGGTTTTAAAATGTATTAAAATTTGTTTTGTGGCCTAACATACGATCTATCCTGGAGAATGCTCCAGGTGTACTTGAGAACAATGTGTATTCTTTAGGACGAGTGTTCTTTATGTCTTTTAGGTCTAGTTGGTTTATAGTGTTTTTCAAGTACTCTATTTCCTTATTGATCTTCTGTATAGGACATTCTTTCCATTATTGAAAGTAAGGTATTGAAGTCTCCAACTATTAGTGTAGAACTGTCAGTTTCTCCCGTGTCAGTTTCTCCCGTCGGTTTTGTCAATATTTGCTTCATATATCTTGGGACTGTGTTGTTTGCTGCATATATAATTGTTATAACTTCTTCATGATTTTCCCTTCTTATCAATATAAAATGTCCTCTTTTGTCTCTTGTAACAGTTTTTGACTTAAAATCTATTTTGTCCAATATTAATATAGCCACCCTAGGTCTCTTTTGGTTATTCTTTACATAGAATATCTTTTCCATCCTTTCACTTTCAACTTATTTGTGTCTTTGGGTCTAAAGTGAGTCTCTTGCCAGCAGCATATACTTGGATTGGATCTCTCTCTCTTTTTTTTTTTTTTTAACATTTTAAACTGTTTCTAAGTGTACAGTTCAGTGGCATTAAATACACTGTTATGCAAGCATTACTACCATCCATCTCCAAAAAGTTTTTCATCTTCTCAAGCTGAAACCCCGTACCCATTAAACAATAGCTTTATTCCCTCCCACCCAGCCCCCCCGCCCCAGCCCCTGGCAACTACCGTTCTACTTTTTATCTATATGAGTTTGACTACTCTAGGTACCTCATATAAGTGAAATCGTACCTTATTTGTTCTTTCGTGACTGGTTTCTTTCACTTAGCATAATGTCTTCAAGGTTCATCCATGTTGTAGGTGTGTCAATATCCCATTGTACATATGTACCATATTTTGTTTATCCACTTACCTGTCGATGGGCACTTGGGTTGCTTCCACATTTTGACTATTGTGGAGAATGATGCTATGTACTTGAGTATACAGATATCTGTCTGAATCCCTTCTTTCCATTCTTTGTGGTATATACCCAAAAGTGTAATTGCTGGATCATATGGTAATTCTATTTTCAATTTTTTGAGGAACCACCATACTGTTTTCTGTAGTGACTGCACCATTTTATTCCCACCAGCAGTACACAAGAGTTCCTTTTTCTGTACATCCTCACCAACATTTGTTATTTTCTGTTTTGTTTTGTTTTAAATAATAGCCATCCTAATGGATATGAAGTGGTATCTCATTGTAGTTTGATTGGCAGTTCCCTAATGATTAGTGATGTTGAGCATCTTTTCATGTACTTATTTGGCCATTTGCATGTCTTCTCTGGAGAAATTTTTTTTCATATCCTGTTAGATCATTTTAAAATCCATTCTGCCTTTTTTTGTGATAGAATATACATAAAATTTAGCATTTTAATCATTTTGAAATATACAAATCAGTGGCATTAAATACATTCATAATATTGTGCACCTATCACCAATCTGTCTTTTAATTGGTGAGTTTAATCCATTTACATTTAAAGTGATTACTGATATTGAAGGACTTACTTCTGCTATAGTACTGTTTTCTGTGTGTGATATCTTTTTCGTTCCTTAATCCTTCCAGTACTGACTTCTTTTGTGTTTGATTTTTCTCCTAGTATGTACCATTTTGATTTCCTCTTCATTTCCTTTTCTATGTATTTCCTACTTGTTTTTGTAGTGGTTACCATGGAGGTTACAATTAACATCCTAAGATTAACAGTTGATTTATCATCAGAAACCACGAAGGCTAGAAACCAGTAGAATGATATATTTAAAGAAGTGACAGGAAAACACAAACAAAAACCTGTCAACCAGTAATTCTATATCCAGAAAAATTGTCCTTCACAATTAAGGAGAAGTTCAGACATTCCCAGATTAACAAAAACTAACAGCATTTGTTTAGTAGACCTGCCCTACAAGAAATGCTACAGGGAGTCATTCAGACTGAAACAAAAAGGCACTAGATAAAAGTTCACTGATAAAGGTAAGTACAAGGTAAATATAAAAGCCAGTATTGGGCTTCCCTGGTGGCGCAGTGGTTGAGAGTTCGCCTGCCGATGCAGGGCGCGCGGGTTCGTGCCCCGGTCCGGGAGGATCCCGCGTGCCGCGGAGCGGCTGGGCCCGTGGGCCGTGGCCGCTGGGCCTGCGCGTCTGGAGCCTGTGCTCCGCAACGGGAGAGGCCCGCGTACCGCAAAGAAAAAAAAAAAAAAAAAAAAAGCCAGTATTATTGTATTCTGGGTATGTAACTCTTTTCTGATTCTTACATGGTTTAAAAGACAGATGCATAAAACAATAATTATAAATCTATGTTAATACGCATGCAATATATAAAGATGTATTTGTAACAATACCAAGTTCAAGGGGGACATAGAATTGAATAGGAGGAATTAATGTATGCTATTGAAGCTAAGATGGTATAAATTTAACCTAGATTACTATACATTTATCTATTTCTTAGGTGAGCTTTGGTAATTCGTGTCTTTCCATCTATTCTTCATTTCAACTAAGTTATTGAATTTATTGGCAAAAAGTTGTTCCTAATAGTCCCTTATTATTCTTTTATTATCTGTAGAAACTGTTGTGATCTTACCTCTTTCATTCCTAATATTGGTGATTTGTATTTTCTCTCTTTTTTCCTGATCAATCTGGCTAGAGGTTTATCAATTTTGTTGATCTTCTCAAGAAGCAGCTTATGGTTTCATTGATGTTCTGTTTTCTATTACATGGATTTCTGCATTGATCTTTGTTATTTTCTTCTGTATACTTTGGTTTCAGGTGGAAGCTGAGGTCGTTGACATATCTTTCTTTTTTTAAATAGATACTTAGTGCTATAAATTTCTCTAACAGAGATGTCCCACAAATTCTGATACACCACTGCATTTGCATTTTCATTCAGTTCAAAATAATTCCTAATTGATCCAGAGGTGTGTTATTCATTTTCCAAATAGCTGGGAATTTTCCAAGGATCTTTTTTTTATTGATTTCTAATATAATTCCACTGTGATCAGAACACATACTTCGTTATGACTTGAATCCTTTTTAATTTATTGAGACTTGTTTTATGGCCCATAATATGATCTGTCTTGATAAATCTTCTGTGTACACTTAAGAATATGTATTCTGCTAGTGTTAGGTGGAGGATTCTATAAAGGTCAAGTTGGTTGATAGTGTTGTTCTAGTTTACTATATCCTGGCTGATTATTTGCTTGTTTTATCTACTATTCAGAGGGTAGTACTGAAATCTCTGACTAAAACTGTGATTGTTTTTTCTTGGAGTTCTATCCATTTTTGTGTCATATATTTTGAAGCTCTCTTATGGGGCACATGAACATTTAGAATTGTTATGTCCTCAATTAGTCAACCCCTTTGTCATTATGAACTGAACTTTTTTTCATCTCTGGTAATATTCTCTGCTCTGAAATCAACTTTGCCTGATTTTATTATAGCCTTCCCAGCTTTCTTTTGACAAGCATAAACATGGTGTATCTTTTCCCATCTTTTTGCTTTTACCCTATTGGAGTCTTTACATTCAGAGTACACTTCTTGTGGGCAACATGTAATTGTGTCTTACTTTTTTATCCATTCTGATAATCTCTGCCTTTTAATTGGGTTGATTATTTTATTATTATTATTATTATTATTTTGGCCATGCTGTGCAGCATGCGGGATCTTAGTTTCCCGACCAGGGATCAAACCCGTGTCCCCTGCAATGAAAGGATGGAGTCTTAATCACCGGACTGCCAGGGAAGTCCCTTAATTGGGTTGTTTAGACCATTTACTTTTAATGTGATTATTGATATATTTAGGTTTCAGTTTATCATCTTATTTGTTTTCTGGTTGTCTCATCTCTTCTTTGTTACCCTTTTCCTCTTTTTCTCCCTTCTTTTGGATTACTTGAGAGTTTTTAATTCTGTTTTATCTCTTTTGTTGACTTACATAAAATAACTCTGTTATTTTAAGGTTTACATTATGTAGATTTAACTTATAACAGTTCATCTTATCACAGGAACAAACCAGGCCTCAAATGCAGTCCCAGAGTAGCTGCCAGAACAGAGCTGTCCAAGGAAGAGGGAGGGAAGGGGCCCGCCCATCATCCCATTCTGCCTTACCCTTGGTGATCACACCACGGGCCTTGGGAAGTCATTACACCACTCAGGGCCTCAGCTTACTCACTGTAAACTGAGGTTGTCCCAGCTGCCCTGCCTACCTTGGAATGGTGTTCTGTCCTAGGAGTAAAGACCCCTGTGCCTTTCCACACACTGGCCTAGCTAATGCAATCACTAGGCCTGCTCCAAGGACCACTAGACCCTCTATAGATATGTGGTTGGAAGTCCTGAGGATGGGAACAACAGTTGGGTGTGTGGTCAGCCAAGGGGGCCTGGATCTAAAACATACTACTTGATCCCTACTTCCTTGTAAGGTGAGGGAGGCCCTGCCTGGGGAGGTGCCTCCTTCCTCTGCCCTCAGGTCTAACAGAAGACTCTTATGGGTGGTCTCCCTACTCTCCAGACTCAAAGGCAGAGAATACCAGGAAATCTACCTGGAGCCTTCAGACCCAAGCTTTTCTCTCATTCCTTTCCCTTTATCTGATTCCCCAGTCAGATGGTGGTGTCTGGAGGCAAGAGGCAAGTTCCCACCTGCCCTCTGGTTCCTAATTGGGTCATCTCTGCACCAGACCTGCTCTCATCTAACCACCTCTGGAAGGACTTGAGGAAACTGAGGCCTGACCAGACAAAGTAGCTCAACCACATCCATGCCATTGGCTGTCTCTGGCAACAATAGGGTGACCCAGGAAATTCCCTGGCGGTCCAGTGGTTAGGACTCCAGGTCCAGTGGCAGGGGGCACGGGTTCGCTCCCTGGTGGGGGAACTAAGATCCTGCATGCTGGGTGGCACAGCCAAAAAAAAAAAAAAAAAAGAATAGGGTGACTCACAGCACCCCTGTATCTCCAGTAGCACTTGAGGACCCAGGAGGGCCTCAACCTAGTTCGGCTGCCACAACCTTTATGTTCTTGGGTGTTTTCTATCGCCTGCCAATCTGGAGTTTTCCCAATTGTGTGTGATTCTGGTGACGGAAAGGTAGGTGTGGTACAAAACTATACACACACAATTCGAGGTAACTAGATTCACATGCAGTTGTTAAGAAATAACAGAGATCCCTTGTACACTTTGCTTAGCTTCCCCCAATGCTAACTTTTGCAAAACTATAGTATAACATCACAACCAGGATACTGACATTGGTAAAACCCACTAATCTTATTCAAATTTCCCCAATAAGTGTGTGACATTTTTAATTATCAGACGACCGAAGCTTCAACTCAAGCTTACCTACTTGGCAAGTTACCTATGACCCAGAGGAACTTCACCTCGCTGCTCCGTCTGTGCCCTGGAAAACCGGAAAGAGGCTAACAGGGAATTTAAAATTCTGGGCATGCTATGTGCTAGGCTCTACCCATGTCATGGTTTAATCCTTAGAGCAGCCTGTTTTACCAATATTAAGAGTGAGGCGCAGAGAGGGTGGTTAGGTGGGTGGACCTGAGGTCCAAGGCTGGGCAGGGGCTACCCCAGGCCTGCCTACACACTCTGAGCACTGCACAGAGGGCCAGTCTGCGCCGCTAGGAGGTCTAGAGGGCTCAACAAAGCCCTTGCGGGGCTTTGGAGGCCTTGTGGGGCCTGGGCTAAACGTTAGAGCGTGACTGGGCTCCAACCAGAAGTCCGAGTAAAGCGGACGCCAGGCCTCTCGCTGGAATGTGAGCTCCCAAGCGCGGCCGCATAGCAGGGGTCCGCCCCGGTGTACGCCGGGAAGCCGCGCGCGCCCCTCCCCTCTCCGCCCCTCCCCGCTGCGCAGCCCTCGGCTGCCCCCTGCCGTCACAGGGTGGACCCTGCAGCTCAGGCCGTCTCGGCTCGGCGCCGCCAGCACCCCCGGCCTCCGGATTGGCCCCTCCCGAAGCCTCCGGGCCTTCTGCCTGCCGCCATCGGATTGGCTGCACCCTGATACTGTGGCCCCGCCCATTTCCCCGGGTCCTTTGATCACGCGCCTGCCGGCTCTTCCGGGGCCCCGGAGCCAACCGAGGGCGTTCCTTTCCGGGCTGCATCGGCGGGAGGTAAGGCTTGGTCGGGTTGGATGGGCTGCAAAGCGCCGGTACAGGTCCACGCTTCGGGGTGTCGGGATGCCAGGATGCCCGGGCCCCTCTGTGCTCCCGCTAAGTTCCCTTCCCCTGGCCTGAGCCTCCCAGCGCCGTGGGAACTACCTCCCGCTCTCCGTTGCTGGTCCGCATCCTAGGAACGGCCTGTCACCCTCCCTACCTCGGCATGTCCCCTCTACTATGGGACGGGCATGCGACTGGGTAAGCCCGGAGCCCCCACGGGTAGCGGGACGGGTAGTTCATACCTTGCCCTCCGATAGAAGCCCAGGAGAACCGGGGTCAAGGACCTGGGTGTATCTGCGTGCAGCCACCCGTGGACAGTCTCCTTGCATCTGTCATGGGAGCTGACCCTCTCCACTTCCTTCTGTCATTCCAGGCCAGGAGGGGAGGGACCCGGGCGGAGCCCCGAGTGGGGACCAGGGGGCGGTGACATCACCTCGCAGATGCAGTCCAGCCCTGCCCACTTGTGTCCACCCTGGCACATGAGACCGATGGGGGAGACGGTGCCCAGGCTATGCCTGGCGTGACTCCAGGGACAAAGAGGGCATAGGACCTATATAGACCAAAGTGTGGGCACTGGACCCGGGCCGAGATGGTCTCCTTCAGATGCTCCCACCTCACCCCTAGGCTGCAATGCAGGACCCTCATGTTTTAACCTAATATCCCCATTTTGCTCCACTGGTTAGCTGCTGGCAGTCCAGTACCCCAGGAGGTTGGGGCAGGAGCTGGGAACCTACATCTAACCTCTCCTCGGGAATTGATATCTGCAAATGTTTGGCCAGCACCTGAGCTGAGCCCCACCCACCCCCCACCCCCCGATTTGGGGATAGGAGCTGGGCAGGACTCAGGCCCTGGGTCTGGGCCTCCCTTTGGTGCCGTTTACACCCAGGACTTGCTGAGAGTCCCTGGAGGGTTAAACCCAGCACATTGACCTGGAAGATCCCTCTTCCCAGTGCCTGACCTAAGTTTTCATATATTACTAGCTCTTGGGGAGGAATCCGGAGCCTGGGTGGAATTGACAACCTCCTTCCTCCTCCCCAGGGAGCCCAGTGGAGGCGCCCTCCCGAGGCAGTACTACTGCCCATGCTGACTACCCAGCCCTCTGGCTGCCGATGTCATGAGTAACACCACAGTGCCCAATGCCCCACAGGCCAGCAGCGACTCCATGGTGGGCTATGTGTTGGGGCCCTTCTTCCTCATCACCCTGGTCGGGGTGGTGGTGGCCGTGGTAAGGAACCCCCCACATACATACATACATACCCACACCTTTGCGAAGGCAGGGCTGGGTGGGCCTGGTCCAGCCTGCACACAGCATCTCAGCTGTCCTGCTGTTACGGGAGAGGAGGGTGTGGAGGTAAACCCCTGTCACTTGTGGGCCATCCTGGGCTCAGCGGCCTCCACAGTGCTGTGTCTCTGTTACAGGTAATGTATGTCCAGAAGAAAAAGCGGTGAGTGTCCCTGCCCCCCCGCACCACCTCCCCCGAATTGTGCTTAAAGTTCTTCCCATAGGATCTGAGACCCCTGCATACGTGTAAGACGCTCCTCAGCCATTCAGACACAAACCTGAAATTCCCTACACTCCCGTTAGGTTTTCCTGCCCAGACATGTCTTGTTAGAGCTCTAGTGTGCCCCTGCCAGGGGGAGTAGAGACAGGGCAGTCAGGTGTCTGAAGAAGGGGAGTGGGTCCCCTGGGCTGAGCCCCCTCCCATGCTCCCCAGGGTGGACCGGCTTCGCCATCACCTGCTCCCTGTGTACAGCTACGACCCCGCTGAGGAGCTGCACGAGGCTGAGCAGGAGCTACTCTCTGACGTGGGAGACCCCAAGGTGAGCACTCTGGGGACGGCGAGAATCAGCAGAGGTGGGTCTGCCCTATTGATACCCCTGAAGACAGAGCCTGGTTCTGCTCTCAGCCTTCCCCACGTGGGCCGTGGCTAGTGGGGTGCCTCCTCCCAAGTTGTGCTGTGGACTGTGCCCTGTGGTGCGGGTCTCCTCCCCTACAGGTGGTCCATGGCTGGCAGAGTGGCTACCAGCACAAGCGGATGCCCTTGCTGGATGTCAAGACGTGACTTGAGCCCCCTGCCCTGCTCTTCAGAACCATGGGGTCCTGGACCGTCCAGGGCCCTGCAGCCTGCCGCTTCCCCCAGCTCCCCCTCCCGGATACTGGGTCTCCATTCCTCCTCCCATCTGTCTCCTGCATAGCAGTCAGCCCCCACTGTCACCTCACTCCCTGCTAGGCCTCCAGTCCTTTGAGGGCTGAGCCTACCAGCCACTCCCAGGAGCTAATGGGAATTTTTCCTTCTGGGGTGGAAGGGTGGCTGGGAGACAGGGTGGAGCTTTGCCCTTCCACAGGCACCACCTTTCTCTAGCCCTCCCTGACTTGGCTTTGGAGCTGTTCCCATGGTGACAGGGCCTAATGTATAATATTCGGTATACATATTTTGTAAATAAAACGTTTTGTGGCTAGGGGTGTAGTTGACTTCTTCAAGAGGGGCTTAAGTTACCTTCCCTGGAGCTGACGCCAATGCTTTTTCTTCTTCCTCCCCCACCCACTAGAGCCTTGGGTTTCCACCCTTCCCTATTCCAGGCACCCATCACAGAAAGACTCAGTCCAGAAAAGGATATTTTTTTATTCAAGTAACTGCAAATAGGAAACCAGAGGGGGGGCCCCAGGCTGGGACAAATAATGGCTACCTCCTCCCTGACAGAACAGGGGGAAAAGGTGGCCCCTACACCCGACGGTCAACACAGGCCCCCCTCCTTACTCTGCTGCAGCATCCTAGGGGCAGGGCCCCACCTTCCCTGGGACTGGGGTAGTCGGTAACCCAGCCTGCTTTGCCCCAGGCCCCTTCCCCTAAGAGCATCTTGGAGGAGGGGAATGTGGGCAGAACAGGAGGCAATGAGGATGAACATTTGGCGCTGGTAGCAGCAGCAATGACGGATGTCTAAGAATGAAACATTGAACAAAAAACAACACAACTGTCCAGAGGTAGTTTGTGAACAGAGGAAAGATGGAACCAGAACCTTGGGGGTTGGGGAGGAGCAGAAGGATGGGAGTGGGCAAGGCTAGCTCCTTGTTATTAGTGCCCCGAGTGAGGGAAGGAAGGGGAAACCGAGGTCTAGAGTGGAAGCAGACAGGGACAGGGAGTGGCTCTAGCCCGCCTTAAGTGGCTGCCACCGGGAGCCCAGGCCTCCTGGGCCTCACCTGGATAAAGGTGACTTTGCATTTTCATCACTGCACTGGATTCCAGGGTGAGGGCAAGGTAGATTGGAGCCTGCTTAGAGGGGGGAGGGGGCTTAAACCCCTCCTGCCTGCCTTCCTGTGCCCCCAAGGGGGCGGCCCAACCTACTGCAGGGACTAGGCAAGGTGGGAAGGAAGCAAAGGGCGTGTGAGCCACCCCTGGTGAGACACAGCTTGGCTGGGGGCATCTGGGGCCAATCACCCCTCTCCAGTGGCCACACCTGCTGCCGCTAGTACAGTGGGAGTGGGGCATGTCAGAATGAGATGGGGCTTGGGCCCCTTTTTAAGGCCAGGGGAGCCCTCCCAGGCCCCTTAATGGGAAGCCAGAGGGAAGAGTCGGGGATTAGAAGGGACCCCGAAACCAAGAGCCCAGCCAGCAAGGTCCCCACGCTGAGGGAGTGGGGATGCAGCAGCGCGGGAGCAGCTTAGTGGGAAGTCAGGTGCGTGGGTCAGGGGTCGCTGGGACCTGAAATCAAAGGAAACTGCTCCCGACTCGGGCCCCCGGGGGCCCTGCGGCGGCGGCTGGTGTGCTGTGTAGTGTGGTGGTGAGGGCGCAGGTGGGTGGCGGTGACACGAGAGCCTGGGGGAAGGGGTGGGGGCAGTGGGAGCGGAGCGGAGCTGTCCAGTCCCAGAAGGAAACTGCTCCTCGGTGAGGGAGCTGGCGGCGCGGCACGGTCACTGCTCCTCCTCTGAGGACTCCTGCGAGATGCCCTCCTCTTCCTCCTTCTCCTGCAGGGTGGGCAGGGCCATCAGCAGGAATGCCAGGCCTGTCCCCCTCCCTCCTCCACCGCCCAGGGGCCAAGCTCGCCCCCAACCCCTCCCTGCAATCCCTGGCTCTCCAGAAGGGGGATGAGTCAGGGCTGAGTGTGTGGGTGACTCAGCAACCTCCACGGCCCAGTTTCATTCATAAAAAAGGAAGAATTTAAAGGGAGGGAAAAAAAACCACACACATGCTGCTCTCACACAGAGCCAGGCCCCCTGGCCCCCAGGCCCATGGAAGGGGTACCTGGCAGAGCTCGGGGCACCACTGAGCTCGAGGAAGCGAGGAAGTGATTGGTTCTCGGGCAGGGGAGGAGAGGAGGCAGCCAGGGAGAGGAAATGAGGAGGGAAGGGGTGGCTGGAGGCTGCATGAGCCCCCCTGGTGGGTGCAGGGGAACCGAGTGGCCTTGGCCTGCAGGGGCAGCTGCTGGGCTGCGGAGCGGTGGCCACGGGCTGACCCCAGGCCAGGGCGGGGAGGAAGGGGAAGTGTGTGCGGCCGGGGCTCACTCACTGGGCGGGAATGTCGGGACACCACACGGGGCCCCCGTGCCAGGCACAAACTCCAAAACAACTTGTTTCCTGTTACTCACTCCTGGGGCCCAGCCAGCACCCTGAGCTCCCCTCACCCGGTGGTGGCTCGAGGAATGAACGCCTCAGGGAAGACAGGTTGGGGACAGTAAAGGGCTGGGAGGGCCCTCACTGCAGTGGACCCCCTGGAAGCATCTCCCGGCTCAACCCGCCTACTTCCATTACCAGCTATTGGGGCCTAGAGATGGACGGCGCCTCCCTGAGGAGGTAGCTCCCTGCGGCATCGCACCTCAACCCCCACCCAACGTGACCCCCTCGCCCGCCCGCCTGCCAAGGCCTGAGCTCCTTTGCTGCTCCTTAAACCTCTTCATTCTCATTTCTATAATGGCGGCGGAGGAGAAACACTAGTAGTTGACCTCCAAGTTCACCCGAGAAGTTCTGAGTCTGTTCTAAAAGCAGAGGAAGGAGAGACAGGGACCACCCCCAGTAGGGCAGCACAGGGAGTCTGGTCTGGTTTGTACCTGGGACCCCTCACGTCTCATGGACACAGCCCTTTAAAAGCCCTGGGCTGGGTGCCAGGAACCCTAAGCCCTGGACAAATCCCTTCCCCTCTCCGGGCCTGGGTAAAACATGAAGTCTCACCATTCCTGGCCCTGCAGGTCAGGGAGAGCCATGTTCCTATGCGGGCATAGGGTGGGGGCATCTCCCACTCTTAACAGCCTCCCCAGAAGAGCCAAGCTGCCGCCACCTGTTCACCTACCAGTTTTTTGGGTCTGCCCCTTGGTTTCCTCCCTGGAGTTGTGGTGGTTTTCTAGATGGTCAGAGAAAAGATCCACTAAGTCAAAGATGTTCCTGACAGTGCCCTGGATGGTGAGGGAGAGCAGGGAGGGGCAGAACTACCTTCTTCTGCTCGGGACAGCCCAGGACTCTCAGCCCAGCAGGCCCACCCGAGTCCAGCTGGTGATGACTGGCCAGCCACACTGCCCCCCCCCACCCCAACATACACACACGCCCCCCACTCCCTCCTCCACCCATGACTCAGAGGATATGAGTCGTGTCTTAGAAAAAATAAAATAAAAAACAAAACAACTTCTCTGAAAGGCTGATGCCACTGTAGATCTGGCCTTCCCTGCTTCTCCCCACTCCCTCAGGAGCCCGGGGGGCCTCCGGGAGAAAAGGTGACATTCTCAGCCCAGGAGCTGCCCCTTCGCTCCTCCTAACTCGCCTCTCTCCAGACCAGGAAAGCTGCGGGACATCTGACTCGATTTCCCCAGTGTCCTGGGCAGGACCAAGCCCCCAGAAGTGAGACCTCAGTCATTGCCCCACTCTCTTCAATTAGCAAAGACACATCATCCCCCATATGCCAGAGAAAAAGAGGGTGCCAAGAATAAGGACAAGCCAGCCCTTTCCCAGACCTCCTATAGCTGCTGTCGTGGGGAAGGGGCCCTCCTCAAGCCTCACCCGGGTCTTGGCAGCACCCTTGTTTTTGCTCCCCTTCGGTCGGCCCCGAGGTCTCTTAGGTGTTGGCACTTCGCTGGGCTCCTTCTGCAAAGACAGATGGGGCAGTCAGGGACACAGAAGCCACCTGTCCCACCCTTTTCAGGACAGAGCCCTCTGCCCCAGCCCAGCAGAATTAAGTCTGCAAGCCATCCTCCAACTCTGGAATCCACAGGAATCATGGAATCATGGCAGGCAGCCCTTGGGATTCAGGTTCTCTGTCTGAATATCTTTTGCAAAGTCTCTCCCCTTGCTTCCCTCTGACAGCTAAATGACAAGAGGCCAGAAGGCCTCTGGGAAGGGTGTCACGGGGGCAGAAAGACACTCTTAGGCAGCTCTGTCCTCACGCCAGCTCGGCCACTGACTAGCTCTAAGGTCTCGGGCAAGACACTTAATGCTTGAGCCTCAGTCTCCCTCATCTGTAAATGGTGACAAGACTTACCTTGTAGAGTGTCACGAAAACTAAATGAAAAATGTACAAGTGTCCAGCACTGGGCTGTGATCATTGCCCACCCCCTCAGATGATGCAGAAGAGGGGAAAGGATCCCCCTTCCCCCTAGAGAACCTACAGCCTCTACCTGCAAACGAGACTCCCTTCAGGCTGCCTCCTAGGGAGAAGGAGTTATGTCCAGATCTCGGAACCCCAGAGATCCCTGCCCACTGGTGCCGCTGAAATTTTAATAAGCCCGAGACAGAATAAAAAACTGCTACATAATGCATAGAAGCTGGGCAGCAAAGGCACGTCAGCTATGGTTTCCCAAGGCGGCTGCCTAGGGGCTCTTCGTGGTCCAGTAACCCAACACCCCTTCTCTGACCCCCCCCACTGACCACAGCTAACAGGCGGCAGGGGTGGGCCTAGGGAACGAGACTAAGAGGATGAGCTCCCCACACACAAACTGTGGGCTCTGAAAGAGGCAGCTGAATTCCACCACCCGTCAGACTCCTCACGGGTCTTGAGGGTCAGTATAGGCCTCTCCACCTACAGATGGGGGGCGGCACCCGGGGCCCGGTGGACACAAGCTGCCTGATGTGTAAAGGGCAAGGATCGACCTCAACTGCTTTCCTCTCCTCTGCCCCACGTAAGGGAAGTAATGGGGCTTCACCAACAGCTGCCCCTTACATGGGGAGAGACGCCCCTCTGTGAGAGAAACCCAAGATCTCCGCCATGTAACAGGTGGTCCCCACAGCCTGACTGGCCAAGCTCCCCGGGGTGCCCACAGTGTCAGGCTGGCCTTTTAATCCCACGGGACCTTTGTGAGGGGGCAGAACCAGGGCTCTCAGTCACTCTGCCACCAACTCCCCAACATTTTAAGCTTCTTGGGCTTCCACTTCCTTTTACAGAGCTGGGGCAAAGCCCAATCCAGGGCCACTCAAGGAGGCCCGTGAACAGTTGCTGGCCCAGAAACTGTTACTGTCCTGGGATGAGGAACTACAGAAATGTACAGTAAGTATTTAGAAACCTTCATAGTAAATTTCACAGTAAATTAACAAAGGACTATGGTGTGCAGTGAACATAGTAACAAGAAACGCTGGGCTTCCGTATGTACATGTTCACGTTTCTACAATTCATCTTTACTGTTTCATAATGCACTGGTCCACGATGGACTGGAAATAAAGGGTGGGTGGTTTACCACAGTGTATAAGCACTGACTGGCCTGCGTGACTACAGGGTCACTTCTGGCTTGGACTTTCGGGCTCGGGCTCAGGGCTCCCTTGGGCTGCACTTCTCTCCCACTCTCAGGCACCAGGGATGCCTGTGTGGGGTGCACGGGTGTGTGGGGAGAACACACGTGTACAGGAATGACGCTGCGCCCTGCCAGTCCTGCTTTCACCTGCCAAGACGCCTGGCACCTCCCTAGCCCAAAGAGGTAAACCGAGGCAAAGGTTTGGACACCCACCTGACTCCCTACCAGCGCCGTCCCGGGACTCACCGGAGGCTGCTTGCGCGGCCTGCCCCGCCCTCGCTTCTCAGTGCCGTCCTTTTCCTGCTTGGAGGCCAAGGGCTGGCTGGACTTCGAGCTCGACTCGCTCATCTTCCCTTGTCGGCAGAGCAGGTGGAGGAGCGACGGCTGGGATGCTGGGAGGCGGGAAAAGTTGTTTTAAACAAAACCTCTTGCTTTAGCGGCCTCCTACCCCCTCACCACTCCCACCCTCCAAATGCCCGGCAGGAAACTGCCTGCTCCCAGGGGTCCCCGCGATTCCCACCTGGGCCGATGGGGGCATCTGCTCAGCCCGGCTTGCAGCCACAGGGCGGGGCTGGGCCGTTGGGCCTAATCAACTCCTTATCTCCTCTTCAGAACGGCTCTTTGTCGTCCTGCCAGCCCCACAGGGCCCGGGGCCCAAGAGCCCAGCCAGCCCAGTCCTGCCTGTGGGTAAGGCCGCCCCGGCAACGGTGTGGGTGAGATGGGGGTCCTCACACTGCCAAGCCCCCTCCCTCCACCAAACTGCCCCTTCCCTTCAAGAGAAAACCAAGCCTGGGTAGCTCACAGGGAACAAGGGAGGAAAGGTAAGCAGAGGATGAGCCCTGGGCATCTGGCAGCCATAGACATCAATCCCTGGCCCACCTGCCAGAGCCCCACCAGTTCTTTCCGCTGCTGTCTCCCTGGGTAAAAGCCTTGGGGGTTCAAAGATGGGGATGATTTGGGAAGAAGGGTGAAGGGGGTTAAAACTGCAGTGGGTGAGGTGGGAGGAGGAAAAGAAACCCAAAGCTGAAAGGTGAGTCTCCTCTTCCCCCTTGCCTGCCCCCACCCACCTGGAGTCAGATGAGATCTTTCTCTTTGAAGCCTCCTTACATTGAGGGGCAGGGACTTGTCCAACTGAGAGGGGCCCACGTAACAGATGCTAGCCGACTCCCTGAAGCCCTAACAGCTCCTTGGGATTAGGGGCTGGCTAAGGATCCTAAAAGCTCCTTGGTCCTTTTCTAGCATCTCCCCTCTCCTTAGAGGCCTGTTTGGGCTTCATCAGCCCTACTAATATAGAATTTACCTGAAACCCCCCTCTACAAGGAGTATTTGGGAGTCTGTTCCAGAGGCTGAGAAAGGACAGTGAGGGCCCTCGCACCCCCATCCCTGTCCTCCCCGTTATTATCCCCAAGTTACAGATAGAGACGTGTCCTGGGAGGCCTATGGTTCCACACCTCCCTGATAACCAATCCCTGGCTGCCCTTGGCAAAGGGTGGGCCCAAGTGGCTCCACTTCTGAAAGCCCCTCAAGTTATAAAATGTGGATAATGATAAAGCACCTGCCTCACCTACCTCTCCAGACTGCGGCAAGGATGAAACCAGGTAAAAGTTAAAAACGCTTAAACAACAGAAAGCTTCATTCCAGATCAAAATGAGAACTCGAACGTTTGAAAATGACTTGAAAATATAAAATTTCCAATTTTAACCCAATGAGAGGAAAGACTGTTTTTGCAAACTTGTGATTATTAGAGGGCCTGAGGCCCCTGATCCTCAAGTACTGAAATGCTCCAGACGGCGGGACTTTGGTAATTATTCCATTTTATGATATTTCAGACTTGAAGACCCTTTTAAACAAGGTGGTTGGTGATTTATTCTGCTCCATCATTAGTGGCTTGGCCTGCTCTGTAATTGCAGACAGTGATTAGAATCTTATATTACACCACAGGTCCCCCTTCAAAACTAAACATCACAATTAATCAGCTAAATGAGTGCTGACCTCACATGAGGTTTGCTGGAGGCCCCCTCGGAGAGGTGGTTCCAGTTGGGCAAAGCCAGCCCCTAATCCCATAAAGCCTGGGCCAGCCTGCCTGGGGATCCTGGTGGGTGTCCCTGGTGTTTCCCCCCAACCTCTTGCTGCTGGGGACCCTTTAATCCGCTCACCCCAACCCCAGATCCAGGACTCCAGAGAAGGCAAGGCCTGAGGCCCTCTCTGGTGAGACTAACAGATGCTTGTCTCTTCCACCTGTTTCTGAACATCAGAGAGGCCTGGCTTGGCGAAGCCACGTTTAGGGTCCAACTTCAATCCTTCAGTTGGTAATAAGCCCTTTCAGGCCTCAAGCCTGTCTCCTCCACACACTGTGCACGCAGTGTGAGCTCCACAAATGCTGAGGCAATCTGCAGGAATGACTCGAGGAAATCATCCTGGAACCACCTTGTTTTCCCCAAAATAGTAGCCCAGAGAGGGCTGATGAGTTGCCCAAGGTCACAGAGCAAGTTGGCGAGCAGGATGGAGTGGGTTGCTGGCGACCCTTCTAGCCCGCCACTTTCCTTACCCGTCTGGGGGCTGGTAAAGTCCCTGTCGTCCCTGCTGCAGACCCGGGGCCCAGGGTGACTCTGCAAGTGTCTGCGCCCGGCGGTTGCAGGTCGGCCGGCCGGACTGGGGGCTAGAGCGCGGGGGGAGGGGCGCAGGCCGCTTTCGCAGGCGCGGGAAACCGGTGCACCCCGACCGCATGCACCGCCACGAGGGTGCACCCGGCCCCACTTCCTGCCAGAGGGGGCACCCAAGCCCGCCTTGGGGCAGGAAACCAACCTGGCGCGCGCGGGGGAGAGGAAGAAAGGCCACCTCCCTCCGCGCCCTCCCCGCAAAATAAAGCCCCAGAAAAAAAAATTGAAACGGGGAGTCAAAGGAACTAGTTCCAGCAGAGCCCAGCAAAGCAGAGAAACCAGTTTGTGGGGGCGGAAGGCAAGCCGGGCCCTGGGGGCTGAAGAGGCGCGGGCCGGGCCAGAGGTGGGGTCGGGGTGAAGCCCCAAACCCAGGCCGGCGATTCGGCCTCATCTGAGGAGGGGCGCCAGGAGAAAGGCCGAGCTGGAGTAAGGCCGAATTGCGGGGTTCCTGCCCATCCCCCTCACTTCTAGAACTTCCCCAGGCTGCAGGGGCCACCCGGTCCCCCACTCTCCCCTGTCGCCGCAGCCCATTCCTCTCCCCGCCCCCCACAACCCAGGCCCGGGCTCGGGCTCGGGCGGGAGCGGCGGCCGCGCGAGGTGCACCGGGCTCCGCCGGGTGCACAACTCGCGCTCGCCGCAGCAGCGCGCCCCCTCCCCCACCGCGCGCTTTTCCCGGGTCCCCGCCCCCCGCAGGGCGCCCGCGGCGCGGGGGAAGGGGTGCCGGTGCCCTCCCCGCGCCGCCAGGCCCCGCCGCCCGCCCCCGCGCCGCGCGGCCCTCCCCCGCCGGCGGCTCGCGCAGCCCCGGCCTGGGAATAAAGCCGGAGGCGCGCGCTGCAGCCCCGGGCTGCTTGCAGGAGGGGCGGCGTGCAGCGGGGGCGCGGGCGCCCCCCTCCGCCGCCGCCGCCGCGGGCCCCGGGGACGACTCACCGCGAGCTCGGCCGCCGGCCTGCGGTGCGCGCTCCGGGCTGCCGGGAGCGACGGTGCTGGGCGCTGAGGACCGGCCTGGCTCCGCCGCCGCCGCCGCTGGTAGCAAATGCGGATCTGAAACCGGGAGAGAGAGCAGAGGCGCTCAGAGACCGCCGCCGCCGCGTGCTCGCCGCCCAGGCCCCCGCGGGGTATTTATATGTCACATCCAGGCGGGGGGACAAAAATATTCCCCCTCCCCCGAAGGATGGCGAGGGGCAGGAAGCTAGGCACGGCCCGTGCGCGGCCTCAATAAATAAATAATTTAATTAAATGATAGATATAAAAAAAAAGGAGCCACCGGAGGGGCCGCGAACTCACGCCTTCTTGGAGCCGCGCCAGGGCCAGAAATAGCCCGGGCTCGGAGTCCCAATTAGAGAAGCGCAGCCCCGGCTCAGGGGAGCTTAAAAAGAGCGACCCAGGGGCAGGGGGGACGGGCCCGCCCGCGCCAGCCGTGTCACTGAGGGGGCGGGGCCATGCAAATGAGCCCGGGGATTTAAAAGGGCGGCCGCCCGCCAGCCGCTGCCGCCGCGCGGGTGGGTGTTGAGTGTGGGGAGGGGCGAGCGGTGTCGGGCTTCTGGGGGCAGGCGCGCGCGGGAGGCCTGGGCTGGGAACCCGAGGCCACGGCCCACTTCCCACAGTCCCGGCCGCGAGACGTGGGGAGGTGTTTAGAGGGGTCACCAAGGAGTCCTTCGGGGGGGAGAGGGCGTCCTTACTGCATGGAATGGGGGTCCCCGGGAGAGTCACCTCTTGGGGCCTTCCGGGTGTGTGGGCTTGGCGCCCGCGGGGCGCGGGGATGTGGGCGGGTGTTGGTGCTTGCGGGGGTCCGTGCGGGTGGCAGGGGTGGAGAGAAACGCGCCGGTTGGAGAATTTCGCGGCCTACCCGCCGCTCCCTTCACCTAGGTACGCGGCTCCTAGATTTTCCCTGGGCGGACAGGTGTCAGCATGTGCATTTCGGTCCCAACCCGCGTGTGGCTGACTGGTGAAATGCAGGTCTTGTGAAATTCAAACGTGAAACTTGTGAAATCCAGGGTTTAAATTTATTAATGGGCCCGAGTGAACCATAATCAAGGTGCAGCCTTCAAGCGAGGCAAACGATTGGCTCCTTTGCAGGTAAACCTGAGGGAGGGTTCATTCCTTTAGGTGACCCGGATGGTGTTTTGGAGACCAGCGATCCCTCGTGGTACCCTGGCCCCTTACGCTGTGCCTTTTTTTAAAAATAAGAAAGCGTTAGCCGGTGGTCGCCTGGAAGCACTTTGAGGGCAGGAACTGGATCTACGCACGCCGTACCCGCCACGCCCGGCGCAACAAAGACTTGTACAAACGAGAAGGAAGCCAAAGTGGGAAGATGGCGGGGAGGGCGGTGGGAGAAGAAAGGGCGCTGTCAGGCGCGCCCTGCAGGCCGGGCCTGCACCTCCCCGCCCCTGGTCCCAGAGGCGGCCTTCCACACCTCCCGTGGTGCAGGGAATTGCAATGTGGCCCAGTGACACACGGCTGTGACTCATGTTTTTCCTTGCTCCTCTTCTTCCTCCGTGGCCGTTGGAGGCCCCGGCCCAGCCCCCTCCTCAGGGGGCGAGCCGGCGGTGGAGGGGGACGCCAGGAAAACCCTGAGCCCAGCGTGGAGGCGGGGTGGGGAACCAGAGGGGCCGGGCCTCCTAGTTTCAGGAATGTTTCAGGAATGTTTCCGGTGGGGGTGGGGAGCGGGGCTGGGCGGGCGCTCGGCCTGGGGGCAGCACGTGCTCGGCCGGGTGGGGGCGGGGACGCCAGGGCGGGAAGGCGCTGGGGGCCAATCCTGTGGGTTCAAAGAGGAGGGCGCGGGCCTAGGGCCGGCCGGGGCCAAGAGTGGGCCGAGAGGGCGCCCCCAGCGCGCCGGTTCCCCGCCGCGCGCCCAGGTGGAACGTAGTTTCTGAGAAGTCCCCGGGCTGCCCCGGAAGGGGAGAGGAAGTCACCGAAGGGCGGCCTGAAGGGAGAGGAGGGTGAAGGGGGAACGCGAGGGCGAGGCTGGGGGAGGGGCGGCCTGCCCCTTTGTCTGGAGCGGGGGTTGGGGCGGGGTGGAAGGCGCGCTGCTCTCTCCGTCTTTGTGCCCTGCCTGCAGAGCGCGCGCGTAGTAGGCCGCGAATAGGTTTGGCTGGAGGGCCTTGAGTTGCTAGCTCGAGAACCTCTGCAGCGTTGAGTGGAAGAGCGACCCTTAGGCCCTTACCCTACCTGCCTGGGTCACAAGCCCCTGCCAGCAACCCGGGCGCCCACGCCTGGGCCAGGGAGAGCCCACCCAGAGCCGCGCGCCCCTACCCACAGCCTTCCCCAAGGCCGCCCAGGCTTCCAGGCCCGGGCTCTGGGGCTGGCGGCCTTTCTAGGCCCCTCCCTTGGGCGCAGCTAAGCTCGGAGCAGCTCTCCCTGGCCTTGTGAGGCCAGTGGTAGCCCTTGAGAGGGAGGGGAGGTGGGGAAGAGAGAGGGCCTTCCGTCGCGAATGGGCTGTGGGAAACTTGGCCAACTTTTTGTCCCACTTCTAACGAGCCGACTTGATCTTATTTTTCCTACTCTTATTTTCCCCTCGTCCTGATTTCTTCACCGACTTGTTTGTTACCTTGTATTATGTCTGTGTATTTTTGTAAGCCGCCTCAAACCCTCTGGAAGGAGGCAGGCATAAATTTGTAGGCAAACATATCAATAGTAGCTTGCTTCTCACCCACACCCTTGAAATCCAAATAACTCTACCCACTGACCCCCACCTCCATTCTTTCTGGATTGTAAATACCCCGAATTGACTTCCTTTTTTCCCTCTTTCAATTAGTATTTATTAAGCAAAAGGGTGAATGACAGGGATAAAGATGAATAAGACATAGTCCTTGCCCCAGCGAATTTCATGTCTAGAGGAATCAACCAGGAACACACCAGAGAAAGCTGAGTAACAATTGCAGAGATGCCATGAGGAGAAAACATTCAATCATTCATTCATTATTTATTGTAGGCCTACTGTGTACCAAAAACTAGTTCAAACTCTTAGGGTAAAACAATGAACAAACTATGAAATGAAATAGAGTTTCACTGAAAGAATGAAACAAACAAAAAGAGTTCCCTGCACTCTTGAAACTTGAATTAGGGGGTTATGTGCTTTAAGAGAGACTTGGGTGCTACAGGAGGAGAGAGGATGGGAACTGGCGGGGAGGGGCTGGTGTCAGGGAAGTCTGGAGGAGATGGGCTTGGGCAGGCTTTAATGGGATTTGGGTAGGAAGGGGCTGGGTGGATGGCCTCGGGGGGGACAGTCTGGGAGAAGGAGCAGTTCTAGGCCTGGGGCATCAACCCCCTTAGTCAAGGCCTGAGGAAGGAGTCCAGGGAATCAGCCGTAGGTATCAGGACTAGTCTTCCCCGCAGGACGCATTTTCTTACATCAGAGTTGGATTATACAGTTATCAAAAGGACAACCCAGTGAACTTCAGTGAACCCATCAGGAATGTCCAGGGAATGGGGAATTCGGGTCAACTTTATTTTTCAGGACAGCTGAAGGTTAAGCTCATTTTCACTTGGGCTGTTGAAATTCTTCCCAGTGAATGTTAGTTCTTTCCCTGCCTTACTAAGTGGAGTAGCAGGGCCTAGCGATCTCTCAGTTGTGGCTTGGAAATGTGGAGGTTTTGGTAGGTTGGGGTGTCCCTTAGCATTCTGTGGGGATTCATGTCTCGATTCATCTCTGCAGTCAATATATTTGCTTATCAGTTTACCTCTTGCTTTTGAGTCAACTGTAGCTCTTAGGAGAGTAGAGGAAAAGACCGGAGTGATCATTCCATTTAGTGACTGAGTTAGTCAAGGTTTTCCAGAAGGCATGGGGATGAGATGTGATGAAGTTCTGTGTGTCCAGCCCAACATGGAAGGTAGATGGGAAGAGGTGGGCAGAGGAGGAACAGGAATTATTTAACCTATTGTCCAAACCAGGAAACCTTTTAAAGTAAACCTGTTACTGATGAAAACTACACATACAGAAAATGCACAAATCCTTTGTTCAGTTCAATGCATTTTCATAAAGTGAGCACCCTTGTGTCCCCAACATGCAGATCAAGAGACAGAACATCTCCAGCCTCCCCTTATGTCACCACCGTCCCAACTTCTAATAGCATCCTCTAGTTTCACCTTTCAGGTACACTGTATGGATGGAATCACAGGTTAGGTACTCTTCTGGGTCAGTTTCCTTTATTCAGCGTTTTGTCTGCAGTTCATTCATGTCATTGCATGTGGCTGCAGGATGTTCATTCTCATTGCTGCATAGTTACGTGGTGTGAATGTACCACAGTTTAGATATCCATTCTGTTGAAGGACATTTCGATAGTTTCTGGTTTGGGGCTGTTACAAACAGTGCTATGGTGAATGTTCTAGTGTCTGTGTTGGTAAGTAGATGTACAAATTTCTGTTGGGTACATGCCTAGGAGAGGAATTCCTGGATCATAGGATATGTATTCCCAGCTATTAGAGACAAGCAGAGCACTTAAGAGCAAAAGGAGGTACTATTAATAGTTGTGAACAGACTAGGAACGTGAACCTGACCTGGCCCATTGCAACTGGGGTTGACCAGGACCATATCAACAGGATTGGCCTGGGTAAGCCTGATATAGGGTCACCCTAGTGCACAGTGACCACTCTCCTGGAGAGTCACCCAGCTACTAGTACATCTGGTCATCTGGCAGGATCCATCCTCCGGGCCCTGCTGACCACAGGCTCTGCTGCCAGGAAGCCTGGCAGGGCCAGAGAGGGAGGAGGGCCTTTTCTGCTTCCAACTTTCGAGGGAAAAACTCTCCAATGAAAAGGACGGCCCAGGAGACGTGCACCACTCTGCCCTCCTGCCCTGAGCCAGCAGCCCACCCTGCATGGCCCCAGGATACCATGAACTTCATCAGCTACCTACTTCAGGGCTGGAACCCAGGGAAGCCCGGCTCCCCGCCCATCTCGGGGAAAAAACCTGAGGAAAAGGGGAAGTTGAGGAGCACATACTAAATGCTTATGTTCTCTCAGATCCCTCAACCCCCTACCAGGTCAGTAATTCTATTGCCCCCATTCTACAGCTGTTAAAACTGAGACTCAGGGAGGTTAAATAGCTTGGGATTCTGCCACTTTTTCCTCCACTGCTTTTTCTCCCAGACTGGGTAGGCTTGCGTCCTTCTCCCAGCCTGGCAAAGATAGGGGATGTGGCCTTGAACAAGGTAGCTACATTCCCTGTCCTAGGGGGCTTACTTTGAGTGACCTGGGGAGACAGACCAGTACATGGCTTCATCAGTGTGGTACCCTCTGTGATGGGTGCCTGGGGAGCACAGGACAGGGGCCCAGGGTGTGGTGGAGCATCCCAGGAGGCCTTGGAACCAGGTGAGGGAGAGAGCAGGGCATCTGACATACAGTGGGCTTGGGGCTGTGACAGATATGGTGGTCTGGCATTCGGCATCTTCCCCACTCCTTTGAAGCTACAGTTTGAGATGTGAATTAGGTTTCCCTTTGAAAGAGTGAAATTTCGAGGGAGGAAGCAAGGGGGCTGTGGAGATGTGGGGTTTTCTGCAGAACATCCGTCATCCAGTCACCAGCTTTGTGAGGGTCTATAGGCAAGAATGGTGGCAGAGGGGCCTCCTGCCCCTGGATCACAGCTCAGCCATGCAGGTGGGGCTTCCTGATTTCCTGCCCCCTGGATCAGGATAGAGGCAGGCAGTTCAGCTTGTGTTGTTCCATGAGGCTCAGTCCAGAGTTGGCTCCTCCAGTTCTTCCAGTGGTTTTGTAAGCACCTAATACCCAGCATTAAATATTAAATCTCTTTCTACCTAAAACGTAAGGCATGTCCCTCCTCTGCTAGGAATCCTCCCGGGGCTCCCATCTAAAACAGAGTGAAAACAATTTCCTCACAAAGGCCCTGCCATCTGCATCCCCTCCATCCCTCTCATCTCCTACCTGTTGTTCTGTTTCAGCCACACAAGCCTCCTCGATGTTCCCCAGACCTGCCAGGCATGAGCTCACCTCAGGACCTTTGCATTTGTCATTCCCTCTGCCTGACATGCTCTTCCCCTAGACAACCTCAGGGCCTGCCCTCTCACTGCCTCAGGTCTCTCTGTTCAATATTACTTGTCCATGCTATTTAAAACTGCACATCTCCCCCTACAGTCTCTCACCCACTTTACCATGTTCTTCTTTTTTTTTTTCCCCCTGTAACACTTACCAGTTTCTAACATGCTATATAATTAACTTTTCTATTGAACTGTTGAACAATAAAAGTGATATGTATTGCATTTTGTGCTGGTTCTCCCCACTTCAAGGCTAGCGCCATGAAGCCAGGAAATGTTATCTTTTGTGTTCACTGGGTATCCCCAGGACCTAGCACGGTATTCAAGCTCACAAAATGTGTTGAATGAAGAATGATTAGCCAAAGTCATCAGCAGAGGCCAAGCCACAGGGCAACAGTTTAGGGATCTGTCCCCAAACTTCAAGGCAAAGAAAAGAGCAAGGAACCCAGCAGTTCACCATGGTAGGGACAGAGTGGCCCAAACTGAGTGGGACAGGGCTTCTGCACCTTACAGAGACACCTGGTTTTTGTCTGAGTCCATCATTATCATGTGATCTGGGCCCAGACTCACTTCCAGCGGTCATTACCTTCGGATTTTATAGTTTGCCACCAATCGTGGGAAACTGTTTTTTTCTCCTTGGTCTCAGGTTCAGTCAGCAGGAGCTGGCAGCCACCTGACAACCATCTTGGTCCTTTGGCTGGGGCAGACTGGCTGGGTTGCTTGTTGGTGTCTGGGCAGCGGTGGCAGCTCAGCGGACTGTGCTTTGGGAGAGTGTAAGGTTTACACTTTGCATGGAACGAAATAGTTTCCCTTTTGTCTAAGGTTCTTTCTGACAATGTCCAGTGGAACAGGCTGTATGGGTAAAATGCCCCCAAACATGTCACATCCTCCCACTCAGGAATGGCTGAAAATACACTTTTTTGGGGGGCCGTGCTGCAGGGATCTTAGTTCCCCAGCCAGGGATGGAACCCAGGCCCCCAGCATTGGGAGCTCAGAATCCTGGGCTGCCAGGGAATTCCCAGGAAATACACACTTTAATCTTGTGCAGCCTGTGGAAGTCCCGTGCGCGTGAGCCAGTGGAAGGAAGTGTTAGAGCGGCGACGGCAGGCCTGTGACCCTGTTCTCTGCGGGCTGGGGTGTGCTCCGGAGTCCTTGAGGGCCTGCGCTGGGTTTGTCTCCCCCGGCCGCATGCCTGCTGGGGTTGTATGTCCGCGTCAGCCCGTTAACCAGCTGTGGGACTTGGGAACTCATGTCCTATGGCTTTAGCCACCTGCTCCTACCCACGTCACACTTTGGGAACAGGCCCTAAGGTTTCAGGAGATTCTCATATGGTCTTTGATTTCTGTTTCTCTTGTCTCTATTCCTTGCCTGCTTTCCAAGGGGGGGATATGTCCTGGGCTAGGGAAGGGGAACACTGACCCCTGGGGCCTTCAAAAGTGACTTCTGCATAACTGGCTGCGGGGAGGCTCCCTCCTGCCCAAGGTCGGGGGTTGGATGAGTCCTGCCTGGTTCCTTCAGCCTCTGCAGGGGGGAGGCTGCTCTGAATGGGAGATGTGCCCCGGGTCACACAGTGCTCTGTCCCCTCCAGGCCACTCTGAACCCTCACCCCGAACTTTTCTTAGGGTTGAGAGTGTGGCTCTGGGGGTCTCCATACTGGGAACGCACAGGAGGGGCTGCTGCCTGTCTGATCCAGAAGCACATGGGGCGCCGAGGAGGACTCACAGCCCCACGGGCCACGGGCCAGAGTCGACAGGGAAAGGAAAGCAGGGTGGAGGTCGAAGGGCGGGGGCCTGGGCTGAGGAGGAGGTGGGCTGGGGGTGGGGGGAGGAGCCCACACAAGGCCAGGGATTCGCCGGAATCCTCCAGGGCTTTGTTTGGTTCTTCTGCACACCGCGAGCCTCTCACCAGGCCTAAGGGGGCCTTGGCGCTCAGCAGAAGTTTGCTGAATGGATGGATGAATGAGAGCGAAAGGGGCTGGGGGAGGGGCGGAGGAAGTGGGTAGCTGGGGGAGGGGAGAGGGGTGGGGGAGGGGAGGTAGCCACTGGCTGGAGAGCGGAGGAGGAGGGAGGCGGGCAGAGCTGGGCGAGCCTGCTGGTCTAGAATCCGGCCTGGAGGAGATGGCGGCGGGGAGGGGCCCAGCGGCTGCCCTCCCCACCAACGTGGCTTAAAACCTCGTTAGTCCCTGCACCCGGCCTCCAGGCCTCTCACCAACCTCACGAATCCTGGGGGTCATCAGTCCTCTAAGGCCGAGCCCTCACTGTGAATTGAGTAGCCAGCTTCTTTGTTTTCTTACTTTCTTTATTACTTTCCAGCCACTAGGGGGTCGGTGGCCCTTCCCTCTGGGACTAGACTATCTGAGTGGCCCCGTGTGGTGGGCATCTTCAGTCTGTTGGCAAAACCAGGCTTGGACCCTCCCCCCGACTCCCCTCTCCCCACCCTCGCCTTATCTCTGAGGTCTGGATGGTGGGAAATACAGCTACTGGGATCTGGGCAGCTTAGGAGAGTCTGGGGTAGGTCTCTAGGGGTAGAGAGTGAGCCTTTGAGCAGAGAAAACCCAAAAGCTTGCCCTGCAGGCAACTGCCAGGGACTCCTGCCGGAAGCAGTGGAGCTCGATGTTGGGCAGTGCCAGGCAGGAGCTGCTGACAGCCAGGTTTCTGGGTCACCATCCAGGGTGCCCTGCCAGTTCCCAGGCTTTGGGGGTGGAGTGGGGTGAGGGCGGGTAGGCATCCCAAGCCCAGACCCTGCTGCCTCCTTTGTCTGGGCTCTTCTAGGCCCTGCTCCCATCCCCCTCTTCCAGCCTTGCTGGGGCCTCAGGAGCACCACAGTCCCCCAGGAACGGGCTGATTGTTGATCTTCAAACTTCCCCTGGGCTTGTGGGTCTGCTGCCCTGGAGGTGGGGTATAAAGGTGATCCAGAACCCCTCCCGCTCTCCCTCCTCCACCCCGGCTCCCTGGGCTCTGTCCACAGTTCCTATGCATCCCTTTTTCTGGCAGTTTTGCTCTTCGTGGTAGGGGTATTTGGGGGCAGGATGGCTTTCGTGGGCAGAAATCCTTCTAGTTTCTAAAGAAGGAAGTCATCTTCCCAGTATGGTAAGGTTGGCACCTAGTGCCCCACCCATCTGGGCACTGCCCTGGTTCAGCTTAAGGTGGTGGCTTGGTTCCCTAGGAGTCTACAATACTTTTCTCCCAAGAACTCAAGTACCCATCACACAGTCAGTGAAATTGAGGTTGAAGTATCTTGCTGTGGCAAGGGGTAGAAATGGATAGAAGATGGAGGGTCTGGGCAGCGGGGTTGAGGGCTAGGCTGTCTTTGGTGGCCGTTAGGTGTTGGAAGTGGAGGGGATGTGACTGAGATTGGGAGGCTCTGTGCTGGCCACAGCTGCAGACAGCTGGAGGGGGTGGGGACAGAACTAATCTGATGAGTGTGCATTACTCCAGTCCACACAGGAGGAATCATGGCCCCATTTCATAGGTGAGGAAATCGGGGCTCATCTGTGAGGTCAGGAGACTTGCCAAAGCCAGTGGCGGAGCCAGGATTCAGAATATCTGCTGTCTCACTTTTCTGAATCCTGCCCCACCCCACCGGGCTCTCCCCACCCCCTACCCTGCTCTACTTTTTTTTTTTTTTTTTAAATTCCATAGCCTTTATCTGACATCTAGACTCTGCCTCCCACCTTGCCACTTGGCACAGGTGGTGACCGAGCACTTGAAATGTGGCTAGTCCGAATTTAGATGTGATGGAAATACTATAAAGTCCTCACTGGCTTTCAAAGCCTAAGGGTTTTTTTTTTTTAATGTAGAAATACTCAGTTATATTCTGTATATGATAACATTTGGGTGTATTGGATTAATTATTAAAATTAATTTCATGTGTTTCTTTTTACCACTGTAATATCTCACAAAACATGTGTGCCTCCCATTCTGTTTCTGTTGGACAGGGCTGGTCTAGATTATTTGCTTATGTACTATTTACTGTCTCCCCACCCCACCCCCAGAATGTCAGCTCTTGGAGGGCAGGAGTCGACATTGTTTGCTCACTGTCCTGTTTTGTTCACGGTTGTATTTCAGGTTTTCAGAGCCTGGCACTGGTTTTTATTATAGGTGTTCAGTAAATATTTGTTTAATTGAATGGAGGGGATCCGATTCCAGGTCAGTCTCAGAGGGTTAGGAGGGGAGCCTGAGGGAGGGTATCTTTCATCCCTATAGGACCCCAGGTTGCCTGTCTCTTTCTGCCACCCCACGGAGATCCACAAGGTGATCTGGTCGGCCCCCAAGGTGTCCTTCTTGACACCCTGCCCCCCACTGCCTCTGGCTGCAGGTGAGCGATGCTGGAAGCTGGGAGAGGGACTGCCCTGTGGACGGAACAGACCGTAAGGGCCACAGGGACCCTAGTTGCTGGCCCCGGCCTGCCCCCCCACCGCCCCCGGCAGGCAGTGGAGTCCCTGCGCGCCCACCCTCCGGAGCCCCGGGCCGGGCCCTCCCCGTGGTGGGCTGGGGGTGTGTGTGTTGTCGTCTGCGGGGAGAGCGTGGGGGTGTGTCCGGCTCGGGCTCACACAAGGTCACTGTGTCAGAGGCGCGTTCCGAACACTTTCTCTTTCCTTGCGATTCGATTGCGGCTCCGAAAGCCCCTTCCGTAGGGACTTCCCTCCGCGCCTGACTCACGCTGCCTCATGCGTGTGACTCAGGCCGGGCGCCGCGCCAGCCCCGCTCTCCCCGCCCGCCGCAGGGGCGGAGGGACGGCCAGCGACAGGGGGCGGGGCGTGCGGGGACGGGTGCCCGGGCGGAGAGCGGGGGAGACCGACGGTCTGGCAGAGATGGGGGACTGAGGGGCACAGGGGTACCGGCTAGAAGGGAGTGACACAGGAACTGAGCTGGGGGGATGGATGAAAGTCAGCGGTAGGAGAGGCTGACCGAGGGAGACTGAGCAAATGGGGGGAGAGAGAGAGAAAGTGGAGAAGGACACAGAGACAGGAAAGAGAGAACCGAAAGCCTCCGCGGAGGCCCTGGCAGACCGAAGGTGGGAGGATGGACAAGTGACAAGTGAGAGGAAGGGAGGAGAGAGGAGGGAGACAGGAGCGCGGGCGGGCTGCCGCCCCAGAGTCCTGCTAACACCTGGGGGCCGCCGGCCTGTCCTGGGAGGCTGGGCCGAGGGACCACCGCCTCGGAGCCTTGCGCTTCTCTTGCAGCTCCGCCTTCCCAGCTCTGTGACAGCTGGCACCTGACTTCCTGTCTCTGCGCCTCCATCTTCTCATCCGCGAAGTGGGAGGCAGTGGTGGAGCATAATCCTGTCCGCCGCCCTCACCGCGCCACCCCGTGCTTGTTATTCTCCTTCATCCACCCTCTTACCCTCCCCATCCACCTCTGCTCTGACCTGCTCTTTGCCTGGGAGGCTGACGCTTGGCTGCGTCCCTGGGCCCGCCTCTCGGCTGGCTTTCTGTTGGTCAGTACCCACTCGCAGGAGATCCGAGAGAAGGAGAGAAGCTGGGGTACTCCTTCCTCTGCCCTGGCCCTGCTTTGGCCCCTGGTCTGGCTGCAGCTGTGTCTCTCCATGACCGAAGCTCCAGGAACATTAACATCTGCCCCTTACCCTTTCAGCCTTGGGAGTCACGACTTCCTGACATTGTTGGTCCCAGTGCCACATCACCCCTCTCTGATCCCCTTCACCTGCCAGCACCCTTGTAAAGAGCCCCTCCGCTAAAGCCTCTTGAAGCCCCTGGGTTGGGTCCCCTTTCCTGCCGGGGCCCCGACTGCTGCACTGCAGGGCTAGCACTCAATGAAGCAGCACAGCACTTGGCACCCAGTAAATCATAGCTCTTACCGTTATCCTGCACAACATTAAAAAGCACTCGGGGGCTTCCCTGGTGGCGCAGTGGTTGAACGTCCGCCTGCCGATGCAGGGGATATGGGTTCGTGTCCCAGTCCGGGAAGATCCCAAATGCCGCAGAGCGGCTGGGCCCGTGAGCCTTGGCCGCTGGACCTGCGCATACGGAGCCTGTGCTCCGCAACGGGAGAGGCCACAACGGTGAGAGGCCCGCGTACCGCTAAAAAAAAAAAAAAAAAAAAAAAAAAAGCACTCGGATACCTACCTATTAGCTCTTTAAATCATCACAGTGAGTCTGTGAAACAAGGGTGGGCTAATTAGCTTCGGCGGCTCATGCAGTTGAGAAGCGACACAATAGAATACGAGTGGTGACAGTGGGCTGTTTCCTATGGGTGATAGGCCAGGTTAGGAAGGGGGCAGAATAACAATAGTAGTAGCTAAGATGTAGTAATACTTCCCAAGTGCCAGACACAGTTCTGATATATTATTATTAACTCATTTAATCCTTGCAACAACCCTAGGAGGTAGCTGCTCTCCTTACTGCCATTTTTACAGTTGTGGTAACTGAGGCACAGAGAGGTTAAGTAACTTTCCAAAGGCCACACAGCAGAGCTGGGCTGGAACACAGTCAGTCTGGATCCAGATCCACCACTCTAAACCTCTCCTAGGTAACCCCTTGGGGAGGGGTAGGCAGGGTGAGCACACCTGCATTCCAGGCTCAGTAGACAGCATGGGCAGAGCATTGGAGGGGAAAGAGCTTTTGCTGCGGGTTTCAGAAATAACCAGCCCGTGCTGTTAGCACCT
Organism: Phocoena sinus; assembly: GCF_008692025.1. Taxonomy (NCBI): domain Eukaryota; kingdom Metazoa; phylum Chordata; class Mammalia; order Artiodactyla; family Phocoenidae; genus Phocoena; species Phocoena sinus. The sequence continues at coordinate 64,245,073 of NC_045773.1, read as the reverse complement.
GGGAGAGAAGGAAGCAGCCTAATTTGACAATGAAAGGAAGTGAATTGGAGCTGATCTTGGGGAATCCACCTGTCAGCCAGGGGCATGGACTTTTTTCTGAAGGTAATAGGGCACCACAGAAGGTTTTGAGCAGATGTGGAACAGGCTGGCATTTTAGAAAGGACTACTTTAAAATGCAAGAGAGATACTGTTTTTTCCCTATCAAATGGCAAAGAGCTTTAAAGTGATAATTCCCGATGCTGTCAACGTTTCAGAACACTAAGTGCTCTCACATGTACCTGGTGAGAAGGAGTTGGTTTCACCTTTCTGGAAAGCAGCTGAGCCCTGTGTCGTGCTTGAGGAGGGTTCAGCCCTTTGACCTGCCAATCCCATTTCTAGGAATCTTGCCCCTGACATAATTAGAAAGGGGTCAGGGATTTATGTCCCAGAATCTGAAATTCATTCCATCATTGATAATAATAGTAATTATAATGAAAGGAAACAATATAAATGTCCAACAGGAGGGAATTGCTAAAATAAAGAGCGAAGTATCACAGAATGTTTTATAGCAATTAAAATAATTTTTTCAAAGAAAGTAAGGGCATCAGAAATGCTATAGATTTCTAGAACTCTTAGAAGTAATAACTGAGTTCATCGTGGCTGTAGGGTACAAGATTAACACACAAAAATCAATCGTATTTCTATATGATAGCAACGAACAACTGGAAACAGATGAAAAAGACAGTACTATTTATAATCACTTCCAAAAAAAAAGAAACGACAACAAAAAGAAATACTTGGGTATAAATCTAACAAAACATATGCAGGATGTCTATGCTGAAAACTATAAAATGTTAATGAAAGAAATCACAGAAGATCTAAATACACGGAGAAACATATCATGTTCATGGATTGGAAGAGTCAACGTAGTAAAGACGTCATTTCTCCCCAGACTGATCGAATTTGTTTCCTAAAGCTGCTGTACCAAGGTACCACAAACTGGGTGACTTAAAACAACGAAGATTTGTCTCACAGCTCTGGAGGCTAGAGGTCTGAAATCAAGGTGTCAGCAGGATCATGCTGTCTCTGAAGCCTCCAGGGAAGGATCCGTCCCTGCTTCTTCGAGCTTCTGGTGGTTTACCCACAATCCTTGGTGTCCCTCAGCTGGTAGCTGCAGCACTTAAACGTCTGCCTCTGTTGTTATATGGTATTCACCCTGTGTGTCTGTCTCTTCTCTTATAGGGATCTTGGGTTAAGGACCCACCCTACTCCACTATGACCTCATCTTAGCTACGTACATCTACAATGGCCCTATTTCCAAATAAAGTCACATTCTGAGGTGATGTATTGGGCCCAGGTTAGGACTTCAACATATCTTTTTGGGGGACACAATTCATAAAACTGATCTATAGATTTAACACAATTCCAATCAGATCCCAGCAGGAATTCTTGTAGATACAAACGAGCTGATTCTAAAGTTTATATGGAAAGGCCAAGAAACGAGAATAGCTAAAAACAATTTTGAAAAAGAAGAATAAAGTTGGAGGAATGACATGATCTGATTTTAGGACTTACAACAAGGCTTGCAGTATTAATCAAGAGTGTGGTGTTGTCAGAGGAATGGACACATAGATCAATGAAACAATAGAGAACCTAGAAATAGACCCACATAAATATAGCCAATTGATTTTGACAAAGGTGCAGAGCAATTCAATGGAGAAAGGATAGTCTTTCCAACAGATGGTGCTGGAACTACTGGACATCTATATGCAAGAGAAGTGAACCTTGTCCTAAACCTCACACATTATACTAAAATTAAGTCAAAATGAGTTATAGATCTAAATGTAAAATCTAAAACTATGAAACGTCTAGAAGAAAACATAGGAGAAAATCTTCATGACTTGTGGTTAGTCAAAGAGTTCCTAAAACATGACACTAAGACCGAGATCCAGGGCTTCCCTGGTGGCGCAGTGGTTAAGAATCCGCCTGCCAATGTAGGGGACACGGATTCGTGCCCTGGCCCAGGAAGATCCCACATGCCGCGGAGCAACTAAGCCCGTGCGCCACAACTACCGAAGCCTGCGCGCCATGCTCCGCAATAAGAGAAGCCACTGCAATGAGAAGCCCGCGCACCGCAACGAAGACCCAACGCAGCCAAAAATAAAAATAAATAAAATAAATTTATATAAAAAAACAAAAAAACCCCAAGATCCATGAAAGAAAATAACTGATAAATTGGACTTTATCAATTTATCTAAAGAATCTCTGAAAGATATTGTTAGAAGAACTAAAAGACAAAAAAATTTAAAAATAAAAAAACTAAAAGACGAGTTATGGGCTGAGACACAATATTTACAAATCATATATCTGACGAAAGACTTGTATCCAGAATTCATTAAAAAGTCTTAAAACTGAACAGTAAGAAAATGACCAACCATTTTTTTTCAATTGGAGTATAATTGCTTTACAATGTTGTGTTAGTTTCTGCTGTACAATGAAGTGAAGTGAATCAGCTATATGTATACATATATCCCCTCCCTCGTGGACCTCCCACCTCACCCTCATCCCACCCATCTAGGTCATCACAGAGGACCGAACTGAGCTCCCTGTGCTATACAGCAGGTTCCCACTAGCTATCTATTTTACACATGGTAGTGTAATTATGTCAAACCTAATCTCCCAACTCATCCCACCCTCCCCTTCCCCCGCTGTGTCCACACGTCCGTTCTCTACGCCTGCGTCTCTATTCCTGACCTGCAAATAGGTTCATCTGTACCATTTTTCTAGATTCCACATATATGCGTTAATATACGATACTTGTTTTTCTCTTTCTGACTTACTTCATTCTTTATGACGGACTCTAGGTCCATCCACATCTCTACAAATGACCCAGTTTCGTTCCTTTTTATGGCTAATATTCCATTATATATATGTACCACATCTTCTTTATCCATTCATCTGTTGATGGACATTTAGGTTATTTCCATGTCCTGGCTATTGTAAATAATGCTGCAATGGACATTGTGGTACATGTGACATTTTTAAAATAGAACTTTACTGGAGTAAAATTGCTTCACAATACTGTGTTGGTTTCTGTTGTGCGGCAAAGTGAATCAGTCATATGCATACATACATCCCCATATCCCCTCCTTCTTGAGCCTCCTTCCCACCCTCCCTATCCCACCTCTCTAGGTCATCGCAAAGCAGGAGCTAATCTCCCTGTGCTATGCTGCTGCTTCCCACTAGCTAACTATTTCACATTCGGCAGTGTATATATGTCGATGCTACTCTCACTTCGCCCCAGCTCCCCCCTCCCACCCCCGCCGTGTCCTCAAGTCCATTCTCTATGTCTACGTCTTTATTCCTGCCCTGTCACTGGGTTCCTCAGTACCATTTTTTTTAGATTCCATATATGTGTGTTAGCATATGGTATTTGTTTTTCTCTTTCTGACTTACTTCACTCAATATGACAGACTCTAGGTCCATCCACCTCACTACAAATAACTCAATTTCGTTTCTTTTTATGGCTGAGTAATATTCCATTGTATATATACGCCACATCTTCTTTATCCATTCATCTGTCGATGGACACAGGTTGCGTCCATGTCCTGGCTATTGTAAATAGTGCTGCAATGAACATTGGGGTGCATGTGTCTTTTTGAATTATGGTTTTCTCAGGGTATATGCCCAGTAGTGGGATTGCTGGGTCATATGGTAATTCTATTTTTAGTTTTTTAACTCCTCCATACTGTTCTCCACAGTGGCTGTATCAATTTACATTCCCACCAACAGTGCAAGAGGGTTCCCTTTTCTCCATACCCTCTCCAGCATTTATTGTTTGTAGATTTTTTGTTGATGGCCATTCTGACCGGTGTGTGGTGATACCTCATTGTAGTTTTGATTTGCATTTCTCTAATAATTAGTGATGTTGAGCATCTTTTCATGTGCCTCTTGGCCATCTGTATGTCTTCTTTGGAGAAATGTCTATTTAGGTCTTCCACCCATTTTTGTTTTGTTTTGTTTTTTAATTAATTAATTTTATTTATTTATTTATGGCTGTGTTTGGTCTTCGTCGCTGTGCTCTGGCTTTCTCTAGTTGCGGCAAGCGGGGGCTACTCTTTGTTGCAGTGTGTGAGTTTCTCATTGCGGTGGCTTCTCTTGTTGTGGAGCACGGGCTCGAGGTGCATGGACTTCAGTAGTTGTGGCACGTGGGCTCAGTAGTTGTGGCTCGCGGGATCTAGAGCGCAGCCTCAGTAGTTGTGGCACACGGGCTTAGTTGCTCCGTGGCATATGGGATCTTCCTGGACCAGGTCTCGAACCCATGTCCCCTGCATTGGCAGGTGAGTTCTTAACCACTGCGCCACCAGGGAAGTCCTCCGCCCCTTTTCGGATTAGATTGTTTGTTTTTTTGATACTGAGCTACATGACCTGTTTGGATATTTTGGAGATTAATCCTTTGTTGCTTCATTTGAAAATATTTTCTCCCATTCTGAGGGCTATCTTTTCGTCTTGTTTATGGCTTCCTTTATTGTGCAAAAGCTTTTAAGTTTAATTAGGTCCCATTTGTTTATTTTTGTTTTTATTTTCCTTAGTCTACGAGGTGGGTCAAAAAAGATCTTGCTGTGATTTATGTCAAAGAGTGTTTTTCCTATGTTTTCCTCTAAGTGTCCAGTCTTACATTTAGGTCTTTAATCCATTTTGAGTTTAGTTTTGTGTATGGTGTTAGGTAATGTCCTAATTTCATTCTTTTACATGTAACTGTCCAGTTTTCCCAGCACCAAGTATTGAAAAGGCTGTCTTCTCTCCATTGTATATTCTTGCCTCCTTTGTCATTAGGTGACCATAGGTGCGTGGGTTTATCTCTGGGCTTTCTATCCTGTACCATTGATCTATATTTCTGTTTTTGTGCCATACCATACTGTGTTGATTACTGTAGCTTTGTAGTATAGTCTTTTAAAAAAATATCTTTATTGGAGTATAATTGCTTCACAATGTTGTGTCAGTTTCTGCTGTACAACAAAGTGAATCAGCTATATGTATACATATATCCCCATATCCCCTCCTTCTTGAGCCTCCCTCCCACCCTCCCTATCCCACCCCTCTAGGTCGTCACAAAGCATCAAGCTGATCTCCCTGTGCTATGCAGCAGCTTCCCTGTAGTATAGTCTGAAGTCAGGGAACCTGATACCTCCAGCTCTGTTTTTCTTTCTCAAGATTGCTTTGGCTATTTGGGGTATGACCAACCAATTTTAAACAGACAAAAGAGTTGAACAGACACTTCACCCGAGGGTAAATACAGGTGGCAAATAAGCACATGCAAAGATACTGAATGTCATTAGCCATTGGGTAAGTGCAAATTAAAACAATGACCCAGCATTCCCACTCCTAGATATTTACCCTAGAGAAAAAAAAACTTACATTCACACAAACACCTATACAAGAATGTTGATAGCAGCTCTATTCATAATCACCAAAAACTGGAAGCAACCCAAATTGGAAGATTGGATACATGAACTGTGGTTCACTTAGGGAACTCAGGAGTAAGAAGGAACAAACTCTTGATACACATAACAACGTGGGTGAAAGAAGCCAGTTTCAAAGGACACATGTCCTTTGTACGGTCCAATTTATGTGACATTCTAGAAAAGACAAAAAATGGTGATGAGAACAGATCAGTGGTTCTCAGGGCTAGGGGTTGGGGAAGGTGTGCCTACCTGGGGATGGCAAGAGGGAGTATATTGGGGATGATGGCACTGTTCGGAATACTGATCATGGTGGTTACGTGAGTCTGTAAGTGTAAAATTAATAGAAATGCACACCAAAAGAGGTATCTGTTACTGCATGATAATTTGAAAAACCAACTATATACACTTGGGTAACTATGTGATAAAGCAAGCATAGTACACTGTTAATGGGAGAATCTAGTGGTGGATATGGGTGATCACTGAACAATTCTTTTAGATTTGCTGTCTGTGTGAAAATTTTCATAACACAATCTTGGAAAAAAACTATATTCAGAATGATCCTGAATATAGGATTATTTATTTACATTATTTATTTACAAATTTATTTATTTATTTATTTTTGGCTGCGTTGGGTCTTCGTTGCTGCACGTGGGCTTTCTCTAGTTGTGGCAAGCAGGGGCTACTCTTTGTTGTGGTGTGCAGGCTTCTAGTTGTAGTGGCTTCTCTTGTGGCAGAGCACGGTCTCTAGGTGCGCGGGCTTCAGTAGCTGTGGTTTGTGGGCTCTAGAGCGCAGGCTCAGTAGTTGTGGTGCATGGGCTTAGTTGCTCTGCGGCATGTGGGATCTTCCTGGACCAGGGATCGAACCCGTGTCCCCTGCATTGGCAGGCGGATTCTTAACCACTGCGCCACCAGGGAAGCCCTGTAAGTTAGTTTTTAAAGTCTGTCTATCTATCTATCTCTCTCTCTATCTATCTGTCTATCTCACATATACAAATATAGGAAGAAGATATCATATCAAAATATTAACAATGGGGATCTCTCTGAAGGGTAAAATTGTGAGTGATTAAAATTATCTTTTTATATAGTTCTGTATTTTTCTATAATGAGCACATATTTATTTTATTTAGGGAGAGTATAGGCTGTACTTTATCTATTTTAAATGTCTTTTTTTTCAATTACGTGTGCAATCCTGGCTTATTGTAAGGTTCGAATGGTACCGAAACCTTATTGTAAGGTTCAAATGGTAAGGTTCAAATGGTACCCCACAGGGAAAGTCCCTCGTACTCACTCCCAGCACTGCTAATATTCTGCATATATCCTAAAGGCTAAGTCTTAAATTCAAGTTCATTTTTTTTCAGATTATGTCATCTTTAAAAACACTAAGCAAGTCAGACAATATTCTATCTTTGTTTCCCATTACTATCACCTAACAATGAAAGTTTTATATTTACAAGGAAGAAAATGGCCTTTATTCTATAGGTTTGAGGCATAGAACCTGAAAAGACGGTGTAATAGTTTCTCTTGATTCCAAGAATTGAAACAGGAAAGAGTCTGCTTCCTTGGGTCACTCTTCTTTGTTATTTTAAAAGATATAACTATGTGTATTTGTTTTCAATTTCTTTTGTATCTTAGGTCAAAACTGGAATGCTCTTTTGTTCTATGTTTGTGTGCTTCATTGCACCAATAATAAAATAATACCTACTGAGGAAACTGAGATCAGAGCCAAGAGGGACTGAGGCTCAGGGTCACTTCTGGCACAGTCACCAAGTCCCCGTGACCCCTCTCTGGGCCTCAGTTTTCTATGCTATATTATTTTTTATAATGAAGAACAAACAAACAAAAGTAATAATAAAACCCTGTTACTAGGCAGCAGCGTGGAGGGTGCTGCAAAGAGTGCTGATTGTCCTGCATGCCTGATCTCCCCTTCTTCCTGAGGACTAAACTTCTATATTTTTAGCAGAGCACATGGTGACCCTCAAAATAGACTGTTTCCTTGCCTTCCTTGTTAGATGTGGTCAATGGAAAATAAGCAAAACATTTTTAAAGGGAAGGGATGTTTTCTTTTTCTCCAATTACTCCTTTCTAATGACTAGGATGTGGATATGATGGCTGGAGCACAAGCAGCTATTTTAGACCATGAGGAAACTTTGAGAATGAAAGCCATACACCACAGAGCAATCAGATAGAAAAAGGTGGGTTCCTGGCACTGTGGTGCACCATGCTAACTCTCCACTACCTGCCTCTGGACTTCTTGAATGTGACAGAGAAATACACCTCTGTCTAGTAGAATCCATTGGTATCTTTTTATATTGAATTATAAATGACATACAATATTATATTAGTTTCTGGTGTACAACATAGTGATTCAACATTTTTATATATTGCGAAATGAACACCACGGTAAGTCTAGTTACCATCTGTCATCATACAGAGTTATTACAATATTATTGACTATATTCCCTATGCTGTACATTACATCTCAGCCATTTATTTATTTTATAGCCGGAATTTTGTACCTTTTAATCCCCTTCACCTATTTCACCTGTGCCCCCAATTTACCTCCCCTAATCCATTGGTATTTGGGGATTTTGTTATTTGCAGCCATATACACAAAAGGCAGAAGAATCAGTGAGGAGACTGTTTTAGTAATTGAAGGGAGAGACAATGAGGGCATGAACCATGGTGGGAAGTAGATTTAAGAGACATTCATCTAGGATGTGCCAAGTTCCCATGCCTGAGGGAGGGACCATTTAAAGGGGGCTGTGGGTTGCTTTGATCTGGAGTTGAGCAGAGAGGTCTGAGCTGGAAGAAACATGTGGTCAGAGAGGTAAAGATGCCCAAGTCACACAGCCAGGAGGATCCTGAATGGAGTGTGTATTAGTTACCTATTGATGAGTAAGAAATCACTCCAAAACTTAGCAAGGGGGAGTCAGGGGTCTGGGAACTGCCTAGCTGGGTGGTTCTAGCTTGGGGTCTGTCATGAGGTTGCAGTTAGGACACTGGCCAGGGCTGCAGTCACCTGAAGGCTTCATGGGGCTGGAGGAGCCATTTCCAAGGCAGCTCATTCACCCGGCTGCTGACCTGTGCTGAGGGTCCACCCTGTGCCCACCCTGTGTTGAAACTTTTACCCAAGTAAAGATGACACCACTTCTGGGGGCTGAGGAGAGAGACAGTGTAGCACAATGGTGGTCTCTGATAAGTTCCGACAAGGGTGGTCAGGATAATTAAGAGACATGCTGTCTACAAGGTATGTGGCCACAGCAAGTGCTCACTAAATGTTAGCTCCTGGTGGGTCTAGGGCCAGAGAGACTGCGATTCACGTCCCAGCTTTGCCACCTAGTAGTTGCGGTGCCTCAGAGTCCTCAGTCCTCAAATGGGATGCTGATATCCTATAAAGTGTTGTCATGAGGACTGAAGAAGAAAATACGTGTGGAATACTGAAGCTAGTGCCCGACGTCACAATTGCCCAAATAAAGCTTTATGTTGGTTACTATCCCAGCTCAGAATTCTCCAGGGGCTTGCCCACGCTGCAGCACCAAAGCAACTCAAAGCCTCCTCCATGGAGCCTTGCCAGCTGAATTTCACCCCCGCCCCCAGGACCTGGCCTCTGTCTTCCCGTGCCCCTGTCGCCACCCCCCATGCCACCACCATGCCCAGCCCTCTGTTCATCTCTTCCCCAAGACTTTCCTGGCGGGAGCTCCCAGATGGGCCTCACCCGCCCCTGTGCTTTTCAGGGCATGCCCCCACCCCCTTGTTCCCTGTGCCTGGCACGGTGCTGGGCACAGCCTGGGGTGGGGGGAAGATCCACATTGCAACAGTTGCTGTGAGGGGCATGGCTGACTCAGCTGAGATGGAGGCATCCAGGGGGCCGGCTGATGGGGAGCAGGAAGGAACGGGGGTTGGGGGTGGGGAGGGGGTTCTCTGGAAAGGCCGTGGAGGAAGTAAGCCAGAGGTTGGAGGCGAATGGTAGCCCTGCAGCCGTGGGTGGCAGTTGTGGCTTTTTCATCTGCACACTCTAGGTGCTCAAGAGTTGCTTTTAGGGACTTCCCTGGAGATCCAGTGGTTAAGACTCCGCGCTTCCACTGCAGGGAGCATGGGTTTGATCCCCGGTTGGGGAACTGAGATCCCACATGCTGCACCGCGTGGCCTAAAATTAAAAAAAAAAAAAAAAGTTGCTTTTATAGTTAATTGGAAGGAGGGTCATCTCAGGATTTGGAGGGTGATAAAATCTCTGCCTTTCCCCCAAATACCCTCCATCAGTTTGTTCAAGGTACATGAAAGTTCCTCATTAGAATCGTGTTTGGCTCGAAAGCCAGTGTCCCAGAGGCTCCCGTTGAAATCTGCACCCAGCGTGTTCCATGGGCGGGTTAAGGGAGCAGCCCATTAGTCCTGATGAACTGATCTGACAGACCATCTGTCACCCACAGCCTTGAGCTACACTGAAACCACCAAATGTGTCACCCAGCTTTGCTCCTCCTCAGGGTCCCCCCAGCCCCCTGGTGGTCCGGACTCCCTCTGAGTAACCCCAACCCCCAAGGTTGTACAGACTCCTTCATCAAAACTTAGCCCTCCAAGGGCCGGGCCCTGCTGGGCTTCCCTTGGTGAGGAATGTGAGGCAGAATAAGTTCCCACAGGAAGCTTGAGGGGAGATGGCCCCTGCCTCCATCCCTCTCCTCTATGTACTACCCTAGTAGAAATAAAGGGTCTCTCCCTTGAGCCTTCTCCCATGGAATGCAGGAGCAGCTGTGCTGGGGCAGAGTGAGATGGCATCACAGAGCCGTAGAGCTTGGGACATGAAGGGACCCCAGGGAGCCAAATGGTTCAGTCCTCTGCGGTTAGGCAGGCAACGTACCAATTCTCCATGGTTTTAGATACAGAAAACCCCTAACTGAGCTCTTTTACCCCATCAGCTGGATCAGGCCAGCTCTGTCTCTCATGGAGAAGCACTTCCCACCTGGGCTTTTTTGCACTGGCCGGTCTTACAGCACTTCTAAGAGGGAGACAGGCGTATCGTACAGGAGCAAGATTCAGGGTGCCTCAACTTGACACCTCATTCAAATGGCTTCAACAATGAGGATATTTTTGCTGTCTTGTAACGAGGTGATCAAAGGTGAAGTGGTGCCAGTGCTGGTTAATTGAGTGGCTCAACAGCATCATCCAGGGCAGAGGTTGTCTTCAACCTTCATCTCTCTGCCACTGCCAAGGGGTCAGCCATGTTTTTCCTCATGGTCACAAGATGGCTGCCTGTCACCAAGCATCATGTTTAGACATGACAAATGTACAAAGAAGAGACTTTCCTGGAAGCTGCCAACAATTCATCTTCATGTCTCAGCAGCCATAATTACACCATTGCTCATTCAAAACCCAATGTAAGTGCAATGTTGGGAGGCAATTCTCCATGGGCCTCTCGTGTGCTTGCACATCTCTCAAAGAGGTTTGTGTAGTGAATAGCCTTAAAAAATAGTGTTTTCGGACTTCCCTGGTGGCACAGTGGTTCAGAATCTGCCTGCCAATGCAGGGGACGTGACTTTGATCCCTGGTCCGGGAAGATCCCATGTGCCCCGGAGCAACTAAGCTCGTGTGCTGCAACTACTGAAGCCCGCGCCCTGCAATGAGAGAAGCCACTGCAATGAGAAGCCCGTGCACCGCAACGGAGTAGCTCACGGTCGACGCAACTAGAGAAAGCCCGTGCGCAGCAACAAAGACCCAAGGCAGCCAAAAATAAATAAATTTAAAAAATAGTGTTTTCCTCCAGATCAAAGGGCAGATTTGTTGAATTCCTATTTTGAAAGATTCAGGTTCCCTAAGCTCTGGATTCCTCTTCTGTTAACACAGCTCATGTAGTCACATGACCACACCTCACTGCAAAGGGGGCTGGGAAATGTAGTCTTTAGCCAGACAAACATGTGCTCCGTTGAAATTTCCATTTCTACGGAAGAAGAGAGAATAAATATTGGGGCAGCTGGCAGACTCTGCTATAGCTACTCCAATAAAACTGGGGTTCCTTCAGGGAGGAAAGGTGTCGGAGAAGCGATAATGCCTGTACACTGCGGTTGGTGCCTTGGCCTCATTTTATAGATGAGGAATTGCATTCCCGAGAGGGAGGTGTCAGCTCCAGGTCTGCTGACTCCTGACCTCAGGGGTTCCCATCATTTTCCTGCCTCTGCATCAGTGCAGGTCAGGTTAGGCTGGGAGGCCTCCTCTTTTTCCTCAAGTACTCAATTCCCCTGGCTTCCATGAGTCCTCTCCCTCTGCTGTTAATCTGATCTCTGGTCTCTCTTTCTGCCTCCTTCTCTACCTTCTCTTCCCAGCCTATCAGTGCTGAGTTCCCAGGCTTAGCCTTCTTATTTGTACCTGTGTGTGTCCATCTGGCCTGTGGCATTAAAGAGCATCTTCTCACCAAGACACCCTCACTCCTGTCTGCCTTTCAGACCGTTCTTTGTGCTTTGGACTTGTATATCCAACTGCCCACCAACACCCCCATTTGGGTGTCTTACAAGCACCTCCAACATCACAATCCAAAACTGAACTCATGACATCACCCACAAACTTGCTTCTCTTGCATTCTGGCCAATCTCAGTAACTGTCCCGCCAGCCAGCCGTCTTGGCCTCTTTGCTACCTTCCTCTACTTCTTCCACATCCACTCCGCCTCCATAACCTGTGCTTGGATCATTGCAGGAGCCTCTTCCTGCCTCCCTCAAGCCACCTCAGCTCGCCCCAGCCATTCTTACCATCTTAAAATGGAGGTATGCCCATACCATTCTTGTTCTCAAAAATTTTAATGGTTCACCATTGCTTTTAGGATAAAGACCAAAATTCTTTTCTAGTGAGGCAGAGGTTCTTGCCCCTCGCCCGTTATCCATTCTTTTCTTCTTTAGAAAGACAACCCCCTATTTGTAGCTGGGCACTTAAATCCTAGCCAATTGGATGAAGGCTGGTGTTGTGTTCTTATGTGGAGATGGGGTGGGGCTTCCTTTGCCCTTCCTCTTTCCTGCTGACAAGAATGCAGACATGATGGCTGACACTCAGGCAGCCATGTTGGGCCATGAGGAGGAAGCGCCTGCTGAGTCTGGTGGAGCAACAAGACAGATGGGCCTTGTCCCTTACACTGATGCACACATCTGCTTACCTTTGGGCTTTTCGTGTGGGAAACAGAAATAAACTGTGATCTAGTTTAAGTCACTACTTCTGGGTTTTCTCACAGTCCAACCAAATCCCACCCCAGTCACATGGCTCCTGCTGCCTCTGGAGTCTCAGCTTGTGGTCCTTCCCTTTGTTCATTCCACTCTACCCACAATACGGCTGTTGAGTTTCTCTTACACACCAAGGTCTGCTCTGACTCAGGGCCTTTGCACATGTTCTCCTCTCTGCCTGGAGCACCTTTTCCTGGCCTTCCCTTACTGCAGTGACATACCTAGAGTATTCAGTACCCAGAGCAAATAGTTAATTAAAAAAAAAAATACCCCTTCTCTATACATTGCTTTCAATAATAAACACGAATCACTATAGTAACAGTGGCCAATAAAACATGCAGTGAAAATTTTCTTTTATTGAGTTTCATATATATAATCATCATGGTAAGAAATAAAGTGAAACAAATATTATGGTAAAAAAAGAAATAAAGGGGTGGGGCCAGGTCTTGGCTTCCAGAAGAGTTCATGCCAAAGAATATTCCCCAGTACCTCCGCCACCCGTGTCCTTGTCCCCACAGCAAGCCACGGCTGCCCCCCTCCTCCCCAGGAGGCCCTCCAAGACCAGCAGGTACTACTGAACGAGTGTGCTTGATCCAGGGAACAGCTGAAGCATTGAATGCAGTTCACGGGTTCACTGCAGAAAACATTCGAGAAATGCCCCCAAATGTGGCCAAGACAGAACCAGTCAGCATTCTCCAACCCCAGACCACCGTTAACCCGACTGCATCAAACAAACATTGCTGTCTTCCCCAACTACCACCAAGTCCTCTCCATCGGATCCCATGACCACCTCCAGAGCTAATCAGGTACAGTATCATCCCATCATCTACACCATACTTTTCGTGGTTGATTGCCTGCAGACTGGAGAAAAAGATACTGGTGGGTTAAGGACGTATTGGTTCATTCATTCACATATGTGCACCATCACCAGATTCCAAGTAACCTGAGAAAGAAATATCAATGATTCCTGAACATTTATATGCATTTTTCGCTTTAGATAACAAAAATATATTCAGAAGGGAGCCTACTAGAATTTTGGATTTTCACCTTAAAATTATGAACTTATGGAGCTCTGAGGGTTGAGTTGGTGTTTATAATCTCCCTTATTGTTTCTCCCTAGAATTCTTGGTGTCTCCCTAGAATATCATATATGTAAAAAATATGTTAAAATTTTAAACATGTAAAATATATGTAAACATATATGTAAAATATATGTAAAAATAAATGTGTGAATATGACTTATTGAGCAAAGGTATATCTTTAAATGTGAATGCATTTTTCTTTTTTTTTATTTCAGATATGTCTTACTGTGTAACACTTTTAAACTTTTGATGAAAAGCATGTCTAGCAATCTAAAAGTAACTGGAAATTGGTATTTGTGATCATTTTAATGCTGTTTAACAACTCAGGAAACGGTACTTTTTTAGAATTTAATAATAGCATTTTCTTTGCTGGAGTGGCAGACCTCGCAATCAGAAATATATCTTAGTTTGATTTGATGGTTGTTTTTGTGCTGCATCTTTGTAGGACATTCTGCAAAAATGCAGTTATTTTGGGCACATTTAAGGAAATTATCTAAAATATTCTTTGTAATTCACAGCCTTCCTGTACTTGACAAATGTTGAAAAATATATTTATTAAAGTGATTAAACACACAAAAAAGAAATAAAAAAGCAATACCTATATCGATGGCAGTAATGAATAACATTATGCTTTCTGCTTACCGACCTTCTGCAAATTTGTCAATGACTTTGTCAAAATTATCTTTGCCTATTCATGTTTGAGAAATAGCTTATGCGGATCTGTCAATTTATCTTTGATCGTAATTGACCAATGAATATTTCTATTAATTTTTATTTGGAAATATTTTTTTCTCACATGAAGCAATAGATACACGAATAGTCAGGGAAAGACTTAAATATAAGGATAACTTTGGCAGAAATTCAGAGAAAATCCATTTTACAATAAATGGGAACCGCAGTCCTGTCCACATCTGTTTCTTCAGGATTGATTCTAGCAGCTTTCAAATACCTTCTCAGTTGAAAAATTTTAAACAAATAAAAACTCCAAATGATCACATGGGACTAGGCTACCAATGTTTATTTCAAACCCACTGTTCAAACGAAGGACAGTACCACAGGGATTCCAGACACAACTTGCCCCTGAAGCGAACACGAACAGTTCTGCGTCCCCATGACCACGGGTAGCTGGGTCCCCGTGTGTCGGGCGTGGCGCTGAATGACCAGGAATACTCCCAAGTAACTTCCAAATGGAATACAATGCTCCTTGAAGGATAAGTTATAAAAACGTGCTAATTTGAAACTTACATATCTATTATGACAAGTCATCAGTAACTGAAACAATGGTTGAGGTCTTAAACCTCAGAAGAGTTTTGAGGGGAGGGCATTGTTTAGAATTGCTGGTATGCAGTGATAATAAAAAGCAGACCGACTTTTAGTGGTTTCTTACTGTTTTACAGTTTGTTACTGAGGACACCCCCTCTTGCCTGCATCAGGGCTCATGCTCCCACCGCCCCACCCTCAGCATGCCCTCCTTGCTACTGACTCTGTACATGTCCCTCTGAGGCTCTTACCTCAATTACGAGTATATCTGTGTCATGATCTTTGTCATCTGTCCCCCACTAGACGGTCTGCTCCACGTGGAGGTCACTGCTCTGCTCACGCTTGGGCCCCAGCTCCCGGCAGAGTACCCGGCACCTACTAGACCCATAGTACGTATCTGTTGAATAAATGTAGGTGAAGAACCTGGCACACAGTATGTACCCAATAATAGGTAGCTGCCGTTGCTATTATCTGCAGCGCGTCTATAGTCTGAAACGTAATAACCATTTGAATGCCTCCACGTTCAAATCGGCAAAATGCTGCCTGAATTTTGTAGCATGAATTTTATCTTCCCCAACAGTCATTCCTTGAGATCGGCAGCCACATCTCGTTCATCTCTGGGGTCCCTTGAACCCCAACAGGGGACCTGGCACTAAACAGGGGTCAATAAATATCCCATAACCAGAGTTTACTGAGCATCCATTACCCCCCGCGAATTTTCTTTCATGTATGTGGTTTCTCCAGGGTGGGTATAAAGCACGCTCACTTTACAGATGAGGAAAGTGAGACCCGGAAAGCCCGGATGACTTGCCCAAGATCACAGAGTCAATCAGTACGCAAGCAGCTTTCATCCAGGTCTGCAGGGGCTCCAAAGCCCCTGATCTTTCCAGGACTCCATGTTGCTTCCCGGATGTGGGGTGTGAGGGAGGTGACTCCAGTTAGGGTGGGACTGCGTGGGGATGGGGAGCCTGTCCTCGGCACCCAGCTTCCTCAGGCTGGAGGAGTTTGGGCTTCACGTTAGGCACGGGCCAGGTGCCTAGGCTGGTCAAGCACAGTGGCCAGCACCTGTGTGCTTCCATGGCGTTGAGGCGCCCAGGTGTGGATGGGGAGGCCTGGGGTGGGGGTGGGGTGGCGGACATGAGTTCCAACGCAGGCAAGCTCCCAGCACCCTCCCACCACCAAGAACTGTGCAGCCTGCAAGGCACGGAATCCCTCCAGGCTGTGGAGGATCGCTGGTGATGGGAGCATCCCCATGGAGATTAGAGATACTGACTAAGGCTGGCCCAGGGCTGGGCACAGGGAGAGCTGGGCACAGGAAGTGCTCTGCTGATGGCAATGTCTTCTATTTCTCCTTCGTGCTCTCTTCCAGGCCCCTCCCTTTTATAATCCAGGGGGAGCAAGGTTAACCGCAGTGGGCCTTGCAGGTTAACCGCAGTGGGAGGGGGTGCTGCGCACCTGATGGGGCAGCTCCAGGACCCTGCTAAGGCTGCTGCGGTCCAGCCTCCAGGTCGCTCTGGATCGAAGCGGTCCCTAGGCTCCTTCCACGAGGATGTCCCGGCGGCCGCACAGCTTCCGCCACGGCTCTCCGGCCAGTTGGCCACCACCCTGCTCCCCTCTGAACGACTGAGCGGGGACTAGGCTACGGCAGTGGGTGACTCGAGAGAGGAACACGAACGTGGCCCGAACGGGTCTGGGTTTGGGCTTCTCGGGCGGTTTCCTGGCGCCACCTCGTGATCGTGTTCGGCGTTGCCGCACCTGCTCTGAAAGGGGCTGCGGGGAGGGGGCGCAGGGGCTGGGGTCGAGCCAGTTTGGGCTCTTGGGCTGTGACACTGCAACGAACCCCAAGCCTTGCTCCTGTCTTTTGAGGCAAAACCAAGGCTTGAGGGCCCCTGAGGCCTGTGGCAGCGGGAAAGCTGGGGAAAGAAGCGCTGAGGGGTGTCCAGTCCAGGGAGGCCGAGATGGGGGTGAGGACCCTTCCTGGGGCTCAGGAGGAGAAAATCACCCCAGGCTTTACATTACGGCTCTCTTTACCACGGGCTGAATCCCACAGCCATTCCAGATGTTCATCTGTGGCCAGACGTGGCAATGGCATCGTCCTCTCACCCCTGATTACTGAGGGCATATGGCGAGAGCTGGGACCGCAGCCCAGGCCCTGACTGTCTGCGACCTGGATGCCTGAGTGTGACCGTGCAACAGAGAGGAGCTTCCTGGGCCAGCCCTGCTCACCCTGGAGCCTCCGGCTCCCAGGCAGCTGAGGTGCCAGCAATGCAGTGTCTGTCCATTGCCCTGCCCCACCTCCAGGCCAGGCAGTGGGACAGCAGCGCGGGGGACTCTGGGCCCCTTGGGATTCCCCAGGAGGCCCCAGGACCCTCACCATCAATGTCCACGGCTGCTCTGGTCCCTGTTGGAGGGAGAGGGCAGTCTGGCAATGACCCTCAGGAGGGTCACACGGCCAAGATATGGCAGAACTACTGCTTGAATCTAGATCTTCTGGCTCTAAACCCCATGGTCTCTGCTGGACCCTGTGTGATGAGAGGGGTGACCATGTGGGATGTGAATCCAGTAAGAGTATGTGGGGAGCGGGTGAGGAGGTAGGTTTTCCAGCAGGAAACCAGGGACAAATGATCTCCAGGGATCCAGGCGGTGCCAGCAAGCTCTATGGTCAGGTAGGGGGTGCTGAGTCCTTGGGACATTGATGTCAGGGGAGGGGTGTGTCAGGGAGTTGGGAGTCCAGGCAGGGATGCAAACGGTCACCTCTCAGTGCCATTCCCCCTGCCCTCCCTGGCATCACTATACAATCATAGCACTCTTTTTTTTGCTTTTAATTACAAATTTTAAACTATTTGAAGCGCACAGAAAAGTGCAAAAAATGATATAACAATTACCTATAACCCTCTAACAAGTTTATACTGTTTTAAATATTTTGATTTATTTTCTTTTCAGAATATACACACACACACACACACAAATATTTTTTACCCTCGGCCTCCCTCTTTCTTCCTTCCCTGAAGTATTTTTTCGCTCCCAAACACATTTAAAAACTTTTATTAAATAGCTACATAGCCATAAACAATATGTGGTATTGTCTTGTGTTTTAAATTCTACATAAATGGTATCATAATATTACATATCATTTTGAAAATTGCTTTATCTCAGCATCATGTTTTGAGGTCTATCAGGGCTGATCTATGCAAATCTAATTCACTCATTGTAACCTCTGCGTGTCTTTTATCTGATGCCGACCACAATTTATGTACCCTCCTGCTAAGAATAGTATTTCATGATTATGATCAACGGGCACAGAGAACCTTCCTGAACATGTCTCCTTGTACACGCACAGAAGAGTTTCTCTGCAGCTGTCGGCTGGAAGTGGAAATTCTGGGTCATAATGTTTACACATCTTCAGCTTTACTAAGTATTGTCAAATCGTTCTCCAAAGTGGTAGCACCAATTCACACTCCCACGAACAAACTATACAACTCGAGTTTCTTTACGGGCTCTGATGAGGCCTATTAATTTTTGTCAATCTGTTGGGTGTGAAATGGTTTTCCATTCTTGTTTGAATTTGCATTTCCCGACTTACTAGTGAGACTAAACAGCTTCTCATGGCTGTGGGTAGCTTCTCTTCTTTCAAAGGTCAATTCAGATCTCTTGTCTATTTTTCTTTTAGGTTATTTATCTTTTTCTTACTGGTATAAAGGAGTTCTGGATATCTTTTGTTAGAGACACTGATTGCAAACATTGTCACACAGCCCTTTTGCCATCTGATCCTGGACAGGGACCGAGGACCAGTGCTGGGATGGATTAGTGATGTCTGCCAGAGGTGTGGGAAAGGTTGCCAGAAGGGCTTTGGGTTAAGACTACAGAACGGAGGCCCAGTTACGAGACTAGGGCCAGTGAGGAGACTCCATTACAGGCACAAGGCCCAGTAGTGAGGCCACGGCAGGTCTGGGCAAGTCAGGTCAGCAGGTGAGGCCCTGGCCCACAAATCAGACCCTCTTAAAATTGTTCTGAGAGACCTCTGAGAAGCCCATGGGGGTTTTGGCCCGGCTAGAATTTCTCTAGTTGAATTGTAGAATATGTGTATCCTTAGTGAGAGACACTGCAGGAGAGCGTCATTACAGATTGTGTGCTCGGCACCCACCTTGGCCCTTGCACATGGCCCCATGGGACCCATGGGACCAGAGGAAACATGCAAACATGAAACTTGTGCTGCTCGCTGTGCTTTGAGTACTAAAGCCCTTTGTCTCCGACCCAGGGCGTTCGCGTCCTCTGCCAGCATCTGTGAAACGGTGACCAGTTAATTTGTTAATTTGCAAGTAGGGCAAAACCTCGGATTCTTCTCAGCCTTTCCCAGGGTCCTTATTCATACGATCTGTAGCGGCCCTTTGCCATGCCTTGTGGCTGCTCCAGCATTAAAAATTTCTTTTTTAAAGTTGTGGGAAAAAACCCGTGTTTTCTATGATAGGGTTCGTTTGAGGTTCTTTACATGGTCACCATTTGCTTTGCTCGCTATTTCTTCATGCATTTCAGACTCTCCTGTGATCATTTTCCTTCCTTCTGAAGTCCGTCTTCTAGGACTGATAGCGGTATGCGCTCCCAGCTATGTTTTGTTTGGAACTTTTAAACAATTGTAAACTATAACACATGTATAGAAAATGCATAAGACAAAAATGGATGGAATGATTATAAAATGGACACTAGACCCCCAGCGTGTTCCTTTTTCAATCGTGTTTCAGGAACTGTCCTTTTATGTTAATCACATCCTTGCTTTTCATTTTAGTTCTACCTATATCTCTATCAAACTCTTTATTTCCTTGCCTGTCGGTACCATTTGCCAGGTAATTTGAATATAGCTTGAGCTCACTAATTCTCTCTTCAGCTCTAATATGCCTTCAATAAGGTTTTTAATTTCAACCATTATATTTTTATTTCTTGAATTCTATTTTAGTTATTTATTTATTTAATTTTAAATTTTTTTTTTTTTTGGCCGCAGCTTGTGGGGTCTTAGTTCCCCGACCAGGGATCGAATCTGCGCCCTTGGCAGTGAAAGCGTGGACTCCTAGCCACTGGACCGCCAGGGAATTCCCTTGAATTCTATTTTTAAATCTGTCTGTTCATTCTTAATTGTCTTTTGTTGAGTGGTTTATTTATAACTGCACCTTTTATTTCTTTAAATATTTTATAAATATATGTTCTATATTTTGTATCTGAAAACCTCCCGTCTTCAGTCCTTTGGGATTTAAACCTGCAGTTCATTTCTTCTGCTGACTCACAGACATAGGAACTGCCTCCCATGTGCTGGTGATCTTTAATTGTGAGTTCATTGTTTGTTTAAAATTGGTAGGAGTTTTGTGGGCCTTAGGTGGGCATTGGGGAAGCAGTCCTACAGACAGCATTTGCTTTTCTACTTCTGCTAGTACCAGAAGCACCACCGATCTGGGGTTACTTCATCTCACCTTGAATGAAGGACCCAAAGACTGCCCTTTCCCCATCTGGGCTGGCTTGAGCTTCAGTTTCTCAGCAATGGAGGGAAATTTATTAAGCTGCCTATTGCCCCAGCCCTGCCAGCCCCTGGTCCCTTGTCCAGGTTGGGGTATCCTTGGAGACATCCCTTATCTCTTGTCAGATCAGCCACATCTCAAATAAATATGTTTTTCAGAGTTGGGCTGTTCTCCTCAGCCATGTAATTCCTGTAGCAGAAGACCATTTACATTCTCCAATAATTTCCTTTCTACTTAAACCATCTGCATGGGTTCAGTTGCTTGCACTAAAGACCAAATATGAGGGTGGGGGTACCTGTGGGAAGGGAGGCCCGGCGTCTCATTCCCTGGCTACACATCTGCTTCCTCAGTGGCCAGGCTGATCTTCTCCCATGACCACGGGAGCAGGGGAAAGAGGAGTGGAAAGAGGGCGGGTGGGGCAGTGCCAGGATGCCTGAGTCTCCCTTGGCTCAGTGGACCCCAAGGGAGGGTTAGGGCCATTCTGCTCATCTTCCCCGGGCAGGGCTGGCCACTGGGCAAGGGACCCTCAGCAACGGCAAAGGTGGGGTGGAGCCTGGGGTGGTGGGAGGGGCGGAGCCAGCACTGCCAGCACAAGACATCAGGCGCACAGCAGGGAGACTTGACACCCCCAAGGAAGTGATGACGGCAGGGGACTTTGAACCCCGGCGCCTCACCTCTCCCCTCCTCCTGCAGGCCCCTTGGCAGGGACTGTGACCGGAAGAAGGGAGTGACCACTGCAAGGTGAGTTTCAGTTGCCGCTGGATGGGACTGGGTTTGTTTGCATCTGAAAATCACCAGAAAGGCACCGGACGTGCCAAGATGGTGGGACGGGATGGGAAGGAGAGGCTGAAGGCTGGATTTGGGGGCGAAAATCAAAGTGTTTTGTGGTAGAGCTCCCCTGAGCTGAGCCGCCTCGGGGCCCAGTGACCAACGCAGCCTCCCTGAGGGCACCCATTCTGTGCCCCAGCGGCCGGCTCAGCGGGAGCCCTCGATGGGGGGCAGCACAAGGAGCTAGGGGTGAGGGGCCCTGGAGCGAGTGGCCCTACTCTTGCTGCGCACAGCGTGGCCACTGCTGACGTCCGGAGGGGACTCTCCTGGGCCGGCAACCCCACCCAGGAAGACCCATCCCAGGGGCTGCTAGACTGAATCCCCTGGACAGGGGGCCAGATGCCCCCTCCCTCCCTCCTTCTCTAGGGCTCAGGCTCAGGCCAGGCTCCGCCGACAGCAAAGGGTCCTGGAGACCCAGAGGAGCGAAGCCCCTGGACCTGGAGCGCAGGTTGAAGCCCCGGCCAGGGCAGAGAGACAAGACGGGGCTCCCCTGGTGGCCGCGAGCCTGGGCCTGGCTGTGGGCCCGGGTCAGGAAGCAGTGGTGTGGGCCACTTCGGGCCCCAGGGCCCCAGAGAGGGCAAGGCTGGAAGGACCAGGATGACCCCTGTGCCTGGGACCAGCTGAGGACAGCTGGCCAGAGTGAAGGGGATCCCAGAGGGCCCCCGCCAAAGCCTGGTCTCTATGGTTTACGGCCTCTTTGGCTGGTGAGTTTCCCCTACCATTGCGTTTGTAAGGAAGGCCTTTTAGTTTTAAGCCTCCAGCTTGCCGAGTGAATGAAGGTGGGCCCAGGTGTGTCCACCTGGTGGAAAATGCTTCCAAAGACAAACTTTCGGATCCTCAGTTTCCTCCCCTGTAAATGGGGTAATGATATTTACCTGAAAGGGTTGTTGTGAGAGACCGTGAACTTGTGAAAGGGTCTAGCACAGGGCCTGGGCCACAGCAGGTGCTCAGGCAATGGTCAGTTACTATTCGACCTCCTATCACACCTGCCCCAGTTGCCAGCACCTTAATGAAGGAATGGGTGGAAAGGAGAAATGACCTAAAGGGGTGTCAGAGCGCCCTCTGCTGGTGAAGAGTGGTCAGAGGCCGAGTTGGAAAGTATTCCAAGGCCAGAAGAGGGGCTGCACCCACCTGGGGAGAAACTGATAACAGTCCTCCAGGGCCCAGCGTGGGGGCCAGTGGAGGACAGAGCTGTCCCGTCTACTGTCCTGAGATCCCTCATGGGGAGGAGGGAGCAGCTTCCATTCCTGTAGATGCGTGTGTACATCTGCAACAGCAGGGACAGCCAGCCCCCAAACCTGACACTTGCACTGTGAGGGTCTCCTGACTGCCAACACTCGCTGAGGTGTGGCTGGAGGAAGGGGGCTCTGCGCAGGCCTGGAGCTCCCGGTCGCCTGGTCTCAGGCCTGTGGCTTCCCCTCTCAGCTTGTTTCCTGCCCTGTGGACCAGATGCCGCCCATCCCACTCAGTCCTTTGGAATTACCATGGTTTACCTTCAGCCTCCCACTCCATCCTTGGCAGCCCCGTGAGAGAGAGGTTTCCACTGCTACCTGACAGCTGCTTTTCAGAGAGGTTAAGTGACTGGGCTGAAGCCAACTTTGTGGTTGAGTCTGGGACCCCAAGTCCCAGCTCCAAGTCCTGCGTTCTTCGCGGGATGGTGGACGGTGGTGGAGACCCTCCTCTCTGCCCACCGTCCACCACCCACCCTGGACTTCAACCCTGCTGAGTCACTCCTCCCAGCTGGTTGGTTTGGCTTTGCCCTCTTTGCTTTGCAAAGGTGAGGACCTGGGCTGGAAGGAGCAGAGACCCCCTTCAGCTGGCACAAAGGAGAACTGTGGTGAGCAGCAGGGAGGCACACGGCCAGGCTGCAGCAAGGGAGCTCCTTTCTTCCTCCCTTTTCTCCATGGACGGGGGATTGTCCTCCCCGCTCAGGCCACGGGGCAGTTCGTAATATTCAATCCAGGTACATCATGATCTCTTTTTTTCTCTTGTCCAAGATCCTGGGGGGAAACACACACACACACATCAGGCTGAATGTGCACCCACTGCTATGTGGGGCAGGGGCCAGGCGAGACAGCCCCAAAGTGCCCACCACCATAAGATTCTCTGAGATCTGGAAGATTCCATCCTTGGTGTCTGCCTGACGGCAGCTCCCCCAACCCACACCCCCAGCTTCCTTGATTTACTCGGGTCTGAGCCTGGTTCCTTTCCTCTAAGTCCCCAGGGTATCTTGAGTTACCCTGCTCAGAATCCCCCTTCTCTAGAAATTCCCCCCATAACATGTATAGCAGCCACATTTTTATATGACCTCAAATCCTTGGCCATGGTGATGGGATCCAGGGGAGGCACCTGATTGAGACTGGACCAATCATATTACTATAACACTGGCCAAAGCCAGCTGGATCCAGGACAAAAGAATAAAGCCCTTCCCTGTGGATTGCTTATAACTGGGATCCAAGGAGTAGTGGTCAATCCTTTTCTCATGTGGAAAGCAGCACGAATTCAAATTCAGAAACTCTTGAGGCCATGTGGAGAGAACATTTTTGTTTTCTTCCTTCATCCCCAAGTGATAGCCTCCTGATTTTCTTTTGGGAAGTGTCTTCTTCCCTGTGGTCTGATAGGACTGGCAGACAAAAGTGTAGGCCCAGCAACTGGGCTGGACCAATGGGATTCTCTCCTGGGGGTTTGGGGCTTGTGCAGAAATTCACAGGGAGGTGAGGTGGGTGGGGCTCAGCAAGTCCCCAAAAGGAGGATCCCTGAAGCCCCTGCTTCCTGTCCTCCCTGAGACTTGGTTAGTCACTGTTTTTGTTTTTTTTTTTTCCAATTCTGTAAGCCAGGAGCTTCCAGTAAATTCTGCTTCTCTTTCTGTTCTTCAATGCCCCCACCCCACCACATTGGAAATTTTCAGAAGTGGCAAAGTTGGAAGAATAGTGCCATGAAAGTCTTCTTCCCTTCACTTAGGTTCACCACCTGGTAACATTTTGCCACGTTTGTTCACACATACACAATCAACTTTTTTTTCTTTCTGAATCATTTGCAACGGTTCATCCCTAAATCCTTTTGCAAAGTCCCCTGAGAATGAGGACATCCTCTTCCGTAACCGCAGTACCGTGATCACATCTTCCAGTTTTCTATTGTTGCACAATCACTTCCAAACCTAGAGGCTAAAAACGACAATTATTTTATTATCTCTCTCGGGTTTTGTTTTGTTTCTTTTAAACATGGCTGCGTTGGGTCTTTGTTGCTGCGCGCAGGCTCTTCTCTAGTTGTGGCGAGTGGGGGCTACTCTTCATTGTGGTGTGTGGGCTTCTCATTATGGTGGCTTCTCTTGCTGTGGAGCATGGGCTCTAGGCACACGGGCTTCAATAGTTGTGGCTCATGGGCTCTAGAGCGCAGGCTCAGTAGTTGTGGCCTCCGGGCTTAGTTGCTCTGCAGCATGTGGGATTTTCCCGGACCAGGGCTTGAACCCGTGTCCCCTGTATTGGCAGGCGGCTTCTCAACAACTGCACTACCAGGGAAGTCCTCTCTCTTGGTTTTGTGGGTCGACTGGGCTCAGCTGGGGGGCTGTCTCTCAGGACCTCTCTTGTGGTTGTAGTCAGATGGGGGCCGGGGCTGGAGCCGTCTAATGTTCCTCATCCCCATGGCTGGTGGTTGAGACTGCCTGCTGGCTGGGACTCAGCTGGGACTGTTGGCCAGAACACCTCTGTGTGGCTTCTCTGTGTTGCCTGGACGGCCTCACAGAGTGGTGGCTGGGTTCCCAGTGTCAGGGTCCCAGGGGGCAGGAAATGGAAGCTACCAGGTTCTTCAGGCCCTACCAAACACTGGCAGAGCATCACTTCAACCTTATTCTATTAGTCAAGGAGTCACAGAGCCCAGATTTAGGGACAGGACAGAGTCCCATCCCTTGATTGGAGGAGTGTCCAAGAGTTTGGGGGCTATATATTTTTTTTTTTTTTGGGGGGGGCTATATTTTAAAACTAACACACAACCCCATGAATTCAATGTCAACACAATAATTTTACCTGAAACACAGTCTGTACTTAAGCTTGTCCCAATGATGTCCTTTTTTTTTTTTTTTTTTGCAGTATGCGGGACTCTCACTGCCGTGGCCTCTCCCATTGTGGAGCACAGGCTCCGGACGCGCAGGCTCAGTGGCCATGGCTCACGGGCCTAGCCGCTCTGCGGCACGTGGGATCTTCCTGGACCGGGGCACAAACCCGTGTCCCCTGCATCGGCAGGCGGACTCTCAACCACTGCGCCACCAGGGAAGCCCCCAATGATGTCCTTTATACCTATTTAAACAAATCCAGGATTCAGTCCAGGTTATGCCCTGCATTTAGTTGTCATGATTCTTTAGTATTCTAGAACCCTCCACATGTATTTTGTCTTTCAGGACATTGCTATCTTTGAAGAATCCAGTTGTCTTGCAGAATACGCTACAATCCATGTTTGTCTGGTGGTGTCCTCAGGATTTGATTCAACATTTTTTGGCAAGAATACTACCGAGATGGCATTGCATACTTCCTGCAGCACATCTGGGGCACATAATGTCATTAAATCAAAAGACATATGAACCCTCCCCCCACAAAACACGTAATTCATTGATTTATTAAAAACTTCACTTCACTCTACCTATAGGACAGGGTGCTCTAGAACTAAGAAACCTAATAAGTCACTCAAACCTCTCATCCTGTTTGAAAATGCCTGTTATTGCTAATCAAGGGAAACACAAGATAATTCAACATGAACAGAAAAAAACAGACAATGTCCATTCAAAGAAAAAAAAATAGAAAATGAGAATCAAAACATTTCAGCTGAGGAAAATTCTCCTCCAGAAAACCACCACCAGGCAGTCTAACATAACACTTCAACCTGTGCTAAATATCCTTAAACAAGCCTTTTGCAGATATGAAGAAAACACTGTAAATCAGAAACTTTAAGACATCATACAAAAATGGACCCCAAAATGAGAAGCAAGAAATGAGAGTTAGCAAAACTCAGGAAAGCAATAGAAGAAAAAGTCAAAATCATCTCACAAGTGAAGATTAAATTGCAGGGTATGGGACCTCCCTGGTGGTCCTGTAGTTAAGACTCTGTGCTCCCAGTGCAGGGGTCCCAGGTTTGGCCAGGGAACTAGATCCTGAGTGCCACAACTAAAGATCCCACGTGCCACAACTAAGACCCAGGGCAGCCAAATAATAAAATAAATATTTTAAAAATTACAAGGTACTCAACTGAAAATATCATAAGAGGCATTCACATCATAAAAGGAATGAAAAAATCCAAGAGAACAAAAATAAAATCAATCACAAAGTCAGAAGTGTCAGAGAAAAAGAGATGGTTAAATATAAGCAAAGATGGTCCAACATACACATAACTGGAGTGCTCAGAGACAGAAAAACAAAACAATAGAAGAGAACTAAGATCACACAAAAGTGTAACTTCCCACAGAAAAAAGAAACTTTCTAGAAATAAATGACATGAACATAATAAAAGGGCCTATCGGGTTTTCCCTGGTGGCCCAGTGGCTAAGACTCTGTGCTTCCAATGCAGGGGGCGTGGGTTCAATCCCTGGTCGGGGAACTAGGATCCCACATGCTGCATGGTGTGGCCAAAAAATTAAAAAAATATATATATATAAGGGCCTATCAAGTACTTAGAAAAAATGACCTGGAATGGTCAACTCTGGGACAAATTAGTAAAACCTAGAAAAAGAAGAAACGTGTCCTGGTCATGCTGAAGGTGGGGGGCCTGGCAGTGTTATTTACTCTCCCTGTTGTTTTCAATGGCTTTGGGAGGATGTGTGGAGAGATTTGGATTTCAGCAGCTGCCATTATCTAAGGGAACCTGGAACCCAGCTCAGGTCCTCTTGGTGAACTGGCAGAGACCACTGGGAAGTTACATGTGAGTTGTCAAGTCAGTTCCTGTTACTCTGTTTTATTTTTGCTTAAGTTGGCCAGAATCATCTTGTTGCTCGCAACCAAAGGTTCCGAGCTGTAATATCGTGTTTCCTGCTGACTGGATGGAGCT
The DNA here is from genome assembly GCF_008692025.1 of Phocoena sinus. NCBI lineage: Eukaryota > Metazoa > Chordata > Mammalia > Artiodactyla > Phocoenidae > Phocoena > Phocoena sinus. Next base: position 64,217,731 of record NC_045773.1, on the reverse strand, counting down.
GGGTGGCAGAGAGAAGCAGATGTGAGCTAGAGAGGTGAAGGAGTTTTGGAGCCCGTGGGAGCCCTTGTTTCAACCCATTCAGAATTCTGTGTATCTACTGAAATTTTTGCTGAAGTACTACACACTTTCACAGAATGGACACACGCATGTCATTAGCATCCAGATGAAGGATGGAACATACAAACCCCGAGAGGCCCCTCACATACCTTTGGGTCACTGCCCCCCCTCAAGGGTAACCAAAATTGATTTCTCTCACTACAGGTTACTGTGACCTGTTTTTATACCTTGTGTGAATGGAATCACACAGAATCACCCAACATGTATACTCAGGTCTGGCTTCTTTTTCTCAGTAGGATGTCTGTGAGTTTCACCCATGTTGCTGTAGAGATTTAGGATCCATTTTGGAGGTGGAACAGGTAGGACTTGGAGATTCATCATTTGCCCAGTGCCCTTGGGCAAAGCACATCACCTCTCTGAACTCAGTCCTCTCATCTGTAAAATGGGACTGATGATGCTAATTCCCGGCTGTTAGTGCTGCAGTTTCCTCACTGAGCTCCTTCAAAGGGGCTGGAATAGAGCAGAGGCCGCGGGAGCCCTCTCCTTCCTCTTGTCTAAAAGAGTGTAGCTGTGCAGTTGGTGGGAATGTAAGTTGGTGCAGCCCCTGTGGAAAACAGCATGGAGGTTCCTCAGAAAACTAAAAATAGAGTTACCATATGACTCAGCAATCCCACTCCTGGGCATATATCTGGACAAAACTATAATTCAAAAAATACATGCACCCCTATGTTCATAGAAGCACTATTCATGATAGACAAGACATGGAAACAACCTAAATGTCCGTCGACAGAGGAATGGATAAAGAAGATGTGGTACATGTATGAAATGGAATACTACTCAGCCATAAGCAGGAAGGAAATAATGCCATTTGCAGCAACATGGATGCAACTAGAGATTATCATACCAAGTAAGTCAGAAAGAGAAACAAATACCATATGATATCACTTATATGTGGAATCTAAAATATGACACAAATGAACTTATCCATGAAACAGAAACAGACTCACGGACATAGAGAACAGACTGGTGGTTGCCAAGGGGGAGGGGGTTGGGGGAGGGACGAAGTGGGAGGTTGGGGTTAGGAGATGTAAGCTTTTATATATAGAATGCATAAACAACAAGGTCCTACTGTGTAGCACAGAGAACTATATTCAATATCCTATGATAAACCATAATGGAAAAGAATATATATAAAAAAAGAATGTAATGACTTCCCTGGTGGTCCAGTGGTTAAGAATCCGCCTTCCAATGCAGGGGACATGGGTTCGACGCCTGGTCAGAGAACTAAGATCCCACATGCCTTGGGCAAGGAAGAGCCAGCCATAATGAAGACCCAGCGCACGCCCCCCCCCAAAAAAAAAGAATGTATCTATGTATATATGTATAACTAAATCACTTCGCTGTCCAGCAGTAATTAGCACAACATTGTAAATCAACTATACTTCAATTAAAAAAAAAAAAAGAGTGTAGCTGTGGCTGCTAGCACTTGGGCTTGGTCATCCCCAGCGTGTGAAACAGGGGCACCTCTCTCCACCCACACCCCTCTCCCCCCACTGCACTTCCCAATTTGGAAACAGCTCTTTCCCTGGCGTGCTCTTGCCCCTGGTCTCCACTCTGTCTCCTCAGTCCCCAGTCCTTGGCCCATGGGAGGACGTGGCTGTGCTCTCAGTAAACATATTAGGCCAATAATGATGCCTGTTAGGGATGACTTCTTGCAGTTGAGGAAGCCTTAGCTTGCGCACGCCAGCGCAGGGGGCTGAATCCCAGCGCTCTTTCCGCTCTCTGAGCCTCTGTCTATATACCTCTCAGGGCTGTGATGAGAGTGACAGGAGCAACCTCGTGACAGAGCCAGCCAAACTTGCGCCTGTAATGCCCGCACCGCGGGAGTGAGACGCCGTGCACGTTGCATCGCTGCGATGATTACGCATGGGCCCTCCAACACTTTTTGATTTCATTGGTTTGAGGTGCGGACGGACATCGGAGCTCCCCCAGGTGACTCTAATGTAAGGTAGAGTTGGCAACCAGGGCCAGGCACACAGTGAGAGCACAGTAAACGTTGACCTGGGCGGAGAGAGGCCGGAGCCGGCTGGGAAGGCTGGAGGGTGCAGCTTCATGCGGCTGGCGCGCCCCCTTGCTCCCCTTACGCGTCTCCTATTTGCGCCTCCAGCTCCCTTACTCTGCCTTCCTCTCACCCAGGAATCCAGGACATCCCTCACCTGCCGCCTCCCGTCCGGGGTCAGCCCACTTCCTTCTGGATTTGGGGGTAGTGCCCCCCTCCATCCCTGCTGTCAGCGCAGGTGAGCCCAGCCACGCACGAATCGAGTCGGAGGGGGCGGTAGCCCAGCCTTGGAAACAGCCCTGAAATAGACACCCCCGCCGCCCCCGCTGCCTCCTCCCAGGATCTACTCGAGTGAAAAACAACCCTTTCTATCTGAATGTCTCTCCAGGCGTCGAAGTGGGGAGGCACCGAGTCCTGCTGGCCGCGTAGACCCGGGCCTGGGTCCAGCTATGATGCGCGCACGGACCCTCCCCGGGCGGGCCAGCGCGTGTAGTGAGGGCGCCCGACCACCGGGCGGCGCTGCTGATCCGCGATGGGAGCCTCGCAGCGGCTGGGGCTCCGAGCCGGGCCGATTGGGAAGGGAGAAGGCCAGCGCTGTGGCTCTCCAGTAGGGAGGCTCCTCACGCCCCTTCTCGGTCTGGGGCGTCCCGAGAGGTGATCTCCCCGCATATTGGGGGTGGAGCAGGGCCGAATGGGCTCTTCATCCTGAGGAGGCCGGGGCAGGGGGCTTGTCCAGGCCAGTGATGCACCCTTCTGCGGGAGCTGGCAGGGAGAGAAATGGGGCCACCGTCCCCACTCTCTTGATTCTTCTTTTTGTCTCACGTTTCCCACATGCTTCCTGAGTTCTGAACTTTGGTGGCAGTCGGGGGGAGGAGGTCAGGACTATCTATACATCTAACTCTTAGTCTGTGTGTCCATCGACCTGTCTACCCAGGTGACATTTGTTCCCCACAGGCTCTAAACCAGCTGGATTGAAGAAATGGGAGGTGGGTAAAAAGATCATGCCTCCCAGTCTGGGGAACGCAAAGCAGTGAACTGGATGCCCGGGAATTCTGGATCCAGGTGATGGTTAAGCCGTGCCTTGAAGGTCAGGGAGAGGGTTTCTGGGTGAGAAGGGCAGGTGATTCAGCCACAGAGGTGAGAGGGAGGATGGAGGGCCCAGGGTCACAGGCTGGAGGGAGCCAGGAGCTGCATGCACTATCTCACCCAACCATCCGTAGGGACAACGCTGGGGGATCTCCTCCTGATCCATGAGGAAACTGACAGAGGTCAAGGGACTGGCTGTGGGTCCCCCCTCCCGGTGGTGAGTGTTCAGCTGGGGCTGATGCAGGTGTATGAGGCTCAGGTGGAGAAAGCACCGGCCTTTAACCACAGAGCACCTTAACCGGGCATACAGGGCCAGGGTCAGCCTGCGTCAGCTCGCAGTCCTGAGCACTCTGACACTGGCCTCCCAGGAGCACAGGGGCTCTTTCATGCTCCTGGCTTCTACTCTGTGCCCCCGAGATTTCTCCTGCTCTGCTCTCCTCCCCACTCACACCTTGCTTTTGGGAGGGGGGTCTGTCTGCCATCAACCGTGACCTCTGCAGTGTGTGGGAAAAGCCCTTGCCCCTGGTAAGGGGATTCAATTCAGGCTCTACCAGCAGGTAGGGGACACTGGGTGGAGCAGAGTCCATGCTTTAGGAGCCCCACTCCTCCTGTGACCACCAGGGGCTGGGGCCAGAGAAGCCATGGGCCAAGGGGCTAGGGGCTCAGAGCTGGGGCTGTGCAGAATTGGGCCAGGGTCAGAAGTCAGACTGAGCTCTGCAGTGAAACTGCTGTGCAGCCCTGGCCCGGTGGCTCCCCATCTCTGGGCCTCAGTTGCTCCCTGAAGGGGTGGGGCAGATCCCTGAGGTGGGGAGGGCAGAGGGGAGGCCCAGGTGTGGGGATGTAGGGGTGGAGCGGGGTGTGGGGGGCAGATGGGGTGGGATGGGAAGCCCTGGTTCTCTGGGTTGGGTGTGGCCGCCTGTTAGCACACCTGGCTGAGAGGCCCTATCTCCCCACCCAGCCACTGTCCCATCTTGCTTCTGCCTGTCCCCCGCGTATCTTCAGCTGTGGGGCCTCATACCCCACTCCAGCTGGTTGGAGTTCTATTAATATTTCAGTTTGATGAATTAAAGATTCTTTCTCCCCTCCTCCTTCTAATGTCCCAGGTGGGAATTAAAAGCACATCCGATCCGGTCAAACGCCATTAAAATGCAGCCCACGAGGGTAGGAGCTGGCGGGTGTGGGCTTTTCTTTCCCAGCACTGCTTTCTCCTCTTTGGGGGTGTCTGGGTGATGGTTGGTCTTTGTGGGTATGGGAGGCAAGAGAGAGCCGAGGTGGAGGAGCATGAGGGGTGTTTGCCTAAATGCTGCTGCTTTAGAGGGAGCTGCACCCCCTGTGTGTGGGGCCCGGGTTCCGGATAATGAGGATGTGGGGATGGGGCAGGGCAGGGCAGGGCCCCTGCAACCCCTGCCCCGTGACCTGACCAGGACACCCCCCATGGGGTGTTTTCCGGGTCAGTCCAGCTGTCCCGGCTCTCCCAGGGGGCTGCTGCAGGCACCTAGCAGTGAGGATGAAAGCCTTGGAGTCATCACGGGCGGGATCGATGCTCCTTGAGGCTCCACTAGCAAGAGGTCCTGCGGGGTCCTTCCCAGCTTTCTATCCTGCCAGCTGTCTGGCTCCACTTTAGCAGGGAGCAAATGCTGGGACTTCCTTCCATGCTGTACAGGAGGTTCCTGAGGAGGGCCAAGGCTGGAGTGTGGTGGGGAATGATGGAGGGCCCGCCAGGGATTCCCAGCCTGGCTGTCAGTCAGCCAGCCAGCCAGGCTATGTGGCCTATGCCCCAACCCAAGGGCCTGGGGCCCGTTTGGAGGACAAGCTAAGGCTCCAGTCATAGGGATCCTTAGACCTGAAAAGCGCTTCTCAGCCCCATCCTTTCCCTTCAACCCTGAAGAGCCCCCAGTGGCAGCAGCACAATGGTGCACATTTGCTGGTGGAGGGAGCTGAGGCTCAAAGTAGGCGAGGTTCCTGGGACACATGCCCTGTAGAACAGGGTGGGGGGCATGCTGTGGACAGTGTGTGAGGCCGGGGTGCTCCGTGGCGTGTGTGACGATCGGGGAGGTGTGTGGTGGGCATGAAGGAAAGGACGGGTAGGATCTGGAGAAGGCACTGCAGGTGGGGCACGGGGAAGCAAAGACATCCCCTTTCCAGGTCACCCCCCCACCCCTGTCCCCTTGCCTGGCCTCCTGCAGGCCTCCTCTCTGGGCCAGCTGGACTGCATCCCCTCCTGCCCCGTCACCTGGCTGCTCTCCTGATGCCCAGAGCCCTGCCATCAGCGGAAGGAGCAGGCCTGCCATGAGGCCCAGGGTGGGGCGGGAGGGGCTTTAAAAAGTTAATTGTATTTTGATCTCGGCTGTGACATCCATTCTAATGCTATTGGGCTCACAGCTGACAGCCCCCGACATATGGAGGGAGAGGGATAATAAGTAGTTTTAAATTGCAGCATGGCAAAGAGGCTGGAAAATTCAGTCTTAAGAAAAAAGAGGGAGAAAGAGAAGAGAGAGGAGGAGAGAGTGGAATCAAGGAGGAGGAAGTATCCTTCTCTGGGAGGGGTGGGGCCGGTCATCATTCATTTGTTTAACAAGCCAACCTTTATTGGGTACCTGCTGCATGCCTGGTACAGGCTCAGCCTGTGGAGGCTCAGATGCCCAGTCAGGCTATGGAACCCCCCTCCCCCCTCCTCCTTCCCCCTCCCCCCCCCGCCCCCCTCCACAGCACTCAGCTCTTCCAAATCCTACTCCTCTTTCAGGGTCTAAGTGATAGCTCCCCTGAGGGCCCTGACCTCCCAGCCTCAGCTGCCCCTCCCTCCCTGACCACCCAAGAGCCTGGGGCTGTGCCACAGCCTCCCCTGCTTTTCCTTCCTCATATCCCCTCCCTCTAGCAATCTGGTGCCCACTGTCCCCTAAATCCTTACCTACCTGGTCCGGCTCCTCCATCTGGTCCCCAGCACTTGGGTTTAGCAGAGCTGTGTTCAGAATCTGCTCTCTCTGCTCCGTCCAGCTTCTCTCCTCTTCCCACATGTCAGGGCAGGTTGGGAGGGTGTAGATACAGCTGTGCTGTGGACCCTGGAAAGACTTTGGTCCAAATGGGATGATTACAGGTGCATAGGTCCCTGGGGAATTTGGAATTTAGAAAGATAATATGGCACAAATATGATATACTGTGCAACAGCGCCAGGGGCCCTGGGGCAGTATCCCCAAAACAATACGCTGGCTCGGGTTCCTGTGGTGAAACAGAGTATCTCCCACCGAGGGAGCAAGACAGTTACAACGACTCGCTTTCACATCAGGTTTTGCAGCCAAATGACTTTGCCTAAAATTTATGGACAAACTGGTTTTCAGAGCCTGTTGGATTTTGGAACTGTGGAAAGGGGATGATGGCTTTGGCCAACTAATTAGTCCAAGTCAAAGGTCTGAGAAAGTTCCAGGGGTTGTGGGAGGATTCCTGAGGTTGGACCCATACCAGCCTCAAAGGAGGGGGTCACTCCCTGGCCTGTCCCCGAGCCTGGCCTGGGGGCAATTTCTGAGTACCTGTGTCCTTGAGACTCAATATCTCTGTGGGGCAAAGGAGAGGGGCTGGGGTGGCCCTGGGAGGCTAAGTAGGGGTGACTTACCCCAGGGTGCTTAACCCTGGGCCTCACCTCTCACCCCAGCTCTTCTCAACTCCTCTGAGCCTGCAGGGTGACTTAGGACTCTCTGCAGAGCCTGGGGCCATGCCTTGTCTTGTAGCCAGTTCTTCATGCTGGAAATGTCCTGCCAGGGGACGATTATTGTTTAAACAAATTCCCCTATCGTGGACATTTCCATCTCATGGCCTGGTTCAGGGGAAACCAAAATTGAAACCCATCAGACCCCCAGGCTGAGGCGGTGACTGGTTTCACTCCACATGGGGACCATTTCTCAGGTGCTCCAGGCCTGCCAGGCTCCCCCCAGGCCCCTGCACCTTCAAGCTCACTTTGATCTAGTTCAACAAATTCTAAACTTCAGGATTTTCAAAGACAATTGCCCTCTCCTATTAGGAATATTCTGAAATGGAGAAGTCCTAGAGCAGCTTGGTGAGCTTGAGTTGCCAACCCAGTGGGTGGGAAAAGGCAGGCAAGTTGTTTTCCCTTGCCAGGGAGGCCAGAATGAGAGCAGGAAGAAAGAATCAGCTGCAGCAGGAGGGAGTTAGGTCAGACCTCAGGAAGAACTTCCAGGTCATAATGATAGAAAGTACGGGTGCAGGACTTTCTATGATTCTTTCCTCTAGGACTACCTGCCTCTTTCTCTCCCCCCGAAGCCATCTGTCCATCGGTGCTGAGATGGTGTCTCCTTTTCTCTGGGGAGTCCCAAGTGTGCAGGACTGGTGGATTAGAATATCCCCCCCTGGGGGCCCCACCAGTGTCAATCAGGTCAACTTCCTTAAAGATTTCAGAATAAGACCCAACACCAAATCCCAGCATCCTTAGAAAGAACTTGGCCCAGCCCCTCATGTCACTGATGGGGAAACCAATGCTCAGAGAGGCTGGGCAACTCCCCCAGGTCACACAGCCTTAGCACCGAGGCCCTGGCCTCCTGCTTTCAGCCCTGTGCCCCCCCTCCCAGTCAGAAAACAGCTCTGAGGAGTGGGAATGGGACGGCTTGATGAAGAGCAGTTTGGAATTTGGGCCCTCGCAGCTGGCCCACGCTGGGGCCCTGCTATGTGATTCCTTGAGGTCACCTGTGGTCACTCTTCTCCCACAGAGGCAGCTCTGTAGTTCCTTTGTCTCCAGGGCAGGGGACAACAACTGATGTTTCTGGAGGTGTGTGTGAGTGTGTCTGTGTGTATGTCTGTGTCTGAGGAGCTCTGTGTGGGTGCGTCTCTGTGTATGTGTGTACATATGTGTCTCTGTGAATGTGTATCTGAATGTGTCTCTATGTCTGTGGCGGGGGTGTGTCTGTGTGTGTGAGTCTGTGTCTCTGTGTGTCTGTTACCATGATAAGTCAAGTCTGTGTGTCTGTTACCATGATAAGTCAAGATGTGTCCCAGCTGGACCAGGCTGGGGGTCACAGGTGAGGGCTGGGTGGCTGACCACTCTGAGGCTGGAAGCCTGGAGGCCTGGGAGGGCCCAGGAGGGCTGCCCAGAAGACCTAGGCCTCAGGCTGAGACCTTCAAACTGGACGAGTCCACAAACTCAGCCATCTGCCAGCCAACAGTGTTTCTTTTTTTAACCCCTGAAAAATATAGCCTACCCAGGCTTCTGCGACACAGCTGGTGGGGGGTGGGATAATTATGGCCAGAGTGCAGGCAATGCTGAGGGCCAGGGGGTGGGGAGAGCGGCTGGGCTCCTTTTGGCTCTCAATAAACCATGGCCCCTTTATGTTCAGTTCCATTCATTCATTCATTCAACAAAAGGCTATTCAACAAAAGGATATTGAGGACTATATTCTGTGTTAAAAACTGCAGTGGCTCCCACTTCTGGGCACCTAAACACAGGACTGGGTGCCCTGCATCCATTATTTCATTCCCTCTTCATGATGGCTTTGCCAGTAGGGCCCAGGCTCTGGCCCTTATGGACCCTTGGTAGGAATCAGACAAAGACCCCCATCTTTTAGGCAGACTCATCCTCAAGACAGGATGTGTCCTGTGTCAAGCCCAAGGCAGGCTGAACTTGAACCTCCCAGCACCCCTAACTGGGTGGCTTCTTGCACAGCAACCCGGCAGCCCTGCTCTGAGGTCAGCATCATGGTCCTTGTTGTACAGGTAGGAAACTGAGGGACCCTGGGCAGGAGGACCCAGGTATGCTCGGGGTTTGGTTGGAACCCGGGCAGGCTGTTCCCAAGGCCACGGCCTCTCCAGGAGTGACTTGAGTTTCCTGTAAGCCCAGAGCAGTGCACACGTGGTTGGGCAGAGCCGGCAGACAGCGGGAGCTTTGGTGGCCTTAGCTCATTCATGCCCCTTTAAAATGCGTCTGGCCGAGGTGCGCATGGCCATGGGTGCACACTTCAAGGGCAGGGTGCTCTCTTCAAGGGCAGGGTGCTGTGCTGCCCTCTGTGTATTCCTGGGACTAGGAATGCAGCAGGATCTCGGTCAGTGCTGGTTGCATCAAAAAAAAAAAAAAAAAAAAAGGGCTTCCCTGGTGGCGCAGCGGTTGGGAGTCCGCCTGCCGGTGCAGGGGACGCGGGTTTGTACCCCGGTCCGGGAGGATCCCACATGCCGCGGAGCGGCTGGGCCCGTGAGCCATGGCCGCTGAGCCTGCGCGTCCGGAGCCTGTGCTCTGCAGCGGGAGAGGCCACAACAGTGAGAGGCCCGCGTATGCAAAAAACAAAAAACAAAAAACAACAACAACAAAAAAAAGGCATGAATGAATGCATGATCACCGCCCTCCCACCAGAGACTTCAGTCTGACTGGGTAAATGAGACATGTATTTGGGGCTATCACATGAGACAGTTACAAAGAGAGTTCATGTTTTGCCAACATGTGTTCATTCACCAGTGATTGAGCTTTCACTAGGGCCAGGCATGGTGCCAGGCCCTGGATGAACCATGGTGAACAAGATATGGTTCTGTCCTGGCAGTGTCTGGAATTCTGGAGGAGGGAGTGCCTGAGTGGGTCTTTGGGAAGGTGCTGGGGCATTGGATGAGGAGCAGGGAGGGAGAAAGGGCAGAGTAGGGGAGGGTCAGACCCTGCTATTCCCAGGCCCTCCCAGACATTCCCCTGATCTAGAAGAAGAAATTATCTGTGGAAATGAGGGGTTGGGCTGTGGGGGGCATGAATCCCCCCAGGCCTGGGCACAGTGGAGCTCACATGGCACTCTGCAGGTCAGCCAGGATGACTGAGGTACTGACGTGGAGGAGGGAGGCCGCTGGTCAGCCACTCTCCCCCCCCAGCTCTCTGGCCCTGTGCTGAGCACCCTCCCTGGGACAAGGACAGTCACTTGTCACAGCTCTAACTGAAGACACTTCTGCAGTCTGGGATGGGATGCTCTTGCAATCCTAAGAGGGCTGCAAGTCTCCCTCCCTCTCTTCCTCTCTAAAACCAGCCCTCTCCTGGGATTTTTCACAGCCCCCCTGGGGAGGAGGAGAGCTGGGGCTCCAGCTTCTCCCTGGCTAAGGGATTTTTCCCCAGGCTCGCTCCTGTCTGCCAGCCAGGCCACCTGTTAAACTTTGTAGACCAGTGCTGGAGGGAGACCAGTGGGCTGTGGGCCATGGAGTGGGAGTTCCCCAAGCCTGGTGGAGTTCTGGGGTGGAAGGGACTTCAGTGGGAAGGGGCTCCTGAAGGCTGTGTGACCAGGGGCAAATGGAATCCCCTCCTCCTCCCGTCCTGTGTCATATGCTCAAATCAGGAGCAGTGGGGTGTGCAAATGAACATGCCACATGGGGGCACACGCCACGTGCGTGGTGCAGATGTGTGATAAGCTGGCCTAAGGTGGGGGTTTTAGTGATGCTCAGGGAAGATGGGGGTGGGGGTGGGGAGGAGTGTGACCCCTTGGCATCACTGTATTTGCTGTACTTCTCAGGGAGTGTGTCGGGATGCTATGTTCCTTGGCCCTCGACCTTTGGGGTCAGGAGGGGTCCCTGCCAAGTCCTCTGAGTCGAGGAGCAGACATCCGCCCCGGGGGAGGGGGGAAAAGGGGGCTTCCAGGAGAGGACGCCGGTGGGGCGTGGTGAGAGGGGGAGCAGAAGGCGGGGCTGGTGCGGAGGGGTGGCGGGGAGCTGGGCAAGCCCCAGCCTTCCGGCGGTGGAGGTGTGGGGTCGGTGGTGTGGGCTCCCAGGTGCTCTCTTTTTAAAAGGCCGGCGGAAGCCGCGCGCTCGGCCGCACCTGCAGAGTAAACTTGGCGGGCAGGGCTTGCGCCTTCCCGAGTGTGGCGGCAGCAGAGTGGGCGCCGGGCTGAGCGGCTGCGGTCCCCTCGCCCCCTCGTGCTCCCTGCGCCCGCCCCCTCCCGCAGCCTCCCCTCTCGGCGTCTTCCTCGCTTGCTCGCTCGCTCGCTCTCCAGCGCGCTCTCAAGCTCGCTCTCCTTTTTTCCTGCTGCCGTGCGGCTGCCGCGGCGCCCCCGGGCGCCCGCATCTCAGCCGGCTGAGCTCGCTGCTCGGCTCACGTTCCACTCCCTTCCTAGCCCGGAGCCCTCGGCCAGACCCCGCACCCCGGAGCCGCCTCCTCTCTCCCTCCGGCTCGGACGTCGGGCTCCGCGGCGGACGGAGCAGGGCTGCCCGCCGCTCCCTAGCTCGCTGGCTCGCTCTCGCCGGAGCAGCAGCAGACCGCTGCGCGATTGGAGGCGTCTCGGGCCGGGCGGCCGCCTGCTCCTCCCCGCTGCGTCCCGGACTCCGGGCGGCTCCGCGCCGGGCTCGGACCCGCAGCGTTCGAGCCGCCCGCCGCGGCCCGGGCTCCGGCCACCGCGAAAAGCCAGCCTCCGGCCGCCGCCTCCCTGCGCCCCCGGCGCGGGCGGGTGCGCCACCGAGTCCTCGCCGGCGCGCGGTGAGTTGTGGCCCGCGGGGAACGGGCAGAGGGGACCGTGCCCTCCGGCCTCTGGGGCGCGAGCTGCGGCGGGGACTCCAGGGCTCGGGGAGGTGGCCTCTGACGAGCTCCCGGGCTCGGGGCTGCCCAGAGGGCCGGCGGACCGGAGCTTTCGGGGCTGGAGGGCGCGGGACCCGGGCTAGAGGGTCTCCCCTCGGGGCTGGGGCCGGCTGTCCCACCGCCCCGAGACAGGCAGTAGGGCATTGGCTCTTTCGCGGGCCTGGGGGAAAGTGTCTCTGTGCCTGGGGTTGTTTCGGGTTCCCCCGACTGGGGGGTCGAGCCCGCGCTCAGGTGGGGGCGGCGGCATCAGAGCGCCCCCTCTGCGGAGAGACAGGGCGGGCGGGGGCGCGGGCCGTTCTTTGCCCCGGTTCCCCACGGTCTCCCGGCGGGAGAGCAGCGTCAGCCTCGCGCGCCTCTGCTCCTTGACCCACACCAGCCCCGCGTCCCGCTCCCGTGGCCGCCCCAGCGTCGCTTTCGTCTCCGACCGACCCCGGCGCCGGAGGCTTGCTCTCGGCGGAGGCGGGATGGGACGGCACCCCAGGGTCTGGGGTCTCCCCGCGGCCCCGGGACTTCACGGTCAGGTGCTTCTCGGATATTCGGGACCGACCCTCTCCGGGACCCTGATGAACCTTTGCTTCTACGCGGCCGCGGGGCGGGCAGCCGGGCCGTGTCCGTGTGTGTGTGTGTGTGTGTGTGTGTGTGTGTGTGCGTGTGTGTTTTCGGGGGGTCCCTCCGGGGTCGGCTTTCCCGGGCGCTCAGGAGCTGAAAGCGCCCCCTCCCCGCGCGGGGGCGGGGCTGGGAGGGGGAGGCCCCGACTGCGAGAGGCGCCCCCGCACCGGGGCGGTCTGAGGCTGTTTGTGCTGAAATGGGGCGGCAGTGGCGGCGGCAGGGAGTCCTGAGACCCGAACCCAAGAGCGACCCCTCCCACAGGCCGCGAGTGACACCCCCGCCTTCAGACTTTCGGTCCTTTTTGGAGGAGGCTCCTTGTCTCTTTCCCTACTCCGGTAACCCTCCCTGTCCCTGGTGCGGGAGAAGCTGCTTTGCGGGACTGAGCTGGTCTTGCTTAATGGGGTGCCCCAAGCCGTGTGTCTGTTGGAGCCGTGGTTAGTCTGTCTGCCCCTCTGTCAGTCTGGCAGAAAGCCAAATGACGGTGGAGGGAGGATTGTGTGTGTGTGTGTGTGTGTGTGTGTGTCTGCCTCATAGTCCCTCCTCTCCTCCATTCTGGGGTGAGGTTGGGGGCTGAGGGCTGGCAGGGCGGCCAGCTCTGTAAGAGTCTCCATGCTGGGCACCCCATTCCCGCAGCCTCCCATCCCTGGGCCAGCTCACGGTGGAAGTGAAGAATGTTCTAGTTGCCATTGCCTCTTCCCCAGGATGTGTCCTGGGTCTGCCTTGCTTTCTCCCCGGCTCCACACTGGATGCTGGGCCCCAGGCTCTGGGTGGGCACCTCTGCGCCTCAGAGGCCTCAGGGCATGAGGTGGTGGGAGAACTTCCATGAAGAGGTGAGGACTTGCAGGGGCTTTTCTGATGACCTCTCCTGACGTGGCAGAGAGAATTCCCACGGAGCAGTCTGGAGGCCCCTGGGTGTGGTCATCCACTGGACAGGGCAGGGGGCTTATCTCCTCTCCTGGGCAGGCCCTGGGACTAGTGGCAAGGGCCCCCGAAGAGGCTACAGCGGGGAGTAGGGGTCAGAGCCCTTGCCCCTCTCCCTGATCCCCAAGAGGACCACTTCCTGGAGGGCCTTCCCAGCCCCTAGTGTTCTGTCCTGGGGATGGGATGGGGAACCTTTGGGGATGGTGCCTTTGAGCCTCTGCTTAGCCCCGGATGGGCATGCCTGTCCACTTGTGAAGTTGGTGGCCACTGTCTTCATCTCCCCCCAACTTTTGTCATTCTAGCCCTCAACTTTCCCTTAAATGTCAACATCTTCACACCTGTCAGGGACAAAAACATCAAAAAGTTCTTCCCTCCTGCGGTCTTGCTCGCTTCTAGGGCTACCCATCCCAGGGGCATTTGCTGTGAAGAGAGATTCAGAGACGAAGAAGGCAATGCTTAACCCAAAGGAATGCTCTACCAGTGGTGGATTTTCAGGAGAGAGATGTATGGGATGTTGGGGGCGGGGCATGCAGCACATCCCATAAAATAGGTCCTGAGCTGGCAGAAGGGGAGGAGGGAACAGGCCAGGAGTTGAGCTGCCTTCTTGGCTTCAGTGGTCCAGCACAGGCCGCTCCTCCCACCTCCCTCCTCTCTCCTCCCGCAACTTTCCTCCGTGTGGCTTCATTCTGTCAGAGGCTTGACACCTCCAGGAGGGAGCGCCTCGCACAGCGGCAGGCAGGCAGCTGAGGTAGGTGAGAGAGTCCGCGAGCAAGCCTGTGGATGAGCAGTGTGCTGGCCAGACGGGTCGGGGGTGGGCCCAGACCAGAAGGGCTCTGCAGCCCCCACCTGCTTCCCGAGGGGTCCCCTGCCCAGCTTCCAGGATGCTTAGCCACACCCGAACCTGTTCCGCTGCAGGGGGACAGCTGGCAGGAAACGATGGCACCAGGACCATGGGCTTCTGAGCTTTATAATTACAGCCACTAGATACATCCTCTCCCCTAGACAAGTGTGGGGCCGGCAGCCCCTAATTACCACTGACCCCAAGACATCTGCCCACCCCTGCTGTCCTCCTCTGCTCAGTCTAGCACCCCATTTTCCAATGGGCAGGCCCCACTGGCAGCCTGGGTAGCTGGGCCTGCCAGCTGCTGGATGGGAGGTTATCTCACTTCTGCAGAGTGAGGCTGCCTTTGCCACCTGGAGAAGGCGCGGGGGAGCTGGCATCTGGGCTCTGGCCCTGCTCACTGGGGCTGGCAGAGCTGCTGGCTGCCCAGGCCAACCTGAGGGAGGAGGCCGAGGGGTTTCCCCTGGTGGGCAGTGGGCCCGAGTGGAGGGCACCAGCTTTCTGGTCTTCCCCCCCCCACCACCCCAGCCTGGTGCCGGCTCCTGGAAAGAGCAGGGAAGGCTTGTTTCTGTGTCCACTCTGCCCTAGTTAGCAGGGGAGTATCAAAAATTAATCTCAAGATCTCACTGCCTTTGGCCCCTGCCGGAGTGCAGGCTGCCTTTTCTCTGGCTCCTGGGAGCTCTGTTTGTTTCCTGGCTGTGCAGCTTCTGGCCTCCCTCTGTCCTCTGCTCTCCTTCTCTTCCACTGTCTCCCTGCTGCCTCTCAGCCCAACCCCAGGCATGTAGCTTTGCCTTCCCAGCGGGCTTCTGCTCCCCGCCAGTCCTGGAGTCAAGCTCTGGGGGCTTCTGCCTCAGTACCGCCCCCCCTTCTGCTCCCCCAACCTCTCTTTCCTTGCCTGAGCTTTGCTCCTGAAAGGGAGGCTTATAATGGGAACTCGCTTAGGAAAGATGAAGCCTGCCCTGCAGCCCTGCCCCCCAGCCCCCCAGCCCCCCAGCCCACAGGGCAGAGAGAGTCTCTAGCCGCCTGTCCAAGTTTCTCTTGGCTCCTTGGAAAAACGAGCACCACAAGGATAGTAAAAATCACCCTTAAATGAAAGCTGATGACTCCCGTCGAAACGTTTTGTAATTAACCTCACCATTCAGCAGTCTCGTGGCAGCAGTGAGGCATAAATATATGTGTACACACGTATATTAAATAAATTGGGGAATGCGGTGCATAATGCCATTATCTGGACCCCATTCAATTAAGGTAGATATTATCTGCAGTAATTGGGAAATGCCAGCCCATAATGACAGCCCGTGCCATTTCGGCTTGAGCCATGCTGACGAGCAAGCTGTGGTGTCTCCCTAGGCCTCCCTCTTCTCCTGGAGAAAGCCCTGGCCACCCAGGGGCTGTGACAACGCCCTGGGGAGCTCAGCTGGCTGGCGGTCCCAGGCTGGGCCACCTGCATCGGGACCAGGAGGTTTGAGTCCTCCGTGGGTCCCCCACACTCAACCCTCCCAGCCATCCCTCTGTCCCTCAGGGGGACAGACTAGTCTCAGGACCCGTGTTCTGGCTGGGCTATGACTTCTAGTAACACTTCATCGCTACAGGGTTATTTTTAGATTTGAATATAGAAATAAAGATTGGGGACTTGACCTGGATTCTTAAGTTTTTGGCCGGTGATCGCTTCTCAGATGTCACGGCCCCTTCTTTGTGCCTGGCCTCAGGGTGCCTTAGGGTGGGAAGTCTGCCCCACAGCTGTGGTTCTGTTCGTGGCTGTGCAAGGCAGTAGGGTTTGGACATGGGCTCCCTAAGCCAGTGGGCCCCAGGTTTCCAGGGCAGTGCCGGGGTTTGGGGGGGCGGACAGGGAGAAGGAGGAGAGAGGAAGAAACAGCATTAGCAGGAAGCCCACAATGGCAACAGCTGCAAACAAAGGCACTTGCCCACTCGGATGTTGTGCTGGAAAACTGGATGGCCCTGGCAAGTGGGGGTGGGGTGAGTTGGGGCCAGAAGGAGAGGCCTGGGGGTCTGCATGGGGGCTGCTGGTCGGAGGAGACCTTGAGCAAGCGCGAGCTTGGTGGCTGGCCCCCCGGCTCTGGGAGAAGGCGGAGGTCAAGGCTGGGCATTTTCTGAGCTGAATTGGTGGGACCCAGTGCCAATGAGATGTGCTTGCTTTGCCGTGCAACTGATGGGAGCTGCTGTGGCCTTAGCGGGTGGCTGCCTTTGAGCCTCTGGTTTCTCTAGTCCCGAGTCCCTGTCTGCTGTGCTCACAGTGGGCCCTCCTTTCTCCATCCACACCATGGCCCACAAGGTCCTGCTTGATCTTATGCTTGGAGCCTGCTCTGACCTCCTCTCCTGCTTCTCTCCCTTCCCACTGCCTTCCAGTCGTGCTGACCTCCTTGCTGTTCCTTGAACAATGAATGCTAATCATATGCCCACGCCAGGGCCTTTGCACTTGCTGTTCTCTCTACCTGGGATGTTTTTCTCCCAGATACATGGCTCATGCCTTTACTGTTTTTTTTTTTTTTTTTTTGCCTTTACTGTTTTTAATCTCTGCTCTAATGCCACCTCTTCTGAGAAGCCTTCCCTGACTATCTTTTTCTGAAGAAGCTCCTCTGGGTCATTCCCTTTCTCCTTACCTGCCTTGTGTGTCTTCATAGCCCCTTGATCCCCTGAAGTGCCACCCATCTGTGTGTAGATGTATTTATTGTCTCTCCTGCGCCACTCCCCACTGGGATGTTGGCTTCACAGGGCAGGTGTTTGTATCTGTTTTCACTTCCAGCATTTCCCCAGTGCTCAGAACAGAGTCTGGCACACAGCAGGAGCTCAGCACGTATTCGGATGGCACATTGAATAACTGAATGGTCATGGATTATATTCCATGCCTGCCCACACAAGAGGGTTGTAAGAATTCAGGGCAAGGTCTGAGTCCCACTCCGGGAACCTGGAATGCTGCTGCAGACCCCCACTCCCTGCCCTGGGCTCCACACTGGTGAGGGTGGTGCTGTGCTGGCTCTGGGCAGGGACCTGGCTTTGTCTGGTTGTTGATTGAGAATTTCCTGCATTCTGAGCCTTGGGCTGGGCACTGGGACACCGAGATGAGGGCGGTGCTGTGCACCCAGGCCCTTAACGTGCTCTGAGGCTTATCAGTGCCCAATAACAACACACAGAGAGAGGCTTTATGGCACTGACTGTGGAGGAAGGAGATAACAGGAACTAGAATCATCAGGGCAGGCTTCCTGGAAGAAGAAGTATCTCAGTTGCTCACTTGAAGGGTAAGCCTCACAGGGAGGAGGCTGGAGGGAATCCAAGGGTCAGGGAAGCATGGGCAATTGGTTTGTTTCCCCCTTCTTAGTTTCCGTTGGCATGAAGCTCAGGAATTATGTCCTCCATCCCTTCCTTCGTTCCTTCCACACTCATTTCTCAGTACCTACCGCATGCCCAGCACGGAGCCAGTCACTTCTGAACCAGGCCCTTGTTTTGGAACAGGGAGAGGATGGCTTTTGAAGTGAGGTCTGGGGTTTCTGAACTTGAGAGGTTCCTGATCAGGCCAGGGAGCTGGAACAGCTCAGGGAATTGAAGGGAAGGGGGCATGGGGTCCAGACCCCCACTCTTCCCTCCTTCTTGCTCTTAGAACATGGCTCAGGCTGGGTCAGTGCCTGGAGCAGGGCTACTCTTCTTATTACTCTAGAACTAGATTACCTGGGAGAGAAGGGTAGAAAGACCCCAGGGATCATTCAGTCACTTCCACAGACCCTAGTGGGGGATGCTAGGCACCGTGCAAGCTGGGATGCAGAGATATCAAGATGAGGATGACGTGATCCCCTCAGGTTGTGGTCCAGGTGGGGAGAGGGTTGTGCTGCTGGGGTTTGAGGGAGATAATTGGTCACCCCCTTTCCTTAGGAACCCAAATCATACAGGTGGAGATTTGTGGCTGGTGCAGCTGGGGTGGAGCGGGCTTCTGATGACCTGCTTCCTGGGTTAGGCTTTGTCCATTTGAAAGGAGACTGTCTAGCAAACCTCACCTCTGCCCAGCCAGCGCAAGTCCCCAGGGGTCAGGAGAGAGGGGGTTCTTAGAGGTGACCTGCAGTCCCAAGGGGGTGGGGGTGGAGTAGGAAGGAGGGGAGAGGCCTCAGGTTCTCCCTCACTGTCCCCTTTGGGGAGTGGAGCTGCCAGCCCCTCCTCCCGTGGAAATGTGAGATGTGGGCGATGAGGCGTCTAAACAGCTCAGGGGGTTCAAACCCCACTTCGCTCCTCCATTCACAATCCCTGAGTTCTCCCAGCACCTGGGCTGGGCTGGGCCCAGCAGAGGTCAAGGTGAAGAGAGCTGAAGTAGGTGCTGGAGGGAACCCGGGCAGGCAGAGGGGGAGGGCCACCATAGGTCCGGAGGCCTGGCTCAGGAATGTGAGGAGGGTGTGCTGGGGACCCCGGGCAGGCGGGGAGTCCTTTCTGGACCTGGCTTTCCTCGTTCCACCCGCTCAGCCCTAGGGGCTGGCCTGCTGGCCTGCAGAGGAGCCAGGAGGCTGAGCGTCCCCTCAGAGGGCTGGAGGGGGGACTGAGCCGCTCTGGTTGTGGCCCCCACCCCTGGAAGCAAAGCGCAGGGTCCCTCCTCCGACTCTGCCCTTTATTTCGTGTTTGGGAGAATTCTATTTCTTTAGCTTTTGGAGAAGAAAAAGCAGCTCAGTGAAAACTAAATTGGAGCTTATTAAGTCACAGTAGCTCTCTTCTGGTTGTTGTTTTGTGGTTTGTGGTTCTTTATGGCCCAGGCCCTGGCTGGAGAGGGAAGGGTTGAGGTCAGGCAGGAGAAAAGCCTGGAATCCTGCTTGTTAAGACTCGGAAGGGGTCACTGAGGTAGGTTTGGCCAGTTCCTCGGGCGTCTGAGAGACCCTCAGGTGGTGGGGCTGGCTGGGCTAAGGGAGGGGTGAACTGCAGCTCTCCCCCCAGCCTCCCCTCCCCCATCCCCTTTCACTGAGGAGAATGTTCTGGAAAATGCCATTGGCCAGTGAACTATTGCTCTACACTGTGCTCCTCATCTCTCCCTGCCTAGTTCTGTCCTCCCTGGAGAAAGGATCTAGCAGGGACAGCAGAGGGAAGTGAGTAAGGGGCTGAGGAGGGAGGTGGGAAAGGGAGACTGAGGATGGGAGAGGAGACACATCTGGGGGTGGGTGGCCATCCTGGTGATTTCACTTCGGGCGGGACCCCCCCTAACGGTCCCAGTTTGAGCTTTCCTGGATGTTTTGGACCTGGGGGAGTGGTCTGAGGGCTCCCAGCACCCCCCCAGCTCCCCCCTCCCCTGCAGGTGGAGGTGCCCCGTGGGGGAGGGAGGATCAGCCGGGCTCCCCGTGTCCGCCCCATCCCCAGCCTCTGCTCTCCTGGCTCCTTTCACTCCCAGGTATTTTTACTTTTCCCTGGTGCCTGTTATGCGGATCAAAGGAAGGAGGGGAGGCTGAAAGAGGCGGTGGTTTGTCCAGCTCTTGGAGAAGCTCGGAAAAGGCAGGCCTGGTAGGTCTGAGGGCTGGAGGGGACTCGCTGCAGGCAGGCTGGGACCCAGTCCAATGGAGAGAGGCCTTGCGGGTGTCTGAGCAGCTTGGGGCGGGGCCTGGGGCCTTGCGGTCGTGATTCTCATCTTGCAAGTATTTGCCTTTCTCCTCACCGAGGCCTCCTTCCCCTGTGTGGCCTCTGTCCTTCCCCTGCCTATGGTGTGTGTGTGTGTGTGTCTGTGTGTGTCTGTGTGCGGGCACTGATCAGCCCAGGGGTGCTCAGGCTTCAAGAGAAGCCAGTGTTGAGCCCTCACGAAGGATCTGGAAGCCTGAGCAGGGCCTGACTGTCAGAAGCTGCTGTGCATTGGTTTCCCAGCCTGAGTCTGCCCTGTTGCAGCCTCGGCTCACCACCTTGTCCTGATGCCAAAAATCCCTCCATTTGAAATTTAAGAAAACCAAGCCTGACTTCCTAGGATGTGGGAACCTGGCAGGGCCTGAGAGACCCTCGGGGCCAGCGTGGTGGGGTGGTCAGGGCCTGGGCGGCCTGCCCAAGCTCCGTGTCCCTGGGCTGTGTCGCTGTTTGACGTTTGGTGCCTCAGCTTCGTCATCTGTGTGATGGGGATAAAAATCCCACCTGGCTCACAGGGATGAGAGTGTCACCTGAGAAGCACCTGCGTGGTGGCTGGCACACAGCGCTATGTTGTCCTTTGCTGTTATTTCTCCATGGGGCACAGTTGGCGTTTGGACAAGACAGTGTTTCCTTGTGCGGGCTGTCTTGCCCATGCCATCTCTGACCCTGCCTGGATGCAAGCTAGTAGGTGACTCTCATCATTGTGACAACTGAAATGCTCCCACAGGGACAGGATGGCCTCCAGACTGGGTCTTATTCCAGCCCATCCATTTTACAGATGTTGAAACTGAGGACTCCCTAGGGGACAGGTGTGGCCTCCAGCAGGGCAGCAGCAGGACTGCAGGGTGGTCTGAGGCTTCTGCTGTTTCTCTTCTGAATCCCCTAGAACTGGCCTCAGCAGCTAGTATCCCCCATCCCCTCACTCCCCACAGCCCCCTGGGAGAGAGATCTGATAACTCACTCACACAAAGGGGTGAGTGCTGATGAGGGGTGCACACAGGCGTAGCTGCCCCTCTCTTGTATTTTAACAGCTCTTAAGCCTTCCCCAAAGCACTAACCACCAGCCCTAGGTCACTGAGTCCTGGCTTCCCGCCGGCTTCCCCAGGCTCTCTCAGTGTGATTGGGGCTGGCTTTGAGTCCTCACCCGCCTTGACTTGCTGTTTGACTTCGGCAGAGTTATGTGGTCCCTCTGGGCTACTGGTTCACCGGCAGAAGGGGGCTGAGGAGAAGTAAGAGCCATACTCTTGGCCTCTGAGGAGCTAAACGGCGGAGGGAGCATTCTGATGGGGGAGTAAGATGTGAGGTGAGGGTTTAGAAGAAACCCGGGAGCTGAGGCTGGATCCTGGGGTGTGCCCCCTCTCCTCCTCTACCCCTTGTGCAGACCTGGAGCAGTCAGGGCCTCTGTGGGGTGGGGGATGGGTGGTTCTGAGACCACCACTTGGTCTTGATAGAGGGACCATGTTTCCAGGGACACCTCCCAACCCAAACACAAGTTCTTCTTCCAAATGGCTAGGGAAACTGAGGCACAGAACGGGTGAGTGGCTGCTGGTCTTCATTTGACAAACCCATGGGGAAGGGGGCCTTGGGGTCGCCCCCTAGCCAAGCCCTGGCTCAGCTTTCTGCCTTTCTCCCTGGGGCCTCCTGAGTCGAGGGGAGGGAGGTTGCTGGTGGTAAGGGAAGGCTGGGCCCACACAAGGAAGTCCTGGGGAAATTAGCCCAAATTAGCCATGAGAATGAGGAAGAGCTGGTTCTCCCTCCTCCACCCTTGCAGATAAATAATCACAGCAACAATAGTAACGGCCGTCATAATAATGTGCGCTAGCTCAGGCCAGAGCCCAAGCCCCACTCGCAGAGGGAGGAAGTGGGGAAGAGAGAAGGAGCAAAGAGAAACTGAGAGAGAAAGACCCTTAGAGAGGGGGAGGGAGGGAGGGAGGCCCAGCAAGAGAAAATGAGCCTCAGTTGGGTTGACCGCCCGCCCCCCTCCCCCCCCACCCGCCGGCCGGGGCGGGGCAGCTGGGGTGGAAATGGGAGGGTCCACCTAGCCCTCCCCAGTTCAGCAGGAGAACCCCAAACCCCCCCGGCAGCCCCAGCTTCTCCCTGGCCTTCAGGCTGAGCAGCTCTCAGCCAGACGACTTCTCCTGGGGCCTTGTTGGCTTTCCTTGTCTCTGAGTCCTCAAGGAGCCCAAGTGTGTCTGGTTCCAGAGCTGGGAGCCAGAAAGCTGGGTTCCAGGCAGCGTTCTGCTGCTTGCCCCCTGTGTGACTCGGGTCAGGTGCTCTCCTGCTCTGGGCCTTGGTTTCCTCATCTCTGAAACGAGCTGTGCCCTGTGGGACCGGTTTCTGCCTGCTCCTTCCTGTGGGTGAGTGTTGAGAGGGGCCTCTCTTCTGCCCAAGCCTCCCAGGCTGTTGCCTGAGGAGAGAGCTCTCTGAGGCCTCGGGTCTGACGGTAGTGGGCACAGGCCTTAAGAAATCTTCAGACACCACCCAATTTCTGCCTCAAATTCTCCCATTTGGACCAAAGTTGAGCAGCAGCTGGGAGGAAACCAAGCTCAGGAGATTTGTGGAGTCTTTGGCTATAACCTCCAGCATCTCCTGCTCTCAGGCTCCTGATGAGAGATCCGAATTGCTAATGTCTTCTTTGGGCTTCTCTTTGATTCTCTCTCTCTCTCTCTCTCTCTTTAAGGTTGGTAAGAGGAGAGCATTGGAGCTGTTTTCCCCTTGATGCCAAGATCTGCCAAGCTAGGAGCACTCTCCTCCTTTCACAGTCATCCACCAAGAACAGGCCTGCAGGACGTGGGGACCAAGCCCAGAGCTTTGCTGCACCCGAGGCACGCCCTGCCGTCTGGGAGCATGGCCTGTGCCCGTAACTGAGCGCTGCCTGCGGGGCGAGGAACACCAGCATGGTTCAGCCTGTTGGCTGCCATCAGCCGCCCTGCTGCTGAAGCTGCACTGGAGAGACTTGTGGGGGCTGCTCTGCCCCTGCTCCCCCAGGCTGTGGGCCAGGGGCCCACACGGCTAGGAGGGAGGCCTGCCATTCATGGGTCTCTAGGGATTTCCGAGATGCCTGGGAAGAGGGGCTGGGGCTGGTGGTGGGCCCGGCTGCTCGTTTGCCTGCTCCTCAGCCTGTCTGGGCCCTGGGTGCCTTCCTCCCTGGGGAAGCCCAAAGGCCACCCTCAAATGAATTCCATCCGCATAGATGGTGACATCACTCTGGGAGGCCTGTTCCCGGTGCACGGCCGGGGCTCAGAGGGCAAGGCCTGCGGAGAACTCAAGAAGGAAAAGGGCATCCACCGGCTGGAGGCCATGCTCTTTGCCCTGGATCGCATTAACAATGACCCGGACCTGCTGCCCAACATCACATTGGGCGCCCGCATACTGGACACCTGCTCCAGGGACACCCATGCCCTGGAGCAGTCGCTGACCTTTGTGCAGGCGCTCATTGAGAAGGATGGCACGGAGGTCCGCTGTGGCAGCGGCGGCCCGCCCATCATCACTAAACCTGAGCGCGTGGTGGGTGTCATCGGTGCTTCAGGGAGTTCGGTCTCCATCATGGTGGCCAACATCCTTCGTCTCTTCAAGGTTAGTGCCTGCCCAGCTCCTTTCTCTTCTTCTCCTGAATCCGAGGGAGAGAGTGTGTTTCCCAGCTCCCCGAGCAATATCTGAGAATTTGGGGCTGACCTGTGGCGAGGAGGGACCCAGCTCCGTGGTGCTGACCGTGGTGCTGAAACAGCACGTGCTGCAGGCAGCTCCTTGATCGACTCTGCTCCTCCGCGGGGAATTCTGAACCGGGAGGGGAAAGGGAGTACTGGCGAACAACAGAAGGGAGGAGGAGATGGGCAGACAGAAATATAAAAAGCCCAGACAGATGGACGAATAGAAATTTAGGTAGATAGAAAGGTAGACAGATTAAAAGATAAACATAGAATGGGAATGTGAATGTTGGAGACTGCCAGGGAGAAAAAGCAAGACTTTTGTTTTGACATTGTTTTTCAATAATTGCAATTGCCAAGAAAGATCTGTTTTTCTCCTGGGCAGCTGAGAAAGCCCCGCGTGGCCCTCCCGCTCCACCTCAGGATTATAGTTAGAAGATGTGTCCTGATTTTTTGGATGAGGTGTTGGCTACCGAGCCCGCAGTGAACGGAGATGAGGACGGGAAAAGGCCTGGAGGAGCGGGCAGTCCCTGTTTCTGGTGCCCTTGGCCCTGAGCTTAGCCTCCCTGGCTCATTACCTTCCTTCTGCCCCTCCTCCTTACACACCTTTCTCCCCTTCCTTCTGGAATCCCTCCCTGCCCCCTCCTTGCCGCCTCCCTTCCTCTCTTCCTGGGGCAGGAGCTGCTGATTTGCAATTCAATTGGAGCCAAGTGCTTCGCTAAGCTGCTAAAACTACTGAAAGCTACTGGGTAGAGAGAAAAACATTACAAGCATTTTACCAATAATTATGTGCCTGCTTCTCTCTGGGAGCCTCCTCGTTTGCTGTGTGTGCGTGCGTGTGCGTGTGTGTGTGTGTGTGTGTGTGTGTGTGTGTGTGCGTGTGTGAGAGAGAGAGAGAGAGAGAGAGAGAGAGAGACAGAGAGAGACAGAGAGACAGAGAGAGAGAGGGAGAGAGAAGAGGGTGAGGGAGGAGGAAGGTGGCACAAATGGAGCCTCTGGGTCCCTTCTTCACTCTGGTGTTAGATTCTTGGCCTCTGGAATTGGCCCCTTGTCTCCTCAAAGGCTCCAGAGTTAGGGAGTGGACAGAGAGGGGCTGTTTGGCCTCATGCAGGATGGAAAGCGCTGAGGCTGGAGCCATCTCTCCTGGACCCTTTCTGGAACACGTTTGCCCAATCCCATGATGCATCAGTACTTGAGGGGCATTTCTGGGGGCCGGGGTAGAAGTGGGGATGAACGGTGCGAATGTCTCTGTGTTGGCTGCGGGGGTAGGTGGGAAAGAAAGGTGGTTGAGTTGTCCTGTCACAGCAGGGGCGGGGTTGGAACTTTGCCATAGGCTGGTCTGGGCCACGTGGGCTGTGCAGTCCTTGCCTTGGGGCCTTCTTCCTGTAGTGTTGGTTTTGCTTGATGATCCAGATGAAAACATTATTTTAATTTAAAAACAAATGGATGCATTCTGAAAGATGCAAAATGACGCTGAAGCCGGAGACTTGAAGGAGACTTTGCCTTTGTAGCGGGCAATTTGAACAACCCCTGGGGAGCAGTGTTGCTTGTGGACATTCGTTGGTGGGATGGTTGGGGAATGGGAAACTGGTCCAGTCCCTCCACCTGCCCAATTCTGCAGTGAGGAGTAGAGACCCAGAGGGGAGGGGGAGCAAGGCTCTGTGGTCCCAGGGCCTAGTGATGGCTTCGGTGAGCTGTGTCACCAATTCAGCCTGCCTTCCCTGGGCTTGGGAGGTGAGGCGACCTGGGTCAGCAGCTGTCATCCTGTCTGAGTGGGGCACAGCCCCCCAGCCTTTGAGAAGACCAGACTACAGGTGGGGCTGCTGCAGTGTCCTTTTCTGAGCTTTGTATTAAACACCTTGGTGAGTCTGGGTGTTTTAAAAAGTGTTTTATAAAGATGATAAAACAACGTGATTGGGCCCTTGGGGCTATGACATTGGTAAGGGTCCTTCCCCACCATGTCCCAGAGGGGAACCAGTACGCACTTTATAGGGAGGTGGAAAAGATCAAAGGAGCTGAGAGGTGTCACCAGACACATGGCCAAGGCTCTAAGAAAGGTCGCTGTCAGCATGAGGCCTTGAAGCGGGTTCTTGGAAGCCCCACACAGCAGTGGGCTGTGACTGCTGTGCTGACCTCTCCTAGGATGGGGAAGGTCGCTGGTGGGGTGAGGGGGTCTGGGGCCAAAGGGCCTCACCAGCCAAGGGCTCTTCCACTGCCCATCTAGTCACATGTGAATGTGGCGTGGCCTGGGTTTTGTCCTGCACGGAGAGCAAGATGGGACTGGGAGGTAGAGGCCTAGGGAGGGGAGAAGGAAGGGGGACGGAAGGGGCCTGTTGGGAAAGGAAAGGGGACGGGCGGTGGGGGAGATGGGGAGAGAGGCAGAAGGAGACAGCTGGCTATGGTCCGAAGTCCCTGGGTCCCTTTTAAGAGCGTTAATGTTCCAGGCTGGCGACAAGAGGGCTCCTCAGTAATTAAACTGGTAGAAATGAGAGGCTGGGCCAGAAACTGAAAAGCCATTTACAGAGACAAAAAGGTTGAACTTTGAGGAGGGAGGTCAGGTGCAGAGCTTCAGGCAGGGAAGGGTGAGGGAGGGGCATCTTGGGGGCCAGGGGAGCTGCGGTGTCAGGTGTCTGTTTCAAAGGGCATCGCTGCGCCCCAGCCCCGCTCCCTGCCAAGGCTATTAGTGGGGTCTGCTGGGAACTTCCCCCAGAGGCTGTGATTACAGCTCTCTTTCCTCCGTGAGGTGGATTTCCTGTGCAAAGCTTAGAGAGGAGCTCTGGGTTTGGGGGCACGTGGGGTAATTTCCTGCCTGGAGCATGCTGATGGGGTTCCGTCAAGGCCAGGGCATGAGCAAAACTCACACCTGCCAGAGCTGCGAGGGGCCAACTTCCTGTCGTACAGTTGTGGAAACTGAGCCCTGATCAAGGGACGGGCCAGGGCTGGGAGTCAGGTCCCAGCTCCCGGAACTGACTCCTTCCAGACTGCCTGCCCAAAGCAACTGGGTTGGAAGTGGGGCCTCAAGCCCAGGCCTTCATTAGGGATCAGAAGCCCTGACTTCGGGAAGTTATGGGTCTGACAGCTTACATCCTTTACTCCCCTGTTCCCACCCACTCCTTCATCTTCATTTTGGCTCCATTCTCCTAGTTAAGGGAATATTGACGGAGGTAAAGAATACTTTTCAGAGGAGAGCCTAACGCAGAGGATGTGACCTCTACAATGCTATGTCGTGGGAACAGCCCAGGTTCTGAAGCCAGTCAGGTCTGAGTTTGAATCGCTGTGCCACCAGAGTTACCTCACCATATCCACCATATCTACTCACCATACCAGTCACTTACACCATAGTATGAATGAGTCAGTAACATCTTTTCCTGAGAGCAGTTATTGTTGGGGGGAAAAAGAACATAGTAAGTGCCCTGGAAGGAAACAGTTTTCCAATCCTTGACCTGTAAGAGCTCAGAAGGATCCAGAAATCATTGCATTGAGTCCCTCATTAATGTTGCAGTGGAGAAACAACAACAACAACAACAAAAACTGAGGCTTGAAGATGGGAATGTGGCCTAGCATGGTGGTTAAGAATCTGGAGACTGGAGCCAGACAGCTTTCGCCGCCTTGGCAAATCGTTCAGCCTGTTGGTGCGTCGGTTTCCTCCTTTGTAAAAAGGGGATGACAGTGGTCTCCTAGGCCTGGTGTGGGAATTAAGGGTTAATGTCCAGAAAAGGCCTAGCCTGGTGCCTGGCACACAGTCAGCCTGCAGAAAATGTCATTGCACAGCTTGTAGCTGGGCCTTAAGTCAGCATGAGAGGCTCCGTTGATGTGGAAGAGGCTGGACCGGGTGGGCAGGGACAGATGGTGACCTTTGAGGCTGATCCTGGAGAGGACCGACCATCTGCTGGGCCTCAGGTGTCTCCCTGTGGTGTGGAGACTGAGTGGCCAACTTAACTTGCAGGTAATGAGGGTTTTCTGGCTGTCACCACAGTGGGGTTTGAGCACTAAGACTGGGGTGGAGTGGAGTGGAGGGAGGGCAGGAAGGGGCAGGTGGCAGAGGGGATGCCAGCCAGCAGGTGGAGGGCAGGTGCCCAGCTTCCTAGGAGAGGCCGGGCCAGGGACACTGGTGGGCAACAGTGGCTCTCTGTGCCACGTCAGCCTGGCCTGTGAGGGCTTGTCCCTCGCTGGGCTGTGAGTGCTGGTAAGGGTTTGTGGTGCCTTTTAGAGAAAGCTGCCTGCCAGGTGCTTGGCTTGCCTGCCCCTCAGTGCCAGGCCCAGGGCTCCTGGGGAACCTCTGTGGCTCAGCTGATACCCCATGTTCTGTTGAGGATGTGGCTTTCCTGTCTTGAAAGTGTTTTCACTGCACAACCAGGAGGAACTTTCAAGAGGGTCCACCCACTCTCACACAGCCTGCCTGTCTTCCTTGAAGACAGCTCTGTGCTTGCAGTGCCCAGGCCAAGAAACTTGGTGGCATTTTTGACCTCTGCCTTTCTACCATCTGCAAATCCTGCAGGCTCTCCTTTAGGACACGTCCTCGTGCTGGAGTCTCCTCAACCCCCACCTTGTGCGCTCTCACCCGGATCCGGCAGAAACCTCTCTCCTCTCCCTGCTTCCGGACAGGCCTTTCCACAGCCCAACCTTTGCTCAGCTAACAGCGATCTTGCTAAAAGCCAAATCCAACCTGCTCCCCACCCTGCTTAAACTTGTTCTTGACTTTGCGTTGCTCTTAGATTAAAACGCAAACTTCCAAAATGCTTGCCAGTCTGACAGGCCCTGTGCTACCTGGTGCTCTGACCACATCGTTTTGCCTCTCCTGGGTGCACTCCATACCAGTCCTACTGTTTTCTTTATGTTCCTTGAAGACACTGTGCTGTTTGCCCACCACAGGGCCTTTGTACCTGCTGTCCCGTCTCTATTGGAATGTTCTCCTCCTACTCCTTGAGGCTGCATCCTTCTCATTCAACCTAAAGTTTAAGTGGACTCTCTTCAGAGAAACACCCTCCATCCCCCAGTTATTCTATATTATTTTCCCATCTTCCCCTTCATGACCCTCACCACAGTTTGTAGTCATGTCCGTATTTCTTTGTTTGTTTTCATGTTTCTCTTGGCTTCCCCTCTGGGCGGCTGCCTGTTTTTGTACGGCCCACGAGCTAAGAATGGTCTCCGTGTTTTAAGTGGTTGAAAAAAAATTAAAAGCAATATGTCATGACACAGGAAAATTATATGAAATTCAAATGTCAGTGTCTGTAAAGTTTTATGGGAGCGCAGCCATGCCTGTTCATTTACATATTGTCTAGCACTGCTCTTGAGCTATGCCCTTGGAATTAAGTAGATGAGACAGAGACCATCAGCTGACCCCTGCTGGCCTCTAAGTTGCGCCTATAGGACCCCAACAGATGCCAGGTCCATGGGGGGCCCTCAGGAAATCATGGCTGAAGGGACTCATGGAGAGTGAGCCATTTGCCGCCCCCATGTCTCCCCAAACTCTGCGATGACAGCAGGGTGGCCCCTGTCTGCAGAGCCTGCATGAGCTCCTGGCTGTGGGGATAAGTGTGGGTAAGCTCACTTTACCATGGGGTCCAGCCACTGGCCACCAGTGCCCACCACTTTGGTGACCCCTGGGCCACCTGTTTCCTCCTCCCAAATACCTCCAGCCCCGTGCTGACTTACGGAATTCTTTTCGCTTAATGCTTTGTTCCCCGTTAAAGGGTATCCCCATGTCCCACTATTGGCTGTTATTAGAGATTTGTCCCAAGAAGGCTCACTCAGTGAATGTTCGGGGGTGAATGAGGGGCCCTCCTGAAGAGGTCGTTGGGGTAAAATAATCCCAGCATTTACATGGCATGTATCCTGTGTCAGGGTCTGCCCCAGTCCTCACAGCAACCCCCAGGGGTAGGTGTACAGTGGTTATCCCCATTTTACAGACGGAGAACTGAGGCTCAGAGAAGCTAAGCAAATTCCTCAAGGTCACACAGCTAGTAAGTGGTGGAGCTGGGATATGAACCCAGGCGGTTTGACCCTGAATCTACCCTTTTCACCACTCTGCTCTCCTTTCTCTTGGTCATCAGATAGTCTTGGGTGAGATCTGGCCCGATACTCACTGTGTGGCCTTTCTGAGTCTCAGTTTCTGTGTCTGTAAGAAGGAGTGCGATGATACTCATTAGGCAGCAGCGATAAAGTATGCAAAGCCTTTAGCGGGTGCTTAGGGGTTGCTGGTGTTACGAGAACAGGTTGGATAGACATTAAGGTGTGAGAGGGGGTCGGGGAGGAGCGGAGGAGGTGTAGGAAGTGGTCTTGCTGAGGGTGACTGTCAGGGCCCTTTCTCCTGAGGTGAGGACCACGCAGCCCTCCCTCTGCTTTTACAGCATTTCTCTTTCCCCCAAACCCTAGGTGTCCCTTTGTGGTGGGAGTCTGGGGAGGGGGCCTCAAGACCCAGGGTCAGGCCAGCATCTAAACAGAGTGGGGAGGGAGGTGAGGGGAGGGGAACAGCCCTGACCACTGAGTTGCCAATTCTCTCTGTGCTCCCGGCAAGTCCTTCCCTGTGGGTGGGGCACTGGGGTACAGGTTGCATCGCCTGGTGGTTCTCAAGCCTGGCAGCTCATCATAGTCACCTGGGGAGCATTGGATTCCTGGGCCTCCAGTGGTGAGGAGCCCTGGGGCTGGGGCTGTATTTGCACACCTGCTGGGAGGCTCAGCTGGCCGCTGGATGGATGCTCTGAGTCCTCCTTGGTGTCCCGGTATTCCTGTCCCATCTGTCTTCTCCAGTGAGTGCCCCCGCCCACCCCGCAGCCCTCTCAAGCCCGCTTCCTCTGATGTGTACCTTCGGGTTGCAGGACCTCTCTGAACGCGGGAAGTTTGGGAGTGGAAGCAAGAGGGTTTCAGCTCTGATCACTGGACTGGCAAACAGGCTCATTACTGGGAATGAAAAGGAGAGAGTGGAGGCCTTTGGGGGACCTCTGGGTAGACCTCCTGGAGATGCCCTGGAGGGAGGCCTGGTGGGCTCCTGGAGCCTGGGTAGGGCTGACAGGGCCCCTGGGCGAGGTGTGTGACATTGTGGAGGGGCCGAGGTGGGGCTGAGCCTGGGGAAGCTCAAGGTCATGACTGCTGGTTTCTGGCTCGCTGTCCCCTACCTGGACCTTGGTTGGCCCATCTGTAAGAATCCATTCATTCATTCACTCACCAAGTGTGTATCCGGGCCTCGCCCTGCTAGAGCTGTGGCCTCCAACTGGCTACACATTGGAATCAGCTGGGGAGTTTAAAATTCCTGGGTATCCGAGCCCCACCCCAGGATTTTGGATTTAATTGATGTGAGATGGGGCCTGGGCGCCCCAGGTGATACTCACGTGCAACCCCAGGTGGAGAACCGCCACGCTAAGCAACTTTACAAAGCAGGCAACAAAGCAGATGGAGGCCTGGCCCTCGTGGGCTTCCACGTTTGAAGGAAAGGCAGGCAGTGAACAGGTAAAACACATAAAGGTATAATTGTCACGGGAGAGCACTTCCTTGTAGGACAAAGCAAGGAGGTGGCTAGAAAGCCATGGGGGGTGGGGGTGCCAACTTAGACAGGATGGTTGGAGGTGGACTTTTTGAAGGGGGACATTTGTGCATAAACTTGAGTCGAGTGAAGGAGGTCGCCCTACGAATATCTGGAGGAAGAGTTTTCCAGGTAAAGGGAACAGCAAGTGCAAAGGCCCTGGGGCAGGACTGTGCTTGGTTGCTGACTTGACCCAGGAGCTCAAGAGGGAGGACCCAGACAGCGCTGGGGCCAGGGGGAGGAGGACCAAGGGGGCTCCAAAACCCACATCTGCTCCTTCTAGCTGCAAAGGGTATTGGGGGAGGAGGGTTACCAGGATTCTGGTGACCTTGGGCAAGTCACTGGGCCTCTCAGGCCTTCAGTTTCCTCACCTGTAAAATAGGTAGGTGGTTCTTGACCAGTCCTTGTGAAGCCACAGAGGTGATGGGGAGGAGATGTAAGGGTAGAGCCCATGTGAGAGGCTAGTTCTTTCTCCTGGCTCTCCCCGTGCTGGCCTCTGGCCTCCCCCTCCCAAGCCCCCTGTACCTCTTCTAACTCCTCCCCCTTCGTTTCCCTGCTCCCCGCTCCCTGACCTGAGGATGAACAGAGCTGGAGACAGGAGGGAGGCAGACGGGGACCCTGAGGGGCAGTAGCTTTCAGTGGTCAAAGCATGGGCCCTGGGCCAGATGGCCTGGTTCATACCCCTGCTCTGCCATTTATTACCTGGGAGGCCCCTCTCTGTGCCTCAGTTTCCTTGTCTGTAAAATTGGGGACCCTTGCAACCCCCACCTCATAGGGCCTTGTGAGGATTACACGAGGATTACACAGAAAGAGCTCAGGGCAGTGCCTGGCATGGGACTCGATATTGGCTGAGTGCCTGGCCATGGGGGGGCAGCCCAGAGCAGTGGCCTTAGAGGCAGCCACACAGTAGGTCACTCAGATCCTGGCCCCAGATCACTGGGCCTGTCTGGACCTCACCATCTCATCTATAAAATGGGCAGAATCACATGCACCTTTTAGGGTGTGGATGCAGAATGATAAGAATGGGAAGCGGGTGGCAGGCTGGGCGCACAGTAGGGTCAATAATATTTGTCCTCATCTCTTGCTGACAGAGTATCCAAGGGGCCTTCGAGGAGGCGTGTGGTCTGGGCCATGAAGAGTGGGGGGCTCTGTGGGGCGGAGGGGCAGGTTGCTGGCTTTGGGCAGAGGAATGACTCTGGTGAGTGTACCCGAGTCCCCCTGTGTGACGGTCCTGGGGTCCTCCCGACCCTCCCAGTTAGGTGCGGGGGATGGTAGGGTGATCTCCGGCTCCCCCCTTGGGGAGGGCTGAGGGTCCCCTTACCAGAAGTCTCCTATAGCTTAGGGACCTGCGCTCTGGGCCTGGCTCTGCTGCTGACTCACTGTGTGGCCTTGGGTGGGTGGGCTGCCCTCTCTATGAGCCGAGGGCGTTGGATTAGGTGGGCTCTGACCCCGGTCCTTTACTGGAGCCTTTCCTGCAGAAGGAGCGACGAGCTTACTCCTCAGGTTCAGGCTGACCACCCGTGGCCTTCCCTGATCGTGGGCCGTGCTTTCCAAAGCCTGCCTCCCCGCCTTTGCCTGGGCCATGCCCTCCTCCTGGAATGTCCTCCTTGATGCCTGACGGGCAGAATCGGGCTCCTCCCCCAAGCCCTGACTCAACATCCAAGACTTTCCTGACCCTCCAAGGTCTGAAATCCTGGGGTACATGGGGTTTCTCGTGTGGCATTCTTGGTGCCCGGCCTGGATATAGACAGAAAGACAAATCAGGGAGCCTGCCATCCTTGGGACCAGGAGTTGGACGAGGGAGCTGTGCCTGCCGCATGGGTGGGGCTCACAGGCCGCAGGGCTAAGCCCACTTTACTTCCCCCTGCCAAGCCCGGTTTGAACTGTGTACTTTTCGGTTTCCCCTGAATTACTAAACTAGCATTTTTATGACCAAGACATGTTGGCAATGAAAAGAAGGAAAATTCTGCTTTATATTCCAATTGACCTTTCCACTTGCCACCTGTTCAGGGGGCCTGGGCTGGGGCGAGGTGATGAGATGCAGGCCCAGGCCTCGCCTCCTGGGGCTGGGGCTGGGGCTGCTATGGAGAGTCCTGGTGTGTGTGTGTGTGTGTGTGTATGTGTGTGTGTGTGTGTGTGTGTGTGTGTGTGTGTGTGAGAGAGAGAGAGAGAGAGAGAGAGAGAGAGGGAGGGAGAGACAGAGGGAGCCTGGTGGTGCTTGTGGGGGCCTGGCTCTCCCACCTGCCTGAGGCTGCAGGAGCTGGGCCTGACCAGGCGGCCGCCTTCCCCACAGGGGTCGCTCTAGACAGCAGGATGGCCTTGGGTCGAAGCTGGAAGGGGTTTATGGGAAGCCTGAAGTGTGAGGAAACGTTAAGTGCCTTCTAAGTACTTTGATTATTCTAAATTGCTTAAGTGGTTTCTAAGATGGTCCTAAGTATCCTGGTGACAAAATCAATTAGGAAAGTACAACAAACTCAGTAAGAGGAGAGTAGCCCCCTCACCTGCCTTCCCTGCCCCCATTCCCACCTGGGCCTGGCCGCTCAGCCTGGACCAGGACCCCCTCCTCTCACCTCCCAACATCAGACTGGGGCTCCCCCACCGCCTGTGCTGGGCTCTCCCGGCCTTGAGTCCTGACCCCTCTCTCAAGCATTTCAGTTGGTGGTGGGGGAGAGAGGGTGTGTGTGTTTGGGGACTTGACAGGGTCTCCTTTAAAGATGCTTCTGTCTCCGGAATGAGCCTTTTGTCTGGCCGCTGGGGGACCTGGAGCACCGTAGGCACGGCCTCCTTTTCAGTGACAGCATTACTGTGTGAGTGCCTCAGACCTTCCCCTGGGTGTTCAAAGGAGCCAGAGGACGTACCCCAGCCCCTGGAGTACAGCCTGGAGGCAGCCACCGCTCCCTGCGTGCCTTCCAGAGAGCTCTCAGCCTGGGCGTGGCTGCCGTGTCACACACTCCAGGCAACATTCACCAGCACGTGGGGGGGGCTGCACACGTGTGTTCTCGCCCTCCATTTTCACACATCCACAGCCCCTGCTGGGTGAGCTCGCACTGCTCTTGGGGTTCGCCTCTGTCAGCGCGAAAGGGCTTTGTGTGGCCCCCAGGACTGCCTGCTTCCTGTCTCCTCAGGACGGACACTTAGTAGTTCCTGATCTTGTGCGTTTACAAAGAGCCGCGATGGGTAATTTTGTGATTGGCCACTCCGCAGGTCTCTGTAGGGTGAATTCCTGCAGACACGTGTTGGGGCAAAGGGCAAGCGTGTTTATAATTTCTTGTACTCTTGCCAGCAAGGGGTGACGGCTGGACTCGGTGGCGCCCCGTGGCCGGGACCGTGGCCCCAGAGGAGGTCCTGTGGCTGATCCTGACTTGGCCCCCGTGCAGCCTCGTGTAGTGGATCGTGGGAGGTAGGGCCGAGCTGGCCTCTGGGCCTCAGCTCAGGAGCTGCCCAGAGGAGCGAGTGGGCTCGTGTCATGTCTCACTGGTGGCTGGTGGGGTGTGAGGTTTCTGAGCCGCTTCCTCGGCCGTGTCTGTGCACGTCCAGGGGGCTCTCCCTCCACAGGGAGTCGTGGCATTGAAGGCTGGGGTGCTGGGTGCTGGGAAGCAGGAGGTGGCAGGCCCCTACCTAATTGGATAGGTTATCCTGGGAGTGACAGGTGTTCAGGTGCTCCCTTTGGGGGTGGGTGGAAAGGTGGATGTGGCAGGTGCAGCGTAGGAGGCAGAACCAGGTGTCCTCCATGATGCCATGGGCATAGAGCACGGGGGTGGGGAGAGGTGCCCAGCTGGACTC
This sequence comes from Phocoena sinus, assembly GCF_008692025.1. Lineage (NCBI taxonomy): Eukaryota > Metazoa > Chordata > Mammalia > Artiodactyla > Phocoenidae > Phocoena > Phocoena sinus. Next base: position 64,183,090 of record NC_045773.1, on the reverse strand, counting down.
TGCCGGCCTGAGGCCGGGGGACTGTGGCTTCACTTGATTCCTCCTCAGGAGGAAAGCCCCCAAAGCCCAGGAAATTCAGCTCCAGGATTGCAATCCAGCATGGTGGCTGAGGGAGGGTGTGGACAGGGGGCCAGTGCAGCAGGGAGGGGAGATGCCCTCACTCGCACCATTTGCTGTGGGCAGGAGGGATGCATGGCAGGAGGGGTCTGGGAGAAGGAGGCAGGAGCCCCAGGGCTCCCAGGGTGGCCTTGCCTTGGTACCCATCTCGTGCACCTCAACTCCAGCCCTCCCTCCAGCCCCTGCCAGCTCCAGTCCAGTTCCCCGGGGTCAATTCCCTGACCACACCTCTTGCAATGTCCAATCTGCTAACCTCTGCTTCTGATGTCCCCTCAGCCCCTGAAGAGCGCTCTGTCTACCTTTTCTTTACATAAAAAGTAGTTGAAGTATAACTTATACACGGTAAAGTACACAAATTTCGAGGGCATTACTTGATGAGCTTTTATAAATTAAGATACAGAACATTTTCAGTTCCCTAGAACATTCTCTTGAGCCCCTCCCAGTCCACATCCCTCCCTCCCCAAGGCGAATTGGTAGCCTGAGTTCTAAAAGCATAGATTGGTTTTTTTGGTATGTTTGTTTGTTTTGCGGTACTCGGGCCTCTCACTGTTGTGGCCTCTCCCGTTGTGGAGCACAGGCTCCGGATGCGCAGGCTCAGCAGCCATGGCTCACGGGCCCAGCCACTCCGTGGCTTGTGGGATCTTCCCGGACCGGGACACGAACCCGTGTTCCCTGCATCGGCAGGTGGGCTCTCAACCACTGCGCCGCCAGGGAAGCCCCCATAGATTAGTTTTGTCTGGTTTTGAGCTTCATACAACCAGAGTCAGTCTTTTGTGTGTGGCTTCTTTCCCTCCCATTACCTGTGAGATTCCCCCATGTGGTTGGGTATTTTGATGATTTGCTCTTTTTCATCGCTCTGCACTATTCCACTGTGTCATTGTTTGTGTAGTTCAGCATTCATTTACCCATTCTGCTGCTGCTGGACATCTGGGCTGAGTTCAGGGTTTGGCTATTAGGAATAAAGCTGTTCTGAACATTTGCGTACATGTCTTTTAGTGGACATTAGTGCTCATTTGTGTTATACATATAAATATGAGTAGATACGATTGCCGGCTCTTTGGTTGCATGAATGATTAGATTTAGGAGAAGCTGCCAAACATTTCCCTAAAGGGATTATATTCCCGCCACATTTTTTTTTTTGCTTTGGAAATTCCACCTGTGCTTCAGAGGCCCATCTTGAATGCCACCTCTCCTGACACCCTGATGGATAACAGCACTGGTCACTTGGATGTCAGCTCTTCAGGGCACGGTTGTGTCCCTTTTCTTGTCTGCTCTATCTCTAGGGCCTGGAACCTGACAGGTGCTTCGTAAAATGAATAGTTGGATTTATGTGCCTGGCCCTGTGTCAGGGGTTTCACATAGGTTATCTAATGCAAGTCACTGGCTAGGAAGTCCGTCGCACTGGCCCTATTCTACAGGGGAGGAAACTGAGGCTTGTCCAGAAAGCAGTGGAGGCCTGCAGCACTGCCTGTCCCTGAAGCCTCTGCTCATTCCACAGTTCTCAGCGGCATGTGTTTGGAATTTCTTGCTCTTTTTCAGCTCGCCCACTTTGATTTCACTCGGCCTCATATTCTAGTCCGGGGGTTGTTGAATTAAATCTCGTGGGTGACCTAGTTAGCTTGTGACCCAGCCAGCTCCTGAAGGATCTGTCAGCTTTTTCTTCATCCTGAGCCTGTGCCTTAGAATCAGGGTTTTCCAGGTTGGGATGGGGTGGGAAGGCTGAAGAAACCCACCCGTATGAAATTAAAGCCCTCTTCTGGCATGGCCAACGTTTGTACCTTGTCAAAATCCCTTTCCATTGGTTGTGACAATTCCTGAGGTCACAGCCTGGCCACCGTCATTTGCATTTTCCGAGTGAAAAAATTGGAGCCCAGGGAGGTGGGGTGACCTGCCTAGAGTTGTCAAGGAGCCTGGGGAGGAGCTGAGGTGAGGGCCTTGAACTCCTGCCTTCCAGCCATGTGCTGTAGGATTGTAGGGGTGTGCTGGGAGTGGATGGAGAATGGGAGTTAGGCTAAGAACCCACCAAGGCTTGTCCCAGGGCCGCTTTGGGGAGCTGGAAAGGCTCTTTCAGGTCATCGATTTACTAAATGGTCTTTTAGAGCCCTGAAAAGTGTGCTGGGGTGTCTCAGGGGCAGATCCCCAGAGGAGCCTGGAGGCTACTGTCCATGGTGCTGAAACAGGACGGCTGTTGGGAAGCAGAGGAGGGGGCAGTAGAGCCGGGCTTGGGGGCGCTATAGCTTCCCAGGAGGTGCTATCCTGCCAGTTTTGATGGGAGCTGGTGGGCATGTGGCCGGGCAGACGGTGCAGGCACCTTGATATTTTAATTGAAGCCTGGAGACACGGTTACTCTCTCTGCTGTGCTAACAATGTACGGAATAAATAATTCATTGGTGGCTGTGTTGTGCCTGCTGTTCTCAGCCATGGGGGTGGCCACACGTGTGCTCAACATGCAAGCTGCTGGGTGGGCCAGGAGCTGCTATTATGGGCTGGTGGCTGGACCAGAGGCGGTGCGTTGCCGTTTTAACAGGGCCCTGGTCACCTCTCCACCGCCGCGAATCCGTTTCCTCCCAGGCAACCCCCAAGGAGAGGTGAGTGGAATGCGGGGCCAGCTGCTCCTGTGTGCTGCAATTAAGTGGCACTTAAAGGTCCATGTGTCCTCAGAGCAGCCTGAAATGGCAGCAGCCTGGAGGAAAGGCCCCTCTTAATGGGCACTCTCCCTGGGCTGTGTTTGAACTGGTTCCATTGGATTCAGCAAATATGTATGGAGCTCCAAGTTTGTGCAGGATACCGGAGCAGGTGGTGGGGATGGGAGAGATTGCCAGTGAATAAATCTGGGTCCTTCCTGGATGCGGAGGTATGACATGCATATGATTTGTCACAGCTCAAGTTGGGGGTGTGGGAGGGCTGTGGTGGAGGTACAGGCGAGGGTGTGTGGGGGCTCAGAGTAGGGAGAGGTCGGTTCTGACAGGGCATACATGGGGTGGCTGCCTGGACGAGGTGTCCTGCAGGCAGAGAGGGAACCGTGACAGTGCTCCAGTGGAAAGGACAGGTATGGTTGGGACTTCAGGTATGTCTGGCATGGATGCAGCAGGGCTCCTGGCATGGGAGAGGGTGAGGGAGTTGGGATGGATTAGGGGCTGAGGCCAAGAGTGTGGGCTCGATGCTGCAGGATGGTGCCTTGGTCCGATTTGGGGGTTAAAGTATTCCTTTGGGTGTGGAGTGGAGGTTTGGTTGCAGGCTGAGGCCTGAGGCTGAGAGAATGGTTAGGAGACTGATGGAACAGTTCAGACCGGAGGTTATGGTGGCCTGAATGATGGCCTTAAGCATACTGTCATTCATTCATTCATTCATTCATTCAGCAATCAGATAATTAGTGAGTCATATGTTAGTCTAGGTTAGGAATAGAGCAGGGAACAAAAACACACGCAATCCTTGCCCACATGGAGCTGACCTTCTAAAGGGGGAGAAAGACAGTAAGCAAGCAGTAATTCAAGAGGTGACAGGTGCTGTGGAGGAAAACTGCAGAGGGCCAGGTGTTTCGAGAGTGATGGAGGAGGTGAAGAGCTCTTTTAAACCAGGTGGTCAGGGAAGGGCCATTTGAATATAGGCCCAGGCAAGTGAGGAAGGGAACCAGCTGCCTGGATGGTATTGTGGGTGAAGGGCACAGCCAGTGCCAAGGCCCCGAAGCAGGAACATTCTTGGTGCATCTGAAGAACAGGGAGGCTGTTCAGAGAGGAGGAGAAGAGGCGGCAGGGCTGGGTCAGCAGGAGCTCCGGGTCCCAGGACAGAGAGTGGCTGTTCACTCCAGACGCACGAGTGGCCTGTGGAGGGTTTTAAGCAGAAAGTGATGGGATCAGATTTATGGTGTCAGAGGCCCCCTGGCTGCCCTGTGTGGGCCGAAGGTGTAGCCGTGTCAGAGGCAGGCATGGAGGAGTTCATGTGTAATAACCCTCCCTCCCTCCCCACTCCTCCCAGGGGGCAGTCAGCCCCCAGCCCTCCTCCGCAGAAAGCCCCTGAGGAGGCTTCCAGGAGGCCCGGCAATTCTGCAGAGCCCTGTTCTTCCCGCCCCCCTGCCCCACGCTCCTGGTCCCCAATCCCTGACGCACTGCGGCTGGGACCCTCAGCCACTGCTGGATGTGCCTTGTTCAGGGCCCTCTCTGGGCCTCAGTCACCATGAGGTAAGCATCGTGGCAGATGTCTCCCTCACTGAGTTGATGTGAGGTTTAAATGGGAGAATGTCTGTGAAAGCTGTAGAGGGAAGGCCATTATTATTACAGATTTCACAGCTAGAGGGCAGACAGAAGGGAATCGTTGTAGGGGGCCCTGAGAGTAGTTATTTAGGAACCTGTGGCTCCAGGTGGCGGTCCTGGCTGAAATATGCCTGGATTAAAAAGCTGCAGGGAAGAGATATTTAGGGAAGCACATGCCGGACAGACTGCCCAAGGAAGTGGTGGGTGTGGGGTGCACCCTTGCCCTGAGGGTGCTGCAGTGACCCCCTGATGTCTGAGCCCTGGGTTGAGTCCTGTCCTCACAGGAGGTCCTTCTTCGGCTTCCGCTGTACCCTGTGCCCCCTCTGGCCCCTTCCCACCAAGAGGTTGGGGCCAGGAGGGTGTTTCCAGCTGGAAACTGCTGTGGGCCCCAGAGTGTCCTCATCTGGGGAGTTGCTCACGCTCCCCGCCTTCCATACCAAGCCTTTCTCTCCCCCACGGAGAACCTGGGGACTCCCCAGCCTCCAATCAGCTCAGGCCCAACCTCAGGAACCTCCCTCCGTCCCTCCTCGGGAGGGTGGTTGAGTTATCTGCCGCTCATATGTTTGGCAGAGAGCTGGTGGTGAGACCCAGACTGGGAGTGCGTTCAATGTGGGGCTCCTTCTGGGGGAACCCCTCTGATTGCTGTCGGCAGCCGTGGATCTGCTGAGGCCCTCCAGGAGCTGCTTATAGAGCTGTGAGCGGGAGACACTGCCTCCCTGGGGCTAGGGGAGAGGACTCAAAGAAAGGGCCTGTTTAATTTAATTCTATGTTTTATTGCTCGTTGGATAAATAACCTTCATTGAGATGGAAGGTTGGGGGGATGGACAGGGAACTTTGATTAATTTCGAGCTGGTTTCTCATTTGTTAATTTTCTCCCAGTTCAGCAGGATTATTAAAACAAATTACCGACACTGTTCTCTCCTCCCTGGGCTGGAGCGGGGCTTGGTTCACAGGAGTGATCCTGCCTCCCTTTTCCACTACAGTTATTTAGGTACGACTTGGGGCAAGTGATGAGGCCTCCCCTGTCTCGGGGTCTCTGGGCAAGGCCCCCATTTCTTGTTGCGGATCTTCACGTCCCTGCAGCCTCATGGAAGTGCTGGGCACCCAGGGAACGGTGGGAGGTGCTAGCCAGCCAGGGCGCTCTCCCTCCAGCAGTGCCAGTTACCTGGGTGGGCTGGGACCTGGAGTGAGGGACAGGCCTGCCAACTCCAGCCCTCTCCCCAACCCATGGTATCCAAGGGAGCGGGACAGGCGGACGAGCATGGCAGGCGGGCTCATAGTCTCTGGGCTGCCCCTCCCCCTGGTGCCCAGTACCTTCGGTCCTCCTCAACCCCCACTGACCCTGTCTAGGCTCATCAGCCCTCGCCCACCTTGAGCTCTGCCCCTGCCAGGCTGGATCTCCTATTGGTTGGATCAACCTGCAGAAAAACCGCCCCTTGACGGGTGGTGATGGGGGAGAGTGGTCAGCACTTCCCTGCTCGCTGTGGGCAGTTGAGAGTTCCAGCTGCTTGATGGGCAGCTGGGCAGGGCGGTGACAGTTCAGGGGGTGTTATGAACATTCTTTTGTGCTCCCCAAAATGCACAGTAAATGCTGCCCCTGCCCATCCTGATTGTACAGGAGTGTGTGTGCACGGGCACACACACACTCGTTCAGGTATATTTAGCACCATGAGCCACTGTCAGCACTTGTGCTTGTGTGTCCAGGATGTGTGTGTGGGACTCAGGGCGTGCTTGTGTGAGCTTGTGCTCCTGAATATGGGGGTGGGTGTGTCAGGTACACTCAGGTAGACCTAGTGGGCATGCCTGGCTCAGGGCGTACCATGTGTCTCTAGGTGTATCTGGGTGTGATTCAGGTAATTCTGTGTGTGTAATGTATGCTCTCGTGTCTGTGTACCTGGCTGTATGTGGAGTGGGCAGGGGTGAGCACTTTGCGTATGTGTGTGTGTGTGTGCCTGTGTGCGTGTGTGTGTGTGTGTGACGCCCTCGGCACATACACGTGAGCGGGTCCTTTGGTTTTGGTGGACTGGATCTGCTGGCTCCTGGCAGGGCTGCCAGGTGTGTCCACGTCTGTGTCCGTGTGTGCATGTTTCCTCCTCCCTGGTCCCTGCCCCCATCGGCTGATGCTCTGGAGCATGAGACTGGATTACCTGGAGTGTCCACCTGGGCAGGCCTTGGCTGCCCTGAGGGTGACCATGGGGAGACCTGTCTCTGCTTGGCTCCGCGTTGCTTGGGGGACACAGGGGTCCCCTGGAGAGAGGCTGTTCCCTGTGGCCTCCTGACCCTCCACTCCCGCAGCCTGCCCTAAAGGACCTTCTTGCTGTCTTCATCTCCAGGCCTGAGCTGGAGGAAGGGGTGGGTGAAGGAGAGCTGCCAGACAGGATAGACGGCCCTGAAGCCTGGGCTGGCGGGGGACACCAGCTTGACTTCTAACTCCTGAGGCTGGGCAGTGGGTGCGGGACACCTCAACCCCTGTGACTCACAGGCTGTTGAGGCTGCCAATCCTGTGAGGCACAGCTCACTCCAGACACTTCCTCCAGGAGAGGCGTGTTATATCAAGTTGAGTGAGAAGGGCCACGGGTCAGGGGACAGGGAGGGGTGTGGGGCTGCTTGAGATGAGCTGTTCAGTGACAGCCTCTCTGAGAAGGTGATGTTTGATCAGAGATGTGAATAAGTGAAAGGGTGTACTCTGTGGCTCTGCGGGGGGAAAGCCAGCCGGGCAGAGGGCACAGCACGTGCAAAGGCTGTGAGGCTGGACCATGCTTGGGGCTCAGGCGCTGTTTAAGGAGGCCAGTGTGGCCAGAGGGAAGTGAGTGGGGGGAGGGTTGGTAAGAGCTGAAGTCGGCCAGGCAGCAGGCGTTGGGGAGATGCTTGGGAGGCTTTGGGCCCTTCTGAATTGTACCTGCAGGTGCCCGCTGTCTGCTGGGCCTGGCTGTGCTGGGGGACGGGACCCCTCTCCGGGCTCTGCTCCCAGCGGCTGCTCCCAGTGGGACCTGCTGAGGCCCGGGCTCATGGGCAGACCTTTGTCAACTCTCTGGCTTTATGGAGATTCTGGGGCAGGGGCCTGAGTCGGGGGGACCAGGTGGGAGGGGCCAAGATCCGCTCCGGGCTTTCCTCTCAGAGAAGAGTGTCAGCTCAGATCACCAGTTGCTGGAAACTGGGCATGTCCTGCCTGTCCGCTCATTGTCTGGACAGGCCCCAGATGTGCTGGTGGCTCTCGCTGTGGGCTTGGAGGGAGGCCAGGCAGCAGGATGGAAGGATTCCTGCTCTGGCATTGGTGGGCCTGGGTTTCCATCAGTAGCTGAGGGATTGAGGGCCAACGACTTCTCTCCTGTCTCCAGGTCCTTGCCCATGAAGTGCAGAGAGCAATGTCCACCTGGAAGGGGTGTTGTCAGAATTAAATTAGTGAGGTTAGAAGGCCCAGTCACAGGTCAGACCCCAGAGCAGACCGGAGATGAGCATGACGGGCAGCTTTCCTGGGAGGTGCCCTCAGGATGGAGGAGAAGTAAGAAGGGAAGTTCCAGCGCCACTGCCTTCATGAGCTGCTGCCTCGTTGGGTGCCCAGGACTCATCCCACCTGGGCTTCTGGGGGGACAGTGTAGAGCAGGTCCTCAGTACTGGGCTGGACCGTGCTGTCCCCATCCCATCACAGTACCAGGCACACTGTGGTCGCTGAACGGAATCAGACATCTGCAGGTTTCTGCAGTAGACGGAAGGAAGCAGAAGGGTCTGGGGAGAGGTTCCCCCCCAAATCATACCTGCCATCCTTTGGGAGGAGCTGGGCCCTTCCAGGCTGGAGGCCGAATTTCTGGGCTAAGAAGCACAGAGGCAGCACAACAGAGCTCGGGTGTCTCAGAGGTGGTTCAGGTCAATCCTTACTTCCACGGGGAGGGGGCAGAGGCTGATGGCAGGTGGAGCCCAGCGGCGACAGTTCAGATGCATGCATGGCTTTGGGCAAGTAATTCAACTTCTCTGGGCCTCGGTTTCCTCACCTGTAAAGTAGGCGGAATGCTAGTACCTTGATGACAGGTGTCTGGTGAGGACGAAATAAATGAGTGCTGAGAACAGAGCCTGGCACATAGTAAGCATTCAGTAAATGTCAGTTATTACTGTGATTGTTATTTTATGATTATTAGATGCGAAGCCTGGGGCACAGGATGGAAGAGGGTCTAGTTTGAGGTCACACGGTGAGTTAGTGACAGACTAGAATTCAGGCTCTTTCCACCCTGGCCAGATCTCAGAGCCACAGAAGGTGCCGGCAATGGGGGTGAGAGGCGGGGTAGCTTCCCCTCCGCTCTGGGCTGAGTCCCTGGCCCCTCCTCAACCTGCTATGTCACTGGGGCAGCTGGAGAATCCCCAGGAGCCCAGTTATCTTGAAGGAATGGGCTTGGCCCAGAGGAGAAGCGGGCAGCTGACCCCAGAGAACTTGTTTGCCCGGCTCCTGGCTTGAGACTCTTCTTTTGGTCTCGGGTGCGCTCAGAGTTCAGGGGAGGGCTCACTGAGAGTTTTGTCATGGAGGGAGACACTTGGAGCTGGAGGGCTTTTGGGGGGAGATAGATACTTCTATCTCCACACACACCCCTGGGCCAGGCCACCCTCACCTCTTACCTGGACTAGTGCAGTAGCCTTCCCAATGCACTTGGTGGTTCCCATCTTGCCCCGGATCTGTTTCCAGTACGACCATGGCTCATGCTATATCCTCCCATCCTCTCTGTGTTTTTGCCTTTCCTTGAACCAGCCACAGGGCCTTTGCACCTGTTTCACCTTCCATCTGGGTTGTTCTTCCCTCTTTACCTGGGTATTGCCTACCCATCCTTCAGGTGTCAGCTCACTGCCCCTCCTCAGGGAGCCCTCCTTGGGTGCCCTGACCAGATTCAGGCCCTTATTCCAGGCTCTCACAGGTGCCCCCGCACCACCCCCCGACCTGTTCCCAGCAGAGGCTGTGATTATGTATGTGTTGGTGTGCGTATCTGGTTAGAGACCATGTCTCCCACAGGACTCAGCTCCACGGGGACAGCGGTTTGTCTGCTTTTGCACACTGTGGTCTCCCCGGTGCCTACCATGGTGCTGGGCACAGAATGAGTGCTCAGTAAATATATTTTATTTTTGTTTAGTAAGTTTATTTGTTCATTTTTGGCTGCACTGGGTCTTCATTGCTGCGCACGGGCTTTCTCTAGTTGTGGCGAGTGGGGGCTTCATTGCAGTGCGCGGGCTTCTCATTGCGGTGGCTTCTCTTGTTGTGGAGCACGGGCTCTAGGCACACGGGCTTAGTTGCTCCATGTGGGATCTTCCCAGACAGGGATTGAACCCATGTCCTCTGCATTGGCAAGCAGATTCTTAACCACTGCACCACCAGAGAAATCCTGCAAATGTATTTTAAATGAATGCATGATGAGATGGGAGGCCCATATCACCTCCACCCTTGCGAGGGCCCAGAAACCCTTGTTTTGCAGATGGAGATGGGGCTTCCGCAGCAAACATCCCCCAAGAGGGAACTCTGGGTTAGAACAGCACCCCGGGTACACCTGCATGGGATGCCCTTCTTGAGGGTGCTGGTGAGAGATGGGTCAGAGCCAGGGGCTGCCAGTGCCTGAGGACAGCGGTGGGCGCAGCCAGGAATCAGAGAAGCCCCTGGAGGTTGGTGGTGCCCCCTGCAGGCTGGGTTCTCAGCAGCTGGCTCCATCCCAGGGCCCCGGGAGGCAGTGCTGGGTCAAAGCGGGGTGGGCAGGGGAGAGATGAGCTCTGCAGGTGGCTAGTTGTCAGCCTGCCCAGTGGTCTTGGCTAAATTGCTGCACTTGGCCTACCCATTCCCGTGTCCAGCCCAGGGCTCAGGCTCTCTCGCTCCAGTGGGGCCTCCTCCCTGCCAGCCTGGCTGTGGCTGAGCTGTGATATAAATTACCTGGAGTGATGGTGATGTGACTTTTATCGACTTGCGTGTTCGATAATGTTTGTACATCCCGTTATATCATATTATATTAATACAGAGCCATATATTCCACGCAGCGCAGCACATTTACCTGACTTGGGAGAACACTGGGCAGATGCCGTGGTTCATCTCTCCCCGCCTGGCCACGCCCCCATCGCTGGCCAGCAGGACAGTGCCATTACAGATGCTCCAGGGGCACCCTGTTCACTGAGGTCATCCCGGCCCCGCCCCCGACGCCCACAGCTTGGGGGTGGGCTCAGCGGGTTCTGTGGAAGAGGCTTCTGGATGGCAACCCCACATCGTGGAGGCCCCGTCCTCTGTCCTTACCTTGTGAGTCCAGGGCTCATTAAATCTCCATTGAACAGATGTGGAAACTGAGGCTCGGACACTGGAAGTGTGTGTCCAAGAGATGTAGTGAGGAAAGGCCAGGAGCAAGGACTCTTGGCTCCCCATCCTGGCTGCTTCCCAGGGGCAGGGATGGTGTGGGCACAGGGCAGGAGGCTGGCAACGTAAACGGACTATGTGCCAGGCAGGGCGTAGGAGTGAGAGGGCCCAGGTGCCGGAGTCAGAGAGACCTGGGTTCAAATCCTGCCTTGCCACTTGCTGTGTGATTTTGTTTCCATATTTTCTTGGGCCTCAGTTGTCTTATCTGCAAAATGACGGTAATAATAGCATTCACTTCGTGGGGTTATTGTGTGCAGATTAAATGAGAGAATCCCTGTGGAGTGCTGGGCGTGGTGTAGGAGCTTCTGAAGGGGTAGCTCCTGGACCTGCTTGGATTCCGCTAATACCTGCTTAGCCTCCTGCCTACTGCTGCCCCACCCGGCTCTCAGGATGCCCAGCCCCGGCCCGGCCGGTTCTGAGTGCCTGGTCCCTGCTCAGCCGCACGCTCACCTCGGCGCCCTGGGGTACGGCAGCCCCCTGGGCTGGTCCCGAGCCCCTGCCCCTTGGACACTTGGGTGTGGCCTGGTGCCCGGTCCTGCCCGGTTCCCTGGCCCACAGGCAGCCTCATGGCATGGAGAAAGCCCAGCTTGGCCATTAGGTGGGCCTGGGTGTGGCTCCCGGCCCCGACGCTAGGTGACCCCAGGCACGGGCCTCAGCTCTGAGCTGCAGCCTCTCCTGTCAATCGGGGCGAAGGAAACCTTCGCACTCCCTCAGGGTGTGGTGAGAATCAACAGGAGAGTCTGTATCAGTAGCTGCCGCACCTGGTGTGTATCAGCCACAAAGTAATGGCTCCTGGCAGCTTGGATGTTTGTGTCTCTTTCCAAGCTTTCACGTCTGTTGACAGAGGCCGGTTCTCACCACTGTGCCCACTGGGCAGATGAGGAGACTGAGGCTCGCAGGGGCAGTGACTTGCCTGCAGTCTTGCAGCCAGGCAGTGGGCAGAGGGTGTGGTGGCCTGCTTCTCACCTCCGGAAACCTGGGCTTTGGGCCCTTCAAGGAGAAGGGGGTGCAGGCACGGCAGCCCCATGGGGCTCCCCTGGCCCCCACCCTTCCTCCCCAGACCCTGGGCTCCTCCGTCCCTCGGCCTCCCCCCACATGTCACTCTTGACAAGGTTACCGAGTCAGCATGTAAAACCTGCAGAAGTGAGTGTAATTTATTGATCTAAATTTTGCTTATGAAATAGGACAAGTGCTGATTTGAGGATCTTGTTTCCTCTCGCCCTTATGCCGCCTGCTCCCCCGCCCGCTCTTATCTGCTTTAATTCCCCCGAGCCTGCACCAGAACCCGCTCCTTTGTCAGCCCTCCACTCTGCGCCCTCTATTCTTTTCCAGGCTCCGTGCCTTATTGGCGCCCGCCCCCCTTTTTTCCTGGGCTCCTAAGAAAACATATAATGTTTAAAAGGGTGAGACAAGGTACTGAATAAAGCACTTTCTGGGGAAATATTTGTTCAAAGGCGTGTTGCCTGCATCTGTCTGGTTCTCTCCTGGAAAACATAATTCAGAGCAGGCCTGGAAATTAATCCAAGTGTCCCCTTGCTTTCCTGATAAGAGAGTGGGTGGTTTCCCGGGAGGGGGAGACATAGGTGGGTGGGGGATGGCGCCCCCAACGAGCGCCTTCTAGGATATCACTGTGAAATCAGGGGAATAGGGCCCCAGGAGGTGCGTGAGCTGAGCCCTGGGGTGGGAGGAGGGATACCTCAGAGCATCTTCCGTGAGCAGGGCGCTGCTGTGGAGCGGCCCCCTTCCGCAGAGCAATGCCCTCCACTTACCCAGGTGAAGTGTCAGACCATGTGAGAATCAGAACTCGGTCGTCTCTGTCGCCTTGGCAAGGCCCCAAGGCTCTGAGCCTCGGTTTCCTCACCTGTCTAAGGTGCTTGGGGCCCTGCTGAGCTTGTCCTCAGGCTGGCTGTGTGGAGGGAATGAAGTGGCCCCTGCATTTATTGAGCCAAGTTCTGTGCCAGGCATCCGAGGACACAGTGGGGCATAAAAAAAGGCCCCTGGATTCATGGAGCTGATGTTTTAGGGGGAGGCGGATAATAAATGAAATAAGCAAGTAAATCTAGAGCATGTTAGAAAGTGATCATTGTTATGGGGAGAATCAAAGCAAGGGAGGTGGAGATGGGGTGCAGGAGAGGGACGCTGGATTGGTATTAAATAGGGTGGTCTGAGAAGGTGATGTTTGAGTAGTCTTGAAGGGAAGGATGTGAGAGCGCGAGCCACATGGGTCTCTGGGGAGACCTGGGGGAAGAGCAGTCAGGCAGAGGGAACAGCCAGTGCAAAGGCCCTGAGGCCGAGTGTGCCTGGCATGTTCAAGGGAACAGCAAGGAGGTCAGTGTGGCTGGAGCCACGTGAGTGAGGCCAGGATGGTAGCTGGAGATGAAGTCAGAGGTAATGTGTTGAAAATGCTTTGTTAAAATGCCAAGTGTTGTTGATCATTTTGACAGATGGCCCTAAGCTGAGCAGTAAAGGGCATTTTATTAGCACCCAGCAGGGGCTCCCAGAAGAAGGCTGGTGTGTGAGTTTCTCAGGAAGAGGGGAGACCTGTTATCTCTCCTGTCTTCTGCCACCTTAAACATTTCAGTCCTTCCAGCTGCAAGATGATACGAACTCTTCCCATACTATTTCCCCATTACGAGGCCAGCAGGAAAAAGATGCCCCTTGTGACTGTGGGGCCGTGCTGTGGGTGGGAGGTGGGTGAGGGTCCTGGTGAGGGGCCCTGACCTGGGCAGTGGGGCCCTGGTGGCAGTGGAGGGACCTACGCATGTTGGCTGTGCCTGGGCCCTCGGGGGCAGTCGGGGGCCATGAACCCACTCTCTGGCAGCCAAGGGTGGGGTTGGTGACCCTAATTAAAAGCTTGGATCCAAAAGGCTTGATGATGGAATTTCTAATTATATCAATTTCATCTCGTCTGGGAGACAGAGGTTTGCATATGATAAGCATGAAATTAATAATTATGTCCAGAAATTAGCTGTTGCTCAAAGCAGAGCCATTTACACAACCCTCTGGGGCCCCTGCCCCCCCACCCCTGCCCGATCCTTTGTGACGGGGACAGATGGACCACTTCAGCCCATAGTGTGGTAGCCAGGAGTGGAGGTGGTGGCTGAGCACAGAGGGCTAGTAGGGCTGGCTCTCCCCGCTGCGGCCACAGTCGATGTGGGCGGCCCTCCTTGTCACTGGAGGCTACTGCCGTCACCCTTAGATTCTGTGCATGTTTGTGTGTGTGTGTGTGTGTGTGTGTGTACGTGTACATGTATGTGTAGGCCCACTTGTGAAGGGGGGAGGCTGAGGTTTTACCTGACAGTAAAATGGGCTCTGGAGCTCATCCCTCTGGGTTCAAATCATAGCTCAATCACTAGCTGTGTGCCCTTGCACAAGTTACTTAACGTCTCTGTACCTAAGTTTTGGGAAAATGGGGAGAATAAGAGGGCCCACTTCACATATATTGTAAGTTTAAAGGTGTTAGTCATATAAAACCACTTTGCACAGTTCTTGGCACACAGTAGGCACTCAATAAATGCTCATTCTCAGGATGACGATGATTACATCTGTGTGTGTGTGTGTGAATTTAATTCAGTTCAGCCCAAGCCAGCCTGTGATGGGTGTGAACCAGACACATCCAGGCTCTTGAAGTGGAGGTAAATAAGACCCATTCCTTGCTCTCCTGGAGTGAGAGCTTACGCCCCCTGTGTCTGTCAGCATCAGGAGGAGGTGCTGTAAGAACAAACAGCCCCCGCATCTCTGTGGCTTAAAATACGTAAACTGAATACTTGCTATGTTACATGTCCACATGATTTGGCTGAGTGCTCTGCCCACCTCCTCAGGGACCAGGCTGGCCTGGAACATTGCTGGTCACGGTAGCAGGGGGAACATGTACCCTGTAGGGTCTCACAATGGCAATGAGATGCTCTGGCCTCGAAATGGTAGCATTTTCTGCTCCCAGCTCAGTGGCCAGAGCATGGCAGGTGGCCCCGGCCAAGCACGAGGAGCAGGTGGTTGGATTTTGCCAGGTGCCAGGAAGTCAGGGAGCTGGAAGTGTCTCTAAGGACCAGCACCCATGTTAGTCACGTGCGGGCTCATTTAGTGTCATCTCTCCTGCTGGAGTGTCAGCTCCATGAAAGCAGGGATTGGTCTCTGTGGGTTTGCCCCAGTGCCAAAGATTGTGCAAGGTGCTTAGTGGGTGCTCAGGGAAGCACTGAGTGAGTGAGTTCATGATGGAATCAACAGAGTTTCTGAGGGGTGTGGGTGGGCTGGGAGCCTGTGGGGGGAGGGGAGGCTGGTGGCCACAGGGCGGCCCAGGCGAAGGGACCATGTGGCTTTGTGGGCAGATTTCGCTGTCTTTTAAGATAGTACTTGCAGCCTTGGAGACTGATGTCCATGTCTCGGTCAAGGAGGGGAAAGACTGCTGGCCTGAGGGGCCTGTGTGACTCGGGCAGAGGAGGACACCCCATCTCCGAGCCTGGGGAGGGGCAGAGCTGGGGAGGCCGAGTGCCCTGGGCAGCAAGAGGGGCAGAAGGCCTAGTCAGGGCGCCCAGGGTGGGCTGGGCAGGCTGATGGACTGTGCTGGGGCAGAGGTCGGCGGGCCCAGGCCAGGCCGGGACACATGGCCTGGCCCCCGGTGACCCGGTGCTCGGGGTCCGGAGCTGGCGGCTGGGCTGTGTCCGCAGGGTAATGGGATCTGATTGATGACGGCATCCTGAAGTGAGTCACCCCGGGCCGGCCTGGCCTGAATTCCCACAGGGTCTGTGGGACAGTGGCCGGTGGCCCCCAAATGGCCCAGTGGGTTGGGGGGAAGGTGGTTGTTGAGGGGAAAGACCCCATCGTGTGGCTGGGATGAGGCACTGGGCAGCTGGCAGACCGTCCTTCCACCTGGGGCCCATCCCAGCCCTTCCACAGACCACGCTGACCACAGACCACCCAGACGCCAGCCCAGCCCCCTGCCCAGGGCATCCCCCACTTTCCAGGCTTTGGAAGCCCGCTTCTCTGCTCTTGAACCCTGGGGTCCCTCTCAAGAGTCGGGCTGTGTCAGGACTGAGGGCAGGTGCCCCTCTGCGTGCTGGGTCCCCCCACTGCACCCCCCTCTGCCGTACCCCAGTTCCTTCACCTGATTTCCCTTCCCAGCTGCCTTGAACTCCCCCTGACTCCCCTCTCTGCACCGCCCCATTTCTCCTCTTCAATCTGTCTACACCCTCCACCCACCCTGCCAGCCTCTGCTCTCTTCTCAGGACCCACAGTCTGACTCTCCCTGCAGTGAATCCCTCTTGCCCCCAACCCGGCACTTCAGCCTGGAGGCATTTCACTCTGAGGACCTCCTCCCCCAACCCCCCCCAGCAGGCTGGTTCTCTGAAGGTGGGTTATTTATTTATTTTTTAAAAATAAATTTATTTACTTATTTTTGGCTGCGTTGGGTCTTTGTTGCTGCACGCGGGCTTTCTCAAGTTACGGAGAGCGGGGTGCTACTCTTCTCTGCGGTGCACAGGCTTCTCATTGCGGTGGCTTCTCTTGTTGCGGAGCACGTGCTCTAGGCATTCAGGCTTCAGTAGTTGTGGCGCACGGGCTTAGTTTCTCCGCGGCATGTGGGATCTTCCCGGACCAGGGCTCGAACCTGTGTCCTCTGTGTTGGCAGGCGGATTCTTAACCACTGTGCCACCAGGGAAGCCTGGAAGGTGGGTTATTTAAATCCATGTCTTTAGCGCCTGGCTGAGAGGAGGTGGTCGCTGATCCACAAGGGTATGGGGGGCGCCTACTGTGTGCCTGGCTCTCAGTGAGATGCCCTCCTGTCCCGAAGGCCCCGGGGAGGGAGAGGTGGGCTGGCAGCACCTCTGCTCCTCCCGGGCACCGTCTCTGCAGCAGAGGGCGCGTGGTTCAGGCCGTGAGAGGGGTCGGGTGGGAGACGACGGCGCCCCAGGCCTTTGGAAGCTGGGCTTCTGCCCTCTCGCCGGCTCTCTGAACCATACATTCCTGCCCGAGCAGCTTTCATGTACCTAAAACCTGGCTGGCTGCCTTTTATCTGCAAAGAAAACAGCCGATGCTGAGAGCTGGGCAGTCGAGGCCTCATGCAGCCAGGATCAGAAGGGCAAGGAGCAGGCAGCCACCCCGGGGTCTGACCTGCCCCATGCAGGGTCCTCTGCTCCCTGAGTGAGAGGGGCTGCGCCAGGCAGGTGGGGGTCCTGGGGTCTGCCTGGGTCCTGGCCTGGGTCGGGCTGGTGGCCAGAGGGGGCTTCAGGATCCCGGCCTCAATCTGTGGCTGCCCGGCCTGGCTTGTGGGTGGAACAGAAAGAGCAGAGTCGGCTGGGAGGGTGTGCAGGGTCTGAGGCCAGGACTGGGGGACGGTGAACAGGGAGGCAGGGGAGCCGGGTCTGTGCCTTGTTTCTGATTTCTCCTGGCTCTGATACTCAGAGGGCACTTTCATCTGTACGAGCCTCAGTTTCCTCATCTGAAAAATGGGCACAATGGTCCCAGTCTTGCCTCCCTCTCTAATAATATCTGGTATTTGCTGAGGGCCCCCATGTGCTGGGCACAGTTTTTTTTGTTTGTTTGTTTTGGTTTTTTTGCGGTACGTGGGCCTCTCACTGCTGTGGCCTCTCCCGCTGTGGAGCACAGGCTCCGGACGCGCAGGCTCAGCGGCCACAGCTCACAGGCCCAGCCGCTCCGCGGCATGTGGGATCCTCCCGGACCGGGGCACGAACCCGTGTCCCCTGCATCAGCAGGCGGACTCTCAACCACTGTGCCACCAGGGAAGCCCATGGGCACAGTTTTCAGCCCTGTATGTGTTCTCACTAATGCAGTCCTCTCTGTTGTTTCTGTGACTTCTTTATAAGGGTGGGAACTGAGGCCCAGAGAGACTGCCTGCTTGCCTAAGGTGGCACAGCTGGATGGCAAAGCTGGGTGGCACACCCCTGGGCAGGTTGGCTCTAGAGAGTGCTGAGGCGAGGGTTAGGGAAGAGGAGGGAGGAGGAGGGGCTTTTAAACACTCACGCTCACAGGAAGAGGGTTGGGATTCCTGTCAGGTGGCCCTAGGTGTCCGTGGTGATGGCCCCGGACATCCAGCTGCTTGACTCGGGGTTCCCCAGGCCTTGCACAGGTCAGGGTGGGGGGTTCACCCCTGACTGCTGTGAGCAAAACCCTGGCCTTGACAGAGCCCTGGCCTCCAGAGGCCGTGGGGACTGGGCCCTTGCGGCACTCTGAGATGTTGGGCAGCTTCCTTATCCCCCGACACTCCTCTGGATGGGGTGGGATGGGGACCAGCCACTCTCAGGGGCTCCTCAGATTCTGCTGGTTGGGGAGCCAGTGGCCCAGAGCCTGAGCTGTTGGCACTTGGGGCGCCACCTGCATCCCAGCCAGCGTCTCTGTGCCCCGGGGGGTGTTTGGGGCTGCTGGCCAGGCCTGGGGCAGGTTCAGAACAGATTCAGGTTGGAACACACAGATACACATACATGTACGTGCTTACACACATGTGCATACACGTACATCCACGTGTTCCCTCTGCCTAAAAAGCCCTCCTTCAAATACCTACGGGCTGCCTCCTTCACCTCCTTGGGGTCTTGACTCAAATGTCACCCTGCCAGAGGGGCTTCCCTAGGCCTTCTCCCTAACAGTCCCCTGAACTTTCCTGATTTCTTTTTTCTCCTGGGCCCCATCCCCATCTACCAGCCCTGCATCGCCTTTCCATCGCCTGCCCCTGTCGACATGGGGTGCCCCACGGGGCAGTGTCCACCGCCTACCCCTGCTCTCAGAGCTGTGCCTGGCAGGTCGTTGGCGCTCGGTGACTATTGGTAAGAGGAATAAATCAACGAGTGTGCTGTGTGCTCAGGGCGTATGCTCCAGCATGTGCTCGCACGTGCGCGTGTCACACAAACACACATGTGCTTGACATTCATCTTCATTGTTGCTCAAGCCCGGAAGCAGCTTTTGTCTTTCCCATGTGGCAGGGACCTCCTTGTCGCTCCAGAAGCCAGAGAGAGAGAGAGAGAGAGAGAGAGAGAGAGGGAGGGAGGGAGAGAGAGTGTTTACTCATGTATTTCCCCCTTCAGTCACTCACCCTTTTCGTACTTTTGTAAGCATGAGGCCCTGCGGGGTGCCAGCTGCAGACACACGGTGTGCCACTCATGGGCATCCCACCTGCCTCCTCCCCAGGGTGTCCCCCAGATGCAGTGAGTGTTGGGTTTGGGGGTGGGATGAGCGCAGTTCCCCTCGGTGTCTCCCCAGTGGCCTTGCCCAGCACAACGTGGAGCGCCTCAGAACGCTTGTTGAATTGATAAGTTGGCCAAATACCTAACACGTGGGAGGACAGGGAGGATGTGCTCGGTGCCCCTGGAGCAGCCCGACTTGGTGCTGAGGGAGGTCTGAGCAGGCTCTCTGGAGGATGAAGGCTCCCGGGGGGGCTGCGTGGAGGAGGTGGCACTTGAGCTGGGCCTTGATGCACCAGGAAGATTTGGATGTGGGGAGATGAGGTCTTGGGCTTTGTGGGCAGAGGAAGGCCGGCAGAGAGGAAAGAGAAACAGGCGAACAGATGGCTCCAGAGTAGGACAGCCATCGTTGGTCAGGGCTGCTGGAGTCTGACTTCTTGCTGACTCTTGTCCCATGAGGGCGCAATAGGAAGGTGTAGCATCCCCAGCACCTGGAATAGTGCCCAACACACAGTTGGTGCTCTAAGTGTTGGGCGACAGCAAGAGGGAGGCAGAGAGGGAGGAGCTGGCGGGGGGGACAGGATGGGCATGGCTGTTGTGAAGGAGAGGAATGTTTTCTGAGGAGAATGTTAATCCAGCGCCTCCCTCCCTCTCGGCTGGGCTGCGGGGACAGTGAGAGCTGCGGAGATGCCAGAGCCCCACTCGGGCCAGGTTGTCACAATCCCCCTGCCCATGGGGTCCCCAGGGCGGTCCTTGCCTCTGCCCCTCCACTCCAGGCTGGGGTGGGGACGGGAGAGAGGGGAGCTTGGGGGGACCTGCCAGCCCCAGGAGATGTCCTCACTAAGCAGTAACTCTGTGACTACAGTGAGAGAGCTGGGGGTGGGAGGGGGAGGCACTAGGGGCAGTGCTAGAGGGTAAAAACAGAGAGAAAGCTGCCAGGAGGAAGTGCAGGGGGAGGGATAATAACTCATATCAGAGCTAACCCTTGAGTGCTGACTGCCCGCCAGGCGCTGCCCCTAGCACCTCCTGTGAGTTCCCACACGTGACCCTCACAACCTTATGAGAAAGGGATTGGAATTATTCCCATTTTGCAGAGGAGGAAACTGAGGCCCAGAGAGGTGAAGTAACCTGCCCCAGGTTTCCCAGCCGGTGCATGGCAGACCTGGGATTTGAATCTGAGCGGTTTAACTCCCAAATCACTGCTTCAGGCCATCCTCCTGGGCACCTCAGGAGGGCCTGGAGTTGAGGAGGGAGCCTGCAGGGGGCGGGGTAGGAGGAGCTGGCAGAGGCGATGTTTACGAGGATGCTGGCTTATCTCCTGGACCCTGTTCAGGAAGCTGGCTCTACCCTTCCGCAACCCTCATCATCTCAGGGCAGGGTCCCTGTTCCAGGATCTCAGGAATGGTTGGGGGCGGCGCAGGGGCCCCTCCTGGGCTTCAGAAATCAGAGGCCCTGAGCACTCCTGCAGGCTGACACACACACACACCTGCAGGAACCCCATGCTTGGCCCTCCCACCCTCTATGGGAATGAGGGTGTGCAGGGGCAGGGGTGGTGCCTGGGTCTGAAGCCGGCTGACGCAGGCTGAGCTCACTGGGGGAGGCTCTGAGTCCCGGCACCTGGACAGCCACCTGTCCATCTGCTGTCCCTGCCCAGGCTGAGTGCCCGGATGGGAGGGGAGGGGGGAGGTGGCTTGGAAGGAGGCCCGAGGGGTGAGAAGTTGCCTCGTGTGAGCTGCTCTGGCCTGTTCTGCCACCAGCCCCAAGACCTCCCTGGACCTGCTGCCCCTCGTCCGAGCAGGCACTTTTGACTCCGGCCCTAAGGCCCTGTGTTGGGAGAACACATCAGAAGTAGGAGAGAAGCCGCTTCTAATCAGGAGGCGAGTGGGTTTCTGGGTGTGTGATTAGGGCCGGCAGAGGTGAGCTGGCAAACAAACACGGCCATCTGCTCTCAGGGACCTGCTGTGGTGGCCCTCATCTCCGTTGCCAGCTCCAGATTCAGGGCGCTTCTCTTCAGAGGGATGACCCCAAGGGTGACATTTATTTTGTTCTGTTGTTTTACTGTCAAAAATTTTAAATGTAGGCATTTCAGACACGCACAAAAGTGCAACAAACAGGGCAGTGTACCTTCGCGTCCACACCGGTCAACAGTTGTCAGCGCTTGGCCAGTGCTATTTCTTCTTCCACGCGTTCCCACAGCGATTCTTTTGAAGCAAATCCCAGACCTCATCATATCACTTCACGCCTAAATATTTTAGTACATATCTCTGAAACGGTGGGTCTCAACTGGGGACAGCTTTGTCTCCCGGGGGACATTTGGCAATGTCTAGAGACATTTTTGGTTGTCACAACCGGGGGAGGGGTGTGCTACTGGCATCTAGTGGGTAGGGGACAAGGGTGCAGCTAAACATCCTACAAGGCACAGGACAGCCCGCCAACAAAGAATCACACCCCACTCCTCTCCATAAGCGTTAACAGCGCTGAGGTGGGGAAACCGCTCTCTAAGAGCTAGGGACTCAAAAACCAGCCAGCCAACCGCAGCTATAATACCATCATCAGACCTTAAAAATAACGATACTTTTTGAATGAATCATCAAATGTCCAACCAGAGTCCGCATTGTAGGGGGTGCTGCTTTCATGCTGAGTGCCCTCCAGGGCTGAGAGGACTGGGCTAGTGTTCAGACACTGCTGACTCAGGCAGGCAGAGGGACGCAGGTGCTCTGGGACATTCCAGTGAGGTCTGCTTTCTAAACACGTGCTGTATTTGCGTAGTTCTACGTGGAAAACATACAGAGAGTCTAAGGTGGGAGATCCTGCCCAACCCCACCTCTAGCCCCTGGCTGTCTTCCGGGAGGCAGCTTTGCCCCTGTTTAGTTTCAGAGCAGGTTGAGTATATACCCCAGTGGAAGGTGGACCCCCGCACTGTCCCTGGGGGGTAGGCACACCCTAGGCAGAGGCCAGGTGGGCAAACCCATGTGCAGGGGGCTCCCGGTGTCCTCTGGCTCCGGAATATTTTCCCACCCTCAGTTGCCATGTGGACTAAAATTCTCGCCATTAATTTTTTTCTGTCAGGATTGAATCTTAATTATTCCTTAGGGGGAATCAATCTTCGATTTGACATCAGCCCAGATCAGTATGCCCAGCCCTTCACCCTGTCACCGTGGATGACTGAGGGCAGGGTAAAGGGTACACAGGAAGGCTACATGTTGGTGTGGACCAAGGCAGGGGGTGGAGAGCACGGGCCACTGGCCGGTCCTGGGGAGCCAGGGCAGATGAGAGCCCTGTGAGGAGGGCACCCGGGATGTGGGCGGGGGGAAGGTGGGGGAGGCTCAGGAGGGTCCACAACCCCTTTCACCCCTTTCCCTTGGGAATGTTGGATGTCAACCACAGGAGGAATGGCACCTTGAGAGCTCCGTGTCCCACCTTTGCCTGGGGGGCCAGGTGGGAGGTGTGAAGGCAGGAAGGTGCCCTGTGACTGGGGCAGCCGGGCTGGGGCCAGGAGGCCCGGAGTCTGCCGTTGAGAGGCTGTGGCACCGGGTGGGCCCTTTGTCCCAGGCTGCAGAGAGAGGGTTTCTCGGAGGCCCCAGTCTCTCTGGCCTTCTGGGATTCAATCTGTGGGGTGGGGCGAGGGCTGCGGGAATTGGAACCTGGGCTCTGTCCCCTCTGAGCTGGGCAGGAGGAAGGAGCCTGGGCCCAGAGAGAGCTGTGGGGATGGGGTCTGCTGGGTGGTGACAAGAAAGGCTGCCTGGGGGCAGGGAGTGGACCAGATAAACCCTCAGGCCCCTCTCACCACCCTCATCCCCACCCCATCCCCATTTCCACTCCATCCCTGGCCAACCATCTGGGGATTCTCTCCAGCTGGTTCCCACCCAGAGGATCCCGTGGTGTGTGTGTGTGTGTGTGTGTGTGTGTGTGTGTGTGAGCTCGTGCGTGTATGTGTGTACAGGCATGTGCGTTATCTCCTAGGACTCTGGGGTGTGTACGTGTGTGTTATTGAGGGACCACCGGCCACAAGACCCAGGTGAGGTGGGCTGGGAGACTTTCTAGAGGAGGGCTTGATGCTGACATGCCTCTCACTTCTCACCCTGATGCCAGCCTCACTCCTGCTGGGAAAGGGGAGAGGCCTGGGGAGAGACGGGAGCAGGGGAGCTGAGTGGGGGTGGGAGGCATTGGGACCCTGGGTAGAGCCAGGGGCGGGGCTGACCAACCATTTGCCCACCCTCTCTGGGCCTCAGTTTCCTCCTCTGTCAAGTGGGGCTGGGACCTATTCAGCCCATGTCAAGGGGTCTCCCCCAGGACGAGAGGAGGCAGTGCCCATGGGAAGGGCTGGGGGGGGCGGTGGTCCCAAGGCCATGGGATGGGAGGCAGGTTGGGGTGTAGGGGCTGGTGCTGGCCGGGCAGGGTGAGGTGCCAGCCGCCCCCATCAGTGGCCCCTCTCGCCCCCAGATCCCCCAGATCAGCTACGCCTCCACAGCCCCCGACCTGAGTGACAACAGCCGCTACGACTTCTTCTCCCGCGTGGTGCCCTCGGACACGTACCAGGCCCAGGCCATGGTGGATATCGTCCGTGCCCTCAAGTGGAACTACGTGTCCACGCTAGCCTCGGAGGGCAGCTACGG
This sequence comes from Phocoena sinus, assembly GCF_008692025.1. NCBI lineage: Eukaryota > Metazoa > Chordata > Mammalia > Artiodactyla > Phocoenidae > Phocoena > Phocoena sinus. The sequence continues at coordinate 64,159,614 of NC_045773.1, read as the reverse complement.
TGAGAGTGGCGTGGAGGCCTTCGTCCAGAAGTCCCGTGAGGACGGTGAGTCCAGCGCCCGCCCTCAGGGTCGTGCTTGGGGACAGGGGGATGTCACAGCGTGGTGGCCGAGCACTGCTCGGGAGCTGCTCCCTGGGTTCTGCCTTGGGCTCTCCTGCCCTGGGCCACCCCCTCATGGGCCTGAGTTTCTCCTCTGAGCCTGTGGCCTTGTGGGCGGGTGGCTGGGTGACTGCTGGGGGCTGGGGGTGGATGTGAGTGACTTTTGTGGACATGGCTGGGCAGACGGAGGGACTGTCAATATCCCCAGCATGGGAGCTGATGGAACAGCCCCTGTTCTCAGGCAGAGAGGAGGAGAAGGAGGTGGGGATGGAGGTGGGCTTGTTCAGTGGAGTCTCAGGGACCCAGGAGCCAGAGGCCAACCAGCAGCTTCTTGGAGCAAGGATTTGTTTGAGGGACTGGGAATTCAGAATCCTTAAACTTGGGCCGTGTGGTGAGGGGCAGGGGCTGCGGTGGGGCTGTGCCGGCCTCAGGGAGGTAGGTGCCCTGTGGGTGGGATTCGGGGAAGGGTGGGAAAGTGACGTGCTCTCCTCGGATCCTCCGCACTTACCACAGGCCCCCTTGCCCCGCCGAGCTCACTGCGTTCCTGAATTGCCATCCTCAGAGTGATAAAGCTTCTAGTTATCAGCAAGCAAGGAGAAGCTAAGCAAGCAGGGGTTACCTCCACGGCAGGCCCAGACCTGGGCCTCTGGCCGGTCCTTTCCGATGGTCACACTGAGGCAGGACAGCCTGTGTGGGACTGTGTGTGTGGGCATCCAGGGCAGCAGACAGGCCCCTGGGTTGGGGGCTCCGCCTGGGCTGGTGAGCCCTGCCAAGCTGATTCAGAGCTGTGGGGGCCAAGGGACGGCTCCCGTGCTGCGTGGGGCATGCAGGGAAGCAGGGAGGCCCTTCCGCTCCTGGCGGACCCTCCTCCCCGCAGACGGGGCCCCTCTGCCTCCTCTCCTGGCCTCTCCCAAGGCCCCGTCTCTAAATAGCTCACTGTGGCGCCCTCGACCTTGGAGGATGGCATCTCTATATTTATACCCGGAGAACCCCGGAACTCTAATTGTTTTTCCTAAGGACCACAGAGTGTCCAGAGGCTGGCGTTGGTAACACCCTGCAGGCATAATCCTGCTATAAATCTCAGACAAGCCCCTTTAATTGTACAGCCGAAGCAGCTCGGGTGCTTGTAACCTGGCGGCGAGGGCGGCGGGGTGGTGGAAATGGGGTAGTGCTGACTGATGGCTGCGGCTCCAGCAGCTGGGCCCCCACGGAAGGAAGCAGGGGGTGGACAGACCCCATTCCCACCTGCAGGCAGGCTGGGCAGTGTCAGACTCCAGCCCCCCACCCCCCGCCCCTCCCTCTGACTGCCCACAAATCCTTTCTTTCTTTGCTCAGACTTGGGTACCTCTCTGCACTGGCTCCACCCATCCTGCAGGCTCCTCTTCTCCCTGATGGCTTGAGTCCTTCCCCAAACGAGCCCACTGCCTTTCTGATTCAGGTGCAACCTCTGTTGGATTTGGGGACAAAAGTGCTGGATGGGGGCAGGGACAGAGGTCCAGAATCTTAGTGTTCGGTTGTGTTTGGTCCCTGCCATAGGGACCTGGAAGCCATCCCGTGTACTCAACATAGCCTTCCCTATGCTGCTGGCACATGCCGAGCCCCTGTTTATACCGGGTGTTCTGGGTAATCTGCCCCACCAGATGAAGCAGGTACCCCCGTTTTCCAGGGAAGGAAGCTGAGGCTCAGAGACACCAAATAATTGGCACCAGGTCACAGAGCAAGTTAGAGGTGGAGAAGGGATTTGAATCCAGGCGAGCTGGCTCCAGGACTAGAGGTCTTAACTGCTTTGTATTTTTGTCACTCTGTCTTCTGCCCATTTCCCACTGCAGTAACTGAGACCCATGTGGACCAGTCCTGTGCAAGGGATGGGGGTATGACAGTCACGCGTGCGCACGCGCGTGCGCGCGCACACACACACACACACACACACACACACACACACACTTGGCCTGGAGGGACACATGCTGGTGTGTTAAGCGTGGGAGAGGCATGGGATTCGGGTGAGGTCAGGGCATTGCATTTCGGCTGAAGCTGAGGCTACTGTTTGAATTTTCTGCAAGCATCTAATCAGGCATTGAGTAGTTAGAAAATAGAAAGTCTACTCAAGATTTTTAAAAGGAACCCTAGAAAAATAAGAGAACTAGCTACTCTGCCCGGACCCAGCACAGGGGCACAGCTGTGCCCCTGCCGCCTGCACTCCTTCCCATTGCTGAGGGTCTGGCCTCCCACCTGGCCGGGTGTGCAGCCCCAGGGCCCTGGCTGGGCAGCTAGGTCTTCCTGCCCGGCCTGCTAAATGAAATTTGATTTGGAGAACCATCTTTAGGCAAATGAAAAGAAAAGGAGAGAGAAAGCCACGCTCCAGCTGCCCAAATTGAAATCAGAATTGAGCGGCCAGTAGAAAGGGGCCGCTGTACCTTTTGCCTAATTCCTGTGAAAGATTAAAGATGTCTTTGGCTGTATATCGTATTGATTCATCCTCTGAAGTATAAATCATCTTCGCGTTGCTCAGAGGAGTGCCAGGGAGCGGGGAGGACGGGAGGGTGCGCTCGCCAGGCTGAGGGTGTACATCAGAGCCCTGGTGAGAGCTCAGCCAGCAAGTCCTGGGTGCCTCCTGTGTGCTGGGCTCTGGTGGGTCCTTCAGGGAGCATAATTATGGCCTTTTTTTTTTTTTTGCTGTATGCGGGCCTCTCACTGTTGCAGAGCAACGGGCCTCTCCCGTTGCGGAGCACAGGCTCCGGACACGCAGGCTCAGTGGCCATGGCTCACGGGCCTAGCTGCTCTGCAGCATGTGGGATCTTCCCGGACCAGGGCACGAACCCGTGTCCTCTGCATCGGCAGGCGGACTCTCAACCACTGCGCCACCAGGGAAGCCGATGGCCTTTTTATAGATGAGGAAACTGAGGCCAGAGAGGGTAGGTCACTTTCCCAAGGCTACACAGCCAGAACGTAGAGGAGCTGGGATTGGAGCCCAGCTCCATCCTCTGGGTGGGGAGCTCCTGGGTAGCACCCAGCACTATTGGGCCGTTGGCACAGGGCTTAGAGAAAGCTCTGGCGCTGCACTTTCCAGTCCCCATCAGCAGTGCCCTCCCACCCCAATCACTTGGTCATGTGGATTACGCCCTGAGCCAGCCTATGGCCCTTGACTGGACCCTGCACTGTGCCAGGCAGCCTCACTGCACTTTCATGAATCCTGATGACAGTGTTTTGTCCCCCTTTTACAGATGAGGAAACTGAGGCTCAGAGGGGTGAAGTGGCTGGCCCAGGCTCACACACTGAGGTGTTGGAGCAGGACTTGGAGCCAGGCTGTCAGCCCTAGGCCCTTTACCCCACGCTATCCGTCTCCCCCAGCTTATATCACAGAGATGGCAGTGCATGGTTAAGGAACAGGCCTCGACAGACAGACCTGGGCTCCGACTCAGCCACTTGCTGGCCACGTGATTCTGGGAAAGTCACTCAGCCTCTCTCGGTTTTGGTTTCCTCATCTGCGAAGTGGGGATGAAACTGGTTGTTATCAGAATGAAACGTGCTCCTGGCCCATGGAGGTCGGCGCTCAGGAACGCACATTGGAGGGTCTGGCTGCTTGGGCCCCAGCCCTCCCTGGTGCCAGCCGCTCTTGGGGAGGCCCGGGGAGTGATGGAAGGCCCGAGGGGGTGGTGCTGGGCCCTGCGTGGGGCCACAGGCAGTGTCCAAGGACAGGATGAGGGACAAAATCACAGGAGCCCAGGCCAGCCTGCTTGCCCTGGTGTCTGCAGCAGGTCGTGGGCGTGTGTGTGCTTTTGTGAGGTGTCGGGCGCATCCCCCATCTGTGTGGTGTGCGCTCCTTCTGGCTGCAGGGCTCTCCCTCTCCCTGCTGGGCAGAGGCTGCCCAAGGGAAAGGCTAGGGACACAACCAGGCCTGGGATTAGGTACGTAGAGCAGGCCCTGCCTAGGCTCTGGAGATAATGTGAGTGAGTCACCCTTGGAGGGAGATGAAGGCTAGAGGGGGTGGCACAGGTGGGGCCCCGCCCTCGGTGCCTCCCACCACTGTCCTGGGCGCTCTCAGGGGTTGGGGTCTGGAGTATGAACTTGTATGCCCCCACAGCCTTTCCGTATCAGTGGGGCCTTGTGTGAGCCTCAGTTTACTTGCACTAGTGCTCCATTTCACAGATGAGGACAACCAAGGCTCAGGGAAGTCAAGGGGCCTAAGATCACAAGGAAGTGTTGAGTGTCAGAGCCCAGGGCTCCTGTGTGGGTGAGAGGACAATGGATAATATTAGTAGGTAACATTTATGGAGCCCTCCTGTGGACCAGACCCCATTTTATGTGCTTCATACATGTTAACTCATTTGTCTTTCAAGACAACTCCATTATACAGATGGCAATACTGAGGCTCAGAGAGGTTAAGTAACTCCCCTGAGGCCACACAGCTGGAAAGTAGCAGGAGTGGGATTTGAATCCAGCGTGGCCTCCTGATCTCTGGTGCACGTCATAGGAAGGACACACAGGTCAGCTCTGGGCAGGGGCATCACCATGGGGCCACCTTGGGAGTTTGGTTCTCTAATGAGTGATTCCAGCACCCTGGGCACATCTAGGCCTGTACTCCTAGGGTGAGAATGGGAGGGCCTTTCTGGGTGTGGCGGGAAGGGACGTGGGAGCCTCAGGCCTGCTCCTTGAAGGATGTCCTGTCCCTCGCACGGTGGAAAATTTAAAGTCTCATCTCCCTGCTGTGTCCCCGCATCCCCCATTGGTATTCCGGAGATGTTGGTGAGTCAAGCTGTTGCTGGTCTGACCTCCAGGTCCAACTCCCAGGGCTGAGCGTCAGACTTGCATTTAGATGGGCCCATCCACGCGGCGGAGTGGCAGGGCTGGCAGCTGGAGGCCCAAGGCTGGGGCACCTCATCCCTCTGGCTCTGTGACATCTCTAGACTCAACTTCTCCAGCTGTAAACAGAGGCTCCAAGGGGAGTGGGGAGGAGCTGGCCAGCTGGAAAGAGCCGTGCCACCCGGAGGGGATGGCACTGCTCATCCTTCTGGGAGACTAGAGAGGAGAGAGGTTTGCCCCAGGGCACCCCCAGGATCCAGCAGCTCCCCTTTCTGCTGCCTCCCCTCCCGGACCTTGTCTCCTTCCACTCCCCTCTCAGGCTCTTCTCCAGTCACACCGGCCTCCTCACGGCTCTTCTAACACTCCAGGCACAAGCCCACCTCAGGGCCTTTGCACTGGCTGCTCCCTCTGCCCAGAAAGCTCTGTCCCTGGTTGTCCATGTGGCTGCATTCTCAGTGCATTCAGCTGCCTTCCCAGGGGTCCCCTCTTCAGAGGGGCCTCTCTGACCACTGAGTCCCCAGTCCACTACTCTCCATTCCATGCTCCCTGCTCTGTTTTTCTTTATAGCAATTGACAAGTACATTTTTATTTGTTTATGGTCCATGACAGCAGAGATTTTTTGCCTGTTTTGTTCTCTGGTACCTCCCCAGCCTCTAGCACAGTCCCTGGCACACAGTAGGTGCTCAGTAAATGTTTGTGGGATGGGTGATCATGAAATCCAGCCGCCTACTCACTTCTTTAGCCCTTCTTCCCATCCTAGGCCTGAAAGGTTGCTCTCCCAGTCTATAGAAGGGCAGACTGAGGCTGACAGAGCACGGGCTTCTGGGGTCAGGCTGCCCTGGGACCCTGCCCTCCCCTCTGAGCTCCTGGCTGCCCCCAACCCTATCCTGAGTCATCGAGGACAGATATCCTTTCCACCGCAGCGCCTGCCTCGGGATGCTTTGTTCTGAGGTGCTGCCTGCCCCAGAGGGCAGGAGCAGGAAGAGGCTCAGCCTTCCAGACCCCGCTCGAGTCTCCCACTGGCCTGGACTTCATGGATTTATTTCACATCCACTGGGTACCCAGCCCCTGCGCGAGGAGAGGAGAGAGGGAGTGGGCTCTGCCAGCTCTCAGCGGGCGTGGGAAGAACAGTGCCCACCCAGACCTGGCACGCTGCCCTCCTGCAGGAGGTGCCCAGGAGAATTTGCCTTAATAATTGAATGAAGGGATGTGATGACGCATGTGTTGAGGTGAAGAGATAAACTCCAGGGTTGCAAGAGGCCCAGCGCATCAAGATGGGCAGTCCAGCAGGGCTTGGAGGAGGGATACTTGGACAAGTGGAGAGGAAGGAAGGGGCGTGCCGGGTGGGGGAACAGCGTGAGCACAGCCTGGAGGAAGGAGTGAGCAGGCAGATGGGACCCCAGTGAGGGGCCTGGCCTGGTCCTAGTAGCCGTGGGATGGGGACCCGTGTGAGATGGAGCGGAGTGGTTTCTTTCAGGTCAACCCTGCGTTTAACAGTTTTTTGGCACTTGGGGTTGTTGTGTCCACCTGCCATGTCCAAGTTACATAGGGCCCTGGGGAGTCTTCTCTGCCCATCACGGCTCAGTGCCAAGGCCCCTCCTCCCTGCAGACTTGCTTACCCAGGGAGGCATATGATCTTCCCCTAGGCTGGCCTCCTGGGAACCCCAATCATACCTGCCCCAGTGCTTGTTGAATTCCCCCTCTTCCTCTTCCACTTGACTGGGCCCCTTGAGGCCGTGGAAGGAAGGACCCCCTTGGCTCTGTGTCCTTCGCCGTCCCTCGCCCACAGTGGGGTCTCAATAGATGTCTGTAGGATGAACAGATGACCAGCCCTGTGCCCTTGGGCACGTCATCGCCCTTCTGGGGCCCCCGTCTCTCATCTGTGACAGGAGTGGGCACATCAGCTCATCTGCAGGGTCCAGCTCTGACATCTGGCAGGCTGGGTCCTCCTAGCCCGAGGCCCCTGACTCCAGGCATCCTTCTCGTAAGCAAAGCCTCATCATGGGGGCACTCCAGGCTTGGTCTTTTGGTTCAGGGATGAGTGGGTCCAACTGTATGGGGACAGAGCCTGGAGCATGCGACCGTCTCGCCCTCAGTCAGGTGAAATGTGGTTGAGATTAGCCGATGGGGCAGGGCGCTGGAGACAGGGAGGCGTCCTGCCACTGGCTTTGGGTTGGTGTATAAGAGAGCAGGGTGGCTTGTAGCATCTTCTTGAGGGGAGACCTCTGGGCCTCACAGCCCAGGGACCTTCATCCCTGCCCACTGACCAATGCATTTTCCAAGAATGTGGGAAGGGAGTGGACCTCACCCCGGAGCCAGTCCCCACCATTCTAGCTTATCACCCAGGCTGCCCCCAACTTGAGACAAATTGCATCTTCCTCTCCCTTGCTCTGCTGCCCGTCACTGCTCTGTGGGTGGAAATTCAGTGGACTTGGTATGGGCATCCCCTGCCAAGCTGTGAGGCCCACCACGTGCCGGCTGGGTCTCCGGGATGCTCTGCAAGATTGGCAAGGTGCTGGCATCAGTGTGACTGCTCAGTGATTACCCAGTCAGTCTCTGTCCCGCTTTGAAGGTGAGCCCTGCGCTGTCTGGCCTGCCGTGAGGACTTCGCCTGTCCGCTCTAATTGCTCCGCCCCCCTGGCCTTCAGTGCGGTGCTGGTACCTCTTGATTTTGTGAGTCCCGTGGGTTGGGTGTCATCAGGCCACTTTTCCTCTCTCTCTGACTCATCTCTGATGTGTTCGCCCTGGCCTATCACAATGGGGACATGCTCCCATCCGAGTTCGCCTCTAAGCTTGACGGGATTGACAGGAGGAAGGAGACAGAATGGACACTGAGCCCTTTTTGCTCTGAGTTTGCATCCCTTCCCTCTTGGACAGGAAGCAACATTTTCTTTCACCAGGCTTCTTTGTGGAACATGTTTGAAGATTTCTTCCAGGTCTAAAAAAGTTTTCCTTTGCTGGTTGCAGCCCCTTTGTGAATCCTGTCCTCCCTGGATGATGCAGTGGAGTGGAGGGTTTAAGAGCCCAGATGCTGGCTTGGCCACCATGAACTGTGCAATCTTGAGCAGTCACTTGGGGGCGCTGGGCCTCAGTTTCCACCTCATGAAATGGGAATATTTATAGCACTTCCCTGGACTTCCCTGGCAGTCCGGGGGTTAGGACTCCGTGCTTCCATTGCAGGCGGCCCGGGTTCGATCCCTGGTCAGGGAACTAAGATCCTGCAAGCTGTGCAGTGCTGCAGGAAAAAAAAGAAGCACTTCCCTTCTAGGTTGCCATGAGCATTAAATGAGTTAATACATGTAAAGCACTAACTAGCACAGTCTGGGCCCTGCACTAAGCACTAAGCTTCTGGAGGTGTAAGTTTCATCATTATTCATCAGAGTGGGAAGTGGGGATCGGGACCCAGTTCTAGTCCTGGCTCTGTCTCTGGGTGGCTGTGTAACACTGGGCTGGTCACTTTCCCTCTCTGAGCCTCAGCTTCATCACCAATGTGAAAGGCGATGGGTCAGGGGACCTCTGAGGTCCCCCGTGATGTGGGTCTTTGCATCTCTCACCCACCTCTCTTGGCTTTTCTGTGCTCACCACATGGAGGTCCAGGTACCATGGGGTGGGCCTCTGGCTTCTGCTGTGTCTATGTTCTTGAGCCCAGACCTGAGCCCACAGAGTAGCCACATCCGCAGCATCTGTTTCCTCAGCTCCTTTGGCCTCTTTGGTTTATTTATTTATTTTTTACCTCTGAGCCTTTTGACAAACACATCTCTAAACCTGGTCTGAACTCCATTGTCTTCAAGTTCATTTTCCTGCCCTTGTTTATTTTTCCTCCCCTTCCTTGAGCCTCTGCACTGGAGCATGTTGGGATCTATCCTCCGAGGCTCCCACATTTAGGGATCCCTTCCGATTTCTTCCCCTTTGTTAAAGAGCAGGTGGCAAAGGCCGTTGACCTTTCCCTGCCCCCCACCACCCCCAGCTCCGGTCTGGGCCTCGACCCCCAGGAAGCCCTCTTCACCTGTTTGTTGACTACTGGGTTTGAGCCTGTTTTCCTATCTGAGGCAGGGTTCCAGCTTCTTGGAGGTGTCACCAAAGCAAGCCCCATCTCCCCTTTCCCTGCACTGTGGCTTCCTTCCCGCCCTACCCTGAGGCTCCTACTTCAGGCCAGTATGGGGCTGCTGAGTGTCCTGGGTGGGTTCTGGTTTCAGCCTCATCCTCTACTCCTCTGTGACCTTAGGCAAGTCACTGCCCCTCCCCAAGCCTCCAGTTCTTCATCGTAAGACCAGGAAGGGGCTGTGCGCCTTTTTCAAAGGGCTCATGCATGTCGTGGACACACGGAGGGATGCCTGCAGCCATTTTTGCCTTATTATCCTGTGTCACCCACCCAGCCCTCTTCCCAGAGCCTTTGAGCCCCAGGCTCTGCCTCCTGCACCAGCCCCTCAGGCAGCCTGGCCTGGTCTGTGTGAAGACCCCTGGACCTCCTTTTGTTTTAATATACAATTTTCTAGGGAACATTTCATTACCCATCCTCATCGAAGCTACCAGACCCTGGCCCCAGCTCCTACACAGCTGCCCTGAGGATTGTCCCTGTTTTACAGAGGAGGTGACCGTGGCTCAGGCTGCCCAAGGGCTGCTGCAGTCCCTCACAGCTTGTCGGATGCAGAGCTGGGATTTGCATTCTGGTCTGTGTGACTCCCAGAGCTCAGCTGGAGGGAAGGAAGGTGGGTGGAGCCCTCCTTTCAATGAGCTGTCTGATGCCTTTCACCTGGCTTCTCCAGGGAAACGTTGGTGGGTCAGTCAGATGGCTGGACCTTGGAGGACCCCCCCTTCCCCCTCCCTCCCCACACCGCCGCATACAGAGGCCAGAGGTTCTCTCAGGGCCAGGGAAGGAGGAAGGGGAGTGGCTCCTGTGATGGACAATGTTTGTGTGACAGGAGTCACCAAGTCACGTGTGGCCTTGGATGAGCCTGTGAGGGGCTCTGTCTAAAAGTGGGTGTAACGGGGCCTGGAGATCAGGAGGAATGCATCCCCTGATGGTCACCTTTTCAGTGATGGCTTCCCTCGTGCTCCTGGGGTATTTAGGGACTCAGAAGGAGAGAGTCCAGGCCTCCAGATCACAGAGCCTGCTCTGCGGGGATGTGGCTGGTAAGGAGGGCAGTGGGGGCATTTCTTCAGCCCTTTCGCCCCTCACTTCTATACAGTAATTAATTCATTTGCTCTTTAGATATTTACTGAGCACCTATTATGTACCAGACATTGAACCAGGACATGGGGGATACAGCAGTGAACTAAACAGATGAAGATCCCTGACCTTGTGAGCTCATGTTTGGGGAGAGAGATAGAGGCAGCTTATAGTAAACAAGTAAATACATCACTGTATAATAGAATTTCAGATAGGAACTGATGGGCATTTCTATGAAGAAGAACAAAGCAGCATAAGTATACAGAAGGTGCAGGTAGGGGAGACTATAACACAGGTGGTCAAGGAAGGCTTTTCTGCAGAGGTGACATTCGGGCAGAGCCCTAAGTACAGTGAGGGAGTGAGCCATGCAGAGATCTGTGAGAAGAGTGCCCCAGGCAGGAGAATCAGCACGTGCAAAGGCCCTGAGGTAGCAGCCTGCCTGGCATTTGGGGACTATAGCCAAGAAGAAGGAGCAGAGTGAATGAGGGGGAGAGAAGCAGAAGGGGAGGAGCCTATCACAGGGGACCTTCTGGGCCACTGTGAGGACTTTGGCTTTTGCTTTGAGTGAGATGGGAGCCGTGGGAGCGTTGTGAGCAGAAGAGGGACGTGAATGGACTTGGGTTTACTAGGATCCCTCTGGCCACTGTGTGGGGCAGAGACTGTGGGCCTGAGGCAGGAAGGCCAGTGAGGAGGCTACTGCTGTCCTCCAGGGTAGAAGGGATGATGACTGGGACCAAGGGGCTGGGAGTGGTGAGAAGAGACAGATCTGGGGTATGTTTTGAAGCTCGAGCCCACAGGACTTGCTCCCGGGTTGCACGTGGGCAGAGGGCAGGGGCGTCGCCCAGGCGTTCCTGGCTTCAGCACCACGGACAGCGCCAGCACCAGACACGGGGGAAGCCCTGGTTGGCTCAGGTCCCCAACAAATAAGCGGCCAGTCCCTGGATGCTGACCGGAGCCTCATCTGTAAAGTGCTGGTCCCTTCCCCTCGATTTTGTTATCCATTTCTCTTTTAGCCAAATATGTTTATTTCTGGGCACTGCTGCGAATCCATTTTGGGATGAGGCAGGTTTGAATGCAATTATATAGCTGGGATGAGAGGTTTGGAAGCAGTTGTATCCAAAAATCTCTGCATCTGGCTAAATTGTGTTGTATGGAGTGGGGTGCTAGGATGGGAACTGGGGGAAGGGGAGCTTCCTTGAGGAGGGGGTGATGGGAAGAGAGCCTTGAAGAACGGTGGGCCTGTCTCAGAGGAGCAGCAGGGTGCCCTGGGTAGGGGAACTGAGTGACTGAATGTGGTTATTCATGATGCCTTCCTTCTGAGAGTGAGGAGGGGGCAGCATTCCTGGCACTGAGCGGGGTACGTCAGCCCATGGCAGACAGTGCTGACCCTCAGGGCTTCCACGGACTTGCTGTGTGTCTGTCCTTTGGCTCTCAGTTTCTCCAACTGTAAAATGGGCTAATTGTAGTCCCTACTGTGCTGGTTATTGTAAGAATGACAAAAATGGGTGAATTAACCATCAGAAAGGCCAAGAAAGGGCTGGAGGGGTGAGGGGCTGCCTCTGAGGCCTCAGACCCCAAGGGTGAGCACTTGGCCTCTTCCTGGTTGGTTGTTCCCAGTCCCTTTGTGACCGTCCTTCTTGTTCTCCCTGACTCATGTGGCAGGTTATATCTGTGCCCCATTTTGCCGTAGACAGAATGATCATATGGATATTCTATGCAAATTCTTATTTTTAACGAGCCAGAAGGAAAGCTAACGACCATCTTGCAGATGTATTGGGGCCCGAGGGAGGCCTTGGGTTGGGGGAGGAAGCAGGGGACAAAGTGACAAACAAGAGGAGAGAGGAGGGAGGAAGGGGAGAGGAAATGGAGCGGGGTTGGGGTGGACGCAGTAGGGGCTGCAGAGCGGTGGAGGGGAAGCACGGGCTCTGTTTACCGTCTCTCAGAACCTCTCTGCCTGCCCCATTTTAAGATGGGGAAACAGGCTCAGAGAGAGGTGGAAACGTGCCAGATACCCCAGAAGCTGGGAGGGAGAGAGAGAAAGGCTGAGGAGAGGGAGCAGACGGGCTGGAGAAAGGGAAGGTGGAGGCAGCTGGGACTAGGCTCTGGGACTCGGTTTCCTTATCTGTATGATGGTCATAGCACCTAAGACGTGGGCCGATTGGGAGGAACTAATGAGAGAACATGTGCACACATTATTCGACTGAAGAGTGTTGCCTGAATATGAAGGGGCCGTGGAGTAATGTGTGTGTGGGGGAGAGGGAGAGGATGGGGCAGGGGACCGAGTCGGGGAGACAGGAAGACGAGGGTGGAGGGACGGGAGCTGGAGACGGGGGTAAGAGGCCTTCTGGACAATAGGCCAGCTCTTAATTAATTAGTCCATTCAGTCATTTGTTCATTCATTCATTCCTCAGCATCTGTAGTCTACTTCATAGAGGGAAGTCGGCTCCCAGAGGGCAGGATTCTTGTCTGTCCTATCCGTGGCTGTCCCCGTAGTGTTGAGGGCAGCATCTGGCACCAGGAGGAGCTTAAATTGTTGCTGAATCAATGGCTGTTCTGTGCCCGGCAGTGGGCCCAGCAGTGGCCATCTCCCTGGAGCTCAGCGGCATCTAGTCCAGTAATTTCCCTTCCCTGTGCTAAGTGCAGTGGTTGAGACATTGCGATCGTTATTGGCACCCAGGGGAGAGGGAGCCTGGGGACAACTACGAAGGCTTCCTGGAGGAGGGGGCCTGAGATGAATCTTCGAGAACTGACAGAAGCTGACTTGAAGGAATCTGGGAAGGGGAACTGGTCATAAAGGCAGAGGGAACAGTCTAGTGTTCGGAACTGCAGGTGCTCTTGGAGGTGGGGAGTGATGGGAGCTGAGGCCACAGGGCCTGAGGACTGGGCTGAGGGGTTTGGATTTTGCCCTGAGCCCTGAGGGGAGGTGAGAGCCAGCGAAGGTGGGAAGGAGGGGTGTGCTGGGGTGGGATCAGTTTTGGTGGAGAGGTGGGGTGGCCAGGCTGGGCAGGCTGAGGTTTGCATGCAGGTGTGGGGCTCTGGTCTGGTCAGGCAGTGCCGACAGGAGTCAGGGGGCACAGGGGATTCGGGCCTGAGGGGTCAGCTGGCTGCTGCCAGGTGAGGCTGGACCCGCCCCCGGGGCATGGAGCCAGCCTGGAGAGGGGCCAGGGCTCTGGTTTAGATTAATTAAAAGACCTCTTGGGCTTCCCTGGTGGCGCAGTGGTTGAGAGTCCGCCTGCCAATGCAGAGGACACGGGTTTGTGTCTCGGTCCGGGAAGATCCCACATGCCGTGGAGCGGCTGGGCCCGTGAGCCATGGCCGCTGAGCCTGTGCGTCCGGAGCCTGTCCTCCGCAATGGGAGAGGCCACAACAGTGAGAGGCCTGCGTAACGCAAAACAAACAAACAAACAAAAAAAAAACCTCTCAACTCTGGGCAGTCCCCCTGGCCAGCCCTCCCTGGTCCCTGTCTCTCCACTCCCAGATCTGGCCAAGCAGGCCCCCAGGCTGTGGGGCCCCAAGCTTTTCCCCAACAGCATCGGGAAAGCCTGGGGCAGGTTTTGGGGGGGTGGGGTGAGTGCTTCTCCAGCTCAGGGCCACATCTGGGCCTCTGTCCCTGACCTTTGTCTACCAACTCTTAACTAACCCGAGTCCCAGGCAGCCCAGCACCTCAAGAAAGCCTCCGACGGTCCACAGGGTCGGGCTGGTGTCTGCGCTGTCCTCACTGCCCTCCTCCACCACAGCCAGTTTATGGAGCACGCTCACGCCCACCGTCTCATCCTCGTTCCCAGCCGGGGGCATCAGCGGCCCCATTTTCTGGCTGAGGAAGCTGAGGCCTCACCCCAGGTACATCCAGAGCCAGGGCTGGGCCCAGACCCCCCATTCCTTGCATTTCCTGCTGTTCTGCCATCAAAAGGGTCGGCCTGGAGGAGCCAGAGCCGGGCTGCTCACCGTCCCTCCCCCTGCCCTGGCCTGAAGAGGACGGCTGGTGTGGGAGAGGGTCCAGGAGGACTTCATTAGCCAGTGCCTGCTTGTGGCACGTTGGGGGGGCCTGAGCCCGCTGCCGGTGGGGAGACATGCTTGGCCTGCCTGGGTAATTACATCTCAACATTTCATTTTGCTTGTCAGTTTCTACTTCCTGGGGATGTGGGCTCCTAAATATTTCATCCCAGCCTGCAGCTGCCTGTTCCTTTCTGGCCAAACCGCAGGCCCGGCTGCTGACCCCGAGCCCTGGCCCCTCCCTGCCCAACTGAGCCTCGCTTCCTGTTCTGGGCTGGAGCTGGCCAGAGGTCATCTTCTCCATGCCCCTACCCCACACGGAGGTCTCTACCACCAGCGTAGCGCTGTCTTCTCTTCCCAAGGGATCTGGGGTGAAGAGTCCAGACAGACAACATTGCCAGAAATTAGGCTCAGTTCAACCAACATTGATTGAGCACCTCCTGTATGCCTGAGACTCTCATGGAAACCAGGGAGTTAGGAAAGAGAAAGATAGAGTCAAGAAAGAAAGCCCCTTGAAGGGGCTTATGGGCTAATGGAGGAAAGGGACAACAGTGTTATAACAGCAAACACTTATTGAGTACTTATGTGCCAGGCACTGTTACATGTATTAACTCACTTATTCTTCATGCTTTGTTATGAGGAGACAAGGCCCAGAGAGGTGAGTAACTTGTCCAGAGTCACACAGCTAAGAAGTGGCAGAGCCAGGATCTGAACTCAGGCAACCTGGCTCCAGCCTTCATGCCCTGAAGCATGAGAGTCACAAACCGACAGTCTAGGCAGAGGATGGCGGGTGCCAGCGGAGAGGGGTGAGGTGAGAGCCGGGCTGGGCAGTGATGAGTCCCCACTCTGGGATGTTTTGTGGGGGAGGAGGTGCAGAAACTGAGCCCCGAGTTGGGGTTGGGCAGGTGGGGAAGCAGGAGGGGTATTTCTGGCAGAGGGACCAGCAAAAGCTCCAGGGTGGGAAAATTTGAGTTGCGCTGGAGAAAGTGGTCTTGCTGTAGAGTGTGGAGTGAGGCTGAGGAAGGGGCTGAAAAGCCACTGTGTGATCTCAGCCCCTAGGTGTGTCACTGGAGCTGGGCTGTCTTGTCCTGAAAGGGGTTTTTCAGCTGAGGACTCTGAGCTGACACTCAGCAGTCCTGTTTCTGGCTGCTGGCTGGCCTGACTTGTTGTGTGAGCCTTGGGCAGACTCCTTTCCCTCTCTGAACAAAATCTGAGGAATGGGCGGGATTCCCTCAGTAGAAGAATGCCCGGTATGGCCACTGAGAGTGGGGGGAGGTGGGCCTGGGGGGAAGGGGTCTCCTGGGGGCCCTCGGGGTGGAGGTGGGCCAGAAATCAGTCTCAGGGCCCCTCCCCGCTCAGTCCCCTCCTGCCACCACCTGCCTCCAAACACCTCTGCTTCCTTCTCTCTCTCTCTCCTTTTTTCTGCTTTTCTTGCTTCAAAGGTGTTTTACCTAAACGGGTTTGTGTTAAGATATTAGGTCGATCACTCAGCAAATTTCCCTCTGCTCAGAGCTGAGCACCATGAATAATGCAGCTCGGAGCAGCTTAGCGGCTTCCCAGCGAGGGGACAGCAGCGCTCAGCTCAGGGGCTCTGAGCCCCACAGCTGCCCTGGCTGGTCCCCCACAGCCTGCCTCCTCCCCCTCCCCAAAATATCCCCCCAGGGGCCAGGCCTGTCCACAGGTGATCCCTTTAATCCTCACAACACCCCTGCCACGTCTGGGGAGTGGCGAGAATGCTCTCCCATTTTTCAGATGCAGATGTGGAGGTTCAGAGAGGTTGGGTGACTTGGCTCTTATCAAGTAAGGGATTGAGGTGGGATGAGGGCCCCATCTGTGCCCAGCCTCGGCCTCCTGTGTCACAGCAGGCCAGCTCTCTGATGCCTGTGCCCCCCGTACCTGCAGGCCCAGCCCGATTCTCTATGGGGGCAGGAGGGTGTGAGTGGACGGCCTGGTTTCAGAGGAAAGTTGAGGACTTTGCCCTGATGGCGGCACCGAGGCTCCTCAGTAAACAGTTGTACCCCTCCACCCAGTCACCACCCCATCCCCGTTAGCACCCCCCAGCCGGGCTCCCCTGCACCAGTAGCAAAGGAGAGGTGTTGATGGTACTAAGGTGTGGCCAGGCTGGCTGGTGGAGATGTGGACAGCTGACTTGTGTGCCTGGGTCTGCGGCTGTGTGGCTGTGTGGAGGGTGTGACTTTGGGAGGCTGGGCGTGGTGAGTGTGGCTGTGTGGGGCGGTGTGGTTAATGTGTGAGCCTGTGTGGCTGTGAGATTGTGTGAGGTTGTAGTGATGTGTGGTATGTGATTGTGTGAGGGTGTGTGTCACCATGTGTGTGTGGTGGGGCGGGGCTGGGAGTGATGCAGGGGTGGGGAGATGAGCTGAGTGTGTTCAGGAAAGAAAGGATGTGTGTCCTGCCTTGGATAGACCCTGGGCCTCTAGGCTAAGGCCCCAGGTTCTGCTCAGCACCCTGTCCCTGGGGACATCTCTCAGTTTCAGCTGGTGTTTCTGGTCCCCAGAGCATCTCTCACCAGCCCTGGGTCCTGACCCAAGCTGGGTGATGAGGTCCCTGTCCCCCTGCCTCAGCAGCTCTCGCCCCCACTAGGACTTGCTCCCCAGCGGCTTTGGCTCCAGGAGGCCAACCCAGGCCTTCACAAACACCATCGCGTTTGACCCTCACTCCAGCCCCACTGGGCTTTTTTCCCATTTTACTGATGCTCAGAGAGGCTAAGTAACTTGTCCAAAGTCACACAGCCAGGAAGCAGTGGAGCAGGCATCTTCCCCTCTGTCTCAGACTGGAGGGGAGGGGAAAGCCAGCAGGTGCAGTATCCACGCTTTGCACAAACCTTTGATGGGGTATATCACCTGCAGGGAGACACCTGCAGGTGGGAAACCGGAGTGACTGTTTCCCCCTCATTGTCCCTTGGTACCTGGGTCTTCCTGGCTCCAGCCAGGTCTCTCACAGTGGGCCCACCGTGTCCACAGGGCTGGAGTCGCCTTGCCCTCATGCCCTTCTCTACTGGCCCAGCTATCTTCGGCTCTGGGCCCTTGGGGCCCGGCCAGTTTGCATGGCTATCTTATACTTCTCCACTTGTTCTTTTGCATGTGCATTTCTCGAGCGCTTATAGCAAGGAATTTGCATCTAGGTGGAGAAGTAAATTCCCAACAGAAGGCAGGACTGAGAGAGAGGGGTCCTGGTGTGCATGACGCCCAGCACCATGTGTGCTTGGAGCTCACCAGTGTGTCCTGCAGGCGCTGTGCATGGATAACCGTTGCAGCCCAGAGCCTGGCACAAAGTGGGTGCCCAGAGCCTGTGCATGCAGACATTCGGGCACTCCGTGTGACCAGGTGGTGGCTCAGAGGGGAGGTCATAGTGGGCTTTGGGGGTCAGGGAGGTTCCTGAAGGACGTGGGAAGGTTTGAGCAGGTGGCTACCTCAGATTCCTACGGAGCCTCTGCCCCTCTGCCCATGCCAGTGGCTCCTGCCCCGCCAGCCCTCCCATCCCTGTCAGTCGGGCACTCAGTGACTCATTCGACCGGCAAGCGTGGGTCACTGCCTGACCCGAGCAGGCACAGCATGTGTGCTGGGCCCCATGAGGGATGGGGTGGAGAGACAGACACAGAGGAGAAACTGGGGCCCAGCAAGGGAAGGGCTGGCCGAGGGAACAGCCTCTGCTAAGGCCTGTTGGGGCAGCAGATGTGGTTGGATGGTGGATTTTTGTAGGGAGCAGACCTGAGGAGGAGATGTGGCCTTGAATGTCACACACACACACACACACACACACACACACACACACACACACACACACAGGTGGGGAACCACCAAGGGCTGCAGGCAGGGAGCCATGTGTCAGAGGGATTTGTGCTTTAGAAAGAGGATGGAGTGGACACCGGAGGGTGGAGAGTCGGGCCGTGAGTGGAGCAGACAGAGGGATGGTGGCCGTGAACCAGGCTTGAGCTGCCTCCCGGAGAGCCCTCAAGCCCTCTGTGGAGCCAGAGCCAGCCAGAGTGCGGGTCCACTCCTCGCTGTGCCCCTCAGCCCCGCTCACCCCGGACAGCCACAGGTTAGGGGGCATTCACTCGGGCCTGGGTGCCTTCCTGACCTCAGACGCCCTTTTAACCACAGCTCTACTGCCTGGAATCTGCCATATGGCTCCATTTACTTAGACAAGGACTTCCTTCCTGGTTGAAAACAAAAGTAACACCATGTTAGTCACTGAGCCCTCTGAGTAACTCCCTTTCCTGAGAGAAGGTTTGGAGTGGGAGGGAAAGAAGGGAGGACCAGGGAGAAAGACCTCTGTGTGTGAGTGTGTGTGTGTGTGTGTGTGTGTGTGTGTGTGTGAGGCCATACAGTCCAGGGTAACTCCCAGCTTCCGTCATGCCTTCCTCCCAACTCCCTCTCTGGCAGGAACGTAGCGGAGCCTGGGGGACCCCCTTGGGTTGTTAACAATCCCCACTTTCTCTCCATGTTGCAATTTGCTGCCTTCACATTTTGCCATAATGTAGATTTTTCCACTTGATTTCCTAGGATTTGTCTTTCATTGTTTTTCTCCCATTTTAAATTTAAAAAGACAAAAAAAAAAAAAAAAGAAAGAAAGAAAGAAAAAGAAAAGGGAAAGAGAGGAGAAGAGCCCAGTCTTGCTGGTCTCCTGCACTGTTTGTCTGCAGGGAAATTGCTCGACGCTCTGGAGGAGGATTTTCTCCCCCCTGGTCTGGAGACCAGAGCCCGGGCTGCTGCTTGGGACGAGGGAACAGCCTGGGTTGCAGAATGTGGTCCCAGGGCCCTGGGTGTTAGAGCAAGAGGGCTTTGGAGCTATGGACACAGTGCCCTGTCTGGGTCACCTTGCTGCCCACTGCCTGCGGGCTGGCTGCTTAGCTGCTTCCTGGCGAGGGTAGGTCTCTTGGTGAGTGAGAGAATGAAGAATGGGGGAACAAGAGGATTCCCAAGCCTGGAGGATGTGGCTGAGGGCTCTGGGAAGGCACAGGGGAGCCCAGGTCCCCGACTGCCCCCTACCTGGGGTGAGCTTGGGCAGAAGCGGGTTGCTCCAGGAGGAGGCTTTTTCTTTTTGCCTGCTCTGGGCCACCGGGCTAGGCTCAGCCCACAAGTTGGCGTGTCATGAAGGCAGGGGGTCTGGGGGCTGCTTGGAGCGAGTGGGGAGGACTTATTTAGATGGGTGGAGTGGAGAGAGCCGTCCCGTGGGGGACAGGGAGGTGCCAAGAGAAGAAGGAAGCTGAGCACAGGTGCAGTGATCCTACTTGGTGTAACCCGAGTCCACCAGGACATTAGGGAGACACCTCAGGCGGGAAACTGGGCTGATGACCAACCCCCCGCTGCTCCCCTGCCCTCCCCGCCCCCCTGCTGAGTCCTTAGTGCCTGCAGGTCTCCGTGGCCCTGCCCTCAAATAAGCCCCTGGGTCATCTGTGCTGATGGAGGGAGCCAAGTGCGGACAATCCCACGCAGCGAAGCGTAGAAAAATGAGGGCATTTCAGCAGCGATCTCTCACCTGCAGGTGGAATTTACAAGTCCAAAGTGTCTTCAATTCCTGGCTCTCAGGCCAGGCAGTAGCTCCTAGAAAAAAGTCTGAGTAGAGTCCACACCTGCTGCTGCCACTGCGTGGCCCGGCCTCCCTGCCCCCTAGGATGCAGCCCCCAGCCTCCCTCCATCACTTCACTCCACTTGTTTCCTCCTCTGCCCTGCAATGAGAGCTCTATGGGAGGAGGGGCTCTGTCCTCCTCATGGCTGCATCCCAGCATCTAAACGGTGCTCAGTAAACACTTGTTGACTCAGTGAAGGAAAAGCAGCGGTAGCACACAGGACAGGGTGTGTTGTTGGATGGCTGGTGTCTGGGGAAGCATGCGGTGGGCCTGGCACCCAGGGGGCCTTCCCCACCACCAGTGTGGCCAGCAATGCTGTCTCCTGAGTCCCTCCTGGGGCTGGTCGCTCTCTCTTCCTGTCTTGCTTCCCAACTAGACTGAGCTCCCAAGGAAGGGGTTTTACTTGCTATTGTTTTTCTTTTCTTTTAAATTTTATTTATTTATCTATCTATCTATTTACTTATTTTTGGCTGTGTTGGGTCTTTGTTGCTGCACGCGGGCTTTCTCTAGTTGCGGCGAGTGGGGGCTACTCTTCGTTGCGGTGCGCGGGCTTCTCATTGCAGTGGCTTCTCTTGTTGCGGAGCACGAGCTCTAGGTGCGCGGGCTTCAGTAGCTGTGGCACGCAGGCTCAGTAGTTGTGGCTCGTGGGCTCTAGAGCGCAGGCTCAGTAGTTGTGGCGCACAGGCTTAGTTGCTCTGCGGCACGTGGGATCTTCCTGGACCAGGGCTCAAACCCGTGTCCCCTGCATTGGCAGGCGGATTCTTAACCACTGTGCCGCTAGGGCAGTCCCTACTTCCTATTGTTTCTTAAGGACCAAATGTGCCAGGAACTGAGCAGGACACTTCTTGAATGAATGAATGAATGAATGAACGAATGAACAAACACGCAGAGCCGGCCCTGCCCTTGGGGAGTGCAGCTGGAGGCAGACACTGACCCAGATATATTGGCTGGACCCAGAGAACATCGGGAAAGGTCACCAGACTGCAAATGGAAAGGGCGCAGAGACCACAAAATGCAAGAGGAAACCCATATCAAGTTTCACTAGTGGAGTCTCCATGTCACGTTCAAGTCAGTGCAGGTGCCTGGAGCCTGGGGGAGGCGCAGGGTTCCAGTGCCAGGGAGGGCTGGCCAGGAAAGAGCCTGTCCTCGGGGGGAGGTAGGATTTCGGGAGCCAGATGGCTGGCAGGAGGAGGGCAGCCCCAGGTGGGCTCCCCATGTGCTTCCTCTCCAGTGTCCTGTGGATTCTACCAAGCCGGGAGTGGCCGAGTGACGCCGTGTCACAGATGCACAAAGAGGCTCAGGGCAGCGCACACAGGGACTGAATGCCTTCACTGTCACTCGTGTCTGAAAGTTTGGTCTGGCCTGGGTTCTGGGGTCCACATTTACCAAGCATTTACATCTTTACATCTTGTATTTGCTTCTGATTTTTTTTTTCAAGAAATAAAATGGGGATTGCCTGGAAGCCCTTTCACGGAGCCCTCAGTCTTGTTCTATCCCTGCCTCCCTTGAGGTACCCTCTACCCACGACTCTGAAGGGGATGAGTTCCCTTCTTGTCCCCGTTTAGTCATTCAACAAGCATTTATGGAGCACCTAATGTGTGCCAGGCACTGGGAGATCACAGTGCATACAGTAGAACAGATCTGCCTTCATGCAGCTTTTGCTCGTATGTCTGTGTGTGTCCATATAGAATAAATCTTATATGTGGCTTTTAATTTCTACATAAATGGGACGGATTGTGCTGCACTTTGCTTTATCAGCCAACTTTATGTTTTCAGGGTTTTGTCGTGATGATACATGAGAGCTGTTTTATGAATCTTAGCTACATAATATTCCATTGTGCAAACACACCACGGATTAGCCATTCTTCTGTTGTAAAATATTTAAGTGGTTTCCATTTTGTTGCTGTTTCGAACAGCGCCACAGTGACCGTCTTTGGGCACGTTCCCTTGCACCCGTGTGTGACTTTCTCTGGGAAGGATGTGGAGGGGGACACACTGGCCTGTAGGATTCTAGACCCCCTGGTGCAGTCTGCCCTCAGTCTCCTTGTTCCCAGAGCACTTGGGCCAGGAGCTCTCCAAGGTCCCTACTGCCCCCAGGCACTCAGAGGCTTCTGGCAAGTGCTTGTGGCTTCCTGCACCGCCCGCCCCCCCCCCCCCCCCCCCCCGCCCCCCGGCCCTGCACGGAGGCACTGGCTGGGCGGATGGTGGAGCTTGCAGCTGGCATGTGGCAACTGGGCTGGGGCTGTGTGTGGGGTGAGGGGCTTGCCAAGAGTGACCCAGGAAGGCCTAGGGGAGCCACGGGGAACGCCAGACTCCTTCATGCCCCCCTTCTTATAATCCTGTTCCTGGAGCCTGGGACAGGTGGAGTGTTCCAGCTTCTGTGCAGAGATAGGGCATGGGCTCATTCCTCGGGTTTAATTTGATTATATTTGCTCTCAGTATGGACTCATGGATTTTTTTTTTTTTATCCAAAGAGAGAGTCCGTGTGGTAAAGGAGGAGGGGTGCAGAGAAGTGCCCTCGCCCTGGTGGAGAGGTTTGAAGAGGGCGTCCCAGGGGAGTGCTAGTCATGGTGCTGCAGAGGCAGGGGCTGGACATGGGAGGGCTGGCGGGCTTAGCATGAGACTTGGGATCTTCCCAGGGGTGGGGAGGGGCTGCAGGAGATGGGGGTTAACAGAGACCCAGCGACTGGGGCCTTCCCTTTCTCTGCCGGAGGGAGGCTCTGGACACACACCTGGATTACAGGCCCACTGACCGGCCATGTGACCTCCGTCAGTCTATTTAGCACCTCCGAGCCTCAGTTTCCACATATGTAAGATGGGGCCATTAGCCTGAGCTGTGGTCACCTAATTCTTCTTTCACCAGCAAAACGAAGCCTGCAAGATATACCCTGGCGTGTCAGGTGGGGCCATCCTATGGAACTTCTTAGGGGAGCATTGCCCAGAAATATGACTTAATCTAAAAGTTTCTCCCTCCTTGAGAACAATTAACTCCTATTCTATGCCTGCCTCCCCTCTGCCCCTTGGCCCCCTCCTCCCTCCTGGAGCCAGGTGGCACATCCTAACCCCTCAGCCAGCCTCCTCCTCTTGTCCATCTGTCTCCCCAGATGGGGGGGGGGTGCGGAAATGTAGCAATTGGCCCAATTTCTAACTGGAAAGGAGCCATATGGAGGGTTTACCTGGGAGCTGAGTGTCTGCCCGGCTGCTGTTAGGGCAGAGCCAGCGCTGTGGGCAGCAGACTGGCTCCCCGGGCTCTTTCTGTGAGCCGGGACTGGAGGGGCCCCGTCCTGCCCCCAGACCCACCCTCCTTCTCTCCTTCTCTCCCTCCCCCATGAGCCCCTGGTAGACCTGCTTTTCTCCTGTGCTTGGGGCTTCTTTGGGTGTCTTAGGAGGTCTTGAGGAGCTTGGTCTGCACGGAAGTGGCAGAAAGTAAGGGAAGTGGGTGCTGGTCAGGGCAGGGGGCAGAGGGCCATGGTTGCCTTGCCTGGTGCAGAGAACCAGGGGGTCTACTTTCCTGGCAATGTGAGAATGTGTCTGTGTCGTGTGGCTCCAGGCCTTGCAGGTGCCTGGCACAGAGCAGCCCCCATTCTAGTGTGAGTACGTTGTTCTCCCAGAATGCCCCATGCCCCGGCTGCTTGCGCCTCCTCCTGCTAAGACTCAGCTCAGGGTCACCGCCCTTGGGCAGCCTTCCCTGGTTGCTACCTACGCCCAGGAGTAGAGGGCCCTCCTTGGGTGGAGCTGGGTGCTGGCACCTTTCCCCGGGGGGCAGGTGGGTGTGTTACCTCTCCCTGTGCTGGGAGCCCCTTGCAGTCAGTCCTCCACGCAGAGGTGCGTGGAGTCTGTGCAGAAGGCTCAGGTGACCCCGGCCTGGACTGAGAAGCCATTCAAAGGCTCGGGGGTGCCCAGAGGTGACAGCCAGGTGCCCAGCCAAGGTGCATAGTTTGGCTGGGCCCTAAAGAGCTCCTGTGTGAGGTGGAGCTGGGCTGAGACCCTTGAGCGGGACCCAGAGGAAGGTAATGGTCTCAGATAAAGGATCTGCTTTCATCAAGAGTAATCCCTCATGTTTTTCCATCAGCTGAGCCCTGACTCTGCCACCTGGGGTCCTGGGGGGGTCTTACTCCCTGGAGGCCCCCCATTCTGTACCTCAGTAGGGCAGGGAATTGTGTGGCTTTGGGTAAACCACTCCTCTTTTCTGAGCCTCAGTTTCCTCACCTGTCAAATGCAGTTGATAGAAACAGTGGTCCACAGTGCTTTTGTAGCAGGAGATGAGGGGAGATTGAAATACACACCTGATACCTGTCCCCCGCCAGCACTGGAGAGACATGTCTGAGGCTGGGGACTGGCTGGGTGAAGTGGAAAGTGCTCCCAGGGTTTCTGTAAGCCACATGGCCTGGCTGTGAATTCCGGGGTGTGTGTTGACTGAATCCTGGCTCCTGCAGACTTGGGGGCTGGCCTTCTCGCAGAGGCATGAGCTTGAGAGGCAGGTAGGCCCTGGGTCGCCTTCCCCAGGACCCAGCCAGGTGGGTGGTGGCCCAGAGAAGAAGGAGTGACAGGAGGGCCCCTAAAGACCTTCTGACCCCAATCAGAGCTCTTCCAGTCCTTCCACCCCAAGCACTCCGGTTAGAATGACCTTCCGGGGCTCTCCTGAGCTCCCTGCTAGGAATCTGATCACAAATAAGATGGGCGGGGCCTCGAGTATCAAGGCACCCTGCCAGGCCAGGGTGGGAGCTGGAGAGACTTACACACTGAGTGGCCTGTGGGTTCGTGGAAGGGAACCTGGGAAGACCTGGATGAGGACTGTAGCTGGGTTTGCAGCACTGCTGCCCAGGATGTGTGGGCGCGAGTCAGCAGCCGTGCGCACTGCTCTTACCAAGGGGCCTGTTGATGAGCATGGGGCCCGGGGACAAGAGCCCTGGTTGGTGTGTGTGGATGTGGGTGCCAGAGGCACTAATGGCCCAGGGTGGGCAGTTTGCTCTCGTTCTCAGATTTACTCCTCCAAAAAACCTTATGAGTTGGTTACATTGGAAAGAACCAATGTTTACCGAGCACTTACTATGTGCCAGATATTATTGTATTTATATGCATGAACGCACTTAGCTTTATAACAACTCTATGAAATAGGTAGTATCATTATCTTCACTTTATAGATGATGTATTTGAGGCACAGAGAGGTTCAGTAACCAGCCCGAGATCACACAGCGGTAAGTAGCAGAGCTGAGATTTGAACCCAGGCAGTCTAGCTTTAAGCACAATGCTGCATTGCCTCTTGCTAACAACCTATTTTATTTATGAAAACTGAGGCACAGGGAACCTAAGTGACATGTCCAGGGTCACCAAGCTTGTGAGTTGTGGAGCCAAAATTCCCCCTGTGGCTATTCTGACTGCATAGCCCGTGCCCAGAGATGGGGACCTGGGAGCTAAGAGTCAGGCTACAGGGCCGTGAGCAGCCCCCAGGAGTGTGGGTTGGGGGAGAGACTCTGTCCGCCCCAGGCTGACTGGTGCCCTTCTTGCAGGGGGTGTGTGCATTGCCCAGTCGGTCAAGATACCACGGGAACCCAAGCCTGGGGAGTTCGACAAGATCATCCGGCGCCTCCTGGAGACCTCGAACGCCAGGGCAGTCATCATCTTTGCCAATGAGGATGATATCAGGTGAGGGCAGGTGGGGCTTGGGGCGGGGCTTGGGAGCTGGGGATCCCTGCTGGTGACCTTCCTAGGCAAGCCTGACCCACCCTGGGGTCCAGAGAGATGGGGTGGGCCAGTGAGTGGGTGGTGGGGAGACCCTTCTGGCTGGGGCACAGGCTACTGCTAATGGGCTCCCCTTCCCCTCGCTGTTTCCTGCATCCATTCTACCAACTGGGGATGGTAAGCAGGTACCTTTACAGAGGGGCTAAGGCCATGGGCTTGGGGTCAGAGCACCTAGGTTCCTCGCCTGCTTTCCTTCCTACTAGCTGTGTGACCTCAGGCAAGTTTCTCAACCTCTCAGGGCTTCTGTTCTGCTTTAAAAAAAAAAAAAGAGAGAAGCTAATTATGCTTGCTTGATGGTGTTGCTTGAGTATTGAATGCAGGAACGTGCATAAGGGGCTTAGAGCAGAGGCTGGCAAGGTTGGCCACCTCTCAGCGCCTCCCTCCTTCCTTCCGTGAGCTCAGAGTAGTGGGAGGAGGCCTGGGCTGAGGTTTTAGTCCTGATTTGGGCACACACTCACTGTGGGCAGTATTGTCCCCTCCCTGGTCCTCAGTCTCCACATCTGCAGATTGGGGGCAGGTGGACTCTGGGTGCCAGAACCATGCAGTGCAGAAACCCTGGACCACCCCACCTCTCTGCACATCTGCCCCTGGGTCCCGAGTCGCAGGTCAGAAACTCAGGTGCCCTTAGAAGATGACCCCTGAGCACCCCTCCTAACCCACTTCCCTTCTTCCTGCCTTTTCTCTCGCTACTACCCCTCCGAGACTGTATGTTAGGGCCAAGAGGGGCCGGCCTCCCTGATTCCCTAGTCTCAGTGGGAGACACAGCCCCTGCTCAGAGTCTGACTGGCAGAGGAGATGTGGTTCTCCCCAGGTTTCCTCCCTCAGATAGTTGGCCTGAGCTTTCAGAGCCCGCTGTGCCCTCCGGTCGACCTGCCCACCTGCCTAGCCCAGCCTGCCCGGTCTGCCCCCCGTGCATCCCTCTCCCCGTTGCTAACCAGCGTCTTCTCTGGGTCGCATTCTTTCCAGCAGTCTTCCCCACTTGTGAAGACCCCATCCTGGACTCCTGAGTTTCAGCAAAACAGATATCCCCCCAGGAGACATTGTCGGGTCCCTGGAGGGGTGGAGGGGGGAGTTTGGGAAGGTCATTAAGGCCTCAAAAGCCACAAGGACCAGCTCTAATAGGTGTTTCTCAGGCCTCGAAGGACCAGGGCGTGGGAGTCCTCAGGATCCATCTGGCACCTCCAAGCTGAAAACAGAGGCTGCTCCTGACCCCCTCAAAGCTTTCAGGTCCCCTAAATTCCTATTGCCACAGGTCCGCTGGCAACAGGGGCAGGAGGGGCTCCTTCTGAGCTCTTTCCCTCCCTGCAGTCACCAGTCGCTGCCCCCCTGCCCCCACTCCCACCCCAGAGCCCAGCACTACTTGGGTCCCACTGCGCCCCGGGACGCACCCCACTCCAGGCCTCCCTTGCGGCTCTGATGGACCCACACGCGGGGAGGGGAGGATGAAGGTGCCACGTGTCCCAGAGAAGAGGCCCCTGGGAGAGAGAGGGAAGGGCCTGAGACTGACTCCCTGAGCAGCTGCGGGGGGTGGGGGTGTGTGATGGAGGGGGGCGCATTTCTGGAAATCCACAGGCATTTCAGAAGCAAACAGAAGTCAAAATAAACCCAGGTGACTTTACAGAGATGGAGTGTTGGCAGCTCTGGTCATGTCTGGCCGGCCGGATGCAGGCGGGTATTAATAGGTATTAATAGCCTCACCTACAGTTACTGGGCCCTGCCTGGGCTGCGGTAGCTTTGGGGGTCTGGAAATGTCCAACAGGAGACGATGGAGGAGGGCAGGTGTGGGCCCCGGGGCTGGGAAACATGTCTCTCCCTGGCAGCCCCAGGCGGTCCTGCCCCAGCTGGCCACCTCCTGCACAGGCGCAGCAGCCACCCCAAGCCCCGGAGTCTGTCCTGGCTTGTCCATGGGAAGGGCCTGGACGGTTTCTAGTGTCCTGGCCTCTCGCTGTGTGATCTTGAGCAAGTTGCTTGCTCCAGTCTCTCCCCGTGGAAGGAGGTGCGTTGCGAGAATTCTGCCCAGTCCCTCCTATTTTTCTCCTCCTAGGTGTCTCTGAGGGGCCACTTAGTGCAAGCATCCATTAAGCACTGACTGAAAGCCTCCTGTGGGCTGGGCCCTGTGCTGGGCTCCAGGGCCCCTGACTCGACTAGGACCACTGTCACTGTGGGCCTGCGGAGGGGTGAGGCCCTGGCTGCCCGCACCCTTTCATCCATCCAGGAGGGTGTGGGGAGCAGCTCTTTGAAGCACCTGGACTTTTGGCACAGAAGGAGGTGGCATGCAGAGGGGGAAGGGTGTAGTGGCGGGTGTGTGTGAGAGAGACAGTGGATATAAATGTGAGAAAGGGCCAAGGGATGTGGGTCTGGGCTTAGGAC
Source organism: Phocoena sinus (assembly GCF_008692025.1). Classification (NCBI taxonomy): domain Eukaryota; kingdom Metazoa; phylum Chordata; class Mammalia; order Artiodactyla; family Phocoenidae; genus Phocoena; species Phocoena sinus. Next base: position 64,131,851 of record NC_045773.1, on the reverse strand, counting down.
CAGGGTGGCATGTACCTGAGAGGACAGAGCCTGGGCAGATGTGGTTCTGGGGACCTGAATCAGACAGGTCCAAACTGAGGGAAACAGCTGTGGTCTTTGCAGGGACTGAGGTAGCCCCAGGGGACAGGAGTGGGTCTGGGAAACAGACAGGGGCTAGGGCTGCCGTATCAGTGAGAGGGGAAGCCGTGGGCCTACAGGCAGGCGTGGGCCAGGGCAGCAGGGAACTGTGAACCTGCGGGTATGACACGGGTGCTGGGGTGGCTATGGGCCCTGGGCTCATGTGGCTCGGGATGGGGGATCCAGGCACAGGCTGGGAGGGGGACAGGTGTGGGCCTCGGGGAAGGGGGTCAGGCAAGGGCAGGTGTGGCCAGGGTGGCGGCAGCCGCGCGGGCAGACACGGCCGGGTTGGGCTGGGCTGGTGCGTGTTCCCACAGGCGTGTGCTGGAGGCGGCCCGGAAGGCCAACCAGACCGGCCACTTCTTCTGGATGGGCTCAGACAGCTGGGGCTCCAAGATCGCCCCTGTGCTGCACCTGGAGGAGGTGGCCGAGGGTGCCGTCACTATCCTCCCCAAGAGGATGTCCGTGCGAGGTAGGCCCGGCAGCCCGGACGGCACGCCCGCCGCCCTCACCCGGCACCATCACCACTGCTGTCAGTGTCACCCCGATGGCTCCTTCTTATTGGCGCCCCATGCCCTTCCTCTCCCACTCCTCGTCTCCCTCCATCCTGTCTTTCCTCTTCCTTGGCTCACAGCTTCTTTGTGCTCGGGTTCTGGGATAGGAAGCCTTTCTGGCCACACTTACCCAGCAGGATTCAAATCCAGATTCAGGACCTTTCTTCCTCCCGTCTCAGATGTTTGTGGGTGTGGGAGATGGTGGCAAGTATAGGAGGCTCATTTGTCAAGGACTCTCCTTCATCCCTATATACTCTCATCCCTTCTCACATCTGGGGTAGAAGAGGTGAGATCCCTGCCCTGCCTGGAGCGCATCCTCTGCCAGAGCCGGCTGGGCACTGCCAGCAAGCTACAAGAAGAGCGTGCCATGCCAGGGGGCAGGGGCCTCCCTGCAGAGCCCGCCTGGGTCTGGCGGGCCCTGGGTGTGGGGGCAGGCGTTGCGCCTGCCCTGCCCGGCATCCCTTCCTCTTGGGGCAGAACCCAGTCACCCTGGGCAGGAACAGATTGCTCTGGCCAGAACCTTGCTGTGCATGAGGCGTGAAGTTCCTATAAATGGCTCAGTTTGGCAGGGACCTCACTGTCCTCCCCATGGGGGAGGCAGGCTCCCAGGGCCTTCTCCCCTGCTCTTGGTCTGGTCAATAGAATCCAGCATTGATGGAGGTGGAAAGGCCTGCAGACATCTGCTTCCACCAAACTTTCCAAGAGACCAAGGCCTTAACAGGGGAGGGATGTGGGTCACACCGCCGTGTCCTCTACTCACCCTGAGGCAGAGGGAGCATAGGCCGCAGAAGTTTCCACACCTCCCCTGTCAGCCTCAAGCCATAATAAACACAAAATAACAATAACTATGGCTCTTGATACCTGCAAACACCAGGCCCCTTACAGACATCTCATTCAATCTTCCCTGCAACCTCAAAAGAAACTTTTATCCACATTTAGTGGGTGAATACATTTAAGGATCAGAGAGATTTAGTGACATGTAGTGTCAGTAAGTGACACATACTTGCTATTAAGTGGCAGAACTGGGATCTGAACCCTGGACTTGCCAGAGAAATCCCTTTTTTCTTTCTTTTTTGTGGTACGCGGGCCTCTCACTGTTGTGGCCTCTCCCATTGCGAGCACAGGCTCCGGACGCGCAGGCTCAGCGGCCATGGCTCACGGGCCCAGCCGCTCTGCGGCACGTGGGATCTTCCCGGACCAGGGCACGAACCCGCGTCCCCTGCATCGGCAGGCGGACTCTCAACCACTGCGCCACCAGGGAAGCCCCCCTTTTTTCTCTGGGACATTAGAGGAGCCTTTAGAGCAGTGGTTCTCACCTGGGGGTGATTTTGATCCCCAAGGGCCGTTTGGCAATGTTTGGAGATATTTTCGGTTGTCACGATTAGGGAGTGATGCTTCCAGCATCTAGTGGGTAGAGGCCGGGGATGTTGCTCAATATCCTGAAATGTACAGGACAGCCCCCTGCCGCTCCAGCCCCCCACCCCAGCAAAGAATGATCGGGCCTAGTGTCAGTGGGTCAAGGTTGAGAAACTCTGCTCTAAGGCCAGTCCCCCACCAGCGCCAGCACCTCCCTGACAGCTCCGACAGTCAGACAGCTGTGCCCATGACACGGAATGATCATGATATATAGAGAGGGGGCACTGGTAGGAGAGAGAAGGCGATATTCACTCACCAGCCTGCCTACCCTGGGATGGGGTTTTCTAGGCTTAGAGCAGAGTGGGTAAGCCCTTAGGGGCATTTGGAGAAGGAGGCTGCCTCTGTCAGTGATGGGGAAGTTCTGGACTTGAAGGAGGAAGATCCAGCCCCCCATCTTATCTGTGTGACCTGGGTCATTCCCTACACTCTCTGGTCCGGTCTCCTCTTCAGAACTAGAATGCTCAGGTACTCCCAGGATTGAGTGCCTGCCCCCCACCAGCCTCTCTGCTCTAATCTCTGGGCCCCCAAGTGACTCCTTCTCAAAGAGGCCCCATATTACCATTTTGGTGGCTAAGAAACAGCAGAAACACCCTCATCCTGTACTTCTTCCATAAAGGAAGCAGTTGTAAGATTACACAGGCTCTCCCTGGAACTTAATACCGCTCTTTTCATTGTGAAGAAAATGAAATGGTCCACATTTTGTTTTTTCCGGCTGGGCCCTGGATCAGAGGATGTGCTCTTCCCTTCCGCCTCCCTCTGCCTGGGTCACATGAAAGCTGCGGGAAGCGGGAAGGGGAGGGGGCGGGTGGGGAAGGGAGGCGTGAGGTCCTGACATCCTGGTTCCCTGTCAGGCTTCGACCGCTACTTCTCCAGCCGCACGCTGGACAACAACCGGCGCAACATCTGGTTTGCTGAGTTCTGGGAGGACAACTTCCATTGCAAGTTGAGCCGCCACGCGCTCAAGAAAGGCAGCCATGTCAAGAAGTGCACCAGTGAGCACGCGCGTGGTGGGGGGGCGTGGGACTGAGCCTCAGGGGGCGGGGCCAGGGTGGGCCCTGAGTGGGTGGGGCTATGGGGGAGAAGGCTGAGAGTGTCAAGTGGGGTGAGTGGTGGCTACGGGACAGTGCCGCAGGGGTAGCGGTGTCCAGGGGCCCAGGCGGTGCTGCCTGGGGGTGGAGTTGGGGGCCAGAAGGGGCGGAGCCCTAAGGTGGGGGGGCAGAAGGGGCGGGGCCAGGACTGACTCTAGGTCTGACACCAGGGCCTTGTCGGTGGGTGGGCTTAGGGTAGCTGAAACCTCGGTGATCTCTCAGACCATCAGCCGTAGGACGCTGCTGAGTAGGGGAAGGGGCTCCTGGGTCTGGGCAGAGGTGCCGTCTGGCTGCTCACCTTGGGCTTCATCTGGACGCCCCTATGGCAAGCCCACAGACCTGACTGACCCCAGGTGCCCTGTGAATCCTAACGCTCACCGGTCTGAGCACTTTACAGAAACCATCTGTAACCCCTCCAGGTTCCCACAGTCACTCAACAGACCCCAGTTTGACTCCCACTCCCTGGTCCTTTTCTAAGCACCATGGATATAGCAGTGAATGAAAGAGCCGAAAAGCTCTTGGAGTTTTTATTTTAATGGGGAGACAGACAATAAACGAGATATGTAAGTAAACTATAGACTATGTCAGAAGGAAAAAGTGCAGTAGAAACAAAATAGATAAGAAAGAGGATGGCCTCCCTGCAAGGTAACACTTCAGCAGAGTCCTGAAAAGGACAGGGAATGAGCCACGGGAGGATGGGACGATGGGTCTATTTTACAGAATGGAAAACAGAGGCTCAGAGCAGGTAAGTAAAGGGACCTGAGTTCCCGCAGATGAGAGGTGGTGGAGCAGGATATGGACCCAGGTCTGAGTTCTAGGCCCTCAGACCCCTATGGTAGCCGTCTTGGTGCATTCACCTTTGATACAGTTGGATGTGGGTCCTTGTGCTCTCTTTGTCTGGGTAGCTCTGCAGCAGGACCTGGCGTCAGGGACGTTGGGAGGGCTCTGTGTACCCCTCAACCGTGAGTGGTGGCCATGCAAGGATGATGAACTCCCTCTTATAGTCTCCTGGACTGATGGGTGCAGCTTGGGCAGAGGGCCAGATGAGCAAGGGCCACTGGATCAGCTGCAGGGACATGCTGCATGGAATCACTGGCAGTTGGGGGTGGGGGGGGGGGTTGGTCCACTAGGGCCAGGGGAGGAGGGAGCATGGTGAGGTGGGTGGGCCGGTGGGGAGCATGCTGACCTCTGGTGGCCAGGGCAATCGTGGCTCCTTAAGACTCTGGGTGTCCCCTGGGGACAGAGGCAAACGCCTGTGGGTGTAGGCAGCAGTGTGTGTACACCCTTGTGTGTGTGACTGTATGTGACTGTGTATGTACATGAGTGTCTAAAAGAGAAGGTATATATGTGCATGTCTGTCTTACGTAGGGGTGACGTTCTTGGGTGAGCTAATAACCATACACACCACTCTTTACTATGCATTTACTATGTTCCAGATATTTTAACAACATCATCTCATTTCACCCTCAAAACAACTCTAGGGGTTCCTTTGACCCCCTTATTATGGAGGCTATGGAGAGTCAGAGAGGTCAAGCAACTTGCCCGAGGCTGCACAGCAAAGGTCTTTATGAGGCAGTAACCACAACAAAGGTGTAAGAAGTACAAACATGCCTGGGCACGGGAGGCTGGGCCCTCATGGGTAGGAGCATCCTGTTTACTTCTCTCTTCCTGGCATAATTATTGAGAGCATCCCCTTTTATTCTCAAAAGTGCCCAAGTGGGGATAGAAGATTGTATCTTCACCCTGATTATAGGTAACGAGACCTGGCTTGGAGATGGCGATGGGTGGGACCGAAAGTGGGGGCAACACTGATAAGGGGGCGTCTCGGCCCCTGTGTCTGGCTCACCAAGGGAGAGGGGCTTTCTGGAGTCTGCTGTTGGTCTGGGAGGCGCAGGCAGGGAGAAGGCCTTGGTCAGTCCCTGTAAGCTCTTTCCAGACTCCCAGTCCTCTTCAGGACTCCCCGGCTGCTGGTGAACTGGTGTGGGGGGGCGCACCTCTCTAGGTGCCCTCAGGGAGGTGTGTGCGCTGTCAGAGCAGGTGGGGAAGAGGGCTTGATCAGGATTCAGGAGGGTGTAGACTCTCACTGGGAACCTGAGGCCAGCTGTACCCTGTCAGGACCTTAGCTTTCTCATCCGAGAAATGGGATTGGTGGTGGGCCAGCCCAGAGGGTGTCTGGGGGTGCAGGTGAGACAGCTGATTGGAGGCACTTGGTGAACTGTGAGAGGGTGGTGCTCAAGCCTGGCTGTGCATCAGAATCACCTGGAACTTTTAGCGCTCTACTAGGGCCCCCCCCAGACCCACTAAACAGAACCTCATGGGTGGGTTGTTTTTCAAGCTCTCCCAGTGGATTTTATGTGTATCTAGGGCTGGGAACCTCACATCGAATCACCTGGGGATCTTTTCAAATGCCGACCGAGGCCTGGCTCCCAGCCCCAGACATTCTGATGTAATTGGCCCTAGGTACCACCTGGGCATCAGGATTTTTTTTTTTTTTTTTTTGTGGCACGCGGGCCTCTCACTGTTGTGGCCTCTCCCGTTGCGGAGCACAGGCTCCGGACGCGCGGGCCCAGCCGCTCCGTGGCGTGTGGGATCCTCCCGGACCAGGGTACGAACCCGTGTCCCCTGCATCGGCAGGCGGACTCTCAACCACTGCGCCACCAGGGAAGCCCCATCAGGATTTTTAAAAGGTACCCCTGTGGTTTAATGTGCAGCCATGTATGGAAACCACTGCCTCAGAAGGAGAGGTGGGTGATAGAAGGGGTGACGGCGTGCACCCCAGGCAGTGGGGAAGGCGTGAGCAAAGCACCAGAGCCCAGAATGAGCTTGGGGTGTGTATCACAGGGAGGGGTGGAAGGACAGCATATTCCAGCTGACCTGGATCCTTCTCGCTGCATCTGAAGCCCCAGCAGAGGCTGGTAAGGGTCCTTGGGCGGCCCCACATCAGGCACAGTGAGCCCGTCCATCTCTGGGTGAGGTGAGGGGTGGGGGAGCTGCTGGGAACGTTTGTGGGATCGGAGACCCACCCTGGGTGAGGGGGAGGCAGCTCTGGCTTCTCATGGCCCCGCCCAGGTTTGAGCTGAGCCAGTCCCTTAGGCCAGGAGGGCTGGGGTGACACCCATGGAGTACGGGCTCTGGACCGGGCACCTGTCAACGTGTCAGGGTCTGGGTCCGACTCTGCCTCCTCCCTGCTGTGTGACCTTGGACATGTTACTTAACCTCTCTGAGTCTCAGAGAGGGCAGGGAAGTCACCACCCGTCTCAATGGGTTGTTGGAAGGATTGGTGATGTGTTTGAAGAGTATGAAGAAGCTGGCTGAAAAAGGATGTGTATGATCAGCGCTGATAAAATGGTGGTTGTTGTTGATAGAGGGGGAGGGGGAGAGGTGGGATTTACCTGCAACTGGGTAATTTAACAGCTCAAGTCTGCTGTAAGGCTTCTGTCCGTTGTAGGATCCCCGATGGGGAGGACAGCATCCTGAGGGTGGGTGGTGTAGGCTGTCACAAGTGTTGCATCCATTTTACAGAAGAGGACGCTGAGGTGATTGGTGAACATCGCAGTGCTAGAGAATTGGCAGAGCTGGATTCATACCCAGGCAGCCTGGCTCTCCAGCTGGTGCCCCACCTGCCTCTCCCACTTCCTTTCCTCCCACGCCCCCAGCCACCGTCTCGCTTGCCCTCAGCTAGCCCTGTATTCTCCACCTGCCTCACTCTGTCTCCCGAGCCAAGCTCCATGCTCACTTCTTCCAGGCTGCCTGCCCATCCACACCGGGTGGGCCCACTCCGGTCCCCTCATTGCTAACAGTTTCAATAGCCAGCCTCTGCCTGTCTCAGTCCCTCAGGCCCTGCCCACGATCTCAGCATGAGCGCGTGCCACTCCTGTGTTCCCCTGCCCTTTGCTCTGCCAGGTCCATGCCGTCCCTCCTCAGGGCAACAGACGGGCCCGATGACCTTCTCAGAGGGTGGGAAGGACCTTCTCTTGCTGGGGTCTTACGCTTGGGAAGATCCGATCCATCCTTCAAGGCTGTGTTAAGTTGAATTCCCCTCAGGAATTCCCTGGTGGTCTGGTGGTTAGGACTCCACACTTTCACTGCCAAGAGCTCGGGTTCGATCCCTGGTTGGGGAGCTAGGATCCCACAAGTCGTGCAGCGCGGCCAAGAAAAAAAACGTTGAATTCTCCTCAAGACAAGGAATTGAGAGCCAGTCGTTTCTTTGGGAGAGAATCCCAGGAAACATTGGTAGGGGAGGGAAGGCAGACATAAAGGGTGTGATACCAAGCAGGTTACCACTGTGAGCGCTGAAGCTTTACTCCCCCGGGGGCTCTGGAGACAGAAAGGAGCACGCCTGGCAGTCATCCCACTGGAGGTGTGAGGGAGCTGGGGTGTGTGTACACCAACTCCCATCAATCATTGCTGGCTGTTCCCAGAGGGTGTTAATTCCTCAGTGCCTCCACACGCCAAATGGCTGGCAAAGAGGGCTTCTGTGGCCAGAGAGTCTCAGAAGAGTGGCAGATACTGGCAGTTGGAGACTGGGCTGGTGTGTCTCAGAGCAGCAAGTGGCCTTGGGCACCCATTCTTTCTCAAATACACAACCGTGAGAGTCCCCCTGAACTGGGTGTGAGTCCTAGTGCTGCCACTTCCTAGCCGTGCGATCTGGGGCAGGTCACTTCTTGAGGCCTCAGTTTCCTCATCTGTAAAATGGGGATCATACTACCCACTTCCATCCCCCAGAGCCCTGTCCCTAGCAGAGCTGCCTCTCTCATGGTTTCCCAGAGAAGGATTGGAGGAAGCACTGCCGGAAGCACTAGAAGATGGCCTGCGGGCTGCTCCACACCTCAGCGAGATAGGGGTCACAGAGCAGGGCGTCTCTGCAGCTGTCAAGGCCTGCGGGAGGGCAGTGCCCACCTCCCGCCTCCTCTCCTGGCCCCCTCCCCAGGAGCCCGCAGAGCAGGGCTTGGGAATTAAAGCTGAAAACAAGGCAGATGTGGTATCCGTCTTTTTGACAGGACTGCCAGCCAGGTGATGGCTGAGTGGAGGAAGGCCTGGTTTACGAGGACATAGGAGAAATTTACTGCCTGCTGCTCCCAGGGGCTGGGAGTTCTGAGAGGGAGGGTGGCCGCATGGCAGCTGGGGATGTGTGGGGAGATGCTGATCACCCAGCCTGTGCCAGCAGCAATAACAATAATAACAGCTGATATTTATATAGCATTTATTACATGTCAAGCTCTGTTTTAGTGTTTTGCATTTGCTTTTCACAGCAACCCATTTTACAGATGAGAAAACTGAGGCACAGAGAAGTTAAAGACTTTCCCAAGGTCATACAGGTAGTAAATGGCAGAGCTGGGATTTGAACTCTGGCCATCTGGCTCCAGGGATGTCCTGCCTCAGGCCAGCTGATGTCCCAGCCCCAGGGCCCTCTGGCTATTCCAGCCTGGCTTTGTGGCTCTTTTCACCTCCACATTCCTAAAGGAACCTGGGGAAAGGAAGGAAGACCCATATTTGGGATTACCTAGTATGCGCCAGGTTGTGCCACTCATTAGAGGAACTCACATTTGCCCAAGCCGTCAGCCACCTGGTGGGCAGAGGGGTCCTGAGCCCTTCCCCTCAGTGCTGTTTCTTACTTGTTCAGCTGGCGTTTACTCAGAGGCTGACTGTGTCCCCAGCCCTGTGCTGGGCTCTGTGAAGGGGACAGACCTGCCCTGGGGGGCTCCCCCTGCAGGTGGGAGATGATATGGCCTTGGAGACAAGGTGGTACATGATGGTGTGGTCCCAGTAGTCAGAGCTGAGGGCCTCCAGAGAGCTTAATCATGAGACCAGAGAGGACAGATCCAGGAGGCCTCCTGGAGAGTTCTGGGAGACTAGGGATGTTGCACCTTTAAATCAGGAGGTCAGAAGTCCTCACTGGGAAGATGACTGGGAAAGAGCATGCCGGGCAGAGGGCACAGCATGTGCAAAGGCCCCGAGGTAGGCTCAGGCCTGGCAGGTCTGGGGAGCGGTGAGGAGACCCATGTGGTTGGAGCAGAGAGATCAACAGGTAGGAGATGGGGTCCTAGAGGTGGGGCGGGGTGGCACGGGTCTGTGGGCCTTGTCGGCAATCTGTAAGGATTTAGTCTTTTAATGTCAAATGAGACAAGGCCATGGCAGGGTTTGAAAAAGGATTAACGTGATCAGATTTATGTTATAATGGGCTCACTCTGGCTGCCTCCTGGAGCAGAGATGGGGGTGAGGGCAGAGCTGGAGGTCAGTTAGGGGCCGGGGCTCTAGTCCAAGTGGGAGGTGGTGAGAACTTGGAGCAGGTGGTAGCCATGGAGATGGAGAGAAGGAGTCTGATTCTTTATCAGTTTTGCAGTGTGGTCTCAGAGTTTGCTAAAGGATTTGAGATGAGAGAAAGATGGCAGAAAATCAAGGATGACTCTGAGGTTCTTGGTGGTGCACTGAGATTGGGGGTGGAGGGCCAGGCTTAGCCACGCGGAGATTCCTGGGAGAGGTGGGTGCAAGACCCAGACTGGGGTTGGTCAGGAGAAAAATGGAGGAGAGAAATTGACGACAGTGAGTAAGAACAACCCTTCTGAGAAGTTTTGTTGTAAACGGGGAGAGAGGGATGCTAGCTGGGGGAAAAGTGGGGTCAAGAAAGGGTTTCTGTTTAAATGGAAGAAATTAAAACATGTTGACAGCAAAGATCCAGTAGAGGAAAAACTGGATGCTACTGGAAGGAAAAGGAGCATGGCTGGGTGATGGGGGAGAAGGGGCATCCACGTGGGGGGTTGGCTGTGACTTCGGCCCCGCGAGCTGCCTCCCCTTCACCCCTGGCCCCAGTCTGACCTTGTCTGGGAGAGCTAAGCCCAGGCCCCTGGGCTGGGCAGAACCAGTGAGGAGTAGAGAACGGCCTTCCCTGGGAGCTGGCCTGTGCAGGTGCCGAGTGTGGCTTCTGCTGCAGGTATCACTCTTCTCTAATGGTCCCGGGAGCCGACCTCATTACAGACAAGGGGATCGAAGCTCAGAGATGCTACGCAACTCGGCAGGCCAGTGAGAGGCTGAATGGAGGGTGGGGTGTCAAGCTGCTCCCATCTGGCTGGACGTCCACGTCCTGTTTCTTGAGTTAGGGTCTGTGGACACCTGGGGATATGTTCTTGAGGTCAGACTCTCAGCGCCCTAGGAGTTCCATGACGATTCTTGAACTTGGCATTTTCATTCGATGGCCTTCTGAAAGCAGTCTTTACAGATTGCAAAGACAACTTCTCTGCTCCCGTGATCATTTGCAGTTGGAAGTAGCTGTCACTGCCAGGGCTTCAGCCTCTGATGTCAGTATTTTCATCCCCGCATTCATCCTAGGATCATCCTGGGACAGAATTGTTTTCCTTCAAAAGGGGCCTGAGGCTGGCTCAAGTTCGGGGAGCCCTGGGCTGTACCACCACTGAGGGCCAGAAAGAGAGCACCTGGAAGAGAGTCAGGAGCCACCACTCCCTGCCCCCACTGCTGGGCAAGACCCTTCACCTCCCCGCCCCCGAGGGGGTGACCGTTATGGGCCCCCACCCCTAACCCCCCAAGACACGGGCTGGCTCAGGGTTCCCCAGGACAGGAGTTGGCAGAGAGCTGTGGTGGAGTTTGGCGGAACAGATCTAGGGGTGGGGGCACCAGGCTGAGTTGTTTAGAGGTGCCCTACATGGAAAGCAGGTGGCTTGATGGAGGTTGAAAGTTCAAGGGGAGGGACTGGCAGACACCATGGTATGAATGGGGCTGAAGAACAAGGATGTGACTCCAGACAAGGAGGGGGAGCCTGCTCTGTGACTTCTGGGGATGCCGGGGTGGTGGAGCCTGGCCTCCGGAGCAGGACTCGGGGACCCTCAGAAAGACCTGCGTGTTCCAGGGAGGTGACGAGGAGAATGGCTCGACCACAGGCAGAGTCAGGAAAGAGGGGGACTGGCCGGGAACACAGGTGGCAGCTTCCTCCCCCATCTGAGTGTCAGTGGGTGAGCTGACCTGGGCCCCTGTCCATGGGGTGGACACCCCACGCTCATCTTTTGGAGGTCTGGGAAGACCCAGCACGTGCTGGGCTGTAGACAGGATGGAGGGGCGGCCCAGGGCTGGGGTGGAGGCCTCCAGGGGTGGGGAGTTTTCCGCGGGGAAGTGTTAGGGAGGAGAGGAAAACGGAGGCTTAGAGAGCACTACGTATAAGGCATGATGCTACGTGTTTTACGTCTGCACCTCCTTGAATCCTCTCAGTGGCCCCTCAAGGTAAGTGTTATTACCCTGGATTTACATCTGGGGGATGTAAATTTTACTTGACCAGGGTCATATGGCTGGTCCAGGGCAGAACCACACACTACAGCTCTCCCTGGGGGTGGGGCATCCCAGGACCCTCTTATCCTGCTCCCTGGAAATTTGCACAAGGGATGAAAACCAGTGTGTATGTTTGTGCATTTGTATGTAGGTGGAAGTTTATATGTGTGTAGATGTGTGTGCCATGTCCACACACCTACGCCGATTACACGTGTGGACTTGAACCTGTGGGTGTGGTGCCCCAGGTCCCCTCGGCGCTCCCCAGCCCTGCTTTGCCAATGGAGTTAATGTCCCCGGGAGCAGTCTGCAGCCTGAGACTGGTGGGAGTGGGGCTATTTATCCCCTCAGATGGGGCAGCCCTGAGGCATAGGCCACACAGTTTTCTAGAGCCCCCCACGGGGTTGAGCCTCACACCTGGCGTTAGTGTCTTCCCATCCCTTCCCGTCTCTGCCTCACTTCCTCACCCCCAATTTGTGCTTCCGGCCATCACCTCCCAGATGAAACACTTGCACTCATATCCTTGTCAGGACCTGCTCGTGGGGCTTCTCAGCCGACGGTGAATCTGAATGACCACGTGCTTGTAGGAGTGTCATGCTCTTGTGTAGCTATGTATTGGGTTGGCCAAAAAGTTTGTTCGGGTTTTCGTAAGATGTTACGAGAACCCAAACGAGGGGCTTCCCTGATGGGCCAGTGGTTAAGACTTCGCCTTCCAGTGCAGGGGGTGTAGGTTCGATCCCTGGTCGGGGAGCTAAGACCCCACGTGCCTCGCGCCAAAAAACCAAAACATAAAAACAGAAGCAATATTGTAACAAATTCGATAAAGACTTTAAAAATGGTCCACGTCAAAAAAATCTTTTAAGAAAAGCCCAAACGAACTTTTGGTCAACCCAATATGTAGAGTATGTGTTTATATGGACACTTATGTTTCTAGATGTTTGAACGTAGATGCGTGTATAGGGATGTATATAAATGCATGCAGGTTTGTGTGTTGCTACTTTATATGTGTAGATGTGAAAATATGGGAGTGTATATGTGGCTGATTTTGTGTACCTTTATGTGAGGGAGTGTGTGTGTGTGTACACATGAGCCTAGAACGCAGGAGGATTGTGGCTGGGTGGGGTGAGTAGTTGTGGAGAGGTGAGCAGGGAGACAGGGAGGAACTCTGATTATTTCAACTTTGAAAACTCATTTCAATTACAATTTACAACCTGCAGACAAAGGCTGCAGTCGCCGTAGTAACCACGGGGGGGGGGGGCGGGGCGGGGGATTGATGGAGAAAGTCCTCTCCCGGATGGTTCCGGGGCTGGCTGTCATCCGTGGCCGAGCCAAACACATCTCCGGCTCACTGTGCCTTGGGACACAATTAGGACATCTTCAAACTGTTGCTGCTGTCATTGTTGCCATGTGTCTGGAATTTATCTCCTCTAGGAGCTCTCGGAAATGTGTGTCTTGTTTCCTGCCAGAACTGTGGTTCCCCTGTCTGGGCCTGGGGGTCCCAACCACCCATGAAAGGGGATTCTCTGAACCCCCGCTTCCCTCCATGGCCATCTGCCTCCTCCAGCCCTGGAGACAGGGATCCTTAGCTCCTGGTTAGGCCTGGCCAGACAATTGGGGCAAGGCCTGAGCCCCAGAGAAGGGGGAAGGCAGGTCGGGGCTGGATGGCGGGAGAAGAAGGAGGCAGACAGTTCAGGGTGGCGGAAATTCTTTGGGACCCAGAGAGATCCAGGTTCAAATCCCAGCCACTCACCAGCCAGGCCAATCCCCAGGTGGGTAGGAACACCAGCTGGGGCCCAGGATTCCCTCAAGACTCTGGGTACCTTACTCGACCACCTGCAAATCTCAGTTACCTCCTCTGTGACGGGGGCCAGTCTGGCCTACGTCCCAGAGGCTCGGGGAAGAGGAAGCACCAGCCATGCTGCAGGGTTATTTGCTGAAGAGTCAAGGGTGTGGGAGAGCTGCACTGGTTATGGGCACAGCTTCCGACGTTCAGCACAGCATGTCTTGACCTTGTTTGACTTGTGTTTGTGATCCCTTCCCCCTCCCCCAAAGGGAGCACACTTAGGCTTTGTCACTGTTGCTTCCTGTGGGGCTCAGGGGAAGTGCCCTTGGAGTTTGAGGGGCGTGTGTGTGTGTGTGTGTAGGAGGTCACACTCAAGGCCCGCCGCTCCCTTTCAAATTAAGGCCCTTTGCAAGGCACCTCACTGGCCTGTTATCTCATTTGTAATTGGGGGCAGACTTGAGACAAAAGTCAAGGACGTGAAAGTGTGTTGGGAAATCTCTAGAAGTCCATGGCTGGCACCATGACAACTCTGGGGTGGAGATCCCAAAGGGGCAATGCTCAAGGGCCGCTGACAGCCCACAGCCCACAGGACCCCAAAGCCCTTCCCGTGGGAGCCTCCCCAGGCAGAGGTGGGCTCCCCTGGTGAGGACCTCCTGTGGGGCCATCTGTATCCCAGTGCCAGTGCAGGTGGCTTCGTGACCCCAGTGAGAGCACGTGGTCCTGGACCTGAGTGGCCCAGGGATGGATGCTTCAGCTGGACCACTGAGGAGGCACCCCTGGGAAGATAGGGAGAGGAGGGGGCTGAGGGCAGCTCAGCCAGGGTCCCTTGGCCTGGTGTGTCCTTGGCCTTGGGATAGAGCTGCTGCTTCTCTGCAGTGGCTGCAGCCTCCCCATCTGTCCTGGTTAATAATTCAGTCTCTCATCCATATGAAATGAGGGTGTGATGGGAGCTTTGGGAGCATGGAGCAGCGGGATACAGAGGGCAGGACCTGGGAGCCGGGGGTGATGGTGGGGTCTGGGGCTGGGGCCTTGCATGTAACCCTGCCCCAGGCCCCTCTGTCACCCTTCGGGGACAGGATCGTCCCTTGCGCTTCTCTCCTGGCTCTCAGAAGCTGGGATCAGTAGCCTTGAGTAAGGGGGCAGGCTGCTGAGGCTGGAGAACTTGCCTCTCCTGTCCATCCATCTCTGTTTGTGCCGTGGCCTAGAGAGAGCTTTGCCTGTTAGCAAAGCTCTGCTGTCCCAGGAGCTCCGAGGCAGGCAGGGCTTAGAACTCTTTGTACCCTTGTGTTTAACAAACTTCTGTAGCACCTGGCAAGCACCAGGCCCCTCTTTATGACCCGCTGTGAATATAAACCCATTTATCCTCATAGGGACCCTGTCCCGACCTATGAGGTAAGTACCATCATTATCCTCATTTTGCAGATGAGGAAACTGAAGCCCGATAGATGAGGTGGCAGGTCCAAGGTCACAGCTAGAGTACAGGATAGAGCTGGGGTTTCAGCCCAGACAGTCTTGTGTGAATGAAGTGTAGTGGGTAGCCAGGGGCTTAGCTGACCCCTGGGAGAGCCAGGTGAGCCGCCTTGAAGACTACCCTGTCTCCAGCCCCAAGGCCACGCCGTAAAAGCTGGGGGCTCTCTCTGGACCCAGCAGTGCCCCCAGAGCCAACTGGGCATCTGCCCCTAAACTGTCCAGTCTGTGTACTGGGGACCTTTGATCTCTGACCCTGAGGTTGGGGTACTGGAGTCAGTTTCTGACCTTGGTCACAGAGTCTTGGTGGCCAAGACAAGGATATGAGATGTGCCATCAGCTCCGTGGGAGCCCTGGGCAGCAGGGCACAGTGACCATACATTGGCTGAAAATAAAGGAATCTAGGGGGTGATCTGTGGATCCCTGGGGCCTCAACCTGACCCCCCACATGACAGACATGGGACACCCAGGCCTATGGCCCATGGGGTGGGACACAGGTGCAGCCATTCACCCCGCTGGCCGCTGGGGAATTACTTCTGTAAGGTGCAGCACTGGCCCTCTAGCAGGGAGGCATGGGTGTGTGTGTGTGTGTATGTGTGTGTGTGTGTATGTGTGAGGGTAAATTTCATTGTCCTGGCCTTGAGGGAGGAGGCTGCAGGCCATGCTGTATGCAGGGGCTGTGGGAGGGGAAGCTGGGGTTCCCTAGCACTCTCCCTTCCTCTCCTCTGCCATCCTCTGGCCCCTGTTTCCTCACCTCAGAGCCCCTGCCCCATCCCGCCCCCCACTTTCCTGCCGTCCCCCTGCAGTCAGGCTCTTACAATCTCTCAGGTGTAGTGTGGTACACAGGCTGGGAGCTGGAGCACCTGGTCAAACCCAGCTCTTTGTGGTCCTGGAATGCCAGTGAGCTTTTCTGTGCCTCAGTTTTTCCATCTCTATAATGGGAATAATTACTCACCTCGTAGCACTGTTCTGAGTATTCAATGACTTAATATATACATAAAGAGCTTAGAAGAGTGCCCGACACAGAGTGGATGCTCCATAGAAGTTAGCAGTCCTTGGGACTTCCCTGGTGGCGCAGTGGTTAAGAATCCATCTGCCTTGGGACTTCCCTGGTGGCGCAGTGGTTAAGAATCCATCTGCCTTGGGACTTCCCTGGTGGTGCAGTGGTTAAGAATCCATCTGCCTTGGGGCTTCCCTGGTGGCGCAGTGGTCGAGAGTCTGCCTGCCGATGCAGGGTACACGGGTTCGTGCGCCAGTCCGGGAAGATCCCACATGCCGCGGAGCGGCTGGGCCCGTGAGCCATGACCGCTGAGCCTGCGCGTCCGGAGCCTGTGCTCTGCAACGGGAGAGGCCACAATAGTGAGAGGCCCGCGTACCGCAAAAAAAAAAAAAAAAAGAATCCACCTGCCAATGCAGGGGACATGTGTTTGATCCCTGGTCTGGGAAGATCCCACATGCTGTGGAGCAACTAAGCCCGTGTGCCACAACTACTAAGCCTGTGAGCCACAACTACTGAGCCCGCGTACCACAACTACTGAAGCCCATGTACCCTAGAGCCCATGCGCCACAACTGCTGAGCCCACATGCTGCAACTATTGAAGCCCACGCGCTCTAGCCCGCATGCTGCAACTACTGAGCCCACGTGCTGCAACTACCAAAGCCCACGTGCCTAGAGCCCGTGCTCTGCAGCAAGCGAAGCCACCACAGTGAGAAGCCTGTGCACCGCAACGAAGAGTAGCCCCTGCTTGCCACAACTAGAGAAAGCCCATGTGTAGCCACGAAGACCCAATGCAGCCAAAAATAAATTTTAAATTAAAAAAAAGTAAACAGGAGCAAGTTACAAAAAAGAAAAAAGAAGAAGTTAGCAGTCCTTATTCTTCATCATCATTATTACCCAGGGCCCAGGCCAGGAGCTCCTCCTCCTCCAGAAAGCCTTCCTGGCCTGCTCTGACCCCGGGACCTCTGTAGCCCACCTTAGAAACCCTCTATTCTGACCACTTAAACATAATAACAGTGTGGCTTAGTCAGCTACTCTGTGCCGCGTGTTTTCTGTTATCTCATCTCATTTAAGCCTCACAGCACTTCTGTGAGGCAGGAGGATGATCTTTTTACCCAGAGGACATCGAGACCTCCTCCGGCAGCCAAAGAGTTTGCCCAGGGCCCAGAGCAGAGGGGTTGGGTGTGGCCAGAGCCCAGGGGGTGAGGATGGGAGGTCACAGTGCCCTAGGGAGCCACTGCTGTTTGCAGTGAGAAGGGGGTGAGTGGGGTGGGTTCCCCATTTTGCAAAGCTCACTCACCGTGGCTAATGGGGGGATGCCCCTGACATGGGGGAGGAGTGGATGGGGATGATGGTGCCTTCTGGTGTCTGGGGCATCTGGAAGTCATTGAGGGCATCTGGTGTCCTGAATCTTGAGGGACCTGTGGCAGATCTCTCACCCTCTCTGGGCCTCAGTTTCCCCACCCATACCCTGTGCTGGGGCTACCCATGGGTGAGCTGCTGTAGGGCACCACTGCCCTCATGGACAGTCACAGCTCCTGCCTGTGTGAGGGCCAGCTGCTCCCGTGTTTGGTCCAAGCCAGGCTGGGGGAGGGCAGGCAAGCACCACGGCCACAGGGAGACCCGCAGGCTCACTGCCCTCCAAGGGCGATGGGGACAAGGGAGCCTGCCCTGGCTGTTCTGGGGCCTCAGGGCACAGGGTCCAGCGGTACAGTAGTGAGGGCAGCAGACCTCAGGACCATTCCCCGGGCCCTCCACAAGACCATCTCCTGGGGTGATGGAGCGAGCACTGGGCCAGGGACCCGGAGACCTAGGTGTGCCCAGGTGGGCTCTCTGGGCCCCAGGGCACACCTAGGTATGCTGTGGTTCCCACCATACACCTGTGAGGATGGTGGGCCTCATGGGCGCCCCCACTTTGAATATTTCGTTGCAGGCCGTGAGCGCATTGGGCAGGACTCGGCGTACGAGCAGGAGGGGAAGGTGCAGTTTGTGATCGACGCCGTGTACGCCATGGGCCACGCGCTGCACGCCATGCACCGAGACCTGTGTCCGGGCCGCGTGGGGCTCTGCCCGCGCATGGACCCTGTGGACGGCACCCAGTTGCTCAAGTACATCCGCAGCGTCAATTTCTCAGGTGGGGGCACCACCCAACCCTGGGGAAAGGGTCCTGGGGCTCCATGGGGTGGGAGTGCGTGGGGGTCTCTTCAGATGCTTCCAAGGGGTTCCATACAGAGGTGTCTCTGCCCTGAGCGTGTGACCCCCACGGGCCCCCGCAGGCATCGCGGGGAACCCTGTGACCTTCAATGAGAACGGAGACGCACCTGGGCGCTATGACATCTACCAGTACCAGTTGCGCAACGGCTCTGCCGAGTACAAGGTCATCGGCTCCTGGACTGACCACCTGCACCTCAGAGTAAGCACCTGGCGGGAGGGCAGCAAGGGGTCCCGGGAGGCTAGGCGGCAGAGAGAGGCCACCCCAACCCAGGGAGGGGAGGCCAAGGGGAGGCAGCCGCCGACTAGCCCTGCCCCCCGGGTTTGCTGCTGCCAAGTTGGGGCTTCCTTCCATGCCCCACCCTAGACCTCAGAGGGCCCTGAGCTCCCCAACCCTGAAACAGAAGAACAGGGTGGCTGGGCTTCTGCTGCCATTCCTGCCCCTGCCCTTTCCCTTGGCCTGGGGTCTTCTTGCCTGCTGCAAGGCAAGGCAGGGCAAGAACTCTGGATAGATGAAGTCACGCTGGAGTTCAGGGGCTCAAAGTTTTGCGGGGGTTCGGGGGGGAGAGAGGTGAGGAAGGGGAGGGCTGTGTCTGGACAGAGGAGGACGACGTCTTAAGGCAAAGAGCACGGCCTGCTGTTCTCTAAGCATGAACTCTCCTAAGAGCCACGTTTTTTTTTTTTTTTGCGTTACGCGGGCCTCTCACTATTGTGGCCTCTCCTGCTGTGGAGCACGGGCTCCGGACGCGCAGGCTCAGCGGCCATGGCTCACGGGTCTAGCCGCTCCGCGGCATGTGGGATCCTCCCGGACCGGGGCACAAACCCGTGTCCCCTGCATCGGCGGGTGGACCCCCAGCCACTGCGCCACCAGGGGAGCCCAGAGCCACTTATTTAGAACTGATGCTTTGAATACGGCTCCCAAGTGTAGTCAGGTTCCCTTTGCCCCGTGCCTGGAGCTCTATGGGGCTCTCGCTTACTTTCCAGAACTTTGTGACACATTCAGTAGGGCGTGCCAGCTTCTATCGCCTCTTAGCTTGCAGCAGTTGTGTCTTCAGAGACATGTAACTGACTAGCACTCATTTAGAGCAAGATGCAAAGGAACGCTAACCTGTGGGCACACATTAGTGGTCCTGTGATCGAATCTTTATTCGTTGTTCTCTTCTGAACCCAAGTCCCTGTGCCGCCTGGAGGAGGCCCGGTGGGCTGAGCCGTAGCACGTTTCTTCTTGAGGGTGCACAGGAGTCACCTGCGGGGTCTTGTTGAAACTCAGATTCTGTGTCAGTGGGTCTGGGGTGGACCAAAAATTTCCATTTCCAACAAGCTCCTGGGTGATGCTGATGTGGCCGGTCTGGGGACCACTTTGCATAGCAAGGCCTCATGGGGCTGGGAGTCGGTACTGCTGGGTCCTCTCCACTCTGCCATGTGACCCTAGGTTGTCACTGCCGGTCTCTGGGCGTTTCTCCATACGACCCTTGGGAGTTTTGTATTCGAGCAGGATCCCCCGTGGTCAGCTGGGTCTGGATCCTGCCCCAGGGAGCTTATTTAAATGCAGCTGTTGGATTCAGCTGATCCTGGCAGGGCCTAGGGCAGCTGAATTTTACCCATCTAACTAAAATCACTAACTAAGTGATTCAGATTGGTGCCACCAGTGGGGCGGTCCAGGGCACTTGGCGGCATGTCCTGAGGCCCTCTCCTCTGCACTGTTGTTGCCAGATAGAGCGGATGCACTGGCCAGGGAGCGGGCAGCAGCTGCCCCGCTCCATCTGCAGCCTGCCCTGTCAGCCAGGTGAGCGGAAGAAGACGGTGAAGGGCATGCCCTGCTGCTGGCACTGCGAGCCCTGCACGGGGTACCAGTACCAGGTGGACCGCTACACCTGCAAGACATGTCCCTACGACATGCGGCCCACAGAGAACCGCACGGGCTGCCAGCCCATCCCCATCATCAAGCTTGAGTGGGACTCACCCTGGGCCGTGCTGCCCCTCTTCCTGGCTGTGGTGGGCATCGCTGCCACGCTCTTCGTGGTGGTCACCTTCGTGCGCTACAACGACACGCCCATCGTCAAGGCCTCGGGCCGCGAGCTGAGCTACGTGCTGCTGGCGGGCATCTTCCTGTGCTACGCCACCACCTTCCTCATGATCGCCGAGCCTGACCTGGGTACCTGCTCTCTGCGCCGGATCTTCCTGGGGCTCGGCATGAGCATCAGCTATGCGGCCCTGCTCACCAAGACCAACCGCATCTATCGCATCTTCGAGCAGGGCAAGCGGTCGGTCAGCGCCCCGCGCTTCATCAGCCCCGCCTCGCAGCTGGCCATAACCTTCAGCCTCATCTCCCTGCAGCTGCTGGGCATCTGCGTGTGGTTTGTAGTGGACCCCTCTCATTCGGTGGTGGACTTCCAGGACCAGCGGACGCTCGACCCCCGCTTCGCCAGGGGCGTGCTCAAGTGTGACATCTCGGACCTGTCGCTCATCTGCCTGCTGGGCTACAGCATGCTGCTCATGGTCACGTGCACCGTGTACGCCATCAAGACGCGCGGAGTGCCTGAGACCTTCAATGAGGCCAAGCCCATCGGCTTCACCATGTACACCACCTGCATCGTCTGGCTCGCCTTTATCCCCATCTTCTTTGGTACCTCGCAGTCGGCTGACAAGGTGAGTGGCAGGGGCTGGGGGTGGGGTGGGTGAGGGAGGCAAGCAGGGGGCAGCCTCCTGGGGCTAGCTGGCCTCTCACCTTGCTCTGGAAGTGCCTTCATTCCTGCCTCATTCTGTCTTCTCTCTGTCTCAGTTTTCTCTCCAGGTTCTGGGTTTCTCTCCTCTCTCTCTCCCTTTCTCTTCTCCTGCCTCCTCTCGCGTTTCTCTCCGCCCCCCACCACCTTCCGCTGCCTCATCTCTCTCCTTCCTGCTGCTTCCCACCCTCTCTCTACCCTCTGCCTCTCCTCTCTCCCTCTCCTCTCTCTTTCCCTATCTCTCCATCCCTGCCTCTCCCGCCCCACCTTTTTCCCCTCCCCATCTCCTTCCCACCTTCCTCTCTCCTCTCTGCCAGCCTGGGATGCTGCCCCCGCTTTCATTCTTGTTTTTAGCTGCGCCACGTGGCTTGCGGTATCTTAGTTCCCTGACCAGGGATCAAACCCCGGGCCCTCGGCAGTGAGAGCGTGGAGTCCTAACCACTGGACCGCCAGGGAATTCCCCATTCTTCTCTATACTCTCCCTTACCTCTCTCCCTACTCAGCCCATCTTCCTTTCTGTCCACTCCTCTTTTCTTCCTCCTCTCTCCACCCTCTTCTCTGCCCTTGCAGGATCCCCATGGGTCCCCGAGGTGGGTGATGTATTGGGCACTCGCTCCCTCTCTCCCTGGCCCCAAGCCACCCCGAAGGCCAGGTGGGGATACGTGGCAGCATCAGCTGAGGGTCCACCCTCCACTGGCTGGAGCTGCCGATGAGCTGCCTCTTGGGGGCTCTGTCAGGCTATCCTGCCAGCCTGGCCTGAGGGTCTAGATACACCCCAAGGGCCCCGTGGACTCTGCCCACATCACTGCCCCCGTGCTGCCTGGGTGCTGGGGGGTTTTATCTTGAAGGATTGGGAGTCACTGAAGTCAGAGGCCAGAGATAGGGAGAATCAGAGGGACTGAGGACCCCAGCTCTGTGTCTAACTGTGGGATCCTGGGCAAGCCAGCTGGCCTCCCTGCTTCAGTCTCTTCATCAACAGATTGGGGCCATGACCCTTCCTCTGCAGTCCTTACAGGTGTTGTAACAGTCACACAACATGAGGGGTGTAAAAGCCGTTTACCCACCGTAAGGAGGCTGGGGCTGGGAAGGAGGGTGGAGGGGACGAGGTCAAGGGGCAGACAGAGCAGATGGTGTAGGACCCAGAGGCTGTGGGAAGGATGTGGGCTTTTACCGGGAGTGAGAAGTGAGCCACGGAGGGGTTCTGAGCAGGGAGTGATGCGTTGGGACATAGGTTTAAAAGGATCCCTCTGGCTGCTGGGTGGAGCCCTGCTGGAGGTGGTTGTAATGATCCCGAAGGGAGCTGCTGGCAGCAGGAGTGGTGAGGTGCGGGGGATTCCTGCTGTGTCAGGGGGTGGGGCTGGCTGGGTTTCTGATGGAGTGCGTGTGGGATGAGAGGCGCAGGGGGGAGTCAGGATGACTCCACAGTCGTTGGTGTGAGCGATGGGAAGGGAAGAGTGTCTGCACTGGGGTGGGGGTGGGGAGCGGGGCCGGGGTAGAGATGGCAGCAGAGCCTATAGGGGGCGGAGATCCGGAAGTCCTCTGGAGGTGCTGAGTTTGGGACGCCTGTGAGACGTCCAGGTGCAGCTGTTGAGTCAGTGGTTGACTGTGTGAGTCTGGGGTTCAGTGCCGAGGGCTGGGTTAGATCTGTACCTGGGGGAGTCGCCATCCTGTGGGCAGCACTTAAAGAGTGAACCTGGGTGTGAGCTCCAGTAGAGATGCTTGGCCTCAGTGAGGCAGCAGTCATAGCAACCACGGAGGGCTGCTTGTCCTGTGTTAGGCACTTCACCTGGCGGTCAGCAGACACCACAACAGTGGGCTAGGGTCGATTCACCATCCCTGTTTACAGATGAGCACGTGGAGGCACAGAGAGGTGAAGTGACTTGTCTAAGGTCACACAGCCAGTAGGAGGCATGGCTGGACCACTTGAACCTACTCTGTGTGACTCAGGAGCCCCTCCCAAGCCCACACCACTCCCTGCAGCTCTGGGGCACCTCTCCCGCTGGGCCTTCCTTGGTAGGTGCCCACCCCTTCTCCAGCAGCTCCTCAAGTGCAGGAGCTGCCGCCCTCCACCCCAAATCCTTTGGGTCTGGTCCAGAGAGGCCTGTGGCCTGTCTTCCAGTGGTGACCCAGCAGACTGGGGGTTCTGAGAAGCAGACCTTGAGGCTGGCAGTGAGCGCCCCGAGGTCTGAGACCATACCTGGCTCCAGGCCACCCTGCACACTTGAGCCAAAGCCACCGCCACTGAGGAACAGCTCGCACGGTGGGCTGGGTCTCCACCCCCAGCAGGCCAGCGAGAGGCCTTCCCCACTGAGGGCAGGTGCAGGCAGAGGCCCGCACGCCCCACTGCGCCCAGGGGGCCCATGGAGCCATCAGGGGAGGCCGCCCACGCCCCAGGAAGCTGGCAGCTTGAGACATTACCCTCAACAATCCGAGGAGGCCCCTTCCCTCGCCTCCTCAGGGTGTAAAGGTGCACAGCCAGGTGGCCGACAGCATGGTGGTTCAGGCCCTTGCTCTGCCTTCCCATAACTTCCCCTGGCTGTCTGCCAGCACGCTGCTCCCAGTACGGTCCCTGTCATCCTGGTACCAGACCCTCCCACCTCCAGGTGCTGGGGCCCAGCCCCCATCTCGGCACCCTCCCCCCATCTCTCCAGGCCACCCCACCTGCCTCTGATTTCTCCCTTTTTGGAGGCTCCTCTCAGTACAGGTTATGAAAAGGAGCCTCTGAGATGATCTCCTCTGAGGCCCAGAGAGGGCGAGGGACCTGCCCAGGGTCGCAAAGCAGGCTGGCCCACACCAGCGTATGGTCCTGAGACCCAGCTCTGCCCCTGATGGCGTCAACATGGGATACGCCCCCTCCTTCTCTGGGCTTCTGAATGAGGCGAGGGTGGGGAGGGGAGCTCTGAAGTCCCTCCAGTTCAGACCACCAGGCTTCTTAGAGGCTCAGGCAACCCTGGGGCTCTATCTGTGCTGTGTCATGTCTGAGCTACAAACAGCCCCAGTGACTGCCGGGTCCTGGGTGCTAGTGTGTGTGTGCGTGTGTGTGTGTGTGTGTGTGGACGGAGTGGAGTGGGGCTACTATGGGGAGTTGTGTTATGGGTACAGAAGTGTGTGCGTACAGAATGTGTGTGTGCCTTTCTGTGCACACTGAGCAGTGGATGGGCAGTGTGTGTGTGTGTGTGTGTGTGTGTGTGTGTGCAGATTGAGTGGGGATGGACAGGTGTGCACTGAGGGCTCATGGCTGCTAGGATGTATTTGGGTGTGCAGATTAAGTGGGCGTGCTCAGCAGTGTATGTGCAGATGTTTGAGTGTAGGTGTGTGCGTGCACAGGTGTATGTGTGTGTTCAGGTATGTGTGCAGGTGTGTTGAGTGCATGTGTGTGTGTGCACACGTGTGTGTACCCAGGTACATGAAGGGGTGTGTGTGTGTGAGAGCCCAGGTGTATCTGAGTCAGGTAGGAGTGTGCGGCTGTGAGTTCAGGGGTGTGTGTGTGAATGCAGAGTCGCATGGGTACGTAAGTGTGGATTTGTGAGCATCTATGCATGCCCTGGTGTGTGCGCACGCGTACTTGCAACCCCGCCTGTCCCTCAGGCTGCAGGTAGCGCCGAGTGAAGCTGTCCATGTTGCTCTGGTGAGCAGGTGGCCGGATCTCCCACGTGGGCCTGGGTTTCCAGGGCTCCCCTGCGTAGCCGCGTGCCATTACCCTGAGCTGACTGGGGCATCGTCTCTCCACTGGTTGGGGTAACTGCTCAGCCAGGCTGGGGCGGGCCGTGGCCTCAGAGGCCGGCCAGGTTGTGGGGAAGGTCATGTGTCTGGTTTGTTAGACTGAGGATCTCAGGACCCACCAGGGTCAGCCTGGGCAGAAACACGAAGCAGGCGGACTCCTCCGTGCCCCCCACCAGACCGAGCACAAAACAGGAACTTCATTGTCCACCTCCACAGCAGCTCCTTTCTTTGCCTTTTGCCCCACCCCAGGTGACCTCTGTCCTCTTCCATCAAACCCAGCTCTGACAACCTGCTTCGCTCTGGGGAGCGGTGACTCATGAGGCTAAGGCAGGATTCCTTGCAGAGGACGGAGTGTAGCAAGGGCCTGACCAAAGTCAAAGAGGGGAGCAGGAAGGGTGGCAGTTCAGGCTGGAGGATGGGTGGATGGGAGAGAAGGTGAAATCACATCCTGGAAGAAGAGAGAAGGTAAAATCACATCCTGGAAGCCGCCTCTTACTCTGCATCCGTGCGAGACCTGCATCCGCGGCTGGGCCCCATTCCTGTAGGCTAGAGGTTCCAGAGGACCGCTGCTTCTCTGACAGGGTTAATACACTACCACCTCCTGGTGATGACATGCACCTTCACCCCGGGTGGCCCCAGAACAATGCTGGAGCCAGTCGTGGGGTGAGAACTCCAGACCCTGGGGCAAGGAGAGGGGCTGGGGGTGCGCAGCCCCACTTCTGTGCACAGGGCCAGCCGCCCCCAGCCTGGGCATGGCTAGAGGAGCCCCCAGGGCCCATGCTGGCGGGGAGGGGCCCCAGCGGGGGGGCGGGGGCAGCTTTGTCCAAGTTTGATCTCTTTACACCCCTCCTTGTATTTTGTGTGCAGAAAGGCTCCTAGGCTGAAAAGCAGATTAGAACAGAACACCGAGGCCTGTGCTCGGGGCTGGCTCCATAGTTTTCAGGGACAGGAGCCAAATGAAAACGAAGGCCCCTTGTTCAAAAATTATTCAGTATTCAAGCTGGCGGCCGCAAGGTGTTAAACCGAGTGTGCGTGCCCGTGGAGCGAACTCTGCCTATGTTAGTGGAGGGGGCTCAGCATCCCTCAGTGAGTCAGGGCAGAGTGAAATCTGGAACCCAGCCCCCTGACCCCCATATAGGGCTGTGTCCACTGCAGGCCTCACTCTGCCCAGAGAGGGTACTTGACCCCTGTCCCACCATCCCCATATTGGCCCAACCATACCTCCTTCCCATCAACAAGTTGGGGGCAAAAGACCTAACATGGATATCTGCCCTGGAAATACACCCTTATACTCAAGAACCCCCAGTGCAAAAGGAGAGACACCCCTGCCCTCAGGAAACCCCCAGTCTAATGAGGGAGACACATTTGTCCCCACGGGACCCCCAGTCAATAGTGAAGACCCAGATAACAAGCCCATTCTTGCTTAGCCCAGATTTCCACTGTCTTCTCCAAGGGTCTGTTATGATATTCTGGAGACTGTCCCCCTTCACTCCTTCCGCCCTGGCCCCCAGTGCCATCCAGGGGGTGGGAGAGGTGGCCAGCACCCTCCTACTGGCTTGTCATGACCTCTCCCGGTCCACATGCCAGGCGGCAGCACTGTGCCTGTTGGTGAGAGTATGGGTTGCGTGTGAGGACAGAGGGGTGTGTGCTCACTAGGAAACAAGCTCTCATTTCCCCAGGCCTGTGACATTTTCTGAATGGTGGCAAATGAAACGGCCTCTCTACACTCCCAGCCTCCTTCCCCCCACACCCCGCTCTGGTGCCCTGTAAGTTTCATGTGGCCTCACAGTCTGCACTTGGGTAGCCTCATGGTTTGGGTGAGGTAGGTGCTATTATCCCATTGTGCTGTTGAGAAAACTGAGGGCCAGAGAGGGGATGAGACTTCCTCAGTGTCACACACCTCTCTCCTCTCAGACCCTAGAGCTTCTCCAGCCCCTCTCCCGAAGGAGACCCGGGGAAGGGTGGCTGGGATGAAGGCCTTCAGATCCAGGTCATGAGGTATTTATGAGAGGAGCGAGAGATGGGGAGGAATGTGAGAATGGGAGGACCCGGCCCCTCCTTTCGGGAGACTTCCAGATGAGCTCAGGGCTCCTGTGACCTCAGGAGGCAAGTCCAGACCTCGGTCCCCCACTTCTGGGCTGGGTGCAAGGAGTGAAGGCTATCATGGGGGATTGGCTAGAGCTGAGAGTCAGAGAGAGCTTCCTGGAGGAGGTGGTACATTAGCCAGGCCCCAGGGGAGGGGCCCAGGCCCGGAAACGGCAAATCTGGGGGCAGAGCATTTCCTGCTTTCCCATACCCAGACCTGGGGGCCACAGCCTGGGCTTCCCCTGGCCCCACCCTGGCTGAGGGGGCCAGAGGGGCAGCTGAGGCCTGGAGGACCCGGAGGGAGGGAGGAGGTGGGGAGGGCATCCCAGGCGAGGGTGGTGGGAATTGTCGGGCCCTGCCTGGAAGGCCCCACTATTGAAGAATGGATTACCCGACACCCAGATTAATGGACTTTCATTTTGCTAAACATCTGTCAACGTTAGTGCTGGTGAGTGAGCGTGAAATGAGCTTTGACTGGGCTGCCGTCGGTGGATCACCATCAGGCCACAGCTCCTGTGCCAGCGGCCTGCTCTGCACAGGGTGGCATGTGGGGGGGCAGTCACTGAATGGGGGGCCTGGTCGAGGGGCTGTGCCATGGCCACTGGGAATTACTACAAGGCACCGACAGATGTTCATCTCACTCCCAGCCCTGTGCAGGGGGCGCTGCCCCCAAGGAGGGTCAGCTGTCCCCTGAGGGCCCCTCCCCAGGGGCCTCTACCCAATAGCACATAACAGTGGTGAACACGTCTGTGCACTGACCATGTGCCAAATATTATTTTACATGTTTTTGCCATTTATCAAGTCATTTCAAACTCACAACAGCCCTATGAGGAAAGGGCTAGAATTATCACGCCCATATTATACCCGAGGAAACTGAGGCCCAAGGATGTGACTTGTCCCAGACCACACAGTGACAGTGGTGAGCCCGGCTGAATCCAGGGATTCTGGTCTAAAGTCCCAGCTCTATACCACAACTCCCTTCTGCCCGAGGCCAGCGGGACACAGGGCGGTCCCCGGGTTTGTACCCCACTGTGTCTGTCTAGGGCGTGGGCTTCAGACAGGGCCCCCGAGAGGCCGGGGCGGAGCCCGCCCTGACACCGCCCCCGGCCCGCCCCCAGCTGTACATCCAGACGACGACGCTGACGGTCTCGGTGAGTCTGAGCGCCTCGGTGTCCCTGGGGATGCTCTACATGCCCAAGGTCTACATCATCCTCTTCCACCCGGAGCAGAACGTGCCCAAGCGCAAGCGCAGCCTCAAAGCCGTCGTCACCGCCGCCACCATGTCCAACAAGTTCACGCAGAAGGGCAGCTTCCGGCCCAACGGCGAGGCCAAGTCCGAGCTCTGCGAGAACCTGGAAGCTCCAGGTGAGTGCCTGGCTCCGCCCCTCTCCCCCTGGGCCCGCCCAGGCCCCGTCCCCTTCCTGGAGAAGGTCAGCGCCCCCCCACCAAGTCTGGACCAATGAGGGCACTGGGAGAGCCCTGAGGCCGCAGGTGAGCCGTCCCCACCCAGAGGAGAGGCTTGAGGCTCTAGCTTAGCCCCCTCTGCCCCACTCTGTCCGGGTAATGGGGTCTCTCCAGGTCCCGCTCCACACACCCCCTGCTCCACTCTAGCCTCTCCTTTCCAGGGATCCCTGTCTACCTAGGGAGAGGCGGGGGGTGGGGGGGTGTTGGGGGGGCCTCGGTTCAGGCAGAGTGACCTGAGACGTCGGGATTTCTCTGCCCTGGAGTCCACATCTGGGCCTGTGCCCTTTCAGTCTCCCTGGGGAAGGGATTGACTGGAGGGCCACTGCTCTGGGGCCCTTTGGTAACCTGGGAGCTGTGGCCCTGGTGCCAGAGCAGTTGAAACCCCTCGGCTTGGCTTTGCCCAGCCGCCCCCTGGCAGGGCCCTGAGAGATAGGGACTCGGGATACGGGCCCTGGGATGGGTAAGTAAGGGCTGGGGCCGGGAGGAGGGCCCGCAGAGCTGTGGTTCTCAGGGGGGTGTCCAAGGAGACCTCAGCTGTAGAGGGCTGTGCTTTGACAGGGTTGGGGGAGGATGTGGGACTCTTAGCATCTGAGGGGCAGACCCAAAGCCTGTGCAGGACTTGGTCCCTCAGTGGTTGAGGGATGTGTACAGGAGGGAGCAGGGCCACCATCTTTGCTCACTTTCCTGTGCCCCCTGGAGCCAGCCCACAGTGTGACGAGAAGGGACAGAGAGGAGAGAGGGGCAGGGCATGTGAGGGGCAGGTTAGGCCTTGGGGGACCAGTAACAGTGGTGACCATTTCTTGAACCCCAACTGTGGGCCACACCTGCCGGGAACCAGTTTTCATTTTCACAGCAACCTTGAAAGCAGTGATTTTTAATTATTTGCTGCTACAGGTGAGGAAAGGGAGGCTCAGAAAGGTGAGGGACTCACCCAGGCCACACAGCAGCAGGTGGTATCCCCGCTGCCTCTGAGCAGAGACCGAGGCCTCCAGACTGTGGGCTGGGCCTCCATGGGCCTGGCCTCTGGTTGCTCCCAGGTAGACAGGGTTGAGGGGTTGCTATGGTCACCCTGCCCCACTGCACACCTGACTCCCTCCCTGGACACCCTGTAAGTGTCCAAATGGTTAACATGGCAGCTCCTGCTGCCTCCCTGCTCTCTGATAGTCTTGGGGGGCTTCCGTTGGTGGGGGAGGAGGAGAAGAGCCCCTCTCCCCAGGAGAGTTTCAGATCCTGGTGGCACCTGGGGTTAGCACTCTGCTTTCTCCCTCTAGTACTGGGGGAAAGGCCAGAAGTGGACATTGTTGGTGGCAGCAGGAGGGACATTGGTGAACATAGGCTCCAGAGAGGAGCCCCTTTGTCACCCACCAAGAGATCGGGAGAAACAGGAGACCTCCCCTCGCAGGTGTGTTTGGACTGGGACAGCCCCTCTTACAGGCTCCCCGCGCTGGGGCTCTGGGTGAAGCATCTTCCATTCTCAACATCATTCCCACGAGTAGAAGGAATATCAGCCGTGGAAAGGAGGAAAGTAGCTTCCCACATCCAAACAGGATTTTTCACTTCCCAGAGCTCTCTCCCCCTGTGAGTGATCTTCACAGCAGTCCTGTGAGGCCCGGATTGGGCTGGATCCCCAGCTGAGGCCCAGAGAGGGTGAGTGACTCTCCTGAAGTCACATAGCAAGGTGGTGACTGGCTGGCCCCACCCAGTGTCTTTCCCTTGACCCTGACTTCATATGGCCTCCCTCTCTCTCTGTGCTGAGCAGTGCACCTGGCTTCCAGCACCACCACCCCCCCTTTGATGGACACCCCTGATGACTCTGTTGGCCACACCCTCCACCAGATGACATCTGGTTCTCTCCAGTCCTGCTCTTCCTCCCAGAGCACCAGCTTCCCTGTACCTACAGCCTGGGGCTCCCTTCAGATGCCAGGTGGGCCCTCTACTTGCGACGGGAAGGGGCAGTGTCTTTGTGGGCCTCCCCATCTCTGGCCTTTCTCGTCCACGCAGATGTGCAGAAACCCCCACTGCCGCCCCTGACCAGGCCCTTCTATCCTAGGCACGGACCCCTCGCCACTCCCTGCCCCAAGCTCCTGACTTAGATTTCCTCCTTCCCACGGAGACTCGCCCTTGCTGGGTCCCATCCCTCCAGGCCCTACTCTGCTCCAGGGCTCATGAGACTGAGTGGGACATCAGCCCTCTGGAGACCATGGGTATCTAACAGGAGATAGCACCCTGACCCCAGAGGGTGGCCCTCATGGTGCTGTGACAGGCCAGAGGGTACCACAGGGACAGGGCTGTCACAGAGAGCGCTGATGTCGCCTCACTGACACTGTTGCCTCTGCCTCTGCTCAGACTGGTCACCTGGGGACAGGGGACAAGGAGGGGTGTGCAGGCATGGCGAGGGGAGACCCAGCCTTCCCAGCCCCTGCTTCCTGTGAGGGAAGGGTGAGAGCTGCCCCTCCCCATGGCCCCCTGCACTGAGGACCAGAGGCCAGTGCCCCTTGCCCCCACCGTCTCAGCTCGGTGACAACAGGGGCCGTGGAGGCGCTGGGCAGGAGCTGGGTGATTAACTCTGGGAACAGCCAGATGGAGGGGGTGTGAGCGGGAGGTGCGGGGAGGTGTCACTCCCGTGGAGCAGGGACATTTTTCACTCTGTCCCTGGCAGGCCACGTATCTTTAAACAAACAACAGAATAAATAATTCAGGGACGCGATTGCAGGCAGATTAGGCAAGGAAACATGGGGCCGACAAATGGGGGCTGACAGCTCGTGCCTGCCGCTGCCCAGCTAATTGTAATCTGAGGCGGTGGGGACTGAAAGCCAGCAGCCAGGGCCTGTCATCGGTGAGGGATGGATTGGGGCCCTCTGCCCACACCCTCCCCCCTCCCCCCATGCTGAGGCTGCCCCTGGAGTGTCGCTGTCCCCATCCTGTCCTCATCACTATGGTTATTCAGCCCTGCCCCTTCGCCTACCATTTTGCAGGGTTTAGAGAGTATTTCTATCCATGCCGTGGCTGAGAGCAGCTAAGGGTTTATGATCACCCCATCTTACATGAGCGAGTTGAGGCTCCGAGAGGTTCAATTTGTTAGAAAGGCTGCGTGGCAGGTGCTGAGATCCCCTACACCGGTGAGGGCAGGGCTGGACCTCAAGTGTCCTGACTCTTGGCCAGAACTCTTCCTTTTGAGCCTCCCGGCTCCTGGGGGCCCCGGGCAGAATCATTGCTCCCATTTTCCGGACGGTCAGACTGAGGCTCTGCTGAAGGACTCGGGCTCCTAGCTTATAGCTGAGGGCCCAGTGTGCTTCTAGGTTCTGAAACCTACAGATTGGGTTTTCTAGAGGAGGCACCTCTGGTGTTTCAGGGAGAAGAGGGGCCCAGCTGTCCCTCACCTCCCCGCCACTTTCTCTCGTCCCTACCGTTCTCGGTGCCGCTATGGCCACCCTCAGGCTCCCGTTTCCCTGCAGTCAGTGGAGATTTTGCCGCTGTTGTTGCTGAGGTTTTCCTTCACCTCTGAGCCGGGAGCTGCTGACAGGTTTACAGGTTTAGAAACTCAATAATTATCAGTTCACCCAAGGGGTGATGGAGCCCTGGGGAATTGATTCTCACCAGCCTGGCCTGCGGGCTCCTGATTCACAGAGCCAGCTGCCGGCTCTTTTTCTGGTGGTGCGGGAGAGAGTGGGGTGGAGAGGTGGGGGTGGCCAAAGCCCCACAGGAAAAGAAGTCTAGGCACAAAGGGCTACTCCCCTCCTGCTACTGGCAGGGAGACCACAGCCTCGCAGGGCAGGGGAGGAGCTGCTTGAAGTCACAGAGGGAGGCTGAGGCCCTGGTCTCCAGAGGCTGATCTGCGCTGGCCTCCCACCTTCCGCCTCCTTTTCAGCACCTTCTGCCACCCCCAGGTCCCAGCCTCCTGTTGCTCAGCTCTCTTCCCCTGGTGCCCCCCAGCCCAGGCCCCTCCTTAACGGTGCCCGGTCTGTGCTCCTTCTCCCCTCTTGGTCCTCCAGCATCCTGGAGGGACCTGGGCCATTTTAGAAATGAAGATGGGCATTCTTCACAAACTGTAAGGCGCTGTGCTGTGTTCTTAATGCTGTCTTGTGTGTCATGGGCACCATTTTCTTCCAGTAGCACCTGTCCAGATGGCACCTAAAGCGTGAGACTTCCCTGCCCAGTGATTGTTCCTCTTCCGCTTGAATATTTCTGCTGACAGGGAACATTTCAGCTCACCTACCGCACGAAGCGACCCACTCCACTCTCAGCTCAGGCCAGGAGAGAGTTCTTCCTTTAGCTGAGCTGCACTCTGACCCTCATGCCTCCGCACTGGTCCCGTGGTGTCCGCTCTGCTCACCCCACCCCGGCAACTTTGCTTCTTCCCACAATCGGGGGACCCTCTGAGAGGGTGACACAGCAGTCCTACCTGTATGAATGGGCTTCTAGTTACGCTGGTGTGACAGAGAGGCCCCAGGACAGAGTGGCTCAAATCAGACAGATGTTTGTTTCTTTCTGATATCGTAGTGCATGGGGGATGGGCAGGTGCAGGGAGGGACCCGGGTTCCTTCCATTTTGTCATTTCATCAGCTCCGAGAGGGTTGTCCTCATCATCATGGCCAAGGCTGGTTGACCTCATATGTCTGTTCTGGCCCTGGAAGGGAAAAGAGAGGAAGGACAGGGGAAACAGTCTATTTTAATCAGATGACATGGAAGCTGCACACAGCCCTTGACACTTGTCATTAACAGGAATGTAGTCACACAGGGGCACGTGGGGCTGCAAGGGAGTCTGGGAAATGCGGTCCTTAACTTGGCAGTGAAAAATGGGGAAAGAGGGTTGGGGGTGGTCAGCACGCAGCCCACCACACTGCTCCCCTCCATGTCACCTTCTCCAGGCAGACACCCCTGGCTGCACCTGGCAGATGTACCCTCTTTTCTGAGCCGTCAGGATCCTGATGGAGTCAAGGCAGTTTTATGGCCAAGGGCACCAGGGCTTTCCCCCGTCTAGTCTTCTCTCCCAGCACCAGCAGACCAGCCTCAATTACTCTCACTGAGCTGTCCCCAGGCCACAGAGGGAGACCCTGAACCCTGGCAGGACAGGACAAAAACCAGGACCTGGCTGGACTCCTCACCCCTCTGGCCTCAGCTCCTCAATTGTTAAATGGGGGTGCTGCTTATCTGGCCTTCTTGCGAGGCTGCCGTGAGGCGCGAACCCCGGCGGGGTGGAGGTGGGGGCACTCGTGCTGCCCAGGGGAGCTGACGTTGTCACCTGGCTGTGGTGGGGAAGGGAGACACCCAGAGAGGCAACCCTGGTCCCAGTGGGGACGAGCAGGGGCCAGGGTGTTGGGTGCAGATAAGAGAGGCTCAAGACTGAGGCGAGTCAGGACACCCAGCAATGGGAAACATGGCTGCATGGAGGCCTGAGGGGCCCAGGAGGACTTCCGTTTCCCTTGGGCATGGGGAGAGGGCCGAATCAGTCATACGCCTCAGTTTCTAGCCTCGCAAGACCCCTCTCTGGTTCCATTATTTATCTCCTCTGTCCCTATTTTCCACTCACTTCCGCTAGGCTGCCATCTACGTATATTCTTCACACGTGCTCTTCCAGAGTGTGTGTTGAACTTCTGAAAAACTCCCCCTTGATTATACTTGAAGACCGTATATCACAAATAAAAACGATTCTCTTAAAGTGTGGTGGAGTCAGGAGGTGGCAGGGACTCCGTGGGGTGTGACACTCACAGAGGGTTGGGGTCGGGAGGCAGTGCTCCTAGAGGGACAAAGTGAAGAGGGAAGGGCCCTCCCGGTCAGCAGCCCAGGTGTGGGTGTGGGTGGGATGAGTCTGGGGGAAGCGATGCGAGGGGCGGGGCGGGACCCTGCTCCGGTCTGGCGATGGGTAGGTGGGCAAGCTGCAGGCCATGGGGACACACACAGTTCAGGGGTCCGAACTTGATGCGTGGGCAGGGCCACACCCCTGTGGAAGGGGTGTTGGAAGAAGACAGTTCCTGACTCCTTCTCCCCCCGTCTCTCTCCTTCCAGCGCTGGCCACCAAACAGACCTACGTCGCCTACACCAACCATGCAATCTAGCTAGGCCACCGGAGCCGCACAGGAGGAGTAGAACAGACCCTTGTGGATGGTGCATCGGGTCAGGGCCCCCCCACCGCTGCAGGGGGGCCCAGCTGATGTCCTAACTGCCCGTGGGCACCCACGGACGTGGCTTGGTGCTGAAGATAGCACAGCCCCCAGCGGTCACTGCTGGGTTGCCTGGGCAAGCCGGGCTGGTGACAGGAGGAGGATGAGGGGCCGGGGAAGCTTCAGGCCACCCCAAGACCCTGTGTCCTGGACCAAAGCCCCTCCCAGCCCCAAACCACAGGAGGCCTCCCGCGCTGGTTTTCTCTCTCCCTCGTCTCTCTCCATCCTATTGGTGACCTTCTCAGTCTGTCTCCATCCCTGTCTTTATTTTCTCTTCTCTCTTTTGTATCACCTGTATCTCTGTGTCTGTCTGCTTTTTCTGTATCTTCTTTCTTTCTGTCTCTGCCTTTTCTCTGCCGTCTCCAGCTTTCTCCTGTCTTTTCTCTTGTGCTCCACCCGGGTCTCTCCTCTTGTGCATTTTTGTTTCCTGTCCTCAGCCCCCTCCTCACCTTCATTTACATCCAACCTTTGTTCTCTCTCCCTGCCATCTTTTCCTAATTCACCAAATCTCACATGTCACAAAAGAGAAAAAAGAAAAAAAAAAAATCAAAACACAAAAAAGCCAAAACTAAAACAAATCTCGAGTGTCTTGCAAAGTGCTGCGTCCTCCTGGTGGCCTCTGTGTGTGTCCCCATGGCCCGCAGCTTGCCCACCTACCCCCGCCCGTCTGCCATGTGTCCTACCCGCCTGCCCCTCCTGCCGATGACACGGAGTTCAGTGCCTGGGTGTTTGTTGATGGTTATTGATGACAATGTGTAGCGCATGATTTTTTTATACCAAGAACATTTCTAATAAAAGTCAACACATGGTTTTGCACCCTGGCTCCACATCCACTGAGGGTCCTGCGGTGGGACCCCCAGCTCAGCCTAAAGCTGGAGAGCCTGGAGTTAGCGGGAAGGAGGAAATGGCTGATAGGGACATAGGGCTTGGGGGCAGTGGAGGCTGCTCCCTGGGCTGGCATCGGGTGGGATCTTGGAGAGTCCTTGGGCAGGGAGGGGCCAGGACACTGTGGGAGGTTCCAGAAATCAGCCCCGGTACTCCCCTAAGTAAGGGGGATGTTCTGTCCCTGTCCTCTGTCCTGCAGCCCCTAAGGAGGGTACCATTTCTGCCCTGCCTCTCCTCTGGCTCACATCCCTCATGCCTGAGCCCCACCCCCCCATCCCATAACCTGAGCCGCTCCTCCCCTTCCAGCCAGGAAACTCACCTCTTGAGAAATCGCCTTCCGGGGCTCCCAGCATCCACAGCCCTCCCCTCCTGCCTGTCCTGTCTTCAGGTCACAGGTGCTGGGATGATGTGTGACTGTCTCGGTGATGAGTGTGTGGTGCGTGGCCAGGTGGGCCAGGTGCACTGCACAGGTGTGTGTGTGTGTGTGTGTGTCTTCCCCCATTCCCCCAGCCCTTTGCGTGTCTGTTCTGTGTGTGTGTGTGTGTGTGTGTGTGCTCCTGCACCTCCATATTCAAGCTTGTTTGTCTTGTGGGACTGTCTGTTTAGGCGCACGTGGATGTGAGTCCACATCACACCCATGTCGTGAGGATGCCTGTCCTGGGCAAGTGTGAGTGCATTCACAGCAGCTGGCTTCCGTGGCAGATTGGGAGATAGGGAGCGAGAGCCGCTCAGGGGCTGGGCCCTGCCAGGGGTGAATTACAGAGCCAGTAACACGAGACTACAGGCAGCAGCTAGAGCCCGGGCTGCCTGTGCTGTTCCTTCCTGCCGCACCCCCAGGCCTGTACCCCCTTCCACCTCCTCCGCTAACTGACAGGGGGGCGGGGCTTGGAGGGACCCGGTGGGGGCAGGAGGGGACTAGGTGTGGGCGTGTGTGAGAGGTGAGGCTGGGGCATTCAATCATGCCACGTGTTAGTGCCCCTCTGTCAGCCCATCTACTCCTGGGGGGGGGCTGCACTTGGGGGTCCGTTCTTCCCGAGGGTCTGTGTGACACACACTGTGTGCGTGTGCAGCGCCTATTGTATGCTCAGTAAACGTGTGTGTAAGGGAAGGGGCGGGGAAGGAGGTCCCACACTGATCATCTTGCTTTCGAAGAATGGTCCCTGAGACTGCCACCCGGCATAGATTCTACCCAGTGCCCCAGGGTAATCAGGCAAAACTAGGGTGTCAGTCCAATAGCGTCCTCCAGAAGCTTCCAGGGCAGTATATGTGGGGGTGGGGTGGGGAGAAGCTGGATGTAGAAGTGGAGTGGGGCCTCTGATAGCACCCCAGGCCTGGGCACCTTGTTCCCTCTCTGGTCCATGTCCCTCTACAGTGATCGCCGTGCTGGGGCCCAAGTCTAGACTGAGGGTCTGGCCTAGACTGAGGGTCTGGCATGGAACTCAAGGGTTTGACGCTCAGCCCAGGACTTTCCCCATGTCCTCCACATCTGTGGAGCCCCCTTCTAGGTTCCAGGGAGAATCACCTTCCTTCCAAGGCAGTGCTGCCCCCTCTGCTCCCCTCCCTTCAAGGCCTCCTAGGGGGAGGAGGAGGCCGAGGGTCAGGCCAGGGTGGGCTCTCGGTGGGGCTTAGGCCCATCGGGCATCCCTGAGGCTTGGCCTAGTCCAGCCTGCCTGGGGCTCTGAGAAGGGGCAGGTGGGAGGGGGCGCATCTGGGCCCTGCCCTCCGGAGGCCACCAGTTGGATGGGGGAGACAGCCCTCAGGGAGCCAAACAGCCCAGAAATGCTGATGGTCCCAAAGAAACATAATTATGGGAATGAGTGGGTTAAGTGGGGAAGGCTGGGTCTGGCACAGAGGGGAGGTGTGCAGGCTCCGTGGTCCAGAGCTGGAGAGGAGGGACCAGTCCCCAGCAGGACTTGTGGAAGTCAGGCCTGCAGCAGCAGTGTGGGACGGAAGACATCCAGGCCCGTGAGGCCAGGGCTGGGATTCCACAGGTGGGCCCAGGTGGGGCCTGCCCTGATGCACATGGTGGGGAAGACCTTCCCGGGCTAGTTGGCTGCCCATCTTTGTTCTCCATCCCATATTCTTTTTTTTTTTTTTTTTTTTTTTTTTTGTGGTACGCAGGCCTCTCGCTGTTGTGGCACGCAGGCCTCTCGCTGTTGTGGCCTCTCCCGTTGCGGAGCACAGGCTCCGGACGCGCAGGCTCAGCGGCCATGGCTCACGGGCCCAGCCGCTCCGCGGCCTGTGGGATCTTCCCGGACTGGGGCACGAACCCGTGTCCCCTGCATCGGCAGGCGGACTCTCAACCACTGCGCCACCAGGGAAGCCCCATCCCATATTCTTAATTCACCAGGCTCATGGGACACCTGAGAAAGGTGGACAGATATTTGTATCTTCAGGATTTTCTATTTCACTGAGATGGGGGGTTTGCAGTGTCCCTGGCTCCCTGGACCAAGCCGGCGGCCCCCAGAAAACTTTGCTCTGCAAGAGGGGTGATGGGGTCTCCACAGGCTCTGCTCTTACCCCTCCCCTGGGGCCTCATTCTCCAAGTGAGAGGCCCAGGGGTGAGATCAGGGGCAGACCGCATGGCTGCTCTCCTCAGGGCAGGATGAAAGGATTAGGCTAGTGGAGATTTTACCCCCACCAGAACTTTTAGACTATGCAGATGCTGGGCCCTCCCCAGAAGGACTGGATCTGAGGCCCTGTGGATGGCTTGGCACAAGTGTGCTTTACAAGCTCCCCAGGAGAACGGGGGCAGTCTAGTGGGCCAGGTGAATGAACATCCCAACAACAGAACCTTAAATCAGCATCTGCATCCCTGGGAACTTGTTGGAAAATTAAATTATGGGCTTCCTCCCCACCCCCCACCCCAGGTGGGCCGAACTGGAAGCTCTGGGGGTGGGTCCTTAAATCCATTTTATAGGCCCTGCAGGTCACTTCTGTGCAAAACCAAGCTTGAGAACCACTGCCTAAGACTAACTGTGTTAAAAGGCCAATGTGTGAGATTGAAATATGTGGCAGGGCAGGGGGAGGGTGGAGTTCAGGCCTAGGGTTCCTGGGGCCTGGGGAGTTCCTGGGATGCAGGACTTTCAGTGCTAAAACCAAGAGAGTCCTGGAAAAATCTAGACAAATCTGATAAGACCCCTTTCCTTATTCATTCAACAGATATCAAGTACCTACTATGAGCCAGGCCCCGGGTGTGCAGTGGTGAATGAGCCAGGTGTGGTACCAGACCTTGGGGTTTCTGCAGCCAGTAGAGAAGAATGCCACTCGAGAGCTTTTTGAGGCTCAAAACCAAGACCAGGCTGCTACCTGCCCTGAGCAGGAGCCCACTGAGCTCCCAGGCTGCTGGCTGGGCACACGGGACACCTCTGTGGAACTCCCAGGATCCTGGGGACTCAGCTTCGGAAGCAGTATCCAAGCTTGGATACCTTCCAGCTCAGATGGGCTGGTTCTGAGTTCCAGTGTCCTATGGTCAGTTTCTCCCATCCTGTCTTCTTGGGCCCTAGAGGCAGAGGCAAGGTGGCCAGGGAGTGGCCTGTTAGCACCACGCCAGGTCCCCTGCACCACTTCAGCCTCCAGGCCCAGGGAGGGGTCCTTGGGAGTCCGCAAGAGGAGGCTGCGCTTTTAGGAGGCTGTGACCCTCCCTGGCCAGAGGTCAGACCATGGACCCTTTTTTTTGGATGCTCTCACTTTTTTTTGATGCTGCTCCCTCCCCCCAAGCCTGGGGTTTCCATCCAGTCCCTGAACACTGAGGGGAGACTGAGGGGCTCTCCCTGGCACGAGAGCCCCTCTCTACCCCTGTGCCTGCCCTGCCCTGCCCCACTGCCCCACAGGCCTTGGCCCTGGCACTCTGAGCTTCCCAGGGCTTCGACTTCCCTGCAGACACCCCAGCACCAAGCGGTACATGGTGCCAAAATCTCACTTCAGTTGGCAAAAGCATCAATTAGCATCTAATGAGGCTTCTTGCTTTATTTTTAGGTAACCTCCAAGGCCCTGCCTGTGTAATTCAGCCCGCCATTGCTCGGCAGATAATTAAAGCATGTCACCGTAATTTGCCTTTTTTTTTTTTTTTTTATAAAGCCCATAATTAGAGGGAAAAACGCCAAGAAGAGGAGGGAAAGAAAACAAAGAGAGATTGAGTTGGGGCAGGAAATGGGGCTTGGCTACCCCAGCCAGGATCCTCTGCTCCATCGGCAGGACCAGGAGCCCCATTCTGGGAGCATGTACTCCTGGGACCTCCCTAACCTCAGGGGCTGCCCCAGGGACTTCCTGCCCAAGACTCCCCCCTTGTTGGCTGCCCTTGCTTGCACTTCTGGAGTCTTCCTCTTCCAGGTTAGGTTTGGGGGAGACGAGCTTCCTGTTCTTCCAGTTCTTTCCTTATAAAACCAGCCCCAGTATTCCGGTATTCCAGAAAAACAGAGGATTCCAGTGGTCAGAAAGGGTGTGGAGTTGAAACCAGAGTAGCCCTGAGTTGATGATTCTTGAGCTGCGCTTGGGGATCTGCGAATTCTTGATACTACTCTCCTGCTACAGAGGTTTGAAATTTTCCTTAATAAATAAATAAAATCCCTTCACCGGGAAGGGGTCTGCTAACCAAGGCTGGCGCCTGGCATCTGCTCTCAGGAGCACTTGTGACTTGGTGTTCTCTCTAACTCTGAGCTCTTTACGCACCAGGAACTGCATTTCAGTCATTATTTTGGTGCCGGTGACTGGTGGTGGGCGATCCTCTTGGAGCCTGTAGGCCATGCTGGGAACAAACAGGGCAGCTACCCATGTCGTTTCAGGGAGGCCACTGCCCCCAAACATCTTCCCACCTGCCATCTCTGCCACCTCAAATTCTACCGCTAAAGCCTTAGGCTTCTGGGTCGAGGCATGTTCTCCTAAAATACGGCAATGGTTGGCAACCATATAGGCATATAGGTTTCAAGACACCAGCTGCTCTGAAGGCGTGGAACGGGGTGGTGGTGGTGGGGACGACAGGTAAGTTTTTTTTTTTTTCATTTGCTACTATTTTAGCATATATATATATTTTTTTACATCTTTATTGGAGTACAATTGCCCTACAATGGTGTGTTAGTTTCTGCTCTATAACAAAGTGAATCAGTTATACATATGTTCTGATATCTCTTCCCTCTTGCGTCTCCCTCCCTCCCACCTTCCCTATCCCACCCCTCCAGGCGGTCACAAAGCACCGAGCTGATCTCCCTGTGCTATGCAGCTGCTTCCCACTAGGAAAGACTTGATTTTGAAAGAACTTCCCAGATCACCTTAACTCAAGTAGCAAGCTTTCCCTCCACCACTTTCTGGATACCACTTCACCCCAGACATCATCTTACGTTCATGTGGTTTGTTTCTTATCTTCATCCTCCCACCAGAAGGTCAGCCCCGCCAGGGCAGGGACTTTTTGTCAGTTTGATCATAAATCACAAATGTCAATTTGATCACAGCTGAATCTAGAACAGTCCCTGGCACACAGCAGGCATATAATGAATATTGTTGAATGAATGGATTGGGGGGACGGGGTGGGACTGGAGACCCAGAGGAACCTATTCAGCTGTATCCCCACCTCCACTGCCCCCACCCCCATCCCCCAGCACTCAGCTCTATCACTGAGTTCCTGCCCAAAGTCCAATGGTTCATTTCTTCCTTGTAGCTTCCCCAGGTTTTCCCCAGAGGCCTGAGGGGAGCATGGTTGTACCACTCTGGTCGCTGGATAGGGAACTGGCCCCCATCTGCCCCCTCGCCCCCACCCCAGGATGACAGGCAGCCTGGAGTTGGAATCAGGAGACCTGGATTCTGAGTAAGGCTCGGCGGCTAACTCAACGTGTGCCGTTGGGCAACTTGCTTTCCCTTTCTGGGCCCCAGTTTCTTCATCCATTAAATGAGGTACTGAGCTCTGAGCCGTCAGAGGCTGGGTAAGCAGCCAGTGTTCCAGTGGTACAGAAAGGTGAGGCAACTGCAAAGAAGAGTCTTTTGGGGTCAGTTGCTACGGCAACTGCGCACACACTAAGGCCTGCAAATCAGGCCCTTCGTTTGGCTTCCCTAGCCCTGGTGGTCTGTGTGATTGGAGGAAGAGCCTTTATTAACGTTGTGGGCAGTGGAAGAGGATGGAGAAATGATGGGGGTTGTTGGGGAGCTGGGGACCAGTCTAGGGTGGGCCTGCCAGCCCTGCCCTCCACCACAGTGTGGGAGATGGACTCGCTCGCCAAGTAGGTATAGAACTAGATGTCTAAGCTGGGCAGGACCCCAATGACCGTGCACTCTACCCCCTCACATGTACAGTAGCCAAGGAGGAAATTGAGCCCAGAGAGTCAAGGGGTTTGTCAAGATCTGAGAGGCCCCAGAATGACCCTCCCCACCACCATCCTGGTCAACCTAGGAAGTTAGGGGAGGAGTGCTTTTCAGGGAGCCCTGCAAACCATCTTCCTGGTAAACACTGTCCTTTCTGAGCTTGTACTTGGGAAAGCAGGGGGCCAAGCTTGGAGGGCAGGAGCCACCTGTGCACGCTGACCAGGGAGGTGGACAGCTGTGCCTGGTCCTGGCTGTGCATAGGCGGGGAAGGGGACACAGAGCCACTGACGGGTCTGGGGCTAGAACCCAGGCTTTGGTCTCTGTTACTTGGGCGCCAAAGTCACACAGTTCTCCCCACTTTAGTTTCTCCATCTGCGAAATGGAGATAAATAGCTACTGAAGATGATTACAAAAGCATCGTGAAAACACAGGAGGTCGGGAGGGGACACGAGCCCACCCTGGAGCCCTGGCTGCCTTACCCTCCAGGACAATGTGCCCTCCTCTCCTTCTCTGCCCACCCACCCACCCTCCTCTGTGGTTTGGGGCTTCTTTTCTTCCAACCACTCCTCAAATGCTAGGGCTCCCTCTGGGGCTCCAGGCCAGTGTCCATTTGCTCTTTTCTTCTTCCACCTCAGTACTTTCCCAATATTCCATGTCCTCCCGCTGCATGTCCCAGCCTCCCTTGCAGTTGGGTTGAGGCCGTGTGACCAGTTCTGGCCAATGAGCTGTGGGCAGCGACAATCTCCATCACTTCCAGAAGTGCACAGGTGTACTTCCTCCAGGCTTTTCTTCTCTTGCTGCGGCAACCTTGGAAGTCACGTGTTGAGATGGTGGCACGTAAGATGGAGGTCACCTGGCTCCCTGAGTCACTGATTGGAGGAGAGCTTCTGCCAACCCATGATGAACTTTGTATGCACAGGAAATAAATCTCTTTTTTTGCTAGGATGCTGAGATTTCAGGATTGGTTTCTAAGTTACAGTTTTTCCTATCCTGGCTAATAGATCATCAAATAAATGCCAAATTTATCTCTCTTCCAGCTTCCAAACCTCCTTCTGAGCACCCCACTAGCTACAATTCTCCAGGGTTCTCTCTCTGTGAATGGCCGACGGTGGAACTCTTTCTTCCCCTAAATGTGGCCCGCTTCCTTGCTTCTCATTTTGGTGATCAACAGCCATGAAAACCAGAAACCTGAAGCTTCCTCTAGACCTCCCCTTCCCACCTCTCATGTGTGGCCAAGTCCCCACCATCTTCTCTGTCCTCTCCTCCATGCCCACTGCCACCTCTGCACCTCAGGCTCCCACCACCTCTTGCCCCTGGGTGGTGGGCACGGTCTCCCAGTGCCTCTCCCAGCTTCTAGCCTTTATCTCGGTTCTTTAAAGATGTTGCTCCCTGTCTTCCAGTTTGTTTCCAAGGAGAAATGTGCCATCATCCTTATCTTTGTCCCTTTGTATATAATGTCACTTTCCTCTGGCTGCTTTTACGTTTTTCTCTTTATCACTGGTTTTAAGCAGTTTGATTGTGACGTGCCTTGGTGTAGTTTTCTTCACATTTCTTGTACTTGCATTTTGCTGAGCTTCTTGGATCTGTAGGGGTTAATAGTCTTTGTTATATTTGGAAAAGTTTTGGTCATTATTACTTCAGAACTGTTTCTGTCCTCCCTCTATCTTCTCTCCTTGGGGGACTTCTATTACATGTATATTAGACCTTGTTCCAATAACTCAGGGATGCTCTGTTCTTTTTTTTTCTTCAATCTTTTTTCTCGTTGTGTTTCATTTTGTATAGTTTCTATTTTTTAACTTAAAAATTATTTATTTAAGTAAAATTTATTTACAATATTATATTAGTTTCAGGCATACAACATAGTGATTCGATATTTTTATACATTACAGAATGACCACCATGATATGTCTAGTTACCATCTGTTACCAAACAAAGTTATTACAATCTTATTGACTATACTCCCCATGCTGCACATTATATCCCTGTGGCTTAGTTATTTTACAACTGGACGTTTGTACCTCTT
The DNA here is from genome assembly GCF_008692025.1 of Phocoena sinus. Lineage (NCBI taxonomy): Eukaryota > Metazoa > Chordata > Mammalia > Artiodactyla > Phocoenidae > Phocoena > Phocoena sinus. Next base: position 64,088,592 of record NC_045773.1, on the reverse strand, counting down.
AATCTTCCTCACCTATTTCACTCACCCCCCAACTCCTCTCCCCTCTGGCAACCACCAGTTGGTTCTCTGTATCTATGAGTGTGTTTCTGTTTTGTTCTGTGCATTTGTTTGTTTTGTTTTTTAGATTCCACATACAAGTGAAATCATACAGTATTTGTCTTTCTCTGTCTGACTTATCTATTTTAGTTTAATGTGCTCTAGGTCCATCCACGTTGTCTCAAGTGGCAAGATTTCATTCCTTTTTATGACTAAGTAATATTCCACTGTATATGTATACCACATCTTCTTTATCCATTCATCTATGGATAGGCACTTAGGTTGCTTCCATGTCTTGAATTTAGTAAACAATGCTGCAGTGATATAGAGGTGCATATATATTTTGGGGTTTTTAAAAATTTATTTATTTTATTATTTTTGGCTGCATTGGGTCTTCGTTGCTGTGCATGGCCTTTCTCTAGTTGCAGCGAGTGGGGTCTACTCTTCGTTCTGGTGTGCAGGTTTCTCATTGCAGTGGCTTCTCCTGTTGCGGAGCACAGGCTCTACATGCACGGGCTTCAGTAGTTGTGGCTCGCGGGCTCCAGAGCGCAGGCTCAGCAGCTGTGGCGTACGGGGTTAGTGGATTGGCCGCATGTGGAATCTTCCCGGACCAGGGCTCGAACTGGTGTCCCCTGCATTGGCAGGCGGATTCTTAACCACTGCACCACCAGGGAAGCCCCTCTATTTTTGAATCAAAGTTTTTGTTTTCTTTGGAAAAATGCCCAGAAGTGGAATTACTAGATTGAATGGTAGTTCTATTTTTAATTTTTTGAGGAACCTCCATACTGTTTTCCCAGTGCTGCACCAATTTACATACTCGCCAATAGTGCACGAAGGTTCCCTTTTCTCTTGCTGCTTTTCTCTCTTATTCTTTAATTTTTGCCATTTTAATGACCATGTGTCTTGGTGTGGACTTCTGAAGGCTAATCTAGTTTGTGACTCTCTGTGATTCCTGGACCTGGATGTTTTCAGCTCTTATTTCTTCAAATACATTCTCTGCCCCTTTCTCTCTCTCTTCTCCTCTGGGACCCCTATAATTCAAATGTTAGTATGCTTGATATTGTCCCAGAGGTCTCTTAAACTATCCTCATTAAAAAAATTTTTTTTGTTCAGCTTGGGTGATTTCCGCTTCTCCGTCTTTCAGTTCACTGATCCATTCCTCTGTATCATCTAATCTGCTGTTGATTCCTTCTAATATATTTTTTATTTCCGTTATTGTATTCTTCACCTCTGTTTGGTTCTTCTTCATATTTTTCAAGTCTTTGTTAAGTTTCCCCCTGGATTCATCCATTCTTCTCCTGAGTTCTTTAAACGTCTTCATGATCATTACCTTGAACTCTTTTTTTTTTTTTTTTGGTAGGTAAAAAGTGGATTTATTTAGAGATACACATTCCATAGACAGAATGTGGTTCATCTCAAAATGTGCGAATAGCCCTGGGAGAAACACACTCCACAGACGTGGCCATCTCAGAAGGTGAGAGCACCTTGAACTCTTTATTGGGTAGATTGCTAATCTCCACTTAGCTTAATTCCTCTAGGATTTTGTCTTGTTTCTTCATTTGTAACATATTCCTCTGTCTCCTCATTTTGCCTAATTCTCTGTGTTTATTTTATGTATTAGGTATTAGGTAGGTTGGTTACATCTCCTAATCTTGGAAAAGTGGCCTTAGGCAGGAGATGTCCAATGGAGCCCACCAGCATGCTCCCATCCGGTCACCAGAGCTATATAGTCTAGGGTGCCCCCCATGTGGGCTGCACGGGCCCCTCTGTTGTGGCAGGGCTGGCTACTGTGGGCGCACTGGTGGCAGGGCCAATCCCTGGCCTGGTTGGCTGCCCCCTGCTGGTGGGTGGGGCCAGGTCCTAGGGCTGGGGCCAGCCCATTGGTGTGCGAGGCCGGGTCTGGTGTGGCTGCCTGCTTGGTCCAGGGGGTCCTTGGCCTGCTGGTTGGCGGGCAAGCCCCAGGCACTAACAGAGGGGGTGGAGGACCCCAAAATGGTACGTGCCAGCACTAGTGTCCTTGTGGTAGGACAAGCCTCCCAAATGGCTGCCGTCAGCATCCGTGTCCCCAGGGAGAGTCCCAGTTGCCTCCTGCCTCTCCAGGAGGCTCTCCAAGGTCAGCAAGTGGGTCTGACAGTCCCTCTGTGCTGGGACTCGGAGCAGGTGAGATTTTGCGTGTGACCTTTAAGAGCAGAGTCTCTATTTCTTACAGCCCTCCACCTCTCCGGTAAGCAAGCCCCGCTGGCCTTCAAAGCCAGACATTCTGGAGGCTCGTCTTCTGGATGCAGAAACCCCAGACTGAGGAGCCCAGTGTGGGGCTCTGCCCCCTCACTCCTTGGGGACAACCTGTGCAGTTGTAATTACACTCCTGTTTATGTGTCACCTACCCAAGTGTGGGCATCTTGACTATACCATGTCTCCAACCCTCCTACCATCTCATTGTGGTTCTCTCTTTCCGTCGTTAATTGTGGAAAATCCTTTCTGCTGGTCTTCAGATTGTTCTCATAGACAGTTGCTCTGCAAATAGTTGTAATTTTGATGTGCCTGTGGGAGGAGGTGAGGTCAGGGTCTTCCTACTCTGCTGTCTTGACCACACTCTCCATTGTATAGCTTCTATAGCTGTGTCTTCAAGTCCACTGACATTTTCCTCTGCAATATCCAATCTGCTGTTGTTTGTGTCCAGTACATTTTTAATCTCAGCGTTGTAGCTTTCTTTTACTCTAGAAACTTGATTGGGTCTTTAATTAATTAATTAATGTGACTGCCTCGGGTCTTAGTTGCAGCACGCGGGATCTTCGTTGTAGCATGCAGGATCTCTCGCTGCAGTGTGCAGACTCTTTGTTGCAGTGCACTGGCTTCTCTCTAGTTGTGGTGCGCTGGCTCATTAGTTGCAGCATGCAGGCTTAGTTGCCCTGCAGCATGTGGGAATCTTAGTTCCCTGACCAGGGATCGAACCTGTGTCCCCTGCATTGGAAGGTGGATTCTTAACCACTGGACCACCAGGGAAGTCCCCTTGATTGGGTCTTTTTTTTATATTTTTCATATCTCTAGTTAAATGTTCAATTTTCCCTCTACTTCCAGAACACATGGAATACAGTTATAATAACTTTTTGAATATCCTTGTCTACTAATTCTGTCATCGTGTCATTTCTGGGTTGGTTTCAATTGATTGATTTCTTTTCTCATTGTGGCCTGCATTTTCCTCTGTCTTTGTATACCTGGTAATTTCTTACTGGATTCCAGATACTGTAAATTTTACCTCCTAGGGGGCTGGTTATTTTTGTGTACATACAAATATTCTTGAGGTTTGTCCAGAATGTGGTTACTTGGAAATGGTTCAATCCTTTCAAGTCTTGCTTTAAAGTCTTATTAGATGGGACCGCAGCAGCATTTAGTCAAAGACCCCAAGGGGAGATCACCCAGGACCCGGCACCATGCAGCCAGAAAGCCACTGGAAAGCTTTAAGCAGGATGGGGCGTGACATGCACTTTTAATGACCTCTGGATGCTTGTGTGTCCAGGGCTCAGGCCACAGACTCCTTTCCTTCTCCAGCTGTACCCTCTCCCTAGGGGCTAGTCCTGTGGCTTTGACTCCCAGACTTGCATCTCCAGCTGTCTGTTCTTGCACTTGAACTTGACTTGTGTGGCTCCTTCCCCATTCCCCAGTTCTGCCAGCATAGGGGAGGGAAAGTTTTCCTTGAGCCTCTTAGGACCCCTGGCTGGGTCTGAAAATTAAACGGACAAAGACAGATTCCCAGGAGAAAAGCATACACATTTATTTAATGTAAGCTTTACATGACATGGGAGCCTTCATAAGGAAAGAAGAGCCGAAGAAACAGAACCGAGTGTTTTTATGCTATATTTGATGAAGAGAAGCCAGCTGCATAGAAATATGACAGGTTAGAGGGACTTCCCTCATGGCACAGTGGTTAAGAATCCACCTGCCAATGCAGGGGACACCGGTTCGAGCCCTGGTCCGGGAAGATCCCACATGCCACGGAGCAACTAAGCCCGTCCGCCACAACTACTGAGCCTGCGCTCTAGAGCCCGCGAGCCACAACTACTGAAGCCGGTGTGCCTAGAGCCCGTGCTCTGCAACAAGAGAAGCCCGCGCACCGAAACAAAGAGTAGCCCCCGCTCACCGCAACTAAAGAAAGCCCATGTCCAGTGATGAAGAGCCAACGCAGCCAAAAATAGAAATTAATTAATTTTTAAAAATCACTTTAGCCTCAGCTTTAAAAAAAACAAAAAGAAATATGACAGGTTAGAGAGTAAGAGGTAAGTGTAATAAACTTAGGGGAACTCAGCAGGGCCTCTTTGTTAGGTTCCTTCTTGTCACCACTATGTCTTCAGAGATGAGTGAGGAATCTCCTTTCATGGGGGAGAGCACCTGTCACATGAAGGTTTTATGACCTGTTTCAGGGAAGAAAGGTGGGAGGTAGGTCAGGGTGACCTTCCTGCTTCTGCCGTTTTTAAACACACTCAGCTTAAAATATTCAGTATGCCAAGGTGCCATATTTTGGGATGACCTGTTCTGAACCCCATCACCAGGCACCGCCACCTTAGCATGTGCAGATCCAGACTTTCGACTACCCCTCAACCTGCTCCTCCCTCTTCTCTCCTCTCAGTAAAAGGCCCCACCAGCCTCATAGTCAGAAACTATAGGATCAACCTTGACCCCCTAATCCCCACCCCTCATCCAGTATGTCAGCGAGTCCTGGTGGCTTGCCTTTAGGAGGAGTCTCAAAATCTAACTGCTCCTTCCCATCTGGTGCAAACCACCACTATCCTTATGAAATTGCACAGTTCTGATGGGACTCAGCCAATACTCAGATTGGGACTTGAACTCACTGGCTGGGACTGGAACCCACCGTCTTTTAATTAAGATTGCGTACCTAGTCTCAGGACTTAATGAAGCTCAGGTTCTTTATGTCTCAGTGCAGAAGAAATTCAGCGAGAGGCAAACTGAAAGGTAAGTGGATGTATTTAGAGAGATACACATTCCATAGACAGCATGTGGTCTGTCTCAAAAGGCCAAGAACAGCTCTGGGAGAAACACACTCCACAGAGTGTGGACCATCTCAGAAGGTGAGGGGCCCCCAAATATGGGGTGGTTAGTTTTTATGGGCTGGGTAATTTCATAGGCTCATGAGTGGGAAGATTATTCCAACTACTTTGGTGAAGGGGCGGGGATTTCCAGGAATTGGGCCACTGCCCACTTTTATGGTTGGCCTTGGAACTGTCCTGGTACCTGTGGGTGTGTCATTTAGCTAATGCATTACAGTGAGCATATAATGAGGCTCAAGGTCTACTGGAAGTCGAATCTTCCAGCATCTTGGACCTAGTCAGTCCTAACCAGTTTATGTCACATCCACAACAGCTCTGTGGCTATGTCATTCTTAAAGGGTTGTGCCCTGCCCCCTCCCCTCGTCTTTCACTTAGCCTGGGTTATTTAGGCCCCCTGCTTCAGCTCTTTCTTCCTCACACAGGTCCTATGCAGCAGCCAGGGGGACCTTGTGAAAATGTAAATCGGATTCTTTCATGCCCCTGCTTTAAACCCTCCAGGTTTCCCACCACGGTGAAAACAAACCTCAGATCTCTAGCCAAGGCCCATGAGGCTCAATGGGGTGGGGCCCTAGTGTTTTCCCAGCCTCCTTTCCTTCCTTTCTTCCCCTTTCTCTTCCCGGACGTCCCTCCCCTCCACCAATTCTGGCACACTTACTTTCACTGAACGAAGTTGTCTTCACAGAGAGGCATTTTCTGATGCCCCTCAAACGGCATTCCCACCCCCGCATTACTCCAGCCATAGATCTTATCACCCACCTGGCATCCCACCGTATACTGATTGTGTCTCTCCCAGGAGAACAAAAGCTCTGAGTGGGAGGGGACTTTATTTTCTACTAACCTTCAAATGCTTGAACCGGTGCACACGGAGATACTCTACAAATATTTATTGAATGAATGGAGTGAATGACCTTGGAATTCCAGGGACTGCTCTGACCACGAAGACCTTCTTTTGCTCTTTCCAGGGAGAGTGTTGGGGGTTGCGGCAGTTTGAGTTTTTGGAGGTGGGGAATTAAGTCTTTGGAATGGGCTCCCTTTGCTTTGTCTTCATCCCAGGCTGGGCCCTGTAGTTACAAACAAGCAAGAGTCCGCCCTATTTGTTCTCGGAGGAAACTGTAAAGTCACCACAAATTGGAGCACAGATGCGGCAGTTTTCGAGGTTAAGTGCGCTGTTTAGTTATGGAAATCAGGAGCTCCTCTAGCCCTGCTGGCTGTGCCTTTGAGGCATTAGAGAAATGTTTTGCCTAAATGTGCACCGTGGCTGTCCCAACACAGCGTCACTTTGAAGTTGAATAACCCAGAAGCCAGGAAACGTACGTTTGCTTATTATAATGGCCTTGCTGGGCCCGGAAGCAGGGCCTCATTCATTCATTCTACAAGTCAATACTGAGCATCTCTTGTGGGCCAGGCTCTGGATTCCAGAGTGGACAAGCCTGACACAGACTCTGAGGGATGGGATACATATTCTTACTGCAGGAATTACTGGGGCCTCGGGCTGCGGGGAGGTAAGGACATTCTCTCTGAGGTTGTGAGCGAGGGGGTTGAAGAGACCTGGAGTTCAGGGGAGGAGGGAGGTTGTAGAAGAGTAACTGCTGCCCGTGGGCACATCACACTCTCTCAGGACCCTTTTGATTGTCTCCCAAACCTTCAGTAACATTCTCAGGGCTTCCTGTGCACTGCTGTGCACTGCTGCAGGGAGAGGGCGTGAAATAGACAAGATGGTCACCAGACAGTGAGAGGTGAACCTAAGCAGCAAACATTAGAGAGGTGGATGCAGGCAGGAGTGACAAGTGGACATCCTGAGCCAGCTCCCACCACAGAACAGCCAAAGGTGCTCCATAAAATAGACAAGTATTTTTCAAAATGCATGTTTGTGTTTGTAGAATGAATGAATGAATGAATGCAAGGAATATCTTTAGGATGTCAAACATAAAGAGGGTGCTGGAAGCCTGAGTGTTAGGGAGCCCTGAAGCTGCAGGGAGGCCTCAGGTCCTTTGCACATATATTTCCGTGACCTAGATCAGAGTTTCTCAACAGTAGCACTATTGACATTTTGGGCCGGATTATTTTTGGTTGAGGGTGGCTGTCCTGTGCATTGTAGGTTGTTTGGCAGCAACTTTGGCCTCTACCCACTAGACGCCAAAGCAACTCCCTCCTCCAGTGTGACAACCAGAAATGTCTTCTGGGGGACAAGATTGTCCAGGCCCAGGAACAAAGGCCTAGAGGCTTGTTAAAGGCTCCACAAGGAAGAAGGAGACAGGTTGTGGGCACTCATGGTGGGGAGCTGAAATTGAGACCTCTACACACACACAAAAAAAACAAAAAACAAAAATAGGACTCTCAAAGCTACACCTTTTGTGAAAGGACAGAGAAAAAAGTCTCCAGTGGCAAAGAGAAATGATTAAAATATTTGTCTATTTCAGCTTGTGCTCTAGATAGAAACAAAAGCCTTTTTGTTTGTAACCACAGGCCTGCCCACACAGGGGTTTAGGGTAAAGGTATGCATTACCTGTGTTCAAGGAAACTTCAAGTAGTGAAATTAACTCCAAGTGTATTGGTAGCCCCTGGGGCACCTGGTTGAAGCAAAAGCAAATTCTCTTGGGAGGGACACACCCTCAGCTCCTGCTGTGCAGGAATCCCATGTGTAGAACCCAGCCAAGCTTGAGTTTGCAATACAAAATTACAAAGCACAGGAGGAAGCAACTGCTCATGAGTGAGTCAGTAAAAACAACAAATGGCCAAATTAGACCTTCAAGACTTAAGATACTGGAATGATCAGATCCAGAAGATTATAAAAACAAAAACAAACCAACAAAAACTTGTTAAAAGTGTTTAGAGAAATAAAGATGCTACCAGGAAAACCAGGCAAATATGAAAGTGAACACATGGACTCAGAAATGAAAATGATAATGTTGAAATGTAAAACCCAATGCACAGGTTAAACACCAGATTAAATACAGTTGAAGAGATAGTTACTTAACCGGAAAACAGATTTGAAGAAATCATTAGCCATAACACAGCACAGAGAGAAAAATATGAACAAGAGGAAAAAAAGACATGGGATATAGAATAAGGAATTTAACAAATGTCATCTAGGAATTCCATAGGAGATAATTGAGGGAATTGGGGGAGGCAACACTTAATGATATCGATTAGGAATTTTCCAGAAATGATAAAAAAGACAAATCCTGGGAAGGAAGCATGAAGAATTGAAGCAGAATAAATAAAGAGAAACCCAGACCTAGAAACACTGTAGTGAAACTGCAGAAATCCAAAGAGATCCTAAGAGCAGCTGGATAGAAAAAAGTCAGATTACAAATGACTCCAGGATAAAACTGGAGACATGAACACTTGTCCTTGGGAGGCCCAGAAACTGTCTAGGGAAGTGTACCTCAGGAGAAATCCTGACTACTGCCAGCATGAGCAGGTTGGGCCTCAGACTATTACTGGTAAATTATTAAAAGAAATATGATCTCAGTGTTCTCTCAAGCTGAGTCTGGTGGTTTCACAGCCCAGTCAGTGTGTGTGAGTGTGCAGGGTGGGCACACTCGGTAACCTCTCTGGTCCACAAGCTGTGGGAGGTTACTTTTGCCTGTAGAGGGCAGAGGGCCACTTTTGGAACACTGCCTGGACGCAGCTGGAGGGTGGGCAGTGAACATGAGGCAGTGTGAGAATTAGGGTGCCTGGAGTGGGCCCTGGGGGCAACAGAGACGGCCAGGAAACTAACCCACGACCTCCAGCCCTGTTTGTGGCCACTGCCTTCAAGAGACTCTGGAGGACACCAGGGGCCACTTTTCCAATCCCCAAAGGCTTCCTGGAGGAGGTGATGGGCTGCAAGAGGAAGCTGGGAACAGTGGGTTGGGGGAAAGGAGAGGTGGGTCTGGGTGTGTGCTGGAAACTGTGGAGGGCAGGAAAGAGGCTGAGAAGGCTGAGGGGAAGCCCAGGGATTGCCTCTATTTCTGGATAAGTGCATCATCTCCCACCCCCGTCACACACACACACACACCTCATACACACACATCCCTTTCTCCAGTTTTGCTATGAATTTCTCATCAAATAAGCTTCATTAATCATCTAATAACCAGATTAATTAAGGACGCTGAAAGTAAACAGCAAGAAGGTAATTTCCTCCTGATTACTGTGTAATTGCGGGAGGATGAATTCATCTGCATATGCAAAGAAGGCTCCACACACAGCGAATGACAATGAAGAGAAGTAATTGTGTATCTGGCCCGAACCCCTCCATCCCTCCCTTCTACTTCCTGCCTCCTCCAGCCACCCCCCCCACCCCCAGCCTCTCTTGAAAGCTGGTGGAGAGGCCAGCCCTGCTCCCTGCCCTCAGCCAGGCCAATCTGACTCCCTGCTTACCAAGCCCTCTGGCCCAGGCCGGCTCCTGCAGCTCCTTTCCCTCCCAGAGATGTGGGTCTCACAAAACAGAGGTTGGGAATTCTAGCCTGGGCCCTGCCTGAGTGATCTTGGCAATACACCTCCTCCGCGCTGAGTTCCTTAACTGTAAAACGAATTCACACACCCGCTCTCTGTAGCCCTCAGGAGGACTCAAGTGAGAGCTAGCGAGGGAGCCTTTTATAAATTGTAAAGCGCTGGGCCAAAGCTTACTGAGCATTATTTTTGCCTGAACCCGGTATTTGCTGAATGTGAGTTTTCAAAGGCCCCTAAGAATTCGGCCTCGTCCAGGAAGACTTCCAGTATTGTGCCCTTCAGGAGAACTGGCTTCCCTCTGGGGCAGTAATCTGCGCTTTTCTGTGGAAGAGCTGCCCCACGGCTAGATCCCCTTGCCCTGGGGACTGGGGAGGGGGAAAGGTTCCAGGGTACCTCCTCCCTCCCCTCCCCCCTCCCCAAGGCTAAGCTCAGGCTTGGGGAATGGGCACCTCGTTCTAGGGTGCCCCCTGCCCCCCAGGGTCTTAGACGCCAAATTGTTTTCTGATGGCGGCCTCTGTCTCTCCTGAACTCAATTTGTGTTTTCAAAGCAGCTTATAGACGCATTAAAAAATCTATTTTCACTCGGGATTGAATCTGTCTGGAGCGAGATCAATGCGCAGAGGCCCTCTCTCCTCCCCCTGCGTCTCCCCTCTTCCCCCGCAACCCCTCGCGTTGCCATGGAGACCGCGGAAGCCCGCCGCGCCCTACTCGACTCCCCGGATCTGCGGGGGGGGGGGCCCCTCTGCTCCCCAGCATCCTTCCAGCGCCTTCCTCCACTCCCCATCCCCGCAGTCGCGGTCAGCTTAGCTACTTGGGTCAGAAACCTGTCTCTGCCACTTAACTGCTGTGTGGTTTGGGCATGTTAGTTTACATCTCTGTGCCTCAGTTATCTCATCTGCAAAGTGGAGATAGTGATTGTACTGACCTCATAGCGCTGTCATGGGGATTAAATGACTCAAGTATACAGTACTTAGAACAGGGGTGGTACACAGTGAGTCTCCAAGAAGTGTAAGCTCTTATTACTCAAACCTCATGCCGCAGTTTTTATGGAGGGGGAAGTCCCTGTGTGCAGGTCTGTCTCTCCTTTTCCTTCTGTTCTCTCAGAGCAGCCCCAGCCCAGGAGCTCGTGGGCCTCCTGCAACTTCTCTCTCCAGATGTCCTTGGCCAGAAGCACACGGAGGGCAAAAATCTCTAGTGCTTTCCATCTGTGTTCCAATCTTTGTGAAATAGGACACCTGTGTGGGGAGAGAGGTCACCTCTCGTCACTATTTCACCACCCCTCTCTGGTCTCTGGCCTCTCTGACTGTCATCCTCTCGCCCCTGTGCTCCCTTAGTTTTGCCCTCAAGCCCTCTGGCTGCCCCTGAAGCCCCTTGCCTTTGCTCTGGTCTCCAGAGAGAGATCCTTAGTGGACAGGTGGGGCTGGGAGTGGGGAATGATTGGCCTGGCCTGGGTTTTGGATGAAGCAGATTCTGGAGCTGGAGGGACCTGGGCTGCCCAGGTCACACCCCCACTGGCAGCGGCTCCTCATTAGCAAGCACCTTTGATTCTGTGTGGCTCAGCCCAACAATGCAACAGCCCCGTGTCCCTCTGGGGAAAAAAAAACTGCCTTTGATGCCTCAGGAAGCTGTTCACACACACACACACACACACACACACACACACACACACACACACACACACACACACACACACGAGGACCAGCTCCTCTCACCAAAAGCTGGGTGAGTCTCCTTCCCCCATCATCTCCTTTCTCAGCCCCCTCCCTCCCTCTGGTACCCATGATGGGACCAGGCTGGTTGGAGGGACAAAGAAAATCCTTTCTCCACTGAACTGCAGTGGTGTCTTTGTCGTAAATCAATTGACCATACATGGGTGGGTCTATTTTTGGGTTCTCTCTTTTCTCTTATACTGGTCTATTTATTTACCCTTACACCAATATCACAGTGTCTTAATGGCTGTAGTTTTACAGAAAGTTTTAAAATCAGGTAGTTTAAGTCATTCATCTTTGTTCTTCATGATCCTCTTGCCTATTTTAGGTATTTTGCATTTTCATGTATGTTTTAGAATAGGCTTGTCAATTTCCACCAGAATCTTGCTGGAACTTTGACTGGAGTTTTGCTGAATCTACAGATCATTTTGGGGAGAATTGACACCATAGATATTGAGTCATCTCGTCCAGGAACATGGTGTAGCTCTCTATTTATGAACGTCTTCCTTAATTTCTCCCGGCATCCTGCTCTCTCTTTCAAACCCCACCGCATTCTGGCACTTGGTGGAAATTAACTTGCATCCCTGTGACTACTGTTGCTTGAAGGGAGTTTGTTGTCCGGTTGCAGCTCTTCAGGGAGACACCAGGGACGAGGTCCTGGGAGAGGGAGAGGGGCAGGTGGAGAGATCTAAGAGGAAAGGGGACACCCGGGACCCCAGCCTCAGTCCTGACCACTGAACAACCCTCTTGTGGAAAGTCTACTCTGTGGGAGGTCTCTGAGATCAGCAATTTCGCAGAACTCTTATCCTCAGTTTTCTTATCTGTGCTTGATAAATCATATTGGTGTTTGTTTCTGCCCTCAAGGGAAGACCGATGCCACCAACGTGGATATTGAACTAGAAAGCACCAGGCTCATGACTAGCACCCTCCAGTCGTGCTTTTTCCCCCCTTTTAAGGACAAACTGAGAGTGTGCCTTAGTAATCAAAGAGATGGAAAAAGAAAGATGGTATCTGGGCAGAAAGTTTGAATAGACAGTGGAGGCCTGGTCCAAGTGGCTAGCTGACTTTCTATTCCTCTTGTTACTACTGGACTTTTCATTCTCTCAATACACTTGCATTGTGTTCCGTCCATCCATCCAGGCCCCGGCACCCACAGTCCCCCTCGCCTTGGGCCTCCTTGGCTGTTGAGGGTCAGATGCCTACAGGCTGAGCCCCCCGGCTCTGCCCATTCAACTCAGCGTGTTCACCGAGGCTGGGGTGGGGGGTTCCTGCCAGCTGGTGCCCCTAAACCAGGGTGTGCTGACCCCTCCCAGGCTGGTCACTGCTCCCACCTCTACAGGCCTCTGGGTTTGGCCTTAAGTGCTAAAAGGAACTAATTAAACCGTTGGCAACTCTTGCTTTGTTTCCTAGTCACTGACTTTGTGCTGACAGAAGCAGTTTCTTCCAGATTATTCTTAAAGGGGGTGAACCCTTTTCCTACCTAACATTTTCAATACAATTACATGGAAGAGAGTGATTTTAAAATACACTTCACTAAGCACTTTCCTTTTTACTTAAAAAACACTTTTATAGCACTTGTCATGGGCTAAGAACCTTACGGATATGATCTCATTTAGGCCTCACACTCACCCTGTTATTATCACCCCCATTTTTTAGGTGAGAGGCACCCACAGGGTAATCAACCTGCCCATGGTGGGCAGCTAGCGGGGGACAGAGCTGGGATTCAAGCCCAGGCCACCTGGCTCCACAGCCTTGTGGTTCAACTCTAGCCCTGGTGGCCTCCTTGGAAACATTGCCCTTGGCCAGCTGGCCTCAGAGTGGAGCACTTGGGGGCTTCCCCTCCTGTAACCCTCTACTGGGCCTTTAGCTCCAAGCTCCAGGCCCTCTTCAGGAACAGGACTTGCCGCAGTCTGGTTCCTGGCCCACAAGATCCATGCTGGGGAGTCCCATAAGAGGCAGTTAGGCATTATGGCATTTGGCTTTGAGTAAAAAATCAGGGGACTTGGCAGGCAAAGAAGGCAATGCTCTGGATTCCTGGCACAAAACAGCTTATGTGGATACCTATTAATTAGGGATGGCAGGCAGGGCTGGCAGAGGGGGTCCAGGGCTGTGGGTTGGGGGGACTCAAAGGGAGGAAGTCCCAGGGCAGCCTGCCTGATTCACTCCCTTTGAACCTCGTCCAACATTGTCCTTCTCCCTAGCTGCTGGAGAGAGCGAGGGAGACCGAGGACACACTCAGGGATTCAGGATGCACACCAGGTGCTAAGCAGACTCCTACCTCAGGACCTTTGCACTTACTGTCACTTCTGCCTGGACCACTCTTTCCCCAGATACCCACATGGTTCACCTTTCACCTCCTTCTAGTCTCTGCTTAAATGTCATCTCCTCAGAGAGGAGCCCCCGACCACCCCATTTAAAATAGCACACACTCCCCAGGCCTCTATCCTCTGGCTTTGCTTTTTCTTCATAAGTGCTGTGAAAACATTATATGCATCTGTTGCTTATTTATTTATTGCCTGTCTCTTTCCCACTAGACTATAAGCTCCATGAGGGCAGGCACTTTCAACCCTTCTTCATTACTGTATCCTCAGTGCCTGGAACATGTCTGACATAGTATGTGTTTAATGAATACTTGTTGAATGATTGATTGGTGAGTGCTGAGAGGCTGGATGTGCTGCCCTGTGTCTCTGTGCCCACATCTCCTGGACTACACAAAGGTGAGACAGTAGTTGTTCTCCTATCTGACCGGGGAGTGTCTGCAGTTGTCAAGATAGGTTGAGTTATGCTGCGGTAACAAACAAGCCCAGTACCTCGGTGCTGAGCTCTGATTTCCCTGGATCTTTCCTCTATCTCATCTTTCTTGGTGTTTCATGTCTTTCATCTCTCCTCATGATAGGAAAATGCTGAGAGAGGGTAATGGGGCTGTGACATGCCATTGTTCTTTCTAGATCAGTCACATCTGTAGGTTGTGAGTTCTTGGAATTGCCCCTGATTGCCCTACCCTCCCAAATCTGACAGCTAGAAACTGAAGCCAACCACTTGCCCCACTTGAGTCTTTACACCTGGGCTTCTGACAGCTGTGTCCTCTTTTAAAGGAAGCGCAGAGACAGATGCTTTCATGAGCAGGGGCAAATCCATGTTGATGGCTGAATAGTTATCAGTGAACTTAGGGCCTAATAGGAGAAACAGGCAACAAGCAGCAGGAAGGCCACTTTCCCAACCCCTGCCCCCCCACCACCACCACACACACAGAGGACACAGCTAATGGGGGCCCCACCTTAAGCCAGGAGTTGTGACACACAGAGATAGGCTAGGGTGGTGCAAAGCCCACGCAGAGTGGGCGCACAGAGAAGGGGCTCCTCACCCCTGGGTGGCGGTTCAGGTATGGCTTCCTGGAGGAGGTGATGCCTGGGCTGAAGCTCAGAGGTTGCAGCTTTGAGCCTGGTGATGGGCAGGGAAGCTGCAGGAGGAGGATGGAAGGGAGGGAGAGGTAGAGGGACTGGGGCTTTGGAGCAGTGCCCCCGGCGACCCGAGGATTGAGCGAGGCTTCTCTGCAAACCCGCTGGGGGAAAACCAATACCTGGTCGGTTCCCAGGTACTGTGCCATGTTCAGAAACTCTGGAACAAAGCAGGCTTCTCAAACCTCTCTGGGGAGGGAGCAGAGGCTGCCACAATCCCCACGGAGGGGAATTTAGCAATGCCTTTCAAAATTAAAAATGGCTTTCCCTCCCAGCCTCACATCCCACACCTCCCTGAGGGCCTGGGGAGGCTCTGTCCTCTTCAGGCTCGGATGGGGTGGACGCCCTCCCCCAAAACCGCCCTCGCCTGCCTGCCCGTGTGGCGTCAAGGCCCTGTCCTCTCTCCCTCTGGGGCCTCCTGTCCTTCTGCTGCTTCCTCCTGACCCTGCGGCCACCCCAGGCATACCACCATTTCCTGACTGAGCCTGCTCTCTCCCACCCCCGGCCTTGTGGGAACCGTTCCGTTCTCCACCTGCCAGAACCCTGCTCCCATTTCAATACCTCACCAAGACGCTACCTCCTACAGCCCCAGTCAGAGCCTCACCTCTGGAAAGGGCCACCGGGAGGACACTGGAGTCACCAGGAGGGCCGACTAGAAAGGGTGGCAAGGAAGCCCATGGGTTAAGAACCTAAAGAAAGATCTGGACCAAGAGGACCAAGGAGAGCCCAGGAGGATACCTCCTGGCCCCATCTATCCTCAAGTATGCAGGAGCTGGGGGGTGGTGCAGGAGAGGGGCTTAGCAGTTACGGGGAAGGAACCAGCCAGGCTCCATAAGGCCCTGAGGTGGAGGAAGGTTCTAAGAAGATGGTGGCAGTTTGCGGAGGGAGAGCATTAGATCTGATGGGACTCGCTGAGAAGGTGGGGTGCGGGTCAGGGGCTGATGGGCAGCAGGGAAGCTATGGGGATGTTGAGGTGATGAGGGGAGCTCCCTAGAGGGGACCTCCTTTGATTGCCTGGGTCAGCTCCAGGGGGCAGTGGCTCCCAGGGGGGGGTTTTGATCAAGGGGTTTCTCTCAATCGAGGAGCAAAGCAGTACAGGGAGCAGGCTGGTCTTGGGATAAGACAAAGACTGTTGTGTTTGCGTTACGTTTGCACTTGCCTGGACCACTGTCAGTGGGATACACAGAAGCTGCTAGGAGGATCTGGGTGGCTAGAGGATGGGATGGAGGCCAAGGTGACCTTTTAACAAACATTTTATTATAAAATTTTTCAAGCATACAGAAAGGTTGAAAGAGTTGGACAGAGAACACCCATCTATCCACCACCTGAATTCTGCAATTGACATCTCACTAGGTTGACTTTATCCCACATCTCTCAGTTCACCCACCCATCTTATTTTTTGATGCATTTCAGAGTAAGTTGCAGACATCAGTATACTGCACCCCCTACACTTCTGCTTGCGCATCATTAACTAGAGCTCAGTATTTGTTTACAGTTCTTTTTTTGTGTTTGTTAGCCATGTTTAGAGATAATACTTACGTAAAGTGAAATGCACAAATCATAAGTCGATCATTCCTTGAGCTCTGAAAAATGTATGCGCCTGTGTAATCCAGCCTTTATCGAGAAAGAGAACATTACATCACTGCAGAAAGTTCCCTCATGCCTGTCCCAGAGAATCTCCACCAGAGACTCTTCGCTGTACATCTTTTGTATGACTGATGTTCAACCATCTCTGTTCTCCCCTGGAGCACATGGCTGCGGAGGGGAAGACCACGTTTCCCAGTCTTCCTTGTAGCTTCATGGTTCTGTGATTAAGTTCTGGTCTGTGGAGTGTAAATAGAAGCATTGTGAGGCAGGTTCTAAAAACCTTCCTTAAAGACAGCCGGTGTGTCCTTGGCCCCTTTCCTTGTCTTCTCTGCCTCCTTGCTGTTGCCTGGGACACAGCTATCATGGCCACCATAGTGGACCATGGAGGAGGGGACACACCCACGGTGGTGGAGCAACAAGCCAGAAGGAGCCTGGGTCCCTGAACTCTCCGGGGTGTAGGACCATCCTGGATCACTTGCTTACTCCAGACTTTCACGTGAGAGAGAAATAAACATCTACCTTGTCTCAGCCACTGTCAAATGACGGTCTCTGTTACAGTCAAACCTAGTCTTATTTTTTTGGCGGTGCCTTGCAGTGTACGAGATCTCTGTTCCCTGACCAGGGATCGAACCCAGGCCCCCTGCATGGGGAGCGCAGAGTCTTAACCACTGGACTGCCATGGAAGTCCCCAAACCTAGTCTTAATGGCAAATTTTGTGTCTTTTAAATGTTGTACTATGTGCATTTATTACCAGATTAAACAGAAAATAATAAAAAGAGGTTCTGCTGTAGAGACTGTGGCTGGTCCCTCCCACCCAGGCAGAGGAGTGATAAAGGGGCAGGTGGTTCTGTTATTTACTACTGAGAATGCGTGTCGTGTGGCAGAGGCCCAAATGAAGAGGGGCTTAAACAAGATAGAAATGTATTTCTCTGCGTGTGAAAACCCGAGCCAGCCAATACCATGGATTTGTGACCAGCTCCCACTCACCCGTATTTCACATCATGCGGTGACCACAGTTTCTGAACACTGGGCCTCACACCTGAGGTGGCCACAGGGCACTGTTACCTTCCAGGACACGTAGGTCCCCCTCTGGTCCACACCGTGGGAAACCCTCTGACACCTGCCTGGACCCTGGGCAGGGGACTTTCCCGCCTGAGGCGGAATCTTGCGAATGTGGGTGGCTCCTAACACGGACATCTCAGTCTGGACCAGCTCCTAGCTTGTGCCTGTGGGCTGGCTCCAGGCTGCCATCTCTGTCCCCAGACAACCCTCTTGGGCTTCCAGGGCCCTCTTTCTGGGGCCTTGGGGATCTGGAGGTGAGATTTCCTTATCCAGTCCCTCAGCAGGTCTGGACTCTCGTCCTCTTGCTAATGTTTGGTGATGTTCACTCGCCGAATCTCAATATTCTTAGGCCAGCCTCACTTGCAGCTGTCGGATTCCGTGTCCTCTGCCCTCTCAGACTTACCCTCTGATCCCAGCTGTGATGGTTCCACTCCCTCCTCACTCCCCCAACCAAGTTGGGGGAGTCTGAGCCTTGGCTAATGGCTCTCGTTCTGGGACCATCAGAGAGGCTGTTTGTCTGGCAAAACTACCCCTTAAAAATCGCTCTTGGAGGGGCTTCCCTGGTGGCGCAGTGGTTGGGAGTCCGCCTGCCGATGCAGGGGACACGGGTTCGTGCCCTGGACTGGGAAGAACACACATGCCGCGGAGCAACTAGGCCCGTGCACCACAACTACTGAGCCTGCGCTCTAGAGCCCATGAGCCACAACTACTGAAGCCCGTGTGCCACAACAACTGAAGCCCGTGTGCCTAGAGCCCGTGCTCTGCAACAAGAGGAGCCACCACAATGAGAAGCCCGTGCACCACAACGAAGAGTAGCCCCTGCTTGCCGCAACTAGAGAAAGCCTGTGCACAGAAACGAAGACCCAACACGGCCAAAAAAAAAAAAAAAAAAATCACTCTTGGAATTGGGGACTGTCATCAGACTGGCAACAATAATTTTAGCAATAATAATAATAACAACACTATTATCACCAGTGTCACTGGGATATTATCATTATTGTTATTAGAGCTACTGCTTTGTAAAATACCTGCAAGGTGACAGATGCCTCTCTGAGGCAGGGATTGTTTGCTCCCATTTTACAGATGAAGCAACTGAGGCTCAAAGCTGTTAACAGACACTCCCAAGGGTTGAAATCCAGGTCCAAAGCGTTTGGCTGCTCTGCAGCTGTGTTCTTCCCAAGGTCAGGAAACAGGCCTGGAGTCCAGACCAGCTCAGCTGCTTGCCAGCTGTGCCACCACGGGCAAGCCCTTTGCCTTGCCAGCCTCGGTTTCCTCACCTGAAAAAGTGGGAGGGAGGATGCCTGGGACGCAGCGACGTGATAGAGCCCTTCCTCCGTCACGGTGTGATCCTCCCGTCTGTCTGCCGGGCTCTTCAGAGCAGGGCTTCCTCAGGGCCTGGATCCCCATAACCTCAGTCGGTGCTGCGTCTTGATAGATAGACACACCTTGGAGGGACCCAAGGGTGGGGAAAGCGGGTGTCATAGGGGCTCCTTAGGGTGGGATGGGGAGGAGGACCCCATGGGGAGGGTGTGGTCTTGAGGGGAAGGACGGGACAGAGATCTGAAGAAGCTGGGATGGCAAGAAATTGGGGCAGAGAGAGGAGAGTTTCAGCTCAGGCCAGAGGGCCCTGGGCAGCCTTGGGGAGGTGACTCTGGGTAGCACGCCGCCACAGAACAGGCCAAGATGCAGGGGACCACGACATGGGGGTTTTAGCATGGGGTCCCCTGGCCCCGGCTGGCAAACCCACCCCCTCAGGAAAGCCTCCCCCACCACCCTGGATTCCTCCCGCCCCTGCACCCTGACAGCACACAAGGTGGGGGAGGGGGGGAGCAGTGGCGACGGGGAATCCAGGGCCATGAATTGCAGATAAACCTGTCAGCCCTTGGTGCAGCCTTTGGGGTGGGGCGGGTGGCAATTTAGAGAGCAAACTCTAGGTTGTTTACCCAATGGAGAATCTCAGGGTGGTTATTTACTTTTCTGCGATTCTGGGAGGGGGAGAAAATGAGCACGGAGCCTCGAGGGGCCTCAGCAAACAGAGGAGAGGCGTCTGTGTGTTAACTGATTCTGTCAGCGGGCTCCCGGAGGCGATTGGCATGCACAGCGGGTGTGGGGAGCCAGAGGGAAATGTGGAATCAGTGAGGCCGGGCCACCATCCACCAGCCCACTAGATGAGGAGACTGTGGTCTAGATGAGGAGACTGTGGTCCAGAGAGGGGAGGTCACTCCTCTGAGGTCACACAGCCCACCAGAGCTGGACCTGTCCACGGGGCCCGGGTCCCAGGATGGGGAGGAGGACCGTGGAGGGGATGCATTTCTGGGTGAGGGGCTGGGGCTGCTTAGCCACTGGGCACCTGGGGCCAGGCTGGGCACTGCTGCCGGAGCCCCGCTTTGCTAGCTTTGGTGTCCGGGACCCTGGCAGACGTGGGCTGTAGTCCCAGACCTCTCGGCATCTCTGTTTCTCCGACTGCAGTGTGGGGATGAGAAGATTCAAGAAGGTTCGCTAGCTGTCGAGGTGTGCCTGGGAGGTTCCCAGGTACTGATGGAGTTTTGTAGAATTTGAAGAGCTGACTAGAAACGCGGAGTGTAATCATTTCCCAGCCTCGTTTTGGAGGTCGGCACGATTCTGTTTTGAACAGAGAGGTCGCTCTGTGCCTCAGTCCCCTCACCTGTGAAATGGGCACGATACTAAAAGTACCCGCCTCAAAAGCTGTTGTGAGGGGGATGAATCAGGTTCCCAGTGAGTGCTCAGCACCGCTGTTACTCTGCACCATCTCTGTGCCGAGGACCCAGGGACAAAGTGATACACCTTCTACTTTCCGGGGCTCAGTCCTCAAGGTGTGGTCCCAAGACCCTTTCGGGGGGCTGAGAGGTCAAAACTATTTTCGTAGTGATACGAAGACATGTTATTCGCCGTTTTCACCGTGTTGATATTTGGAACCGATGGTGCAAATCCATAGTGCTTAAAAATGTTGTTGCCTTAGCACAGATCTAGGTGGTGGCATCAGACCGCACCTGGAGTCATGGCATCCTTTACCAGCAAGCATGACAGGAAAGGAAAAAGCCAGTTTCACTAAGAATGTCCTTGATGAGCCAATAAAAATCATTAACTTTATTAAATCTTTGCCCCTGAGTACACATCTTTTTAATATTCTGTGTGATAGAATGGGAAGCACATAGAAAGCATTTCTGCCGCATCCTGAAGTACAGTAGCCCCCCCTTCTATGTGGGGGATACGTCCCAAGACTCCCAGTGGGTGCCTGAAACCACGGATAGTGCTGAACCCTGTATATAGTATGTTTTTTCCTGTGCATACATACCTATGATAAAGTTTAATTTATAAATTAGGCACAGTAAGAGATTAACAATAATAAAATAGAGCAATTAGAACAATATACTGTAATAAGAGTTACGTGAATGTGGTCTCTCTCAAAATATCTTATGATATAAAAGTAATGTCTTTTCCATCTCAGCACACACTGTGGCCATAACGTTTGCAGTTTGAGGTGTGACAGCAAAACTAGCACGAGGTTCTTTTTCCTTCATCACAGTTTCACCAATAGAAGATTCATTCTGGAACTTCCCTGGTGGCACAGTGGTTAAGAATCCGCCTGTCAACGCAGGGGACACGGGTTTAATTCCTGGTCCGGGAAGATCCCACATGCCGCAGATCAACTAAACCCCTGCGCCACAACTACCGAAGCCCGCACGTCTAGAGCCCATGCTCTGCAACAAGAGAAGCCACCGCAGTGAGAAGCCCACGCACCGTAACGAGGAGTAGCCCCTGCTCGCTGCAACTAGAGAAAGCCCGTGCGCAGCAACGAAGACCCAAAGCAGCCTAAGTAAATAAATAACTTAAAACAAAAAAGATTTGTTCTTACTGTAGATCTTAGCAACCTTAGCATACGATTTTTTTCTTTTCCGATCCAGTTGAGAACTTTCACCTTTTCACTGTAAGGAAGCACTTTACGGCTTCTCTTTGGTGTATCTGAATTGCCAGCATCACTGCTCCTGTGCTTTGGGGCCATTATTAAGTAAAATAAAGGTCACTTGAACGCAAGGACTGTAGACTGCGATAAGGATACCTTGACAGTCGATCTGGTAACTGAGACGGTTACTAAGTGACTAACAGGTGGGAAAGGCTGGACAAAGGGATGATTTAGGACCCGGCTGGAGGGAGTGTGATGATGAGAGGTTTCATCACACTACTCAAAATGGTGAGCAAGTTAAAACTTATGAATTGTTTATTCCTGGAATTTTCCATTTAATAGTTTTTGGACTGCAGTTGACTGTGGGTAACAAACTGAGAAAAGTGAAACCATAGATAAGGGGGGCACTATTGTTCAGTAATTGTCTCAAAGAATAGCACGTACGTGATTGAATTGTAAGCTGAAACAGCCTTTTTTTTTTTCATGGGGGCACCAATTTTACTTAAAAAAAAACAACAACTGTAGACAAACTATAGATTCTCAGTCTCGGGCATTTGACATACGTGTTCTTGAAAATGAACGAAGGGAACTTGTCACTTCAAGGAAAACAACTGACAGTATTTGTTGCCAGTGGTAAAGTTTGAGATTTCAAACAGAAATTTGGATTTTGGACAACTTTTATCTACTACTATGAGCCTCCCAATACTTCAAGACTTTTGTCTCTAAATGACCAATGCGTGATGTCACAAAATCATCCATGGGTAAAAGATTCATTCAAAGTGCAAGATAGACCAGTGGATTTGAATGTAACAGAATTAAGCAACTGAAAATTTTCAGATTCCAGAATCTACCACATGTCAAGGTTTGGTGTAGTATCAGAGAAGAATGCCCACAACGGAAAAGGCTACCAGAATTCTCCTCCTTTTCCACTCCATATCTGGGGAAGGCCAGATTTTCTTTCTCTACATCAACCAAAACAACATATTGCAGGAGACTGAATGTAGAAGCAGATATGAGGACCTAGCTGCCATCTATTAAGCCAGACATTTGAAGAGATCTGCAAAAATGTAAAACATGGCTACTCTTCTCTCTTCTGTTTTGTCTTATCTTTTTGCAAAAATATATTACTTTTATTAGCATGTACTGAGTTTATGGAGAAAAATCCCACATACTGGGATGGGTGTTAGAATTGTAACTGGACACAGAATGGATAGTGGTTGGCCAACAAGCTCTGATGGGTACAGACATCTTCTCTTGGAGAACCTGTCTTCTCCTGTGGGCCCCTCCAAGCCAATGCCTCCTAAGTTGGTTTGAACTACCAGCTTCTCTCCTGATCAGTAATTCCAACTGCCTGGTCCAGTTTCACCTTTAAACCACAGGCCCCAAACCCAACCAACCAAGACGAGCTTCTCTTCATAGTTCAATAACCCTTCAGTTCCTTGGCCATCCAGATTGGAAATAGCAGCCCACTTTCTCTCTGTTCCCCGCATCCAATGCCATGCTTCTGCCCTGGCGATGTCCTCCTAGGGCAGTCAGCTCTGCTTCCAACTCTCCCACTGCTCCAGCCCAGATCCCCATGCCACCTCGCTGCCTCTAGCCTCTCTCCACTCCACACCGGGCCAGATCTGTCTAGGACACCCTAGACATCTGTTCATGGTGCTTCCTGATGTTGCTGTTCCACCTGGTCTGGCACAGTCGACCCTTCTGGCCTCTTATCCCATTCCAGATTCTGATCCTCCACATCTTCAAACCCCCTAGGGACCCAGGCTCACATGTGTGCACATGCGCCCCACATGCCCTTCTCTGCTGTCGCCCGGGTGGACCACTCACCATCCCCATTCTGGGGACACTTCCTATAACTTCCTTGCCTTTGTATCTTTACCCGTGTTGCGCCCACTGCCAGGATGCCTTTCCTGCTCAAGTCCTAGTTCAGATATTTTGGTCGCAAACGTTAAAAAGAAACAACAGGTCCCAAGTGGAGTCACTTACACTAAGCTCCATCAAGACTTAATAACTAACCTGATTGCAGTTTCAGCCTCTCCCAGAAGTAGAATTTTAAGCCAACTAGTCTGGAAATTCCTGATCAACACTAGTGAGGTAATCTGATGGAAGGTGGTCTTGCCTTTGCACAAGGCACCGGCTCCATGCCACCCCTTCGTTCATCCTCAGGACTGGCTGCCTTGTGGGAGCTAAGTTTTCAAGCCCTGCTGGCTCCACCTGATTCTCTTACAGAGGATGCTGAGGCCCAGAGACCTCTGCCAGTGTCAGCTGCCGTGCCCATGGGGGCCGGGCCCAGGACCCCTGACCCTTTGCAGAGCGCTGCCAGCCCCATCCTCTCCTTTCCCTCCCACCCCAGGACTTGCTGGTGGCTGGGCCTCTCTGCCTCAGGAACATGGCCCCTTTCCCCTCTTCCCAGCTGGCTCAGGACAATATCCAGTACATAATATGTTGCCCATCGATCGGAAGTCACTCGGGCCAGGGCTGATAGATGGCCACAGACAGCTGGGCAGGCGGGTAGTGAAGGGCCAGCTCTTTGGCAGGGGCGTGGCTGGCCCTGGGCTTTAATCCCCTAGCCTCCTTGACAAGGCTCCAGCTCTGGTGACAGGAGGGAAGACCGATGAGGCTCTGAGGCCAGTGTGGGGGGGTGGAGCCCCGGGTGGGAGGGGGTGGGGCGCACAGACTTGGTGAAGCTCCTTGGGAGCTCGGACCCCCTTCACTCCCATGGGCCCCCTCCCCAGGCACGCCTCCCTTAGGGACGTCCCAGAGGAGCTCTCACTCCCCATCCCCACCCCTGCCCACCCTGCACGGCATATTCCATAACGTGTACCTGTCCTGTGGGCCTGAGGCTGTCTGCATCTCTAAAATGAAGCTGCTTTGAAAGTAGAGAAAGACACAGGGAAGAGTGCATGCCAACTCAGTATCACCTTATTTGGTTTTCATAGCAGTCAGGCTTGATAAATATCATGCCCATTCTACGGACAAGGAAACAGGCTCAGAGAGATGTTTAACAATTAGAGCTGCTCCATCATGGGCCGGACTGGACCAGGCAGTCTCATAATGTGAGTTCTCCATCACTTCGGGCATTCAAGCAGAGGCTGGAGGACTAGCTGTTGAGGGGCTATGGAGGAATTCCTGCACAAGGTGGGTTTTGGACTACACAGCCCTAGGGTCCTTCCCAACTTTGAGGGAAGCAAGGAATGAACTAGATCTGGGGGGCAGGGCCCTGGCCCCAAGAGGAGGGATCGCTAAGTGAGACATGGCTGCAAAGTCCGTGGCTTACAAACCACGTCTGCAGACCCCTGGGGCACTCTGGATGCCCTGCAGATTCCACAAATGTTTGACTCAGGTTCATTTACAATACCATTTTTTATGATAAGACATGATTTCCAAACAAATATAGGCTGGCAATTATGTTACACAACTTTGAACCCATGCGAAATCACCAGAAAGCTTGCTGCGCGTGGATCTGTATTTAACTGAAGAGCATTGCAAGGAGAGATAATAAACAGAACCTTCGTTTAACTTGCAATTACTTATCTGCATGAATAAGTAATAATGTACAGCAGAAACAAAATGTGGAAACAGGTTGGAGGCTGAGGACAGAAACCATCACTGAATATCCCTTAGTTTTATCTTATGTTCAACCAAACAGGCTTGTTCTCATCTAATCTTATTGTAATTGTTCTCTGTTATTACAATCAGAATATGGCATCCGTGTGAGCGTATCAAGTGCATTTGTACTAACAAAATCTGACTTCTATCTGTTTTGCAACGTGGTGATTCTACTTAGATTTCATTTGGGAAAAGAGCTCGGCTTTGAAAATCCTGGAATTTCACCATAGCCAAGTGACCAGGCTGCACCCTTTCC
The DNA here is from genome assembly GCF_008692025.1 of Phocoena sinus. Taxonomy (NCBI): domain Eukaryota; kingdom Metazoa; phylum Chordata; class Mammalia; order Artiodactyla; family Phocoenidae; genus Phocoena; species Phocoena sinus. Next base: position 64,063,447 of record NC_045773.1, on the reverse strand, counting down.
AAGCAAGGTGGGGTGAGGTGGATGGGATCTGGGTTTATAGCCCCTGCCTCACCTTCCACGCAGGCTGCAGCCTCGGCGAGCCTGGCCCTTGGCACCCATGGTGGACCCCTGACTCTGAGCCCCAAGCCCATGGCCAGTGGCCGGGGAGGAGCTTGACGGGTACACTGTGTGGGCAGGGATGAAGAGGGGGCCACTGAATGAACAAGCTTTCCTAGGAGGGAAGGCCAAGACAGAGGCGGTGGTGGTGGAGGAAGCTTGGTCACCCACAGAGAAGGCTGTGTGCTGCTTCCTGACATAGGGAGCTCGTGTAAGCAAAAGAGGTGCGGGAGCAGAAGACACCGGAGGGCTTGTGAAAGACAAAGACGGCGAGAGTTTGAGCTGGTGAAGGGAGAATAGCACCCTAAGTTAAGAGACTGCATGGGCAAAGGCGAAGACGTCAGACTGAGCAGGGAACATCAGCAAAGGGTGTCTAAGCTGGTGTGACTGGCCTGGAGGAGCCCGTGGGGTCGGGAAGGAGAAGCAGAGGGACAGCAGGTCACGAGGGAGCCAGTGCTTTGCCAGGTGATGGGGAGGTTGAGGGGGCTGAGGCCAGGGTGCCCACCCAGGTGGCGCAGGAGGTGGGGGATGCCAGGGTCCAGAGGGGTTGACAGAAATGTGTTTCCTCTGCCCCCCTTGCCTCCTCCAACATGCCATACTTTCATCTGGGCTCACCCCGCCCACCTCCCCACTTCTAATCTCACTTAGTACGGCAATTAAATTTAAAAGGCCCATCAGCCTGGTCCCTCGCAGGCCAGGTTCTTCCCAGATAGAATTATTTGATAGACTGGATGGCAGCTCTGCGGGCTCCAGCTGGGGCTGCAGACCCACCGAGGCAGAAAATTAATAAACACGGCGGCTGCCCCCACCGCCCTCTGGTGGCTGTGCCTGGACTGTCTGCTCTCTCTCCCCTGCCATGGAGGGGGCTGGCAGGGACATTTTTCCAGGCAGAGGGCACGGGGGTTTGTGGGAGGAGGGACAGGAAAGCCTCAGGAACTTGGCAGATCATCTTGGGGTATTGGGGACGCTCTGGAAGCCCCATCTGCCACTTTTTAGATGAGCGGCATGGGACAGGTTACTTAACCTCTCTGGCCTCAGTCCACTCATCCGTTTAATGGGGTCATGGCAAGGCTCATGGAGGTGATGTATGTAAAACATTCGGCATGATAACCAGCCCATGGCAGGAGCTCAATAGACAAAAGTTTTTCCCTTTCCCTCAAATAATCACCACTGCTGTGCTGAGCTCTGGCCACCTGGCTGGGGGAAGGGGTGAGTGGGGCGTGATAACCAGGTGGGTCCTGACTTACCCGGCCTAAAGACTCACAGGTCTGTGGGAGGACTGGAATTTGGGGCTGCGGCATCAGGAAAAAAGGCCCCCACGTCCAGCAGTATGGGTGGGAATCTCACTCCCATAGTGTATCTCTGGGTAGGTCACTTAAGCCTCTTGGGCCTCAGTTTCCTCACCTGTAAAGTGGGCACAACCACCAACTTCACATAGTATTATTGTGAGACTTGGTGAGTTGACAAGGCTGAGTGCCTGGCATAGCAGTAGGTGCCCTGGTGATTCTGTCAGCCCTCACGTGGGGAACCCCCCAGGGAGAGCAGCAGCTTGGAAAGGGTGGTGGGGGACCAGGAGAGGGGGAGGCACACTGCCAAGGAAATGTGGAGTGTGATTCTGGGGGACAAGGGCCTGGCCTGAGTCCCAGGCTTGTGTCTGGGGGCAGTGGCTCACCCCCTGCCTCCCTCCCCACCTTGTTCTACATCCAACCTCCCTCCTTGGTGGGTGGTGGGTGAGGTGTGAAGATGGGGGGGGGAATCTGTGGGAGGGGGAGTCCTGACCTGGGATCCTCGTACTCATCTAACAAATATGGATTGAGCTCCTCCTGTGTGTCAGGCACTGCTCTGGGTGCTGGGAACACAGCAGTGACTACAGCTCCTCGTGGGGCTGACATCCAACAAAGGCTTAAGTGATGGGGGGGGGGGACTTTGTGCAGTGGCGGGAGGGGGGCAACTTTTCACGTTGGGGCCATTAGGGACGGCCTCTCCGGGAAGGTGACATTCGAGAGAGCCCTGAAGCAGGCGGGGGAGCCTTGTGGATATCTGGGGGAAGAGCATCCAGCAGGGGGAAGAGCATCCAGCAGAGGGAACAGCCAGCGCCAAAGCCTGAGGTTGGTCTGTTTGAGCAGGAAAGAGACTGAGGAAGTAGGAGTGCAGTGCTTGAGGGGAGATGGCGGCGGGGAGCTGAGGTCAGGCGGGTACTAGGGTGCAGGTCTTGTGTGCACTGTTTCACTCAGAAGAAATGGGGAACAGGGGAGGGTTCTGAGCAGGAGAGGGACAGGATCTGACAAGGTTTCGACGGGTTTCTGTGGCTTCTGAGCGGAAATTGAGTGGAGAGGGCAGACCAAGGAGCCAGGGACCAGTGAGGAAGCTACCTGGACTGTCCAGGTGGGAGGTGATGGGGCCTGGATGAGGGTGGGGACAGTGGAGGTAAGAGAAGGGCTGGGATTCTGGATTTTTTTGTTAAATTGAGATATGGTTGATGTACAACTTGATATGTTTTGAGAGTAGAACCGACTGGAAGCACAGACCCAGGGTTGAGTCAGGGGTGGTCTGTGTCCCTCAGGCCTCCCATCCCACAGTCCACCTCCCTCAGCACCTCGACTCTTAGTTGGATCACTGGCAGGAACATTCAGGGGCCTTCTGGAGGCAGCCTGTGGTCTGGGAGAATCTTCCACTGGGGCCTTTCCCTTCTGTTCATTACCCACGATCCTGCAGTGAGGGGTAGTGAAGGTTCTTTAAGGCTGAGGCGGGGTAAGGGAGGAGGTGCGGCCTTGGGGGACAGTGTCCCTACTGGGGACCCACAGTCTCCTCACCCCCAGCCTTCAGTCGGGCACCCCGATCCTGACTGTCCAGAGCCTGGATGCCACCCTAGGCCCCACATCCCAGCCTGGCTCCCGGACCTCCCCCCTGCCAACACCCCAGCCCGCTACAGTTTGGGAGGGACACGGGAGCCGCGGGGCGCAGGCCCAGGAGGGACTATCGCAACCACCAGCCCTGAAAGCCAGCAAATTGCCTGGTGCGCTCAAACTTGCCATTTCCCGTGCTCTCCGGGGCCCCGACAATTATGTGGAGAGAAATCAGCCTTGTTTTCCTTTTTCCTCACAAAGAAAGAAATGAAAAGGTTTCCAAATTGCTTTCAAAGAGGGGGCTCGGCCCTGTGCTTCCCGCGGGCGTCTTTCCGAAGCTGCCCCCACGTGGGCTCCGCGCCAGGAGGGGAGTGTGGAGACAGGGCAGTGCCTCCCAGACAGAGGTCCCAAGACCACCCGAGGCCTCTGGGGTCTGGCTGAAATACAGATTCCCCACGTCTAACCTCCTGGGTTAGATGCTCTATATCCGCATTCCTCGGTATCTCTCTACCTATCACCCCCAACCCCCAACCCGCCGATTTTTGAAGATCACTGGTGAGGGGTATGTTCTGAGGTTTACTTTGCAATCTACATGTTAAACTCATAGTCCTTGGGGACCTTGACAAGTTCAGAGGTGATTGGGGCAGAGAAGGGGAGAGGTGAACGGGGTAGGCTGGGGGAGAAGCCGCCCACCAGTTTGGGGGTGCTGGAGAAGAGGTTAGAGTGTGCCTCTTCACACACTCCCTTCCTGCAACTCACAAATGCTGGCTGCAGAGAAGCGGAAGGAAGCCTCAGGCAAGGGGACCCAGCATGCGCAAAGACCCTGAGGTAAGAGAGAGCCTGCATCTTCAAAGAACTGAGGAAAGGCTAACACGCCTGGGATGCAGAGTGAAGGGTTGCAGGTGGGAGAGGAGGCTGGCTGATGGGCCAGTGGGATGGGAGACCCTGCCTTTGAGGAGTTTGGCTTTTGTCCAAGACCACTGGGAAGCCATGAAAGGTTTTCAGCAGGAGAATGACAGGGTCAAATTAAAACGTTAAAAAGAAAATTAATGTATGGTAAAAAAATGGACTTTGGGGCGGGGTGTACTGTTCTGTGAGTTTTCATACATATTAAATTTCTGTAACTATGATCACAACCAGGATTCTGAACAATTCCATCAGCCCCAAACTCCCTTGTGTTGACCCTTTGTAGTCACCCGATCTTCTGCAACCACTGATCTGTTCCCCCTACAACCACTGATCTGTTCTCCATTGCTGTAGTTTTGCCTTCTCCAGAATGTCATGTGAATGGAATCTTATATACATAACCTTTTGAGATTGGCTTCTGTCACTCAGCATAAGGCCTTTGAAAGTTACCCAAGTTGCTGAAGCAATCGTCTCTTTTTATTGCTGAGTAATATTCTAATTGAATAAATATGTTGTTTTAGTTCTAGTGTTTGGAGATTTACCAGTTCCCTTGTTCATTATTAACTTTTAATTTAATTCCATTATGGTCAGGGAACATACATTGTATAACTCCAATTATTAAAATTTGTTAAGATCTATTTTATGACTCAGGATATGGTCTGTATTAGTGAATGTTCTATGTGCCCTTGAAAAGAATGTGTATTCTGTTGTTAATGGGTAGAGTGTTCTATAGATGTTAATTAGACCCAGTTTGTTAAGGCTGTTGTTCAGTTCTATATCCTCACTGATCTACTTTTTCTATCAACTGCTGAAAGAAGAGTGTTGAAATCAACTATGATTGTAGATCTTATCTATTGCTCTGTTCACTTCTATCAGTTTTTGCTTCATGCATTTTGAAGCTCTGTTGCTAGGTACATACACTTTTAGGGGTGTTACCTTGGTGAATTGACCCTTTTATCATTATAAAATGTCCCTCTTTATCCATGGTAATTTTACTAACTCTGAAATCTACCTTGTCTGATATTAAAATAGCCACTCTAGCTTTCTTTTGATTACTGTTTGCAAGGTATATCTTTTCCCAACCTTTTACTATTATGTTACAAAGTAGATTTCTTTGTAGACAACATATTATTGTCTTGTTAGTATTTTTATTCATTAAATAACTCTGATTTTTAATTGGTAAGTTTAGATCATTTATATTTAATGTAATTGTTGATATGCTTGGGTTAGAATTTCCATTTTATGATTTGATTTCTATTTGTAACCTCTGTTATCAGTTTCCGTTTCCCCTTTTCTGCTTTCTTTTGGGTTATTTGACTATTTTTCTGTATTATGGGGTTTTTTTAAATTTATTTTTTATTGACGTATAGTTGAATTACAGTGTTTTTTTGTGTTACTTTAGGAAGGCTGAGTAGAATCTAAACTATTTTCCTAAGTTTTCACAAGAGCTTCTTGAGACAATACAGACTGCCTCCTAAGTCTATCAAAGAATCTGTCTAGATTCTCATTTTTTAGACTTCTCAGAGAAACACAAGCTACCACTTGAAAACACACCATTTTATTTTACTGTCTGCATGCCTTTGAGGAACTGGGTCCACCTGGATTTCCCTGAGCTGGGAGGAAGGTGCTCTACTTAAAAAGCTATGTGAACTTCCTCCAGACTTTGGTATCCCATTTTGCAGATGCTGACTTCACTACATCGTGAAGATTTTCCACGAGAACTTTTGCCCTGGGAATTAGGGATCTAATGTCTGCTCTGTCCTTGGATTTCTGGGGTCCCTATAAAAGTTTCTGAATCCATTGCCATTCTTACAGAATCATACTAAGTTGACCACATTTTCTCTAGTCCAATGATGATAAATCTTTTCCTCTCAGAGATATGAAGTTAGGAACTTTTTTATTTTTATAGAAGCACAGTAAAAACTAGTATATTCAGCATTCTCTCAACAGAAACACCATTAGCCAGCACTTCTTCAATCTATCACACTATAAGTTAATTGAATCAGAGCCAAAAGAGCCCTTAGAGATAGATCATTTAGTCTAGCTCCTTGTTTTATAGACAAGGAAACTGCAGCGGAGAGAAGTGAAGTGATTTACCTCAATCCAACAACAAGGCGTGAGTGAGACTGGACCAGACCTCTGTGTCCCTGGCACTCAGCCCTGTGTGCTTTCCAGATCCTAGATTAATGTTTATGCGCCTCTAAGGTGCTTTATACAGGTAACCCTGACACATCCTATGGTTTCAAAATGCTGAATTCAGCCTTAGTGCTGCTTAGATTGTTATATTATAATCCTTGCGAATAGTGATGCCACAAGTGTGATCTATGTTACCTATGATAACTTGGCTCATTGGAATATTTGGTTAAATGGAACATTTCATTTTCTAGGCATGCCTGGTACACAATAAGCATTTAATATAGTATTCACTGATTTAAGTTGTTGCTAGTAACCGAATTTTCTGTACTTTTAATTTTTTTTTAACTGGGGAGTGTTTTTTCCCTGGCTTTTGATTTATTTTATTTTATTGAAGTATAGTTGATTTACAATGTTGTGTTAATTTCTCCTGTACAGCAAAGTGATTCAGTTATACATATATATATATATATATATATATATATATATATATAGATTCTTTTTTCATATTCTTTTCCATTAGAGTTTATCACAGGATATTGAATATAGTTCCCTGTGCTATACAGTAGGACCTTGTTGTTTATCCACTCTATATATAATAGTTTGCATCTGCTAATCCCAAACTCCCACTCCATCCCTCCCTGTACTTTTAATTTTTTAATATTTATTTATTTTTTTCCTGAAAAAGAAAAAAATTTATTTTATTTGTTGTTTTTAAAAAACTGAGATATAACTGACATATAACATCATATTAGTTTCAGGTGTACAACATATTGATTTGATATTTGTATCTATTGCAAAATGATCACCTAGGGGACTTGCCTGGTGGTGCAGTGGTTAAGAATCCTCCTGCCAATGCAGGGGACACAGGTCCGATCCTTAGTCCAGGAAGATCCCACCTGCTGCGGAGCAACTAAGCTCGTGCGCCACAACTAGTGAGCCTGTGCTCTAGAGCCTGCGAGCCACAACTACTGAGCCCATGTGCCACAACTACTGAAGCCCGCGAGCCCATGCTCTGCAACAAGAGAAGCCACCGCAACGAGAAGCCTGCGTACCGCAACGAAAAGTAGCTCCCACTCGCCGCAACTAGAGAAAGCCCGCGTGCAGCAATGAAGACCCAATGCAGCCCAAAATAAATAAATTAAAAATAAATAAATTATAAAAAAATGATAAAAAAAATGATCACCTACAATAAGTCTAGTTAACATCCATCACCACACGTATTTCCAAATTTTTTTTATTGTGATGAGAACTTTTAAGACCTACTCTCTTGGCAGCTTTCAAATATACAATACAGTATTATTAACTATAGTCATTGTATTATACATTTCATATGTTCTTGTTAAGAGGTGAGTCTAGTGATTACAATATACATACTTCCCTTCACTGTCTACTTAGCAAAGTTTGTTTGAACAAGATCATCAGGCCACAGTGTGGAGATGCAGGGAGATCGGTTAGGATTAGTATTGCCGGTTTTTGCAAATAAAAATACAAGACGATCCTTGAAATAGTTCAAGGATTTCAAGGAATTTTAACTAGAAAAGGACGTTAAAAAAATACAGGGGCTTCCCTGGTGGCGCAGTGGTTGGGGGTCCGCCTGCCGATGCAGGGGACGCGGGGTTGTTCCCCGGTCCGGGAGGATCCCACATGCCGCGGAGCGGCTGGGCCCGTGAGCCGTGGCCGCTGAGCCTGCGCGTCTGGAGCCTGTGCTCCGCAATGGGAGAGGCCACAGCAGTGAGAGGCCCGCGTACCGAAAAAAAAAAAAAAATACAGGCTGTTGAGTTACCCTTGAATTTCAAATAAATAATTATTTAGTATATCTCATGTAATATTTGGGATATGCTTATATTTTAAAAAAATCATTGTTTATCTGAAATGCAGATTTAATTGGGCACTCTATATTTGATCCAGTAATCCTAGTTCAAATCCAATTTTGAGTGCCCAGAACTAGCTTGGTGGTGATGAGATGAATGCAAGCAGACTAATCTAGAAAAGGCTTTGGAGGCAAAATCTAGAGGACTCGCGATAGATTGGACATGGGGGTGAGGGATAGGAGCAAGGATGACCCCGCGCTGGTGTGGGACCTGTGCCCTCATTGGATGGAGACTGGTACCCGTGCTGCGATGGGGAACCCAGGAGAAGGAGCGGGTTGAGGCTGTGGTGGGATGTTTGGATGTACCGATTTTGTGTCTTTGACCCATCCAAGCAGAGGTGAAAGGCAGGCGGCTGGATATCTGGGTGTGTGCTTGGGGAAGAGGTCTGGGTTGGACACACAGATGCAGATTCTGGGGGCTCCGGCAGACCTCCAGAAAGAGAGCACGCCTTGCAGGGACAGGAGGACCCAGGGCCCTGCCTGAGGAGTCCCTGCATGTTGAGGAGGACCTGGCGGGGGGGGGTCTGAGAAGAGGCATCCCTGAGAGTGCGGGTGGAGGGAAACCAGAGAGAGTGTGTCTCGAGGTGTAGGGAGTAGGCAGTGGTGCCAGACGCACCAGCACCAGCGAGGTGGAGCCAGATGAGTCCCAGAAGCCAGAAGGGATGTGAGGTTGAAGGATGTTTCATCTTTCCTTCTGCTCCGAGAGACTTGAGTCTGTTTCAGTGTAAACGATCCAGAAGAGAGGGAATATGGGCACGTGGCAGAGAGAGCGGTGGCTGGATTGGGGACGATTCTCCAGGAGGTGGGGGTGGGAGTACAAGTGTGACCTGGGCGGGGAGGAGGGACCCCTCTCTCATGTGTAACAACAGGGACTGGATTAATTTGGGTTCCCTGAAAGCAGAGCCTGAGAAAAGACTTGGTGCAAGTTAAACTCCACGTTTAACTTGGAGACAAGTTTATTTGGGTGGTGACCCCAGGAAATACGAATGAGGGAGTAGAAGGAACAAGAGGAAGAAGGAAGAAAACCTAACGTGGGGCCAGTGTTATTGATCTAGTTGCCACTCCGGGCAGCTGGAGGTCAGTCCTGCTGGGACCCTCCGAGGAGCCCGCACGGTGCCCCTAAGCATCATCTGTCAGAAGGACATTTATCTGCCTGCTCCCACCTTCCATGATGAGGCTGCCCCTGGGGCTATTGACCCCCAGCCCTTTGGTCTGCTGGGCTGCAGGCTGCCTGAGTCCCACCCTTGTCCCACCCCATCCCCAACACAGAGAGTGGAAGAGCCCCGAGGTGGGATGCTTCAGTGTGGAGCATTGTGTACACAGCTGCACCTGGAATCCTAGGAGGGCCGACGGGATGTGGATTATGACAGGGATGGGGTGGGTGGAGAACAGGCAGGGAGGTGTGGAGGTCCATGGGGGGTTCCCCTCTATTGGCTTCTTTGGTTTGGGGGTAGGAGGAATGAAGTGCTGTGTTGAGGGTGGAAGGAGGTGGCGGAGAGGTCAAGGGGCAGAGGGTAGAGGGCATGGAAGGATGGACCTGTTCATTGTAGGAGTGGGAGGGGCCAGAGCAGGTGGCTTTGAGGGTACCGTGAGGCTGGGCAGAGCTTCCACTGCAGTCTTTGCGGGTCCCCAGGATCTGGCCCTGGTTCCTCCCTGACCTCATCTCCTTCTATCCGCCCCCTCACTCACCCTGTTCCAGCCTCAGTGATGTCCTCACGGTCCCTGGGACCCACTAAGCGTTCCTGTCTTTGCCCTCACTACTTCTTCTATTTGGAACTTCACCCCCCCTCCCGGGCCCCAGCCAGGCTCCCTCCTGCTTCCTCCAGGCTCTGCTCAATGTCCCCTTATCAAAGGGGCCCTGCTGATGATCCCATCTAAGATCTAAGGCAGCGTCACCGTCACTCTCTTTCCCCTGGCCTGCTTCATAGCATATATCACCGTTGGACATTATCACACGTTCTTATTACTTCGCATGCTTGTCATCCCCTCCTTCTGCCCACTGCAATCCCTGAGGCCAGGGTTTTTGTCTGGCTGGGTCCCGGCTGCATGGAAGGTGCCTACTCAGCGCCTGGCACAGAGTAAGCGCCCAGCATGTGCTGCTGAACGAATGAGACTGAGGTCCAGAGAGGGGAAGTGACTTTGGTGCCCCAGGGGTCAGTGTACCCCCTGCTGCACCAGGAGGCTTTGTGCTGGATGCTGAGGAGACCAGGAGGCAGACAAGTGGGCAATCAGAGCCACCGCTCTGAGAGACGCCCTCGAGGCTGTGGGCACTGGGGGAGGCTTCCTGGAGGAGGTGGCACCTGAGTTCTAAAGATGACAGGATGAAGAATGGGGGAAAGGGCACTCCAGCAGCAGAAACAGTGTGTGCAGAAACACAGAGCATGAAACAGGCTCTTTCTGGGAATGAAAAGAATCCGTGGTGAGGCCGAGGGTGGGGAGTGAGAGGGACAGGGAGGGCATGGCTTGGCGTGATTTCTAGATACATAGGCAGAGGCTGGATCAGGAAGTGCTCTGTGCACTGGGCCACAGAAGCTTGGAATTTATAACTTAAGCTGCAAGGAGCCCCTGAAGTGTTATAAGCAGGTGAGAGACATGATCGGATTTGTAATTTAGAAAGATCTTGGTGGCTGCCGCGCAGAGGAGGGAGAGGGTCAGGAGCTATTACAGTCAGTCATCCAGGCTGAGGTGGGAATCTGAGCCCAGCAGGTGGCCGTGGGAAGAGGTGCTTGGGAGACTCTGCGGCGGGCGAGTGGGGGAGGTGTCCAGGTGTTCAAGTCTGAGGGCGGCACCTGCTGGAACCAGGGGAGGGATGTACACATGCTCCAGTCTGGGCTGGGGAGAACAGGAACCTCCATCCAGGCAGCCTGGGTGAAGAGCAGGCCTGGCTACACAATCAGCGGGGCCCAGTGGGCCCCCTTGTTGAAAACTCATTAAGAATTTCAAGAAGGCAAGAGCAGAGTGATAAATGAAGCGTGGGAACCTGTGTGACTGTACAGGGGACACACCCGTGAAGCCAGCCTGGGAAGGGGAAGCTTTGGCTCACAGAATCCAGCAGATGACTCAAAGTTCAAGAGGTCTGGGGTTCTACCTGGCCTGGAGTCAGCCGGCATCAAGAAACGGAAATGCTCATGGGACCCTCAGCCACCAGTTTTTACTAAGGGGAAAGGTGTGGAACTTCACAGTAGAAATGAGGAAATGGCTCTTAGATGGTTTGGAGGCGAGACTGAGATGCACGGAGCTTGGTCTTATGCTGCCCTGGGCACCTGGAAGGACATCCCATTTACAGCCTGTTCATGCTGGAATCCCCTCTGCAGCAGGTGTAGCTTTGGTCCTCTGAGCCAAGACTGTGCTGAAGAAGAGGGGTGGGTGTCTCCCCTCCCCCCCCCGCTACCATCCAGACCATGCAGACGGCAGCCCCTCCCCACCACCCCGCTGGTGTGCCAGAGGCCAACATGGTACCCCATCCTCCAGAGGCTCCAGATCCTTCCAGGCCTTCACATTCACCCCGGCCCCATACAGGCTCCTCCGTGCCTGCTTTTCAGCCCCTGCCTTCTGCTTGAAGGAACCTCCTCTTCACCACCTGAGTGTCAGAAAAGCCAACTCAAAGGGGCTTAGCCAATACGAGTTTTTATTATTTCTATTTATTTAACACCAATATTTCCAGGCATATGTGCAGGCATATCTTTAAGAGCCTTACAAATAGTAACTCACTTTTATCCTCATAACTGCCCTATGAGGTAGGTATTATTATTGGGTTTTTTTGCAAATGAGGAGGCAGAAGCAGCTTGCTCAAGGTCACAAGCTTGCTTAACAAAGTGCCAAGAGCTTGGGTAGATACAGTACATTACCCTGGACCTAATTTCTGCTCATCGTTCCACTCAGCTATTCTCAAAGTGTCAGCCAGGTTTTCCCTCATGATCACAAAATGGCTGCCACATCACATACTCACACCACAGGTAACGAGGGCTCCTCTCCTAGCATATGGTTCTCTTTTTATCAGGGAGTAAAATCTTTCCTGAAAACTTCTTTTTATGATCTATTGGCCAAAATTGGGCCACGGGCCCACCTTTAACCCAATCACTGGCAAAAGGAAACAATGGACTTGGCATGATTGGCTTTGGCAATGGTGGGCGGCCCTGGGGGAGGAGGCTTCTTTCCTGAGCCCCCACATGGGAAGATGGGGGCATGTCTGTTGGGTGGGTGTCTGTCACAGCTCACCTTCTCAAAGGGTCAAACCCTTTTGTTTCCAGCGTTTTTGAAACCATCGGGGGAAACACAAACAAGTGTTTAACAGCGTCAAAGATGGCTTCTTTCCAGTCATGAATGACTATGGCATATCTGGGGGATATTAAATCAGAGTGGTTGGCTGCAGCAGCAGGTTTTTCAGGGAGGAAAGAGCAGACAAATAGTTGAGAAGGGAGGCTGCTGGAGATTAGGGAGGGCTCTGCCTGGGAGCACAAGGCGTCTGGGCAACGTGGAGCGAATGAGTGATTCAGAGGATGGGAGGTAAGGTGTGGTGGAGAGGACACCTTGGAGAGTGAGCCGGGCCGTGGTGGTCCACGGTCTGAGCAGTAGAAATGGAGGGGAGGGAGCCGTCTCACCTCTTCAGTCTCCCCCAATCCTGGTTACTGTCATGCTCCCATCCCGCCTCCCCACCCAAAGAAAATCATTTCCTCAACCCCACTTCCTATTCCCACCCCTTCCCTCCCCTTCCCCTCCAGACACCTGGAAAGAGCTCCCCAAGTATACTTCCTCGACTCCCACCCATTCCTCAATGCCTCACAATGTGGCTTCTGACCCCACCCTGTACTGACAGTGATCTCAGGAAGCCCACCAAGGAGCTCAGTGAATAAGGGAGCCCTCGAGGAAATCGAGATGAAGGTAAAATTCCATTTCCGTGTGTGCGTCAGAAGGATGCTGCGGGCTGCTGGTGGCCTCCTAGAAGGACGGGAGGGTTTGTCCCAGGGCACTCCATCCCCAAGGACATCCGACACCCTCTCACCCTATCTGACCCTGCAGTGCTCTCTGTGACACTGCTGCCATCACTGAGGGACAGTTCTGCCCCTGTCCCTTCCTGCTTCTCACACCTTTCCTTGGGCTGGTTTTCCTCTGTCCACCCCTTAAATGTCAGGGTTCCCCAGTGTTCACCCTGGGACCCCCTTCTCCTCCCCGTCTATATCCTCCTACCCATCTCCCCAGGGGCTGGAATTCCCACCTCTGGGCCAGCATGCCCCAGTCTTCCTCCTGTGCTCCAGACTCCAGTCTGCACCTGCCTATGGATGCCTCTACCTGGACGTCCCCCAAGACCTCAAACCAACGAACCAATTTGGAATCATCGCCTCCCTCCTTGTTCCTGCTCTTCCCCTTTCTCTCTTATCTCCACCAGTGGCTTGTTTCCTCTACCAGCCACGTGAGCCAGAAGATTGGGAGCGTTTTTTTTTTTTTTTTTTTGGGGTACGTGGGCCTCTCACTGTTGTGGCCTCTCCCGTTGCGGAGCACAGGCTCCGGACGCTCAGGCTCAGCGGCCATGGCTCACGGGCCCAGCCGCTCCGCGGCATGTGGGATCTTCCCGGACCGGGGCACGAACCCGTGTCCCCTGCACCGGCAGGTGGACCCTCAACCACTGCGCCACTGGGGAAGCCCGGGAGCGTTTTTTAATCCCTCTCCCATCTACACCCAAATAGACAGATGAGCCTAGTGAACTCCTCAGAATTGTCTTTCAAATCTATTCTCAGATCCCCAGCCTGAAGCCACCGCCCTGCTTCAAGCCTTTATCCATCTCTTGCCTAGACCACTCCTGAAGCCTCCCAGCTAGCCTCTATTTCCAGCCATCCAGGTGTTAATCTAGCCCTTGGAAGGGCCTGAAAGAATGATGCCCACACCACACTGCAGAACTGGCCCGCCAGGGGAGCTGCTGCCTCTGCTCCATCACGAAGGTGGGGAATCCCAAGGCCGCCATTAGAGCCGTTAGTTAATAACACAGCCTGAGTCCTACGGCTGAGACCAGGGCTCAGGAAGCCAGGATGAGGACGCCACTGTCTCCACTGCTGTGGTCTCTCCAGGAAGCTGGATGCTGGGTCACTGATGCAGAACTACTCAATGTCTTCTCTCCCTGCTTGCCAGGGGAGGACGGACAAGGAGGAAGATGGCCTCACCTCACTGTATTTTCCAGGTCATGGGCAACAGCTTCCACCTGGCAGAACCTAATTCATATTCCAAAACTCAGCTGCAAGCAATTCTGCAAATATAGTGTCAGCTTGCCAGGCCCTGCAGTACTTGGTGGGCATGCAGGACAGGAGAGAGAAAGGATGCTGAGGGCCAGTCCCTTGCTCTGTTCTAACCCACTCTCCTTTTTGCACCCAAGGAACATTCTGAAATTCAGGTCAGATAACATCACTTCCTTGTGCTAGCCCAACCCCTCCAGAGGCTCCCTGTGCCCCCAGGAGAAAGTCTGACTCTTTCTGTCCTGATAGTGTGACCACGGCTATGCATGGGTCTGGCGGTAGCCATGCCCCCGTGAAGCAAGGACCTGGAATCCCCTCTCCACCTGATCAGTTGCCACCAATCCTTGAGACTCAGCCCCACGTTCCCTCCCAGCCCCTCACTTCCTCTAGCCTGTCCCACGGCACCTTGAATGTACCTCAGGTGTGGCACATTCTGAATGATGGTGGGTGGGTTATGTGTCTCTACCACCCTCCTCTGCGGGGTCCTCACACGTGGGGAATGTGTCTAATTAGTCATCCTATTCACAGAACTAGTGTAGGCACACACAGTAATCATGGCAGTCGCTTATAGGATATTTACCACGTGCCAAGTGCTAAGGGTTTTATATGTATTAACTCATTAGATCTTCCTAACAACCCTCTGAGGGCACGTGGTAGAGGCTGCACTGCTCCATCATTGTCCCCTCGTTCCTCTCTGGGCACACGGCTTGATTACATCTCCTGGCCTCCCTTGCAGCCATGTGTGTCTGTGTAACCCCTTCTCACGCATGTGAACTGAGGGACGTGATTTCCAGCCAGGGCTCTCAGGAAGGCAGTCAGGCTTCCCCCACGCTCCTTCCCCTCTGCCAGTGGGACACCAGCTATGGGGACCCAGCCAGGAGCACTAGGACAATGACAGAGCCCCCTGGGGCAGGGGGAGCTACAAGAGGCAAAGAGCCTGGGTCCTTGGAGTCATCGCACTGCAGGGACCCACCTGCTGGCGAGTGAGAAATACGTCGCTATTGAGTTTGAGCCATTGCATTTTGGATTTGTTAGGGCAGGTTATCCCATCCTGACTGAGGCAGTGGAGGCAATGATTATGCCCCATGTGACTGTCCCCATCACAGAAGTGGGGAAACTAAGGCAGGGGGTGTCGAGTAACCGGCCCAGGGTCACACAGCTGGTAAGTGGAGTGCTGGGGTGAACCCAGGCTCTGATGGAGCTGGAAGCAAAGACAGGGGCAGTCAGGACCTGGGGGCTGGAGGTGGACAGAATTGGAATGGGAGGCTGGGAGAAGCAAGAGGTCAGAATCAGAACCGGAAGTTGGACCTGAGCTCTGGGGACCCCCCATGGGAAGGAGCAGGAGGAAGAAATGGGGCCTGGGGGCTTCCCTGGTGGCGCAGTGGTTGAGAGTCCGCCTGCCAATGCAGGGGACACGGGTTCGTGCCCCGGTCCGGGAAGATCCCACATGCCGCGGAGCGGCTGGGCCCGTGAGCCGTGGCCGCTGAGCCTGCCCGTCCAGAGCCTGTGCTCCGCAACGGGAGAGGCCACAACAGTGAGAGGCCCGCGTACCGCAAAAAAAAAAAAAAAAAGAAATGGGGCCTGAGTAGGAGGTGCTGGAATAATTGGCAGCAATGGGACAGGGAGGCCAGTGGAGGGGAGAGAGATGTAGGGTTTGTGGTTTACAAAGAGAGGACTGTGTGGAGCCCAGGAGGACCCTGGCTGCAGCAATTAACAGGGCAGGGGGGTCAATACAGATCTGAATGTCACTTGCAGAACCCATGCGTTTAGGACTCCAAGGGACCTTGCTGTCATCTGGCCTGCCCCCTCCTGAGGAAGAAGCCGGCTGGGAGGGGTTAAGCGGCTTGCTCAAAGTTGCGGTGTGCTTTTATCTTTTTCTTTTTAAACTGCAGAAGATGGCTTGTGTGGCACATGCGCAGCTCCAGACTCACATCTGGAGCCCGGGAACCCCAGGGCGCCCCTGCCAGCCCCTGGCTCATCCTGGCGTCACTGTGTTATTATTTGAACTATCGCGCTCATAGAGAAATGCTGCCAGTGTGTTAAAGACTGCATTAATTAATTAACCAGGCACTTCATTGAGAGTCAATGGCATAATTGTTGTTCGTGGTGGATAAATACTAACTGAATATTAAGAACATATTTGTGCAGAAGGGGCTGCTTCCAACGAGCTATGCCCTTCGTCAGCCAGATGTTTGGACTCGTTTTGGAGGCTGATTCATTAGCTGGGAGCGCCCTGGCATTTGGGCTGTGTTGTTCTGTGTCTGACAAGGAAGGCGGGCAGCCTGTGAAGGACTGGCTCCCAGGCTGTAAGAGGTGGGGGGCGGGGGGGACCTCCGCAGACAGACCTGGAAATAACAGTCGTATTAAGCAGATGACGGATGCGTATTAAGCTTTTTTTTTTTAATTGAAGTATAGTTGATTTACAATGTTAGTTTCAGGTGTACAGCAAAGTGATTCAGCTACATATATATATATATATATATATATTTCACATTCTTTTCCCGTATAGGTTATTACAAAATATTGAATATAGTTCCTTGTGCTATACAGTAGGTCCTTGTTGTTTATCTATTTTATATATAGTAGTGTGTATATGTTAATCCCGAACTCCTAATTTATTCTTCCCACCTCTTAAGCTTATTTTAAATTTAAACACTCTATTCTTTTAATTTTTTTTTTTGGCTGCACGGCATGTGGGATCCTAATTCCCAACCAGGGATGGAACCCTCGCCCCCTGCACTGGAAGCGCGGAGTCTTAACCACTGGACTGCCAGGGAGGTCCCCCACCTATTAAGCTTTAACTGAGGCAATTCTAGGTGTGATTTTAGGCATTGCAGAAGACCTCCTTCTCTTTCAAATCCTCCAAACGGATGGTTAAATCCTGGCCTGTGAGGCAGGCAGGGTGGGGCTTGTCAACATTTTACAGGTGGGGAAACTGAGGCTCTATGAAGCAAGGTGACTTTCTCGGAATCACGAAGCCACAGAATCCCAGTCTCTGAGCTTCCAGCTACAGCCATATCCCCCCTGTGGAGGGCGGCTCAGGCCCCCAGACCCCTGATGAGCTGAGGGGAGATGACTCTGGGTCCCTGAGTCTCAGAACTGACTGGGCCCCAGCAGTCATGGCCCTCAGCAGAGTTCCAGCTCTTGTGACTGGCTCATCCCTGCCAAGGCTGTATGAGGCGGTGTCGCAAGGAGTGTGGGCTCTGAAGCCAGAATTCTTGGCTTCAGAGCTCAGCTCCGAATCTTGGTCAAATCTTGAGCAAATGACTTAAGCTCTCTGTGTCTCAGTTTCCAAATGATAAAATGGAGATAATAATAGGCCTTACCTCAATAACCATGAATGGCTCATACTGTGTCTTTACGTAAATTAAGAAAAGCTTCCCTCTCCCCTCCAAGAGACACAGGTATATGCCGGGTATGCTGCTTGGTTAGATCATGGACTGCTCTCTTGGCCAGATGCCCTTGTTTAGTGAACAACCTTCCCAACTGTACATGGCAGCCCTGCCTACAGGGTTGTCATGAGAGTAAAAAAGATATAACACAGTAAGCGCCTAACATGTGTTAGAATCTTCCAGTTTTCTGACCCCACCTCCTCAAGAACTGGGCATGATTTGCTGCCACCTACGTACTGCTGGCAGCCTCCTTCAGAAAGACTGATAAGAGGATGTGGAAACATGAACCGGGAACATGACAGGAGACAGCTCCTGTCACTGCACCGAAGGCAGCAGAGGGCGGGCCGGCAGAGCCTGATAACAAAGCGTCTCCTCACAGCCCTGGCCCCGGGGCACTCGGAGAGGCTTCGGGAGGACCCCTCCCTCCACCCCGGCTCCAGCCTCTTAGTCACTGCTCTTGGGGAGAGCTCGCTCACAGCTGTGCAGAGCTCAGACCAGGGCCCGGAGACAAGGATTCAAGTCCAATTGCACTCAAGTTGAATTGGGAGGTGATCCCAGGAAACGTTGGGAGCGGGCTGGGGAAGGAGACAGAGAGGGAGGGCAGCGCCGTAGGCCACGGGGGCTCTGCGGACCCCTGGGAGAGGCCAGGGCTCTACACGGGGTGGGGCTGCCCCAGGGCTGCTGCTGGGGGGCGGCGCTGACTCCAGTCATCACTCCTGGACCAGGAGGTCCCCATCCAGCAGAAGAATTGGAAGTGGAGGCCCCAGGGCCTCGGTCCTAAGGACAGTCCTTGCTGTGTGCCAGGCACTGTTGAATTAGGTCATCCCCGTGTTGCAGGTCCCTCAGGGGGAAAGTGAGGTTCAGAGAGTGCCTTTCCTGGCATCACAGAGCCAGTAAGCACAGAGTCGCATGCTTGCTGTTCTGTGTGAGCCTCACTGTTAAATCCTACCAGGCACGAAGGGGTCTGCAGGGGGCAGCCCTCCCTGCCTGTCGCACAGTCCTGCAGTCCCCTCCTCTGAAGGCATTTGAGTCTGTCTCCCCAGGGGGAGGGGGGCTCCCCCTCCGCCCTGATTCAGCTCTGAGGCTATGGGAGGGAGGCTCCGGCCTTCGGCCCAGTGCCCGTCTCCTGCTCAAACCTCAGCCCTGCCCACTGTGGTCACAGGCCATTCTTATCAGTCAGGGTCTGGGAGAACCCCTAGCAGCTCTCGTCACCCCCCAGGGACTTCCCGGGCCTGATTAGGGCACCACCAGCAGGTCAGCAGGGCTTCCTTCATAGGAGGGAGACTCCAGTTTGAGGAGGGGGCAGAGCCACCTGCCCTTAAGGACCATCCCGCGCCCCCCCCCACCCCAGTTTCATGGGCAGAGCAGCCTCTCTGGGAGCTCCCAGTCAGATGGGGTAGGCACAGCCCCAGACCCGGGGCAGCTCTGTCTCCTCTGCCTTCTTGATAGGGTAGCAGGGTTTGAAGAAACCCACGTGGACACTCAGAAATACCAGACAGAAGCTGGGAACGTGGGGCGGGGTGCTGGGGTGGGTGTGAGGGGAAAGCTTTGTGCTCTCAGTTCTGGAGGTGACAGAACTGGGTCCTGGACACCCAGACAGGGCCTTGCCGGGGAGGGAGAGGCCAGTGTGGCAAGAGCCAGGGGCTATTTGTATCTCTCACCAAAATCTTTGTCATTGCTCTTACTTGGACCCATCTCCCGAGAGGTGGGGATCTAAAGGAGCTTACCATCTCCTCATGGTACCCCAGGGCGGCCTCCAGGGCCAGCGAGGTGCCCGGGCTCAGTGGGGTCAGCTGACAGATTCGGGGGTGACGTCAGGGAAGGGCCCCTTTGTAGGTATCTCAGAGGTGCACAAGCCATCGCCTGACAGCCCAGGTGTGGGTCTGTGGCAGCCAAGAAAATGCTTGGGAGAGGCCAGAACTGCGCAAGGCATTGGTCCCCGAGGAGTGCTGGCTTAGGCCCCCAGCACTGCTGCCTCCCCATCTCAGACCCTGTCATAGGCCCTCATCTCACCCCAGCAAAACTCTCCTGGGAAGCTGATGACATCAGAAGTGCCCCAGGAAGCCACCCACCCCCAGGGCGACAGACGGGACTATATATATGGAGGAAGCGCAGCCCTGTCACCCTCCAGCTCCAAGTTGCCTTCTGCTTCCCCTGCTTCCCCCGCTTGGCACCAGGGCTGCTGCTGCCTATATTAGGAGCGCTCGGCAGATGGAAGGGGCGGGACCCTCCCGCATGCCCCTGGGCTCTCTGCACGTGCCAGCCTGGCCCTGAGCCATCAAGGACCTGGCCCACCTTCCCTGGACTGCCTGCACCTACCTCAGACCCTATGGGGTAAGGACTCTGTGTCAGTCTGATTCTGGGGACACACACCAGAGGGGCCCATGGGGGGGGGTACGGAGAGGGTGGGATCATGGCTAGAAGAAAAGGAGCAAGGAAGGAGTGGAGGAAACAAAGTGTTGAGACAGGGGTGGGGGACCCAGGAGCAGGGAGAAGAGGTAAGATCTGAAAGGAAGGTGTAGAGCAGAAGAAAGAGGAGTCTGGGGTCTGAGGGGCCCCCAGCCTCTACAGTGACTGTGCAAACTGGGAAAAGGCGCCCTCTGCAGGTGGATGAATTAGGAAACGGGGTAAGTCAAGTATGTCTGTGTGTGAAGAAAAAGACAGCCTCCCTTCTTCCCAGAGGATTGGGCCCCAGGCCAAGTCACCCAGCTTGGGGAGCAGGGCATGGGCCCAAAGACGGCAGCGCCCTCGTGACCTGCACAGCTGTGCCTGGCAGCCTGCTCCTGAGCCCATGGTTAGAAGGGAGGCTGAGGGGGGCAGGCCTGCCCCTGGGCCTGAGCTCCGGGCTGAGGGCTGCTCTCGGGACACCCCAATGCTCTGCCCCCAGCAGCCGAGTTCTGACCACCTAAGAGGCAATCCGTTTAACCGTGTCGGCAGACAAACAATTCTTACCGTCTCCCAGCTGAGGGCTCCAGGCTCACCAGGGAGACCAGGCTCGTTAGGAGACCACACAGCGTGTGGCCCCAGCCAGGCAGGAAGCCAGCAGGCCACCCATGGCAAGATGCAGCCTGGTCTCCTATGGAGGTGACAGCCCAGACCTCCAGCTCCCACTTCCGGCATCAGGGGTTGCTTCCCGCTCCGGGAAACCCCGGAGGCAGGACCTGCATCCGGCTCAGCATCCCAGGCCCACCCGGGGCCCATCCTCTGTCCTCCATTGGTTCGTATACCAGCAGGTGGGGTCTCTCGCCATCTTGGGTGACTGGCGGGTCCTGCAGCTTTGATTCCTGATTGTGTTCTGTAGCTTTGGCACTCGGGACGTGTCAGAGACTGAAGTACAATTTGCGTTTTAATAAAGAAAGTTGTATTTCAGTGATTTGCATTTAAATAAGGTGCTGTTTCCTCCCTCCCTTCCTTCCCTGCTGGTGGTGGCACCTTCGGGAGAAGAAGCCTCCCCAGGCCTTTGGCTCCCCACATAGCCTCCCCAGCCAGCTTCAGGGGGGAGGATGGGAACAGCAGGGATCCTCCCCCATCCCCTCACTCAGGCACTGTCTCTGCAGGGCTTTCCAGCACACACATGCACACACGTGCATACAGGCACATGTACATGGCCTGTGCACCCACACACCTCATGACACAGAACGCATGCACATACACGCATGCACACACCACGTGTACATGCAAACACACACGCACTGGCCCATGCATGAAGACGTGCACACACACCACGCACCTAGTACACACATGCATAAGCGCACACAAACACCTAGCCACCAAAAGTGACACGATGCCCTCATGCCTTGTGCTCTAACTCCAGCTACCCAACCCTGGTAAACCAGCCCTCAGAAACTTACACCGGTACAGCAACACCCACGAAACATTGCATCTGATGGTCCCTGGGTCCTCTGGACCCTGGAAAGCAGGAGGGGCTGAGATGCCTGGAGGCCAGGTCTGGCAGGGGAGGGATAGCGAGTGGTGGGGCTCATGGCCCAGCAGCATCCCAGGGTCCCTAGGAGTCCCCTCCTCACCCCAGCTTTGCCGCAAGCATCGTTGGCTCCCGAGGGTGCAGATGCTCGGGCAGCTTCCTTCTTCCTTTGACTTACCGCGTGCCTCCGGGGGTGGGGGGTGCCGGCTTGCTTTTCCTGGCTAAAGCTCTGTCTCCTGCAGCAGCCACCAGCCCTGGCCTCCCCTCCAGCGCCCCAGTCCCCAAACTCGCAGTTTCTTCAAGACAAGCATTCTCTTTCCTCTCCACGTGAGCTGTCCTCTGGTCCCCGCCTCCCGGCAGTGCTGCGGGAGGGGCACAGACTTTCTCATCTCCAGAACCAGGCTTGACTCCTGGTGCTGGCTCTGCTTCCTCATCCCAGCCTGGGACACCTACTCCTGGACTTGTGAGGTCCGACAAGTCCCAGAGTCAAATACTCAGCACGTGGTCGGGGTTTCATAAATGAAGGCTGGCATCACTGCAGACCCCTGAAGGCACATAGCCCCGCGCTTGGCATAGTGATGGGTCCCCAGGACAACCTCAGAACCCACGTGAGTCTAAGCGGATGCCCCCTCAGTCCAGCACAAGGGCTGTGGCGAGGAGCATACAGCCCTGCGCAGGGGCAAAGACCCGGACTCCATGTCACCTTGTCCCTGAAAGCCTCAAATTCCCCATCTGTAAAATGGGCACAATGACGTCGGCCCACTTCCCTCCAAGGACGTTAGGGGGAGCCAATGAACAAAAGTGTGCTCTTGTGCTGGGGAGGCTATAAGGCAGAGTGGGAAGATGGGCCAGGTCCACTTGAGGTCCAAGAGGGATGAGCCTCTTCCTGTATGGAGATCCCAGTCCTGAACAACAGGCAGGAAACCCAGGCAGAGCCTGGGCGGGGCCACTGGTCATCCCAGGGCCCCAGTTGCCTTGTGCCTGCTCCACTCTGGGGTGCCCAGACACCATCTCTGTCCTCACGGCCAACCCCAGGAAGCCAATGGTATTGTCCTATTTACAGATGAAGAATTCTGAAGCCAGGATCTTTCCACCACCTCAGACCTCTGGCAGGTCATGGAGACGGCTGGAACTTGGGCCGAGGTGAGAGGAAGTGGCGGTGACAGAACGTGTGAACGTTTGGACATAGGGCAGAGGGGCTGGCAAGGGTGAGGACCCCGAGGCAGGAGGGCCCTGGCCTGTTTAGGGCCAAGGAGGCTGCCGCGAGGTGCGTCTTCAGCCCTCAGGGTGCTGGCGAGGCTGGTTGCCTCTGGATTCCTTGTCCTTGTTCACAGAGTGCCTTGAAAATGGCTGTCATTTTCCGTGTGTGTTGTGATGGTCAAAAGGTCAGGAAGTAGGGCCTCAGGCAAGAGGCCAACCTGAGCTCCCTGAGCAGGAAGGACGAGGGTGCCAGCCCCTGCGATGCAGCCTTAGCGTAAGTAAGACAGGGAAACTCAGACCACAGGGCGGTGGGGATGGATCCTGGCCAGTAGAGCCAAGTTTGCCCCAGGCCCTCCCTCCAAATGGTTTGTCCCAGATGCCTTCCTGGCATGGCCAGTCTCATAAATGCTCTCAGACTCACAAGTTAGGGTCTTGGAGGACTCCTCGTCTAGGGGCATGATTCGAATTCTACCCACACCCCCCTATACAAGCACGTCTGCGCAGGCACAACCCTCAGCCCAGCTGCGACGGACAGTTCTTCCGGTTTCCAGCCCCTGCCCGTGGCCCAGTCCTGCCAGCCTATCTGGAGTGGGGCTCCGTTTCCTTAGAACGCCCTGGACTTCTGCAGGGGGAGAGCTCTGTGGGATGCTTTTGCCTTCCTGGCTGGGAAGCCAGATCCTTGGGCAAAAGCCTAGAACTGGGGAAGCCACGGCATTGACCAAAATAAGTTATAATTTATGGAGCATTCACCATGCAGCAGGCCGGATACCAGGCATACTATTTTACCTTCACAACTATATAAGCAGGTGTGATTGACTCCATCCTATAGATGAGGAAACTGAGGCTCTGCCCGGTTCCAAGATGCACCCAGGGCTCTACACTGAGCATGCTGTGGAGGTGGGTTCACCCAGGGCAGTTTGATTCAGGCTCTGTCTCACCACTAAGCCTTATTCACTTCTATGCTGGCTCCTTCCCTCCCTCCCTCTCCCCACCTGCCTCTCTTCCACTCACCTTTAGTTTGCTTCTGCTTTGTGTCAGGTCCTCTCTGCACGGAGTTTCCATTTAAAACAGAGGCTCCTCACTGATGCGATGCCTGGACCCCTCTGGCGCCTGGGGAAACTTATAGATCCCTTTTCAGAATAACATTTGTAAATCCACACAATAAAATTTCTAAGATTCACAGGAAAGCAATTACATTAAAATGCAGTTATCAAAATATTAAGAAAAAATTGTGATGGAGTAATACACGTGCTTCTTTATTAACGCACTAAATAATAAGATCGAGCAGTGGGTCTAATAAAACTACCATCCTTTTGAAGTAGGGCTGAGTATAAATGATATTTCAAGATTTCTGCTGCAATATATGATTTGAAATGACCTGCACTTTCTACGTGTGACAGAGCCACGGATTCTCTGACAACTACTGTGGTTCCCTGCTGACATGCACAAGGGAAGGAGGTGCTCAATTTTAACTAAAGATGAGTGAAATAAAAATGTGATTTTTTTTTTCCCATCCACACTGACAGACCCCCAGAATTCTATACAGGGATCCTTGGGGATCTGTAGACCCCAGGCCATTCCTAGTAGCAGAAGACAACCTGGAAATAGATAAACTAGCTGGAAGGGTGAAATGCAGGGAAGACAAATGAGGAGGAGGTGGGGGGAAGGAGCCGAGTCAGTGAGGGGCCACCTGGAGGAAGTGAGGGAGCAAGCCTGGGGGTGCCTGGGAGAAGTTGATCGGGAGGCCAGTGCAGTGGGTGTGTCTGAGTAGGGAGAGGGTGGTGGCCACGAGGTTGTAGGGTTTCAAGCAGTGCTGAAAATTTGGATGCATTCTAGGGATGGCAGGGCCATGGGACCACAGACACCAGAGAGGGTCTCTCTGGCTGCATGTGGAGGGCCCCCTGTGTGGCAGGGGGACCCCTGAGGAGTCGACAGCACTCTTCCAGGCTCATCCAGGGTGGCAGCAGCGTGGGGAGAAGTGGTCAGATTTGGGGCACATTTTCAAAGTAGAGCCAGCAGGATTTCTGAGTTGAAGGTATGGGATGAGAGGAGTTCATGTCCCCACCCAGTGGCCTGGTGCTCCCATCGATGGCTCTGGGGCCTCGGCCCTGCTGCTCGAGACTTGATGGCAGAGCTCTGGTTCTGCCACCTGCCCCCAGCCCGACAAAGTGCCCTGAGGAAGCTGAGGCTGGGACAATGGGGGAGCACCCAACAGGGGCCAGATGGCAAAGTCACCTCTTGGTTTTTCAAAGCTAACACTCTCTCTTTCCCATCAATCAGTATTGCCTTTAACACGAAGCCTTCGGGGACACCTTCCCACTGCCTCTACGTAGGACTGGTTTTGATAAATTAGTTGCTTTGCCAACATCCAGGGATTCCCTCAAGAGATTACTTACCTGCTCTGTTGACATGGACGTCCTCTATTTACTCTCACTTCCCAGGCAGCTCAGGACCGTCCTTGGCAACCCAAAACACAACACTTCCCCTCGCCCAGGGTCATTTCCAAAGACAGCTGCAAGGCTAGGAGGCTTTGTCTCAGACTGAAAACCAAGCCACCCTTAGTACATGCAAAGAAAATGTTGACTGAATGAATGAGGTGAATAGGGGTGAGGAAAGAAAGACAACTTCTCAGCCCCCTCTGAGTCTATTCTCTCATTTACCTTGACGTCCCAGAACATCAGAGGCACCCACAGTCCCATGTGAGGGCAGGAGGCTGTCCCGGTTCCACACGCTGCGGCCCGACCGCCATTTTGGGTTGTCAATGCCCTGCCCACAAACCAGCTGGGCTGTGGGAGAGCGGCTGCATCACTCCCATCCATGTCTCTTTGTCTGTCCGCACTCACATCCTGCCTCTAAGCCTCTTTCTGTCCCTCATGGGCCCTCCTATGGGGCCATTTGATTCTCTGGTGAAACCAGGTCTGCACCTCCACTTTTTTGCCCCCCTGCCTCCACCAGTGAGGCTATGTGGTGGGACTTTAGGTTCCTGGCTCCCTCTGGAGGGGTCATACCCCAGGAAAGTTCTCTTTGGGATGCCCAGGGAGTCCCAAAGATTCCTGAAGCCTAGATCAGGGTTGGCAAACTCTGGCCTGTGGGCAACGTCTGGCCTGCCACTTGGTTTTATACGGTCTTGGAGTGAAAAATAGTTTTTACACTTTTAAGTGACTGAAAAAGAACCAAGAAAATTTTGTGACATGTGAAAATTATTTGAAATTAAAATTTTATTGTCTGTAAATAAAACTTTATTGGCACACGGCCCCGATTGGTTGTTTATGTATTGCCTACGTTGCTTTTGCACCGTGCCAGCAGAGTTGGATGGTCATGACACAGACTGTATGGGGCCTGTAAAACACAAATATTTACTGCCTGGCCCTTTTATGAATAAGTTTGCCCCCGTGGCCTAGAGCCCGCATGGCCTGTGGAGCCTGGCCCTGGGCTCGAGTCCAGCCTCTGACTGGCTGAGAGGGTTGAAGTTACACGTAAAGCTTGTTCCTTCACCCTTCCCTCCAGGTGCGAGCGTTTCCCCACCTCTACCTCAAACTTCCCGCTAAGGTCGGTTGGAAGATATCACAGGATCAGCTCTGGCGGTATCTGGCCCTCGTGGGCTCACTAATGCCAGAGCCTTTCGGAAGCTCACACAGTGACCCCCGAAAGTTTCCCTTAAGAGGAACGGCCACTCCCAGGCAGGTGTGGCACGTTCCATCCCTGAGAAAGCAGCCGCAGGGACTACAGTGGGCTGGAGTCACACCGGCTTCTCTTAGTGGCTTCTTGGACTTGGGTCGAGGAGGAGACCCATCAGGCCTGGCCATTGCTTGGCTGTGGGGGACAGGTGGGGGGAGCAATTGTGTGGGCTGTGTGGTCCCAAGAGCACTGTGAAGGTGGTCCCTGGGGATTTGGGCAGCCCACCCCCTCCCCTCCTGGGACTGTGGTCTCTTGGCATCATAGCTATGGACTTGCAGCACCCCTTCCCTCCCAGGTCTGAGGCTGAGAAGATGCTGCCAGCACTCTCCCCCTGGGTCTCTCTACCACCTCCCAGGCACCTATCACTCCTAACCACCCGCCCCCAGGGCAGGGCCCTCTGTGTGTATCTGGGCCTTGGCGCCCAAGAGCTGGCAGAGCTGGCCCAGGCTGGGGCATTGAATCCTCCCCGCTCGCCCCCCACAGTGGCTTTATTAATTGTTTATATTGGAGTCTGTTAATTGGCAATAACCAGCGTGCTGAAGCATCTTTTAATGACACCCCCACCCCCACAGGGCCCTCAGGCTGTGAAGGATTGGAGGATTCAATAAAGTGAGGAGGAATTAGCACCCCATCCTCTTCATTAGCCAGTTAGATAAACTGCCAACACCTGTCACACAAATCCAGCCGGAAAGAGAAGTGGTCCCTCAGGAACTTCCGTGGGCGAGGTGAGGTGCAGGCCGGACCACACTGGGCGTTGCACACCCAACCCCACCCGCATGCGGGCACACAAAGAAGCATGCATAGGTGTATACAGACCCCTGGGATTGCCTCCTGTGCTGGCCTGGAGCACACCTGTTCATTCAATAGGCATTGCTTCAGCACCTACTACGTGCAGTGCTCCCTGGGGGTGTGACAATAATCTGTCACAGCCTGTGAGGAAACTGCAGTCCACCAGGAAGACAGACCAGTCCAGACCTCCCTCTGGACTCTGGAGCTACACTCTCTATCCGGTTTCCCACTGGACACATCTGCTTGGAGAGCAGGTACACACCCCACCCGCCGCACATCCTAGATTGAACACGTCCGCCCCCGGCCCCACCATAGTCCGCTGTCCCCTCCGTCATCCTCCACCCCTCCTTCCAGCCCGCCCCCCCATCCGCCAAGCCCCGTCCTGTGTTCTTGCTTCCCTTTACCCCACCTGGGCCACTGCTGCAGCTCTTGACAGCGTTAACGCCCTCACACCCTCCCCCAACCCCCAGGCCGGCCCTCTCCCCACCCATCCATGGCCCAGCTGCTGGGGGATCATTCTAAACACAGGTTTGTTTGGGACAGACTCTCTCTTTGGTCTCTGATCCTCAGGGAGGGTACCTTCGTCTGGTGCGACTGTTCTGAATGCCTGGTACGTGGGTGTGTCAAACAGGAGATGCCGTGGCTCCAGCCTCCTGCAGAGGGAGATGGAAATCTAGCGCCATCTTGGAGATGCCCTCAAGGATGAACTGTCCAGAGAGAACACGTCCCATCCTGCCCACTGTGAGTTAGATTTGGCTGAACCTTGTTGGGCCCTAGGGGATGCGAGGGGGATGGAATAACTGACACCCTCATGTGAAGGGAAAATATAAGGGCCCGGAGGAGCCTAATGGGGACAGCACCTATCTTCCCAAGAGGCTTTCTCAGCCAAGGTGGAGTTCCTTGTCATAAGCAGGGATACATGCAGGAGGGTGAGTACACCTATCCCTCACTCCGTGACTTTAATTTCTGAACACCCTGTCCCTGGATGAAAAACCATAAAATTAAAAAATATTTTCATTAATTTTAATGAAAAAAGACGGTACATTCTATCCCCTGCCAAGGCACCCAATTTCTCACAGAAAGACACGGCCATTGAACAAGGAAAACAAGTTTATGTAAGGAATAAACAATGACCTGAAATTAAATACCGTGGCTCGTAACTAAAATGTAATGTGATAAAGATTTCTCTTTCCCGCACAGGAGATGGACAGTGCTTTGCAGGGCTCACGGTTATCGTGTGCTGAAAAACAGAGTTATAGCAGAGAACAAACACTTCAGGGCAAAGTGAAAGCTTACCAGAGAACACTTTCAAGCAGACGGAAACAGGAAACGGCCCCCTCGCCCCGCACCGCCTGGCGCATGACAACGAGCAAAGCAGTTGGTCCCTGCAAACGTGGCTCGGGACACAGAGGTGTCCCATGGGACCATCTCTGCAGGAGATGAGACAGCAGAGTCCAGTAAACATGACGAGTATGTCTTTGTTGAAAACTGTAATGCAGAAATATAACTTTTAAAGGTGTGTTTCATTAGTGGGCTTTGGCGCGAAATGTTTTTATAACGAAAAAGGGGGGCTGTTGTGAAAAGTGGTGTAACTTTCAAGGTAGGGCAAAAAGTCTCCAAGCACAGAACCTGAGCTAAGGGCCTGTGTTTCCCCAGGACGTGGTTCCCAGGTTCCCAGCCTTATTAGTAGAATTCAGGAAAAACAGCCGAAGTTGAAGCTCTGAGGTTTTCCTCACTTCCCTCCACCCAGGGCCCATGGCTCCCTTCCCCTCCTCACAGCTCGCAGAGGCCTCAAAGAAGGAAAAACCCCAGGAACATGGTTGGAGGCTGGGAGTTTATAAGAGTCAAGCAAAAATACGGGACTATGATTCTGTAATCAACTCTGATTCTCCTCCCCTCCCCTGTCCCCTGTGTGAAGTCTGCTGTTTACAGGGCTCAGCATCCATTCCCCCCACTTTATGGCAATAAAGACCCCATTTCCTTTGGAGCACTTCCCCCATCCCCACCCCCAACTCTTGGTCACGTTGCTTGGATAGGATTGGCTCCCTTCAGCCCCAGGGGTGGGGCCTGGATGTCTGCTGCCAATCAGTGAAGCTCCTCAGCCACAGGAATTGGTCCACGGATGGGCACGTGACCCAGTTCAGGCCAAGGAGACACAGGATGTTGGAGGATTCTGGGAAAGGAGCTCCTCTGCTTTCCCAAGAGTTGCCAGCAGAGCTTGCTCACTGCCACCAGACTTGAAGGAGGAAGCAGAGTAGCACCAGGAATGCCGACAGCCATCCTGGCCAGAGAGGGCAACGTCAGGATAATGTTGACACCGTGGAAAGCAGAGAGGAGAGGCAGGAACAATGTCTCTGGTGATATCACTGGGCTGCTGGATCCAGCCTCACCTGAAGCAGTTAACTTTGTATTTTTTTAATGAGGCTTTCTACTTTTTAAGTCAGTGTTTTCTGTTACAACTAAAATATTCCTCTCTAATACTCCTGGTCTCTGCTCCCTAGAGTATAAAATGTCATTCCTGTGTGGGACAGAAAGGAGAGGCCCCGGTGTAGGTTATGCACAGGGTTACTGGAGACAGAGGCTGCTGGGCATGCCCCATATGGGGTCAGGGAGACCGACGACATCTGGTTCATGATGGACATCTCAGGCCACTGCTGCTTGGTGACTCAGGTCAGGTATTCAGTCTCTCTGGAGCCCATGGCAAGAATCCTCAAAGGATTAGAGTTACTTACTCAAAAGCTCTAGAGACTCGGCTGGGGCTTTCCCACTGGGGCTTGCTGCAGGCGAGCCCCACTCAGCATCGTGCCCTGCCCTGGACGATCTGAGTACCACTGGCTCAGGGCTAAGGGCAGAGGGGCTTACAGCACAGCTGGGGCCCAGCAGAGCCTCCGCTGCTCAGGGCCTCTTAAAGCTGGGTGCTTTCAGGTTCCTTAGAAAAGGTGTCAGAAGAGTTGATCTTCAGGCTGCTTTTTTAGAGGTAGAGGGTTCAAGTGGCAGCAAATCCTCTTTCACTTTGAAGAGAGTATTCCAACAGGCCTCAGACCACCAACCAGCAGGATCCTCGCTGAGGCGAGAGGCCCTGTCACACATCTTACCAAAACGTCCAGGGCACTTGTGACTTCCTTCTGGTCAGACCCTATCAGTGTTTTACTACCAATACAGAGCATAAGCCCATTGGCAGGGTGATGCCCATGGGGAGGTGGTCCAGGGCTGTGGGAGGAGCTAGACAGACAGCATCCCTGAGGCAGGGCAGTAACATTCTGCTACCGTCCTGATCAGGTGCAAGCAAACAGCTTCTGGTGTTTTCTGTTTCTCACGTGGAGTACGTTCCATTTTCCAGATCTGTAACTGAATACCAAGCGCCGGGGCTGAATTAATTTGCTCTACCACGGAGACTACATCTGGAACAGCTGCTGCAAGCAACACCACCGCCCGCTTAAGTTTACAAGGCGCCACTGTTGCTGGCTAAGACCTAGCTATTCTTCACACTAGTTGGTCTGTGTGATAGAATGGGGGTGTGACCAGGGTCGTCACAACTCCACCTTTCTGATGTCTGATGGGGATGATCATCTTTGCGGGCCCCTTGGGGTTGCGTTGTTGCTTTGGTTCACTGTACTTGTAGGTAGTAGGAGTGTAAATGGCTTCCTCCTGGGCTTTCCTATTGTAATAAGCCCTGGTCTTCTGGTCAGGAAGGTGGTGTGGGCTTTCTGTCACCCACAAGGACCTCGATTCCTCTCAGGAACTTGGGAAGTAACTCCTGGAGGGGGTTGAGGTGCCACCGACCTAGTGTAGGGTGAATTCAGGTGAGAGCCAGCATTATTCCTGAGCTGTTGAAGTGCCTCTCTGACCTCCAGACCACGTGGCATTCCTGTCCCCAGGAGTGAGAGTTAGCCAGACACTCATCTAATCATCCCCTCCGCTTCTCCTGTGCTCAGTGACCCAGGTGCCCCCCGGCCCTCTGCCTGTTAGGGGATGGCCGTGTGCACTAATTTCACAGGACTCCACCTGCGCAGGCCCGCCAAGCTCCTCCTACCCGCTCTAAGATTAGAAATCGCGTTGCAACAGCAGCCCTTCTGTCAGAATTCCCAGACTACGGAGAGGAAATAGCTGAGCCTATTTTAAAGATTTGGGAGGTGACAGTTAATAAGGAGTTTGATGGTTTGGGGCCATGTTTCATCTGTGGCTGTGAAAATGTGCATCTCCTACTGCACGTAATTGACTGATGACCCCCTACTGCTGCACTGAGACCTCCTCTGGATTTGTGTCAAGGCTTCACTTCCCAGGCAGCACCCGTCCCGAGTGGGTCTGGCAGGGATACCAGGCAACCCCTTAATCCCCACCCGCCACCCCACTCCCACCCCTGTCCTCTCTGGGAGGACTTTGTCTCCAGGACTTCCCTGCGGCCTTGCTGAAACTTTCTCCGAACTGCACGGCTGTCTGGAACTCTTCCTCCCTTCCTTCTGTCCTTCCCAGGGGTCAGACTGTGTAGTGATCTGATGACCCTCCCACCCCCTCTGCCTCCCCAGCAGTTTCCTCTGCAGGCGTTTTCTAATCCCATCTTGGTGTCTGCTTTCCGGAGGACTCGAACTCCCGCATTTCATATCTTAAGTTGGATACGAAGTTCACAGATGTTTGTTGCGTTATTCTTTATGCCTTTTGTATATCTGAAACACGTCACTAATTTTTTTTTTGTTTTTTTGCGGTATGCGGGCCTCTCACAGTTGTGGCCTCTCCCGTTGTGGAGCACAGGCTCCGGATGCACAGGCTCAGTGGCCATGGTTCACGGGCCCAGCCGCTCCGCGGCATGTGGGATCTTCCCAGACCGGGGCAACGAACCCGTGTCCCCTGCATCGGCAGGCGGACTCTCAACCACTGCGCCACCAGGGAAGCCCACTAATTTTTTGATTATAAAAGACAAGATTATTACTCTATCTCACTGACAGCATACTCAAGGGGAGTCGGAAGGGAGAGTGTCCTGGAATTGGTGTCGATTGATAGATCCATTCTGTGTTTCCATCTCTAGTTGTTTTGCCTTCATTCCCCTAATTATGCCAGGGATTTTCTGGTCCTTTTTAGCCAATTAGTGCAGATCATCATTTGGTTCAGATTCACATTAGTGACTTCCGCAAATGTCAGGACACCTGCCGACTGCCTGAAAAAACACCTCCAATGTGAAATTTCTGGTGATGGCATCCATATCGATAACCGCAGCCCAGTCCTCACAGTATCCCTCCCGGCTCGATCAAGACATTCTCAAAATCCTTCCCACACTAATTTATATTTAGAAATATAAATTAGTGAATTCCTGCAATTCTTTCTGGGCATACCTCTTCTCTTCCCCTGATTCTGCGTTGTATCATCTGGACCACGCGGAGTCTGGATTCTGAATACTGCGGGAGAAACATGGGGGATGCGTCAGGAGGGAACTCAAGGGTGGGACAGTGAGCTGGTTAGGCTTAGGGTCCTCGTCATCCCCCCAGATACCACCACTCCAATAAGATACTAACGTTTTCCTGACCAGTGCCCTCCCATTCACCAAAGGGACCAAGTGGGGTTGTAAATTCAACTGACACTGTAATTCAGTAACTTCAGAATCAATCTCTGAATTCAGTCTTCAGCAATTTTCAGCTCTGTAGCTAAATGCAATAAAAGATTCTTTCATATAATGGCCCTGAATTTTATTTCGTGCCTTAAGGCGAACATTTCGATTTGCGCCTGTCATTTTCTTGCTTTAAATTATCCAGTATTAGGAACAACCATCCAGCCGATGGTCCCAGCTTTCCTCATCCTTTATAAATTGGCCCACAGCAGCTGCTGGAGTCTTTCACGTTCAGTTGGCACATGGTCCCAGGTGACTGGAGGGTGTAGCACGGGGACGGGGGGACAGGCCCTCCATTCCTAAAGAGGGGTCTGGGCAGGGCACCATAATGTTCTCCACCTGAGACCGAGTGCCGGGCTTGGTTCAAGTTCTTGAGAAAGAATCTGATTGGCTTGACTCTTGGTCAGGTGTCTACTTTAAAACCAATGAGCTGTGCTCAGGCAGATGCCCAGTTCCGCAGCATAAATAGCCCTTCAGTTCTGGAGGGGAGGGAACCCCAAAGAGGATGTATCGTGAAGAGCCTCCAAAACGTCCTCTACAAATTCAGTGATAGGTAGTACCAGATTGCTAAGATCGCGGGCTCTGCAACCAAACTGTTGTGTTTGAATCTTATCAGCTAGGAGTGCATTTGGCAATGAGTAACAGGAAATGATGATAGAGAGGCTTAAACAAGTAAGTGGTTTATTAGCTCATCCGGGGACAAGTTTGGGAGAAGGTAGTCCTGAGCTGGTACAGTAGCTCAAGGATGTCACTGGGACTTGGGATCCTTCGATTTTCCTGCTCCATCATATTTAGTTAATGATTTTCTCCTCATGGTTACAAGGTGACTGCTGCACCTCTGGTCATCACGTCTGTGTCCCCCTTAAATAACCAGAAGAAAAAGGGGCAACCAGAGAGGAGCAGGGAAAGGGGGACAAAGGGTTCTCCTCTAGCTAGGCTTTTTCTTTTTATTTGAAAAGAGGTGCTCCAAAGACTTTTACCTCTTGTTCATTGAACCAAAATTGTGTTGCGGGCTACTTCCCAGCAGGAGGGGAGGCTGGGAAGGTGAGCCTTTCAGCCTTCCAGCCATAAAGGAAGGAAGAGAAAGGGGGCTTGATAATAGCCTTTGGGCGGTACATCCATTATGCGTGCCACAACCACGGGCTGCCTGTGTGACCTTGGGGAACCTACTTAACCTCTCCAGCCTCCGTGTCTCCACTGGTAAAAGGGAGATAATCATAGTATCTACATCATTAGGTGAGTTCATACAACAGCACCTGGTATATGGGGAACTCTCAATAGATGTTAGCCAGTATTGTCATTGCTCTGATGACCTGTGGTTCCAAAGGTAGCATCCGAGGCACAGTGGTGGAGTGGGGGAGTTAGGTGTCTGTCTCGCCCCTGTCCTGTGGGGTTCTGCCTTGGAAAGCACAGCTCACTGAAGTGTAAGTGATCTGACGTCTTCTGGAGCAGTAGGTGGGGCTAGGATATGGTTCCAATTCGAAATGTTTGGGGTTAGAGAGAGGGGCCCCAGGGTTCAGGATGCAGCTGGGGGTGGGCGTGTCCCTATCTCCTGGGGCCTTTGGGCAGCCTTCAGATTGGGGGCTGGAACAGCTCAGTGGAGGGCGGGGCAGGTGGCATGTGACAGGCTGGCTGGGCCCCCTCTGGTTGGCGCGGGTTCATCTGAATGAGTGAAATTTGGCCCTCGGGCCCCAATGCCTCATTTCTCTTCTTCACTGTTGGGGAATCAGACCAAATTGATTGTAAGCAACTTTAATAAATTGATTCAATATGGTGAACAAAAAAGGCAAAAGCGAGGGGAAAAAGGCAAAATGCGTATTCCTTCCAGCCACGGGGCCAATGGTTAATTTCAGCTTCATAACCCTGTCCCAGCAGCTGGCAGCTTAAATAATTAAGTGGAGTGAGTGCTGGCTAAACGATGCTTCCTCCCCATGCTGGCTTATTCGTAGGGGAACCAATGGCCCGTGCAGTCGGAGCACTCTGCCTCCCACTGCCCTCGGGGGCCTGGGGTGGCATGCGTGCCAGGCGTCCAGGTGGGCTCGGGACACACATGCACCCCCCAACACCTGCAGACCTGCACACACACACCTCAGGGCACACATGCACCCAGACAGGGAGGAAGCGCTGTGCACATTCTTGCATGCGGGCCCACCCCAGCCCCTACTCGCCCTGAAGTGGGCCTGGCCCCTCCCCACTCCCAGGCTCGGTTTCCCCATCAGTAATGCGGGCATTGGAACAGACCTCAGAGGGCCTCGAGGTGACTGGTGGAAAGAAAGCTCTTTGTGAACTGCCCAGGCCTTTGATCAGGCTTGCCTGGGCTTGTTTTCACATCCCCTGCTCTCTCCCTCTGAACCCCACCGCTCCCCAGGACCCAACTCAAGTTTGTCACATCTGTTCCCAGAAAAAGACCCAGTTCTTGGTCCTGTGTCTCCTCGCAAAGGACCTGCATCTTGAGCCTTTCTCTTCGTCAGTTAGTTCCCTATTGTAGGCTCCAGGCAGAGTGGTTAAGAGCCCAGCTTTGGAGCCCCAGTGCCTGTGTTTGTGTGACCTTGGGCAAGTTACTTAACCTCTCTGTTCCTCAGTTTTCCCATATAAACTGGAGCATACCAGCTGGGTCGCTGGGTCGTTGTGAGGGGTCAGTGAGTGTGTAAAGTGCATAGAACTGTACCTGGCCCGGGGTGAACACACATATGTGTTAGCACCCTGGAAAGGAGCAGCCCGTGCTGGTAGAGATGAGCGGGCTCCCCTCGGTAGGGCAGGGCTTCCCAACCCCTGCTGCATATTGGAAACACCTGGGAAACTAATACCATGTTAACATCACAACAAGGCCCTCTCCTGACCACTAAATTAGGATCTCCAGGGGCTTCCCTGGTGGCGCAGTGGTTGAGAGTCCGCCTGCCGATGCAGGGGACAGGGTTCGTGCCCCGGTCCGGGAAGATCCCACATGCCGCGGAGTGGCTGGGCCCGTGGGCCATGGCCGCTGAGCCTGCACGTCTGGAGCCTGTGCTCCTCAACGGGAGAGGCCACGGCAGAGGCCCGCGTACTGAAAAAAAAAAAAAAAAAAAAATTAGGATGTCCAGGTGTGAGTAAGACATAAGGATCACTAAAAGTCTCTAGGTAATTCTAGTGTGTGGCAGGCCTGGGAACCCCCAGGCTAGACAATTACAGGGAGGGCAGCACGTCTGGGTGACAAGCACAGTCCAGATGGAGACGGTCCAGGAGTCCCAGCCAAGTGTGACTGCCAGAAGTCTTCCTGGAGGAGGGGCAGAAGAGGTGAGGGAGTGGGGTAGGGAGAAGAGGTGGGGGTGGGAGGGGCCCTGAGGCCCAGGTGGCAGTGGGATAGCCCCTCCTCTGTCCACCTGCCGCTCCACCCTCCTGGCTCCCCTGGCTGCCTCTGCTCTCTCCTCTTCTGTCTTCCAGGGGCCCTGAGCTCCAGCTGGCACCCGCCTCCTTAATAAAGGCAGACTGCTGTTCAGCTCGTCCCCAGCACTCCTGACGGGACCATTAATATTCCAGGGAAGATTAACTACCCCTCTGCTCCATCCCCTGCAGCCGCTGGGCCCTGCCTGACAGATGAGGGCCTGTGGCTCAGACAGATATGACGCTGGCACCCAGGCAGGGGGCTGCCTGAGATGATCTCTGGAGCTTAGGTGCTTTCCTGCCTCTGCAGCCCCCTCCAGGTTTCACCTGAGAAAGTGGGAGAGCACGAATGAGAGAGAGAGGCTGAGTGTAGCCACGTGCCACCTGGGACTCTGGATGGAATCTTTGGGCTCTAATTCAGTCCTTTTATCTGGCTCAGAGAATGCAAGTGATGTACCCACAGCCACGTGGCAGGAGTGGAACCCAGGACTCCTGACTTCTGGCCGAGTGACATCTATCAGACCCTGGGGCCCAGGAAGGTGGACAGCACCCTCACACCTTCCCCGGAGGCCTCCTGTGACAAGAGCCATGTCCTCTGGGGGCTGCTGGCAAGGCAGGGGCCTCCATGAGCCCTGCCTGCCTCACTTCAGGAAGAGAGGAGAGAGATGGGCTGCCTGACAGTGGCCGGGGCAGCTCTGAAGGTGGCTGAGGTACGAAAGGAAGAAAGTGGGAGGCAGCGGAAAAGGGAATCCAACCCCTGAAGGCTAATTGAAAGGCACATCCCTCCCTTGAATCCCACTTATTCTCTGTCAACCTCCAGCTCCCAACCATGTACAGGCATATATACCCACCCCACACACTGCGCCTACCACACCGCACATACCACACACACACACACACACCACACGCACGCTCAAGTGCACACAGAACTCCTCCGTTCCCGCGTTCTTGGTTAGCACTCATGCTGCTGCTGCTGCCCAAACGGTGTCTCTGGTCCTGCCTCCCTCCAAGTATTAGAGTATAAGTATAGAGTGCAAATACCATCTCCCGGTATTTGAATTCTGTGTAATCCCCTGCCCTTGAACGTGGGCTGGCCCAAACCACATGACAGGAGCCATGCCGTGCGACATCCAAGACCGGAGCACTAGAAGCCTTGCGTCTCCTGCCTGGTCTCCTGGAGTGCCCACTCCTGGGACACTCCTTGGAATCCCACCTCCACGCTGTGAGAGGCCCCATTGGGGGCTCCCGTAGACAGCTCCAACTGAGGTCCCAGCTTTCACCACCTGCCAGCTGCGTGAGGAAGGCATTTTGGACGTCCAGCCCAGTCGCACCTTCAGATGACTCCTGCCCCAGCCACCGTCTGACTGCAACCTCATGGGGGATCCTAAGTTAGAAATGCCTGGTGAGCCCAGAAAATCCATGAGAGATAAATTGAAGTTTAAAGCTACTAAGTTTTGGGTGGTTGGCAGTAGATAACCAAACACAAGATGAGCCCAGGTGAGACTTAAGGCAGAATATCCTGGACTTTGGGGAATCCCGGCTATTCCACTTCTGTGGGTTGTCTTGTGGGGCCACTGTCAGGGGTAAAGTGGGGCTTCTCCTGAAGGGAATCAACAGTCGCTCATCCTGGGTACAAATGGATCTGGGCAAAGGAAAGGAGGACCATGGGACTGGGTTTTAGACTGGGGTGTTAGGGGTAGATCCAGCTGCAGATAGCAGATAATCCTCAAGTAGCAGTTGCTCACAATGGAGTCTGTTTCTCTCATATTTGCATGATGCTCAGAGGCAGGCAGCTGAGGCTGATATGGCACTCTGGTATCAGCAGCCCAAGCTCCAGGGCTGCTGCTTTGCAAACTCTGGGGGGTGACTTTCACACTGTATTCCGTATTCTATTCACCATAGAATATAACATAAAGGGTGCCCCCTGGAGTTGGGCAATGTAGATACTTCTAGGCTTCTTCTATCTTGTTGCTCCATTGTGTGTGGCTTCCATTCCCAAGGTCTCCCTCACCTCCTGATCCAAAGTTGCTGCTGGAGCTCCAGACATTACATCTGCATTCCAACTGTCAGGAAGGAGAAATGATGAAGGCCACACCTCTTTCCCTATAGACACTTGCAAATGACACCCACTTATACCCCCATTAGCAAGACTTAGTCGTATGACCACATCCAACCGCAAGCAAGGTTGGGAAATGTTAAGTTATTCTGGATGGGTACGTGCCCTGCTGCACATCCCAGCCTTCAGTCCTTTCCTGTGTGTTCAGCCCAAGCCAGAAACCTGGAGACATGCTAGACTACTCCATCTAACCCTCCCCCCACCCCACCCCCCAATCCCATCACCAAACCGCCCCTCCACCTACTTAGCATCCTCTCCCTCTGCCTCCACTGGCCTCTTGTAATCCAGCTGCTCTGTCCAGGTAAGTTTTTACCTCCTCAGTCCTTCATACGTGCTGCTGTGCCCTGTTTGCTCTGCAGCAATGCTCTCCCCAGCTCCTTGCAGGGCCAGCTCCCTCTCATCTGTGAGGTCTCAGCTTCAATGTCACTTCCCTACAGAATGTACAATGGTGAGACTTTGGAAAACAGCGTGGCAGTTTTTTAAAAAGTTACATGTACCACATGATCCAGCAATTCCACTTCTAGAAATCTACCGGAGAAATGGAAACACACGTCCACACAAAGACTAGCTCTGAAGTGTTTATAGCAGCTTCACTCAGACTAGTCCCAAATTGGAAGCAACATAATTGTCCATCCCCTGGGGAATGAATGAACAAAATAGGGTCTGTCCGTACAATCGAGTATTATTCAGCAATAAAAAGGCATGAACTACTGGTCCATGCTCCAACATGGACCTTCAAAACATGCTAAGTGAAAGAAGCCAGACATATGAGATCATACATTGTGATTCCATTTATATAAAATTTCCAGAAAAGGCAAATCTAAAGGAACAGAAAGTAGATTAGTGGTTGCCAGGAACAGGATTAACTGCATATAGGATTAAAGAATCTTATTGGGGGGATGAAAGTGTTCCAAAACTGGATTATAGTGATGGTAGCACGACACGTAAATTTACTAAATATCATTGAATGGTAAATTTGAAATGGGTGAATTTTATGATATATAAAATATAACTCCGTAAAGCTGTAAAATAAAAAAGATATTTTAAAAAGTCACTTCCCGGGCTTCCCTGGTGGCGCAGTGGTTGAGAGTCCGCCCGCCAATGCAGGGGACACGGGTTCGTGCCCCGGTCCGGGAAGATCCCACATGCCGCGGAGCGGCTGGGCCCGTGAGCCATGGCCACTGAGCCTGCGCGTCTAGAGCCTGTGCTCCGCAACGGGAGAGGCCACAACAGTGAGAGGCCCACGTACTGCAAAAAAAAAAAAAAAAAAGTCACTTCCCCAGAGCAGCCTTCGCTGACACCTGTTCTTCAGCCATCCTTGCCTTGTCTCACGGCCCGCTCTGTTTTTCCATCATAACCCTGTGTCAGGTGGAAACTATATGTTTGTGGGGTGCTCTGTTTCATGCAGATTTCTTCTAGAATGGAACCTCTATGAGGAAGGGCTGGGTCTATTTTGTTTTAAACTGTTTTGAGACATAATTTACGTACCATACAATCTACCCGCTTAAAGTGTACAATTCATTAGTAGTCTATTGAGTTAGTATATTCACAGATAAGTTCAACCATCACCAGTCAATTTTAGAGCATTTTCATCACGTCATGAAGAACCCCCATACCCTTTAGTTAACAGCCCCCAACCCTGCACTCCCCGCTAGCAACCACTAATCTACTTTGTCTTTATAGATTTCCCTACTCTGGACATTTCATATAGATGAATCTCAATATGTGGTCTTTTGTGTTTGTCTTCCCTCACTTAGCATGGTGTTTTTAAGGTTCATCCATGTTGTAGCATGTAACAGTACTTCATTCCTTTTTATGGCTGAATGAGATTCCACTGTATGGATATACCACAATTTATCCATTCATCAGACATTTGGGTTGTTTCCACGTTTTGGCTATTGTAAATAATGCTGCTATAAATATTCATGTGCAAGTTTTTATGTGGACATGTTTTCATTTCTCTTAGGTATATACCTAGGTGTGGAATTGCTGGGTCATAGGGCAACTCTGTTTAGCTTTTTATGCTCAACTGCTTTCCAAAGTGGCTGCACCATTTCACATTCCCAACACAAGTGTCTGAGGGTTTATCTCTCTCCATATCCTCACCAACACTTGTTATCTGATTTTTAGATGACAGCCCTTCTAGTGGGTGTGAAGTGGTACCTCACTGTGGTTTTGATTTGCATTTCCTGAATACTAAGGATGTCAAGCACCTTTTCATGTGTTCATTGGCTATTTGTATATCATCCTTGGAAAAATACCTATTCAGATCTGTTGTCCATTTTTAAATTGGGTTATCTGTCTTTTTATTATTGAGTTGTAAGAGTTCTTTATTCTAGATACAAGTCCCTTTTTGGATATCTGATTTGCAAAAATTTCCCCATATTCTATTGCTTGTCTTTTCACTTTCTTGATAGTGTCTTCTGAAGCACACGTGTTTTTAATTTTCATGAAGCCCAATTAATTTTTTTCTTTTGTTGCTTGTGCTTTTGGTGTCATATCTAAGAATCCATTGGCAAATCTGATGTTATGAAGATTTATCCCTATGTTTCCTTCTAAGAATTTTATAGTTTTAGCTCTCACATTTTTTTTTTGATGTGGACCATTTAAAAAGTCTTTATTGAATTTGTCACAATATTACTTTTGTTTTATGTTTTGGTTTTTTGGCCGTGAGGCATGTGGGCTCTTAGCTCCCTGATCAGGGATAGAACCTGCACCCCCTGTATTGGAAGGCAAAGTCTTAACCACTGGACCGCCAAGGAAGTCCCCTTACATTTAGTTCTTTGATCCATTTTGCGTTTTTGTACATGATGCTGGGTAAAGGTCCAACTTCGTTCTTTTGCATGTGGCTATCTAGTTGTCCCATCTCCATTTGTTGAAAAAACTCTTCTTTCCCCCCATTGAATGGTCTCGTTACCCTTGTTGAAATCACTTGACCGTGGACACGTGATTTTATTTCTGGACTCTCAATTTTATTCCATTGATCGCATGTCTATTCTTTTTTTTTGCGGTATGCGGGCCTCTCACTGTTGTGGCCTCTCCCGTTGCGGAGCACAGGCTCTGGACGCGCAGGCTCAGCGGCCATGGCTCACGGGCCCAGCTGCTCCGCGGCATGTGGGATCTTCCCGGACCAGGTCACGAACCCGTGTCCCCTGCATCGGCAGGCGGACTCTCAACCACTGCGCCACCAGAGAAGCCCAACATGTCTATTCTTAAGCCACACTGTTTTGGATTCCGTTGCTTTTCTTCACTACCACGTTGATTGGAACACTGTGGTTCGAATATTTGTGGGATTTTCAAAGCCCAACAACCAAATACCACCAGGAACACACCTGTAATAAAAAATTTAGGTTTATTTAGCTTGCTGCAGCAAAGGAGAACACACCTCCAGCGGATTCCCCGGAGCATCCGGAAAGTTAAATTCTGAGAGGGGCATCTTAGAGGGTCTGGGTCCGTGCTGAGTGATTTGGAGATGTTGGGGAAGCAGAGGCCAATCTAGGGTCGGTGCTGCCAAGAAGTGGGGCTATCCAGTGACTTGGATCTTAGTTTTTATCTGGGAGGTAAGAGGGTTAAAGTAGCGGGGAGAGCTGTCTCTGGGAGAGAAGAACTGTCCCTCTAAGAGGCTGTCCCGAATGGCCTTGTCTGTGTGCTCTCTGATCAGGGTCTTTGTTCCTTTGGGAAATTCTTGATCCGATAGTAGGCAGGGCTGTTTTCTACTTTCTGGAAGTAAACAAATGGTCCCTGCTAAGGAAGAACTAGAGAGCA
The DNA here is from genome assembly GCF_008692025.1 of Phocoena sinus. NCBI lineage: Eukaryota > Metazoa > Chordata > Mammalia > Artiodactyla > Phocoenidae > Phocoena > Phocoena sinus. Next base: position 64,021,548 of record NC_045773.1, on the reverse strand, counting down.
AACCAAGGCAGATGCCACCTATCCTATGACATCTACTCTGACGTTCGCTTTAGGGGCCAACTCCGGGATGAGGGGCATGTGGGGAATGTAGGAGGTGCCCTCAGTGTGTGATGGCCAGAGCCTAGACCGCTGACTCACCGTGTGGCTTGGCCCATCCTCCTTCCTTGGGCCTGTTTCCTCATCTGTGATATAAGGAGATCTGATGGGACGGTGCCTGGGCCTCCTCCTAGTTTCTTATCCATGATCTAGCTGTCTTCCTGGGCTATTGCAGAGAGAGGGAAATCTCTACTGATAAACCTCCCTGTTTCACCGGCCCCACCACACACACACACACACACACACACACACACACACACAGCTGACTCATCTGGCCTCAAGTCCCTGATTCAGTCTTTTAGCTCAGCAGCTCCCAGACATTTGGATTTGATACCCTGGCAAAATTTCCAAAAACTATTTTGGGGATCCACATACGGTTGACAATTTTTATTTTGTCAAATAGGACATTAAAAATCACAAGTACCACCACCTGTTGCAAGTCCTGTGTCATAAAAGGATAAATTAAAATAAGAGGATAATACTCTCAAATTGCCCACGTTCCCCTCAAGTCTTGGATAACAGAGAAAACTGTTAGAATTAACAATTGCAGTCTTTACCTGGGTTTGGGAATGGCTGCTTTATCTTATAATGGCTTTAGCTTTCATTAAAATGCAAATACTGCGGGAGAGCCAGCCTCAGTAGTCCATGAAGCAGTGAGAGGCTCTAGGATGGGATGGGGGGGATGGCAGGTGCAAGTCAGGGAAGGAAGAACTCAGATCGGATTTTCTTTGAACACCAGGTCTCTGGCAGCCCCAGTGACCTGAGAGGGAAGGACCAGCACCCATGTCCCCAGGCACATCTCAACGGCCTCCCTAACTGTGAGACTGGAAACGCTAGCCTGGGAGAAGAGGTTGGGAACTAGCGCTAATCCAGTGAAAGGAGAACTATTGATAGATGATCTCCGCCAGCTGTGAGGCTGAGCCCACAACACCTCCTCAGCTGCCACCTACTACTTGCAGCCGTTTCCACCCCCCATGTTTACCCAAAGCCTGTGAGATATACTCTATGTTGTATGTGTTATGTGTGTGTGTGTGTGTGTGACTCCAACAACTGCCACAGGTATTTTTTGTGGAAGGGAATAGGAAGTGGAGAGTAAGTTGTCCACCCCCTGAACAATGTTGTGTGACTGTGTTTTAACTCTTGTGTCACAGGACAACACACATCACCAGTGGGTTCACTCTGGACTGTGAGGAGCTGCATTCAAAGCCGGGACCCGTCCCACACCCAGCCCATTCTCCGAGCGCCTAGAGGCACACTGTGCCACTGTTCCTTTAAAAAGTACGCCATGTTGCCAGAGGGAACCAATCGGCAGATGGGGGAGGAGCTACTTGGGGGCCCAACCACCAGTCACAACAATAGAATCTGTGGGAGGGCCCCAAGAGTGATGGCATCCTGAGGGAGCCTACGGCAAACCTGTTTAAAGGGAGAGTCTCCCAGATGCATTGCTCAGGTGGTGTAAGAATCCAGAGTCCCTGAGCTGACCGATGCATCCTCAAAGTGGCTGCTGTCCCCACCTTCCCACAAGATGATAATTTTCTGGGAAAGATGAGTGATTTATCATGAGTGATTTAATTGGGCTTTTATTTGCATTTAAATGAAGCTCTTTTGCTAAAACTAATGGACCCCCTATTTATAGATGCCTCCAAACACAAAGCGACTACTAATTACTACAATTAATATCACGTTAAGGGCTTGCCAGCCAACTTCACAGCAACTTTTATCGCCTACCTCATTTTCAATTAAGGCACATTGACAGGGAGAATACGTGGTTATTAAGAGTGGGCCCTGGGGTGTAATTACTGCTCACAAGGTCATTAAGCAAATCCCCTGCAGGGTTGGCACCTTGGAGCCTGGGGGGCTGGGGGCCCCAGATCAGTGTCCCCACCCAGGGGCCAGGAAGCCTCAGTGCCCCAGGTTGCCAGGTAGATGGAGGCCTGGCTCTGAACTGTCTGGAGGTGGAGCAGCTGATGCCTGGATGTCTTGGGGCTGGGATGGGAGAGCCGGGAAGGGAGGCTGAGGGGGAGGATTCACCCTTTCCCAAAGACGGCAGTTTGCGGCAGCCACCAGAGAGCTGACAGAACTACGGTCTTCTGGAGCAGCATTCAGGAAGTCTAGGGAAGCCTCCTCTGGGACAAGCCGGGCATAGGCAGCAGGGCCGCAGGGGTGAGGGGAGGAGAGGCCAGGAAGGAGACAGCTGCCAAGCACTGTGTGGGGGCGGGGGCCGGGGAGGGAGAGGGTGGGCTCTGGGCTCCACATGCTGGGGAACAGTCCCTTCTGACAATGAGGAGGTAAGGAAAAGCCATGGCAGAACAGGAAAAGGCCTGGAAGGGGTGGCTAGCGGTGGCAGAAACCAGGGGGAGGGGGGCACCTCAAGAGGATACTCTTGTAGCTGACTGTCCTCTGATTCCTCTCTACACAGTGGCCACGGCCGACCTGTCAGGGACAAGGTACAGGCTGGTGGAAGGCTCCGGGGCCCAAGTGCCTACTTTCCCAGGGGCCAAACCCAGGCCAGGCAACCTGTGGGCTCAGGGCCAAGACACCGTGGTACGGGTGGTGACCTGCGACAGGTGATGAGAAGCCCTGGTGATGGTGAGGCCAAGAACCCATCTCAGGCCCGCCCAATTCTGCGTTCAGGACACTTAGTGTTCAAGGCCTTAGAACTGCCACGGTGGAGGATTTAGACCACGGAAATCTGCAAACACTACAAACCCAGAGAACTGGTTGTTAGGCATTTACTAGCTCACCACTGTCCTGGCTCAGCATGCCGGGGTAGTGTGCCCTGGGGTGCTGCAGGGCAGGGGCCTTCTCCGAGTTACATTCTTAGCGCCTGGCCCCGTGTACATGTAGGTGTACACAGCAGGGCTCTGTGTGTTTACTGAACTGAGTTCAATGGGGACCCATGCGCTGACGAACCCTCCCCAGGCTCTGTCCTCCCCTGCCGTGCACAGCCTCCATTGCCAAATTCCTTGGCACCCATGTTCTTTCTAAATCGCCTCTGGGAGCATCCCATCCCTTCTCTGCTCTCCGCGAGGCTGTGCGGTGGAGGGAAGGTAGGAAGGAAGGGACCATCGCATTGGTGTCAGGATCAGGTTTGCCCGCACAGAAATGGTGCTGGTTTACATAAGATAGACGTTTCTCTCTCACCTTCTCATGGACTGGTCCAGGGCCGCTTGGTGGTGCAGTGGCTATCCGGAGCCATTCTCACAATGTGGCTTCCACTCGTGGTCAGAGATGGCAACCAGTCACCTGGCCACTCCTGGCTGCCAAGGGACGATTGTGCAGTGGTGCTACCAGTTTGTTTCCACCTAAAAAGTAGATTCTATTGCTAAGAAAGGCAGGGGATAGCTGTCACATGGTGACAGCCTAGACGATCCCTGACAGTCAAGATGATCGATGTTGGTGAAGGGGTTAGGACTCCTGACCGGAGCTGCTGCCAGCTGTCACACCCCACAGTGCCCGCTGCTCCCGGAGGGAGTGGGGGGATGGGCAGAAGTGCCTTCAGAATCCAGGAACCTGGGGAGCCTGGGCAAGCTGACACCTCCTTAGGGGTTTTGGGCCACCAAGACTCTCCCTGCTTCCAGGGCTGGACTCAGCATTCTCACCCTGGTCCTCCTTGGAGCTGGGCAGCCTCCTTCAACAGCACAGGCGTGCTCGGCTGACGATGCAGCGAGGAGCTGGCATCATGGCCCCCAGGGCACTCCTGTAGGTGGGCGGAGAGGAGATCTGGAAGGAGCCAGGGAGGTAGCAATGGGCCTTACTTAAATGGAGAAAGGGAAGGTTGGGAGGGTGGCATGAGGCAAGGTCAAGGACGAAGTCAAGGGCTTTTCAGACCCACTGAGCTCAGATGAACAAAAAGCAGAGACCACAAAGGGGCAGGGGGCATCTGGAGAGAGGTTGGCAGTTTGGTGGGGCCAGAAGCGTGGGCTGGGTGGGGAGAGGCGGTGGAGAGGGAGGTTAGGGCATGTGTTCCGTGAACCCGGACTCCTACTGCGATTGTTCCAATTTCCCTGAGCACTTGTTATGTGTCAGGCATGATGCTGAGAGTTGGAAATGCTTAGTCATGTTTTCTCCCTCACAGAGGTCCTATGAGAGGCGTGCTGCTCCCATTTTACAGGGAAGGCTAGTGAGGCTAAGAGGGCTAAGAGGAAGAGCTGCCAAGCAGTGGGGCTGCCATCCACTCACTGCCGAGTCGCCTGCTGATGTGCCAGGCTCAGAGGCTGGAAAGTACCACGGAGGGCTGTCCCATAGCCCTGAGAGGTGCATCCCAGCCCTGCAGAGCCCGGGGAGGGGCCATCTACCCAACCCCGCCCACTCAGGCTCCACCCCCTCCCCTCCAGCAGCTCCCTCCCGCTCTTCCAGTGTAACTTCATGCTGGCTGCCCAGGGCTCCCACTGCCCTTCTACCTCCTTCCACCTCCCGGCAGATAAAACCTGCACCTCCTAGCATCTCCTCCCACCTCTTGTCTCGACTCAGGATTCAGAAGGCAGTCAGAAGGCAAAGTCTGTCAGGGCTGCACCTCCATCCCTGGGCCCGGAGGGGACAGGGTGTGACTCTGGGAAAAGAGCTGTCCCGTGCTCACTCAGAGTGGCCCAGAACTGGGAGGAGGGGGGGTGGGGAATGGGCCGTCGCTGCCCACCAGTGGGGAGGCAGCATATAGTAGGCACTAAATAAATGCTAATTACTCTTCCCACCTTTCTCTTCCCCATCAAAACACAAAGTGCTTTGTGAGAATTTCTGGTTATTCATAAAAATCTATGAATAACTACCTTCTTTTATGAGAGTTTAAACAAAACAGAGATTTTAATTTTTCCCCAAATTTCCATTTCATGTGCTAGTGAAGCTGAATATGTTTAGACACGCAGTTTGGAGGCCCAAACAGAGGTCTGTGTTCCACAGTGGAGCAGAACCGGGTGCCTGGGATTTTGGAACGGTGAAGATGGGTGCTGTGGCGTGGGTGTGGGTACCCTCTTCCCAGGCCAGGCTCGGTGGCCACACCCCCTGCCAAATCCATCCGGCCTCTCCCACTCGCTGCTTCTGCTCTATCTCTTCTACCAGAAAGTGACCCATGTCCACTCCCATCTTCCCTCCTTCGGGGGTCCTGACCTTACTGTGGTCCTCTGTGCCTCAGGCTGAAGGGCCCCAACTATATCCACACCCCTATTTCCCTATCAATATCCAAACCTTTCTGGACTTTCCAGCTGGTGAGCAAGATACTGAAATATCCCTTTGGGCAAAAACAGTTCCGAGAAAAAGGGGGCTCAAGAAATAATAGTTCCGAGAAACAGGCTTGAAATACAGGACATGCCCTAACCGCAAACTGATGAACAAACAAGTACAGCTGAGGCAAGAATGCATAAGCCAATAAGCTTAAAGGTCACCCCATTTACCCAATCATTATGAAATATACCCGCCCTATGAGTGAATAAACCTATAAAAAGTATGTGATTCCGCTTTTAGGGGTTCCCCATCGGCCTCCAGCGTGAGGTTTAGGGAACCCCGGTGCATCGGCTCCTAATAAACCTCTTGCGTGTTGCAACGGCTCTCGACTCTTGGCGGTTCTTGGGCGAGTTGGAATCCCTCGGAGACCGTTTGGGTCTAACAAGGCCACCGGGCCTGCTTCAATGCCCGCTGTCTTGGCCAAATCCCCACGTCCATCAAGTCAGTTCTCCAGCACCTGCGGCTGCCAGGCGCCTCTCCCCGAGCTGCTGGGCATCACTGCGACCAACCACACGTCCCAACAGCTCAGGCTGGCTCCTAGTTAGCTCTAGTTAGCACCTAGGTAGAGCCTAGTTAGTCCCGTTTGGTCCTCAGAGCCCTCCCTGACCTCCTGCTTCACAGAGGAACAAGCCTCAGAGGAGAGGAACCCTGACCTCCCTTCCACGTCGCCCCCCTTCATCCTCTCCTTCCCGAGGCCTCACCTTCCCAGTGGGAGCACTGCCCTCCGTCCTCACAGGGCCTTAGACACAGGGACCATGCTGAGGCCTGGCATCCTCCCAGCCCCCACCCCTACCCCATAGCCACGTGGCTCCCTCCTCCTCCAGAGCCGGGGGGGCCCCGACTCCAGAGAAGAGTAGCTGCCTGCCTCCGTCGGCAGCCCTGCTCTACTGTCCTTTGGTTTTAGTTCTTTGGACACACACACAGTGGTCGGACATAGTATTCATTTGCCTTGTCCCCCACCCTCCCAGCGGCAGTATCAGCTCTAGGAAGGTAGGAGCTTGTCTGTGTTGTTCAGAGATGAATCCCCAAGGCCTTAGGCCCGTGATTGTGGCCCGAAAATACTTGTTCAATGAATGAGTGAATGATTCTTATCGTCCTGTTTATACCAGTGAGGAAACAAAAGCAACTCTTCCGCCCCCTGGCTCCTCGGGGTCTTCCAGCTTTGGCCCTGTGCACCCTGTTTTCCGTCCTGGGCTCCTTTTCTGCCTCATCTGTGCCGGGACTCGGGAGGTCCTGCCCTCTCCAGGCTTACCTCGTCCCACGGAGCCCCTCATCAGTCCGTGGGACCACCTGGGACTCTTCTTCCCCACACTCCCACTTGTGTGCAGGGTTCTTAACAAAATCCCCTCGGGTTGGTTCAGGAGGAAACGGGATTCATTAAGAGATGCCTGGTAGCACGCATGCTCTCGGGATTGGGCAGCAGGGATGTCTCAGGGCAGGCCGTGTGGGCTGCCCAGCAGCAGCAGTGCTCAGCCTTGCCTTGGGTCTGTGTCGACTAATCGCACCCCTCTCCCCTCTTGGCGTCTGAGACACTGGGGCTGGTCTTCAGAAGCTCTACCGCACCACCCACCCCTCAAAGACTCAAAGGTCCCTCATTTTCTGGAAAACAGAACTTCCTGGGCAGCCTCACAGCAGCACCTCTGAGCCTGGAACCCAGATCACTGCCTCCATCTGGCTCTAAAGGAGCTAGTGGCAGGGATTTTCTGGATTCCCCCTGGGGATGGCTGAGTCACACAACGGGAAGCTAACCCCCCAGCGCACCCCAGACTGAACGCCGTCTGTAATGGGTCAGAGCCTTGGTGGGAGTGGTCTGCAGCAAAGTCCATTTCAGGGGGCCCCAGTCATCCAGAGCGGGGTGGGAGCTGCTTGCCCCTTACAGACCCCTTGAGAAACAGTCCGAGAGGCCCAAAGAGTCTGCCGCTGCCTCTCCTGCTACCTTCAAACCCTCTCGACCAGACTCTTCCCACAGTGCAGCCAGGACCCTGGTGGGGCTGGGAGATGGGAAGGCAGTATAGATCAAGGGGTGGGGTGGGGGCAGGGAGGGAGAGCCCGAGGGAGACCTCCTGGATGCCCACCCAAGGCACACCACCTGGGCTGAAATGTGGACCAAAGGAAAGCAAAGACCCTTTCTGCACCCTCTTCTTTCTCTCGTTTCCTGGTTGCCAGGGGCACAACGGTTTTTTCCCTGGTGACGGCGTCTGCACAGGGGGCAAAACTGGAAGGCGGCTGGGTCTCCGGGCCGGAACTCTGTCGAGCTTCTGGACCAGATACTCACGACTACCATCTCTTCCTCAACGTGCTCGAATCCAGCCTCTGCGACCGGACATAGCCTCTCCCAGCTAGAATCAGCTCCTCCCTGTGTCCCCTCCCTCACTGAAGGCGAACCACTCCTATTTGCTTCCCGATCCCCCCTGCGCTGCCCCAACCTGCACGTTATCGCACTGTGCCACCCGCTCCGGGGGGCAGAGGCCACATCCGTCTTGCCTTCTGCCAATCAACACTGCAGGGGCCAGCGGGAAGGTCAGTGAGCCACGACCCCGCCCTTAGTGTGAGGGCCTGTGTGGGATGGAGGACGAGACAGGGCGGCGGCTATGCTGGGACACAGCTGGCTGGGGTGCTGGCCTGCACCCCAAGGCCCTTCCTCCTCCCTGGCTACCCTCCGTGACTGCACAGAAGGATGACAGGTAAGCTGGCTCTGGCTGATGAGCTGTAAGCAGAAGGTGTGAGGCCTAAAAAGGCCCAGTGTGTCCATCAGGTCTCCTGTCCCTCTCCTCTGGGCATGGTTCTTAGAGGAGCAGCAGCATCTGTAACCACGAGGATGGAGGTGACACGCTAAGGACGGCAGAAAGGTGGACAACGCCCTGATGGCCTGGGCCCTGGCCCCAGCCCGTCAGCCTCCACACCTCCTGTCCCAGTGGATACGGGTGCTGTGCATGGACCACTGGCCAAGACCCTTGGGGAGACATCTGCCCCCCTCAATGTCCTGGCTGCCCACTGTGGAGCAGAAGGCAAGTCCTCTCCCCACCGCTGTGCCATCCCCCCTGCTCAGGAGACCCCACTCCAGGCACACTTCTGGGCTGAGAGCCCAGGTGGGATATTCCCACGCTCTTACGGCCTTTCACAATTTTATGTTTTAATCCTCAGTCCGAGCTGAGGTTCCTTTGGTCCTACTAGCCCCCAGAAGAGGGGGTGAACATGCGGCCTGATCTCCAACTCTGGTCCGTCTGGCTCCCCTGCCTATCTTGGTTGTGGCTGCCAGAAACCCCCCTCCCACAAGGCTTGTCCCCTATACCTGGGGGTTCAGTTAGGAGGCCCTGAGCAGGCATGTCCCTGACCCAGCCTCCAGGGATTATCTGGATCTTGAGGCTGGGGGCTGGGGAGCAGCAGCCAGGCCCACCTCTCTGGCCCCAGGGCCAGATGGGCACGGTTGGCACACCCACGGTGGGCTTTGGGCCAAGGCCCATCTTGCAGGACCCAGGACTCTCAGCCCATGGCCGTTTGTGGACCCGGTCAGTATCAGCTCTTCCTTCTCCGTTTCTCAACACTAATGACTGTGTAAATATCTTGAAAAGAACCTGGGGATGCTGGCAGCCAAGGTGGTCTCTTGGAGGTAGAAGTGCCGCATCCCTGATTAACCGTGGTGGCTGATGGGGCAGGTCCGCAACATTTAACCAACACAGAGAAAATGCAATTTCTTTATTTGGTCTATAGCTTAAAAAAAAAAAACTGCGCAAATGCCCAGTTTGACTTAAAGTTTAGTCCCAGGCCCAGATGTGGCCCGCTCTGGTCCCCACGGTGGGGCTCTTTGCCTCCCTGGGTGCAGGGTTGTGGCACCTTCTGTGGCCTGAGCAGAGCTCCTCTGGGCATCCGAGCCTCCACGGGATCCAGCCTGGTATCCACACTGGAGTGACCCCACACCAGGCACCTCTGCAGCCAAAAACAGCTTCTGGGTCCTGCCTATCATACGTGGGGACCAGGGCAGATCAAAACAGACTCGGCGACCCCTCGGCCTGCAGGAAAGGTGGCCCAGGGGCAGGTCTGTGCCCAGGTGGCCATGGGGCTGCTCGCCTTTGGATTTGGCTTTCTCAGCTGGTAACGTGCTCCCTGCTCTGGGGCCGAACCCTGGAGAGGGGCTTCTCTTTCTCTCTTCTCCTTCCCAGAGTCCCCTGTTCAGGCAGCGCCAGGTATGCACCTTCCTTTTCCGCCTGGACCTCACTTAAGTACGAATTCCATAGTCCAGCTCACCCAGCCTGGTCCTCAACATCCTACTGAGATTGATTAACGAAGTTAGACGCTCTTCTTTCAGAACCAAAACCTAGTTTGTCAACTCCTGGAATTACGGCTAATGCACTGCTCAAAACCAGAAGCTGGTGGTTACTTCCACTGCCTCTTTCCTTCCACTGCCTCTTTCCTTCTTTCTGGAACAAATCGGAACACTCCCACATTCCAACCTTAGCTGCAATGTTGGGCCACCCCTCTATCTGGGTTTTATTCCTGGATTTTCTCCTTTGCTCCTAAGCGATTTTTTCTGGCATGAAAACTGGCTAGTCCACAATGGTAGCCGATGTTGCCCTAGCCCGTTAAGACCCCGAAGCCTCATTCTACTCCCAAACCACCCTCATCCCTGTTCTTGTGTATATTCTCTTCCCAAGAAGTTGAGGCTAGTGGAACGTGAGTTCCCTGCGGAGGCCAAAGAGCCTCTGGCCATCCAGGCCAAGTTCAAGGCCAGGTCATGATCCAGAAGAGCCTGGTCCCATGGACAGTCCCGACTCAGGGCCCTGCCACCAGCTCCTCCATGCCTCTAAGCTCTTCATCCAGGGACAGTGTTTTAGTCCCCTTCCTGACTCCAACCCAGACTTTTAGAAAGCAATTCTTGGGCTCTCTCTGCTAGTAGGGGGCCCCAGAGTTCCCACTGTCACCCCTGCTCCTTCCCCGCCATCAGGATCCTGAGTGCTGCAGACAGGTTTCTGCTTTGGTGGCTCTTTGAGGCTCACCGTTAGCCCTCCATCCCCTTGGCTTTACTTACTCTAACTTCTTAAGCCTACATACCCCCAGAAACCAGAATAGCAGCAATGCCAAACCTCAGATTCCCTGATCCTTACCAAAATGGCATTCCCACAAACCTTGGCTGCCGGATGCCCCAGCTTGGATTCCATTACCCCTACTTATGAACCAGACCACCAGGCAGGATCAGTCCCAAAGCGGGGGTGGGGGGGGTCCCTTGTTTGAAGGCCTTTAGTGTGGGCATCCCTGCCTGGAAAATCCCCTCCCCCTAGACCAGCCACGGAGGGTTGCATGAGACCCTTTACTAGGTCTTGCCTGATCGATGGGGATCCAGGGGCTGCCAGGGAGGCTAGGGGACTGATACGTGGGCCTGTCATGGCCTCATCGATCTCAGGCTGTCTGCCTCAGCTCCCACATTCTGGGACGGTGGTCCCACTTCTGGTGCTACTCCAACTGGCTGATTTGGGCCCTCTGACTTCCTGCAGCCTGTGAATCCACGAACAGTATTCAGAACAAGCTAGACCTCAGCTGACCTTCAGGAGACTCAAGAAAACCCTAAGAGGTAGGAAAGTGAAGACAGAGCCTGGGGACCCCAAAGAACACGATAGAAGAAAAGGCCTTCCCAGCCACTGACATTTCTGCTTGGTCAGGGACATGCTCTGTGATCATCGTTTCTGAGATTTCTTGAACACCCTTATGTTGTTTTTTGCCCCACTGTTCTTAGCAGAGAAGCGTTTAAAATGGACTTGTTGCCTTGCATGCTTGACTGGAGGTGACGAGGAAGCAGGGAACTGGGGCGCCGCTGGGTGGCAACGACTGAGGGCAGGGAGAGGAGCCCCAGAAGGTAGAGTAGGTGGCTGCAGCTGTGAAGAGAAGAGGATGCTGCACCAGGACCCTGAGGCCCGGGCAAGAAAGGGACCCACAGAGATTAGACCCAAGACCAGGAAGCAAGATGGGCTTCGTTGGCAAGAGCCCCGTGGCAAACCTAGGGGACAGGGACGAGGAGTGCGGAAGTGAGTAGGGTGGGGGAGTTGAAGGTATCACACGGGAAAGAGGGGCAGGTTTGGAGGACGGTGGGTCCGTATGGAGGAGATGCCCGGTGGGACCCCTTGCTCTGTGGGGATGACGGTGTGGGAGGCCCCAGAAGCTCATCTGATCGATGCCCGGGGGATGAGCGTGGAGCACCCAAAGCCATGTCTCACCCTCCATTCCCTGTGCCCAGACGCCAAGGCCCAGAGGTCCCCCAAGGTTCAGGGTCAAGTGCTCTTTGGTGACACTCTGGGGCGCTTATAGACCTTCCGTTAGGGGTGAAGTGCTCAGCCAAGGCTGGACAGTCCAAGAGGACACGGATGGGGAAAAGAGCAGTCTGCCACCCCGTCCAGCAGACACATTTGTATGAGTGGGGCTCCAGTCCCAAATATCCCCAACCCAGACCGGTATCAGCTTGAGGTTCTGCTTTCCAGCTCAGATATCTTCTCTCTTAAAAGATTGCAACTCCCTAGCATGTATAGAAAGAGGGAAGGAACCCTAGAAAGAGAGAAAAAGGCATCATCAACCTGTTCTAGAACCCGCCTTCACTGACGTTCTTGAGTTCCTCTCTGAGCTTCCCTGCCCCATTTCTGCCTCAGCCAATACTTCTTGAACTTTTAGGGGCCCCAGGAGCCAGGCGGAAATCTCAAGGTATCTTCTATTCCTTTGGCTTCTCATTGTGTTGGCCAGGCTGGGGGTTCAGATGTAGTCGTGACAGTGCGATCAGCTGGAAAAAAGAGCGGGGCTCGAGCCACCGTACTAAGACTGGAAAGAGGTCTCAGGGAAAGCCTCCATCCGGGACACCCAAATGCCTGGACAGGGGCAGTGTGACAGCCCCACCCTTCCTGCACCCAAGATAAGGCCCTCCCCTTTGCCCACTGCGGGACTAGCCAATGTCCCCCAAGGACTGTGACACCCCATAGGCTCCCTGTGCCCAGCGCCACCTGCCCCCCCGACTCTGTCAGACAGCCTGGGGAGCATGCTTCTCCTTTCTCCTCCCTCAGAGACCCCTCGGGACTGTTGGGTCCCATCCCTGGGCAGGAGGAACAGAACTACACATTTTTGGCCCTTCCTTTCCCTGCCTCCAGGGGTCCAGGCTCAAATGAAACTGGAATTGTATTCCATTCCACAAATCTCTCAGCATGCCATCTGTCAGCAAATGCTGGTTGGCCTGGGCCCAGAACACGCTCTCTACCAGCGCCCGGTAGGCCCTCTCCCTGGCTGGGAGCTCCCCTGGATTGGGTCCTGGGATGAGAGTCAAGGAGGTTTGATCTGACCCCCATCCCACTCGAAACCTGTGTCTGTCCCTCTGTTGCCATCCACCCATTCATCCATTCAACAAATACTCTTTGAGTGCCCATCAATGTCAGGCCCCATTCTAGAAGATGAAGGTATAGCGGCAGCCAAGAATGACCAGACCCGGCCTGCATGGAGCTTAGCTGCCAGGGAGGAGAGCCAGACAACCAACAAGGAAACAGAGATGGACAAGGTAAATCCAGATAATGATAAGTGCTATGAAGAAAACAGGACAAGCAGGGTGACAGGATGGCCTTGGTGTGGGGAAGGAGGCCAGTGGAGCTGTGCAGCATCAGAGAAGACTTTTCTGAGGGGTTATTTCAGCAGAGCCGGAAGGGTGAGGACCCCTGTCATTCAGTTCAAATTTGGCCTGTATTCACTGGCCACCCTGTGCCCTGTGGCTGTGCCCCATTTCCTGTCATCCTAGAGCTTGGCTGTGGACCCCAGCTCTGGACCCTGGGAAGCACCTCATTCCTTCCCCTCCCTGTGCCACAAATCCTATCACTCTTCTCCACAGCCCTGCCTCTGAGCTGACCTGGCTGGGACAGGGCTGATTAAGGGCCGCCCCTGGGTCCCCTACACAAAGCAGCAGTTCCCAAGCCCAGCCCGCCCACTTAGACAACAGTCTGGCTTAGAAAACCCTGGGGTCTGTCCCCTCAGCCCAGTTCTTGAGTCTACTTCCTTCCCAAGCAGGCCTTCCCCTCTCGGTCCCCTCATCCCCCTGCCTCACTCCCACCTCACCCCCTGGGTCTGAACTTCCCCTACATTCCCTTGGTCCTGAGAGGGTCCTAAGTACCAGGTCTAGCTTCTTCATTGCCCTTGGAGAGCCCCTCTCTTCCACCCCCAGTGAGATGCCATCAGTCGGAGCCAATGTCATTGCTGCTTCCAGCCAGTGCCCAGGCTCACTCAGCACACTTTAATACTGAGCCGTCAGCACCACTACACAGGCAGCTAGCACACAGGCCAGCTTCCCTCGAAACTTTTTGTCCCCCAGGGTGAGGGGTGAAGGGCTTTAAAAGAAATGCAGGTCAGGCCTATCCTCAAGGAGTTTATTATCTTGCTAGATAGAGAAAAGAATGCCCAAGAAACTATTCTTTAGAGACTAAAACAGAGCTAAGCCATCAGTGGAGTATAATAAAGCACTAAATAAAATATGGGATGCAGCCAATAAAAGCTCTATGTAGTCAGAAGACTGGGAAGATGGTGGGCTGGAGTGGACCAGGAAAGCTTCCTGGAGGAAAAGGGCCCCAGGCAGGCCATGGAGAGTAGGCAGAGTGACAAGGTGAAACAAGGGGTGGGGTGGGAAGCTGTAGATACCTAGATACCAAAAAAATCAGAGAACCAAACCAAAAGAAAAAAAGCCACTGCACTCTTTAGAGCCACTACAGAATGATCCCTGGGGCCAGGACACCAGAGGACCGCTTTGGAGGCCTGTTTCCTGCTATTTCCTTGTTGCTTTTCTGAAGGCATCTGGAGGTTGGGCTGGAGAGGCCCAAGCGGCCCTCCACTCTTTGTCCTGTCCAAGAGGACACACCAGCTGAGGGCTGGGCCAGGTTCTGGGGAGAGTCAGCTTGCAGGGGATAAGGAAGCAAGTGGGGAAAGGCCCTGGCAAGGAGGGGCTGCGGTCATTTGGCTTTGGGGGCAGGCAGCAGGGAGAGGCAGGCAGTGCACGGCCACCTCCGTGCCCGGGCCAGAGGCTGACCGTGGACTCTGTCACAGGCTCAGGGGGAGGGGGAGGGAAGGCAGTTGTCACCTCCAGAGACAAGCCCTCCCAAAGTAGGCGTGAGGCATCCCTGCCCCACAGCAGCACAAGTGCGGCTGCCCCCAGAGAGGTTTCCATCAGTTCACCAATCATTGGCTCATATGTAGGCCACCATTTCCCAGACTTCCCTTCTCTGTTCCCAAGGCCCGGAACGCCTCTCCGCTCAGCCACCCCATGTTGACAGAGCATCTGCCCCAGCATGAACCTTCACGCCTCTTCTTCTCTCTCCCTATGTTGGGGTCTTCTACAACCGCCTCTCTCTGCCTCATCCTTTGTCTCCCCAGCCCCCTTAATTAACTTGCCCCTGAATTCTAGAACCCTCCAGATCAGTTCACGCACGGCAAGGGCTTGCTGCTACCCCTCTGCCCCAGGTTATTCCGGGCTGAGCTCACCATCTCATCTTCCCCCTCCCCATCTAGGCCTGCTATAGATTCACTTTCAACATCAGCGTTTCCATCCCACAATTTTCCTGCTTATCTCAAGTCCTCAGATGTAGGACACGAGACATGGCAGGGCCTCTGAGATTGAATGTGTGGGTTGAATGAATGGTTTTAAGTTGCTGGGAGTGAGACTCAAATGGAATCAGGGTAGTTTTTCAACTCAAATAGGAGAAAATGCCAATGGGCATCAACCTGTATGAGATTCTGATCGGTACCTACCCCGTGACAGGCAATGATCAGAAGGGACTGTAAAGGGATTTGAAGAAAATCGGGTTAACGATGAAATTTTCCCACATAATCTGACAACCGACAGGCCCGGGAAGTGGCGGAAAAGCAAAGACAAAGTATGTAACTGTTTCTACACGCATGTCACAGGTGGAGAAATAGAATGAATGACTCGGAATGCTTGGTGCATCCTTGACAAGAGTGGGTAGAAGAGACCAGGTGGAAGGCCACTGACCCATGGCTGCAGCTCTGACTGACTGGAAATTCTATAGGAATTTCCCCTGGGCTGGCTAAACAGCCCACCCTACCGTACACGGATAAGCCAACAGTTGTAACGTAGCCAAAATGGATAGGATTTCAGTAACTAAATCTCATTTCACTGATTGCCCTGAGGTGTCCCCAAAGCTTTCTAGAACTTTCTCTTTTCCAGTTGCACCATTTTCTGTATGATGAGTTCCATATGTTCTCCCCGTCAGTCAGTTACCATTTCACTATTCAAGATAAAACTCCTCTCTCTTGGCTCCGAACTGCTGATTCCTCTTCAGGATGAGACCCTGAGGTGAGGCTCTTGGTTAAGATAAATGCCTCCTCCAATCCAGAGTTTTATCATCCGTAAAGAGAGGAAATAGGCTAGGTTCCTTCTCCAAAGAGACAGACACTGGAGTGGGAGGGGACCTCAGGGTGGCGCCGAGGCTCTTAACATCCCCTGACAATATTTAATGCTGTGGTCGCAGAGAGAAGGCCCAGATACGTCCCTGCAGATCCTCCATTTCAGGCAAAGGAACTATGATGAAATGTGGCCAACAGTAAGGGGAAAAAAGAGCAAAAATCCCACAGGAAGCCTTGGAGAATACTTGAAAACAGGAAAAAAACCCAAAAAACCAAAACCCTCAAAACATGAGACTTGCAGAACAAAAAGTCCTGGCCCGTGACCAGATGCTACCAGCAGCTGAACACAAGGCCTCCGTGAGCAGAGAGAGGGTCTGGGAGCTGGGAGCCCCTGACAAGGGCCCTCACAAGCATCAAAAGCAGGAATTAAAGAACAAGTGGGGTTGCAGGCAGAGTCCATCGGCGAAAGGATGCATAGAATCCTGGACACACACATCTTACAAACTAATGGTAGCCGTCTGCTGGGGACACACAGGGGCGTGGGAGAAGGACTCTTGGCCATACTCTCGGAACCAGGCCTCTCATGGACACCTGGTCAGCTCCCAGGGAGTCACAGGAATCATGGCCAGGAGAGATGCTTCTGTCCTTCTTGCCAGAAGCTGAGCAAAGCCCTGGTCGCAGATAGTATCCTCACAAGTGCCATGAAAAAGAGAAGGTTCTATACCCACCACAGGCACTGTGGCTATTGTTAGTGTAACACTATGGTAAAACCTTCACATTCCCTTTTTTCTAGGCCAGACGTTGTAAGACCTAAAGAATATTTGCCCAGCAATTTCTAGCAGGGTTGTTGAGAATCTCTTGGGCACCTTTGGGCAAGTTAGAAAAAGGCACCCCCCGCCCTGACCAGGGTAGATGGCCTGCTGAGCAGGCTGGCCCCATCTGTAGGGCCATACTTATGGGCTGTGCCACAAGGGGACATGGATACAAGGCCTGGAAGATTCCAGAGTGGAAATGGCCTTTAGTATTCCTGATGTGGTTGGTCATCTGGAACATTTTTCACCGTCACTGGCCAGGGCAGGGGGAGAAGACAGGGGTGGTGAGTTCTTCACCTGGTGCAGCACCCGGACTGGAAGAATGGCTGCCATATTGATGGTTGCTGTTTCCAGCTGGCCAGAAGGAGATCCAGTATCTCTTGGAGGTGACCTCAGAAGTGACTGGCCTTGGAGCCCAGTGGAACTGCTCCACATTAGACAGTCTCTCTCTCCCTCTCCCCCCCACCTTTTTTTTTTTTCTGGTACGCGTGGCCTCTCCCGTTGCGGAGCACAGGCTCCGGACGCGCAGGCTCAGCGGCCATGGCTCACGGGCCCAGCTGCTCCGCGGCATGTGGGATCCTCCCGAACCGGGGCACGAACCCGTGTCCCCTGCATCGGCAGGCGGACTCTCAACCACTGCGCCACCAGGGAAGCCCTCCCTCTTTTTTAAAAGTAAACTTTTTATTGAAGTAGAACAAACACCCCAGAAAATGTCCATGTCACAAATGTACAGGCCAATGCTCCCACGCACCGAATGGACCTGTGAACTAGCTTGAGACCAGCAGATAGAATAGCACCCGCCACCTTCCCGCCCCTGCCAGGAGCTCCTCGCATCCCTTTCTAGTGATACCTCTCCGCAAGAGTAATCACTATCCTGAAATCTGACCCCATCGGTAACTTCACCTGTTTCTTGAGCTTTACATAAATGATTGCAAACAGTCCCTAGTCTTCTATGTCTGACCTCTTTCGCTCAACAGTTATATGTTTTGGTGATATATTCACACGGTTGCATGGAATTGTATGGCACCCCATTGTAGAAATATACCACGATATTTTTTATCCATTATACTGTTGATGGGCATTCAGGCCACTTTTCTTTTTAATCGCCTTTTTATTTGATTAAAGAATTAAACAAATAGTTGTTATAAAAAATGTCCCCATTTTCAATCTCATGGAGAGCTCCAGGTGCTGGAGTGCCCCGGGGGTCTTGACATCTGGGCTTCACTCCTTTCTTTCGTTGCTTAGACCCCGTGTCTCACCAACATTCACACATTTGGGCCCTTGCCCGCCTGTCTCAGTCTCCTTTCAATCCCCCAAACCCGGGAAGAGTCCCCCTACGTGCCACAGCACCTGCCTGCCTCTCTCCCAAGGCCTCCAGGATCTCGGGGGAAGGGTGTGTGTGTGTGGAGCCTTCCAGGGCCTGAGACCCCATCCCTGCCTGCCTCGGGACTTACTCCACTCAGTCTTCTCCCTCAATCCAGAAACTCTGCCCCTCCCTCTCTGAGGGCACCTCCCCCTCAGCTGCTAACCACCTTCATTCAGCCCCTTCCCGCCCTGCCGGGGCCACACAGCGCCCCACAGCTGCAGCTCCAGCGGAGCTCACTAGCAGCCTTGCTAAGTGCACAGGATACGGCACAGGCCTTCAAAAGGTAACCTCTGTATGGCACTTGACGTGGTCACCTGTGCTCCCTCTGACGACACTCTTCCCTTGACTTCTGGGACAGTGATTTTTCCTAACCTCTCTCTCCATCCCCACCTCTGCCCTTTCATAATCCTCCTGCACTGGTTCTCCTCCTGGGCCTGCCTCTTAAGTGTCAACTTTAGCCCAAGTTCTGGGTTCATTTCCTTTTCTGGACCCCTCCTCTCAGCAACACCAACAATGGGACCCCCACCTCTCCCATCCCTGGTCCCCCCCCTGCCCCACCGCCCCCCGCCCCTGCCAAGTTCAGGCTTCCTGTCTGGCCGTTTCATCTGGAGGTCCCAGAAGAGCCTCAGCATCTCAGGGAGATGCCTTTTGAATAAGAGCGTATTCTGGTTTGAATTTTACATTTGAAAATGAAACTGGCGAGTGTTTTCACCATATTAACCACACCGTGCAGAGCCCAGTAAAACCGGGCAGGTGGGCAGGTGGGCTGTGGAATGACAGCCTGCTCCTCCAGAGCGTCCACGGTACCTGATCATGCGGGCTGGGGGCCGCCTGCGCTACCCAGGAGGTGCCTCAGAAGGCCTGGCTGGGCGTCAGGCCTGTGTGTTTACTGAAAGGCAACGTGAGTGTAGGAAGCTGAGAAGCCACACTGGAGAGAAGCACCGCCCCGTCGGGGACTTGGAGCAAAGCTCAGCGATCCCACTCTCTACGACGGCGACTGGTGGGATTTAGGACACGCTTCAGGGAGAAATAGAAGACCTAAAATCCGGAGAGCACGCATGCAGCTCTGAGACTCAGAGAGGACAGCTGTGCGCTGGAGAGGGCAGCCGGTCAGCCGTGGCCTCCCCGCTGAGGGACCCCAGCCAGTGCCCACTCTCTGCACCTTCATTCCCTCCTGGTCATGGCCTCCACCTGGACCCCACTGGGAGTCCCTGTAGTCCATTCCGGCCAGCCTCCTGTGCCTGGGGCAGAGGGGCCTCGGAGGGGAGAAGAACATGAGAAGGAACAGGGACAGCGTGATGCATCCCCCTCCAACGAGTCATCAGATGAGGATGGAGGCCCGTTCCCTGACACTGCAGTAGAGACCAGGAAGTAAAAGCTGGGAGGACCCGGTGACATTCCCGGAGCCTTCGTACCTTCCCCTCATTCATCCTGTTTTCGTCTTGTCTGGAACAGTCACCAATCACACACCCCTCACTAGAGGGGTATCTATGTGCTTGAAGCAATGTCAGGGGGGAGCTAGGGCAAGGCTGGGCAGGGTCAACCAGACCTCCATGCCCCCTCCCTCTGCGATTAAAATGTGCTGCCCAAGTGAGAAGACCAGGAGAGGCAGATAGGAAAAGATGAAACAGGCAGGCCCCTGGGGGCTGGGTGTGAGAGGAAAGAAATCAAAGACAGAAAGAAGTTGTGTCCAATACTTGTACGGGTAAGAGGAATGGGTCCCCAAAAGCAAAACTCAAAAGAAGAACTGAGCGTCGTTGTTTCTGAATGGAGAACTGTGATAAGTAGGGGTGGTATGAGGAGGCTTGGTGGGCTGTGTCTTACGTAAGAGGGGTGGGGGGGTGGGAATGGGGCACAAAAAGAGAATAATTAAATTCCCAGCTGCAGGAGGGGGAGGGGCTGCGGAGCCACAGCTCGGGGGAGTAGGGAAGTGAGTGGCGGCAGACTTGAACTTCATGGTGGACAGACTTATGGCCTCCAGTGTGGCCTTGAGATGAGGACAAGGGTCTGGGCAC